>NC_087369.1:89347788-91847788 GCF_030014295.1 Loxodonta africana | reverse complement strand
GACTCAAACCCATGGCTCATGCTTCTAATTCTATTGTTTAAAAGTGGGTGTGATGGCATCTAAGCTTAAGAAATTTCTTTGACTTGCAACCTGTGGAAAATGAATCTTAAAATTAGGATAAAAATATTGTTGATATATTTTTATTTAAACTCAAATTTTGTTGACAAAATAACTCAGATGAAGGCTTTGTTAAATGTATACAGCAAATGAAACAAATATAATTAATTCCTTAAGTTAATTCACAATGCATCTTACTACTTTTGAGTGTATGTGAGATGCCAGATGTTTCCAGGCATGAACTGTCAAAACATGATATGTCTGCTTTAGGGAACTTTGTGAGTCAGAACTTAATTGTTTATTCTTTCTTTTTTCATTTTCTTAGACAATATTACATTCACCCTGACATCGAATACACAGACATTGTTTGAACAACGTCCAGTTAGGAAACATTGAGAATCACAGAAGTGGATAGAGAATATGTTTAATTTGGGAGTGTTCTCCAAATACAACATTATTTGAAAGTCTAACTGGATACATTACAAATGTATATCACCTTAGTTCTTTGTAGAGAACCTTGAGACTCAGGAAAAGCTACAGATTTATGAAATGGTTTTTGGCAGCAAACAGAAAGCATAAAATACGTCAGCAATGTTCAGACACATACTATTTAGTCCTCAATTTGGTAATAATGTGGCGTTCATAAAAACGTTTTCAGAGTTTGCTTTTGCTTTAAATAGTAACTCAGTCTTTCCTCCCTTTGATCATATCAATGTATGGTTGTCAGATGTACAAATTGAATTATTTTCCATCAGGCTGGTAAAAAATTAGAGAGAAAAAGAAAAATAAGCAACTTGGAAGAGTTTTCCCATTATACCTGGGCCTCCCTGGGTAACCAAGGACTGGATGGTCAAGAAACTTCAGGACAGCTGGTAACTATATTGAACATTGGAGAGTTTGTCACACTTGTGTTGTGTTAATTGAATTCCCTTTAACAGTAAGCAGCAAACCTGGTAGGTGACCTCTTAAACAGAACTGAAAAATGGGCTACTGCAAATCAATTACCATCTCAATGTTGGTGAGCAGGAGCCCATTTTTCAGGTCTGTTGAGACAGGCAGCAGGATGGACTGACAGCAACAAATGGGCGTTGGAGGGACTGTTCACAGTTACTAGGATGACTGATCTCTGATACTCAACATGAAAGCCAAACAGGGCAAAAAAAGAGCTGAAAGAACCAGACAGTAAATCACAGAGCTGGATTATGCAGCACTGACATAGAATGCTTCAAAATGTTTGATTAATGTTGGATAGTAGATTAAATGAGACACGGTGAAGTAGATGGACAGTCATGAAGTTCATCTAGCATGGACCTGTAAGGGCCAACATCTGCTTGCTTTAATTCCAATGATGTGTTACTAGTGGGGGAAAGAAAATGATCTACTTAGAATAACATATACTCTATGCTCCCCTCCCTCTGGATAATTGATCATTTGAAAGTTTTCTATCTTTGGCTGACTATTTCCTATGTGAATTACTATCATCCCCTTTTTGACCCTATCTCAGAAAGAAAGAAAGAGAAAGGATGGGAGCGAGGAAGAGAGGAAGGAAGGAAGGAAAGAATGAAAAAAGGAAGGAGAAAAAAAGATTGCACTGCACTGTGACCACAGTCTCGTTGCATTATGGTTTCATGTGCCAGAAAGGAAAACCATGTAACAAGGTCCAGATGCTATTGATAGGACAATTGAACACTCTAAATATCACCTAGAAAAATATTTAAGGAAATTTAAGGGCATGCTTTAAATGACAAAAGCCAGGGAACTCAAAGTTTGGGCTGACTTCCTTTCTTCCTCTTGTGTTGAGAGGATAAAAAGAACAAAGGAAAGAAAATGAAAAAAAGCCAAAGAGAAAAAGAAAAGTGCCAAACAGACAATGCAAAACATTTATTTCTTAGTCATCTTGTGCTACTTAATTTTATCTACTGAAGAACACAGGAAGTTTTCTCCCTGGATTGTCTTCATATTTCCACACTGAAGGGAGATACATTTTTGTAAATGGTGCGTGTGCAAGGGCAGATGTCCCAGTATGCAAGGTAAGCATGGATTTATTTGTGTTTACTTATTAATCAATCTGTAGTGAACAATTTCACATGGATTTAACCACATCAAGATGTGAAATTGTTCACTATAGATTAGTAAGTAAGCACAAATAAGCCCATGTTTACCTTGCTTACTGGGTCTTCTGCCCTGTCAGGGACTGCAAATTTAAAAACAGGCTTTAATTCTGTAGGAAGATGCTATGTGGTTGTGAGAAAGAAGGATGTCAGCCATACCTAGAAGCAGAATATTTGATGTGGTGAAAAATGTGAAATTGTTCACTACGGATGATCTGGTAAACAAGGTAAGCACAGTGCTTACCTTGCTTATATTAGATAATCCACCCCTGTGCATGTATTATCTCTCAAGAACTTGAAACTAATTAAGAAATGGATACAAATGATTTAAACCATATTTGTGGTTTTAGTTGCACATGTGTTGCCAGAAAGTCTATCAAATAGTACATTATTTTGAATGTAAAAAAAAATGCTACAGGCAAGTTTAGGTTACTTATATTTTTCCTTAATATAGAAAAGAGAAGGCGATTTTTAAGGGAACAAAAGGAAATGGCTACTGACAGAGAAGGAAAAAGTACATGATAGACAAAGGCAATAAGGAGAAGAGCTAGACTCTACCTAGGTCCCTTAGAGTTAACTTGGTTGAGAGGAAAAAGCACAGTCCAGGTCTGTGCTCTTTTGTTCACTGAAGGTGTAATCCGGGGTAAGTCACTAAATCTTTCTTGGAAGGCCTCAGTTTTCTCAGATGTAAAGTGGGCATAATAATATTTTTGTCTACCTCAATTGTGTAGCATAAAAAAAATTCATGAAAACTTAAAGCCATACACATGTTACAATCTTAGTTTTGCTAGTGCTGATATAACATAAATACCACAAGTGGGTGGCATTAACAAACAGAAATTTATTTTCTCACAGTTTAAGTGGCTTGAGGTCCAAATTCAGGATGGTGTCTCTAGGGGAAGGCTTTCTCTTTCTGTTGGCTCTGGGGGAAGGTCCTTGTCTATTTTCAGCTTCTGTTCCTCAGTGATCTTCATGTGGCTTGGCATCTATCTTCCCCATCTTTATTTTCTTAATCCACTCCTTTTATGTCTCAGAAGGGATTGACCCAAAACACACCCTACACTAATACTGTCTCATTAACATAACAAAGAAAACCCATTTCCAAATGGGATTATAACCGCAGGTACAAGGGTTAGGATTTACAACACATATTTTGGGGGACACAATTCAACCCATAACAGGGTCTATGCGTACAATTATTTTTTCATTTATTTAGTTTTGGTGGCAATACACACAACCAAATATACATCCATTCACAATTTCCACATTTGCAGTTCGATGACATTGGTCATATACTCCAGAATGTGTCATCGTTCTCACTATCTCTACCCATATTCTTACATCATCATTACTTTGGATTCTCTGCCCCCTAAAGTGCTCATCTGTGCTTTTGAATAACTGTTGTCACATTGACTCATATAGATAATTCTTCATAAGAGTGCAATGCTCAAGACAAACATTCTTTATTAATTGAGTTAAACTGTTGTTTAGTTTAGCTATGGCTTCATAGGATAGTTGTGGTTTAAGGTTTAAAGATTATTTCTGGGCATTAGATACGGGGATCACCCCCTCCCCAGTCTCAGTGGATCCAGTAAGTCTGGTTTCCACAGGAATTTGCAGTTCAAATCCCCAATTTCCCTCCTTTTGATCAGGATCTAACTATTGGGTCCTTAATCAAAATGTTCAGGAATGGACCGGACATCATCGGTTTCTTCTGGTCTCACAGCAGAGGAAGTAGAGGTTCACGGAGGCAATTAAACCTGCAGTCCATTTCCTTCTCTGATTCCTGAGTCTCCTTATTCCTCTGTTGTTTCAGGCAAATAGAGACCAATTGTTGTATCTCGAGTGGTGGTCACAAGCTTTTAATACCCCAGGCACTACTCACCAAACTAGAAGGTAGAACAAAAACTCTAAAAATAAATTCAGGCCAATTGACAGTGGCATCTCTAGGGAGGTGGGGGAGATACAGACCACACTGGGTGATGCTGTCAGAGGGGATTACACCAAAATGACTATCTATAAGACTTTTTGCAGTGTTGCAACAGAAATTTATTATTTTTTATAAAAATATCCCTATAGTTAGTTATAACAACAACAAAAAATTTAGTAAGCCCAGCTTACATGTATCAATATACCTACAAGGCTAAAACTCTATGCCAACTTACTTTTTGAGCCTTCTAATGCAGTCTGGTCAGAGCTGTCATTATTACCCAATTGCAATGATGCTACGAATCATGCATGTGGTTTCATCTGCTTGAACTATAAGCATGCACTGTTATTTTCATTGCTGCCAGTGTTTTTATAGTCATTGCCTTTGTAAAATTTTCTGATGTTTTAGCTACAATATTGTGGTAATTAGCATGGTGGGGTGACACCATGAGTTACAGCCCTGGGTGACACCAACCCTAGTGAGGCTACCACCAAGTGAC
Source organism: Loxodonta africana (assembly GCF_030014295.1). Taxonomy (NCBI): domain Eukaryota; kingdom Metazoa; phylum Chordata; class Mammalia; order Proboscidea; family Elephantidae; genus Loxodonta; species Loxodonta africana. Next base: position 91,843,191 of record NC_087369.1, on the reverse strand, counting down.
TGAATAGACCCACGAAACCATAACCCTAAACCTTCAAATCAAGGAAACTAACCCCATGAAGTGTTGTACCTAAGTGGTATAAACAGGTGCAGATTTTTTTTTCAATAGTTGCTGTTGTAGTTCTAAAATTATACAAAACACTTTATTTGCCATTTTGCCCTTTTTTTCCTGGTGTACAGCCTAGTGATATCAGCTATATTAGTCAAGTTTTGTAACCATTACCCTTAGTTGATGCAAAATTTCCCATCACCACAGACAAAAATTCACTACTTTCCCAAAAGTGATTTTCCCTCTCCCTCCCCTGTCCTGTCTCTAGTAACCACCTGTACCCATTGGTCTGTGTATAATTAGCTATCCTTGTCAATTTGCATAAATGAGATCATGCATTATTTGTCATTTTGTGATTGACTTATTTCACTCAGCATGATGTCTTCGAGGTTCATCATTTTTCTTTAAGGCTGAGTAGCATTCCACTGTATGCTTGTGTCATGGCTTGAATTGTGCCCCACCCCCCCAAAATATGTGTCAACTTGGCTAGGCCATGATTTCCAGTATTGTGTGATTGTCCACCATTTTGTCATATGATGTGATTTTCCTATGTGTTGTAAAACCTACCTTTATGATGCTAATGAGGCAGGATTAGAGGCAGTTATGTTAGTGAGGCAGGACTCAATCTATAAGATTAGGTTGTGTCGTAAGTCAATCTCCTTTGAGATATAAAAGAGAGAAACAAGCAGGGAGACAGGTAGCCTCATATCACCAAGAAAGTAGTGCCAGGAGCAGAATATGTCCTTTGGACCTGGGGTTCCTACACTGAGAAGCTCCTAGACCAGGGGAAGATTGATGACAAGGACCTTCCTCCAGAGCCCATGGAAACAGAAAGCCTTCCCCTGGAGCTGATGCCTTGAATTTAGACCTCTAGCCTACTAGACGGTGAGAGAATAAAATTCTGTTTGTTGGAACCATCCACTTGTGATATTTCTGTTATAGCAGCACTAGGTGACTAAAAACACCTTTTGTTTATCCATTCATCTGTTTATGGGCACTGAGTCTGTTTATACCTTTTGGCTATTGTGAATAATGGTGCAATAGACATTTCTGTACATGTATCTGTTCTTGGCAATATTTTTAGGTTCCTAGGGTATACAGGGTTGCTATGAGTCAGAATTGACTTGATGGCAGCGGGTTTGGTTTTTTTGGTTTTAGGGTATATACCTAAGAGTAGAGTTGCTGGGCCATATTGCAGTTCTATTTCTAATTTTTTGACTAATCACCATACTGTTTTCCACAGTGGATGTACCATTTTACATTCTTATCAGCAGTGGATAAGGGTTCTAATCTGCCCACATCTTCACCAACACTTTGTTGTTTTGTGTTTTTTTTTTTATCATTGCCATTTTAGCATGGGTGAGGTGATATCTCATTGTAGTTTTGATTTGCGTCTCTTTAATGGCTAATGATGAAGAGTATAATGAGTATTTTAGTTTTTCTAGTGCTACTATAACACAAATACCACAAGTGGGTGGCTTTAAGAAACAGAAATCCAGTTTTCTCACAGTATAGGAGGTTAGAAGTCCAAATTCAGGGTGCTGGCTCAAAGGGAAGGCTTTCCTCTCTCTGCCCGCTTGCAAGGAAGGTCCTTGTGTCTCTGAAATTCTACTCCTGGGTGATCTTCCTGTGGCTTGGCATCTCCCTTCTCCTGTCTCTGCTCTGCCAGCTTGTTTAATCTTTTTTATATATCAAAATAGATTGACTCAAGATACACCCTACACTAATTCTGCCTAATTAACGTAACAAAGACAACTCATTCCCAAATGGGATTATAAACACAGGAACAGAGGTTAGGATTTACAACACATATTTTGGGGGGACACAATTCAATCTATAACATTCCACCCTCTGGCCTCCAAAATTCCTGTCCTTGACATGCGAAAAACATCAGCCCCAAAATTTTAAATCAACTCCAAGTCCAAAATCTCATCTTATGGGTCATATGAATCAAATATGGGTGAGATATTAGGCATATTTCATTCTGGGGCAAATCCCCCTTCATCAGAGAACCTGTGAAATCTAGAATACAGGTTATCTGCTTCCAAAATACAATGGTGGAATGGGCACAAGGTAGAAATTTCTGTTACAAATGAGAGAAAATGGAAGGAAAGTAAGAAAAACAGGCATCAAGCAAGTCCAAAACCCAGCAGAACAATTTACATTAGCTGTCAAGGTATGAAAATAATCCTCTGTTCTCTGAGACCATCTGAGTAATAGCCCCACCCTCCATACTCTGGGTGTTAACAACATCCTCTGTATTCTGGGTGGAGGCTCTGGGCTTCCGGTCTGCTGTCTAGGCCCACTGGAATGGCCGCTTTGCTCCCTCAGTTTTGGATGGCCCCATTCTCCTAGTCCATCTGAGTGGTGACCCCAGGCCCTTGACCCTGGCACGTCCGATCTTCTGCCTGCATGTCCTGCTTCTGCCCCCTCAGGTTTGGGTGATGGCCCCATTCCTCTGACACACCTTAATGGCAGCCCCACACCCAGAACCAAGTTGTCAAAGATCCGACTCTTTGAAGTCTAGGGGGCTGTGGCCTGACCCTGTAAGATCCAGGATATTCTGGCTCCACCCTTTGAAACCAAGAAGTCCCTGGTTCCTTTGCTCCTCTCAACAGTCCTGCTGGTCTCCTAGCTGCTCCAGGGATGGTCCTTTTATTGGGGGACAACAGATGTAGCTATTTTTGTTTCCTGCCTGTAAAATTCCAAAAGACTGACAGTGTTCTTTCCTTTAATTCTTTCTCTGTCCCCTTCACTGTAAGCTGATCGGTTCTCCGTTGTGGTAATTGGTTACACCCATCAGTCATAGGCTTAATATCTTTAACAAATGATTGTGTAGCCACATGATTGGTGAAAATTCTAGGACATATGTCCTTAGTTTGTACAACAGAATTTTCCAAATCTTTAAGTTCTGTTTTCAATTTACACAGTTCATTTTTAAGTCCATCTCTTGCCTCTCGCATTTTACTATAAGTGTCAAGGAGAAGCCATGGATCCCCTTTAAGATCTTTCTTATAAATCTCACCAGCCAGATATACAAGTTCATCATTTAAAAGTTCTACCTTCCACCAAACATTTGAACATAATTCAGACAAGTTCTTTGCCACTGCATAAAAAGCATTGCCCTTCCTCCATTGTCCAATCACATGTGCATCATTTTCTTCTAAAGCCTCACCAGAAGCACATTTAAAGTCCACATTTATAGCAGCACTCTGTTGCTGATGCCATAAGTATTCTCTAAGACGATAGAGACTTTCTCTATAGCTCCCCTCACTTACTTCTAAGCCCTCAGCAGAAGTGTCTTTGACATCCATAATTGTACCAAGTCTCTTCAAGACAATCTAGGCTCTTGCTATTAGGCACCTTAATACTCTTCCAGTCTCTACCTATTACCTAATTCTAAAACCACTTCCACATTTTAGGTATCTGTTAGAATAGCACCCTACTCCTCTGGTACCAAATTCTGTCCTAGTTCTCTTGCGCTGCTATAACAGAAATACCACAAGTGGGTAGCTTTAAGAAACAGAAATCCATTTTCTCACAGTTTAGGAGGTTAGAAGTTTGAATTCAGGGTACCGGCTCTAGGGGAAGGCTTTCCTTTCTATGCCAGCTCTGGAGGAACATCCTTGTCTCTTTGAGTTTCTGCTCCTGGGGGCTTCACGTGGCTTGCCATCTCTCTTTCCCCCATCTCTGCTCTGTTTGGTAGTTTAATCTCTTTTGTATCTAAAATGAGATTGATTCAAGATAAGCCCTACAGTAATCCTGCCTCATTAACATAGCAAAGAAAACCCATTCCCAAATGGGGTTATAAACACAGGAACAGAGGTTAGGATTTACAACATATATTTTTGGGGGACATAATTCAATCCTTAACAGTGTGTTCGTTGGCAACTTTGGTAAAGTGTTTGTCCATATTCTTTGCTGATTTCCTGATTAGGTTGTCTTCTTAAACTGTGGAAGTTTTATACATATTTTAGAGATGAGATCCTTATCAGTTATGTTGTCCTTGAAGATTTTTTCCAGTCTGCAGGTTGTCTTTTTACTCTTTTGAAGAAGCCTTTTTTAAAATTTTATTTTGTATTGCTGCTCTCATTGTTGAGAATATACATAGCAAAACATACACCAACAGTTTCTACATGTACAGTTCAGTGACATGGATTACATTATTCAAGTTGTACAACCATTCTCACCCTCCTTTTCTGAGTTGTTCCTCCCCCATTAACATAAATCACTGCCCCCTAAGGTTCCTATCTAATCTTTTGAGTTGCTGTTGTCAATTTGTTCCCATATACTTCTTAAAAGAGCATAATATGGAAGACAGATATTTTTTACTAGTTAACCTAAACTACTTTTTTTTATTTCAGGAAGACTTCCGGGGTAATTTTTGGTTTAAGATTTAAAGACTATCTCAGGGCAATAGTTTTAGGGTTCATCCAGCCTCTATGGCTTCAGAAAGTATGGAGCCCATGAGAATTTTAAATTCTGTTCTACATTTTCCAGTTTTGTTCAGAATTCTTCTACAGAATGTTTGATCAAAATATTCGGTAATGGTAGCCAGGCACCATTCAGTTCTGGTCTCATGGCAAATGAGGATAGTTGCTCCTGGAGGCAATTAGCCACACATTCTATTTCCTCCTATACTCTCCTTATTCCTGTGTTGCTCCAGGTGAATAGAGACAAATTGTCGTGCCTTGGGTAGCGGCCTGCCAGCCCCTAAAACCAGAGGCACTATAGAGCAGAGTGGTAGAAGAGAAGCACCTAACACATTATTAGGCCAATCAACTGGGATATTACATAAAATCAGGACCCTAAACCTCCAGAATAATGAACAAGTCTGTCTTGGAAGATGCATAGACAGAGTGGTCCTTGGAAGCTAGGATGGGGAATCTTGGTCTCCTGTATATTGGACATGTTATCAGTGGGGACCTGTCCCTGGAGAAGGACATCAAGCTTGGTAAGTTAGAAGGTCAGCAAAAAAGAGAAAGACCCTTAACAAGATGGATTGACACAGTGGCTACAACAACGAACTCAAAAAATACATAGGGTCACTATGAGTAGGAACTTAATCGATGGCACCTAACAACAAGAATAAACTTCCAAACCAAGGAACCAAATCACATGAGCTGTTTGGTTGTACATAAACAGCCTCAGCAGCCACTCATCTTTGTTGTTGTTGTTTTTGTAATTATGTCCACCACACAACTTTTACCAATTCAACATTTTACAGGTGCACAACTTACTGACAGTAGTTGAAACAATTGTCTGTGCAACCCTACCCTTAATCAATGCAATTTTTCCATCACGGTAAACTTAAGCGCAGTACTCTATAAGCAATAATCCTCCCTTTTCCCCTCCCTCCTGCCCCTGGTAACGACCAATAAACTGGTCTCAGTACATTTACCCATTCTTATCTATTTACATAAGTTGGGTCATATAATATTTGTCCTTTTGTGATTGATTTATTTCACTCAGCATATGTCTTCAAGATCCATCCATATTGTAGCATGTATCAAGGCTTCATTTCTCCTACTTGTTGAGTAGTATTCCATCGTATGTATGCACCACATTTTGTTTATACATTCATCTGTAGATGGGCATTTAGGTTGTTTCCACCTTTTGGCTATTATGAATAGTGCTGCAATGAACACTGGTGCACAAGTCTCTGAGTCTCTGCTTTCAAGTCTTATGGGTGTATGCCTAAGAGTGGAATTGCTGGGTCATATGATAGTTCTATTTTTAGTTTTTTGGGGAACAAACACACTGCTTTCCATAATGGCTGTACCATTTTTCATTCCCACCAGCAATAGATAAGGGTTCACATTTCCCCATGTCCTCACCAACGTTTGTTATCACTTTGGGTAGTATCGATATCTTAACAATATTAAGTCTTCCAATCCATAAACATGAAACATCTATTTAAGTCTTATATAATCTCTTTCAGCAGTGTTTTATAATTTTCATTGTATAAGTCCTTTACATCCCTGGTTAAATTTATTCCTAGGTATTTTATTGTCTTAGATGCTATTGTAAATGGAATTGTTCTCCTAATTTCCCTTTCAGATTTTTCATTGTTGGTGTATAAAAACCCAGCTAATTTTTGTTTGTTGACTTTGTACCCTGCAACTTTGCTAAATACCTCTATTAGCTCTAAAATTTTACTTACAGACTGGGATTTTCTATATATAAAATCATATCATCCACGAATAGAGATAATTTTACTTCTTTTCCAATTTGGATAAATTATTTCTTTTTCTTGTCATATTGCTCTAGCTAGGACTTCTACTACAATATTGAATAGAAGTGGTGAGAGTGAGCACCCTTGTCTTGTTTCCAATTTCAAGGGGAAAGCTTTCTGTCTTTCTCCATTAAGTATAATGTTGGCTGTTGGTTTTCATGTATTCCCTGAATCATATTGAGGAATTTCCTTTGTATTCCAATCTTCTTTAGGGTTCTCATCAAGAAAGTGTTCTGGGTTTTAACAAACGTTTTTTCTGCATTCATAAAGATGATTATATGGTTCTTTTTCTTTGTTCTATCGATGGGTTGTATTATGTTGATTTATTTTCTAATGTTGAACCATTCCTGCATTCTTGGAATAAATCTCACTTGGTCCTGGTGTATGGCACTATTAGTACGCTGTTGGATTTTGTTCACTAGTATTTCGTTGAGGATTTTTGCATCTATATTCATAAGAGATATTGTACTGTAATTTTCTTTTCTTATAGTGTCTTTGGTTTGGGCATCAGGGTTATGTTTGCTTCATAGAATGAATTAGGGAATATTGCTTCCTTCTCCATCTTTTGGAAGAGTTTAAATGGTATTGGTCTCAATTTTTTTCTAAATGTTCGATAGAATTCCCCAGTGAAGCCATTTGGTCCAGGACTTTTGTTGTTGTTGTTGTTGTTGTTGTGAGGTTTTTGATCATTAGTTCAACCTCATCACTTATTATGAGTCTGTTGATACTTTCTATTTCCTCTCTAGTCAGTTTGGGTAGGTTATGTGCTTCTAAGAATGTGTCCTTTTCATTGAGGTTATCCAGTTCAGTTTGTTGCTCTGAAGTTGTTTATAGTTCTTGTAATAATTCTCTTTAATTCTATCTGGTCAGCTGTAATGTCCCCCTTTCATTTATTATTTTGGTTATTTGAGAATCTTTCCTCTCTCTCTCTCTCTTTTTGTCATTCTAGCTAAAGGTTTGTAAATTTTATTGATATTTTCAAAAATCAACTTCTGGTTTTATGGATTCTTTTGTTTTTCTGTTTTTGATTTTATTTATTTCTGCCCAGGTCTTTGTTATTTCCATTCTTCTGGTAAGTAGAGGCTTGATTTGCTTTTCTCTTTCTTGTTCCTGGAGTTGTCATGTTAGGCTGTTGGTTTCCGATCTTTCTTCTTTTTTCATGCAGGTATTTATTGCTATAAGTTTCCGCCTGAGTACTAACTTTGTTGCATCCCATAAGTTTTGGTATGTTGTGCTTTCATTTTCACTTGACTCCAAGAAATTTGTGATTTCTCATTTGATTTATTCCTTGACCCACTGGTAGTTTAATAGTGCATAGTTTAATTTCCATAATTTTGTGTATTTTCCTTTTTTTTTCTGATATTGATTTCCAGATTCACTCCGTTGTGGTCTGAGAAAACATTTTGTATGATTTCCATCTTTTTAAATTTATCATGACTTGCCTTGTGACCTAACATGTGGTCTCTTCTGGAGAATGATCCATGTGGACTGGAGTAGAATGTATATTGTGCCATTGTTGTATGACATGTTCTATACAGGTCTGTTCAATCTAGTTGGTTTATAGTGTCATTCAGGACCTCTGTTTCCTTGTTGATCTACTTTCTAGATGTTCTGTCCAATATTGAAAGTGGTGTATTGAAGTCTCCAACTATTATTGTAGTGCTATCTATTTCTCCCTCAGTTCTATGAGTGTTTATATATATAGGTGCTCCAGTGTTGTATGCATGTATATTTATGGTTATATCTTCTTGAGGAATTGATCCTTTTATCAATACATAATGTTCATTTTTATCTCTTCTATAAGATTTTGTCTTTGTGCTTACTTTCTCTAATATTGATTGCCACCCCAGCTTCGCTTTATTATTTGCATGGTTATTTTTTTCATAATTTCACTTTCAGCCTATTTGTGTCCTTGGGTCTAAGGTGGCACTCGTAAACAGAATATTGTTGAAACATGCTTTTCAATCCATTTTGCCACGCTTTGCTTTTTGATTGGAGCATTTAGCCCAATTACACTCATTGTAATTACAGAAAAAAATACTGACTTACTTTTGCCATTTTATAATTTGTCGTGTGTGTGTGTGTGTTTTAAGTCTTCTTTGTCTTTGTCTTTTACTACCACTGCCTTTTGTGTTTTGTTGGTTTATTGTAGTGAGTCATTTTTGTTCCCTTCTCCTTTCCTTTTATGTATTTTCTTTTTAGGTATTTTCTTAGTCATGATCATGAGTATTACATTTAAGAGCATGTATTTATAACTGACTGGAACTGAATGGAAGAGATCCATATTTGTGCCCATTCCAAAGAAAAGTTATCCAACAGAATGTGGAAATTATGACCCAATATCGGCACTAGAAATTATTAATACCACACACAAGTAAAATTTTCCTGAAGATTGTTCAAAAGTGGTTACAGCAGTACATCAATAGGGAACTTCCAGAAATTCAGTCTGGATTCAGAAGATGATGTGAAACAAGGATATCATTACTGATGTCAGGTGGATCTTGGCTGAAAGCAGAGAATACCAGAAAGATGTTTACCTGTGTTTTATTGACTATGCAAAGGTATTCTACTGTGTGGATCATAACAAATTATGGATAACGTTATGAAGAATGGGAACTCCAGAACACTTAATTGTGCTCATGGGGAACCTGTACATAGACCAAAGAGGCAGTCATTCAAACAGAAAAAATGGGATAATGCATAGTTTAAAATCAGGAAAGGTGTGTGTCAGGGTTGTATCCTTTCTAATCCAAGAATCTGGACTATAGGAAGGAGAAAGGGGCATCAGGATTGGAGGAAGACTCCTTAGCAACCTGCAATATGCAGATGACACAATATTTCTTGCTGAAAGTGAAAAGGACTTGAAACACTTATTGATTAAATTCAAAGACTACAGCCTCCAGTTTCAGAAGAGGGCATGGAACCAGGGATATCATTGCTGATGTCAGATGGATCCTGGCTGAAAGCAGAGAATACCAGAAGGATGTTTACATGTGTTTTATTGACTGCGCAAAGGCATTCGTCTGTGTGGATCATAACAAACTATGGATAACACTGTGAAGAATGGGAATTCCAGAACACTTAATTGTGCTCATGAGGAACCTTTACATAGATCAAGAGGCAGTTGTTCAGACAGAACAAGGGGATACTGATTGTTTTAATGTCAGGAAGGGTGTGCATCGGGTTGTATTCCTTCACCATACCTATTTAATCTGTATGCTGAACAAATAATATGAGAAGCTGGACTATATGAAGAACGGGGCATCAGGATTGAAGGAAGACTCATTAACAGCCTGCATTATGCTGATGACACAACCTTGCTTGCTGAAAGTGAAGGGGACTTGAAGCACTTACTAATGAAGATCAAAGACCACAACCTTCAGTATGGATTACAGCTCAACATAAAGAAAACAAAAATCCTCACAACTGGACCAATGACCAACATCATGATAAATGGAGAAAAGATTGAAGTTGCCAAGGATTTCATTTTACTTGGATCCATAATCAACAGCCATGGAAGCAGCAGTCAAGAAATCAAAAGACACATTGCATTGGGCAAATCTGCTGCAAAGGACCTCTTCAAAGTGTTGAAGAGCAAAGACGTCACCCTGAAGACTAAGGTGCGCCTGACCCAAACCATGGTATTTTCAATTGCATCATATGCATGTGAAAGCTGGACAATGAATAAGGAAGACCGAAGAAGAGTTAACTCCTTTGAATTGTGGTGTTGGCGAAGAACATTGAATATACCATGGACTGCCAAAAGAATGAACAAATCTGTATTGGAAGAAGTGTGGCCAGAATGCTCCTTAGAGGCAAGGATGGAGAGACTGCGTCTTACATACTTTGGACATGTTGTCAGGAGGGATGAGTCCCTGAAGAAGGACATCATGCTTGGCAGAGTACAGGGTCAGTGGAAAAGAGGAAGACCCTCAACGAGGTGGATTGACACATGGCTCCAACAATGAGCTAACATAACAACGATTGTAAGGATGACGCAGGACCGGGCAGTGTTTCGTTCTGTTGTGCATAGGGTCGCTATGAGTCAGAACCGACTCGATGGCACCTAACAACAACAACACAGCCTTCAGTATGGATTACACCTTAACATAAAGAAAAGAAAAATCCTCACAACTGGGCCAATAAGCAACATCATAATAAACGGAGAAAAGATTGAAGTTGTGAAGGATTTCATTTTACTTGGATCCATTATCAATGCCCATGGAAGCAGCAGTCAAGAAATAAAATGACACATTGCATTGGGCAAATCTGCTGGAAAAGACCTCTTTAAAGTGTTAAAAAGTGAAGATGTCAGTTTAAGGACTAAGGTGCGCCTGATCCAACCCATGGTGTTTTCAATCGCCTCATATTCATGGGAAAGCTGGACAGTGAATAAAGAAGACCAAAGATGAATTTTTGCCTTTCAATTACAGTGTTGGCAAAGAATATTAACTATACCATGGACTACCAGAAGAACAAACAAATCTGTTTTGGAAGAAGTACAGCCAGAATGCTCCTTGGAGGCAAGGATGGTGAAACTTCGTCTCACATATTTTGGACATGTTATCAGAAGGGACCGATCCCTGGAGAAGGACATCGTGCTTGGTACAGTGGAGGGTCAGCAAAAAAGAGGAAGACCCTTAATGAGATGGATTCATACGGTGGCTGCAACAATGGGTTCAAGCATAACAATTGTGGGGATGACACAGGACTGGCCAGTGTTTTGTTCTATTGTACACAGGATCACTATAAGTTAGAGCCCACTCAATGGCGCCTAACAACAATTTATAACATCCTAGGGTAAGTTGGTACCAACTTAACTTCAGTACCATACACAGAATTCTATACCTATACCATTTCTCTCCTCCCTTTGTTGTTGTTATCACTAATTATGCCTTTATATTTCATGTGTCCTGTAACATGATTTTATCCTTGCTTTTTATATATTTGTTGTTAAAAAAGATGAAAGACAAAGTGATTGGAATTAGCATGCATGAATGCCTTATTATTAGCCCTTATATGACTCGATGGCACTGGGTGGGTTTTTATACTTGTCCATGCATTTCTCTTTACTAGGAGTCTTTCTATGTATACCTTTGCATTACTTTCTAGTGACTTTTCCCTTCCATCTACAGAACTCCCATTAGTACTTTTTCTCAGACCCATCTTGTGGATATGAACTCCTTCAGCTTTTGTTTGTCTGGGTATGTTTTAATTTCATCCTTATTCTTGAAGGGCAGTTTTGCTGGATATAATATTCTTGGTTGACTTCTTTTTTTCTTTAAGCATTTTAAGTATATCATTCCATTGTCTTCTGGCTTCCAATGTTTCTGAGGGAAAATCTGCACTTAATCTTACTAGGGATCTTTTGTATGTGACTGCTTCTCTCTCACTGCTTTCAGGGTTCTTTATCTTTACTTTTTTTTAAATTTATTGTGCTTTAAGTGAAAGTTTACAAATCAAGTCAGTCTCTCACACAAAAATTTATGTACACCTTTTTATATACTCCTAGTTGCTCTCCCCCTTATGAGATAGCACACTCCTTCTCTCCACACTCTATTTTTGTGTCCATTCAGCCAGCTTCTGACCCCCTCTGCCTTCTCATCTCCCTTCCAGACAGGAGCTGCCCACATAGTCTCATGTGTCTACTTGATCCAAGAAGCTTACTCCTCATCAGTATCATTTTCTATCTTATAGTTCAGTCCAATCCCTGTCTGAAGAGTTGTCTTTGGGAATGGTTCCTGTCTTGGGCTAATAGAAGGTCTGGGGATGATGACCTCTGCGGTCCATCTAGTCTCAGTCAGACCATTAAATCTAGTCTTTTTAAGAGAATTTGAGGTCTGCATCCCACTGCTCTCCTGTTCTCTCAGGTGTTCTCTGTTGTGTTCCCTGTCAGGGCAGTCATCAGTTGTAGCAAGGCCCCATCTAGTTCTTCTGGTCTCAGGCTTATCTTTACTTTTTGAGAGACTAACTATGATGGGTCTTATGGTATATCTCTTTGGATTTATCTTACTTGGTGTTCTTTGAGATTCTTGAATTTGCAGATTCATTTTTTCATATAGACATTTATTTAAACATAATTAACATTTATTTTTCTTTGTGTGTCTTCTGATTTTTTGTTGGAGCATTGGAATTTTCAAAGATGTTAACTTTCTCAGTCTCCACCAATATTTGGTATTTTTGTCACCTCCACTTTATGCAGAAACTTCCTATGCAGGCAGAGCCTTCAGCATTTACTTACCATTCCCTCTCTCACTCTGTGATAGCTCCTCTTTCTCCCTGGTTTAGTTAGGATTCGAAAGATCAAGATCTCAGTTTTAAGCTTGCAATGTCTCTTAAACACACCAGAAAATATTCTGTGGTGAATTTGTCCAGTAGTGGGCACTGCCATTCAGGGGACATTGTGCACTAATCAATTTGTCCACCAGGGGCACAGTCCTGTCTCTGATTATTACTCCCTTCTCGTCTCTGTTTCTGCAACCAGGTTTTCCATCAGAAAACCCACAGCCAGCAAGCCTGAGGCTTCCTTCCCTGCTCTATGGGAGCTGCTTATATCTGAGCTGGCATTCAGGAAGACATTTCTTTGTTTCAGGAGAAGGATATGCTGACACTCCCAAGCAGGATTTCCAAGAGATCTGTTGTTTGTTTCAGAGCCCCAGTTGCCCTGTGGTGGTTGGGGGAGCAGTCTCCACGTACATGACCAACCTCCTGGCTCCACTGTAGGGAACCTCCTGTGGGAGTTCGTATCAGTCCAGCAGCTGACAATTACTAGGTAGAGAATGGATTGTCATGCTCTGAGTGAACCCCAGGGAGATCTGTCTTGTTGCTATCAGAGCCTGCCCTGTAGTATACTGGCTGTGAGTGTAGTCTCTACTCAAGATACCTGCTTCCTTGCACACAGCAGCCTCAGTCAGCAGTCTTCAGTGCCAGCTGTAAGGGGAGCAGATAGACTCCCTGGGAGGTCTCTCCTGTTGCTTTCAGAAGCCTGAGCTATGTGGTGCACAGGGAAGCAGGTAGAACACCAACTATGGGAGCTTTCTCCACTGCAGTGGCATTTTGTAACAGTTTTCAACATCCTGGCAACCAACAGGTGAGAGAGGGGAGTGTCAAGCTCTGGTCAGAATCCCACGGAGGTGTTCCTTCTTGCTATCAGAGCCCCACTCCCAGTAGATTGTTAGCTATGAGTGCAGCCTCTATTCAAGGTGCCTGCTTCCTAGCATATAGGAGACTCAGTCAGCACCCCTCAGCACCGACTGAAAGGGGGAGCAGACAGACATTAACTGAATCTCTAGGAGGTCAGTTCTGTTGGTTTCAGAGGCCTGAGCTATGGGATGCACAGAGTACTGACTATGGGAGCAGACTCCATGGCAGGGGCCTTCTGTAGCAATTTATAGCTAGCTTGCAGTTGACAGTGTCTGGGTCAGGGAGGGCTGTCATGTTCCAAACAGACCCCCAGGGAGGTCTTACTTGTTGCTATTAGAGCCCCCCCAATAGTATGTTGGCTATGGGTGTAGCATCTTTTCAAGATACCTGCTTCCTAGCAAACAGCAGCCTCAGTCAGTGGTCCTCAGCACCAGCTGTAGGGGGGAGAAGAGTCATGAACTGATCCCCAGGGAAGTCTGTTCTGTTGTTTTCAGAGGCCTGAGCTATGGGGTGCATACGGAGTCAGGTAGCCTGTTGACTGTGAGAGCAGAAGCCACTGCCAGGGCCTTCTGTAGCAATTCACAGTAGCCTTGCAGCCAACAGTGTCTGAGTTGGGGAGGTGTTGATGTACTCTAAATGGATCCCTAGTGAGATATGTCTTGTTGATTTTAAAGCAGAAGCTTGAGGCCCTGTCTCTGTACAAACAGTGGGTGTGCAAATAATTTTACAGAGCAGTAGATAAGTTTGAGACTATTTTTTTTAAATGAGCAGCTTTTGTTATATACTAATTTCTGTATTATCTCTCAGCAACCCTGACCCATAAACATTAATAAGTTTTAATATTTGCTATTATATTATGAAGCTAACAATCAAGTAAAAGGAATACAACATGTGCACAGATAATTAGAATACAAAGTAGAAAGTAAAAAATGACAGGGAATATTAAGAGAAAGTGATCTGTGAGTTCAGAAACAAGTGAGGGCACTCTGGGTTGGATATATATGTGCTGGTGGCAATCAAAGAAGGTTTAAAAGAGGAAGCAGCTGACAAGAAGAAAATTTTAAGAAAAGGTGTCTTAGTCATCTAGTGCTGCTAGAGCAGAAATACCACAAGTGGATGGCTTCAATGAAGAGAAATTTATTCTCTTATAGCCCGGTAGGTTACAAGTCCAAATTCAGGGCATCAGCTCCAGGGGAAGGCTTTCTCTGTCGGCTCTGGAGGAAGGCTCTTGTCATAAATCTTCCCCTGGACTAGGTGCTTCTCTGCACAGGAACCCCAGGTCCAAAGGACGTGCTCTGCTCCTGCCACTGCTTTCTTGGTGGTGTGAGGTTCGCATGTCTCTCTGGTCGCTTCACTCTTTTATATCTCAAAAGAGATTTGCTTAATACACTATCTAATCTTGAAGACATCATCAATATAACTGCCACTAATCCATCTCTTTACATCATAGTGATAGGATTTACAACACAGGGAAATCACATCAGATGACAAAATGATAGACAATCACTTAATACTGGGAATTATGACCTAGCCAAGTTGACAGATATTTTGGAGGGGGGGAAAAACAATTCAATCCATGACAAAAGGTAAGGGTTGTAAAATATGGAACAGAAAGGGGAGTGGGATTCTAGATAGAAGGTGCAAAGACAGTGAAGTGCACAGTATGTTTTGAAAGTGTCAAGTAATTCCTTTTCATTCTGAACGGAGTTAAAGGAGATGAAGTCAGCAAGATAAGATGAGTCTTTGAGAGTCAGACTAATGACTTCGAATCTCATTTTGTGTGAAATGGGGAGTCATTGGAGGTTTTTAAAAATGTTTTCATATGATCATAGAGCTCTACTTCAGGAAAATTAACCTAGAACAAATGTAGGATGGATTAGAGAGGAATAAGGATAAAGGTACAGAATCTAGTTAGGAAGCTATTGACATTGACACACATGGAAGAACATCTTTCTGTGTCAAAGGACTAATTTAAAAATATTTATTTAATACACATTCACTAAATTCCTAATGTAGGCCAACCACTTGGATTGAGCCAAGTACCTGAGGGGGCTTAGTAAATTACAATTTAGTAATTGTAGCTTAAAAATACTTTAGAAACAAATTCTATGAATTTACAGCCACAACTTGTGCTTAAATCCCATAACCAGTAGATGGCAGTTATAGGCTTTCACCAAGGGAAAAGAAGTGGCTTTCATCTCCTATGATAGATAAAAGAAGAGAAAGAGGGTTGGGAGAGAAGAGGAAATGAGGGAGGAATGAGAGAATGAGGGAGTGGAAGATGGCAAGGTGATGGAAACTGTTCTTGCAGTTCAACGTTTCCCTGAGACATACTTATTTCAGAGCTGTACTTCCTGCACTGAAATTTGCAGCTGGCCTTACTGGTAGGAAAAAAGATTTGTATCAGCTTCCAGGCAGGTATTGAAGAAAATAATTTTCCTGTTTCATAATCCCTCCAAAGGTAAGGAGTAGCTGTGTTTGAAAGGTGCTGCACAGGCCTTTTTACCCTGTGTTGCAAGAAACGTAACTTGAAGAGTCTTAAAACTATACTGCTCTTTAGGTGACTCTTTCCTTTTAGTTTGGTTGAAAATATTTCCAGAGGAAAAGAGAAATTGGAACAAAGAGGTTCCTAGTAAATTACTGGGGACCCTTACTAAAGTCATTACCAAGAGGGAAATTCTAGTCAAGCTGATCTTTTGAGATCCAGGGGGGGAAGTCTCCAAAAGGAGAATCAGGCATGAAAACACCACAATTTGGATATTGGCTGTCGTCTAGTAATGGACTGGGAATTACAGGGCTAACAATGAATAAGGGAAGGGAGTAGGTGGAAGATCATCCTGCCTTTTTCTTTGAGAATATAAATTCATTCCATTTCCTTTTCATGCAGTCATACATAATATCTTCAGGTGGCCATTGGATCCATCCTCCTGGAGAGAGTTGGGAATGTTAGGGATTAAGAGGGTTTGAGGGCAGCTTTGGCCTGAATATGCTAAGTCTTTGCAACTGCAAAGTTCTGTAGGTCAAAAGTCTGGCACTGGTCTCACCAGGCTAAAAGCAAATTGTCTGCATGGCTATATTCTGGATGCTCTAGGGCAGATTACGTTTCCTTGCCTTTCCAGCGTCTAGAGGCCACCTGCATCCCTTAGCTATTAGCCCTCTTCCTCTGTCTTGAAAGTCAGCAGTGTTTCATTTCTCTAACTATTCTTCCTTAGTCACATTTCCCTCTACCACAACTGGGAAAGGTTCTCTTCTTTTAAGGACTCACTTGATTAATTTGGGCCCGCTGAGGAAATCCAGGATAATCTCACCATCTCAAGGTCTGTACTCTTACTCATGTCTGCAACGAAGTCCTTTTTGTCACATAAGGTAACATAGTCACAGGTTTCAATGATTAGGTAACCAAGTTCACATATAATAATGATCAACTCTTGTCTCAGTTTGTTTATTCAATTGAATGGTTTAGAAATGTGTTTAGAGGACTGATCAATCATACATGTACTTTGAATACTTGTAGTAAGAAGGGTGGAGTCCCTGGGTGGCACAAATGTTTAAGTGCTGGACTACTCACCGAAAGGGGTGCAATTTGAACTTACCTAGAGGTGTCTGTCTTGGAAGAAAGGCGTGGTGATCCGCTCCTGAAAAGTCACACCATTAAAAATCCTATCAAATGCAGTTCTACTCTGACATACATGTGGTTGGTGTGAAATGGTATTGACTCAACGGCAACTAGTGGTAAATAAGAAGAGTATTATCTTGGGCCAAGTGAATTTGGTAGTGATAGAGGGAATTTAAAAGAATATTTAAAAAAATAATAAAAACAAAGGTACAGTAGTCCTGCCTCACACTATATGAAATGGAAAAATAATTTTTATTCATTACTTGCTACTTGTCAGCCATTAATCTATGCATTTCTCATGGATAATCTCATTTAGCATTTCCAACACCTTTATATCCATTTAAAAATGAGGAAAATTAGACACAGAGAAATTAAGTCATTTGCTCAAGGTCACTTGCTAATGAATGGTAAAAGCAAGAGCCCACCCAGATAGTTCTGGAGTCCATGCTATTAACCACTATACTGCTTCTAAGTTTTTGGCTTCTCATGAAGAACTCAATAAAGTTATAGAGGTGGGGCCAAGATAGTGGAATAGTCAGACATTTTGTGTTTTCCCTCTTACAACAAAGACCCCCAAAAACAAGTGAATCGAATATATATGACAATCAAGGAGCCCTAATCATCAAAGACAAGGCAAAGGAATCAGATTTAGCAGCATGTGGAAAGAGAGACAATTCAAAAACAGTGAAAACAGGGATTATGGATCAGGGGATTACAGGCGTCCTGCTAGCTGAATCTGCACAGCGCACACAGGCTGAGGCAAGCAGCAACATCCCAAGCTGAAACTCACCCCATCTGGTGCAGCCAAGTAGCAACGAATCCTCATGCACCTCCAGAATCAAACAGGAGAGACACGAGATCTGTAAAATTAAGTGCAAGCTCCCAACCCACCGCATGTGCTGGCACCATAACACTTTCCCCATCGGAGCTCTACAGCCAAGAAGCACTCACTTCCCCTCACCCATTCCTCACCCGTTCTAACACCAGTCACAAGACATTCAGCAACACCACGGCCCCTAAGCTGGGAACTCATGGCAGGTTGAGAGGGTTCATGGATTTACAGCACTCCTCACCCCTGCCCTTCACCCTGGAAGGACAATCCAACACCGCCTGCCCTCATTAAGATAAAACAGGCAGGGCATCCACCTGAAGCCCATTTTTGCCTGCAGCAGCCAAGTGAGAGCTGGAGGTTTGTGACATTCGACACTACCCCCCCCCAAGAATAGGCCTCACCCACCCATACCAGGGGCTGGTGGTACCACTCCCTCCATCCGGCCACCCACAACAGTGGCCTGAGGATTAGTGGTGTCTCCCAATCCCTCCAACCAACAGTGCTGGGTGCCCAAGAATTGGCTGTACTACCCCCACCCACTGTACACTCTATTAGACAGAGACACCTAGGGGCAACTGGCAGCCCCCTGCCTTGCCCCACACATCACCCCATGAAGCAACCAGAGACTTCTGCTTGCTCCAAACACTCCATGCAGCCTTGCCCACCTAGAACTGTAAGGGAGAGTCTCCATACCACACACTCAGTGACTGACAACCTGGACGCTTTTGTCCAGGACAATTGCACCCCCACAAGAATAATGAAAAAACTCCCAGGCTCACACACCTAGTAGCTGTTTTGACCACCTGGAGACAGGAAGTGAGAGCTTAAATGATGCCAATTACCAGAGTAGTACACATGCCTAGCCTACTTGGCCATACCAAAACAAAACAAAATATAAGAAGCAGTAAACAAAAATGTTGCTGTTGTTGTTGTTAGGTGCCATCGAGTCAGTTCTGACTCACAGCAATCCTATGCACAACAGAACGAAACACTGCCCTGTCCTACTCCATCATCACAATCATTGTTATGCTTGAGCCCATTGTTGCAGCCACTATGTCAATCCACCTTATTGAGGGTTTTCCTTTTTTCTGATAACCCTGTACTCTGCCAAGCATCATGTCCTTCTCCAGGGACTGATCCCTCCTGACAACATGTCCAAAGTACGTAAGGCGCAGTCTCACCATCCTTGCTTCTAAGGTGCATTCTGGTTGTACTTCTTCCAAGATAGATTTGTTCATTCTTTTGGCAGCCCATGGTATATTCAATATTCTTCGCCAACACCACAATTCAAAGACATCAATTCTTCGGTCTTCCTTATTCATTGTCCAGCTTTCACATGCATGTGATATGATTGAAAATACCATGGTTTGGGTCAGGTGTACCTTAGTCTTCAAGGTGACATCTTTGCTCTTCAACACTTTAAAGAGGTCCTTTGCAGCAGATTTACCCAGTGCAATGCGTCGTTTGATTTCTTGACTGCTGCTTCCATGGCTGTTGATTGTGGACCAAGTAAAATGAAATCATTGACAACTTCAATCTTTTCTCCATTTATCATGATGTTGCTCATCGGTCCAGCTATGAGAAATTTTTTTTTATGTTGAGGTGTAATCCATACTGAAGTCCGTGGTATTAGATCTTCATTAGTAAGTACTTCAAGTCCTTTTCACTTTCAGCAAGCAAGGTTGTGACATTTGCATAACACAAGTTGTTAATGAGTTTTCCTCCAATCCTGATGCCCCGTTCTTCTTCATATAGTCCAGCTGCTCGGATTATTTGCTCAGCATACAGACTGAATAGATATGGTGAAAGGACACACACCTTTCCTGACTTTAAACATCAATATCCTCTTGTTCGGTCTGAACAACTGTCTCTTGATCCATGTACAGGTTCCTCATGAGCACAATTAAGTGTTCTGGAATTCCCATTAGTCACAATGTTCTACACAATTTGTTATAATCCACATAGCCAAATGCCTTTGCATAGTCAATAAAACACAGGCAAACATCCTTCTGGTATTCTCTGCTTTCAGCCAGGATCCATCTGACATCAGAAATGATATCCTTGGTTCAACCTCATCTTCTGAAATCAGCCTGAATTTCTGGCAGTTCCCTATCTATGTACTGTCCTATAATTTCTGCATTTGGTTGGATCACCTTTCTTGATAATAGGCATAAATATGGATCTCTTCCAGTCAGTTGGCCAGGAAGCTGTTTTCCATATTTCTGGGCATACATGAGTGAGCACCTCCAGTGCTGCATCCATTTGTTGAAACATCTCAATTGATATTCCATCAATTTCTGGAGCCTTGTTTTTTGTCAGTGCCTTCAGAGCGTCTTGGACTTCTTCCTTCAGTACCATTGGTTCCTGATCATATGCTACCTCTTTAAATGGTTGAAAATCGACTAATTCTTTTTGGTATAATGACTGTGTACTCCTTCCATCTTTTTTTTTGATGCTTCCTGCTTCGTTTAATATTTTCCCCAAAGAATCATTCACTATTGCAACTCGAGGCTTAATTTTTTTTCTTAAGCTCCTTCAGCTTGAGAAAGGCTGAATGTGTTCTTCCCTTTTGGTTTTCTATCTCCAGCTCTTTGCACATATCATTATAATACTTTATTTTGTCTTCTTGAGCCGCCCTTTGAAATCCTCTGTTCAGTTATTTTACTTCATCATTTCTTCCTTTTGCTTTAGCTGCCCTACGTTCATGAGCAAGTTTCAGAGTCTTCTCTGACATCCATCTTGGTCTTTTCTTTCTTTCCCGTCTTTTCAATGACCTCTTGCTTTCTTCATGTAGAATGTTCTTGATGTCATTCCACAACTCATGTGGTCTTCAGTCACTAGCGTTCAATGCATCAAATCTATTCTTGAGATGGTCTCTAAATTCAGGCAGGATATACTCAAGGTCATTTTTGGTTCTCGTGGATTTGCTCTGATTTTCTTCAGTTTCAGCTTGAACTTGCGTATGAGCAATTGATGGTCTGTTCCACAGTTGGCCCCTGGCCTTTTTATGTCTGATCATGTTGAGCTTTTCCATCGTCTCTTTCCACAGGTGTAGCTCTTATTCCTAGTCTGCCTTAGTCTGGAAGCTCAACTGAAACCTGTCCTCCACGGGTGACCCTGCTTGTATCTGAATACCAGTGGCATAGCTTCCAGCATCACAGCAACATGCAAGTCCCCACAGTATGACAGACTGACAGACACTTGGGGGAAACACAAATATAATAAACAAATATAATAACTTATTGATGTCTCAGAGACAACAGCCAATATCAAATCACATAAAGAAGCAAGACAAGATGGCTTCAGCAAGCGACCAAAAAAAAAAAAAAAAAGAACCAGAAAACCTTCCAGAGGGAGATAAGGCAATGGAACTACTGATAAAGAATTCTAAAGACTAATACACAGAGCCCTCCAAAAGATCTTGAAGGAGGTCAGGCAAAACTGAGAAAAAACCAAGAAACACACAGACAAAGCAATAGAAGAATTCAGGAAAACAATACAAGAACAAAACTACAGAGTAAACAGGCTGCTAGAAACATACATAAATGGCAACTAGAAATCCAAAAATTTAACAATAAAATTTCAGAATTAGGCAACTCAATAGGTCATAGGAGCAAATTGGTACAGTGGAAGTCAGAATTACTGAGATTGAAGACAAATCCTTTGACACCAACTTGTTTGAGGAAAAATCAGAAAAAAAAATGAAAAAAATGCAGATAATCTAAGAATTATGTGGGATACTATCAAGAGGAAAAACCTACAAGTGATCAGAGTACCAGAACAGGGAGTATAATGGAAACACAAGGAGACCTGTTGAAGATTCTCTGCCAGAAAACTTTTCTAATATCATGAAAGATGAGGATATTCCTATCCAAGAAGCTCAACAAACCTCCTAGAGGATAGACCTCAAAAGAAAGTCACCAAGAAATACCATAATCAAACTTGCCAAAACCAAAGACAAAGAAAGAATCCTGAGAGTGGCTACAGATAAACAAAAAGTCACCTACACAGGAAAACCTGTAAGACTAAGCTCTGATTATTCAGCAGAAACCATGCAGGCAAGAAGGCAATGGGATGACACATATAAAGCTTAAAGGAAAAAAAAATTCTGCTAGTAATTATATATCCAGCAAAATTGTCTCTCAGATACAAAGGCAAAATAAAGTCATTTCCAGATAAAGAGAAATTAAGAGAATACGGGAAAAAAAAGACCAAAATTACAAGAAACATTAAAGGAAGTCTTCCAGTTAGAGAACAACACCAGAAAACAATCAAAGACTAGGACACAGGACAGATCAATCAAGTAGTGATCCAGACAGGGAATTCACAAAAGCAGATTAACACTAACAGACTGAAAATAGGGAACCAGAGATGTCAATATGTAATTGATGAAAACATCAAAACAAAAAAAGGGAATAAAAGGTATAGCCATAGAATTTTCATAAAGAGAGAAAGTCAAGGCAATACCAAGAAATAAAAGACTGGTTTAATCTTAGAAAAATAATGGTAAATTTCAAGGTAATCACAAAGGAAGTTAACAAACCTACCCATCAAAATAAAAAAGAAGGAAAACATAAAGACTCAGCAAAAAGAAGTCAATGATAATGAAAGAGATGAAAAGAAAATACATAAAAAAGAACTCAGCATGGAAAATTAAGCAGAACAAAGAAACTGTCAACACCACACACACACACACACACAAACATCAAAATGACAGCAGTAAACTCATATCTATCAATAATTACATGGAATGTAAATGGCCTAAATGCACCAGTAAAGAGACAGAAGGTGGCAGAATGGATAAAAAACACAATCTATCTATATGCTGTCTACCTTAGACAACACAAAGACATAGACAAACTAAAACTCAAAGGATGGAAAAAAAAATATATCAAGCAAACAATAACCAAAAAAGAGCAATAGTGGCAATATTCTTCTCCAATAAAACAGACTTTAAAGCAAAATCCAGCTTAAAGGACAAGAGCGGATACTATGTAATGATTAAAGGGTCAATATACCAGGAGGACATAACCATCATAATTATGTACACACCCAATGACAGGGCTCCAAAATACATAAAACAAACTCTAACAGCATTGAAAAGAGAAATAGATAGTTTCATAATAATAGTAGGAGTTTCACAATAATAGTAGGAGTTTCACAATAATAGTAGGAGACTTGAACATGCCACTTTTGGTGAAGGACAGAACACCTAGAAAGAAACTCAGTAAAGAAACAGAAGATCTAAATGCCACATTCAACCAAATCGACCTCATGGACATATACAGAACACTTCACCCAGCAACAGCAAAGCATACGTTCATTTCCAACACAAATGGAACATTCTTCAGAATAGACCGCATTTTAGGCCATTAAAAAAGCCTTAACAAAATCCAAAACATCAAAATAACACAAAGCACCTTCTCTGATCATAATGCCATAAGAGTAGAAATCGATAACAGAAACAGGAAGGAAAAAATCAAATACATGGAAATTGAACTACACTTTGCTTAAAAACTAACAGGTATCAGAAGAAATCAAGGATGGAATAAAAAAAAATTCGTGGAAACAAATGAGAATGAAAACACATCTTACCAAAACCTTTGGAACACAGCAAAAGCACTACTTAGAGGTCAATTTATAGCAACAAACATACATATCAGAAAAGAATGCATCATGACCGATCGAATCAAAACAATAATCCTACAACTCAAACAAATAGAAAGAGAGCAGCAAAGGGAGCCCTCAGACACAAGAAGAAAGGAAATAATAAAGATTAGAGCAGAAATAAGTGAAATAGAGAATAGGAAAACAATTGACGGAACATAGAGGCAAAAATCCTCAACAAAATTCTAGCCGATAGAATTCAACAGCATATCAAAAAAAAATAATACATCATGACCAAGTGGGAGTCATACCAGGTATGCAGAGATGGTTTAACATTAGAAAATGAGTCAATGTAAAACACCACATAAATAAAAAGAAGAACTACATGATCTTATCAATCTATGCAGAAAAGACATTTGACAAAGTCCGACATCCATTCCTAATAAAAACTCTTAGCAAAATAGAAATGGAAGTGAAATTCCTCAACGTAATAAAGGCATTTATACAAAACCAACAGCCAACATCATTCTAAATGGAGAGAGACTGAAAACACTTCCCTTGAGAACTGGAACCAGACAAGGGTGCCCTTTATCACCACTCTTATTCAACATTGTGCTGGAAATCCTAGCTAGAGCAAAAAGGCAAGAAAAAGAAATAAAGGGCATCCAAATTGGTAAGGAAGGGGTAAAGCTATCCATATTCGCAGATGATATGATCTTATATGCATAGAATACCAGAGAATCCACAAGAAAGCTACCGGAACTAATAGAAGATTTCAGCAAAGTAACAAGATACAAGATTACCATACAAAAATTAATTGAATTCCTTTACACCAACAAAGAGAACTTCAAAAAGGAAATCACAAAATAAATACCATTTACAATAGCCCCCAAGAAGATTAAGTTAGGAATAAATCTAATCAGGGACATAAAGGACGTATACAAAGAAAACTAAAAAACACTACGGAGGATTACAAAAGAGACCT
The DNA here is from genome assembly GCF_030014295.1 of Loxodonta africana. Taxonomy (NCBI): domain Eukaryota; kingdom Metazoa; phylum Chordata; class Mammalia; order Proboscidea; family Elephantidae; genus Loxodonta; species Loxodonta africana. The sequence continues at coordinate 91,818,725 of NC_087369.1, read as the reverse complement.
ACATAAGTGGAAAAACATGCCGTGCTCATAGATAGGAAGAATCAACATTATGGAAAGGTCAATTCTACCCAAAGTGATCTACAGATACAATGCAATCCTGATCCAAATTCCATCAGTATTCTTTAACAAGACAGAGAAACAAAACACCAAATTTTTATGGATCACTTCTATTCTGTAACACATGAAGTAGTCATGAGTCAGAATTGACTTGATGGCAAAGGGCTTTTTGTTTTTGTTTTTTTTTTTAATTCATAGACATAAAAATTGAGATCCAGAAAGGTAAGAGACTTGCTTAAGGCTATACAGCTAGTAACTTATGGAGCTGTGATTTCAAAACCCATGTATAACTGGGTCCAGAAATTATTGAACAATATCATTAATATGACGCAAAAGTAAAATTTTGCTGAAGATCATTCAAAAGTGGCTACAGCAGTACATTGACAGGGAACTGCCAGAAGTTCAAGCTGGATTCAGAAGAGGACATAGAACAAGGAATAGCATTGCTGATGTCAGATGAACCTTGGGTGAAAGCAGAGACTACAAATAAGGTGTTTACCTGTGTTTTTTGTGCCCACTGTGGAACCTGTACATAGAACAAGATGCAATCATTCGAAAAGGACAAGGGAATACTAAACCAAAACAAACCAAACCCAGTGCCTTTGAGTCGATTACCTTATATCCCTGATAAGGGAATACTACATGCTTTAAAATCAGGCACAGTGTACCTAATGGTTGTTTCCTTTCACCACCCTTATCCAATCTGTATGCTGAGCAAATAATCCGAGTAGCTGGACTGTATGAAGAATAAAATGGCATCGGGATTGGAGGAAGGCTCATTAACAACCTGTAATAGCAGATGACACAACTTTGCTTGCTGAAAGCAAAGAGAGAGGACTTGAAGCACTTACTGATGAAATTCAAAGACTACAGCCTTCAGTATGGCTTGCACCTAAAAATTGTTATGTTTGAGCACATTGTTGCAGCTACTGTGTCAATCCACCTCGTGGAGGGTCTTCCACTTTTTCGCTGACCCTCTGCTTTACCAAGCATGATGTTCTTCTGCAGGGACTGATCCCTCCTGATAACACGTCCAAAGTATGTAAGACACAGTCTCACCATCCTTGCTTCTAAGGAACATTCTTGCTGTATTTCTTCCAAGACAGATTTGTTCATTCTTTTGACAGTCCGTGGTATATTCAATATTCTTCATCAACACCATAATTCAAAGGCATCAATCTTCTTCAGTCTTCCTTATTCATTGCCCAGCTTTCCCATGCACATGAGGCAATTGAAAATACCACGGCTTGGGTCAGGCGCATGTTAGTCTTCAAGGTGACATCTTCGCTTTTTAACACTTTAAAGAGGTCTTTTGCAGCACATTTGCCCAATGCACTGCATCCTTTGGTTTCTTGACTGCTGCTTCAATGAGTGTTGATTGTGGATCCAAATAAGATGAAATCTTAGACAACTTCAATCTTTTCTCCGTTTATCATGATGTTGGTTATTGGGCCAGTTGAGAGGAATTTTGTTTTCTTTATGTTTTGGTGTAATCCATACTGAAGGCTGTGGTCTTTGATCTTCATCAGTAAGTGCTTCAAGTCCTCTTCACTTTCAGCATGCGAGGTTGTGTCATCTGCATAACACAGGTTGTTAACGAGCCTTCCTCCAATCCTGATGCCCCGTTCTTCTTCATATAGTCCAGTTTCTTGAATTATTTGCTCAGCATACAGATTGAATAAGTATGGTGAATAGAAACAACCCTGATGCACACCTTTCTGACTTTAAACCACACGATATCCCCTAGTTCTGTTCGAATGACAGCCTCTTGATCTATGTACAGGTTCCTCATGAGCACAATCAAGTGTCCTGAAATTCCCATTCTTAGCAATGTTATCCATAGTTTGTTGTGATCCACACAGCTGAATACGTTTGCATAGCCAATACAACACAGGTAAACATCTTTCTGGTATTCTCTGCTTTCAGCCAGGATCCATCATCTGACATCAGCAATGATGTCTGTCATACCATGTCCTCTTCTGAATCCAGCTTGAATTTCTGGCAGTTCCCTGTCAATGTACTGCTGCAGCTGCTTTTGAATGATCTTCAGCAAAATTTTACCTGGGTGTGACATTAATGATATTGTTTGATAATTTCCACATTCGATTGTATCACCTTTCTTTGCAATAGGCATAAATATGGATCTTTTTCAGTCAATTAGCCAGGTGGCTGTCTTACAAATTTCTTAGCATAGATGAGTGAGAACTTCCAGCACTACATCTGTTTGTTGAAACATCTCAATTAGTATTCCATCCATTCCTGGAGCCCTGTTTTTCCCCAATGCCTTCATTGCAGCTTGTACCTCTTCCTTCAGTACCATAGGTTCCCGATCATATACCACATTCTGAAATTGTTGAATGTTGACCAATTCTTTTTGATATAGTGACTGTGTATCCCTTCCTTCTTTTGATGCTTCCTGAGTCTTTTTGTATTTTTCCCATAGAATCCTTCAGTATTGCAACTTGAGGCTTGAATTTTTCCTTCAGTTCTTTCAGTTTGAAAAATACTAAGTGTGTTCTTCCCTTTTGTCTTCTAACTCCATGTCTTTGTGCATGTCATTATAATACTTTTCTTTGTCTTATCAAGCTGCCCTTTGAAATCTTCGGTTCAGCTCTTTTACTTCATCATTTCTTCCATTTGCTTTAGCTACTCTGCAACCAAGAGCAAGTTTCAGAGTCTTTTCTGACATCCATTTTGGTCTTTTCTTTCTTTCCTGTCTTTCTAATTTTTTTTTGCTTTCTTCATTTATGATGTCCTTGATGTCATTCCACAACTCATCTGGTCTTCTATCATTAGTGTTCAATTGTTCAAATCTGTTCTTAAGATGATCTCTAAATTTGGGTGAGATATACTCAAGATTGTACTTTTGCTCTCATGGACTTGTTTTAATTTTCTTCAGCTTCAACTTCAACTTGCATGTGAGCAATTTTTAACAGATAGCGCCAAATTGCACTCCCAAGTGGTGATTCCAATTTATATTCATCTGCAGTGTTTGAAAATACCCATTTCTTCACAGTCTTTATTTTTGCCAACTTTTTTAGTTAAAAAGATCGCTGTTTTGCATTTTCTTGATAACTAATGGAGTTGAACTTCATTTCATACATGTATTTGTCACTTGGTTCTCTCCATCTGTAAAATGTCTTTGAGTATCTTCTGCTCTTTTATGATTGAAGTGTTTATCATTCCCTTATTGGTTTGTAGGAGTACTTTATATATTCTGGATACCAATCATTTTTTTCTATTACATATGCTGCAAATATTTTTCCCAAGTCTATTACTTATTTTATAATTTAAAGCATGATAACTTTTTGCCATGCAGAATTCTCAATAATGATATAATCAAAATTATTGTTTTTCTTAAATTTTTTACTTTACATTTTTAAATAGTTATATACTCACAGAAAGTTGCAAAAACAGTACCCTTTATTCAACTTCCCTTAATGATGACATCTTATACAGGTATAGTTGAAAATAAAACCAGGAAATTGACATTGGTTCAACACTGTTAACTAGGCTAGAGTTCTTACTTGGTTTTTGCCATTTTTTACATGTATTTATTTATGTGGGAAACCCTGGTGTCGCAGTGGTTAAGTGCTATGGCTGCTAACCAAAGGCCGATAGTTCAAATCCACCAGGCACTCCTTGGAAACTCTATGGGGCAGTTCTACTCTGTCCTATAGGGTCGCTATGAGTCAGAATAACTCGACAGCACTGGGTTTTGGGTTTCGGTTACTTATGTGTGTGTATATGTGTGTGTGTATAGTTCTATTCCATCTTAATCTTATGTGTAGATTTCTGTAATCACCACTGCAATCACCATGCAGAACTACCCCATCGCTCCAAAGATTTCCCTTGTGCTATCCCTTTAAGGTTGCACCCTGCCACATCCCAGCTATCCCTAAACCCTGGCAACCACTAATTTGTTCTCCTTCCCTATAATTTTGTCTTTTTGAAATATAAAAAAAATTAATTTTGTTTTTTTTTTTTGTTGAAAATATACACAGCTTACACAGCTAAACATACACTAATTCAACAATGTCTACATGGAAAATTCAGTGACACTGATTACATTCTTCACGTTGTGCGATGATACCCACCTTCCTTTTCCCAATTGTTCCTCTCACATTAACATGAACTTACTGTCCCCTAAGCTTCCTGCCTAAACTTTCAAGTTATTGTTGTCAATTTGACCCCATATAGATAGCTCTTAAAAGAGCACAATATCTCAAGGCAGACATTCTTTACTAATTAAGGTAAATATTGTTTGGTTTAAAGAAGACTTTAGGGGATACTTCTGGTTTAAGGTTTAAAGGTTATCTCAGGCCAGTAGTTTCAGAATTCAACCAGCCTCCCTGGCTCTAGAATATCTGGATTCCATGACAATTTGAAATCCTTTTTCACATATTTACCCCTCTTGATCAGATTCTTTTATAGAATCTTTGATCAAAACCTTCAGTTATGGTAGCTGGGCACCATCTAGTTCTTCTGGTCTCATGGCAAAGGAGGCAGTTGTTCATGGAAGTAATTAGCCATACATTCCATTTCCTCCACTTATTTCTGACTCTCCTTCTTCCTCTGTTGCTTCAGGCAATTAGAGACCAATTGTTGTGCCTTGGATGGCAGCTTGCAAGCTTTTGAGTCCCCAGGCACTATGCAACGAACTAGGAGGTAGAACAGAAACACAGTATTAGGCCAATTAACTGGAGTGTCCCATGAAACCATGGCCCTAAACCTCCAAACCAAGGAACCAAACCCCATGAAGTGTTTATACATAAACAACTTCAGCAACTGCTTTTTCTTGTTATTGTAAATATATATATATCACATAACTTTTGCAAATTCAACTTTTTACAAGTGTGCAACTTACTGACATCAATTATATTAATCAGCTGTGCAGCCATTACCCTTAATCAATGTGAATTTTTCATAACCATAAACAGAAATTCAGTGCTGCACAAGCAATAACTTCCATAACTTCCCTTTCCCCCTCTCTCCTGTCCCTGGTAACCACTAATATACTTTGGTCTCTATACATTTGCTTGCTCTTATCTTTTTCTATAAGTGAGCTCATACAATATTTGTCCTTTTGAAATTGACTTATTTCACTCAGTATAATGTCTTCAAGCTACATCCATGTTGTACCTTTCATCAGAACTTCATTTCTCTTTCTGGCTGCGTAGTATTTCATTGTATGTATGTACCACATTTTGTTTATCCATTCATCCATTAATGGGCATTTAGCTTGTTTCTACCTTTGCTTATTGTGAATAGGTCTGCAATGAACATTGGCGTACATATGCCTGTTCATGCCACTGCTTTCAAATCCCTTGGGTATATCCCTACCAGTAGTATAGCTGGATCATATGGTAGTTCTATTTTTAGTTTTTTGAGGAACCACCACACTGTTTTCCATAAAGACTGTATCATTTTGAATTCTCACCAGCATTGAAAAAGGGTTCCAATTTCTGTACATCTTCAGCAACATTTTTTTTTATCTCATTCGTCCTAGTGGAAGCAAAATGGTATCTCATTGTGGTTTTGATTTGTATCCCTCTGAGGGTTACCAGGAGCCCTGGTGGTGCAGTGGTTAAGAGCTACGGTTACTAACCAAGAGTTTGGCAGTTCAAATCCACCAGCGGCTTCTTGGAAACCCTACGGGGCAGTTCTCTGTCTTAAAGTGTCACTATGAGCCGGAATCGACTTGACGGGAACAGTTTTTTTTGATGGTTAAAGACATTTAGCATATTTTCATATGGTTGTTGGTCAGCTGAGCATCCTCTTTGGTGAAGTGTCTGTTCGTGCCCTTTAGCCCATTTTTCGATTGGGTTGTTTGTCTTTTTATTGTTAAGTTGGAGGAGTTTTATAAATATTTTTTATATTAGATCCTTTTAGGATATATTCTTCCTGAAAAATTTTTCCCAGTCTGTAGGCTGTTTTTTTTTTTATTCTTCTAGTAAAGACTTTTAATAAACATAAGTATTTAATTTTTATGGGGTCCAAATTACCTATTTTGTCTTCTGCTGCTGGTGCCTTTTTTGTCGTGTTTGATAATCTATCATTGAAAACAAATTTAGATCCCAAATCTTTGCTCCTATATTTTCTTTCAAGAACTTTATGGTTTAGATTTAACATTTAGGTCCCTGATCCATTTTGAATTAGTTTTTGTGTATGGTGTAAAAAGGTATAGGTCCTTCTTAATTTTGTGAATTTTTTTGTGTGTCTTCTATCTTCTTTGTCCCTCAATTTCCAAACTATTGTTATCTTTTGGCTTTAGTTGCTTTTTTGTGTTGAGTTGTTTTTATTTCTTTTTTCCCTTCTGTGTATATTTTCTTTTTTTATATACTTCTTATTGTGCTTTAAGTGAAAGTTTACAAATCAAGTCAGTCTCTCACACAAAAACTTATATACACCTTGCTACATACTCCCAATTACTCTCCCACTAATGACAGTTTTTTTTTTTTAATGACAGAGCCCACTGCCTTCCTCCTCTCTCTCTTTTCGTGTCCGTTTCGCCAGCTTCTAAGCCCCTTTACCCTCTCATCTCCCTTCCAGGCAGGAGATGCCAACATAGTCTTAAGTGTCCACCTGATCCAAGAAGCTCACTCCTCACCAGCATCCCTCTCCAACCCATTGACCACTCCAATCCATGTCTGAAGACTTGGCTTCAGGAATGGTTCCTGTCCTGGGCCAACCGAAGGTCAGGGGGCCATAACCACCAGGGTCCTTCCAGTCTCAGTCAGACCATTAAATCTGGTCTTTTTATGAAAATTTGGGGTCTGCATTCCACTGCTCTCCTGCTCCCTCAGGGGTTCTCTGTCGTGTTCCCTGTCAGGGCAGTCATCGGTTGTAGCCAGGCACCATCTAGTTCTTCTGGTCTCAGGCTGATGCAGTCTTTGGTACATGTAGCCTTTTCTGTGTGTTGGGCTCGTAATTACCTTGTGTCCTTGATGTTCTTTATTCTCCTTTGATCCAGGTGGGTTGAGACCAATTGATGCATCTTAGATGGGCGCTTGCTAGCGTTTAAGACCCCAGAAGCCACTCTCCAAAGTGGGATGCAGAATGTTTTCTTAATAGATTTTATTATGCCAATTGACTTAGATGTCCTCTGAAACCATGGTCCCCAAACCCCTGCCCCTGCCATGCTAGCCTTTGAAGCATTCAGTTTATTCAGGAAACTTCTTTGCTTTTGGTTTAGTACAATTGTGCTGACCTCCCCTATATTGTGTGTTGTCTCTTCCCTTCACCTAGAGTAGTTCTTATCTACTATCTAATTAGGGAATACCCCTTGCCCACCCTACCTCCCTTGCCCCTCTCAAAACCACAAAAGACTGTTTTCTTCTCAGTTTAAACTATTTCTCAAGTTCTTATTATAGTGGTCTTATAGAATATTTGTCCTTTTGCAAGTGACTAATTTCACTCAGCATAACGCCTTCCAGGTTCCTCCATGTTAGGAAATGTTTCACGGATCCCTCACTGTTCTTTATCGATGGGTACTATTCCATTTTTTTTTAAAGAAAGAAAAAAATTCTTTTTTTTTACTATTCCATTGTGTGAATATACCATAATTTATTTATCCATTCATCCATTGATGGCCACCTTGGTTGCTTCCATCTTTTTGCTATTGTAAACAGTGCTGCAATGAACATGGATGTGCATATATCTGTTTGTGTAAAGGCTCTTATTTCTCTAGGATATATTCCGAGGAGTGGGATTTCTGGGTTTTATGGTAGTTCTATTTCTAGCTTTTTAAGGAAGCGCCAAATTGATTTCCAAAGTGGTTGTACCGTTTTACATTCCCACCAGCACTTTGTAAGTGTTCCAATGTCTCCATAGCCTCTCCAACATTTATTATTTTGTGTTTTTTGGATTAATGCCAGCCTTCTTGGATTTTTTTGGTTTCTTGGAGTGAGAAGAAATCTCATTGTAGTTTTGATTTACATTTCTCTAATGGCTAATGATCATGAGCATTTTCTCTTGTATCTGTTATCTACCTGAACGTCTTCTTTAGTGAAGTGTCTTTTCATATCTTTTGCCCATTTTTTAATTGGGTTTTTTGTCTTTTCATAGTTGAGTTTTTGCAGTATCATATAGATTTTAGAGATCAGGCACTGATAGGAAATGTCATAGCTAAAAACTTTTTCCCAGTCTGTAGGTAGTCTTTTTAATCTTTTGGTGAAGTCTTTGGATGAGCCTAGGTGTTTGATTTTTAGGAGCTCCCAGTTATCTAGTTTTTCTTCTGCATTCTTTATAATGTTTTGTATACTGTTTATGCCATGTATTAGGGCTCCTAACGTTGTCTCTGTTTTTTCTTCTATGATTTTTATCTTTTTAGATTTTATATTCAGGTCCTTGATCCATTTTGAGCTCGTTTTTGTGCATGGAGTGAGGTATGGGTCTTGTTTCATTTTTTTGCATATGGATATCCAGTTATGCCAGCACCATTGGTTAAAAAGACTGTCTTTTCCCCATTTAACTGCTTTGGGGCCTTTGTCAAATACCAACTGCTCATATGTGGATGGATTTATGTCTGGACTCTCAATTCTGTTCTATTGTTCTATGTATCTGTTGTTGTACCAGTGCCAGGCTGTTTTGACTCCTGTGGTGGTACAGTAGGTTCTAAAATCAGGTAGAGTAAGGCCTCCCACTTTGTTCTTCTTTATCAGTGATGCTTTACTTATCCGGGGCCTCTTTCCCTTCCATATGAAGCTGGTGATTTGTTTCTCCATCTCATTAAAGAATGTCCTTGGAATTTGGATCAGAATTGCATTAAATGTATGGATCGCTTTTGCAGAATAGACATTTTAATAATGTTACGTCTTCCTATCCATGAGCAAGGTATGTTTTTCCACATATGTAGGTCTTTTTTGGTTTCTTGCACTAATGTCTAGTAGTTTTCTTTGTATAGGTATTTGACATCTCTAGAAAGATTTATTCCTAAGTATTTTATTTTCTCGAGGGCTACTATAAATGGTATTGATTTGGTGATTTCCTCTTCAACGTTCTTTTTGTTGGTGTAGAGGAATCCAACTGAATTTCTATGTTTCTTGTATCCTGGTCCTCTGATAAACTCGTCTATTAGTTTCACTAGTTTTCTTGAGGATTCCTTAGGTTTTTCTCTGTATAAGATCATGTCATCTGCAAATAGGGTTACTTTTACTTTTTCCTTACCAAGCTGTATGTCCTTTATTTCTTTATCTAGCCTAATTACTCTGGCTAGGACCTCCAGCACAATGTTGAATAAGAGTGGTGATAAAGGGTATCCATATCTGGTTCCTGTTCTCAAGGGGAATGCTTTCAGACTCTCTCCATTTAGGATGATATTGGATGTTGGTTTTATATAAATGCCCTTTATTATGATGAGGAATTTCCCTTCTATTCCTATTTTGGTCAGAGTTTTTATCATGAATGGGTGTTGGAATTTGTCAAATGCATTTTCTGCATCAATTGATAAGATCATGTGGTTATTGTCTTTTGCTTTATTTATATGATGGATTACAATAATTGTTTTTCTAATGTTGAACCATCCCTGCATATCTGGAATGAATCCCACTTGGTCATGGTGAATTATTTTTTGATATGTTGTTGAATTCTATTGGCTAGGATTTTGTTGAGGATTTTTGCATCTAAGTTCATGAGGGATATAGGTCTGTAATTTTCTTTTTTTGTGGTGTCTTTAATTGGTTTTGGTATCAGGGACATGGTGGATTCATAGAAAGGGTTTGGGAGTATCCCGTCCTTTTCTATTCTCTGAAATACCTTTAGTAGTAGTGGTATTAACTCTTCTCTGAAAGTTTTTACAACTCTGCAGTGAAGCCGTCAGGGCCAGGGTTTTTGTTGTTGTTGTTGTTGGGAGTTGTTTTATTACCATTTCAATCTCTTCTTTTGTTATGGGTCTATTTAGTTGTTCTACCTCTGTTTGTGTTAGTTTAGGTAGGTAGTGTGTTTCTAGGAAATCATCCATTTCTTCCAGGTTTTCAAATTTGTTTGAATATAGTTTTTCACAGTAATCTGATATGATTCATTTAATTTCAGTTGAATCTGTTGTAATATCGCCCATCTCATTTATTTGGGTTATTTGCTTCCTCTCCTGTTTTTCTTTTGTCAGTTTGACCAATGGTTTATCAATTTTGTTGATTTTTTTAAAGATTCAGCTTTTGGTCATGTTAATTTTTTCAATTGTTTTTCTGTTTTCTATTTCATTTAGTTCAGCTCAAATTTTTATTATTTTTTTATTCTGGTGTCTGAGGGTTTCTTTTGTTGCTCTCTTTCTATTCAAGTGTAAGGATAACTCTTGAATTTTGGCCCTTTCTTCTTTTCATATGTGAGCATTTATTGATATAAATTGACCTCTGAACACTGCTTTCGCTGTGTCTCAAAGGTTCTGATAGTGTTTTCATTCTCATTGGTTTCTATGAATTTCTTTATTCCATCCTTAACGTCTTCTAGAATCCAGTATTTTTGGAGCAGAGTATTGTTCAGTTCCCAAGTGTTTGATTTCTTTTCCCTGTTTTTTCTGTTATTGATTTCTGCTTTTATGGCCTTCTGGTCAGAGAAGATGCTTTGTAATATTTCAGTGTTCTGCATTCTGCTAAGGCTTGCTTTATGATCTAATATGTGGTCTATTTTACAGAATGTTTCATGTGCACTATAAAAGAAAGTATACTTGGTTGCTGTTGGGTGGAGTGTTCTGTGTCTATGAGGTCAAGTTGGGTGATTGTGGCATTTAGATCTTCTGTGTCTTTATTGAGCTTCCTTCTGGATGTCCTGTCCTTCACCGAAAGTGGTGTGTTGAAGTCTCCTACTATTTTTGTGGAGCTGTCTATCTCACTTTTCAATGTTGATAGAGTTTGTGTTATGTAACTTGCAGCCCAGTGATTGGATGCATAAATATTTAATATGTTTATATCTTCTTGGTATATAGTCCCTTTAATCATTATATAGTGCCCTTCCTTATCCTTTATGATGGATTTAACTTTAAAGTCTATTTTTTCAGAAATTGATATTGCTACTTTTAGATTTTCGTTTGCTTGGTATATTTTTTTCCATCTTTTGATTTTTTGTTTGTTTGTGTCTCTAAGTCTAAGGTGTGTCTCTTGTAGGCAGCATATAGACGGATCTTGTTTTTTAATCCATTCTGTCACTCTATGTCTATTGGTGCTTTTAGTCCATTTACATTCAGCATTATTATGGATAGGTATGAATTTAGTGCTATCATTTTGATGCCTTTTTTTGCTTGTTGTTGACAGTTTCTTTTTCCACTTAATTTTACGTGCTGAGTAGATTATCTTATATATTGTCCTTTCCTCATATTCGTTGTTGTTGATTTTGTTTTTGCTGTGTCTCTATTTCTTTCTTGTATTTTATTTTGATGAGTAGGATAGTTTGTCTCTTTTGTGGGTACCGTATTTTTTACCCCTATTTTTCTAAATTTCAATTTCCTAACTTTTATTTCTTTGAATCGCCGTATCTTCCTCTCCATATGGAATATCTTTGATTACATTTCTTAGTCCGTCTTTATTGTTTTAATTTTTTTTTTCTTAATCTTGCTTAGTTTTTTTGATTTCCCTGTCTGGGTTGACTTCTGATTGCTCTGCCCAGTGTTCTAGTCTTGGGCTGATACCTGATATTTTTGATTTTCTAAGCAAAGAACTCCCTTTAGTATTTCATGTAGTTTTGATTTGGTTTTTACAAATTCCCTAAATTTCTGTTTATCTGGAAATGTCCTAATTTCACCTTCATGTTTAAGAGACAGTTTTGCTGGATATATGATTCTTGGATGGCAATTTTTTGCCTTCAAATTTTTAAATATATTATCCCATTGCCTTCTTGCCTGCATGGTTTCTGCTGAGTTGTCCTAGCTTATTCTTATGGATTCTCCTTTGTAGGTGACTTTTTGTTTATCCCTAGCTGCTCCTAAAATTCTCACTTTATCTTTGGTTTTGGCAAGTTTGATTATAATATGTCTTGGTGACTTTCTTTTAACATACCTTATGTGGAGTTCTATGAGCACCTTGGATAGATATCTTCTCATCTTTCACGATATCAGGGAAGTTTTCTGCCAACAAATCTTCAACAATTCTCTCTGTATTTTCTGTTATTCCTCCCTCTTCTGGTACTCCAATCCCTCATAGGTTATTTCCCTTGATAGACTCCCACATGATTCTTAAGGTCTCTTCATGTTTTTAAATTCTTTCATCTGATTTTTCTTCATATATTTTAGTGCCAAGTGATTTATCTTCAAGTTCAGAAATTCTGGCTTCTACTTGCTCTATTCTGCTCCTCTGACTTTTTATTGAGTTGTCTACTTTTGTAATTTTATTGTTAACGGCCTGAATTTTGATTACTGTCTATGGACTTTTCCAGCTTATTGAACTTTTCATTATGTTCCTGAATAATCTTTCTAATTTCTTCAATTGCTTTATCTGTGTGTTCCTTGGCTTGTTCTATTGTATTGCCTCATTTCCTTCCTGATGTCTTCAAGGGTTCTGTATATTAATCTTTTGTGTTCTGGCTCTGGTAATTGCTAGGAATGCATTTTCATCTAAAAGATCCCTGGATTCTTTGTTTTGAGAGCTTGTTGATGTGATCACGGTCTGTTTCTTTATGTGACTTGATATCGACTGTTGTCTCTGAGCCAACTATAAGTTATTATACTAGTTTATGCTTGCTTTCTGAGTCACAGCTTCTTGCTTTGTTTTATTTTTATGTACCCAAATGGGTTGCTTGAGAGAGCTACCTTGATTATTTTCACCTTTAGATCTCTGACGTCCTGTTCCCAGATGGCTAGAGCTGTTATCAGGTATATCACTCTAGGAGTCCATTCACTTTTCTTGTATGAATTCAGCTCAGGTGTCCAGGTAGCTGATATCAAGTGTGTGGTACAGGCTCTATCCTACAGTCTTAGAGGGGCAGGGGTGATTCGTGTATATACCACTATCTGATTGCAGCAGGGGGTCATGCTCTGAACAAGGCACGGGGCTGAGAATCGACCCCTGAGTGTCTCTGAGGAAAGCGCATCCCTGTTCCCTACAGCTTGCAGGTGGGTGGGTTCTGCAGAGGGACCATGGGCACCCAAAGTTTTTGGTTGTAAGGACTGGGAGGTGCCAGTTATCCTTGGACCCCTGTCATGGGTGGCTGGGTGACCTGAATGGAGCTACCAGTCCTTAGGCCCCTGATGTGAGTAGGCGAGGACCTTGTTTAACAGGAAAGCAATATCAAACATCAAACACCCACCTGCCCACCGCACAGCTGAAATGGTTGAAGTCTGCCAACAAGGGCTTATTCTCCCAAAATAGGCCCACACAGGTCCATGAGGAAGGGAAAATGTTCAAAGTCCTCGGACCATTTATGCCTAGACAGGAGCCGCTTTTGTCCTGAGCTCCCCTGGTTAGTGGAGCTGGCAAATTATCTTTTCCTCCAATTGCAAATTTTTCCCTTCTCCGAGGCTTGGTGGATGGCTCTAGGTGCTGAACAGGGCCTATCTCAGGCCCAGAGAATTCAGCTGCTGAAGCCGGTATGGGGGTGGGGCAGTGTGGTAAAATATATGCAACTACTTGGCTTTTTCTTTAAGTGCCATTCTTCTCTGATTCCAGAGGTGTGAGTAGGCTGTGCAGCTGGCTGCTTCTTCCTGAGGAAACTGCAGCCAAATGCTAGCACCAGCCTACCGCCGTCACTCTGGGAATGGTGTCTGAGGGATCCTGGGGTTCAGGTTGGGTAACTCCTCTCCACTTCTGAACGGTCTCTTCCTTCTCCTGCCCCTCAGTTTGTTTTCTAAGCTTGCCTTTGTTGCTCAGAGTGCCTAGCTTGTCATAAATATACTCATTTCACTTGTTTTTTTCAGTTCCTTGTAAAAAGGGCTTGCCGGAAGCATCTATTCTGCCATCTTGGCTCTGCCTCCTGTGTATATTTTCTAAATATTTTCTTAGTGGTTACCACAAAGCTTACATTTAACAACTTAAAACTGCACCGACTTATTTTAGCTCGATGCAAACATTTAACATACAAACAAGTAACATACAACAGTAACATAGGAAAATTCTGCTTCTGTTTTGCTCCTCACCCCCGTTCCTGTTGTGACACCAATTACATCATTACACATCCTTTGTGCTTAGGTTAAATTTGTACTTATTTCTTACACACTTGATGTTTTACTGCTTGTGGAACTTGATTACTAAATTTTCGCCTTGAGAATACCGTGCAATTGATTCTTATATTTGCCCATGTCATTATCTTTATTGGGATCTCTATTTATTTTTGTTTCCTGTGGACAGATTTGAGTATCTGTCTAGGGTTCTATCCTTTCCATCTGAAAAACTCCCTCAAGTAATACTTGAAAAGTAGGTCCTGTAGAAACAAATTTCCACAACTGTTGTTTATTTGGGAATGTCTTGATTTTGCCCTCATTTTTGGATGAGGACTTTGTTAGATAAAGAGTTCTTGGTTGACAATTGTTTTCTTTTAATACTTTATATGTGTCTTTATATATGTCATTCCATTGCCTCCTGGCTTCCAGGATTTCTGAGGAGGAATTTGCACTAATTCTTGTCAAAACCAAAATCAAACCAAACCCATTGGTGCTGAGTCAATTCTGACTCATAGCAACCCTATAGGACAAAGTGGAAACTCCCCATAGAGTTTCCAAGGAGTGGCTGGTGGATTCGAACTGCTGACCTTTTGGTTAGCAGCCAAGACCACTTACATGTTATACTCTGCCTTTCTCTTGCTACTTGCTGAACTCTCTTCTTGGGTTTTAAATAATTTTATCATAATGTGTCTTGGTGTAGACCTCTTTGTAGTTCTTCTGCTTGGGGTTCTCACAGCTTCCAGGATTTATAGGCTCTACTCCTTATTCAGGTCTAGAAATTCTCTGTATTATATCTTGGAAACTTCTTTCTATCCCTTTCTTTGCCTTTTCTTCTTATGAAATTCCCAAAATCCTAATATTAGATTTCTTAATTTATTGTGTCCCGCAATTCCATTTGATGTTGTTCACTTTTCTTTTTTCTTTTCCCTCGTTTCTCTTGAGATTTGATAAGTTCAGTTACCCTGTCTTCTAGTTCTCTTATTCTGTCTTTGAATCTGCTGTTGAATCCCTCCCTTGCACTTTCCAATTCAGTTATTTTGTTCCTAAATTTCAGTATTTCTCTTTGGTTCTTTTTAATGTTTTTTTTTTTTTTCTCCTTATTGAGTTTCTCATTTGGTTCCTGATTTCCATTAGTTTACTTTCTGTGTGTTCTTTGCTTCCTTTGAATATATTTAACATTGTTGTCTGGAGGTCCTCTATTTTTCATATTTAATACTGGCTTCAATGGGTCTAATTTATGCTTCTTCATGGTTTTCTTTTAATTGGGCAGTTTTCTCCTTTGTTCTCGTATGCCTTATAATTTTACTTGAACCTGAGGCATTTGAGTAATTTGCTGTGATAATTGGAACTCAGAATCTTCTCTTTCCCCGGGAATTATTTTCCAATAATTTCCTCACTCTTCTCCTAAATCCCACTAGAGGACATTCTGGCCCTTAAGTTTGTCCAGCACTGGCTAAGCTGTTCTAGGGATGTGTGCCCCTCTGCCCTCTTTTGTGGCAGGGCCTCAGGCACTTCCTTTGTGGATATAATATTCTCATCTGGTTCTATGGATTCTACGCAATTTGTAAAATTTTAAGTCTCTAGGGGTTGGCTCATATAATCACCTGTGGTGTTGCCTCAGGACCTCACTGTGGTGGCTAGCAACACTGTGGCAGGATCTTTCTTCTGCAGCCAGTAGTTACACTGGGGCAGGACTGTTCTTTGTTAGTCAGTAGTGCTGGGTGTGGGTTTCCCATGGTGGCTGGTTATGCTGGGTGGCTTTCCTGCATGGGTAGCAATAAACCAGCTCTCCCATAGCGTCTGGTTGTTGTGGGGTGAACCAGCTGGTTCCTAGTGGGCTGCCTGCTTGATGGGCAATTCTTGCCCTGGGTGATGGACAGGTGACATGGCAGCCCTGTGGTCCCTGATTTTAGTGCTCTCCCACCACTGCCCTCAGCAAGACACAGTAGCACTCACCTGCACTATTGTGCCTTTCCAGTACCCCACCCCAAGGGTGCATATTCAGACTTTCCTGCCCCCTGCTTATGAACTCCAACAGTCCTTTTCTCAGCACTTTAATCAGGCAGCAATTTCTTAGGTTACTCTGGATTCAGATCGATGTTGTGCCCATAGGCCACTCTTTCTCATTCCTGCCTCTCTTGTTCAAGCTTGTTCACCCAGTACCTTTGAGCCATTCTGTATACTCAACGTAGCTCCTGCCCTGGGCTCTTTGATCAGGGTTGCCACCATTCGCCGTGCCAAAATGGCCACACTGAGTTGGGTCAGCAGATAGGTTGTGGATGGTCAGTGAGTCTTGGCCTCCCCACCATCTTTGTTCTTTCTTTCCTGATTTGGCATTCTCCTTGGTTCTCCAACATTTCAGCTCTGTCCAGAGCTCTGAGATCACTGGCTGTGTTAATCTTTATTTGTTGTCTTCTGGCATAGTTGTGGGGGAATGTGAGAGTGTGACTGCTTATAACACTATTTTGCCCCCATCATTTTGAAATTGTATAAATGGGATCATAAAATATGCAACCTTTTAAGATTTACTTGTTTCACTAAATATAATATCTCTGACATTCATCCAGGTTGTTGCATATATCAATTGTTTGTTTCTTTTATTGCTCATTTGTTTTCTGTAGTATGAATGCCCCACAGTTTTTTTAATCACTCACCTGCTGAAGGTCATCTGGAATATTTCCAATTTTGGGCTATTACAAATAAAGATGCTATGAACTTTTTGGTACAGGCTTTTGGTGTGAACATATGTTTTCATTTCCCTGGGATAAATACCCAAGGGTACAATTGCTGGATCATATGGCAAGGGTATGTTTAACTTTAGTTCCAGACTGGCCGTACCAATTCACATTCCCACCAACAATGTATGAATGATCCAGTTTCTCTAAATCCTCGCCAGCATTTGATGTGGTCACTGTTTCATGTTTGTTTTAACCGATGTCTTAGGTGTGTAGTGATATCTCGTTGTAGTTTTAATTTCCATTTCCCGAATGGCTAAGGATGTTGAACATCTATTCATGTGCTTATTTGCCATATATATACTGTTGTTCTTGTTAGGTGCCGTCGAGTCGGTTCCAACTCATAGCGATCCTATGCACAACAGAATGAAACACTACCCGGTCTTGCACCATCCTTACAATCGTTGTTATGCTTGAGCTCATTGTTTCAGCCACTGTGTCAATCCACCTTGTTGAGGGTCGTCCTCTTTTCTGCTGACCTTGTACTCTGCCGAGCATGATGTCCTTCTCCCCGGACTGATCCTTCCTGACAACATGTCCAAAGTATGTAAGACGCAGTCTCGCCATCCTTGCCTCTAAGGAGCATTCTGGTTGCACTTCCTCCAAGACAGATTTGTTCATTCTTTTGGCAGTCCATGGTATATTCAATATTCTTTGCCAACACCACAATTCAAAGGAGTCAACTCTTCTTTGGCCTTCCTTATTCATTGTCCAGCTTTCACATGCATATGATGCGATTGAAAATACCATGGCTTGGGTCAGGCGCACCTTAGTCTTCAGGGTGACATCTTTGCTCTTCAACACTTTGAAGAGGTCCTTTGGAGAAGATTTGCCCAATGCAATGCGTCTTTTGATTTCTTGACTGCTGCTTCTGTGGCTGTTGATTGTGGATTCAAGTAAAATGAAATCCTTGACAACTTCAATCTTTTCTCTGTTTATCATGATGTTGCTCACTGGTCCAGTTGTGAGGATTTTTGTTTTCTTTATGTTGAGGTGCAATCCATACTGAAGGCTGTGGTCTTTGATCTTCATTAGTAAGTGCTTCAAGTCCTCTTCACTTTCAGCAAGCAAGGCTGTGTCATCTGCATAACACAGGTTGTTAATGAGTCTTCCTCCCATCCTGATACCCCGTTCTTCTTCATATAGCCCACCTTCTTGTATTATTTGTTCCACATACAGATTAAATAGGTATGGTGAAAGAATACAACCCTGACACACACCTTTCCTGACTTTAAACCAATCGGTATCCCCTCGTTCTGTCTGAACAACTGCCTCTTGATCTATGTAAAGGTTCCTCATAAGCACAATTAAGTGTTCTGGAATTCCCATTCTTCACAGTGTTATCCATAGTTTGTTATGATCCACACAGTCGAATGCCTTTACATAGTCAATAAAACACATGTAAACATCCTTCTGGTATTCTCTGCTTTCAGCCAGGATCCATCTGACAGCAGCAATGATATCCCTGGTTTCATGTCCTCTTCTGAAACTGGCCTGAATTTCTGGCAGTTCCCTGTTGATATACTGCTGCAGCTGTTTTTGAATGATCTTCAGCAAAATTTTGCTTATGTGTGATATTAATGATATTGTTCTATAATTTCCACATTCGGTTGGATCACCTTTCTTGGGAATAGGCATAAGTATGGATCTCTTCCGGTCAGTTGGCCAGGAAGCTGTCTTCCATATTTCTTGGCATAGATGAGTGAGCACCTCCAGCGCTGCATCTGTTTGTTGAAACATCTCAATTGATATTCCATCAATTCCTGGAGCCTTGTTTTTCACCAGTGCCTTCAGAGCAGCTTGGACTTCTTCCTGCAGTACCATTGGTTCCTGATCATATGCCAGTTCTTGAAATGGTTGAATATCCACTAATTCTTTTTGGTGTAATGACTCTGTGTATTCCTTCCATCTTCTTTTGATGCTTCCTGCTTCATTTAATATTTTCCCCATGGAATCCTTCACTATTTCAACTCGAGGCTTTAATTTGTCTTCAGTTCTTTCAGCTTGAGAAACACCAAGCGTGTTTTTGCCTTTTGGTTTTCCATCTCCATCTCTTTGCACATGTCATTTTAATACTTTGTCTTCTTGAGAGGCCCGCTGAAATCTTCTGTTCAGTTCTTTTACTTCATCAATTCTTCCTTTTGCTTTAGCTGTTTGACACTCAAGAGCAAGTTTCAGAGTGTTCTCTGACATCCATCTTGGTCTTTTCTTTCTTTCCTGTCTTTTTAGTGACCTCTTGCTTTCTTCATGGATGATGTCCTTGATGTCATTCCACAACTCGTCTGGTCTGCAGTCACTAGTGTTCAATGTGTCAAATATATTCTGTAGATGGACTCTAAATTCAGGTGGGATATACTCAAGTTCATATTTTGGCTCTCCCGGACATGCTCTGATTTTCTTCAGTTTCAGCTTGACCTCGCATATGAGCAATTAATTGTCTGTTCCACAATCGGCCCCTGGCCTTGTTCTGACTGATGATATTGAGCTTTTCCATAGTCTCTTTCCACAGATGTATTCAGTTTGATTTCTGTGTGTTCCATCTGGCGAGGTCCATGTTATAGTTGCTATTTATGTTGGTGAAAGAAGGTATTTGCAATGAAGAAGTCATTGGTCTTGCAAAATTCTATCATTCGATCTCTGGCATTGTTTCTATCACCAAGGCCATATTTTCCAACTACTGATCCTTCTTCTTTGTTTCAAACTTTCGCATTCCAGTAACCAGTAATTATCAATGCATCTTGATTGCATGTTTGATCAATTTCAGACTGCAGCAGCTGTTAAAAATCTTCTATTTCTTCATCTTTGGCCCTAGTGGTTGGTGCGTAAATTTGAATAATAGTCGTATTAACTGGTCTTCCTTGTAGGAGTATGGATATTATCCTGTCACTGACAACGTTGTACTTCAGGATAGGTCTCAAAACGTCTTTTTTTTGACGATGAATGCAACACCATTCCTCTCTGAGTTGTCATTCCCAGCATAGTAGACTATATGATTGTCCAATTCAAAATGGCCAATACCAGTCCATTTCAGCTCACTAATGCCTAGGATATTGATGTTTATGCGTTCCATTTCATTTTTGATGATTTTCAATTTTCCTAGATTTATACTTTGTACATTCCATGTTCCGATTATTAATGGATGTTTGCAGCTGTTTCTTCTCATTTTGAGTCATGCCCCATCAGCAAATGAAGGTCCTGAAAGCTTTACTTCATCCACGTCATTAAGGTCAACTCTACTTTGAGGAGGCAGCTCTTCCCCAGTCATCTTTTGAGTGCCTTCCAACCTGGGGAGCTCATCTTCCAGCACTATATTGACAACGTTCTGCTGCTATTCATAAGGTTTTCACTGGCTAATGCTTTTCAGAAGTAGACTGCTGGATCCTTCTTCCTAATCTGTCTTAGTCTGGAAGCTCAGTTGAAGCCTGTCCTCCATAGATGACCCTGCTGGTATCTGAATACCGGCGGCATAGCTTCCATCATCACAGCAACACACAAGCCCCCACGGTATGACAAACTGACAGACACGTCAGGGATATATATATATATCCTTTTCAGTGAAATGCCTGTTCATGTCTTTTTTTGCATTTTCAGTAATATAGTCAACTTTACTAATATTTTTCTTTATTTTTTTTCTTAAGGGGGTAATTCCTAACCCCCAAGTCATGAGCATATTATGATATGTTTTCAATTAATTATTTTATAATGTTTTCAGTTTGAGGATTATTCCAGAAATTATTTTGTGAATTCTGTGAGTTATGGCTCTAACTGTATTTTTCCTGAATCAACTGCCAATTATCCCAACATCTGAATATTAGAATAATCCATTCATTTACCACTGCCTTGAAATACTATTTTTGTCTTTAATTAATGATGTCTCCATATATGTCATATACTCATTACTACTTATAAAAAAAATTACATAACAATTATATCATCTACTAATTACCTACTAATTATTTAATCTGTTCCTGAACTCTCTAGTTTTACTGAGCTATTTTTTAGTCTTTAAACCATATCATATTGTTTTGCTATTTATACTTTTATCATATGTCATAATATCTGATAGAACCAGTTCTCCCTCTATGTACCTTTTTTCCCAAAATTAAATTTACTGTTATACATTTACCCTAACATGTCAATTTTAAAATCAGTTTCATATAAAACCAAATCTCATTGATTTTTTGATTAGCATAGCTTTGAATTTATAGATTATTTGGGTGAAGAAATGATATATTTACAATATTGATTCACCCCTCCATTAAGATTACATAGGTCTCACTTTATTCAAATCTTTTATGGCTTCTTCGGTCGTTTTCTCTTACACCACCTTATCTCCATGGGAATTGAGGATAACTGAAGATGAGGTTAAAGTTTGAAGGTCACAAGGAAGACTGTTGTTGTTGTTAGGTGCCATCGAATCAGTTCCCATTCACAGCGATTCTATGTACAACACAATGAAACACTGCCTGGTCCTGTGCCATGCCTACAATCATTGTTATGCCTGAGCCCATTGTTGCAGCCACTGTGTCAATCCATCTATTTGAGGGTCTTCCTCTTTTTCGTTGACCCTGTACGTTACCAAGCATGATGTCCTCCTCCAGGGACTGAACTGTCCTCACAACATGTCCAAAGTATGTAAGACATAGTCTTGACATCTTTACTTCTAAGGAGCATTCTGGTTGTACTTCTTCCAAGGCAGATTTGTTTGTTCTTTTGGCAGTCCACAATATATTCAATATTCTTCACCAACGCCACAATTCAAAGATGTCAATTCTTCTTCTGTCTTCCTTATTCATTGTCCAGCTTTCACATGCATATGATGTGATTGAAAATACCATCGCTAATCAAGAAAGAGTAGAGTCTTATTACGTATCTAGGTTTAAGCTAGGCAGTAGTATCTGGACAAGGGGAGATTTCAGATGCATGAGCATAAACAGAGAAAAGCTGATCATACAGCACTCTAGTTTTAGAATCCCACGTACAACCCTGGGAGATTCTTAGGGGAACCTGTGCCTGCCCAGGACCAATGATGGAACTCTGATGCCAAAAGTGGAAACCAGGCTTGGTGGGAAAATTGGCATCACAAGCTTACAACAAACTGAGAGAAGGTTGAAAAAACAGTCGATTGAAATGATTAAGAACCCAGAAAAACTGGACTAGTCTTTATTTAAAGAATATTACTCACTACTGTAAGGTATTGGAATAAAGACAGGATTTCCTTGCCTCCTACTTTCGGCCCAATCCTAGTGAATTTACCTAATAATATTTACTTTTAGCTAATGTGTTCCCTGAGTGCACATTGATTTGACTGACAAAAATGTAGCTTGAAGGCTTTTGGGGAAGTAATTTAGGATTAAATATTGTATTTTTACCCAAATAATGTGCACTTCTGTGTTTGTTTACCAACCGCACCCTCTGCCTGTGAGGTATTTTCATGAGTGCCGCCACACCAATTTTTTTACATGTTGCGGTAAAAAAAAAAATAGCATAGCATGCTTACAAAAATATCTCGTGTGAGGAAGACACAGTTGGCAAACAAACATAGAAGGTGCAAATTATTTTCCTAAAAATACAGTACTTGCATCACAGAAACCACCTACAGATTATTCAAGGAGGATATATTTACAGGATGTAAACTCCAAACCACAAGAGTAGTTTTAAAGTCCTGTGTCCCACTCCTGACTCTGCCACTTACTAGTTGTGTAACTCTGGACAAGCTACTCAAGCCCTCTGAGCCTGTGCCCTCTTCTGTTAAGTAAGGATAATGTCAGTACCTACATACACTATTGGATTGCTATGAAGAATTAAATGGCATTGTATATGTAAAACATTTTGTTAAAAAAAAACTGGTACATGGTAGGTACTCAGCAAAGAGTGGTTTCCTTCCATTCTCTCCCTCTCATCTGTAAAATAAGAATTATCTTCCTTCTGCCTATTTTATATGGTTCTTGTGAGAACCCAGTAAGATCAAATCCCAGTCAGCACTTCGTAGTATAGTGTAGTGCAAAGGCTCTGTTTTATTACCTAGCCTGTTACAGAGATACAATTGCTGAAACCAAACCCATTGCCTTTGAGTCAATTCCGACTCATAGCAACCCTACAGGACAGAGTATAACTGCCTCATAGGATTTCCAAGGCTGTAAATCTTTATGGAAGCAGACTGCCACATCTTCCTCCTGTGGAGCAGCTGATGGGTTTGAACCGCCTACCTTTGAATTAGCAGCCGAGCTCTTAACAACTGTACCACCAAGGCTCCTGTTAAACAGATAGACCACATAAAATAATAAGATGAAAAAAGCACAAGAAAATTTCAGATATCTGAAAAAAAACTTGCTGACCATGGATACAAGTGTGGCTTATATGTCTCTGAAAGGACAATTACTTAACAGCTATGGTTCCATCTGTGCAGGGTGAGGGTAAATTGTATAAGTCAGAAAATTGGCCTTGAAGGGAGATAAAGTGAATGGCCAACGGGTTTTTTCCATTTCTAATTTCTAAGGCCTCCTAAAAAATGATAACAAACTTGAAATTAAAAAAAAAAAAGAGGGCTTGCCTGGAATCTAGTTGCATGTAGAAGTAAGAAATGTGGTTTCATTTATGCAAATAATTGCTCATGGATTACCAAAAAACAAAACCCGTTGCTGTCAACTCAATTTTGACTCATGGTGACCCTATAGGACAGAGACGAACTGCCCCACAGGGTTTCCAAGGCTGTAATTTTTACAGAAGCAGACTGACACGTCTTTCTACTGCAGAGCAGCTGGTGGGTTCCAACCACCAACCTTTCTGTTAGCAGCCAAGCACTCTAGCAGCTGAGCACTTAACCACTGCGCCACTTCCAGATTAAAAAATGAACCAAAGCCATTGCCATTAAGTCAATTCCGATTCTAGAGACCCTATAGGATAAAGTAGAACTGCCCCACAGGGTTTCCAAGGAGTGGCTGGTGGATTCAAACTGCTGACCTTTTGGTTAACAGCTGAGCTCTTAACTACTGTGCCACCAGGGATCCACTTGGCCACCCGTTAAAAAGAGTCAAAGAAACAGTCTAAAGAAAATAGTTTAGCAGCCATGTAGGCTGCTGAGTGTGACCAAGGCAGAAGTTTAGGTATATTAACTAAAATTCTGGAAACAGGGATGCAGGAGATGACTATTCCCCACATTAAGAATGAATGTACAAAATAATGTACTTCAGCAAGCAATTTAATTTTTAAAGCAACTGGAGGGCTTGGAAAACAGTGTTTTCCAATATGTTTTTAACTTTTAAACTACATTTAATTTATTGAAAGCCCCTAAAATTAAAACAAGAGTAAAAAGATCATTTTATTTTTACATGGTATATGATAGTTATTTTAAGATAAAAATAAACGTGTAAAAATTAGTATATCAAAGATATTTTGTAATTTAAAAGAAAGTTATAATTTATGTACAGACATTAGCTTTTCCTTTTAAAAAGCAATACCTGATGATAAATGTAAATCAGCTAAGTAAAAGTATGATTTGTGAACAAATACATTCAAACTTGAGTTTGGCAGAGGTTGATTTTGGGCTAATGGTTCTAAACTGCTCTGAAGAAGTAAACAACAGGAAAGCAATTTTAGGCTAATACACAGGGCCCATCTCTGGCCCATTTATATAACAACATATATTCTCTCTTTGTATATACTCATTTGCTTTCAAATGATTTAATTTTAAAGGAAAGCATATTTAAATAATCATTTTTTCTATTTTAAATTAAAAATGAAATGGGTGGCATTACTACCCAGAAGCATCTCCACATGTCCCTAGAGGTTTCTGAATTGTGGGTTGGTAAATACTGTTATAAAGAAAGGCAAGAGCTCACCAATGCTGAGTGGGCGATACCGCCCCAAGATATATGTAAATGAGTTTTGATAAACTTTAAAACTGGATACCATGAGTGAATCGTCCATTTCTCTGGCCTCAAACCAAACATCTTTCCACATCAAAACACTGATTTTTTTCATCCTGTCACTTCTCTGCCCACTAACTTATAATAGCTTCCTGTATACCTTAATCAAGACCACACCACTTAGTTTGGCATGTAAGGCTCTCCTTAATCTATCCACAGCCTAACCATTTAGCTTTATCTTCTCTCCAAAAGCTTCTTCTGCTCCAATAAGGCCAGCTCCCTACCTAAATGCCATTGATAATGCTATTTCCTTAAACTATTGGGTTAAACCATATGAAATTCCAAGTTGGAAGGTTAAAAAAAATGTCAAACGTTAGCAATTTCAGATGGCTCAGCCTATTACAATGCCTTTCAAACCTCTTTTCCGGATCTAAACCCTACCCATCCTTCAAAGCTCAGCCTACATTTACCTCCATCAAGAAACTTTTTTCATGACTTCTGCTTATACTGATCTCTACCTTCTCAGGATTCTTTTTTTTTCCTATGCAAGACTTGATTTTTTAAAAATTTATTGTGCTTTAAGTGAAAGTTAACAAATCAAGTCAGTCTCTTATACGAAAACATATACACACTTAACTATGTACTCCTGGCTGCTCTCTCCCTAATGAGACAGCACATTCCTCCTCTCCAAATTGTATTCCCAGTGTCCGTTCAACCAGCTTCTGTCCACCTCTGCCTTCTCATCTCGTCTGCAGACAGGAGTTGCCCACATAGTTTCATGTATCTACTTGAGCCAAGAAGTTATCATTTTCTGTTTTGAAGTTCAGTCCAATCCCTGTCTGAAGAGTTGGCTTTGGGAATGGTTCCAGTCTTGGTCTAACAAAGGGTTTGTGGACCATGACCTCTGGGGTCCCTGTAGTCTCAGACCATTAAGTCTGGTGTTTTTGTGGGAATTTGAGATCTGCATCCCACTGTTCTCCTGCTCCATCAGGAATTCTCTGTTGTGTTCCCTGTCAGGGCAATCATCCGTGGTAGCTGGGCACCATCTAGCCCTTCTGGTCTCAGGCTGATGTAGTCTCTGGTTTACGTGGCCCTTTCTGGCTCCTGGGCTCATCTTTGCCTTATGTATTTGATGTTCTTCATTCTCCTTTGCTCCAGGTGGGTTGAAATCAACTGATGTATCTTAGATGGCCACTTGCTAGCATTTAAGACCCCAGACACCACTCACCAAAGTGGGCTGCAAAATGTTTTCTTAATACATTTTCTTATGCCAATTGACCTAGATATCCCCTGAAACCATAGTCCCCAAGACACCATCCCTGCCTTTGAAGCCTTCGGTTGTATTCAGGAAACATCTTTGCTTTTGGTTAACTCCAGTTGTGCTGACCTCTCCTGTATTGTGTCTTTCCCTTCACCTAAAATAGTTCTTGTCTACTATCTAATTAGTGACTACCGCTCTTCCACCCTTGTAACCATCAAAGAATACTTTCTTCTGTGTTTGAACTTTTTCTTGATTTCTTATAATAGTAGTCTCATACAACATTTGTCCTTTTGCAACTAATTTCACTCAGCATAATGCCTTCCAGATTCCTCTATGTTATGAGATGTTTCACGGATTCATTCTTGTTCTTTATCATTGTGTAGTATTCTATTGTGTGAATAGGCCGTAATTTGTTTATCCATTCATCTATTGATGGGCACCTTGGTTGCTTCCATCTTTTTGCTACTGTAAACAGGGCTGCAACGAACGTGGGTGTGCATATATTTGTTCATGTAAAGGCTCTTATTTCTCTAGGATATATTCCAAGGAGTGGGATTTCTGGAACGTATGGTAGTTCTATTTCTAACTTTTTAAGGAAGTGCCAAACAGATTTCCAATGTGGTTGTACAAATTTATATTCCCATCAGCAGTGTATAAGTTTTCCAGTCTCTCCACAACCTCTCCAACATTTATTATTTTGTGTTTTTTTGGATTAATGCCAACCTTGTTGGGGTGAGAAGGTATCTCATTGTAGTTTTGATTTGCATTTCTCTAATGGCTGATGATTGTGAGCATTTCCTCATGTCTCTGTTAGCCTCCTGAATGTCTTCTTTAGTGAAGTGCCTGTTCATATCTTTTGCTCATTTTTTAAGTGGGTTATTTGTCTTTTTGTTGTTGAGTTTTTTCAGTATCATGTACATTTTAGAGATCAGACGCTGATTGGAAATGTCATAGCCGAAAATTTTTTCCCAGTCCGTAAGTAGTCTTTTTACTCTTTTGGTGAAGTCTTTGGATGAGCATAGGTGTTTGATTTTTAGAGGCTCCCAGTTATCTGGTTTCTCTTCTGCATTTTTAGTAATGTTTTTATACTGTATGCCATGTATTAGGGCTCCTAACATTGTCCCTATTTTTTTCTTCCATGGCCTTTATCCTTTTAGATTTAGGTCTTTGATCCATTTTGAATTAGTTTTTGTGCATGGTGTGAAGTATGGGTCTTGTTTCATTTTTTTCAGATGGATATCCAGTTATACCAGCACCATTTGTTAAAGAGACTGTCTTTTCCCCATTTAACTGACTTTGGGCCTTTGTCAAGTGTCAGCTGCTCATACATGGATGAATTTTTGTCTGGATTCTCAATTCTGTTCCATTGGTCTATGTATCGCTTGTTGTACTATTACCAGGCTGTTATGACTACTATAGTGGTATAATATGTTCTAAAATCAGGTAGTATGAGGCCTCCCACTTTGTTCTTCTTTTTTCAGTAATGCTTTACTTATCTGGGGCCTCTTACCTTTCCCTATGAATTTGATGATTTGTTTCTCCATCTCATTAAAAAATGTCTTTGGAATTTGGATCAGAATTGCATCATATCTATAGATCTCTTTTAGTAGAATAGACATTTTTACAATGTTGAGTTTTCCTATCCATGATCAAGGTATGTTTTTCTCCTTACTTAGGTCTCTTTTTATTTCTTGCAGTGGTGTCTTGTAGAATTGTGTCTTTTATGTCTCTGGTTAGATTGATTCCTAAATATTTTATCTTCCTGGAGGACACTGAAAATGGTATTCATTTGGTGATTTCCTCTTCGATGTTCTTCTTGTTGGTGTAGAGGAATCCAACCGATTGTTGTATGTTTATCTTGTACCCTGATATTCTACTGGACTCTTCTATTAGTTTCAGTGGTTTTCTTGAGGATTCTTTAGGGTTTTCTGTGTATAAGATCATGTCATCTGCAAAAAGAGATACTTTGACTTCTTCCTTACCAATCTGGATGCCCTTTATTTCTTTATCTAGCCTAATTTCTCTGGCTAGGACCTCCAGCACTATGTTGAATAAGAGTGGTGATAAAAAATCATCCTAGTCTGGGTCTTGTTCTCAAGGGGAATGCTTTCAGGCTCTCTCCATTTAGGATGATGTTGGCTGTTGGCTTTGTATAAATGCCCTTTATTATGTTGAGAAATTTTCCTTCTATTCCTATTTTACTGAGAGTTTCTATCATGAATGGGTGTGGGACTTTGTCAAATGCCTTTTATGCAGCAGTTGATAAGATTATGTAGTTCTTGTCTTTTGTTTTATTTATATGGTTGATCACATTAATAGTTTATCTGATGTTGAACCATCCCTGCATATCTGATATAAATCCCACTTGGCCATGGTGAATTATTTTCTTCATGTTTTTGAATTCTATTGGCTAGAATTTTGCTGAGGATTTTTGTGTCTAAATTCATGAGGTATGTATGTCTGTAATTTTCTTTTTTGTGGTGTCTTTACCTGGTTTTGGTATAAGGGAAATGATGGCTTCATAGAATAAGTTTGGGAGTATTCCATCCTTTTCATTACTCTGAAATACCTTTACTTAACTAGTGCTGCTATAACAGAAATACCACAAGTGGATGGTTTTAAGAAAAGGAAATTTGTTTTCTCACAGTCTAGTAGGTTATAAGTCCAAATTCAGGGCTTCGGCTCCAGGGGAAGGCTTTTTCTCTCTGTCAGCTCTGGAGGAAGATCCTTATCCTCAGTCTTCCCCTGGTCAAGGAGATTATCAGGCTCAGGGACCCTGTGTCCAAAGGACGTGCTTTGCTCCTGGTGCTGCTTTCTTGGTGGTATGAGGTTCCCATCTTTCTGCTTGCTTCCCTTCCTTTTATCTCTTGAGAAATAAAAGGTGGTGCAGGCCACACCCTAGGGAAGTGCCCTTTACCTTGGATCAGAGAGCTGTTACAATCCCACTCTAATCCTCTTAACAAAAAATTACAATCACAAAACTGTAGACAACCACACATGTCCTAACCAAGTTGATACACACATTTTTGGGGGGACACAATTCAATCCATGATGGTAATCTTGGATTGAATTGTGTCCCCCCAAAATATGTGTCAACTTGGTTGGGCTATGATTCCCGGTAGTGTGTGACTCTCGTACATGTTTTAAGTCCTGCCTCTGTGACGTTAATGAGGGAGCATGGGCAGCAGTTTGTTAGTGAGGCAGGACTCAGTCTACTAGATTGGATTGTGTCTTGAGGCAATCTCTTGAGATATAAAAGAAAGAAGCGAGCAGAGAGACAGGGGAACCTTATACCATCAAGAAAGCAGTGCCGAGAGAAGAGCGAGTCCTTTGGATCCGGGGTCACTGCACAAAGAAGCTCCTAGTCTGGGGGGACTATGTGAAGGCCTACAGAGAGAGAAAGCCCTCCCCTGGAGTTGACACCCTGAATTTGGACTTTTAGTCTACTTTACAGTGAGAAAATAAACATGTCTTTGTTAAAGCCATTCACCTGTGGTATTTCTGTTATTGAAGCACTAGATGACTAAGACAGGAGTGTTTCATCCTTTTCTGTGCTCTGAAATACTTTAGTAGTAGTGATGTTAACCCTTCGCTGAAAGTTTGGTAGAATTCTCCAGTGAAGCCATCAGGGCCAGGGCTTTTTTATGCTGAGAGTTTTAAAATGACCTTTTCAATCTCTTCTTTTGTTATGGGTTTATTTAGTTGTTCTACCTGTTTGTGTTAGTTTAGGTAGGTAGTGTGCTTCTAGAAATTCGTGCATTTCTTCTAGGTTTTCAAATTTGTTAGAGTATAGTTTTTCATAATAATCTGATATGATTCTTTTAATTTCAGTTCGTTCTGTTGTGCTATCATCCATCTCATTTCTTACTCGGGTAATTTGTTTCATCTCCTGTTTTTCTTTTTTCAGTCTGGCCAAAGGTGTATCTATTTTATTAATATTTTCAAAGAATCAGTTTTCACTCTTGTTAATTCTTCCAATTGTTTTCTATTTCATTTAATTCTGCTCTAATTTTTCTTATTTTTTTCTTCTGGTGCCTGAGGGTTTCTTTTGTTGCCCTCTTTCTGTTTGTTCACGTTGTAGGGATAATTCTTGGATTTTGGCCCTTTCTTCTTTTTGTATGTGTGCATTTATTGATATAAATTGACCTCTGAGCACTGTTTTCACTGTGTCCCAAAGGTTCTGATAGAAAGTGTTTTCATTCTCTTTGGAGTCTATGAATTCCTTTATTCCGTCCTTAATTTGTTCTATAATCCAATTGTTTTTGAGCAAAGTGTTCTTCAGTTCCATGTGTTTGATTTCTTTTCCCTGATTTTTCTGTTATTGACTTCTAGTTTTATGGTTTCATGGTCAGAGAAGATGCTTTGTAATATTTCCATGTTTTGGATTCTGTTAAGGCTTGCTTTATGGCCTAATATGTAGTCTATTCTAGAGAATGTTCCATGTGCATTGGAAAAGAAGGTTTACTTGGATACTGTTGGGTGGACTGTTATGTATGTCTATGAGGTCAAGTTGGTTAATGGTGGCATTTAGCTCTTCCGTGTCTTTATTGAGCTACTTGATATTCTCTCCTTCACTGAAAGTGGTGCGTTGAAGTCTCCTACTATTATTTTGGAGCTGTTTATCTCATTTTTCAATGCTGTTAGAGTTCATTTTATGTAATTTGAAGCCCTGTCTTTGGAAGCATAAATATTTAATATGGCAATATCCTCCTAGTATATTGTCCTTTAAATTATCATATAGTGTCCTAACTTGTCCTTTGTGGTGGAATTAACTTTAAAGTCTATTTTGCAGAAATTAGTATTACCACTCCTGCTCTTTTTTGATTGTTGTTTGCCTGATATATTTTTTCCACCCTTGAATTTTTGTTTGTTTTTTAAGTCTAAGGTGTATCTCTTGTAGGCAGCATATAGATGGATCGTGTTTTTTTAATCCATTTTGCCACTCTCTGTCTCTTTATTGATGCATTTAGTCCATTTATATTCAGTGTAATTATGGATAGGTATGAGTTAAGTGCTGTCACTTTGATGTCTTTTTTGGTGTATTATTGACAGCTTCTTTTTTCCACTTTTTTTGTGCTGAGTAGTCTTTATAAATTTTCTTTTCCTCTGTTGTTGATTTTGTTTTTACAGTCTTTATATTTTTCTTCTTTTTTATTTTGATGTGTAGGATTGTTAGTCTCCTTTGTGGCTACCTTATTATTTACCCTATTTTTCTAAGTTTAAACCAAACTTTTATCTCTCTATATTGCCTCGACTTCCTCTCTATATAAAAGATCTATGACTACATTTTTAGTCCCTCTTTATTTAACATTGTCATCTTTTACATAATGACGTCTTTGTTTCCCTGTTTTGAGTGTTATTTATCTTTTAAATCTTGATTTATTTCTGTGATTTTCTTATCTGGGTTGATATCTGGTTTCTCTGTCCTGCATTCTAGTCTTGGGTTGTTGTCTGATGTTATTAATTTTCTAATTAGAGGACTCCTTTTAATATTTCTTATAGTTCTGGTTTGGTTTTTGCAAATTCCCTAAAGTTTTGTTTATCTGAAAATGTCCTAATTTCACCTTCGTATTTGAGAGACAGTTTTGCTGGGTATAAGATTCTTGGATGACAATTTTTTTCCTTCATTGATTTATACAAGTCATCCCATTGCCTTCTTGCCTGTATGGTTTCTGCTGAGTATTCTGAGCTTATTCTTATTGAGTCTCCTTTGTAGGTGACTTTTTGTTCATCCCTAGCAGCTCTTGAAATTCTCTCTTTATCTTTGGTTTTGGCAAGTTTAATTATAATATGTATTGGTGACTTTCTTTTGGGATCTACCTCATGTGGGTTTGATGAGCATCTTGGATAGACATATTCTCATCTTTCATGATATCAGGGAAGTTTTCTGCCAACAAATCTTCAATAATTCTCTCTGTATTTTTTGTTTTCCCTCCCTATTCTGGTACTCTAATCACTCTTACTTTATTTCTCCTGATAGAGTCCCACATGATCCTTAGGGTTTCTTCATTTAAAAAAAATTCTTCTATCTGATTTTTCTTCAAATACATTTGTGTGTTTTATCTTCATCGTCATTAATTCTGACTTCCAGTTCCTCAATTCTGCTCCTCTGACTTTCTATTGAGTTGTCTAATTCTGAAATTTTATTGTTAATCTTCTGATATTCTGATTGCTGTCTCTCTATGGATTCTTGCAGCCTATTAAGTTTTTCGTTATGCTCTTTAATAAGGTTTTTAATTTCTTCCACTGCTTATTGGTGTGTTCCTTGGCATTTTCTGCCTTTCATGTGATCTCCTTTCCAAACTCTTGAAGAGTTCTGTATATTAATCTTTTGTGTTCTACCACTGGTAATTCCAGGAGGACTTCTTTATCTCAAAGATTCCTTGAGTCTTTGTTTTGGGAGCTTTTTGAAGTAATCATGGTCTACTTCTTAGGTTATTTGATATTGAGCATTGTCTCTGAGCCATCTATAAGTAATTATATTGATTTATTTTATGTTTCTTTACCATGTCCTAGCTTCTTGCTTTGTTTTGATATACCCAAATAGGCTGCTCAAGTGAGCTAGCTTTATTATTGGAGACTTTGAAGCTCTAATGTCCTATCACCAGATGGCTAGAGCTCTTACCAGGTATATGAGCCAAGGAGTCCATTCATTTGTCTTGTATGGATTTAGCTCAGGTTTTACCCAGGTAGTCAGTCACCAAGTATGTGGTGCAGGCTTTCACCTATGGCCTTAGAGAAGCCGTGGTGATTGGTGTATGTACAGGTTTCTGGTTGCAGCAGGGGGTCAGACATTGAGCAAGGCAGGGGGCTGACAACTGTCCCCTTAGTGTCTGTGAGGGAGGCATGTCCCTGTTCTCTAGAGTGCACAGGTGGGTGTATCTGCAGTAGTACCTTAGGCACCCAATGCTTTTAACTGTAAGGACTAGGAGGCACCACTTATCCTTGGACCCCTTCATGCGTGGTCAGGGGGCATGGGTGGAGCCACCCATCCTCAGGCCCCTGATGTGTGTAGGTGAGGGCCCTGCTTAATAGGCAGAGTGGTGTCAAACATCAAAAACCCACCTCTCCACTGCACAGCTGAAACAGTTAATGTCAGACCTCAGGCATAGACATCCTTGCATTGTAACAAGGGCCTACCTGCTGAAATGGGGCTACACGGGGCCATGCATAGGTGAAAGCATTCAAAGTCCATGGACTGCTCACACCTGGACAGAAGCTACTTCTGCCTTAAGTTCCCAGCTTAGGGGAGCTGGAAGATTATTACTATTTATTTTTATTTTGTTAATTTGTTCCTTCTTCAGAGCTGGAAGAATGGCTCAGGGTGCGCAGCAGGACCTATCTCCGGCCCAGGGAAATTGATTATCTTTGAAGCCAGCTGGAGGCCTAGGGCAGAGGGAGGAGGGATCAGATAAATGGGAGACAGTTCTTTTGAAAAGGGTGGTATTTGATCTGTGCAGTAGATTAGACATAAGCACTTATGCCTAGAGTGCTGTTCTTTGTTGATTCTGGAGACCTGAGTAGACTCTGTGCTGCTTGCTCTCTGTGGCTAAGGAAACCACGTCCCAAATGCTACTGCTAGCCCCACCACGTTTGCTCCAGGGAATCGGTGCTAAGGGGCACCAGTTCCCGCTGAGTCAGGTCCAGCAACTCCTCATTGTTTCTGAACCGTTTCTCCCTCTCCCGGCCACTCACTCCAATTTCTTAACTTTGCCTTTGATTTTCAGGGCTCATAGCTTTTCATATATATAATCAATTCACTTGTTATTTTTTGGGTCTCTAAAAAATTTTTTTTTTTTGTGGTAGGAGGGACCACCAGAAGTGTCTGACTACTCTATCATCTTGCCCCTGCCTCTTTCCAGGACTCTTACCATATTGATTGCTCATATTACACTACATAACACAAATGTGCTCAAATATGTGTACCTATGTATGTTGGAGCTCTGGTGGAGCAGTGGTTAAGAGTTAAGGCTGCAAACTGAAAGGTCAGCAGTTTGAATCCACCAGCCACTCCTTGGAAACCTTATGGGACAGTTCTACCCTGACTTTTAGGGTCTCTAAAAAAATTTTTTTTTTTATGATTCAGAATTGACTCAACAGCAATGGTTTTGGTTTTCGTTTTTTATGTATATTGCATATGCATACCTCCTCCTGTGTACCAACATGTATTAGTATATTCTTTTAAATTGCCAGGACATATAGTACTATAAGACTCAGTGTAAGCCACTCTGGTTTATATTAGCCTTCACAGTGTCTTGTATTATATTCCACATAAATGAGTTAAAGAATTTTCCATTAAGCCTAGTACTTTTGCATTGATTTAAAAGGAGTTTTGCACCAGCACGGCATAGACCAAAGATCACAAACTCAAATACCTTCAGGGATCCAAGCGGGTAATAAAATGCGTGGAAAAATAAAACCAATTAGTTGTTGGTGGTGGCGTGGTATTGGAGAATATGTCCCATCTAAAGGTATTCAGTTCTGATCTTT
Source organism: Loxodonta africana (assembly GCF_030014295.1). Classification (NCBI taxonomy): domain Eukaryota; kingdom Metazoa; phylum Chordata; class Mammalia; order Proboscidea; family Elephantidae; genus Loxodonta; species Loxodonta africana. The sequence goes on along the minus strand of NC_087369.1, from coordinate 91,784,231 downwards.
TAAAACATTGGCAAAAATAAAGCATGATGAGGCAGGGCCAAGATGGCTGATTAGGTAGAAGCTACCTCAGATCCCTCTTGCAACAAAGACTCAGAAAAACAAGTGAATCAATCACACACATGACAATCTATGAACCCTGACCATCAAACACAGATCTAAAGAGTTGACCTGAGTAACAGAGACAGAAAGAACAACCATGGGGAAGCAACGACTGCTTTTGGAGCCTGGAGCCAGGGTACCAGTCAGAAAACCTTGGCGCCGGGCTTTGGACTGGGCACAGGGGAGCTGAGCATGGCATCCTGAGACAGTGTGAACACGGGACGCAGCCCTAGCCCCCAGAAGTCACCTCAGGGGAAGCCCAGACAGTGCACGCAGGCAGCACAGCGAGGCGGCTGACAGGCGGAGAAGTCACAAGGAGGCAGCAACTGGTTTTGGAGCCTGGAGTGCAGTGCCCCAGCCGGGGAACCTTGGCACTGGGCTTTGGACTGGGAGCGGAGGAACCCACCACGGCTTCTGAGACAGCACAAGCACAGGATGCTGGCCTGACCCTTGGGGGCAATCTCGACCCAGCCAACACAGACAGGCGACACACCACTTGGGAATCTCAGATAACACAGTCATCACCAAACAAGATAAGTAACTTTGTCTATATTCTGGGGTGCTACTCTCTCGCCTATTTATCTGATCCCTCTCCTCCCCTTCCCAGGTGACTTCATTAACATTGGAATTTCCTGAGCCAAAGAGTGAAGTGCTCTGCGGTTTTTCTTTTTCTTTCTTTTTTTTTTTTTGGTCTTTTCGAAACCCATTCTCCTGGCCTGAGAGAAGCAGCTATGAAAAACCCAGGGACCAAAAATCCTTCCCTAATTGGACTAAAAACATAGAACCAGTTCCAGCCAAGCATATGAGATCCACGGTCTTGGGCTTTCATCCCTACAGGGAACAAAGTGGCTATTATAATGCAAAGGCAATTCTGATAGGGATCTGACTGTAATTGTTTTATCGGATTACTGGAAAGACAAGTTTCCCAGGTCTGATATCTCTGCGTATTCAACAGAGCCCTCACTAACCCACAACAGGGAGCTGAGGGCTGAAGCTCCCCCAGACCACCTAGCCCCCTGCCTTAGGGGTCTTTGGAGGGTGACAACTACCAATCTGTATAGGTACTGGCATTGGGTGCCTAAGGTACAGCTGCAGAGCCCACCCACCAAGGTGCTTTAGGTATAGAGACACACCTACTCCACTGGCACTTGGGGGAAGCCTGTCAGCATCCTGTCCGCCCCCCAGAGTGTGACCCACTGCTGCTACTAGAATCTGGTGCACACAACTATCACCACGACTCCTCTAGGTGGATAGGTGACAGTCTGCACCACACACTTGATGACCCAAAATCAGATTCTACTCAAGAATAGTGAATGGACTCTTAGGCTCATATATGTGGTAACAGCCCAAACCAGCTGGTAATAGGACATAAGTGATTTAAAGGCTTCAACAATCAAGACAGCACAATCTCTTAGCCCATCTGCATAAATTCAAAGAAAACAAAACAAGATAAGACTCAGTGAGCAAATATAAAATAAATCACTACAATATCTTAGAGATGGCACAGAGACAGCAGCTGATATCACACCACATAAAGAAGCAGACCACGATTGCTTCTACAACTCCCCAAACTAAAGAATCAAAATCTTTCCCAAATGAAGATACAATCCTGGAACTGCCAGATGCAGAATATAAAAAACTAATTTACAGAATGCTTCAAGACATCAGGGATGACCTCAGAAATGAAATAAGGCAATCTACAGAAAAAGCCAAGGAACATACTGATAAAGCAGTTGAAGAACTTAAAAAGATTATTCAAGAACATAGTGGAAAATTTAATAAGCTGCAAGAATCCATAGAGAGACAGCTTTCAGAAATCCAAAAGATTAACAGTAAAATTAAAGAATTAGACAACTCAATAGGAAGGCAGAGGAGCAGACACGAGCAATTGGAATGCAGAGTGGGGGAGCTGGAGGACAAGGGAGTTGACACCAATATACCTGAAAAAAATCAGATAAAAGAATTTAAAAAAATGAAGAAACCCTAAGACTCACGTGGGACTCTAAAAAGAAGAATAACCCGTGTGATTGGAGTCCCAGAACAAGGAGGGATAACAGAAAATGCAGAGAGAATAGTTGAAGATCAGTTGGCAAAAAACTTCCCTGACATCATGAAAGATGAAAGGATATCTATCCAAGATGCTCATCGAACCCCATATAAGATTGATCCAAAAAGAAAATCACCAAGACATATTATCATCAAACTTGCCAAAACCAAAGATAAAGAGAAAAGTTTAAAAGCAGCCAGGGAGAAAAGAAAGGTCTCCTACAAAGGAGAATCAATAAGTTCAGACTACTCAGCAGAAACCATGCAGGCAAGAAGGCAATGGGATGACATATATAGAGCACTGAAGGAGAAAAACTGCCAGCCAAGGATCATATATCCAGCAAAAATCTCTCTCAAATATGAAGGTGAAATTAAAACATTTACAGATAAACACAAGCTTAGAGAATTTGCAAAAACCAAACCAAAGCTACAAGAAACACTAAAGGAAATTGTTTGGCAGAAAATCAATAATATCAGATACCAGCACCACACAAGGTCACAGAACAGAACATCCTGATATCAACTCAAATAGGGAGATCACAAAAACAAATTAAGATTAATTTTAAAAAGAAAAAAAAATGCTCAAAACAGGGAATCTTTGAAGTCAATACGTAAAAGATCACAATAATCAAAAAGAGGGACTAAATACAGGAGGCATAGAACTGCCATATGGAGAGAGAAACAAGGCGATATAGGACAATACAAGATAGGTTTTTACTTAGAAAAATAGGGGTAAATATTAAGGTAACCACAAAGAGGTATAACAACTTCATAACTCAAAATAAAAACCAAGAAAACCATAACAACTCAGCAAACTTAAATTCAACTACTATGAAAATGAGGAACACTCAATTTACAAAGAAAAACGTCTCAGCACAAAAAAGTAAGTGGAAAAATGAAATTGTCAACAACATTCACAAAAAGGCATCAGAATGACAGCACTAAACACATACTGATCTATAATTACGCTGAATGTAAATGGACTAAATGCACCAATAAAGAGACAGAGAGTCTCAGACTGGATAAAGAAACACGATCCGTCTATATGCTGCCTACAAGAGAGACACCTTAGACTTAGAGACACAAACAAACTAAAACTCAAAGAATGGAAAAGATATATCAAGCAAACAACAAGCAAAATAGAGCAGGAGTAGCAATATTAATTTCTGACAAAATAGATTTTAAAGTTAAATCCACCACAAAGGATAAAGGAGAACACTACATAATGATTAAAGGGACAATAGACCAGGAAGATATAACCATATTAAATATTTATGCACCCAATGACAGGGCTGCAAGATACATAAAACAAACTTTAACAGAACTGAAAAGTGAGATAGACACCTCCTCAATTATAGTGGGAGACTTCAAGACACCACTTTCGGAGAAGGACAGGACTTCCAGTAAGAAGCTCAATAGAGACACGGAAGACCTAATTGCTACAATCAACCAACTTGACCTCATAGACTTATACAGAACTCTCCACCCAACAGCTCAAAGTATACTTTTTTTTCTAGCGCACATGGAACATTCTCTAGAATAGACCATATATTAGGTCATAAAACAAACCTTTGCAGAATCCAAAACATCAAAATCTTACAAAGCACCTTCTCAGACCACAAGACCATAAAAGTGGAAATCAATAACAGAAAAATCAGGGAAAAGAAATCAAATACTTGGAAACTGAACAATACCCTGCTCAAAAAAGACTGAGTTATAGAAGACTTTAAGGAGGGAATAAAGAAATTCACAGAATGCAACAAAAATGAAAACACTTCCTATCAAAACCTCTGGGACACAGCAAAAGCAGTGCTTAGAGGCCAATTTATGCTGATAAATGCACACATACATAAAGAAGAAAGAGCCAAAATCAGAGAACTGTCTCTACAACTTGAACAAATAGAAAGCAAGCAACAAAAGAATCCATCAGGCACCAGAAGAAAACAAATAATAAAAATTAGAGCTGAATGAAATGAATTAGAGAACAGAAAAACAATTGAAAGAATTAACAAAGCCAAAAGCTGGTTCTTTGAAAAAATTAACAAAATTGATAAACCATTGGCCAGTCTGAATAAAGAAATACAGGAAAGGATACAAATAACCCGAATAAGAAATGAGATGGGCCACATCACAACAGACCCAACTGAAATTAAAAGAATCATATCAGATTATTATGACAAATTGTACTCTAACAAATTTGCAAACCTAGAAGAAATGGATGAATTCCTAGAAAAACACTACCTACGTAAACTAACACAATCAGAAGTAGAACAACTAAATAGACCCATAACAAAAAAAGAGATTGAAAAGGCAATCCAAAAACTCCCAACAAAAAAAAGTCCTGGCCCGGACGTCTTCACTGCAGAGTTCTACCAAACTTTCAGAGAAGAGATAACACCACTACTACTAAAGGTATTTCAAAGCATAGAAAATGATGTAATACTCCCAGACTCATTCTATGAAGCCACCATATCCCTGATACCAAAACCAGGTAAAGACACCACAAAAAAATAAAATTACAGACCTCTATCACTTATGAACATAGATGCAAAAATCCTCAACAAAATTCTAGCCAATAGAATTCAACAACATATCAAAAAAATAATCCACCACGACCAAGTGGGATGGTTTAATATTAGAAAAACCATTAATGTAATCCCCTACATAAATAAAACAAAAGACAAAAACCACATGATCTTATCAATTGATGCAGAAAAGGCATTTGACAAAGTCCAACACCCATTTATGATAAAAACTCTCAGCAAAATAGGAATTGAAGGAAAATTCCTCAACATAATAAAGGGCATCTATACAAAGCCAACAGCCAACATCATTCTAAATGGAGAGAACCTGAAAGCATTTCCCTTGAGAACGGGAACCAGACAAGGATGCCCTTTATCACCGCTCTTATTCAACATTGTGCTAGAGGTCCTAGCCACAGCAATTAGGCTAGACAAAGAAATAAAGGGCATCTGGATTGGCAAAGAGGAAGTAAAATTATCTCTATTTGCAGATGACATGATCTTATACACAGAAAACCCTAAGGAATCCTCCAGAAAACTACTGAAACTAATAGAAGAGTTTGGCAGAGTCTCAGGTTATAAGATAAACATACAAAAATCACTTGGATTCCTCTACATCAACAAAAAGAACATCGAAGAGGAAATCACCAAATCAATACCATTCACAGTAGCCCCCAAGAAGATAAAATACTTAGGAATAAATCTTACCAAAGATGTAAAAGACCTATACAAAGAAAACTACTAATTACTAGTGCAAGAAACTAAAAAGGACCTACTTAAGTGGAAAAACATACCTTGCTCATGGATAGGAAGACTTAACATAGTAAAAATGTCTATTCTACCAAAAGCCATCTATACATACAATACACTTCCGATCCAAATTCCAATGACATTTTTTAATGTGATGGAGAAACAAATCACCAACTTCATATGGAAGGGAAAGAAGCCCCAGATAAGTAAAGCATTACTGAAAAAGAAGAAGAAATTTGGAGGCCTCACTCTGCCTGATTTTCGAACATATTATACAGCCACAGTAGTTAAAACAACCTGGTACTGGTACAACAACAGGCACATAGACCAATGGAACAGAATTGAGAACCCAGATATAAATCCATCCACATATGAGCAGCTGGTATTTGACAAAGGCCCAGTGTCAGTTAATTGGGAAAAGATAGTCTTTTTAACAAATGGTGCTGGCATAACTGGATATCCATTTGCAAAAAAATGAAACAGGACCCATACCTCACACCATGCACAAAAACTAACTCCAAGTGGATCAAAGACCTACACATAAAGACTAAAATGATAAAGATCATGGAAGAAAAAATAGGGACAACGTTAGGAGCCCTAATACAAGGCATAAAGAGAATACAAAACATTACCAAAAATGACAAAGAGAAACCAGATAACTGGGAGCTCCTAAAAATCAAACACCTATGCTCATCTAAAGACTTCACCAAAAGAGTAAAAAGACCACCTACAGATTGGGAAAAAATTTTCAGCTATGACATCTCCGACCAGCGCCTGATCTCTAAAATCTATATGATTCTGTTAAAACTCAACCACAAAAAGACAAACAACCCAATCAAAAAGTGGGCAAAGGATATGAACACGCACTTCACTAAAGAAGATATTCAGGCAGCTAACAGATACATGAGAAAATGCTCTCAATCATTAGCCATTAGCCATTAAAAAAAAGCCATTAGCGAAATGCAGATTAAAACCATGATAAGATTCCAATTCACTCCAACAAGGCTGGCACTAATCGAAAAAACACAAAATAATAAATGTTGGAGAGGCTGCAGATAGATGGGAACTCTTATACACTGCTGGTGGCAATGTAAAATGGTACAACCACTTTGGAAATTTATCTGGCATTTTCTTAAAAAGTTAGAAATAGAACTACATTACAACCCAGAAATCCCAGTCCTCGGAATATGCCCTAGAGAAATAAGAGCCTTTACAAGAACAGATATATGCACACCCATGTTTATTGCAGCTCTGTTTACAATAGAAAAAGCTGGAAGCAACCAAGGTGTTCATCAACGGATGAATTGGTAAATAAGTTGTGGTATATTCACACAATGGAATACTATGCATCGATAAAGAACAGTGACGACTCTGTGAAACATTTCACAACATGGAGGAACCCGGAAGGCATTATGCTGAGCGAAATTAGTCAGAGGCAAAAGGACAAATATTGTATAAGACCACTATTATAAGATCTTGAGAAATAGTATAAACTGGGAAGAACACATACTTTTGTGGTTATGGGGGGGGAGGGAGGGAGGGTGGGAGAGGGTTATTTACAGATTAGTTAGTAGAAAAGAACTATTTTAGGTGAAAGGAAGGACAATACTCAATACATGGAAGGTCAGCTCAACTGGACTGGACCAAAAGCAAAGAAGTTTACAGGATAAACGGAATGGTTCAGAGGTCAGCAGAGCAAGGGTGGTGGTTTGGGGACTATGGCTTAAGGGGACTTCTAAGTCAATTGGCAAAATAATTCTATTAAGAAAACATTCTGCATCCCACTTTGAAGTGTGGCGTCTGGGGCCTTAAATGCTAACAAGTGGCCCTCTAAGATGCATCAATTGGTCTCAACCCACCTGGATCAAAGGAGAATGAAGAACACCAAGGTCACACGATAACTATGAGCCCAACAGACAGAAAGGGCCACATGAACTACAGACTTTCATCATCCTGAGACCAGAAGAACTAGATGGTGCCCGGCCACAACCGATGACTGCCCTGACAGGGAGCACAACAGAGAACCCCTGAGGGAGCAGGAGAACAGTGGGATGCAGACCCCAATTTCTCATAAAAGACCAGACTTAATGGTCTGAGACTAGAAGAATCCCGGCAGTCATGGTCCCCAAACCTTCTGTTGGCCCAGGACAGGAACCATTCCCGAAGACAACTCATCAGACGTGGAAGGGACTGGACAATGGGTTGGAGAGAGATGCTGATGAAGAGTGAGCTACTTGTATCAGGTGGACACTTGAGACTGTGTTGGCATCTCCTTTCTGGAGGGGAGATAGGAGGGTAGAGAGGGTTAGAAGCTGGCAAAATCGTCACAAAAGGAGAGACTGGAAGGAGGGAGCGGGCTGATTCATTAGGGGGAGAGTAAGTGGGAGTATGGAGTAAGGTGTATATAAGCTTATATGTGACAGACTGACTTGATTTGTAAACTTTCACTTAAAGCACAATAAAAATTATTTTAAAAAATAAAATAAAATAACTTATGATGACCCAGTTCAACCCTTGGCTTAGACTCTCTGGAGCAGCTGGTACCTGTGAGTCGAGGTTCTCCTATGGTTTCATGAGTGCAACTAAAGAAAGATCACTATTTACCAAGGGCCGAAGGTTACCTTAATGTCTTCTGTACCTTAGTGTCCCAGTCTCTGAATTTCTGACTACCTTGGTCCTGGACTTGTCTGGTTATTTTCGTGTATCTGGCCACCCTAGACCCTATTCTTCTGTTATTTTGGCATTGTCAGACCTCCCTAGACTCTATTCTTCTGTTTTATTCCTTGATGGTTACATAAATATCTAGCACAGGATCTGACACCTTCAGTTTTGTCTGGTTCACTGAGGTGAACCTACTGGCCTGATCCTACCTGCCAGCCTCGAAGTCATTTCTGTCCCCATCCACTCCACTTTCACCTTGGTTTCCACCTTAGGAGAGAGTTTTAGCTGATCCTTGGGTGAATTTTTGGTTTCAACATATTCTCAGAAAACTGATGTGGCCTTGGAGTTCCTTTAATTCAGGATGATTTTAAGAATAATTAAATAAAGACCTCAGCTATATTCAGTAATTAGATGCTAAGGGATCTCAAAATCTCAGTTTAGCCTGAAGGTGTTGTCTTCTGTAACTTTAAATTACACCAACCACATGAATGAATGTCTGGGCTAGTGCTGTTCAATGGAACATTCTGTGATGTTAAATACAGTAACCTTTAGTTATGTGTTGTTATTAAGCACTTGAATGTGGCTAGTGTAACTGACTCATAGGGTTGCTATCAGTTGGATTCGACTTGATGGTAATGGGTTTGGTTTTGGTTTTAGTGTAACAGAAGAACTGATTTAAATTTTTTAAGTTAATTTAAATTTAAATAGCTCATGTAGCTAGTGGCTCCCATTTTTAACACAAATTTGGGACCTATTTTTTTTTTATAGATGCTAGTGTAAATTCTTTGCTGTGAAGAAAATTGGAAGTTCACTGGATCTAGAGTTAGATATGTCAGTATGACTTTGAGCAAGTCAAACCTTCTAAGTATCAGATATTGTATCTGGAAAACAACAATAATAATAATTACCTTGTTACTTATAAGGTTATTTTGAAAAGCATATGGCATAGTATTGAGGAAAGCAACTTATAAGCTCTAAATTATTTTACTAATTCATGGGATGATGATAAGGTGAGTAACAACTTTTTTATTAAAAATTACAATAAAGAGCTTCATGACTAGTCTCACTTCCTTCAATCTCTCCTCTCTCTAATCCGTTTGTCACATTTATCTCCTAAGGAATCTTCATGGAATACTCCTCTGATCATATTACTCTCCTACTCAAAAATCTTCAATGGTTCGTTATTAACTACAGAATTACCTCCAATCTCCTTAGCTTTGCACACAACATCCTTGATGATATGTCATCAACCTGTTCTCAGTTTTACCCATCCCTACTCTCCCCTTTATGCATTCTGCCAATAGGAAACAAGCAAGAGGTTTTGAAGAGGGGGAGTGAATTAAATAATCAGATTTGCATTTTTTGAAATGCTCCTCTATTTGCAGGGGCGGGAGCAGATTGGAAGGAGGAAAAACTAGAGACTGGGAGACCATCCAGGTATTCATTCAATTGATATTGATTGGGTACCTGCCATGGACCAACCTCTGTGCTATGTACTATGAAAACATCAGTTTAACAGATCAGACATAGATCCTTGCACTCGTCAAACTATATTCTAGTGTGGGAGGGGGAGAAAGACAATGAACAATAACGTTGGCTTTAGAGAAGAACTTAAAAGAACTCCCAAATTCTAGCTTGAACAGTGGGTGCTCAAATTTTTTCAGGGCCCTCAAAGTTCAGTGGCTTAATGTTATAAAAAATTATTGTTTGTTCATATTCAAGACCAACGCAAGTCTGTGACAGGTAGGGGAACTGCAGAAATCATTCAGGGATTCAGGCTTCTTCCATCTTGCAAACCCACCCTCCTCTATGTTCCTGTATAATTCTCTCATCCTCCAGCAAATGTGGAAAAAGAGTATTTATGGAAAAGTTCTTATGAGCAAAACCTGGAAGTGGAGTATATAACTTTTGTTCAAATTCCATTGTCCAGAATTTTATCACACTTAACTGCAAAGGAGGTTGAAAAACAGAATTTAGCTATAATGCTTAGGAAAAAGAAAATAAGATAGATTATTGGTGACCACTAGCAATCTCTGAACACAGTGTCATTTACTGAAATGGATAAGATAGAAAACAAATCTGGGGCATGAGGGAAATTGAAAATTTGACTTTAGACATTAAATATGAGAGGTATGCAAGATGAAATATCAAGTGGATAGCTGAATATACAACATTAGAAATCATAGTGAGACTTTGAGCTTGATATATAAATTTGTGTTGTTCGGTGCCGTACGTACAACAGAACAAAACACTGCCTGTCCAGCACCATCCTCACAATATTTGCTATGTTTGAGTCCATTGTTGGAGACATTGTTTCAATCCATCTCGTTGAGGGTCTTCCTCTTTTTTGCTGACCCTCTGCTTTGTGAGTTATTACTAAACAGTGTTACTTAAAACCATGATTGTTGATCAGTTATCCAAGGAAAAGTACTAGAGTATGGTGCACAAAACTAATTGCTCATCAGAATCACTTGGCGGGAGTAGTTATGTACAGATTCCTGGTCTAAACTTCAGTGAATACTGAATACTTTGGTCCAAATTAAGTCCTGGGGATTGAAATTTTTAACGAGCTTTCTTGGCTAATTTTATGTAATCAGAATTGGTCCACTGGCAGATATATTTGAACTAGCAAGAGTGAGAAGAAGAGTAGATGTCTGAGGAAAACTAATTTTTAAGACATGGGCAGAGGAAGAGGGACCTGTAAAGGTGATTAATAAAAAGCCAAAGAGACAAGAAGAAAACCAAAAGGGTGTTCTATCACTGAATTCAAGGTAAGAGAGTATCTTGAGCATGTAGGAGTGGACAATGAGGTCAGTGCTACTGAGAAATTAAGATAAGGACTGAGACAGAGTCCTTGTATTTAACACATACCCAGTACTTATAAATGCTTTTTTTCATGTTATGTTATCAATATCTGACTAGGTATAATTTATGTATGGGGCAACAGAAGATGGAAGTATCTGTTCTAGTAGAAATGCAGAAATTGTGACAATGGTAGTTACACAACGTGTCAGAATTTTTTCTTTAAAAGTGCCAAATGAAGAATTTTACATATAAAACAGCACATTTAAATTTTTTTAAATAATTTTAAACATAGTATATGTTTATTCATAGGTTATTTGGAAAATGTGGAGCAGTATGAAGAAGAAAAAGATAATTTGTAAACAGAAGAAATGGGCAAATTCCTCAAAACCTAAAACTGTCGAAAATAATAAAAGATGAAATAGATAATGTAAATAGTTCTATACCCATCAGAAAATGAATTTGTATTTAAAAAGCTCCTGAAAAAAATTTCCAGGCTCCACATTGTTGCACAGAATTCTACCAAATATTTTAAAGAATTAACGCCAATTTTATGCACTTTCAAAAAATAAACGAGAAGGATGTTCTTTCCAATTCATTTTATGATGCCAGTATTACTTTGACACACAAACCAGAAAAAGACGGTAAGATAAAATTACAGACCAATATAATCTCATGAATTTAGGTGCAAAAATCCTTAACAAAATATTAGCAAATTGAATCCAACAGTGTATAAAATGAATTTTATACTATTATCAAGTGGGAGGAAACCCTGGTGGCATAGTGGCTAAGTGCTACGGCTGCTAACCAAAGGGTTGGCAGTTCAAATCCACCAGGCGCTCCTTGGAAATTCCATAGGGCAGTTCTACTCTGTCCTATAGGGTCACTATGAGTCGGAATCGACTCAACAGCAAAGGGTATCAAGTGAGTTTTTTTTTTTCAGTTTTGCAAGACTGGTTCAATATTTGAAAATCAATTAAGGTAATCCATCATATCCACACGCTAAAAAACAAAACAAACCATGATCGTATCCATTTATGCAGAAGAAGCATTTGACAAAATACACCACCAATTCATGATAAAAAAAATTTCAGCAAATTAGGAATAGAGGGGAATTTCCACAGTCCAATGAAGGGCATATACAAACAAACAAAACTTTCAGCCAAGATCAATCTGATATCAGCAATGATATGCCTCGTTCCACGTCCTCTTCTGAACCCAGCTTAAATTTCTGGCAGTTCCCTCTCGATGTATTGTTCCAACTGCTTTTGTAAGATCTTCAGTAAAATTTTACTTGTGTGTGATATTAATGATATAATTTGATAATTTCCACACTATGTTGGATTACCTATCTTTGGAATGGGCACAAACATGGATCTCTTCCAGTAGGTTAGCCTGATAGCTGTCTTCCAAATTTCTTGGCATAAATGCAGCTTCCAGTGCTGTATCCCTCTGTTGGAACATCTCAATTGATATTCCATTAAAATCCTGCAGCACTGATTTTCACCAATGCCTTCAATGCACCTTGGACCTCTTCCTTCAGTACCATCAGTTCTTGATCATATGCTACCTCCTGAAATGGCTGGAGGTACAGTGACTCTGTGTATCTCTTCCATCTTTTTTTGATACTTCCTGTATCATATATTTTTCCCGTAGAATCCTTCACTACTGAAACTTGAGGCTTGAATTTTTTCTTCAGTTCTTTCAGCCTGAGAAATGTGTGTTCTTCCCTTTTTGTTTTCTAACTCGAGATCCTTGACATTTCATTATAATATTTTACTTTGTCTTCTCAAGCCACTCTTTGAAATCTTCCATTCAGCAATTTTACTTCGTTGTTTCTTCCTTTCACTTTAGCTACTCGAAGTTCAAGAGGAAGTTTTAGAGTGTCTTCTGACATCCATGTAGGTCTTTTCTTTCTTTCCTGTTTTTCTTAAAGACGTCTTGTTTTCTTCAGGTATGATGTCCTTGATGTCATTCCACAGATTGTCTGGTCTTCAGTCATCAGTGTTCGATGCATCAAATCTATTCTTGAGATGGTCTCTAAATTCGGGTGGCTTATATTCAAGGTTGTACGTTGGCTCTTGTTGACTTGTTCTAATTTTCTTCATTTTCAACTCGATCTTAGATATGAGCAATTGATGGTCTGTTCCACAGTCAGCCCCTGGCCCTGTTTGGACTGATGATATTGAGTTTTTCCATCATTTCTATCCACGCATGTAGTCAATTTGATTCTTGTGTATTCCATTTCACGAGGTCCACGTGTATAGTCACTGTTTATGTTGTTGAAAAAAGTATCTGCAATGAAGAAGTCATTGCAACTTGCAAAATTCTATCATGCAATCTCCTGCATTGTTTCTATCACCAAGGCCACATTTTCTGACTACTGTTCTTTCTTCTTAGTTTCTAACTTTCCCATTCCAATCACCAGTAATTATCAATGCATCTCTATTGCATGTATGATCAATTTAAGACTGCAGAAGTTGTTAAAAAATCTTCTATTTCTTCATCTTTGGCCTTAGTGGTTGGTGCATAAATTAGAATAATGGTTGTATGAACTGGTGGTCCTTATAGAAGTATGGATATTATCCTATCACTGACAGCATTGTACTTCAGGATAGATCTTGTAATGTTCTTTTGACTATGAATGCAACGACAATCCTCTTCAATTTGTCATTCCTGGCATAGTAGACCACATGATTTTCTGATACAAAATAGCCAACAGCAGTCCATTTCAGCTCATTAATGCCTAGGATATCAATGTTCATGCATTTCATTTTTGACGATTTCCAATTTTCCTAGATTCATACTTTGCACATTCCACATTCCTATTATTAATGGATGTTTGCAGCTGTTTCTTCTCATTTTGAGTCACGTCACATCAGCAAATGAAAGTCCCAAAAGCTTGACTCCATTCCCGTCATTAAGGTCGACTGTACTTTGAGGAGGCAGCTCTTCCCCAGTGGTCTTTTGAGTGCCTTCCAAACTGAGGGGCTCATCATCCTGCACTATATCAGACAATGTTCTGTTGCTTTCATAAGATATCCAGTGGCTAATTTTTTCAGAAGCAGACCACCAGGTCCTTCTTCCTAGTCTGTCTTAGTCTGGAAGCTAAGCTGAAATGTGTCCACCAAGGGTGACCCTGTTGGTATTTGAAATACTGGTTGCATAGCTTCCAGCATCACAGAAACATACAATACACCCCAGTATGACAAACTGACAGACACATGGGGAAAAATAAAGAAAGGTGTTTACCAGTGTTTTATTGATGATGCAAAGCCATTCGACTATGTGGATTATAAAAAATTATGAATAACATTTCATAATTGAATTGTTCATAATTAAAGAATGGGAATCCCAGAACACTTAATTGTGCTCATGAGGAATCTGTACACAGACCAAGAGGCAGTCATTGGAACAGAACTAGGGGGTACTGCATAGTTCAAAGTCAGGAATGGTGTGAATCAGCATTGTATCTTTTCACTATACTTATTCGATCTTTATGCTGAGCAAATAGTCCAAGAAACTGGACTATATGAAGAAGAACGGGTACTCAGGATTTGAGGAAGACTCATTAGCAACCTGTGTTATGCAGATTACACAACCTTGCTTGATGAAAGTGAAGAGGACTTGAAGCACTTACTGATGAAGATAAAAGACTACAGCCTTCAGTGTGGATGGCACCTCAACATAAAGAAAAAAAAAGTCCTCCCAACTGGACCAACAAACAACATTATGATAAAGGGAGAAAAAACTGAAGTTGTCAAGGATTTCATTTTACTTGGATCCACAATCAATGCCCATGGAAGCAGCAGTCAAGAAACCAAAAGACACATTGCATTAGGAGAACGTGCTGCAAAAGGCCTCTTCAAAGTGTTAAAAAGCAAAGGTATCACTTTAAGTGCTAAGGTGTGCCTGACTCAAGCTATGGTTCTTCAATTGAGTCATATGAATGAGAAAGATAAACAATGAATAAGGAAGGCCGAAGGAGAATTGATGACTTTGAATTATGGTGTTCTTGAAGATTGTTGACCATACCATGGATTTCCAGAAATATGAACAAATGTGTCTTGGAAGAAGTACAGCCAGAATGCTCTTTAGAAGCAAGGCTGACGAGACTACATCTCACGTACTTTGCACATGTTATCAGGAGTGACTAGACCCTGGAGAAAGACGTCATGCTTGGTAGAATAGAGAATCAGCGAAAAGGAGGCAGACCCTCAACGAGACGGATTGACACAGTGGCTGCAACATTGGGCTCAAACATAACAATGATTGTGAGGATGGTGCAGGACTGGGCAGTGTTGCGTTTTGCTGTATGTAGGTTTTCTATGAGTTGGAACCAACTCAACTGCACCTAACAATGATAATACACACACACACATACACACACACACAAAAAAAAAAACAGTTAAGATCATACTTAATGATGAAGGGATACTTTATCCTAAGATAGGGAACAAAGCAGGGATATTCACTGTCACCACTCTTACTCTAGTCAGTGTAATGAAAAAGAAGCAGGAGGCATACAGATTCAAAATGAACAAATGAAACCGACAACACTTTCAGAGGGCTAATTGTCTACATAGAAAATATCAAGGTATCTACACAAAAGAATCCTAGAGCTAATAAGTGAGTTCAACATAATTTCAGGATATAAGACCAATGCACAAAAATCTATCACATTAATATATGTTAATAAAAAACATGTAGAAGTGGACATTGAAAACACAATGCCATTAAGAATTGCTCTAAAATAATATATTTAGGCAAAAATCTAAAAAGACATGTACAAAATTCATGCTGAAAATTACAAAGTGTTGATAGAAGTCAAAGAAGACCAAAATACTTGGAGAGTCATACTGTGGATATGTATTGAAAGACTCAGCATAGTAAATATGTAAATTTTCCCTCAATTTCATATATAAGTTTAATGTAACATCTATCAAAATCTCAGCAAGTATTTTTGCGGACGAATGCAACCATATTGTAAAACTTACATGGAAATGCACAGGCGCTAAAATGGCTGAAATAATTTTTAAGAAGAAAGTAAAAGAAATCACTCTGCAAGGTATTAAAGCTTACCACATAGCTATAATAATAAAGACAGTGAGGGTTGGTTGATGGATACATACCTAGATCAATGGAACATAATAGAGAATCCAGAAATAGCTCCAGAGAAGCACAGCAAAATTATTTTTGACAATGGTTCAAAACCCATTCAATGGAGCAAGGATAATCTTTCCAAGAAATGGTCCTCGAGGAATTGTATATTCACAGGCAAATCAAAACAAAACAAAAAGAGCTTTGGCCTAAACCTCATACCTTATTCAAAAATTAACTCAAAATTGATCAAGGACTTCAATGCTAAATGCAAAGCTATAAAACATTTAGAAAGAAACATAGTAGAAAATATTTTGGAGCTAAAGCTAGACAGATAATTTTTAGATTGGACACTAAAATCACTATCTATAACAGGAAAAATGAATAGGACCATACCAAACTTAAAACTTTGCTTGGAAAGATCTTATGAGAAGATGAAAACACAAGGTACAGACTGGAAGAAAATATTTGATAAACCACGAATCTGACAAATTGTATCAGAATATATAAAGAACTCCCAAAACTCGTCAGTGAAAAACAAACAATTCAACTACAAACAAATAATTAAAATACATAAACAGACATTCCATTTAAGAGGTTATACAGATGTAAAATAAGTACACTAAAATATGTTCAACATCATTAGCCATTAGAAATATAAAAATACAAAAAGATATCACTACATATCTACCAAAATGGCTATGATAGAAAACAGTGACAACATCAAATACTGGTGAGGATGCAGAGAAATTGGAACTCTCATTACTTACTAATGTGTTATGTGCACCTTTGAAATCAGACTAGACACTGCCATCCTTTTTTCTTGTTCTACACTGATTTTCACATGGCATATGATTTAAAAAAAAACTTTTCTTTATAGACTCAAAGAATGTTACAAAAATATTATGGAAATAGAAAACATGTATTGGAATAAGGAAATGACACACTAGATTGTAATTCTAATTCATAGAAACAAATTAAGAGAACCATAAATGGTAAATAAGGGTAATATAACAAATATAATAAATACATATTTACTCCCTCTTTTTCTCACAACTACTTTAAAAGACAAAATTATATAAAGTATTTTACCAATGTAGTTTTGGATCTGTAGCAATATAAATACAATATGCTTAACAATAATAGTACAAAAAGGAGGAAAAGAGAACAGGGCTATATTGTTGTTGTTAGGTGCTGTCGAGGTGGTTCTGACTCATAGCAACCCTATAGAACAGAATAGAACTGCCCATAGGGTTTCCAAGGAGTGGCTGGTGGATTTGAACTGCCAACATTTGGTTAGCAACTGAGCTCTTAACCACTTCACCACCAGGGCTCCTGGGCTATATAGGAGTAACATTTCTATATATCACTGGAATTAAGTTAGTATAAATGTGAAGTAGATTCTGATAACTTAAGATGCATGTGATAAAGCCTACATCAACCACTAAGAAAATAACTTGAAAATATAGTGACAAAATCATTAAAATATCAAGACGTTAACTTGAAAATATAAACTTAATGCAAAACAAAACAGTAAAGGAGGACTAGAGGAGCAAAAATGACATGAGCATATAGAAAAAGGAAAATGGCAAACATGAATCGAACTATACCAACAAGACTAAATATGGATGGATTAAATAATCCAATCTAAAGTTGGAGACTGTCAGGCTGCATGAAAAGATCTAACTTTGTGCCATCTGTAGGAGGTACCCTTTACATTTAAAGACAAAATAGAAAGTAAAATGATACAAAAATATATGAAAACAGCAACCACAAGCAAGCTGGAGGGACTATAATGTCAGACAAATTAGGCTTTAAAACAAAAAAAGTAGTTTTGAGAGATAAAGAAGGACTTTTTTGATAAAAAAAATCAATTCTTCAGGAAAATATGGTAATTATAAACATGTATGCACCCAACAACAGAGATCCATAATTCAAGAAGCAAAAACTGACTGAAATGAAGGGAGAAATAGATAATTCAACAATAATAGATATTTCAGTTCTTCACTTTTCAATAATACATGGAACAAGTAGGCAGAAGATCAACAAGGAAACAGAACTTGAACAGCACTATCAACCAGTTAGACTTATCTATAGAACACTCTGAATATTGAATATACCATGGACTGCCAAAAGAACGAACAAATCTGTCTTGGAAGAAGTAGAGCCAGAATGCTTCCTTAGGAGCAAGGATGGTGAAACATCATCTTACATACTTTGGGCATGTTATGAGGAAGGGTCAGTCCCTGGAGAAGGATATCATGCTTAGTAAAATAGAGGGGCAGTGAAAAAGAGGAAGACCCTCAATGAGGTGGATTGACACACCAGCTACAACAATGGGCTCAAGCATAAGAATGATCATGAGAATGGTGCAGGAGTGGGCAGTATTTCCTTCTGTTGTACATAGGGTTGCTATAATTGGAATGGATTGGACAGCTCCTAACAACAGCACATAGAACACTTCATCTAAAAACAGCAGAATATACATTCTTTTCAAGCGCTCATGGAATATTCTCCAAGATAGATCATAAACCAAAAAAAAAAAAAAATCCAGTGCTGTTGAGCCAGTTCTGACTCATAGTGACCTATAGGAGAGAGTAGAATTGCCCCACAGGGTTTGCAAGGAGCAGCTGGTGGATCCAAACTGCTGATCTTTTGGTTAGCAGCCAAGCTCTTAACCACTACATTACCAGGGCTCCAAACCAAACCCACTGCTGTTGAGTCCATTTTGACTCATAGCAACCCCATAGAGTTTCTAAGGCTGTAAATCTTTATGGAAGAAGACTCACATCTTTCTCCCATGAGTGGTTGGTGGATTTGAACCCTAACCTTTCAGTAAATTTAAAAGAAATGGAATCATACAAAGTATTCAATGAAATTAGATAATTTGTATGACTCTGATCTTTTTAAAGTTAGAAACAAATAACAGAAAGAAATTTGGAAAACTCACAAATAAATGGAAATTAAACATCCTCCCAAATAAACACTGAGTTAAAGAAGAAATCAGAAGGGAAATTAGAAAATACTTTTAGATGAAATAAAACACAGTTTACCAAAACTTATAAGATGTGGCTAAAGCAGTACTTAAAGGAAAATTTACTGTTGTAAAGACCCTTACTAATAAAGAAGATTTCAAATCAATAACCTGATTTTCCACCTTAAGACCCTGGAAAAATAAGAGCAAACTTAAGCAAGCATAATGAAGGAAATACCAGTGGAGTCATCCATGGTGGACAGGTTTTTGTGGAGCTTCTAGGCTAAGACAGTCTAGAAAAAAGAACCAGTTAACCCACTTCTGAAAATTAGCCAATGAAAACCTTAAGGATAGCAACAGACCATTGTCAGATATAGTGCTGGAACATGAGCCCCTCAAGTTGAAAAGCAATCAAAATATGACTGAGGAAGAGCTGCCTCCTCAAAGTGAAGTGAACCTTCATTCGTTTATGTGGCACAACTCAAAAAGGGAAGTAAGATCTGTAAACATCCATTAGTAATTGGAACATGGAATGTACAATGTGTGAATCAAGAAAAATTGGAAGTCGTAAATAATGAAATGGACTGCTTGAAAATTGATATCCTAGCATTAGCGAGCTGAAGGGGACGAGTATTGACCATTTTAAATCCACCTTTGCTTGAATCACACCTTTTATCTTACAAGAGATGATAGGAGAAAGAAGTGAGCGGTGGGGGGAGGACCTCCTACCACCAAGAAAGAAGAGCTAGGAGTGTAACATGTCCTTTGGACCCATGGTCCTTGTGCTGAGAACCTCCTAGGCCTAGGGGAAGATCAGAGATCTTCAAGGAATGCATGGCCAACAGAAGTTGAAAGGAGAAAGTGACCTTCCCCCAGAGCAGACAGAGTAAGAAAATATTACCCTAGAGCTAACACCCTGAATTCGGACTTCTAGCTTCCTAAACTGTGAGAGAATAAATTTCTATTTGTTAAAACTACCCACTAGTGGTATTTCTGTTATAGCATCACTAGATAATTAAGACAGAATTACTACATATTAACTACACACTGGGAGCCCTAGTGGCACAGTGGTTAAGAGCTCGCCTGCTAACCAAAAGGTTTGCAGTTCGAATCCATCAGCTGCTCCTTGGAAAACTTACGGGGCAGTTCTACTCTGTCCTATAGGGTCGCTATGAGTCAGAATCGATTTGACAGCAATGGGTTTGTGATATTTATTTATTTTTAACTACATACTGTTGAAAAGCTCTCCTCCTAGTTATCTAGTGCTGCTATAGCAGAACTACAACAAGTGGTTGGCTTTAGCAAACAGAAACTTCTTTTCTCACAGTTTAGGGAGCTTGTAGTCTGAATTCAGGACCAGCTCTAGGGGAAGGCTTTCTCTCTGTAGAAAGGTCCTTGCTCTTCTGCTTATTTCCTGGTTCCTTGGTGATCTCCATGTGTCTTGGTATCTATCTTATCCCATCTCTGCTTCCGACTTGCTTGCTTAATCTGTTTTATATCTCAAAACAGATTGACTTAAAACACATCCTACACTAATCCTGTCTCATTAACATAACAAAGACAACCCGTTCCCAAATGGGATTATAATAACCATAGGCAGAACAGGAATGACAAATGGAAGAGAAATGGTGTTTCATTTATCATCAAAAAGAACTTTCAAGATCTATCTTTACAATGCTGTCAGTGATAAGCTAATATCCAAATGCCTACAAGGAAGACCAGTTAATATGATAATTATTCCAATTTATGCACCAACCATTAATGCCAAAAATGAAGAAATTGAAGATATTTACAAACTGCTGCCCCCACGGGTCTGTCAGTTTGTCATACTGTGAGGGCTTTTGTGTTGCTGTGATGCTGGAAGTTATGCAACTGGTATTTAAAAGACCATCAGGGTCACCCACAGTAGGCACATTTCAGCTGAGTTTCCAGACTAAGACAGACTAGGAAGAAGGACCTAGCGGTCTACTTCTGAAAAAATTAGCCAGTGAAAACGTTATGAATAGCAGCAGAACATTGTCTGATACAGTGCCAGAAGATGAGGCCCTCAGGTTGAAAGACACCCAAAAGATGATTGGGGCAGAGTTACCTCCTCAAAGTAGAGTCCACCTTAATGACATGGATGGAGTCAAACTTTTGGGACATTCGTTTGCTGATGTGGCAAAACTAAAAATGAAAAGAAATAGTTGCAAACATCCATTAATAATAGGAATGGGGAATGTGCAAAGTATGAATCTAGGAAAATTGGAAATCGTCAAAAGTGAAAAGGGACACATAAACATTGATATCCTAGGCATTAGTGAGATGAAACAGACTGGTACTGGCCATTTTGGATGAGATAACCATATGGACTACTATGCCAGGACTGACTAATTGAAGAGGAATGGCATTTAATTCACTGTCAAAAAGAACATTTCAAGATCTTTCTTGAAGTACAACACTGTCAGTGATAGGATAATATCCATACACCTGTAGGAAAGAAGACCACTTAATGCTACTATTATTCAAATTTACACACCAACCTCTAAGGCCAAAGATGAAGAAATAGAAGACTTTTAACAACTTCTTCAGTCTGAAATTGATTGAACACACAATCAGGATGCATTGACAATTAGTGGTGACTGGAATTCTAAAGTTGGAAGCAAAGAAGAAGGATTGGTAGTTGGAAAATATCACTTTGGTGATAGAAATGATGCCAGAGATCTCAAGATAGAATTTTGCAAGACCAATACTTCTTCACTGGACATACCATTTTTCACCAACATAAAATGTGACTATACATGTGGAACTCGCCAGATGGAATATGCAGGAATCTAATCGACTACATCTACGGAAAGAGACAATGGGAAAGCTCAATATCATCAGGACAATAACATTAGGACATTATACTTGAAGAAAGCAAGACGTCATAAAAAAGGCTGGAAAGAAAGACCAAAATGGATGTCAGAAGAGACTCTGAAACTTGCCCTTGAACGTAAGCGTAGCTAAAGTGAACAGAAGAAATGATGAAGTAAAAGAGCTGAACAGAAGACTTCAAAGGGCAACTCAAGAAGACAAATTAAAACATTATAAAGTATTATAATGACATGTGCAAAGACCTGGAGTTAAAAAACCAAAAAGAAAGAACACACTTGACATTTCTCAAGCTGAAAGAACTGAGAAAAAATTCCAAGCCTTGAGTTGCAATATTGAAGGATTCTACAGTGAAAATATTAAACAATGCAGGAAGCATCAAAAGAAGATGGAATACACAGAGTCACTATACAAAAAAGAATTGGTTGACATTCGACCATTTTAAGAGGTAGCATATAATTAGGAACAAATGATACTGAAGGAAGAGGTCCAAACTGCAATGAAGGCATTTGGCTAAAAACAAAAAAATAAAAAAAAAAAACAAGGCTCTAGGAATTGACAGAATGCCATTTGAGATGTTTCAACAAATAGATGCAGCGCTGAAAGTCCCCACTTGTCTATGCCAAGAAATGTGGAAAACAGCTACTGGGCAACTGACTGGAAGATGTCCACTGTTGTTAGGTGGGGTCAAGTTGGTTACGACTCATACCAACCCTATGTGCAACAGAATGAAACACTACCAGGCCCTGTGCCATCCTCACAATCGTTGTTATTCTTGAGCCCATTGTTGCAGCCACTATGTCAGTCCATCTCACTGAGGGTCTTCCTCTTTTTTGCTGACCCTCTAATTTACCAAGTATGATGTCCTTTTGCAGGGACTGATCCCTCTTGATAACATGTCCAAAGTATGTGAAACGTAGTCTCGCCATCCTCGCTTCCAAGAAGTATTCTAGTTGTACTTCCTCCAAAACAGATTTGTTTGTTCTTTTGGCACTCTATGGTGTATTAAACATTCTTCGCCAACACCACAATTACAAAGGTGTCAATTCTTCGGTCTTCTTACTTATGGTTCAGCTCTTGCATGCATATGAGGCAATTGCAAACACCATGACTTGGGTCAGGCTCACCTTAGAGATCCATATTTATACTTATTCCCAATAAAGTTGATCCAACCAAATGCAGAAATTACCAAACAACATCATTAATACCACAAGCAAGTAAAATTTTGCTGAAGATCATTCAAAATTGGTTGCAGCATTACATCAACAGGGAACTGCCAGAAATTGAAGCCAGCTTCAGAAGAGGACATGGAACCAGGGATATCGTAGCTGATGTCAGGTAGATGTTGGCTGAAAGCAGAGAATACCAGAAAGATGTTTACCTGTGTTTTATTAACTATGCAAAGGCATTTGACTGTGTAAGTCATAACAAATTGTGAACGACATTGTGAAGAATGGGAATTCCAGAACACTTAATTGTTCTCTGAGAATCCTGTTCATAGATCAAAAGGCAGTGGCTGTAATAGAACAAGGGGATACTGTGTGGTTTTAAAGTCAGGAAAGGTGTGTGCCAGGGTTGTATATCCTTTCACCATACTTATTCAATCTGTATGCTGTGTAAATAATATGAGAAGCTGGAAAATATGAAGGAGAATGGGGCATCAAGATTGGAGGAAGACTCATTAACAACTGTGTTATGCAGATGACACAACCTTGCTTGCTGACAGTGAAGAGGACTTGAAGCACATATTGATGAAGATAAAAAGAACACAGCCTTCAGTATGGACTACACCTCAACATAAAAAAAAAAACAAAATCCTCAAAATTGGACCAATAAGCAACATCATGATAAATGTAGAAAAGACTGAAATTCTCAAGGATTTCATTTTTCTTGGATCCACAATCAACACCCATGGAAGCAGCAGTCAAGAACTCAAATGATGCATTGCATTGGGCTGCAAAAGACCTCTTTAAACTATCGAAAAGCAAAGTATTCACCTTGCAGACTTAGGTGCGCCTGACCCAAGCCATTGTTCTTTATTGTTGCATAGTATTCAATGTTGTGTATGTACCATAGCTTGTTTACCCATTCGTCTGTTGATGAGCACTTAGGTTGTTTCCATCTTTTTGCTATTGTGAATAATTCTTCAGTGAACATGGGTGTGCATGTGTCTATTTGTGTGATGGCTCTTATTTCTCTAGGATATAGTCCTAGGAGTGGGATTGCTGGATCATACGGTATTTCTATTTCTAGCTTTTTAAGGAAGTAACATATCATTTTCCAAAATGGTTGTACTATTTTGCATTCCCACTGGCAGTGCATAAGAGTTCCAATCTCCCCACAGCCTCTCCGACATTTGTTATTTCCTTTTTTTTTTAATTTGTGCCAGTAATGTCGGGGTTAGATGTTATCACACTGTAGTTTTGATTGGCATTTCCTAATGGCTAGTGATTGTGATCATTCCCTCACATGTCTGTTAGCTGCCTGAATGTTTTCTTTGGTGAAGTATCTGTTCATATCCTCTGCCCATTTTTTAATCAGATTATTTGTCTTTTCCTTGTAGAGGTGTTGGATTTTCCTATAGATTTTAGAAATTAGACTTTGTCAGATTTGTCTTAGCAAAAATGCTTTTCCAGTCTGTAGGTTCTCTTTTGATTCTTTTTGTGAAGTTTTTTGATGAGCATACTGTTTCATTTTTGGAAGATATCATTTATCTAGCTTATCTTCTGGTGTTTGTGTGTTGTTAGTTCTGGATTATATCCTGTTTATACCATGTATTAGGCCTCTAGCATTGACCCTATTTTTTCTTCTATGATCTTTATAGTTTTGGGTTTCATGTTTAGGTCTTTTATCCATTTTGAATTAGTTTTTGTGTATGGTGTAAGGTATGGGTCCTGTTTGATTTTTTTACAGATGAATATACAGTTTTGCCAGCACCGTTTATTAAAAAGACTGTCTTTTCACCATTTAATGGACTATGGGCATTTGTCAAAGGTCTGGTGGCTGTAGGTGGATGAATTTACATCTGGGTTCTCAATTCTGTTCCATTGCTCAATGTTTCTGTCATTGCACCAGTACCAGGCTGTCTTGACTACTGTAGCTGTATAGTAGGTTCCGAGGCCAGGTAGTGTGAAGCCCCCTACTTTATTCTTCTTCTTCAGTAGTGCTTTAATTATCTAGGGCCTCTTTCTTTCCCACACAAAGTTAATGATTAGTTTTTCCCATCTTGTTAAAGAATGCTGTTGGTATTTGGGTAGGAATTTCATTGTATTTGTAGACTGCTTTCAGTAGAATTGGCATTTTCACGATGTTGTGTCTACCTATCCATGAGCATGTGTATTTCTCCATTTAGGTAGGTCTCTTTTGCTTTCTTGCAGTAGTGTTTTGTAGTTTTCTTTGTATGGGTCTTTTATATCCCTGGTTAGATTTATTCCTAAGTACTTTAATTTTTTAGGGTCTATTATAAATGGTGTTGACAGGAAGGATCAGTCCCTGGAGAAGGACATCATGCTTGGCAGAGTACAGGGTCAGTGGAAAAGAGGAAGACCCTCAAAGAGGTGGATTGACATGGTGGCTACAACAATGAGCTCAAGCATAACAACGATTGTAAGGATGGCACAGGACCGGGCAGTGTTTCATTCTGTTGTGCATAGGGTCACTACAAGTTGGAACCAACTCGACGGCACCTAACAACAACAACATTATAAATGGTATTGCTTTCCTGGTTTCCTTTTCATAGTTCTTTTTGTTGGTGTTTAGGAATCCAACTGATTTTTGTATGTTTATCTTGTATCTCACTACTTTGCTGAATCTTTCTATTGGTTCCAGTAGTTTTCTCATGAAGTCTTTTGAGTTCTTTCTCTATAGTATCATAAAAAAAATTATATCAGCCGCAAATAGGGACAGTTTTACATCTTCCTTAACAATTTGGATGCCCGTTATTTTGTTTTCTAGCCTTATTACTCTAGCTAGAACTTCCAGAACAGTGTTAAATAGGAATGGTTATAAAAGGCATACTTGTTACTTTTCTCAGAGGGTATGCTTTCAGCTTCTCTCCATTAAGAATGATGTTGGAGAGGTGGATCCAAGATGGCGGAATAGACTGAAGCTTCCGGCGAGCCCTCTTTACAACAAAGACACGAAAAAACAAGTGAAACGAGGATATTTATGGCAAGCTAGGAGCCCTAAGCATCAAAGGCAAGCCTAGAAAACTAACTGAAGGGCAGGAGGAGGAAGAGGCAGTTCAGAAGCAGAGAGGAGTTACTGAATCATGGGGAGCCCTCAGGCACCACTGGGGAAGCGGCGGCAGTGGGCTGGCACTAGCTTTCAGCCGCAATTTCCTCAGGGAGAAGCAGCCAGCCACACAGCCTACTCACACCTCTGGAACCAGAGAAGAACAGTGCTCTCGGCAAAAGCTAAGTCCTTGCATATATTTTACCATACCCCCCTACCCCCAAGCCGGCTTCAGCAACTGAAATCCCTAGGCCTGAGATAGACCCTGTTGAGTGCCTAGAGCCATCCTCCTGGCCTTGGAGAAGGAAAAAAAATTCCAATTGAGGGCAAAGTTAATATGCCAGCTCCACTAACAGGGGGAGCTCAGGACAGAAGTGGCTCCTGTCCTGGCATAAATGGTCTGTGGACTTTGAGTACCTTTCCCCTCTACATGGACCTGTGTGGGCCTATTTCAGGAGAATAGACCTTGTCGGCAGACTCAACCATTTCAGCTATGCAGCGGAGAGTTGGGTGTTTGATGTTTGACATTGTTTTGCCTATTAAAGATGGTCCTCACCTACATCAGGGGCCTAAGGACTGGTAGCTCCACTCAGGTCATCCAGCCACCTACAACAGGGGTCCAAGGATAACTGGTACCTCCCAGTCATTACAACCAAAAACATTGGGTGCCAATTGTCTGTCTGCAGAACCCACCCACCTGTACCCTCTAGGGAACAGGGACAGGCTTTCCTCAGAGACACATGGGAGATGATTCTCAGCCCCCTGCCTCATTCAGAGTGTGACCCCCTGCTGCAACCACATACCAGTACCTACACCAATCACCCCTGCCCCTCTAAGACTGTAGGACAGAGCATGTACTACACACTTGATGATCAGCTACCTGGACACTTGAGCTGAATTCATACAAGAAAAGTGAATGGACCCCTAGACTGATATACCTGATAACAGCTCTAGCCATCTGGGGACAGGGCGTCAGAGCTCCAAGGGTGAAAATAATCAAGCTAGCTCACTCAAGCAACCCATTCGGGCATATCAAAACAAAACAAAGCAAGAAGCTACGACACAGTAAGAAAACATAAAATAAACTAATACAATAAATTATAGATGGCTTGGAGACAACAGTCAATATCAAATCACATAAAGAACCAGACTATGATCGCCTCAAAGAGCTCTCAAAACGAAGAATCAAGAGATCTGCTAGATGAAAGTGCATTCCTGGAATTACCAGAGGTAGAATGCAAAAGACTAATATACAGAACCCCTTTTTTTTTTTCAAGACATCAGGAAGGAAATGAAGCAATATACGGAACAAGCCAAGAAACACACAGATAAAGCAACTGAAGAACTTAACAAGATTATTCAGGAACATAATGAAAAACTTAATAAGCTGGAAAAATCCATAAACAGACAGCAATCAGAAATTCAGCAGATTACCAATAAAATTACAGAAGTAGACAACTCAATGGAAAATCAGTGTAGCAGAATTGAGCAAGTGGAAAGCAGAATTTCTGTACTTGAAGATAAATCACTTGGCACTAATACATTTGAAGAAAAATCAGATAAAAAAATTAAAAAAAATGAAGAAACCTTAAGAATCATGTGAGACTCTATCAAGAGAAATAACTTACAAGTGATTGGAGAACCAGAACAGGGAAGGATAACAGAAAATACAGAGAGAATTGCTGAAGGTTTGTTGGCAGAAAACTTCCCTGATATTGTGAAAGATGAGAAGATATCTATCCAAGATGCTTATCGAACTACACATAAGGTAGATTTTAAAAGAAGGTCATCAAGACATAATCAAACTTGCCAAAACCAAAGATAAAGAATGAATTTTAAGAGCAGCTACAGGTAAATGAAAAGTAACCTACAAAGGAGAGTCAATACGAATAAGCTCAGACTACAGGAGAAACCATGCAGGCAAGAAGACAATGGGATGAGTTATTTAAAAAATTGAAGGAAAAAAAATTTCAGCCAAGAATCATATATCCAGCAAAGCTGTCTCTTAAATATGAAGGTGAAATTAGGACATTTCCAGATAAACAGAAGTTTAGGGAATTAGTAAATACCAAACCAAAACTACAAGAAATACTAAAGGGAGTTCTTTGATTAGAAAATCAATACCACGTATCAACCCAAGACTAGAACACTGGACAGAGCAATCAGAAGTCAACCCAGACAGGGAAAAAAAAACCAAAAACCAAAAAACAAAGCAAGATTAAAACAAAACACTCAAAACAGGGTAACAGTGATATTATGTAAAAAGAAGACAACATTAAAACAATAAAGAGGGACTAAGAAATGTAGTCATAGATCTCCCATATGCAGAGGAAGACACGGCGATACAAAGAAATAAAGTTAGGTTTAAATTTAGAAAAATAGGGGAAAATGATAAGGCAACCACAAAGGAGACAAATTGTCCTACACATCAAAATAAAATACAAGAAAAAAATGGAGACTAAGTGGAAACAAAATCAACAACAACGAATATGAGGAAAGGACAGCATATAATCTACTCAGCACATAAAATTAAGTGGGAAAAAGAAACTGTCAACAACACACAAAAAATGACATCAAAATGATAGCACTAAATTCATACCTATCCATAAAAATGTTGAATGTAAATGGGCTAAATGCATCAATAAAGAGAGAGTGGCAGAATGGATTAAAAAACATGATCTGACTATATGTTGCCTACAAGAGACACAACTTAGAGACACAAACAAAAACTCAAAGGATGGAAAAAATATAGCAAGCAAACAACAATCAAAAAAGAGCAGGAGTGGCAATATTAATTTCTGACAAAATAGACTTTAAAGTTAAATCCATCATAAAGGATAAGGAAGGACATTATATAATGATTAAAGGGACAATATACCAAGAAGATATAACCATATTAAATATTTATGCACCCAATGAAAGGGCTGCAAGATACATAACACAAACTCTATCAGCATTAAAAAGTGAAAGAGACAGCTCCACAATAACAGTAGAGGACCTCAACACACCACTTTCGGTGAAGGACAGGACATCCAGAAAGAAGTTCAGTAAAGACACAGAACATCTAAATGCCACAATCAACCAAATTGACCTCATAGACATATACAGAACACTCCACCCAACAGCAACCAAGTGTATTTTCTTTTCTAGAACACATAGACATTCTCTAAAATAGACCACATATTAGGTCATAAAGCAAGCCTTAGCAGAATCCAAAACATCGAAATATTACAAAGCATCTTCTCTGACCATAAGGCCATAAAAATGGAAATCAATGACAGAAAAAGCAGGGAATAGAAATAAAACGATTGGAAACTGAACAATACCCTGCTCAAAAAAGACTGGATTATAGAAGACATTAAGTATGGAATAAAGAAATTCATAGAATTCTATGAGAATGAAAACACTTCACTCAGAGGTCAATTTTTATCAGTAAATGCACACATACAAAAAGAAAAAAGGGCCAAAATCAAAAAATTATCCCTACAACTTGAACAAATAGAAAGAGAGCAACAAAAGAAACCCACAGGCACCAGAAAAAAACAAATAATAAAAATCAGAGCAGAGCTAAATGAAATAGAAAACAGAAAAACAACTGAAAGAATTAACAAGACCCAAAGCTGGTTTTTTGAAAAAATCAACAAAATTGATAAACCACTGGCCAAACTGACAAAAGAAAAACGGGAGAGGAAGCAAATAACCTGAGTAAGAAATGAGATTGGCGTTATTACAACAGACTCAACTGAAATTAAACGAACCATATCAGATTACTATGAAAAATTGTCCTCTAAAAAATTTGAAAACCTAGAAGACATGGATGAATTCCTAGAAACACACTGCTTACCTAAACTAACACATAGATGTAAAACAGCTAAATAGACCCATAACAAAAGAAGAGATTGAAAAGTTAATCATAAAACTCCCACCAAAAAAAAAAAGCCCTGGCCCAAACACCTTCACTGCAGAGTTCTACCAAACTTTCAAAGAAGAGATAACCCCACTGCTACTAAAGGTATTTCAGAGCATAGAAAAGGATGGAATACTACCAAACTCATTTTATGAAGCCACTCTATTCCTGATACCAAAACCATGAAACTATACCACTAAAAAAAGTAAAATATAGCCCTATATCCCTCATGAGCACAGATACAAAAATCTTCAACAAAATTCTAACCAATAGAATTCAACAACATATAAAAAAAATAATAATTCACCATGACCAAGTTGGATTCATACCAGGTATGCAGGGAAGGTTCAGCATTAGAAAAACAATTATTGTAATCCATCATATAAATAAAACAAAAGGCGAGAATCACATGATCTTATCAATTGATGCAGAAAAGGCATTTGACAAAGTTCAACACCCATTCATGATAAAAAATCTCAGCAAAATAGGAATAGAAGGAAAATTCCTCAACATAATAATGGCATTTATACAAAGCCAATAGCCAACATTGTCCTAAATGGAGAGAGTCTGAAAGTATTCCCCTTGAGATTGGGAACCAGACAAGGATGCCCTCTATCACCGCGCTTATTCAACATTGTGCTGGAGGTCCTAGCCAGAGAAATTAGGCTAGATAAAGAAATAAAGTGCACCCAGTTTGGCAAGGAAGAAGTAAAAGTATCTCTATTTGCAGATGACATGATCTTATACACAGAAAACCCTAAGGAATCCTCCAGAAAACTACTGAAACTAATAGAAGAGTTTAGCAGAGTATCAGGATACAAGACAAACACACAAAAATAAGTTGGATTCCTCTACACCAACAAAAAGAACATCGAAGAGGAAACCACCAAATCAATACCATCTACAGTAGCCCCCAAGAAGATATAATATTTAGGAATAAATCTTACCAGAGATGTAAAAGGTTTATACAAAGAAAACTACAAAACAGTTCTGCAAGAAATCAAAAGAGACCTACGGAAGTGGAAAAACATATGTTGCTCATGGATAGGAAAGCTTCCCATTATAAAAATGTCTATTCTACCAAAAATGATCTGTAGATTTAATGCAACTCCAATCCAAATTCCAACGACATTTCTTAATGAGATGGAGAAACAAGTCACCAAGTTCATATGGAAAGGTCAGAGGCCCCAGATAAGTAAAGCGTTGCTGAAAAAGAAGAACAAAGTGTGAGGCCTTACTCTACCTGATTTTAGAACCTATTATACTGCCACAGTAGTTAAAACAGCCTGGTACTGGTACAACACAGATACACAGACCAATGGAACAGAATTGAGAATCCAGACATAAATCCATCCACATATAAGCAGTTGATATTTGACAAAGGGCCCAAAACATTAAATGGGGAAAAGGCAGTCTTTTTAACAAATGGTGCTGGCATAACTGGATATCCATTTGCAAAGAAATGAAACAAGACCCATACCTCACTCCATGCATTAAAAACAAGCTCAAAATGGATCAAGGACCTAAATATAAAATCTAAACAGATAAAGATTGAGGAAGAAAAAATAGGGACAATGTTAGAAGCCCTAATACATGGTGTAAATAGTATACAAAACATTACTAACAATGCAGAGGAAAAAGAGGTTAACTGGGAGCTTCTAAAAATCAAAATACCTATGCTCATCCCAAGACTTCACCAAAAGAGTAAAAAGATTACCTTCAGACTGGAATAAAGTTTTTAGCTATGACATTTCTGATCAGCGCCTGATCTCTAAAATCCACATGATACTGCAAAAACCCAACTAGCAAAAGACAAATAACCCAATAAAAAATAGGCAAAAATATGAACAGACACGTCACTAAAGAAGATATTGAGGTAGCTAACAGAACATGAGGGAAGTCTCATGATCATTAGCCATTAGAGAAATGCAAATCAAAAGTATAATGAGATTTCATCTCACTCCAACAAGGCTGGCAGTAATCCAAAAAACAGGAAGCAATATTTGTGGGAGAGGCTGTGGAGAGATTGGAACACTTATTCAATGCTGGTGGGAATGTAAAACGGTACAACCACTTTGGAAATCGATTTGGAGCTTCCTTAAAAAGATAGGAATAGAACTACCATATGATCCACCAATCTCACTCCTTGGAATATATCCTAAAGAAATAAGAGCCTTCACACGAACAAATATATGCACATCCATGTTCATTGCAGCACTGTTTATGATAGCAAAAAGATGTAAGTAACCAAGGTGCCCATCAACGGATTAATGGATAAATAAATTATGGTATATTCACACAATGGAATACTATACATCGA
Source organism: Loxodonta africana (assembly GCF_030014295.1). Classification (NCBI taxonomy): domain Eukaryota; kingdom Metazoa; phylum Chordata; class Mammalia; order Proboscidea; family Elephantidae; genus Loxodonta; species Loxodonta africana. The sequence goes on along the minus strand of NC_087369.1, from coordinate 91,751,964 downwards.
AATAAAGAACAGTGAGGAATGTGTGAAACATTTCATAACATGGAGGAACCTGGAAGGCATTATGCTGAGTGAAATTAGTCAGTTGCAGAAGGACAAATATTGTATGAGACCACTATTATAAGAACTCGAGAAATAGTTTAAAGAGAGAAGAAGATATTATTTGATGGCTAAGAGAGGGGGGAGGGAGGGAGGGTGGGAGAAGGGCATTCGCTAATTAGATAGTAGATGAGAACGACTTTAGGTGGCGGGAAAGACAACACAGCATACAGGCGAGGTCAGCACAATTGGACTAAAGCAAAAGCAGTTTCCTGAATAAACTGAATGCTTTGAAGGCCAGCGTAGCAGGTGTGGGGTTTGGGGACCATGGTTTCAGGGGACATCTAAGTCAATTGGCATAATAAAATCTATTAAGAAAACATTCAGCATCCCGCTTTGGAGAGTGGTGTCTAGGGTCTTAAATGCTAGCAAGCGGCCATCTAGGATGCATCAATTGGTCTCAACCCACCTGGATCAAAGAAGAATGAAGAACACCAAGGACACAAGGTAATTACAAGCCCAAGAGACAGAAAGGGCCACATAAATCAGAGACTACATCAGCCTGAGACCAGAAGAGCAAGATGGTGCCCGGTGCAACTGATAACTGCCCTGACAGCGAACACAACAGAGAAGTCCTGAGGGAGCAGGAGAGCAGTGGGATGCAGACCCCAAATTCTCGTAAAAAGACCAGACTTAGTGGTCTGACTGAGACTAGAAGGACTTCGGTGGTCATGGCCCCTGACCTTCTGTTGACACAGGACAGGAAGCATTCCCAAAGCCAACTCTTCAGGCAGGGATTGGACTGGACAACGAGTTGGAGAGGGATGCTGGTGAGGAGTGAGCTTCTTGGATCAGGTGGACTCTTGAGAGTATGTTGGCTTCTCCTCCCTGGAGGAGAATTGAGAAGGTAGAGGGGGTTAGAAGCCTGTGACATGGACAGGAAAAGAGAGAGTGGAGGGAGGGAGTGGGCTGTCTCATTAGGGGGACAGCAATTGGGAGTGTTAGCAAGGTGTACATAAGTTTTTGAGTGAGAGACTGACTTGATTTGTAAACTTCCACTTAAAGCACAATAAAAAATTAAAAAAAAGTCACATTGAGATACCATCTCACCTCGGCATTACCAGCATGAATTAAAAAAAAAAAAACAGGAAATAATAAGTGTTTCAGAGGCTGTGGGGAGATTGGAACTCTTATGCACTGCTGGTGGGAATGTAAAATGATAAAACCTTTTTGGAAAACGATATGACACTTCCTTAGAAAAAGCTAGAAATGGAAATACCATATGATCCAGCAATCCCACTTCTAGGACTATATCCTAGAGGAGTAAGAGTCGGCTCATGAACAGACATACGCACACTCATGTTCATTGCATCACTGATCACAATAGCAAAAAGATGGAAATAACCTAGATGCCCATCAACAGATGAATGGACAATCAAACTGTGGTCCATACACACAATAGAGTACTATGCAACAATAAAGAACAATGATGAATCTGTGAAGCATCTCATAAGATGGATGAATCTGGAGGGCATTATGGTGAGTGAAATAAGTCAATCACTACTGTACCACTACTGTAAAAACTCATGAAAATTTTTACGTACAAAAAAGGAACAATCTTTGATGGTTACGAGGGAGGAAAGGGGTGGAGATGGGAAAACTCTAAATAGACGATAGATAAGTGGTAACTTGGTGAAGGGTAAGACAGCACACAATACTGGGGAACCCAGCAAAACTTATACAAGGCAAGGTCTTAGATGCTCCATAAATACATCCAAACTCCCTGAGGGACCAAATTCCTGGGCTGTGGGGTGTGGGAACCATGGTCTCAGGGAACATGTAGCTCAATTTGCATAGCAGAGTTTATAAAGAAAATGTTCTACATTCTACTTTGGTGAGTAGTGTCTGGGGTCTTAAAAGCCTGTGAACGGCCATCTAGGATACTCCACTGGTCACACCTTTCGAGAGCAAGAAAGAATGAAGAAACCTAAAGATAAAAGTAAAAGATTAGTCCAAAGGACTAATAGGACCACATCTACCACGGCCTCCACCAGATTGAGTCCAGTACAACTAGATGGTGACTGGCTACCAACACTGACTGCTCTGACAGGAATCACAATAGAGGGCCCTGGACAGAGCTGGAGAAAAATGCAGAACAAAATTTTAACTCAAACAGAAGGACCAGACTTGTTGGCCTGACAGAGACTGGAGAAACCCTGAGAGTATGGCCCCCGGACACCCTTTCAGCTCAGTAATGAATCACTCCTGAGGTTAACCTTTCAGCCAAAGATTGGACAGGCCCATAAAACAAAACAAGACTAAAGGGGCATACCAGCCCTGGGGCAAGGACTAGAAGGTAGGAGGGGCAGGAAATCTGATAATAAGGAACCCAAGGTTGAGTAGGGAGAGTGTTGACATGTCATGGGGTTGTTAACCAATGTCATGTAATAATATGTGTACTAACTGTTTAATGAGAAACTAGTTTGTTCTGTAAACCTTCATCCAAAGTACAATAAAAAAAAATATTTCAGTCCAGTGGGGGGAAAAAAACCTCTCAAGAAAGAAAAGTCCTGACCAGATGGGTTCCGTGGGGAATTCTACTGAACACTTACAGAAGTGACTCCAATCCTACTTAAACTTTTCCAAAAAAAAATAAAATAAAGGGGGGAGGGGAAGGGAACACCTTCTAGCTCATTCTATTGGGTGAGCATTGCCTCGATAGCAAAGCCAGACAAAGACACTACAAGAAAAGAAAACTACAGATTAATATCCCTAATGAATAAAAAAAGGCAAAAAAAAATTAACCTGTTGTAGTCGTGTTGATTCCAAATCCTGATCCCCCGTTCTTCTTCATATAGTCCAGTTTCTCATATTATTTGCTCAGCATACAGATTGAATTAAAAAAAAATTTATTATGGTAAAAGAATATAACCCTGACGCACATCTTTCCTGACTTTAAACCAATCAGTATCCCCTTGTTCTGTCCAAACAACTGCCTCATGATCTATGTAAAGGTTCCTTATGAGCATAATTAAATGTTCTGGAATTCCCATTCTTCGCAATGTTATCCATAATTTGTTATGATCCACACATAGTCAATAAACCACAGGTAAACATCCTTCAGGTATTCTCTGATTTCAGCCAGGCTCTACCTGACATCAGCAATGATATCCCTGGTTTCATGTCCTCTTCTGAAACTGGCCTAAATTTCTGGCAGTTCCCTGTCAATATACTGCTGCAGCCATTTTTGAATGATCTTCAGCAAAATTTTGCTTGCTGTCAGTTTGTTGTACTGTGAGGGCTTGTGTGTTGCTGTGATGCTGGAAGCTATGCCACCAGTATTCAGATGCCAGCAGGGTCACCTATGGAGGACAGATTTCAGCTGAGCTTCCAGACTAAGACAGACTAGGAAGAAGAACCCAGCAGTCTACGCATTGGCCAGTGAAAACCTTATGAATAGCAGCAGAACATTGTCTGATATAGTGCTGGAAGATGAGCCCCCCAGGTTGGAAGACACTCAAAAGATGACTAGGGAAGAGCTGCCTCCTCAAAGTAGTAAAGTTGACCTTAATGATGTGGATGGAGTAAAGTTTTCAGGACCTTCATTCATTGATGTGGCATGACTCAAAATGAGAAGAAACAGCTGCAAACATCCATTAATAATCAGAACCTGGAATGTACGAAAGTATGAATCTAAGAAAATTGAGAAAAGTGAAATGGAATGCATAAACATCAATATCCTAGGCATTAGTGAGCTGAAATGGACTGGTATTGGCCATTTTGAATCAGACAATCACATAGTCTATTATCCTGGGAATGACAACTTGAAGAGGAATTGTCGTCAAAGAGAACATTTCAAGTCCTATCCTAAAGTATGACGCTGTCAGTGATAGGATAATATCCATATGCCTTTTCTTTTTTACAAAGAAGACCAGTTAATACAACTATTATTCAAATTTATACACCAACCACTAGGGCCAAAGATGAAAAAATAGAAGATTTTTATCAGCTGCTGCAGTCTGAAATTGATCGAACATGCAAACAAGACGCATTGATAATCACTGGCGATTGGAATGTGAAAGTTGGAAACAAAGAAGAAGGATCAGTAGTTGGAAAATATGGCCTTGGTGATAGAAACAATGCCAGAGATCGAATGATAGAATTTTGCAAGACCAAGGACTTCTTCATTGCAAATACCTTCTTTTACCAACATAAACGGGGACTATTTATATACACATATACCTCGCCAGATGGAACGCACAGAAATCAAATTGACTACATCTGTGGAAAGAGATGATGAAAAAGCTCAATATCATCAGTCAGAACAAGGCCAGGGGCCGACTGTGGAACAGACCATCAATTGCTCATATGCAAGTTCAAGTTGAAACTGAAGAAAATCAGAGTAAGTCCATGAGAGCCAAAATATGACCTTGAGTATATCCCACCTGAATTTAGAGAGCACATGAAGAAAAGATTTGACACATTGAACACTAGTGACCGAAAACCAGACGAGTTGTGGAATGACAGCAAGGACATCACACATGATGAAAGCAAGAGGTCACTGAAAAGACAGGAAAGAAAGAAAAGACCAAGATGGATGTCAGAGGACACTCTGAAACTTGCTCTCTAATGTCGAGCAGCTAAAGCAAAGGGAAGAATTGATGAAGCAAAAGAACTGAACAGAAGATTTCAAAGGGCATCTTGAGAAGACAAAGTAAAGTATTATAATGACATGTGCAAAGAGCTGGAGATGGAAAATCAAAAGGGAAGAACATGCTGGGCATTTCTTAAGCTGAAAGAATTGAAGAAAAAATTCAAGCCTCGAGTTGCAATAGTGAGGGATTCTATAGGGAAATTATTAAACGATGCAGGAAACATCAAAAGAAGATGGAAGGAATACACAGAGTCATTATACCAAAAAGAATTAGTCGATGTTCAACCATTTCAAGAGGTGGCATATGATGAGGAACCGATGGTACTGAAGGAGGAAGTCCAAGCTGCTCTGAAGGTATTGGTGAAAAACAAGGCTCCAAGAATTGATGGACTATCAGTTGAGATGTTTCAACAAACAGATGCTCATTCGTCTGTGCCAAGAAATCTGGAAAACAGCTTCCTGGCCAACTGACTGGAAGAGATCCATATTTATGCCTATTCCCAAGAAAGGTGATCCAATCGAATGTGGAAATTGTAGAACAATATCATTAATGTCACATGCAAGAAACCTATTAGAACTAATAAATGAATTTATCAACATTGCAGGGTACAAAGCCAACACACAAAATGTCAATTGAGCTCATCAGCAATGAGCAAGCAGAAAAATGAAATTAAGGAAATGGTATCTATAACAGCATCTAAAAATAATAAAATTCATAGGAATAAATTTACCTAAGAAGGTGAAAGACTTGTACATAGAAAGCTGTAGAACATTGCTAAAAGAAATTAAGAAAGACCTAAATAAATGGAAGGTCATTCTGTGTTCATGTACTGGGAGGCTTAATATGGTTAAGATGTCAATACTACCCAAAGCAATCTAAAAATTCAGTTGAATTCCCCTCAAAATTCCAACAGCCTTATTTGCAGAAATGGAAAAGATAATCCTCAGATTTATATGGAAGAGCAAGGGACACCAAAGAGTTAAAGCAATCTTGCAGAAGAAGAATGAAGTAGAAGCTCTCATACCTCCCAACTTCAAAACATATTATAAAGTCACAGAAATTAAAACAGTGTGCTACTGGTATAAAAATAGACATATAGACCAATGGAATAGAATCGAGAGTCCAAAAATAAATTCATATTTCCATGATCAACTGATTTGTGACAAGGGTGCTAAGTCCATCTAATTGGGGAGGCGGAGTCTCTTCAATAAATGATGCTTGGAAAATTGAATTTCCACATGCAGAAGAATCACCATCCATGCCTCACAAAAACTCATTCAAAAGTGATCAAGGACCTGAATGTGAAAACTGAAACAATAAAATTCTTAGAAGAAGGTATAGGAACATGGCTTCAGGATCTAGTTTTTAAGGATGGATTATCAGATATGATAACAAAAGCATGAGCAACAAAACACAAAATGGATAAATGAGGCCTCATAAAAATTAAATACTTTTTTTTTTCACCAAAGGACTTTGTCAACAAAGTGAAAAGACAACCTACAGAATGGGAGAAAATTTTCAGGAACCACATAGGGTCGCTATGAGTCGGTAATCAACTTGATGGCAGTGAGTTTTGAGAGTTTGCTATATATATGTCAGGTCTAATATAAAAATATATATAGAAAACTTCTACAATTTAACAACAACAAAAAAAAACCCAATCGAAAATGAGCAAAGGACTTGAACAGACATTTGACCAAAGAGTATATTCAAATGACCAACAAGCATATGAAAACACGCTCAGCACTATTAGCCATTGTTGTTGTTGTTGTCAGATGTCATCACGTCGGTTCTGACTCGTAGCTACCCTACGTACAACAGAATGAAACACTGCCTGGTCCTGCGCCATCCTCACAATCATAGCTATGCTTGAGCCCATTGTTGCAGCCACTATGTCAGTCCATCTCATTGAAGGTCTTCCTGGTTTTTGGTGATCCTCTATTTCACCAAACATGATGTCCTTCTCCAGGGATTGATCCCTGCTGATAACATGCCCAAAGTACTTGAGATGAAGTCTTCCATCCTTGCTTCTCAAGAGCATTCCAGCTGTACTTGTTCCAAGACAAATCTGTTCTTTCTTCTGGCAGTCCACAGTATATTCAGTATTCTTTGCCAATATCATAATTCAAAGGTATCAATTCTTCCCTCTTCCTTATTCATTGTCCAGCTACCATGCATATGAAAAAAAAATGCATATGAGGTGATTGAAAATACCATGGCTTGGATCAGGCACACCTTAGTCCTCAAAGAAACATGTTTGCTTTTTAAAACACTTTAAAGAGGTCTTTTGCAGCAGGTTTGCCCAATGCAATGCGTGGTTTGAGTTCTTGACTGCTGCTTCCCTGGGCGTTGATTGTGGATCTAAGTAAAATGAAACCCTTGAACTTCAATATTTTCTCTGTTTATCATAATGCTGCTTATTGGTCCAATCATTAAGGAGATGCAAATCAAAACCACAATGGAATACCATCTCATTCCCATTAGAATGACAATGATGAAAAAATGAAAAACAACTGTTGTTAGTAAGGTTGTGGAGAAACTGGAACATCTATGCATTGCTGATGGGAATGTAAAATGGTATAGCTGCTGTGGAAAACCGTTTGTGCTCAAAAAGTTGAACATAAAACCACTATATGACCCAGAAATCCCAATCCTAGCTATATAGCCAAAAGGAAGTAGAGACTCAAACAGAGACTTGTTTTTTGCAACACTATTTACAACAGGGAAAAGGTGGAAACAATCTAAATGCCCACCAACAAATGAAAAAAAAAACAAATGAAGGGGTAAACAAAAGGTGGTATACATACAATGGAATATTACTCAGCCATGAAGAGAAATTAAGTTCACAACATGAATGAACCTTGAAAACATTATGCTGGGGGAATAAGTCACTTGCAAAAGGACAAATACTGTATGATCTCACTTATATGAAACAAGCAAATATATAGAAACCAAAGATTATTAGTGGTTGCCAGAGATGGGAAGGAGGGGCAAAGGGGAAGGTTTTGCTTAGGGGGCATTGAGTTTATGTTAATTGTGGGGGAATAATTTGGAAAAGAATAGTATTAACGGCTGCACAACATGAGGAACGTAATCAATGTCACCGAATTATACATGTAGGAAATGTTAAAAAAAATGAAAGAAAAAGAAAAGAAATGTAGTCTTCTGAATGGCAACAAGCCAGCTAAAAGTCCCTTGCTACTCAGTCAGAGCTCAAGTCTAAACCTTGACCAGGAATGGGCAAAGCATTTTGGGCTGAAGTTTTTTTTTTCAAAAGACGGGTTGAGTAGAATAACGGACAACCAGTTTTGGAAAGCTTACAAACAAATACTGTAGTTACTACTTTCCAATGGAGAAGGAGGAAATAGGCCCTGGATGTATACTCTATGCTTAAAAAGACGTACATTTCAAAGTCCATAGTACTGTTCAGCACAGAGTAAAATCTAATGCAAACTATGGACTTTAGTCAATAATGTATCAATATTGATTCATCAATTGTAACAAATTATCACACTAATGCAAGTTGTTAATAGGGGAAATTGCAGGGGAAAAGGAGGCATATGGCAACTCTACTTTCTGGGCAATTATTTTTTTGTAAACCTAAAACTGCTCTAAGAAATATAATGTATTAATTTTTTTTTAATTAAAATAAATAAGAATCATGGCAGTGTAGTGGGAAGCAGGGAAGAATGGTAATGTGAAAGTATATTTCTACTATGAGAGTACAGCTGCACATAGAAGCAAATAGAATGTTTAGAATAATCATCTAGACCATTACCTCAAATAAAAAAGTTTCTTTATAAAATTAATACAGGGAGTCTTCTTCTTCCTCCAAGTTAAAAAAAGGAAAAATCTGAAACTGTATGGACCTTGGAGATTTAAAGCAAAACTCAATTTAAAGTGATGAGAAAAGTAATCTCAGTAGAGAGTTGAGTTGAGATCATGGCTAACACTTTGACAGAACAATTCAGACATCAAAAAGCAGACTTGTTCAAAAGGGGAAAAAACACTTTACAGGCCTGTCAGGTTAGTTGCCATAAATTAAGCCAACAATTATAATTTAGTGCAGGGGACTTTTTTTTTCCCTTGCATTTAACTGTATAATTGAGCAAATTACTCAACTGGCAGAGTGTCATGGTTGTCCTTGTCTTTTTTTGTTGTTTGCTTGGACTAACAGATCGATGTGCCTAATTTGGCTTATCATTATGTAGTCACAAACTGCTCTGGGATAGAAGCTGAGGTCTCGCAAGTAACAGTTTTCTCCCTAAAAGTTTTCATTCAAGTTTAGTTATTTCTGTTGCTAAACCGTAGGGCGCTTTTGCATAAAAAGGGAGCAACTTTGTTCTCTGTAAGCACAGAATATATGGAATGCAGGGGCAAGGACCACTCCAAAGAATGTTTTACTCTCTCTTTATCTCAAAAGTAATGATAAATGACAGCCCACAAAAATTATATCCAAATGTCGATGTCTGGGGAACAGATGATAATTGTATAAGAAGAATGGGCTTTTGGTGAATGGTGATTGACAGCACAAGTCAGAATGTGGGGAACACGTGTTGGGCTCCGTCAGATCCTGGGGAGCTGCTGACAGGTTACTCTGCAGTTCACTTCCTTCTCACACCATCAGCAATTTGGTATAGATGTTGAATTTTTCTAGACTTGGGAAGATCAGGCCCCACTGAAAGCTTACTTTCTCCACTGATGCGAGACTTTACTAAGTTGTATGTAGAAGTACTGTAACTTTGAAGAAAAAGAGCTTGAATGATACCCAATAAGTTTTATTTTAAAATATTCTATTCACCTGGCAAATGTCATCCAGTTCTGACACTCTGTTGTACATGGTTCCATTTGGAAGGACAGATCAAAGCCCCATTGGAGTTGGACTCTTATGACAAAATATTCTGTTATTGAAGCTCTTCTCTGCTGTGAGGAGGCCAGTAAAGCAATGTAAAGAATACACTAAAACCTTGCTACAACATGGTTTGTACATAATAGGCACTCAGTAAATGTATACCCATTGCTGTGGAGTTGATTCTGAATCATAGTGACCCTGTAGGACAGAGTAGAACTACCCCATAGGGTTTCTAATCTTTACAGAAGCAGATCGCCATGTCTTTCTCCCACAGATAGACTGGTGGGTTCAAGTTGCTGGCCTTTTGGTTAGCAGCTGAGTAATTAACAACTGGGGCACCAGGGCTCCTTCAATAAATGCATACAAAATAATATTTTAAAATAAATTTCAATTATAAAATAATACATTAATATATTCCCCTTATAAAAGTTAAAACATACTTAAGTCTGGAGTCCCCTCTGACTACCATCCCCAAGTCCTGCCCCTCTTCTCCTTCTCAAAGGAGACTAATTTATGAATTTCGTGTGTGTTTTTCAGACTTTTTTATATGAATTTACAAACACATAAATGTACCCATGAAAATATATAGTACTTAGATTGAGTTATACGAAATGGCTATTTTTAGCAGCCAAAAGATTGGCAATTTTATATGGTTTCGCCTAATGTTATGTGTGTGGGTGTTTTAAAATAATTGGTAGCATTCCATACATATTATTCTGCGACTTTCTTTTATATCTGATTGTGATATTTGTATTTTAATGCCTATAGAGCTACTTCACTCAGTTAAACCCATAGATAGACTTTCCTTATATGGGTATAAAAAAAATACCATAGCTTATTTAGCTCTTCCCTGACGGACATTTACGGTGCTTTTAAATTTTCTTTATTTTAAATAATGCTGCAATGTATAATCTTTCACTATCCTCTTTGTAATCTAAATATATTACCTACTTAAAATAATTTATAAATAAAACTTAAGAAATAAACAATGGTAGATTAATAGGATTTCATTGGTTGTGCAGTCACCTTGCAATACTGTTCTTTGCACACCTTGGAAATCAAACCTTTTTCTTTTAATGGATTCCGTATGTCTCATTTTCTACAAAATCTGTAATAATGTTAATGATCCTATTTTTACCACCTGCAATCTATTCTCTTTATAGATAAGTTTTTCCCTTTTATATATATTATGATTACTGATGTGTTTGGGCTTATTTCTTTCACCTCATTCTGTGTTTTCTATTTACCATGTTTTTTCTTTGCTTCTTGTTTTCTACTTTACTATCTTCCACTGGATCCATCAAGTTTTTTTATGCCTTTCTTTTTATCTTTTGCTGTTTTGGAAGTTATGCATTATATTTGAACTCTTTAAGTGATTAACCTTAAATTTTAAGAAGTCAGTTAACATCTCCAATATCCTCCCGTATAGTACAAAAGACCTATAGAAAAATTTAACTCCATTTACCCCCCCTTAATCCGCAATATTTTAAAAATATTTTTCAGCTTCATTTATTTATATCTCTTCCAGTTAGCTAGGTTCAAAATATTATTATTCATTCTACAAATGTTTATTGACTGACATCTTCTTGCCAGGACTGGGACTCCACTCTTTAAAAAAATTATATCACCCATATTTGTTTATCAATTTCTATTTTCTCTTGAAGTCTACTTTTTCACTTTTTATGGCTTTATGGAGGTATAATCCCCATACAAAAATAGTCATACATCGTAACTGTACAATTTAGTAATTTTTAGTAAACTTACAGAGTTTTGCAACCATCACTGTAATCCAGTTTTAGAGCAGTTCCATCATCCAAAAAGTGTCCTCATGCCTCTTTGCTTCTGTCCCCAGGCCCAGACAACCAATAAACTGCTCTCTGTATAGATTTACAATTTTTGGACATTCATATAAATGGAATCATACAGTAGTCATTTCACTTAACATGTATTTGAGTTTATCCATGTTGCAGCATATACCAGTACTTTGTTCCATTTTATTATATGGATATGGCACATTTTGTTTATCCGTTCACAAGTTGATGAATGTTTTAATTGTTCTCAATATTTGGCTATTGTGAATAAAGCTGCCATGAAATTCATGTACAAGTCTTTATGTGGCCATGTTTTTATTTCAGTTGAGTAAATACCTGAAACTGGAATTACTAAGTCATAGAGTAAGTTTATGTTTAAACTTTTTAAGAAACTGCCAAATAGTTTTTCAAAGTAGCTGTACGATTTTACATTTCCATCAGAAATGTAAGAAGTTCCAATTTCTCCACATCTTAGCCAGCCCTGTATATAATTTGTCTTTTTGATTATAACCATCCAGTGATTAAGTAATAATATTTCATTGTGATTTAAATTTGAAATGGTCTAATTACTACTGATGCTGAGCATACTTTCATGTTCTATTAGCTATTTGTATATCTTCTTAGGAGAAATGTCTATTTAAATATTTTGTCCATTTTAAATTGGTTTATTTGTCTTCTTACTGAGTTATAAGAATTCCTTGTATATCCTGGATACAAATCATTTACCAGATACATGGTGTGCAAATATTTTCTCTCAGTCCATGCTTTGTCTTTCCATTTTCTCAATGGTGTCTTTTAAAGTGTGCAGGTTTTTAATTTTTTTATATATAACACAACATTTGCCAATTTAACATTTTTCAGATATACTGCTTAGTGATATCAATTATATTAATTGGTTGTGCAACCATTATCCTCAATTGATGCCAAATTTCCCATCAACATAAACAGAAACTCACTGCTTCCCAAACAAAGGTTCCCCTTCCCTCCCCTCCCCACTACCATCCTGCCTCTGGTAACCACTAATAAACTTTGGCCTATATATTGTTGCCTATTCTTGTCATTTTATATAAGTGAGATCATACAATTTTGTCATTTTGTGATTGATTTATTTCACTCAGCATAATGTCTTCAAGGTTCATTCATATTGTAGTGTGTATCAGGACTTCATTTCTCTTTCTGGTTGAGTAGTATTCCATTGCATGTATGTACCACATTTTTCTTATCCATTAGTCTATTTAGCTTGTTTCCACCTTTGGCTACTGTGAATAGTGCTGCAATGAATATTGGTGTACATATGTCTGTTTCCATTGCTGCCATAAAGTCCCTTGGGTATATACCTAGGAGTGAGATTTCTGGGATATATGGTAGTTAATTTTTTTATATTTTTAGTTATTTTTTTTTGAGGAACCACAACATTGTTTTCCACAACAGTTGTACAGAAGCATATTAAAAGGGTTATACATAATGACAAAGTGGAATTTATCCCAGGAACGCAAGGATGGTTCAACACTAGAAAATCTATGTAATATACTACAGTGATAGAACAAAGGAAAAGAATCACGTGAGCATCCCAATTGATGCAGAAAAGGCTTTTGACAAAATCTAACACCATTTTATGATAAAAGCACTCAACAAAGTAAGAATAGAAGGGAAATTCCTCAATATGATAAAAAGCATTTACGAAAAATATACAGCTAACATCATACTCAATAGAGAAAAGCTGAAAGAACTCTTAAGATTAGAAACAAGACAGGGGTACCTGATCCCACTACTGCTATTTGACATTGTACTGGAAGGTTTAGCCACAGCAATTAGGCATCCAAATTGGGAAGGAAGAAATAAAATTATCCCTCTATGAAGATAAAATGATCTGGTATATAGAAGAACCCAAAGATTCTAGAAGAAAACTACTAGAGATAATAAATGAATTCAGCAATGTGACAGGATACAAATTCAACACACAAAAATCAGTGAGGTTTTTATACATTAGCAATGAACAGGTGAAAAGGAAATTGAGGAAACAATCCCACTTACAATAGCATCTGAGAGAATGAAATACCTAGGAATAAATTTAACCAAGGAAGTGAAAGACTTGTTTACAGAAAGCTATAAAATATTACAGTAAGTCCCCAGGTTACAAATGTCTGACTTATGGACAACTCTTACTTGCCCTTTAATGTTATGTAAATTTGTCCTCGTTTTGAAACTACTGAACCAACTCCTACATGTAACAAAGTCTTCATCACAAACACCTTCACTTGCTGTGTGTGCAGCTTTTAAATCATTAAAAAAGCTTCAAGCCTTTTCTTGCACTAAAGTAAGGCTAAAGAACCATACGCACCTTTTTTGACTTACCTACAAATTCTTAAAGACACGTTTAGGAATGGGTCTCATTTGCAACCTGAGGACTGCCTGCACTAAAAGAAATTAAGGTGACCTAAATAAATGAAGGGACATTTCATGCTCATGTATCGGAAGACACAATATTGTCAAGATGAATCTATAAATTCAATGCAAACCCCTCAAATTTTCAACAGCCCTCTTTACAGAAATGGTAAAATTAATCCTAACATTTTTATGAAACTTCAAAGGACTCTGAATAGCCAAAGCAATCTGGAAAAAGAAGAACAGAGTAGTAGGACTCTCACTTCTCAATCTCTAAACATACTACAAAGCTACAGTGATCAAAACAGTTTGATGCTGGTATAATGATAGACATACAAACCAATGGAAAAGAATTGAGAGCCCAAAGTTAAAAGTACACTTCTGGGGTACTAAATTCATCAAATGGGAATAAAACAACATCTTTAATAAGTGATGCTGGAACAAACTGGATTTCCACATGCAAAAGAATGAAGATAGGACCATACCTCACACCATATACAAAAACTAGCTCAAAATGTATCAAATACCTGAATGCACGTCCTAAAACTGCAAAACTCTTAGAAGAAAATGTTGGGGTACTCCTTCAAGACTTAGTCCTTAAAAGCAGATTCTTGGGCATGACACCAAAGGCACAGGCAACAAAAAACAAAATAGATAAATGCGATCTCATCAAAATGAAAGGTTTCTGTTCATCAAAGGAATTGTCAACAAAGTGAAAAGACAACCCATAAACTGGGAGAAATTTTGGGGGAACTCTATAACAAACAAGGGTCTAATATCCAGCATATATAAAGTATTTCTACAACTCAACAAGAAAAAGATAAACATCCCAATTGAAAATGGGCAAAGGACCTGAATAGACATTTCACCAAAGGGTATATTCAAATGGCCAACACATGAAAACATGCTCAGCATATTTAGCTGTCAGAGAGATGCAAATCAAAACCAGAATGAAATGTTGTGGTGCAATGAATTACTTAACATGGCCCTTCTAGCCATGGTCTTTGTGATTCTCACACAATGATTGAGTGGAACTATGCAAATAAAGTATATGGAACCTGTAATGGTTGGGATTATGTGTCAACTTGGCTAGGCCATGATTCCCAGTATTGTGTGGTTTGCCTTCATTTTATGTGTTCTGAATCCTGGCCTTTACATGTTGATGGGGCAGGATTGGTATAAGGTGTGTCTGGGGTCTCAGCCTTGCAGGAGGGTGTGACTCAAGCTTCACTCTGACTAAAGTTACACTCTTTCTTGGGTTGTGGCCTGCTTCTAAGATATATGTGTGTGTCATGGCAAGTTTCTCCTTCTGCATCTGGATCCTGGGCCCAGTTCGTGATCAACTGACCTCCTCAGAGATCTCCTGTCTGACCTGCCAAATCCGGAATTCACAGGCCTCCTCAGCCCCTTGGCTGGCAGCCTATCTTGTGGTCTAATTTGCCAGCTTCTGCAGCCTTGTGAGCCTGCAGCCACGTGGGTCAGGAGAAGCCTGCACCTGACCCACAAATTTGGGACTTGTCAGCCTCCACAACCATGTAAGCCATTTCCTCCATGTGGTTCCTGAGTTCTATGAGACTTTGTAGTGAAGTAGGGAGCTCAAAGACGGAGAGCCTTGCTGAAAGTGAAGAGGACTTGAAGCACTTACTGAGGAAGATCAAAGACTACAGCTTTCCATATGGATCATACCTCAACATAAAGAAAACAAAAATGCTCAATTTGACCAATAAGCAACATTATAATGGAGAAAAAATTGAAGTTGCCAAGTATTTCATTTTACTTGGACCCACAATCAACACCCATGGTAGTAGTAGTCAAGAAATCAAAGGATGTATTGCACTGGGCAAATCTGCTGCAAACGACCTCTATAAAGTGCTAATAAGGAAAGATGTCACTAAGGACTGAGGTCTGCCTGACCTAAACCATGGTATTTTCATTTGCCTCACATGCATGCAAAAACTGGACAATGAATAAGGAAGACTGAAGAATTGATGCCTTTGAACTATGGTGCTGGCAAAGAATATCGAATATACCTTGGACTGCCAAAAGAATGAAAAAAATCTGTCTTGAAATAAGTACAGACAAAATACTACTTAAAAGGCAGGATTGAGAGACTTCATCTCATGTACTTTGGACATGTTATCAGGAGGGACCAGTCCCTGGAAAAGGACATCATGCTAGGTAAAGTAGAAGGTCAGAGAAAACAAGGAGGACTCTCAAGGAGGTAGATTGACATATTGGCTGCAACAATGGGCTCAAGCATCACAACAATCATGAGGCTGGCACAGGGCTGGGTCGTGATTCATTTTGTTTTACATAGGGTCACGATGAATCAAAACCGACTTGACAGCACCTAACAACAACAACTTCAAAAAGGGAGACAGGCTTTTTTTTTTTTTTTTTTTTAACAACAACAACTTCAAAAAGGGAGACAGGCCGATTGAAAATAACTGTTTTTCTGTCACCAAACTTGCAACTTGGTTTCTCCATTGCAGGTAGCCAATGGCCTCTCTGTTTACTAAGGTTTTTTTTTTCTTTTTTTCATTGCTTGGGGAATTTGTTGTGGGAATTATAATAAACTCTTATTTTTGTAAATATATTTGAACTTCACAGTCGATGTTTTAATTCATCTCTCATCTAACTATTACAGTAATTCTGTGAGGATTGTTGTTAAGTATTAAAGAACATATGTATAAAAAAACAAATATAGTAGTAGCATCAAAACTTAACTTCAGGGGGTATAATGAGAATCAAGAACAGCTGGAGGCTGATCCCTATGAGATGGAGATCAGACATACATCCACTTACCAACTTTTTAACCAGTTCTGACACCAGCTGTCTTCCCCACGACATTCTCTACTTCTCTGCTAGGTTTGATAAGTGCACTGCAATGGACACACAGAATTCACAGGCCATACTTACAGTTAAGTGGTTTATTAAGGATGTAACAGGGTACAACTCAGGATCAGGATCAGGATCAGGATCAGGAAGCATGTAGGCAAAGTCTGAAATGCTCCTCCGAAGTGGAGAGTACATCTCTCCATTCTTCAGGTCTGGACAGCTCTCTTAGTTCCTCTTAGCCATGCAGGCAAGCAGGCCCTTCTTTCTGCTGTGCATGTCCCCTCACTTGTGCAGGCCTCTCTTGGACCCCTGAGGACTGGTCTCTCTGCCTCCAGCATCCCTGCCTTCACCACCGGTTGCCACAGGGTCCCTTCTGGACCTGTTACTGCCTTCAGTGTTACAGCACTTGTCATGAATTGAATTGAGTCCCCCAAAAATGCCTGTCATTTTGGTTAGTCCATGATTCCCAGTATTGTGTGGCTGTCTACCATTTTGTCATATGATGCGATTTTCCTGGGTGTTGTAAATCCTGTCTCTATGATGTTGATGAGATTGGATTATTGGCAGTTATGATCATGAGGCAGGACTCAATCTACAAGATTAGATTGTGTCTTAAACCAATCTATTTTGAGATATAAAAGATAGAAGTGAGCAGAGAGACAGGGGAAACTCATACCACCAAGAACAAGAGCCAGGAGAATACTGTGTCCTTTGAACCTGGGGTCCCTGCCCTGAGAAGCTCCTCGACCAGGGAAGATTGATGACAAGGACCTTCTATTGACATGGGATTAGTAATTTCATAAGAATAATAGATACCCACAGTATCTGAGAATCTAGCCTATGAGGACTCACATAATTTTTTTTTAAATTCCCTTGTGGCAGTTGCCCAAAACATTTTTATATCACCTCATGAACACACAATTCCAATTCAGGCTTTAGGAAGTTATAACTACATTCTTTCTTCAGTTTACCCTTTTCTACACATCTCTTAACTCTCCTGAAATTCCGTACATTTAACATTTTTAAACCTTGGATTAACCTAACTTCTTTTTTTTTTTGTTCTGTCATTGAAAACAGGTTTTCAATAAAACCAAAATAGTTTTATAGAGATCTGAATATTTGATACTTTGCTTTATAGATATGTTTTTTCTGATTATAAAAGTAATATATGTTCATTGTAGAACACTTGAAAACACATAAAATTATAAAGTAGAAAATAAAAGCCACTCATAATTCCAACTTTCAAAGATATCCACTGCTATCATTTTGGTAAAATGTGCCAACCTTTTTTCCATCAACTTGTATACATAAACATTGAAATACTTTCAGACACGGATGCAACTTACATAATTGGAATCGTATTGTATGTACAATTTTGTATTCTGATTCTCTTTACTTCACATTAATCATCTTTTTCTCATGTCAACAAATATACTTTGACAATATGATTTAATGGTGCAAAATTCATTTAATTAATCCCTCATTATGTGATATTTAGGAGCCCTGGTGGCGCAGTGGTTAAGAGCTTGGCTGCTAACCAAAAGGTCAGCAGTTTTAACCCACCAGCTGCTCCATGGGAACTGTATGGGGCAGTTCTACTCTGTCCTTTAGGGTTGCTATGAGTTGGAATCAACTCAATGGCAATGGGTTTGGTTTTTTTGGTATATGATATTTAAGTTATTCCCAGTATCTCATTCTTAAAAATACAATGGGAGACTTTTAGTTCCAGCCAAGATGGAATAGCCCCATTCATCTCAGGTCTTTCTTCTTACAAATAAAAACCCTGGAAATAATACAACAAATATAGGAAGGCTCTGAAACACAGAAAGAGGGTGGATCTTAGGATCTGAGGAATGACACAGTGGTGCCTCCTATGATTTTTGCTTTTTCCCCTAGTATCTCCTTCACAGGATGCTGGAGAAACCTGCAGCCCAGAATTTCCAACAAGTGCAGGCAAATAGAACCCCAAAGAAAGCCAAAACTCTCTAGTCAAAGCACCTGGAAAAGGGTGGCATATAGAACAGAAAACATTTTTCACAATGTTTAATCTAGCCAAACACCAGTGGAAAAACTGCCCCTATGTACAGTGTCATTGGGGTTGATTTTGGAGCCGAACGTCCACTCTCTGCTTGGTGGTAGCAAGCGTTGCTCTATTCCCCCACCAGGGTGATACCGGTGGGACAGAGTAGATAGCTGAACTTCCACCCCCTGCTCACAATAGCAGGTAGTGCTTTGACCTCCCCACTAGGGTGGTGTCAGCAGGACCAAGTGGGAGATAGGTTTTTGCTGCCACCTGGCAGCAATGAAGCAGAAGGAAGTAGTGTGAGACAGTGCTAGTCAGCCCTCTGCTTCCCACCTACCCCTACTCCAGTGTCAGAAGGGCCCATTGGAGAGTTGAGTTTTTGACCCCACAGAGCATCAACAAGACAGAAAAAGACAGTGCAAGGAAGTGCTACTTGGTACTCTGATTTCTCCTACCATCCTTTAAGGGGCCCAGAAGGAGCTAAACTTCCACCCCAACCCAAAAGCTGTAAGGCAAAATGAGGCTGTGTGAGGCAGTGCTTGTCAACACTCTGCTTCCCCCAACTTGGTGTCAGTGAGAGCTGAAATTCCACATAAACCCAGAAGAAATGAGATGGAACAAGGCAGTTAGAGGTAGTGCTAGTTGACACTCTGACGTACCCTGTCTCCATGACAGGATGAACTAGTGGGGAGTTAAACTTTCACCCATAGCCAGGGGCAATGAGACAGTACAAGCTGGTGCTCCATTTTACTGGGGAGGTGTTAAGAAGACAGAAGAGGTTGTTAAGCTTATACCACCACTCATTGGTATGAAGGCAATGCAAGTCAGTCTCATGCTTTTTCCGGGATGATGTCAGTGGTGACCAGCAGAAAAATGAATATCCACTCCTACCTGGACCTGCATGCTACACCTAAACTGGGTAGCTGCTGGCTAAACAGGAAAATTAAATAAGACCGGGTCTCACGGTATAATATCCAAGATCTCCAGAATACAATAAAAATCACCCATAATACCAAGAAATGAGAAAATCACAATTTTAATGAGAAAAGACAATTGACAGACTCCAAAATTGAAATGACCCAGATATTGCATTTATCTGACAGGAATTTAGAGCAGCAAACCTAAATATGTTCAATGAGCAATTAGGAACACTCTGAAAACACATGAAAAATTAGAACACCTCAACAAAGAAATAGAGGATATAAAATAAAATAAAAGGGAAATTATAGAACTAGTAAATGTAATAACTGAAATTAAAGACAAACACCTGAGTGGGCTGAATAGTGGATTGGAGACAACAGAAGAAAAAATCAGTAAACTAAAAAAAAAGAAAAAAAAAAACAATAGAAATTACAAAATCTAAACAAAAGAGAGAAAATAGATTGAAAACAAATGAACAGAGTCTCAAGGATGGTGGGACAATAATAAAAGATCTAACACTGGTGTCATCAGAATCCCAGAAGGAGAGAAGAAAGAATGTGGGATGAAAGAGTATTTGAATAAACAATAGTGGAAAGCTTCCAAAATTAGGCAGATGGCATACATTTACAGATTCAAGATGATAAACCCAAAGAAATGCATGCCCACACACACTATATATAAACTTCTGAGAACTAAAGAAAAAAAAATCTCTTTTTTGAAAGCAGCTAGAGAAACATGGAGATCAGAAGGAAATTGAGTGCTGAAAGAAAGGAACTGTCAACACCCAGGTCTTATCTACTGAAACTATCCTTTAGGATTGAAGGTAAAATACTCTCAAATGAAGGAAATTTAAGAAAATATGTCACCAGCAGGCATACCCTTAAAGAATGGCTAAGCAGAGTTCTCTACATAGAAAAGGAAATACAGAAGGAGGCTTGGGACTTCAGGAAAGAAAGAACAGTGAAATGGATGAAAATAGGGGTTTAAAGCCAAGAAAGTTGTGTGTCAGGATTGTATCCTTTCACCTTACCTATTCAGTCTGTATGCTGAGCAAATAATCCAAGAAGCTGGACTGTATGAAGAAGAGCAGAGCATCAGGATTGAAGGGAAGCCTCATTAACAACCTGCATTATGCAGATGACACAACCTTGTTTGCTGAAAGTGAAAAGGACTTGAAGCACTTACTGATGAAGATCAAAGACCACAGCATTCAGTATGGATTACACTTCAACATAAAAAAAAAACAAAAATCCTCACAACTGTACCAATAAGCCACATCGTGATAAATGGAGAAAATATTGAAGTTGTCAAGGATTTCATTTGGACCCACAATCAACACTCATGGAGCAGCAGTCAAGATATCAAAAGACGCATTACATTGGGCAAATCTGCTGGAAAAGACCTCTTCAAACTGTTGAAAAGCAAAGATGTCACCTTGAAGACTAAGGTGTGCCTGACCCAAGTCAGGGTGTTTTCAATCGCCTCATCTGCATGGCAAAGCTGGATGATAAATAAGGAAGACAGAAGAAGAATTGATGCCTTTGAATTGTGGTGTTGGTGAAGAATATTGAGTATACCATGGACTACCAAAAGAATTAATAAATCTGTCTCAGAAGAAGTACAACCAGTATGCTCCTTAGAAGCAAAGATGGTGAGACTACATCTCACATACTTCGGACATGTTATCAGGAGAGATCAGTCCCTGGAGGACATCATTCTTGGTAAAGCAGAGGGTCAGCAAAAAAAGAGGAAGACCCTCAATGAGATGGATTGACACAGTGGCTTCAACAATGGGCTCAAGCATCAAAACAATCATGAGGATGGCACAGGGCTGGGCAGTGTTTCATTCTGTTGTATACAGGGTTGCCTTGAGTCGGAAGCAACTTGATGGCACCTAACAACAAAAACATCTTCCTCATGTTTTTAAAAATTATATTTGAAGAGTGCATCAAAAAATGTAACATCATCTGATGTGATACTCAATATACATAGTGGAAACACTTTAAACAATTGTATTTAAAAAGTTGGCAGGGTAAAGAGACCAAAATGCAGGTAAAGTCTGTATACTTCACTTGATATAGTAAAATGTCAACAGCAGTAGATAGTAATAAGTTTTATATATATATATATATATATTTATATACTGTAATACTGAGAGGAACATTAAGAAAACTAAACATGGATATTTATTCAAAAACATTACAAATAAAATAGAAACGGAATTTTACGTAATATTCAAGTAACCCAAAGGAATGAAAAAAGAAAGATTATGAATGAGAAACAGTGAGAAAAAACAGACTACAAATAATAAAATGGCAAACTTAAGCCCTAACATATCAATAACTGCTTTGCATGTAAATGGTCTAAACACACCAATTAAAAGACAGAGGCTAGAAAAGCAGGTAAAAAATATGACCCAACCATATCCCGCCTATAGAAAACTAACATTAAATACAATAATTTAGGTAGGTTGAAAGTAAAAGGATGGAAAAAAGATATATAATGCAAAAATTAATTTTGAAAAGTAGTAGTGGTTATATTATTATCAACAATAGTAGATTTCAAAGCAAAGAAAATTAACAGGGACAAAAAGAGGATATTACGTAAGGGTCAATATAGCAAGAAGTCATAGCAATCTTAACTCTGTACACACAAAACAACAGTGTTAGAAAATACATGATAGAGTACAAAGGAGAAACAAAAATACACAATTATAATTGGAAGCTTCAACATTCAACTCCATTCAATTGCTAGAAATACTAGACAGAACATAAACAAGAATATATAAAAACTAAACAACACCAACAGCCAAAATGATCTAGTAGACATTTATGGAACATTCCACTCAACAATAGCTCAATAAGCAACATTTTCAAGTTCTTATGGAACATTTACCATGACAGATTACATCCAGTGCCATAATAAACCTCAACAAATTTAAAAGAATTGAAATTATACTGAATATGTTCTCTGACAAAATGGAACCCAAATTGCAATAAATAATAAAAAAAGATAAGGGAAAAATCTGCAAACACTTTGGAAGATAAACAAAAAGCTTTTAAATAATAAGAGGTAGTCTCAAAGGACGTATATTTAAAGTAGACTTAGAACTGAATGAAAATAAAATACATATCAAAATCAATGCTGAGAGGAAAATTTAGTGCAACAAACGATTACATTAGAAAAAGGAAAGATCTCAAATCAATAATCCAAGGGTCCACATCAAGAAATAGAAAAATAAAAACAAAACAAACTGAAACCAAGAAGGTGAAGAAAATAATAAACACAAGAGCATATATCAATTGAACTGAAAAAATGAGAATATAGGGAAAACAAATTTTTAAACAGTGATTCTTTGAAAAGACCAATAAAATTGATAAAGCTATAGTAAATTAATGATAAAGAGAGAAGATAAGAATTATCAATATTAGGAATGTTGCAGGTTATATAACTATAGGTCTTAAAGCCACAAAAAGGACAATAAGGTCATACAATGCCCAATATTTAACTCATACATTCAAAAACTTAGAATAAATGCACCAAATCTTTTAACACCAAAAACTAAAAAACAAAACAAAAAACCCACAGCCAATAAAAGAAAACCAAAATAGTCCTACAATTTTTTTTAATTAATTTGCAATTACTAGTTTCCCTGCAAAAGGAATCTCCAGCCCAAATGGTTTCAAAACGAACCTTGAAACATTATGCTGAATGAAATAAATCAGTCACAAAAGGACAATATTGTATTTCCCCCTTATATGAAATATCTAGGGAAAAAAAAGCAAATGAATACAGACCAAAGCCTATTAGCAGTTTTCAAGGGTGGTAGGAAGGGGGAGGGAGCAAACCATTGCTTGGGGGCAAGAAAATTAAACAAAAGGCAGAATGAAAATGAAGAAATAAAACTGCCCTATTTGTAGATGACATAATTATGTAGAAAATCAAAAGGAGTCTACAAAAAAAACTTCTAGAACTGGTAACTGAGTTTAGTAACGTCGCAGGATTTAAGATCAAATATATGCTGTATTTCTTTATAATAGCAACAAGCATGTGAAAAAACAAAATTAAAAACACAATAGCAGTTACTATTTCTCTCCCCCAAAATGAAATACAAGGTATAAGACTAACAAAATATACACAATATCTGTATATTAAAAATTTTAAATGCTGGTGAGAGAAATCAAATAGATAAATGATAGACAAGCTGTGTTCATGGACTGGAAGACTCAATAGAGTAAAAACATCAATTCCTCTCAATTTGGTCTACAGGTTTAATACAATTTCAATAAAAATCATGGCAATATATTTTGTAGACATATAAAATTTTATTTTAGAAATTACGTGGAAGAGTAAAGGAACTAGAATAGCTAAACAATTTTGAAGAGGAAGAATAAAATGGAATAAATTACTCGATCCTATGTGGTATGTGTTATGAATTGAATTGTATACACAAAAAAAATATCTGCTGGACTCCTGACCCTTGTACATGTGGATGCAATTACCTTTGGAAACAGGATTTTCTCTTTTATGTTAATGATGTCATAGTAGCATAGGATGTGTCCTAAACCTAATCACTTGACAGTGATATAAGGAGCACCATAAAAAAAAAAAAAAAAGAAAAAACAAGTGTGATGCTGGAAGCTATGCCACCGATATTTCAAGTACCAGCAGGGTCACCCATGAAATAAAAAAAAATGGCCAGTGAAAATCTTATGAATAGTAGTACAACATTGTCTGAAATAGTGCTGGAAGATGAGCCCCTCAGGTTGAAAGGCACTCAAAATATGACTGGGAAAGAGATGTCTCCTCAAAGTAGAGTGGGCCTTAATGATGTGGATGGAGTAAAGCTTTCAGGACCTGCATTTGCTGATGTAACATGACTCAAAATGAGAAGAAACAGCTGCAAACATCCATTAATAATCAGAAAGTGGAATGGATGAAGTACAAATCTAGGAAAACTGTCAGTCGTCAAAAATGAAATGGAATGCTTGAAGATGGTAACCCTAGGCCTTAATGAGATGAAATGGACTGTTATTGGCGAGTTTGAGTTGGACAATCATGTGGTCTACTATGCTGGAAATGAAAAATTGAAGAGGAATGGCACCATATTCGTTGTCAAACAGAACATTTCAAGATCTGTTCTGAAGTGGAACACTATCAGTGATAGGATAATGTATATACCCTTACGAGGAAGATCAATTAATACGAATATTATTCAAAGTTACACTCACCAAACGGCAACACCAAAGATGAAGAAACTGAAGATTTTTACCAACTTCTGCAATCTGAAATTTATCAGACATGCAATCAAGATGCATTGATAACTACTGGTGATTGGAATTTGAAATTTGGAAACAAAGAAGGGTCAGGAGTTGGAAAATATGGCCTTGGTGGTAGAAATGATACCGGAGATCACACGATAGAATTTTGCAAAACCAATGACCTATTCGTTAGAAATACCATTTTTTTCAACAACATGAAAGGTGACTATACAAGTGGACCTTGACAGATGGAACAAAAAAAGGAATCAAATCGACTACATCTTTTGAAAGACATGATGGAGAAGCTCAATATCATCATTCAGAATGAGGCAGAGGTCAGCTGTGGAAGAGACCACCAATTGTTCATACTCAAGTTTAAGTTGAAGCTGAAGAACATTAAAAAAATCCACTACACCCAAAATACAACCTTGAGCATATCCCACCTGAATTTACAGACCATCTCAGGAACAGATTTGACACATTGAACACTAATGACAAAGACCAGATGAGTTGTGGGAGGACATCCAGCACATCATACATGAAGAAAGCGAAAGGTAATTAAAAAACAAGAAAGAAAGACCAAAATGGATGCCACAAGAGACTCTGAAACTTGTTCTTGAATGTAGAATAACTAAAGTGAATGGAAGAAATGATGAGGTAAAAGAGTTAAACAGAAGATTTCAACAGATGTCTCAAGAAAACAAAGTATTATAATGTAATGTGCAAAGATGTGGAGTTAGAAAACCAAAAGAGAAGAACATGCTGATCATTTCTCAAGCTAAGAGAACGGAAGAAAAGTTTCAAGCCCCTAGTTGCATTATTGAAGGATTCTATGGGTAAAATAGTGAATAAAACAGGAAGCATCAAAAGAAGATGGAAGGAATACACGCAGTCACTATACCAAAAAGAATTGGTCAACGTTCAACTATTTCAAAAGGTAGCATATGATCAAGAACCAATTGTACTGAAGGAAGAAGTCCAAGCTACACTGAAGGCATAGGTAAGAAACAAGGTTCCAGGAACTGATGGAATACCAATTGAACTGTTTCAACAAAGGGATGCAACGCTGGAAGCACTCACTTGTCTATGCCAAGAAATTTGGAAGACAGCTACCTGGCCAACCAATTGGAAGGATCCATATTTGTGCCCATGCTAAGGAAAGATGATTCAACAGAATGTGAAAATTATTGAACTGTATCATTACTATCACACACAAGTAAAATTTTGCTGAAGGTAACTCAAAAACAGTTGCAGCAGTACATTGGCAGGGAACTGCCAGATATTCAAGCCTTATTCAGAAAAGGTCATGGAATAAGGGATATTACTGATGATGTCAGATGGATCTTGGCTGAAAGCAGAGAATGCCAGAAAGATGTTTACCTGTGTTTTATTGACTGTGCAAAGGCTTTTGTTTTTGTGACTCTTAAACACATTATGGATAACATTGCAAAGAATGGGAATTCCAGAACACTTCATTGTGCTCATGTTGAACCTGTACATAGACCAAAAGGCAGTCATATGAACAGAACGAGGGTATACTGCATGGTTTCTAATCAGGAAAGTTGTGCCTCAGGGTTATATGCTTTCATCATACTTATTCAAACTGTATGCTGGGCAAATGATTCGAGAAGCTGGACTGTATGAAGAACGCGACATCAGGATTGGAGGAAGACTCATTAACAACCTGTGATATGCAGATGACACAACCATGCTTGCTGAAAGTGAAGAGGATTTGAAGCATTTACTGATGAAAATCAAAGACTGCAGTCTTCAGTATGGATTATACCTCAACATAAAGAGAAAAAAATCTTCACGATTTGACCAATAAGCAACATCATGATAAACCGAGAAAAGATTCAAGTTGTCAAGGATTTCATTTTATTTGTATTCACAATCAATGTCCATGGAAGCAGCAGTCAAGAAAACAAATGACATATTGCATTGGGCCAATCTGCTGCAAAAGACTTCTTTAAAGTGTTGAAAAGCAAAGATGTCACTTTGAGGATTAAGTTGTGCCTGACTCAAACCAGTGCATTTTCAATTGTCTCATATGCATGCAAAAGCTGGACGATGAATAAGGAAGACAGAAGAATTGATGTATTTGAAGTATGGTGTTGGCAAAGAATACTAAATATACTACAGACTGCCAGAAGAATGAACACATCTGCCTTGGAAGAAGCACAGCCGGAATGCTCCTTAGAAGCAAGGATGGCGAGGCTTCATCTCAAGTACTTTGGACATGTTATCAGGAGGGACCAGTCCCTGGAGAAAGACATTATGCTTGGCAAAGTAGAAGGTCAGCAAAAAAGAGGAAGACCCTCAAGGAGATGAATTGACACAGTGGCTATAACAATGGGCTTAAACATAGCAACAATTGTGAGTATGGTGTAGCACCTGGCAGTGTTTCATTCTGTTTTACATAGGGTCGCTATGAGTTGGAACTGACCAAATGGCACCTTACAACAACAACAATAGACACAGAGAAGTGGACATAAACTGGGGAAACAGCAGCACATTTGAGGATAATCAAGGTACTGAGGAATGCCAGGGCTATAGAAGCTGAGACAAAGATTTTCCCCAAGAGCTGGCAGAGAGACAGAGAGCCTTCCTCTAGGGCCAGTGTCCTGAATTTGGATTTCTAGCCTCCTAAATTGTGAGAAAATAAATTTCTGTTCTTTAAAGCCATCCACTGTGGCATTTCTGTTTTAGCAGTATTAGGAAACTAATAAATTACTATATAACCACAGTAATCAAAACAGTGTGGTGTTGGTGGACAGATAAGCACATAGATCAATGGAACAACACAGAGAACCTAGAAATAGTCCTACATCAATATACCCAACTGATTTTTGCCAACCAGTTAAATGAAACCAAAAACCCGTTGCCATCTAATCGATTCCGAAGGAGGAATGATTTTCAACACATGGTTCAAGAACAATTGGACATGCATAGACAAAAATTAAGCTGTGGTCAAACCTCACACTTATATGAAAATTAAAGCAAAATAAGTAATAGATTTAAATGTAAAACATAAATCTGTAAAACTTTTAGAAGACAGGAGAAATTCTTCCAGGCCACAGGTGAATTCAAGAGTTCTTTCACATGACACTAAAATCATGGTCCATATGGAAAAATAATGTACAAACTGAACTTCATCAAAATTAAAACTATTGACACTATGATATACCCTGCTAAGAGGATGAAAAGACAAGCTACAGAGTTGGAGAAAATATCTGCAAACCACACATAAGACAAAGGTAGCATATCTAGAATATATAAAGAACTCACAAAACTCAACTGTAAAAAACAATCACACTATAAAATGAGCAAAAATATGAACAGACATTTCATCAAGTAGGACATATGGATGGCAAATAAGCGCATGAAAAAATATTCAATATCACTAGATACTAGTGGTATTCAAATTAAAGCCATATGAGGTATAACTACACAACTATTACAACAGTAAACATTTTTTTAAAGTAATAATACCAATACTGCTAAGGATGCCAAGAAACTGGCTCTCTCATACATTGATGGTGGAAATGTAACATTGTGTAGCCACTCTGTAAAATAATCTCAATGTGTCTTAAAAACAAAACATATTCTTACTATACAAACCAGCAATACATTCCTGTGCATTTATCCCCAAGAAATGAATGTTTATGTGCACGCACAAACCCATACAAGAATGTTCACAACATTTTTATTCCTAATAGCAAAATACTAGAAAAAACTCACTGTACTTCAAGGGCGAATGGCTAATCAAACTCTATTACGTGGATTCAATGGAGTACTATTCAGCAACAACAACAAAAAACAAACCATCGATATGTAGAACAACTTTGTGTGGATCTTAAATCTATTATGCTTAGCAGAAAAAGCTCATCTCAAAAGTTTACATACTGTATGAGTCTATTTATTTAACATTCTTGAAATAAAAAAACAGAGATGGATAACAGATTAGTGATGGAGAACAGACAGTGATTTCTAGGAGACAGGAACTGGAGATGGATGTGAATAAAAATGGCAACACAAGGGAGCTACTTCATGGTGATTTGGAAGAGTTCTGCACCTTGATTTTAGTGGTGAGTACATTAATGTATTAAAAATACATATGAACACACACCTACACATGAAAGCATGCAAAATTGGTAAAAAATGAATGAAGTCTGCCATCCAGTTAATAGTATTGTACCAATAACAATTTCATGGTTTTGATATTGTTCTACATTTATATAAGACGTTGCCATTGGAAGAAGTTGGGTTTAGGGTACAGAGGACTCTGTACATTACATATATTTTTTAATTTTATAGTGTTTTAGATGAAAGTTTACAGAGCAAATTAGTTTCTCATTCAAAAATTTATACACGGGTTGTTTTGTGACATTGGTTACAATCCCCTTTCCCTTTACAGGCTGGGTTCTCACTGTCCATTCATGAAGTTTTCCTGTCCCTTCCCTTCTCATCTTTGTATTTTTGCAGGTGTGGCCCATTTGGTCTTGTATACTTGATTGAACTGAGAAGCACATTTCTCATGGGTGTTATTGTTTGTTTTATAGGCCTGTCCAACCTTTGGCTGAAAGGTGGAGTTTGGGAGTGGATTCAATTCTGAATTAGCAGGGTGTTCAGGGGCTATAGTCTTGGGGGTTCCTCTGCCCTCTATCAGACCAGTAAGTTTGGGCTTTTTTCATGAATTTGAAATTTGTTCTACATTTTTTTCCTGCTCTGTCCAGGACCCTCTATTGTGATCCCTGTCTGAGTGGTCAGCAGTGGTAGCTGGGCACCCTCTAGTTCTTCTGGGCTCAGGCTGGCGAAGGTTGTGGTTCATGTGGTCCATTAGTCCTTTGGACTAATATTTTCCTTCTGTCTTTGGCTTTTTTATTCTCCTATGCTCCGAACATGATGGGTCCAATAGATGTACCTTAGATGGCTGCTTACAAGCTTTTAAGACCACACACGCTACTCACAAAAGAAGGGTGTAGAACATTTTCTTTATGAACTATGTCATGCCAATTGACCTAGATGTCCCCCGAGATCATGGTTCCCAGCCCTCAGCCCCAGTCCCTCAGTCCCTCAAGGTGTTTGAATATGTCTAAACAACAACAACAAAAAAATACCCCCTTTGCCATCGAGATGATTCCGACTCATAGAGACCCTATAGGACAGAGTAGAACTGCCCCATAGAGTTTCCAAGGAGCACCTGGTGGATTCGAACCGCTGACCTTTTGATTAGCAGCTGTAGCATTAAACCACTATGCCACCAGGGTTTCTGTTGAACGTGTCTGCTATCTAGTTAGTGATTTTTCTCTCCCCACCTTACCCTCCTTTGAAACTATCAATTTTTTTCTGTATGTAAACCTTTTCTCAGGTTTTTATAACAGTGGCCTCATACAGTATTTGTCCTTTTGTAACTGACTTAATTCACTCAGCATAAAGCCCTCCAGGTTCATCCATATTGGAAGATGTTTTGTGGACTCATCATTGTTCTTTATCATTGCATAGTATTCCATTGTGTGCTTGTACCATAATTTGTTTATCCATTCATCTGTTGGTGGACACTTAGGTTGTTTCCATCTTTTTGCTATTGTGAATAAAGCTGCAATGAACATGGACGTGCATATGTCTATTCATTTGATGGCTATTATTTCTGTAGGGTATGTATATTCCTATGAGTGGGATTGCTAGATCATATGGCTTTTCCATTTCTAGTGGAAAAGTACCATTTTACATTCCCACCAGTAGTGGTTGTACCATTTTACATTCCCACCAGCAGTGAATAAAATTTCAATTTCCCTTTAACCTCTCCCACATTTGTTATTTTCTTTTTTTTTTTTTATTAGTGCCAGTAATGTTTGGGTGAGATGGTGTCTCAATGTACTTTTGATTTGCATTTCTCTAATGGCTAATGATCGCCAGCCTTTCCTCATATGCCTGTTAGCCACCTGAATGTCTTCTTAGGTGAAGTGTCTGTTCATATCCTTTGCCCATTTTTAAATTTGATTGTCTTTTTGTAATAGAGGTGTTGAAGTATTCTATAGATTTTAGAGATTAGGCCCTTGAGGGATATGTCTTAGCCAAATTTTTTTTCCCAGTCTGTTTGTTCTCTTTTTACTCTTTTGATGAAATCTTCTGATGAACATGTTTTTAATTTTTAGGCGCCTCCAGTTTTCTAGTTTATATTCTGGCATTTGTGCATTGTCAGTTATAGTTTGTATTTGCTTTTTGCCATGTGTTAGGCACCCTAGAGTTGTGCCTATTTTTTTCTTCTATAGTCTTTATCGTTTTAGTTTTTATATTTATGTCTTTGATTCATTTTGAGTTAGTTTTTGTGTGTGGTGTGAGACATAGATCCTGTTTCATTTTTTTACAGATGGACATCCAATTTTGCCAGAATCATTTGTTGAAAAGGCTGCAGTTTCCCCCATTTATTGGACTTTGGTCCTTTGTCAAAGATCAGCTGACCATACGTGAATAGATTTTCATCTGGGTTCTCAATTTTGTTCCATTGGTCTATGTGTCTGTGGTTGTACCAGTAACATGCTGTTTTGATTACCATGGCTGTATAGTAGGTTCTGAGATCAGGTAATGTAAGGCCTCCTACTTTGTTCTTTTTTGTCAATAATGTTTTGCTTATCTGGGGTCTTTTTCCTTTTCATCAAAGTTGGTGATTAGTTTTTCCATCTTCTTAAAGAATGCTGCTGGTATTTGGACTGGGGTTGCATTATATCTGTAGATCACTTTGGGTAGAATAGATATCATGAGCATGGTATGTTTTTCCATTTATGTAGGTCTCTTTTGGTTTGTTACAATAGTGTTTTGTAGTTTTCTTTGTATAGAACTTTTAAATCCCTAGTTAAATTTATTCCTAAGTACTTTATATTTTTGGAGGCCTGGCCAGGCAGTAGTAAAGAGCTTGGCTACTAATCAAGAGATTGGCAGTTTGAATCCACCAGTCGCTCCTTGGAAACTATATGGGGCAGTTCTACTCTGTCCTGTAGGGTCACTAGGAGTTGGAATCAACTCAAAGGCAACGGGTTAGGTTTTTGGCTTATCTTTTTAGGAGCTATTATAAATTGTATTTTTTCCCTGATTTCCTTTTCAAAGTTCTCTTTGTTGGTGTAGAAGAATCCAACTGGTTTTTGTATGCCTATCTTCCACCCTGCTACTCTGCTGAATATTTCTATTAGTTCCAGTAGTTTTCTTTTGGAATCTTTAGGGTTCTCTATGTGTAGAAAACCAAATGAAACCTGTTGTGATCGCGTCAGCACTATAGCGACCCTATAGGACAGAATAGAACTGTACCATAGAGTTTCCAAGAAGTGCCTGGTGGATTCAAACTGCCGACCTTTTGGTTAGCAGCCACACCACTAAAGCAGGGTTCCCTCTCTATGTGTAGGATCTACAAATAGGATTTGTGAATAGGGATAGTTTTACTTCTTCCTTTTCAATTTTGATGCCCTTTATTTTTTATTTTTTGCCTTATTGCTCTAGCTAGGAATTCCAGCACAATGTTAAATAGGAGTGGTGATAAAGGGCATCCTTGTCTTGTTTCCATTCTCAGGGGGAATGCTTTCAGCCTCTCTCCATTGAGAATGATGTTGGCTGTTGGTTTTGTATAAATGCCCTTTATTACGTTGAAGAATTGCCCTTCTATTCCTATTTTATTATGAGTTTTTATCAGGAGCGGGTGTTGGAATTTTGTCAAATGCTTTTTCTGTATTGATTGAGAAGCCCGTGTGATTTTTTTCTTTTGTTCTATTTAGGTGGTAGATTACATTGATTGATTTTCTAATGTCGAACCATCCTTGCATACCTGGTATGAATCACACATCGTTGTGGTGTATTTTTTTTTATAAGATGCTGAATTCTATTGTCTAAAATTTTGTGGAAAATTTTGCATCTATATTCATGAGAGATATTGGTCTGTAATTTTCTTTTTTTTTTTTTGGTGACTTTGCCTGGCTTTGGTATCAAAGGTTATTCTGGCTTCTTAGAATGAATTTGGGAATAGAACTTCCTTTTCTATGCTCTGAAATAGTTTGAGGAGTACTGGTGTGAGCTCTTCTCTGAATGTTTGGTAGAATTCTTCAGTGAAACTGCCCATACCAGGCTTTTTTTTTTTCTGGGGGCTGGGGAGGGAGACAGTTTTTTTTTATTATTATTATTACTTCAATCTCTTCTCTTGTAAATGTTTTTTTTTCAGATTTTCTATCTCAGTTTGTGTTAATTTAGGTAGGCAGTGTGTTTCCGGAAATTTGTCTATTTCCTCTAGGTCCTCAAATTTGTTGGAGTACAATTTTTCGTAGTATTGTTATGATCTTTTTTTTTTTAAGTTGGGTCTTTTGTAATGTCCCCTGTCTCATTTCTTATGTGGGTTAATTGCTTCTTTTTCTGTTTTTCGTCAGATTGGCCAGTGTTTTTTTGATTTTGTTGATCTTTCAAAGAACCAACTTTTGGTCTTGTTGATGCTTTCTATTGGTTTTCTGCTCTAATCTTTATTATTTCCTTTCTTCTGGTTGATGTGGGCTTCATTTACTCTTCTCTATCTGTTTGTTCGACTTGTATGGCTAACCTTTTGCTTTTGACTCTTTCTTCTTTTGATCTGTGTGTTTATTCCTACAAATTGACCTCTGAGCACTGCATTTGCTGTGTCCCAAAAGTTTTGTTATGATGTGCTTTCATTCTCTTTTGATTCTAGGAATTTGTTTATTCTATCTTCGATTTATTCTATTACCCTATTGTTTTTAAGCATGGTGTTATTCAGTTTCCATGTATTTGATTTTTTTTTTCCTTACTCATTCCGTTATTGATTTCTGCTTTATGGCATTGTGATCAGAGGGAATGCTTTGTATTGTTTTGATATTTTGGATTTTATTGAGGGTTGCTTTGTGGCCTAAAGTGTAGTTTATTCTGGAGACTGTTCCATGCACCTTAGAAAAGAATGTGTATTTGCTACAGACCAGGGGAGTGTTCTATTTATGTCCATGAGGTCAAGTTCATTTATTTTGGCCTTTAGGTCTTCTGTATCTTTGTTGAGTTTCTTTCTAGATGTTCTGTCCTTTACGAAGAACAGTGCATTGAAGTCTCCTACTATTATTGTGGAACTATTTCTCTTTTCAGTGCTGTTAGAGTTTGTTTTATGTATTTTGTTGCCCTGTCATCGGATGCGTAGATATTTATTAAGCTTATATCTTCTTTGCGGATTGTCCCTTTAATAATTATATAATGTCCTTCTGTGTCTTTTATGGTTGATTTCGCTTTAAAAATCTATTTTATCTGAGATTAGTATTACCACTCCTGTCCTTTTTTGGTTACTGTTTGCTTGTTTTTTTTTTTTCCATCCTTTGATTTTTAATATATTTATGTCTTTGTGTCTAAGGTGTGTCTCTTGCGGACAGCATATTGATGGTTTCTGTTTTTTTTAATCCATTCTGCCTCTCTCTCTTTAGGGATGCAATTAAGTCAGTTACATTCAATGTGATTATCTATAGGTATGACTTAATTGCTGTCATATTGTTTTGTTTTTTATGTGGTGCTGACAGTTTCTTTGTGACTCTTACTGTCCTGTGCTTTTTGTTTGTGGATTTTCTTTTCTTTCATTATTATAGACTTTGCTTACTGAGTCTTTATGTTTTTCTTCTTTTTTGTCCTGATAAGTAGCTTTGTTAATTTTCTTTGTGGTTACCTTGAAAATAACCCTTATCTTGCTAAGTTTGAAAAGTCTTTTATTACTTGATACTGCCTTGACTTCCTCTCCATTTGAAATTTCTATACCTACACTGTTTATTCCCCATTTTATTGTTTTGATGTTGTCATCATTTACAGATTGATGTCTCTGTTTCCCTGTTTTAAGTCTTTTAGCTTTGTTTTATTATTGAGAGTTCTTTACCTAGGTTGGTACCTGACTGATGCTATCCCGTGTCCTAGACTCCAGTTGTAGTATGATGTGTTGGTTCTCTGAAAAAAGGACTCCTTTTGATATTTCTTGTAAGTTTGGTTTTGTTTTAATGAATTCCCTTCATTTCTGTTTATCTGGACATTTCCTAATTTTGCCATTGTATTTGAGTGAGAGTTTTGCAAAAGATATTCTTGGTTGGCAGTTATTTCTTTTTTTCCTTTCAGGATTTTATATATGTCATCCCATTGTCTTCTTGCCTGCATAATTTCTACCAAGTAATCAGAACTTAGTCTTATTGTTTCCCCTTTGTAAGTGACTTTTCATTTTTCTTGAGCTGCTCTAAGGATTCTTTTTCTGTCTTTGGTTTTGGCAAATGTGATTATGATATGTCTTGGTGACTTTCTTTTGAAGTCTATCCTATATGGATGGTCAGCTTTTCATCTTTCATGATATTTGTGAAGTTTTCTGTCAGCAAATCTTCAATAATCTTCTCTGTGTTTTCCATTTTCTCCCCCTGTTCTGGAATTCTGATCATGTGCAAATCTTTGCCTTTGATTGTGTGCCACATAATTCTTAGGTTT
Source organism: Loxodonta africana (assembly GCF_030014295.1). Classification (NCBI taxonomy): domain Eukaryota; kingdom Metazoa; phylum Chordata; class Mammalia; order Proboscidea; family Elephantidae; genus Loxodonta; species Loxodonta africana. The sequence continues at coordinate 91,716,700 of NC_087369.1, read as the reverse complement.
TCTTTGTTCTTTTGTCTGACTTTTCCTCAAAGTGGCACCCATGGATTTGTCTTATTCTTGCTGATTTTGTCTTCCATTGTTTCAAATTTACTCCTAAAACCTTCTATTGAGTTATCCATTTCTAAAATTTTGTTGTTTGTCTTTTGGATTTCTAGTTGCTCTTTTTGTATGATTTCTAATTATTTATTTTTATGTTTTTCTTGTATTAATTTCCTGAATTCTACTTTTTTGTGTTTTCCTTGATTTTATTTTTTTTCATTTGTTTTGTCTGTTTTTGACCTCTTTTCTAATCTCTTGGTGAGCCCTAATTGTTAGTCTTTTGAAGTCCTTATCAGGTAATTCCACTGCCTTTTCTTCTACTAGGAAGTTATCTGATTCATTATTTTGATCACTTGCTGGAACCATCTTGTCCTGCTGTTTTATATGTTTTGATATTGTCTGATGTCTCCAAGACATTACAATTTTTTTTATTGATTGAGTGTATATTTATTTGTTTTGTCTTGCTTCTTTACTTTGTTTCAATATATTAGGGCTGGCAGGCCAGGAGTGCTTTGCTGCTTGCTCACCTGTGAGCACAATAGCTCTCATCACCTTATCTAGGTGGACAGGGCAGCAGCAGTTAGGGCTGAGGGTGGACTGGTCGTGCGCTCTCTGCTTCCTGATGTTGGTCTAGCAGTGTGGAAGCATTCACAGCCCTTCGTCAGATAGGCGGGGGTGTCTGATGGGGAGTGGTACAGGTTCACTTCCCACTGTTCAACAGCTGGTTGAGTGGCTGGAACTGTGGTGGCAGTGTGGACCTCGTCTGGTGGTAGGCTTGAGAACTGAGGATGCTCTACCCATGACAGCACAGTGGAGACCTGTGGGAAGAGGAGCTGACATATAGAAGGGGTGGTCTGTCTCCTGTTGGGAGCTCCATGAAGTTGCTTTCCCATACTCCTTATCCAAGCTCTTTGCTAGCTGTGTTCCAAGATGGAGACACTGTTGTGTGTTAGTTGGTAGGGGACTGCCTCTCTGTACCTCTGCTCATTCTCTGATTTTCTTCAGTTTCCTCTTCCATTTGGTGTTCATCTAGATTTTTATCCCTTCATTTGATACTTAGGGTTCCAGAATTGACATTTGTATCCTTTTTACTTAGTTTTTCAGATCTTTGCAGCAGAGGGATGGCATTATGTGTCTGTCTAGGGTGCCATGCTCTCTCTACGTTATTTTTAGAAGCTGTATTGAGCTATAATTTCCATAACAAATGTTTTCAACAATTTGAAGTGTGCATTTTAGTTTTTTCTTTTCTTTTTTGGTATATTTGCAGAGTTATAAAATCTTTAAAAACATTTCCATCAATTCAATTCCAACTCATGGCTACCCATGTGTATGAGAGTAAAAGTGTTCTCTGTAGTTTTTTTAATGGTTAATTTTTTGGAAGTAGATTGACAGGGCTTTGATACTGAAAGGAAGCTTCTAGGTGAACTCAAACCTCCAACTTTTTGGTTAGCAGTCGAGCACTTTAACCATTGGCACCACCCAGGAACTCAATTTAATCATCACCGCAGACTAATTTTAGAAATTTTCTTCACCACATATTGAAACCCTTACCCATTAAAAGTCATTCCAAAACCTCCACCCCTGCACCAGTCCTAGGTCATCGCTAATCTACTTTCTGTCTCTAAAGATTTGCTTTATATGTATTTTACATGTAAATGGAAACACATAAGATGTGGTCTTTTGTTACTGAATTTTTCACTGAGCATATTTTCAAGGTTCATCCATGTTCTGACATGGAACATTATTTCATTTCTTTTTACAGCCAAATAATATTCTTTTTTTAAATAATTTTTATAGTGCTTTAAGTGAAAGTTTACAAATCAAGTCAGTCTGTCACACAAAAACTTATATATACCCTGCTACACACTCCCAGTTACTCTCCCCCTAATGAGACAGCCTGCTCTCTCCCTCCACTCTCTCTTTTCATGTCCATTTCGCCAGCTTCTAACCCCCTGCACCCTCTCATCTCCCCTCCAGGCAGGAGGTACCAATCTAGTCTCAAGTGTTCACCTGATCCAAGAAGCTCACTCCTCACCAGCATCCCTCTCCAACTCATCGTTCAGTCCAATCCATGTCTGAAGAGTTGGCTTCAGGAATGGTTCCTGTCCTGGGCCAACAGAAGGTCTGGAGGCCATGGCAACTGGGGTCCTTCTAGTCTCAGTCAGGCCAGTAAGTCTGGTCTTTTTATAAGAATTTGGGGTCTGCATCCCACTGCTCTCCTGCTCCCTCAGGGGTTCTCTGTTGTGTTCCCTGTCAGGGCAGTCATCAGTTGTAGCCAGGCACTATCTCGTTCCTCTGGTCTCAGGATGATGTAGTATCTGGTTCATGTGGCCCTTTCTGTCATTTGGGCTCAATATAACCTTGTGTCCTTGGTGTTCTTCATTCTCCTTTGATCCAGGTGGGTTGAGACCAAATGATATATCTTAGATGGCTGCTTGCTAGCGTTTAAGACCCCTGACGCCACTCTTCAAAGTATGTTGCAGAATATTTTCTTAATAGATTTTATTATGCCAATTGACTTAGATGTCCCCTGAGACCATGGTCCCCAAACCCCTGCGCCTGCTACCCTGCCCTTCCAATCATTCAGTTTATTCAGGAAACTTCTTTGCTTTTGGTTTAGTCCACTTGTGCTGACCTCCCCTGTATTGTGTGCTGTCTTTCCCTTCACCTAAAGTAGTTCTTATCTACTATCTAATTAGTGAATACTCCTCTTCCACCCTCCCCCCTACCCCCTCATAACCACAAAAGAATGTTTTCTTCTCAGTTTAAACTATTTCTCAAGTTCTTATAATAGTGGTCTTATACAATATTTGCCTTTTTGCAACTGACTAATTTCATTTAGCATAATGCCTTCCAGGTTCCTCCATGTTATGAAATGTTTCACGGATCCCTCACTGTTCTTTATCGGTGCATAGTATTACATTGTGTGAATATACCATAATTTATCCATTCAACCATTGATGGGCATCTTGGTTGCTTCCATCTTTTTGCTATCGTAAACAGTACTGCAATAAACATGGAGGTGCATATATCTGTTCGTGTAAAGGCTCTTATTTCTGTAGGATATATTCCGAGGAGTGGGATTGCTGGATCTTATGGCACTTCTATTTCTAGCTTTTTCAGGAAGCGCCAAATCGATTTCCAAAGTGGCTGTACCATTTGACATTCCCACCAACAGTGTATAAGTGATCCAATCTCTCCACAGCCTCTCCAACATTTATTATTTTGTGTTTTTTTCGATTAATACCAGGCTTGTTGGAGTGAGATGAAATCTCATTGTAGTTTTGATTTGCATTTCTCTAATGCCTAATGATAGTGAACATTGCCTCATGTATGTGTTAGCTACCTGAATGTCTTCTTTAATGAAGTGCCTGCTCATATCTTTTGCCCATTTTTTAATTGGGTTGTCTTTTTGTAGTTGAGTTTTTGCAGTATCATGTAGATTTTAGAGATAAGGTGCTGATCAGAAATGCCATAGCTAAAAACTTTTTGCCATTCTGTAGGTAGTCTTTTTATTCTTTTGGTGAAGTCTTTGGATGAGCATAGGTGTTTGATTCTAGGAGCTCCCAGTTATCTAGTTTTTCTTCTGCATCCTTAATAATGTTTTGTATACAGTTTATGCCATGTATTAGGGCTCCTAACGTTGTCCCTACTTTTTCTTCCATGACTTTTATCATTTTAGATTTTATATCTAGGCCTTTGATCCATTTTGAGCTTGTTTTTGTGCATGGAGTGAGGTATGGGTCTTGTTTCATTTTTTTTTGCAGATGGATATACAGTTATGCCAGCACTATTTGTTCAAAAGACTGTCTTTTCTCCATTTAACTGTTTTGGGGCCTTTGTCAAATATCAGCTGCTCATATGTGGATGGATTTATGTCTGGATTCTCAATTCTGTTCCATTAGTCTGTGTATCTGTTGTTGTAACAGTACCAGGCTGTTTTGACTACTGTGGTAGCATAATAGGTTCTAAAATCAGGTAAAGTTAAGGCCTTCCACTTTGTTTTCGCTTTTCAGTAATGCCTTACTTATCTGGGGCCTCTTTCCCTTCCAGATGAAGTTGGTGAGTTTTTTCTCCATCTCATTAAAGAATGTTCTTGGGATTTGGATCAGAATTGCATTAAATGTAAGGATCGCTTTTGGTAGAATAGGCATTTTTATAATGTTAAGTCTTCCTATCCATGAGCGAGGTATGTTTTTCCACTTATGTAAGTCTCTTTTGTTTTCTTGCTGAAGTGAACTCTAGTTTTCTTTGTATAAGTGTTTTACATCTGTGGTAAGATTTATTCCTAAGTATTTTGTCTTCTTTGGGGCTACTGTAAATGGCATTGATTTGGTGATTTCCTCTTCGATGTTCTTTTTGTTGGTATACAGCAATCCAACTGATTTCCGTATGTTTGTCTTGCATCTTGATACACTGCTGAACTCTTCTATTAGTTTCAGGAGTTTTCTGGAAGAATACTTAGGGTTTTCTGTGTATAAGATCATGTGATCTGCAAATAGAGATACTTTTACTTCTTCCTTGCCAATCTGGATGCCCTTTATTTCTTTATCTAGACTAACTGCTCTGGCTAGGACCTCCAACACATAAGAGCGGTGATAAATGGTATCTTTGTCTGGTTCCCGATCTCCGTGGGAATGCTTTCAGGCTCTCTCCATTTAGGGTGATGTTGGCTATTGGCTTTGTATAAATGCCATTATTATGTTGAGGAATTTTCCTTCTATTCCTATTTTGCTGAGATTTTTTATCATGAATGAGTGTTGAACTTTGTCAAAAGCCTTTTCTGCATCAATTGATAAATCATGTGATTCTTGTCTTTTGTTTTATTCATGTGGTGGTTTACATAATTTGTTTTTCTAATGTTGAACCATCCCTGCATACCTGGTATGAATCCCACTTGGTCATGGTGAATTATTTTTTTTTTGATATGTTGTTGAATTCTTTTGGCTAGAATTTTGTTGAGGATTTTTGCATCTACGTTCATGAGGGATATAGGTCTATAATTTTCTTTTCTTGTGTCATCTTCACTTGGTTTTGGTATCAGGGATATGGTGGCTTCATAGAATGAGTTTGGTAGTATTCCGTCCTCTTCTATGCTCTGAAATACCTTCAGTAGTACTGGTCTCCTCTCTGAGAGTTCGGTAGTAACTCTTCTCTGAAAGTTTGGTAGAACTCTGCAGTGAAGCCGTCCGGACCAGGGCTTTTATTTTGTTGGAAGTTTTTGATTACCTTTTCAATCTCTTCTTTTGTTATGGGTCTCTTTAGTTGTACCTCTGTTTGTGTTGGTTTAGGTAAGCAGTGTTTTTCTAGGGATTCATCCATTTTTTCTAGATTTTAAAATTTGGTAGAGTACAATTTTTCATAGTAATCTGATAAAAAAAAAATCTGATAAGATTCTTTTAATTTCAATTGGGTCTGTTGTAATATCGCCCATTACATTTCTAATTCGTGTCTTTTGCTTCCTCTCCTGTTTTTCTTTTGTCAGTTTGGCCAGTGCTTTATCAATTTTGCTGAATTTTTCAAAAAACCACCTTTTGGATTTGTTAATTCTGTCGATTTTTTTCTGTTTTCTATTTCATTTAGTTCTGCTCTAATTTTTATTATTTGTTTTCTTCTGGTGCCTGTGGGTTTCTTTTGTTGCTTTCTTTCTATTTGTTCAAGTTGTAGGCATAATTCTTTGATTTTGGCCCTGTCTTTTTGTATGTGTGCATTTATTGGTATAAATTGGCCTCTGAGTAACGCTTTTGCTGTGTCCCAAAGGTTCTGATAGGAAATGTTTTCATTCTTATCGGATTCTATGAATTTCTTTATTCCATCCTTAATATCTTCTATAATCCAGTCTTTTTTTGAGCAGAGTACTTTTCAGTTTCCAAGTGTTTCATTTCTTTTCCCTGCTTTTCCTGTTATTGATTTCAACTTTTATGGCCTTATGGTCAGAGAAGATTCTTTGTAATATTTCAATCTTTTGGATTCTGCTGAGGCTTGCTTTATGACCTAATATGTGATCTATTCTACAGAATGTTCCCTGTGCCCTAGAAAAGAAAGTATACTTGGTTGCTTTTGGGTGGAGTGTTCTGTATATGTCTGTGAGGTCAATTTGTTTGATTGTGGCATTTAGATCTTCCGTGTCTTTATTGAGCTTCTTTCTGGATGTCTTGTCCTTCACCGAAAGTGGTGTGTTGAAGTCTCCTATTATTGTTGTGGAGCTGGCTATCTCACTTTTCAATGCTGATAGAGTTTGTTTTATGTATCTTGCAGTCCTGTCATTTGGTGCATGAATATTTAATATGGTTATATCTTCTGGGTGTATTGTCCCTTTAATCATTATATAGTGTCCTTCCTTATCCTTTCTGATGGATTGAACTTTAAAGTTTATTTTGTCAGAAATTAATATTGCCACTCCCACTTTTTTTATTGTTGTTTGCTTGATATATTTTTTTCCATTCTTTGAGTTTTAGTTCGTTTGTGTTTCTCAGTCTAAGGTGTGCCTCTTGTAGGCAGTGTATAGACGGATGTTGTTTTTAAATCCATTCTGCCACTCTCTGTGTCTTAGTTGGTGCATTTAGTCCATTTACATTCAGGGTAGTTACAGATAGGTACGAATTTAGTGCTATCATTTTGATGTCTTTTTTTGTGTGTTGTTGGCAGTTTCTTTTTCCCACTTAATTTTATGTGCTGAGTAGATTATCTTTATATATTGTCTTTCCTCATATTTGTTGTTGATTTTTTTCTGCTGAGTCTGTATTTTTCCCTTGTGTTTTATTTTGATTAGTAGGTTGGTTTGTTTCCTTTGTGGTAACCTTATTATTTACCCTTATTTGCCTAAATTTAAAACTAACTTTTATGTCTTTGTATAGCTGTATCTTCCTCTCTATATGGAAGGTGTATGATTACATTTCTTAGTCCCTCTTTATTATTTTAATGTTGTCTTCTTTTATATAATAACATGGCTGTTACCCTGTTTTGAGTTTTTTTTTAAGATCTTGCTTTTTTTTTTTTTTAATTTCCCTGTCTTGGTTTACTTCTGGTTGCTCTGTCAAGTGTTCTAGTCTTGGGTTGATACCTGATATTATCGATTTTCTAACCAAAGAACTCCCGTTAGTATTTCTTGTAGTTTTGTTTTGGTTTTTACGAATTCCCTAATCTTCTCTTTATCTGGAAATGTCTTAATTTCACCTTCATATCTATGGAAAAGTTTTGCTGGATATATGATTCTTGGCAGACAACTTTTTTTTTTCTTCAATTTTTTAGATATGTCATCCCAATGCCTTCTTCCCTGCATGGTGTCTGCTGAGTGGTCTGAGCTTATTCTTATTGGCTCTCCTTTTTAGATGACTTTTCATTTATCCCTCTCTGCTCTTATAATTCTCTCTTATCTTTGGTTTTGGCAGTTTGGATTATAATATGTCTTGGTGATTTTCTTTTAAGATCTCCCTTATGTGGAGTTCGATGAACATCTTGGATAGATATCTTCTTATCTTTCACGATATCAGGGAAGTTTTATGCCAACAGATCTTCAAGAATTCTCTTTGTACTTTCTGTTATCCTTCCCTGTTCTGGTACTCCAATCACTTGTAGGTTATTTCTTTTGATAGAGTCTCACATGACTCTTAAGGTTTCTTCATCTTTTCAATTCTTTTAACTGATTTTTCTTCAAATATATTAGTGCCAAGTGATTTATCTTCGAGTTCAGAAATTCTAGCTTCTATTTGCTCAATTCCACTCTTCTGACTTTCTACTGAGTTTCTACTTCTGTAATTTTAATGTCAATCCTCTGAATTTCTCATTGTTGTCTAAGGATTTTTCCAGCTTATTAAACTTTTCAATATGTTCCTGAATAATCTTTATAATTTCTTCAGTTTTTTTTATCTGTGTGTTCCTTGGCTCATTCTGCGTATTGCCTCATTTCCTTTCTGATGTCTTGAAGGGTTCTGTATATTAAACTTTTGTATTCTGGCTCTGGTAATTCCAGGAATGCACTTTCACCTAGAAGATCCCTGGATTCTTTGTTCTGAGAGCCCGTTGAGGTGATCACACCCTGTTTCTTTATGTGACTTGATATTGACTGTTGTCTCCAAGCCATCTATAGTTATTGTATTATTTTATGCTTGCTTACTGTGTCATGGCTTCTTGCTTTGTTTTGTTTTGATATACCCCTACGGGTTGCTTGAGTGAGCTAGCATGATTATTTTTACCTTTGGAGCTCTGACATCCTATCCCCAGCTGGCTAGATCTTTTTCAGGTATATCAGTCTAGGAGTCCATTCAGTTTTCTTGTATGAATTCAGCTCAGTTTTCCAGGTAGCTGATCATCAAGTGTGTGGTACAGGTGCTGTCCTACAGTCTTAGAGGGGCAGAGGTGATGGGTGTATATACCGGTATCTGATTGCAGCAGGGGGTCATGCTCTAAAGAAGCCAGAGAGCTGAGAATCGACCCCCGTGTGTCTCTGAGGAAAGCGTGCTTCCATTCTCTAGAGTGTGCAGACAGACCCTGGGCACCCAAAGTTTTTGGTTGTAAGGACTGGAAGGTACCAGTTATCTTTGGACCACTTTCGCTGGTGGCTGGGTGACCTGAGTGGAGCTACCAGTCTTTAGGTCCCTGATATGGGTAGGTGAGGACCTTGTTTAATAGGCAAAGCAATGTCAAACATCAACCACCCACCTCTCCACCGCACAGCTGAAATGGTTGGAGTCTGCCGACAAGGGCCTATTCTCCTGAAATTGGCCCACATAGGTCCATGCACAAGGGAAAGGTGCTCAAAGTCCATGGACAGTTTATGGTTGGACATGAGCCGCTTCTGTCCTGAGCTCCCCCTGTTAGTGAAGCTAGCAAATTATCTTTTCCCCCAATTACAAATTTTTTTATTCCCCAAGTCTGGGATGATTGCTCTAGGTGCTCAGTAGTGCCTATCTCAGGCCCAGGGAATTCAGCCGCTGAAGCCATCTTGGGGGTGGAGGAGCTCAGTAAAATATACACAAGTACTTAGCTTTTGCCGAGAGCACCGTTTTTCTCAAGTTCTGGAGATGTGTGTAGGCTGTGCGGCTGGCTGCTTCTCCCTGAGGAAACTGTAGCTGAATGCTAGTACCAGCCTGCCGCCGCCACTCCAGGAATGGTGCCTGAGGGCTTCCTGTGATTCAGGTGCGGTAACTCTTCTCCGCTTCAGAACAGTCTCTCCCTTCCCCTACCCCTCAGTTCATTTTCTAAGCTTGCCTTTAATGCTCATGGCTCCCAGCTTGCCACAAATATACTCGTTTCACTTGTCTTTTGGGGTCTTTGTTGTAAAGAGGGCTTGAGGGAAGTGTCTGTGTATTCCGCCATCTTGGCTCTGCCTCCCAAATTATATTCTATTATACGGATATACCACATTTTGTTCACCTATTCATCAGTTGATAGATATCTAGGTTGTTTATACTTTTTGACTATTAAAATAATGCTAGTGGGATTTCCTGGAAGATGGAAGCATGAGCCGTTTCTTACTCCATTTTCCTCCACATAATCACCAAGGAAAACAACCAGAAATCAGTAAGCTCAACTCTGTAAGAATTCTGAAGAGCAATCACAGTGTTTTAGCAACTAAGTGAATGATAAATCAAGAGAAAACGTAATTTTTAAAGTTAGGAAAACTTATAATTTGTACTGCCTGCACAAATCTCTCTCCCCATCTCAGTGGCTGCTATGGATCATGACCCACAGTCTCTGGGAGGGGACAAGAGCTCTGACTCTGGGGTGAACAGAGCAGATGTTGCTAGCAGATTATGGCATATGTATGTTCTGATCTGTCTGGGAGATGCCTGAAGGACTGAAATGGGGTATTTCCCTCAGTTTGGCTTACCTTGGAGCTAACATGGAGTGTGTGTGGTGGGGGGGGGTGAGAAATAAAAACTGAAGGCTGCCATCTTTTGTAGCCACCTGAGACTAAACAGTGTGATTGGAGCATAAAATTAATTCCTTAGGATTAAGAAGAAGATGAGAGTTTCTTTTGGAAATGAGCACTTTTGAAAGTACCATGAATATGGGGGAATTGTGAAAGTTACACTATGCTCAGGGCAAAACACATGCACAGGGAATACCTAAGACACTATACTTTCACTTTTGGTGCATACTTAAGGATAATGTAAGCAAGCCTAAGGGTTGGCAAAGGACCCAAGCACAGAGCCAACTTGCAAAGACTTAGAGAGTTTTTTTTTGCCACACGCCCTGGAGTATAAGGGAATCTCTTTTTAAACACTAGCTAGAAATGAATTGGGAGGAGTCTTCAGAGTCCACACATGTCCAGAAGGGTAGTCACTGCAGAAATATCCAGGCGAGACAGACTACTATGGATGAACTTTATTGAGCAGACTGACTACTGCAACATTCAACAAGTAAAACAAAACAAAACAAACCAAACAAAAAATCTTGGGGAAGGGAAGGATATGACTTGCAGAGCTAACACATAATATTCAAATGCCCCAGTTTCAACAAAATATTTGAAGGCATACAAAGAAACAGAAAAGGATGGCCTATTCAAAACAACAAAATGAAATGACAGAAGCCAGCCATGTGGAGTCCCAGATAACAGACAATCTAGAAGACTTTGAAACTTCAGAACTGAGTATGTATAAGGAACTGGGAAGAAATGGAAAAAAAAACCAGTAAAGGAAATCAAGAAAACAATATATGTACCAAACAAGAATATCAATAAAGAGATAGAAACTGTGAAAAGGAAACAAACAGGATGACTGGATCTCAATAAAATAAAACAAATGAAAAGTTCACTGGAAGGGTTCAACAGCAGACTTGAACTGGCAGAAGAAAGAATCAGTGAACTAGAATATAAGACAACTGAAATTATTGAGTATGAGGAGCAAATAGAAGAAAAGAATAAAGAAAAGTGAACAGAGCCAATGGGAATTGTGGGACACCATCAACTGAACCAACATAAATATTATGGGAATCCCAGAAGAAGAGAGAAATGTACAAAAGGATATTTGAAGAGAAAACAGCAGAAAGAGGGCATGAATCTAAGAACTTCAACAACTTCGAAGTAGGATAAACACAAAGAGAAATCTGAAAGCAGCAGGAAACAAGCAGGTTTTCTCAAACAAGGGAATCTTCAATAAGATTAAGTGCCGATTTCTCCTCAGAAACCTTGGAGGCCAGAAGGCAGTGGGATGATACATTTAAAGTGCTGAAAGAAAAGAACTGTCAACCAAGAATTCCACAACCAGCAAAGCTGTTCCTTGAAAATGAGGGTGACAGGAGACAGAAAGGGCCACATGAACCAGAGACTACATCATCCTGAGACCAGAAGAACTAGATGGTGCCCGGCTACAACCGATGACTGCTCTGACAGGGAACACAACAGAGAACCCCTGAGGGAGCAGGAGAGCAGTGGGATGCAGACCCCAAATTCTCATAAAAAGACCAGACTTACTGGCCTGACTGAGACTAGAAGGACCCCAGTTGCCATGGCCCCCAGACCTTCTGTTGGCCCAGGACAGGAATCATTCCTGAAGCCAACTCTTCAGACATGGATTGGACTGAACGATGAGTTGGAGAGGGATGCTGGTGAGGAGTGAGATTCTTGGATCAGGTGGACACTTGAGACTATGTTGGCATCTCCTCCCTGGAGGTAGATGAGAGGGTAGAGGGGGTTAGAAGCTGGCAAAATGGACACGAAAAGAGAGAGTGGAGGGAGAGAGCAGGTTGTCTCATTAGGGGGCGAGTAATTGGGAGTGTGTAGCAAGGTGTATATGGGTTTTTGTGTGAGAGACTGACTTGATTTGTAAACTTTCACTTAAAGCACAATGAAAATTATAAAAAAAGAGGGTGAGAGGTGGGGTCAAGATTGTGGAGTAGTCAGACATTTCCAGTGATCCCTCTTACAACAAAGACCTGAAAAATCAACTGAAACAATTACATTTATGACAAGCTAGAAGCCTTTAACATCAAAGGCAAAGTGAGAAAACAGACTGAGTGGCAGGGGGAGGGAGAGAAGGTTCAGAAGCAGAGAAAAGTTGCCAGACCTGAATCGCCGAGAACGCTCAGGTACCATCCCTAAGAGAGAGTGCAGTGGGGTTGTGGTAGCATTCAGCTGCAGTTTCCACAGGGAGAAACAGCCAGCCGCATAACCTATTCACACCTCCAGAACTGGAGAAGAATGGTGCTCTTGGCAAAATCTAAGTACTTGAGTATACTTTAACATGCCCCCTGCCCCCGAGCTGGCTTCAGTGGTTGTTGATTTTCCTGGGCCTGAGATAGGTTCTGTTGCATGTCCTGAGCCATTCTCCCAGCCTTGCAGAAGGAATAAATTCACAACTGAGGAAAAGATAATCTGCCACCTACACTGACTTGGGGAGATCAGGACAGAAGCACCACCTGTCCAGGCATAAATGGTCCATGGAATTTCAATATGTATCCCCCTTGCATGGACCTGTGTGGGCCTATTTCAGGAGAATAGGCCCTTGTTGGTAGACTGCAACTGTTTCAGCTGTATGGTGGAGAGGTGGGAGTCTGATGTTTGACACTGCTTTGTCTATTAAACAGCGTCTTCACCTACCCACATCAGGGGCCTAAGGACTGGTTGCTCCACTCACATCACCCAGCCATCCACGAGAGTGGTCCAAGGATAACTAGTACCTCCCAGTCCTTACAACCAAAAGTGTTCGGTGCCCAAGGTTCATCTGCAGAACCCACCCACACATGCACCCAAGGGAACAAGGATGTGCTTTAATCACAGACACTTGGGGGATGATTGTCAATCCTTGGCTTGTTCAGAGGGTGGCCCCTGCTGCAACCAGGTACTGGTACTTGCACACCCCTGCACCTCTAAGACTGAAAGACGGAGCCTGTACCACACACTTGATGACCAGCTACCTGGACACCTTAGCTGAATCCATACAAGAAAAATGAATGGACTTCTAGACTGATATACCTGATAATGGCTCTATCCACCTGGTGACAGGACAATAGAGCTTCAAAGGCAAAAATAATCAAACTAACTCACTCAAGCAACCTATTTGGACAGATCAAAACAAAACAAAGCGAAAAACTAGGATACTGTAAGCAAACAAAACATAAAATAATACAATAAATATAAATGACACGGAGACAACAGACAACATCAAATCACATAAAGAAACAGACCCTGACCGCTTCAACAAGCTGTCAAAACAAAGAAACGATGGATCTTCGGGATGAAGGTGCCTTCCTGGAATTACCAGATGCAGAACACAAAAGAGTAATACACAGAACTCTTCAAGATACCAGGAACGAGATCAGGAAAAAATCAGGCAATCCTTACTTTCAGATACTACTAGATGCTCCAGGGTCATTTTGCACATTCTCTGCCCCTGACATAAAATCAGCCATTTCTCCAAGGAATCTTGAGTCCTTTTATTGGAGAATGAATGGCATTTAGAAACTGAGTTCTGGGTTATGGGTGAATTTACTGCTACTGGAAAGTCACTGTTTCTAGGCTCTCTCAGTCAATACGGCTATACCCACATATCTATAATTATTTTTGTATTTATCCATCTATAAGGAGCCCTCTGTAGCAATGGTTAAGAACTTCGCTGCTGAATGAAAAGTTGGTCAGTTCGAACCCACCAGCAGCTTATTGGGAGAAAAGACCTGTCGATCTGCTCCTATAAAGATTACAGCCTAGGAAATCCTATAGGGCAGTTTCACTCTATCATGTAGGGTCACTATGAGTCAGAATTGACTCAATGGCACACAACAACAATGACATCCATCTATATTTATATTAAGCTAAATGTGAGCCCATACTGATGTCTCCACTCTTTTCCAATTACACATGGCTCATTCTTTGTTGTTCCACTTGCTTGCCTGTAACTTATCTTTCCAACAGTGAGAAACCTAACAACTGCCTTCTGCCATCCATTTATTTGTTTCTTGTATGTCCAAAAGGAACCCTGGTGGCACAGTGGTTAAAGTGGTCGACTGCCAACCAAATGGTCAGAGGTTCGAAATCACCAGTGGCTCTGAGGGAGAAAGATGTGGCAGTCTACTTCTGTACAGATTTACAGCTTTGGAAAGCCTATGGGGTTGCTATGAGTCAGAATTGACTCGATGTCACTGGGTTTGGTTTGAATGCTCAAAACTGTTAAACCTTATCTCCATGAGAAACAATTTTACCAACTAGAGTGCAGTGTTTATATACTGTTCCTCTTATTTTTAATCTTACAGCTTCTACCAAAAAAAACGGTTTAATCTTACAGTTTCTAGTCATTTCCAAAATTGTGTAGGTCAGCACCTTTCTCTCCACGCCCATAAGTGAGGTGATGCTATGCGTTTGTAATACAGTTAGATTCTTTTTTCACAGTCTTTATTACATTCTTGGATCCCTCAACTTCCTAGTTGATTGTTTTTTAATTTGCATATAATAGATTCACTCTTTGTGTTGTATAGGTGCATTTTTTTTTAATTTGAAGATATTCTGTTGTGGGGTTTAGTGCATCTCCTATCTTGTCTAAATTAAGTCCAATTGTGTTCAGTTTGCATTTTCATTGTGTGTCTGTTTGCCTCAGATGTCTGCAGCAGTAAAAACCATAAGCCTAAGGCAAACAGTATCTCCCAGTGCAGGGGAGATTTGAGCAGTGGAAACATGTAGATAAAAGAAACAACAGCAATAAATTAGTAATTTTTCAATATCCAATAATTCATATTACACTTAGATTTGTATATATGTAAGTCTAGACTTCTGTAAAGTGTGATACTGAGTGTTTACATTGATGATAGATGAACACAAAAAACTCATTATAATAATAATGCAAGTTTTGGAGGACTGTATCTCCACAGATAACATAGTGTTTTTAAGTACAATGGATGTTTAAGGCACAGATCATGCTCTGCTAGTGCTGAGTACTAGATCCCACACAACAGACACATTCATATGTTCTTTAATATGTTTCTGTGTGTGTGATATGTGGGGCCCTCTAAAGCACAGGGTGTGGGGCTCCTCTTACCAAAGTCTAATTGTGTCCACTTCCTGAGGTATCTGTTCTTTCCAGGTGCTGGGTTCTCAGGGACTCATATACATATAAGCGCTAACCAGATGAGTCGTGAAATGGAATTAAGGACAACATACAAGAAGAAAGTACAAGGTCATTAAAAAGACAGTAAAGAAACTAAAGACCAAAATGGATGTCAGAAGAGACTCTGAAACTTCATCTTGAAGATAGAGTAGCTAAACAGAATGGAAGAAATGATGAAGCAAAAGAGCTGAACAGAAGATTTCAAAGGGTGACTCAAGAAGACAAAGGAAAGTATTATAATGACATGTGCCAAGACCTGGATTTAGGAGACCAAAAGAGAAGAACATGCTCTGCATTTATCAAGTTGAAAGAATTGAAGAAAAAAATCCAGCCTTGAGTTTCGATATTGAAGGATCCTATGGACAAAATACTGAACAATGCAGGAAGCATTAAAAAGAGTAGGAGGAAATACACAGTCACTGTACCAAAAAGAACTGATCAACATTTAACCATTTCATGAAGTAGCACATGGTCAAGAACCAATGATATTGAAGGAAGAAGTCCAAGCTGCACTGAAGGAATTGGTAAAAAACAAGGCTCCAGGAATTGATGGAATACCAATTGAGATGTTTCAACAAATGGATGCAAGACAGGAAGCACTCACTTATCTCTACCAAAAAAATTGGAAGACAGCTACCTGGCTAAACATCTGGAAGATATCCACGCTTGTGCCCATTCCAAACAAAGATGATCCAATAGAACGTAGAAATTATCAAACAATATCATTAATATCACACCCAAGAAAATTTTGCTGAAGATAATTAAAAAAAATAGTTGCAGCAGTACATCTACAGGGACCTGGCAGAAATTCAAGTCAGGTTCAGAGAAGGATGTGGAACAAGGGATATCATTGCTGATGTCAGATGGATGCTGGCTGAAAGCAGAGAATATCAGAAAAATATTTACCTATGTTTCATTGACTATTGACTATGCAAAGGCATTCAACCATATGAATCGTAACAAATTATGGGTAATATTGCAAAGAATGGGAGTTCCAGAACACTTAATTCTGCCCATGTGGAACCTGCACATAGATCAAGAGGCAGTCCTTCACACAGGACAAGGTGATATTTTGTGGCTTAAAATCAGGAACGGTATGTGTCAGGGTTGTATCTTTTCACCATACTTATTCAATCTGTATGCCGAGCAAATAATCTGAGAAGCTAGACTATATGAAGAAGAAGGTGGTATCATGATTGGAGGAAGATTCATTAACAACCTGCACTATGATTGCTGAAAGTGAAGGAAACATGAAACACTGATGAAGATCAAAGATTGCAGCCTTCAGTATGGATTATACTTCAACAGAAGAAAACAAAAATTCTCACAATTGTACCAATAAGCAATATCATGATAAACAGAGAAAATAGTGATGTTGTCAAGGATTTTATTTTACTTGGTTCCACAATCAACTGCCATGGAAGCAAGAGTCAAGAAATCAAAAGCACATTACACTGAGCAAATCTGCTGCAAAAGACCTCTTTAAAGTTTTAAGAAGCAAAGATGTTGAGGACCAAGGTGTGCCTGACCCAAGCCATGGTGTTTTCAATAGCCTCATATGCATGTGAAAGCTGGACAATGAATAAGGAAGAACTTAAGAAGAACAGATTCCTTTGAATTATGTTGTGGGTGAAGAATATTGAATATACCATGGACTTCCAGAAGAATGAACAAATTAGTCTCAAATTCTCCTTATAAGGGAGAGTGACAAGACTTCATTTCATGTACTTTGGACATGTTATCAGAAGGGACCAGTCCCCAGAGAAGGATATCATGCTTTGTAAAACAGAGGGTCGTTAAAAAAAAGGAAGACCCTCAATGAGATGGATTGACACAGTGGCTGCAATGCAACAATGGGCTCAAACATAGCAATGATTGTAAGGATGGCACAGAATTGGGGGGAGGGGGTGTTCTGTTCCGTTGTACGTAGGGTCGATGTAAGTTGACATTGATTACATTGTTCGAGTTGTATAACCTTTCTCACCCTCCTTCTCTGAGTTCTGCCTCTCCATTAACATAATCTCACTGCCCCTTAATGTTCTTATCTAATCTTTCTAGTTACTATTGTCACTTTGATGCCACATAGATAGTTCTTAAGAAAAAGGGTAATGCTCAAGGGAGATACTTATTTACTAGTTAAGCTATTTTTGGTTTTAAGAAGAATTCAGGGGATATTTTTGATTTAAGGTTTAAAGATTATCTCAGGGAGTAGTTTCAGTGGTTTGTCCAGCCTCGATGGCTCTACAAAGTCTATGAATTTTAAATTCTATTCTGCATTTCCACCATTGTGATCAGGATTCTTCCATAGAATCTTTAATCAAAATGTTCAGTAATGGTAGCTGGGCACCATCCACTTCTTCTGTTCTCATGACAAAGGAGGCAGTGGTTTATGGAGGCAATTAACCACAAATTCTGTATCCTCCTCCTATTCCTGAGTCTCCTTCTTCTTCTGTTGCTCAAGGTGAATAGAGACTCAGGGGCTCTTCATGGTGAAAAGATCACTGTTCTATGATATGCCTTTCTGAAAGCACATAGGTTCTAATTCTCAGTTCTCCTATTTCAGTTACTAATTTTCCATCTGCTTCCCAACTTCCAAAATTTATTTGAAATATCTTGCCCTCTGTTTTTTTTTCTTTTTGTCTTTGTGGAATTATGTATATATATATATATTATTTCTATATTCTTATTTTGTTTAGGTTTGTGGAGAGAGACAAGAATAAACACATATATTTGATCCATCATGCTTAAATGTAACCCAATTGCTCTTTTGAATTTGAATTTCATTAGTTTATCTCATCCAATTCATTTTCCAAGTGGATTTTATGAAAATCACCTGGCCCAAAAAATCTCTTTGAAATTTTCATTAGTAATTAGTATGTTTATTAAGCTATTCCACTTTTTATTGAAACACACATTTGTGATCATTAGTTTTAATATCTTTTGTGTCTGCTGTTATATCCTTTTGCTTATTACCATATTTTACACAATTAACACGTTTTACAATTGTTTGCCAACTGTGCCACTCACAAAGTATTTTCATAAGTATGCTATGCTAATTTTTTACATGTTGCTATAAAAATTAATATAATGTAATTACGAGTACACCTTGTGGGGGAGGGTGCTAGGTATTTTCATAAGCATGCTATGCTAATTTTTTACATGTTGGTACAAAAAATTAGTAAAATGTGCTCACGAATATATACCTTGTGGAAGGAGGGTACAGTTGGCAAAAAAATATAACACATTGGCTTGCATAAGAATACGGTACTTCATTTTTTAAATTCATTGTTCTTCCTCATTTTTTAAACGCTATTTGCCTTTTTTTTTTTTGCCTTAAGCAAGCCCTGATGGCACAGTGGTTAAGAGCTTGGCTGCTAACCAAAAGGTCAGCAGTTCAAATCCACCAGCTGCTCTTAGGAAACCCTGCGGAACAGTTCTACTCTGTCCTATTGGTTTACTATGAGTCGGAATCCACTTGACAGCAATGGGTTTGTTTTTTTTTGTTTCATTTTTGCCTTAAGCTTCTTGGTTATAATGTTTTTCACTTAAGTTTTTAAATTATACTTTTTAATTTCTTTATCCCTCATTTTACTGCTCTTATTCTCCTTATTTCCTTAGGTTTTTATCGTTGCTCTTTTCCTAACCTCCATAGTTCAGTGTTACCTCATATAATAAGAGTATTCAATGTTCTAAATTTGCCTTGGACTACAACTTGGATAGCATCCTGACTTCACATGAGAAACATGCATGATAATTTTTTTTTCTTTTTTAAGAGAATAGGAACTGGACCCCAACTTCAGGCCTACTAAATAATAGCCCCTGTGAGAGTGGCTTTTGCGTGTTATGTAATGTAAACAAAACAAATAAGCAAAGAAACAAAAATTCCACCTGTGTTTTTTTCTTTTTTTTTTTTTGTGCAACCAGGATGGAGAACTACTATCATTTATGTTGTATTCTGATCTCTTTAACATTGTTTACTTTAGATTTCTTTACTCCAGGAATTATTTATGTGTGGTTTTCTATTTCAGAGTGATTGAGCTTTTTCTCCTTTTTTACATAAACTTTGTTTGTGGTCAAAGAACATAATCTGTGCAAATCTACTTTTTTAAACTGAGTTGAAGTTTTCTTTGTGTTTACAAAATTATCAATTGCCTAAATGTTTAAAGGACACTAATAAAATAAGCAGTATTCTATATTTCTAGAATGGAAAATTCAACTTGGTAGGCTTTTTTCATCTAAATACTGAAGTTTTAAAATCACCAAAATAAATTTTTATATTTGACTCTTGTTTCTGCTCAAACTACTCTATTTTCTTTCGAAAACATAGAGTGCTTAAACTGTAGTTGCTTCATTGTCTTTTATATGTATTGTATTCTCTAATTTTATTTCACATATTTATCCTAGTCCTCTTAATACTGAGAGAATGCCTCAGCTTTGTCTTTTCCCCAATGGCAGTTCTGTTTACAGCTTATTGCCTCCGGTTTGAATTTTTTAATTTTCTACTGCATTTTTAGTTTCCTTGTTATCTCTCCCTCGCTCCCTCTTCTCTCTTTTCATTTAGTCTTATTGTGGTTTTATCTCATCTTTTTTTATTTTGCTATAGCTTTCAAATTTTGTTTCCTATGGGGGGTAGATTCTTCTTCCATATTTTAATAAATATTCAATAGAATGTTTTTCTGCATTCTATTGCAGACCCTAGTCAACTTAAGTTTTGTTCTAGTTTCTGTGATAAATCAGTCTCATAGGTCTGTTCCCTTAACCTTGTTCTGGAGTTTGCTCATTCGTTCCTATGTAGGTCAAAAGACAGAATGATTAGAATGCACCATGTTTAACTTCATCCATTTTGGCATTGGTCAAATACCCTTTTAAGATACACAGCTGAACAGCAGGTTGAAATGTACATGTCTCCATACAATTCTAATATTTTATCAGTATTTTAACTACCACAGTTCTCCTGAAATTAAAGGGTATCTCCTATTCCAAGTTTCTGATATTTTGATACTCATAATAGAGGGAAAACACAATATACTTCAATCTCCACTATGAACTGCTACCAGGATTCTTTCTGTCTCAACTCTCACTTACCACACTTTGCTAATGGGACCTACCGTCCAGTAAGCAATACACTGTCATTTTCTGAGAGTTGCAATTTCTGACTGATGTAGAGAAGTATTGATATGGACACAGGGGATAGGAAGAATTGTCCTTTGGCTACTTTAATATGCATCATTTATGTAATAGAATGACAGCTGCCTAGTTTTTTGCTTCTGGTTCAACCTTCTGCTTCTAAACCATACTGACAGTTACTTATATTTAAGTAGGTTTCCTTTCGTTTCAATTGCATAGCACTGGTGGGCTATCAATTTTGTTTTAAAATCTAGTTATATTGATTTATCATAATTTCTTCCCAGTTACTAGCAATCTATCCTAGTTGTTGCAGCTCTTACACACTAAATATATCCTGAATCTGTCCGTTTTACTCTGATTCTACTGCACTATCCCAGCCTGAATTACCATCATCTCTTCCCTGTGCTAACTACCACAGTAGTCTGCTCACTGCTATACCTCCATACATCCTGGTTCAGCAACTATACAATCACTGAATGTAGCCAGAAGATCTTTGAATAATACAAATTTGTCTTTCACTGCCCCCCTTACCTACTCCTCCAACTCACCTGGTTTAAAATATGTTTAATTGATCTTTAGACAACCACACAATTCTTAACATGACTTACAAAGCCCTGCAAGGCCTGGGCCCTCTTTTCTTTCCACTTTCATTTCATAGTTCATTCTCCTTTTCTTTCTGTTATTCAGTTACAAAGTGCTACTTTCAGATCCTTAAATATGTCATGTCCCTACCCTCCACAGGATCTTTATAAATTCCATTCCCTTTGCATGAAATGCTCATCATCACCTCTTACCCAGTTCATTCATTCAGTACCTACTATATTACAGGTGCTGCTATGGATACAGAAAAACTAAGACATTGTCCTAATATTGTTGGATGATAGAAATATCAACAGATAATTATAATGTAATGTCATGAGTTAAAAAATGAATGAACATTATAAATCAGTGACAGTTGTAACTCATATGAGAGAAAGGATGATAAACTCCACCTAAAATTGGGGTTCAGGAAAGGCTTTAATTAAGGACTTGAGAGTTCTACTTCTAATATGGTAGGGCAAGCCATTCTGCAGGTCACAACTATAAACTCTGGGAAATACATACAGCAACTAGCTGAGGGCTCTGGAGAGTGAATAAAAGCAGATAAATTGTGAAAGGGAATCAAAATTTGGACGAAGGCATAGGCAACAGTGAGTTTCCCATTTTTCCACTTTGACCTCAAGACTGACTTGCAGCATAGACAAAACTCTGATAGAAAACCTGCCATTTTTCTAGCCAGATGAAGCATTAAATGGATCTTTGATAATCATGGCCACTATAGAGTTGAGGAAAAACCTCAAGGAGAGAGAGTCAGAAGAAGGACCCCCAGATTCTGTGTATAAATTCTTTCTAAGTCTCTTGAGCCATGTATATATTGGAACGACTTGAAATAGCTTGCAGTTAAAGAGTTGAAGATCTGAACTGAGAATAGGGCTGTTGCCTACTGCAGAAAAGACAGAGTTCACAGATTGAGTAAAATCAAGTGAATTCCCTGCTAAAACAAGATCATCGATACTCTTCAGGTGTATATAACAGAATCCAGAGCCTCCAGGACAATATTTCTTATGTTTTGGATACAAACCTAAATTACTTGATACATGAAGAATCAAGAAAATATGACCCATCGTCTCAGGGGAAAATACAATCAAACAGGCCAATCCATATGTTAGAATTATTAGTCAAGGACTTCAAAGTGGCAATATACCAGTAATTTTAAAAATGTAATTTTGGGACCCTTTCAGGAAATCTCCAAAGTGAAAACTATTTTCATAAAAAATACTAAAATGTTATTTACCGTTTTCATTCTCATTTTCTCATAACTGTACAGTGGAGTTTCCCAGATGCCCTACAGTGTGTGATAACATCATTGCTCTGACATCAGCACACATACTATTAGTTGTTTTTAAAATCATCAGTTTAAATTTCCAGTGTAGTAAATACTGATATAAATAACACAATAAACTAAAGCTCTTCTGGCTTCTCAATAATTTTTTATGAGTGTGAAGGGGTCCTGAGACTGAAAAGCTTGAGAGCTTCTATTATAACCATGCTCAATAATGTAAATATTGCTTACACTGAGTTAAAATATAGGAAAGCCAAGCAAAGAAATAGATAATATAATAAATAACTAAATGGAAATTTTATAATTAAAAATACAATGTCTGAAATTAAAAAAAAATTACCTGATGCACAATAAAGCAAAACAGAGAAAACAGAGGTAAGAGTCAGTGAACTTGAAGATACAAAAAAAACAAAGCCAAAGCCGAACTTGAAGATAGGCCAATAGAAATTACCCAAGCTGAAAAAAAAAAATAGGGAAAAATATTTTAGAGAAAACATTAACAGAGTCTCAGGGGTTTTAGACAATATCAAATGGCTGAATACACGGGTAATTTGAGACCCAAAAGGAAAGGAGACAGAAAATGGGGCAAAAGGACTGTTTGAAGAAATAATGCCTGAAAACTCTCTAAGTTTGATGAAATACATAAACTTATAGATTCAAAAGGCTCAGAAAATGCCAAACAGGATTAGTGTTACAAAAACCATGTCTAGATGATCATAGTCAAACTATTGAAAAACAAAGATATTGAAATTAGCTACACAAAAATAACTCATTATATACAGGAGTTCCATAATTCAAATACTACCTGTCTTTTCATCAGATACTATGGAGATTGAGGCACAGCAAGATGGAGAAGTGAGTGGACACTCCCATTTACTCCCCCAGCAACTAATTCACTAAACAACAGATATAAACAAACACAGACCAATATCTCAGAACTCTGGGCAGCAGCTGAGGTATTGGAGAATTGGGGTGAGTCCAGAAGGGGGGAGAGGAAGAACGGGGTCAGCACAGAAGCTAGGAGATCCCACCCACTAACATTGGGAGCATTTGCTGGTCACAGCCCTTTTGGGAAGGGGTTAGGTAACACCCCAAACAGAGAACACAGAAAAGGAGCTAATCTGAGGAAGCCCTAGCCTGATTTTTTTAAGGCAGAGCAAATTGTCCATGGGAGCTTGTGAGCCACACAATTGGGAGGAGGTGAAGAGAGACAGTGATGCTGTGTGAGAGTGCTGTTGAATCCTGCTGAGGCCTGACATGATAGGCACTAGGACCAGGAGGATCTGCAAGGGCAGCAGGGCAAGTGGAATACTTCAGACTGACAGGCGACACAAGAAATGGCCCACAGTGGGACAACACAGAGTGCCTGTGCAAGGGTGTCAGTGATGGAAAGACCTAGAGAGCCCCCTACTGTCATCACAGAAAAGACAAGCCCCACCACTTATGTGAGCATTTGGGACCCTGCTGGCGTGCTGCCTAAGTGCTATGGCTGATAACCAAAGGGTTGGCAGTTTGAATCCATCAGGCGCTCCTTGGAAACACTATGGGGCACTTCTACTCTGTCCTGTAAGGTCACTATGAGTTGGAATCGACTCGACGGCAACAGGTTTGGTTTTTTGGTTTTAAACTCCCTCTCTTATTCATGTATATTGAACCCCAGAGATCAAGCCTCCAAAATTCCTGAACAAGCACTAAAAAATACCTCAGGATAAGGGTTCCATCTAGTGGTTCTCAGGAAAAGATAGCAACCCCACTGTCACTGGATCATTCTGACTCATAACAAACCTGTGGGGCTGAGGGGAGCTGTCTCACGGTGCTCCTGGATCTTTGTGGAGGCAATCGATTGCATCTTAGTCCTCCAGAGTGGCTGATGGGTGCAGGCCCTAGCCTCTTGGATGACAGCTGGTGTTTGTCAGCTGTTCCACCAAAGCACCAAATCAGGAAATTTCCCACAATAAACAGAATACAAAATTCAAAGCAAAATAATAACAAAATGGCTCAAGTTCAGCAAAAGTTACTAAAATACACAAAATCACAAGAGATGAAGAAACAATCAAAAGCAAAACATGAAGAAGAGAAAATTTCTCCCACGGAGGCAAGAATAATGAAAATAATTGATAATTTTTAGACTATGGTGCTGAAGATGTTTAAAGAAAGCAAAAAGCACACAGAAAACAAGCTAGCAGAGTTCAGGAAACAAATGGAGAAACAAAATGAGAGACTTAGCAAGGAAACTGGAAACATCAACCAAAAAAAAAAAAAAATGGAGAGGGAACTACTGGACCTGAAGAATAAAACATCTGAATTAGAAAAAAGCAAGAGAAACACTAAACAAAAAAGCCAAACAGACAGAAGATAGAATAAGTGAAATAGAAGACAAAAGAACAGAATATATCAAGAATCAAGAGAAAAGAAAAAAGTGAACAAACCCCCAAAAAATATGCAATTCAATTAAGAAATCTAACATTAGAATTATTGGAATCCCAGAGCACCAAGACAACAATAAAGGCACAGAAACAATTTTCCAAGGGATAATAAGAGAGAATTGCCCAGATATAAACAGAGAATC
The DNA here is from genome assembly GCF_030014295.1 of Loxodonta africana. NCBI lineage: Eukaryota > Metazoa > Chordata > Mammalia > Proboscidea > Elephantidae > Loxodonta > Loxodonta africana. The sequence continues at coordinate 91,692,045 of NC_087369.1, read as the reverse complement.
AATCCTGAAAATACAGGAAGCTACATGAACCCCAATCAGAAAAACACAAAAAGATCAACTCTGCCTAATAAAATTCTTGAAAACCAAAGACAGGGAGAGAATTCAAAAAGCAACAAGAGAAAAACACAATATAACGTACCAAGGATCTTTCATTAGAATCAGTGTGGATTTCTCTCCAGAAATCCTAGAGGCCAGAGGACAGTGGAGCAACATACATAAAATACTGAATGAAAACAATTGCAAACCAAGAATGTCTTTACCCCGCAAAGTTGTCATTCAAAAAAAAAGGGGGAGGGGGGAAACCAAGACATTCCCAAACAGAAGTTCTGGGAATTTGCCACTACCATGCCAGCTTTGCAAGTATTACTCAGGGGAGTAATCCAAAAGAAAAGACAAGAGCATGAAAAAATAAGTACAAAATAAACTTATTGAATACAGGCTGTATATTGATGTCAATGGATGCACACCAACAGAAATGGGGGAAATATCAGAAATAGATTAATTATGTTAATGTATGTTAACTTTGTTCATACATTAAATGTTGTTGTAATTGTAAGTTGTATAGTGTAATACATGGGATAACCACTAAGAAATCACCAAGAAGAAACATTTAGAAGAAGGAAGATAACAAAAAGGCTCATCACAAGAAAGCACCCAAATACAAACAAAAACAGAAAAATTGGAATAAAAAAAACAAAGAAAATACAAAACATTCAAAAAACAAATAGCAAAATGACTGAGTTAGACAATTCATTTCCAGTAATAACCTTAAATGTAAGTGGTCTAAACATCCCATGCAAAAGGCAGTGAGAGGCAGAATGGATTAAAAAAAAAAAGATCCATCCTTTTGTGTCTATAAGAAACACACCTTAGACATAAGGACACAAGCAGACTGAAAATAAAAGGATGAAGAAAAATATTCCATGCAACCAGTAAACGAAAAAAGGCAGGGCTGGCCATACTGATACCAGATAAAATAGAATTTAAATCAAAATCTATTACAAGAGATAAAAGACATTGCCTAATAATAAAAGGGTTAATTCAGCAAGAAGACATAACAATTATAAATATATATGCACCTAACAGCAATGCACCAAAATACGTGAAACAAATACAAATATGAAAGGAGAAATAGACAACTCCTCAATAAGATCAGGGGACTTCAACACACTACTTTCAATTATAGACAGAACTTCTAAAAAGAAAATCACTAAGGACATTGAGAACTTGAATAAAACCATAAACCAATTGGACCTAACAGACGTCTATAAAACACTTCACCCAGCATCAGAACAATACACATTCTTCTTCAACTCACATGGATCGCTTTCCAGAATAGATTATATGCTAGGACACAAAACAAGTCTCAACAAATTTAAAAATATTTAAATCATACAAAGCATATTCTCTGACCATAACAGCATGAAACTAGAAACCAACAACAGGATAAATAAGGAAAATAAATACATGGTAATTAAATAATACACTATTAAAAAAACTATTGGGTTAAAAGAAATTAAAAGTGAAATTTTAAAAATTCCTAGAATACAGTGGGGCCAAGATGGTGGAACAGTGAGACACTTCATGTCATCCCTTCTACAACAAAGAGCAGAATTAACAAGTGAATTGGATATGTATGACAATCTAAGAACCCTAAACATCAAAGACAAAGCTGAAGAATTGTACTGAGTGGCAGGTGGAAGGAGAGACAATTCAAAAACAGTGGAAACAGGGAATTATGAATCACCAGATCACCAGCGTCCTGCTAGCTGGACATACTGAGCAAGTACAGTCATACTGAGTTAAGTAGCAGCATTCCAAGCCAAAACTCACCCTATCTGGTGCAGCTAAGCAGGAGTAACTCTACACACACCTCCAGAATCAAACAGGAGTGACAGCAGACCTGCGAAAGTTACATACACACTCCCAACTCATCACCAATACCACAGGCCCTCTCTCCACCAGAGCTCCACAGGCTAAGGAGCATTTTTCCCCCTCATCCATCCCCCTCAGAACTCCGACACCAGTCCATTGGCATTCAACACCACCACGCCCCCTAAGACAGGAACGCATGGTCCTGATGGTCCTAGTCCAGAGGCACCTGCCCCATTTGCCCAGCCACTGGCATGGAGGTCCATGGGAATGCAGCATCCTCAACTTCCTCCAATCACCCACACCAGTGCCTTGCCAGCTGAGTGGTAGAGTATATACACATTGGCATAGGATGAGCAGATTTTCCAGATGAAGCCCATTTTCACCTGCAGCAGCCAAGTGGGAGCAGCCAAGTGACATTTGACACTGCCCCACCCCCTAAGCCTGTAGCTCAGCCCAGTCTGATGTGCCTGCCCCTTATTCCAGCCACTGGCACTCAGGGTCCACGGACTTGTAGCAGCCTTCACCCCTGCTGATTACTGGCACCAGTGCCTTGCTGGACAACCCTGCACAAGCACTCCTTCATTAAGACAAAGTGGGGCAGGGTTTTCAGTGCAAGCCCATCTTCGTCTGTAGCAGCCAAGTGGGAGCCGCATCTGTGGCATTCAGCACTGCCCTGGCCCGTAAGAAGGGGCTCTGACCACCAACACCAAAGACCTGAGGGAAACCCACTCCATCCAGCCACCCATGATGGGGGCCTGAGAACAAGGCACCCCCAATCGCTCCAGCCAATGACATCCAGCATTCAAAGATAGGTTGCACTACCCCCCCACCCCACTAAGCCATCTAGCGGACAGAGGCAAGCCCTCCATCTGGGCACCCAGGGGCAGCCAACAGTCCCCTGCCTTGCCCTCCCCACTGTAACCAGAGACCTGTGCATGCTCCAAACAACCCCACACAGCTCTGCCTGCCCAGGACTCTAAGTGAGAGTCTGCACACCACACACTTGGTGACAAATGACCCAGGAGTCACCTTTAAGGCAAAATGATGTAGTCATAGAACTTCCATATGGTGAAGTTAAGGTGATAACAAGTAATAAAAGACTGGTTTAAACTTAGAAAAATAAAGGTAAATTTCAAGGTAACCACATAGGAAGCTGACAAACCTATCCATCAAAATAAAAAAGAAAAACATGAAGACTCAGCAAACACAAAATCAACAATAATGAAATAAATGAAAAGAAAATCCATATATAAAAAGAACTCAGCACAGGAAATTAAGCAGAACAAAGCAACTGTCAACACCACATAAAAACAAACAAACAAAAAATACAACAAAATGAGAACAGTAAACTTATAAAAAAAAACTTATACGTATCAATAATTACACTGAATGTAAATGGTATAGATGCATCAGTACAGAGACAGAGAGTGGCAGAAAGGACAAAAAAACACAATCCATCTATTTACTGTCTACAGGAGACACATCTTAGACACAAAGACATAAACAAACTAAAAGGATGGAAAAATCTTTTTAAGGAAACAATAACCAAAAAAGAGCAGGGGTGGTAATATTAATCTCTGATAAAAGAGTGGGAATTCCAGAACACTTAATTGTGCTTATGAGGAACCTTTACATAGATCAAGAGGCAGTTGTTCAGACAGAACAAGGGGATACTGATTCGTTGAAAGTCAGGAAAGGTGTGCGTCAGGGTTGTATCCTTTCACCATACCTATTTAATCTGTATGCTGAACAAATAATGTGAGAAGCTGGACTATACGAAGAAGAACAGGGCATCAGGATTGGAGGAAGACTCATTAACAACCTGTGTTATGCAGATGACACAACCTTGCTTGCTGAAAGTGAAGAGCTCTTGAAGCACTTACTAATGAAGATCAAAGATCACAGCCTTCAGTATGGACTGCACCTCAACATAAAGAAACCAAAAATCCTCACAACTGGACCAATGAGCAACATCATGATAAATGAAGAAAAGGTTGAATTTGTCAAGGATTTCATTTTACTTGGATCCACAATCAACACCCATGGAAGCAGCAGTCAAGAAATCAAAAGATGCATTGCATTGGGTAAATCTGCTGCAAAGGACCTTTTCAAAGTTTTGAGGAGTAAAGATGTCACCCTGAAGACTAAGGTGCTCCTGACCCAAGCCATGGTATTTTCAATTGCATCATATGCGTGTGAAAGCTGGACAATGAATAAGGAAGACCGAAGAAGAGTTGACGCCTTTGAATTGTGGTGTTGGCGAAGAATATTGAACATACCGTGGACCGCCAAAAGAATGAACAAATCTGTCTTGGAAGAAGTGCAGCCAGAATGCTTCTTAGAGGCAAGGATGGTGAGACTGCGTCTTACATACTTTGGACATGTTGTCAGGAGGGATCAGTCCCTGCAGAAGGACATCATGCTTGGCAGAGTACAGGGTCAGCGGAAAAGAGGAAGACCCTCAATGAGGTGGATTGACACAGTGGCTGCCACAATGAGCTCAAGCATAACAATGATTGTGAGGATGGTGCAGGACCAGGCAGTGTTTTGTTCTGTTGTGCATAGGGCCCATATGAGTCGGAAACGACTCGACGGTACCTAACAACAACAACAATAAAATAGACTTCAAAGCAAAATCCACCAAAAAGGATAAAAAAAAAACCCCGTGCCATCGAGTCGAATCCAACTCATAGCAACTCTATAGGACAGAGTAGAACTGCCCCATAGGGTTTCCAAGGAGTGCCTGGCGGATTCAAACTGCTGACCTTTTGGTTAGCAGCTGTAGCACTTAAGCGCTACGCCACCAGGGTTTCCCCAAAAAGGATAAGAAATGGTTAAAGGGTCAATGTGCCTGAAGGACATAACCATAAATATATACGCACCCAATGACAGGACTCCAAAATACTTAAACTCTAACAGCTTTGAAAAGAGAAATAGACAGTTCCACAATAATAGTAGGAGATTTCAACACACCGCTTTCTGTGACGGATAGAACACCTAGAAAGAAACTCAGTAAAGATACAGAAGATCTAAATGTCACAATCAACCAACTCCACCTCACAGACATATACAGAACACTCCACTCAACAGCAGCAAAGTATACTTTCCTTTTCAACTGACATGGAACACTCTCAAAAATGGACCACCTCGGCCACAGTGCAAGCACAAAATCCGAAATGAGAAAATAATAAAAAGTATCTTCTTTGATCATAATGCCATAAAAGTAGAAATCAGTAACAGAAACAGCAAGGAAAAAAAATGAAATACATGGAAACTGAAATATACCTTGCATAATAGAAGAAATCAAGGATGGAATAAAAAAATTCCTAGAATCAAATGTAAATGAAAACACATCTTACCAAAAACTTTGGGACACAGCAAAACCAGTGCTTAGAGGACAACTTATAGCAATAAATGCACACATCAAAAAAGAAGAAAGGGCTAAAATCAAAATATTAAACCTACAACTTGAAAAAAATAGAAAGAGAACAGCAAAAGATCACAGTCACAAGAAGAAAGGAAAAAATAAAATTAGAGCAGGAATAAACAAAATAGAGAACAGAAAAACAACAGAAAGAATCAACAATGCCAAAAGTTGGTTCTTTGCAAAGATCAACAAAATCAACAAACCTTTGGCAAAACTGACAAAAGAAAAACAGGAGAGAAAGCAAGTAACCTGAAAAAGAAATGAGATGGGTGATATTAGAACAGACCCAACTGAAATAAAAGGGATCATAACAGAATACTACAAAAAAATTGTACTCCAACAAATTTGAAAAACTAGAGGAAATTGACGAATTTCTAGAAACACACTCACAAAAATCTAAAATAACACAAACTGAGGTAGAAAAATTAAACAGACCCATGACAAAAGAAGAGATTGAAGAGGAGGTATAAAAACTCCCAACAACAACATTACCAAAAAGCCCTGGCCTGGATGGCTTCACTGGAGAATTCTACCAAACTTTCAGAGAACAGCTCACACCAATACTACTGAAAGTATTTCAGAGCATAGAAAAGGAAGGAATGCTCCCGAACTCATTCTATGAAGTGAGCATAACCCTGATACCAAAGCCAGGCAAAGACAACACAAAAGGAGGAAACCACAGACAATGTCCCTCATGAACAGAGACGCAAAAATTCTTAGCAAAATTTTAGCCAATAGAATTCAACAGCATAAAAAAAATAATACATCATGACCAACAGGGGGTCATACCACATATGCAGGGATGGTTCAACATTAGAAAATCAATCAATGTAATCTACCACATAAAAATAAATAAATAAAACACATGAGCATCTCAATCGATGCAGGTAAAGCATTTGACAAAGTCCAACACCAATTCCTGATAAAAACTCTCAGCAAAATAGGAATCAAAGAGAAATTCCTCAACGTAATAAAGAGAATTTATACAAAACCAACAGCCAACATCATTCTAAATGGAGAAAGACTGAAAGCATTCCTCTTGAGAGCAGAAAACATTAAGGATGCCCTTTATCACCACTCTTATTCAATATCATGCTGGAAGTCCTACCTAGAGCAATAAGGAAATAAATAAAGGGCATTCAAATTGGTAAGGAAGAGGTAGAACTATTCATATTTGCAGATGGTGTAATCTTATACACAGAAAAACTCAAAGAATCAATAAGAAAGCTGCTGGAACTAATAGAAGATTTCAGCCAAGAAACAGGATAGAAGATTAACATACAAAAATCAGTTGGATTCCTCTGCTCCAAAAGAGAGAACTTTAAAAAGGAAATCACCAAATCAAAACCATTTACAATAGCCCTCAAGAAGATAAAATACTTACGAATAAATCTAACCAGGGAAGTAAAAGACCTATACAAAGAAAATTACAAAACACTACTGCAGGAAACCAAAAGAGACCTATGTAAGTGGAAAAACAAACCATGCACGTGACAGGAAGACTCAACATTGTGAAAATGTTAATATTATGCAAAGTGATCTATGGATACAATGTAATTCCAACCCAAATTCCAATGGCATTTTTTAACGAGATGGAGAAAAAAAATCACCAACTTTATATGTAAAGGGAAGAGGCCTTGGATAAATAAAGCATTACTTAAGAAGAATAAAGTGGGGGGCCTCACACTACCTGATCTTAAAACCTATTATACAACCACCGTAATCAAAACAGACTGGCACTGGCATAACAATAGACAGATAGACCAATAGAACAGAATTGAGGACCCAGATGTAGTCAACCCGTTTATGAGCTGCTGATATTTGACAAAGGGCCAAAATCTATTAAATGGGGAAAAGACAGTGTCTTTAACAAATGGTGCTCGAAAAACTGAATGTCGATCTGTAAAAAAAATGAAACAAGATCCATACTTCACACCATACTCCAAAACTAATTCAAAATAGATCAAAGGCCTAAATATAAAACTTAAAATGATAAAGATCATTAAAGGAAAATAGGGACAATGCCATGGGCTGTAATAGATGGGAAAAATAGTATACAAACCATAAATAACAATACACCAGCACCGAAAGATAAACTAGATATCTGGGAGCTCTAAAAAACTAAACACTTATGCTCATCAAAAGATTTCACCAAAAGAGTAAAAAGACAATCTACAGACAGGGAAAAAATCTTGGCTAGGACATATCTGACAATGGTCTAATTTCTAAAATTTCCAAAATACTTCAACATCTCAACAACAAAAAGACAAATAATCCAATTAAAAACCAGGCAAAAGATAGGAAGAGACTTCACCAAAGAAGGCTTGCAGGCAGCTAACAGATACATGAGGGAATGCTCATGTTCATTAGTCGTTAGAGAAATGCAAATCAAAACTACAATGAGATACCATCTCACCCCGACAATACCGACATTAATTTAAAAAACAAAACAAACAAAAAAAAGCAGAAAATACCAAATGTTGGAGAGGCTGCAGAGAGATTGGAACTTTTACGCAGTGCTGGTGGAAATATAAAAATGTATAACCACTTTTTTTTCTTTTGCTTTTAGGGTTTTATTTTGTTTTTTTTGTTAGTTCACATATTGTTTTATGACATTGGTTACCAACTCCATGACATGTCAACACTCTCCCTTCTTGACCTTGGGTTCCAAATTACCAGCTTTCTTTTCCCCTCTTACCTTCTAGTCCTTGCCCCTGGGCTGGTGTCCAAAATAAAACACGAGGTGACTTTTCAGTATAAGAAAAGGCACTGCAACTACCTGATAGGGAATTCAAATCTATAATATTCAGAGCTATCCAACATTTGAAGCAAAAAGCAGACAAAAATGAGGAAAAGGCAGACAAAATCATGGAAAAGACAGACAAAACAATGGAAGAATTCAGGAAAATAATTCAGGAACAAAATGTCAAATTTAATTCACAACAAGAAATCATACAAAAACAACAATTAGATATCCAAAAGATAAATAACAAGATTTAAGAAATAGACAGTGTTTTTAACAACTACTTTTGAAAATGATATGGTCCTTCCTTAAAAAGCTAGAAATAGAAATACCACGCAATTCAGCAATCCCACTCCTAGGAATACACCCTAGAGAAATAAGAGCCGTCACACGAACAGACATATATACATTCATGTTCATAGCAGCACTATTCACAATAACAAAAAGATGGAAACAGCCTCAATGCCCATCAATAGACAAATGGATAACAAATTATGGTATGGTGCATATACAAAATGTAATAGTATGCAAGGATAAGAACAATGATGAATTCATGAAACAGCTCATAACACGGATGAATCTGGAGGGCATTATGCTGTGTGAAATGTCAATTACAAAAGGACAAATACTGTATGAGACAACTATTATAAAAATTCAAGAAAAGGTTTACAAACAGAAAAGAATATTCTTTGATGGTTACGAGAGTGGTGAGAGAGGGAGAGGGGAAATCAGTCACCAGATAGTAGACAACTGTCAACTTCGGTGAAGAGAAAGACAATACACAATATACGGGAATTGAGCACAACACGACCAAAGCAAAAACGTAGAAGTTTCCTAGACAGAACCAAAAAACTTGAGGGACCAAGTTGCTGGCATCTAGATCATAAAGAAAATGTTCTACATTCTACTTTGGTGAGTAGCATCTGTGGGTCTTAAAAGCTTGTGAGCAGCATATAAGATATATTTATTTGTCCCATCTTTTCTGGAGCAAAGGAAAATGAAGAATACCAAAGACACAAGGAAAGTATTAGCCCAAAGGACCAGAGGAACACATGAACCAGTGCATCTAGCAGTCTGAGCCCAGAACTAGATGATGCCTGTTGTTGTTGTTAGATGCTGTCCAGTTGGTTCCGACTCATATGGACCCTATGCACAACAGAACGAAACACTGCCCAGTCCTGCGCCATCCTTACAATCACTGTTACACTTGAGCCCATTGTTGCAGCCACTGTGTCAATCCATCTCGTTGAGGATCTTCCTCTTTTCTGCTGACCCTGTACTTTGCCAAGCATGATGTCCTTTTCCAGGGACTGATCCCTCCTGACAACATGTCCAAAGTATGTAAGACGCAGTCTCGCCATCCTTGCCTCTAAGGAGCATTCTGGCTGCACTTCTTCCAAGACAGATTTGTTCATTCTTTTGGCAGTCCACGGTATACTCAGTATTCTTTGCCAACACCACAATTCAAAGGCATCAACTCTTCTTCGGTCTTCCTTATTCATTGTCCAGCTTTCACATGCATATGATGCGGTTGAAAATACCATGGTTTGGGTCAGGCGCACCTTAGTCTTCAGGGTGACATCCTTGCTCTTCAACACTTTGAAGAAGTCCTTTGCAGCAGATTTACCTAATGCAATGCACCTTTTGATTTCTTGACTGCTGCTTCCATGGGTGTTGATTGTGGATCCAAGTAAAATGAAATCCTTGACAACTTCAATCTTTTCTTCATTTATCATGATGTTGCTCATTGGTCCAGTTGTGAGGATTTTTGTTTTCTTTATGTTGCAATCCATATGAGGGCTGTGATCTTTGATCTTCATCAGTAAGTGCTTCAAGTCCTCTTCACTTTCAGCAAGCAAGGTTGTGTCATCTTCATAAAGCAGGTTGTTAATGAGCCTTCCTCCCAATCCTAATGCCCCATTTTTCTTCATATAGTCCAGCTTCTCAGATTATTTGCCAGCAGACAGATTGAATAGGTATGGTGAAAGGATACAACCCTGATGCTTGATTTTAAACCATAGAGTATCCCCCTGTTCAAAAGACTGCCTCTTGATCTATGTAAAGGTTCCTCATGAGCACAATTAAGTGTTCTGGAATTTCCATTCTTCATAACGTTATCCATAATTTTTTATGATCCACACAGTCGAATGCCTTTGCATAGTCTATAAAACACAGGTAAACATCTTTCTGGTATTCTCTGCTTTCAGCCAGGATCCATCTGACATCAGCAATGATATCCCTTGCTCCATGTCCTCTTCTGAATCTGGCTTGAATTTCTGGCAGTTCCCTGTCAATGTACTGCTGCAAACACTTTTGAATGACCGTGAGCAAAATTTAATTGTTTGTGATATTAAAGATATTGTTTGATAATTTCTGCATTCTGTTGGATCATTTTTCTTTGGCATGGGTAAAATATGGATCTCTTCCAGTTGGTTGGCCAGGTAGCTGTCTTCCAAATTTCTCTGCATAGATGAGTGACCACTTCCAGTATTGCATCCATTTTTAAACATCTCAATTGGTATTCTGTCAATTCCCGGAGCTTTGTTTCTCACCAGTGCTTTCAGTGCAGCTTGGATCTCTTCCTTCAGTACCATCGGTTCATGATCATGTGCTACCTCCTGAAATGTTTGAATGTCATCCAGTTCTTTTTGGAACATTGACTGTGTGTATTCCTTTCACCTTCTTGGATCATTTAATATTTTCCCCGTAGAATCCTTCAATATTGTAGTTTGAGGCTTGATTTTTTTTCTTCGGTTCTTTCAGCTTGAGAAATGCTGAGTGTGTTCTTCCCTTTTTGTTTTCTAACTCCAGGTCTTTGCATGTTTCATTATAATACTTTCCATCGTCTTTTCGAGCTACCCCTTGAAATTTTCTGTTCAGCTCTTTTACTTCATCATTCCTTCCTTTTGCTTTAGCTACTCTATGTCCAAGTGAGACTTTCAGAGTCTCTTCTGACATCCATTTTGGTCTTTTCTTTCTTTCCTGTCTTTTTAATGACCTTTTTGCTTTCTTCACATACGATATCCTTGATGTCATTCCACAGTTTGTCTGATCGTCAGTCATTAGTGTTCAATGCATAAATCTCTTCTTGAGATGGTCTCTAAATTCAGGTGGGATATACTCAAGGCTCTCATGGACTCGTTCTAATTTTAACTTCAACTTGAACTTGCATATGAGCAATTTAAGACCTGTTCCACAGTTAGCCCGTGGCCTTGTTCTGACTGATGATATTGAGATTTTCCGTTGTCTCTTTCTACAGATGTAGTCAATTTGATTACTGTGTATTCCATCTGGCAAAGTCCACATGTATAGTATCCGTTTATGTTGTTGAAAAAAAGTATTTGCAATGAAGAAGTCGTTGGTCTTGCAAAATTCCATCACGTGATCTCTGGCGTCATTTGTATTACCAAGGCCATATTTTCCAACTACCAATCCTTCTTTGTTTCCAACCTTTGCATTACAATCACCAGCAATTATCAATGTGTTTTGATTGTATGTTTGATCAATTTTGACTGCAGAAGTTGGTAATAATCTTCAGTTTCTTCATCTTTGGCCTTAGTGGTTGGTGTGTTAATTTGAATAATAGTTGTATTAACTGGTCTGCCTTGTAAGCGTATGGATATTATCCTATCACTAGCGGCGGTGTACTTCAGCATAGGCATTGAGATATTCTTTTTGATGACTAATGTGATGCCATTCATCTTCAATTTGTCCTTCCCAGCATTGTAGACCGTATGATTGTCTCATTCAAAATGACCAATACCAGTTGATTTCAGCTCACTCATGCCTAGGATATCAATATTTATGCATTCCATTTCATTGTAACATGTGTAAACACACATATATAAAAAAAATTTTTTTTTGACACACACAAATGTATAACCAAAAAAAAGGAAGAAATACTCATAAGAATTACAGTCATCGTTTCTGCAATTAATTACCTGGTTGTAGCTGGTATTTAGAACTATATTATTCCACCTCACATTCCATACTCCCTTTGCCCTCAGCAAGCACCTCAACTAATTGCAGTTCTTTGAAGGTGGGGACACCCAAACCTTAGTTCCTGAAGGATCTAGGCCTTTAGTAATTATTTTAAGAATTAGGTACCTGTAGTTTTTTTTAGTTTGCATATGAGTCAGAATCAACTGAAAGGCAACAGGTTTGGTTTTTAGGTTTAGTTTACATTGACTTCAATTACAGGGCATATCAGTACTAAGAGACCCCCTAAGGGGGCCCAATTTCTCTTAGGTAATCAGAATCAATCACACCATCCAATATGGTAGCTCCCTTCTTTGCCTGTTGAACCAGAGGAGTGAGGAGCCCAATGTGGCAGGGCATTCTTAACATCCAATTCAATGGAATCAGTGTTGTGTCTCCTGATACAAGCATTATTGCTTCCTTTGGAACTAAAATCTCTAGATTAGCAGAGAATAAGGTCACAGGGACAAGAAGAAAAAATTTTGGAATGAGTCACTAGGGGTAACACTCCCACTTCCACCACTTGATTCCTGGACCAGTAAAACCTGGCTGTGGGAGAAACAATGCCATATATTAGGTCCTGGTTTAAAGAATACACAGACTTCTAGAGAACTTTGTACAAGCCCTGCAAGGCATTGCCACCTAGATGGCGCTGTAATTGAGTCTTTAAAAGGCCATTCTTTCATTCTATCAGGCCAACTGCTTCACAATGATGGGGGAACATGATAAGAACAGTGAATTCCATGGGCATGGGATCATTATCTCACTTCATTTGTTTTGAATTGAGTTCTTTGAAAAAAGGTGATGCTATCCTTGATGGTGGATAAGGCATTCTGTAAGTCCACAGACTGTAATTTTGGCAGAAGGATTGCATGCAAGGAAGGCAAATCTGTATCCAGAGTGTCGATTCCAATAAGAACAAAATGTCACCCTTTTCCTGATAGAAGTGGTTCAAATGTAGTTAACCGGCCACCACGTTGCTGGCTGATCATCCCAAGCAATGGTGTCATATTGGGGACTGTGTCAGTCTGCTGCTGGCAGATTGGACACTCAGCAGTGACATAGCCAACCTGGCCTTCGTGAGTGGAAGGAAGTCCATGTTGGTTAGTCCATGCATAACTTTCACTCCTGTCACCACAGCCACTTTGTTCACGAGCCCTTTGGGCAATGACAGGAGTTACTGGGGAAAGACCCTGACTGTTATCCACAGAATGCATCATCTTACCCACTCGACTGTAAAAGTAGCCCTTGTCTAGGTCAACCTTTGGTGAACTTTCATGTGAGACACAAATATCTTCACTTCTTTGGCTCATTCAGAGAAGTCTATCCACATATCTCTTCCTTATACAAATTTACCGATCATGGTCATTCCTAGTCCCTGACCTTCCAGCCTAAGCTTTGGCCACAACCCATGGATGGGTACACAATCGCTCTTCTGGCCATTTTCCCTTCCAAGCAAAATAAACATCAGGTGCACTACTTGAAGCCTGCCCACTGAGAGGATTTCGCTTCATCACTTCCCTTCAGGGAAGTCCCAGAAAGAGGCTAAAGTCCAGCAGCTATCTACTTTCAAATGGTACCTGCATATCACACACAACCATCTGTAAACCAAGCTCCAGTTTTTTCTTCCTCAGTCAACTGATCATAAGGAACTCCTTTTGAGGCCATAGGTGCAGAGTTGTAGGGGGAAGGTAATATGTCAGGAGTGGTGACCATGGGCATTTGATCCACTTCCTCATGTAACATGTTTGTGCCTTCAGGGCTTCTCAAGCTCTATCTCGTATGTACCTCTTCCATTTGATGATGAAGTACTGCTGTACACATCCAATTTTATGACACTGCGGGTCAGACAACACCCAGTTCATGATGAGCAGCTCAGGCTGCATGGTAACTTGGTGGTCTACAGTTAAGCCTTAAGTCTCTACTAAGGCCCAGTAACAAGCCAAAAGACATTTCTCAAAATAGAGTAGTTATCTGCAGAGAGCGTTCAGGTTTCCTCCCAAATCCTAAAGGTATGCACTGTGATTCTACAATAGGAGGCTACCAAATACTCCAAACAACATCTTTATCTGCTACTGACACTTCAAGCACCATTGGATCAGCTGTATTAAATGATCCAAGTGACAGAAGAGCTTGCACAGCAGGCTGAACCTGTTGCAGAGCCTTCTCTTGTTCTGGGCCCCACTCAAAACTAGTAGCTTTCTCAATAACTTTGTTTATATACCTGAGTAACACACTCAAATGAGGGATACGTTGCCTCCAAAATAAAAAAATGCTTACCAGGCACTGTGTCTCCTTTTTTGTTGTAGGAGGTGCAGACGCAACACTTTATCCTTCATTTTAGAAGAAATACCCCATCAGGCTCCACACGACTGGATCCCTAGAAATTTCACTGAGGTGGAAGGTACCTGTATATTTGTCAGGTTAATTTTCCACCCTCTGGCACACAAATGTCTTACCAGTAAGTCTAGAGTTGTTGATACCTCTTTCTTACTAGGTCCAATCAGCACAATGTCCTCAATGTAATGAACCAGTGTGACATTTTATGTATGGGACAGATGATCAAGGTCCCTGAGGACTAATTATGACACAAGACTGGGAAGTTAATATATCCCTGGGTAGGACAGCGAAGATGTATTTCTAGCCTTGCCAGCTGAAGACAAAATGTTTCTGGTGGTCTTTAGAAATAGATATTGAGAAAAAGGTGTTGGACAGATCAATAGCTGCGTACCAGGTACGAGGAGATGTATTTATTTGCTCAAGGAATAAACCGCATCTTGAGCAGCAGCTGCAATTGCAGTCACAGCCTGGTTAAATTTACAATAATCCACTGTCATTCTCCAAGATCCACTTGTTTTTTGCACAGGCCAAATAGGTGAGTTAAATGGGGTTGCATCCTTCAAGTCCTTGATGGTGGCACTAATCTCTACAATCCCTCCAGGAATACAGTATTGTTTTTTATTTACTATTTTCTTAGGCAGAGGCAGTTCTAATGACTTCCGCTTGGCCTTTTCTACCATAATAGCCTTCACTCCACATGTCAGGGATCCAGTGTAGGGATTCTGCCATTTGCTGAGTATTTCTATTTCAATTATGCATTCTGAAACTGGAAAAATCACTACAGGATGGGTTCGGGGACCCACTGGACCCACTGTTAGATGGACATGAACTAAGACTCCATTTATAACCTGACCTACATATATCCCTATTCCGATTGGTGGGCCACAGTGATGTTTTGATTCGCCTTAAATTAGTGTTAGTTCAGAGCCATTGTCCAGTAATCTCCAAAAAGTCTGATTATTTCCTTTTCCGTAATGAACAGTCACTCTCATAAAAGGACTCAGATCCCTTTGGGGAAGGCTGGGAGAAAGATTAACGATTTAAATTGTTTACAGTGTAACGTGGTTCTTCCTCAAGGGTTCTTGGCCTCCCGTTCATTCAAGGGGTTGTGGATCTGTAAACTGGCTCAATTCTGGGAATTTATTGAGGGACTATGACTCTTTCTTTTGTGATTCAAGTTAGATTGTCATTCACTTAACACAGAACTCTTCCTCTTACATAGAACAAGTAAATATTTAGTAGGTTCACTTCCATTTCACTCTTAGGGATGCCATGACTAATTACCCTATGGCATAAGCCCATTCTAGTACATTATCCTGAGTACTGCTTTGACTCTGTTCTCCATTATGGTAGCCATGCCCATCTTGTCTTTGGCAATTAAGTGCCACCACTTCACCCC
The DNA here is from genome assembly GCF_030014295.1 of Loxodonta africana. Classification (NCBI taxonomy): domain Eukaryota; kingdom Metazoa; phylum Chordata; class Mammalia; order Proboscidea; family Elephantidae; genus Loxodonta; species Loxodonta africana. The sequence goes on along the minus strand of NC_087369.1, from coordinate 91,676,283 downwards.
TGATACCCCAAAATCCAATCACCCTCATTGTAATTAGATTCCCCAACTCAGTGAAGGCAGTTCCCAGTGTAATATTTGGCCTACGTAGAAGAGCAATCACGTCAGTCTTCAAGGATGCTGAGGCTCCCTTCACAAATTTATTCCTCTCAGTTGTGTTGAAAGGTGTGTCCTCTGGGCACTCCCTGGGTGAGTCTGTGAGTCAAACATGAAAAATCCATTCCAAAATTGCAATTTCTTTGTTACTGTGGTTACCTTCTTTCACTGCCTATACCAAGGCAGCTCTGACATTTCAAATTCATTTGGCCATATTTTGTGTGGGCCATATTTGGGTCCATGTTACAGTCAACCAACCAAATAAACTATCAGATCCTTTTCTAACCTCTCAAGGTGAAACACTGAATGAAGAATCTCTATCTAGTGGGTCCATATCAATAAACTCAGACTGATCCAACTTTATGTTCCTTACACCATTATCCCACACCCTAATATCCATTCCAACACATATTCCCCACTTCTCTGTTTGTATACATTTTAAAAATCAAGAAGTTCTTTTGGAGCATAGCATACCTCCTTATAGGTCATACTTTGTACCTCACCTCTTGGGGCTTGCTGTGACTTGAGCCTAGTTTTAGGCCTAGAAGGAAAAATGGGTGGTGGGGTAGATTCTGCGGGTTTTCAGAAATCTCTTACAAGGCATCTGCCTCAGGGTGACACCTCAGGCACTGCCTCAGGCAATGCCCCAGGTAATGCCTTAGGCAAGGACTCCTCAGACTCACTTAGGTTAATTTTATCACATGAGTGTGGGAGGGCTGATTTTCCTGGCAAAGGTGACTTAACAGACAAAACTGGGTTAATTTCTTCAGATGCAGTGGAAAGGCTGGTTACATTGGCAATGGTGACTCAATAGAATTTAGGAACGCATTGTCTCTGGCTTCATCGATATCTGCCTATATATCTCCATCCCAAGTTTCAATATCTCATTTTTTTTCCCAATCAATGCCCTCACTTTAACTTCAAACACGTTTTGATGTTGGGAATTCATTTTGCATTGTAATTCAGTCACCCTTAGGATAAAACTCCAGGTTTGATTTTCAGCAGTATTAGCTCTGGTACCATAAGAAATAAGCTTTCTTTCAGGGCACAAATAGCAACTTTCTGGTCCTTTATGTTGCACTTGAGCTGGGACTTTGAAGCCCTGAGCTCGTCCTTCTCTTTCTCCACTTTATCTATCGAAAATAGGAGCAACGAACCAGCTTCATTGTACTTGTCAGTTTTGAGATAGGGAAGAAACAGGGACTGAGCCCCTAGACAAGGAGCCTTGCATCATCTGCAATTTACAACTTACTTAAAAAAAATATGTGCTTGGCTAATGATGCAAAGCCCCCATCCTTGAATGTGTGATAAGGAAAGAACAAACAATATACTCCCTTGTAAGATGTTTTTCAGAGAAACTGGCCCTGGAACATGCACAGACATCTGCAAGGTAACTGACAGATGACTACTGCCTGATGATTCCCAGAAAACCCACGAGTAGAGATGACACAATTATCCTACTCTAAACTATAAGAGCTGTGACCTCCCTGACTCTGACGAGTCATTCTTTTAGAGAGGCTTAGTCCTTCACTGACTTCTTTTGCTTGACTCAAGCAAAATAAAGCTTGCTGAAGATAAAGTGTGTCTTTTGCATGTATTCTTACTTGGGAAAAGACAAGGACCTTTTATGTCAGATTGGCTATTGGTAACAGTTTGATAAAAATTTTGAAAGATACCAAATACACATTCACACAAAGCCTTGTTTCTCAAGTATTTGAGCCAAATGTGATGATGTATTGTGTATTAACAATACTTTACTACTGGAAATAGAGTCATTAATGCCTTTAAATCTAGCCAGACTTGAGAACCAATTCAGGGAACTCGGCTTTAACATTTTTATTCTTCTAGAACTACTCTCAGTACGAAATGCCTTAGTCTAGGTTCTCTACAGGAGCAAAACTAGTGAAATGTTTACATAATTATGTACAGAGAGATATACTTCAAGGACATGGCTCACACAATTATGGGGCCTGGCAAATCACAAATCCATGGGTCTTGTGGCAAGCTGGAGGCCTCTGCTGGCTCACAACATTTCAGAGGCTGGTAAATCCAAGATCTGGAGGTCAGGTGGCAGAGTGAAGACTTCTGCAGGTTTATATGCCAGGAAATGGAGGACAGGTGATAAGAAGAATGCAGTGTTGAGACAGAGAGAGAGAGAGATCTTTGCCAGACATCCATTTATTTACTGGAGGCAGGCCACACCCCCTAGGGCTGCTTATATCAGATCACTGGATGGAAGGTGATTACATTACATTACATTATGGAAGAGTGCCTAGTCCAGTGTCTGCCAAACCACTGAGAATCATAGCCTAGCCAAGTTGACACATAACATTTACCATCACACCAGGTAAAACAATCAGTTACACATGCACAAACACACAAAACATAATCATGATACACTCCTCAGCTCAGGTGTGAAAAGTAATCACAAAGTCATAACAACATAAATAATGGCCACCAAGCCAAAATTTTTATTCTAACTATATTTGGAAGTTAGAGCAAAGGGAAGTAAGTAGTAGGGTGGTGTTGATGAATCAATAACATCAATAGATAAAGTCTAAAATAATCAATTATAAACATATTTTTAAAATGTATAGAGTTAAGTGCCAGGAAAAAAAAAAAACTTAAATAGTTGAGTTTTCCTGTTAGTGTGATGAGCAGTAATATGAAAGGGACAGCTATTTTTTGTAAGACATTTCTTACTTATTAGTAATAATAATTGATAGGTAAATATTACTGTGATAAAAATAAAAAGTAAACCATAAAGTTTTAATACAACTTTTTTTTTTTCTGAAAAAACACTTGAATTTCCAGATTAAATGTACAAATCATGCCCAGGGAAAACTGATGGAATATTATCAGTATCAAGATGATATTGATGAAGTTACAGAGTAAGAAAGAATCCTATGGCATCTAGACTTAAAAAAAAAAAAGCTTATGTGCATGAATTATCATAATTTTAACAACTTTTTTTTTTTGGAAAAAAGTATAAGCAGAGGGATTAGTCTCTTTACACAAAAATTAGACAACTAATTTTTGTGTAAAGAGAGAAGAAAGTAAAGGATAAATGAGGACACTATACAATATAATATAAATGATTTATTGTTAGCAGTAAGTCATAATGTTCAATTACAAAGAACATACAATTCGCACATATGCACAAATTTCAAGACATAAAGATCAAAATAATTCAAATTAGTTTTATAAAACTAACCTTCCACTGAAACCCAAAATTAACAATAAAAAAAACTTTCAGACCAATTTCAATAAATATCACTACAAAAATCTTAAATCAAATATTAACAAATATGATGTAGCCATACAGTAGAGTCATGAGATTAAGTTCTAAAGTCAGCAAATAAATTAAAAACAGAGGATAATCCAAATCACCCTTTAAAATTCTTTATATTGCCTGTAAAGTATGGTATATATGAATTTGTGCTTATAACTCTACAGTAATATGTCTATTCTTACAGTATACATTTGTTTTCTCCAGCATGGGCGCAATTCACTGATTCTGTTGTTGAACATCATATGAAGTTGTTGGCTTGGTTTAGGGACTATGGTGTATGATAAATACCTTAAACATTAGAGTTGGAATCTAGTGAAGGAAAAGCAAATTAATGTTTCATATGTCAAGCTCATTCTAGGACACACTTTTATGTGGAATGGTAGGTGGTCACTTGTAATATTTAAAATGATGTTTTATCTCTTCTCTCTTTCTCAGCCACTCTCTTTCTCTCATCAACCTCTCTCTCTGAATTTGGTTGAATTTACATGAGTTAAATGTGCTTGTGAAATAAGCCTATCGTACTTTAGAAGAACAGTACCCTATAATCAAATGCAATTTATTCCAGGAGTGCAAGGATAGTTAAATATTATAAAATTTATTAATATATTGAATATGCTGAATATAATCTATTCTCCAAGGTATTAGTTCAAAGATTTTTTTAAAAAGTTCAATATATGTCAAAAAGCCATTTAACAAAATCCACATCCCATTACTGGATCTTAAAAAATTATAATAAAGTTAAGAGAGATGCGATTAAAGGAACAACCAGAAGAGAAATAATAAGACTGCTGAAGCATTGTGAAGAATGCAACAATGTTACTGAAAAATTTGTGCAGAAATTATTGAATGGGAAGCTAACCTGCTGTGTAAACTTTCACTTAAAATGCAATAAAATATTGTTTTTTTTTTTAAGGAGATGTGTTGGACCTATATGAAGAAAATTAAAAATTCTACTTAGGATAAGAATCAAGAAAGAAGATTTGACAAAATGGAAAGACATTTTATTATTGAATAAAAAGAAAAGAGTTGCATTTGTAGAAGGTGTAACTTATCCCTAAATCATCCTGTAAATCCAATATAATATCAATGAAAACTCAAACAATACTATTTTTTCAATTTTAGAAATGTATGCTAAAGTTTATCTAAAAAAAAAAGTACATGCAAAGATAGCCAAAAAATAAAGCAAGAAGGCTAAACTAACCCTACCAGATAATTAAAAACAGTCTGATACCGCCCCATGAATAAATAGGTCAATGAAACAGAATAAAAAGTCTAGAAGTAGACTGAATAAATATGAAATTCAGAATATTACACGGAAGATATTTTAAATCAGCAGAGAGATGTTAGGTAAATTAATAAATCAAATTAGGCCAACTGGCCAGTCACTTGGGTAAAAAATGTTAATTTTCTTCTTTACCCTTTACAGCAATATAAGGTAAAGATGAAACAAAGCTACAAGAAAAAAAATAAATAAATATTATCGAAGCACTCTTAGAAGGAATACTGAGTGCCTTTTTGAAAAAAATCCTGTGGGGAGGGGAATTAGTCTAAGCATGACAGAAGACAGAATCATTATTGAAAAAGATGAATATGACTCTTAAAACCTTCTACAAGAAAAATATCATAAAGAAAATTTTAAAAAACTAAAAATTATAAAAAAACACATATAACAAAAATCTAATTTCTGTAATATACAGACAGCTTATAAATCAATAGAAAAAAAGAAATTGATAGAAAAATCAGAAATAGTTTGAAAAAAATTTTTTTAATTGGCCAATAAGCATATAAAGATGTTTCACTTCACTCATTTAAAGAAATGCAAATATAAATAATAAGATAACACCACTTTTCAACCACCCAATTGGGGAATATTCAAACTTTCATGATATTCATATCTTGCTCACCCTGCACACTGTTGATCAAAATTTTACAAGTACGTACCTTTCGAAACAGCAATTACACTAATAAAATTTTATCTATCAGTATCCTCACAGAAGTATCTAACAATATGTATACAAAGATGTCTATGCAGCATTGTTAATGATAGCAAAATGTAGAATCAATTAATTATTATTCAGTGAGGGATAAGTTAAATAAATTGTCATACATTTATATTGTGGACTATAAGGGAGCTGTTAAAAAGTATAAGGTACATCTCTGTGTGCTGCTCTGAGAAAATGCAGATATATTACTAAGGGAAAACAAGGAAAGTCCAGAACAGTAAATAGATCATAATTTCCTTTCACTTTTTGTAAAAAATGATTGTGACAGGCCTGCCTCCTGGTATTCACATTTTTGTGTAATCCCCTCCTTGGAGTGTGAGTGACTTGCTTCTAACCAATAAGAATATGGCAAAGGTGACGGGTTGTAGGTGATTATTTAAACATTATTACTTTACATAAGATTGTAAGACCCATCTTGTGAAGATATGCATTCTCCTTTGCTGGGAAGGCCTACCTGACAAGGAACTGAAGGCAGCCACTGGCTGACAACCAGCATAAAACTGAAGCCTCTAGTCCAACATCCTACAAAGAATTGAATGGTGCTAACAATCACGTGAACTTGGAAGAGAATTCTTCAGAATTCAATCTCAGATGAGACAGCAGCCCCAGCCTACACCTTGGTTACAGTTTTGAGAGTGAGTCCCTAAGGCAGAGGACCCAGTTAAGCTATACCAAGACTCCGGACTCACCAAAACTGTGACATAATAAATGTATGTTGTTTTGAAATGCTGTTTGTGACATTGTTATACAGCAATAGATGACTAATTTAATTTTACGTATGTATAACCTATCATAGAACATTTCTAAAAGGATAAACCAGAACTTAGTGACTACCTATGGAGAGTGGGACAAGGGATCAGGGTAAGAGAGATAGTTTTACTTCTCACTTTAAACACACTTCAAACATTTGTAAAAATAATCAGGAGTATTATTACTTTTATTTTGAAAATGAAAATAAGGCAAGAATGGGCACTCTGTACAAATGGCAAGAGGAATACCGAAATCTTTAGTTATGATACCATGCAAATTATTGGGTCAATGATACCCACTTTACCCCCGCTTCTTATTTTAAAGATGGAGAAACTGAGATGCAACCAAGAGAAATGACTTATTATTTATACTTTATATACTACCCAAAAGTCTTTGTGAAGCTCACAATGAAAGAAACAGACATACTAGGGCAATTAAAAAAGAGCAAGAACTATGTAATGGAGAGGGGAAGAACATAGTCATAATCAGAAACAGGCTAAAAAGGTAGATGCCAAAACTCAGTAGAAACTTTATCTTTGAATTCCTAAGGAGACAAGGCAAAAAGGGAAATACACCAAGTTACATAGTTCTTATTATCTGATAAAGAAATGCATCCCAATGTGCCAAAGGAAACAGCCTTCTTCATAACACAAAACTCAAATGAATAGATCTTGTAAATTCTTATGGACAGAATATTTTTACCCTGCATACAAATGAATCAGAACATGGAATTTGGTGTTTGACAGGGCCAGGCTTAAAGTCCAGCAAATCACTTTTTTTTTTTTATCATGTTCTTTAAGCCTGTTTCCTCATTTGTAAAAATCATGATAATAATACGATAAAATAATATATGTAAACTTCTTACTCCATTGCCTGTCACATATTAAGTGCTCAATAATTATTGGAGTTATGTGTATATGCGTGTCTTTGAAATAGTTATCTTACCAAAAATACGTAAGTATTTTTCATATTGTCATTTGCCATATTGATCCTCAGTGAAAAGTCAAGGAGAAGATATTAAAATATATTTCTGTGAGGGAATGTTAAGGATAGATGAAGTAAGTTTTCCAAGGTCACAGAACCAGTATGTGCTACAGCCTGAACTAAAACCCAGGTCTCCTGATTTCTGGATCAGCGCTTCTTTCACCATTCCATGCTGCTGCTTGAAGGAATCAGAGCTCGACTTGACTGGATGGTGAGAATTGCATTGCCTGCAATTGTTTTCTCCATCCATTTGCTTCTGCCTATTCCTAGTTGTGCAACAAAGAAAATGGGTGTTGTTTATTATCGTAAGATTACTGAGATCTGAGTAGGAAAGGAATTCCCACTAGTTTCACATACCCATTTTATTAGCTGTTTTCCTCACTGCAGGTCTGTATGTGCCACATGTTACACTGTTTTGTTTTGCCTTGCTTAAACTAGCACCAAAGCTTGCAATTTGATGCTGCCTTAACTAACCCCCCCGCAACCCGTCCACAGGCAGGGTGTCAGGAGGGCACTCTTCTGGCATGTGCCTTCCCTCCTGGACACATGTTTGTCAAACTGTCACTCAACTTTTCAGACCATTAATTTGTTAGCCGATTTTCCACAGGCCTTGTAAGGGCATAACCTCCCTGATGGGCCTACACAATTCCAGATTTCCAATTCAATGGTATTTTGGCTTGGAACCACTAGGATCTGAGGACTTTGGACTTTTATTGCAGGTGGCTGGTGAGATGGGGCTGGTGGTGTGGGAGTGTGTGGGTGCAGATAACAGACCTCAGTGCAAGGCTAGAAGACTAATAGCCAAAAGCAGCTATAATCAGATGCTTCTTCAAGACACCAACGAATTATTTAGACACGCTATTTATTATTTGGGGCCCTGGTGGCACAGTGGTTAAAGCACTTGGCTGCTAACTGAAAAGTCAGGAGTTCTAGCCCGTTGGTGAAGCCACAGGAGAAAGATGTGGTAATCTGCTCCCACAAAAGATTTACAGCCTTGAAAATCCAATAGGGCAGCTCTACTCTGTCCTATAGGGTAAATGTGAGTCTGAATAGATGCAGTGGGTCTGGGTTTGGGGTATTTACTATTTGGTGAACCCCAAGGAAAGTTTTAATAGAGAGGATTTGGGAGGGTTGGTGGAGAGGACACAAAAGAAATAGAAGTGGGTGGAATGCAACAGCATTAGGCAACATGGCCTAATTAAAACTCATGCCTGACACACAACGTGGAACTTTATTCTCAGTCATTTGCATCGAGAGTGGGTAGAAATAAAATGGTAAAAAGATAAAGGACCTAAATTTTCAAAGGCAGGATTTAAAGTGGATAGGACTTTGAGGGCCCTGCAGGAATTTGTAGGAAGGACTTCTATTCCAATTTAAAATTTCTTTGGAGTAAGTGATTCAATTCATTTAATACATGTTAGGCAAGTTTATGTCTTGCTAATTCTCTAAGTGCTTTAGAATAGCTCATGGATTACAGCTTCTAGGTATGATTACAAGTTGTTTCTCTCACTGAACTTGGCCAAATTTAATATACCTTATAAATCATGTGGTTTCATATATGCACTCCCACTAGCTCTATCCTCTAGTATTATTGCCTGGAAGAACCTTACACTTGGGGATAGCAGAGACTCATTGTCTTAGTGACCTACGGAAGTTGTTTCATCGGGAGCACAGTAACTTGGGCAACCGGTTCTGCCTATACTTGCTATGAGCCATGAGGATGGGACTTACCCAGATGAGAAGATGGAAGAACAAAAAAGTGAAATGTAGTCTGCATACTTGAAGTACAACCTTTCCTAGGATTATTTTCATTTTAAGGAGGAAATTTGAAGCACTCATGTCTTGGTTATCCAGTGCTGCTATAACAGAAATACCAAGTGGGTAGCTGTAATAAACAGAAATCTATTTTTTCACACTTTAGGAGGCTAGAAGTCTGAATTCAGGGTGTGGGCTCTAGGCGAGGGCTTTCTCTCTCTGTCAGCTCAGAGGAAGATTGTTGTCTCTTTGAGCTTCTGTTCCTGGGTGATCTTCTTGTAGGCTGGCATCTCTTTTCTCCCATCTCTGCTCTCTCCCTTGCTTCTTTAATCAATTTTACATCTCAAAAAAGATAGACTCAAGATACACCCTAGTCTTTCTTCATTAGCATAACAAATACAACCTAATTCTCATTAATATAACCTAAACTTGCTTCATTAACAAAACACAGACCATTCGCAAATAGGATTATAATCATAGGCGGAGTTTAGGATTTACAACACACACTTTTGGGGGACACAATTCAATCCATACCAACTCACAAATTTTCTGAGATTCCCACCCAGTTAATCTTTAATGGTGGCATTTCAGACACCACAACAGGACACACACATGATTCCTCAAAATTTATACAGTAGCATGAGGGACAGAAATTCTGGCCCTCCGGCTCTTTCTTCCCTTGAGTTTGCCTTTCTTATTAATTGTGTCATTGTTTTTTTTTTCTTTTACTTGTATCATGGATTGAATTGTGTCTCCCCAAAATATAAGTCACCTTGGTTAGGCCATGATTCCCAGTATCGTGTGGTTGTCCTCCATTTTTTGATTGTAACTTTATGTTAAAGAGGATTAGGGTAAGATTGTAACACACTTACTAAGGTCACATCTCTGATCCAATGTAAAGGGAGTTTCCCTGAACTGTGGCCTGCACCACCTTTTATCTTACAAGAAATAAAAGGGAAGGGAAGCAACCAGAGAGGGGGGACCTCATACCACTAAGAAAGCAGAGTCAGGAGAGGAGCGTGTCCTTTGGATCTGGGGTTCCTGCCCAGAGAAACTTCTAGGCCAGGAGAACATTGATGACAAGGACCTTCCTCCAGAGCTGACAGAGAAAGCCTTCCCCCTGGAGCTGATACCCTGAATTTGGACTTCTAGCTACTAGACTATGAGAAAATTAATTTCTCTTTGTTAAAGCCATTCACTTGTGGTATTTCTGTTATAGCAGCACTAGATAATAAGACAACTTGTCTGTCTCACTAGTTTGTAAACTCCATGCAGGTAGGGACCATCTGTATCTCAAGTGCCTGATTCATAATAGCTTCTCAATAAATACTTGTTGAATGAATGAATTAATTAACAATTAGTTGAATAGAAGAAGCATTCTGAATTCCCAGCCATTGGCTATGAGTCTTTTCTCTGAGCTCTGGTTCCCATGTTCTTTAGTCTGGATACAGTTAGTTTGCTTTTGTTTTGTTTTAACATGTGATCCAAAATAGAAAAATGAGTTAGATAATAGCCATGGTGCTCTTAGGCTCAGCTATAGAATTTTCAGTATTTCTGCAGTTTCAGAAAACAACACTCAGAGGGGTTAGAATAAACAATGTGTATATTGGTTCCCAATTTGTTTTTTCCACTTTTGAAGAATTTCCTTTCCCCCTTCATGTACATGTTCCAAAGAGCCTCAGAGTCCTGAAATGGAGGTTTCTTGTATGTCACATTTCAGAGCCAAATCTCCCATGTCTTTGAAATATTGAAGTCCATCCAACAACCCCCACTAGGCCTTGTTTGTTGATTGGGTCACAGAAGTTCCTTAAAATGAAAGGATCAATACTCAAGGTAATGTAACTCAATTTCCTTGGATTTAGCAGCTGCAGCACTGCAAATGCTTTCAAAATTGATCTTTAGGCCATTGGACAACGGGATCCTTGACACTGTTATAGATTTTGTGCTGGCATGTTCACCAGCTACTTTAAATGGACCCACATTGTTCTTACCTGTTTTTCTTAATAGGATTAGATGTGTCCCACCAAGCTCAATGCCCTTGACCGTAAGCACCTTACGTTGACCATGACATAAAGTAACTTAGTTCAGCCTGCCACATATGCTTTGTAGATACACTAATATAGTTGTTTCCTGGGAACAACAGCAGCAGGGGCTTCATGCAAACAGAGACCTTCTATGTCTTACTCATTGTTGTATCCTCAGAACATAGAAGAGTGCTAAGCACCTGGTAGACATTCAGTAAACACTTGTTTAATGATTAAATGAATGAATCCCTCAAATATAAACTCCCTCTAAATATAAAAAAATTTAAAAACATTGACAATAATGCACCCAAAGAAACAGTTCATAAATGGATGACTATGTAGTCTCATTTATATTCAAATTTAAATCATGGAGTCCAAGTGTAGTTTAAGGAACATGTTAGTATAGCAGTAGTTGTGACCTAATCAACAGCATTGTATTTTGTGGAAACAGACTATGTATGGCCACAAGAGAGCTATGTTTGCAAGGCATTTAGGAAAGTCTGAACAGAAAGAGGGACATTTTTTCAGTGACTTTCCAGCTCGCCAAGGGGAAGGGTGACCTAACCAGCTGACCAAGGTATCCTATTTTCAGGTTTATCTCCACAGTGGAAGAGATGCTTTCGGTTATTCTAGTTAAATGTATGTCTTAGTCAACTAAGGCTATCCAGCATACGCTTCTTGTTTTGGTTCTGTGCTTAACAGGAAACCTCCAGGTTATAATTTCATTCATTCAATAATTTAAGAAATATATAACATATACAACTTTGTCTAGGTATATTCTAGGATTCCCCTGCATGTCTGTCAGTTTGTCGTACTGTGGGGGCTTGTGTGTCGCTGTGATGCTGGAAGCTATGCCACCAGTATTCAGATACCAGCAGGGTCACCCATGGAGGACAGGCTTCAGCTGAGCTTTCAGCCTAAGACAGACTAGAAAAAAAGACCCAGCAGTCTATTTCTGAAAAGCATCAGCCAGTGAGAACCTTATGAATAGCAGCGGAACATTGTCTGATATAGTGCTGGAAGATGAGCCCCCCCGGTTGGAAGGCACACAAAAGATGACTGGGGAAGAGCTGCCTCCTCAAAGTAGAGTCGACCTTAATGACGTGGATGAAGTAAAGCTTCCGGGACCTTCATTTGCTGATGTGGCATGACTCAAAATGAGAAGAAACAGCTGCAAACATCCATTAAAAATCGGAACCTGGAATATACGAAGTATGAATCTAGGAAAATTAGAAATCATCAAAAATGAAACGGAATGCATAAACATCGATATCCTAGGCATTAGTGAGCTGAAATGGACTGGTATTGACCATTTTGAATTGGACAATCATATAGTTTACTATGCTGGAACTGACAGCTTGAAGAGGAATGGTGTTGCATTCATCATCAAAAAGAACATTTCAAGATCTATCCTGAAGTATGATGCTGTCAGTGATAGGATAATATCCATACTCCTACAAGGAAGACCAGTTAATACGACTATTATTCAAGAATACGCACCAACCACTAGGGCCAAAGACGAAAAAATAGAAAATTTTAATCACCTGCTGCAGTCTGAAATTGATCGAACATGCAATCAAGTTGTACGGATAATTACTGGTGATTGGAATGCGAAAGTTGGAAACAAAGAAGGATCAGTAGTTGGAAAATATGGCTTTGGTGATAGAAACAATGCCGGAGATTGCATGATAGAATTTTGCAAGACCAGAGACTTCTTCATTGCAAATACCTTCTTTCACCAATGTAAACAGTGACTATACACCTGGACCTCGCCAGATGGAGCACACAGAAACCAAATTGACTACATCTGTGGAAAGAGACGATGGAAAAGCTCAATATCATCAGTCAGAACAAGGCCAGGGGCCGACTGTGGAACAGAACATCAATTGTTATATGCAAGCTCAAGCTGAAACTGAAGAAAATCAGAGCAAGTCCATAAGAGCCAAAATATGACCATGAGTATACCCCACCTGAATTTAGAGACCATCTGAAGAATAGATTTGACACACTGAACACTAGTGGCCAAAGACCAGACAAGTTGTGGAAAGACATCAGGAACATCATCCATGAAGAAAGCAAGAGGTCATTGAAAAGACAGGAAGGAAAGAAAAGACCAAGATGGATGTCAGAGGAGACTCTGAAACTTTGTCTCGAACATCGAGCAGCTAAAGCAAAAGGAAGAATTGATGAAGTAAAAGAACTGAACAGAAGATTTTAAAGGGCCTCTCGAGAAGACAAAGTAAAGTATTATAATGACATGCGCAAGGAGCTGGAGATGGAAAACCAAAAGGGAAGAACACGCTCAGCGTTTCTCAAGCTGAAAGAACTGAAGAAAAAATTTAAGCCTCGAGTTGCAATAGTGAAGGATTCCATGGGGAAAATATTAAACGACACAGGAAACATCAAAAGAAAATGGAAGGAATATACAGAGTCATTATACCAAAAGAATCAATGTTCAACCATTTCAAGAGGTGGCATATGATCAGGAACCAATGGTACTGAAGGAAGAAGTCCAAGCTGCTCTGAAGGCATTGGCAAAAAACAAGGTTCCAGGAACTGATGGAATATCAATTGAGATGTTTCAACAAACAAATGCAGCATTGGAGGTGCTCACTCGTCTATGCCGAGAAATATGGAAGACAGCTTCCTGGCCAACTGACTGGAAGAGATCCATATTTATGCCTATTTCCAAGAAAGGTGATCCAACCAAATGTGGAAATTAGAGAACAATATCATTAATATCACACGCAAGCAAAATTTTGCTGAAGATCATTCAAAAACGGCTGCAGCAGTATTTCGACAGGGAACTGCCAGAAATTCAGGCTGGTTTCAGAAGGGGACGTGGAACCAGGGATATCATTGCTGCTGTCAGATGGATCCTGGCTGAAAGCAGAGAATACCAGAAGGATGTTTACCTGTGTTTTATTGACTGTGCAAAGGTATTTGACAACAGGGGCTAGGAATACAACATTAAACAGGATAATAAAATCCTCTGCCCTAAAGACATTTACATTACAGAAAAAGACAAAAAATGAAAATTAAACAAGAAAAATCAGTGATGAATGCTACGAAGACAATAAAATCAAGTAATGTGATAGACAGTAACTGGATGAGGAAGAGGGAGATTATGGAGGAGATGAGTACAGGTCTCTGAGGAGATGGTATTTGAGCTGAGATACAAGTGATGAGAAGCAAGCCATGTAAGACATGAATAAAGAGTACTCCGGGAAGAGGGGACAGCATATGCAAAGAATCTGAGGTAGCAAACAGCTTAAAGTTTTAGAGGAACATAAAGATCAATGTAAGAGCATGGGGGAATACTGTATGATGTGAGGTGTGAGAGGTAGGTAAGAGCCTGATGTTGTTGAGTTTTGTGGATGAGTAATTTGGAATTTATCTTAACTGTAATGGAAAAACATCAGAAGATTTTAAGCGGAATGTCATTATTCATGCTTTAAAAAGATCACCAGCTTATCTGTAGAGAGTGAATTGGTGAGGGGGGGAAGAAAGAGTAAAAGCTTGCTATAATATACGCATAAGGTGGAATACCAATTGAGATGTTTCAGCAAACGAATGCAGTGCTGGATGTGCTCATTCGTCTATGCCAAGAAACTTGGAAGACAGCTACCTGGCAAACTGACTGGAAGGGATTCATATTTGTGCCATTCCAAATAAAGTTGATCCAATAAAATGTGGAAACTATTGAACAATATCATTAATATCATATGGAAGTAAAATTTTGCTGAAGATAATTCAAAAGTGGTTTCAGCAGTACATCAACAGGGAACTGCCAGAAATTCAAGCTGGATTCAGAAGAGGATGTTGAATAAGAGGTATCATTGCTGATGTCAGAGAGATCCTGGATGAAAGCAGAGACTACCAGAAAGATGTTGACCTGTGCTTTATTGACTGCATAGATCATAACAAAATATGGATAACGTTGTGAAGAATGGAAATTTCAGGACACTTAATTGTGTTCACGAGGAACCTGTACATAGATCATTTGAACAGAACAAGGGAATATTGGTTAAAATCAGGAAAGGTGTGCGCCAGGGTTGTATCCTTTCGCCATACATATTTTATGTGTATGCTGAGCAAATAATCCGAGAAGCTGGACTGTATGAAGAAGAGCGGGCCATCAAGACACATTAACAACCTGCATTATACAGATAACATCACCTTGCTCACAGAAAGCAAAGAGGAATTGAAGCACTTACCGAAGATCAAAGACCTCAGCCTTCAGTATGAATTACACCTCAAAATATAGAAAACAAAAATCCTCACAACTGAACCAATAGGAAACATCATGATAAACGGAGGAAATATTGACATTGTCAAGCATTTCATTTTACTTGTATCCACAACCAATGACCATAGAAGCAGCAGTGAAGAAATCAAATGACGTATTGTGTTGAGCAAATCTGCTGCAAAAGATCTCTTTAAAGTGTTTCAAAGCAGTCACTTTGAGGAGTAAGGTGCATCTGACCTAAGCCATGGTATTTTCAATTGCCACATATGCATGTTAAAGCTGGACAATGAATGAGGAAGACCTAAGAAGAATTGATGCTTTTGAACTATTTTGTTGGTGACGAATATTGAATATACCATGGATTGCCAGAAGAATGAGCAAATCTGTCTCGGAAGAAGCACAGCCATAATGCTCCTTAGAAGTGAGGATGATGAGACTTCTTCTCATGTAGTCTGGACATGTTATCAGGAGAGCCCAATCCCTGGAGAAGGACATCATGTTTAGTAAAATCAGCAAAAATGAGGAATACCCTCAAGGAGATGGATTGACACAGTAGCTGTAAAGATGGGCTCAAACATAGCAACGATTATGAGGATGGCACAGGACTGTGCAGTGTTTATTCTGTTGTACATAGGATTTCTATGAGTCGAGTCGTCCTGATGGCACCTAACAAGAACAACGAGGTGATGCTGGCTTGGACTAGTGACGTAGCAGTGGAGGTGGTTGGAAGTGGTTGGATTCTGGTTATATTTCGGATATAGAGCAATGATAGGACTTGCTGATGGATTGGACGTGGATGTGAGGAAAAGAGAGGAGTCAAGGATAACTTCTAGGTTTTTGGCCTGAGTGACTGAATGAACTGTGATACAATCTACTAAGATGGGGAATATTGACAGAGGAGTAGGATTGTGTGTGTGTGTGCATGTGTGTGTGGGCAGGAATAAAGGATATTCTAACTAGCTTTCCTACAGAGGTGAGAATTTTTGAATCAGAGACAAGATAGTATAGAAGCTAAGAGTATGGATGTTAGAATTTTATTTATTAACCTCTTATTAGCTAGGTGGCTTTTGGGCAAGCTACATGATTTATTATTTCTTCAGTTTTCTTATCTATAAACTATGCATAAAAATAGTACACATCTCATAGGGTTGTTGTGAAGATTAGACGAAATAATACATGTAAGTGCTTAACCCAGTGGCTAGAATGTAATAACTGCTGAAATAAATGGAAGCTGTTGTTATAATTTGTATGTATTACTTGGCAATTACAAAAATTTTAGTTTTCCAAGCTTTTTAAATTTATATTCTCTCTTTTGACCTTCCTTGTATGCTTATGAAGAAAATGGGGTAAAAGTTACAAATGTAATTTGTCCAAGTTCAGCCAGCTACTGAGTGGCAGAACAAAGATTACATTACTGTATTTAACTCTAAATTCTTAAATTCCTATTCTGGGTTGCACCTTATGAATTTGATTAGAGTTCTTAGTACCCCTGATTCTGGTCTACCCTGACAGTAATGAAAAAATTAAACATATAAATCTATAAAGTTGAGTACCTGTTTTAATGACCTTCCTCTGTCATCACTATGTAATTTTGCCCCGAATACATTAATTTCCTTTCTTTCTTAACTCTTCTTCTTAGTAGGCTATGCTTAGTGTTTGGCTAGGTTTGTTGCCCTCAACGACATTTGTTCTTTACTTTGAATCACGAAATTCCACACAGGGTTCTTTAAGGACAATGAATTCGATTCAGTAGTGAAATTGTAATGGAAGTAAATAGAATAGAAAATAATATTAAAGTGCATTTCATGAAGAAAGGATAAAGTGTTCTATCAGGAAACATATGTTTAAATCCATAAATATATATACACTGTGTTTTAATATAAAATATGTTTCATATTGTGAGTCATGGTGAAAAAGTATAGAAAGCCCATAATACAGTTGTCTGCTCTTTTTTAATGATGAGGAAATTGAGTTCAGTGGGAGGCAGTCTCTTGCCCAGATTCACGCAAATGGTTGGTAGCAAGTAAATTTAGGATTCAGATCTGTTGACTCCCTTCCATCCAGGGCTTTTTTTTTTTTCTGTACTTTAGATGATGGTTTACAAAACAAATTAACTTCTCATTAAATAGTTTGTACACATATTGTTTTATGACATTGGTTAACAACCCCATGACATGTCAACACTCTCCCTTCTCGAACTTGGGTTCCCTTTTACCAGCTTTCCTGTTCCCTTCTGTCTTCTAGTCTTTGCCCCTGCCTGGGCTGGTGTGCCCTTTTAGTCTTATTTTGTTTTATGGGCTTGTCTAATCTTTGGCTAAAGGGTAAACCTCAGGAGTGACTTAATTACTGAGCTAAAAGGGTTTCTGGGGGCCATAATCTAGGAGTTTCTCCAATGTCTGTCAGACCAGTAAGTCTGGTCTTTTTTTGTGAGTTAGAATTTTGTTCTACATTTTCCTCCAGCTCTGTGTGGCACCCTCTATTGTGATCCCTGTCAGAGCAGTCGGTGGTGGTAGCCGGGTACCATATAGTTGTACTGTATCCAGTCTGGTGGAAGCCGTGGTAAAAAAAAAAAGGGATCTATTAGTTCTTTGGACTAACCTTTCCCTTGTATCTTTAGTTTTCTTCATTCTCCCTTGCTACCGAAGGGGTGAGACCAGTGTTCTATCTTAGGTGGCCACTCACAGGCTTTTAAGACCCCAGACGCTACTCACCAACATAGAACGCTTACAGACAAAATTTAAGGGAAAGCACTGACACACGAAGACTCTTTTTTATTATGAGTCCATGTTTATTAGGAGTGAGATTCCGTATCACCTTATTCCACTTCAAACCAAAGTTGATACTTATATGCACACAAAGAAAATGCACATAATTGGGCTGGGTATCCAAATACCCCTGTTCATCTACGTCAGCTTAAGAAATTTCCTTTACAGTTCTGTGAAGTACTCCTACAAGATTGTATTAGTTATGTATAGCTTTGTAACATATTACTCTCAAACCTAGCAGTTTAAAACAGGCAAACATTTACACCTACTCCTCACTTATCGATTATCTTGTCTGTTATTTTGCATTTACAGCAATAATAAAAAATCTACTATCTGTCTATTTTGTACATAAAGGGGGTGGTGGGCATGGCGGCAATGGCTATGGGAGTGTCTCCTCCCTCAAGGAGAGTCTTTGGGCAGCTTCCAGGAAGCTGGGCTGAGCTGCCCCTAACCCTCCACTCCCTCCTGCTGGCAGGGACTCTGCATCCAGCTGCTGCTCAGGGGAATGCACAGCCACAAACAAGCCCCTGTTCTGGATTCCCAGCTCTTATGTGGCCTGAGGCCCTGCACCTCAAAATTGCTGAGGTGTGAGAAGGGAGGAAATAAAGAGGCATTGGAGAAGATGTTTGAAAGAAATATGTGTTAGTTTAATGACATCCCAAAGTGGGCAGAATGGGGCCTGAAGCCTCTGCCTCATTTGGACCGTGTGCATGGCCAGGCTCCCAGTGCCCTCACAGGAAACCCCAAGCCTTGATGACTCACCAGGCCTAGGGGGTGGAGAAGTCTCCCAGATTGTGAATTCAGGGCTTGCAGGGGTGGGAGTGGAACCCTGGAGGTTCCTCCTAAGGGAAGCTCTGACCCAGCACAGGAGGAAGATGAAGTGGTTAAGCTGTGGGCCTTCCAGTCACACAGCCCAGATTTATTCAGCTTTATCTCCTCCAAGACTTCTTCTCCTCAGAGGAATAACCCATAACTGGACTCAGCACGGTGATGATCATATCAGTAAGCTCTAGCTGTTATTATTTATATGATCATATTAAAAAAAAATCAGGCAAATGGATGATCTGAAAACAGAAAAAAAAATCTATTTTCACATAACAACCCAGTCTTTGGAGCCTAACCATATCAATAAGTGAGGAGTGGGTGCATTATTATACAGTTTCTGTGGGTCAGGAATCTGGGAGTAGCTTAACTGGGTATTTCAGGTTCCAGGTCTCTCATGAGGTTGCCAGTGCATTTACATGGTTGTAGGCAGGAGGCTTCATTTCCTTGTTATGTGAACTGCTCAGTAGGGTTGCTTAAAACAATTCCCCCCTCTAGTCAAGTGATTCAAGAAAAACAGAGAAAGAAACTCAGGAAAGAAGAGATTGCCCAAAACTAAGACCTTTATAGTCTCATCTTAGAAGTGATATACCATCCCTTATGCTGTATGTTATTGGTTATATAGACTAACTCTGGTATAATGTGGGAGGAGGCTACACAAAGGTATGAGAAGGTGGAAATAACAGGGTGCTATCTTGGAGACCTTTTTTTATCTTGGAGACCCGTCTCACTCTAGTCTGTTCTGACTCATAGCGACCCCAGGCGGAGCCTGGTGGCACAGTGGTTAAGAGCTCAGCTGCTAACAAAAAAGTCAGCAGTTCAAATCCACCACCTGCTCCTTGGAAACCCTATTGGGGCAGTTCTACTCTATACTATAGGGTCGCTATGAGCCAGAACTGACGAGATGGGAACAGGTTATCTTGGAGGTTGGCTACCACAATTATTTTATTTTCCTGACTCTGTAATGGTTGGATGTTGGAAAATAAAAATTATTATTCTTATTTTTTAGATAAGGAAAAAGACTCAAAGAGGTTAATTGGCACGCATAACCTCCCCAGCAAGGTAGCAGTAGATGCCATTAGAATATATCTTCCCTGAGATCAAGATCCATGTCTCATTTATTTATTTATTTAGCTGCTGCACTAACCAGCAGAGTAACTTCTGCATACTAAATGCTTGATACATTCAGGGACAATTTTAAAGCCAAACCAAACACCAGTTGCTATTGAGTTGATTCTGACTCGAGGCAACCCATGTGTTACAGAGTAGAACTGTGCCCCATAGGATTCTCATAGCTCTGACCTTTCAGAAGCAGATCACCAGGCTATTCTTCCAAGGCTGCTCTGGGAGGTTTGAACTTCTAACCTTTCAGTTAATAACTGAGTGCTTAGCCATTTGCACCACCCAGGGACTAATTTTAAAACATGGCCCCCCAAATTTTTGACACTCTTCCCATTGAGAGTTACGTCCCCTTGGATAAGCCTGCACGTCAAGAAAGACTCTATAGAGGCTGTTCTATAAAAGAGGCATGATTTGCTAATGTTGTAACTCAAATGATTTTCAAATATAGTATGGGTGGGCCTTCATTATTTTTTTGTCTTTTCTGTCTATATCTCATAACACAGGAACATTTTCAATCTGTCACATCTACTTTTTAACAGAAACCAATTTTTCTCTATATTTTTGTTTTTCCCCTTCAACTTGTCATTTGTAATCATAATTTAAAAGAGAGAGAGAGAGAACTTTTGGAAATGGATAGTGGTGACAGTTGCACAGTGTTATGGATTAAAATGTGCCCCCCCCAAAATATGTATCAACTTGGCTAGGCCATAATTCCAAGCATTGTGTGTTTGTCCACTATTTTGTGATCTGATGTGATTTTCCTATCTGTTGTAAATCCTAATCTCTGCCTGTGGTTAATAAGGCAAGATTAAACCAAAAGGGGGAAAAAAAACCCATTGCCATCGAGCTGATTCTGACTCATAGGACCCTATAGGACAGAGTAGAGCTACCCCATACAGTTTCCAAAGCGCCTGGTAGATTTGAACTGCTGACCTTTTGGTTAGCTGTCATCGCTCATAACCACTAGACAACCAGGATTTTTGAGGCAAGATTGTTGTTGTCGTTGTTACATGCCATTGAGTCAGTTCTGACTCATAGGGACCCTATGTACAACAGAATGAAACACTGCCCAATCCTGCACAATCTTCATAATTATTGTTATGCTTAAGCCTGTTGTTGCAGCCACTGTGTCAATCCATCTCATTGAGGGTCTTCCTCTTTTTTGCTGACCCTATTTGATGAAGCATGGTGTCCTTCTCCAGGCATTGACCCGTCCTGACAACATGTCCAAAGTATGTGAGACGTAGTCTTGCCATGCTTGCTTCTAAGGAGCATTCTGGTTGTACTTCTTCCAAGACAGATTTGTTAGTTCTTTTGGCAGTCCCTGATATATTCAATATTCTTCCCCGAGATCACATTTTAAAGGCATCAATACTTTTTCGTTCTTCCTTATTCATTATCCAGCTTTCATATGCATAAGAGGCAATTGAAAGCACCATGGCTTGGGTCAGGGGCACCTTAGTCTTCAAGGCAATGTCTTTACTTTTCAACATTTTAAAGAGGTCTTTTGCAGCAGATTTGCTCAATGCAATGCGTCTTTTGATTTCTTGACTGCTGCTTCCATGGGTGTTGATTGCGAATTCTAGTAAAATGAAATCCTTGACAACTTCAATCTTTTCCCCAATTACCATGATGTTGCTTATTGGTCCAGTTGTGAGGATTTTGTTTTCTTTATGTTGAAGCGTAATCCATACTGAATGCTGTGATGAAAAGATACTACCATGATGCACACCCTCCATAACTTGAAACCACGCAGTATCCCCTAGTCCTATTTGAACCACTGCCTCTTGGTCTAAGTACAGGTTCCTCATGAGCACAGGTAAGTGTTCTAAAATTCCTGTTCTTCACAATGTTATCCATAATTTATTATAACCCACACAGTTGAATATCTTTGCATAGTCAATAAAACACAGGTAAACATCTTTCTGGTATTCTCTGCTTTCAGCCATAATCCATCTGACATCAGCAATGATATCCCTGGTTCCACGTTCTCTTCTGAATCTGACTTGAATTTCTGGCAATTCATTGTCAAAGTACTGCTGCAACTGCTTTTGAATAATCTTCAGCAAAATTTTACTAAGGCCAAAGGTGAAGAAATTGAAGATTTTTATGAACTTCTGCAGTCTGAAATTGATCAAACATGCAATCAAGATTCGTTGATAATTACTGGTGATTGGAATGTGAAAGTTGGAAACAAAGAAGGACTGGTAGTTGGAAAATATGGCCTTGGTGATAGAAATGATGCCAGAGATTGCACGACAGAATTTTGCAAGACCAATGACTTCTTAATTGCAAATACCTTTCTTCAACAACATAAACGGTGACTATACACGTGGATCTCACCAAATGGAAAACAGAGAAATCACATTGACTACATCTGTGGAAAGAGGTGATGGAAAATCTCAATATCATCAGTCAGAACAAGGCCAGGGACAGACTGCAGATCAGACCATCAATTACTCATATGCAAGTTCAAGGTGAAACTGCAGAAAACTAGGACATGTCTGGGAGAGCCAATGTATGACCTTGAGTATGCCCCACCTGAATTTAGAGACTACCTCATGAATAGATTTGACTCATTGAACACTAATGACAGAAGACCAGATGAGTTGTGGGATAATGTCAAGGACTTCATACATGAAGAAAGCAAGAGGTCATTAAAAAGACAGGAAAGAAAGAAAAGGCCAAAATAAATGTCAGAAGAAACCCTGAAACTTTCTGTTGAATGTAGAGTAGCTAAAGAAAAAGGAAGAAATGATGAAGTAAAGGAGAGGCACAGCAGATTTCAAAGGGTGGCTCGAGAAGACAAAGCAAAGTATTATAATGACATTTGCGAGACCTGGAGATATAAAACCGAAAGGGAAGAACACACTCAGCCTTTCTCAAGCTGTAGGAACTGAAGAAAAATTTCAAGCCTCAAGTTGCAATATTGAAGGTTTCTACAGGGAAAATATTAAATGATGCAGAAAACATTCAAAAGATGGAAGGAATACACAGAGTCACTGTACCAAAAAGAACTTGTCAACTTTCAATCATTTCAGGAGGTAGCATATGATCAAGAACCGATGGTACTGAAGGAAGAAGTCCAAGCCACACTAAAGGCATTGGCAAAAAACAAGGCTCCAGGAATTGAGGGAATACCAATTGAGATGCTTCAACAAACAGATGCAGTGCTGGAAATGCTCACTCGCCTATGCCAAGAAATTTGGAAGACAGCTACCTGGCCCACGGACTGGAAGAGATCCAAATTTGTACTCATTCCAAAGAAAGGTGATCAGGTCCCTAGATAATGTCTTATAAGCTTTTGCATTTGGTGGGATGGGAGGGTATTTTAGAAGGTTAGGTATACTTCCAACAATGAGGAACAGACTTGGAGTATTTCTTGAACCCCCATCCTCAAATGACATGACTTAAATAAGGCTACTGTTTCATTGGCTTTTAGGATGTGCCAGATACATTAAGAGCTTTATAAGCAATGTCTTATTTGATCATTTAACTTCTTTAGGAGGTAGGCATACTGTGATCCCCATTTCACAGATGAGAAAACTGAACCCTGAAGAGATTCAAGTACCATGACCAAGGTCATATAGTTAATACATGGTAGAGATGGCATTAGAACCCAAGGCAAAATGTTACATTAGGCATCTTCCCACAGAAGATAGTAACTACTTATCCCACCTAACCAGAAGGCTAACTTTGTAGGTAAGTGGTCTCAAAAGACTGATTTTATAAAAAGAAAAACCTGTCTTACCTCAATACCTCTAAGATAACAGGATTGCCAACTGGATACCTGTACAAAGACTGACTTCTACTGGATGAATAGTGAAGATGTTTATTTCACATAGGTACTACTTTGCTTGGATGGAATACAGCAGGGATATCTGGCAGAATTCACTTATTTAACAAGTATTTATTGGGTGTTACTATGTACCAGTCACAGTTTTAGGTGTTGGGTACATAGGAATGAACAAAACAGATAATATCCTTTCCCTTAAAGAGCATACATGCTAGTGAGAGAAGACAATAACATAATTAAGGTATATAGGATGTCAACAAGTGATAATTGCCATGGTAAATAAAGCAGGATAAGGAGGACAGGAATATGAGTGGCAGTATGTAATTATAAACAGAGTGATCAGAGAGGACCTCATTTTGAACATGATATTCATCAAAACGAGGGAGCGAGGGCTTGATATGCTGAGAACACATAGTAAATAATAAATGCTAACTATTATTGTCATATGGCACAATTATTTACAGTTAAAAAAACTATCTTTTTCAAAGCTCTTTTACATCTATTTTCCAATTAGATTATAAAAAAATACCTATTATGTCAAGGGAGCATACAGCAGCCCTTTTTGAGCAAAAGGAAAAGTATGAGGTTAAGTGACTTACACAAGGTCAAGTGGTGGAGTGGATTATTGGTGGAGGGAGAGAAAGGACCCAGGATTCTGATTTCAAAATTCAGTATACTTACTACTTTGTTGTTCTCCTTAGTCTTATCCTTCTCAATAAAGTGTGCCAAACTCAGATTTCATTTCTGGCTGTTTAGGTAAATGCATTTCAGGACACAAAAGGAACTCAGAGGAACAGAAAAAAAAAATCATGGGTTCTTTCTGAAAAATTAAAATTACAAATTAATTTCAAGAGCTGTAAGTAAATATGGAGGTCATGTAGGCCAACACCTTAGTTTTAAAGATGAGGAAACTGTATCTTAGAGAGGGAAAATGACTACCCCAAAACACTCAGGGAGAGGGTAGCACAACTGGGACAGAATGCAGTTTCTTCTGAGTTCCCAGATTGTACCTGCTCAACTGTCATGAAGAATAACCTGATTATCTATCCAGGTTTCAGCATTCATTGGTGTTATTTCTATTGCTGGTCAATAGATGGTGTTTCAAGATACCAAACCCTGATAAAGGAAGTTAGTTGACTGCGTGATGCTGAGGACAAGGAGGATCTTTTTAGCACCAACATATTTTTTTCAAATTTAGAACCTAAAAATCATAACAGATGCCACCCTGTTTAAATTACTGCTGAAAGAGTCTGACTTGATTTTTTCCCAAGACTTATATTGGTTAAAGATACTAAACTAAGTAGCCCTTATGGAGAGCGTTCAACAAGTATTTATAGAATTCTTTCTGCATACCTAGCATAATACTGAACACCCTGGGAGATGTAAGAGGAATATAAAGTCTTAAGCCTAGCTGTTACTATATACTGTATCCTTTCGCCAATCTGTATGCTAAGCAAATAATCCAAGAAGCTAGACCATATGAAGAAGAACGTAGCATCAGGATTGGAGGAAGACTCATTAACAACCTGCAATATGCAGATGGCACAACCTTGTTTGCTGGGAGAGAAGAGGACTTGAAGCACTTACTGATGAGGATCAAAAACTATAGCTTTCAGTAGGGATTACAATATGAATTACACCTCAACATAAAAACAACATAAAGAAAATAAAAATCCTTACAACTGGGCCAATAAGTAACATCATGATGAACAGAGAAAAATATTGAAGTTGTCAAGAATTTCATTTTACTTGGATCCACGATCAACGCTGATGGAAGCAGCAGCCAAGAAATAAAATGATGTATTGCATTGGGCAAATCTGCTGCAAACGACCTCTTTAAAGTGTTAAAAAGCAAAGATGTCACTTTGAGGATGAAGGTGCACCTGACCCAAGCCATGGCATTTTTAATTGCCTCATATGCATGCGAAAGCTGGACAATGAATAAGGAAGACCTAAAAAGAATTGATGCCTTTGAATTATGGTGTTGGCAAAGATTATTGAATATATCATGTACTTCCAGAAGAACGAACAAGTCTGTCTTGGAAGAAATACCTCCAGAGTACTCCTTGGAAGCAAGGATGATGAGAGTTCATCTCACATACTTTGGATATGTTACCGGGAGGGACCAGTCCCTGGTGAAGAACATCATGCTTGGTGAAAGAGGTCAGAGAAGAAAGAGAAAGGCCCTCAACGAGCTGGATTGGCATAGTGGCTGCGATAATGGGCTCAAACATAGCAACAATTGTGAGGATGGTGCAGGACTGGGCAGCATTTTGTTCTGTTGTACATGAGGTCACTATGGTCAGAACAGACAGGACCATAGTGTTTCAGAAAACAACCTGGCACCTAACAACAACAGTAGCAATCTTAACTCTGTTACTGTCTAACTATGTGACCTTGGTCAAGTCTTTAACCCTCTGTGGATTTTTTTTCCCCTCACAATAGTATAATGGGGGAATATGAAAGATAATCTCTATACCCTTTCCAGCTATAATATTTCATGAGTCTATAAATCTGAAAATTTAAGGGCTACAAACTTAACTTTTGGTCTTCCACCTCCAAATTTACCTTACCCACAGTCTTCCCTGTCTTAGATTATGGCACCTCCATCCTTTCATGTGCTCAGAACAAAACCTCTGAATTTTCTTTGATTGTTTTCTATCTTATAACCCCTAAGAGCATATCTAAGAGGAACACCCTATCTGTCAGGAAACCATGGCTCTTCAAAATATGTCCAGAATTCAACACTTTTCACCACTTCCATTACTACTACCCTAGTCCAAGCAAAAAATCATCTCAGGTCTGGATTACTACAGTATTTTCCTGACTGGTTTCCCTGCCTCACATCTTACTCTCCTTCAGTATAGTCTTAACACAGCAGCCAGACAGATTTGTTAAAAAATTGGAGTCAGATGACTTTCAATTTCAGAGTAAAATCTCAAATCCTGATAATGACCTTCATGGCCTTTGTTCTGGTTCCTGTTACCTCTCTGACATCTTCTCATACTGTCCTCATTGTTGAGTATGTTCCAGCTACAGAGGCCACCTCGTTGTTAATTTGAGTCTCAGAATCTATATACTGGTTCTTTCCTCTTGACTACAACACTCTTCTCTCAGAGCGTGGTCTCCAGACCAGCAGCATCAGTGTCACCTGGAAATTTGTTTGATATGCAAATTCCCTAGCCCGATCACAGACCAACTGAATCAAAAATTTTGAGGGTAAGGCCTAGAAATCTGTGTTTTAACAAGCTCACTAGATGATTTTGATGCATGCTAAAGTTTCAGAATCACTGATGCAGATTAAGTATTTAATAAAAAAAAGATTAAATTTAACATTTTCAAATTGTATAAGGGATTCTTTACCTGATTCACTTATTAGTATAACACTTTAAAAAAAAAACATGGTAGAGTTTGTTTTAGATCACAGCTTGATTTTGCTAAGAACCTGAACATGTGAGATCAATCAGTAGTACCTTTTTACACGGTAGGTTTTTAATGAAATATTTTCTCAATCATTATTACTTTGCTCAACCTCAGTAGGTGGTCCTTGTGCTTTCCATCTCTGTGTTTTTGCTCAGGATGTTACTGCCCCTTCATCTTTTCAACTCTTACTCAGCCTTCAAGACCTACCTCAGTTCTATTCCATCTGAATATAAACCTACTCTGAATAATGCAGTTCAGAGGAACTGCTTTCATTCTCTTCTGAATTCTCATAGTAATTAACATCTGCATTAATAGTTCTAAAAGTAGTTGCCATCTTTTTCTCCTTATATTGTAAATACACGAGACCAGAGCTCATGTTTTATATGTCATGCATCTTACACAATGCTTTAAACACACTGGGAATGTAGAGGGGCTCACTATACCTTAAATGTATTAAATATTTTCTGGAACTGCAATCACAGACGTTTCATGACTACAGTCATCTGAATCAAATTTCTGGATCTTAAAAATACTTGGAACTCACTTCATCCTTTACTAAAAGGGAATTCACAAGCCATCAGCAATTCTTTCTTTTGCTTTGGCCTATCCTCAGTATTATTTGCTAAATAATTATCAATCCCTGAGCTGAAGCAAGCTAAAGAAAACTGTTAAAGAAAATGCAAACAAATTTAGGGTGTGTTTGGTGCCAAAGAGGGGAAAGGAGGGAAGAAATAATGTTTGCCAAATGGAAAAGAGCTATTGTGTGTGTGTGGTGGGGGGCTTTTCTTTCTTCCTTTTTAAAATTGTGATTTAAATGAAAGTCTAAAATTCAGTTGAGTTTCTCATACGAAAATTTATACACACATTATTATGTGACCCTAGTTGCTCTTCCTACAATGTGACAGCACACTCTCTCCACCCTGTATTTCCCATGTCCATTCAACTGCTCCTGGCCCCCTCTGCCCTCTCATCTCACCTCCAGACAGGATCTGCCCACTTAGTCTCATGTATCTACTTGAACTAAGAAGAACACTCCTCATCAGTATCCTTTTATGTCTTATAGTCCAGCAGTCCAGTATAATCTTTGAAGAGTTGGCTTCAGGAATGGTTTGAGTTTTGGGATAACAGAGAATCCAGGGACCATGTCTTCCGGGATCCCTCTAGTCTTGGTCAGATCATTAAATCTGGTCTTTTTACTAGAATTTAAGTTCTGCACCCCCACTTTTATCCTGCTCCATCAGGGACTCTCCCTTGTGTTCCCTGTCAGGGCAGTCATTGGTGGTAGCTGGAGACCAACTAGTTCTTCTGGTCTCAGACTGATGAAGTCTCTGGTTTACGTGGCCCTTTCTGTCTCTTGGGCTCATATTTTCCTTGTGTCTTTGGTGTTCTTCATTCTCCATTGCTCCAAGTGGGTTGGGGCCAATTGATGCATCTTAGATGGCTGCTCGCTAGCTTTTAAGACCCCAGACGCCACTCACCGAAGTGGGATGCAGAACATTTACTTAATAAACTTTGTTATGCCAATTGACCCAGATGTCCCCTGAACCCATGGTCCCCAGACCCCTGCCCCTGCTACTCTGTCCCTCAAAGTGGTTGTATTCAGAAAACTTTTTAGCTTTTGGTTTAGTCCAGCTCTGCTGACTTCCCCTGTATTGTGTGTGGTCCTTCCCTTCACCTAAAATAATTCTTGTCTACTATCTAGTTAGTGAATACCCCTCTCCCTCCCTCCCCACATTTCTAACCATCAAAGAATGTTTTTTTCTGTGTTTAAACCTTTTCTTGAATTCTTATAATAATGGTCTCATACAGTATTTGTTCTTTTGCTACTGACTAATTTCACTCAGCGTAACGGCTTCAGATTCATCCATGTTACGAGATGTTTCATGGACTCATCATTTTTCTTTATCGTTGAGTAGTATTCCATTGTGTGAATATACCATAATTTGTTTTTCCATTTATCTGTTGATGGTTGTTTCCATTTTTTTGCCATTGTGAACTGTGCTGCAATGAACATGGGTGTCCATATATCTATTCACGTGAGGGCTCTTGTTTCTCTAGGATATATTCCATGGAGTAGGATTGCTGGATCGTATGGTAGTTCTATATCTAGCTTCCCAAGGAAGCGCCAAATCGATTTCCAAAGTGTTTGTACCATTTTACATTCCCTCCAGCAGTGTATAAGTGTTCCAGTCTCTCCACAACCTCTCCAACATTTATTATTTTGTGTTTTTTGGATTGATGCTAGCCTTTTTGTGTGAAATGGTATCTCATTGTAGTTTTGATTTGCATTTCTCTAATGGCTAATGATCGGGAGAATTTCCTCATGTATCTGGTAGCTGCCTGAATGTCTTCTTTGTTGAAGTGCCTGTTCATATCCTTTGCCCCTTTTTAATTGGGTTATTTGTCTTTTTGTTGTTGAGACTTTGCAGTATCTTGTAGATTTTGGAGATTAGATGCTGATCAGATTTGTCATGGCCAAAAATTTTGTCCCAGTCTGTAGGTTGTCTTTTTACTGTTTTGATGAAATCTTTGGATGAGCATAAGTGTTTGATTTTTAGGAACTCCCAGTTATCTAGTTTCTCTTCTGGTGTTTGTGCATCGTTAGTAATGTTTTATATACTGTATATACCATACATTAGGGCTCCTAGCATTGTCCCTATTTTTTCTTCCATGACCTTTATTGTTTTAGATTTTATATTTAGGTCTTTGATCCATTTTGAGTTA
This sequence comes from Loxodonta africana, assembly GCF_030014295.1. Classification (NCBI taxonomy): domain Eukaryota; kingdom Metazoa; phylum Chordata; class Mammalia; order Proboscidea; family Elephantidae; genus Loxodonta; species Loxodonta africana. The sequence continues at coordinate 91,646,481 of NC_087369.1, read as the reverse complement.
GTTTTTGTGCCTCATGTAAGGTATGGGTCTTGTTTCATGTTTTTGCAGATGGATATCCAGTTATGCCAGCACCATTTCCTGAAGAGAATTTCCTTCCCCCAATTAATGGACTTTGGGTCTTTGTGAAATATCAACTGATCACAAGTGGATGAATTTACTTCTGGATTCTCAATTCTGTTCCATTGGTCTATGTATCTGCTGTCGTAGCAGTACCAGGCTATTTTGACTCCCCTGGCAGTATAATAGGTTCTAAAATCAGGTAGTATGAGGCCTCCCACTTTGTTTTTCTTTTTCAGTAATGCTTTACTTATCTGGGGCCTCTTCCCTTTCCATATGAAGTTTGTGATTTTTTTCTCCATGTCATTAAAAAATGTAATTGGAATTTGGATTAGGATTGCATTTTATCTATAGATCGCTTTGGGTAGAGTAGACATTTTCACAATGTTGAATCTTCCTATCCATGAGCAAGGTATGTTGGAAAAGAGCTAATTTTAGTCAGCATGAAGTATTGATGATGATACCTGATTGTCAGAATGTGGTAAGAAACATACCAAGTGATAAAGTGTAGCTAACTATGAAGGGACTTTTGTTGGTATACAGTTGCAGTGGGATGGTGTTTGGTAGAAGAGTGTGTGTTGAAGCAGTGTGATCCTTTAGTGTAGGACAGGGCCTGGGACTGTCTAGAGAGGTGTCTAGGGCTGGGGACAAATCTTTCTCTACACCTTTCTGAGCCTCAAAATTTGAATCCCCATAATATAGGGTTGAAATGAAAATAAAAGTCCCCTTTATTTGGCAAGCAGAAAGTGTCACAAAGGGGCAGCATGAGGAAAGAGACTTCACAAAGGGTATTCCCACACTTTGACCATCAAAGTAGAGGAGGGTGGTATTATGAAATGACCCAATGTATCAATGCACTTCAGTTAGCTTTTAGCATGTTAGGAATACCCACCTCTTTTTGCCTTATTTGTCTTACTGCCAGCCCCAGAGGGCCAGTAAAGTCTGTCTTGGTATTCTCAATTCATGAGATCCTAGGACCATCTTCAGGGATAATCAGTCCCGAACTCTGCAGCCCTCCTCTTTCTAAAACACACAATGGCATGCTGAAATATTTGTAATCTTGTTTTGAATGTAACAAGATACAGCACAAGCTGCAGAGGTTATTCAGCTTTTTAACAGTCTCTCTGACCTCTCGTAGGATTCCTTGAGTATTCCGTATCCAACAATTCTGCATTCTGCTAAATCTCAGAAATGCTGTCCAGGATAGCTTAGGATGGGTTCCCATAGTTTTAGTAACCTAAAGAGTACACGACAAGTTGTGTCAGCTTTTTTTAGTTTCTGTACCATTTCTAGTCAGTAGCACTTTGTGTGATGACATATTTAAATGTGAATGAAACTGGAAAGCAAATTAAAAACACTTTGAGCTCTTGCAGTTCTTGATTCCCCATATGGTGGCCCTTCCCCCACCCCCAAAGACATTGAACATCTTGAAGATCAATTTGCAAGCCCATGTCAGCAAATCATCCTTATGCAGTTATGGCATTTCCTCATGCAGCCCTGTTGATTGGCGTGTGTCTATTGAAGAAGAAGTATCTTATTTCAAACAAAATACTTGTCAGGTGCACATGTTGGAATAAAGCACTTATCTGCTTCAGAATTAGAAACCTTCAATAATTTGATTTGGTTCAACTTATCGATTGCTACAAACAAGCCAAAACGATATTGAGTTGAGACAATTAAATGTGATAGGTCTGTTTTTTTAGGGGAGGAAAAATGCCATTAGCCCGACCAAAGAATTAACATGCAGCTTCTAAACAGGCTCCAGGGGAATTTCAAAAGAGAGGCAAACAAAAACCAAAATAGCCTTATCAAAAATGTCCCATGAGGAAAAGCTTTCTTCATATAAACATTACCAGTTGAAAAGGGGTAACTCAACTTGACATGTGAAACAAAGCTTCATTTCTCATGGCACCTGGGAATTCCAAGATGGAAATAATCCCCCCTAATGAAGATATGTATTTGAGTCTTCTTGACAGGATGGCCAGCTGTCTCTGCCTATTTGTACAAGCTTGGCATTAGGTTACCCCTCAGTTTGGTTGAATGAGGAACTTCTTTTTACTTTCAAATAAACTCTTAGCTTTTAATATCTGTTTAAAGCATTGCAGCACCATTTACGGAATAAAACTTCCACTTCATTTTAATTTCAGTTCATAGGAGAATAATAAAGATGGTGCAGTTATTGGTCATGATTGTGTTAATGTGCTGTGTGTAACCTTAAAATTATGCTGTCAAGTTCACAGAGCCAAAGTTTCTGGTTTTCCCTTGCAATCTGGCCACAAGCTAAAGAGGGGGTTTTATTAAAAATACTTATTCAAATTTAAAAGTCTGTTTTAAAAAGAATGCCTTTAAAATAATAAAGTCTAAACCAAAAAAAAAAAAATGTGCTCAAGAACTGCCAATGTGTAACAAGATAATTTTGGCATCAAATTATAAAACATTGAGAAGACTTTTTTTTTTCTATTTTTTGAATTTTTACATTTCAATGTAGTACAGGAGTTCATTGCTTTTTTTTTAACTAATATTTTATTGTGCTTTTGGCGAAGGTTTACACAGCAGTTTGGGTTCCCATTCAACAATTTCTACACAAATTTTTCAGTGACATTGATTACATTCTTCGCAATGCGAGAACATTCTCGTTTTTTCTGTTCTAGTTGTTCCCTTTCCTTTAGTCTAGTTTCCCTGCCCTCTTACATTCTTATCTTTGTGTTAAAGTAATTGGTGATTATTTGGTCTCATATAGGTCATTTTTAAAGGAACACAGTACTTAAAACAGGTGATGTTCATTATTTTTTTAGCCAAATTGTTATTTAGCTACAAGATGACCTCAGGGGGTAGTTTTGGTTCAAAATTTGAAGAGTATCTCAGGGTAATACTTTCAGGGAGTCCTCCAACCTAAACCATTCCAGCAAGTTTTTCGTTCTTTTTTCTAGGAACTTGAGGTTTGTTCCACATTTTTCTCCCATTCTGTCAGGGTTCATCTATTGTGGCTCTGATTAGGATAATCAGCAATGGTAGCCGGACATCACCTAGTTCTGATCTAAGGGTAGATGAGGCCAGGGTGTGTATAGAATATTTGTCCTGTAGAATAGCTTCTTCTTTGAGTATATGGTTTCCTTCTTTTTCTTTTGCTCCAGATGAGTAGAAACCAAAAGTTGTAATCTTAGATGGGCACTCACAAGATTTTAAGACCCCAGACTCTACTCACCAAATTAGGATGTAGAATATAACTTTATGAATTATATTATGCCGATTGACCAAGAATGTTCCACAAGACTATAGTTCTAATCCTTTAAACTCCAGAAAACCAATCCCACCAGGTGTTTGGTTATATCTAAGAATTACCCGTAACTGTTCCCCCTATGTGCTTTATTATATATATGAATATATGTGTATACAGTCACATAGATGCATATACATACACACGCGTCTATGGGCACATACATATATACTCACATACACATGTTGTTAGGTGCCGTTGAGTTGGTTTTGACTCATAGCTACCCTGCGTACAACAGGTCAAACACTGCCTGGTCCTGCACCATCCTCACAATCATTGCTATGCTTAAACCTATCCTTGCAGTCACCATGTCGATCCATCTCATTGAGGTTCTTCTTCTCTTTTGCTGACCCTCTACTTCACCGAGCATAACATTCTTCTCCAGGGACTGGACCTTCCTGATAATAGGTCCAAAGTATGTGAGGAAAAGTCTCGCCATCCTCGTTTCTAAGGAGCATCCTGGCTGTACTTCTTCCAAGACAGAGTATACGTACCTATACATATATAGGAAATCCTGGTGGTGTAGTGGTTAAGAATTCGGCTGCTATCCAGAAGGTTGGCAATTCGAATCCACCAGGCACTCCTTGGAAATCCTATGGGGCTGTTCTACTCTGTCCTATAGGGTTGCTATGAGTCGGAATCAACTTGACAGCAACAGGTTTGGTTTTGGTATACATATATATGGAGCTCTGGTGGCACAGTGGTTAAGAACTTGGCTGCTAACCAAAAGATCAGCAGTTCAAATCCACCAGCTGCTCCTGGGAAACCATATGGGGCAGTGCTACTCTGTCCTGTAGGGTCATTATGAGTCAGAATTGACTCAATGGCAAAGGGTTTGTTTTTGGGTTTTATCATACATACATATATATCTGCAATACATTTTTTGGTTGTTTTTGCTGCTGTTTCAAAATTATATATGCTGTAAACACGCTGCCGTTGAGTTGATTCCAACTCATAGCGACCCTATAGGACAGAGTAGAACTGCCCCATAGAGTTTCCAAGGAGTGCCTGGTGGATTCAAACTGGTGACTTTTTTTGTTAGCCACCAAGCTCTTAACCACTACGGCACCAGGGTTTCCATATATGCCATAGAAATTATCAATAGGTCCTTTTTTCTTGTGTACAATTTAGCAACATCCTTTACCTTCATCAAGCTGTGCTCACTTCACCCTCATTAGGTGTTACCTTTCCCATCACCTAAAATAACAAGTGTCTACTATCTAGAAAGAGAATCCCACTCCACCCTGCCCCCATCCCTGGTATCACTAAATGAACATTAGTGCTTGCATATTTACCTGTTCATATTTCATAAAAGTGCTTTTTTGTGGTTAACTTATTTATCTCAACATAATGTTCTCCAGGTTCATCCATATTCCAAGATGTTTCAGGAACTCATTTTTCTTTATTGCTGAGTAGTATTCCATTCTATGTGTGTACCACATTTTACTTACCCACTCAAAAAAAAATTTTTTTTCGTTGATTGATGGGCACTTAGGTAGTTTCCATTTTTTTGCTATTGTAAATAGTGTTGTAATGAACGTAGGTATGCATATGTCTCTTTCTGTCACTTCCATTAGATCCCTGGGGTATATACCAAGGAGTGGAATTACTGGCTGAGATGGCAGCTCTACCTACAGTCTTTTGAAGAATCATGAGACTGTTTTCCACAATGGCTATACCATTTTGCATTCTCACCAGCAATGGACGAGGATTCCAATTTCTTCACATCCGCTCCAATATTTGTTATTTTTCATTGAATTCTCTTTTTTTATCATAGCCATCCTTGTGACTTTCTGTTCGCATTTCTCTGGTGGCTAATTATGTTGAGCATTTCTTCATGTGTCTGTTAGCCATTTGAAAATCCTCTTTGGTGAAGTGTCTGTTCATGTCTTTTTGCCCAGTTTTTGATTGGATTATTTGTCTTTTTGATGTTAAGTTGTAGAAGTTTTCTATATATTTTAGATACAAAACCCTTACCACTTATATAGTTCTGAAAGATTTTTCTCAGTATGTGTATGTTGCCTCTTTACTGTTTTGGTAAAGCCTTTTGACGAACATACATATTTAACTTCTTTGAGGTTTCAATTATCTATTTTGTTTTCTGTTGCTCACACATTCATTGTTGTCTTTGATAAACTGTCACTGAAAATAATTAGGTCCCAAAGTTTTGCTCCTAAATTTTCTTAAGAACTTTATGGTTTTAGATTCAACATTTAGGTCCTTGATCCATTTAGAATTAGGTTTTGGGTATGGTGTGAGGTATGAATCTTGTTTCATTTTTCTGCATGTGGAAATTTCGGTTTTGCCAGCAGCGTTTGTTGAAGAGACTGTTCCCTCCCCCGTTGAATGTGTTTGGCTCCCTAATTAAAAATCAATTGACCTTAGATGTTTGGGCTTGTTTCTGGATTTTCAATTCGATTCCATTGGTCTATGTGGCTATCATTAAACCAGTACCAGGCTATTTTGATTACTGTAGCTGTGTAATAGGTTTTAAAGTTAGCAAGTGTAAAGCCTCCTACTTTGTTCTTCAAAATTGCTTTGGCTATTCGGAATCTCTTTGTCTTTCCATATAAAGTTAAGGATTAGTTTTTCCATTTCTCTGAAGAATGCTTTTGGAATCTTGATCATACAGTGCTTTGGTAATATTGACTTCTTGACTATATTAAGTCTTCTAAGCCACGAGTATGGAACGTCTTTCTATTAAGGTCTTTTTAGTGTCTTTCAACAGAGCTTTATAATTTTCATTTTGTAAGTCTTTTCACATCCCTGGGTAAACTTATTCCTAGATATTTTATTCTCTTAGATACTATTTTTTATTATTTTTATTGTGCTTTAAGTGAAAGTTTACAAAATGACTGAGTCACTCCTATGAAAATTTATACACACCTTGCTATATACTCCTAATTGCTCCCCCCAATGAGATTTTAATGAGACAGCACACAAATTCCCTCCACTCTATTTTCGTCTCCATTTGACCACCTTCTGACCCCCTCTACCTTCTCATCTCCACTCCAGACAGGAAACATCAACATAGTCTCATGTGTCTACTTGATCCAAAAAGCTCACTCTTCACCAGTATCATTTTCTATCCCATAGTCCAGTCCAATCCTTCTCTGAAGACTTGGCTTTGGGAATAGTTCCTGTCTTGGGCTAACAGTAAGTCTGAGGACCATGAACTCCGGGGTTTTTCTTGTCTCAATCAGACCATTAAGTGTGGTCTTTTTACGAGAATTTGGGGTCTGCATCTTACTGCTCTCCTGCTCCCTCAGGAGTTCTTTCTGTTGTGTTCCCTGTCAGGGCAGTCATCTGGTGTAGCCAGGAACCATCTAGTTCTTCTGGTCTCAGGCTGATGTAGTCTCTCATTTCTGTGGTACTCCCTGTCTCTTGGGCTCATGATTAACTTGTGTCCTTGGTGTTCTTCATTCTCCTTTGCTCCAGGTGGGTTGAGACCAATTAATGCATCTTAGATGACCGCTTGCTAGCCTTTAGGACTCCAGAAGCCACTCTCCAAAGTGGGATGCAGAATGTTTTCTTAATAAATTTTATTATGCCAATTGACTTAGATGTTCCCTGAAATCACGTTCCTCAAACCCCTGCCCCTGCCCCTGCTACCCTGGCCTTTGAAGCATTCAGTTTCTTCAGGAAACATCTTTGTGCTGACCTCTCCTGTATTGTGTGTTTTCTCTTCACCTAAAATAATTCTTATCTACTAATTAGTGAAAATCCCTCCCTCCTTCCCTCCCTCCCTCCCCCTTCTCATAACAATAAAAGAATATTTTCTGCTCTGTTTACATTATTTCTCAAGTTCTTATAATAGTGCTCTTATACAGTATTTGTCATTTTGCAACTGACTAATAATTTCACTCAGCATAATGCCTTCCAGATTCCTCCATGTTATGAAATGTTTCATAGATTCATCATTGTTCTTCATCGATGGGTAGTATTACATTGTGTTAATATGCCATAAGTTTTTTAATCCATTCATCCACTGATGGGCACCTTGGTTGCTTCCACCATTACACTATTGTAAACAGTGCTGCAATGAACATGGGTGTGCATGTATCTGTTGGTGTAAAGCTCTTATTTCTCTAGGATATATTCCAAGGTGTGGGATTGCTGGATCCTACCCTAATTCTATTTCTAGGTTTTTTTTTAATAATTTTTATTTCACTTTAAGTGAAAGTTTACATATCAAGTCAGTTTCTCACAAAAAAAAAAACCTTATACACCTTGCTACACGCTCCCAATTACTCTCCCCCTAATGAGACAGCTAGCTCTCTCCCTCCACTCTCTCTTTTCATGTCCATTTCGCCAGCTTCTAACCCCCTCCACCCTCTCATCTCCCCTCCAGGCAGGAGATGCCAACATAGTCTCAAGTGTCCACCTGATCTAAGAAGCTCACTCCTTACTAGCATCCCTCTCCAACCCATTGTACAGTCCAATCCATGTCTGAAGAGTTGGCTGCAGGAATGGTTCCTGTCCTGGGCCAACAGAAGGCCTGGGGGCCATGACCACCAGGGTCCTTCTAGTCTCAGTCAGACCATTAAGTCTGGTCTTATAAGAATTTGGGTCGCTTTCGGTAGAATAGACATTTATATAATGTTAAGTCTTCCTATCCACGAGCAAGTTATGTTCTTCCACTTATATAAGTCTCTTTTGGTTTCTTGCAGAAGCGTACTGTAGTTTTCTTTGTTTAAGTCTTTTACATCTCTGGTAAGATTTATTCCTAAGTATTTGATCTTCTTTGGGGCTATTGTAAATGGCATTGATTAGGTGATTTCCTCTTCGATGTTCTTTTTATTGTTGTAGAGGAATCCAACTGATTTTTGTATGTTAATCTTGTATCCTGATACTCTGCTGAACTCTTTCATTAGTTTCTGTAGTTTTCTGGAGGATTCCTTAGGGTTTTCTGTGTATAAGATCATGTCATCAGCAAAAAGAGATACTTTGACTTCTTCCTTGCCAATCTGGTTGCCCTTTATTTCTTTATCTATCCTAATTGCTCTGGCTAAGACCTCCAGCACAATATTGAATAAGAGTGGTGATACAGGGCATCCTTGCATGGTTCCGGATCTCAATGGGAATGTTTTCAGGCTCTCTGCATTCAGGGTGATGTTGGCTGTTGGCTTTGTATAAATGCCCTTTATTATCTTGAGAAATTTTCCTTCTATTGCTATTTTGCTGAGAGTTTTTATCATGAATGAATGCTGAACTTTGTTAAATACCTTTTCTGCATCAATTGATAAAATCATGTGATTCTTGTCTTGTGTTTTATTTATGTGGTGGATTACATTAATTGTTTTTCTAATGTTGAACCATCCCTGCATACCTGGTATGAATCCCACTTGGTCATGGTGAATTATTTTTTTGATATGCTGTTGAATTCTATTGGCTAGAATTTTGTTGAGGATTTTTGCATCTACATTCATGAGGGATATAGGTCTATAATTTTCTTTTCTTGTGGTGTCTTTACCTGCTTTTGGCATCAGGGATATGGTGGCTTCATAGAATAAGTTTGGTAGTATTCTGTCTTTTTTCTATGCGCTGAAATACCTTTAGTAGTCGTGGTGTTAACTCTTCTGTGAAAGTTTGGTAGAATTCTGCAGTGAAGCCGTCCAGACCAGGGCTTTTTTTTTTGCTGGCGGCAGGGGTGGGTGGTGGAGTTTTTTGATTCCCTTTTCAATCTCTTCTTTTTTTTATGGGTCTATTTAGTTGTTCTACTTCTGTTTGTGTTAGTTTAGGTAGGTAGTGTGTTTCTAGGAATTCATCCATTTCTTCTAGGTTTTCAAATTTGAGTATAGTTTTTCATAGTAATCTGATATGATTCTTTTAATTTCAGTTGGGTCTCATATCTCACCCATCTCATTTCTTATTCGGGTTATTTGTTTCCTCTCCTGTTTTTCTTTTGTCAGTTTAGACAGTGGTTTAGCAATTTTGTTGATTTTTTTCAAAAAGCCAGCTATCGGTCTTGTTAATTCTTTCAATTGTTTTTCTGTTTTCTATTTCATTTAGTTCAGCTCTAATTTTTATTATTTGTTTTCTTCTGGTGCCTGTGGGTTTCTTTTGTTGCTCTCTTTCTATTTGTTCAAGTTGTAGGGATAGTTCTCTGATTTTGGCCCTTTCTTCTTTTTGGATGTGTGCATTTATTGATATAAATTGCCATCTGAGCACCGCTTTTGCTGTGTCCCAAAAGTTATGATAGGTAGTGTTTTCATTCTCATTGGATTCTGTGAATTTCTTTATTCCATCCTTAATGTCTTCTAGAATCCAGTCTTTTTTGAGCAGGATATTGTTCCATTTCCAAGTGTTTGATTTCTTTTCCCTGCTTTTCCTGTTATTGAGTTCCACTTTTATGGCCTTATGGTAAGAGAAGATGCTTTGTAATATTTCAATGTTTGGATTCTGCTAAGGCTTGCTTTCTGACGTAATACATGGTCTATTCTAGAGAAGGTTCCATGTGCACTAGAAAAGAAAGTATACTTGGTTGCTGTTGGGAGGAGTGTTCTGTATATGTCTACGAGGTCAAGTTGGTTGATTGTGGCATTTAGATCTTCCGTGTCTTTATTGAGCTTTTTTCTGGATCTCCTGTCCTTCACCAAAAGCGGTGTGTTGAAGTCTCCTACTATTATTGTGGAGCTGTCTATTTCACTTTTCAATGCTGATAGAGTTTGTTTTATGTATCTTGCAGACCTGTCATTGGGTGCATACTTAATATGGTTATATCTTCTTGGTGTATTGTCCCTTTAATCATTATATAGTGTCCTTTCTTATCCTTTCTGATGGATTTAACTTTAAAGTCTATTTTGTCAGAAATTGATATTGCCACTCCTGCTCTTTTTTGATTGTTGTTTGCTTAATATATTTTTTCCATCCTTTGAGTTTTAGTTTGTTTGTGTCTCCAAGTGTAAGGCGTGTCTCTTCTAGGCAGCATATAGATGGACCTTGTTTTTTAATCCATTCTGCCACTCTCTGTCTCTTTATTGGTGCATTTACTCCGATTACATTCAGGGTAATTATGGATAGGTTTTAGTGCTATAATTTTGATGTCTTTTTTTGTGTGTTGACAGTTTCTTTTTCCCACTTGATTTTATGTGCTGAGTAGATTTTCTTTACATATAGTCCTTTCCTCATATTTGTTGTTGTTGATTTTGTTTCTGCTGAGTCTGTATTTTTCCCTTGTATTTTATTTTGATGAGTAGGATAGTTTGTCTCCTTTGTGGTTACCTTATTATTTACCCCTATTTTTCTAAATTTAAAACTAACTTTTATTTCTTTGTATTGCACTATATTCCTCTCCACATGGAAGGTGTATGATTACATTTCTTAGTCTCTCTATTATTTTAATGTAGTCTTTTATATAATAACATCACCGTTACCCAGTAATGGGCTTTTTTTTTTATTTCCCTACCTGCTTTGACTTCTGATTGCTTTGCCCAGCTCTCTAGTCTTGCACTGAATCCTAATATTATTGATTTTATAATCAAAGAACTCCCTTTAGTATTTCTTGTAGTTTTGGTTTGATTTTTACAAATTCCCTCAACTTGTGTTTATCTGAAAATGTCTTAATTTCTCCTTCATATTTAAGAGACAGTTTTGATGGATATATGATTCTTGACAGGCAATTTTTTCCTTCAATTTTTTTAAATATGTCACCCCATTGCCTTCTTGCCTGCATGGTTTCTGCCAAGTACTCTGAGCTTATTCTTATTGGCTCTCCTTTTTAGGTGACTTTTCGTTTAGCTCTCGCTGCTCTTATAATTCTCTGTTTATCTTTGGTTTTGGCAAGCTTGATTGTAATATGTCTTGGTGGCTTTCCTTTAAGATCTACCTTATGTGGAGTTCGATGAGCATCTTCAATAGATATCTTCTCATCTTTCACAATATCAGGGAAGGTTTCTGCCAACAAATCTTCAACAATTCTCTCTGTATTTTCTGTTATCCCTCCCTGTTCTGGTACTCCAATCACTCGTAGGTTATTTCTCTTTGTAGAGACCCACACTATTCTTAAGGTTTCTTCATTTTTTAAATTCTTTTATCTGATTTTTCTTCAAATATATTAGTGCCAAGTGATTTATCTTCGAGTTCAGAAATTCTAACTTCTACTTGCTCAATTCTGCTCCTCTGACTTTCTATGGAGTTATCTAATTCTGTAATTTTATTGTTCATCTTCTGAATTTCTGATTATTGCCTGCCTAAGGATTCTTCCAGCTTATTAAACTTTTCATTATGTTCCTGAATAATCTTTCTAATTTCTTCATTTGCTTTATCTGTGTGTTCCTTGGCTTGTTCTGCGTATTGCCTCATTTCCTTCCTGATGTCTTGAAGGGTCCTGTATATTAAACTTTTGTATTCTGCATCTGGTAATTCCAGGAATGCACTTTCACCTAGAAGATCCCTGGATTCTTTGTTTTGAGAGCCTGTTGAGTTGATCATGGTCTGTTTCTTTATGTGACTTGATATTGACTGTTGTCTCCGAGCCATCTATAAGTTATTGTATTTTTTAATGCTTGCTTACTGTGTCGTAGCTTCTTGCTTTGTTTTGTTTTGGTATACCTCTATGGGTCGCTTGAGTGAGCTAGCTTGATTATTTTTGCCTTTGGAGCTCTGGTGTCCTGTCCCCAGCTGGCTAGAGCTGTTATTACGTATATCAGTCTAGGAGTCCATTCAGTTTTCTTGTATGAGTTCAGCTCAGGTGTCCAGGTAGCTGATATCAAGTGTGTGGTACAGGCTCTGTCCTACAGTCTTAGAGGGGCAGGGGTAATTGGCGTATATACCGGCATCTGATTGCAGCAGGGGGTCATGCTCTGAACAAGGCAGGGGGCTGAGTACCAACCCCCGAGTGACTGTGAGGAAAGCGCATCTCTGTTCCCTAGAATGTGCTGGTGGGTTGGTTCTACAGAGGGACCATGGACACCCAAAGTTTTTGGTTGTAAGGACTGGGAGGTACCAGTTATCTTTGGACTCCTGTCGTGGGTTGCTGGGTGACCTGAGTGGAGCTACCAGTCCTTAGGTCCCTGATTTGGGTAGGTGAGGATCTTGTTTAGTAGGCAAGCAATGTCAAATATCAAACACCCACCTTTCCACCACACAGCTGAAATGGTTGGAGTTTGCCAACAAGGGCCTATTCTTCTGAAATAGGCCCACACAGGTCCAAGCAGAAGGGAAAGTTGATTAAGGTCCATGGATGGTTTATGCCTGGACAGGAGCCACTTCTGCCTGAGCTCCCACAGTTAATGGAGCTAGTAAAATATCTTTTCCCCCCAGTTGCAAATTTTTTCCTTCCCCAAGGCTGGGAGGATGGCTCTAGGAGCTCACCAGGGTCTATCTCAGGCCCAGGGATTCAGCCGCCAAAGCCAGCTTGGGGGTGGGGGGGAGTGGGGCACAATAAAATATATGCAAGTACTTAGCTTTTGCCGAAAGCGCCCTTCTCCTCAGGTTCTGGAGGTGTGAGTGGGCTGTGTGGCTGGCTACTTCTTCCTGAGGAAACTGCAGCCAAATGCTAGGACCAGCCCGCTGCCGCCGCTGCTGCAGCCACTCCGGGAATGGTGCCTGAGGGCTCCCCACGATTCAGGTCCAGTAACTCCTCTCCATTTCTGAATGGCCTCTTCCTCCCCCTGCCCCTCAGATCGTTGTCTAAGCTTGCCTTTGATGCTCAGGGTTCCCAGCTGTCACAAATATACTCGTTTCACTTGTTTTTTTGGGTCTTTGTTGTAAAGAGGGCTCGCCGGAAGCGTCTATTCCGCCATCTTGGCTCCGCCTATATTTCTAGTTTTTTAAAGAAGCACCAAATCGATTTCCAAAGTGGTTGCACTATTTTACATTCCCACCAGCAGTGTATAAGTGATCCAGTCTCTCCACAACCTCTGCAACATTTATTATTTTGTGTTTTTTGCATTAATGCTTGCGTGGTTGGAGTGAGATGGAAACTCATTGTAGTTTTGATTTGCGTTTCTCTATTGGCTAAGGATATAATGGCATTTTCTCATGTATCTGTTAGCTACCTGAATGTCTTCTTCAGTGAAGTGCCTATTTATATACTTTGCCCATTTTTTAACTGGGTTATTTGTCTTTTTGTAGTTGAGTTTTTGCAGTGTCATGTAGATTTTAGAGATCAGGCACTGTCTGAAATGTCATAGCTATAAACCCTTTCCCAGTCTGTAGGTAATCGTTTTACTCTCTTGATGAAGACTTTGGATGAGCATCGGTCTTTGATTTTTAGGAGCTCCCAGTTATCTAGTTTCTCTTCTGGTGTTTGTCCATTGTTAGTAATGTTTTGTGTACTGTTTATGCCATGTATTAGGGCTCCTAGTGTTGCCTCTATTTTTTTTTCCATGATCTTTATCTTTTTCGATTTTATATTTAGGTCTTTCACCCATTTTAAGTTAGGTTTTGTGCATGGTGTGAGGTATGGGTCTTGTTTCTTTTTTTTTGGCAGATGGATATCCAGTTACGCGACCACCACTTGTTAAAAAAGACTATCCTTTCCTCATTTAACCGACTTTGGGCCTTTGTCAAATACCAACTGCTCATATGTGGATAGATTTATGTCTGGATTCTCAATTCAGTTCCATTGGACGATGTATCTGTTCTTTTACCAGTACCAGGCTGTTTGACCACAGTGGCAGTATAATAGGTTCTAAAATCAGGTAGAGTGAGGCATCCCGCTTTGTTCTTTTTCAGTGATGCTTTACTTTTTTCTTATCCGGGGCCTCTTCCCTTCCATATGAAGTTGGTGATTAGTTTATCCATCTCATTAAAAAATGCCTTTGGAATTTGAATCGGAATTGCATTGTATCGATATACAGCTTTTGGTAGAATAGACATTTTTACAATGTTAAGTCTTCCTATCCATGAGCAAGGTAGGTTTTCCCAATTCGTAGGTCTCTTGGTTTCCTGCTGTAGTGCCTTGTAGTTTTCTTTGTATGGGTTATTTACATCTCTGCAAAGATTTATTCCTAAGTATTTTTATCTTCTCGGGGGCTACTGTAAATGGTATTGATTTGGTGATTTCCTCCTCAATGTTCTTTTTGTTGGTGTAGAGGAATCCAAATGATTTTTGTATGTTTATCTTGTATCCTGATGCTCTGCTGAACTCTTCTATTAGTTTCAGTAGTTTTCTTGAGGATTGTTTAGGGTTCTCTTTGTATAAATAATGTCATCTGCAAAAAGGGATACTTTTACTTCTTCCTTACCGATCTGGATGCCCTCACTTTCTTTATCTAGCCTCATAACTCTGGCTAGGACCTTCAGCACAATGTTGAAGAAGACTGGTGATAAAGGGCATCTTTGTCTGGTTCCCAGTCTCAAGGGGAATGCTTTCAGACTCTATTTAGGATGATTCTGGCGGTTGGCTTTGTATAAATACCCTTTATTTTGTTACAGAATTTTTCTTCTATTCCTATTTTCTGAGAGTTTTTATTATGAATTCGTGTTGAAATTTGTCAAATGCCTTTTCTGCATCAATTGAGAAAGTCACGTGGTTCTTGTCTTTTGTTTTATTTATATGATGGATTACATTAATTGTTTTTCTAATGTTGAACCATCCCTGCAAACCTGATATGAATCCCAGTTGGTCATGGTGAATTATTTTTTTTGATATGTTGTTGAATTTTGTTGGCAAGAATTTTGTTGACGATTTTTGCACCTAAGTCCATGAGGAATATAAGTCTGTAATTTTATTTTTTTTGTGATGTCTTTAACTGGTTTTGGAATCAGGGATATGCTGGCTTCACAGAATGAGTTTGGGAGTATTCTCTCCTTTTCTATGCTCTGAAATACCTTTAATAGTCATAGTGTTAACTCTTCTCTGAAAGTTTGGTAGAACTCTGCAGTGAAGCCAACCAGGCCAGGGCTTTTTTTTTTTCTTTTTTTTTTTTTGGTGGGGAGTTTTTTGATTACTTTTTTCAATCTCTTCTTTGGTTATAGGTCTATTTAGTTGTTCTACGTCTGTTTGTGTTAGTTTAGGTAGGTATTGTGTTTCTAGGAATTCATCCATTTCCTCTAGATTTTCAAGTTCGTTATAGTATAATTTTTTATAGTAATCTGATATGATTCTTTTAATTTCATTTGAGTTTGTTGTAATATTGCCCATCTCATTTCTTATTCAGGTTATTTGCTTCCTCACCTGTTTTTCTTTCATAAGTTTGCCCAATAGTTTATCAATTTTGTAAATTTTTTCAAAGAACCAGCTTTTGGTCTTCTTAACTCTTTCAATTGTTTTTCTGTTTTTCTATTTCATTTAATTCTGCTCTAATTTTTATTATTTGCTTTCTTCTGGTGCCTTAGGGTTTCTTTTATTGCTCTCTGTTCAAGTTGTAGGGATAATTCTTTGATTTTGGCCCTTTATTCTGTTTGTACGTGTGCGTTTATTGATATAAATTGACCTCTGAGCACTGCTTTCGTTGTGACCCAAAGGTTCTGATAGGAAGTGTTTTCATTCTCATTGGTTTCTATGAATTTCTTTATTCCATCCTTAATGTCTTCTATGACCCAGTCGTTTTTGAGCAGGGTAGTGTTCAGTTTCCAAATGTTTGATTTCTTTTCCCTGCTCTTTCTGTTATTGATATCTACTTTTATGGCCTTATGGTCAGAGAAGATGCTTTGTACTATTTCACTGTTTTGGATTCTGCTAAGGCTTGCTTTATGATCTAATAAGTGGTCTATTCTAGGGAATTTTCCATGTGCACTGGAAAAGAAAGTACACTTGGCTGCTGTTGGGTGGAGTGCTCTGTACATGTCTATGAGGTCAAGTTGTTTGATTGTGGCATTTAGATCTTCCATGTCTTTACTGAACTTCTTTCTGGATGTCCCGTCCTTCACTGAAAGTGGTGTGTTGAAGTCTCCTACTATAATTGTGGAGCTGTCTATTTTCACTTTTCAATGCTGTTAGAGTTTGTTTTATGTCTTGCAGCTCTGTCATTGGTGCATAAATATTTAATATGGTTATATCTTCTTGGTATATTGTCCCTTTAATCATTATATAGTGACCTTCCTTGTCCTTTGTGGTGGATTTAACTTTAAAGTGTATTTTGTTGGAAATTAATACTGACACTTCTGCTCTTTTTTGATTGTTGTGTGCTTGATATATATATATATTTCCATTCTTTGAGTTTTAGTTTGTGTCTCTAAGTCTAAGGTGTGTCTCTTGTAGGCAGCATATAGATGGATCATGTTTTTTCATCCATTCTTCCAGTCTATGTCTTTTTATTCGTGCATTTAGTCCATTTACATTCAGCATATTTATGGACAGGTATGAGTTTAGTGCTATCGTTTTGATGTCTTTTTTGTGTGTGTGTTGTTAACAGTTTCTTTTTCCCACTTAATTTTTTGTGCTGGGTAGTTTATCTTTATATATTGTCTTTTCCTCTTATTCGTTGTTGTTGATTTTGTTTCTGCTGAGTCTCTATTTTTTTCTTGTATTTTATTTTGATGAGTAGGATAGATAGTCTCCCTTGTGGTTGCCTTACTATTTACCCCTATTTTTCTAAGGTTAAACCTAACTTTTATTTCTTTACATCGCCATGTCTTCTTCTCCATATGAAAGATCTATGACTACATTTCTTAGTCCCTCTTAATTGTTTTACAGTCGTTTTCTTTTACATAATAACATCGGTGTTTCCCTGTTGTGCGCTTTTTTTTTTTGTATCCTGATTTATTTTTGTGTTTTCCCTGTCTAGGTTGACATCTGATTGCTCTGTCTAGTGTTCTAGTCTTGGCATGATACCTGATATTATTGATGTTCTAACCAAAGAACTCCCTTTATATGTCTGGTAGTTTTGGTTTGGTTTTTATGAATTTCCTAAACTTCTGTTTATCTGGAAATGTGCTAATTTCACCTTCACATTTGTGAGACAGTTTTGCTGGGTATATGATTCTTGGCTGGGAATTTTTTTTCCCTTCACTGATTTATATAAGTTATTCCATTGACTTCTTGCTGCATGGTTTCTTCTGTGTAGTTCCAGCTTGTTCTTATTGACTCTCCTTTGTAGGTGACTTTTCATTTATTGTTAGCTGCTCTTAAAATTCTTCATTATCTTTGGTTTTGGCAAGTTTGATTATATGTCTTGGTTACTTTCTTTTAAGATCTATCTTATGTGGATTTCAATGAGCATATTGGATAGATATCTTCTCATCTTTCGTGATATCAGGGAAGTTTTCTGCCAACAAATCTTCAGCAATTCTCTCTGTATTTTCCATTGTCCCTCTTTGTTCTGGTACTCCAGTCACTTGTAGGTTATTTCTCTTGATAGAGTCCCACATGGTTCTTCAGGTTTTTTAATTTTTTTCAATTTTTTTAATCTGATTTTTCTTCAGATATATTGGTGCCAAGTGTTTACCTTCAAGATCACCAATTCTGCCTTCCACTTGCTCAATTCTGCTCCTCTGTCTATTGAGTTGTCTAATTCCATAATTTGATTATTAATCTTCTGAATTTCTGACTGCTGTCTCTCTATGGATTCTTGTAGCTTATTAAAATTTTCATTATAGTCTTGAATAACCTTTTTAATTTCTTCAACTGCTTTATCCATGTGTTCCTTGGATTGTTCTGTGTATTGCCTGATCTCCTTCCTAATTTCATTCCTGATGTCTTGAAGAGTTCTGTATATTAATCTTTTGAATTCTGCATTCAACAATTCCAGGAATGCACTTCCATCCAGAAGATCCCTTGATTCTTTGTTTTGAGAACTTGTTGATGTGATCATGATCTGTTTCTTTATGTTGTCTCCGAGCCATCTATAAGTTTTTGTATTAATTTTATGTTTGCTTACTGTATCCTAGCTTCTTGCTTTTTGTTTTGTTTTGTTATGCCCAAATGGGTTGCTTGAGTGAGCTAGCTTGATTATTTTGAACTTTTAAGCTCTGACGTCCTGTCATCAGATGGCTAGAGCTGTTATCAGGTATACCAGTCTAGGAGTCGATTCACCTTTCTTGTATGAATTCAGCTCAGGTGTCCAGGTAGCTGATCATCAAGTGTGTGTTACAGGCTCTGTCCTACAGTCTTAGAGGGACACGGGCGATTGATGTAGGTACCGGTATCTGGTTGCAGCAAGAGTTGTGCTTTGAACAGGCAGGGGGCTGAGAACTGTCCCCCAAATGTCTGTGAGGAAAACGCGTCCCTGTTCCCTAGAGTGTACAATTGGGCAGGTTCTGCAGACGGACAACAGTCACCCAAGTCTTTTACTTGTAAGGACTGGGAGGTACCAATTATCCTTGGAACTCTGTTGTGGGTGGCTGGGTGACCTGAGTGGAGCTGCAAGTTCCTATGCCCCTGATGTTAGTAGGTGAGGGCCCTATTTAATAGGCAAAGTGTTTTCAAATATCAAACACCCACCTCTTCACCACAGAGCTGAAATGGTTGCAGCCTGCCAACAAGGGCCTATTCTCCTGATTAATTTATCCATTCATTCCTTGATGGGCACCTTGGTTACTTCCAACTCTTTCCTATTTTAAACAGTGCTGCAATGAATATGGGGGTGCATATATCTGTTCATGTGAAGGCTCTTATTTCTTTAGGGTATATTCCAAGGAGTGGAATTGCTGGGTGGTATGGTAGTTCCATTTCTAGCTTTTTGAGGAAGAGCTAAATTGATTTCCAAAGTTGCTATACCATTTTACATTCCCACCAGCAGTGTATAAGTGTTTCTGTATCTCCACAACCTCTCCAACATTTAGTATTTTGTGTTTTTTGCATTAATGCCAGCTTTGTTGGGATGAGATGGATTCTCATTGTAGTTTTGATTTACATTTCTCTAATGGCAATGATAATGAGCATTTTCTCATGTATCTGTTAGCAGCCTGAATGTCTTCTTCGGTAAAGTACCTGTTCATATCCTTTGCCCATTTTTTAATTGGGTTATTTGTCTTTTTGTTGTTGAGTTTTTGCATGCAAACTTTAGAGATCCGATGTTGATCAGATGCTGATCAGAGATGTCATACACAAAAACATTTTCCCAAATGATAGGTAGTGCTTTTACTCTTTTGGTGAAGTCTTTGGATGAGCACAGGTGTTTGACTTTTAGGAGCTCCCAGTTATCTAATTCCTCTTCTGGTGTTTGTGCAATGTTAGTTATGTTTTGTATACTGTTTATGCCATGTATTAGGGCTCCTAGCATTGTTCCTCTTTTTTCTTCCATGATTCTTTGTCATTTCAGATTTTATATTTAGGCCTTTGTTCCATTTTGAGTAATGGTTTTTGTGCATGGTGTGAGGTATGGGTCTTGTTTCATTTTTTTTTTTTTTTTGCAGGTAGATATCCAGTTATGCCAGCACCATTTATTGAACAGGCTGTCCTTTCCCCATTTCACAGACTTTGGACCTTTGTTAAATATCAGCTGCTGATATGTGGATGGATTTATGTCTGGATTCTCAATTCTGTTCCGTTGATCTATGTAACTGTTGTTGTACCAGTAAAAGGCTGTTTTGACTACTGTGGGAGTATAAAAGATTCTATAATCACGTAGAATGAGACATCCTACTTTGTTCTTTTTCAGCAATGCTTTACTTATCTGGTGCCTCTTTCCTTTCCATATGAAGTTGGTGATTTGTTTCTCCATCTCATTGAAAAATGTCACTGGTATTTGGATCTGGATTACATTGTATCTGTAGATTGCTTTGTGTAGAATAGACAGTTTTACAATATTGAGTCTTCCTATTCACGAGCAAGTTATGTTTTCCACTTACATAGGTCTTGCAGTAGAGCCTTGCAGTTTTCTTTGTATAGGACTTTTACGTCTCTGGTTAGATTTATTCCTAAGTATTTTATCTCCTTAGGGGCTATCGTAGATGGTATTGATTTGGTGATTTCTTCTTTGACTTTCTCTTTGTTGGTGTAGAGGAATCCAACTGATTTATGAATGTTTATCTTGTATCCTGATACTCTGCTAAACTCTTCCATTAGTTTCAGTAGTTTTCTTGAGGATTCTTTAGGTTTTTCTGTGTATAAGATCCTATCATCTGCAAACAGAGACACTTTCACTTCTTCTTTGCCAATTTGGATACCTTTTCTTTCTTTATCTAGCTGAACTGCTCTGGCTAGGACCTCCAGCACAATATTGAATGAGAATGGTGATAAAGAGCATCCTTGTCTGGTTCCCATTCTCCGGGGGAATGCTTTCAGTTTATCTCCATCTAGGATGATGTTGGCTCTCGGCTTTGTATAAATGCCCTTTATAATGTTTAGGAATTTTCCTTCTATTCCTGTTTTGCTGAGAGTTTTTATCATGAATGGGTGTTGGACTTTGTCAAATGCCTTTTCTGTATCAGTTGATAAGATCATGTGATTCTTGCCTTTTATTTATGTGGTGGATTACTTTGATTGTTTTTCTGATGTTGAACCATCCCTGCGTACCTGGTATGAATTCCACTTAGTCACAGTGAATTATTTTTTTGATATGTTGTTGAGTTTTATTAGCTAGCTTTTTGTTGAGGATTTTTGAGTCTAAGTTCATGAGGGATATTTGTCTGTAATTTTTTCTTTTTTATAGTGTCTTTACCTGGTTTTGGTATCAGGGATATGCTGGCTTCATAGAATGAGTTTGGGAGTTTTCCATCCTTTTCTATGCTCTGAAATACCTTTAGTAGTAGTGGTGTTAACTCTTCTCTGAATATTTGGTAGAATTCTCCAGTGAAGCCATCAAGACTAGGATTTTCTTTCTCGGGAGTTATTTTAAATTACTTTTCAATCTCTTCTTTTGTTATGGGTTTATTTAAATGTTCAGTCTCTTAGGTAGGTAGTGTGTTTCTAGAAATTTGTTCATATCCTCTATTTTTTCAAATTTGTTAGAGTACAATTTTTCATAGTATTCTGGTATGATGCTTTTAATTTCAGTTGGGTCTGTTTTGATATTGCCCATCTTATTTCTTATTCGGGTTATTTGCTTCCTCTCCTGTTTTTCTTTTGTCAGTCTGGCCAGTGGTTTATCGATTTTGTTAATCTTTTCAAAGAACCAGATTTTGGCCTTGTTAAGCCTTTCGATTGTTTTTCTGTTCTCCATTTCATTTAATTCTGCTCTAATATTTATAATTTTCTTTCTTCCTGTGCCTGAGGGTTTCTTTTTTTTGCTCTCTTTCTATTTGCTCTAGTTGTAGTGATAATTTTTGTATTTTGACCTTTTCTTCTTTTCGTATGTGTGTATTTATTGACATAAATTGCTGCTTTAGCTGTGTCCCAAAGATTCTGATAGGAAGTGTTTTATTTTCATTGGATTCAATTAATTTCTTTATTCCATCCTTAGTTTGTTCTGTAATAGAATTGTTTTTGAGCAAAGTGTTGTTCAGTTTCCATGTATTTGATTTCTTTACCCTGGTTTTTCTGTTACTGATTTCTTATTTTATGGCTTATGGTCAGAGAAGATGCTTTGTAATATTTTGATATTTTGCATTCTGTTAAAGCTTGCTTTAAGGCCTAATATGTGCTCTATTCTAGAGAATGTCCCATGTGCATTGGAAAAGAAAGTACACTTGGATGCTGTTGGGTGGAGTGTTCTGTATAAGTCTATGAGGCTAAGTTGGTTGATTGTGGCATTTAGCTCTTCTGTGTCTTTGCTGAGCTTCTTTTTGGATATTCTGTCCCTCATTGAAAGTGGTGTGTTGAAGTCTCCTACATTTATTGTGAAACTGTCTATCTCACTTTTCAATGCTCTCAGAGTTTGTTTTATGCATCTTGAAGCCCTGTTGTTGGGTGCATAAATATTTAATGTGGTAACATCCTCCTAGTATATTGTCCCTTTAATCATTATATAGTGTCCTTCCTTATCTTTTGTGGTAGATTTAAATATGAAGTCTGTTTTGTCAGAAATATTTAGTATAGCCACTCCTGCTCTTTTTTGATTGTTGTTTGCTTGGTATATTTTTTCTGTCCTTTGATTTTTAGTTTGTTTGTTTCTTTAAGGCTAAGATGTGTCTCTTGTAGACAGCATATAGCCAGATCGTGTTTTTTTGTCCATTCTGCCACTCTCTGTCTCTTTATTGGTGCATTTCGTCCATTTACATTTAGCGTAATTATAGACAGGTGTGAGTTTAGTGCTGTCTTTTTGATGTCTTTTTTTGTGTGTTGTTGACAGTTTCATTTTTCCACTTATTTTTTTTGTGCTGAGTAGTTTTTCTTTGTAAATTGTTTGTTCCCCATTTTCATTGTTGTTGATTTTGTTTTTGCTGAGTGTATGTGTGTTTCTTGTTTTTTTATTTTGATGTGTAGGATAGTTAGTCTCTTTGGGGTTACCTTAATATTTACCCCTGTATTTCTAAGTTCAAACCTAACTTGTATCTCCCAATATTGCCTTGATTTCCTCTCCATATGGAAGATCTATGACTACTTTATTTTGTCTGTCTTTATTAATTTAATGTTGTCATCTTTTATGTAATGATATTGGTGATTCCCTGTTTTAAGTGTTTTTCTATCTTGATTTATTTTTGTGAGTTCCCTATCTGTGTTGATATGTGGTTGCTCTGTCCTGAGTTCTACTGTTGGGTTGATATCTGATATTATTGATTTTCTAGCCAGAGAATTCCCTTTAGCATTCCTTTTAGTTTTGGTTTGGTTTTTGCAAATTCCCTAAGCTTCTGTTTATCTGGAATTGTCCTAATTTCGTCTTAATTTTTTGAGAGACAGTTTTGCTGGATATATGATTCTTGGCTGGCAATTTTTCTCCTTCAATCCTTTATATATGTCATCCCATTACCTTCTTGCCTGCATGGTTTCTGCTGAGTGGTTCAAGCTTATTCTTCTTGATTCTCCTTATCCCTGGTCACGCTTAAAATTTTCTCCTTATCTTTGGTTTTGGCAAGTTTGATTATAACATGTCTTGGTGACTTTCTTTTGGATCTACCTTGTTTGGTGTTCAATGAGCACCTTGGGTAGATATCCTTTCAATTTTCACGATGTCAGGGAAGTTTTCTGTGAGCAAATCTTCAACAATTCTCTCTGTAATTTCTGTTATCCCTCCCTATCCTGGTACTCCAATCACTTGTAGGTTATGCTTGATACAGTCCCACATGATTCTTACGGTTTCATCATTTTTTAAATCCTTTTATCTGATTTTTCTTCGAATATATTTTTGCCAAGTGTTTTATCTTCATTATTGCTAATTCTGACTCCCATCTCCTCAATTCTGTTCCTCTGACTTTCTACTGAGTTTTCTAATTCTGAAACTTATTTGTTTATCTTCTGAATTTCTGAATGCTGTCTCTCTATGGATTCTTGCAGCCTGTTAATTTTTTTCCTTATATTCTTGAATAATCTTCGTAATTTCCTTGACTGCTTTATCTGTGGGCTCCTTGGATTGTTCTGTGTTTTGCCTGATCTCCTTCCTGATGTCTTGAAGAGTTCTGTATATTATTCTTTTGTATTCTATGTCTGGTCAGGAATACATCTTCCTCCAGAACAGTCCTTGATTCTTTGTTTTGGGAGTTTGTTGAAGCAATCATGGTCTGCTTCTTTATGTGATTTGATATTGACTGTCATCTCCAAGCCATGTATGTTATTTTATTAATTTATTTGTGTTTGCTCACAAAGCTTCTTGCTTTGTTTTGTTTTGATATAGCCAAACAGGCTACTAGAGTGAGCAAACTTGGTTATTGGAGCCCTTGAAGCACTTATGTCCTGTTACCAGATGGCTAGAGCTATACCAGGTATATGAGTCTAGGAGTCCATTTGCTATTCTTGTATAGATTCAGCTCAGGTATTCCAGTAGTCGGTCACCTAGTGTGTGGTGCAAGCTCTCACCTACAATCCTAGAGGAGCAGTGGTGATTGATGTAAGCACAGGTTTCTGGTAGCAGCTGGAGGTCACATTCTGAGGAAGGCAGGGGACTGACAACCTTCCCCCAAATGTCGGTGAGGAAAACCCATCCCTGTTCTCTAGAGAGCTCTGTTGCATAGGCTCTGCAGCCATACCATAGGTATCCAGTGCTTTTAACTGTAAGGACTGGTAAGTACTTCTTATCCTTGGAGCCCTGTTGCAGGTAGCTAGGTGGCATGGGTGGAGCCTCCAGTCTTCAGGCCCCTGCTGTGGGTAGGTGAGGGTCCTGTTTAATAGGCAGAGTGGTATCAAATGTCAAAAACCTGCCTCTCTGCCACATAGCTGAAATAGTTACAGTCAGACCTCAAACAGATTCGACCTTGCACTATAACAGCCAGATCCTATCTGCTGTAACGGGGCCACCTGGATCTATGCAGGGGTGAAGACAAAGTCTGTGAACCATTTGTGCCTGGACCAGAGCCACTTCTGCTCTAAGTTTGCAGATTAAGGGAGTCGGCAGAGTATTTTCCCGCATTTGTTAATTTGTTCCTTCTCCAAAGTCAGGGGAATGGCACAGGGAGTGCAGCAGGACCTATCTCAGGCCCAGGGAAATAACTAGTAGTGGAGCCGGCTGGGGCAGAGGGAGAAGGGATCAGTTATACAGGAGAGAGTCTTTCAAAAAGACAAGCTATTAGATCCACACAGTAAATTAGACAAAATCACTTATTTTGTGCTGAGAGCTCTGTTTTGTCTCAGATTCTGGAGGCTTTTTTTTTTTTTTTTTTTTGTGTATACCGTGTGCCCTGGCTCCGTGGTCACGCTGGGGGGTGGGGTTGCGGCACCTTGATTGCCTTCTTTTGCTGAAGCAGCCATGTCCCAGAACACTACCATCAGCCTCACTGTGGGGGAATAGGGACTGAGGTATTGCTGCCTATTCAGCAACTCTTTGCTGCTTCTGCACCATCTCTCCCTCCCCTATCACTCAGTCTGAATTCTTAACTTTGCCTTTGATGCTCAGGGTTCATAGCTTGTCATATACATAATTGATTCACTTGTTTTTTCAGGTCTTTCTTGTAAGAGGGACCCCTGAAGCATCTGACTACTCTGCCATCTTGGCCCCACCTCCTGTATATTTATTTTTGATTGTTAAATCTTCTTGATTAATTGACCATTCTATCACTATATAATGTTCATCTTCACCTCTTCTAACAGATTTTGACTTAAAGTCTACTTTGTCTGCTATTAAGATTGCCAACTGAACTCTCTTTTGATTACTGTTTGTGTGGAGTATTTTTTTCCATCATTTCATTTTCAACCTATTTGTGTCCTTGGGTCTAAAGTCTGCCTGTTGTAAACAGCAGATAGTTGGATCATTTTTTTAATCCATTTTGCCACTCTCTGCCTTTTTATTGGAGCATTTAGTCCCTTTACATTCACTGCAATTACCAATAAAGAGTGACTTACTTCTGCCATTAGATTATTTTTGTGTGTGTGTGGCTTAATCCTTCTTTGTCTTTGCCCTTTACCACTGCTTGCTTTTGTGTTGTTTTGTTTTATTGTAGTGAGCCATTTTGATCCCCTTCTCATTTCCTTTTGTGTATGTTTTTTAGACATTTTCTTACTGGTTATCATGAATATTACATTTAACAGCTTGTATTTATAACACCCTTCTTAGGTTAGGTTGTACCAAATGAACTTCAGTAGCATACAAGAAGTTCTGTATCTGTACTGTTCCTCTCCCACTTTTGTTGTTGTTATTCCTAATTATGTCTTTATATTTCATGTGTCCTGTAACATAATTTTATACTTGTTTTTTCTTGTGTGTGCTCCAAAGGGTTTTTTTTTTTAAATAGCATTTTATTGTGCTTTTGGTGAAAGTATACACAGCAAGATGGGTTCCCATTTGATAATTTCCACATAGATTGTTCAGTGATATTAGTTACATTTTTCACAATGTGTCAACATTCTCTTTGTGTTTTGGTTGTTTCATTTTCAGTACTCTAGCTTCCCTGCCCTCTTATCTCTGCTTATTTGCTTTAGAGTCAATATTGACCTTTTGGTTTATTAATAGAACACCATTCTTACAGGAAATCGTCTTTATTTTGTGTGCCACTGGGCTATTTCATTAAAATGTGGTCTCTGGTCAATGAAAACAAATGGCGGGGGGGAGGAAGGTGGAGGAGGACAGAGCACCTGGGCACGAGAGGGAGCATCCAGCCATGGTATCAGGAGCAGGATTCCTGCAGTGGCTGTATTCTTACCGCCGCAGCCAAGCCTCTCCTCCCCAGAGCTCTGCCCCCCTCACTCCTGCCAGCCAGGCCTCTAAGGGCCGCCATATTCTGACCACGCTCCAACTGAGGGCAGCTTGGTGCTGGCGGGGGGAGCTCTCGGGAGGACCTGTCCCATGCTCTGCACCTTCCACATCTCTGCAGCTGGTGCCAGGCCAGGAGGACACACAGCGAGGAACTTTAAAGGACGGAGGGAGTTCTGCACAAGTGGACCAATTATCTCGCAAGTTGGCAGACTCGTAGGTTTGTTTTAGGTGGTGGAATCTTGTCCTACATTGATCCACAGGATGATGTTTGCCAAAGGAGTAAAGGAAGTATAAAGGTGGCTGTTTGTGAAATTAAAGTCCATTAAGCAGATAACAAAAGAATGGAATTAATCATTCCAGGACAACAGCATTTCTACATGAAAGCAGTGAATGCAGCTGAAAGGCAAAGGTGGCTAATTGCTCTGGGGAGCTCCAAAGCCTCTTTGACTGATACTAGGACTTAAAAAGAAAAAGAAATAAATGAAACCAGTGAATCTCTTAAAGCCAAAATGTCTGAACTTCGACTCTACTGTGACCTCCTAATGCGGCAAGTTCACACCATCCAGGAATTTGTTCACCATGATGAGACTCACTCCCAGTGTAGAGATGAAGAGCTCTGTCAGCCACCCTGGTACTTGCAGTTCGGAGTAGCCACTCTGTAAAAGAACCAGTGCCTACACTTCACTGACTCTCCCAGCAAAGCCAAAGAACATACTCGGATACAGACTCTTGTAATGATATTCCCCTTGAAGACCCAGAGAGCCTTGTTCACTGTTCAAGAAATACACTTAATGGAGATTTGGCATCAGTAGCCATTCCTGAAGAAAACAAATTTATAGCCAAAAAAATCTGAATCGGAAGATCCTCTTCCATCCTCCTCTTCCTGAAAAAAATTGAAGTGTCCAGCATCCTCTAAGTATTGATATGCAAAAGCTGCTGTAATTAACTATTGCTATAAAACCAAAAATCTGTTGCCGTGGAGCCAATTCGGACTCATAGTGACCCTATAGGACAGAGTAGAACTGCCCCATAGGGTTTCCAAGGAGCACCTGGCATGTTCCAACTGCCGGTTAGCAGCTGTAGCTCTTATCCACTACCCACCAGGGTTTCCAACTATTGTTACAGGGAGTAGTTTTTTCCCTTAGGATTTCTCTGACTTTATAAAATATTGTAAGAAAAAAAAAAACACATACATTTGAAGTGCATTTTATCTTTATATAGTTTATTTGCAAGAATAATTTTCTAATAACTTCACAGTATGAATGTGCATCTTCTTTTTTTAAAAAAAAAACAAATGATGATGTAACATTTTGGTATCCATAAGAACAAATATAGAGTAGATATTTTTCTAAAACACTGTGAGGGACTGATAGCTTAGTCAGCATGCATTGTAACTTATAAAGATGAAATTTTATAAACATAAGATTTAAGTTTGACAGAAGTGTGATATATGTAACTTGTGCCATGGACCAAATGGCCACTTTACCCCAGCTAAAAACGAGTTCCGACAGCATCTTGATGGTGATTGTATTGTATTCCTTTAAGCAAAAAGGGAACACTTAATATTCTAAATATTTTTAGCTCAAATACTATAATACATTGAAGATTTTTTAAAAGCGGCCTTTGTTGTCCTTCATATGTGAAGCTGACATTACTGATTTGTCAATACCAAATGTTGAATTAAACTATTTAATTTTTATTTATTTTTCTGTTGCATCAGAAAATGAATTCTAACTTCTGTGACCTACCAAATTTAATGTGTGTACACATTGTTATTTATGTTGTTCTAGAAAAGAAGCTTAATATGGTAGTGACTTTGCTCACTTACACCAGAGAGATAAATGACTTTCAATGGAAAAAGGTTTTAGTGTTTTTTTTCCCTAAAATAGACATTAAGCTGCTGTTGTAAGGTATTAATGACTGCAGCTCTTTAGAATACCTAGAGGTATTTTTTACTTATGAATATTTATACAAAAAAGGAATTCTGTCAAGGTGATTGCTCTACATCACTTTAGAATGGTATTATTTAGCTAAAAAACAAATAGTATTTTTTGATTAGTGCCTGCCCTTATCTGTTGTCAGTGTTTGCTTTGTAAATTGTTTTTTAATTCACTTTGGGATGATGGTTTTTTTCAGTCTTGGATGAGGAGCACTTTAAAACAAACTAATCTGGTGTTTTTAAGTTAATCAGATGTTTAATAAATATATGGTTTTTGCATTCAAAAAAAAAAAGTGGTCCCTGGTAATAATTTTGTTTCAAGATTTAAAGAGTGCCTCAAAGCAATAATCTCAGGGAATTCTCTGGTCACAACTGGTCCAGTTAGTCTAGACTTTTTTAAGAAATTGAATTTTGTTCTGCATTTTTCTCCCATTCTATCCAGGACCATTAATCGTGAGCCAGGTCAGTATGGTCAGTGATGGGGGCCAGGCACCATCTAGTTTTCTGGTCTCAGGGTTGATGAGGCCATGGCTTGTGTAAGCTATCAGCCTTGTAGACAGGTTTCTTTGGGATTTTGGTTACTTTCTTGTACATTTGCTCCTGATAGGTAGAGACCAATAGTTGTATCTTAGTTGGCCACTCCCAAGATTTTAAGATCCCAGACACTACTCACTTCACTAGGATGAAGAACATCAACTTTGTGAACTATGTCAATTGACTGAGTTATATCATGAGACTATGGTCCTAAGCCTGCAAACCTAGAAAACCAGTCTCAGAAGGTATTTGGTTATGTCTGAAGAGTATCTGTAGTTGTGTCTTCACTGAATACATGTGCCTGCACACACATATCTGTTCTCACATATATATACACCTGTACCTACCGTTATAGCTGCATGCCCATACTCATCCATATGTGACAATACATTCCTTTTGTTGTCTTTGTTGGAGTTGTGACCATCTTAAAAAAAAAAAAAAAAAAAAACATTGCTGTTGAGTCAATTCCTACATATATCAACCCTATAGGACATTTTAGAACTTCGCCATAGGTTTTCAAGGCTGTAAACCTTTACAGAAGTAGACTGCCACATCTTTCTCCTGCAGAGTGGCTGGTGGGTTCAACCTTTTGGTTAGCAGCCAAGCCCTTAACCACTGCCCAAACAGGCCTCATTGTTTCCATCTTATATATGTCAAATTCTTCAGTACAGGCATCCTTTTCTCTTGTATGCTTTTCAGTGACGTCATTTACGTTGGTCATGCTGTTCTCACTGCATTCACATTCAGTGCCACTTTTCCCATCACCAAAAAATAGAAAGTATCTATGATTTAAAGCATGTTTCCCCTTCCCCCCTCCTCTCTCTAGCAACCACCAATGAACATTGGTCTCTTTATATATCTAGTCTTGGCTTCTTATAAAAGAGGGATCATACAATATTCGTCCTTAAGTGTTTGACTTATTTCATGTAACATTATGCCCTCCAGGTCCATCCATGTTATGTTTCACAGACTCATCATTCTTTATGGTTGTGTAGTATTCCATTACGTGTATATACAAAATTTTGCTTATCCATTCATCTGTTGATGGGTACTTTGGTTGTTTCCATATTTTTGTTATTGTTAATAAAGCTGCAATGAACATATGTATGCATATGTCTGCTCGTGTCACTTCTTTTAGGTCTTTAGGGTATATACTTAGGAGTGGGACTGCTGGATCATAAAAAAAAAAAAAAAACCCAGTGCCGTCGATTCTATTCTGACTCGTAGCAACCCTATAGGACAGAGTAGAGCTGCCTCACAGAAGTTTCCAAGGAGCACCTGGATCATAGGGTAGTTATATTTCTAGCTTTTTGAGAAAGTGCCAAATTATTTTCCATAGTGGTTGTACCATTTTGTAGTCAAACCAGCAATGGATAAGAGTTCCAATCTTCCCATATTCTTGTTAACATTTGTTGTTATTTATTTATATCAGTGCAGTTTTAGCCAGGGTGAGATGATATCTCATTGCACTTTTCATTTGCCTCTCTCTAATGGCTAATGATTGTGAGCATCTTGTCACATTTTTGTTGGCTGCTTGGATGTCCTCTTTGGTGAAGGTTCTGTTCATGTCCTTTCCCCATTTTATAATTGGGTTCTGTGTCTTTTTGTGTTTGAGCTGTTGCAATTTTCTATAAATATTAGGGGTTAGAGCCTTATCGGATAAGTCATTTCCAAAGATTTTTTTCCCAGTCTGTAGGTTGTTTTTATTACACTTTTGAGAAAGTCTTTTGATGGGCATAAGTTTTCAACTTTTATGAGGTCCCATTTATCTATTTTGTTTTTTTCCATTTGTGCTTTTGTTGTTATACTTTTTTATGCTATTTTTACAAAAGATTAGGTCCCATAGTTTTCTCCCTATGTTTTCTTCCAGGAATTTTAGAGTTTTAGGCTAGACATTTAGGTCTTTGATCAGTTTTGAGTTATTTTTTCTGTGTAGTGTGAAGTATGGATCCTGTTTCAGTTTTCTGCAAGGGGATATCCAGTTTTGCCAGCACCATTTATGAAAGAGGCTGTTTCTGCCCATTGAATGGACTCTGACCCCTGGTAAAATCAGTTGTCCATAGATAGCTGGATTTATTTCTGGGTTCTCAGTTGTATTTCACTGGTCTATGTGTGTATTGTTGAACAGCCACCAGTCTGTTTTGATTACAGTGGCTGTATAGTTTGCTTTGATATTGGGGAGTGTGAGGCCTCCTACTTTGTTCTTCCTCAATATTACTTTGGGTATTCAGGGTTTCTGCCCTTTCCATATCAAATTGATCATTAGTTATTCTATTTCCATAAAGAATGTTGTTGGGATTTGTACCAGGATAACAATATATCTATAGATTGCTTTAAATAGAATTGACATTTTCACTGTATTAAATCTTCTAATCCATGAGCACAGAATGTGCTTTCATTTATGTAGATCTCTTTTAGTCTCTTGTAGTAGTGTTTTATAGTTTTCATTGTATAAGCCTTTCATGTTCCTGGTTAAGTTAATTTCTAGGTATTTTATTGTTTTGGGGGCCACTGTAAATAATAATGTTTTCTTGAGTTCTTTTTCGGAATACTCCTTGTTAATGTAAAGAACCCAACTAATTTTTATATGTTGATCTTGTACCCTGCAAAGTTGCCGAATTCTTTCATTAGTCCCAACAGTTTTCTTGTGGAATCTTTAGGGTCTTCTACATGTAGGATAATGTCATTTGCAAATAGAGAAGTTTTACTTCTTCCTTTCCAATTTGGATACCTTTTATTTCTCTTTCTTGCCTTATTGCTCTGTCTAGGACTTCCAGTACAATATTGAATAAGAGTGGTGAAAATGGGCATCTTTGCCTTGCTGCTGTTCTGAAGGGGAAGGCTCTCAGTCTTTCTCCATTGAGTATAATGTTGGCTGTCGGTTTTGCATATATGCCCTTAATTATGTTCAGAAAGTTCCCTTCTGTTTCTATTTTGCTGAGAGTTTTTATCAGGAAAGTGTGTTGATTTTTTAATCCAATGCCCTTTCTGCATCAGTTGATATAAAGATTTGTTTCTTTTGTTTTATTTATGTGGGGAATTACACTGATTGATTTTCTAATGTTGATCCATCCTGGCATTCCTGATATGAATTCCACTTGATGATGGTGTATGAATAGGGGTGGATTAACCAGTAAGCAAGGTATGCATGGGCTTATGTTAATAAAGGTACACACTGGTTTATTTGTATTTATTTACTAGTCTGTAGTACACAATTTCACATGGGTTTCACCACATCAAAGATGGGGTGAAAAACAGGTGAAATTGTGCACCACAGAGTAGTAAGTAAGCAGAAGTAAACTGGTGAATACTTTGCTTATTGGTTAATCCCAGCCAGTGTGTGATTGTTTTGAGCGTTGTAGAATTCTGTTGGCTAGAATTTTGTTGAAAATTTTAAATCTATATTCATAAGGTATATTGGTCTTCAATTTTCTTTCTTTTTTTTTTTTCATGTCTTTTCCTGGTTTTGGTATCAGGGGGATGCTGGCTTTATAGAATGAGTTTGGAAGTATTCTTTCCTCTTCTATGTTTTTAAAGAGCTTGATTAGAATTGGTGTCAGCTCTTCTCTGAATGTTTGGTAAAATTCCCCAGTGAAGCCATCTGGTCCTGGGTTTTTTTTTTTTCTTTTTTGGCAATTTTTTTTTATGACATCGTCAACCTCTTATTTTATAATGAGTATCTTTAGATTTTCTACCTCTGTTTGTGTTAGTTTAGGTAGGTAGTGTGTTTCCAGGAATTTATCCATTTCATCTAGGTTTTGATATTTGTTGGAGCACAATTTTTCATAGTAATCTTTTATGATCCTCTTTATTTCAGTTGAATCTGTTGTAATGTCTCCAGTTTCATTTCTTATTTTGGTTATTTGCCTCTTCTTGATTTTTTTGTTTTCTTTTGTCAGTTGAGCCAGTGGTTTGTCTTTATTTCCTTTTTTCTGGTAGCTTTAGACTTCTTTTGCTCTTCCTTTTCTATTTCTTCAAGTTTTTGGTTTAAGTTGTTTATTTTGGATTTTCTTTTTTTTTTTTTTTAATGTAGGCATTTATTGCCATGAATTTCCCTCTGAGTACTGCTTTTGCTGAGTCCCAAAGATTTTGATATGTTGTGTTTGCATTTTCATTTGATTCTAGGAATTTTCAAATTTCACATTTGATTTCTTCAATGAACCAATGGTTTTTAAGTAGTGTACTATTTTTTTGTTAGTTTTCATACGTTTTTCCTTATTTTTCCTGTTGTTGATTTCTATATTCATACCATTATGATCAGAGAAGATGCTTTTTATTATTTCAATCTTTTTTTGTTTTGTTGAGGTTTGTTTTGTGTCCTAGCATATAGCCTATTCTGCAGAAGGATCCATGTGTGCTGGAGAAAAATGTGTATTGTTCTGATGAAGGGTGGAGTGTTCTATACATGTCTGTTAGGTCAAATTGGCTTATGGTTTATTTAAGATCTCAATGTCATTAGTGATCTTCTTTTTACATATTCTGTATAGAATTGAAAGTGGTGTGTTCAATTCCTCAACTATCATTGTGGGTTTGCCTTTCATCTTAGTCAGTATTTCAGGTATCTTGGAGCATTGATGTTAGGTGCATATATATTTATAATTGTTATGTCTTCTTTCTAGGTTTATCCTTTTATTATTATGTAATGAATTTCTTTACTTCTATTACAGATTTTGATTGAAAGTCGATTTTATCTGATATCAGTATGGCCACCCCTGCTACTTTTTTGTTTACCGGTTGTGTGCAATAGTTTTTTCTCATCATTTACTTTCAGTCTGTCCATGTCCCTATGTCTATGGTGTGTTTCTTGTAGACAGCGGAATGATGGATCATGATTTCTTATCCATTCTGCCACTCTCTGATTTTGCTTGGGGAGTTTAGACCATTTGTATTTAAGATTATTACCCCATTCATTTTGCCATTGGATGTTTGAGTGTCTCGTATCTTCTTTGTTGTTTTATTCTCATTTTTCTTTTACTATTTGTGTTTGGCTGCTTTCTTTGGGTGAGTGTTTTTATTTCTTCGTTTCTTCTATACATTTTTCTAGGTTATTTCTTAGTGGTTACCTCACATACTACATTACACAACTTGCAATTGTGGCAACATTTAATGTGTGAACAACAGGTAACATACAACATTAATGTATTAAATCTATTTCTGATTTCTTCCTCTCTCTACTATTTCTTTTAGTGAATACCCATTAGCATCATTATACACTCTATATCCAGTAGTTTACTTCATGCTTATTTCTTGCAAACTCAGTGTTGTATTTCTTGTGGAATTAAATTATTGAGTTTATTCCCTGAAAAATATCATGTACTTGGTCCTTAATTTTCCAATGTTGTTCTATTTATTTATTTTGAGATCTCATTCTCTCTCATTTTTTATTCCCATGCACAGATTCAAGTATTTAATGCTCTTGCCTTCCCATTTGAAGAACTTCCTTGAATAATACTTGCAGAGTTGGTTTGGTAGTGGCAAATTCCCAGAGCATCTTTTGATTTGGGAATGCCTTGTTTCTCCCTGGTTTTTGAATGGCAGCTTTGCTGAGTAAAGGGTTTTCTTTTTTATTGTGCTTTAAGTGAAATTTACAAATCAAGTTAGTGTCTCATACAAAAACTTATACACACCTTGCTGTGTAACTGTAGCTGCTCTTGCCCTAATGTGACAGCACACTCCTCCTCTCCACCCTGATTATCCGTGTCCATTCAACCAATTCCTGTCCCCTTCTGCCTTCTCATCTCGCATCCACACAGGAGTGGCCCACATAGTCTCGTGTGTCTACTTGAGCCAACAAGCTCAATTCTCATCAGTATCATTTTCTGTCTTATACTCCAGTCCAATTCCAGTCCAAAGAGTTGGCTTCGGGAATGGTTCCAGTCTTGGGCTAACAGAGGATCCAGGGGCCATGACCTCTGAGGTCCCTATAATCTCAGTCAGACCATTAAGTCTGGTCTTTTTATGAGAATTTGAGGTCTGCATCCCACTGTTCTCCTGCTTCGTCAGGGATTCTCTGTTGTGTTTCCTGTCAGGGCAGTCATCAATGGTAGCTAGTCACCAACTACTTCTTCCAGTCTTAGGCTGTTGTAGACTCTGAGTTATGTGACCCTTTCTGTCTCTTAGGCTTATAGTTACCTTGTGTCTTTGGTGTTCCTCATACTCCTTTGCTGCAGGTAGGTTGACAACAATTAATGCATTTTAGATGGCCGCTTGCCAGCTTTTAAGACCCCAGATGCTGCTCGCCAAAGTAGTATGCAGGACATTTTCTTAATACATTTTGTTATGCCAGGTGACCTAGATGTCCCCTGAAACCATGGTCCCCAGATTCCCATCCCTGCTACTCTGGACTTTGAAGTGTTTGGTTGTATTCAGGAAATTTCTTTGCTTTTGGTTTAGCCCAGTTGTATTGACCTCCCCTGTATTGTGTGTTGTCTTTCCCTTCACTTACAATAGTTCTTGTCTCCTATCTAATTAGAGAATACCCATCTCCCTCCCTCCCTCCCTCCCCACCCTCATAACCGTCAAAGAATATTTTCTTCTGTGTTTTAACCTTTTTCTTGAGTTCTTATAATAGTGGTCTCATACAATATATGTCCTTTTGCGACTGACTAATTTCACTCAGCATAATGCCTTCCAGATTCCTCCATATTATGAGATGTTTCACTGATTTACCATGGTTCTTAATCATTGCTTAGTATTCCATTATGTGAGTACACCATAATTTGTTTATCCATTCATCAGTCGATGGGCACCTTGGTTGTTTCCGTCTTTTTTATTGTAAACAGTGCTTTAAAGAACATGGGTGTGCATATATCTATTCATGTCAAGGATCTTATTTCTCTAGGATATATTCCAAGGAGTGGGATTGCTGGATCGTATGATAGTTTCATCTCCAGGTTTTTAAGGAATAGCCAAATTGATTTCCAAACTGGTTTTATCATTTTACCTCCCCACCAGCAGTGTATAAGTGTTCCAGTCTCTCCACAACCTCTCCAACATTTATTATTTTGTGTTTTTTTGATTAATGCCAGGGTTCCAGGAGTGAGATGGCATCCTTTTGTAGTTTGATTTCAATTTCTCCTATGGCTAATGATCATGAGCATTACCTCATTGATCTGATAGCTGTCTGAATGTCTTCTTTGGTGAAGTGTCTGTTCATATCCTTTGCCCATTTTTAATTGGGTTATTCATTTTTTGTTGTTGGGTTTTTGCAGTATCATGTAGATTTTACAGTTCAGACACTGATCAGATTTGTCATAGCCAAAACTTTTTCACAGTCTCTAGGTAGTCTTTTTACTCTTTCGGTGAAGCCTTTGGACGAGTATTAAGTATTCATTTTTTAGGAGCTCCCAATTATCTAGTTTCTCTTCTAGTGTTTGTGCATTCTTATGGTTCGTACACTGTTTATGCCATGTACTAGGGCTCCTAGCATTGTCCCTATTTTTCTTCCATGATCTTTATCATTTTAGATTTTATATTTAGGTCTTTGATCCATTTTGAGTTAGCTTTTGTGCATGGTGTGATGTGTGGGTCTTGTTTCATTTTTTTGCAGATGGATATCCAGTTATGCCAGCACCATTTGTTAAACAGACTGTCTTTTCCCCATTTAATAGACTTTGGGCCTTTGTCAAATGCCAGGTGCTCAAATGTGGATGGATTTATGTCTGGATTCCCAATTCTGTTCCATTGGTCTATGTATCTGCTGTCGTACCAGTACCAGGTTGTTTTGACTACTCTGGCAGTATAATAGGTTCTAAAATCAGGTAGAGTGAGGCCTCCCACTTTGTTCTTCTTTTTTCAGTAATACTTTATTTATCATGGACCTCTTCCCCTTCCATATGAAGTTGCTGATTTGTTTCTCTGTCTCATTACAGATGTCATTCAAATTTGAATCGGAATCGCGTTGTATCTATATATGGCTTTTGGTAGAATAGACATTTTACAATGTGGAGTCTTCCTATCCATGAACAAGGTATGTTTTTCCACTTATGTAGGTCTCTTTTGGTTCCTTGCAGTAGTGTCTTCTGGTGTTCTTTATATAGGTCTTTTATGTCTCCAGTTAAATTTATTCCTAAGTATTTTATCTTCTTTGGGACTATTGTAAATGGTATTGATTTGGTCATTTCCTCTTTGATGATCTTTTATTGGTGTAGAGGAATCCAACTGATTTGTGTATGTTTATCTTGTATCCTGATAATTTGCTGAGCTGTTCTATTAGTTTCGGTAGTTTTTTTTTTTGGATTCTTTAGGGTTTTCTGTGTATAAGATCATGTCACGTGCAAAACGAGATACTTTACTTCTTCCTTGCCAATTTGGATGTCCCTTATTTCTTTATCTAGCCTAACTGCTCTGGCTAGGACCTGCAACACAATGTTGAATAAGAGTGGTGATAAAGGGCATCCTTCCGTGGTTCCCATTCTCAAAGGGATTGCTTTCAGTCTCTCTCCATTTAGGATGACATTGGCTTTTGGCTTTGTATAAATGCCCCTTGTTATGTTGAGGAATTTCCTTCTATTCCTATTTTGCTGAGAGTTTTATCATGAATGTGTGTTGGACTTTGTCAAATGCCTTTTGTGCATCAATTGATAAGATTACATGGTTCTTGTCTTTTGTTTTATTTATGTGATGGGTTACCTTGATTGTTTTTCTAATATTAAACCATTCCTGCATCCCTGGTATGAATCCCACATGGTCATGGAGAGTTCTTTTTTTGATATGTTGTTGAATTCTATTGGTTAGAATTTTGTTGAGGATTTTTGCATCTAAGTTCATGGGGAATATCATCTGTAATTTTCTTTTTTTGTGGTGTCTTTACCTGGTTTCAGTATCAGGGATATGCTGGCTTCATAGAATAAATTTGGGAGTATTTCATCCCTTTCTATGCTCTGAAATACCTTTAGCAGTACTAGTGTTAACTCTTCTCTGAAAGCTTGGTAGAATTCTCCAGCGAAGACATCAGGGCCAGGGCTTTTTTTTTGTTGTTGGGAGTTTTTTAATTACCTTTTCAATCCCTTCTTTTTTTATAGATTTGTTTAGTTGTTCTACCTCTGTGTTAGTTTAGGTAGGTAGTGCGTTTCTAGAAATTTGTCCATTTCTTCTAGGTTTTCAAATTTATTAGAGTACAATTTTTCATAGTAATCTGATATGATTCTTTTAATTTCATTTGGATCTCTTGTTATATTTTCCATCTCATTTCTTATTCAGGTTACTTGCTTCCTCTCCTGTTTTTCTTTTGTCAGTTTGGCCAATGGTTTATCAATTTTGTTGATATTTTCAATGTACCAGCTTTTGGTCCTATTAACAGTTTCAATTGTTTTTCTGTTCTCTATTCCATTTTATTCTGCTCTAACTTTTATTATTTGCTTCCTTCTGGTGCCCAAGGTTTTCTTTTGTTGCTCTCTTTTTATTTATTCAAGTTGTAGGGGTAATTCTTTGATTTTAGCCCTTTCTTCTTTTTGTATGTGTGCATTTATTGCTATGAAGTGACCTCTGAGCATTCCTTTACCTGTGTCCCAAAGTTCCTAGGAAGTGTTTTCATTTTCACTGGATCCTAGGCATTTCTTTATTCCAACCTTAGTTTTTTCTATAACCCAGTGGTTTTTGAGTAAGGTGTTGTTTAGTTTCCACATGTTTGATTTCTTTACCCTGCTTTTTCTGTCATTGATTTCTACTTTTATAGCTTTATGCTCAACGAAGTTGCTTTTTAATATTTTGATGTTTTGGATTCTGTTAAGGCTTGCTTTATGACCTAATATGTGGTCTATTCTGGAGAATGTTCCATGTACTTTGGAAAAGAAAGTATACTTGGCTGCTGTTGGGTGGAGTGTTCTGTATATGTCTATGAGGTCAAGTTGTTTGATTGTGGCATTTAGATCTTCCATGTCTTTATTGAGCTTCTTTCTGGGTGTTCTGTCTTTCACCGAATGTGCTGTGTTGAAGTCTCCTACTATTATTGTGGAGCTTTCTCTCTCGCTTTTCAATGTGGTTAGATTTTGTTTTATGTATCTTAAAGCCCTGTCATTGGGTGCATAAATATTTTATATGGTTATATCCTCGTGGTATATTGTCCCTTTAATCATTATATAGTGTCCCTCCTTATCCTTTGTGGTGAATTTAACTTTAGCCT
This sequence comes from Loxodonta africana, assembly GCF_030014295.1. NCBI lineage: Eukaryota > Metazoa > Chordata > Mammalia > Proboscidea > Elephantidae > Loxodonta > Loxodonta africana. Next base: position 91,607,500 of record NC_087369.1, on the reverse strand, counting down.
ATTTTGTCAGAAATTAATATTGCCCTCCTGCTCTTTTTGATTGTTGTTTGCTTGATATATATTTTTTTCTATTCTTTGAGTTTTAGTTTGTGTCTCTAAATCTAAGATGTGTTTCTTGTTGGCACCATATAGGTGGATCATATATTTTTCTAACCCATTCTGCAACTCTCTATCTTATTGGTTCATTTAGTCCATTTACATTCAACATAATTATGGATAGATATGAGTTTAGTGCAGTCATTTTGATGTTTTTTTTTGTGTGTTGTTGACAGTTTCTTTCTTCCACTTCATTTTTTGTGCTGAGTAATTTTTCTTTATATGTTATCTTTTCCTCTTTTTCATTGTTGTTTTTGCTCAGTCTTTATGTTTTTCTTGTATTTTATTTTGATGTGTAGGATTGTTAGTCTCCTTTTTGGTTACCTTAATATTTACCTCTACTTTTCTAAGTTTAAGTTTAAACCAAACTTTTATCTCTTTATATCGCCTTGACTTCCTCTTCATATGAAATACCTAAGGCTACATTTTGAGTCCCTCTTTATTGATTTAATGCTGTCATCTTTTACATAATGACTTTGCTGTTTCCCTGTTTTGAGCGTTTCTTTAATCTTGATTTATTTTTGTGATTTTTGTATCTGGGTTGATATCTGGTTGCTCTGTCCTGTGTTCTAGTCTTGGGTTCTTATCTGATGTTATTAATTATCTAACCAGAGGACTCCCTTTAGTATTTCTTGTAGTTTTGGTTTGATTTTTGCAAATTCCCTAAACTTTTTATCTGGAAATGTCCTAATTTTGTCTTAATTTTTGAGAGACAGTTTTGATGGCTATATGATTCTTAGCTGGCAATTTTTTTTCCTTCAAGACTTTATACATGTCATCGCATTGCCTTCTTCCCTCATGGTTGAGTAGTCCGAGCTTATTCTTATTGATTCTCTTTTGTAGGTGATTTTCCCTTTATCCCTAACTCTTTTAACATTCTCTCTTTATCTTCGGTTTTGGCAAGTTTGATTATAATATGTCTTGGTGACTTTCTTTTGGGATCTACTTTGTGTGGGGTTCAATGAGCATCTTGGATAGATACTTTCTCATGTTTCACAATATCAGGGAATTTTTCTCCCAACAAATCTTCAACCATTCACTATGTATTTTCCATTCTACCTCCCTGTTCTGGTACTCCAATCACTCAGGTTATTTCTCTTGTTAGAGTCTCACATGATTCTTAGGGTTTATCCATTTTTTTATTTTGTCTGTTTTTCTTTGAATATATTGGTCTCAAGTGTTTTTTCTTCAGTCTCCCTAATTCTGACTTCCATTTCTTCAGTTATGCTCCTCTGACTTTCTATTGAATTGTCCAATTTTGAAATTTATTGTTAATCTTCTGAATTTCTGATTGCTACCTCTCCATGGGTTCTTGCAGCCTATTAAATTTGTCATTATGCTGTTGAATAACCTTCTTAATTTCCTCAACTGCTTTATCTGTATGTTCCTGGGCTTGTTCTGCATTTTCCCTGATCTACTTCTTGATCTTTTGAAGAGGTCTTTATATTAATCTTTCGTATTCTAACTCTGGTAATTCCAGGAAAATATCTTCATTCAGAAGATTTCTTGATTGTTTTGGGAGCTTTTTGAAGCGATCATGGTCTGCATCTTTTCATGATTTGATATTGACTGATGTGTCCGAGCCATCTGAAAGTTATTGTATTAATTTATTTTGTTTGCTTACTGTGTCCTAGCTTCTTGCTTTGTTTTGTTTTGATATGTTCAAATAGGTTGCTCGAGTGAACTAGTTTGATTATTGGTGCCTTTGAAACTCTAATGTCCTGTCACCAGATGGCTATAGGTGTTACCAGGTATATGGGCCTCGGAGTGCATTCAGTTTTTTCTTGTATTGATTCAGCTCAGGTGTCCAGGTAGTTGGTCTCTAAGTGTGTGGTGCAGGCTCTCACTTACAGCCTTAGAGGAGGAGGAGTGATTGTTGTAGGCACAAGTATCTGGCTTCAGCAGGGGGTCATGCTCTGAGCAAGGCAAGGGGCTGACAACTGTCCCCCAAGTGTCTGTGAAGAAAGCACATCCCTGTTCCCTATAGCACACAGGTAGGTGGGCTCTGCAGCCAGACCATGGGCACCCGATGCATTTGGTTGTAAGGACTGGGAGGCATCACTTATTCTTGGACCGCTGTCGCAGGTGCCTAGGTGGTGTGTGTGGAGCCATGAGTCCTCACGCCCCTAATGTGGGTAGATGAGGACCCTGCTTAATAGGTAGAGCAGTGTCAAACATCAAAAACTCGCCTCTCCACCACACAGGTGAAACAGTCAGAAGTGAGACCTCAGGCACATATACCCTTGCACCATTCCAACGAGGGTCTAAGCTGCTGAAATGGGCCCACACTGGTCCATTCAGGGGTGAAAGACATTCAGAGTTCGTGGACCACTTGTCTTTGTTTCCAGGCAAAGTAACCACCTCTGCCCTTAGTTCCCAGCTTAGTGGAGCCAGCAGATTATATTTTCCCCATTAGTTAATTTGTTCCTTCTCCAAGGCTGGGAGGATGGCTCAGGGCCCACTGCAGGACCTATCTCAGGCCCAGGGAAGGGGACCACCACTGAAGCCACTCAGGGGCTGAAGCAGAGGGAGGCGGGATCAGATGAATGGGAGAGAGTTCTTTCGAAAGGGGTGCTTTTTGGCCCAAATTAGACGCAAGTACTTATCTTTTGCTGAAAGTGCTGTTCTTCACTGATTCCGGAGGCATGAGTAGGCTCTGTGATGCTTGGTCTCCCTCGCTAAAGAAACTTTACCCTGAATGCTACCTTCAGCCCCACCACAGTCGCGCCAGGAAATTGGGCCTGCGGGATGCCAGTTCCTGCTGAGTCAGGTCCTACAACTCCTCGTTGCTTCTGAACCATCTCTCCCTCCCTCTGCCACTCAGTCCAGTTTCTTAACTTTGCCTTTGATGTTCAGGTCTCCTATATAAATAGTCATTTCACTTGTTTTTTGGGTCTTTGTTGTAAGAGGGACCACTGGAAGCTTCTGACTACTCTGCCTTCTTCTGAGTAAAGGATTCTTGGTTGGCAATTGTTTTTATTCCTTATTTTTATATATGTTGCTTCATTGTCTTCTGGACTTCTGAGTTTCTAGGGAGAAATCTTCACTGATTCTTATGTTAATGGTATGTTAATGGTGTTTTTCTTTTGCTGCTTTCAGAAGTCTCTCCTTGTCTTTGGTTTTCATGAATTTTATTAGAATGGGGAATGGGGTTGATCTTTTTGTGTCTCTTCTAATTAAAATTTCATGTAGCTTCCTATATTTGCAGCCTTGGTTCTCTGTGCAGGTCTGGGAAATTCTCTCTGATTATCTTTTGGAAAATTCTTTGTATGCCTTTATTATTGTCATGATAATGTAAAATTCCAATAATTCTAATGTTAGATTTCTTAATTGAATTCCATATCTGCATTTGGCTTTGTTCACTTTTCTTTGTTCTTTTTTCTTGTTCTACTCAACACTTGATATGTTCAGTTACTTCATCTTCTAGTTCACTTAATCTGTCACTGTCCATTCAGCTCTATTGTTCAGTGTTTCTCTTGCATTTTCTAATTCATTTGCTTTACTCTTCAGTTCCAGTAACTCTCTCTCCCTCCTTTTTTTAATATATATTTTCAATTTCCTTATTGAGTTTTTCATTTTGTTTCCCAATTTGTTTCCTGATCTATATTACTTTATCTTATGTGTGCTTTTGGCTTTCATTAAACATATTTAGCACCATTGTATGAAGATTTTCTATTTTTTCCATTAACATTGTCTTCATAGAAGAAATTTCCTCTTTTCCATGTTTTCCTTTTGATTGGTTCCTCTTTTCTTGGATTTTGTGAGTTTTATTAACTTTTGTTGAGCTTGTGACATTTTGATATTTTTTATATTTTAAATTCTAATTTTCCTGATTTTCAAGGGAATTACACTTGTTTTATTTTGTTCCACTATCTTATCCTAAAGCGGTCCTGGAGGCACAGTCGATAAGTGCTGGGCTGGTAACTGAAAGGTCAGCAGTTTGAAACTACCAGCTGATCCATGGGAGGAAGATGTGGCAGTCTGCTCTCCTAAAGATTACTGCCTTGGAAACCCTATCAGGCAGCTATACTCTGTCCTATAGAGTTAAAGTGAGTCAAAATTGACTGGATGGCAACAGGCTTTTTTATTTTTTCAAACCACTAGAGGGCACTCTTCCACAGGTTTTTCAGTGCTGAGTCTGGAGTTCTGTGTGTGGTTTTATGTGGGTGCTTCAGTCTCTGGGTGCTTACTGCGGCTGGTTCTCCCTGAGATGGCTGACTTTGCGGGTGTTTAACTCCCTCTTTTTTTGAGGTTTTAACTGTAGCCTTGAGTGATCCCTGGAGTTGTCTTTTTAACCCCTTATGTGGAGTTTGGAAAGGTCTGGGCTCTCCAGCTCAATGCACTTGCATGGGGGTTTTGTGCTGGCTGCAGACACGGACTTAAACAATGTGGCTTGGTTTTCCCAAGGTGAAGGGGGGGGAGCCCTTTATGCAGTTTCCTGATGGGCACCCCATACCAGTTCTCTCACGGTGTCCTGCTGTGGGCAGGGAGTCAGCTGTTTCCCTCTGTGTTGCCTCTTAGAAGTATTTTTCTCACCCTGGCTGAAGGCTGGATTGTGCAGCTTTTCAGTATGTCTAGGTTTTAGAGCCTGTCCAACTAGCGTATTGGCGAGATTCAACAACACTCACAGCACCTCAGTCTCTCTTTGTCTCCTCCCAAGTGCCTGGCCTGCAAACTCCTACAGCAAATCTGTGCCACCTTAAAAATCAGGTTACAGCTTCCTCTGTTTACCTCACATCTTATGTTCTTTTTTCAGGGTGTTGCCCATCATTGACCCAAAATGGCTGCAATGAGACAAGTCCTCCGGGTGCCAGCAGCTAGGATCTCCCAGCTTCTGTGCTGCCCCCATTCCTCCTTACCCCTGTTTCTGGACTCACCTTGGCTCTCCAACACTTCAACTGTCATCCAGAATTCTGAGAACTCAGCCGGTGCTTATTCTTATTTGTTGTGCAGTGGGTTAATTGCTGGAGGATAAATGGAAATGACTGCTACTCTGCCATCTTGCCCCACCTCTCTACCTTGTTTTTTTTTTTTTTTTACTTGTCTATCGTTTATTATGCACGAGAAACCATTTAATCCTCACCGCAATCCTGTGCAATAGACACTTTTTTTTTTTCCCCCTCATTGGCTGATTTTTTTTTTTTTTTAATTTTTATTAAGCTTCAAGTGAACATTTACCATTCCAATCAGTCTGTCACATGTAGGTTTACATACATCTTACTCCCTTCTCCCACTTGCTCTCCCCCTATTGAGTCAGCCCTTACAGTCTCTCGTTTCGTGCCAATTTTACCTTCTTCCATCTCTCTCTATCTTCCCATCCCCCCTCCAGTCAAGAGTTGCCAACACACTCTCCCGTGTCCACCTGATTTCATTAGCTCACTCTTCATCAGTATCTCTCTCCCCCCCACTGACCAGTCCTTTTCATGCCTGATGATTTGTCTTCGGGGATGGTTCCTGTCCTGTGCCATCAGAAGTTCTGGGGAGCATTGTCTCTGGGATTCCTCTAGTCGCAATCATACCATTAGGTGTGGTCTTTTAATGAGAATTTGGGGTCTGCATCCCATTGGTCTCCCGCTCCCTCAGGAGTTGTCTGTTGTGTTCCCTGACAGGGCAGACATCGATTGTGGCCGGGCACCAACTTGTTCTTCTGGTCTCAGGATATTGTAGGTCTCTGGTTCAAGTGGCCCTTTCTGTCTCTTGGGTTCTTAGTTGTCGTGTGACCTTGGTGTTCTTCCTTTGCCTTTGCTCCCGGTGGGTTGAGACCAATTAATGTATTTTAGATGGCTGCTTGTTGGCATTTAGGACCCCAGGTGCCACAATTCAAAGTGGGATGCAGAGTGTTTTCATAATAGAATTGTTTTGCCCATTGATTTAGAAGTCCTCTCAAACCAAGTTCCCCAGACCCCAGCCCCTGCTTCGCTATCCTTTGAAGCTTTCATTTTATCTCGGAAACCTCTTTACTTTTAATCCTGTCCAATTAGGCTGACCTTCCTTGTTTTGAGTGTTGTCTTTCCCTTCACCCAAAGCAGTTCCCATCTACAGATTGATCAATAAAAAGCCCTCTCCCTCCCTCCCTCCCTCCCTCCCTCCCTCCCCCCTTTGTAACCACAAAAGTATGTGTTCTTTTCCGTTTTTTCTATTTCTCAAGATCTTATAATAGTGGTCTTATACAATATTTGTCCTTTTGCAACTGACTCATTTTGCTCAGCATAATGCCTTCCAGATTCCTCCATGTTATGAAATGTTTCAGAGATTCGTCACTGTTCTTTATGGATGCGTAGTATTCCATTGTGTGAATATACCACAATTTATTTACCCATTCGTCCGTTGCTGGACATCTTGGTTGCTTCCAGCTTTTTGCTATTGTAAACAGAGCTGCAATAAACATGGGTGTGCATATATCTGTTTGTGTGAAGGGTCTTGTATTTTTAGGGTATATTCCGAGGAGTGGGATTTCTGGGTTGTATGGTAGTTCTATTTCTAACTGTTTAAGATAACGCCAGATGGATTTCCAAAGTGGTTGTACCATTTTACAATCCCACCAGCAGTGTATGAGAGTTCCAGTCTCTCCGCAGCCTCTCCAACATTTATTATTTTGTGATTTTTGAATTAATGCCAGTCTAGTTGGTGTCAGATGGAATCTCATCGTAGTTTTAATTTGCATTTCTCTAATGGCTAATGATCGAGAGCATTTTCTCATGTATCTGTTGGCTGCCTGAATATCTTCCTTAGTGAAATGTGTGTTCATATCCTTTGCCCAATTCTTGATTGGGTTGTTTGTCTTTTTGTGGTTGAGTTTTGACAGAATCATGTAGATTTTAGAGATCAGGCGCTGGTCTGAGATGTCATAGCTGAATATTCTTTCCCAGTCTGTAGGTGGTCTTTTTACTCTTTTGGTGAAGTCTTTAGATGAGCATAGGTGTTTGATTTTTAGGAGCTCCCAGTTATCGGGTTTCTCTTCATCATTTTTGGTAATGTTTTGTATTCTGTTTATGCCCTGTATTAGGGCTCCTAGGGTAGATCCTATTTTTTCTTCCAAGATTTTTATCGTTTTAGTCTTTATGTTTAGGTCTTTGATCCACTTGGAGTTAGTTTTTGTGCATGGTGTGAGGTATGGGTCCTGTTTCATTCTTTTGCAAATGGATATCCAGGTATGCCAGCACCATTTGTTAAAAAGACTATTATTTCCCCAATTGACTGACACTGGTCCTTTGTCAAATATCAGCTGCTCATACGTGGATGGATTTATATCTGGATTCTCAATTCTGTTCCATTGGTCTATGTGCCTGTTGTTGTACCAGTACCAGGCTGTTTTGACTACTGTAGCTATATAATAGGTTCTGAAATCAGGTAGGGTGAGGCCTCCCACTTTCTTCTTCTTTTTCAGTAATGTTTTGCTTATCCGGGGGTTCTTTCCTTTCCATATGAAATTAGTGATTTGTTTCTCTATTCCCTTAAAGTATGACATTGGTATTTGGATTGGAAGTGCGTTGTATGTATAAATGGCTTTTGGTAGAATAGACATTTTTACTATGTTGAGTCTTCCTATCCATGAGCAGGGTATGTTTTTCCATTTAAGCATGTCCTTTTGAATTTCTTGTAGCAGAGTTTTATAGTTTTCTTTGTATAGGTCTTTTACATCCTTGGTAAGATTTATTCCTAAGTATTTTATCTTCTTGGGGGCTACTGTGAATGGTATTGATTTGGTTATTTCCTCTTCGGTGTTCTTTTTGTTGATGTAGAGGAATCCAAGTGATTTTTGTATGTTTATTTTATATCCTGAGACTCTTCCAAACTCTTCTATTAGTTTCAGTAGTTTTCTGGAGGATTTCTTAGGGTTTTCCATGTATACGATCATGTCATCTGCAAATAGTGATAGCTTTACTTCCTCCTTACCAATCTGGATACCCTTTATTTCTTTGTCTAGCCTAATTGCCCTGGCTAGGACTTCAAGTACGATGTTGAATAAGAGCGGTGATAAAGGGCATCCTTGTCTGGTTCCCGTTCTCAAGGGAAATGCTTTCAGGTTCTCTCCATTTAGAGTGATATTGGCCGTTGGCTTTGCATATATGCCCTTTATTATGTTGAGGAATTTTCCTTCAATTCCTATTTTGATGAGAGTTTTTATCATAAATGGGTGTTGGACTTTGTCAAATGCCTTTTCTGCATCAATTGATAAGATCATGTGGTTTTTGTCTTTTGTTTTATTTATGTGATGGATTACATTAATGGTTTTTCTGATATTAAACCAGCCTTGCATACCTGGTATAAATCCCACTTGATCAGGGTGAATTATTTTTTTGATGTGTTGTTGGATTCTATTGGCTAGAATTTTATTAAGGATTTTTGCATCTATGTTCATGAGGGATATAGGTCTAAAATTTTCTTTTTTTGTAATGTCTTTACCTGGTTTTGGTATCAGGGAGATGGTAGCTTCATAGAATGAGTTGGGTAGTATTCCGTCTTTTTCTATACTTTGAAATACCTTCAATAGTAATGGTGTTAAGTCTTCTCTGAAGGTTTGGTAGAACTCTGCAGTGAAGCCATCTGGGCCAGGACTTTTTTTTGTTGGGAGTTTTTTGATTACCGTTTCAATCTCTTTTTTTGTTATGGGTCTATTTAGTTGTTCTACTTCTGAATGTGTTAGTTTAGGTAAGTAGTGTTGTTCCAAGAATTTATCCATTTCTTCTAGGTTTTCAAATTTGTTAGAGTACAATTTTATGTAGTAATCTGATATGATTCTTTTGATTTCATTTGGTTCTGTTGTGATGTGGTCCTTCTCGTTTCTTATTCGGGTTATTTGTTTCCTTTCCTGTTTTTCTTTAGTCAGTCTAGCCAATGGTTTATCAATTTTGTTAATTTTTTCAAAGAACCAGCTTTTGGCTTTGTTAATTCTTTCAATTGTTTTTCTGTTCTCTAATTCATTTAGTTCAGCTCTAATTTTTATTATTTGTTTTCTTCGGGTGCCTGATGGATTCTTTTGTTGCTCACTTTCTATTTGCTCAAGTTGTCGGGACAGTTCTCTGATTTTGGCTCTTTCTTCTTTTTGTATGTGTGCATTTATTGATATAAATTGGCCTCTGAGCACTGCTTTTGCTGTGTCCCAGAGGTTTTGATAGGAAGTATTTTCATTCTCGTTGCTTTCTAAGAATTTCCTTATTCCCTCCTTGATGTCTTCTATAACCCAGTCTTTTTTCAGGAGGGTATTGTTCATTTTCCAAGTATTTGATTTCTTTTCCCTAGTTTTTCTGTTATTGATTTCTAGCTTCATTGCCTTGTGGTCTGAGAAGATGCTTTGTAATATTTCGATGTTTTGGATTCTGGAAAGATTTGTTTTATGCCCTAATATGTGGTCTATTCTAGAGAATGTTCCATGTGCGCTAGAAAAAAAAAGATATTTTGCAGCAGTTGGGTGGAGTGTTCTGTATAAGTCAATGAGGTCAAGTTGGTTGATTGTTGTAAGTAGGTCTTCCGTGTCTCTATTGAGCTTCTTACTGGATGTCCTGTCCTTCTCCGAAAGTGGTGTGTTGAAGTCTCCTACTATATATGTGGAGGTGTCTATCTCACTTTTCAATTCTGTTAAAATTTGATTTATGTATCTTGCAGCCCTGTCATTAGGTGCGTAAATATTTAATATGGTTATGTCTTCCTGATCAATTGTCCCTTTTATCATTATATAGTGTCCTTCTTTATCCTTTGTGGCGGATTTAAGTCTAAAGTCTATTTTGTCAGAAATTAATATTGCTACTCCTCTTCTTTTTTGCTTATTGTTTGCTTGATATATTTTTTTCCATCCTTTGAGTTTTAGTTTGTTTGTGTCTCTAAGTCTAAGGTGTGTCTCTTGTAGGCAGCATATAGATGGATCGTGTTTTTTTATCCAGTCCGTGACTCTCTGTCTCTTTATTGGTGCATTTAGTCCATTTACATTCAGCGTAATTATAGATAAGTAAGTTTTTAGTGCTGTCATTTTGATGCCTTTTCATGTGTGTTGTTGGCCATTTCATTTTTCCCCATGCTTTTTTGTGCTGAGACGTTTTTCTTAGTAGCTTGTGAGATCCTCATTTTCATAATGTTTAACTTTGTGTTTATTGAGTCGTTACGTTTTTCTTGAGTTATGGAATTGATATTCCTTTTTGTGGTTACCTTTTTATTTACCCCTATTTTTCTAAGTAAAAACCTAACTTGTATCCTTCTATTTCGCCTTGTATCACTCTCCATCTGGCAGTTCAATGCCTCCTATATTTAGTCCCTCTTTTTGATTATTGTGATCGTTTATCTATTGATTTCCATGTTTTCCTGTTGTGTGTATTATTTTGTTTATTTATTTATTTTTTAGAATTAGTCTTAATTTGTTTGTTTTTGTGCTTTCCCTGTTTGAGTTGCGTTGATATCAGGACGTTCTGTTTTGTGACATTGTATTGTGCTGGTACCTGATATTATTGGTCATCAGGCCAAACAATCTCCTTTAGCATTTCTTGCAGTCTTGGTTTAGTTTTTGCAAATTCTCTAAACTTGTGTTTATCTGTAAATATCTTAATTTCTCCTTCATATTTCAGAGAGAGTTTTGCTGGATATATGATCCTTGGTTGGCAGTTTTTCTCGTTTAGTGCTCTGTATATGTCATCCCATTCCCTTCTTGCCTGCATGGTTTCTGCTGAGTAGTCTGAACTTATTCTTATTGATTCTCCCTTGAAGGAAACCTTTCTTTTCTCCCTGGCTGCTTTTAAAATTTTCTGTTTGTCTTTGGTTTTGGCAAGTTTGATGATGATATGTCTTGGTGTTTTTCTTTTTGGATCAATCTTAAATGGGGTTCGATGAGCATCTTGGATAGATATCCTTTCTTCTTTCATGATGTCAGGGAAGTTTTGTGTCAGGAGTTCTTCAACTATTTTCTCTGTGTTTTCTGTCCCCCCTCCCTGTTCTGGGACTCCAATTACTCGTAAGTTATCCTTCTTGATAGAGTCCCACATGATTCTTAGGGTTTCTTCATTTTTTTTAATTCTTTTATCTGATTTTTTTCCAGCTATGTTGGTGTTGTTTCCCTGGTCCTCCAGAAGTCCCAGTCTACATTCTAATTGCTCGAGTCTGCTCCTCTGACTTTCTATTGCATTGTCAAATTCTGTAATTTTATTGTTAATCTTTTGGATTTCTACATGCTGTCTCTCTATGGATTCTTGCAACTTGTTAATTTTTCCACTATGTTCTTGAATAATCTTTTTGAGTTCTTCAACAGTTTTATCAGTGTGTTCCTTGGCTTTTTCTGCATTTATCCTAATTTCATTTGTGATATCTTTAAGCATTCTGTAAATTAGTTTTTTATATTCTGTATCTGATAATTCCAGGATTGTATCTTCATTTGGGAAAGATTTTGATTCTTTTGTTTGGGGGGTTGGAGAAGCTGTCATGGTCTGTTTCTTTATGTGGTTTGATATGGACTGCTGTCTCCGAGCCATCACTGGGAAACTAGATTTTCCAAGTAGTCAGCTAAAAAAAAATGCAGTCAGATCCCTATCTGAATTCTCTCTCTGGCTCCGGGTATTCGGATGTTAATGGGGTCGCCTGGGGAGGGTGGGGGAGGGATCTGAGAGCTAGGAGTGTAGCACCACAGAATATAGAGCTGAACACCACGTTCACGCTCCGCCCCCGTTCGCCAAAATCCGGGCTGGACGGGTCCCTGGCTAGGACACTGCTTTCCTTGCTCGGAAACCAGTCCCTTCCTCCTGGGGACTTCCTCCGGTGCGCGGCACCGCTCGTGGGCACTGGGTGGGCGTTTCCCGCACGAACGGGTGGGCCCGCCCCCAGGGTCTATTCAGGCGATTATAATTAGATCCCGCGGTCACGCCCCGCCTGTGCGCGCACCCAAATCCCAGCGGGATGACTTCCGGGTTGAGACGCTGCTTTCCCTGTTCGGGAACCTGTCACTTCCTCCCCGGGACTTCTCCTTCTGGAGCACCACACCTCTCGTGCGAACTGGGTTGGCGTCACCTGCACGGCCAGGTGGGCCCGCCCCCTGGGTCAATTCAGGGCAATAAAAATGGACTCCGCGCTCACGCCCCGCTCGTGCGCACGCCCAAGCCCCGGCAAGGCGGCACCCTGTCTGGGACGCTACTTTCTGCGCTTCGGGACCAATTAGTTCCTCCCGGGGACTTCTCCTTCCGGTGTGCCACACCTCTCGCGCAAACTGGGAGGGCGTCACTCGCACGACCAGGTGGTCCCGCCCCCTGGGTCAATGCAGGGTAATAAAAATGGACCCCGCGCTCATGCCCCGCCCGCGCGCGCGCGCGCGCATGCCCAGATCGCAGCGGAATTACTCCCCGTCTGGGATGCTGCTTTCCCTGTTTTGAGACCAGACACCTCCGGGGATTTCTCCCTCTGGTGTGCCGTGCCACACGCGCGGACTGGGTGCGCGTCCTCCCGCACGAACGCGTGGGCCCCGCCCTGGGGTCACTCCAGGGAAACACAGCTGACCCCCCCCCCGCGCGCCCCGTCGGCTTCTCGCCTAACTCCCGGCGGGACGGCACCCCAGCTGGGAGGCTGTTCTCCCCCCTCTCAGATCAGTCACTGCCTCCCGGGTGTTTCTCCCTCCGGCTGCGCCCCTACGCCGCCCGCGCCAACCTACTAGGCTTCCTCCCGGGATGGGTTCGGGGGGGAAGGGGTGGGCCCCCTTTCTGTGCCGTCTGCCCCCCTGGGCTCTGCCCCAGATCGAGCTCCGAAGGTCACCTGCCTGGTGCGCTGGCTCCTAGTTCTGAAAACAGTCGCTGTCTGCCCGTATTTGTTCGTCCTCCGTCTCTAAGTCTGTGCTTGTTGTTCAGAGTTCATAGATTGTTATGTATGTGATCGATTCCCTTGTTTTTCCGAGTCTTTGTTGCAAGAGGTATCCGCGGGAGCGTCCACCTAGTCCGCCATCTTGGCCCCCCCTCTTCTACCTTGTTTTTATATATTTGTTATTAAAAAAAAAACATGAAGGACAAGCCAATTAGAATTATCAAGCATGGATACCTTATTAATAGCCCTTATACTTGTCCATGCCGTTCCCTTCATTAGGGATATTTGTTTGTATAAAAAACCAAAAATCAAACCCACTGCCGTCGAGTCCATTCTGACTCATAGCGACCCTGTAGGACAGAGTAGAATACATTGCTTTTATTTATTTTCTAGTGTCTTTTCCCTTCCATCTTCCATTAGTATTTTTTTTAGGGTCGGTCTGGTAGATATGAACTCTCTCAGCTTCTGTGTGTTTGTCTGGGGAATTTGAATTTCACCCTCATTCTTGAATGACAGTTTCTGTGGGTATAGTATTCTTGGTTGACTTTTTTTTTTTTTCCAGCACTTCAAATATATCATTCCATTGCCTTCTGGCCTCCAATATTTCTGATCTTAATATTTCTTGATCTTAATTGGGGATCCTTTGTATGTGACTGTTTGCTTGTCTTTCACTGCTTTCAGGATTCTCTCTTTATCTTTACTTTTTGAGTACTGAACTATGATGCGTCTTGGTGTAGATCTCTTTGGGTTTATTTTGCTTGGGGTTCTTTGAGCTTCTTTGATTTATAGATTCATGTCCGTCATTAGATTGGAGAAATTTTCTGTCATTATTTCTTCAAATATTCTTTCTGTCCCTTTCTCTCTATCCCTTTCTCTCTTTCTGTCCCATTCTCTCTTTCATGTCCTTCTGGAATTCCCATGAGGTGTATATTAGTTTTCTTCTTGTTCTCCATAATCCCATTAAACTGTTCTCAGCCTTCTTGAGTCTCTGTTCTTGTTGCTCTTCAGTGTAATTTTAACTATTTTATGCTCTGATTCACTGATTTTTCCTTCTTACTGACTAAATCTGTTGGTGTTTATATTGTGTTTATTTCAGTTATTGTCCCTTTCAGTTGCAATATCATTTTTTAGATCCTCATATATTTCTTGAATTGTTTGCCTTATTTCTTTTAGTTCTTTGTTTTTTGGGTTTTGACCTTGTATGCTACAATTTTACTAAATTCCTTTATTAGTTCTAGAAGTTTTTTAGTAGGTTCTTTGGGATTTTCTATATACAGGACCATTTCGTCTACTGATAGGTATAGTTTTACCTCTCTCTTTCCAGTTCGGATACATTTTATTTCTTTTTCTTGCCTTTTTGTATTGGCTAGAACTTCTGTTAGAATACTGAACAGGAGTCGTAAGAGTGGGTATCCTTGCTTAGTTCCCATTTTTAAGGAGAAAGCTCTCAATCTTTCTTCACTGAGTATGATACTGACTGTTGGTTTTTCATAAATGCTCTTAATTATGTTGAAGAACTTTCCTTTTATTTCTATCTTAAGTCTTTTGATCAAGAAAGGGTACTGTATTTTACCAAATGCCTTTTCTGCATCAAATGAGATGATCTTGTGGTTCTTTTCCTTTGTCCTATTAATGGGTGTATTACACTGATTTTCTAATGTTGAACCAACCTTACATTTCTGCAGTAAATCCCACTTGATCATGATGTATACTTCTTTTAAAATTCTGTTGGATTCTGTTTGCTAGAATTTTGTTGAAAAATTTAGAATCTATGTTCATAAGGGATATTGGTCTGTAGTCTTCTTTGCTTGTGGTATCTTTGCCTGGTTTTGGTACCAGGATAATATAGGCTTCACAGGGAGTGTTAGGGAATATTTTTCCTTCCTCTATTTTTTGGTTGAGTTTGAATAGTGTTGGTGCCAATTCTCTAAATGTTTGATAGAATTCCCCAGTGAAGCAATCTGGCCCTGAACTTTTCTTTGGAGGCTTTTTATTACCAATTCAATCTCTTTGCTTGTTATAGGCAAGATGAGGTTTCCTACCACCTTTTGAGTCAGTTTAGGTAGGTTATGTGCCTCTAGGAATTTGTTCATTTCATCAAACTTATGAATTATTTTTGGAATACATTTTTTCATAGTATTCTGTTATGATCCTTTTTACTTTATTTGAGTCAGTCGTAATGTCTCCACTTTCATTTCTTATTTTGGTTATTTGTGTCTCTTCTTTTTTTCTTTGTCAGTTTAACAAGTGGTTTGTCAATTTTATTTAACTTTTCAAAGAACCAACTTCTGGATTTGTTGATTCTGTCTACTGTTTTCCTGTTATCTCTTTCATTTATTTCTGCTCTCCTCTTTATTATTTCATTTTTTCTGGTAATTTTAGGTTTAGCTTGCCCTTCTTTTTCTAGTTCCTCAAGCCGTAGAGTTAAATTATGTTTGTGATCATCCTCCTTTTTCAATGTAAACATTTATTGCTATAAACTTTCCTTGGAGGGCTGCATTCACTGCATCCCATAAGTTTTGGTATGATGTGTTTTCATTTTCATTTATATCCAGATATTTTTTAATTTCACTCTTGATGCAAGTTATTTAATAATAAAAAACCAACCCAGTGCCATCATTAGACAATGTATTATTATATATATATATATTTAATAATACATTGTCTAATTTCCATGAATTTGTGTTTCCTAGTTTTATTTCTGCTATTAATTTCTAAAATTATTCTTTGTGGTCAGAGAAGATACTTGGGATAATTTCAATGTTTTAAAATTTATTAAGATTTGTTTTGTGTCCTAGCATATAGTCTGTTCTGGAAAATGATCCATATGCATAGGAGAAAAATATGTACTGTTCTATTGATGGATGGAGTGTTCTTTATATTTCCATTAGGATTAGTTGGCTTACAGCATTATTTAAGTCCTCTATGTTTTTACTGATCTTCTGTTTAGATGTTCAGTCCTGAATTTAAAGTGTTGTATTGAAGTTCCCAACCATTATTGTGGAGTTGTGTATTGCTCCTTCCATATCAGTGAGAATTTGTTTCATATATTTTGGAGCACTGATGCTAGGTGCATATATATTTATAATTGTTATGTATTCTTGATAAATTGACACTTTTAATATATAATGTCCTTCTTTATCTCTTAGATTCTGATTTAGAGTCTATTTTATCTGATATCAGTATGGCCACCTCTGCTCTTTTTTGTTTACCATTTGTGTGGAATATTCTTTTTCTTCTATTATTTTCAGTCTGTTTGTATCCTTATGTCTACGGTGTGCCTCTTGTAGACAGCATAAGGATGATTCATGTGTTTCTTTTTTAATCCATTATGTTGCTCTCTGTCTTTTCAATGGGAGTTTAGACCATTTACATTTAAGTTTATTGAGGAAAATGAAGTACCTACTTCATTCATTTTGCTAATTTCTTTTTTGTGTGTGTGTCTTATATTGTCTTTCTCCCATTATTTCCACGTTTCTTTTATTTTTTTGTGATTAGCTTCTTTTTTGAGTTGAGCCTTTTTGATTTCATCTTTCTTCCCTTCAGTGTATTTTCTCTAAGGATTTTCTTAGTAGTTACCACAAATATTACATTTAACAACTTACAATGGCAGTAACTTATTTCAGCTTGCTGCCAACATTTAACATACAAACAAGTAACACACAACATTAACATACTAAAACTTTATTCATGTTTTGCTCCCCCTTCCTCCCTTTCTGTTAGCAAGCTTCCACTTAACATCATTATAGATCCTATACTGAAAAAGTTTAATTTGTATTCATTTCTTATGCACTTGATGTTGTATTGCTTGTGGAATCTAATTATTGAGTTTACTCCCTGCAATTACTGTACACTTTGTCTTGTATTTGCCCATGTTTTTACCTTTATTGGAGGTTTCTCTCTTTTTCCCCCCCTCTTTTCTATGTGCAGATTTGAATATTTTCTTGTGCTCTTTCCTTTCCCCTGAAGAACTTCCTTAAGTAATACTTGCAGAGCAGGTGTGGCAGTAACAAATTCCCAGAGGTTCTGTATATTTGGGCATGTCTTGATTTCCTCCCTTATTGTTGAATGATAAGTTTGCTGAGTAAAGAATTCTTGTTTGGCAATTGTTTTCCTTCAATACTTTTCATATGTCACTCCATTGTCTTCTGGCCTCCAGGGTTTCTGAGGAGAAATCCATACTAATTCTTATGAAGGATGCTTGGTATGTTATATTGTGATATTTCTCTTGCTGGTTACAGAATTCTCTCTTTCTTTGGTTTTCAAGAAGTTTAATACAATATGTAGTGGTGTAGCCCTCTTTATATTCTTTCTCTCGGGGTTCGTCCAGCTTCTTGGATTTGCAGACTTGATTCCCTATTCAGGTCTAGGAAATTCTCCGTGATTATCTCTTGGAAAATTCTTTCTATGTCTTTTTTACTGTCCTGTTATTTTGGAATTCCAAAAATGCTAATGTTGGATTTCTTAATTGAATCCCACAATACCATTTGGCTTTGTTTGTTTTTCTGTTATTTTCTCTTGAAATTTGATAATTTCAGTTACCTTGTCTTCTAGTTCATTTATTCTATCTCTTTGTTCGATTATCTTAACATTGATTTTTTTTTTTCAGGAAAAGAAATGAAGTTGTTTCTTTCCTCAGTAATAATAGCTTTGTGAAATTTAACATTTATTTTTTAAAAATTCACATTTTCACTTTGAACATATCCATTTTGTGTATATTCATTTTGAACAATAGGGTAATTATAATTTGAATATAAGGAGGTTTGGGAATGAATAAAAGGAGGGTGTTTCTCTAAAATATTCTCTATGGTGAAATTGTTACTTTTGTTTTAGTCTATTGTTCAGTGGTGAGGTGCTTTATGGAAAGTATCACTACATTTGGAAACAGAAATCCAAAATGTTTATTGCCAGGTATGACAATGGCAGATTATTTTACTGTATCAGACATTCTGGCATCTGGGTAGACTTAGCAAATAACAAAGAGATATTACACTTATATCTAGAACATGTGTATTTTTCTTGTTACCAGCAGGCAGGCTAGCATGAACTGAGAAGGCAATCTTGAACTGAAGTAGAAAGTGATAACCTAGTAACCTTAGATTGCCTTAAGAATTTATGCAAGTATGGTTTGCTTAGTACATTTGGAACACACTGAAAATGAGTGTCAAAGACAAATCAAGTTCAGGACAAAATTAACAAACTCTGATTATTCATAAACTTGAGGCAAGGGAACCCATTTGCCTTCATTTTGTTTCAGTAGGAGTTCAAGGATATTTAAAAGGAGGTAAATTTTATAGAATAAAAGAGAGGAAATAGTAAGATCATGTCTGATTGACAAACATTCTACCTAGGTGGGATTTTCTTAAGTAGGAGAGACTTTCTAATTGATCTTCAGATACATTTGACTTCTTTGGTTGGCTGCAAGGGGGCACATAAGAAACTTGGGTATGTTTAAAAAAAAGAGACTTGTCTAATGTTAGGGGCAGAGGGTTTTATGTGGTCAGGTTTTTCCTGGAACAAGTGGAATTCAATAGGCGGCATTTTTATAGAAATGGTCCTTGTGACAGGCAGTTTCTCAGAGTATCACCTCATTACAAGGCTGCACTTCCACTATGACTGGGAAGTGATTAATGTTCTTATACCAATGGCATTCTGAATACTTTCACACTTTTTAGTAAGGAAGAAATCACAAATTCCACATATCCTGGCTAAACCAACACACACACACAGATATACATTTATGTACATGAGAACACACATAAAACCACTACCCTAATCTCTTGTGCTTGAAGAGCTGTCTAACAACAAACAACTGTTTAAATTTATTACGCCGATCAAAGGGCATATTTTTTAAAAATTTTCATTGTGCTTTAAGTGGAAGTTTACAAATCAAGTCATTCTCTCACACAAAAATTTATATATACCTTGCTATATATAAAAAAAAAAATTTTTATATACTCCTAGTTGCTCTCCACCTAATGAGACAGCACACTCCTTCTTTCTACTCTCTATTTTCGTGTCCATTTGGCCAGCTTCTGATCCCCTCCGCCCTCTCATCTCCCATCCAGACAGGAGCTGCCCACATAGTCTCATGTGTCTGCTTGATCCAAGAAGCTCACTCCTCACCAGTATTGTTTTCTATACCACAGTCGAGTCCAATCCCTGTTTGAAGAGTTGGCTTTGGGAAGGGTTATTGTCTTGGGCTAACAGAAGGTCTGTGGACCATGACCTCTGGGGTCTTTCTAGTCTCAGTCGGACCATTAAGTCTGGTCTTTCTCTGAGAATTTAAGGTCTGCATCCTACACTCTCCTGTTCTCCAGGGGTTCTCTGTTGTGTTCCTTGTCAGGGCAGTCATCAGTTGTAGCCAGGCACCATCTAGTTCTTCTGGTCTCAGGCTGATGTAATCTCTGGATTATGTGGCCCTTTCTGTATCTTGGGCTCATGATTACCTTGTACCTTTGGTATTCTTCATTCTCCTTTAGTTCAGGTGGGTTGAGACCAATTGATGCATCTTAGATGGCTTCGTGCTAGAGTTTAAGACCCCAGACGCCACTCTCCAAAGTGGAATGCAGAA
This sequence comes from Loxodonta africana, assembly GCF_030014295.1. Classification (NCBI taxonomy): domain Eukaryota; kingdom Metazoa; phylum Chordata; class Mammalia; order Proboscidea; family Elephantidae; genus Loxodonta; species Loxodonta africana. Next base: position 91,588,065 of record NC_087369.1, on the reverse strand, counting down.
TATTTTCAAAAGATATATTTTAATGAATCCCAGGCAACAAATCATAGTATTATAGAATCACTAGAGTAAATCAAATTAACAGCAGCAACAACACAAACTAATGCCAAATATATCATTGTAGTGCACTCCAAATTCAGAATAACTTTCATAAATTGCAGTGTAGGTGTATTGTATTTTGAGAACATAGCTGTGAAGATAAAAGCAATAATTGGACTGCACCTTGTGAGTTAGACCCCCTCTGTTTTATCAAAAGTGACTAAAGGCTAATGATTAGTGGTTGAAGTAGCTGTTTTATTTCTAGAATTCTGTAGTTATCCCTGGATGGTTATTCAGTATGATTATCATTATCTCAATTTCAGGGATAAATGTCATTTCCACTTTTATTTTATACTTAGTCTCTGGTTCATGTGGCCCTTTCTGTCTCTTGGGCTTGTAATCACTTTGTGTCCTTGGTGTTCTTCATTCTCCTTTGATCCAGGTGGGTTGAGACCAATTGATGTATCTTAGATGGCTGCTTGTTAGCGTTTAAGACCCCAGACTCCACTCTTCAAAGTGGGATGCAGAATGTTTTGTTAATAGATTTTATTATGCCAGTTGGCTTAGATGTCCTCTGAAACCATGGTCCCCAGACCCCTGCCCCTGCTATGCTAGCCTTCGAAGCATTCAGTTTATTCAGGAAACTTCTTTGCTTTTGGTTTAGTCCAATTGTGCTGACCTCCCCTGTATTGTGTGCTGTCTTTCCCTTCACCTAAAGTAGTTCTTATCTACTATCTAATTAGTGAGTACCCTTCTCCCACCCTCCCTCCCTCTCTCCTCTCGTAACCACAAAAGAATGTTTTCTTCTCAGTTTAAACTATTTCTCAAGTTCTTATAATAGTGGTCTTATACAATATTTGTCCTTTTGCAGCTGACTCATTTCCCTCAGCATAATGCCTTCCAGGTTCCTCCATGTTATGAAACGTTTCACAGATCCTTCACTGTTCTTTATCGATGCCTAGTATTCCATTGTGTGAATGTACCATAATTTCTTTATCCATTCATCCATTGTTGGGCACCTTGGTTACTTACATCTCTTTGCTATTGTAAACAGTGCTGCAATAAACATGGGTGTGCATATATCTGTTCGTGTAAAGGCTCTTATTTCTCTGGGATATATTCCAAGGAGTGGGATTGCTGGATCGTATGGTAGTTCTATTTCTAACTTTTTAAGGAAGCGCCAAATCGATTTCCAAAGTAGTTGTACCATTTGACATTCCCACCAGCAGTGTATAAGTGTTCCAATCTCTCCACAGCCTCTCCAACATTTATTCTTTTGTGTTTTTTGAATTAATGCTAGAAAAAAATTTTTTTTGTTGTTGGAGTGAGATGAAATCTCATTGTAGTTTTGATCTGCATTTCTCTAATGGCCAATGATCGTGAGCATTTCCTCATATATCTGTTAGCTACCTGAATGTCTTCTTTATGAAATGTCTATTCATATCTTTTGTCCATTTTTTAATTGGGTTATTTGTCTTTTTGCAGTTGAGTTTTTGCAGTATCATGTAGATTTTAGAGATGAGGCGCTGATCAGAAATGTCATAGCTAAAAACTTTTTCCCAGTCTGTAGGTCGTCTTTTTACTCTTTTGGTGAAGTCTTTGGATGAGCATAGGTGTTTTATTTTAAGAGCTCCCAGTTATCTAGTTTTTCTTTTATGTTCTTTCTAATGTTTTCTATACTGTTTATGCCATGTATTAGGGCTCCTAACATTGTCCCTAATTTTTCTTCCATGATCTTTATCATTTTAGATTTTATATTTAGGTCTTTGATCCATTTTGAGCTCGTTTTTGTGCGTGGAGTGAGGTATGGGTCTTGTTTCGTTTTTTTTTTTTTTGCAGATGGATATCCAGTTATGCCGGCAGCATTTGTTAAAAAGACTGTCTTTTCCCCATTTAACTGTTTTGTGACCTTTGTCAAATGTCAACTGCTCATATGTGGATGGATTTATGTCTGGATTCTCAATTCTCTTCCATTGGTCCGTGTATCTGTTGTTGTACCAGTAGCAGGCTGTTTTGACTACTGTGGAGGTATAATAGGTTCTAAAATCAGGTAATGTAAGGCCTCCAACATTGTTCTTCTTTTTCAATAATGCCTTATTTATCCGGAGCCTCTTTCCCTTCCATATGAAATTAGTGATTTGTTTCTCCATCTCATTAAAGAATGTCGTTGGGATTTCGATTGGAATTGCATTAAATGTATAGATCGTTTTTGGTAGAATAGACATTTTTATAATGTTAAGTGTTCCTATCCATAAGCAAGGTATGTTCTTCCACTTATGTAAGTCTCTTTTGGTTTCTTGCAGAAGTGTACTGTAGTTTTCTTTGTATAAGTCTTTTACACCTCTCGTAAGATTTATTCCTAAGTATTTTATCTTCTTGGGGGCTACTGTAAATGTCATTGATTTGGTGATTTCTTCTTGTATGTTCTTTTTCTTGGTGTAGAGGAATCCAACTGATTTTTCTATGTTTATCTTGTATCCCAATACTCTGCTGAACTCTTCTATTAGTTTCAGTATTTTTCTGGAGGATTCCTTAGGGTTTTCTCTGTATAAGATCATGTCATCTGCAAATAGAGATACTTTTACTTCTTCCTTGCCAATCCGTATGCCCTTTATTTCTTTATCTAGCCTAATTACTCTGGCTAGGACTTCCAGCACAGTGTTGAATAAGAGTGGTGATAAAGGGTATCCTTGTCTGGTTCCCAGTCTCAATGGGAATGTTTTCAGGCTCTCTCTGTTTAGGGTGATGCTGGCCGTTGGCTTTGTATAATTGCCCTTTATTAAGTTGAGAAAATTTCCTTCTATTCCTATTTTGCTAAGAGTTTATATCACAAATGGGTGTTGAACTTTGTCAAATGCCTTTTCTGCATCAATTGATAAAATCATGTGATTCTTGTCTTGTGTTTTGTTTATGTGGTGGATTACATTAATTGTTTTTCTAATGTTGAACCCCATCCCTGCGTACCTGGTATGAATCCCTCTTGGTCATGGTGAATTATTTTTTTGATATGTTGTTGAATTCTATTAGCTAGATTTTTGTTGAGGATTTTTGCGTCTACGTTCATGAGGGATATAGGTCTGAATTTTTTTTTTTTTTTTTTGTGGTGTCTTTACCTGGTTTTGGTATCAGGGATATGGTGGCTTCATAGAATGGGTTTGGTAGTATTTCATCCTTTTCTATGCTCTGAAATACCTTGTTAACTCTTCTCTGAAAGTTTGGTAGAACTCTGCAGTGAAGCCGTCTGGACCAGGGCTGTTTTTTTGTTGGGAGTTTTTTGATTCCCTTTTCAATCTCTTCTTTGTTATGGGTCTATTTAGTTGTTCTACCTCTGTTTGTGTTAGTTTAGGTAGGTGGTGTGTTCCTGGGACTTCATCCATTTCTTCTAGGTTTTCAAATTTGTTTGAGTATAGTTTTTCATAGTAAACTGGTATGATTCTTTTAACTTCAGTTGAGTCTGTTGCAATATTGCCCATCTCATTTCTTATTTGGGTTATTTGCTTCCTCTCCTGTTTTTCTTTTGTCACTTTGGACACTGGTTTAGCAATTTTGTTGATTTTTTCAAAAAAACAGCTTTTGGTCTTGTTAATTCTTTCAATTGTTTTTCTGATTTCTATTTCATTTAGTTCAGCTCTAATTTTTATTATTTGTTTTCTTCTGGTGCCTGTGGGTTTATTTTGTTGCTCTCTTTCTATTTGTTCAAGTTGTAGGGATAGTTCTTTGATTTTGGCCCTTTCTTCTTTTTGGATGTGTGCATTTATTGATATCAATTGCCCACTGAGCACCGCTTTTTCTGTGTCCCAAAGGTTCTGATAGGAAGTGTTTTCATTCTCATTAGATTCTATGAATTTCTTTATTCTATCCTTAATGTCTTCTATAATCCAGTCTTTTTTGAGCAGGGTATTGTTCACTTTCCAAGTGTTTGATTTCTTTTCCCTGCTTTTCCTCTTATTGATTTCCAGTTTTATGGCCTTATGGTCAGAGAAGATTCTTTGTAATATTTCGATGTTTTGGATTCTGCTAAAGCTTGCTTTATGACCTAATAAGTGGTCTGTTCTACAGAATGTTCCATGTGCACTAGAAAAGAAAGTATACTTGTTTGCCGTTGGGTGGAGAGTTCTGTATATGTCTATGAGGTCAAGTTGTTTGACTGTGGCATTTAGATCTTCTGTGTCTTTATTGAGCTTCTTTCTGGATGTCCTGTCCATCACCAAAAGTGGTGTGTGGAGCTTTCTATCTCACTTTTCAATGCTGATAGAGTTTGTTGTATATATATTGCAGCCCTGTCATTGGGTGCATAAATATTTAATATGGTTATATCTTCTTGGCGTATTGTCCCTTTAATCATTATATAGTGTTCTTCCTTATCCTTTCTGATGGATTTAACTTTAAAGTCTGTTTTGTCAGAAATTAATATTGCCACTCCTGCTGTTTTTTGATTTTTGTTTGCTTAATATATTTTTTTCCATCCTTTTAGTTTTAGTTTTTTTGTGTCTCTAAGTCTAAGGTGAGTGTTTTGTAGACAGCATAAAACGGATCTTGTTTTTTTAATCCATTCTGCTTCTCTCTGTCTCTTTATTGGTGCATTTAGTCCATTTACATTCAGGGTAGTAATGGATAGATACGAATTTAGTGCTATCATTTTGATGTCTCTTTTTGTGTGTTGACAGTTTCTTTTTCCCACTTGATTTTATGTGCTGAGTAGATTTTCTTTATATATTGTCCTTTCCTCATATTTGTTGTTGTTGATTTTGTTTGTGCTGAGTCTGTATTTTTCCCTTGTATTTTGTTTTGATGAGTAGGATAGTTTGTCTCATTTCTGGTTACCTTATTATTTACCCCTATTTTTCTAAATTTAAACCTAACTTTTATTTCTTTGTATTGCCATATCTTCCCCTCCATACGGAAGGTGTATGATTACATTTCTTAGTGGCTCTTTATTATTTTAATGTTATCTTCTTTTGTGTAATAACATTCCTGTTACTCTGTGTTGGGCTTTATTTATTTATTTTTTTTTTGCATTTCCCCGTCTGGCTTGACTTCTGGTTGCTCTGCCCATGTTCTAGTCTTGGGTTGATATCTGATATTATTGATTTTCTAACCAAAGAACTCCCTTTAGTATTTCTTATACTTTTAGTTTGGTTTTTACAAATTCCCTCAACTTGTGTTTATTTGGAAATGTCTTAATCCCACCTTCATATTTAAGAGACAGTTTTGATGGATATATGATTCTTGGCAAGCAATTTTTTCCTTCAATTTTTTAAATATTTCATCCCATTGCCTTCTTGCCTGCATGGCTTCTGCCGAGTATTCCAAGCTTATTCTTATTGGCTCTCCCTTGTAGGTGACTTTTCTTTTATCCCTCGCTGCTCTTATAATTGTCTCTTTATCTTTGGTTTTGGCAAGCTTGATTATAATATGTCTTGGTGACTTTCTTTTAAGATCCACCTTATGTGGAGTTCGATGAGTATCTTGGATAGATATCTTCTCATCTTTCACAATATCAGGGAAGTTTTCTGTCAACAAATCCTCAACAATTTTCTCTGTAGTTTCTATTATCCCTCCCTGTTCTGGTACTCCAATCAGTCGTAGGTTATTTCCCTTGATAGAGTCCCACATGATTCTTAAGGTTTCTTCATTTTTTTCAATTCTTTTGTCTGATTTTTCTTCAAATATATTAGTCCCAAGTGATTTATCTTTGAGTTCAGAAATTCTAGCTTCTACTTGCTCAATTCTGCTCCTCTGACTTTCTATTGAGTTAATTATTTTTGCCTTTGGAGCTCTGGTGTCTTGTCCCAAGCTGGCTAGAGCTATTATCAGGTATATCAGTCAAGGAGTCCATTCAGTTTTCTTGTATGAACTCAGCTCAGGTTTCCAGGTAGCTGATATCAAGTGTGTGGTATAGGCTCTGTCCTACCAGTCTTAGAGGGGCAGGGGTGATTGGCGTATACACCCGTATCTGATTGCAGCAGGGGGTCACTCTCTGAACAAGGCAAAGGTCCTGAGAACCGACCCCCACATGTCTCTGAAGAAAACGCGTCTCTGTTCCCTAAAGCATGCTGGTGGGTGGGCTCTGCAGAGGGACCGTGGGCACCCAAAGTTTTTGCCGTAAGGACTGGGAGGTACCAGTTATCCCTGGACCCCTGTCGTGGGTGGCTGGGAGACCCAAGTAAAGCCACCCGTCCTTAGGTCCCTGTTGTGTGTAGGTGAGGACCTTGTTTAATATGCAAAGCAATGTCAAACGTCAAACACCCACCTCTCCACCGCACCGCTGAAATGGTTGGAGTTTGCCAACAAGGACCTATTCTCCCAAAATAGGCCCACACAGGTCCATGCAGAAGGGAAAGGTGCTCAAGGTCTACGGATGGTTTATGCCTGGACAGGAGCTGCTTCTGTCCTGAGCTCCCCCAGTTAATGGAGCTAGCAAATTATCTTTTCCCCCCAGTTGCAAATTTTTTCCTTCCCCAAGGCTGGGAGAATGGCTCCAGGTGCTCACCGGCGTCTATCTCAGGCCCAGTAATTCAGCTGCTGAAACCGGCTTGGGGGTGGGGGAGGGTCGGTAAAATATACTCAAGTACTTTGCTTTTGCCGAGAGCATCCTTCTCCCCAGCTTCTGGAGGTGTGAGCGGTCTGTGTGCTGGCTGCTTCTCCCTGAGGAAACTGCAGCCGAACGCTTGTACCAGCCCGCCGCTCATGGAATGGTGCCTGAGGGCTCCCCGCGATTCAGGTCCGGTAACTCCTCTCCACTTCTGAACGGTCTCTTCCTTCCCCTGCCCCTCAGTTCATTGTCTAAGCTTGCCTTTGATGCTCAGGGCTCCCAGCTTGTCACAAATATACTCGTTTCACTTGTTTTTTCTGGTCTTTGTTGTAAAGAGGGCTGTCAGAAGCATCTGTGTATTCCACCACCTTGGCTCTGCCTCCCCGCCTGATATTTCCTTTTAAATGACAGTCTCCTATTTCCTCATTTATTTTGTAGAAAGATAGTGGGTAGGGTCTTCTAATTTTATACAATCATAAAGGGGTTTTTAAAGTTTTTTTTCTTATTTTTTATGTGTCCTTTAACATTACTTATGTGTATTTTGCAATGCATTTACTTTATATTGTATCTGGATCTTGGGTCATAATTTGTTCTATTTGATAATCTCTCACTAAAACAAAACAAAACAAAACAAAAAACAGGTCACGTAGTTTAGCTCCTGTTTTCTTCCAAAAACTATTGTTCGAGCTTTAACATTTAGGTTTTTGATCCATTTTAAATTAGTTTTTGTGTATGCTGTGAGGTATCGGTCCTGCTTCATTTTTCTGCATGCAGAAATCCAATTTGCCAGCACCATTTGTTGAAGGACTGTTCCTTCCTTACTGAATCAATTGACCATAGGTATTTGGATTTATTTCTAGATTTTCAATTCTATTCCCGTGATCTATGTGTCTATAATTACACCAGGGCCAGGCTGTTTTGATTACTGTAGGCGTGTATTATGTTTTGAAGTCAGGAAGTGTGAGACCTCCTATTTTATTTTTCTTCAAAATTGCTTTGGCTTTTAGGGGCCTCTTTCCTTTCCATATAAAGTTAAGGATTAATTTTCCATTTCTATAAAGAGAGGTGTTAGAATTTTCATCAGGATTGTGTTGAATCTACAGATTCCTTTGAGTATTATTGACATTTTCAGAATACTAATTCTTCCAATCTTTGAACACGGAATGTCCTTCCCTTTGTTTAGGTCTATTTTAGTCTCTTGCAGCAGTGTTTTATAATTTTCATCGTATAAATCCTTTACATACCTGGCCACAGCTATAATAATCAAAATGGTCTGGGCTATTGTGAAAAGTCCTGTAATGAACATTGATGTACATACGTCTGTTCATGTCACTACTTTTACGTCTTCAGGATATATACCTATGGGTGGAATTGCTGGATCATATCGTAGCTGTATTCATAATTTTTGAGGAATTGCCAAAATATTTTCCACAATGGTTGTACCATTTTACATTCCCACCAGCAGTGGATATGGGTTCCAATCTTCCCACATTCTCATCACGTCTAATCATTTTCATTTGTTGAGATGAAGTTTTATTTTAAACCTGCAGGTGAGCATCTAAATTTCTTCCTGTGGTTAAAAATGAATGGTTTTGTCTACCTGTTAAAGCCAATTAGTAGGAAAATATACCCAAGAACAGCTTTGTTCCAGGATTTATTCCGTACAGCTACAAGTACCAGATTTCTAGAAAGTCAGAGGCCCTCTACCACTGCCACATCATAAATAAATAAATAAAGATAGCTTCAAAGAACTTCCAGAGAAAATAACTATCAGGCTTCAGAGGTTGAGTTTCCTCTGGGCAGGTGAGGTCCAGGTCCATCCTGAAAGTCCAATAGGCTCCATCCCTGGAAGTGGGTAGAGAAGCTGCCTGAGATATGACTTTAAGAAATATGTTGTTTTTGCTGTTAGGTGCCATCGAGTCAGTTTCAACTCATAGCAACCTCATGTACAACAGAATGGAACACTGTCCAGTCCTGCACCATCATCGCAATCGTTATGCGTGAGCCCATTGTTGCAGCCACTGTGTCAATCCATCTCATTGAGGTCTTCCTCTTTCTCACTGACCCTCTATTTTACCAAGCATGATGTCATTCTCCAGGGACTGGTCCCTCCTGATAACACGTCCAAAGTATATGAGACAAAGTTTCATCATCCTTGCTTTTAGGGAGCATTCTGGCTGTATTTCTTCCAAGAAAGATTAGTTCTTCTGAAAGTCCATGTATATTCAATATTCTTAGCCAACACCATAATTCAAAGATGTCAATTCTTCTTCTGTCTTCCTTATTTGTTGTCCGGGTTTCACACACATATGAGACAACTGAAAATACCATGGCTTGGGTCAGGCACACCTTAGTTCTCAAAGTGACATCTCTGTTTTTTAACACTTGAAAGAGGACTATTGCAGCAGATTTGCCCAGTGCAATGCATCATTTGATTTCTTGACTGCTGCTTTCATGGGTGTCAATTGTATATTGAAGTAAAACGAAACCTTTATCAACTTCAATATTTTCTACATTTCTCATGATGTTGCTTATTGGTCCAGTTGTGAGGATTTTTGTTTTCTTTATGTTGAGGTGTAATCCATACTGAAGGCTATGGTCTTTGATCTTCATCAGCAAGTGCTGCAAGTCCTTTTCACTTTCTGCAAGCAAGGTTGTGTCATCTGCATATTACAGGTTGTTCATGAGCCTTCCTCCAATCCTGATGCTGCATTCTTCTTCGCATAGTCCAGTTTCTCAGATTTGCTCAGCATACAGATCGAATAAGTATGGCAAAAGGATACAAGCTTGATGCATGCCTCTCCTGACTTTAAATTAAGCAGTATCCCCTCATTCTGTTCAAAAGATTGCCTCTTGGTCTATGTACAGGTTCCTTGTAAGCACAATTAAGAAATATATTTAATGCCAATAATAAACATTAAGTGCTTGCTATGAGCCAGGCACTGTGCCAAGCACTGTATATACCTCATCTCATTAAAACCCTTCTAACAACCTGTGAAACTGGTATTATTAGCCCTATTTTACAGATGAGGACACTAAGGCATAGAGAGTTATGTAACTTGCTCAGGGTCACACAGACAGGTAATGGAAGAGCTAGTAATTTGAAGTCACCTTTACAGGCCATACTCTTAAACACTATGCCCTACTGCCACTAATATCTTCCTCTCCAAGCTAGTGAAGTTTGTTGCTCCAAAATTATAATTAGACTTCTTTGCTCTTTTCTCTTTAATTTACAAATGTCCCTAGTAGGCATGGACACCCTGGTGGCATAGTGTTTAAGAGCTACAGCTGTTAACCAAAAAAGGTCAGAAGTTTTGAATCCACCAGGCACTCTTCAGAAACTCTATGGGGTAGTTCTACTTTGTGGTATAGGGTCGCAATGAGTCAGAATCGACTCGATGGCAACTGGTTTATTTTTGGTTTTATTTATCAGTTGCTAACATCTCAGTTTGTTAGTTTCAATTACTTTCTTCATTCTTTCCTTACTTCTCTAGATATTTACTGAGCATCTATTTGGCACTGGGCATTGTATATGCATTCAGAGTATAAAAATAAAAATAAATACAGACCTAGCCCTGTAAGAGCTCAGAGTTTAGTAGTCTTTTGCCAATGAACAGGTTTTATTTGTTGGGGGAAAGCAGGACTATATTGAGAAAGATGACTTTATTTTTTGTTCATTTCTATACCCCAGTTCCTAGATCAGTGATTTCCATAGAGCAGGTGCTCAGTAGATATTTGTTGAATGAATGAATGAACAAATAAGCACATAGAGGTGTTCAAGTTAATGGTCACCACCCTCTTAGTTCTGCAAAAGATAAGTCCTGATGCCAGATGACAAGGTAAAGATTCTAAGGATTTAGGTTCAAGTAAAAGTGCCAAGAAAGAAATTTCCCCCACAGGTCATGAGGCAAACAGCCAAGCTTTCCCTTGGAGTACTCTCACAGAGTGGTTAAAAAAAAAAAAAAGAATCAAGAATTAAAAAAAATACATCTTGTTAGTCAAACATTCCTGAGACCTACATGGTGTTTAATTTTCCACTGAGCTAAGCAGTGTGGTCAGTGGTGGAGTAACTGCCTAGTTTCCTATGTAGGCAAAGTGATTGGCCACATACTGGTATAGTAGGAGAGGGTATCACAATGCCAGTATGCCACTGCATCTACCCAAGGACATGACTGCTACCTTCCTCCCACTTTAACTTCCAGCACTGGCCTACCTTCTTGCTTGAAATTCCCACTGCTTTGGTTTTTTTTTTTTTTTTTTTGGTTTAGGGTAGTGGCTAAAAAAAACACTATGGTCAACCAAATCAGTAAGATAGATAAACAAATAAAAAACAAACTACCTAGATGTATGAAGCATTTGCCAAGAACATTTTGATGGGGTAAGGGTAAGGATGGAAACCCTGGTGGCATAGTGGTTAAGTGCTATGGCTGCAAACCAAAAGGTCAGCAGTTCAAATCCACCAAACGCTCCTTGGAAATTCTATGGGGCAATTCTACTCTGTCCTATAGGATTGCTATGAGTTGGAATCAACTCGATGGCACTGGGTTTTGGTTTTTGGCAAGGGTAAGGATAGCAGTGAATGTACTAAAATCAGTTTCAGGTATGACATTCCAGTGAGTTGGGTAAGAACTTGACCTAACTAGCCTCAAATGTCCTACCCAGCCCAAATATTTCAAAGCACTTTGCTTGGAACCTTCCCAGCCTGTTTTATCATCCTTATCTTAATCTCGTTTTCCACCTGTAAAGTCCTAGAGAATATACAACTCACTTTCACATATACTCTTATTGAGTGTTCCCAACAATCCTGTGAAAATCATAATCCAATAAATGATTTATAGGAAAAAATGTTCCAAGATAAGAAAATATTCCAACACTGTGTGAGTGATAGGATGGATTCTGTCACTGAAGCTTGGGGACACCATTATCTCTGGTTAGTGTCACACACATGCATCAGGATACTTCTTGTCTACTGAAAAAGTGATTTATCAAGAAAGTTTTGTATATTCTGTTACAGAGCTGAGAATGACTATAAGAGCATCAATGGGACATATAAAATATGTAAATATAACTTTCCCAACTGAGCCACAAAAACCTGCTTTCTTTCCCAAAATGAAATTATTTTTGTTTCTAGAAACGGAAACACAGTCATTTATATTTAGATTTCTGCTTAAGAAGACCATCTAGACTCTAAGCAAGCCAATTAACACAAGTCATTGTTAAGCAATGTAATGGGTCAAAGTCTATCTGCTGAAAGAGAATTCAGTCAATTGGACTGTTATTATCCCCAAAGCAAAAATATCTAGTCATATTCCTTTATCTCCTAATATTACCCATAAAATACCAATAGCAACATGTTAAAAAAAAAAACTAGCATAGTGGCACTTATGAAAATACCTAGGAGGGGGAGGGCATGGTTGGCAAACAAACATAGAAGGTGCACTTTATTTGCATAAAACTGGTAAATAAAAATGCTGAGTAGTATTAATATCTTACATCTCTATAGTCTTACATAGTTTACTGAGAACAATGATATACGTTATATCATCTAATCCCATTGAACTCCCTCTGAAGTAGTAAATGTCCCATTTTATAGTTGAGGAAACTGGAAAATTAGTGGTTAAGTGACTTGTTTGATTTCACATAGTAAGTAGCAGGGCCAAAATTGAACCCAGGTCTTCTGACTATAATTCCAAAGCTTTAGCCATGACACTTTGTTGTGAAAGCCCTTTACTTCTGTCTATTGGTAGCAATTATATTTCCAACTCTTTGGTAAAAAGTCCTGAAAACATTATGCCATGCAACATTTTCATAAACAGCAAATCTAAAAAACTCTGCCTTCTGGAAAGTATCATAAAGTGGTTATATTTGTTCTGCTATTTAAGTTGCTATTGGAATGATTTGGGAAATCAGGTCAAGGAAGGAGCAATGGTCAGTTTGGTCAATATGGTTGCTAGGGAAATAGGAACCTTTTACCATTTGTGCTTTTGAAAATTAAATGCTTTGAACAAACACAAAAGTTAAACAGGTGCTGAGTTGTTGCCAAAGTTTAGTATATCTGAACATAACATTTGTTTGATGAGTCTTTTCCTGAGAAAGAAAATACTTTTTACAGAATCATCAAACCATTTCAGCAGTCAAATGATAAGAGCAATGTCTTACATTTTTTCAAGGAATTCACAAGGCAAGACACTGTGTTATATGTCTATGGGAAGCCACTTTCCTAGAAAATCTCCAGTAGCATTTGGCAAAAAATAGCTACAAGAAATCTTGGGCCAGTCTTTCCACCACTCAACCTCAGTTTTTCCATCTGTACAACATAGACTGGACTTCATTAATAATATTTAAAGGCCCTTACATCTCTGACATCCTATATTTCTTCAAAAGTCAAGTATTAAAAAAGTACTTTCTTTGAGTATAAAAATACCTGGTTTTTATGCACATCTTAATTTAATCTGAGGTGCCCCATTGGTGCAGTGATTAACAGCTCCACTGCTAACCAAAAGGTCTGAATCCACCAACTGCTTCTTAGAAACCCTATGAGGCAGTTTTACGCCATCTTTTTTTTTTTTTTTAATAGGGTCGCTATGAGTCAGAATCCACTCGACAGCAATGGGTTTAATCAATTTGAAAACTCAGAAGACAGACAGGACTCTCTTTAGTGTAGGTAGAGGTGCTGTTAACCTTGTGTCAGTTCAGGCCCTGCAATTTAATGGGGAACAACTGAGTCACAATCGACTTGACGGCAATCAGTTTTTGGTTTTTTAACTGTTCCTTAGCTCGCTTAAGCAGCGAGGCAGTCTACCCCTGACTCATTCTTACTAACTCTAGGCAACCCAGGCTTTGTTCTTTGATGTTAGTGAGCAAACAATTGGGCTCACTTATATGGGACTGTTATAAAGGAGAATGAATGAATGGCTAGGAAGAGGCTGAAGATGTTCAACAGTGTTTTAAAAATAGTGGATTCTTAATACAGATGGCTAGATGTGGCTGTATGCAAAATGTATTTCATAGTCAATAGCCTTGCATTGTTCTTCTGGGGAAATAAGGCTTCTACTGATTTGGTGGGGTTTTTGATATATTTTTGTCAGGTGCCAGCTTCCACATGGAAGAAGTGTGGATCAAAGGATTCAAGTGAGAGTAGAAGCAGATCGTACTTTTTACACCTCGCCTCAATAGCTGCCTGTGCCTTAAAAAGTCACACACCATTTTAAAACAGTAATGATAAGGACACTATTTTGTTCCTCTAAAATCTCCTCCATGTCCATATCCATGCCTAATGACCAGCTCATTTTTGATGTTAAAGACCTGCCCCTTCCTCCAATAGACATAGCATTTACTTAAGCCAATATAATAAGTGCCGTCATATTATCCGGTTTTAACAAATGTTCTGTATTTTTCATGAAAAGTTTAGACTCAGATTTTTATTTTTATATTTAGCTAACATTTTCTCAGTTTCTCTTTTGGAATATATATCTAGTTTTTTGATTGATCGTGCTTATTCATTGTCAATAGCTTTTATTACCAATAAAGTGGTAGCCATTTGTGATTAGAAATATGTATTTAAGTAAGTGTATCTTTTAGTATATTTTTTACATTGAACCACACTGAAAATAGCTGAAAGCAATCTTGCAAGTTCGTTAGTTCTTTTCCCTTTAACCTTACGTCTTGAAAAAAAGGAAAACAAAAGCTTGACTCAAAGCAGATGGAACTGTCAAGGATCACTCACACAGGTGAGCTGAATTGAGCTGATTAGCTGTTAAGTGCTTACAGCTGTTAGGTTTGACTTTGAGGAAATTATATAAAATCAGGCCTCCCTTACCAGAGAAGATGTGGAGCAAACATCATAAAGGACAATAGAGTTGCTATCAGAATTATGTTTCCTGGATTTGCAAAGTAAAATTAAAAAAAAATGAAATACAAAAACACAAACTAAGACTTCTCAAATTAACAAATACAGCAGGAGAGGTTGAACTGCTTCTTATCTTTAAAACTAGTTTACAGTGGGAAGCAATTCAACAATCTTAAAGTAAACTTAATGAAATATACAATTCCCTGTGAAATTACTAATATTTTCTCTCTTAATTTTAGTGGCAACCTGAAATTTGAAACATCCCATCTGAAGTTGAAATCTTGCATATTCTATACAGAATTCTGAGTGTGGCAGATAGCTTGGAAAACATCCTCAGCTTAACAGCTTCATAAAGCCTGTGGATGGGTAAGTTGAAAAGTAGAAAAATGCTTATAACCTTAGAATTATTTTTCTGATCATACAGTTTCATTGCATTAAACAGAAATAAACTTAGCAAAATGAAATTTGTGGAGTTGCTCACCCCTGGAAAGTGGCTGTTTATCATCTAAGCCACCTTGTACACCGTTGACAGATAGACTACCACTATCAGCAGTGTTCTACTCAAACACTTCCAATGGCTCCCTGTTGTTAGCCATGTTAGAGCCCCAAGGCTTGATTCCATAGGCCAGGCCCTCAAAGATCCAAACTTAACCCACCTAATGCCACTTATTGGCTGTGTTCCCTTGGGTAAGTTACAAAATCTTTTCGTGCTTCCTAAGGTGTTCATGAGTATTAAATGAGCTAACATATGTAAGTTGCTTGGAACAAAGTAGCTGCTATATAAGTGTTTGCTATTATTATTTTCCTCTCTCCATCCTTCATACTATATACCTAATACTATATACTGGAACCTAGAATGTCTTGGCCCAGCCTGAGGAATTTGTCATGACCCATAGTTTTAGGCATTTAAATTGTAAAGCCAAGGTTGCTGACACACTATAGGAAAAGTAAAGCACTATATATCTAAACAGTTTCCAAAACTGAGAAATCAAAGAGAAAACAGGTAACTGACAAATAGGGTTAATAAGCTGTAAAAAAAACCCAGTGCTGTCGAGTCGATTCTGACTCATAGCGACCCTATAGGACAGAGTAGAACTGCCCCATAGAGTTTCCAAGGAGCGCCTGTTGGATTTGAACCGCTGACCCTTTGAAGCCGTAGTAAGACTTAAAAGGGGCAGAAACAGAGTTACTTGGAACACGTCACTTTTCTTACAAAATGAGCCCTGTTTTTAGTCTACTCATTGCTCTTGGTGCACTCTCCTGTACCTTTGTTCATTTGATTCTGCAGTCTTGGAATATCTACCAAGGGGTAGTACAGTATAGTGGTTGAAATACAGATTGCCTGTTTTTTTATGCCACTGTCCATTGTTTTCTTTTTCTGCTACTGTTTCTGTATTATTCTGCCACTTACCAGCTGTATTACCTTGGGAAATTTACAAAAACTCTTTGTGCTTTCTAAGGTGTTCTTGAGTATTAAATGAGTTAACATAAGTAAGTTGCTTGGAACAAAGTTGCTGTTATATAAGTGTTTGCTATTATTATTTTTCTTTCTCCCCCTACAAGGCCTGGTTTAGCACTCATCTTCTCCAGGAAGCCATGTGGATCCCTCAGTGCATAATATTCTTGTGCTCCTTTGAACTCCTATCAATTATAATCATTATGACTCCTTTGATGTTTAATTTTAAGCCACTGTGGGAGATATTTCATGTTGTTTTAGCATTATTTGAAACTTTTCAAAATTTATTAAAGTCTTACTTCTGCAAATAGACTATAAGCTCCTTGACAACAAGAACCAGGTCTTATAATTTTTGTTCTCCCTCTGAACATATCATTGTGCAGAGTAAATGCTCAAGGAATATTTTAAAATGAAAGCATCAATAACTGGTTACCACTGGTAGCATAGTTCACAGGTTTCACTATAACCAAATATTTTAATTATAAGAAAGAAGAATTTAGTAAAAAAAATTTTTTTTTTCTTACTTTGAAGTGTATCAGAAGTAAATGGTGGGCTGTTATGCTTTTGCTTTGAAAGGGGGTGAGCTTATATTCTAAATACAGGTCCTCATCCTTATTTAGAGCACATTGATTCTATTTTAACCAAGTAAAAATAGTTCCTGATAGGAGTAACTATTACGTTTTCATGGTTGCACCAAAACTGTAAGACACCTTGACGCTCTACTGAATGAAAATTACACATGAAACAATAAAGATAAAATTTCCAGAAAAGTTCACTAAGATGTTTCCTAAGTATACATGAAACCCTTAATGCAGTTAGAAATATTAAAAGATTCATAAGAAATACTCAAAATTATGGAGTTGTCCAGGGCTTACCGACCTCTTCACATCATGGCACATATAGACGATGATAATGATTACATGAGCTAAGCAGATAGGGCTCTATCCAGAGTTGACTGGCCCCAGGGCTCTGGTCACTTCAAGCTTTGGCCTATCACTCTGAGGACTGAGATGATACAAATCTCAACACATCTGTAATCCATTAAGAACACACACACCAGTTGGGAAGCTCTGCTGCTTTTATAATATGAAATGTCTCAATCTGTTCTTTTCAGTACCGAACAAGGAAGAAATGTGATAAATATGTAAAGCTGGGTGCAGTTTGCATTTTGTTGATTTCCTTAGTGCAATAATTCCTGAATCACATGATTTTGAAAGATATGATAACAAAAGCACAAGAGGCAAAAGATAAATCAGATAAATGTGACCTTATACAATTACTTTTGTTAAAAAACATTTATAAAAAAAAGTGAAAAGACAATTTACAGATAAATTTTTCAGGAACCATATATCTGATAAGGGTCTAGTATGAAATATATATATAAAGTGTCCACGGAGACTGGAACACTTATACACCACTGGTGGGAATGCAAAACGGTAAAACCACTTTGGAAATAGATTTGGCACTTCCTTAAAAAGCTAGAAATAGAACTACCATACAATCCAGCAATTCCACTCCTTGGAATACATCCTAGAGAGATAAGAGCCCTCACAAGAATAGATATATGCACACCCATGTTCATAGCAGCACTGTTTACAATAGAAAAAGATGGAAACAACCTAGGTGCCCATCAATGAATGAATGGATAAATGAAATATTGTATATTCACGATGGAATACTACACAATGATAAAGAACAACGATGAATTTGCAAAACGTCTCATAACTTGGATGAATCTGGAAGGCATTATGCTGAGTGAAATTAGTCAGTCTCAAAAGGACAAACATTGTATGAGACCACTATTATAAGAACTCAAGAGGCGGGGCCAAGATGGCAGAAGAGCCAGATGCTTCCGGCTATCCCTCTTACAACAAAGATCCAAAAATCAAGTAAAATGATTATGTTTATGAAAAGATAGGAGCTCTGAACATCAAAGGCAAAGTTAGAAAATAGACTGAGCAGCAGGGGGAGAGAGAGATGGTTCAAAAGAGTTCAGAAGCAGAGAGGAGTTGCCAGACCTGAATCACTGGGATCCCTCAGGCACCATTCCAGGAGCAGCTGTGGCAGGCTGGTGGTAGAGTTTGGCTGCTGTTTCCTCAGGGAGAAGCAGCCAGCATGCACAGCCTGCTCACACTTCTGGAACAAGAGAAGAACGGCACTCTCAGGAAAGCTAAGTATTTGTGTATATTTTACCACACCCCCAGCCCCCAAGCCAGCTTCAGTGGTTGTTGATTTCCCTAGGCCTGAGATAGGCTCTGTTGAGCACCCTGAGCCATGCTCCTGGCCTTGGAGGAGGAATAAATTCACAACAGGGGGGAAAGATAATTTGCCAGCTGCATTAACGGGGGAGCTCAGGACAGAAACAGCTCCTGTCCAGGCATAAGTGGTCCATGGACTTTGAATACCTTTCCCCACTGCATGGACCTGTGTGGGCCTATTTCAGGAGAATAGGCCCTTGTTGGCAGACTGCAACAGTTGAAGCTGTGCAGTGGAGAGGAGGTGTTTGATATTTGACACTGCTTTGCCTATTAAACAGGATCCTCACCTATCCACATCAGGGGCCTAAGGACTGGTGGCTCCACTCAGGTCACCCAGCCACCCACAACAGGGGTCCAAGGATAACTAATACCTCCCAGTCCTTACAACCAAAAACATTGGGTGCCCAAGGTCTGTCTGCAGAACCCATCCACCCGTACACTCTAGGGAACAGGGGCGCGCTTTCCTCAGAGGCACTCGGGGGACAGTTTTCAGCCCCCTGTCTTGTTCAGAGTGTGACTCCCTGCTGCAACCAGATACTGGCACCTACACCAAACACCCCTGCCCCTCTAAGACTGTGGGACAGAGCCTCTACTACAACTCAATGACAAGCTACTTGGACACCTGAGCTGAAACCACACAAGAAAAGTGAATGGACTCATAAGCTCGTATACCTGATAACAACTCTAGCCATCTGGTGACAGGACGTCAGAACTCCAAAGGCAAAAATAATCAAGCTAGCTCATTCAAGCAACCCATTTGGGCATATCAAAACAAAACAAAGCACGAAACTAGGATACAGTAAGCAAACATAAAATAAACTAATACAATAACTTATAGATGACTCAGAGACAACAGTCAATATCAAACCACATAAAGAAACGGAACATGATGGCTTCAACAAGCTCTAAAAACAGAGAATCAAAGGATCTTCTGGATGAAGGTGACTTCTTGGAATTACTGGATCCAGAATACAAAAGATTAATACACAGAAATCATCAAGATATCAGGAAGATCAGGCAATATGCAGAAGAGGCCAAGGAACACACAGATAAAATGGTTGAAGAAATTAAAAAAGTTATTCAAGAACATAATGAAAAATTTAATAAGCTTCAAGAATCCATAGAGAGACAGCAATCAGAAATTCAGAAGATTAACAATAAAATTACAGAGTTAGACAACTCAATAGAAAGTCAGAGGTTCAGAATTGAGCAAGCAGAAGGCAGAATTGGTGACCTTGAAGATAAAGCACTTATCACCAGTATACCTGAAGAAAAATCAGATAAAAGAATTTTTAAAAAATGAAGAAACCTTAAGAATTATGTGGGACTCTATCAAAAGAAATAACCTACGAGCAATTGGAGTACCAGAACAGGGAAGGATAACAGGAAATACAAAGAGAATTGTTAAAGATTTTTTTTGCAGAACACTTCCCTGAGATCATAAAAGATGAGAAGGTATCAGTCCAAGATATTCATTGAACTCCACATAAGGTAGACTTTAAAAGAAAGTCACCAAGACATACTATAATCTAACTTGCCAAAACCAAAGATAAAGAGAGAATTTTAAGAGCAGCTACAGATAAATGAAAAGTCACCTACAAAGGACAGTCAATAAGAATAAGCTCGGACTACTCGGCAGAAACCATGCAGGCAAGAAAGCAATGTGATGACTTATATAAAGCATTGAAGGAAAAAAATTTGCCAGCCAAGAATAATATATCCAGCAAAACTGTCACTCAAATATGAAGGTAAAATTAGGACATTTCCAGATAAACAGAAGTTTAGGGAATTTGTAAAAACCAAACCAAAACTACAAGAAATACTAAAGTGAATTCTTTGGTTAGAAAATCAATAATATCAGGTATCGACCCAAGGCTAGGACACTGGACAGAGGAACCAGGTGTTAACCCAGACAGGGAAATCCTAAAAATAAATCAAGATAAGGAGGCAGAACCAAGATGGCGGAATAGACAGACACTTCCAGCGAGCCCTCTTTACAAAAAAGAACCAAAAAAACAAGAGAAACGAGTATATTTGTGACAAGCTGGGAGCCCTGAGGTTAAAAGACAAGCTTAGAAAATGAACTGAGGAGCAAGAGGAGGAAGAGATGGTTCAGAAGTGGAGAGGAGTTACCAGACCTAAATCACCAGGAGCCCTCAGGCACCATTCCTGGAGTGGCGGCGGCGGGCTGGTACTAGCATTCGGCCACAGTTTCCTCAGGGAGAAACAGCCAGCCACACAGCCTACTCATACGTCTGGAACCTGAGAAGAACGGTGCTCTTGGCAAAAGCTAAGTGCTTGCGTATATTTTACCGTGCCCCACCTCCCACCCTCAAGCTGGCTTCAGCTTCTGAATTCCCTGGGCCTGAGATAGGTCCCATCGAGCACCTAGAGCTGGCCTCCCAGCCTTGGAGAAGGAAAAAATTTGCAATTGGGGAAAAAGGTAATTTCGTAGCTCCACTAACCAGGGGAGCTCAGGATACAAGTGGCACCTGTCCAGGCATACACCATCCATGAACACTGAGCACCTTTCCCCTCTCTGTGGACCTGTGTGGGCCTATTTTGGGAGAATAGGCCCTTGCTGGCAGACTCCAACCGTTTCAGCTGTACAGTGGAGAGGTGGGTGTTTGATGTTTGGCATTGGTTTGCCTCTTAAACAAGGAAAAAATACAATAAAAAATAGATAATCAGCAGAAACAAAATCAACAGCAATGAATATGAGGAAAGGACAATATATAAAGATTATCTACTCAGCACATAAAATTAAGTGGGAAAAAGAAACTGTCAACACACAAAAAAGACATCAAAATGATAGCACTAAATTCATACCTATCCATAATATCCCTGAATGTAAATGTACTAAATGCACCAATAAAGAGACAGAGAGTGGCAGAATGGGTTAATAAACAAGATCCGTCTATATGCTGTCTATAAGAGACACACCTTAGACTTAGAGACACAAACAAACTAAAACTCAAAGGATGAAAAAAAATATATCAAGCAAACAACAATCAAAAAAGAGCAAGAGTGGCAATATTAATTTCTGACAAAATAGACTTTAAAGTTAAATCCATGATAAAGTTAAATCCTGGAAGGCATTATGCTGAGTGAAATTAGTCAGTTGCACAAAGATAAATATTGTATAAGACCACTATTATAAGATCTTGAGAAACAGTTTAAACTGAGAAGAGCACATTCTCTTGTGGTTATGAGAAGGGGGAGGGAGGGAAGGTAAAAGAGGGGTATTGACTAATTAGACAGTACATAAGAACTACTTTAGGTGAAGGGAAAGACAGCACACAATACAGGGAGGTCAGCACAATTGGACTAAACCAAAAGCAAAGAAGTTTCCTGAATAAACTGAATGCTTCGAAGGCCAGTGTAGCAGGAGCAGGGGTCTGGGGACCATGGTTTTAGGGGGCATCTAAGTCAATTGGCATAATAAAATCTATTAAGAAAACATTCTGCATCCCACTTTGATGAGTGGCGTGTGGGGTCTTAACTGCTAGCAAGCAGCCATCTAAGATGCATCAATTGGTCTCAGCCCACCTGGATTAAAGGAGAATGAAGAACACCAAGGACACAAGGTAATTACTAGGCAAGAGAGAGAAAGGGCCACATGAAACAGAGACTACATCATCCTGAGACCAGAAGAACTAGATGATGCACGGCTACAACTGATGACTACCCTGATAGGGAACACAACAGAGAGCCCCTGAGGGAGCAGGATAGCAGTGGGATGCAGACCACAAATTCTCATAAAAAGACCAGATTTAATGGTCTGACTGAGACTGGAAGGCCCCCAGATCTTCTGTCAGCCCAGGACAGGAATCATTCCTGAAGCCAACTCTTCAGACATGGATGGGACTGGACAATGGGTTGGAAAGGAATGCTGGTGAGGAGCGAGCTTCTTGGATCAGGTGGACAGGAGACTGTGTTGGTACCTCCTGCCTGGAGGGGAGATGAGAGGGTACAGGGGGTTAGAAGTTGGCGAAATGGACAGGAAAAGAGAGAGTGGAGGGAGAGATCAGGCTGTTTCATTATGAGGTGAGTAATTGGGAGTAGCAAGGTGTATATAAGTTTTTGTGTGAGAGACTGACTTGTTTTGTAAACTTTCACTTAAAGCACAATAAAAATTATAAAAATAAAAAAATCAAGATAAAAAAACGCTCAAAACAGGGAAACAGCGATGTCATTATGTAAAAGAAGACAACATTAAAATAATAAAGAGGGACTAAGAAATGTAGCCATAGATCTTTCTTATAGAGAGAAACACAAGATGATATAAAGAAATAAAAGTTAAGTTTAAACTTAGAAAAATGCGGGTAAATATTAAGGTCACCACAAAGGAGAATAACTATCCTACTCATCAAAATAAAATACAAGAAAAAAAAGCAGGGACTCAGCAGAAACAAAATCAACAGCAATGAATAAGAGGAAAAGTCAATATATAAAGATAAACTACTCAGCACAAAAAATTAAGTGGGAGAAAGAAACTGTCAACAACACACAAAAAAAGACGTCAAAATGATAGCACTAAATTCATACCTATCCATAATAACGCTGAATATAAATGGCCTAAATGCTCCAATAAAAAGACAGAGTGGCAGAGTGGATTAAAGAACAGGATCCGTCTATATGTTGCCTACAAGAGACACACCTTAGACTTAGAGACACAATCAAACTAAAATTCAAAGGATGGAAAAAATATATTAAGCAAACAGCGATCAAAAAGAGCAGGAGTGGCAATATTAATTTCTGACAAAATAGACTTTAAAGTTAAATCCACCACAAAGGATAAGGAAGGACACTATAAAATAATTAAAGGGGCAACTTTTCAGAAAGATATAACCATATTAAATATTTATGATCCCAGTGACAGGGCTGCAGGGCACATAAAACAAACTCTAGCAGCATTGAAAATGAGATAGACAGCTCCACAAGTATAGTAGGAGATTTCAACATACCACTTTCAGTGAAGGACAGGACATCCAGCAAGAAGCCCAATAAAGACAGGGAAGATATAAATGCCACACTCAACCAACTCTAACTTATTGACATATACAGAACACTCCACCCAACAGCAGCCAAGTATACTTTCTTTTCTAGTGCACATGGATCGTTCACTAAAATAGACCACATATTAGGTCATAAAGCAAGCCTTAGCAGAATCCAAAACATCGAAATATTACAAAGAATCTTCTCTGACCATAAGGCCAATAGAGTAGAAAACAATAACAGAATAAGCAGGGAAAAGAAATCTAACACTTGGAAACAGAACAGTACCCTGCTGAAAAAAGACTGGGTTATACAAGACATTAAGTATGGAATAAAGAAATTCATAGAATCCAATGAGAATGAAAACACTTCCTATCAGAACCTTTGGGACACAGCAAAAGCCGTGCACAGAGTCCAATTTATATCAATAAACGCACACATACAAAAAGAAGAAAGGGACAGAATCAAAGAATTACCCCTACAACTTGAACAAAGAGGCAGAGAGCAACGAAAGAAAATCTTAGGCACTAGAAGGAAGGAAATAATAAAAATTAAAGCAGAACTAAATGAAATAGAAAACAGAAAAACAATTGAAAGAGTTAAGAAGACCAAAAGCTTGTTTTTTGAAAAAATCAACAAAATTGATAAACCACTGTCCAAACTGATAAAAGAAAAACAGGAGAGGAAGCAAATAACCCAAATAAGAAATGAGATGGGCGATATTACAACAGACCCAACTGAAATTAAAAGAATCATATCAGATTACTATGAAAAATTGTGCTCTAACAAATTTGCGAAAACCTAGAAGAAATGGATGAATTCCTAGAAACACACTACCTACCTAAACTAACACAAACAGAGGTACGACTAAACAGACTCATAACAAAAGAAGAGATTGAAAAAGTAATCAAAAACTTCCAACAACAACAACAACAAAAAACCCTGGCCCAATGGCTTCACTGCAGAGCTCTACTAAACTTACAGAGAAGAGTTAACACCACTACTACTCAAGGTATTTCAGAACATAGAAAAGGATGGAATACTACCAAACTCATTCTATGAAGTCACCATATCCCTAATACCAAAACCAGGTAAAGACACCACAGAAAAAGAAAATTGCAGACCTATATCCCTCATGAACTCAGATGCAAAACTCCTCAACAAGATTCTAACCAAGAGAATTCAACAACATGTCAAAAAAATAATTCACCATCACCAAGGGTGGTTTATGCCAGCTATGCAGGATGGTTCAGCATTAGAAATACAATTAATGTAATCCATCATATAAATAAAACAAAAGACAAGAACCACATGACTTTATCAATTGATGCAGAAAAGGCATTTTACAAAGTTCAACACCCATTCATGATAAAAACTCTCAGCAAAATAGGAATAGAAGGAAAATTCCTCAACATGATAAAGGGCATTTATACAAAGCCAATAGCCAACATCACCCTAAATGGAGATAGCCTGAAAGCATTCCTATTGAGATCAGGAATCAGACAAGGATGCCCTTTATCACCGTCCTTATTCAAAATTGTGCTGGAGGTCCTAGCCAGAGCAATTAGGCTAGATAAAGAAATAAAGAGCATCCAGATTGGTAAGGAAGGAGTAAAAGTATTTGTATTTGCAGATGACATGATCTTATACACAGAAAACCCTAAAGAATCTTCAAGAAAACTACTGAAACTAATAGAAGAGTTCAGCAGAATATCAGGATACGAGATAAACATACGAAAATCATTTAGATTCCTCTACACCAACAAAAAGAACATCAAAGAGTAAATTACCAAAACAATAGTATTTACAGTAGCCCCCAAGAGGAGAAAATACTTAAGAATAAATCTTACCAGAGATGTAAAAGACGTATACATAGAAAGTTACAAGACATTACTGCAAGAAACCAAAACAGACCTACACGAGTTAAAAAAAACATATCTTGCTCATGGATAGAATGACTTACCATTGTAAAAATGTCTATTCTACAAAAAGCGATCTTTAGATACAATGCAATTGCGATCCAAATTCTAACGACATTTTTTAATGAGAAGGAGAAGCAAATCACTAACTTCATATGGAAGGGAAAGAAGCCTCGGATAAGTAAAGCATTACTGAAAAAGAAGAAAAAAGTGGGAGGCCTTACACTACCTGATTTTAGAACCTATTACAGAGCAACAGTGGTCAAAACAGCCTGGTACTGGTACAACAACAGATACAGAGACCAATGGAACAGAATTGAGAATCCAGACATAAATGCATCCACATATGAGCAGTTGATATTTGACAACGGTCCCAAGTCAGTTAAATGGGGTAAAGACAGTCTCTTTAACAAATGGTGATGGAATAACTGAATATCCATCTGCAAAAAAAAAAAAAAAAAAAAAATGAAACAAGACCCATACTTCACACCATGCACAAAAACTAACTCAAAATGGATCAAAGATTTAAACATAAAATCTAAAATGATAAAGGCCATGGAAGAAAAATAGAGACAATGCTAGGAGCCCTAATACATGGCATAAACAGTACACTAAACATTACTAACAATACAGAAGAGAAACCAGATAACTGGAAGCTCCTAAAAATCAAACACCTATGCTCATCCAAAGACTTCACAAAAAGAGTAAAGACTACCTACAGACTGGGAAAAGGTAAAAGTTTTTAGCTACGACATTTCCAATCAGCTTTTGATCTCTAAAGTCTACTTGATACTGCAAAAACTCAACTACAAAGAGCCAAATGACCCAATTAAAAAATGGGCAAAGTATGTGAACAGACACTTCACTAAAGAAGACTTTCAGGATATAGATGAGGAAATGCTCACAATCATTAGCCATTAGGGAAATGCAAATCAAAACTACAATGAGATTCCATCTCACTCCAACAAGGCTGGCATTAATCCAGAAAAACACAAAATAATAAATGTTGGAGAGGCTGTGGAGAGACTGGAACATTTATACACTCCTGATGGGAATGTAAAAGGGTACAACCACTTTGGCAACTGATTTGGTGCCTCCTTAAAAAACTAGAAATAGAACTACTATACAATCCAGTAATCCCACTCCTTTGAATACAGCCTAGAGAATAAGAGCCTTTACATGAACAGATACATGTACACCTATGTTCGTTGCAGCACTGTTTACAATAGAAAAATGATGGAAGCAACCAAGGTGCCCATCAACAGATGAATGGATAAATAAATTATGGTATACTCACACAATGGAATATTACACACCGATAAAGAACACTGATGAATCTGGAAGGTATTATGCTGAGTGAAATCAGTCAGTTGCAAAAGGACAAATATTGTATATGACCACTATTTTAAGAACTCGAGAAATAGTTTAAACAGAGAAGAGATTATTATTTGACGCTTAGGAGAGGGAGGCGGAAGGGAGGGAAGAAAGGAGGGAGAGGGGTTTTCACCAGTTAGGTAGTAGATAAGAACTATTTTAGGTGAGGGGAAAGACAACACACAATACAGGTGAGGTCGGCACAACCAGACTGAACCAAAACCAAAGAAGTTTCCTGAATAAACTGAATGCTTTGAAGGCCAGCGCAGCAGGGGCAGGGTTTTGGGGACCATGGTTTCAGGGGACATGTAAGTCAATGGGCATAATAAAATCTATTAAGAAAGAGTCTGCGTCCCACTTTGGAGAGTGGTGTCTGGGATCTTAAACGCTGGCAAGATGCCAGGTAAGATTCATTAATTGGTCTCAACCTACCTGGAGCAAAGGAGAATGAAGAACACCAAAGACATAAGGTAATTATGAGCCCAAGAGGCAGAAAGGGCCACATAAAGCAGAGACTACTTTAGCCTGAAACCAGAAGAACTAGATGTTACCTGGCTACAGCTGATGACTTCCCTGACAGGGAACACAACAGCGAACCCCTGAGGGAGACTGAGGACAGTGGGATGCAGAGTCCAAATCCTCACAAAAAGATCAGACTTAATGGTCTGACTGAGACTAAAATGACCCCAGAGGTCATGGTTCCCAGGTCTTCTGTTAGCCCAAGACAGGAACCATTCCCAAAGCCAACTCTTCAGACAGGGATTGGAATGGACTATGGGCTAGACAATGATACTGGTGAAGAATGAGCTTCTTGGATCAAGTAGGCACATGAGACTATGTTGGCATCTCCTGTCTGAAGGGGAGATGAGAAGGTAGAGGGGTCAGAAGCTGGCCGAATGGACACAGAAAGAGAGAGTGGAGGGAAGGATTGTGCTGTCTTATTAGGGGGAGAGCAATTTTTTTTTTTAGCAAGGTGTTTATAAATTTTTGTATGAGAGTCCGACTTGATTTATAGACTTTCACTTAAAGCCCAGTAAAAAATTAAAAAAAAAGAACTCAAGAAAACATTCTTTGATGGTTACAAGGGTGGGGAGGGAGGGGGTATTCACTAACTAGATAGTAGACAAGAATTATTTTAGGTGAAGGGAAGGGCAAAACACAGTACAGGGAATGTCAGCACACCTGGACTAAACCAAAAGATAAGAAGTTTCCTGAATACTACAAAACATTTTGAGGGACAGAGTATCAGGGGCAGGGGTCTGGGGACCATGATTTTGGGGACATTGAGGTCAACTGACATAACAACGTTTATTAGGAAAATATTCTGCATCCCACTTTGGTGAGCAGTGTCTTGGGTCTTAAAATCTAGCAAGTGGCCATCTAAGAGGCATCAATTTGTCCCAATCAACCTGGAGCAAAGGAGAATGAAGAACACCAAAGACACAAGAAAAATATAAGCCCAACAAACAGAAAGGGTCACATAAACCAGAGACTCCATCAGCCTGAGACTGGAAGAACTAGATGGTGCCTGGTTACCACTAATGATTACCCTGACAGGAACACAACAGAGAATCCCTGATGCAGAAGGAGAAAAGTGGGAGCAGACCTCAAATTCTCATAAAAAGACCAGACTGAGACTGGAGGGACCCCAGAGGTCATGGCCCCTGGACTCTCTGTTCACCCAAAACTAAAACCATTCCTGAAACCAACTCTTCAGGCAAAGATTAGACCGGACTATAAGACATAAAATGGTACTGGTGAAAAGTATGAAGTAGATACATGTGACTAAGTGGGCAGCTGCTGTCCAGAGGCAAGATGAGAAGGCACGGGGGGTAGGAGCTGGTTAAAAGGACAGTGGAAATACAGGGTGGAGAGTAGAAGTGAGCTGTCACATTACAGGGAGAGCAACTAGGGTGTGTATAAGTTTTTGTGTAAGAAACTGACTTGAGTTGTAAACTTTCGCTTAAAGCACAATAAAAAAAATGCTTCCACAAATTAACAAAAAAAGACAATCCAATCAAAAAACGGGCAAAAAAGTTCAGCTGATATTTCACCAAGGAGAATATTCGAATGGCCAACAAGCACATAAAAGTGTGCTCAATGTCATTAGTCATTAGAAAGATACAAATCAAAACCACAATGAGATACCACTTCACTAGGATAAAAAAAAAAAATTAGCTAAGATAAAATTGAAAATAATAAATGTTCCTGAGAACGTGGGGAAATTGGAGCACTTATTCATTGCTCGTAATGATACAAAATGGAACAGTCAACGTGGAATACAGTTGGGGGTTCCTGAAAATGTTACACATTGAATTATCATATGATCCAGCCATACCACTCCTGGGTATATACTCAAGAGTCTTGAAAGCAGTGACATAAACTAACACATGTACACCAATGTTCATTTCAGCACTATTAACGATAGCCACAATGTGGAAACAACTTCAATGCCCACCAAAAAATGAATGAATAAACAAAATGTGGTATATATGTACAATGAAATACTGTTCAGCCTTAAAGAGAAATGAAGTGCTAATACATGCTACAACATGAATGAACCTTGAAAATATTATATTGAGTGAAATAAGTCAATCACAAAAAGGCAAATATTGTATGATCTAACTTAAATGAAATAAAAAGAATAGACAAATATATAGGGACCAAAGTTTATTAGTGGTTACCAGCAGCAGGAGGGAGGTGGGAAGGGGGTACCATTATTTAGCAAGCAGTGAGTTCCTGTTTGTTTTGATGGGAAATTTGGCAACGATTATGGGTGATGGTTGCAGAACATGATTAATGTAATTAATATCACTAAATTGTGCACCTGAAAAATGTTGAATTATATGTATGTTGTGTTACATATATTTTTAAAACAATAAAAAAAAGAATGAAAAAATATTGTCCCTGAATCTTGGATAGCTTTCTACCAAGGTCTGTTCCTAGCAGAGACTGGATCCAGTATGAATCATACTGTGTGTCTTTCACTTTGTTTTTCATTCACTCATTTATTAATGTATTTAACAAGCATTGATTGAGCACCATGTGATAGGTTCTGTGCTGGGTACAGAAAAAAATGACGACATTGAATTCTGACAGATATTGATGAGAAAAGCACAGGCAACAACCCAGAGACCTACTGGCCCCAGGCCCACTGGTAAGCTGGGGGTCCCTGAAGCAGGCCAGACACCCTGTTATATGGAGGCCTTGCTTCCCTTCATTTCTATCATTCACCTCCCTTGCCCAGAACCCAAGACAACAGTGACCCTTTCTGATGGCAGACCCCACTGGCCCTCTCAGTCTAGTCCCATTCTAGCTGGTTGAGAGGTAGGTGGAATGGAACTATTCCTACCAAATTGCACAGATCTGGGGAACTGGGGTGAACATTGTGTCCCAGCTGGATGAGACACCAACCTATCTCAACAATGATGGACAAAGTCTTTAGTAGGAGGATGGTAAGAAGAGCCCCTGACAACCGTGGATGAAGCAGTTAGTAGCCATCAGCCATCTGGCGGCTGGTCTTTGTTCTACCAGACCTCAATACTGGAAGAGAGAAATGGTAGAATAATGTATCATATTCTACCAAAATTAAGTGCACATCACGCTTTGGGAAGATTTACTGGACTTTTATGGAAGACCTGTATATAATAAGTAAGTGCGTAAACAAATAAATAAATGGAGTCC
Organism: Loxodonta africana; assembly: GCF_030014295.1. Lineage (NCBI taxonomy): Eukaryota > Metazoa > Chordata > Mammalia > Proboscidea > Elephantidae > Loxodonta > Loxodonta africana. The sequence goes on along the minus strand of NC_087369.1, from coordinate 91,557,956 downwards.
CTCCCTGGGTAATACAAACAGTTAACACATTTTCTTGCTAACCAAAAGTTTGAAGGTTTGACTCCACCCAGAGGTGCCTCAGAAAAGGTCTGGTGATCTACTTCCAAAAAAAAATTATCCATTGAAAACCCTATAGAAGATAGGTTCTACTCTGACACATATGGGGTTGCCATGAGTCAAAATTGATGGGACAGCAACTGTAAACTGTGAGTGCATGTAATATGAAAATATTGCTCTCAACTTTCCCTATGGCTATGATAAACTTGAGTTAGAAAATCACACTTCTTGAAAATGACATGTCGCAACATATATATACACACACATGTATATGTATGTACATATATACACACATATATGTATGTATATTATACATACACACGTATGTATATATATATGTGTGTGTGTGTGTGTATATATATATATATATATACACACACAAACATGCATATATATATTTTTGGAGCTCTGGTGGCACAGTTGTTAAGAGCTAGGCTGCTAACCAAAAGGTTGGTAGTTCAAATCCACCAACTGCTCCTTGGAAACCCTAAGGGGCAGTTCTACTCTGTCGTGTAGGGCCACTATGAGTTGGAATGAACTCATCAGCAATGGATGTATAAATATATGTATATAAATATCTTCTGGAAAAGACTTTTGGAAATGGATTTGTTGGATCACCTAGAGAAGTGAAATATATCTATGTCTGTTCAATCCATGAGTCATAGAGGAAATCTCAAAGGAAAGAAAAAAAATACATAGAACTGAATGAAAGTAAAAATTCAGTATACTAAAATATGTGGGATGCAGCTAAACCAGTGCTAAGAGGGAAATTTATAGCACTAAATGCTAACATTAGAAATGAAGAAACACTTCGGACTAATCATCTAAGCTCCAACATCAAGAAACTAGAAAAGAAGAGCAAAATAAATTCAAAGCAAGCAAAAGGAGGAAAATAATAAAGGCAAAAGCAAAAATTAATGAAACACAGTAGAAAAACTTTAGAGAAAAACAATAAAAGCAAGTTTTGGTTCTTTGAAAAATATCAAGAAAGATAGATAAACCTCTAGGAAGACTGGCATAGATAAAAAGAGAGAAGACAAATCACTAGTATTAGGGATATCAGTACAGATCCTGCAGCCATTAAAAAGATAACAATGGATACTACAAATGATTTCGCACTCAAATTCAACAACTTAGAAGATATGAACCAATTCCTCCAAAAATGACAAAATACCAAAAAAAAGAAATGAAAAACTTAACCAAGATTAAATGGATAGCCTGAATAATCATATAACCATATAGAAATTGGATTTGAAATTGGAAAGATTAATAATGAGAAGCAACTCTATAATGGTGGAGTAAAAAACAAATGGTGGAGTAAGACCACCCAAAATCCAATCTTTCGTAAAAGCAACAAGACAACTGGCAAAGAATTCTCAAAATTAATTTTGCCTAATTCTGGAAAATGGCCCAAAATTTTCAACAATCAGAACAGGAGGAACAGTGAGGTTTGGGACTTTTTACTTTATGTTATCCCCACCCTTTTCTCCCTGCTCATAGGTAACCTTGAAAAAAACAAAAAACAACCCTTCATCTATGTACATGAATGTTCACAGCAGCATTGTTAATAATAGCCAAAAAGTGGAAAAAAACTTAAATGTCTGCCAAGATATGAATGGATAAATAAATGTGGTATAGCCATATGATGCAATATTATTCATCCATTAAAAAAATGAAGGATTGACACTTCCTACAATATAAATGAACATTGAAAACATTATGCTTATTGAAAGAAGGCAATTACAAAAACAACATATTATATGACTCCATTTATTGAAATATCCAGAATATGCAAATTCATAGATACAGAATGTAGAGTAGTGTTTGTCACATGTTTGGATGGCGGGGAGGGACTGAGAGTGAAGAAAAATCACACGATTCTATCAATTGATGCAGAAAAATTATTTCCCAAAACCCAACACTTACTCTCAATTAAAAAAAAAATTCTCAGAAAAATAGGAATAGAGGGGAACCTCTCAACTTGATAAAGAAAACAAAAACAAAAAACAAAAACAAAACAAACCCAAACCCATTGCTGTTGAGTTGATTCCATCTCATAGTGACCCTATAGGACAGAATAGAACTGCCCCATAGAGTTTTTGAGGAGTGGCTGGTGGATTTGAACTGCCAAACTTTTGGTTAGCAGCCGTGTTCTTAACCAATGTGCCACCAGGGCGCCAAAAAACTTGATAAAGAGCACCTATAAAAACCCTACAGACAATATCACACTTATTGGTGAAAAACTCTAAGATCAGGAACAAGGCAAAGGCATTTATGCTCACCGTTCTTATTCAATATAGTACTGGAAGTCCTAGCCAGTGCAATGAGGCAAGAAAATAAAATAAAAGGAATAGATATTGGAAAGGAAGAAATAAAACTCTATTTACAGATGACATGGTAGTCTATGTAGAATCTACCAAAAAAAAAAAAAATTAAACCACAGCAAAAACCCTCCTTAAACCAATAAGTGAGCTCAGCAAATTTGCAGGATACAACATCAACACGTAAAAATCAATCACATTTCACTGTACTAACAAGGAACGTATAGAAACCGCTATAAAAAACACAGTATCATTTTCAATTGCTTCAAAGAAAATAAAATATTTAGATACAATCTAACAAGACATATACAGGATTTGTATGCTGAAATTACAAAATACTGATGAAAGAAATATAAAAAGACCTAAATAAATGGATAGATATACCATGTTCATAGATTGTAGGACTCAGCATATTAAAAATGTCAAATCTCCACTTTGGTCTATAGGTTGAATGCAATTTCTACCTAATCTCAGCAAATTTTTTCAGATACCATAGTAAAACTCATTCTAAAATTTATATAGAAAGGCAAAGAAATAGCTAAAACCATTTTGAAAAACTATAAAGTGGGAGAAATCACTCTACCTGATGTTATGAATTAATATATAGCTGCCATAATCAAGACAGGGTGTTACTGATGGAGTGATAGAAACATAGTTAAAGGGAACAAATAGAGAATCCAGAATAGACCCAAGCAAATGGGCTCAACTGATTTTTTACAAAGGTGCAAAACAATTCAATGTTCAATATTCAATAGAGCAGTGGAGAAATGAATTCAACAAATTGTGCTAAAACATTTAAGGGTTTGACATTTGAACATCCACAGTTCCCCTTTCTCAAAAAAAAAAAAAGAATCTCAATCTAAACCTCATACTCTACTCCAAAATTAATGCAAATTGGATCACAAATATAAATGCAAAATGTAAAAGTATAAAGCTTTTAGAAAAAAATAGGAAAAATTCTTTGAGATCTAGGACTAAGCAAAGATTTCTTAGACTAGATAGCAAAAACACAATTCATAAAAGAAAAAAATTATAATTTAACCTCATAAATTTAAAGTTTCCTCTGGAAATCCTCTATGGAGAACATGAAATGACAAGCTGTACACTAAGAAAAAAATATTTTCAAACTACAAATCCAACAAATGACTATTATCTAGAAAATGTATAAAGAACTTTTTTATTTTTGTTGTTGAGAATGTACAGAGCAGAACATACACCAATTCAACAATTTCTATAATACAGTTCAGTGACATTGATTACATTCCTTGAGTTGTGTAAAACCATTCTCACCCTCACAACTTACTGTAGTATAATGTCAAGGGTTTTTATTATATTCGATTTTAAATTCTGTAACTCTTTTAGGAACCTTAAAAAATAAAACCAGTATACATTTCAACTAAGTAGAATGATTCTGTAATGGCAAAAGAAGATTACCATATATATTATTTATAAATGCATACCTATATATTCAACTGATAAGAAAATGTAGGGGAGCAATAAATACCAAATTCAGGATAATAGTTCCCTCTGGGGTAAACCAAAAAAACCTATTGCTGTCCAGTCAATTCTGACTCATAAGGACCCTATAGGATAAGGTAGAACAGAACTGCCCCATAGAGTTTCCAAGGCTGTAATCTTTAAAGAAGCAGACTGCCACATCTTTCTCCTGCAGAAAGGCTGATGAGTTTGAACTGCTAACCATTTGGTTAGCAGCTGAGCACTTTAACCACTGTGTCACCAGGGCTCCTTCCCTCTGGGGTAGCTGATAAGAATGGAGTTGTAAGGAGTACAAGGAGGGTGTCAGTCAGTAGTATTTGAAATGTTTCGCTTATTTAGCTTGGTAGTGAACACATGGGTATTGATTATTTTACTTTCTACATTTTTGTGTCTGAAGTATTTTGTTACAAAAAAAAAAAAAGGAAGAAACTGTCAATTGAGAGATTTTGAATAAGGAGAAAGTGATACTACTTTGCCTTAATAATGCAGGAGAAATCAGGCTGAATGTGTGTTATCATCAGGCCTGTTTTAGCTTCAGCCGGGGAAGTCATCCCACTGCCGACTGGGAGGCCCTATATCTTGACTAGCCAAGGACTCAGGGCAAATACCCTGATTCTTCATCACACCTAAGGGACTGCTGAATTTGGCTACAACATTTGAGTGCCAAGACTGGATTTGTTTATTCAGATCTCCTATGTGCAGTGCTATATAGCTCACAGAGCCTTTTTGAAATGTGACACTCCATCCCCACCCCCATCTCAGGAATGTTACAACTACAGAAAAGAATCATGGTAACAGGTTACAAAGAGATGATATTTTTGACAAACAATTCTTTTCCTGCCTAGCATCATGGTTTTTAAAAGGATTCAACCTAGGTTTTGCAAAACATAGCTATTTGTGTTGGAGTTAAATACTAAGTGTTCAGCTTTTACATGAATTTTATTAAAGAAAGCCAAATACAATGTCTGTGTAGGTACAACACTGAATAACTTTGCTGCTTCAACTTGGGTCTTACTGAGAAACCATGTCTTTTCAGAAGATAATTTTGTTTTTGTTGTTGGTGTTTCTACAAAACAATTTTTTCTAAAATTTACAAAATTCTGTAAAGTAGAAAACTATTATGATTAAACATTGGTATAATTGGTAATGTCACAAAATCTTTATGTAGCAAAAGAAACATGAAAACTCAATGCCAGGCAAAATTTAAATGAACGTAAAATACTAAAACATCAACATTTTCAAAGAAATGACTATGAAAAATGGAAGACTGAATTATGTATTTAATTAAAATCATTAATTTAAACACACCAACTTTTATCTATTACAAACCAATGTATTCTTTTTTTGTTTTAGTAAAACTTTGAATTATTTATACCATTTTCTACAGATAAAATATTAGGTTATACTTCATCATTTGCACAAGTCTATAATCTTAAATCCAAAATCAAAATTCTGTTAACAATAATAAAAATATGGTAATTTATAGAAAAGTTTAATGACATAACTTACTGTAGTATAATTTCAAGGATTTTTATTATATTTAATTTTAAATATTGTAACTCTTTTATGAACTTTAAAAAATAAAACCAGTATGCATTTCAACTAAGTAGAATGGTCCTGTAACTATTTTCTGTACATCTGCTCACTATAATGTATGTTTACATATTAATGTGCAGTACAAATTTGTAAACAGTAACATAAGAAACTTTGAAAGGAAATGATACTAGTCTTTTCCCTCTAAAATATTATTGAAACAGCATGTCAAAAGTTGTACAGCCCCACACATGTAAATAGTTGTAATACTGGATACGTTTCAAATGTTCTGTGTATCTATTTGTTCTGTTTTATGTTGTCATCCAAACCATGTTTATTTGCACGGTTTTAATACAAATTATTATTTAATTGCAGACCAAACCTAAGAAGATTGAATGTGTACCAAAGCATTTATATCAAAGCAACTGCCACTAATGCCTAAGCTATTCATTTGGTTTGTTTTAAAGTGCTCCAATAAACATGCTGAGTTACAATGAAACCAATTGGTAAACTGTAGCTGTATACCAGGATATTATTGTTATTTTGGCTAATTGAGGATTTTTCAGCACAAAGGCAACATACCTCTAAATTGTAGCTAAAACATTGCACCTCCACCCTGTCAACTCAATTCACAAAGTACAGTACAAGCAATTAGACATTTCTAAGTATGTTCTATAGGGTTGCAATGAGTTGGAACCGACTCAACAGCAGTGGGTTTGTTTTTTATTTATTTTTTTTTGGTAAGTATGTTCCATATAAGTATGTATAATTAATAATGTAAGTGTGGAATGAATAGGTATTCTTTGTAGCATCATTTTTAGGAAGGGGAGGGAGAAAAAGCGACATACTATAAGTTCTCTAAAAACTAAACTAAAAGTCTACTGGTTACATGTATTACAGTGTGACATCTGGAATTTATTAAGCTGTATACAGTTGTTCCTTGAAATCTGTAGGTTATTGGTTCCAGGACCGCTGCCAATACTCAAGGTCTTTATATAAAATGGTGTAGTATTTGCACATAGCCTAGGCATATCCTCCTGTATACTTTAAATCATCTCTAGATTACTTACAATACCTAATACAACATAAATGCTATGTAAATAGTTGTTTCATTGCAATTGAAGACTTGCTCTGGAAGGTAGCCTTTCTCTCCTATGAGTTTCTAGAGCTCTTCTGAGAACTCTGATGCTGCCTCAGCATCAGCCAATGCGATTCTTCTGTGATCTTTAAGTTTTTGAGGCTGTAGCATTTTACATAGCTAGCCAGCCATCCCTTACTAGCTTTGAACTCCTTCCTCTCTGTCTCTTCAACCCTCTCGCACTTAGCCTTTGAGGGATTGCTTTGACTACTGAATTGCTTTTTAGGAGCCTTTCTTTTTCACAGAAACAAAGGATGCGCACAACACAGATAGGGAACTGAAGAGAGGTGAAGAGAACAATGCTCAAACAAGGGGTGCTGGAGAGAGACTGAGGGTCTATAAAATGGTGGGAGGCTACGGCAGGGTATGCCTACACATCACTTTATTCAGGTGGATTTAGTGCAGTGCTTGGCACATGGCAAATTCAAGTTTTGTTTTTGGAACTTTTTTTCCCTCGGATATTTTCGATCCGCTGTGGAATGTAGAACGACTGTATTCACGTAAGGAAATAACTTGTTAGTGAGATTTAGTAAGGAGATAACAACTGCCTATTACGTGTTCACGTAGACATGAACAAACAACTATTGTTTAAAGGCATCTAAATTTTTCATAGGAACGTTTGTAAACTTTTGTAAAATGTGTGTTGAATATTTAGACAAACATTTATTTCAGTCATGTTCTGACTCGGTACTACACTATTAACACTTAAAAGATACACGTTACTTGCTTTATGTGCACATGATTTTCCCCAAGATTCATACTATACATGGTTGAGAGAATAAAAGGGAAATCTTCCATGATGTCCAATGCAGATGTTTGTCTTTATTTCTTGTTGGCACCTTGTCAAGTTGTCAACACATAAGACTCTGATCATTCAAAAACTAATCAATTGCTGATTCTAATCATTCATTTCTTCGCAGTGTCACAGACCCCCTTCAGCCCCACAAAAGAATAATGAAATCATGTTCATTCCCAGACCACATGTACAACCCATGCCTAATAACAGTGAGACATCATGAACATCTACCTTCATATTTCGAAGGAAATAAATCTCTTCATTTTTGTAGTACAGTAAATAGGAGAAATGACATTAATGAGTTTGAAGGCTCTAAAATTATGTAACCTGATGTTATATATTGTTGTTTTGTTGTTGTGTGCCATTGAGTGGATTCCGACTGATAGCGACCCTAGAGGACGGAGTGCTACTGCCCCATAGGATTTCCAAGGCTGTAATCTTTAGAGAAGCAGACTGCCACATCTTTCTCTCATGGAACAGCTGGGGGGTTTGAACTGCCGACCTTTTGGTTAGCAGCCAAGGGCTTAGTCACCACTGTGCCACCAGGGCTCCTTAAGTTTTATATACATATGTATGTATATGTAGATAGATATATGTAATAGGCTTTATAAATGTAATGCCTAGAGGGTTTAGCCCCTCTGTGCAGTGAAAAGAACTAGTTTCATTAAAGAGTTTGATGGTCTAAGTTTGGTTATCTAAAGTTATACGTTGGTCATTAAAATGTAATGAATATAGGATTTATCTACTTAGACATGTGTTCTGCAAGCAGGCTCAGGCTCAGACTTTAAGTCCTTGATTTCAGCCTGGCTAGCTGATCATAAAATAATACCTTCCTGACAAGGGAATCTAACTTCAGATCTGAGCTTGGCTACCATTGTGCAAGGATGAAGTAACATTCATTTATATTCTGACTCAGTGCGTAAATTTTACAGAGTTGATGAGAAGTTTATTTGCTCTAGGTTTATTAGGGGTAAGTCAAATAATCAGGTGAGGAAATGTATCAGATTTTTAAATTTAGTCAGCTAAATTAAGTAAGCTGCTTCCCTTTAAAAAGGAGGGGGAAAGGAAGGCATGGATTTTACGGTCAAAACGTATGGAAATAGCGGTTTTCATTATTAGACCTGGGGTCCAGTCAGTATCATTTGGACATGTTCATTTGTCAACTATTTCATAACTTATCTAAGCAGGGTGGCTTTTGACTTTTGTATATTTTTAAAACAAGGCTCTTAATTGGTTGGAGTCCCTAAGTGGTGCAAATGATTAAGGTACTAGGCTGCTAACCAAAAGATTGGGAGGTTAGAGTCTACCCAGAGGTGCCTTGGAAGAAAGGTCTGGCAATCTACCTCCAAAACCACAGCCATTAAAAACACTATGAAGCACAATTCTACTCTGACAAACATGGGGTATTTGAGTTGGAGTTGACTCCACAGCAACTGGTTAAGGGTTAATAGAATCTCATATCATTTCATTTTTTATTCCATAACCACAGCATCAATTTACCAAGTTACTCAAGTTTTGTGCTCTCCCATTAAGGAGGAAAAAAAAAATTTTCAGTGTACAATGGTAAGGACACTAAATATTCATTTTGCTTTAGCTCTGTTAGCATCTTTCTGCAGATGAGTAATTTGCTCAGAAGTAGGGGCCTGCTTACTGGATCTCTTTGAGGTCTCTTTCAGGTCTAAGTTTCCATGAAGGCTTTTTCTTGGTTACTTCTTTAATTAAAAATATGAAATGACAGATTATAAACATTATATAAAATAAAAATAAATAGTTTACAGTAAATTTGTAGCTTCTAGCATTTAAACTTTTTCCCCATTGTATTAATCACCATTATTAATGTAGTTCAGTATTATCAGTTTAAATGGATAATATATAGCAAAATTACCTGAAACATAAAGCATGGAATCTACATACTCTGGAGCACCTGCAAAATTAAGGCCTTCTCTTAAATAGTTATTGAAAAGTAACCCCAAAATTTTCTGGATTTTTCAGTTAAATGCTTTCTCTTGTCTATTACTGAGCTTTTCCCACATAAGCCCTCAGAACAAATTTTATTATAATCTGATATGGTACCTGCTGTTGAAAAAAAGAAATCATAACTTACTTTAGCAGTTAAAGTTAGCCTACAACTTTCCTCTTTTGGAGTACACGGAAATGAAGTGTATTTGCTGCATTTTAATCCCTCAAAGCCTTTTATGACAAGTACGTAATTAGTCTAGGCCACAAATAATATTTTATATTGACTAGAGTACTCAGTTTAAATGCAGCCACATGCTGTTCTATCCCTACCCACAGGGGTAAAGGGGCATAACATTTTCAATGCATATATAGGAAAGTACATTGATAAGGCACACTTAGGAGGATATAATTATTTTGAGAAAAATAAATAATAATGTGCTCTTCCTAATTGGTGTTGAAAAATTTAAAAAAAAAAGCAGCTTGGTTAGTTTGTCAAATGTCAAGTCATGCTATTGTGGTACGAAGGGCCTTGGCTTAACAAAACCGCTAAAGCTAATGGCATAAAAATTAAAATATGATTAATCTTAAAGATCTATAGGTTATATCTAGGTTATAATTCACAATTATTTTCAGATAATTTAGAGCCTGGTTAGAGGAAAATGTTCATCTTCATAAACTAAAGTTTTATTTATGCTACTTTTTTCTAGTCTAATTTACCATAAAAAATATTAATACAGGAGTGAAATTAAACTGTATCAATTTAATGCTATTTTCATATGTATAGACTCAAATACATTCTCTTCCTTCAAATATTAATTTCTTAGTCTTCTTGGAGAGTTAAAATAATTTGTTTTTGTAAACTCTGTATAAAATACCAGGTTTGTCAAAGAAACACGTAAACAAGCTTCACCTAGGAATGATCCAAAAGATAAAAGGTAATAAAAGATTAAATTTATTTAGAATGTTTTACTTTTCATTTGATCTTGTGTTCCTTCAGGATTAAATAGTCTTTAGGCTATAAAGTTTAATGAAAATAATATTTGAAAGTTTTTATCCTTATTTGTACCTTAAAATTGAGATCTGCAGCTGCTTCAATAGCTGCTAGATAGACAATTATGATGAAGCCAGTTTTCATGAATACAATCAAAATTTTTTCACTGTTCCCACAGGAATTAAATCTATCTTCTTTTGGTCATAGTCAATATATAAGAGGCAGCTGGTATGGTAAACTGGCTTCATTATAATTGGAGACCCAGTCACCTACTATCAGTTTTCACTGGTAGGCTATTACATCAAATAATATTTACTGAGTATCTTTGAGACCCAAGGCCACTGTAATCAAAGATTCTTATAGTACACATTTGTTATTATAAACAACTTTTTCTTATGAACATTTGATAAGGCACTTTAAATGCATAACAGAGCAATACTCTCCGGGGATGAAGCTTTTTAAACTCAATAGCCATTGATCTTTCTTTGCCTACAAAGAAAGAAAATATGTGATTACATGTAATTGTCTTAGGAATATGAATGTACCATTAAAGGCAATGGTTAATTGTTGGATGCCAATGAGCATGATTCCATTTGCTTTCTCTAAGAGAAACTTGACCTTGGTCATTCATTTTGATATGGTCTGCTGCGTATGGTCTCGATGGCGTAGCGAAGTTGTACCTATAAAATCCACAGGAAGGATAGAAAGGGCAAGCAAGTGCTTTCTGGGCAATAGAGTTTGGGGGAAAAATGCTTCCAGGTGCCTGTAATCCATACAACATTTGACTGGCAGAATTAGGTGCCTGTAGAGACTGTCCACTGAAGTCTTCAGATGTACCATTTTTTGAATTGGTGGATCCCAGGGAAGATAATATGGGTATTTCCAACATGAGTGGTGTTAAAGACTGGGAACTGTTGATACTTGATAGCCTTTCAGGAACAGGCAAGACAAGAGGCTGCTGTTGCCAAAAATTAGTTGGGCAGATTTTGTAGCAAAGGGGCAGGTTGATATTGTGCGGGTACGCCTCCGGACAGGGCATTCCAAGGCAGCTTGTAGGTAAGTGAAACATAGGTGGGGAGCAAGGTGAAGAAAGCAAGGGGTTCAAAGGAGAGGGAGCCCCTCCACTAGAGGTCACTGGAGATGAGCCACTGCTTCCACCTGTGGATGACAATTTAGGTAATGGATAATCAATTTCATATTCCTGTTGAATTAGTAATTGTATTTATGGCAATCCCCACAAGTTCACAGTTCTTTTAGTTTCTTTGGGAAAGGACATGATTATTCCCCTGACCAAAGTTGAATTAGTATATCTACTAATAAACTATTAATATTTGAACTACTACTATGTATCCCGTATTGAGCATTCATTATACTCAAGGACTCTGCTAGACACTTGGAACACATTTATCCAATGAATTACAAAAGAATCCTGGTTATAATGCCACCCGGATTCAATTATATCTTACAAGTAAAACTAGCTTTTCATTTTTTTAAACTTTTTAAAAAATGTTTACTAATACAAGTAATTGATTAATTGAACAAATTGGTTATTTTGGATTTACAGATAGCTTCAGTCTGATAAAAATCAGTGGACATGATATTGTATAAGTGAAAATGGCATATTTAAAAGCATTAACTTTTTTTCTTATATGAAGATAAAGAAGGGAGACACTTCCATGGTACACTATATGAAGAAGAACTGAAGATAATTTTGCAGGGTGAGAATGTCAATGTTGTCAGGTGATCTTTTATGGTTACCTGCCCATTGCCCTTGAGTTCATTCCTTCTCATAGCAACCCTATTGGACAGAGCAGAACTGCCCCACAGGGTTTCCAATGCTGTAGTCTTTATGGAAGCAGACTGCCACATCTTTCTCCCATGGAGTGGATTCCAACTGCTGACCTTTTGCTTGGCAGCTGAGTGCTTAACCATTGCACCTCCAGGGCTCCTTTTATAGTTGCCTTAGGAAAAATTATAAGGGCTAGGAAAATCTAGCCTCTAAACCTTATTTTTCTGTTTGAATTCAATCAAACAGGTGGTTTTTGACTGGATTTGATCAAAATTTTTTTTTCTGATGTTGCTGTTAGTTTTTCTTAGCTATTTTGTGTATGTAGATATAACCTAATCCTTTATCATCAGGGAAACAATTATCTCTATAATAAAATATTCAAAAGTTGTTTTCAAAATTGAGACCCTTTTCTTTGAAAATTGAGGGTACTGTGGACACCTTAAATAATTAAGAAAATGTATATTTAAAAAAGTTTAAATTAAGTTCATCTATAGCTTTTTCTGGGGTATAGCTTTTTCATTGTTACTACACTTTGGGGTGACTTGGCCATTTAAAAACTTGCTGCCTAGATGCTATTAGTTAAAATGATACTGTCGAATATATTCATATTTTTCTATGCAACTCCCTAAATCACATCAATGTAGTCAATTCAGTGAAATATTTCACAGAATTAGGCTTGCCCTTTTCACATTTCAACAGGTTGTTATGGAATCCTGTAAAAATAAACCTACCTACAATGTTAATAATTTACTTCATAATTTTTACCTCAAATTAATGTTCAAAGACAAGCAACTTTAATGGAGTAAGGACAAAAGAGGTGAATAATGCCATGTTGCTTGCAAATAAAGACTCATATTTGCTGTTACATTCCTCCACCAGAAACCTTGCCTTGCCTAATTATTTTTTAGTCATGTGATACACTACCTGAGAACAAATGCCTCACAAATATTTTTAAATGCTTGTGACAGTTAAATTAATAGCTTAGTATTATTTTCATTATTTTCCCCACTCACAACAAAAGGAAAATCATAGGTAAGCGATGGTGCAATTTAATGAAAACCATTTTAACATGTGCTGAGAGCTTCTCACAAAATATAAAATTTTCATTTCAATATCTAACATACTTGCAAATAAGGCCACACACGCACAGCAGGCAGGTCCTAAAGAACATAAGGCAGCGAGATGCTGATGAATTCAGGTGAGCCCTGGAGCTCTCAGGGCGTAAGTAAACTCAAGAAGACAGAAGTCAGTCAAGTCCACAGCTCTGCTCTCTTCCTTCATACCAGCCACCCTCCCTTTTGCCTCTGACTTCCCAGTCATGGTAAATATGTGTACCCACTTGCTCATAAACATACATTTTCTGTCATGTGCTTATCCCCTTGTGGTGGTACAATGGTTAAGCTCTTGGCTACTAACAGAAAGGTTGGTTGTTGGAATCCATGCAGCCATTTGCTGGAGAAAGACCTGAGAATCTTCTGGAGAAAGACCTGGTGATCTGCTCTCCTAAAGATTACAGCCTAGAAAACCTTATGGGACAATTTTTACTCTGTCACATGGGGTCACTACAAAATCGACTCTACGGCATCTAGCAACCACAATATCTGGTACAAGGGGCCTGGTTGGTGATATTTCATTAACACATAAAAATAAAACTTAAGGTTAGAAATTTGCTTACTTTGTGTGTCTGCACCAAAGGTTTTAAAATCCAGAGTGAGAGAAGGCCTCCATGGGTAGGTCTCTAAAAGACCATCCAATATGCCCCTAAAAAAGAGATGCAACTTTCAGCAATGCCAGAATTCAATTCCTGAAAGTAATGATTTATATAAACTTTAGATTTTGTTATAGTGTTTAGGGGTGATGGTCTGAAATATTATTTAGCTAAAGCTAGACTTCTGAATAAAATTCAGTCAAACTCAGGAATCTAGAGTAAGCAATATCTTAAATGTAGCTGGGGGAAGGAGTGGGAGGAGGCAAGGTTTTGGAGATATAACATCTGAGCTCCATTCTTACCACCTACTAGATACATAACAAGGCCTCTGAGGCTCAGTTTAACACTTGTGAAAAGTGCTTTGTAAATATCGGGAACGATTTTTATTATTTTGTTTACCTGTTCCTTCCAGGATCTCTAAATCCTTTGGCAAAAGGATTCCTGTCTATTTTCAGTTTTGTAATCTATGAATCAAAAAGAGATAAAGTCAGTGCTCTCAGTAATAACGCTGTCACTATTGCATATAATGGTTACAACTACAAAACACTTTGTAACTTGTAGTATCAAACTTTATGTAAATGCAATCATATTCCTAAGTCAAATTTGGAATGATTATCCCTTGGCCACCTTTGCTCTGCTCTCCTTTCTAACAAGAGTCACACGGTTCATAATCAAATTTGCCTTGATGAAAATGCAACAAAACTATGAATGTTTTCACTCGTGGAAAGAACGATCCATAAAGTGCATCCCACTCCCTCTGGGGCCATCCCACTCCCTCTGGGGCCATCCCACTCCCTCTGGGGCCATCCCCACTTTCCCTTCCTTACCTGCTGGTTTTGGTAGGCCGTCACCGTGGTAAATTCCGTTTCTTTAAAGGAAAATGTTTTAACACCTCCAGCGGGCAGGGACTGAATCTGGGACAGGTCACCCCCGCCGTCCTGCTCCATCACGTGCACGCGGGGTTTGTACTTGTGCATGGACTGCAGGATGATCTGGAGGTGAAATGGTCAAATGCTGCCCGCGAAACTGGCTTCCCCTCCAAACACTGTCCCACTCTCATCATCACTCCCCTGACATGAGCACACACAAAGGTGAGGCTAAACCAGAGACTCTAAGTTTGCCACACAGAGAGGCCTTTTCTTTGCCATTTGGCCCCCACCAGAGGCCCTTAGGGGTAGGGGTTTCTGGAGAGAGGCCCTGCCTTGAGCAAGGGAGCAGTGATTCCACTTCCAGATGGGGCCCTTTCCTGCTTCCAAATATGGGTGATCATGTGGTGTAGAAGTGTCCCTGGGATCTGATTGCCTGCCATAAGCTCCCTGGGTGGTTACTGATGGCTCTGGAAGTGAGGAGCAACATTCTGACATTCCCCACCCACCTGATTCCTGAGACCTTCCACTCTGTCCTTTGCTGGCTGGCACAGGGCCAGCCTGGGCAAGATAGGGGGTGGGTGGCACCTGAGAATAAGGCTAAAGGTCAATGCCACCAGGGACTGTGGTGTACGGGTGTGTGGGGGGGTTCCAGGCTGTGTTCCAGGGTTCCCCCTTGCATCCTCCTCCCACCACCCCACCCCACCCCACCCCACCATACCCCACACCACACCAAAGGTGCCCATTTGACAGCCTGGGCTAAGGGGAGGCAATCAGAGGGATTACACAGGTGGCCTAGGTAGAGAGCCTGGAAAGCATTCTCTCCTACTCTCCCAGACCAGGCATCCTGGCTTAAACAGGTTTCTTTTCATCCCCAAACTCCCAACCATCACCACCCGTACCTCCTGGCACTCTCACACCAAACAAAGCCCACTTGAGACCTGTGGACTGGCTACTTTGCTCACATGTCCAGAGCTTGGACATTTCCTAGTAGCCCAGCATGGGCGTCTGGAAGAAGCACAGATTGTGCTCACGCTCACGTACGTGGCCTTTGTCATCCATCTCATTGTTGGTGAGCTTCACCCGGTCGAAACTGATGATCTGCCGCATCCAGGTCTCTCCTGAGCAGGGAGAGTCCGGGTGAACATAGAGCCTAGGGGCGATGCACCTGTGGTCCGTATTCCCAGCTACCATCCACTGTGAGCTGTGGTAGACATACCTGAAAAGACGTGGGGAGTGACATTAGGCACAGCTGGCCAAAGCCAGAAGCGTGGGAGAAAGGATGCAGAGTTCAGGTCTAAAAGGACTGTACTCAGCCAAGGTTAGCCCGCTCATCTCAAAAGCAGAGGCACAACTTGATTTCCAAAGAGCCGCTCAGGGGCAGAAAACAAACTGTAAATAAGTATATGTCATCAAAATGCAATAAAGTGCAAGTGCGAGTGAAATGTCATGGGATTTTGGAGTCTGGTTTGTATTTCATCACAGAAACCGCAGCAGAAATTGATTTTACCCGTTTTACAGCACAGAAAAGCCGGAAAAAAATCCACATGCGTCCTGCAAGAAGCGAGAGGTAAGGTGGATGTCTGTCTGTTCAGCCCAGAGCCTTCAGTCCTCATCAAAGCACTTTAACCAACAAGGCTTCAACACCAGAATACCCCCAGGAACCTCGCTTGGTTCTGAGGCAGGGCTCATTTCAGAATGTTTCCAATCTCAACCCCGCGCCGCTGAGTGCAGCATTCCCAAGAGCCGTCTTGCAGCTGCAACGTGAGAAGCAAACAGCTTGTTCTGCTGTTTTCCGGCCGCGGTCCCAGCAGGCTCTTGAGCTGAGCCTTCTCCATTGCCCTCACACCCAGCATTGATTCCAGGCAGACTGTCTCACTGGAGGGCCTGGCACTGATCTATTGGTCTAGCACTCACAGCCACAATGCTGGCGACTCCCACACAATTGGAGCCCCAGAGTCAAAGGAGTCCCACAGACCAGTGCCTTTGCGCTGCCTGCCCAAACGGGCCTCTTGGATTCAGGGCAATTCAACCACTTTTCGTTTGCTCTAAACCAAGCGCTTAAATCTAGAGGAAAGAGTACTCCCACCCTCTGGGGCCCGGCGGCCAATTCAGGTGGAGAGGCTGGGGAAGAAAGAAATGACCCGCCCATGTGCGATAACTGCTGGACTGCTCTAGCCTTGAATGGCAAATTAGGGCATTGCTCCTGGCACCCGCTGGGGCCAGGGTGCCTCAGAAGCCCGGGCCCACAAGGAGCTTGGGGCATTTCTTCCCAAACTCCTCCAAACCGCTTTCCTCAAGGCCGCCTGAGCCCATCCCCCCACCCCCGCAGTTGGGAATGCAAAGGGAAGTAGTCAGCAGGCTAGAGACCTGGGGTACACTGAAGCTCCAATTCGGCGGCCGGTGTTACAGGAATGGGGGAGAAAGAGGAACAAGCCTACTCTTCCCTCAGTCCAAAACCCAGATTTGAGCAAGATTATTCAACTCCCAAAGCTCATGGGAAAGCAGCTCCCTCCCCCCTTGCTAGGATTTTCAAAATAGCTCTCTCTGATTGTGAGCCCCAATCCCCCTCCCCTGCCTGGTCTTGGGTACCTTCCTATGGCCCGGTTACCTATAGCGTTTGGAATCCACCGGCACCACGTCGATGGCCACATAATATTGCTTCCCTGGGTCCAACCCTTTTACCTTGACCCGAACAGAGGGAAACATCCGCCTGTGGAAGAGAAGAGAGGGACTGACCAGGATGCTTTTAGAGACTTTTGGAGGGGGGCGGGATCAGAGAGAAATGCTGACTCCAATGAAAAGTGAAGGGATATCTTCCTATCCCAGGGCACGTTTAGGGAATTGCAATCGCTATAAGAGGAAAAATTGTTGGTTTGTATGTTTCATTGAACAAGTGCAAAATTTCTGAGTGTAGTAGAATATCCTTACTATAAAAAGAAACCCAGGTAAAGGCTTTGTCCAGCCACCCCTCATCCTACTATAGTAAAAAGTTAAAGAAGAGAAACTAGGAGAGGAAACAGTGTGCTGCATCTCCTTCTCCCCTCCCCCACTGTTCTGAAGTACTTTCTGTGAGGCAGATTTGGAAAAGGCTGAAATTAGGAAGACACACACACACACACATACACACAAATCACCCAGCTGCCACATGAAAGGGTGGCTGGGAGAAAGGCCCACCTCCAACCCCAGATGGTGGCCTAGGGGCCTGTGAGATAGGATATTATCCACTGGTGTAACTGTAAGGCTTTAAAGGAGAGGCCTGACCACTGCCTAAGATGTGGGGTTGGCATCTGTCAAGTGCCTGTACAGATCTAATTTTAGTCATATACTGCACAGACAATATAAGAGATACCCAGTGCTTGGAAAGGAAGGCTGAGCCGCTTACTTAAGCCAGGCAAGCCCTAGTCTGACTGCTTGAGGGGCAGTGGGTTTCTAATGCCTGCCCAGGCGGTGGGGAGTGGTGATGTAGGGTACTAAAGTGTAAAACTGGAGGCACTGCTTATCATGGGGTAGGTGGGGAGGTGGTACATTAAGCACCTACTGTGTGCATGGCTTGCCCCACAGCCCTTGAACAGCCTTGGTAGAGCCGAACCTGCCAGCCTTGGTAATGATCATCTCAGTCCCAATGTCATGGAACCTCTTCCACAGCTCGGATCCTTGAAGCTCCACTTGGATAGCATCTCTCTCTTCCACACTTTCGCTGCTGTTGCCGCTACCGTTGCCGCTGCTGCTGCTGCCGCCGCCGCCGCCGCCACCACCACAGCCAGAGAATGCAGTTGCTGAGGGTTCTGCCTTGGGTCGCTTTTGTGCTGGACACAGAGACGCCAAGGGTTTGAGAGAGCTTTGCAGTTTGCACACCTCCTTGCTGGCGCCTGTATGGAGGCAGTCTGGCTTGTCCCTTCCTCAGAAATCCTAGCCATAGATACCCAACCTTCCTCCAGCATCCACTGGAGCCCCGGTAATGGAGAGAAAGGGGTAACATCGCACCCTGAGAAAGACGCAGCTCTTCTTCAGATTTGCCCATCCTCATTCTCCTGGAGAATTTCTGTCTCGGAGACTGGATCCTCCAGGGATCTGAGGACTTGCATTCATTCCTACCCCAAGGGGCAGCCACCCCTCTAGCTGTCTGGGCTTCTTGGAAGTCAGGGAGCCTCACTTCTCCGTAAGCATGTCGGAACCCTCTACCTCACCGCAAATGAACCTCAGAACTCCAGACTTTAGAGGCATAGAAATCTCCTCTGGAGCCAGGTGGTCTAGGTGTCCCCTGGCCCCTAATGTGGAAGCCCTGCTAGGCCAGGACATCCTGGTGCAGAGCAAGCTGTCCACCCGCAGCGCTGTGGGTCCGGCGGAGAGTGCCCTGAATCCAGCACGCGCAGCCGGTGAACTAAAGGCAGTGGGGCTGTGTGGGGTACTTACCAGACTGTTCACTCCTCTTGCCTGCCGCGCAGCACCTCCTCTCCTCCTTTCCACCCTCTTTTTCCTGAAAATTAGGCTGAAATTCTTCTCTTGGGTCTTGCAGTTTTCTTTTGCTTGGTCTCCCTACCAAGGCTTCCACTGAGAAGGCATGCGCCCGGGAGCTCAAAGCCATTCCTATAGAAAGCAAAGGGAAAGTGCACAGCGAAGTTTGAACCTCTGAGGGAGGGAGGAAGAGGGAGAAAGGGAGGGTGCGGGAGATAGGCGAGGAAAGGAAAACTGAAAAATCCCCAAATTAAAAAAACAAAACAAAACAAAAATGATTCTGGGTATGGAGATGTACATATATATATATATTTTTTTTTTCTTTCTTTCTTTGAATATACAGAATGAAAGGACAGAAAGATCAAACTGGAACCTAACTTCTCCAGAGTCTCCTTTCCTTTTGCGGTCTCTTCCCTCCCAGTGGACATATGTGGACCATCAGTCCTCAAATCGCTGCTTCCAGGACCTGGCAGAGCTCACAGTGATCAGCAATCTAGGGCCTTTTAGGGAGCAGACCTGCCGCCAATAGCGGCCCAGGCCACTGGGATTGGGAGATAATGTTGCACCCAACTGAGTGAATACAGGCTGGTTGCAGCCTCCATTGTTTGTTTTGGAAACTATTGGAAGCATAAAAAACACCCTGAGTGACACTTCAGAGTCTGACTGAGGAGCGGGGCTGTGGAAAGGGAGGAGAAGGGAGGAGAGGGAGACAGCACTGACTATAATACAAGGTTACTGTTTTACATTAAATTGTAAAACTCAAAGACATGAGACATAATTGCCCCCTAGGGGCCACTTTTCTAACAAAAGTGCAAACATTATTTAAGCAGAACCAGAGAAGTGTATCTGGGCCTTTTGCTCTCCAGTAAAGTCACCAGGGAAAGGTAGAGCAGTTTTCTGGGCAGGTTCGCTCTGCAATAGGGGTTTCAAGCTGGATGTGAGGTAGTGCCAGTTTGTCCTCTTTGGATGCAGAGGCTCAGGGAGGACAGACGGGACCCCCCCCCAGGTGGTCACTGTCAAAGATCAGAGAGTGCCTGGGCCTTCCAGGTCTGTTCCTGCTGGACCCCAATATTCATATACACAGACTTCTCATACTTACATGACTAATCAGCAAATACAGTATAAGGACTCCAGGGCCACTAGCAAGGCACCAACAGGGCCTCTGACAACTTCAAAATGTTGGGCTCAAATGATTGATTCCAGTGTCTCCTGGAATATCTTTTTGGGCTGGGTCTTACTTTTCCTTAAATTAGATGAAGGCAAGTTCTTCCTATCAGATAGAGACTTGTCTACCACTTCCAAAAGCATTTCCGTGAGTTCAGACATGAGATATTTGCCTGTGTGCATGGGATTTGCTCACCCCTTTTCGTCAGAAATAAGAAATCAGATGCCTCAGGGCATTTTGTAGGCTGCATTTTCAGTAATGACATGTGCACTTTTCCAGAAAGATTCTCCTGTTCTTACCTGGCACATTGAGGGCATTTAAAGCCAACTCAACTTCGTGTGAAATAGGATGGGACTTGAATTAATTGGCAGTGGCGTAGTAGTTAAGTGCTATGGCTGCTAACCAAAGGGTCGGCAGTTCAAATCTGCCCGGCGCTCCTTGGAAACTCTATGGGGCAGTTCTACTCTGTGCTATAGGGTCGCTATGAGTCGGAATCAACTCGACTGCACTGGGTTTGGTTTTATCTCTATATTGGAGTTTGAGATTTGTGTGGCCTTTTAATTTCAGTTACTTAGGTACAAGGGTGCCCTGCCTGTATTTTCTGTGTGATGAAGGTGGTAGTGGTGAGGGAGGAGGTCAACATTCAGCTGGTGCCTTGCAAGGAGCTCTTCAGGCAACTGGGCATGGCTTTAAGAACCCCAGAACTTTGATGATCTCACATATCATGGGGAAGTGTTAGTTATGACCTGAACGTTGTTGAAGGGTTTGATTCAATAACCAATTATCCACTGCTCACCATGCAGAGCTGGGAAAGGCACCATCCCTACCCTAGAGGGGCAGAGCAACGCTCACAGGGCAAGGCCAACTCCAGTGTACAAGGCATGTGGGCTGGATAACAACTAGATCTGGATATAATCTTGGCCACATCTTCATGGGCATTTGTTTCCTTCTGAAGCCATTAAAAAAATGAAAATATTAATGCATTTGTCCATCTCCTCTTACTCAGAATATATATAGAATATATAATCTACATATAAAAAATCTACATATATATGTTCTATATATATATATATATATATACACATATATCCATTGCATGTTCTTAGCTTAAAGGTACAGCCCAGAAACAGAGAAGTCAAGATTTTACAAGTTAATTTTAGAACGTTAGTCACCATGTAGCACTTTCATTAGCGTCTCTTAATATAGGCATTTTCTTGTATTTAAACCCTGGCTCACTTTACTGCTAAAAGACAGGTACCTTTGATAACAAGAGGGGGGCTTTCCTTGGTAGGTTTTTTATTTGATTTAGTTTTTGCCAGATTTCTGCAAAAATAAGACAAAATATGGTTGGTGCAATATTTGTTCTAGTATTTCCAACTATGTTCTATATGATTTTTTTTTTTAAATCAAGGATATAGTATTTCTTGGGGTGTAAGTTCTTTTCTTAGAAGAAACTTCTTCCTCAATACTCAATATTCATTACACGCACGTAATTTAGACATCCAGGATTTTTTTTTTTTTGTAATCTAAACTTCCATTTCTGTTTCAATATCTATCTGATGTCATCATTGGGAGAAATGTAGCTCAGCCCTCCCTTACGCTAGACTGAGGTGTAGTTAATTCCTGTTAACTTGTATTTGAGAGAAAATTTATCACATGCCTCAGGACCAACTTTGCAATTTGTTCAACTGCTGAAGCACTGGGCTATCGGGTACTGGAGGCCTGAGGGACATACACTCATAAAAATACTAGCAATTAATTCTCTACAGTTAGATGTGTCTTTTCAACATTTTTTTTTGTTTGTTTCAGCCAAGGACACCTAGAAAACCTTATAAGAGACTCTTCAATGCATGGAGGGACAGTGGAACGTGCAGAGAGAGCTTCTGGGACCCACAGTTACCCAAATTAGAAGGATTTTTTTTTTAAGTTTGACAGTTGGAAAATCCTTAGAGTCAGGTGTTGGCTTTGAACTGCCCGAAAAAAGTTACAACTGGGACACAGTGAGGATTCACAACTGAAAGGAAAAATAATTTTGTGATTAACGCAAATCAAACCTATTCAGTATCTATGAGGATACAGAAGAGATGGAAGCACCTTAAGTGATATATTGTTTATTAGAGCTCTCGTGGAATCGAAACCTGAACCTACCTTAAGGACAGAGAAAGCAATTTGTATCTCTAATAAAAATCCCAATATTTTGTTAATGGCTAGAAATAGGCATGTATACTAATACATGCACTAAACAAAGTAGGCCCTGAAAATGCTGCTTCTGGTGATGTGTGTGAGCATGGAAATAGATGTTCAGAATTAAGTTAACATGTTTGGAAATGTTACTTTTATCAGAAATGTATGATTTATGTAAGGAGTAAAGACTCAGGGTCTTCCTAGCTTTCTATATAGGCAGTATAGGTTATTTGAAGAAAGTTTTATGTTTAATTAAAATGAGTAAGTCTGACTGGAGGAAAAAAATCCTTTGTATTCTGCAGTACTTACTAAATAAGGGGATAATTTCAAACTGATTCCAGTTCCTACTTTTAATTTGTGTGGAAAAGAATGAAACAAACGAAATTAAATAAATCAGTAAGCATTTCAAATATATATGTATATATGTATGTAAATATACATATATATGAAATACACATATATTAAAAAAAAACAAACCCAGTGCCGTTGAGTCGATTCCAACTCATAGTGACCTTATAGGGCAGAGTAGAACTTCCCCATAGCGTTTCCAAGGAGTGCCGGGCAGATTCGAACTGCCGACCCTTTGTTTAGCAGCCGTAGCACTTAACCACTACACCACCAGGGTTTCCCTACACATATATATGTGTATATATATATATGTGTATACGTATATATAGGTAGAGGCAAAATATACAAAATAAAATAAAATGTCTTAAGACTTGTTGAATGCATAGTGCCTGTTTTTGTCAGAGAAGCACAAGCAACTTCATGATAGAGACATTTTTCCCTTCAATTGTCATTTTTCTTTCTCTCCTTTGATCCTCATTCCTCACCACCCCCACCCCATGGTTAAGATATTTTGGCCTAGTTCCAAGTCTAAAATCTGCTGCTGGTGACCAGTTTTGTCATCACTTGGGAAAGGTCTTCCTAGAGAGAAGCCCACACAGAGGAAAGTAGTCAGGAAAAGCATACTTCATTTGAATACCTGAATTCAATTCAGTTTTGCCAGAACTAAGTTATATGAACCATGAGTTATCTTTTTTTGTTTTTTTTTTTTGCTTAAGTGAGTTTCGGCTAAGTTTCTGTTACTTGAACCAGTAGAATCTTGACGAACACACTCATCTTGATAAAAATTTGGAAGATCACCATCTTCGAGTTCATCTTATTCTAGTTCTTCCTATCCTTCTGCTCCTCGGTCTTCTTCAGTACTACTGAGTCTGTGAATAGGAAGATTATACGCTATAGACTATCCCAGAATCATAAACTCTAAAAGCAAATTTGACTTTCTACATGAATTCTTAAGACTATGATAATAAAAGGAATATGGTTCAAGCAGTACAGCATGTAGGAAGGCAGACTTTGGATTCAAATTGACCTGATTCAAACTCTGACTCTGCTACTTTCTATCTAGCGGAATTTACACAAGTCTTTCTGACATTCAGTTTATTTTCAGCTTCTAAGATTTTACATCTACTAAAAAAAAAATTTAATATCTTCATCATAGTGCATGTTTCTGTGAGTGTGTGTGTGTGTGTGCATCTGATGGGTTTGTAAAATAGTTTATACAGACCGCTTAGCACAATACCTGGAACATAGTAAGCACTCACAGCCATTTTTATCATTAAAGAGATGATGGTGGTTGTTTTGAAGAATGTGCTAATCTTTGTTTTGAATATACAGCTGTAAATCCTTTGTGAACAGACACTAGAAGGGAAAAAATGTTTGCCAACATTGGCACCCTCAACTTTTGGTTAAATTCTAAAGCAGATTCAAAAGGTAAGAAGACTTCTGGGATATCACCTTTCTTAAACCAATGTGAGAGCTATTTTATAAATATAATTAGAGAACTGAACCAAAAGATTTCATCTAAGTTTCAAAAGTAGCATGAAAATTTTGTTTATGAGGATAGAAAATTTGGAAGTAGACATGGGTGATGGTTGCACAACATGATTGATGCTATTGGTTTTACTGAATTATACGTGTGAAAAAATATTCAATTGGCAAGTGTCATGTTATTTGTATTTTTAGAACAATAAAAAAAAAAGAAGTCCATGGGAAACATGTCTGATAGAATACATACTCTGATTTTATCAAGATGATCTTTGGAAAGATAATTTTGATACCTAACCAATGCAATGTAAGTGTATATTCTTCCTCTACAATAAGCACATAAAATTTACCGAAGACAGGCCCCTAGCACATAGAACTCTTCTCACTCCAGGAAATTGAGGGAACTGGCCTAATTAATATTAAAAGTAATTTTCACACTGAATACCTCAGCTTCTGGTTAGTGTAATTCAATACAATCTTTCGAGAAGTCTGTGCCTTTTTGAATCTAGCAATTCAGTTATGCATGCCAAACTTTGTCATCCTTGTTCCTGTGTTCGATGGGGGAAGAGCCAGTAGGGAGACAAATTCTTATCTATGCTCATTGTGTTCTTCTCATGAGGAGGCTTGAAAAGCTAAATGGTTACCATTGCCAAAACATTAACTGAAGGAAAATTCATTCTTTTGGATTTAATCATGTGTTCACACTGCTATCAAATGGTGAAAGCCTTCCTATGATAATAATTACAACATTAGGCTTGGGTTCTTTATATTTCTCATTTCTCACTGAAGTATATCAAAGGCATGCAACTATTTTTCCTAATTTTATACTCAACTTACAACTTATAGCTGGTAAGCTTTTAAAATATTTTACATATAGGAGTTTTGCTCACAATAATTATGAGGATAATTTTGGGCACAGTAGATGAACAAATGAAAAAGGAATAATAAAACGAATGTGCTCAGATGTGGGCCTACCCTATAGTGACCTGGGTAATTGGCAAAATAGGCATTGCATGGCCACTTTTCAGCTGCTGCTGCCATTAACCCCCACCCCAAGGCCTCTTGCGTTGGAAGGAGTTGTACAGAAGCAACCAAAGCACCCCACAACAACCTCCTTGGCATACCTTTAACTGTCCAGTGCCTTGTGTAGTCTCCTTCTCTAGTTTGAAGACAGGTGTGTGTAATGTATATGTTTGTGTGTGTGGGAAGAAAAAAAAATACAATTGCAGTGTCTGAACCTGAGGTCTGGTGAGAAAAAGCAGGAAGAAGTAAAATAAGAAGGTGTTGTTTGGGACACCCTGCTGCTCCCTCATTCCTCTCCTGGGGAAGGGGGAGGTGTTGTGTTGTTCGGCCTCAGTCCTCATTTTGAGGGTGAGAGACTGAAGCCAAGGGATCACAAGAAGGACTCAGAAGCCTTCTTGCTCAGTGATCTGGGGCTCCTTGGGGAACAGCCTGGGAAGAAAGAAACCATGGGGCATAGCCCTTGGCCAGAGCCACTGCAAACGCTGGGGACCTGCCACCCAGCTCAGTACCCTTCCCCCCAGTCCGCTCACACTGGACACACTCACCTTCCCCTGATGCAGGAATGACTCTTTCCCTTGCTGCTCCCTGGCTTTCTAAAGGAGCACTAGAGGCACTGCCAACAGTACCTTCCTCCTGGAAGACTTCCAGCAGCATCTCTACCCAGGAGAGGAGCCATAGCAGGGATACCTTTGGGTATCACTGCATATCCGCAACAAACAGGCCAAGTCTAGCCTTTATTCACAGTAAACAGTATTCACATTCTACTGAAGGTCCCCAGAGGAAGGGTGATTTCGAGATCCCTGTCACAAAGCCCCCAGCTGAAGGAAAATAAAACCAACAATGATGACTGCAGCTGGACCTCCCTAACTTTAGTGACTTGCCTAGTAATAGAAAACAGAGAAGGTGGATGCTTAGGAGAACCTCTGCTGCCAAGGCCCCAAAGAAAACCCATAGCCTGGTCAGTAGGATAGAAGCTTTACCTGGAAGGCAAGAGGTGGTGGAGTCGCTGTGGCAAAAGGCCGGGCCAGCCCAGTGACCCTAAAGTCGATCCTGAACTGCTCTCACCAGCTCCTCTCCAGAACTCAGTGAAGAGTGGCCTGGAGCCAGGTCACAAAAGAACACAGCATTCTGGCCTCTCCCAGCTGACGCAGCACTTGCTACTCCTTGGGATCACCCTGGCCTGCACCTTCTCCCACGCAGAAGACCTGCCTTGAATCAAGGTCAGTGGTGAAGGCACAATGATAGTCTGTGATTGTGGCCCTCAGGGCTACAAGGCCGTAGGAGCCCCATGTCCTTCCTCAGCCTCCCTCAGGAGCCTTGCCCATCCATGCCCTATTCTGACTTGTTGGTGAACACTCCTCAAGGAAAAATGCCTCTGAAACAGGTGAGTTGGTCTTACAAGTTGAATTGGCCCAGCTCTCTCCACAGCACTTGCAGTTGGAAATCCCTTTTCAGTCCTCATTCACCAGCAATGCAGCAGCTCCACCGGCTGGATTCAGCTTGGTCAGCTCTGCTCCTGGTTGCCTGTTTTAAGTGGCCCATTCAGCTTCAGGGAGCCCACTCAGATGGTCCTGCCTGATCAAAGCTCTGGGCAGTGAGGAGACTCTGGGGAGCCATGATGCCTCCTGGGCTCACCATGCACAACCCATTAAAACTCTACACTTGCCAAAAGAAAGAATTAATTTTTGGTTTTCATGGGGAACCTCAGGGATGCCTTGGTTGCCTGATTTTCCTGATGCAGAATAGAACACATTTTATTTTCACTTGTTCCCAGGCAAACTCAGAACGAATTGAAAAGGGCTAATCTGCCAAGCCATGAGACTTTACTAGCCCCAATTGACCCACAGGAACTTGGCAATCAATGCTTATTTTAGCCTCTAGTGGAGGGACCCAGAGAAGAGAGTCCTTAACAGTGTGCTTTAATTGGAAGAAAGCTCAAGGACTCCCCCAAGCCCCTAGCAGCTGTTGCAGGGAGCACCATACCTTCCAAAGAATGCAGGAAACTCTAGGCATTAGGCATTTTGCTACCATGCAGAGAGAAGAAGCAGAGGCCTCCAAATGAAACCCCTGAGTCAGGTAATTAACATGCATACAAATCCTGTGTGGGAAACAAGTGGTCAAGGAGGGCCACACATTGTTTATCAAAATTAGACACTAAATTGTGAGGGTGCAATGGGCCAACAGTCTATAAAAGCATTTCTGAATTCCTGAGGTTTCCAACTCATAGTCAAGCAGGCATAAATCTTACATTTTTCTTGATCATTTCCTCTGAAAGTTATCCTTGTTTAAAGAAGACTACACTCTTTCTAAAAATCATTTTCTGGAAAATATTTTCTCTTCTCTCAAGGAGAGTAAAAGAGAGATTTGATTTTTTGTTTATGACTTTCCTTTTCATTTTATTTCAATTTTTAATCCTAAAGTGTCAATTTAATGATAAAATCTGGCCATTTTTGAAGAGAACTCAGAAACGGGATTTTCAGCAGTCCATTCTTTACAACCTAAAAAAAAAATGTGTGTGTGTGTGTGTTTTGGGCGGGAGGTGGTGAGGTGTGTTTCCTCCAGCATTGGAGAACCACTTGAATTTTGAAACACTGACAAATCTGTTTCTGGTCCTCATTTCATGTCGGGAAATGTGTTTCCTGTTGAAATTGGGCTATTCACTTTTGGTGACATTTAAAACGGGGCCTGACTGAGTTGAGTGGATGTTTGGTTAACCATGAAGGAAATAGCTCTTGATCAGGCAGGCAATTACCAACCAAATATGATCACTTCCCAACCAAAACAAAGGAATTTGTAACTATTTTTCTTCCACAGTAATGAGCAGAGCAATTATTTATGAATGAAAAAAGATTTTCTGTGTGGACACTTGGCAACCAGAAGTGCTCAGTGGGGAGCTCATGGCAGGCCAGTGCTCCCAGGGCAAACCCATCTTCTCCTAAGAACTAAGGCTGGGTGTCCCCTTGTGTGTCTCTGTGTGTGTTTGTATGTGTGCTGGGGGAGTGCAAGTGTGGTCAAGACCCTGAAGAGCCCCCTGGAGCAGTAGAGGCTTGCGGCTATACCACCAACAATCCCACCCTGGGCAAACCAGGAAACTTTGTCCTCCTCCCTTCCTCCACGGTCCACGGTGAACTCAATTATGCTTAGTTTCAGGCCAGGGACAGCCAGCTGATCCTTCACTTCTACCCCTGGGGTAAGGGCTTCAGAAAGACCTACAGAGTCAGGCAGATAACCACAGTACAGGTGTCTCCCAGAAAGTGGCTTCAGTGCACCGGTGGAGGAATCCTTGCCTTTCTAGGCACCCTAGAGGCTGTCAGGAAGGGGCACAATTTTGACATTCCAAACTCACTGGCTGCCAGTGGGTTCTGACTCATAAGAACTCCATAGGGTTTCCAAGGCTGTAAATCTCTACAGCAGCAGACTGCCACAGCTTTCTCCCTTGGAGCCGCTGGTGGTTTCAAAACGCCAACATTTTGGTTAGTAGTTGATCACTTTAGCCACTGCTCCACCAGAGCTCCTTTGACATTCCAAAGAGGTCCCCATTTTTACCCCATGACCTCAGCATGTGCACTCAACTCCCTGGTTCCTATCAAAACTGACCTGGGGAAGTGGCCTGATACACAAGAACTATGGCTTGGCTTCCCACGGTTCAGGCACTCTTGGCAGCTTTCTGGAGAGAAGCCAGACAAAGGTGCAGAGCTTCTAACAATAACCACTGCTTTTGTTTATTTTTTTAAGCTTATTATTTGTTAATGCTTTTTTTGCTTTACTTTATTTAACCCTCAAAGCAATCCTATAATTTGCAGTAAACAATTTCATTCCCCCATTATCCAGATGATTGGAGCCCTGGTGGGGAAGTAGTTAAGAGTTCGGTTGCTAACCAAGAGGCCAGCAGTTCAAATCCATCAGCCACTCCTTGGAAACCCTATGGGGCAGTTCTACTCTGTCCTATAGGGTCACTATGAGTTGGAGTTGACTTGAGGGCAATGGGTTTTGGTTTTATTATCCAGATGAGGTAATCAAAGCTCAAAGAGAGTACATGAACAGTAGAGCTACTTGGCAAACTCTAGCACTATGTGACCCTCTAAGGCCACTGCTAAGGAATCTCAAAGTAATGAATTGCTAAAACTTCTGCCACCGTTACATAGCCCTCCCCTGCCCTAGTTCCCGGAGATGATTCACCGACATAGGGGCTGTTGGGGGTGAGGTGGCAAGTACCAGCTGCAGCATTTTTTGGCCACAGGTACCATCTTGTTGCCCATGATCCTTTGGTTTCAGCCTCCCTGGTGCTGCCCTCCCTGTGTCCCCTTCCCCCACCTCCAAGCTCACCCCACCCTGACCCTGCAAATCCACACAGCCTGGCACTGTATGCAGCCAGTGGAGTAGAGCATGAATCTTGACCCAGTAAATCAGGTTGTAAGTAGTAGTCCAGTGAGCCAAGATGGTCTCCAAAGTTTGAGAAGAAGCTGCTGCCATTAATCAAGGCCTTCCAAAGCCCCTTCCTGTAATGGAAAAGCCTTGTCTGGGAAAAACAGGCCTCTTTACAAACAAACAACATTTTAGAAAATCAAAGCAGAAAAGGCACTTTCTGGTTTGCTCCTCTGAGTCCCTATTACCCAGTCAAATCTCATCATATAACTTATGGTTCAGCTTTCAACCATCTTCCTGGCACAGCAAGACCTTTGGATGATCATCAACCATGGTGCCATTGATTTATTAAGAATTTAACTTTGTGAGAAACCAAGAATGTTTCAGACCTTGTTCATCCTGCTAGAATGTATGTAACAAAATGCCAGTCATGTTTTTAAATTGGGAGACTTTAGTCGGTTTATTTTGGACATTCTCAGTTCATTTCTTACATTAACTGAAAAAGAACGGAATATTATGGGCTAGAATTTCAGACAGCATTCTCTCTCACTAGCACAACTACTCAATTGTGCCCAGATTGCCACTTGCCTCTATTTTCAAAAATAACCAACCAGTGGCCAAAGTGAGTCAGAGTAGATTACCAGGCCCTTCTGAGGCATCTCAGGGTGCACTCAAACCTTCAACTTTTTGGTCAGCTAATTGCATTAACCTTTTACAACACAAATTCTCTTTGAAAATTAGGTTAAATAAATGATCTTATTACATTTGTTCCCTTTTAAGCATCATTAAAGAGATCTTTGGGCATTTGCTAAAAATTCCTTTGAAATTGGAAGCAAATGTGACAAAGCAAGTACTTTTTTTCACTGTAGTAAACCTTAATCAGCTACCACGTTGAGGAAACACAATATACTTTTCCACTCAGGATCCTGAATAAGGCCAACTGTTTAACTGAGATGATATGATGTTGAAAATATCGCATTCTAATCTCTGAGATTTTATGGTACATGAAGTATATAACTTGTTTGAAATAAAGTTTTCAAAATTTACATTCTAATTTTTTCAACATACTTATTTCTCGACACTTATTGTATAGAATACAATGTTTATGCTTTAAAAAAATTAGGCTTTATCCTCTGAAAAATCTTAAAACACATGCCCTGGATTCAAATATCCAATGAAAAGTGTTAACACAATCACATAAGTGTATATTTCACATCAGTGGACTTATTTTTATGTTTAAAAGTCATGTCTACTTGATGAAAGACATAGATCTAATCTCCTTATGGTCATCCTAACAACAGAAGCATATTGAACAACAGATTCAATTGATTGAGAAGAGCTTGGTCACAAGGAGAAACCACCATGTTGTCTTCAGGCGATTCCAACTCATAGCGACCCTTTAGGACAGAGTAGAATTGCCCCACAGGATTTCCAAAGCTGTAATCTTTACCCCATCAGACTGCCACATCTTTTTACCATAGAGAAGCTGGTGGGTTCAAATTGCCAACCTTTGGGTTAGCAGCCAAGCACTTAACCACTGTGCCAAAAGGATTCCTTGTCACAGAATGACCTTACCAAAAGAAAGAAACAAACAAAAGTTGACTCTGTTACTGCAGTGAAGTAACATTTGTTGCCACCAATGGAGGCGTTATGGGAATTTTAAAATGGAAAAAAAAAACTTTAAAATGGAAAATATACTGAAGTCTACAAAAGCAAGTCACACTTCAAAGTACTTATTATAGTGTATGTAACAATCACTCGTTGAAGTATAAAGGACTTTCTTAGACAGCAGAAGGTGTTGTTTCTGTTGTTAGGTGCCTTGGAGTCAATTCCTTGTCACAGTGACTTTACATATAACAGAGCGAAACATTGCCAGGTCCTGCACCATCCTCACACTCACTGCTATGCTCGAGCCCATTGTTGCAGCCATTGTGTCAAAGTGTCAAAGTAGAAGGTACTTGATGATAATGTTAAGTATAATGTTACTAAATAATATTGCCTTACACTTCCTTTGTTTCTGATTTCCCCCTAATACTTGTTGTTGTTGTTGTTAGGTGCCATCTAGTCGATTCTGATTCATAGCAACCCTATGTACAACAGAAGTACTACTGCCTGGTCCTGTGCCATCCGCACAATCATTGTTATGCTTGAGCCCATTATTGCAGCCACTGTGTCAATCCACCTCTTTGAGGGTCTTCCTCTTTTTCAATGACCCTGTCTCTACTTTAACAAGCATGATGTCCTTCTCCAGGGACTGGTCTCCCCTGATAACATGTCCAAAGTGCAAGAGACAAAGTCTGGCCACCCTTGCTTCCAAGGAGCACACTGGCTGCATTTCTTCCAAGACAGACCTGTTCGTTCTTCTGACGGTCCATGGTATATTCAATATTTTTTTGCCAACACCATAATCAAAGGCATCAATTCTTATTCGATCTTCTTTATTCATTGTCCAGCTTTCACATGCATACGTTGTTATTAGGTGCCATTGAGTCAATTCAGACTCATAGCGACCCTATGCACAGCAGAACGAAACACTGCGCTGTTCTGCGCCATCCTCACAATTGTTGCTATGCTTGTGCCCATTGGTGAAGCCACTGTGTCCTTCTAGTTGAGGGTCTTTCTCTCTTTCATCAACCCTCTACTTTACCAAGCATGATGTCCTTCAGAGTGACTGATCCCTCCTGATTACACGTCCAAAGTATGTGAGATGTAGTCTCGCCACCCTTGCTTCTAAGGAGTATTCTGGTTGTACTTCTTCCAAGACAAATTTGTTTGCTCTTTTGGAAGTCCGTGGTACATGCAGTATTCTTCACCAACATCACAATTCAAAGGCATCAATTCTTCTTCAGTCTTTCTCATTCATTGTAATGCTTTCACATGCATATGAAGCAATTGAAAACACCATGGCTTGGGTCCAGTGCACCTTAGTCCTCAAGGTGACATCTTTGCTTTTTAACACTTTAAAGAGTTCGTTTGCAGCAAATTTGCCCAGTGCAATGCATCTTTTGATTTTTGAACTGCTGCTTCCATGGGTGTTGACTGTGGATCCAAGTAAAATGAAATCCTTGAGAACCTCAGTATTTTCTCTGTTCATCATGATGATGCTTATTGGTCCAGTTGTGAGGATTTTTGTCTTCTTTATGTTGAGGTGTAATCCATACTAAAGGCTGTGGTCTTTGATCTTCATCAGTTAAGTGCTTCAAGCCCTCTTCACTTTCAGCAAGCAAGGTTGTGTCATCTGAATAGCTCAGGTTGTTATTGAGTTTTCCTCCAATCCTGATGCCTCATTCTTCTTCACATAGTCCAGCTTCTCCGATTATTTGCTCAGCATACAGATTGAATAGGTATGGTGAAAGGATACAAACCTGATGCACACCCTTCCTGACTTTAAACCAGGTATTATCCCCTTGTTCTGTTCAAAAGACTGCCTCTTGATCCATGTACAGATTCCTCATGAGGACAATCAAGTGTTCTGGAATTCCCATTCTCCACAATATAGTTCATAATTTATTACGGTCCACAGAGTCATTAAAACACAGGTAAACATCTTTCTGGTATTTTCTGCTTTCAGCCAAGATACATCTGACATCAGCAGTGATATACCTCGTTCCACATCATCTTCTAAATCTGGCTTGAATTTCTGGGAGTTCCCTGTCGATGTACTGCTGCAGCCACTTTTGAATGATCTTCAGCAAAATTTTGCTTGTGTGTGATATTAATGATATCCGCATTCCCTTGAATCACCTTTCTTGGGAATAGGCATAAATATGGCTCTCTTCCAGTTGGCTGGCCAGGTATCTGTCTTCCAAATTTCTTGGCATAGACATGTGAGCACTTCCAGTGCTGCATCTATTTATTGAAACATCTCAATTGGTATTCCATCAAATTCTGGAACCTTGTTTTTTGCCAATGCCTTCATTGCAGCTTGGACTTCTTCCTTCAGTACGATCAGTTACAGATCATATGTTACTTACTGAGGTGGTTGATGGTCGACCAATTCTTTTTGGTATGGTGACTGTGTATTCCTTCCATCTTTTTTGATGCTTCCTGCATTACTTAATATTTTCCCTGTAGAATCCTTCAGTATTGCAACTCGAGGCTTTAATTTTTCTTCAGCATGCACATGAAGTGATAGAAAATACCACCACTTGGGTTAGGTGCACCTAAGTCCTCTAAGTGACATCTGATTTTCAACACTTTACAGAGGTTTTTTGCAGCACATTTGCCAAATGCAATGGGTGTTTGACTTCTTGACTGCTTCTTCGATGGGTGTTGATTCTGGACCCAAGTAAAATGAAATCCTTGATAACTTCAATATTTTCTCCGTTTATCATGATGTTGCTCATTGGTCCAGTTGTGAAGATTTTTTTTTCTTTATGTTGAGGTGTTATTTGATGAGTTTCTTTAACTCTTTGTCATTATTTACTTTTTTTTTGTAATTGTGTTCAGCCTGAAAATAAAGCTAGTGAAGAATGTTTTTTATTACATAATCATAATGTCGTTCTTTAGTTACAGTTACTAAATTAATTATTCCCCAACTCACCAAAGGTGTAATTAAAACACACATAGCAAATGTGGCTGTCATTATAGCAAATGTGGCTGTCATTATAGTGGCACATAACTCCAAATTTAATATTAAGAAGAAAAGCAGAGAACACCAGAAAGATGTTTACCTGTGTTTTATTGACTATGTAAAGGCATTCAACTGTGTGGATCATAACAAATTATGGATATCGTTATGAAGAATGGGAATTCCAGAATACTTAATTGTGCTCATGCTGAACCTGTAGGTAGATCAAGGGGCAGTCCTTTAAACAGAACAAGGAGATACTGCATGGTTTAAAATCAGTCAAGGTGTGTGTCATGGTTGTATCCTTTCACTGTACTAATTTAATCTGTATACTGAGCAAAAGATCCTACAAGTTGGACTATGTGAAGAACGGGGCATTGGGATTGGAGACCCATGTTATGCAGATGATACAACCTTGCTTGCTGAAAGTGAAGAGGACTTGAAGTACTTACTGAAGAAGATCAAAGACCACAACCTTTGTTATGGATTACACCTCAACATCATGATAAACAGAGAAAACTTTGAAGTTGTCAAGGATTTCATTTTACTTGGGTCCACAATCAACTCCCATGGAAGCAGCAGTCATGAAATCAAACGACATATTGCATTGGGTAATTCTGCTACAAAAGACCACTGCGAAGTGCGAAAAAGCAAAGCTGTCAGTTTGAGGACTAACATTATCCTGATCCAAGCCATGGCATTTTCAATCTCCTCATAAGTGTGGAAATGCTGGACAATGAATAAGGAAGGCTGAAGAATTGATGCCTTTGAGTTGTGCTTTTGGCAAAGAATGATGAGTATACCGTGGACTTCCAGAAGAACAGACAAATCTTTCTTGAAAGGAGTACAGCCAGAATACTCCTTAGAAGCAAGGATGGTGAGATTTTGTCTCACATAGTTTGGACATATTATCAGGAGGGCCCAGTCCCTGGAGAAGGACATCATGCTTGGTAAAGTAGAGGGTCAGCAAAAAAGAGAAAAATCCTCAATGAGTTGGGTTGACACAGTTTTTGCAACAATGAGCTCAAGCATAACAATGATTGTGAGGATGGTGCAGGACCGGGCAGTGTTTTGTTCTGCTGTATATATGGTTGCTATGAGTTGGAACTGACTCGATGACACCTAACAACAACAACAACCTATTTTGTTTATGAATTAATTTTTTCCCTTCTTATGCATACTGATAGAACCCAGCTGAAACATCCTTCTCTCTAAGATGATATATTATTTTAAAGTATGTCAAATAATCATTTATTTCTTTATAACAATGCATTTTAGAAACTTGGAGAGAGACCAACCAAATTATTTTAATTTCCTACAATGAAAAATAAACACAACAAAAAAAGACAACTGGGATCATATAATCAATAATACTTCTTAAATGAATGTAGTTTTGTATAATATGTTGGACTACATTTTCTGTTGAATTGGGGGAAAGTTAATCCATTATAGGTTGGTTCAGATCATTATTGTATTTTTAATCTTACTGAGTTATAAGAAATTAATCTTATGCTCTGGTCCAAAAGCAGAAGAAATATACAGTACTGTCCAAACTTTATTTGAAACTGTTATTTATATTTTTAAAGGAAACATTTCATTTTCCTACTTACGAATTTAAATAATATTTTAATTATGTATAACTTTTTCAGAAGATTAGCTGCAAATGAGGCTCCACAGCACACCTAAACTCAGCAGGCAGGAGATTGGATATTTCTGTAGTTCTATTAACTGTTTCATTCTTACAGTAACAAAAAAAGTGTCTCGCTTTTAGGTCAATTAATGCGTCTTGATTGCATGTTTGATCAACTTCAGACTGTAGCAGTTCCTAAAAATCTTCAATTTCTTCATTTTGACATTAGTGGTTGGTGTCCAAATTTATTTATTTATTTATTTTAATAGTTTTTATTGAGCTTTAAGTGAACGTTTACAAATCAAGTCAGTCTGTCACATATAAGCTTATATACACCTTACTCCATACTCCCACTTACTCTCCCCCTAATGAGTCAGCCCTTCCGGTCTCTCCTTTCGTAACAATTTTGCCAGTTTCTAACCCTCTCTACCCTCCTATCTTCCCTCCAGACAGGAGATGCCAACACAGTCTCAAGTGTCCACCTGATACAAGTAGCTCACTCTTCATCAACATCTCTCTCCTACCCATTGTCCCGTCCCTTCCATGTCTAATGAGTTGTCTTCGGGAATGGTTCCTGTCCTGGACCAACAGAAGGTTTGGGGACCATGACCATCGGGATTCCTCTAGTCTCAGTCAGACCATTAAGTCTGGTCTTTTTATGAGAATTTGAGGTCTGCATCCCACTGATCTCCTGCTCCCTCAGGGGTTCTCTGTTGTGCTCCCTGTCAGGGCAGTCATCAGTTGAGGCTGGACACCATCTAGTTCTTCTGGTCTCAGGATGATGTAAGTCTCTGGTTCATGTGGCCCTTTCTGTCTCTTGGGCTCATAGTTATCATGTGACCTTGGTGTTCTTCATTCTCCTTTGATCCAGGTGGGTTGAGACCAATTGATGCATCTTAGATGGCCGCTTGTTAGCATTTAAGACCCCAGATGCCACATTTCAAAGTAGGATGCAGAATGTTTTCATAATAGTATTATTTTGCCAATTGACTTAGAAGTCCCCTTAAGCCATAGTCCCCAAACCCCCGCCCTTGCTTCGGTGACCTTTGAAGCATTCAGTTTATCCCAGAAACTTCTTTGCTTTTGGTCCAGTCCATTTGAGCTGACCTTCTGTGTATTGAGTATTGTCCTTCCCTTCACCTAAAGTAGTTCTTATCTACTAAGTAATCAGTAAAAAACCCTTTCCCACCCTCCCTCCCTCCCCACCTCGTAACCACAAAAGTATGTGTTCTTCTCAGTTTATACTATTTCTCAAGATTTTATAATAGTGGTCTTATACAATATTTGTCCTTTTGCCTCTGACTAATTTTGCTCAGCATAATGCCTTCCAGGTTCCTCCATGTTATGAAATGTTTCACAGATTCGTCACTGTTCTTTATCGATGCGTAGTATTCCATTGTGTGAATATACCACAATTTATTTACCCATTCATCCGTTGATGGACACCTTGGTTGCTTCCACCCTTTTGCTATTGTAAACAGAGCTGCAATAAACATGGGTGTGCATATATCTGTTCATGTGAAGGCTCTTATTTCTCTAGGATATATTCCGAGGAGTGGGATTTCTGGTTTGTATGGTAGTTCTATTTCTAACTGTTTAAGATAATGCCAGATAGATTTCCAAAGCGGTTGTACCATTTTACATTCCCACCAGCAGTGTATAAGAGTTCCAATCTCTCCGCAGCCTCTCCAACGTTTATTATTTTGTGTTTTTTGGATTAATGCCAGCCTTGTTGGAGTGAGATGGAATCTCATCGTAGTTTTAATTTGCATTTCTCTAATGGCTAATGATCGAGAGCATTTTCTCATGTATCTGTTAGCTGCCTGAATGTCTTCTTTAGTGAAGTGTGTGTTCATATCCTTTGCCCACTTCTTGATTGGGTTGTTTGTCTTTTTGTGGTTGAATTTTGACAGAATCATATAGATTTTAGAGATCAGGCACTGGTCGGAGATGTCATAGCTGAAAATTCTTTCCCAGTCTGTAGGTGGTCTTTTTACTCTTTTGGTGAAGTCTTTAGATGAGCATAGGTGTTTGATTTTTAGGAGCTCCCAGTTATCTGGTTTCTCTTCGTCATTTTTGGTAATGTTTTGTATTATTTTTATAATTTTTATTGTGCTTTAAGTTAAAGTTTACAAATCAAGTCAGTCTTTCACACAAAAACTTATATACACCTTGCTACATACTCCCATTTGCTCTTCCCCTAATAAGACAACCCACTCCCTCCCTCCACTTTCTCTTTCCCTGCCCATTTTGCCAGCTTCTAACCCCCTCCACCCTCTCTTTTCCCGTCCAGGCAGGAGATCTCAACATAATCTCAAGTGTCCACCTGATCCAAGAAGCTCACTCCTCACCAGCATCCCTCTCAAACACACTGTCCAGTCCAACCCCTGTATGAAGAGTTGGTGTTGGGAATGGTTCCTGTCCTGGGCCAAAAGAAGATCTGGGGGCCATGACCACCGGGGTTCTTCTCCTCTCAGTCAGACCATTAAGTCTGGTCTTTTTATGAGAATTGGGGGTCTGCATCCCACTGCTCTCCTGCTCCCTTGAGGGTTCTCTGTTTTGTTCCCTGTCAGGGCAGTCGTCGGTTGTAGCCGGGCACCATCTAGTTCTTCTGGTCTCAGACTGATGTAGTCTCTGGTTTGTGTGGATCTTTCAGTTTCTTGGGCTTGTAATTACCCTGTGTCCTTGGTGTTCTTCATTCTCCTTTAAACCAGGTGTGTTGAGACCAATTGATGCATCTTAGATGGCAGCTTACTACTGTTTAAGACCCCAGACTCCACTCCCCAAAGTGGGATGCAGAATGTTTTCTTAATAGATTTTATTATGCCAATTGACTTAGACGTCCCCTGAAACCACGGTCCCCAAATTCCTGCCACTGCTACACTAGCCTTGGAATCGTTCAGTTTATTCAGGAAACTTCTTTGATTTTGGTTTAGTCTCGTTGTGCTGACCTCGCCTGTATTGTGTATTGTCTTTCCCGTCACCTAGAATAGGTCTTATCTACTATTTTTTTTTTACTATTTAATTGGTGAATACCTCTCTCCCACCCTCCCTCTGTCCCCCCTCCCATAACCATCAAAGAATATTTTCTTCTCTCTTTAAACTATTTCTTGAGTCCTTGTAATAGTGGTCTTATACAATATTTGTCCTTTTGCAACTGACTAATTTCACTCAACAAAATGCCTTCCAGATTCCTCCATGTTATGAAATGTTTCACAAATTCCTCACTGTCTTTTATCGATGCGTAGTATCCCATTGTGTGAATATACCATAATTTATTTATCCATGCATTCATTAATGGGCACCTTGGTTGCTTCCATCTTTTTGCTATTGTAAACAGTGCTGCAATGAACATGGGTATGTGTGTATCTGTTCTTATAAAGGCTCTTATTCCTCTAGGATATATTCCAAGGAGTGGGATTGCTGGATCATATGGTAATCTATTTCTAGCTTTTTAAGGAAGTGCCATATCGATTTCCAAAGTGGTTGTACCATTTGACATTCCCACCAGCACTGTATAAGTGTTCCAATCTCTCCACAGCCTCTCCAACATTTATTATTTTGTGTATTTTTGGATTAATGCCAGCCTTGTTGGAGTAAGATGAAATCTCATTGTAGCTTTGATTTGCATTTCTCTAATGGCTAATGATCGGGAGCATTTCCTCATGTATCTGTTAGCTACCTGAATGTCCTATTTAGTGAAGTGTTTGTTCATATACTTTGCCCATTTTTTAATTGGGTTATTTGCCTTTTGTTGTTGAGCTTTTGCAGTGTCACGTAAATTTTAGAGATCAGACGCTGATCAGAAATGTCATAGCTAAAAAGTTTTTACCAGTCTGTAGGTAATGTTTTTACTCTTTTGGTGAAGTCTTTAGATGAGCATAGGTGTTTTATTTTTAGGAGATCCCAGTTATCTAGTTTTTCTTCTGTACAGCATACAAAACATTACTAACAATAAAAAAAAAAAAAGTTTTTTTATTGTTAGTAATGTTTTGTATGCTGTTTATGCCATATATTCAGGCTCTTAACATTGTCCCTATTTGTTCTTCCATGATCCTTATCATTTTATATTTAGGACTTTGATCCATTTTGAGCTAGTTTTTGTTCATGGAGTGAGGTATGGGCCTTGTTTCATTTTTTTGCAGATAGATATCCAGTTATGCCATCACCTTTTCTTAGACTATCTTTTACCCATTTAACTGTTTTGGGAACTTTGTCTAATATCAACTGCTCATATGTGGATAGATTTGTGTCTGGATTCTCAATTCCATTCCTTTGGTCTATGCATCTGTTATTGTACCAGTACCAGGCTGTTTTGACTACTGTGGCAGTATAACAGGTTATAAACTCTGGTAGTGTAAGGCCTCCCACTTTGTTCTTCTTTTTCAGTAATGTTTTACTTATCTGGGGCCTCTTTCCTCCATATGAAGTTTGTGATTTATTTCTCCATCTCATTAAAAAAGGTTGTTGGAATTTGGATGGGAATTGCATTAAATCTATAGATTGCTTTTGGTAGAGTAGACATTTTTATAATGTTAAGTCTTCCTATCCATGAGCAAGGTAGGTTTTTCCACTTATATAGGTCTTTTTTAGTTTCTTGCAGACGTGTTTTGTGGTTTTCTTTGTATAAGTCTTTTACATCTCTTGTAAGATTTATTTCCAAGTATTTTATATTCTTGGGGGCTACTGTAAATGGTATTGATTTGGTGATTTCCTCTTTGATGTTCTTTTTGTTGATGTAGAGGAATCCAGCTTATTTTTGTATGTTTATCTTGTATCCCGATACTCTGCTGAACTCTTCTATTAGTTTCATTAGTTTTCTTGAGGATTCCTTAGGTTTTTTGGTATATAAGATCATGTCATCCACAAATACAGGTACTTTTATTTCTTCCTTGCCAATCTGAATGCCCTTTATTTCTTTATCTAGCCTAAGTGCTCTGGCTAGGACCTCCAGCACAATGTTGAATAAGAGCGGTGACAAAGGGCATCCTTGTCTGGTTCCTGATCTCAAGGGGAATGCTTTCAGTTTCTCTCCATTTACCATGAGGTTGGCTAGTGGCTTTGTATAAATGCCCTTTATTATGCAGAGGAAATTTCCTTCTATTCCTATTTTGCTGAGAGTTTTTTTTTTTTAATCATGAATGGGTGTTGAAATTTGTCAAATGCCTTTTCTGCATCAGTTGACAAAATCATGTGATTCTTGTTTTTTGTTTTATTTATACGATGGATTACATTAATTGTTTTTCTAATGTTGAAC
The DNA here is from genome assembly GCF_030014295.1 of Loxodonta africana. Taxonomy (NCBI): domain Eukaryota; kingdom Metazoa; phylum Chordata; class Mammalia; order Proboscidea; family Elephantidae; genus Loxodonta; species Loxodonta africana. Next base: position 91,516,819 of record NC_087369.1, on the reverse strand, counting down.
CAACCCTGCATACCTGGTATGAACGCCACTTGGTCACGGTGAATTATTTTTTTGTTATCTTGTTGAATTTTATGGGCTAGAATTTTGTTGAGGATTTTTTCTTCTGTATTCATGAGGTATATAGGTCTGTAATTTTCTTTGTTTTTGTGGTGTCTTGCTATGAGTCGGAATCGACTCGACGGCAGTGGGTTTGGTTTTTTGGTTTACCTGGTTTTGGTATCAGGGATATCGTGGCTTCATAAAATGAGTTTGGGAGTATTCTATCTTTTTCTATCCTCTGAAATACCTTTAGTAGTAGTGGTGTTAACTCTTCTTGGAAAGATTGGTAGAACTCTGCAGTGAAGCCATCCGGGCCAGGGCTTTTTGTTTTCTTGGGAGTTTTTTGATTACCCTTTCAATGTTTTCTTTTGTTATGGGCCTATTTAGTTGTTCTACCTCTGTTTGTGTTAGTTTAGGTAGGTAGTGTGTTTCTAGGAATACATCCATTTCTTCTAGGTTTTCAAATTTGTTAGAGTACAATTTTTCATAGTAATCTGATATGATTCTTTTAATTTCAGTTGGATCTGTTGCAATATTGCCCATCTCATTTCTTATTCAGATTATATGGTTCCTCTCCTGTTTTTCTTTTGTAAGTTTGCCCAATAGTTTATCAATTTTGTTGATTTTTTCAAAGAACCAGCTTTTGGTCTTCTTAATTCTTTCAATTGTTTTTCTGTTTTCTATTTCATTTAGTTCAGCTCTAATTTTTTTTATTTGTTTTCTTCTGGTGCCTGTGGGTTTCTTTTGTTGCTCTCTTTCATTTTGTTCAAGTTGTAGGGATAATTCTTTGATTTTGGCCCTTTATTCTTTTTGTATGTGTGCATTTATTGATATAAATTGGCCTCTGAGCACTGCTTTTGCTGTGTCCCAAAGGTTCTGACAGTAAGTGTTTTCATTCTCGTTGGGTTCTCTGAATTTCTTTATTTCATCCTTACTGTCTTCTATAATCCAGTCTTTTTTGAGCAGGGTATTGTTCGGTTTCCCACTGTTTGATTTCTTTTCCTGCTTTTCCTGTTATTGATTTCTACTTTTATGGCCTTATGGTCGGAGAAGATACTTTGCAATATTTCAATGTTTTGGATTCTGCTAAGGCTTGCTTTATGACCTAATATGTGGTCTATTCTAGAGAATGTCCATGTGCACTAGAAAAGAAAGTAGACTTGGTTGCTGTTGGGTGGAGTGTTCTGTATATGTCTACGAGGTCATGTTGGTTGATTGTGGCATTTAGATCTTCTGTGTCCTTATTGAGCTTCTTTCTGGATATCCTGTCCTTCACCAAAAGTGGTGTGTTGAAGTCTACTATTATTGTGTAGTTGTCTATCTCACTGCTAATAGAGTTTGTTTTATGTATCTTGCAGTCCTTTCACTAGGTGCATGAATAGTTAATATGGATATATCTTTTTGGTATGTTGTCCCTTTAATCATTATATAGTGTCCGTACTTATCCTTTCTGATGGATTAACTTTAAAGTTCTTTTTGTCAGAAATTAATATTGCCACTCCTGCTCTTTTTTGCTTGGTGTTTGCTTGATATATTTTTTTCCATCCTTTGAGTTTTAGTTTGTTTGTGTCTCTAAGTCTAAGGTGTGTCTCTTGTAGGCAGCATATAGACGGATCATGTTTTTTAATCCATTCTGCCACCCTCTGTCTCTTTTTTGGTGCATTTAGTCCATTTACATTCAGCATAATTATGGATAGGTATGAATTTAGTGTTATCATTTTGATGTCTTTTTTGTGTGTGTTGTTTGCAGTTTCTTTTTCCTATTTAATTTTATGAGCTGTGTAGATTATCTTTATATATTTTCCTTTCCTCATGTTCATTGTTGTTGATTTTATTTCTGAGTCTCTTTTTTTTTCTTGTATTTTACTTTGATGTGCAGGATATTTTGACTTCTTTGTGGTTACCTTATTATTTACTCCTATTTTTCAGAATTTAAACCTAACTTTTATTTCTTTGTATCGCCTTATTTTCCTCTCCATATGGAAGATCTATGTTTATATTTGACTACATTTCTTAGTCCCTCTTTATTGTTTTATTGTCTTCTTTTACATAATAACATCACTGTTACCCTGTTTTGAGCATTTTTTAAACCTTGATTTATTTTTTTGATTTCCATGTCTTGGTTGACTTCTGATTGCTCTGCCCAGTTTTCTATTCTTGGGTCGATACCTGATATTATTGATTTTCTAATCAAGGAACTCCCTTTAGTATTTCTTGTAGTTTTGGTTTGGTTTTTACGAATTCCCTAAACTTCTCTTTATCTGGAAATGTCTTGATTTCACCTTCATATTTGAGAGACTGTTTTGCTGGATATATGATTCTTGGCTGGCAAATTTTTTCCTTCAGTTCTTTATATAAGTTGTCCCATTGCCTTCTTGCCTGCATGATTTCTTTCGAGTAGTCCGAGCTTATTCTTATTGGCTCTCCTTTGTAGGCAACTTTTCGTTTATCCCTCGCTCTTATAATTCTGTCTTTATCTTTGGCTTTGGCAAGTTTGATTATAATATGTCATGGTTACTTTCTTTTAATAGCTACCTTATGTGGAGTTCGATGACCATCTTGGATAGATATCTTCTCATCTTTCACAATATAAGGGAAGTTTTCTGCCAACAAATCTTCAACAATTCTCTCTGTCTTTTCTGTTATCCCTCCCTGTTCTGGTACTCCAATCACTCGTAGGTTATTTCACTTTATAAAGTCTCACATGATTCTTAAGGTTTCTCCTTTTTTTTTTAATTTTTTTATCTGATTTTTCTTCAAATATATTAGTGCCAAGTGCTAATCTTCAAGTTCAGAAATCCTGCATTCCACTAGCTCAAATCTGCTTCTCTGACTTTCTACTGAGTTGTCTAATTCTGTAATTTTATTGTTACTCTTCTGAATTTCTTATTGCTATCTGTCTATGGATTTTTCCAGCTTATGAAATTTTTCATTATGTTCCTGAATAATCTTTAATTTCTTCAATTTCTTTATCTCTGTGTTCCTTGGCTTGTTCTGCATATTGCCTCATTTCCTTCCTGATATCTTGAAGGGTTCTGTATAATAATCTTTGTGTTCTACCCCTGGTAATTCCAGGAAAGCTCTTTCATCTAGAAGATCCCTGGATTCTTTCTTTTGAGAGCTTGTTGAGGTGATCATGCTCTGTTTCTTTATGTGAGTTGATATTGACTGTTGTCTCTGAGCCATCTGTAAGTTATTATAATAGCTTATTTTATGTTTGCTTACTGTGTTGTAGCTTCTTGCTTTGTTTTGTTTTGATATGCACACATGGTTTGCTTGAGTGAGCCGGCTTGATTATTTTCATCCTTGAAGCTCTGACGTCCTGTCCCCAGATCGCTAGAGCTCTTATCAGGTATATCAGTCTAGGAGTCCATTCACTTTTCTTGTATGAATTCAATTCGGGTCTCCAGGTAGCTGATCATGAAATGTGTGGTACAGGCTCTGTCCTACAGTCTTAGAGGCACAGGGGTGATTGGTGTAGGTACCGGTATCTGGTTGCAGCAGAGGGTCACACTCTGAACAAGGCTGGGGGCTGAGAATCATCCCCCACATGTCTCTGAGGAAAGTGTGTCCCTGTTCCCTAGAGTATACAGGGGTTGGGTTCTGCAGACAGACCAAGGGCACCCAATGATTTTGGGTATAAGGACTGGGAGGTATCAGTTATCCTTGGACCCCTGTCATGGGTGGCTGGTGACCTGAGTGGAGCTACTACTCCTTAGGCCCCAGATGTTCGTAGGTCAGGACACTTTTTAATAGGCAAACCAATGTCAAACATCAAACACCCACCTCTCTGCCACACAGCTGAAATGGTTGGAGTCTGCCAACAAGGGCCTATTCTCCTGAAATAGGCCCACACAGTCCATGCAGAGGGGAAAGGTACTCAAAGTCCACGGACTGTTTATGCCTGGACAGGAGCTGCTTCTGTCCTGAGCTGTCACAGTTAGTGGACCTGGCAAATTATCTTTTCCCCCTGTTGTGAATTTATTCCTTCTCCAAGGCCCGGAAGATGGCTCTAGGCACTCAACAGGTCCTATTTCAGGCCCAGGGAAGTCAGCCACTGAAGCTGGCTTTGGGGAGAGAGGCCATGGTAAAATATACGCAATTACTTAGCTTTTGCCTAGAGCGCTGCTCTTCTCTGGTTCCAGAGGTGTGAGCAGGCTCTGTGACTGGCTGCTTCTCCCTGAGAAAACTGTGGCTGAACATCCGCTGCCACCGCTCCTGGGAATGGTGCCTTAGGGCTCCCTGCAATTCAGGTCTGGTAACTCCTCTCCGCTTCTGAACTGTCTCTTCCTCCCCCTGCCCCTCAGTTCGTTTTCTAAGCTTTCCTTTGATGTTCAGGGCTCCTAGCTTATCATAAATATACTCATTTCACTTGTTTTTTTGGGTCTTTGTTGTAAAGAGGTCTAGCCCAAAGTGTCCTTCTATTCCACTGTCTTGGCTCGCCTCCTGGTGTCTAAATTTGAATAATAGTAGTATTAACTCATCTTCCTTTTAGGAGTATAGATATTACCCTATCACTGACAGCATTGTACTTCAGGATAGATCATGAAATGTTCTTTTTGACAATGAATGCAATGCATTCCACTTCTGTTGGTTGTTCCCAGCATAGTAGATCATATGACTGTCTAACTCAAAATGGCCAATACCAGTCCATTTAAACTTAGTAATGACTAGAATGGAGCCCTGGTGGTATAGTGGTTAAAAGCTTGGCAGCTAACTAAAAGGTCGACAGTTCAAATCCACCAGCCGCTTCTTGGAAACCCCATGGGGCAGTTCTGCTCTGTTCTATAGGGTCACTATGAGTTGGAATCAACTCAACTGCAAAGGATACAGGTAATGACTAGAATATCCATTGTCAACCATCCCATTTCATTTTGATGATTTCCAATTTTCCTTAATTCATATTTCATATTTCATACGTTCATAGGCATTACTTCTTAGTTTGTCCTACCACATAAGCAAATGTAGGCCCTGAAAGCTTTACTCTAGCGACGTCATTAAGTTCGACTTTACTTTGAGGAGGAAGTACTTTTCCAGTCATATTTTGAGTGCCTTCCAACCTGAGGGGCTCATTTTCTAGTACTGTAAAAGACAATGTTCGATTGTTATCCATATGGTACTGAAGGAAGAATTTCAGGCTACACTGAAGGCATTGGTGAAAAAACAAGGCTCTAGGAATTGACGGAATACCACTTGAGATCCTTCAACAAACCAGTGCAATGCTGGAAGCGCTTACTCTTCTATGCTAAGAAATTTGGATGACTGCTACCTGGCCAACCTACTGGAAGAGATCCATATTTGTGCCCATTCCAAAGAAAGGTGATCCAAGGGAATGCAGAAATTATCGAACAATATCATTAATGTCACATGCAAGTAAAATTTTACTGAAGATAATTGATAATTAAAAATGGCTGCAGCCATACATTGACAGGAAACTGCCAGAAATTCAAGCCAGATTTTGAAAGGACATGGAATGAGGGATATCATTGCTAATGTCAGATGGATCTTGTCTGAAAGCAGAGAATACTATAAAGATGTATATTATTATTGACTATGCAAAGACATTTGACTGTGTGGATCATAACAAACTGTGGATAACATTGCAAAGAATGGGAATTCCTGAACACGTAATTGCAGTCATGGGAACCTGTAGATAGATTGAGAGACAGCTGTTCAAACAGAACAAAGGGATAGTGCCTCGTTTAAAATTGGAAAAGGTATGCATCAGGGTTATATCCTTTCACCATACTTTTTCAGTCTATATGCTCATCAAATAATACAAGAAGCTGGACTAAATGAAGAAGAATGCAGTATTAGGATTGAAGGAAGACTCAATGACAACCTGCAAAATGCAGAAGATGCAACCTTGCTTGCCAAAAGCAAAGACAACTTGAAGCAATTAATGATGAATATCAAAGACTACAGCCTTCAGTGTATATTATGCTTCAACATAAAGAAAACAAAAATCCTCACAACTTGACCAATAAGCAACATCATGATAAATGAAGAAAATGTTGAAGTTGTCAAGAATTTCATTTTACCTGGGTCAACAATCAATGCTCATGGAAGCAGCAGTCAAGAAATCAAATGACATATTGCATTTGGAAGATCTGTTATAAAAGACCTCTTTAAAATGTTAAAAAAAAAGAAGGAAAGATGTCACTTTGATGACTAAGGTTTGCATAACCCAAGGTATGGTATTTTTAATCACATCACATGCATGGGAAAGCTGGACAGTGAAAAAGGAAGACTGAAGAAGAGTCAACAACTTTGAATTGTGGTGTTGGTGAAGAATATTGCATATACTATGGACTGCCAGAAGAATGAACAAATCAGTGTTGTAGGAAGTACATTCAGAATGTTCCTTAGAGGCAAGGATGGGAAGACTTTGTCTTACTTACTTTGGACATGTTACCAGGAAGGATCAATTCCTGGAGAGGGACATCATGCTTGGTAACCCAAAACCCTAGAATCAGCAAAAAGGAGGAAGACCATCAACAGTATGAATTGACACATTGCCTACAGTAATGGGCTCGAACATACCTACTATTGTGAAGATGGTGCAGAACCTTGGCAATATTTCATTGTATCATACATAGGGTTGCTATGAATCAAAGCAGACTGGACAGCACCTAACAAGAACAGCTTTTAAGTAAAAGTTCTACTTAACAAATCACCTTTATTTAATTTGGCAAGTGACAATGTTATCTCTTATGTTTTCATCTTATTATATACCTTAGCTTTATACAGTATTAGGAGCCCTGGTGATGCAGTGGTTAAGAGTTTGGCTACTAATCAAAAGGTCAGCAGTTTGAATCCACCAGCCACTCCTTGGGAACCCTATGGGGCACTTCTACTCTGACCTATACAGTCTCTATGAGTGGAAATTGACTTAATGGCAATGGGTTTGGTTTTGGTTATACAATATTATAGTTATGAGCTTCATAGTAATACATTTCCCATTATAAAATGCACTGTCATAACCCACTTCATATTTGAATAATTACTTTAAAGGTAGATCAGAAAACTTGTGAGCGCCTGACAAAATTGTTTCTTCCCCACACTGCGTCACTATGGTTTTACACTTATCAACCAAAAAAACCAAACCTGTTGTCGTTGAGTGGATTCCGACTCATAAAAAACAAAACAAACAAACAAAAAAACACTGCCATAACAACCCTATAGAACAGAGTAGAACTGCCCCACAGAGTTTCCAAGGAGTGCCTGGTGGATTCAAACTGCCAGCTTCTTGGTTAGCAGCCGTAGTACTTAACCACTTTGCCACCAGGGTTTCCTTCTTACCCATAGTGACCTTATAGGACAGAGTAGAACTGCCTCTTAGAGTTTCCAAGGAGCTCCTGGTGGATTCGAACTGCAGACTGTGTGGTTAGCAGCTGTAGCTCTTAACCACTATGCCACCAGGGTTTCCTATTACCTGATAACATTTAACCAATTCCTCTGTTTTTCTGAGCCTCAGTTTCCTTACCCATAAAATATAATCCAGTTGACATGATTCATGGTGATCCCAAGTCTGTCAGAGGAAAACTATGCTCCACAGGGTTTTCAACTGCTGATTTTTCAGTCCCTCCTTTAGAAGTGCCTCTGGGTGAACTCAAACCGTCAACCTTTTGGTTAGCAGTTGAGCGTGGCATCACCTAGGAAGTCCCTATAAAATATGAATTAAATCAATTGCTATCTCATAGGGCTTCTGTAAGAATGAGATAGCACATACCTGACACTTTCACTGAACACTCGTTAACAACCACCACAACAACAATAACAGTACTCATTGTCTTATAACAGTAGTTTGAAGAAATTTTATGAGGTGAAACAGTTTAAAATTTTTAAGGTCATTTAAGATTCAAGTTTGGATTTTTTATAATTATCTATAGTGCAATCCCACCTGGGATTAAAATGAAATTAAAATATTTAAATTTATGAAATGTACACACTTTGATTAGAAATGAAAGCTAACATCGTACAGTATAATTTAAGAAAACTCAAATCATACACTCCCATTTCCTTTCCCAAATATTTTTAAATATTTTTCATTTTGAAATAGTTATAGATTCATCTGCAATTGTAAGAAATACTACAGAGAAATCCTGTGTGATCTTCACTCAGTTTCTCCCAGTGGTAACATCTTGTAAAACTGTAGTACAGTATCACAACCAGGATATTGACATTGATACAATTCACTGATCTTGCTCACATTTCACCAGTTTTTCTTGTGCTCAGTGTGTGTGTATGCATGTGTGTATGTCTTCTAGGCAATTTTATCGCATGTGTAAATTTGTGTGATCACCACCACAGTAAAGATAAAGAACAACTCAGTCATGAAGTGATCCCTCATGCTGCCATTTTATAACTACATACACATGGTTATCTTTAGTGTACATATTCCTCCTTCTTTTGGTCTATTGACCAGGTGAAATAGGCTAGATGCATTCAGCCCCTCCTACCATAAATAGAATATGCAGTATTAACCTTTTGGGATTTTTTTTTTTCACTCAGCTGCATTCCTTGGAGATTCAGTCAGGTTGTTGTGTGCATCAACTTCCATTTCAGTACACCTTTCGTAAAGGTATTATTCATAAAAGGGGTACTGTCATTAGAACAAGAAGGTTTGGAATTGAGCAAAAATCATTGTTGAAGTAAGGTTTGTTTCAGAATACCATGATTTCAAAAATATCTGCAAAATACGTAGTGGATATCTTCTGTAAAAGTAAGATTGATTTGAAAATATACAGAATGACTATTAGGACAGGTTTGAATACATATTGCTTATCATTGTTTAGCACAGAATATAAAGTTGAAATTAATAACTCATAAGGGTATGATGTGATATTCCAAGTCTTATATTTTGTGATTTTATCTTAAATATCTTTAAATAAAAAGCAACTTTAATTTAAAAAATAAAAATTTGTTTGAAATTGTGCCTACTAATTACTTGAACCAAGACCTATTACAACAAATATCCCTCTGTTAATTAAAATTTAAGACTTATTTTTACTTGCACCATAATCAACCAAAAAGAAGATAGAAATTTAGTGTAGTGACTTTGTGGTACTAAATGTAGTAGAACTAGTCTAGAAGAAACATAAGAATGTATACTTGTGACTGGCAAAGGCAATAGCTAAAAGATTTTTATACTGAAGGGCTTAATCATAATTCACTACAAGGCAATGATTTATGTTAATCTATTTTAAATATCTGTCATTTACAAACACATGCTTAAAATGTCTATTTAGATTAAATTATTTCTTAATAACTAATTAAATCATTAAAACATTTTAAGGACAAATATTTTATTTCAAAATGCCTCAAAGATTAAGTAAACATTGGCAAAAAGGTCTAGGAGTTTATTCTGATTCTTGTGAGACAATTTTCCTCTGTGTTCTCAAATGTTGCCTCCCTAAGCACAACTTTAATTTCACCTTCAAGTTTATTTTCCTATAATGAACTTTCATGAACTTCTGGTTTCTTATTTATATATCATACTTGCTTAAGTATGGAACTGTGCCTTCTAAAAAGCAAGATTAAATCTGAAGTGAAATCTAACCTGAAAATCTAGGAAAAGCCATGTGCTAATGTGTATAAAATGAAAACAGAGCTCTGAATAAATCTAGTCTTCCTTTTATGTTTTGGTTACTCTCTTATCACTGTGCCATATTGTGGAGGAAATCCTTTCAATAAATTTTATTTCTTCTTACCTTTCCATTCTATTCCACAGGTGTCTACTGAACTTTGAGGATTTTTCTTTACACCCCTGCTGTCATTTCCAAGTTTTGATGTAAATTCCTATGGATTAGTGAATGATGATCATTTGTTGTTTACTTTTTTTCATAATTTGTTCTTTCTATTCTTAGGAGGATTTCAATCATTTGGAAAGCACCCAGTGAATGTCTCCTGTATGCTAGGTTTGGTGATAAGGAACATGAGAGTCTGTGGGAAAATCCCTTATTCACATTTGAGTTTCAATGATTTCATATGTAGAATATGGATAATACTACTACTTACCCCTCAGATTGAAAGAAATTTAACACACACTAATTCCTTTTCAGAGCCCTGGTGGTGAAGTGATTAATAGTTTAGTTGATGACTAAAAGGTTGGCAGTTTGAATCCACCAGCTTCTCCTTGGAAACCCTATGGGACAGTTCAACTCTGTCCTATAGGGTCACTACGAGTCAGTATTGACTCAATGACAACAGTTTTTTTTTTTTTTTAATCCCTTTCATCTTCTCCACTTCTTTGCTGGAATGTTGTTGGAGAATACTGTCCTGAAACTGAGGAGGTGTAGTCTAGTTCAAGTTTTTGTGCTTGAGCCGTCTTGACTTTGACGACAGTTCAGCAATCTTATTTTACATTCCTCATTTACTCCCAGGCTCATGTTTCAAAACTACCATGTCCTTTCCCCCCAAACCCCATTTCCTTTTTGAATCCTTCAAGATGATGACTTCAAATCTTTCTTTATTAAGCTTTGAGGTAATTTTTTTTCATCTACCTCTTCTTCACCTAAAAATGACATGTTATGTGCATCAGTTTTCATATCCTTCCCTCTTGTACCTCTCTTTAATCTGTGTTCTTGTCCTCATCTTCTCTTGCCATAAAAGCCCATCTTCCTATATTTATTCTCTGACTCTTCAACCAGATTCAGTCTTTCTTTTCTTTTAGCTCTTTCTTTCTACTCTGCTTTAGTATAGGCACGTGTTTTACCGTGTTTCAAAGACTCTTTGCTTGGTTTTTCTACCCTTGTTAATTACTGTTCCACTATTGCTCATCTTTTAACTGCCTATGCTCTTTGCATGAGTTATTCATAAGCAGCACCTTTCTTTCCTTGCTACTGACTGTAATGAATCTCTAATTTCCTTCTCCAATTTTTCACAGAAATGGCCTACCTTTTAGCCAAATCAAATGCTCAGGTCCTTAATCCATTTTTTTCTTTTTCCTTAATTTAATATTTGAATAGGTAATGAAAACACATAGGCCAAACATCAATATTTTATAAAAATGTGTATATATACACAGGGTTCTCATTTCCCACCCCTGTTCTCATTAATCATGTTTACTCCTTTCACACCCAACATGGGATATTACTTTTGGTAGTTTTTTGTGCATCCTTCCAGTATTTCTTTATGAAAATACAAGCAAACTTGGATATTCTTATTTTATTCCCATTTTACACAAAATATAGCATACTATACACGTTGCTCTGTATTTTTTTCACTTAACATGTCTTTGCAATACATAGTTGAATTGGCAAAAGTCGTGTGATAGATACATTTACAACAACACCAAAAAAAAAAAAGAGTAGCTGCTGAGGCTGCTTATGAACAACAAAACACCTCATAGGATTTGGTTACTTGGTTTGAAGGTTTAGGGCCATGGTTTCATGAGACATCCCAGTTGTGATGGTTAAGGTTGTGTGTCAACTTGGCTGAGCCATGATTCTCAGTGGTTTGATAGTCATGTGATGGTGTCATGACTTCCATGTCGAGATTTGATATTATGTGATCACCTCTGTGACAGGATCTGCTGGGAGCAGCTAACCAGCTGAAAAGGAGTTTCTTTGGGAGTGTGGCCTGCATTGAATATAAGTGGATATTATGTAAAGTCTTGTGGGATTTTGTTCCTTCTGGATCCTGCAGCTGGCTCCTATTCATCTAATCTCCAACTCTTGGTACTTGAGCTAACACCTTACCTGCTGTCTTGTCTGCTGATTTTGGGGATTCGTCGACCTTCGCAGCCTGTGAACAAGAGCCCTGCTCTCCGACCTGCCAATCTGGGTTTCCCAGCCCTGGTGGCTACCTGCATCAGGAGAAGCGTCCGTTCTAACCCACGGACTTGGAATGTTCCAGCCTCTACAACCACGTGAGCCATTTCCTTGATATAAATCTCTGTCTAAATATATATTTATACACTTTACTGGTTTTGCTTCTTTAGAGAACCCAGCCTGAAATACCAGTTAATAGGCCTAATATCGTGTTTATTGTTTCTGTTCTAACTTGTAGTTTGTTGTGTAGTGCCTGGGGTTTTAAAATCTTTCAAGCAGCCATCCAAAGCACAATTGGTCTCTATTCACCTGGAGCAATAGAAGAAGAAGGTGAGTCAGGAATAAGAGGAGGAAACATAATGTGTGGCTAATTGCCTCCATGAACAACTGCCTCTTTTGCCATGAGACCAGAAGAACTGCATGGTGCCCTGCAACCATTACTGAACATTTTGTTCAATGATTCTAGACAGTAATCCTCATCAAAAGGGTGAAAATGGAGACCAGTATTTCAAATCCAGAATTTCTGGAGCCATGGAGGTTGGATGAACCCGTGAAAATATTGCCCTGAGATAACTTAAATCTTAAAACTTGATCCAAAAATATTCCCTGAGGTCTTCTTAAAACTGAACGATTGTTTAGCTTGTCTGCTTTGAGCATTGTGCTCTTTTAATATTTATCTATATGGGATCAAATAGACAACAGCAACTCAAAAGATTTGATAGGAAACTAAGGAGACAGTGAGTTTCCTAATGGGGGAAGAACAATTCACAAAAGGAGGATAAGGATGGTTGCACAGTTGAAGAATGTAATCAGTGTCACAGAACTGTACATGTAGAAATTGTTGAATTGGTTTATGTTCTACTGTGTATATTCTCAACAAGAAAAATAAAATATTTAAAAAAGCTTTTTTTACTCATATTTTCTCATGTGTATTTGAGATTATATCTGGAATTTCTAGTTTGTTAAAATGGTCTGAGTTAGTATTACACTAATTTAATTACTTAAATTTATAGTATTTCCTTGTCTGGTATGGCTGGTGACAAACACCTCATTGCCCTTACTTTTTATCATTTTCCTGGCTATGTTTTTAGATAGGCTTTATTTATTAGAGCACTTTTAGGTTTACAAAAAAAACTGTTTAGAAAATACGGTGAGTTCCTACGTGTTCCTCTGCACCTCATGCATGCTCTTTCTCCTATTATTAACATCTTGCATTTGTGTGGGGTGTTTGTTATAATTGATAAACTAATACTGATAATTACCAGTTTTTATTATGCTTTAGGTGAAAGTTTACAGAGCAAATTAGCTTCTCATTAAAAAATTTATACACAAATTGTTTCATGACATTGGTTGCAATCCTGTGTTGTGTCAGCACTTTTCCCCTTTCCCTTTCCATCCTGGGTTCTCCAGTGCCATTCCTCTAGTTTTCCTGTCCCTTCCCGCCTTCTTGTCTTTGTTTTTAGACAGGTATGCCCATTTGATCTCCTATACTTGATTGATTTAAGAAATGCATTTCTCAATTGTAGTATTGTTTGTTTTATAAAACCAAAACCAAACCCACTGCCGTCGAGTTGATTCCAACTCATAGCGATCTTTGTTTTATAGACCTCCCTAATCTTTGGCTGAAAAGTGAACTTTGGGAGTGGCTTCAATTCTGAGTTAGAGAGGTATCATGGATTGAACTGTGTCCCCCCAAAATATCTGTCAAATGGGTTAGGCCATGATTCCCAGTATTGTATGATTAACTACCATTTTATCATCTGATGTGATTTCCCTATGTGTTGTAAATCCTGTCACTATGATGTAATAAGATGAACTAGCAGCAGTTATACTGATGAGATCTACAAGATTAGACAGTGTTTTAAGCCAATCTATTTCAAGATATAAAAGAGAGAAGCGAGCAGAGAGACATGGGGATCTCATACCACCAAGAATGAAGAGCAGGTGTGCGTGTCCTTTGGACCCGGGGTTGCTGCCCTGAGAAGCTTCTAGACCAGGGGAAGATTGAAGAAAAGGACCTTCCTCTAGAGCCGAGAAGAGAAAGCCTTCCCCTGGAGCCAGTGCCCTGAATTCAGACTTCTAGCCTACTGGACTGTGAGAGAATAAACTTCTCTTTGTTAAAGCCATCCTCTTGTGGTATTTCTGTTATAGCAGCACTAGATAACCAAGACAAAAGATGTCAGGGGGGCATAGTCTTTGGAGTTCCTCTAGTATCTGTCAGACCAGTAAGTCTGGTCTTTTTTGTGAATTTGATCTTTTGTTCTACATTTTTCTCCTGCTCTGTCCAGGACCCTCTGTTGTAATCCCAGTCAGAGCAGTAGGTGTGGGTAGCTGGGCACCATCTACTTTTTCTGGTCTCAGGCTGTGTAGACTGTGGTTCATGTGGTCCATTAGTCCTTTAGACTAATTGCTCCCTTGAGTCTTTGGTTTTTTTCACTTTCCTTTGCTAAGGAGTAAAAGAGACCGATAGTTGTACCTTAGACAGCTGCTCTCAAGTTTTTAAGACCCCAGACACTACTCACCAAAGTAGGATGTAGAACACTGTCTTTAAGAACCATGCTGTACCAATTGATGTAGATGTCCCCTGAGTCTATGGTCCTTTGCCTCCAAACTTGGGAACTTCATCCTGTGAGGTGTTTAGTTATGTCCAAGAAGTTTTCCTGACTGTGCCACTTGTGTGCTCTATTGTCTACATTAATATATGAGGATTATCTGCAGTCATATATTTAGAAATGTTTACCACCAAACCTGTATCTGCTGGTAGGTGTGCTCTCTTACCCCCCCTCACCTCTTGACATATCTATCAATCTATGCAACCAGTCGTAAATTATTTTTTGTTGCCTCTATTGAAGGATTATCTATGCTAGAGTACTTACAATAAAAAAAATACTTGTCCTTTATTCCTGCATTCCTCTCAGTGTCCTCTCTTGCCTTTGTCATGGTGTGCTGACTTCTCCCACAACGTGTGTTGCCTTTCTCTTCACCAATATTAACACTTATTTACTATCTTTCTGGTAATTTTCCCTCCCTCCCCCTCCCATCCCTGGTAACTATCAATGAGGTTTTTTTTTTCTTATGTGTAAATCTTTTGTTGTTACTTTATACTAGTGGTCTCATACAATTTTTGTCTTTTTGTGATTGACTTATTTCACTCAACATGATGCCCTCCAGATTCATCCATGTTGTGAAATGTTTTGTTCCAATCTCCCCACACTCTCACCAACACTTGTCATTTTGTTTGTTTTTTAATTAGTACCAGTAATGTTGGGGTGAGATTATATCTCATAATAGTTTTTTTTTCCATTTTTTATTGTACTTTAAGTGAAAGTTTACAATTCAAGTCAGTTTCTCATACAAAACTTATACACACATTGTTATGTGACCCTAGTTGCTCTCCCTCCTATGTAACAGCACACTCCTCCTCTCCACCCTGTAATCCCCTTGTCTAGTCAGTCAGCTCCTGTACCCCTCTACCTTCTCATCTTGCCTCCAGACAGGAGCTGTCCACATAGTCTCATGTTTCTACTTGAGCCAAGATCACTCATCACCAGTATCATTTTCTGTCTTATAGTCCAGTCCAATCCCTGTCTGAAGAGTTGGCTTTGGGAATGGTTCCAGTCTTGGGCTAACAGAGAGCCCGGGGGGTCATGATCCCTGGGGTCCCTCCAGTCTCAGTCCTACCATTAAGTCTAGTCTTTTCACTAGAATCTGAGGTCTGCATCCCACTGTTCTCCTGCTCCATCAGGGACTCTCTGTTGTGTTCCCTGTCAGGGCAGTATTTGGTGGTAGCCAGACACCATCTAGTTCTTTCACTCTCAGGCTGATGTGGTCCCTGGCTTATTTAGCCCTTTCTGTCTCTTGGGCTCATATTTACCATATGTCTTTGGTGTTCTTCATTCTCCTTTGCTCCAGCTAGGTTGAGACCAGTTGATACATCCTTGATGGCCGCTTGCTAACGTTTAAGACCCCAGACGCCACTCACCAAAGTGGGATGCAGAACGTTTTCTTAATACATTTTGACCTAGATGTCCCCTGAAACCATGGTCCTCAGACCCCAGTCCCTGCTTCTCTGGCCTTTGAAGCGTTTGGATGTATTCAGGAAACTTCTTATCTTTTGGTTTAGTACACTTGTGCTGACTTCCCCTGCATTGTGTGTTGTCTTTCCCTTCACCTAAAATAGTTCTTGTCTACTATCTAATTAGTGAGTACCCCTCTCCCTCCTTCTCCACCCTCGTAACCATCAAAGAATATTTTCTTCCATGTTTAACTTTTCTTGAATTCTTATAATAGTGGTCTCATACAATATTTGTCTTTTTATAACTGACTAATTTCATTCAGCATAATGCCTTCCAGATTCCTCCATGTTATGTTTCACAGATTCATCATTGTTCTTAATCATTGCACAGTATTCCGTTGTGTGAGTATACCATAATTTATTTATCCATTCATCTGTTGATGGGCACCTTGGTTGCTTCCTTCTTTTTGCTATTGTAAACAGTGCTGCAATGAACATGGGCGTGCATGTATCTGTGTGAGGGTTCTTATTTCTCTAGGATACATTCCAAGGAGTGGGATTGCTGGATTTTTTGATGGTAGTTCTAGCGTACCTTTTGAAGGAAGTGACAAATTGATTTCCAAAGTGGTTATACCATTTTACATTCCCACCAGCAGTGTATAAGTGTTCTGGTCTCTCTGCAACCTCTCCAACATTTATTTTTTTGTTGTTTTTTGGATTAATGCCAGCCTTGTTGGAGTGAAATGGGAACTCAATGTAGTTTTGATGTGGATTTCTCTAATGGCTAACAATCGTGAACATTTCCTCATGTATCTGTTAGCCGCCTGAATGTCTTCTTTGGTGAAGTGCCTGTTCATATCTTTTGCCCATTTTTTAATTGGGTTATTTGTCTTTTTGTTGTTAAGTTTTTGCAGATCATGTAGATTTTAGAGATAACACACTGATTGGATTTCTGGTAGCCAAAAACTTTTTCCCAGTCTGTAGGTAGTCTTTTTACTCTTTTGGTGAAGTCTTTGGATGAGTATAAGTGTTAGGAGCTCCCAGTTATCTAGTTTCTCTTCTGGTGTTTGTGCATTGTTAGTAATGTTTTGTATACTGTTTATGCCATGTATTAAGGCTCCTATCATTATCCCTATTTTCTCTTCCATGATCTTTACCATATTAGATTTTATATTTAGGTCTTTGATCCATTTTGAGTTAGTTTTTGTGCATGGTGTTAGGCATGGGTCTTTTTTCATTTTTTTTTTTTTTGCAGATGGATATCTTCATTATAGTTTTGATTTGCATCTCTCTAATTGCTAATGATAGCAAACATTTCTTCATATGTTCGTTAGCAGCCTGAATGTCTTCTTTGGTGAAGTGTCTGTTCATATGCTTTGACCATTTTTTATTTGAATTATTTGTCTTTTTTTTGTTGAGGTGTTGAAGTTTTCTATAGATTTTGGAAAATAGGCCCTTGTCAGATATGTAGTAGCCAACAATTATTTTCCCCACCTGTAGGTTCTCTTTTTACTCTTTTGGCGAAGTCTTTTGTTGAGCGTAAGTGTTTAATTTTTAGGAGGTCCTACAGTTCATTTTCTCCTGTGTGTGCACTTTTAGTGATGTGTGGTGTTCTATTTATGCCATATATTAGGACCTCTATCATTGTCCCTAGTTTTTCCTCCATGATCTTTATAGTTTCAGGCCTTTGATCCATTCTAATTTTGTTTTTATGTATGGTGTGAGGTATGGGTCCTGTTTCACTTTTCTACAGATAGATATCCAATTTTTCCACCAACATTTGTTGAAGAGACTGTCTCTTCCCCATTCAAAAAAACTTTGGTTCTTTGTAGAAGATCAGCTCTCCATAGGTGAATGGATTTATATCTGGGTTCTCAATACTGTTCCATTGTTCTGTGTGTCTGTTGTACCAGTACCAGGCTATTTTGACTACAGTGGATATATAGTAGGTTCTGAGATCAGATAGTGTGAGGTCTCCTACTTTGTTCTTTTTTAATAAAGCTTTATTTATTCAGGGCCTTTTTCCCTTCCACGTAAAGTTAGTGATTAGTTTTTCCATCTCAGTGAAGAATGCTGTCGGGATTTGGATTGGGATTGCATTATATCTATATGTTGCTTTGGGTGTTGTTGTTAGGTGAGGTTGAGTTGGTTCTGACTCATAGTAACCCTATGCACGACAAAATGAAACACTGCCCGGTCCTGCGCCATCCTCACAATTGTTGCTATGCTTCAGCCGCCTATTGCAGCCAGTGTGTCAATCCATCTTATGGAGGATCTTCCTCTTCCTAACTGACCCTCCACTTTAGCAAGCATGTTGTCCCTTTCCAGGGGCTGATCCCTCCCAACAACATGTCCAAAGTGTGTGAGATGTAGTGTCACCTTCTTTACTTCTAAGGAACATTCTGGTTGTACTTCTTCCAAGACAGATTTGTTTGTTCTTTGGGCAGTTCATGATATATACAATATTCTTTGCCAACACCGCAATTCAAAGACGTCAATTCTTTTTCAGTCTTCCTTATTCATTGTCCAGCTTTCGCATGCATATGAGATGATTAAAAACACCATGGCTTGGGTCAGGAACACCTCAGTCCTCAAGGAGACATGTTGCTTTTTAACACTTTAAAGAGGTTTTTTGCAGCTGATTTGCCCAATGCAATGCATCTTTTGATTTCATGACTGCTGCTTCCATGGGTGTTGATTGTGGATCCAAGTAAAATGAAAGCCTTGACAATCTCAATCTTTTCTCCGTTTATCAGGATGTTAGTTATTGGTTCAGTTCTGAGGATTTTTGTTTTCTTAATGTTGAGGTGTAATCTGTACTGAAGGCTGTGGTCTTTTTTAATTAATTAATTATTTTTTTGTGCTTTATGTGAAAGTTTATAAATCAAGTCACTCTCTCATACAAAAACTTATATACACCTTGCTATCTACTCCTAGTTGCTCTCCCCTTAATGAGACAGCACACACCTCCTCTGCACCCTGTATTCCATGTGTCCATTCAGCCAGCTCCTGTCCCCATTTGCCTTCTCATCTAGCCTCCAAACAGGAGCTGCCCACATAGTCTCATATGTCCACTTGAGCCAAGAAGCTCACTCCTCGCCAGTATCATTTTCTTTCTTATACTTCAGTCCAATCCCTGTCTGAAGAGTTGACTTTGGTAATGGTTCCAGTCTTGGGCTAGCAGAAGGTCTGGGAACCATGACCTCTGGGGTCCCTCTAGTCTCAGTCAGACCATTAAGTCTGGTCTACTTATGAGAATTTCAGGTCTGCATCCCATGTTCTCCTGCTCCCTTAGGGGTTCTCTGTTGTGTTCCCTGTCAGGGCAGTCGTCGGCTATACCTGGGCACCACCTAGTTCTGTTCTCAGGCTGATGTAGTCTCGGGTTTACTTGGCCCTTTCTTTCTCTTGGGCTCATATCTACCTTTGCCTTTGTTGTTTTTCATTCTTCTTTGCTCCAAGCGAGTTGAGACCAATTGATTTATCTTAGATGGCCTCTTGCTAGCATTTAAGACCCCAGACACCACTCACCAAGGTGGGAAGCAGAATGCTTTCTTAATACATTTTGTTTTGCCAATTGGCCTAGATGTCCCCTGAGACCATGGTCCCCAGACCCCGGCCCCTGCTACTCTGGACTTCGAAGCTTTCAATTGTATTCAGGAAACTTTGCTTTTGGTTTAGTCCAGTTGTGCTAACCTCTCTTGTATTGTGTTGTCTTTATCTTCACCTAAATTAGTTCTTGTCTACTATCTAATTAGCGAATACACCCTCCCTCCCTCCCCACCCTGTGACTATCAAAGAATAATTTCTTCTGTGTTTAAACTATTTCTTGAGTTTTTGTAGTAGTGGTCTCATACAATATTTGTCCTTTTGCAACTGACTAATTTCACTCAGCATAATGCCTTCCAGATTGCTCCATGTTATGAAATGTTTGACAGATTCATCATTGTTCTTTATCATTGCCCAGTATTCCATTGTGTGAATATAACATAATTTATCCATTCATCCATTGATGGGCACCTTGGTTGCTTCCTTCTTTATGCTATTGTAAACAGTGCTGCAATGACCATGAGTTTGCATATATCTGTTTGTGTGAAGGCTCTTATTTCTCTGGGATACATTCCAAGAAGTGGGATTGCTGGATCATGTGGTAGCTCTATTCTAGCTTTTTAAGGAAGCGCCAAATCGATTTCCAAAGTGGTTGCACCATTTTACATTCCCACCAACAGTGTATGTGTTGGAGTGAAATGGTATCTCATTGTAGTTTTGATTTGCATTTCTCTAATGGCTGATGATCGTGAACATTTCTTCATGTATCTGTTAGCTACCTGAATATCTTATTTGGTCAAGTGTCTCTTCATATCCTTTGCCCATTTTTAAATTGGGTTATTTATCTTTTTGTTGTTGAGTTTTTGCAGTATCATGTAGACTTTAGAGATCAGGTGACAATTGGAATCGTTGTAGCTAAAAGTTTTTTCCCAGTCTGTAGGTAACCTTTTGACTCTTTTGGTGAGGTCTTTAGATGAGCATAAGTGTTTGATTTTTAGGAGCTCTCACTTATTTAGTTTTTCTTCTGGTGTTTGTGCGTTGTTAGTAATGTTTTGAATACTGTTTATGCCATGTATTAGGGCTCCTAGCATTGTCCCTCTTTTTTCTTCCATGACTTATCATTTAAAAATTTATATTTATGTTTTTGATCCATTTTGAGTTAGTTTTTTTGCATCGTGTGAGGTAGGGGCCTTGTTTCATTTTTTTGCAGATGAATATCCAGTTATACCAGCACTACTTGTTAAACAGATTGTCTTTTCAACCATTTAGCAGACTTTGGGCCTTTGCCAAATATTAGCTGCTTGTATGTGGATGGATTTATGTCTAAATTCTCAATTCTGTTCCATTGGTCTATGTACCTGTTGTACCAATATCAGGCTGTTTTGACTGCTGTGGTGGTATAATAGGTTCTAAAATCAGGAGAGTGAGGCCTTCCACTTTGTTCCTCTTTTTCAGTAATGCTTTACTAATCTGGAACCTCTTTCCCCTCCATATGAAATTTGTGATTTGTTTCTCCATCTCATTAGAAAATGTCATTGGAATTCAGATTGGAATTGCATTGTATGTATAGTTTGCTTTAGGTAGAATAGACATTTTTACAATGTGGAGTCTTCCTATCCATGAGCAAGGTATGTTTTTCCACTTATGTAAGTCTTTTTTGGTTTCTTGCAGTACTGTCTTGTAATTTTCTTTGCATAAGTCTTTTATATCTCTGGTTAGATATATTCCTAAGTATTTTATCTTCTTGGTGGCTATTGTAAATGGTATTGATTAGGTGATTTTCATTTCAATCTTCTCTTTGTTGGTGTAGAGATATCCAACTGATTTTTGTTTGTTTATCCTGTATCCTGATACTCTACTGAACTCTTCTATTAGTGTCAGTAGTTTCCTTGAGGATTCTTTAGGGTTTTCTGTGTATAAGATCATGTCATCTGCAAATATAGATACTTTTACTTCTTCCTTATCAGTCTGGGCACCATTAATTTCTTTATCTTGCCTAATTCCTCTTGCTAAGACCTCGAGCACAATGTTGAATAAGAGTGGTGATAAAGAGCACCCTTGTCTGGTTCCCAGTCTCAAGGGGATTGCTTTCAGACTCTCCATTTAGGATGATGTTGGTTGTTGGCTTTGTGTAAATGCCCTTTATTATGTTGAGGTATTTTCCTTCTATTCCTATTTTGCTGAGAGTTTTTATCATGATTGGGTATTGGACTTTGTCAAATGCCTTTTGGCATCAATTGATAAGATCATGTGGGTCTTGTATTTTATTTATGTGATGGATTACATTGATTGTTTTTCCAATGTTGAACCATCCGTGCATACCTGGTATGAATCCCACTTGGTCATGGTGAATTATTTTTTGATGTGGTGTTTAATTCTATTGGCTAGAATTTTGTTGAGGATTTTTGCATCTAAGTTCATGAGGGACATGGGTCTGTAATTTTCTTTTTTCTTTTTTTTTTTTTTATTTACCTGGTTAGTATCAGGGATATACTGGATTCATAGAATGAGTTTGGGAGTATTCCGTCTTTTTCTATGCTCTGAAATACCTTTGGTAGTAGTGCAGTTAACTCTTCCCTGAATCTTTGCAGAATTCTCCAGTGAAGCCATCAGGACCAGGGCTTTTTTTTTTGTTGGGAGTTTTTTTAAATTACCTTTTCAATCTCTTCTTTTGTTATGGGTTTATTTAGTTGTTCTACCTCTGTTTGTGTTAGTATAGATAGGCAATCTTTTTCTAGAATTTTGTCCATTTCTTCTAGGTTTTCAAATTTGTTAGAGTACAATTTTTCATAGTAATCTGATATGATTCTTTTAGTTTCTTTTGGGTCTTTTGTGATATCGCCTATCACATTTCTTATTTGGGTTATTTGCTTCCTCTCCTGTTTTCCTTTTGTCTGTTGGCCAATGGTTTAGTAATTTTCTTAATTTTTTCAAAGTACCAGTTTTTGGTTTTGTTAACTCTTTCAATTTTTTTCTGTTCTCTGTTTCATTTAATTCTGCTCTAATTTTTGTTATTTGTTTTCTTCTGGTGTCCGAGGGCTTCTTTTGTTGTTGTCTTTCTATTTGTTCAAGGTACAGGGATAATTCTTTGATTTTGGCCCTTTCTTCTTTTTGCATGTGTGCGATTTATTGCTATAAAGTGACCTCTGAGGACTGCTTTTGCTGTGTCCCAAAAGTTCTCGTAGGATATATTTTCATTCTTATTGGATCTATGATTTTCTTTATTCCATGTTTAATTTTTTCTATGCCCTGGTCATTTTTGAGGGAGGTGTTGTTAAGTTTCCAAGTGTTTGATTTCTTTTCCCTGCTTTTTCTGTTACTGATTTCTCCTTTTTTGGCTTTATGGTCAGAGAAGAAGCTTTGTAATATTTTGATGTTTTGGACTCTGTTAAGGCTTGCTTTGTTACCTAATATATAGTCTATTCTAGATAATGTTCCGTGTGCCTTGGAAAAGAAAGTACCCTTGGCTGCTGTTGGGTGGAGTGTTCTGTATATGTCTATGACGTCAAGTTGGTTGATTGTGGCATTAAGATCTTCCATGTCTTTCTTGAACTTCTTTGTGGATGTCCTGTCCTTCGCTGAAAGTAGTGCATTTACATCTCCTACTATTATTGGGGAGCTGTCTATCTCACTTTTCATTGCTGTTAGAGTTTGTTTTATGTGTTTTGGTGCCCTGTCATTGGGTGAGCAAATATTTAATATATTTATATTCTCCTGGTATGTAGTCCCTTTAATCATTACATAGTTTCCTTCCTTATCCTTTGTGGTGGATTTTACTTTAAAGTCTATTTTGTCAGAAATTAATATTACCACTGCTGCTTTTTTTTATTTTTGTTTGCTTGATATATATTTTTCCATCCTTTGAGATTTAGTTTGTTTGCATCTTTAAGTCGAAGGTGTGTCTCTTGTAGGCAGCATATAGACAAATAGTGTTTTTTTATCCATTCTGCCACTCTCTGTTTTTTATTGGTGCAATTAGTACATTTACATTCAGCATAAATATGGATAGGTATGAGTTTAGTGTTGCCATTTTGATGTCTTTTTTGTGTGTTTTGCTAGGAGTTTCTTATTTCGTTTAATTTTTTTGCTTTGTTTTTCTTTACGTATTGTCTTTTCCTCTTTTTTTCATTGTTGATATTATTTTTGCTGAGTCCTTATGGTTTTCTTGTATTTTATTTTGATGTGTGGAATTGTTAGTCTCCTTTTTTTATTTACCCTTATTTTTCTAACTTTAAACCTGACTTTTATTTCTTTATGTCGCCTTGTCTTCCTCTCCATATGAAAGATCTATGACTACATTTTTTAGTCCCTCTTTATTGATTTAATGTTGTCATCTTTTACATTATGATATCACTGTTTCCGTTTTGAGCTTTTTTAAAAAATCTTGATTTATTTTTGTGATTTCCCTGTCTGGGTTGATATCTGGTTGCTCTGTCCTGTGTTCTAGTCTAAGGTTGATATCTGGTGTTATTGATTTTCTAACCAGAGAACTCCGTTTGGTATTTCTTGTAGTTTTGGTTTGGTTTTTACAAATTCCCTGAACTTCCGTTTATCTGGAAGTGTCATATTTTTACCTTCATATGTGAGAAACAGTTTTGCTGGATATATAATTCTTGGCTGGCAATTTTTTTCCTTCAGTGCTTTATATATAAGTCATTCCATTGCCTTCTTGCCTGAATGGTTTCTGCTGAGTAGTCTGAGTTCATTCCTATAGACTCTCCTTTGTAGGTGACTTTTTGTTTACCCCTAGTAGTTCTTAAAAGTCTCTTTATCTTTTTAGTTTTATGCGTACTGAATCTTTATGATTTCCTTCTTTTTATATTTTGATGAGTAGGTTTGTTGACTTTTTTGTGGTTACCCTGAAATTTACCATTACCTTCCTAAGTTTAAAGCAGCAGTTTATTTCTCAATATTACCTTGACTTTCTCTTCATATGGAAGTTGTAAACCTATACCTTTTTTCCCCCTTTATGTTTTCAAGTGGTTGTCAGTTACAGATTGACACCTCTGGTTTCCTGTTTCCATATTTTAGCTTTACTTTATTTTTGAGAGTTCTTTATCTAGGTTGATATCTGTCTGATGGTGTCATGTATTATAATCTTAGATTGTTGTCTGGTGTGTTATTAGTTTTCTGTCTGAAGGACTTCCTGTAATGTTTCTCGTAAAGTTGGTCTAATTTTTACAAATTCTTTTAATTTCTGTTTATCTGAAAATGTCCTAGTGTCACCATCATATTTGAAATGGTGTCAGTTTTTTCTTTCTTTCAAGGTTTTATATATATTATCCCATTGCTTTCATGCCTGCATGGTTTCTACAGAGTAATCAGAACTTAGTCTTATTGATGTCCCTTTGTAGGTGATCTTTCATTTTTCCCAAGCTACTTTCAGGACTCTTTCTTTGTCTTTGGTTTTGGAAAGTTTGATTATGATATGTCTTTGGAGCTCTTCTATTGGGATCTATCCTGTCTGGGGTTTGTTGTGCTTCTTGTATGGTTATCTTTGGTCTTTCATGATATTAGGGAAGTTTTCTGTCAGAATATATCTGACAGTTCCCTATGTGCTTTTTGCTAACTCTTTGCCTTCTGGGATTTTGATCACTCATAAGTTATTACTGCTGATGGTGCCTCACATAACTCTTAGGCTTTCTTCATCCTTTTTTTTTTTTTATTCTGCCTCGAATAGATTACTGTTAAAGGATTGGTCTTCTATTCGGCTGATCCTATATTCCATTGTTTCAGTTCTACTACCCTAACTTTCCTTTGAGTAGTCAGTTTCTGCAATTTGATGATAAGCTTCTGGATTTCAAGTTGCTGTTTCTCTATTGTTTCCAAATGTCTATTTTGTCATTTTGTCCTTGCATTGTTTTCCTAAGTTCTTCTAGAGTTTTGTTTGTGCTTTCCTTGATTTTGTCTGTGTTTTCCTTGATTCCTTTGAGGACCCTATACATTACCTTTTTGAACTACTTATCATGAAGCTCCATTACATTTTCTTCCTCAGGGAGGATTTCTGGTTTCCAGTTTCTTCCATGTCTTTTCATAGCTTGATAGCTCATATATAGTGCCAGAAAAAGAGCCCCTCCAGTTGGAAGGCACTCAAAAGATGACTGGGGAAAATCTGTCTTCTCAAAGTAGAGCCAATTTTAATGACGTGGATGAAATCAAACTTTAGGGACCTGCATTTGCTGATGTGTCATGGCTCAAAATGAGAAGAAACAGCTGCAGACATCTATTAATAATTGGAACTTGGAATGTACAAAGTATGAACCTAGGAAAATTGGAAGTAATCAAAAACGAAATGGAACACATAAACATCAATATCCTAGGCATTAGTGGGCTGAAATGGACTAGTATTGGCCATTGTGAATCAGATGATCATATGGTCTACTATGCCGGGAATGACAAATTGAAGAGGAATGGCATCACATTTATTATCAAAAAGAACCTTTGAAGCTCTATCTTGAAGTACAATGCTGTCAGTGATAGGATAATACCCACACACCTGTAAAGATGACCAATTAATACGACTATTATTCAAATATACACATCAACCACTAATGCCAAAGATGAGGAAGTTGAAGATTTTTACTGAGATCTGCAGTCCGAAATTGATTAAACATGCAATCAAGATGCATTGATAATTACTGGGTGATTGGAATGCAAAAGTTGGAAATGAAGAAGGATCAGTAGTTGGAAAATATGGCCTTGTTGATAGAAATGATGCCAGAGACCACATGATAGAATTTTTCAAGACCAAGGACTTCTTTATTGCAAATACCTTTTTTTCAACAACATAAACAGTTACTATACACATGGACCTCACCAGATGGAAAACACAGGGATCAAATCAACTATATCTGTGGAAAGAGACTATAGAAAAGCTGAATATCATCAGTCAGAACAAGGCCAGGGGCTGAATACAGAACAGGTTATCAATTGGTTATATGCAAGTTCAAGTTAAAGCTGAAGAAAATTAAAATAAGTCCATGAATGCCTAGTTACAATCTTAAGTATACCCCACCTGATATTGGAGACCATCTCAAGAATAGATTTGATGCATTGAACACTAATTATCAAACATGTTGTGGGATGACATCAAGGACATCATACATGAAGAAAGCAAAAGGACATTAAAAAAGACAGGAAAGAAAGAAAAGAGCAAAATGGATGTTAGAAGAGACTCTGAAACTTGCTCTTGAATGTAGAGTAGCTAAAGTGAATGGAAGAAATGATAAAACAGCTGAACAGAAGATTTCAAAGGGTAGCTGGAGAAGATGAAGTAAAGTATCATAATGGCATGTGCAAAGACCTGGAGTTAGAAAACCAAAAGGGAAGAACACACTCGGCATTTCTCAAGCTGAAAAAACTGAAGAAAAAATTCAAGCCTCGAATTGCAAATTTGAAGAATTCCATGGGCAAAATGGAGCCCTTGTCACAGAGTGGTTTAAGAGCTCAGCTTCTAACCAAAAGGTCAGCAGTTCGAATCCACCAGCCACTGACCGAAAACATTATGAGATCATCCTACCCTGCCCTATATAGGGTCATTATGAATTGGAATCAACTGGATCTCAGCTGGTATTATTTTAATGGGCAAAATATTGAACAACGAAAGAAGCATCAAAAGCAGATGGAAGGAATACACGGAGTTACTGTACCAAAAGAATTGGTCAATGTTAACCATTTCAGGGGCTAGCATATGATCAAAAACTGATGGTCTTAAAGGAAGAAGTCCAAGCTGTTATGAAGGCACTGCCAAAAAACAAGAATCCAGGAATTGACGGAATACCAATTTAGATGTTTCAACAAAACGATGCAGTACTGGAGGTACTCACTTTTCTAGGGCAAGAAATTTAAAAGACAGCTACCTGACCAACTGACTGCAAGAGATCCATATTTGTGGCCATTCCAAAGAAAAGTGATACAACAGAATGTGGAAATTATAGAGCAATTTTTTATCATTAATATCACACACAAGTAAAATTTTGCTGCAGGTCATTCAAAAGTGGTTGCAACAGTACATCGACAAGGAACTGCCAGAAATTCAAGTTGGATTTAGAAGAGGAATTGGAACTGGGGCTTAGAACTTGCTGATGTCAGATGGATCTTGGCTAAAGTCAGAGAATGCCAGATAGATGTTTATCTGTGTTTTATCAACTATGCAAAGGTATTTGACTGTGTGAATCATAACAAATTATGGATAGCATTACAAAGAATGGAAATTCCAGAACAGTTCATTGTGTTCATGAGAAATCTGTACATAGTCCAAGAGGCAGTTGCTGGAACAGAATAAGTGGATGCTGTGCAATTTAAAATGAGGGAAGGTGTGTGTCAGGGTTGTATCCTTTCACCATACGTATTCAATCTGTATGCTAGACAAATAATTGGAGAAGCTGGACTATATGAAGAATAAGGAGGCATCAGGATTGGAGGAAGACTCATTAACAGCCTGTGGTGTGCAGATGACTGAATCTTACTTGTTAAAAGTGAAGAGGACTTGAAGCACTTACTGATGCAGATCAAAGACCACAGTATGGATTACACCACAGCACTAAAAAAAAAAAAAATCCTCACAACTGAAACAATAAGCAACATCATGATAAACGGAGAAAAGATTGACATTGTCAAGGATTTCATTTTATTTTAATCCACAATCAACGCCCAGGAAAGCAGTAGTCAAGAAATCAGATGACGTATTGCACTGGGCAAATCTGCTGAAAAAAAGACCTCTGTAATGTGTTAAACTAGCCTTGGTGGCTTAGAGATTAAGAGCTCAGGTTGCTAATGAAAAGGTTGGCAGTTCAAACCCACCAGCTGCTTCTTAGAAATCCTACAGGACAGTTCTAATCTTTCCCGTAGGATTGCTATGACTTGGAATCAACTAGATGGCAATGGGTTTTTTTTTTTATTAACTTTTATTGAGCTTCAGGGAACGTTTACAAATCCAGTCAGTCTGTCACATATAAGTTTATATACATCTTACTCCGTACTCCCACTTGCTCTCCCCCTAATGAGTCAGCCCTTCCGGTCTCTCCTTTTGTGACAATTTTGCCAGCTTCCAACTCTCTCTATCCTCCCATCTCCCCTCCAGACAGGAGATGCCAACACAGTCTCAAGTGTCCACCTGATATAATTAGCTCACTCTTCATCAGCATCTCTCTCCTACCCACTGTCCAGTCCCTTTCATGTCTGATGAGTTGTCTTCGGGGATGGTTCCTGTCCTGGGCCAACAGAAGGTTTGGGGACCATGACCGCCTGGATTCCTCTAGTCTCAGTCAGACCATTAAGTATGGTCTTTTTATGAGAATTTGGGGTCTGCATCCCACTGATCTCCTGCTCCCTTGGGGGTTCTCTGTTGTGCTCCCTGTCAGGGCAGTCATCGATTGTGCCCCGGCACCAACTAGTTCTTCTGGACTCAGGATGATGTAGGTCTCAGGTTCATGTGGCCCTTTCTGTCTCTTGGGCTCTTAGCTGTCATGTGACCTTGGTGTTCTTCATTCTCCTTTCCTCCAGGTGGGTTGAGACCAATTGATGCATCTTAGATGGCCGCTTGTTAGCATTTAAGACCCCACACCCCACATTTCAAAGTGGGATGCAGAGTGTTTTCATAATAGAATTATTTTGCCAATTGACTTAGAAGTCCCCTTAAACCATGGTCCCCAAACCCTCGCCCTTGCTCCACTGACCTTTGAAGCATTCATTTTTCCCAGAGACTTCTTTGCTTTTGGTCCAGTCCAATTGAGCTGACCTTCCATGTATTGAGTGTTGCCCTTCCCTTCACCTAAAGTAGTTCTTATCTACTAATTAATCAGTAAAAATCCCTCTCCCACCCTCCCTCCCTCCCCCCTTCGTAACCACAAAAGTATGTGTTCTTCTCAGTTTATACTATTTCTCAAGATCTTATAATAGTGGTCTTATACAATATTTGTCCTTTTGCCTCTGACTAATTTTGCTCAGCATAATGCCTTCCAGGTTCCTCCATGTTATGAAATGTTTCACAGATTCGTCACTGTTCTTTATCGATATGTAGTATTCCATTGTGTGAATATACCACAATTTATTTACCCCTTCATCCGTTGATGGACACCTTGGTTGCTTCCAGCTTTTTGCTATTGTAAACAGAGCTGCAATAAACATGGGTGTGCATATATCTGTTTGTTTGAAGGCTCTTGTTTCTCTAGGGTATATTCCGAGGACTGGGATTTCTGGTTTGTATGGTAGTTCTATTTCTAACTGTTTAAGATAACGCCAGATAGATTTCCAAAGTGGTTGTACCATTTTACAATCCCACCAGCAGTGTATAAGAGTTCCAATCTCTCCGCAGCCTCTCCAACATTTATTATTTTGTGTTTTTTGGATTAATGCCAGCCTTGTTGGAGTGAGATGGAATCTCATGGTAGTTTTAATTTGCGTTTCTCTAATGGCTAATGATCGAGAGCATTTTCTCATGTATCTGTTAGCTGCCAGAATATCTTCTTTAGTGAAGTGCGTGTTCATATCCTTTGCCCACTTCTTGATTGGGTTGTTTGTCTTTTTGTGGTTGAGTTTTGACAGAATCATATAGATTTTAGAGATCAGGCGCTGGTCGGAGATGTCATAGCTGAAAATTCTTTCCCAGTCTGTAGGTGGCCTTTTTACTCTTTTGGCGAAGTCTTTAGATGAGCATAGGTGTTTGATTTTTAGGAGCTCCCAGTTATCTGGTTTCTCTTCTGCATTTTTGGTAATGTTTTGTATTCTGATTATGCCTTGTATTAGGGCTCCTAGGGTTGTCCCTATTTTTTCTTCCATGATCTTTATCATTTTAGTCTTTATGTTTAGGTCTTTGATCCACTTGGAGTTAGTTTTTGTGCTTGGTGTGAGGTATGGGTCCTGTTTCATTTTTTTGCAAATGTATATCCAGTTATGCCAGCACCATTTGTTAAAAAGACTATCTTTTCCCCAATTAACTGACACTGGGCCTTTGTCAAATATCAGCTGCTCATATGTGGATGGATTTATATCTGGGTTCTCAATTCTGTTCCACTGGTCTATGTGTCTGTTGTTGTACCAGTACTAGGCGTTTTGACTACTGTGGCTGTATAATAGGTTCTGAAATCAGGTAGAGTGAGGCCTCCCACTTTCTTCTTCTTTTTCAGTAATGCTTTCCTTATCCGAGGCTTCTTTCCCTTCCATATGAAATTGGTGATTTGTTTCTCTGTCACCTTAAAAAATGACATTGGAATTTGGATCGGAAGTGCATTGTATGTATAGATGGCTTTTGGTAGAATAGATATTTTTACTATGTTAAGTCTTCCTATCCATGAGCAAGGTATGTTTTTCCACTTAAGTAGGTCTTTTTTAATTTCTTGTAGTAGAGCTTTGTAGTTTTCTTTGTATAGGTCTTTTACATCTTTGGCAAGATTTATTCCTAAGTATTTCAACTTCTTGGGGGCTACTGTGAATGGTATTGATTTGGTTATTTTCTCTTCGATATTCTTTTTGTTGATGTAGAGGAATCCAAGTGATTTTTGTATGTTTATCTTATAACCTGAGACTCTGACAAACTCTTCTATTAGTTTCAGTAGTTTTCTGGAGGATTCCTTAGGGTTTTCTGTGTATAAGATCATGTCATCTGCAAATAGAAATAATTTTACTTCCTCCTTGCCAATCCGGATGCCCTTTATTTCTTTGTATAGCCTAATTGCTCTGGCTAGGACTTCTAGCACAATGTTGAATAAGAGCGGTGATAAAGGGCATCCTTGTCTGGTTCCCGTTCTCAAGGGAAATGCTTTCAGGTTCTCGGCAATGGGTTTTTAATATATTAAAATGCAAAGATGTACCTTGAAGACTAAGGTGGACCTGACCCAAGCCATGCTATTTTTTTCTTTTTTATTGTGCTTTAAGTGGAAGTTTCCAGCTCAAGTTTCTTATACAAAAATTTATGTATACAACGTTATGTGACCCTAGTTGCTATCCCTATGTCAGCACGCTCTTTTCCACCCCAGATTTCCAGGGTCCATTCAAGCAGCTCCTGTCCCTTTCTGCCTTCTCATCTTGCCTCCAGACAAGAGACGCCCATTTAGTCTCATGTATCTACTTGAACTAAGAAGCACACTCTTCATGAATATCATTTTATGCCTTATAGTCCAGCCTAATCTTTGTCTGAAGAGTTGGCTTCTGGAATGCTTTTGGTTCTGGGTTAACCGAGAGTCCTGGAGCCATGTCTTCTGGGGTACTTCAAGTCTCAGTCAGACTATTAAGTTTGGTCTTTTTACCAGAATTTGAGTTCTACACCCCACTTTTCTCCTGCTCCATCGGGGACTCTGTTGTATTCCGTGTCAGGGCAGTATTTGGTGGTGGCTGGGCACCATCTAGTTCTTCTGTCTCAGGCTGATGGAGTGTCTGTTTTATGTGACCCTTTTTATTTCTTGGGCTCATATCTTTCTTGTGTCTTTGGTGTTCTTCATTCTCCTTTGCTCCAGGTGGGTTGGGACAAACCGATGCATCTCAGATAGACGCTCGCTAGCTTTTAAGACCCCAGACGCCACTCACCAAAGTGGGATGCAGAACATTTTCTTAATAAACTTTACACCAGTTGACGTAGATGTACCCTGAAACCATGGTCCCCAGACCACCACCCCTGCTACTCTGTCCTTCAAAGTGTTTGTTTGTATTCAGGAAACATCTTAGCTTTTGGATTAGTCCAGTTGTGATGAGTTCCTCTATATTGTGTATTGTCCTTCCCTTCACCTAAAATAATTCTTGCCTACTACCTTTTTTTTTTTTTTTACTACCTTAGTCAATACCCCTCTCCTTCCTTCCCTCCCCACTCTTGTAACCATCAAAGAATGTTTTCTTCTGTGTTTAAACTGTTTCTTGAGTTCTTATAATAGTGGTCTCATGCAATACTTGTCCTTTTGCAACTGACTAATTTTACTCAGCATAATACCTTCCAGATTCCTCCACATTATGAGATGTTTCACGGATTCATCATTGTTCTTTATCTTTGTGCAGTATTCCATTGTGCAAATATACCATAATTCGTTATCCATTCATCCCTTGATGGGCACCTTGGCTGTTTCCATCTTTTTGCTATTGTAAACAGTGCTGCAATGAACATGGGTGTGCATATATCTGTTCGTGTAAAGGCTCTTATTTCTCTAGGATATATTCCAAAGAGTGGGGTGCTGGATTGTGTAGTACTTCTATTTCTAGCTTTCCAAGGAATCCACAAATCAATTTCCAAAGTGGTTGTATCATTTTACATTCCCACCAGCAGTGTATAAGTGTTCCAGTCTCCTCAACCTCTCCAAAATTTTTGTTTTTGGATTGATGCCAGCCTTGTTGGGGTGAGATGGTGTCTCATGTTAGTTTTGATTTGCATTTCTTTAATGGCTAATGATCATGAGCATTTCCTCATGCACCTGTTAGCCACCTGAATGTCTTCTTTGATGAAGTCTCTATTCATATCCTTTGCCCTTTTTTTATTTGGGTTATTTGTGTTTTTGTTGTTGAGGTTTTGTAGTATCTTTTAGGTTTTCAAGATTAGATACTGCTCAGATTTGTCATAGCCAAATTTTTTTCCCAGTCTGTAGGTTGTCTTTTTACTCTTTTGGTGAAGTCTTTGGATGAGTGTAAGTGTTTGATTTTTAGGAGCTCCCAGTTATCTAGTTTCTCCTCTGGTGTTTGTGCATTGTTAGTAACATTTTGTATGCAGTTTATGCCATGTATTAGGGCTCCTACCATTGTCCCTATGTTTTCTTCCATGATATTTATCATTTAAGATTTTGTATTTAGGCCTTTGATCCATTTTGAGTAAGTTTTTGCTCATGGTGTGAGGTATGGGCCTTATTTCATTTTTTTTGCAGATGGATATCCAGTTCTGTCAGCACCATTTGCTAAAGAGACCATCTTTTCCCCACTTAACAGACTTTGGGCCTTTATCAAATATCAGCTGCTTATAGGTGGATGAATTTATGTCTGGATTTTCAATTCTGTTTCATTGGTCTATGTATCTGTTGTTATACCAGTACCAGGCCGTTTTGACTACTGGCAGTATATAAAAAAAAAAAAAGGCAGTATAATAGGTTCTAAAATCCAGTGGTATAAGTCCTCCCACTTTGTTCTTCGTTTTTAGTAATGCTTTACTTATCTGGGGCCTCTTCCCTTTCCATATGAACCTGGTAATTTGTTTCTCCATCTCATTGAAAAATGCCACTGGAATTTGGATTGGGATTGCATTGTATGTGTAGATTGCTTTGGGTAGCATCTCATGTACTTTGGACATGTTCTCAGGAGGGACCAGTCCCTGGAGAAGGACGTCATACTTGGTAAAGTGGGGGGTCAGCAAAAAAGAGGGAGACCCTCGATGGGATGGATTGAGACAGTGGCTGCAAAAGTGGGCTCAAACATAACAATAATTGTGAGGATGGCGTTTTGTTCTGGTGTGCATAATGTAGCTATGAGTTTTGTTCTGTTTTGTTTTGTTCTGTTCTGGTGTGCATAGTGTAGCTATGAGTTGGAACCAACGCAACACTACCTAACAACAACAACAATAGTTTTGCCTTTTCCAGCATGTCATACTGTTGGAATCATATATATGTAGATTTTTAAAATTGGCTTTTTTAACTGAGCAAATGTGCTTTTAAATTTCTTCCATGTGTTTTCATAGCTTGATAGCTCATTTTTTATTGCTATATAATACTCCATTATATGCATGTACCACATTTTTTAACCATTTACCTGTCGAAGAACATCCTAGTTGCTTCCAAATATTGACAATTATAAATAAAGCTGCTATAAACATTCACGTGCAAGCTTTTATGTGGACACGGGTTTGAAATTATTTGGGTAAATATTCAGGTGCGTGTCTTAGTCTGGGTTCTCTAGAGAAGCAAAACCAGTGAAGAGTGTAAATATATAGAGACAGATCTTTGTATCAAAGAAATGGCTCCTGCTGTTGTAGAGGCTGGAAAGTTTCAAGACCGTGGGTTAAGCTGTAGGCTTCCCCTGACTCACATAGCTGCAGGGGCTGGTGAACCCAAGATTGGCAGGTCACACAACAGGCCTCTGGCTCAAAGGTTGTGGAGGCCAATGAATCTCAAGATAGGCAGCTGAACAGGAGCCAGCTGCAGGATCCAGAGCAAGCAAAAGTCTGAAAGTCCACCCATATTGGATGTAGGCTACATCCCTAAGGAAACTTCCCTTCAATGGATTGGCTCATCATAATAGATCTCATGGTGATTACATTGTATCAGATCTCGTTGTGGAGGTGATTACATCAGTACTTAGCAGCTGAATTATGTCATACCTACCAAACCACTGGGAATCATGGCCCAGCCATGTTGACACACAACCATAAACATCACAGAGTGCAATGGCTGTATAGTATGGTAAGTCTGTGTTTAACTGTACCAGAACATCTTCCAAAATATCTGTACCATTTTGCATTCCCATCAGCAATGTTGTCTTTATTTTGCATTTGGGCCATTGCAGTAGTTGTGTAGTGATATCTCATTGTTGTTTTAACTTGCAATTCCCTAATGACACATAGTATTGACCATCTTTTCATATGCTTATTTACCATATGTATATCTTCTTTTGTGAGGTATCTGTAAATGTGTTTTGCCCATTTTTTAATTGGGTTGTTTTCTTACTGTTAAGTTTTAAGAGTTCTGTGTATATTTTGGAAGCAAGACCTTTATCAGATAATAGTTTGCAAATATTTTCTCCCAGTCTGTGGCTTGTCTTTTCATTCTCTTAAAAATGTTTTTGACAGAGCAGCATTTTTTAATTTTAATTAAGTCCAACTTACTGATTTTTCTTTTTTATAGATCATGTTTTTGTTGTTGTATCTAAAAAGTCATTGCCAACCCCAACTATCAGACAGATTGAGAGCCACAACCCCAGTTCTTTAGAATAAGGTTCATATTAATCCCTCTGGCACTAGCACTGACATCAAGAATGAAGGCTGCCGTCCTCATGGTCACTCCTTATCTGGGATGTGGGGGATGGCAGTATGACATTTTAAAAGGCCACAGCTTTCACAGACCCCAAAGCAGGATTTTTTTTTTTTTTTTTACCAAAGTCTTCCACTGGCTGTTGTCAGTTTTTAGGTAAATTTTAGAGTTCTGCAGAAATTGATTCTGACAGTTTGCCGATTTATTAGTTGCTTCGTGAGAGGGACTGAGGTATGGAATTCCATACTCTGACATTTTTTGTAACATCTCCAGCTTTATTTTTATTACTTTTATAGTTGGAAACAAAATTATATGCAAAGAACATAAGGGGGAATTAAAAAAGGAATATCAATTTAATCAATGGAATATATATATGTATACATTGTAAGTTAGTAAGTTTAATTTCAATTAGTCATTATAATTTTAAAAGGCTGTAATTAGGTGAATTTCTTTAGTTATTTAAATAATTTGTTTTACTTTAGTTTTGTCTACTTAGTTTCAGGTGAACTGGGCCTGATTATGCTTAGTTATCATAGTTCAGTAAGAAAATCAGTTGAGCATAAAGGCTGGAATTTCAATAGTTCCCTCCTTGTAGGATGCCCATTACTCACAATAATTTTTTTAAGTCATAAGTAATTCCATCCCAATTATATAAACACGGTTTTTCCTTAATGGATGCCTGAGTCATAAAAAAGCATTCTTAGGGCTTCATCTATTTCATGACAACATTATATCTGAAAATGAAACATACAACCAGGTGATTGCATTTTAAACTTAGAGTCCAAGGCTTGCTTGAACATACTCCATGTATGTAGCTACATTTCTGTGTATTTAAATGCACACATTCTTACAGAATACATATATATATATACACACACACATATGTGTGTGGGGGTGTAATTTCTAATCAATAAGATAGAAAGGAAAAAAAGAGAGATCTTGCGTAGATAGAGGCATAAATTGGAGTGATGCAGCTACCAGAAAGTGGAAGAAGCACGGAGCAGATTGTCCTATGGAGACTTCAGAGAGGGCATAGCCCTGTTGATAACTTCATTCAGAATTCTGGCCTTCAGAACTGTAAGTTTTTTTTTTTTTTACTTTAAGACACTAGATTTGTGGTAATTTGTTACAGAAGTCCTAGGAAACTAATACAACCAGCAACTTAGAATTCTACATCCAATGAAATTGTCCTTCAATAGTGAAGGAAAAATAAAAACTTTCTCAAATAAACAAAAACAGAAGGAATTCATCAATGGAAAGAAAGTTATACAGGTGAGAAATGGATTTACATAAAAAGAGGAAGAGCGCTGAAAAAGGAATAAATGAAGGTAAACTGAAATCTTTTCTTTTTCTTATTAGTAGATCTAGTAGACACTATTTGTTCAAAGTAATAATAGTAAAAATATATTGATCATTATAGAATATGGATATGTAAAATAAATGACAGTAACATTGTAAAAGACTGAATGGAGGAGTTCAGGATATTGTGTTATAAGCTATCTACACAACGAGTGAAATGTTATAATACTATGTGAGAATGGACTTGGATTCCTTATAAATATATATTTCAAACTCCAGGGCAACAAATTCTTAAAAGAAGTACAATTCATATGCTAAGAGAGGAGAGAAAATGGAATCATATACAATGTTCATTTTAAACAAGACAAGGAAGAAAATAGAGGAAGGTAAAAAGAAACAAAGAACAAGTAAAAGCATATAAATATTAATCCAACTATATCTGTAATCATTTTATATGTGAGTGGTGTAAATGCACCAATTAAAAAAGGGATTGCGAGAGTGGATTAAAAAAAAAAACTCACCCAACTATATGTTGTCTTCCAAAATCCACTTTAAACTTAAAGACACAGATATGTTAAGAGTAAAGGGATAAAGAAAGGTATACCGTGCTAACAAGAATTAAAAAGAAAACTGGAGTAGCTCTATTAATTTCAGACAAAACAGACTTCAGAACAAAGAACATTATCAAGGATAAAGAGGGCATCTCATAATGATAAAGTTGTCAATTATCCAAGAAGATGTAACAACTTTTAATGTGTATGCACCTAATAACAAAGCATGAAAATACATGAAATAGAAACTGATAGAAGTACAAAGAGAAATAGACAAGTCTACTATTATAGTTGGAGACTTAATATCCCTCTTTCAGTAACTGATAGTTCAAACAGGCAGAAAATCATTAAGTATATATTCGACTTGAATAGTACTACCAACAACACTAGATCTAATTGACATTTATAGAACACTCCATCCAACAATAGAACATAAATTCTTCTTAGGTTCACATGGAACATTCAGAAGGACAGACTACATTCTGAGCCGTAAAACACACTTTCAATGTTAAAAGAGTTAAAATCTTACAAAATACGTCTTAGACTCAAATGGAATTAAACTAGAAATTTTTAACAAAAAGATAGCTGAAAGAAAAGTATTTGTAGATTAAACACCTCACTTCTGATTAGCACATTGGTTGCAGAAGTCTGAAGAGTAATGAAAAATATTTCAAACTAAATAAAAATACAACTTCCCCAAATTTGTGGAATGCAATAAAAGCAGTGCTTAAAGGGAGATTTATAGCATTGAATATATGTATTAGAAAAAAAGAAAGTTCTAAAATTATTAACCTAAGCTTTCCCCTTAGGCCTGTAAAGAAAGAAGAGAAATATAAGCCTAAAGTAAGTTAAAAACAGAAAAACAGTAGAGAAAATCAATGAAACCAAAACCTGTTTTTTTTTAAGTATTAATGAAATTGATCGATACCTAGACAAGCTAACAAAGAATGAATAGACAAGAAAAAAATTGCTAATATCAGAAATGACAGAGACACCATCACTATTGCTTCCAGGGATATTAAAAGGATAAAAGTGTACTATTAACAACTCTATGACCACAAATGTGATAACTTAGTTGAAATGGAGCAACTTCTCGAAAGAGTCAATCTGAGTAGGCCAACATCTATTAAATAAATTTAATCAATAAATAATAGTGTTTAAAAAAAAAAAAACACCAGGCCCAGATTGTTTTACTGATCAATCCGACCAAACATTTAAGGAAGAAATGATACTAATTATCTACAATCTCTTCTAGAAACAGAAACAGTGGTAGCACTTACTAAATTATTCTATGAGACAGGAATTACCCTGATACAAAAAACACATAATAAACACATAAGAAAGGAAATCTGCAGACCAATATCACTCATGAACATTAATGTAAAATGGCGAACAAAATATTAGATAATTGGTTTCAAGAATGTATAGAAATCATACACCATCAAGTTTGATTTATTCCTGGTTTATAAGGTTGGTTTAACATTTGAAAATAAATTAATGTAATCCACCAAGTCAACAGGCAAAAGAAGACAAATCATATGATCATATCAGTAGATGCAGAAAAAACATTTAACAAAATCCAACACTTATTCAAGATATAAAATCCCAACTAACTAGGAATAGAGAACTGCCACAATCTGATAAAAACAATCTACAAAATTCTACAGCTAACTTCATACTTAAGGGTGAGAAGCTGGATCTTTTCTCCTTAAGGTCAGGAAAAAGGTGGGGTAGATAGATGAGTAAGCAAGGTACACACGAGCTTACATTAAGTAAGGTATGCACCACTTTACTTGTGTTTACTTACTAATCTGTAGTGCACAATTTCTCATGGGTTTCACCACATCTTTGATCAAAATCATGTGAAATAGTGCACTACAGATTAGTAAGTAAGCAAAAGTAAGCCCATGCTTACCTTCCTTATCAGGTAATCTGTCTTTGTGAACAAGGCATAGATGCCCCCTCTCACCAATCTAGGAAAATTGGAAATTGGGAAAAATGAAATGGAGCACATGAAGATCTATGTCCTAGGCATTAATGACCTGAAACAGACTAGTATTGGTCATTTTGATTTGGACAATCATATGGTCTACTATGGCGGGAATGACAACTTGAAGAGGAATGGCGTTGCATTCATCTTCACGAAGAACATTTCAAGATCTAACCTGAAGGACAATGCTGTCAGTGACAGGATAATATCCATACACCCACAAGGAAGACCACTTAATACAACTTATTCAAATTTACGCACCAACCACTAAGGCCAAAGATGAAGAAATTGAAGATTTTTACCAAATTCTGCAGTCTGAAATTGATTGAATATGCAATCAGGATGCATTGATAATTACTGGTGATTGGAATGTGAAAGTTGGAAACAAAGAAGAAGGATCTGTAGTTGGAAAATATGGCCTTGGTGATAGAAACAATGCTGGAGATTGCAGTATTGAATTTTTCAAGACCAATGACTTCTTCATTGTAAATACCTTTTTTCTCCAACATAAAAGGTGCCTATACACATGGACCTTGTCAGATGGAATAAACAGGAATCAAATTGACTACATCTGTGGAAAGAGATGATGGAAAAGCTCAATATCATCAGTCAGAACAAGGCCAGGGACAGACTGCAGATCAGACCATCAATTACTCACATGCAAGTTCAAGGTGAAACTGAAGAAAATTAGAACAAGTCGAAGACAGCCAAAGTATGACCTTGAGTATATCCAACCTGAATTTAGAGACCATCTCAAGAATGGATCAGAGAGGATCCTAACCAAAGCTGCAGAGGTGTGTCCTTTGCTGAACCACAGAAAAATTGTCATTTTTTATTTATGCTATTCTAAATTAAAAAAAAAATTTAATAGGTGTGTAGTAATATGTCATCATGGTTTTTTTTTTTTTCTAAGAACGTTTTATTGTGTTTTTGGTGAAAGTTGACACAGTAAATTAGGTTCCCATTTGACAATTTCTATACAAATTAGAACAAGTCCACCAGAGCCAAAATAAAACCTTGAGTATATCCCACCTGAATTTAGAGACCATCTCAAGAATTGATTTGACACGTTGAACACTAATGACCAAAGGTCAGATGAGTTGTGGAATGATGTCAAGGGCATCATACATGAAGAAAGCAAGAAGTCATTGAAAAAAACAGGAAAGAAAGAAAAGACCAAGATGGTTATCAGAGGAGACCTGAAACTTGCTCTTAAAAGTCGAGGAGCTAAAGCAAAAGGAAAAAATGATGAACTAAAAGAGCTGAACAGAAGACTTCAAAGGGTGGCTCAAGAAGACAAAGTAAAGTATTATGATGACATGTGCAGAGATCTGGAGGTAGAAAACCAAAAGGAAAGAACACGCTCGGCATTTCTCAAGCTGAAAGAATTGAAGAAAAAATTCAAGTCTTGAGTTACAATACTGAAAGGTTCTACAGGGAAAATATTAAACAACGCAGGAAGCATCAAAAGAAGGTGAAGGAGTATACAGAGTCACTATACCAAAAAGAATTGGTCGATGTTCAACCATTTCAGGAGGTAGCATATGATCAGGATCCAATGGTACTGAAGGCAGAAGTCCAAGCTGCACCAAAGATGTTGTTGAAAAACTTGGCTCTGGGAATTGACAGAATACCAACTGAGATGTTTCAACAAACGATGTGGCACTGGAAGTGCTCACTTGTCTATGCCAAGAAATTTGGAAAAAAGCTACCTGGCCAACCAACTGGAAGAGATTCATATTTATGCTTATTCCCAAGAAATGTGATCCAGTCAAATGCAGAAATTATCAAACAATATCATTAATATTACATGCAAGCAAAATTTTGTTGAAGATCATTCAAAAGCAGCTGCTGCAGCAGTATTTTGACAGGGAACTGCCAGAAAGTCAAGTTGGATTTAGTGGAGGACATGGAACCAGGGATAACATTGCTGATGTCAGATGGATCCTGGCTGAAAGCAGAGAATACCAGAAAGATGTTTACCTGTGTGTTATTGACAATGTAAAGACATTAGGCTGTGTGGGTCATACCAAATTATGGAAAACATTGTGGAGAATGGGAATTCCAGAACACTTAATTGTGCTTATGAGGAATCTGGGCATGGATCAAGAGGCAGTCGTTCAACAGAACATGGGGATACTGCATGGTTTAAAGTCAAGAAAGGTGTGCATCAGGGTTGTATTCTTTTACCATACCTATTCAATCTGTATGCTGAACAAATAATCTGAGGAGCTGGACTATAGGAAGAACAATGGGGCATTAGGATTGGAGGAAGACTTATTAACAACTTGTATTATGCAGATGACACAAACATGCTTGCTGAAAGTGAAGAGACTTGAAGCACTTACCGATGCAGATCAAAGACCATAGCCTTCAGTACAGATTACGCCTCAACATAAAGAAAACAAAAATCCTCACAACTGGGCCAATAAGCAACATCGTGGTAAATGGAGAGGAGGTTGAGGCTGTCAAGGATTTCATTTTACTTGGATCCACATTCAACACCCATGGAAGGAGCAGTCAAAAAAATCAAAAAACACATTGCTTTGGGCAAATCAGCTGCAAAAGATGTCTTTAAAGTGTTGAGAAGCAAGGATGCCACTCAAGCCATGTCATATGTATGCCTCATATGTATGCGAATGCTGGACATTGAACAAGGAAGGCAGAAAAAAAAATTGATATCTTTGAATTGTGGTGTTGGAGAAGAATATTGAATATACCATGGACTGCCAAAAAAATGAACAAATCTG
Source organism: Loxodonta africana (assembly GCF_030014295.1). Lineage (NCBI taxonomy): Eukaryota > Metazoa > Chordata > Mammalia > Proboscidea > Elephantidae > Loxodonta > Loxodonta africana. The sequence goes on along the minus strand of NC_087369.1, from coordinate 91,474,926 downwards.
CATTGGAGGGATCATCATGCTTGGTAGGGAGTCATTTAAAAAAATGAAGACCCTCTACAAGACGGATTGACACAGTGGCTGCAACAATGGGTTCAAGCACAGCAAAAATTGTGAGGATGGTGCATGACTGGGCAGTGTTTCGTTCTGTTGTGCATAGGGTCTTTATGAGTAGGAACTGACTGGATGGCACCTAACAGCAACAACTAATCCAGTTTAACACCACAATGGAAATCCTAGCTAAATGTGATAAGACAAGAAAAGGAAATAAATGATATACACATTGGTAAAGAAGAAATAATAATACTGTCTTTTTTCCACAGATGGCATCTTAGGTTAGGTTCTCTAAAGAAGTAAAACCATTTATACATGTATGTGTGTGTGTGTGCGTGTACTTAGAGAGATTTATATCAAGGAAATGGCTCACATGGTTGTAGAGGCTGGAAAGCCTCAAGTCTATGTGTCAGGCATCAGGCTGGAGGCTTCTCCTGACTCATGTAGCGGCAGGGGCTGACGAACCCAAGTGGCAGGTCCAACAGAAGGCTGGTGGCTCACAGGTTGTGGAGGCTCATGAATCCAAGATCAGCCGGCAAAGTGGCAGGCTGCTGGTTCAAGTCCCAAGAACCAGAATCCAAATGATAAGGAGCCGAATGCAGGCCACAGAGCAGAGCAAAAGCCAGTGAGCTTTGCCAGAATGTCCATATATACTGGATGCAGGCCACACCCACTAGGAAACCCCCTTTCTACTGATTGACTGCTCATAGAAGATCTCATCATAGAGGAGATTATATTATATCAGATGCCACCATGGAGCCGATTACATCATCACATAACTGCAAACTACTGAGAATCATGGCCCATGCAAGTTGACACACAACTGTAACCATCACAGATGGAATGCTTACTTATGTATAAAATCACAAAGTATCAACAACAAAAACAAATCTCTAGAAACTAGCAATTATAGTAAGGCCTCAGGATACAAGGTTGATATACAAAAACCAACCGCTTTTCTGTGTATTAGCAATGAACAATCGAAAATTAAATTTAAAAACACAATATTGTTTAAAACAACAGCAAAAATTTAGATACTTAGGTATAAATCTAACAAAACATGTACAAGATCATTATTTACAAAAGTAAAAAACTGATGAAAGAAATCAAAGTATATCTAAATAAATGGGAAGATATTCTATGGTCATGGACTGGAAAACTCAATATTGTTATTTTCCCAAACTTGATCCACAGATTTAATGTAATCCCAATCAAAATTCCTGCAAGTTATTTTGTAAGATATTGAAAAACTGATTGCAAAGTTTATATGAAAAGATAAAACACCTGGAATAACCAACACAATACTGAAGAACAATATTGGTGGACTGACTCTACCAGATTTGAAGATTTACTTTTGGCGAAAGAATAGAAACATAGAACAATGGATACTGAATAGATAGCCTGAAGATAGCCCTACAAAAATATAGTCAACTTATCTTTGGCAAAGTAGTAAAGCAACCCAATGGAGAAAGTAGTATTTTCAATAAATGGTAATGGATCAACTGGAAGTTCATATTTTAAAAAAAAATGGATGTAGACAACAAACCTTACATCTTTCATAAACTCTCCTCAAATTGCATTATAGACCTTAATGTAAGACAAAAACTATAAAACTTCCAAAAGAAATGCCTTGGCTTTGGTGATGAGCTTTTGGTATAACACCAAAAACACAATATATGAAAGAAAAAAAAAAACTGATAAATTGGACTTCATAAAAGTGAAAAACTTCTGCTTTGCAAAAGATGCCATTAATAGAATGAAAAGAAAAACCACAGGTTAAAAGAAAATATCTGCAAAACATATAACTGATAAAGGACTTGTTTCCACAATATACAAAGAACACTTAAAACTCAACAATAAGAAAACAACCCAATTTAAAAATAGGTGAAAGACATTAACAAGTACCTCACAAAAGAAGATATACAGATGAAGTATAAGTACTATTTGAAAAGATGCTCAACATTATTTGTGATTAGAGAGTTGCACACTAAAACACCAATAAGGTATCACTACACACCCATTGTTGTGTGCTGTCGAGTTGATTCTGACTCATAATGACCCTATGTGACAGGGCAGAACTTCCCCATAGGGTTTCCTAGGCTGTAATAGTAACGGGATCAGATCACCAGCTGATGGTGGGTTCTAATCACTGACCTTTCAGCACCTATTAGAATGGCTAGAATCCAAAACACTGACAATACCACATACAGAGAAGGATGCAGATCAACAGCAATTCTAATTCATTGTTGGTGGAAATGCAAAATGTTACAGCCACTTTGGAAAACAATTTGGCAGTTTCTTACAAAGCTGACTATAGTCATACCATAAAATCCACCAAATATGCTCCTAAACATTTAGTAAAATGATGTAAAAATGTATGTCCACACAAAAGCCTGCGTGTGTGTGTTTATAGGAGTTTCATTCATAATTACCAAACCTGGAAGTAACAAAGAAACTGTTTAATGAGATAGTATTGAGCCATAAAAAGAAATAAGCTACCAAGCCACAAAAAGACGTGGAAAAACTAGAGACAGAAGTAAAGTCTTAAAAGGCTACATCCAGTGTGATTCCGATTATATGACATTCTGGAAAACTATAGAGACAGTTAAATGATCAGCATTTAACAGGTGTTAGGGTGGAGGGGGGAGAGTTGAATATATAAAATACAAAAGAATTTTAGGGCAGCAAAACTATTCTGTATGATATTTTCACAGTGGGTACATGACTCTTCATTTTTCAGAACTCATGGAACGTTACAACACGAAGACTGAATCTTAATGTATGCATCTTAAAACATAAATTTAGGGGCTTGGGGGATCCCAGGAAAGGATGCATACTTTGACAAGAGACTCTAACTGCATTACAGATATATAAAACAACCTCACAGAAAGGTATTTGGTGAAAGATGCTGAGGTAAGCAACTTTGGACATGAGAAGAGTATGTGAAAATAACTGAGCAAAAGGAACTGAGCATAAGCACTGTTCTCTAGTTAATAAAGTTGTTTCCCACAGGAATATGGCTTAACAATTCTGATACTGCTATACATGTATACTGGAACTGAACAATAAATAAATGGAAGGGGGGGGCTGGTAGGAGCCATATTTATTTCTGTTAGAGTGGGATTTACAGGTAGGTAAGTGGAGGAGGAGGCTACAATTATCCATGTGGTAATGGATTAGAGTGGAGATACCAGTAAGAACTCATGTTTAGCTTAATAAAGATATAGAAATATTTATAGATATATGTGTATATTTATAGATATAAAGACATATTTATATACATATTTATATAGATGTTTATATAGATATATTTATAGATATATGTGTATATACTGGAAACCCTGGTGGCATAGTGGTTAAGTGCTATGGCTGCTAACCAAAAGGTTGGCTGTTTGAATCCACCAGGTGCTCCTTGGAAAATCTATGGGGCAGTTCTACTCTGTCCTAGTCCTATAGTGTTGCTATGAGTCGGAATCGAATCGATGGCAATGGGCTTGGGCCATGTATATACTAATTAGTACATGAATTTATATTTCTTGCTCTGTCAGCTGAGAGGACCTAAAATAAAATGACACTGCAAGAGCGATGAGTACATCTAGCACCAAGATCTTGGTTTATAATATTATTTTCCAATAATGAGAATCAGAATTCATAGGTGGAAATGGCTTATTCTAGAACTGGGGCAGGAAATACAAAAGATGAGGCTAGAACATTTTGTAGTGACATAAATTAAGGAGATGTTCAAAAAACAAAACACAAAAAGATAGGCAAATGTCATATGGACATAGAAGCTACCTGAAAAAGTTCACAATGGCCAAAGCTGGAAAAATTTGAGCAATACAACTAATAAAGTATTATTGCACTATAACCAATTATACCAATACATATCCATCAGTCCATAATGATACAAAAACAAACAAAAAAAAAGGATTAAACAAACAAATAGGTGGAGGTTGTTGTTGTTAGGTGCATCCATTTGGTTCCAACTCATACTGACACTGTGGACAACAAAATGAAACAGTGCCCAGGCCTGCGCGATGCTACAATTGTGCTTGAGCCCATTGTTGCAGCCGCTGTGTCAATGCATCTCATTGAGGGTCTTCCTATTTTTCGCTGACCCTCTGCTTTACCAAGCATGATGTCCTTCTCCAGGAACTGGCCCTTCCTGAAAATGTGTCCAAAGAATGTGAGATGAAGTCTCGCCATCCTTGTTTCTAAGGAGCATTCTGGCTGTACATCTTTCAAGACAGATTTGTTCATCCTTCTGGCAGTCCACGGCATATTCAATCTTCTTCACCAGCACCAAAATTCAAAGGCATAAATTCTTCTTAGGTCTTCCTTATTAATTATTCAGCTTCCACATGCAGATGAGGTGATTGAAAACACCATGGCTTGGGTCAAGCACATCTTAGTCCTCACAGTGACATCTTTGCTTTTTAACACTTCAAAGAGGTCGTTGCAGCAGGTTTGCCCTATGCGATGCATCCTTTGATTTCTTGACTGCTATTTTCATGACCATTGATTGCGGATCCAAGTAAAATGAAATCCATGACAACTTCAATATTTTCTGCGGTTATCATGATGTTGCTTATTGGCCCAGTTGTGAGGATTTTTGTTTTCTCTATGTTGAGGTGCAATCCATGCTGAAGGCAGTAGTCTTTCATCTTCATCAGTAAGTGCTTCAAGTCCTCCTCACTTTCAGCAAGCAAGGTTGTGTCATCTGCGTATCACAGGTTGTTAATGAGTCTTCCTCCAATCCTATTGTCCTGTTCTTTCTCAAATAGTCCAGCTTCTCAAATTATTTGCTCAGCGTACAGTTTGATTATGTGTGGTGAAAGTCTACAACTCTGATGTACACCGTTCCTGATTCAAAACCATGCAGTATCCTCTTATTCTGTTCAAAAAAACTGCCTCTTGATCTATGTACAGGTTCTTCATTGGCACAATTAAGTGTTCTGGAATTCCTATTCTTCACAATGTTATCCATACTTTGTAATGACCCACACAGAGGAATGCCTTTGCATAGTCAATATAACACAGGTAAACATATTTTTTGGTATTCTCTGCTTTCAGCAAAGATCCATCTGACATCAGCAAAGATTTCCCTTATTTCACGTCCTCTTCTGAATCTGGCTTCAATTTCTGGCAGTTCCCTGTCAAGGTATTGCTGCAATCATTTTTTTTTCTTAACTTTTAAGGTACTTTAAGTGAAAGTTTGCTAATCAAGTCAGTCTCTCAAACAAAACCTTATACACCTTGCTATATATTCCTAGTTGCTCTCCCCCAATTGAGACAGCACATTCCTTCTCTCCACCCTGTGTTTCCATGTCCATTCAACCAGCTCCTGTCCCCCTCTGCCTTCTCATCTCCTCTCCAGACAGGAGCTTCCAAAATAGTCTCATGTGTCTACTTGGTCCAAGAATCCCACTCCTCACCAGTATCATTTTCTGTCTGTAGTCCAGCCCAATCCCTGTCTGAAGAGTAGGCTTCGAGAATGGTTCCTGTCTTAGGCTAACAGAAGGTCTGGGGACCATGACCTCTGGGGTCCCTCTGGTCTCAGGCAGACCACTAAGTCTGGTCTTTTTACTAGAATTTGAGGTCTGCATCCCACTGTTCTCCCACTCCTTCAGGGATTCTCTGTTGTGCTCCCTGTCATGGCAGTTGCTGGTTGTAGCTGGACACCATTTGGTTCTTCTGGTCTCAGGCTGATGTAGTCGTTGATTTATGTGGCTCATTATGACTCTTCGGCTCATTATTACCTGTGTCTTTGGTGTTCTTCATTCTGCTTTGCTCCAGATGGGTTGAGACCAATTGTTGCATCTTAGATGGCTGCTTGCTAGGGTTTAAGATCCCAGAAGCCACTCTCCAAAACGGGATGCAGAATGTTTCTTAATAGTTTTTATTATGCCAATTGACCTAGATGTCCCCTGAAACCATGGTCCCCAAACCCCCGCCCCTGCTACTCTGGCCTTGGAAGCATTCAGTTTATTCAGGAAACTTCTTTGCTTTTGGTATAGTCCAGTTGTGCTGATCTCTCCTGTATTGTGTGTTGTCCATCCCTTTACCAAAATTAGGTCTTGTCTACTATCTAATTAGTGAATCCCCCTCTCCCTCCCTCTCTCTTTCCTCCCTCTTGTAACCATCAAAGAATATTTTCTTCTGTTTAAACTATTTCTTGAGTTCTTATAATAGTAGTCTCATACAATATTTTTCCTTTTGCAACTAATTTCATTCAGCATAATGCCTTCCAGTTTCCTCCATGTTACAAAATGTTTCACAGATTCATAGCTGTTCTTTATCGATGCATAGTACTCCATTGGGTGAATATACCGTAATTTATTTATCCATTCAACCCTTGATGGGCATCTTGGTTGCTTCCATCTTTTTGCTATTGTAAACAGTGCTGCAATGAACATGGGTGTGCATATGTCTGTTCCTGTAAAGGCTCTTACTTCTCTAGGATATATTCCAAGGAATGGGATTGCTGGATCGTATGGTAGTTCTATTTCTAGCATTTTAAGGAAGTGCCAAATCAATTTCCAAATTGGTTGCACCATTTTACATTCTCAGAAGCAGTGTATAAGTGTTCCAGCCTCTTCACAATGTCTTCAACATCTATTATCTGTGTTTTTTGGATTAATGTCAGCCTTGTTGGAATGAGATGGAGTCTCATTGTAGTTTTGATTTGGATTTCTGTTTTTTTTAATGGCTAATGAACGTGACCATTTCCTCATGTATCTGTTAGCTACCTGAATGTTTTCTTTAGTGAAGTGTCTGTTCATATCCTTTGCCCACTTTTTAATTGGGTTATTTGTCTTTTTGTTGTTGAGTTTTTGCAGTAACACGCAGATTTTAGAGATCAGCTGCTGATTGGAGATGTCATAGCTAAAAACTTATTCCCAATCTATAGATTATCTTTTGACTCTTTTGGTGAAGTCTTTGGATGAGCACAGGTGTTTGACTCTTAGGAGCTTCCAGTTATCTAATTTCTCTTTTGCTATTTTTGCAGTTCTAGTTATGTTTTGTATACTGTTTATGCCATGTATTAGGGCTCCTAGCATTGTTCCTGTTTTTTCTTCTGTGAATATTATCATTTTAGATTTTATATTTAGACGTTTGATCCATTTTAAGTTGTTTTTTTTTCCATGGTGTGAGGTATGGGTCTTGTTTCATTTTTTTGCACATGGATATCCAGTTATGCCAGCACCATTTGTTAAAAACACTGTCTTTTCCCCCATTTAACTGTTTTGTGGCCTTTGTCAAATATCAGTTGCTCATATGTGGATGGATTTATGTCTGGATTCTCAATTCTGTTCCATTGGTCTCTGTATCTGTTGTTGTACCAGTACCAGGCTGTTTTGAATACTGTGGCGGTCTAACAGGTTCTAAAATCTGGTAGAGTGAGGCCTCCCACTTTGTTCTTTTTCAGTAATGCTTTCTTACCTGGGGCCTCCTTGCCTTCCATATGAAGTTGGAATCCAACTGATTTATGTATGTTTATCTTGTATCCTGAAACTCTGCTGAACTCTTCTATTAGTTTCAGTAGTTTTCTTAAGGATTCTTTAGGTTTTTCTGTGTATAAGATCATATCATCTGCAGAGATACTTTTACTTCTTCCTTACCGGTATGGATGCCCTTTATTTCTTTATCTAGCCTTATAGCTCTGGCTAGGACCTCCAGCACAGTGTTGAATAAGAGTGGTGATAAAGGGCATCCTTGTCTGGTTCCTGTTCTCAGTGGGAATGGTTTCAGTCTCTCTCCATTTAGGATGATGTTGGCTGTTGGCTTTGTATAAATGCCCTTTATAATGTTTAGGAATTTTCCATCTATTCCTAATTTGCTGAGAGTTTTTATTATGAATGGGTGTTGAACTTTGTCAAATGCCTTTTCTGCATCAATTGATAAAATCATGTGGTTCTTGTCTTTTGTTTTATTTATGCGATGGATTACTTTGATTGTTTTTCCAATGTTGAACCATCTGCAAACGTGGTAGTATCCCACTTCATTGTTGCAAATTATTTTTTTGATATGTTTTTGAATTCTATTGGCTAGAATTTTCTCGAGGAATTTTGCGTCTAAGTTCATGGGGGATATTGGCCTGTAATTTTCTTTTTTTGTGGAGCCTGTACCTGGTTTTGGTATCAGGGCTATGCTGACTTCATAGAATGAGTTTGGGAGTATTCCGTCCTTTTCTATGCTCTGAAATACCTTTAGTAGTGGTGGTGTTAACTTTTCTCTGTGAGTTTGGTAGAATTCTCCAGTGAAGCTGCCAGGACCAAGGCTTTTCTTTGTGGGCAGTTTTTTAAATTACTTTGTCAATCTCTTCTTTTGTTATAGGTTGATTTAGTTTTTTCTATCTCTGTGTTAGTTTAGGTAGGTTGTGTGTTTCTAGGAATTCATCCATTTCTTTTAGGTTTTCAAATTTGTTAAAGTACAACTTTTCATAGTACTCTTTTTTCTATTATGATTCTTTTAATTTCAGTTGGGTCTATTTTGATATAGTTCATCACATTTCTTATTTGGATTATTTACTTCCTCTTCTGTTTTTCTTTTGTCAATCTGGCCAATGGTTTATCGATTTTGTTAATCTTCTCAAAGAACCAGCTTTTTATCTTATTAACTCTTTCAATTGTTTTTCTGTTTTCTATTTCATTTAATTATGCTCTTAAAACCCATTGCCTAGTTTTTATTATTTGCTTTCTTCTGGTGCCTGAAGGTTTTTTTGTTGCTCTCTTTCTATTTGTTCAGGTTTTAGGGATAATTCTTTGATTTTGGCCCCTTCTTCTTTTTGTTTGTGTGCATTTATTGATATAAATTGACCTATGAGCACTGCTTTTGCTGTGTCCCGAAGGTTCTGATAGGAAGTGTTTTCATTCTCATTGGATTCTATGAATTTCTTTATTCCATCCTTGATGTCTTCTATAACTCAGTCGTTTTTGAACAGGGAATTGTTCAGTTTCCAAATGTTTGATGTCTTTTCCCTGGTTTTTCTGTTATTAACTTCTACTTTTATGGCCTTATGGTCAGAGAAGATGCTTTGTAATATTTCAATGTTTTGGATTCTGTTAAGGCTTGCCTTATGGCCTAATATGTGCTCTATTCTAGAGAATGTTCCATGTGCATTGGAAAAGAAAGTATACTTGGCTGCTGTTGGGTGGAGTGTTCTGTATATGTCCGTGAGGTCAAGTTGGTTAATTGCGGCATTTAGTTCTTCCGTGTCTTTATTGAGCTTCTTTCTGGATGTTCTGTCCTTTACTGAAAGTGGTGTGTCAAAGTCTCCAACTAGTATTGTGGAGCTGTCTATCTCACTTTTCAGTGTTGTTAGAGTTTGTTTTACGTACATTGAAGCCCTGTCGTTTGATGCATAAATATTTAATATGGTAATATCCTCCTTTAATCATTATATAGTGTCCTTCCTTATCCTTTATTGTAGACTTAAGTTTGAAGTCTGTTTTGTCAGAAATTAGTATAACCGCTCCTGCTCTTTTTTGATTGTTCTTTGCTTGATATATATTTTTTCCATCCCTTGAATTTTAGTTTGTTTGTGTCTTTAAGTCTAAGGTGCATCTCTTGTAGGCAGCATGTAGCCAGATCATGCTTTTTTATCCATTCTGCAACTCTGTCTCTTTATTGGTGCATTTAGTCCATTTACATTCAGCATGATTATAGATAGGTATGAGTTTAGTGCTGTCATTTTGATGCCTATTTTGTGTGTTGTTGCCATTTTCATTTTTCTACTTTTTTATGCTGAGTATTTATAAATTCTGTGTTCCTCTTTTGCATTGTGGTTGAATTTGTTTTTGCTGAGTCTTTTTGTTTATCTTGTTTATTATTTTGAAATATAGGGTTGTTAGTCTTCTTTGTGCTTACCTTGATATTTACCCCTCTTTTTCTATGTTTAAACCTAACTCGCATCTCCATATATCACCTTGATTTTCTCTTAATATGGAGGATCTATGCCTACTTTATTTAGTCCCTCTTTATTGATTATTGTCATCTTTTACATAATGACATCACTGTTTCCCTGTTTTGAGCATTTTTTTTAAATCTTGACTTATTTTTGTGATTTCCCTGTCTGAGTTGATATACGGTTGCTCTGTTCCTTGTTCTAGTGTTGTGTTGATATCTGATGTTATTGATTTTCTATCCAGGGAATTCCTTTTAGTATTTCTTGTAGTTTTGGTTTGGTTTTTGCATATTCCCTAAGCTTCTGTTTATCTGTAAATGTCTTAATTTCGCCTTCATATTTGAGAGACAGTTTTGCTGGATATATGATTCTTGGCTGGCAATTTTTCTCCTTCAGTGCTTTATACATGTCACCCCCATTGTCTTCATGCCTGCATGGTTTCTGCTGAGTAGTCTGAACTTATTCTTAGATTCTCCTTTGTAGGTGACTTTTTGCTTATCCCTGGCTGCTCTTAAAATTTTCTCTTTATCTTTGGTTTTGGCAAGTTTGACTATAATATGTCTTGGTGACTTTCTTTTGGGATCTATCTTGTATGGGTTTCAATGACCATCTTGGATAGATATCCTTTTATCTTTCATGATATCAGGGAAGTTTTCTACAACAAATCTTCAACAATTCTCTGTGTTTTCTGTAATCCCTCCCTGTTCTGGTATTCCAATCACTCGCACGTTATTCTTGATAGAGTTCCACATGATTTTTAGCGTTTCTTCATTTTTTAAAAATTCTTTTATATGATTTTTCTTCGAATATATTGGTGCCAAGTGATTTATCTTCAGTCTCACAAGGTCTGCATTCCAGTTCCTCAATTCTGCTCCTCTGACTTTCTATTGAGTTGTCTAATTCTGTAATTTTATTGTTAATCTTCTAAATTTCTGAATGCTCTCTATGGATTCTTGCAGTTTATTAAATTTTTCATTATGTTCTGGAATAATCTTTTTAATTTGTTCAACTGCTTTATCTGTGTGTTCCTCGGCTTTTTCTGTTTGTTGGCTGATCTTTTTCCTGATGTCCTTCCTGATGTCATTACTGTTGTCTTGAAGAGTCTGTGTATTAATCTTTAGTATTCTATATCTGGCAAATCCAGGAATACATCTTCATCTGGGAGAATCCTTGATTCTCTGTTTTGCGGGTTTGTTGAGCAATTGTGGTCTGCTTCTTTATCGACTATTGTCTCCAAGCCTTCTATAATTTGTTTTATGTTTGTTCACTGTGTCCTAGTTTCTTACTTTGTTTTGTTTCAGTATAGTCAAAATAGGCTACTAGAGTGAGCTAACTTCATTATTGGAGCCTTTGAAGCACTAATGTCCTATTACCAGATGGCTAGAGCTGTTACCAGGTAAATGAGCCTAGGAGTCTGTTCGCTATTCTTGTAGTTCAGGTGTCCTGATAGTCACCTAGTGTGTGGTGTAGGCTCTCACCTACTATCTTAGAGAAGCATTGGTGATGGGTGTATGGCCTGGTTTCTGGTAGCAGCAAGGAGGTCACATTCTGAGGGAGGCAGGGATCTGACGGCCTTCCCCCAAGTGTTAGTGAGAAAGGAGTATCTCTGTTCTTTAGAGAGCTCTCTGGTGGGAAGGCTCTGCAGCTGTACCTTAGGCACCCAATGCTCACACCTGTAAGGACTGGTAGGCACCACTATCCTTTCGTGAGTGGCTAGGTGGCATGGATGGAGCTTCCAGTCCTCAGGCCCCTGCTGTGGGTAGGTGAAGGCCCTGTTTAATAGGCAGAGTGGTATCAGACCTCCAAAACCTGCCTCTCCACCTGAAACAGTTACAGTCAGAACTCAAGCAGATTTGTTCCTGCAATATAACAGCCACCTGGATCCATGTAGGGGTGAAAGACAAAGTCTGTGGATCTCTTATGCCTGGACTTAGCCACTTTTGCTCTGGGCTTCCAGATTAAAGGAGTGTGCAGAGTATCCCCCCCCACCCCGTTTGTTAATTTGTTCCTTCTCTCAGGCCAGGAGAACGGCTCAGGGAGCACAGCAGGTTCTTTTTCAGGCCCAGGGAAATCAAGTGTTAATGAAGTCGGCTGGGGCAGAGGAGGGAGGGATCAGATAGATAGGAGAGAATTCTTTCAAAAGAAGGAGCTATTAGATCTGTGCATGGTAAATTAGACAAAATCACTTATCTTGTGTTGAGAGCACTGTTTTATCTCAGATTCCAGGGGTGTGTGTAGTCTGTGTGTGCTGCTGCAACCACTTTTGAATGATCTTCAGCAAAATTTTACTTGTGTGTAATATTAATGATATTGTTTGCTATTTCCGCATTCTGTTAAATCACCTTTCTTTGGTATGTGCGCAAATATGGATCTCTTCCAGTCAGATAGCCAGGTAGCTGTCTTCCAAATTTGTTGGCATAGATGAGTGGTCCCTTCCAACACTGCATTCATTTGTTGAAACATCTCAATCGGTATGGTATTTCACTAATGTCTTCAGTGCAGCTTGGACTTCATCCAGTCTAACCATTGCCTGAAGAGTTGGCTTCTGGAATGGTTTTAGTTTGGGGTTAACAGAGAGTGCTGGAACCATGTCTTCTGAGGCTCCTCCAGTCTTGGTCAGACCGCTGAGTCTGGAATTTTTACTAGAATTTGAGTTCTGCACCCTACTTTTAGCTTGCTCCATCAGGAACACTCTGTTGTGTACCCTGTCAGGGTGGTCATTGGTGGTAGCTGGGCACAATTTAGTTTTTCTAGCCTCAGACTGATGGAGTCTCTCATTTCTGCTACCCTTTTTGTTTCTTGGGCTAATATTTTCCTTGCGTCTTTGGTGCTTTGCATTCCCCCTTGCTCCAGGTGAGTTGGCACCAATTGGCGCATCTTATATGGCCGCTCACTGGCTTTTAACACTGCAGATGCCACTCACCAAAGTGGGATGCAGAACATTTTCTCAATAAACTTTGTTATGCCTACTGACCTAGATGTCCCCTGAAGTCATGGCCTGAGATACCCACCCCTGCTATTCTGTCTCTCTCAGACTTTGGTCGTATTCAGGAAATTTCTTAGCTTTTGGTTTAGTTCAGTTATGCTGACTTCCCCTGTATTGTGCATTATCCTTCCCCTCAGCTAATTCTTGTCTAGTATCTAGTTAGTGAATACTCTCTTCCCACCCTTGTAACCATCAAGAATGTCTTCTTCTTTGTTTCAAACCTTTCTTGAGTTCTTATAATAATGGTCTCATACAGTATTTGTCCTTTTGTGACTGACTAATTTCTTTCAGCATAAGGACTTCCAGATTCCTCCATGTTGTTAGATGTTTCGCCGATTCATTGTTGTTCTTTATTGTTGCCTAGTATTCCATTGCGTTAATATACCATCATTTGTTTATCCATTCATCCATTGATGGGCATCTAGATTGTTTCCATATTTTTGTTACTGTAAATACTGCTGAAATGAACATGGGTGTGCATACATCTATTCATGTGAGGGCTCTTATATCTCCAGGATATACCCCAAGGAGTAGGATTGCTGGATTGTATGGTACTTCTATTTCTAGCTTTTTAAGTAAGCACCAAATCAATTTCCAAAGTGGTTGTACCATTTTACATTCCCACCAGCATTGTATAAGTGTTCCAGTCTCTCCACAACCTCTCCAATGTTTATTATTTTGTGTTTTTTTGGATTAATGCTAGCCTTGTTAGGGTGAGATGTTATCTCATTGTAGTTTTGATTTGCATTTCTCTAGTGGGTTATGATCCTGAGCTTTTCCTCATGTCTCTGTTTTTTTTCTGTTAGAAGCTCAAATTTCTTCTTTGGTGAAGTGCCTATTAATATCCTTTGCACATTTTTTAAATTGGGTTATTTGTCTTTTTGTTGTTGAGGTTTTGCAATATCTTGTAGATTTCAGAGATTAGACACTGATCAGATTTGTTGTAGCCAAAAATTTTTTCCCAGTCTTTAGATTGTCTTTTTACCTTTTTTTGTGAAATCTTTGGATTAGCATAAGTGTTTGATTTTTAGGATCTCCTGCTTAGCTAGTTTCTCTTCTGGTGTTTGTGCATTGTTAGCAATGTTTATGCCATGTATTATTGTTCCTAGCATTGTTCTTATATTTTCTTCCATGATCCTTATCATTTTAGAATTTATATTTAGGAATTTGATCCATTTTGAGTTAGTTTTTGTGCATGGTGTGAGGTATGGGTCTTGTTTCATTTTTTTTGCTGATGGATATCCAGTTATGCCAGCACCATTTCTTAAAGAGACTGTCTTTCCTCCATTTAACTGGGGCCTTTGTCAAATATCAACTGCTCATATGTGGATGGATTTATGTCTGGATTCTCAATTCTGTTCCATTGGTCTATGGGTCTGTTGTACAAGTACGAGGCTATTTTGACTACTGTGGTGTTATAAAACTAAAATCAGGCAGTGTGAGGCCTCCCGATATGTTCTTCTTTTCAGTAATGCTTTAGTTATCTGGGCCCTCTTCCATTTCCATATGAAGTTGGTGATTTGTTTCTCCATCACATTAAAAAATTCCATTGGAATTGGGATTGGAATTGCATTGTATCTGTAGATCGCTTTGGGTAGAATAGACGTTTTCATAATGTTGAGTCTTCCTATCCATGAGGAAGGTATGATTTTCCACTTATGTAGGTCTCTTCTAGTTTCTTGTGGTAATGTCTTATGCTTTTCTTTGTATAGGCCTTTTCCGTCTCTGTTTAGATTTGTCCATAAGTATTTTATCTTCTTGGGGGCTGTTGTAAATGGTAGTGTTTTGGTGATTCCTTCTTTGAAGTTCTCTTTTTTGGTGTAGAGGAATCTAACTAATTTTTGTATGTTTATCTTGTATCCTGATCCTCTGCTGAACTCTCCTATTAGTTCCAGTAGTTTTCTAGTGTACTCTCTAGGGTTTTCTTTGTATAAGTTCATGTCATCTGCAAATAGAGATACTTTTACTTCTTTCTTACAAATTTGGAGGCCCTTTTTTTCTTTTTCCAGCCTAATTGCTCTGGCTAGAACCTCAAGCACAATGTTGAATAAGAGTGGTGATAAAGGCCTCCCTTGTCTGGTTCCCATTCTCAAGGGGAGGGCTTTCAGACTGTCTTCATTTAAGATGATGTTGGCTGTTGGATTTGACTAAATGTCTTTTATTATGTTGAGGACTTTTCCTTCTATTCCTATTTTGCTGAGAGTTTTTTTTATCATGAATGGGGATTGAGCTTTGTCAAATGCCTTTTCTTCATCAATTGATAAGATCATATGGTTCTTGTCTTTTATTTATGTGATTCATTACATTGTTTTTCTAAAGTTGAACCATCCCTGCATACCTGGTGTGAATCCCACTTGGTCATGGTGAATTATTATTTTGATATGTTGTTGAATTATGTGGGCTAGAATTTTGTTGAGAATTTTTTAGTCTAAGTTCATGAGGGATATAGACCTGTAATTTTATTTATTTATTTGAAAATTTTTATAGTGCTTTAACTGAAAGTTTAGAAATCAATTCACTGTTTCATACAAAAATTTTTATGCACCTTGCTATATACTCTTAGTTGCTCTCCCCCTAATGAGATAGCACACTCCTTCTCTCCATCCTATATTTTTGCATCCATTCAGCAGCTTCTGTCCCCCTCTGCATTCACATCTCCTCTCCAGACAGGAGCTGCCCACATAGTGTTATGTGTCTACTTGATTCAAGAAGCTCAGTCCTCACCAGTATCATTTTCTATCCCACAGTCCAGTCCAGTCTCTGTCTGAAGGGTTGGCTTTGGGAATGGTTTATGTCTTGGGCTACCAGCAGGTCTGGGGACCATGGCCTCTGGGGTCCTTCTAGTCTCAGTCAGACCATTAAGTCCAGTCTTTTTTGAGAATTTGAGGTCTGCATCCCACTGCTCTCCTGCTCCCTCAGGGGTTCTCTTTTGTGTTACCTATTCAGGCAGATATCGGTTGTAAACAGGCACTATCTAGTTCTTCTGGTCTCAGGCTGATGTAGTCTCTGGTTTATGTGACCCTTTCTGTCTCATGGGTTCATAATTACCTTGTGTCTTTGGTGTTCTTCATTCACTTTTGCTCCAAATGCGTTGAGACCAATTGATGCATCTTAGATGGCCGCTTGCTAACATTTAAAGCCCCAGATGCCGCTCTCCAAAGCGAGATTCAGAATGAATTCTTAATAGATTTTATTATGTCAATTGACTAAGATGTCCCCTGAAACCATGGTCCCAAACCACTGCCCCTGCTACACTGGCCTTCGAAGCATTCAGTTTATTCAGGAAATTTTGCTTTTGGTTTAGTCCAGTTGTGCTGAACTCTCCTGTATTGTGTGGTCTTTTCCTTCATCTGAAATAGTTCTTGTCTAGAATCTAATTAGTGAATACCACCTCTCTCCCTCCCTACCCTCATAGAATGTTTTCTTCTGTATTTAAATGTTTCTTGAGTTTTTATAATAGTGGTCTCATACAGTATTTGTCCTTTTGCAACTGACTAAATTCAATCAGCATAAAGCCTTCCAGACTTCCATGTTATGAGATGTTCCATGGATTTATCTTTGTTCTTAATCATTGTGTAGTATTCCATTATGTGATTATACTATAATTTATTTATCTATCCATCCGTTGATGGACATCTTGTTTGCTTCCATCTTTTTTCTATTGTAAACAGTGCTGCAATGAACTTGGGTATGCATATATCTGTTCCTGTAAAGTCTCTTATTTCTCTAGGATACATTCCAAGGAGTGGGATTGCTGGATCATATGGTATTATTATTTCCAGCTTTTTAAGGAAGCACCAAAACTATTTCCAAAGTGGTTGTACCATTTTACACTCCCACCAGTAGTGTATAATTGTTCAAGTCTCTCCACAACCTCTCCAACCTTCATCTTTCTGTTTTTTTGGATTAATGCCAGCCTTGTCGGAGTGAGATGGAATCTCATTGTAGTTTCGATTTGCATTTCTCTAATGGCTAATGATCATGAGCATTTCCTCATGAATCTGTTACCTTCCTGAATGTCATCTTTAGTGAAGTATCTGTTCATATCCTTTGTCCAGTTTTTCATTAGGTTATTTGTCTTTTTGTTGTTGAGTTTTTGCAGTATCATGTAGATTTCAGAGATCAGACACTGATAGGAAATGTCATAGTTAAAAACTTTTCTGCAGTCCGCAGGTAATCATTTTACCCTGTTGGTGAATTCTTTGGATGAACATAGGTGTTTGATTTTTGGTGCTCCCAGTTATCTAGTTTCTCTTCTGGTGTTTGTGCCTTGTTAGTAATGTTTTGTATACTGTTTATGCCATGTATTAGGGCTCCTAGCATTGTCCCTATTTTTTCTTTGATGATCTTTATCATTTTATATTTAGGTCTTTGAACCAATTTGCATTAATTTTGTGCATGATGTTAGGTATGGGTCTTATTTCATTTTTTTGCACATCGATATCCAGTTATGCCAGCACCATTTGTTAAACAGACTGTCTTTTTTCCCCATCTATCAGTCTTTGGGCCTTTGTCAAATATCAACTGCTCATATGTAGATGGATTTATGTCTGGATTCTCAATTCTGTTCCATTGTTCTCTGTATCCGTTGTTGTACCAGTACCAGGCTGTTCTGACCACTGTGGAAGTATAATAGGTTCTAAAATCAGGTAGAGTGAGGCCTCCCGCTTTTTTCTTCTTTTTCGGTAATGCTTTACTTATCCAGGGCCTCTTTCCCTTCCATATGAAGTTGGTGATTTGTTTCTCCATCTCATTAAAAAATGTTGGAATTTGGATTAGAATTGCATTGTATTTATAAATCGCTTTTGGTAAAATAGACATTTTTACAACATTGAGTATTCCTATCCATGAGCAAGGTATGTTATTCCACTTAATATGGTCTCTTTTGGTTTCTTGCAGTAGTGTCTTGTACTTTTCTTTGTATAGGTGTTTTACATCTCTGGTTAGATTTATTCCTAAGTATTTTATCTTCTTGGGGGCTATTGTAAACGGAATTATTTGGTGATTTCCTCTTTGATGTTCTTTTTGTTGGTGTAGAGGAATGCAACTGATTTTTTTATGTTTATCTTGTATCCTGATACTCTGCTGAACTCTTCTATTAGTTTCAGTAGTTTTTTTGAGGATTCTTTAGGGTTTTCTGTGTATAAGATCATATCATCTGTAAATAGAGATACTTTTACTTCTTCCTTACCGGTATGGATGTCCTTTATTTCTTTATCTAGCCTTATTGTTCTAGCTAGGACTTCTAGGGCAATGTTGAATAAGAGTGGGATAAAGAGGATCCTTGTCTGGTTCCCATTCTCAAGGGGAGTACTTTCAGACTCTCTACATTTAGGATGATGTTGGCTGTTGGCTTTGTATAAATGCCCTTTATTGTGTTGAGGAATTTTCCTTCTATTCCTATTTTGCTGAGATTTTCTTATCATGAATAGGTATTAGACTTTGTCAAATGCCTTTGCTGCATCAATTGATAAAATCATGTGGTTCTTGTCTTTTGTTTTATTTGTACGATGGATTACAATAATTGTTTTTCCAATGTTGAACCATCCCTGCATACCTGGTGTGAATACCTCTTGGTCCTGTTGAATTACTTTTTTGATATGTTGTTGAATTCTATTGGCTTCCATTTTGTTGAGGGTTTTTACATCTAAATTATTGAGGGGTATAGTCTGTAATTTTCTTATCTGGTTTTGGTATCAAGGATATGCTTGCTTCATAGAATGAGTTTGGAGTATTCCATCCTTTTCTATGCACTGAAATACCTTTAGTAGTAGTGGTGCTAACTCTTCTCTGAAAGTTTGGTAGAACTCTCCAGTGAAGCCTTCCTGGCCAGGGCTTTTTTTTTTTGTTTGAGGTTTTTCAATGACCTTTTTAATCTCTCATTTGTTATGGGTTTATTTAGTTGTTCTACCTCTGTTTGTGTTAGCTTAAGTAGGTAGTGTGTTTCTAGAAGTCATCTATTTCTTCTAGGTTTTCAAATTTGTTAGAGTACAATTTTTCATAGTAGTTTGATATGATTCTTTTAATTTCAGTTGGGTTTGCTGTGATATCGCCCATCTCATTTCTTATTCGGGTTATTTGCTTCCTTTCCTGTTTTTTCTTTTGTCAGTTTCGTCAATGGTTTATCAATTTTGTTAATCTTTTCAAAGTACCAGCTTTTGGTCTTGTTAACTCTTTCAATTGTTTTTCTGTTCTCTATTTCATTTAATTCTGCTCTAATTTTTATTATTTGCTTTCTTCTGGTGCCTTAGGGTTTCTTTTGTTTCTGTTTTTCTATTTGATCAAGTTGTAGGGATAAGTCTTTGATTTAGACCCTTTCTTCTTTTTTGGATGTGTGCATTTATTGATACATATTGACCTCTGAGCACTGCTTTCACTGTGTCCCAAAGGTTCTGATAGGAAGTGTTTTCATTCTCATTGGATTCTATGAATTTCTTTATTCTGTCCTTAATGTCTTGTATAATCCAGTCTTTTTTGAGCTGGGTATTGTTCAGTTTCCATGTGTTTGATTTCTCTGTTATTGATTTCTAATTTTATGGCCCTATGGTCAGAGAAGATGCTTTGTAGTATTTCGGTGTTTTCAATTCTGCTACATCTTGCTTTGTGACCTAATATGTGGTCTATTCTAGAGAATGTTTCATGTGCACTACAAAAGAAAGTATACTTGGATGCTGTTGGGTGCAGTGTGCTGTATATATTTATGGGCCAAGTTGGTTTATTGTGGCATTTAGATCTTCTGTGTCTTTATTGAGCTTCTTTCTGGATGTCCTGTCCTTCACCAAAAGTGGTGTGTTGAAATCTCCTACTATAATTGTGGAGCTGTCTATCTCACTTTTCAATGCTGTTACAGTTTGTTTTATGTATCTTGCAGCCCAGTCATTGGGTGCATAAACAATTAATATGGTAATATCCTCCTAGTATGTTGTCTCTTTAATCATTATATAGTGTTCTTCCTTATCTTTTTGTGGTGGATTTAACTTTAAAGTCTTTTTTGTCAGAAATTAATATTGCCGCTCCTGCTCTTTTTTGATTGTTGTCTGCTTGATATATTTTTTTCCATCCTTTGAGTTTTAGTTTGTTTGTGTTTCTAAATCTAAGATGTTTCTCCTGTAGGCAGCGTATAGACAGATTGTGTTTTTGTATCTATTCTGCCACTCTCTGTCTCTTTATTGGTGCATTTAGTCCATTTCCACTAAATGTAATTATGGCTAGGTATGAGTTTTTAATGAGTTTAGTGTTGTCATTTTTGATGTCTTTTTTCATGTGTTGTTGACAGTTTCTTTTTCCCACTTAATTTATTTGTGATGAGTAGTTTATATATTGTCTTTTCCTCTCATTCATTGTTGTTGGTTTTGTTTCCGCTGAGTCTTTTTTTTCCTTGTATTTTATTTTGATGAGTAGGGATGTTAGTTTCCTTTGTGGTTACCTTAATATTTAGGCCTGTTTTTTCTAAGTTTAAACCTAAATTTTATTTTTTATTTCGCCTTCACTTCCTCTCCATAGGAAATTTCTATGACTAGATTTCTTAGTCTCTTTATTGTTTTAATGTCTTCTTTTACATAATGACATTGCTGTTTCCCTCTTTTGAGTGTTCTTTTATCTTGATTCATTTTTGTGATTTCCCTATCTGTATTGATATCTGGTTGCTCTGTTCTGTGTTCTAGTCTTGGGTCGATATGTGATATTATTGATTTTCTAACCAGAGAACTCCCCCTTTGTATTTCTTTCAATTTTTGGTTTGGTTTCTACAAATTCCCTAAACTGTTTATCTGGAAATGTCCTAATTTCTCCTTCAAATCTGAGGGACAGTTTTGCTGGATATATGTTCTTGGCTGGCAATTTTCTTCCGTCAGTGTTTTGCATATGTCATCCCATTGCCTTCTTGCCTGCATGGTTTTGCTGGGTAGTCCAAGTTTATTCTTATTGATTCTCCTTTGTAGGTGACTTTTCCTTTATCCCTAGCCGCTCTTAAAATTCTGGCAATTTTTGGTTATAATATGTCTTGGTGACTTTCTTTTGAGATCTACCTTATGTGGAGTTCAATGAGCATCTTGGATAGATATCTTCTCATCTTTCACGATATCAGGGAAGTTTTCTGACAACAAATCTTCAACAATTCTCTCTGCAGTTTCCGTTTTCCTTCCCTTTTCTGGTACTCCAACTACTTGTAGGATATTTCTCTTGATAGAGTCCCAGATGATTCTTAGGGTTTCTTCATTTGTTTTAATTCTTTTATCTGAGTTTTCTTCGAATATATTGGTACCACGTGCTGTATCTTCATTCTCACTGATTCTGCCTTCCATTTCCTCAATTCTGCTCCTCTGACTTTCTATTGAGTTGTCTAGTTCTGTGATTTTATTGTTGATCTGAGTTTCTAATTGCTGTCTCTGTATGGATTCTTGCAGTTTATTAAATTTCTCATTATGTTCTTGAATAACCTTTTTAATTTCTTCAACTGCTTTATCTGTGTGTTCCTTGGTTGTTCTCTGTTTTTCCTGATCTTCCTGATCTCATTCCTGGTGTCTTGAAGAATTCTGTATATTAATCTTTTGTTTTATGCATCTGGTAATTCCAGGAAGGCACCTTCACCCAGAAGATTCCTGGATTCTTTTTTGAGAGCTCATTGAAGTGATCATGGTCTGCTTCCTTAGGTGATTTGATATTGACTGTTGTCTCTGAGCCCTCTATAAGTTATTGTATTAATTTATTTTATGTTTGCTTACTGTATCCTAGCTATTGCTCTGTTTTATTTTGATATGCCCAAATAGGCTGCTTGAGTGAGCTAGCTTGATTATTTTTGCCTTTGAAGCTGTAACATCTTGACACCAGTTGGCTAGAGCTGTTGTCAGGTGTATAAGCCTAGAAGTCTATTCACTTTTGTATGGATTCATCTCAGGTAGTCATCAAGTGTGTTGTACAGGCTCTGTCTTACAGTCTTAGAGGGGCAGGGGTGATTGGTGTAGGTAGAGGTATCTGGTCACAGCAGGGGGTCACACCTGAACAAGGCAAGTGTTGATAACTGTTCCCCCAGTGTCTGTGAGGAAGGTATGTCCCCATTCCCTAGAACACACAGGTGGTGGGTTCCGCAGCTGGACCATGGGCACCCAATGCTTTTGGTTGTAAGGACTGGAGGTACCACTTATTCTCGGACCCCTGTCATGGATGTCTAGGTGACGTGGGTGGAGCAAATAGTCCTTAGGCCCCTGATGTGTGCAGGGGAGGACCCTGTTTAATAGAAAATGCAGTTTCAAACACCAAACATCCATCTCTCCATTGCACAGCCTGTTTTCCTGAAATAGGCCCACGTAGGTCCATGCAGGGGGAAATGGTACTCAAAGTCCACAGACCATTTATTTATGCCTGGACAGAAGCCACTTCTGTTCTGAGCTCCCCAGTTTAGTGGAGCTGGCAGATTATCTTTTCCCCCAGTTGTGAATTTATTCCTTCTACAAGGCCTGGAGAATGGCTTAGGGCATGCAGCCGTGCCTATCCGAGGCTCAGGGAAATTGATAGCCACTGAAGCCAACTTTGTGGCTGGGGGCACGGTAAAATAAACACAAATAGCATTCTTCTCTGGTTCTGGAGGTGTGAGTAGGCTGTGTGGCTCGCTGTCTCTCCCTGAGGTAACCACATCTGAAACGCTACTGCCAGCTGTGCCATGGTAGCTCCAAGGAATGATGCCTGAGTGTTTCCGGCAATTCAGGTCCGGCAACTCCTCTCCGCGTCTGAACTGTCTCTCCCTCCCCCTGCCACTCATTCCGTTTTCTAACTTTGTCTCTGTGTTCAGGGCTGCCAGCTTGTCATAAACATAATCGTTTCACTTGTTATTTCAGGTCTTTGCCGTAAGACGGTTCACCGGAATCATCTGACTGCTCCATTTTCTTGGCCCAGCCTCCTGAGCTGTAATTTCATTTTTTTTTTGTGGTGTCTTTACCTGGTTTTGGTATCAGGGGTATACTGGCTTCATAGAATGAGTTTGGGCATATTCCATCCTTTTTATGCTCTGAAATACCTTTAGTAGTAGGGGTTTTAACTCTGCTCTGAAGGTTTGGTAGAATTCTCCAGTGAAGCCTTGAGGGCCAGAGCTTTATTTTGTTGAGAGTTTTAAATTTCCTTTTGAATCTCTTCTTTTGTTACAGGTTTATTTAGTTTTTCTACCTCTGTTTGAGTTAGTTTAGGTAGGTAGTGCATTTCTAGAAATTTGTCTCTTTCCTCTAGGTTTTCAAATTTGTTAGAGTACAGTTTTTCATAGTATTCTATAATGATTCTTTTAATTGCAGTTGGGTCTCTTGTGATATTGCCCATCTCATTTCTTATTCAGGTTATTTGTTTCCTCTCCTGTTTTTCTTTTGTCAGTTTGTCCAGCAGTTTATAAATTTTATTGATGTTTTCAAAGAACAAACTTTTGGTTTTGTGAACTTTCAATTGTTTTTCTATTCTCTATTTCATCTAATTCTGCTTTAATTTTTATTATTTGCTTTCTTGTGCTTGAGAGCTTTTTTGCTGCTATCTTTCTATTTATTTGAGTTGTAGAGTTAATGCTTTGATTTTAGCCCTTTATTCTTTTTTGATCTGCAATTATTGCTATACATTGACCTCTGAGCACTGCTTTTACTGTGTCCCAAAGATTTTGGTAGGATGTGTTTTCATTCTCATTTGATTCTGTGAATTTTTTATTCCTTCCTTAATTTCTTCTATAGCCCAGTAGTTTTTGAGAAAGGCATTGTTCAGTTTCCATGTGTTTGATTTTTTTTCCTTGCTTTTTTCCGTTATTGATTTCTACTTTTATGGCTTTATGGTTGAAAAGATGCTTTGTAATATTTCAGTGCCTTGGATTCTGTTATGTATGTTGGAAAAGAAAGTATACTTAAGGTTTGATTTATGGTATAATATGTGGTCTATTCTGGAGAATTCCATGTATGTTGGAAAAGAAAGTATACTTGGCTGCTATTGGGTGGAGTGGTCTATGTATGTCTGTGAGGTCAACTTAGCTGGTTGTGGCATTTAGCTCTTCCGTGTCTTTATTGAGCTTCTTTCTGCATGTTCTGTTCTTCACTGAAAGTGGTGTTGAAATCTCCTGCTGTTATCGTGGGGCTGTCTATCTCTTTTTTCAATGCTATTAGAATTTGTTTTATGTATTTTGGAACCCTGCTGTTGGGTGTGTAAATGTTTAATATGATTATGTCCTCCTGGCATATTGATCTTTTAATCATTATATAGTGTCCTTCCTTATCCTTTGTGGAGGATTTAACTTTAAAGTCTATTTTGTCAGAAATTAATATGGCCACTCCTGCTCTTTTTAGATTGTTGTTTGCTTGATATGTTTTTTTCCCATACTTTGAGTTTTAGTTTGTTTGTGTCTTCAAGTCGAAGGTATGTCTCTTGTAGCCTGCATGTAGACAGATCATTTTTTTATTAACTTTTATTGAGCTTCAAGGGAACGTTTACAAATCAAGTCAGACTGTCACATATAAGTTTATATACATCTTACTCCGTACTCCCACTTGCTCTCCCCCTAATGAGTCAGCCCTTGCAGTCTCTCCTTTCGTGACAATTTTGCCAGCTTCCAACTCTCTCTATCCTCCCATCCCCCCTCCAGACAGGAGAAGCCAACACAGTCTCAAGTGTCCACCTGATATAATTAGCTCACTCTTCATCAGCATCTCTCTCCTACGCTCTGTCCAGTCCCTTTCATGTCTGATGAGTTGTCTTCGGGGATGGTTCCTGTCCTGGGCCAACAGAAGGTTTGGGGACCATGACTGCCGGGATTCCTCTAGTCACAGTCAGACCATTAAGTATGGTCTTTTTATGAGAATTTGGGGTCTGCATCCCACTGATCTCCTGCTCCCTCAGGGGTTCTCTATGGTGCTCCCTGTCAGGGCAGTCATCGATTGTGGCCGGGCAGCAACTAGTTCTTCTGGTCTCAGGATGATGTAGGCCTCTGGTTCATGTGGCCCTTTCTGTCTCTTGGGCTCTTAGTTGTCGTGTGACCTTGGTGTTCTTCATTCTCCTTTGCTCCAGGTGGGTTGAGACCAATTGATGCATCTTAGAAGGCCGCTTGTTAGCATTTAAGACCCCAGACGCCACATTTCAAAGTGGGATGCAGAATGTTTTCAAAACAGAATTATTTTGCCAATTGACTTAGAAGTCCCCTTAAACCATGGTCCCCAAACCCCCGCCCTTGTTCTGCTGACCTTTCAAGCATTCATTTTATCCTGGAAACTTCTTTGATTTTGGTCCAGTCCAATTGAGCTGACCTTCCATATATTGAGTGTTGTCTTTCCCTTCACCCAAAGCAGTTCTTATCTACTGATTAATCAATAAAAAACCCTCTCCCTCCCTCCCCCCCCCTCGTAACCACAAAAGTATGTGTTCTTCTCAGTTTATACTATTTCTCAAGATCTTATAATAGTGGTCTTATACAATATTTGACCTTTTGCCTCTGACTCATTTCGCTCAGCATAATGCCTTCCAGGTTCCTCCATGTTATGAAATGTTTCAGAGATTCGTCACTGTTCTTTATCGATGCGTAGTATTCCATTGTGTGAATATACCACAATTTGTTTACCCATTCATCCGTTGATGGACACCTTGGTTGCTTCCAGCTTTTTGCTATTGTAAACAGAGCTGCAATAAACATGGGTGTGCATATATCTGTTTGTGTGAGGGCTCTTGTTTCTCTAGGGTATATTCCGAGGAGTGGGATTTCTGGGTTGTATGGTAGTTCTATTTCTAACTGTTTAAGATAACGCCAGATAGATTTCCAAAGTGGTTGTACCATTTTACATTGCCACCATCAGTGTATAAGAGTTCCAATCACTCCGCAGCCTCTCCAACATTTATTAGTTTGTGTTTTTTGGATTAATGCCAGCCTTGTTGGAGTGAGATGGAATCTCATGGTAGTTTTAATTTGCATTTCTCTAATGGCTAATGATCAAGAGCTTTTTCTCATGTATCTGTTAGCTGCCAGAATATCTTCTTTAGTGAAGTGTGTGTACATATCCTTTGCCCGCTTCTTGATTGGGTTGTTTGTCTTTTTTTGGTTGAGTTTTGACAGAATCATATAGATTTTAGAGATCAGGTGCTGGTCGGAGATGTCATAGCTGAAAATTCTTTCCCAGTCTGTAGGTGGTCTTTTTACTCTTTTGGTGAAGTCTTTAGATGAACATAGGTGGTTGATTTTCAGGAGCTCCCAGTTATCTGGTTTCTCTTCGTCATTTTTGGTAATGTTTTGTATTCTGCTTATGCCTTGTATTAGGGCTCCTAACGTTGTCCCTATTTTTTCTTCCATGATCTTTATCGTTTTAGTCTTTATGTTTAGGTCTTTGATCCACTTGGAATTAGTTTTTGTGCATGGTGTGAGGTATGGGTCCTGTTTCATTTTTTTGCAAATGGATATCCAGTTATGCCAGCACCATTTGTTAAAAAGACTCTCTTTTCCCCAATTAACTGGCACTGGACCTTTGTCAAATATCAGCTGCTCATATGTGGATGGATTTATATCTGGGTTCTCAATTCTGTTCCATTGGTCTATGTGCCTGTTGTTGTACCAGTACCAGGCTGTTTTGACTACTGTGGCTGTATAATAGGTTCTGAAATCAGGTAGAGTGAGGCCTCCCACTTTCTTCTTCTTTTTCAGTAATGCTTTACTTATCCGAGGCTTCTTTCCCTTCCATATGAAGTTGGTGATTTGTTTCTCCATCACATTAAAAATCGTGATTGGAATTTGGATTGGAAGTGCATTGTATGTATAGATGGCTTTTGGTAGAATAGACATTTTTACTATGTTAAGTCTTCCTATCCATGAGCAAGGTATGTTTTTCCACTTAAGTAGGTCCTTTTTAGTTTCTTGTAGTAGTACTTTGTAGTTTTCTTTGTATAGGTCTTTTACATCTTTGATAAGATTTATTCCTAAGTATTTTATCCTCTTGGTGGCTCCTGTGAATGGTATTGATTTGGTGATTTCCTCTTCAATGTTCTTTTTGTTGATGTAGAGGAATCCAAGTGATTTTTGTATGTTTTTCTTATAACCTGAGTCTCTGCCAAACTGTTATATTAGTTTCAGTAGTTTTCTGGAGGATTCCTTAGGGTTTTCTGTGTATAAGATCATGTCATCTGCAAATAGAGATAATTTTACTTCCTCCTTGCCAATCCGGATGCCCTTTATTTCTTTGTCTAGCCTAATTGCTCTGGCTAGGACCTCTAGCACAATGTTGAATTAGAGCGGTGATAAAGGGCATCCTTGTCTGGTTCCCGTTCTCAAGGGAAATGCTTTCAGGCTCTCTCCGTTTAAAGTGATGTTGGCTGTTGGCTTTGTATAGATGCTCTTTTTTTTTAATTAATTTTTATTAAGCTTCAAGTGAACATTTACCATTCCAATCAGTCTGTCACATGTAGGTTTACATACATCATACTCCCTTCTCCCACTTGCTCTCCCCCTATTGAGTCAGCCCTTTCAGTCTCTCGTTTCGTGCCAATTTTGCCAACTTCCCTCTCTCTCTATCTTCCCATCCCCCCTCCAGTCAAGAGCTGCCAACACACTCTCCAGTGTCCACCTAATTTAATTGGCTCACTCTTCATCAGCATCTCTCTCCCCCCCCGCTGACCAGTCCTTTTCATGCCTGATGAGTTGTCTTCGGGGATGGTTCCTGTCCTGTGCCATCAGAAGTTCTGGGGAACATTGTCTCTGGGATTCCTCCAGTCTCATTCATATCATTAGGTATGGTCTTTTTATGAGAACTTGGGGTCTATATCCCATTGGTCTCCTGCTCCCTCAGGAGTTGTCTGTTGTGCTCCCTAGCAGGGCAGACATCGATTGTGGCCAGGCACCAACTAGTTCTTCTGGTCTCAGGATAATGTAGGTCTCTGGTTCATGTGGCCCTTTCTGTCTCTTGGGTTCTTAGTTGTCGTGTGGCCTTGGTGTTCTTCCTTTGCCTTTGCTCCAGGTGGGTTGAGACCAATTGATGTATCTTAGATGGCCATTGTTGGCATTTAGGACCCCAGGCGCCACAATTCAAAGTGGGATGCAGAATGTTTTCATAATAGAATTATTTTGCGCGTTGACTTAGAAGTCTCCTCAAACCATGTTCCCCAGACCCCAGCCCCTGCTCCTCTGACCTTTGAAGCTTTCATTTTATCCCGGAAACCTCTTTGCTTTTAGTCCAGTCCAATCAGGCTGACCTTCCTTGTCTTGTGTGTTGTCTTTCCCTTCACCCAAAGCAGTTCTTATCTACTGATTGATCAATAAAAAACCCTCTCCCTCCCTCCCTCCCTCCCCCCTTTGTAACCACAAAAGTATGTGTTCTTCTCCGTTTTTTCTATTTCTCAAGATCTTATAATAGTGGTCTTATACAATATTTGTCCTTTTGCCTCTGACTCATTTCGCTCAGCATAATGTCTTCCAGATTCCTCCATGTTATGAAATGTTTCAGAGATTCGTCACTGTTCTTTATCGATGCGTAGTATTCAATTGTGTGAATATACCACAATTTATTTACCCATTCATCCGTTGACGGACATCTTGGTTGCTTCCAGCTTTTTGCTATTGTAAACAGAGCTGCAATAAATATGGGTGTGCATATATCTGTTTGTGTGAAGGCTCTTGTATCTCTAGGGTATATTCCGAGGAGTGGGATTTCTGGGTTGTATGGTAGTTCTATTTCTAACTGTTTAAGATAACGCCAGATGGATTTCCAAAGTGGTTGTACCATTTTACAATCCCACCAGCAGTGTATGAGAGTTCCAATCTCTCCGCAGCCTCTCCAACATTTATTATTTTGTGTTTTTTGGATTAATGCCAGTCTAGTTGGTGTCAGATGGAATCTCATCGTGGTTTTAATTTGCATTTCTCTAATGGCTAACGATCGGGAGCATTTTCTCATGTATCGGTTGGCTGCCTGAATATCTTCTTTAGTGAAATGTGTGTTCATATCTTTTGCCCACTTCTTGATTGGGTTGCTTGTCTTTTTGTGGTTGAGTTTTGACAGAATCATGTAGATTCTAGAGATCAGGCGCTGGTCGGAGATGTCATAGCTGAAAATTCTTTCCCAGTCTGTAGGTGGTCTTTTTACTCTTTTGGTGAAGTCTTTAGATGAGCATAGGTGTTTGATTTTTAGGAGCTCCCAGTTATCTGGTTTCTCTTCATCATTTTTGGTAATGTTTTGTATTCTGTTTATGCCCTGTATTAGGGCTCCTAGGGTTCTCCCTAATTTTTCTTCCATGATCTTTATCGTTTTAGTCTTTATGTTTAGGTCTTTGATCCACTTGGAGTTAGTTTTTGTGCATGGTGTGAGGTATGGGTCCTGTTTCATTCTTTTGCAAATGGATATCCAGTTATGCCAGCACCGTTTGTTAAAAAGACTATCATTTCCCCAATTGACTGACACTGGTCCTTTGTCAAATATCAGCTGCTCATACATGGATGGATTTATATCTGGGTTCTCAATTCTGTTCCATTGGTCTATGTGCCTGTTGTTGTACCAGTACCTGGCTGTTTTGACTACTGTGGCTGTATAATAGGTTCTGAAATCAGGTAAGGTGAGGCCTCCCACTTTCTTCTTCTTTTTCAGTAATGCTTTGCTTATCCGGGGGTTCTTTCCCTTCCATATGAAATTAGTGATTTGTTTCTCTACCCCCTTAAAATATGACACTGGTATTTGGATTGGAAGTGCGTTATATGTATAGATGGCTTTTGGCAGAATAGACATTTTTACTATGTTAAGCCTTCCTATCCATGAGCAGGGTATGTTCTTCCACTTAAGTATGTCCTTTTGAATTTCTTGTAGCAGAGTTTTATAGTTTTCTTTGTATAGGTCTTTTACATCCTTGGTAAGATT
Organism: Loxodonta africana; assembly: GCF_030014295.1. Classification (NCBI taxonomy): domain Eukaryota; kingdom Metazoa; phylum Chordata; class Mammalia; order Proboscidea; family Elephantidae; genus Loxodonta; species Loxodonta africana. Next base: position 91,445,147 of record NC_087369.1, on the reverse strand, counting down.
TATTCCTAAGTATTTTATCTTCTTGGGGGCTACTGTGAATGGTATTGATTTGGTTATTTCCTCTTCGGTGTTCTTTTTGTTGATGTAGAGGAATCCATGTGATTTTTGTATGTTTATTTTATATCCTGAGACACTTCCAAACTCTTCTATTAGTTTCAGTAGTTTTCTGGAGGATTCCTTAGGGTTTTCCATGTATACGATCATGTCATCTGCAAATAGTGATAGCTTTACTTCCTCCTTGCCAATCTGGATACCCTTTATTTCTTTGTCTAGCCTAATTGCCCTGGCTAGGACTTCAAGTACGATGTTGAATGAGAGTGGTGATAAAGGGCATCCTTGTCTGGTTCCCGTTCTCAGGGGAAATGCTTTCAGGTTCTCTCCATTTAGAGTGATATTGGCTGTTGGCTTTGCATAGATGCCCTTTATTATGTTGAGGAATTTTTCTTCAATTCCTATTTTGGTAAGAGTTTTTATCATAAATGGGTGTTGAACTTTGTCAAATGCCTTTTCTGCATCAATTGATAAGATCATGTGGTTTTTATCTTTTGTTTTATTTATGTGATGGATTACATTCATGGTTTTTCTGATATTAAACCAGCCTTGCATACCTGGTATAAATCCCACTTGGTCATGGTGGATTATTTTTTTGATATGTTGTTGAATTCTATTGGCTAGAATTTTGTTGAGGATTTTTGCATCTATGTTCATGAGGGATATAGGTCTGTAATTTTCTTTTTTTGTAATGTCTTTACCTGGTTTTGGTATCAGGGAGATGGTAGCTTCATAGAATGAGTTGGGTAGTATTCCGTCTTTTTCTATGCTTTGAAATACCTTCAATAGTAATGGTGTTAAGTCTTTTCTGAAGGTCTGGTAGAACTCTGCAGTGTAGCCGTCTGGGCCAGGACTTTTTTTTGTTGGAAGTTTTTTGATTACCGTTTCAATCTCTTTTTTTGTTATGGGTCTATTTAGTTGTTCTACTTCTCAATGTGTTAGTTTAGGTAGGTAGTATTGTTCCAAGAATTTATCCATTTCTTCTAGGTTTTCAAATTTGTTAGAGTACAATTTTTCGTAGTAATCTGAAATGATTCTTTTAATTTCATTTCGTTCTGTTGTGATGTGGTCCTTCTCGTTTCTTATTCGGGTTATTTGTTTCCTTTCCTGTTTTTCTTTAGTCAGTCTAGCCAATGGTTTATCAATTTTGTTATTTTTTTCAAAGAATCAGCTTTTGGCTTTGTTAATTTTTTCAATTGTTTTTCTGTTCTCTAATTCATTTAGTTCAGCTCTAATTTTTATTATTTGTTTTCTTCTGGTGCCTGATGGATTCTTTTGTTGCTCACTTTCTATTTGTTCAAGTTGTAGGGACAGTTCTCTGATTTTGGCTCTTTCTTCTTTTTGTATGTGTGCATTTATTGATATAAATTGGCCTCTGAGCACTGCTTTTGCTGTGTCCCAGAGGTTTTGATAGGAAGTATTTTCATTCTCGTTGCTTTCTAAGAATTTCCTTATTCCCTCCTTGATGTCTTCTATAACCCAGTCTTTTTTCAGGAGGGTATTGTTCAGTTTCCAAGTATTTGATTTCTTTTCCCTAGTTTTTCTGTTATTGATTTCTAGCTTCATTGCCTTGTGGTCTGAGAAGATGCTTTGTAATATTTCGATGTTTTGGATTCTGCAAAGATTTGTTTTATGACCTAATATGTGGTCTATTCTAGAGAATGTTCCATGTGCACTAGAAAAAAAGTATATTTTTCAGCAGTTGGGTGGAGAGTTCTGTATAAGTCAATGAGGTCAAGTTGGTTGATTGTTGTAAGTAGGTCTTCTGTGTCTCTATTGAGCTTCTTACTGGATGTCCTGTCCTTCTCCGAAAGTGGTGTGTTGAAATCTCCTACTATAAATGTGGAGGTGTCTATCTCACTTTTCAATTCTGTTAAAATTTGATTTATGTATCTTGGAGCCCTGTCATTGGGTGCATAAATAGTTAATATGGTTATGTCTTCCTGATCAATTGTCCCTTTTATCATTATATAGTGTCCTTCTTTATCTTTTGTGGCGGATTTAAGTCTAAAGTCTATTTTGTCAGAAATTAATATTGCTACTCCTCTTCTTTTTTGCTTATTGTTTGCTTGATATATTTTTTTCCATCCTTTGAGTTTTAGTTTCTTTGTGTCTCTAAGTCTAAGGTGTGTCTCTTGTAGGCAGCATATAGATGGATCGTGTTTCTTTATCCAGTCCGTGACTCTCTGTCTCTTTATTGGTGCATTTAGCCCATTTACATTCAGCGTAATTATAGACAAATAAGTTTTTAGTGCTGTCATTTTGATGCCTTTTCATGTGTGTTGTTGGCCTTTTCATTTTTCCACATGCTTTTTTGTGCAGAGACGTTTTTCTTAGTAGCTTGTGAGATCCTCATTTTCGTAATGTTTAACTTTGTGTTTGTTGAGTCATTACGTTTTTCTTGGCTTTTTTCTTGAGTTATGGAATTGATATTCCTTTTTGTGGTTACCTTATTATTTACCCCTATTTTTCTAAGTAAAAACCTAACTTGTATCCTTCTATGTCGCCTTGTATCACTCTCCATCTGGCAGTTCAATGCCTCCTATATTTAGTCCCTCTTTTTGATTATTGTGATCATTTATCTATTGATTTCCATGATTTCCTGTTGTGTGTATTATTTTGTTTATTTATTTATTTTTTAGAATTAGTCTTAATTTGTTTGTTTTTGTGCTTTCCCTATTTGAGTTGCGTTGATATCAGGACGTTCTGTTTTGTGACCTTGTATTGTGCTGGTACCTGATATTATTGGTCATCAGGCCAAACAATCTCCTTTAGCACTTCTTGCAGTCTTGGTTTAGTTTTTGCAAATTCTCTAAACTTGTGTTTATCTGTAAATATCTTAATTTCTCCTTCATATTTCAGAGAGAGTTTTGCTGAATATATGATCCTTGGTTGGCAGTTTTTCTCCTTCAGTGCTCTGTATACGTCGTCCCATTCCGTTCTTGCTTGCATGGTTTCTGCTGAGTAGTCTGAACTTATTCTTATTGATTCTCCCTTGAAGGAAACCTTTCTTTTCTCCCTGGCTGCTTTTAAAATTTTCTGTTTGTCTTTGGTTTTGGCAAGTTTGATGATAATATGCCTTGGTGTTTTTCTTTTTGGATCAATCTTAAATGGGGTTCGATGAGCATCTTGGATAGATATCCTTTCGTCTTTCATGATGTCAGGGAAGTTTTGTGTCAGGAGTTCTTCAACTATTTTCTCTGTGTTTTCTGTCCCCCCTCCCTGTTCTGGGACTCCAATCACACGCAAGTTATCCTTCTTGATAGAGTCCCACATGATTCTTAGGGTTTCTTCATTTTTTTTAATTCTTTTATCTGATTTTTTTTCAGCTATGTTGGAGTTGATTCCCTGGTCCTCCAGAAGTCCCAGTCTACATTCTAATTGCTCGAGTCTGCTCCTCTGACTTTCTATTGCGTTGTCTAATTCTGTAATTTTATTGTTAATCTTTTGGATTTCTACATGCTGTCTCTCTATGGATTCTTGCAACTTATTAATTTTTCCACTATGTTCTTGAATAACCTTTTTGAGTTCTTCAACTGTTTTATCAGTGTGTTCCTTGGCTTTTTCTGCAGTTATCCTAATTTCATTTGTGATATCTTTATGCATTCTGTATCTGATAATTCCAGGATTGTATCTTCATTTGGGAAAGATTTTGATTCTTTTGTTTGGGGGGTTGGAGAAGCTGTCATGGTCTGTTTCTTTATGTGGTTTGATATGGACTGCTGTCTCCGAGCCATCACTGGGAAACTAGATTTTCCAGGTAATCAGCTAAAAAAAAATGCAGTCAGATCCCTATCTGAATTCTCCTTCTGGCTCAGGGTATTCGTATGTTAGTGAAGCCGCCTGGGGAGGGTGGGGGAGGGATTAGAGAGCTAGGTGTGTAGCACCACAGAATATAGAGCTGATCCCTGCGTTCGCGCTCTGCCCCCGTCCACCAGAATCCCGGCAGGATGGATCCCCGGCTGGGACGCTATTCTCCCCGCTCCAAGATCAGTCACTTCCTCCCGGGGATTTTTCCCTCCGGTGGGACACACCGCTCGCGTGAACTGAGTGGGCGTGGCCCTCACGAACAGCTGGGCCCGCCCCTGGGGTCTATCCAGGGGAATGCGCTCACACCCCGCCCGCTCTCGCCAAGATACCAGCGGGACGGCTCCCCAGCTGGGACGCTGCTTTCCCCGCTCCGAGACCTGTCACTTCCTCCCGGGGATTTCTCCCTCTGGTGCGCCGCACTGCTCACGCGAACTGGGTGGACGTGGCCCTCACAAACGTTTGGCCCCCCCCGGGGTCGCTTTAGGGAAATATAGGTGATCCCCACGCTCGCGCCTCTCCCGCCTCCTGCCAAACTCCCGGCGGGATGGCTCCCCGGCTGGGACGCTGCTCTCCCCGCTCCAAGATCAGTCACTGCCTCCCGGGTGTATCTCCCACCGGCTGCGCCGCTACTCCTCCCGCGCCAACCAGCTAGACTTCCTCCTGGGATGGGTTCGGGGGGGTAGGGCTGTGCCCCTTGTCTGTGCCATCTGCCCCTCTGGGCTCTGCCCCAGCCCGGGCTCCAAAGGTCACCTGCCTGGTACGCTGGCTCTTAGTTCTGAAAACGATTGCTGTCTGCCCGTATTTGTTCATTCTCCGTCTCTAAGTCTGTGTTTGTTGTTCAGAGTTTGTAGATTGTTATATATGTGATCGATTCACTTGTTTTTCCGAGTCTTTGTTGCAAGAGGGTTCCGCAGTAGCGTCCACCTAGTCCGCCATCTTGGCCCCGCCTCGATGCTCTTTATTATGTTGAGGAATTTTCCTTCAATTCCTATTTTGGTGAGAGTTTTTTTATCGTAAATGGGTGTTGGACTTTGTCAAGTGCCTTTTCTGCATCAATTGATAAGATCATGTGGTTTTTGTCTTTTGTTTTATTTATATGGTGGATTACATTAATGGTTTTTCTAATATTAAACCAGCCTTGCATACCTGGTATAAATCCCACTTGGTCATGGTGGATCATTTTTTTGATATGTTGTTGAATTCTTTTGGCTAGAATTTTGTTGAGGGTTTTTGCATCTATGTTCATGAGGGATATAGGTCTATAATTTTCTTTTTTTGTGATGTCTTTACCTGGTTTTGGTATCAGGGAAATGGTAGCTTCATAGAAAGAGTTAGGTAGTATTCCGTCATTTTCTATGCTTTGCAACACCTTTAGTAGTAGTGGTGTTAACTCTTCTCTGAAAGTTTGGTAGAACTGTGCACTAAAGCCGTCCGGGCCAGGGCATTTTTTTGTTGGGAGTTTTTTGATTACCCTTTCCATCTTTTTTTTGTTAAGGGTCTATTTAGTTGTTCTACTTCTGATTGTGTTAGTTTAGGTAGGTAGTGTTTTTCCAGGAATTCATCCATTTCTTCTAGGTTTGCAAATTTGTTAGAGTACAATTTTCCGTAATAATCTGGTATTATTCTTTTAATTTCATTTGGTTCTGTTGTGATGTGGCCCATCTCGTTTCTTATTCTGGTTATTTGTTTCCTTTCCAGTATTTCTTTAGTCAGCCTGGCCAATGGTTTATCAATTTTGTTAATTTTTTCAAAGAACCAGCTTTTGGCTTTGTTAGTTCTTTCAATTGTTTTTCTGTTCTCTAATTCATTTCGTTCAGCTCTGATTTTTATTATTTGTTTTCTTCTGGTGCCTGATGGATTCTTTTGTTGCTCACTTTCTATTTGTTCAAGTTGTAGGGACAGTTCTCTGATTTTGGCTCTTTCTTCTTTTTGTATGTGTGCATTTATCGATATAAATTGGCCTCTGAGCACTGCTTTTGCTGTGTCCCAGAGGTTTTGATAGGAAGTATTTTCATTCTCGTTGCATTCTACGAATTTCCTTATTCTCTCCTTAATGTCTTCTATAACGCAGTCTTTTTTCAGGAGGGTATTGTTCAGTTTCCAAGTATTTGATTTCTTTTCCCTAATTTTTCTTTTATTGATTTCCACTTTTATGGCCTTGTGGTCTAAGAAGATGCTTTGTAATATTCCGATGTTTTGGATGAAAGAAGCATTTTTATACTGGAGCAAACATTACCACAGTTTTGGAGAATGCCCCACAAAGCATTCCATATTTAATTTCTCTGTGTTCTCCAAGTAAGCTTTTGATCAGTAAGTCATTTTTCCTGGTACTTTGATACATTGACAGAATATCTTAAATAGCAAATGCAATTATTCTCCCCACCGTCAATTAATAAATGAAAATTCTCTAGTATCCTCTCATGTTCTGTGAGTTTGGAATGAATAAATTGATGAGAGGTTGTTGCCCGGTGACTGTGAAAACTAAACTTTTGGAGCAGAAAATCTTAGGACTAGCTTTTGATAGTTCTACATTGTCCTCCGATGAAAACCCATCTAAAATAGCCAATGTGACTAGATCCGGGCATCATGGGGATTGTAACCATTTAGGAGTGGAATCTAGAATAATAACGAAGGAAATCTAAGCCCAAACCTTGAGCAATTCCAGCATTTAATTGCTAGTAGACTATAAAAATATGTAAAGGACAATGATATTGAGTACTAGAAATAGAAGAAAAACTGGAAAAATCGGTGTCAAGGATTTCAAGGGAAAAGACTATGTCAGGGAGTTAATTGTATGTTGAATGCTGCTGACAAGTCAGGTAAAATTAGAATAGAAAAATATCTGTTGCATTTCCCTTAACAAGAGTTTTTTTTGTGCAGTGATGGATATTGAAGTTGATTGGAAGGATTGATGAGTGAGGGGGAATTAAGGGAATAACAAAAATAGACAACCCCTTTCTCCCCCCCTTTGGTTAATTTGATTTTAACTACTTGAGCTCTGCATGAGTATTTGCTTAATGCCATCCCTCTATTTCCTCCTAGTTCATTTATTTTTAGGGTGGAATACATTCTGTAGTCATTCTTCATTATTTAAGAGAGAGTTTTGGAATGGAAACTTCGATCATTAGGGCTGCACGTCAACTTGGCTGGGCCATGATTCTCAGTGGTTTGGCAGTTATGATATAGTTTGGCAGTCATATGATGATGTGATTACTTTCATGATGAGATTTGATATAGTGTGAATATCTTCATGATGAGATTTGATATAGTGTGATTACCTCCATGATGGGATCTCCTGTGAGTATTCGATCAGTTGAAAGAGAGTTTCCTTGGGGTATGCACTACATCGAATATAAGTGGACTTTCTGGCAAGGCTTGTGGACTTTTGCTAGCTCTGGATCCTGCAGCTGGCTCCTGTTTGTCTGACCTCCAGTTCTTGGGGCTTGAGCTAGCAGTTTACCTGTGGTCTTGCCTGCTGATCTTGGTATTCCTAATTCTTTGAAGCCTATGAGCAAAAGCCCTGCTGTCTGACCTGCTGATCTTGGATTCACCAGCTCCTGTGGCTACATGAATCAGGAGAAACCTACAGCCTGACCCACGAATCTGGGACATTCCGGCCTCTACAACAGCATGACTCATCTCCTTAATATAAATCTCTGTATATAGATATTTATAAGCTTTATTGGTTTTGTTTCTCTAGAGAACCGAGCTTAAGACAGAAACTTTCTTATATATTCCATGTCTAAAAAGGTCTTTAGTTTGTCCTCACATCTTGATGTATATACTTTTTTTGGCTGATGTATTAGTCTCTGTGATGGTTAAGGTTATGTGTTACCTTGGATAGGCCATGATTCTCAGTGGTTTGGCAGACATTATGTAATCATCCTCCATTTTTTTCTATCTGGTGTGAGCAGCCCATCAACTGAAAGGGGAGTTGCCTTGGGAGTGTGGCCTGCATCTAATATAAACGTAAGTTTTGGCATAGCTCTCTTTCTCTCAATCTTCCATCAGACTTGTCATCTTCTGACCTTATGTTCTTGGGACATGAACCAGCAGCCTGCTGTTTCACCTGCTAATTTTGGGTTCATCAGCCCCTGCAAACACATGAGTCAGGAGGTGCCTCCAGCCTGATGCGTGACCCACAGATTTGAGACTTACCAGCCTCCACAACTGAATGAGCCATTTTTAAAAAATAAATCTGTGTGTCACACACACACACACACACACACATACTTTACTGGTTTTGTTCCTCTAGACAGCTCGCCAAAGGCAGTCTGATTAAGGACTAAGTTTAGAGTAAGTCTGAAAATTTTCCTTCTAGATAGAGAGCTCTCTATGTACTGGTCTGGAGAGATCTCTGGAATATTTTAAGTGAAAAAAAGCAAGGTAGATAATACTGTATATTACATACAGATTTTTGTGTAATAAAGAGTAGGATAAGTGTGTGTGTATATATATACATGTACATATATATATATACACTCATATTGACTTGTGTTTGCATAAAGGGAAATTGAATATCTTAGAAACTTACAAAAGGGTTTACTGACTATGGGCTGGGTGAGGGGTTGTGGAAGTGGGGTGATGGGAAGGTGGAGAGAAATGTGGTGAAGCAAAGCAGAAGCCTTGCAGCCTAATCACACTGAGTGCATTCAGGAGTTGGGCTGCACATATGCATTCAGGGTGTGGAGAACCCAGGTAAAAATAATCCATCAATTTATTAAAACACATCCATAAAAGCCAACTACACATTTCAAACACAACATGGGGGCCTAAATTCAAAAGTTGTATTATTACAGTCAAGCTAGTCTACCAGCTTTATAACAAATGGCTACAGTGTTTAACTGCTTTAGGGGACAGTCTGGCAAAAGAAATAATATTCTATTTGAAAGCTTTTTGATTTTGGTTTTGAAAGGCTTATTCTCCAGGATGAGAATTGTTCAAAGGACCCCTTACCAAGACAAGAAGGTAATGGATGGAAGAAAGAAAACTCAAAAAGTGAGAGTGGAAGAATGCTTGTGGCAAACCCACCATCAATTTTGTCTCTGGCCACTTCTGAGTAAGGTAGGCATAAAATTTTATAAATTTAGTGTATGTTACAAACATGAAAGAGGTAATATTCATCCATAACTCTGGCCTTCTGAGTATTACTCTGATCTCATTTTACAGATGAGCCAAAGCAGGAGCTCATGCTTTGTGTACCCTGGAAATTGAAACAAAATATATCATTCCATGTAACTACTACATTTTCCCTTGCAGAGGATTTTAGATTCGAGCGTGACTGTCGACAGGATAAATATTGAGACTTGGATCTATGGATATGCATTTTGCCCCTGAAGTAATGTGGCAGGTTCTGATGCCAAACCCAGTTTCTTCTCAATTAAAAATGACTCTGTTGTTTTTATGCCGATAAAAATCTACTGAAACAGTACAATCCTCTTTAGTATCAAGTGGGGTGCTGGCTAATTCTTCTTAAAACATATGGAGAATTATTCTGTGCAATTGTTACTGTATCATCAAAATGCTGCTTTGGAGCTGGCTTAGTAATGTCAGTCTTATTAGTGGCAATAACTCTGATTTCATTACCCAACTAGAAGATTAAAGTAAGTAAGCATTGTAATTTTTTAAATTAGAGGAAATATCTGGTTTGGGTCAATTTGACTAGATTACTTTAATTGGAGAGAACTGGTGTGCTGTTCTCTTTGAAGATTTCCACTGCCTTTCATTGATGATTAGTTTGAGATGAGATGATACACCGGTATTTTCAGTGCAAGCTCCTTTGCTTACTGCATAACCTGGAAGAGTTTCCTTTTCCTTTCTTGATTTCCTATAGTCTTTATGCTTCCTGTTGGTTAAGTAGTTTTGTTACTGAGAACTTTAAAGATATGCCTTGTTCTATCAAAACAGTACAACAGACAGGATAGTTGCTCAATATATGTTTGTTGAATTCAATTGAACTTGTTACAAAGAATTATTTCTAGATCAGGTAGAAGAAACAAAACCTTTATTATTTTTGTTTTGCTAATAGACTCCCTAGAAAATGTCTATCAAAGATAGGCTTTACTTCACTCATTTTTTGTGAGTCTCATGTCCAAAAGCCCTGTGTAGTAACTGTTCACAACTATATATATATATATATATATATATATATATATATATATATATATATAAAAACCTTATTGCCATAAAATTGATTCCAACTCATAACGACCTTATAGGACAGAGTAGAACTGCCCCATAGGGCAAGGAGCAGCAGGTGGATTCAAACCGCTCACCTTTTTGTTAGCAGCCGAGCTCTTAACCACTGCTCCTCCAGGATGCCATATATATATATATATATATATATATATATATATATATATATATATATATATATAAAACAAACCCAGTGCCGTTGAGTCAACTCCGACTCATAGCGAACCTACAGGACAGAGTAGAACTGCCACATAGAGTTTCCAAGCAGCACCTGGCGGATTTGAACTGCTCACCCTTTGGTCAGCAGCCGTAGTGCTTAACCACTACACCACCAATATATATATATGAAAATGTTACCACTTGATCATGGATAGTTAGATGACCACAGTATTATTTTTTCAAACTTTTTGCATTTTTGATATTTTTCATAATAAAAAATTAAAAAGAAACAGTAGTGATATGGACAAGTAGGTGGTATTGATGTGGTGATATCCTTATTGCAGTTAAACTCATTACAGTGGCTTGAAAGAAAACTCCTTATTTCATGCAACAAATATTTGTTAATTACCATGTGCCAGAAAGTGTGCTAGATAGAACTGTGAATCAGACAGATGGGTCCTTGTACTCATGGAGCTTAACATCTAGTGTGGGAGAAAAACAAAACAAAGCATTAAAAATATGATAAATACAGATCATGGTATGTTCAATAGCAGAAATAAACAAGATACAAGATGAAAATAAAACTAAAAGGATGGCTAGAAGACCTACTTTAGATGGAGTTGTCTGAGGAGATGATAAATTTGAGACCCGAAGAATAACATGAAGCTAGTCCTTTAAAGAGCAAGAGATTGAGTTTCCAAGGTAGAAAGAAACACTTGAAAAGGCCTTAAGGCAGGAAAGAGCTTGGCTAGTTCAAGAAAGTAAAAAAGGTCAGAGTGCCAGTAGTGAGAGAGGGGTAAAGAGGTACAAGATGAGGCTATAAAAATTAGATGTGCAAATGAGAACTAGCAAAGAGTTTTTTAAACAAAGTAATTACATGATTCAATTTACATTTTGAGACAATCACTTTGACTGCTGTATGAAGAATGGATTGGAAGGAAGAAGAGTCTATTGTAGTAGGTTGTATGTGAGCTTTAACTAGGGTTATGGCAGTGGGAATTAGAAGAAGTTGTTGAATTTGAAATGTTTTGTAAGTAGAGTGAAAAAAGATATGTAGCTTTGGGGTGGTGACTTAAATGCTACGAAACAGGAACCCATTTATTTGAATCTTGAGTTGTTCAACAAATTACAAATACCTTATCAGGACTGAGGTAAGCAAAAGTAACCTAATTATTAAAGTGTAGTCATACCAAAATGAATCACAAAGGCGAGAAATAAATAAAATTATTCATGGTACAATCATGTTGCTATCTGAAATAATCCTTAAATTTTGTCAAAGTTTTGCTTTGTTTTGGTCAAAGTCATATGGCTTCTGTAGGTAGGCTATCTGAAATTTTTCCCAAGGAGAACAACTGGAGTGAGAGGGTACAGTTGCCTCAGACAACACACAAATAGAAGTCATTCCTCTTTGTAGATATTAATGGTTTCTGGTAGAAGTGGATTCAGGAAGGAAAATACTAGCTCAAACTTCAGGTTCTCTTGGGGGAAAACTGGCTCGAATTCACAGCCTGTTGATGTAGTTACTAGGTTATCCACATCATTTTCATGTGCAAAGAACAACACGCAATTTGAGAGGTCAACACAGATAGTCCTTAGGAGAGAAAGTTAAATAAGTATACTCATTTTTGTTAAGTAACGCTTCTTTTCTCATTGACTGCAGTGCTTTTCTCAGATTTCTCTTAGCAGTCTCAGGGCACTATCATCTTTGGATTTCATTTCATGTGGCAACATAATGTTTTTCATGTTAGTAAGTTAGCCAGACTTGCTTTTCCACTTTTTCCCTTACATGAGGTATTTGTTTTTTTCTGTTTTCTATTATTCTCATTGTTCTGCAAGCACTTGGAGGCAAAAGAAGATGCAAAGGTTACAGCAGCTGAAAAAGTAGCACGAACTGGGAAATTCCATGACTCTGTGACCTCCTTTTTCATTTGTAGGTGGGATGCTGAAGAATGAACTTTCTATAAATATCAAATGTTCTCTCTTTTTCATGTCTGCTATATGACATAGCATTACTGTATGCCGAGTTTATTTGCTTTGCTAACTTTTGCCACAATATTCATTTACATTACTGATAGAACAATATGGGGAGGGTGGAAGAGTAGAAAAGGCAAAACAAGGGGTGAGGAGGAAAGAATAATAGGACAAATTTTTTTGAAGAATATTTTCACTTCGTCCCTGAAAAATATTTTTCTAATTACTCCCACGTATGTTTCCTAAGTGTTTCCCATTTAAAAGTAACTTTTGAAATCAAGCAAAAATTGATACAATCTTTCGTATTTTAGAAGACCTGCCAATATAAATAGCTGTCAACAGATGTGTAAAGTAACATCTTAAAAATTCATATGACAGGGTTTCTTTAAAAGGTGATGTCAACTCCCTAGAAGAACTGTATATTCTTTGTATCTGAAATGAAAACCGCATGAGCCTCCCCCCTTCCCTTTAAAACTGGGTAAAACTATACTTTTGAAAATATCCCTTTAGGGATCCTGGGTATTATTTTCTGTTTTTCTTTGTGAAGCAATAAATAAGTGTAAGTGATTGGCTAGTCACGTAATGCCAGTTAATTAGAAAAATAAAAGACCACAGAGACACATAAACCATCATCGACATGCAAGAATTATAGATATTTTCTAAATGAAATTCAGGAAACTGAAAATAAGCAATGACCTGCTTTTGCCTTAGTAAAATGAATTTGTTTTTTAAAGGATATAGTTTTCAAGAATGATTTTTTTAAATTTTAATACAAAAATTGTCTCCATGGTGTTGTCTTAGTTTTATAAACCATAGACTAAAAAATATTGTTGTTAAAATCTAAAATATATATATATTTTTCAGAAAGGAAGAAAAATCTGCAATGGCTTAAAATGAGACCCAGATTAACTCACTAGTTTTTCTAATTTACAAGTGAGTAGTTTTGTTCAGATTAAAAAATTACTCCAAAAGCTCAAAATTGTCAAATAACACCTGGCCAAATAACCATAGTCCAAATCCCAGAGCTATTAACAGGAAATTTATTCTGGAAAGATGGCTCTATTAGGAAAGTAATGCAAAAAGAAGGTAGGAAATGAACATGGCTTAATTTAGTTTTACGTCTGGATTTGACTCACCCTGAAGGAAGCAGCTTTATTCTTTATTGGCTAGCAGAAGTACAGCAAGTTGAACAGTCTGACTCTTTTGGTAATGTTCAGTTCTTCTGTAACTATATAGAAGCTAAATTTTTAGTCTCTGGCAAAAATGCATCTTCTTGAGATTTAGCTCATGGATATAATTTTAAAGTTCAGAAACTAACTTAAGTATCTATATTTGTGTGTCTATCTATATATCTATCATCTATTACTTTTACCTTTTACTACTCTTGTCCAGTCACCACTATCTCTTAAATAGATCACTGCAACAACCTCTGTATTGATCTCCTGCTTCAACTTGTTTCCCTTATAGTTTATTTTATCAAACTTTTTTTGGTATGTGCATTACATTTCAATAATTAGTGCACAAATTATAAGTGTACAGCTCATTTTAAATACAACATGAACAGACATATGTATCCAATACATAGAACATTACCAACACTTTGGAAATTTCCTTTGTGCCCCATCCCATTCACCACTGATTTTCTACTCTTCAAAGAAAACTACTACGCTGCCTTGTAACAGCAAAGATTAGTTTTGTTGGGTTTTGAATTTTATAAAAATGGAAGTATGTATCATGTGCTATTTTGTACCTTGCTTTTTTAGCTGAATATTTTACTTGTGATATTCAGCCATTTTGTTACATGTAACTGTAATTTTTCATTTTCATTTCTTTATGGATTCCATTGTATGAGAATATCCTAATTTATGTATTCTCTTGATAATATACATATTTAGCTTGTTCCCAGCTTTTGGCTTTTATGAGTATTGCTACTATATACATCTTTGCACATGACTTTTTGGGCACATAGGTATGATTTTTACTGAATAAATGCATAGAAGTGTAATATCTAAGTCACCGGGTATGCATATATTCAGCTGAGTTTGTTCTTTGTTGTTAGTTACCATTGAGTGAACTCCAACTCATGGTGATCCCATGTGCAACAGAATGAAAAGTTGTCTGTTCCTGTGCCATCTTCATGATCATTGGTATTTCAGCAGATATTGACAAATGGCTTTTCAAAGTGATCGTACCAATTTACAATCCAAGCATCCATGGAGGACAGTTCCTGTTGCTCCACATAATGTCAGCCATTTTATGATGGATAGTGTGTAATAGTATCACACTGAATTTTTTTCCATTTCTTAAGTGCAAGAAAGGGTGAGTACTTTTCATTTGGGTATCTTATTTTGTGAACTGCCTGTTTAAGTCTTTTACCCATTTTTTTTGAATGGGAGGAGTGTGTGCTTTTGTCCTTGATTTGTAGCTGTTCTTTATATATCATGTATATGAGCCCTCATATCTTCATCCAGTACCTGGCTTGCCTTTCACTCTCTTAATGGTATCATTTGATAAGGAGTTCTTAATTTTAATATGCTCCTGTTTATCAATTTTCTTTTTTATGGTTAATGCTTTTTGTGTATTGTTTAAGAAATATCTTCCTATCAAATGGTTGTGAAAACATTTATCTATGTTATATCTTCTGGAAGGTTTATTGTTTACCTGTCACTTTTAGATTTAAAATCCACTTCGATTTTTTTTTGCCTGTGCGTGTATCGTGTGAAGTGAACAAAGTTTTACTTTTTAAAAAAAATAAATATCTACCTGACTCATCACTATTAAAATGACTGTCTTTTTTTCTGACTCCTCTGTAGCATTATCTTTGTCATGAATCAAGTGTCCGGATGTGTGTGAGATTATTTTTGGATCCTCTAGACTGTTTCCTTGATATTTTCATCCATTCTTGTGTCAGCTACACTATTTTTTAAATGATATGTATTTGTTCTTGTTTTGAGTCATTACATTTTTTTATTTTTTTAATACTTTTATTCTGAGGTGTGGCCAAGATGCTGGAGTAGTTAGATGCTTCCGGTGATCCATCTTATAGCAAAGGCCCGAAAAAACAAGTGAACTGATTACATATATGACAAGCTAGGAGCCCTGAATATCAAAGGCAAAGTTAGAAAATCAGACTGAGTGGCAGAGGTAGGAAGAGATGGTTCAGAAGTAGTGACGAGTTGCCAGACCTGACTTGGTGTGAACAAGCACCCCTCAGGGGACAATGCTAGGATCCCTAAAAGGAGACATAAGCAGATACAAAACATTACTAACAATGCACAAACACCAGAAGAGAAACTAGATAACTGGGAGTGTCTAAAAATCAAAAACTTATGCTCATCCAAAGACTTCACCAAAAGAGTAAAAAGATCACCCACAGACTGGGAAAAAATTTTGGCTACCACAAATCCAAACGGCATCTGATCTCTAAAATCTACATGCTACTGCAAAAACTCAACAACAAAAAGACAAATCAACCAATTAAAAAATAGGCAAAGGATATGAAGAGACACTTCACCAAAGAAGACATTCAGGATGCTAACAGATACATGAGGAAATGTTCACAATCATTAGCAAATCAAAACTACAGTGAGATCCCATCTCACTCCAACAAGGCTGGAAGTAATAAAAAACAAAATAATAAATGTTGGAGAGGTTGTGGAGAGACCGGAACATTTATACACTGCTGGTGGGAATGTCAAATGGTACAACCACTTTGGAAATCGATTTGGCACTTCCTTAAAAAGCTAGAAATAGAAGTACCATACTATCCAGCAATCCCACTCCTTGCAATATATCCTAGAGAAATAAGAGCCTTCACATGAACAGATACATGCACACTCATGTTCATTGCAGCACTGTTTACAATAGCAAAAAGATGGAAGCAACCAAGATGCCCATCAACTGAAGAATGGATAAATAAATTATGATATATTCACATAATGGAATACTATGCAACAATTAAGAACAATGATGAATCCGTGAGACATCTCATAACATGGAGAAATCTGGAAGGCATTATGCTGAGTGAAATTAGTCAGTAGCAAAAGGGCTAATATTGTATGAGACCACTATTATAAGAACTCAAGAAATAGTTTAAACACAACAGAAAATATTCTTTGATGGTTATGAGGGTTGGGAGGGAGGGAGAAGGGTATTCACTAATTAGATAGTAAAAAAAAAAAAGATAAGAACTATTTTAGGTGAAGGTAAAGACCACACACAGTGCAGGAGAGGTCAGCACAACTGGACTAAACCAAAAGCAAAAGAAGTTTCCTGAATACAACTGAATGCTTTGAAGGCCAGAGTAGCAGGGGCGGGGGGCTGGGGACCATGGTTTCAGTGGACATCTAGGTCAATTGGCATAACAAAATGTATTAAGAAAACATTCTCCATCCCACTTTGGTGAGTGGTGTCTGGCCATCTAAGATAAATCAATTGGTCTCAACCCACCTGGAGCAAAGGAGAATGAAAAACAACAAAGACACAAGGTAAATATGAGCTCAAGAGACAGAAAGGGCCACGTATATCAGAGACTACATCAGCCTGAGATGAGAAGAACTAGGTGGTGCCTGGCTATAACCTATGACTGCACTGACAGGGAACACAACAGAGAATCCCTGATGGAGCAGGAGAACAGTGGGATGCAGACCTCAAATTCTAGTAAAAAGACCAGACCTAATGGTCTGACTGAGACTAGCAGAACCCCAGAGGTCATGGTCCCCAAATCTTCTGTTAGCCCAAGACCGAAACCATTCCCAAAGCCAAGGCTTCAGACAGGGATTGGACTGGACTATAAGACAGAAAATGATACTGGTGAGGAATGATCTTCTTGGCTCAAGTGGACACATGAGGCTATATGGGCAGCTCCTGTCTGGAGGTGAGATGAGAAGGCAGAGCGGACAGGAGCTGGCTGAATGCACACGGGGAATACTGGGTGGAGAGAAGGAGTGTGCTCTTGCATTGGGGGAGAGCAGCTAGGAGTACACAGCAAGGTGTATATAAGTTTTTGTTTGAGAAACTGACTGAATTTAACTTTCACTTAAAGCACAACTTTAAAATACATATATTTTTTTATTCTGGTAAAATATATATCACAAAAAATTGCCATTTCAATCTCTCTTAAGTGTACAATTCAATGACATTTAATCACATCACCAAGCTATGCAACCACCACCAGTACCCATTTTCAATAGCTTTTCATTACCTCAAACATAAACCCAATACCCCTTAGCAATAATTTTCTATTTCCTTCCCCCCCTTGTGTAATAAACATGTGTCTCTATGCATTTGCCTTCAAACACACTATTTTTTAATTACAGTAGCATTATAGTAATTCTTGACGTCCTATAGAGCAGGTCATCCCACTTTGTTCTATTTCTAAAATGTCTTATCTGTTCTAAGCTCTTTCCATGTCCGTATACATATGCAGAAAAGTGCATGTTGGAATTTGTATTGATATTGTATTAACTCTACATAGCAATTTAAGGAGAATTGACATTAAGTCTTCCAGTTAATGAACTTGGAATATACCAAGGTGAACCAATATTTCTCTGTGAAAATGAATCTCATAAATTTTAATTTGCAGTATTTTCATAATTACTCAGTTAATATCATTCCTTTAATTTCCACTTCGATTTACTTTGTATTTAAAACAATATTCCTTAATTTATGAATATGTGGAGATTTTTCTAATTATACCATTGTTATAAACTTTGCCTTATTTCCACTGTAGTCAGCCAACACATTTTGAATGATTTTCCTTTTCTGTACTAATTTTGTAACCACGGATTATTTCAAACATATGCACAAGTAGAGAGAATAGTATAATAAACTCCCAAGTACCCTTACCTGGTGTCAACAAAATTCATCGTATGGTCTGTCTTGTTTTATCTACATTTCTACTCACTTCTACTCCTTCAGAACTTTTTTGGAGCAAACCCCACATATCATACCATGTTCATAATCAATATTTTAGTATGTATATCTAAAAGATAAAGACTCGTTTAAAACAACCCCAACACCATTATAGCACCTAAAATAGTTAACAGTGTGTTAGTATTCAAATTTCTCAATTAGATATGTTTTTTTCAGTTTGTTTGAATCAGAATCAGAATAATGCCTATGCATTATGATTGAATGGTGTTCCCCTTAGTCTCTTTTAATTCACTTGTCTTTCCTACTATTTCTTTCCTTTTTGCATTACAATTTATTAGTTGGAGACACAGGGCTATTTATTCTGTAGTATTTTCCTCTGGTGTGGATTTTGCTGATTGTATCTCTGTGATTTAATTTAATATGTGCCCTTTAATATGTTCTTCTCTCTTCTATATTCCCTCTAAACTGGTATTTAGATTTAGAGACTTGGTTAACTCAGGTTTTTTTTTTTTTTTTTTTTTGGCAAAGACACTTCAAAAGTGGTACAATTCCATCGAAAAGGAACAATGTCTCCTTTGTAATGTTCACAGCAATTGATGACCGTTTGATTAATTCATCAGGAATTGGAAAATGTTGATATTTTTGTGTTGATTTTTTAAATTTATTAATTGCAACATTTCTATAAAAGAAACTTCTTTTCATCAATTAGTGATCCAGAGGTATAATTTACTTAGGAAATGCAGTATAAGTGCTTTAATCTTTCCTGTTGTTTGTTAGTTTTAAAAATGATGAGTTGGGTTATTATAATCCTCTAAAGGTGAACAAAGATTTCCTTTTGTTAATATCATTATTAACTAATTGAATTAAGCATATTTGATGTGTTTCCATATATTGAAGCAATTATACTTCTTTATCGTTTTTAAAAGTTTTATTTTGTTGTTGTTGTTAAGAATACGCACAGCAAAACTACACCAATTCCACAGTTTCTAGATGTATAATTCAGTGACATTGACTAAGTTCTTCAAATTGTTTAACTATTTTCACCATCCTTTTCTGATTCTTCTCCATTAACAAACTCATCGCCCCCTAAGATCCCTATCTAATCATTAGAGTTGCTATTGTCAGTTTGATCCCATATAGATAGTTCTTAAAGAGCATAATGCTCAAATCAGACATGTTTTACTAATTAAGCTAAACTACTGTTTAAATTTAAGAAGACCTCAGGGGATATTTTTGGTTTAAGGTTTAAAGATTATCTCAGGGCAGTAGTTTCAGGGGTTCATCCAGTCTCCAGGAATACAGAAATTCTGGATTCCATGGGAATTTTAAATTATGGTATGCATTTTCCCCCTTTTGATCAGGATTCTGCTATAGAATCTTTGAACAAAATGTTCAGTAATGGTAGCTGGGCACCATCCAGTTCTTCTGGTCCCATGGAAAAGGGGGCATTTGTTCATGGAGGTAATTAGCCACACATTCCATTTCCTCCTCCTATTCCTGACTCTCCTTCCTTAGCGCTCAAATTTCCTGATCTTTGACCAATGGTAGTCTCTTCAAGTTGAATTTGGAACCATCTTGATATGGACCTCATGGTCTTTAATTGCTTTGTTCCTCTCAGGTATAACAAGATTTTCCTGGATCATCTTCTACTTATTCCACCCAGACTGGAATCAGCCATCCCTCCAGAGTCCTGTTCTCTTTAGAGAAAAATGATATTTTGAGACCGTGATCTTGGAACTAGGAATATTTACTCATATTGGGTTTATCACTGTTTTTAGTTTTTCTTCAATGGGCAGACTAGCAAATATGTATTTTTTAATTAAACTGTTTATTTTGAGAAAGTTGTATTTTCACATGAAGTTGCAACAAATAATGGAGATACAGTATACTCTTTACCCTGTTTCCTCTAATTGTAACATCTTGAAAAACTATACTACAATATCACAACCAGGATAATGACATTGAAACTGTCAAGATACAGAACGATTTCACCATCACAAATATTTCTCCTGTTGCTCTTTATAGACACACCAACCTCCCTTATCGCTGGCCAATGAAAGCCATTAATCTATTCTGCATTCCTGTAATTTTAGGCATTTAAAAAATGCCATAATGGAATGCAGTATGTGACCTTTGGGATTGCCTTTATCCGCCCAGGATAATTCCCAGGAGTTTCATCTAAATTGTTGCTTGTATCAATAGTTCATTCTGTTTTATTGATAAACAGCATTCCATGATATGGATGTACCACAATTTATTTAATCATTTACCCACTGAGGGACATCTGTGTCATTTCCATGTTAGGGTTATTATTAATAAAGCTGCTATAATCATTTGTGTACAGGTTTTTGCCTGAAAATATGTTTTCATTTCTCTAGGACAGATGCCCAATAGTCAACTTACATAGTCATATGATAACTGCAAGTTTAGTTTTAAGAAAAATTAACAAAGTGTGTTTCAGAGTGGCTGTACATTTTACATTCCCAGAAGAAATGTATGAGGTTTCTCTGCATCCCTGGAAACATTTGATATTGTGACTATTTTTACTGTAATATATACATATGTATAGACACACATACATGTATGTATGTGTATTAAAAAAAACCTGTTACCATCAAGTCGATTCTGACTCATAGCAACCCTAGAGGACAGAGTAGAAATGCCCCGTAGAGTTTCGAAGGAGTGCCTGGCGGATTCAAACTGCCGACCTTTTGGTTAGCAGCCGTAGCACTTAACAACTATGCCACCACAGTTTCAATGTATGTGTATATATATAAAAAACTTATATTTATTTATTTATTTATATACACATACATATGGGGCCCTGGTGGCCAAGTGGTTAAGAGCTCAGGTTGCTGACCAAAAGGTTAGCATTTTGAATCCGCCTGCCACTCCTTGGAAATCCTATGAGGCGGTTTTACTGTGTCCGCTAGGGTCACTATGAGTCGGAATCCACTCGTCAGCACGCAACAACTATATATATATATATATATATATATATATATATATATATATATATATATATAAAACACAACATTTGCCAATTCAACATTTTTCATGTGTACAATTTAGGGACACTAATAGCATAAATCTTGTTGGGCAACCATCACTAATATCCATTCCCAAACTTTCCATCACAAAATCAGAAACTAAATTCTTCCTAACCAATGATTTCACCTTTCACCCTTTCTCTCACCCCTGGTATCCAGGAGTAAACTTTGATCTCTATACACTTGCTTATTCTAAATATTTCATATAGTGGAATCATACAATATTTGCCTTTTTGTGATTTATTTAGTTTATTCAGCATAAGATTTTCAAGGTTCATCTATGTTGTATATTCTGTCATATGTATTACACCATATTTTGATTATCCACTCATCTGTTGATGGCCATTAAGGTTGTCTCCAACTTAGGGGAACGTTACTGTTTATGTTGCTTCTTTCAAGTCTCTTGGGTATATACCTAGGAATGGAATTGCTGGATCATACGATAGTTCTATTTTAAACTTTTTGAGAAGCCATCAAACTATTTTCCACAGCAGCTGTAGCATTTTGCATTCCACCAGGAATGTACAAGCGTTCCAATTTCTCTACACCTGGAGGGTGGGGCAAAGATTGCGGAGTAGTCAGACGCTTCCAGTTGTCCCTCTTAAACAAAGACCTGGAAAAAACAAGTGAATCGATTATATATATGACAAGCTAGAGGCCCTGAACATCAAAGGCAAAGTTAAGAAATCTGACTGAGTGGAAGGGGGAGGTAGAAGCAGCAAGGAGTTCCTGGATCTGACTTGGCAGGAACCAGCACCCCGCAGGCCTGATTCCCTAGTGTGAACATGATGGAGCTCGATGCACCATTCAGGATGCATTTTCCACAGTGGGAGAGAGTGAGTGGCACAGTCTACTCATGCCTCCGGAATCAGCAAAGAATAGTGCTCTCAGAAAAAGATAAGTACTTGTGTCTAATTTATTGTGAGGAAAAAAAACACCCCTTTCAAAAGAACTCTCTCCCATTTATCTGATCCCTCCTCTCTCTGCTTGAGCCCCTGAGTCGGCTTCAGTGGTGGCCACTTTCCTGGGCCTGAAATAGCTCCTGCTGTGTGCTCTGAGCCATTCTCCCAGACTTGGAGAAGGAATAAATTAACAAAGGGGGAGAAAATAATTTGCTGGCTCCCCTAAGTTGAGAACTCAGGCAGGAAAGGCTCCTTTGCCTGGGCATAGGCACAAGTGGTCCACGGCCTTTGAATGCCTTTCACCCCTGCATGGACCTGTGTGAGCCCATTTCTGCAGCTTACGCTCTTGTTGGCACAGTGCAATGGTGTATGAGCCTGAGGTGTGACTTCAACTGTTTCAGCTGTGTGGTGGAGAGGTGGGTTTTTACATTTGACACAGCTCTGCCTATTAAGCAGTGTTCTCACCTACCCACATCAGGTGCCTAGTGAACAAGGACTTGCTTTTCTCACACTTGGGGAACAGTTGTTAGCCCCCTGCCTTGCTCAGAGTTGAACCCCTACTGCACCCAGATACCTGTGCCAACACCAATCACCACTTGGTGACCAACATCACATACTTGGTGACCAACTACCTGGACATCTGAGCGGAAACCATACAAGAAAGGTGAATGGACTGTTGGGCTCATATACCTGGTAACAGCTCTACCCATCTGGTGACAGGACGTTAGAGCTTCAAATGCCTTAATAATCAAACTAGCTCACTTGGGCAGCCTATTCGGGCATATCAAGAAGCTGGGACACTGTAAGCAAACATAAAATAAATTAATACAATAACTTATAGATGGCTCAGAGACAACAGTCAATATCAAATCACATAAAGAAACAGATCATGATCACTTCAGTGAGCTTCAAAAACAAAGAATCAAGGAATCTTCTGGATGAAGAGAACTTCCCGGAATTACCAGAGGAGGAATACAAAAGATTAATATACAGAACTCTTCAAGAGATCAGGAAGGAGATCAGGCAAAACGTAGAACTAGCCAAGGATCACACAGACAAAGCAGTCGAGGAAATTAAGAAGGTTGTTCAAGAACATAATGACAAATTAATAGGCTGCAAGAATCAATAGAGATACAGGAAAAAGAAATTTGGAAGATTAACAATAAAATTTCAGAATTAGACAACTCAATAGAAAGTAAGAAGAGCAGTATTGAGAAACTGGAATGCAAAATTTCTGAGATTGAAGATAAATCACTTAAAACCCAGTAACCCAGATAAATCACTTGGCACCAATATATTCAAAGATAATCCGATAAAATATTTAAAAAAAAAATGAAGAAAACATAAGAATCATGTGAGATTCTATTAAGAGAAATAAACTATGACTGATTGGAGTACCAGAACAGGTAGGGAGAACAGAAAATACAGACAGAATTGCTGAAAATTTGTTGGCAGAAAACTTCCCTGATATCAGGAAAGATGAGAAGATTTCTATCCAAGATGCTTATCAAACCCCACACAAGGAAGATACCAAAAGAAAGTCACTAAGACATATTAAAATCAAACTTGCCAAAACCAAAGATAAAGAGATATTTTAAGAGCAGCCAGGGAGAGGCAGAGTCAAGATGGTGGAATAGACAGATGCTTCCGTCGAGCCCTCTTTACAGCAAAGACCCGAAAATACAAGTGAAATGAGTATATTTATGACAAGCTGGGAGCCCTGAGCATCAAAGTCAAGCTTAGGCAAGGAACGGAGGGGCGGAGGGGGGAGAGACTGTTCAGAAGTGGAGAGGAGTTACCGGACCTGAAACACAGGAAGCCCTCGGGCACCATTCCTGAAGCAGCAGTGGCTGGCTCGTACTAGTGTTTGGCCGCAGTTTCCTCTGGGAGAAGCAGCCAGCCACACAGCCCACTCACACCTCCAGAACCTGAGGAGAACGGTGCGTTCTCAGCAAAAGATAAGTACTTGTGTATATTTTACCGCGCCCCCCACAACCCCAAGCCGGCTTCAGTGGCTGAATCCCTGAGCCTGAGATAGACCCTGGTGAGCACCTAGAGCCATCCTCTCGGCCTTGGGGAAGGAAAACAATTTGCAATTAGGGGGAAAAGATAATTTGCTAGCTCCATTAGCCGGAGGAACTCAGGACAGGAATGGCTCCTGTCCAGGCATAAACCGTCCATGGACCTTGAGCACCTTTCACTTCTGCATGGACCTGTGTGGGCCTATTTCGGGAGAATAGGCCCTTGTTGGCAAACTCCAACCATTTCAGCTGTGCGGTAGAGAGGTGTGTGCTTGACATTTGACATTGCTTTGCCTATTAAACAAGGCACTCACTTACCCACAACAGGGACCTAAGGACTGGTAGGTCCACTCAGGTCATCCAGCCACCCACAAGAGGGTCCGAAGATAACTGGTACCTCCCAGTCCTTACAACCAAAAATTTTGGGTGCCCATGGTCCCTCTGCAGAACCCACCCACAAGCATGCTCTAGGGAACAGAGATGCGTGATCCTCAGAGACACCTGGGGGTCAGTTCTTGTTCAGAGCGTGACCCACTGCTGCAATCAGATACTGGTATATATGCTAATGACCCCTGCCCCTCTAGGACTGTACCACAGAGCCTGTACCACACACTTGATATCAGCTACCTGGACACCTGAGCTGAACTCATACAAGAAAACGGAATGGACTCCTAGACTGATACACATGATAACAGCTCTAGCCAGTTGGGGACAGGACACCAGAGCTCCAAAGGAAAAAATAATCAAGCTAGCTCACTCAAGCAACCCATAGGGGTATACCAAAACAAAACAAACCAAGAAGCTATGACACAGAAAGCAAGCATAAAATGATTACAATAACTTATAGATGGCTAGGAGACAAGAGTCAATATCAAGTCACATAAAGAAACAGACCATGATCACCTCAACAGGCTCTCAAAACAAAGAATCCAGGGATCTTCTAGATGAAAGTGCATTCCTGGAATTACCAGAGCCAGAATAGAAAAGTTTAATATACAGAACCCTTCAAGACATCAGGAAGGAAATGAGGCAATATGCAGAACAAGCCAAGGAGCACACAGATAAAGATACTGAAGAAATCAGAAAGATTATTCAGGAACATAATGAAAAATTTAATAAACTGGAAAAATCCATAGACAGAGAGCAATCAGAAATTCAGAAGATTAACAATAAAATTACAGAATTAGATAACTGAAAGAAAGTCGGAAGAGCAGAATTGAGCAAGTAGAAGCTAGAATTTCTGAACTTGAAGATAAATCACTTGGCACTGATATATATGAAGAAAAATCAGATAAAAGAATTTAAAAAAAGGAAGAAACCTTAAGAATCTTGTGGGAATCTCTTGAGAGAAATAACCTATGAGTGATTGGAGTACCAGAACAGGGAGGGATAACAGAAAATACAGAGAAAATTGTTGAAGATTTATTGGCAGAAAACTTCCCTGATATTGTGAAAGATGAGAAGATATCTAACCAAGATGCTCATCCAACTCCCCATAAGGTAAATGTTAAAAGAAAGTCACCAAGACATATAAGCAAGCTTGCCAAAACCAAAGATAAAGAGACAATTATAAGAGCAGCGAAGGATAAACAAAAAGTCACCTGCAAAGGAGAGCCAATAAGAATAAGCTCGTACTACTCGGCAGAAACCATGGAGGCAAGAAGGCAATGGGAAGACATATTTAAAAAATTGAAGGAAAAAAATTGCCTGCCAAGAATCATATATCCAGCAAAGCTGTCTCTTAAATATGAAGGTGAAATTAAGACATTTCCAGATAAACACGAGTTGAAGGAATTTGTAAAAACCAAACCAAAACTACCAAGAAATACTAAAGGGAGTACTTTGGTTAGAAAATCAATAATATCAGGTATCAACCCAAGCCTAGAACATGGGTCATAGCAAACAGAAGTCAACCCGGAAAGGGAAACCCAAAAAATCAAAGCAAGATTATTAAAAAAAAAAGCCCAAAACAGGGTAACAGCGATGTTATTATATAAAAGAAGAAAAGAAAGAAGACAACATTAAAATAACAAACAGGGGTTAAGAAATGTAATCATACACCTTCTATATGGAGAGGAAGATACGGTGATACAAAGAAATAAAAGTTAGTTTCAAATTTAGAAAAATAGGGGTAAATAATAAGGTAACGACAAAGGAGAAAAACTATCCTACTCATCAAAATAAAATACAAGGGAAAAATACAGATTCAGCAGACACAAAGTCAACAACAAGAAATATGAGGAAAGGACAATATATAAAGATAATCTACCCAGCACATGAAATTAAGTGGGAAAAAGAAACTGTCAACACACAAAAAAAGACATAAAATGATAGCACTAAATTCATACATATCCATAATTACCCTGAATGTAAATGTACTAAATGTACCAATACAGACACATAGAGTGGCAGAATGCATTAAAAAACAAGATCCCTCTATATGCTGCCTACAAGAGACACACCTTAGATTTAGAGACACAAACTAAAACTCAAAAAAAAAAAAAAGGATGGTAAAAAATATATCAAGCAAACAACAATCAAAAAAGAGCAGGAGTTACAATATCAATTTCTGACAAAATAGATTTTAAAGTTAAATCCGTCAAAAAGGATAAGGAAGGACACTATATATAATGATTAAAGGGACAATACACCAAGAAGATAAATAAAGATATTAAATATTTATGCACCCAATGACAGGGCTGCAAGATACATAAAGCAAACTCTATCAGCATTGAAAAGTGAGATAGAAAGCTCCAAAATAATAGTAGGAGACTTCAACACACCACTTTTGGTGAAGGACAGGACATCCAGAAAGAAGCTCAATAAAGACACAGAAGATCTAAATGCCACAATCAACCAACTTGACCTTGTAGACATATACAGAACACTCCACCTAACAGCAACCAAGTATACTTTCTTTTGTAGTGCACATGGAACATTCTCTAGAATAGACCACATATTAGGTCATAAAGCAAACCTTAGCAGAATCCAACATTGAAGTGTTACAAAGCATCTTCTCTGACCATAAGACCATGAAAGTGGAAATCAATAACAAGAAAAGCAGGGAAAAGAAATCAAACACTTGGAAACTGAACAATACCCTGCTCACAAAAGACTGGATTATAGAAGACATTAAGGATGGAATAAAGAAATTCAGAGAATCCAATGAGAATGAAAACACTTCCTATCAGAACATTTGGGACACAGCAAAAGCAGTGCTCAGAGGCCAATTTATATCAATAAATGCACACATCTGAAAACAAGAAAGGGCCAAAATCAAAGAATTATTCCTACAACTTGAACAAATAGAAAGAGAAGAACAAAAGAAACCCACAGGCATCAGAAGAAAACAAACAATAAAAACTAGAGCTGAACAAAATGAAATAGAAAACAGAAAAATAATAGAAAGAATTAACACGACCAAAAGCTGGTTTTTTGGAAAAAAACAACAAAATTGATAAACCACTGGACAAACTGACAAAAGAAAAACTGGAGAGGAATGAAATAACCTGAATTAGCAATGATATGGGCGATATTACAACAGACCCAACTGAAATTAAAAGAATCATATCAGATTACTATGAAAAACTATACTCACACAAATCTGAAAACCTACCTAAACTATCAAAAACAGAGGTAGGACAACTAAATAGACCCATAACAAAAGAGATTGAAAAGGCAATCAAAAAACTGCCCCCCAAAAAAAGCCCTGGTCTGGACGGCTTCACTGCAGAGTTCTACCAAACTTTCACAGAAGAGTTAACACCACGACTACTAAAGGTATTTCAGACATTAGAAAAGGACGGAATGCTACCAAACTCATTCTCTGAAGCCACCATATCCCTGATACCAAAACCAGGTAAATATACCACAAAAAAGGAAAATTATACACCTATACCCCTCATGAATGTAGATGCAAGAATCCTCAACAAAATTCTAGCCAATAGAATTCAACAACATATCAAAAAAATAATTCACCATGACCAAGTGGAATTCATACCAGGTACGCAGGGATGGCTCAACATTAGAAAAACAATTAATGTAGTCCACTACATAAATAAAACACAAGACAAGAATCACATGATTCTATAAATTGATGCAGAAAAGGCATTTGACAAAGTTCAACACTCATTCATGATAAAAACTCTCAGCAAAATAGGAATAGAAGGAAAATTTCTCAAGATAATAAAGGGCATTTATACAAAGCCAACAGTCAACATCACCCTAAATGGAGAGAGCCTGAAAACATTCCCACTGAGATCGGGAACCAGACAAGGATGCCCCATATCACCGCTCTTATTCAACATTGTGCTGGAAGTGCTAGCCAGAACAATTAGGCTAGATAAAGAAATAAAGACATCCAGATTGGCAAGGAAGAAGTAAAAGTATCTCTATTTGCAGATGACATGATCTTATACACAGAAAACTACTGAAACTAATAGAAGAGTTCAGCAGAGTATCGGGATACAAGATAAACATACAAAAATCAGTTGGATTTCTCTATACCAACAAAAAGAACATCGAAGAGGAAATCACCAAATCAACACCATCTACAGTAGCCCCCAAGAAGATAAAAAACTTAGGAATAAATCTTACCAGAGATGTAAAAGACTTATACAAAGAAAGCTACTGTACACTTCTGCAAGAAACCAAAAGAGACTTACAGTAGTGGAAGAACATACCTTGCTCGTGGATAGGAAGACTTAACAGTCTAAAAATGTCTATTCTACCAAAAGCCGTCTATACATTTAATGCAATTCTGATCCAAATCCCAATGACATTCTTTAACGAAATGGAGAAACAAATCACTAACTTCATATGGAAGGGAAAGAGGTCCTGGATAAATAAGGCATTAATGAAAAAGAAGAACAAAGTGGGAGGCCTTACTTTACCTGATTTTAGAACCTATTATCCTGCCACAGTAGTCAAAACAGCCTGGTACTGGTACAACAACAGATACATGGACCAATGGAACAGAATTGAGAATCCAGACATAAATCCACCCTCATATGAGCAGTTGATATTTGACAAAGGCCACAAAACAGTTAAATGGGGAAAAAGACAGTGTTTTTAACAAATGGTGCTGGCATAACTGGATATCCATCTGCAAAAAAATGAAATAAGATCCATACCTCGCTCCATGCACAAAAACTAACTCAAAATGAATCAAAGACCTAAATATAAAATCTAAAACGATAAAGATCATGGAAGAAAAATTAGGGACAATGTTAGGAGCCCTGATACATGACATAAACAGTATACAAAACATTATAAAGAATGTAGAAGAAAAACTAGATAACAGGGAGCTCCTCAAAATAAAACACCTATGCTCATCCAAAGACTTCACCAAAAGAGTAGACTACCTACAAACTGGGAAAAAGTTTTTAGCTATGACATTTCTGATCAGCGCCTGATCTCTAAAATCTACATGATACTGCAAAAACTCAACTGCAAAAAGACAAATTAAAAAATGGGCAAAAGATATGAATAGACACTTCACTAACGAAGACATTCAGGTAGCTAACAGATACATGAGGAAATGTTCATGATCAAAACTACAATGAGATGTCATCTCACTCCAACAAGGCTGGCATTAATCCAAAAAACACAAAATAGTATATTGGAGAGGCTGTGGAGAGATTGGAACACTTCTACACTGCTGGTGGGAATGTCAAATGGTACAACCACTTTGGAAATCGATTTGGTGCTTCCTGAAAAAGCTACAAATAGATCGACCATACGATCTAGCAATCCCGCTCCTCGGAATATATCCTAAAGAAATAAAGGCCGTTACAGGAACAGATATATGCACACCCATGTTCATTGCAGCACTGTTTACAATAGCAAAAAAATGGATGTAACCAAGGTGCCCATCAACAGATGAATGGATAAATAAATTATGATATATTCACATAATGGGATACTATGCATTGATAAAGAACAATGAGGAATCTGTGAAACATTTCATAACATGGAGGAATTTGGAAGGCATTATGCTGAGTGAAATTAGTCAGTTGCAAAAGGACAAATATTGTATAAGACCACTATTATAAGAACTTGAGAAATAGTATAAACTGAGAAGAAAACATTCTTTTGTGGTTACGAGACGGGGGAGGGAGGGTGGGAGAGGGGCATTCACTAATTAGATAGTAGATAAGAACTGCCTTAAGTGAAGGGAAAGACAATACACAATACAGAGGAGGTCAGCACAATTGGACTAAACCAAAAGCAAAGAAGTGTCCTGAAAAAACTGAATGCCTTGAAGGCCAGCGTAGCAGGGGCAGGGGTCTGGGGATCATGATTTCAGGGGACATCCAAGTCAATTGGCATAACAAAATCTATTAAGAAAACGTACTGCATCCCACTTTGAAGAGTGGCGTCTGTGGTCTTAAATGTTAGCGAGCAGCCATCTAAGATGCATCAATTGGTCTCAACCCACCTGGATCAAAGGAGAATGAAGAACACCAAGGACACAAGGTGATTATGAGCCCAAGAGACAGAAAGAGCCACATGAACCAGAGACTACATCATCCTGAGACCAGAAGAACTAGACGGTGCCTGGCTACAACCGATGACTGCCCTGATGGGGAACACAACAGAGAAGCCCTGATGGAGCAGGAGAGCAGTGGGATGCAGACATCAAATTCTCATAAGACCAGACTTAATGTCTGACTGACACTAGAAGGACCCTAGTGGTCATGGCCCCCAGACCTTATGTTGGCCCAGGACAGGAACCATTCCCAATGCCAGCTCTTCAGACATGGATTGGACTGGACAATGAGTTGGAGAGAGATGCTGGTGAGGAGTGAGCTTCTTGGAACAGGTGGACACTTGAGACTACGTTGTCATCTCCTGCCTCGAGGGGAATGAGAGGGTGGAGGGGGTTAGAAGCTGGCTAAAAGGACATGAAAAGAGAGAGTGGAGGGAAAGAGCTGACTGTCTCATTATGGGGACAGTAATTGGGAGTGTGTAGCAAGGTGTATACGGATTTTTTTTTGAGAGACTGACTTGATTTGTAAACTTTCACTTAAAGCACAATAAAAATTATTTAAAAAATATTAAAATAGGAAATTGGATTACCCTAAAAAAAAAAAAAAAGAACAGCTAGGGATAAACAAAAAATCGCCTACAAGGAGAGTCACTAAGTATCAACTTGGACTACTCAGCAGAAACCATGCAGGCAAGAAGGCAACGGGATGACATATATAAAGCCTTGAAGGAAAAAAAAAATGACAGCCAAGAATAATATATCCAGCAAAACTGTCTTTCAAATACGAAGGCAAAATTAGGACATTTGCAGATGAACAGAAGTTTAGGGAATTTGCAAAAACTAAACCAAAACTACAAGAAATACTAAAGTGAGCCCTCTGGATAGAAAATCATCACTTTCAGATATCAGCCAAAGACCAATTTCTCTACATCCAAGTCAATGTTTGTTGTTTTTCTTTTTTTTACTGTTACCCATCCTAGTAGGGGTAAAGTATTTCATTACGGTTTGGACTTGCATCACCCTAATGGCTAATAATAGGTCCCTGGGTGGAACAAATGGTTTGTGCTCCAATTAATGTAAAGGTTAGCTATTTGAACCCATCCAGCAATGATGCAAAAGAAAGGCCTGGGTCTTCCGTAAAGATTACAGCCAAGAAAACCCTATGGAACACTTCTACTCTGTAACACATGGGGTAACCATCAGCTGGAATTCACTCAAGGGCAAAAAGTTTTTTTTTTTTAATGGCTAATGAATTTGAGCATCTTTTCATATATTTGATGGCCATTTGTATATCTTCTTTGGTGAAACATCTATTCAAATCCTTTGCCCATTTTTTGATTGGGTTGTTTGTCTTTTTGTTTTTAAGTTGTAGGTGTGCTTCATATATTCTGGATGTTAAGCCATTGTCCCATGTATGGTTCACAAAAATTTTCTTTCAGCCTGTAGAAGAATCTCCCAGGGCAGCCTGGAATCAGACAACCTGTGGAACTGGGGCACTCAGGACTGTGGCCATGATCATTCCTGTGCCCTTCATCACCTCTGGTAAGATCATTGGCAGCAAGTGGGAGTCCTATCTGGGGCTGCTACAGACGGAGTACACCCTGGGGAATGCCCTGAATGTGCTGGCCTGAAGTGTAACTGCTGCAGGTACATGCTGCTGGCCCACGTGGACCTTATCAAGAAGCTGCTGAGCAACACGCCCCTAGAGAAGTGACCATGCAGAACTTTGATGAATGCACCAATCTGTGCCTGCCAAAGCTAATTAAACCTTGTGAAATGGGGGTGGGGGAGCTCAGAGAAGAGCCTGGCCACAGCTTCAGAGGTATGTTCTTTGCTGAACCACAGAAAAAAAGGGGAGGATATTGTCATTTTTTAAAATTTTTGCTATTCTACAGGTGTGTAGTAATATGCCATCTTTTTTGTTTTTTAAGAATATTTTATTGTTTTTTTGGTGAAAGTTTACACAGTAATTAGGTTCCCATTTGGCAATTTCTGTGCAAATTAGAACAAGTCCACAAGAGCCAAAATACGACCTTGAGTATATCCCACCTAAATTTAGAGACCATCTCAAGAATACATTTGATGCATTGAACACCAGTGATAGAAGACCAGATGAGTTGTGGAATGACATCAAGGACATCATACATGAAGAAAGCAAGAGGTCATTAAAAAGACAGGAGAGAAAGAAAAGGCCTAAGTGGACATCACAAGAGACTCTGAAACTTGCTCTTGAACGTTGAGTAGCTAAAGCAAACGGAAAAAAAAAACAACGAAGTAAAAGAGCTGAACAAAAGATTTCAAAAGGCGATGCCAGAAGATAAAGTATTAGGATGACATGTGCATAGACCTGGAGATAGAAAACCAAAAGGGAAAAAGACACTCAGCATTTCTCAAGCTGAGAGAACTGAAGAAAAAATTCAGGACACGAGTTGCAATACTGAAGGATTCTATGGGGAAAATATAAAATGACACAGGAAGCATCAAAAGAAGATGGAAGGAATACACAGAGTCACTATATTACAAAAAGTTGGTTGATGTTCAAACATTTCAGGAGGTAACATATGATCAGGAACTGATGGTACCGCAGGAAGAAATCCAAGCTGCAATGAAGGCATTGGAGAAAAACAAGGCCCCAGGAATTGACAGAATACCATTTGAAATGTTTCAACAAAAGGAGGCAACGCTGGAAGTGCTCACTCGTCTATGCCAAGAAATTTAGAAGACAACTACCTGGCCAACTGACTGGAAGAGATCTGTATTTATGTCTGTTCCCAAGAAAGATGATCCAAGGGAATGTGGAAATTATAGAATAATATCATCAATATCACATGCAAGCAAAATTTTGCTGAAGATCATCCAAAAGCGGCTGCAGCACTATATCAACAGGGAAGTGCCCGAAATTCAAGCCAGATTTAGAAGAGGAAGTGGAAACAGGGATATCATTGCTGATGTCAGATGGACCCTGGCTGAAAGCAAAGAATACCAGAAAGATGCTTACCTGTGTTTTATTGACCATGCTAAACCATTAGACTGTGTGGATCATAACAAATTATGGATAACATTGCAGAGAATGGGAATTCTGGAACACTTAATTGTGCTCGTGAGGAACCTGTACACAGACCAAGACGCAGTTGTTTGAACAGAACAAGGGGATAGTTCATGGTTTAAACTCAGGGTTGTATCCTTTCACCATACCTATTCCAATTGTATGCTGAGCAAATAATCTGAGAAGCTGGACTATATGAAGAAAAACCAGGCATCACGATTGGAGGAAGACTCATTAATAGCTTGTGTTATGCAGCTGACACAACCTTGCTTGCTGAAAGTGAAGAGGACTTGAATCACTTATTGATGAAGATCAGAGACCACAGCCTTCAGTATGGATTACACAGCAATATAAAGAAAACAAAAATCCTCACACCTAGACCAAGAAGCAACATCAAGAAGCAACATCAAGAAGCAACATCATGATAAACGGAGAAAAGACTGAAGTTGTCAAAGATTTCATTTTACTTGGATCCACAGCCAGCACCCATGGAAACAGCAGTCAAGAAATCAAAAGATACAGTGCTTTGGGCAAATCGGCTGCAAGAGATCTCTTTAAAGTGTTAAAAAGCAAAGATGTCACTTGAGGATTAAGGTCCACCTGACCCAAGCCATAATGTTTTCAATTGCCTCATATGCATGTGAAAGCTAGACAACCAATAGGGAAGACTGAAGAACTGATGCCTTTGAATTGTGGTGTTGGCGAAGAATATTGAATATACCATGGAGTGCCAAAAGAAGGAAAAATCTGTCTTGGAAAAAGTACAACCAGAATGCTCCTTAGAAGCGAGGATGGCTGGACTGTCTCACATACCTTGGACATATTGTCAGGAAGAATCAGTCCCTGGAGAAAGACATTATGCTTGGTAAAGTAGGGGGTCAGTGAAAAAGAGGAAGATCCTCAATGAGATGGGTTGACACCATGGCTGCAACATTAGGCTCAAGTATAGCAATAATTGTGAGGATGGTGCAGGACAAGGTAGTGTTTCGTTCTGTTGTGCGTATGGTTGCTATAAGTCGGAACCAACGTAACAGCACCTAACAACAATAACAGCAACATACAAATTGTTCAGTAACATTAGTTACATTTTCCACAATGTGTCAACATTCCCTTGAATTGCGTTCTGGTTGTTCCATTTCCAGTACTCTAGTTTCCCTGTCCCCTTTTATTCTCATCTTTGCTTTAGAGTAAATATTGACCTTTGGTCACATATAGATTTTTTTTAGTAAATTATCATACTTATGGGTAATATCCTTTATTTTGTGTGCCAATCTGTTATTTTGTTAAAAGGTGATCTCAGGAGATCGTTTTGGCTGAAGGTTTAAAGAATACCTCAGAACGATAGTCTCAAGAAGTCCTCTGGTCTCAACTGGTCCAGTAAGCCTGTACTTTTTAAGAACTTATTGTGGTTTCAATTTGCATTTCCCTCATGGTTAATGATGTCGAACTTCTTTTCATGTGCTATTTGTCAAGTATATCCTTTTCTCTGAAATATCTGTTCAAGCCTTTTAACAATTTTGAAATCCAATTTTTTTAAATATTGATTTTTGAGAGCTCTTTAAATATTCTAGATATTAGCCCTTTGTTGGATGTGTGGTTTGCAAATATGTTCTACCAGTCTGTATTTATCTTTTTCATTCTCTTTTTTAACAGGGTTTTCATGGTGCAAACTTTTAAATTTTCATGAGGTTCAATTTATCAATTCATTTATAGATCATATTTTTAGTGACAACTATGTTATTACTATAGATACTCATCCCCTTTTTGTTACTGTTTTCATGGAATATCTTTTTACATCTTCTCACTTTCACCCTACTTGTCTCTTAGAATCTAAAATATGTCTCTTATAGACAGCATATGTTGTTGTTATTGTTCTTAGCTGCCTTTGAGTTAGCCCCTGACTCATGGCAATCCCATGCATAACGAAACAAAATGCTGCCTGGTCCTGTGCCATCCCCATGATCTATCGCACATCAGACCCTTATGATCCAAAAGGTTTTCACTGGCTGATTTTCAGAAGTATGTATTCAGAACTTTCTTCCTAATCTGTCTTAGTCCGGGTGCTCCACAGAAACCTGTTCAGCATTATAGCAACATACAGGCCTCAACTGACAGATGGGTGGTTGTTTCACATGAGGTACATTGGCCAGGAACTGAACTTGGGTTTCCTGCGTTAAAGGTGAGAATCCTACCACGGAACCAACAATGACTCATCTAGACAGCATATAGTTGCATCACTATTTTTTAATCCATTCTACTCTTCTGTTTTGTTTTCAGTGGAATGTTCAAAGCATTTGCATTACTGATAGTGTAGCATTTACATCTGCCATATTTCTATTTGTTTTCTATATGTCATGTTTTTTTTTTTCTTCCTGTAGTTCTCCATTGCTACTTTCTTTTTTGTTGTATGAATAATTACTTGTGCCCTTTTAATTTCCTTGTTGCTCCATATAGTATACTTTAAAAGTTGTTTTTTGTTGTGGTTTCTCTGGGGATTGCGATTAACATCTTAACTTAAATCAATCTAGCTCTGATAATACCAACTGATTTTAATAGGATACAGAAACTTTGCTCCTATATACTTCCTTTACCATTCCCATTTTGTGCTATTTGTCATACAAATTATACATTTATACATTATAAGCAAATCAAAACTGTTTTAGAAATAGTACTTTGCAGACGTGTTTTTTAAGTAAAATAGAAAAGTATTACAAAAAAAACTATAATGTCTTTTATATCACTCTATGTACTTCTACCCCAACGTGTCTGTCAGTTTGTTGTACTGTAGGGGCTTGTATGTTGCTGTTATGCTGGAAGCTATGCCACTGGTATTCGGATACCAGCAAGGTCACCCATGGCGGACAGGTTTCAGCTGAGCTTCCAGACTAAAGACAGACTAGGAAATGCTCACTCATCTATGCCAAGAAATTTGGAAGACAGCTACCTGGTGAACTGACTGGAAGAGATCCATATTTATGCGTATTCCCAAGAAAGGTGATCCAACCGAATGTGGAAATTATTGAACAATATCATTAATATCACACGCAAGCAAAATTTTCTCAAGATCATTCAAAAGTGGCTGCAGCAGTATATTGACAGAGAACTGCCAGAAATTCAGGCCGGATTCAGAAGAGGACGTGGAACCAGGGATATCATTGCTGATGTCAGTGGACCCTGGCTGGAAGCAGAGAATACTAGAAGGATGTTTACCTGTGTTGTACTGCAAAGGCATTTGACTGTGTGGATCATAACAAATTACAGATACATTGTGAAGAACGGGAATTCCAAAACACTTAATTGTGCTCATGAGGAACCTGTACGTAGATCAAGAGGCAGTTGTTTGGACAGAACAAGGAGATACTTATTGCTTTAAAGTCAGGAAAGGTGTGTGTCAGGGTTGTATCCTTTCATTATACCTATTCAATCTGTATGCTGAGCAAATAATCCAAGAAGCTGGACTATATGAAGAACACTGGGGGCATCAGGATTGGAGGACGACTCATTAGCATCCTGTGTTATGCAGATGACACAACCTTGCTTGCTGAAAGTGAAGAGAACTTGAAGCACTTACTGATGAAGATCAAAGAGCATAGCCTTCTGTATAGATTACGCCTCAATATAAAGAAAACAAAAATCCTCACAACAGGACCAATGAGCAACATCATGATAAATGGGGAGAAGACTGAAGTTGTCAAGAATTTCATTTTACTTGGATCCAAAATCAACACCCATGGACGCAGCAGTCAAGAAATCAAAAGATGCATTGCATTGGGGAAATCTACTGCAAAAGACCTCTTTAAAGTGTTGAAAATCAAAGATGTCACCTTGAAGACTAATGTGCACCTGACCCAAGTCATGGTATTTTCAATCACATCATATGCATGAGAAAGCTGCACAATGAATAAGGAAGACCGAAGAAGAATTGATACCTGTGAATTGTGGTGTTGGTTAAGAATATTGAATATAGTAGCATGGGCTCCCAAAAGGACGAACAAATCTGTCTTGGAGAAAGTACAATCAGAATGCTCCTTGGAAGCAAGGATGGTGAGACTGTGTCTTAAATACTTTGGGCATGTCAGGAAGGATCAGTCACTGGAGAAAGACATCATGCTTGGTAAAGTAGAAAAAAACAAAACAAAAAACAAACCCACTATGTAGAGTGGATTCTGACTCATAGCGACCCTATAGGACAAAGTAGAACTGCCTGATGGAGTTTCCAAGGAGTGCCTGGAGGATTCAAACTGCTGACCTTTTGGTTAGCATGCGTAGCACTTAACCATTATGCCACCAGGGTTTCCTGGTAAAGTAGAGGGTCAGCAAAAAAGAGGAAGATCCTCAATGAGATGGATTGACACACTGGTTGCAACAATGGGCTCAAGCACAGCAATAATTGTGAGGATGGCCCAGGACCAGGCAGTGTTTCCTTCTGTGGTACATAGGGTCACTACGAGTCGGGACCGACTTGATGGCACCTAACAACAACAACCTCTACTGTGCCCTATATATTATTGCGTGGATTCCAGTGACTGTTTTGATTTTTTTTTCATTTCGGCCTGAAATAATCCTTTTAGTATTTCTTTAGGGAAGGTCATTTATTAAGGAATTCTCTCGGTTTATGCATATTTCTGAAAATCTTAATTTCTCCTCCATTTTTGAAGATTAATTTTCCTTTCTATAAAATTATTTGCTGCTGATCTTTTTCTTTCATCACATTGAATATGTCAAGTTACTGATTTCTAGACTCTATGGTTTCTAATGAGAAATTAGGTGTTATTTTTATTGAGGATCCCTTGTATGTAGTGGTTCCCTTTTCTATTATTTTCAAAATTATCTCTCTCATGTTTTCAACACTTCGACTATGTTGTGTCTAGGTGTAAATTGGTTTTTTTTATTATTTAATCTATTTGGAGTCAATTGAACATCTTTAATAAGCAGATCAGTTATTTCATCAAATCTGGGCAGTTTTCAGCAATCACTTCTTCCAATATTTTTCTATCCCTTTCTCTCTCCCCTCTTTCTTCTGGTATTTCTATTACGCACGTGTTGTTGCAATTAATGGTGTCTCACATTTCTCTAAGGCCTTGTTTCTTTATTCTTTTTTCTTTCTAATCACTAGGCTACATAATCTTGATTGATTTATTTTCAAATTCTCTGATTCTTCAGCTAGTTTAAATATTCCTTTGAGCCCCTCTAGTAAATTTTTCATTTCAGTTATTGCATTTTCAACTCCAGAATAATTTCATTTGTCTTTTAAAATACTTTTTTTATCTTTTTATTGATATTTTCTATTTGATCAGACATTTTTATACATTCCTTTAATACATTAGAAATAATTTTCTTTAGTACTTTGTATGTATTCATAACAGTTGATTTAAAGTCTTTATCTAGTAAGTCCAACATTGCCTCCCGAGGGAGTTTCTACTGATAACTTTCTTGCCCGGTCTGTGGGCAATACGTTCTTTTTCGTTGCATGTCCCATATATATATTTTAAATTATAAACTGGATATTTTAAATAATGCATGAAGGAACTCTGGAAATAAGACTTCCCAGGTTTTTTTTTTTTTTTGCTTGTTTGTTTTTGTTTTTGTTGTTACTGTTCTCCTTAATGCTTGAGGTTTTTTAGGGTCTTCCCTGAACTAATTCTGTAAAGTCTGCATTCTTTGTCACGTGTGACCACTGAAATCTGCTCAGTTATCCAAGTCATCAGCTAACAATTGGATAGAGATTTTCTTAAATGTCTTGAACAAGTAAGTCACTCAAACCTTGGTGATAGGCTGTGTGTGTGTGTGTGTGTTGGAGTGTGCATTAACCGTCATGTCAGAGAGTTTTCAATTTTTCCTTAGTCTTCACTTACTCCTTGTGCAGAGAATTGAGGTAAGTCAGATGTGAGCATTAAAGCCTTCATAGGTCTTTCCTGCATATCTGCACATTCATGTGGCCTTTTAGGTTGGTAGGTAGGAATATTTCAGGTGTTTTGCAAATCCCCTTACTAAAGCTAGTTACCTATTTGTTTTAAGTTTTTACTTAATCTGTTCTTGACCCCAGTGTGTATCATGCCTCCGATATTAATCAATTGCCACTGATTATTTTGACAAATACACTAAGGTTAGCATTGTTCAGACAGAGTGAGCTCGTAGACAGGTGAAACACAACATTGAAAATACTGAGCATGCAGTAAAACAAAAAAGTGTGGCTCATTTAAAGGAAGAAATAAATTAATAAAAAGTATCCCTGAGGGAATACCGACATTGGGGTTACTAGACAAAGAGTTTAAATCAACTGTTTATATGCTAAAAGAACTAAAATAAACCATGATAAGAATTAAAGGAAAGGAAATAATGTCTCACCAATAAAGAAAATGAATAAAGAGGTAAAAAAAGAGAAGTAGATAGAAATGTTGAGCCTGACAATTGCAATTATTGAAAAGATATATTCACTACAGTGGTTTGTTATGGATTCAACTGTGTCCTTCCCAAAAATGTGTTGAAATTCTTACCGATATACCTGTAAATATAAACTGTTTGGAAATAGGGGTTTTATTTTGTTATGTTAATGAGATCATACCAGAGTAGGCTGAGTTCTAAATCTAATTGCTCCTGAGTTACTAAAAAAACAAAAACAAAAACAAAAGACACTCATAGGATGAAGATGTCATGAGAAAACAGGCACACATGGTAGACGCATCTACAAACCCAGGAATTCCAAAGATTACCAGCTACTAGAAACTGAAATCCAGTGTAAATCTTATGACTAGCAGCAGAACATTGTCTGATACAGTGCTGGAAGGTGAGCATTTCACGTTGGAAGGCACTCTAAATAAGACTGGGGGAGAGCTGTCTCCTCGAAGTTGAGTTGTTCTTAATGACTTGGATGGAGTCAAGCTTTTGGGACCTTCAACTGCTGATGTGGTGTTACATAACATGAGAAAAAACAGCGGCAAACATCCATTAATAATCGGAAACTGGAATGTCTGAAAAATTAGAGCAGAATAAAATGAAATAGGGAACAGAAAAACAATTGAAAGAGTTAACAAGACCAAAATCTGTTCTTTGAAAAAATTAACAAAATCGATAAGCCATTGAGCGAGGAAGCAAATAACCCGAGCACGGAATGAGATAGGCGATATCACAACAGACATAACTGAAAATAATAGAATCATAACAGATTACAATGAAAAATTGTACTCAAAAAAATTTGAGAACCTAGAAGAAATGACAAATTTCTAGAAACACACTACCTACCTAAACTAACACAGAGGTAGACCTACTAAATAAACCCATAACAAAAGAAGACACTGAAAAGGTAATTTAAACGCCCCCCCCCCAAAAAAAAGCCCTGACCCTGATGGCTTCACTGGAGAATTCCACCAAACTTTCAGAGAAGAATTAACACCAGCACTACTAAAGGTATTTCAGAGCATAGAAAAAGATGGAATACTCCCAAACTCATTCTATGAAGCAAGCATATTCCTGATAACAAAACCAGGTAAAGACACCACAAAAAAGAAAACTACAGACCAATTCATGAACTTACATGCAAAAACCCTCAACAAAATTCTAGCCAATAAAATTCAACAACCTATAAAAAAAATAATTCACCATGGCCAAGTGGGATTCATACCAGGTATGCAGGGATGGCTCAACATTAGAAAAACAATTGACTTAAACCATTACATAAATAAAACAAAAGACAAGAATCCTATGATCTTATCAATTGATGCAGAAAAGGCATTCGACAAAGTCCAACACCCATTCTTGGTAAAAACTCTCAGCAAAATAGGAATAGAAGGAAAATGCCTCAACATAATAAAGGGCATTTATACAAAGCCGACAGTCAACATCATCCTGAATGGAGAGGGTGTAAAAGCATTCCCCTTAAGAACGGAGACCTGACAAGTGTGCCCGTTTTCAATACTCTTATTCAACATTGTGCTGGAGGTCCTAGCCAGAGCAAATCGCCTGGGTAAAGAAATGAAGGGCATTCAAACTGGTAAGGAAGAAGTAAATGTATCTATATTTGCAGATGACCTGATCTTATACACGGAAAACCCTAAAGAATCCTAAAGAAAACTACTGAAAATAAGAGTTCAGCAGAGTATCAGAATACAAGATAAACACATACAAAAATCAGTTGGACTCCTCTACACCAACAAAGAGAACTTAGAACAGAAAATCACCAAATCAATACTATTTACAATAGCCCCCAAGAAGATGAAATACTTAGGAATAAATCTAACCAGAGATGTAAAAGACTACAAGAAAACTACAAGACACTACTGCAAGAAACCAAAAGAGACCTACAAAAGTGGGAAAACATACTTGCTCATGGATAGGAAGACTCTACATTGTAGAAATGTCTATTCTCCGCAAAGCGATCTATAGATACAATGCAATCACCTTCCAAATTCCAACGACATTTTTAAAAAAAATTTATTGTGCTTTAAGTGAAAGTTTACAAATCAAGTCAGTCTCTCACAAAAAACTTATATACACCTTGCTACATACTCACAATTACTCTCCCCCTAATGAAACTGCCCGCTTTCTCCCTCCACTCTCACTTTTCATGACCATTTTGCCAGCTTCTAACTCCCTCTACCCTCTCATCTACCCTCCAGGAGGAGATGACAACATAGTCTCAAGTGTCCACCTGATCC
This sequence comes from Loxodonta africana, assembly GCF_030014295.1. Taxonomy (NCBI): domain Eukaryota; kingdom Metazoa; phylum Chordata; class Mammalia; order Proboscidea; family Elephantidae; genus Loxodonta; species Loxodonta africana. Next base: position 91,402,924 of record NC_087369.1, on the reverse strand, counting down.
AAGAAGCTCACTCCTCACCAGCATCCCTCTCCAAATCATTGTCCAGTCCAATCCATGCCTGAAGAGTTGGCTTCAGGAATGGTTCCTGTCCTGGGCCAACAGAAGGTTTGAGGACCATGACCACCAGGGTCCTTCTAGTCTCAGTCAGACCATTAAGTTTGGTCTTTTTACGAGAATTTGGGGTCTGCATCCCACTGTTCTCCGGCTCCCTCAGGGGTTCTCTGTTCTGTTCTATGTCAGGGCAGTCATTGGTTGTAGCCGGGCACCATCTAGTTCTTCTGGTCTCAGGATGATGTACTCTCTGGTTCATGTGGCTCTTTCTGTCTCTTGGGCTCCTAATTACCTTGTGTCCTTGGTATTCTTCATTCTCTTTTGATCCAGGTGGGTTGAGACCAATTGATGCATCTTAGATGGCTGCTTGCTAGCGTTTAAGACCCCAGACGCCACTCTTCAAAGTGGAATGCAGAATGTTTTCTTAATAGATTTTATTATGCCAATTGACTTAGATGTCCTCTGAAATCATGGTCCCCAAATCCCTGCCCCTGCTACACTGCCCTTCGAGGCATTCAGTTTATTCAGGACACTTCTTTGCTTTTGGTTTAGTCCAGTTGTGCTGACCTCCCTTGTATTGTGTGTTGCCTTTCCCTTCACCTAAAGTACTTCTTATCTACCATCTAATTAGTGAATACCCCTCTCCCACCCTTCCTCCCTCCCTCCTCTCGTAACCACAAAAGAATGTTTTCTTCTCAGTTTAAACTGTTTCTCAAGTTCTTGTAATAGTGGTCTTATACAATATTTGTCCTTTTGCAACTGACTAATTTCACTCAGCATAATGCCTTCCACGTTCCTCCATGTTATGAAATGTTTCACAGATTCCTCACTGTTCTTTATCAATGCATAGTATCCCATTATGTGAATATACCATAATTTATTTATTCATTCATCCGCTGATGGTCACCTTGGTTGCTTCCAACTTTTTGCTATTGTAAACAGTGTTGCAGTAAACATGGGTGGGCATATATCTGTTTCTATAAAGGCTCTTATTTCTCTAGGATATATTCCGAGGAGTGGGATTGCTGGATCTTATGGCACTTCTATTTCTAGCTTTTTCAGGAAGCACCAAATCGATTTCCAAAGTGGTTGTACTATTTGACATTCCCACCAGCAGTGTAGAAGTGTTCCAATCTCTCCACAGCCTCTCCAATATATTATTTTGTGTTTTTTGGATTAATGCCAGCCTTGTTGGAGTGAGATGACATCTCATTGTAGTTTTGATCTGCATTTCTCTAATGGCTAATGATTGTGAACATTTCCTCATGTATCTGTTAGCCACCTGAATGTCTTCCTTAGCGAAGTGTCTATTCATATCCTTTGCCCATTTTTTAACTGGGTTATTTGTCTTTTTGCAGTTGAGTTTTTGCAGTATCATGTAGATTTTAGAGATCAGGCGCTGATCAGAAATGTCATAGCTAAAAACTTTTTCCCAGTCTGTAGGTAGTCTTTTTACTCTTTTGGTGAAGTCATTGGATGAGCATAGGTGTTTGATTTTTAGGAGCTCCCAGTTATCTAGTTTTTTCTTCTGCATTCTTAATAATGTTTTATATACTGTTTATGCCATGTATTAGGGGTCCTAACATTGTCCCTAATTTTTCTTCCATGATCTTTACTGTTTTAGATTTTATATTTAGGTCTTTGATCCATTTTGAGCTCATTTTTGTGCATGGAGTGAGGTATGGATCTTGTTTCCTTTTTTTGCATATGGATATCCAGTTATGCCAGCACCATTTGTTAAAAAGACTGTCTTTTCCCCATTTAACTGTTTTGGGGCCTTTGTCAAATATCAACTGCTCATATGAGGGTGGATTTATGTCTGGATTCTCAATTCTGTTCCATTGATCCATGTATCTGTTGTTGTGCCAGTACCAGGCTGTTTTGACTACTGTGGCAGGATAATAGGTTCTAAAATCAGGTAAAGTAAAGCCGCCCACTTTGTTCTTCTTTTTCAGTAATGCCTTGTTTATCTGGGGCCTCTTTCACTTCCAGAAAAAGTCGGTGATTTGTTTCTCCATCTCATTAAGGAATGTCTTTGGGATTTGGATCGGAATTGCATTAAATGTATAGATTGCTTTTGGTAGAATAGACATTTTTAGACTGTTAAGTCTTCCTATCCATGAGCAAGGTATGTTCTCCCACTTATGTAAGTCTCTTTAGTTTCTTGCAGAAGTGTACCGTAGTTTTCTTTTTATAAGTTTTTTTACATCTACAGTAAGATTTATTCCTAAGTATTTTATCTTCTTGGGGGCTACCGTAAATGGCATTGATTTGGTGATTTCCTCTTCGATGTTTTTTTTTGTTGGTTTAGAGGAATCCAACTGATTTTTGTATGTTTATCTTGTATCCCGATACTCTGCCGAATTCTTCTATTAGTTTCAGTACTTTTCTTGAGGATTCCTTAGGGTTTTCTGTGTATAAGATCATGTCATCTGCAAATAGAGATGCTTTGACTTCTTCCTTGCCAATATGGATGTCTTTATTTCTTTATCTAGCCTAATTGCTCTGGCTAGGACTTCCAGCACAATGTTGAATAAGAGTGGTGATAAAGGGCATCCTTGTCTCGTTCCCGATCTCAATGGGAATGCTTTCAGGCTCTCTCCATTTAGGGTGATGTTGGCTATTGGCTTTGTACAAATGCCCTTTATTATGTTGAGGTACTTTCCTTCTATTCCGATTTTGATGTGAGTTTTTATCATGAATGTGTGTTGATCTCTGTCAAATGCCTTTTCTGCATCAATTGATAAAATCATGTAATTCTTATCTTTTATTTTATTTACCTGGCGGATTACATTGTTTTTCTAATGTTGAGCCATCCCTGCATACCTGGTATGAATTCCACTTGGTCATGGTGAATTATTTTTTTAATATGTTGTTGAATTCTATTAGCTAGAATTTTGTTGAGGATTTTTGCATCTATGTTCATGATGAATATAGGTCTGTAATTTTCTTTGTTTTTTTTGGTGTTCTTACCGGGTTTTGGTATCAGGGATATGGTGGCTTCAAACAATGAGTGTGGTAGTATTTGGTCCTTTTCTATGCTCTGAAATACCTTTAGTAGTAGTGGTGTTTACTCTTCTGTGAAAGTTTGGTAGAACTCTGCAGTGAAGCTGTCCGGACCAGGGCTTTTTTTTTTTTTTGAGGGGGACGTTGATTACCTTTTCAACCTCTTCTTTTGTTATGGGTCTATTTAGTTGTTCTACCTCTGTTTGTGTTAGTTTAGGTAGGTAGTGTATTTCTAGGAATTCATCCATTTCTTCTAGGTTTTCCAATTTGTTCGAGTATAGTTTTTCATAGTAATCTGTTATAATTCTTTAATTTCAGTTGGGTCTGTTGTAATATCGCCCATCTTATTTCTTATTCTGGTTATTTGCTTCCTCTCCGGTTTTTCTTTTGTCAGTTTGTCCAGTGGTTTATCAATTTTGTTGTTTTTTTCAAAAAAACAGCTTTTGGTCTTGTTAATTCTTTCAATTGTTTTTCTGTTTTCTATTTCATTTAGTTCAGCTCTAATTTTTATTATTTGTTTTCTTCTGGTGCCTGTGGGTTTCTTTGGTTGCTCTCTTTCTATTTGTTCAAATTGTAGGGATAATTCTTTGATTTTGGCCCTTTCTTGTTTTTGTATGTGTGCATTTATTGATTTAAATTGGCCTCTGAGCACTGCTTTTGCTGTGTCCCAAATGTTCTGATAGGAAGTGTTTTCATTCTCATTGGATTCTCTGAATTTTTTTATTCCATCTTTAATATCTTCTATAATCCAGTCTTTTTTGAGCAGGGTATTGTACAGTTTCCAAGTGTTTGATTTCTTTTCCCTGCTTTTCCTGTTATTGATTTCCACTTTTATGGCCTTACAGTCAGAGAAGATGCTTTGTAATATTTCAATGTTTTGGATTCTGCTAAAGCTTGCTTTATGACCTAATAAGTGGTCTGTTCTACAGAATGTTCCATGTGCACTAGAAAAGAAAGTATACTTGTTTGCTGTTGGGTGGAGTGTTCTGTTTATGTGTATGAGGTCAAGTTGGTTGATTGTGGCATTTAGACCTTCCATGTCTTTATTGAGCTTCTTTCTGGATCTCCTGTCCTTCACTGAAAGTGGTGTGTTGAAGTCTCCTACTATTATTGTGGAGCTGTCTATCTCACTTTTCAATGCTGATAGAGTTTGCTTTATGTATCTTGCAGCCCTGTCATTGGGAGCATAAAGATTTAATATCTTTATTTATCTCCTTGGTGTATTGTCCCTTTAATCATTATAGTGTCCTTCCTTATCCTTTCTGATGGATTTAAGTTTAAAATCTATTTTGTCAGAAATTAATATTGCCACTCCTGCTCTTTTTTTTTGCACATCAAAACATTATTATTATTATTACTGTATTATGTTAAAGATTTTTTTAATTAATTTTTATTAAACTTCAAGTGAACATTTACCATTCCAATCAGTCTGTCACATGTAGGTTTACATACACCTTACTCCCTTCTCCCACTTGCTCTCCCCCTATTGAGTCAGCCCTTACAGTCTCTCGTTTCGTGCCAATTTTGCCATCTTCCCTCTCTCTCTATCTTCCTATCCCCCCTCCAGTCAAGAGTTGCCAACACACTCTCCAGTGTCCACCTGATTTAATTAGCTCTCTCTTCATCGGCATCTCTCTCCCCTCCACTGACCAGTCCTTTTCATGCCTGATGATTTGTCTTCGGGGATGATTCCTGTCCTGTGTCATCAGACGTTCTGGGGAGCATTGTCTCTGGGATTCCTCTAGTCTCAATCATACCATTAGGTATGTTCTTTTCATGAGAATTTGGGGTCTGTATCCCATTGGTCTCCTGCTCCCTCAGGAGTTGTCTGTTGTGTTCCCTGACAGGGCAGACATCGATTGTGGCTGGGCACCAACTAGTTCTTCTGGTCGCAGGATAATGTAGGTCTCTGGTTCATGTGGCCCTTTCTGTCTCTTGGGTTCTTAGTTGTCGTGTGGCCTTGGTGTTCTTCCTTTGCCTTTGCTCCAGGTGGGTTGAGACCAATTGATGTATCTTAGATGGCCGCTTGTTGGCATTTAGGACCCCAGGCGCCACAACTCAAAGTGGGATGCAGAATGTTTTCATAATAGAATTATTTTGCCCATTGACTTAGAAGTCCCCTCAAACCAAGTTCCCCAGACCCCGGCCCCTGCTCTGCTGACCTTTGAAGCTTTCATTTTATCCCGGAAACCTCTTTGCTTTTAGTCCAGTCCAATTAGGCTGACCTTCCTTGTATTGAGTGTTGTCTTTCCCTTCACCCAAAGCAGTTCTTATCTACAGATTGATCAATAAAAAGCCCTATCCCTCCCTCCCTCTCTCCCCCTTTCATAACCACAAAAGTATGTATTCTCCGTTTTTTCTATTTCTCAAGATCTTATAATAGTGGTCTTATACAATATTTGTCCTTTTGCAACTGACTCATTTCGCTCAGCATAATGCCTTCCAGATTCCTCCATGTTATGAAATGTTTCAGAGATTCCTCACTGTTCTTTATCGATGCGTAGTATTCCATTGTGTGAATATACCAGAATTTATTTACCCATTCATCCGTTGACGGAAATCTTGGTTGCTTCCAGCTTTTTGCTATTGTAAACAGAGCTGCAATAAACATGAGTGTGCATATATCTGTTTGTGTGAAGGCTCTTGTATCTCTAGGGTATATTCCGAGGAGTGGGATTTCTGGGTTGTATGGTAGTTCTATTTCTAACTGTTTAAGATAACGCCAGATGGATTTCCAAAGTGGTTGTACCATTTTACAATCCCACCAGCAGTGTATGAGAGTTCCAATCTCTCCGCAGCCTCTCCAACATTTATTATTTTGTGTTTTTTGGATTAATGCCAGTAGTTGGTGTCAGATGGAATCTCATCGTAGTTTTAATTTGCATTTCTCTAATGGCTAATGATCGGGAGCATTTTCTCATGTATCTGTTGGTTGCCTGAATACCTTCTTTAGTGAAATGTGTGTTCATCTCCTTTGCCCACTTCTTGATTGGGTTGTTTGTCTTTTTGTGGTTGAGTTTTGACAGAATCATGTAGATTTTAGAGATCAGGCGCTGGTCTGAGATGTCATAGCTGAATATTCTTTCCCAGTCTGTAGGTGGTCTTTTTACTCTTTTGGTGAAGTCTTTAGATGAGCATAGGTGTTTGATTTTTAGGAGCTCCCAGTTATCTGGTTTCTCTTCATCATTTTTGGTAATGTTTTGTATTCTGTTTATGCCGTGTATTAGGGCTCCTAGGGTTGATCCTATTTTTTCTTCCATGATCTTTATCGTTTTAGCCTTAATGTTTAGGTCTTTGATCCACTTGGAGTTAGTTTTTGTGCATGGTGTGAGGTATGGGTCCTGTTTCATTCTTTTGCAAATGGATATCCAGTGATGCCAGCACCATTTGTTAAAAAGACTATCATTTCCCCAATTGACTGACACTGGTCCTTTGTCAAATATCAGCTGCTTATACGTGGATGGATTTATTTCTGGGTTCTCAATTCTGTTCCATTGGTCTATGTGCCTGTTGTTGTACCAGTACCAGGCTGTTTTGACTACTGTAGCTGTATAATAGGTTCTGAAATCAGGAAGAGTGAGGCCTCCCACTTTCTTCTTCTTTTTCCGTAATGTTTTGCTTATCCGGGGGTTCTTTCCCTTCCATATGAAATTAGTGATTTGTTTCTCTATCCCCTTAAAGTATGACATTGGTATTTGGATTGGAAGTGCGTTATATGTATAGATGGCTTTTGGCAGAATAGACATTTTTACTATGTTAAGCCTTCCTATCCATGAGCAGGGTATGTTCTTCCACTTAAGTATGTCCTTTTGAATTTCTTGTAGCAGAGTTTTACAGTTTTCTTTGTATAGGTCTTTTACATCCTTGGTAAGATTTATTCCTAAGTATTTTATCTTCTTGGGGGCTACTGTGAATGGTATTGATTTGGTTATTTCCTCTTCGGTATTCTTTTTGTTGTTGTAGAGGAATCCATGTGATTTTTGTATGTTTATTTTATATCCTGAGACACTTCCAAACTCTTCTATTAGTTTCAGTAGTTTTCTGGAGGATTCCTTAGGGTTTTCCATGTATACGATCATGTCATCTGCAAATAGTGATAGCTTTACTTCCTCCTTACCAATCTGGATACTCTTTATTTCTTTGTCTAGCCTAATTGCCCTGGCTAGGACTTCAAGTACGATGTTGAATAAGAGCGGTGATAAAGGGCATCCTTGTCTGGTTCCCGTTCTCAAGGGAAATGCTTTCAGGTTCTCTCCATTTAGAGTGATATTGGCTGTTGGCTTTGCATAGATGCCCTTTATTATGTTGAGGAATTTTCCTTCAATTCCTATTTTGGTAAGAGTTTTTATCATAAATGGGTGTTGAACTTTGTCAAATGCCTTTTCTGCATCAATTGATAAGATCATGTGGTTTTTATCTTTTGTTTTATTTATGTGATGGATTACATTCATGGTTTTTCTGATATTAAACCAGCCTTGCATACCTGGTATAAATCCCACTTGATCAGGGTGAATTATTTTTTTGATGTGTTGTTGGATTCTATTGGCTAGAATTTTGTTGAGGATTTTTGCATCTATGTTCATGAGGGATATAGGTCTAAAATTTTCTTTTTTTGTAATGTCTTTACCTGGTTTTGGTATCAGGGAGATGGTAGCTTCATAGAATGAGTTGGGTAGTATTCCGTCTTTTTCTATGCTTTGAAATACCTTCAATAGTAATGGTGTTAAGTCTTCTCTGAAGGTTTGGTAGAACTCTGCAGTGTAGCCGTCTGGGCCAGGACTTTTTTTTGTTGGAAGTTTTTTGGTTACCGTTTCAATCTCTTTTTTTGTTATGGGTCTATTTAGTTGTTCTACTTCTGAATGTGTTAGTTTAGGTAGGTAGTATTGTTCCAAGAATTTATCCATTTCTTCTAGGTTTTCAAATTTGTTAGAGTACAATTTTACCTAGTAATCTGAAATGATTCTTTTAATTTCATTTGGTTCTGTTGTGATGTGGTCCTTCTCGTTTCTTATTCAGGTTATTTGTTTCCTTTCCTGTTTTCTTTAGTCAGTCTAGCCAATGGTTTATCAATTTTGTTAATTTTTTCAAAGAACCAGCTTTTGGCTTTGTTAATTCTTTCAATTGTTTTTCTGTTCTCTAATTCATTTAGTTCAGCTCTAATTTTTATTATTTGTTTTCTTCTGGTGCCTGATGGGTTCTTTTGTTGCTCACTTTCTATTTGTTCAAGTTGTTGGGACAGTTCTCTGATTTTGGTTCTTTCTTCTCTTTGTATGTGTGCATTTATCGATATAAATTGGCCTCTGAGCACTGCTTTTGCTGTGTCCCAGAGGTTTTGATAGGAAGTATTTTCATTCTCGTTGCTTTCTAAGAATTTCCTTATTCCCTCCTTGATGTCTTCTATAACCCAGTCTTTTTTCAGGAGGGTATTGTTCAGTTTCCAAGTATTTGATTTCTTTTCCCTAGTTTTTCTGTTATTGATTTCTAGCTTCATTGCCTTGTGGTCTGAGAAGATGCTTTGTAATATTTCGATGTTTTGGATTCTGCAAAGATTTGTTTTATGACCTAATATGTGGTCTATTCTAGAGAATGTTCCATGTGCACTAGAAAAAAAAGGATATTTTTCAGCAGTTGGGTGGAGAGTTCTGTATAAGTCAATGAGGTCAAGTTGGTTGATTGTTGTAAGTAGGTCTTCTGTGTCTCTATTGAGCTTCTTGCTGGATGTCCTGTCCTTCTCCGAAAGTGGTGTGTTGAAATCTCCTACTATAAATGTGGAGGTGTCTATCTCACTTTTCAATTCTGTTAAAATTTGATTTATGTATCTTGCAGCCCTGTCATTGGGTGCATAAATATTTAATATGGTTATGTCTTCCTGATCAACTGTCCCTTTTATCATTATATAGTGTCCTTCTTTATCTTTTGTGGCGGATTTAAGTCTAAAGTCTATTTTGTCAGAAATTAATATTGCTACTCCTCTTCTTTTTTGCTTATTGTTTGCTTGATATATTTTTTTCCATCCTTTGAGTTTTAGTTTCTTTGTGTCTCTAAGTCTAAGGTGTGTCTCTTGTAGGCAGCATATAGATGGATCGTGTTTCTTTATCCAGTCCGTGACTCTCTGTCTCTTTATTGGTGCATTTAGTCCATTTACATTCAGCGTAATTACAGATAAATAAATTTTTAGTGCTGTCGTTTTGATGCCTTTTCATGTGTGTTGTTGGCCATTTCATTTTTCCACATGCTTTTTTGTGCAGAGACGTTTTTCTTAGTAGCTTGTGAGATCCTCATTTTCATCATGTTTAACTTTGTGTTTGTTGAGTCGTTACGTTTTTCTTGGCTTTTTTCTTGAGTTATGGAATTGATATTCCTTTTTGTGGTTAGGTAACCCTATTTTTCTAATTAAAAACCTAACTTGTATCCTTCTATATCGCCTTGTATCCCTCTCCATCTGGCAGTTCAATGCCTCCTATATTTAGTCCCTCTTTTTGATTATTGTGATCGTTTACCTATTGATTTCCATGATTTCCTGTTATGTGTATTATTTTGTTTTTTTATTTATTTTTTAGAATTACTCTTAATTTGTTTGTTTTTGTGCTTTCCCTATTATTTGAGTTGCGTTGATATCAGGATGTTCTGTTTTGTGACCTTGTATTGTGCTGGTACTTGATATTATTGGTCATCAGGCCAAACAATCTCCTTTAGCACTTCTTGCAGTCTTGGTTTAGTTTTTGCAAATTCTCTAAACTTGTGTTTATCTGTAAATATCTTAATTTCTCCTTCATATTTCAGAGAGAGTTTTGCTGGATATATGATCCTTGGTTGGCAGTTTTTCTCCTTCAGTGCTCTGTATACTTCGTCCCATTCCCTTCTTGCCTGCATGGTTTCTGCTGAGTAGTCTGAACTTATTCGTATTGATTCTCCCTTGAAGGAAACCTTTCTTTTCTCCCTGGCTGCTTTTAAAATTTTCTGTTTGTCTTTGGTTTTGGGAAGTTTGATGATAATATGCCTTGGTGTTTTTCTTTTTGGATCAATCTTAAATGGGGTTCGATGAGCATCTTGGATAGATATCCTTTCTTCTTTCATGATGTCAGGGAAGTTTTGTGTCAGGAGTTCTTCAACTATTTTCTCTGTGTTTTCTGTCCCCCCTCCCTGTTCTGGGACTCCAATCACTCGCAAGTTATCCTTCTTGATAGAGTCCCACATGATTCTTAGGGTTTCTTCATTTTTTTAAATTCTTTTACCTGATTTTTTTTCAGCTATGTTGGTGTTGATTCCCTGGTCCTCCAGTAGTCCCAGTCTACATTCTAATTGCTCGAGTCTGCTCCTCTGACTTTCTATTGTGTTGTCCAATTCTGTAATTTTATTGCTAATGTTTTGGATTTCTACATGCTGTCTCTCTATGGATTCTTGCAACTTGTTAATTTTTCCACTATGTTCTTGAATAATCTTTTTGAGTTCTTCAACAGTTTTATCAGTGTGTTCCTTGGCTTTTTCTGCAGTTATCCTAATTTCATTTGTGATGTCTTTAAGCATTCTGTAAATTAGTTTTTTATATTCTGTATCTGAGAATTCCAGGATTGTATCTTCATTTGGGAAGGATTTTGATTCTTTTGTTTGGGGGGTTGGAGAAGCTGTCATGGTCTGTTTCTTTATGTGGTTTGATATGGACTGCTGTCTCCGAGCCATCACTGGGAAACTAGATTTTCCAGGTAATCAGCTAAAAAAAAAATGCAGTCAGATCCGTATCTGAATTTTCCCTCTGGCTCCGGGTATTCGGATGTTAATGGAGCCGCCTGGGGAGGGTGGGGGAGGGATCAGAGAGCTGGGAGTGTAGCACCACAGGATATAGAGCTGAATACCTCGTTCACAGTCCGCCCCTGTCCGCCAAAATCCGGGCGGGACGGCTTCCCGGCTAGGGCACTGTTTTCCCTGCTCAGAGACCAGTCACTTCCTCCCGGGGACTTCTCCCTCCGGTGCGCGGCACCGCTCGCGCGCACTGGGTGGGCGTGTCCCGCACGAATGGGTGGGCCCGCCCCCAGGGTCTATTCAGGAGAATATAATTGGACCCCGTGGTTGCGCCCCGCCTGCGCGGGCGCCCAAATCCCAGCGGGACAGCTCGCCGGCTGGGACGCTGCTTTCCCCTGTCCAAGACCAGTCACTTCCGGGGGTTTTTCCCTCTGGTGCGCCGCACCACTCGCGCGATCTGGGTGGGCGTCACCCGCACGACCAGATGGGCCCGCCCCCTGGGTCAATTCAGGGGAATATAATTGGACCCTGCACTCACGCCCCGCCCACACGCGCGCCCAAATCCCAGCGGAATGGCTCCCAGTCTGGGACGCTGTTTTCCCCGCTCTGATACCAGTCACTTCCGGGGATTTCTCCCTCCGGTTCGCCGTGCCGCACGCGCGGACTGGGTGGGCTCCTCCCGCACGAACTTGTGGGCCCCGCCCCGGGTCGCTTTAGGGAAATATAGCTGACTTCCCCCCCGCTCGCACCCCGCCCGCTTCCTGCCAAACTCCCGGCGGGATGGGTCCCCAGCTGGGACGCTGTTCTCCCTGCTCCAATATCAGTCGCTACCTCCCGGGTGCTTCTCCCTCCGGCTGCGCCACTACGCCGCCCGCGCCAACCAGCTAGACTTCCTCCTGGGATGGGTTCGGGGGGGAAGGGCTGGGCCCCCCGTTTGTGCCGTCTGCCCCCCTGGGCTCTGTCCCTGATCGGGCTCCGAAGGTCACCTGCCTGGTACGCTGGCTCCTAGTTCTGAAAACGGTCGCTGTCAGCCCATATTTGTTCGTTTTCCTTCTCTACGTCTGTGCTTGTTGTTCAGAGTTCGTAGATTGTTATATATGTGATCGATTCCCTTGTTTCTCCGAGTCTTTGTTGCAAGAGGGATCCGCGGCAGCGTCCACCTAGTCCGCCATCTTGGCCCCGCCTCTCTCCTGCTCTTTTTTGATTGTTGTTTGCTTGATATATTTTTTCCCCATTCTTTGAGTTTTAGTTTGTGTCTCTAAGTCTAAGGTGTGTCTCTTGTAGGCAGCATATACACAGAACTTGTTTTTTAACCCATTCTGCCACTCTCTGTCTCTTTATTGGTGCATTTAGTCCATTTACATTCTGGGTAATTATGGATAGGTATGAATTTAGCGGTTTCATTTTGATGTCTTTTTTGTGTGTTGTTGACAGTTTCTTTTTCCCACTTAATTTTATGTTCTGAGTAGATTATCTTTATATATTGTCCTTGCCTCATATTTGCTGTTGTTGTTTTTGTTTCTGCTGAGTCTCTATTTTTTTTCTTGTATTTCATTTTGATAAGTAGGATAGTTTGTCTCCTTTGTGGTTACCTTATTATTTGCCCCATTTTTCTAAATTTTAAATTAACTTTTATTTCTCTTATCACTGTATCTTTCTCTCCATATGGAACGTGTATGCTTACATTTCTTATTTCCTGTTTCTTATTCTAGTGTTGCCTTCTTTTATATAATAACATCGCTGTTACCCTGTTTTAAGCTTTTTTAAAAAATAATATTACTTTCTGTTTTTGGATTTCCCTTTCTGGGTTGACTTCTGGTTGCTCTGCCCAGTGTTCTAGTCTTGGGTTGATCCCTGATATTATTAATTTCTAACCAAAGAACTTCCTTTAATATTTCTTGTAGTTTAGGTTTGGTTTTTACAAATTCCCTAAACTTGTGTTTATTTGGAAATGTCTTAATTTCACCTTCATATTTAAGAGACAGTTTTGCTGGATATATGATTCTAAGCAGGCAATATTTTTCCTTCAGTTTTTTAAAATATGTCATCCCATTCCCTTCTTGCCTGCATGGTTTCTGTCAAGTAGTCCGAGCTTATTCTTATTGGCGCTCCTTTGTAGGTGACTTTTTGTTTATCCCTCGCTGCTCTTATAATTCTCTCTTTATCTTTGGTTTTGGCAAGTTTGATTATAATATGTCTTGGTGACTTTAAGATCTACCTTATGTGGAGTTCAATGAGCATCTTGGATAGATATCTTCACATCTTTCAAAATATCAGTGAATTTTTCTGCCAACAAATCTTCAACAATTCTCTCTGTATTTTCTGTTATCCCTCCCTGTTCTGGTACTCCAATCACTCGTAGGTTATTTCTCTTGATAGAGTCCCACATGATTCTTAAGATTTCTTCATTTTTTTTAATTCTTTTATCTGATTTTTCTTCAAATGTATTAGTGCCAAGTGATTTATCTTTCAGTTCAGAAGTTCTGCCTTCCACTTGCTCAATTCTGCTCCTCTGACTTTCTATTGAGTTGTCTACTGTAATTTTATTGTAAAACTTCTGAATTTCTGATTGCTGCCTGTCTATGGATTTTTCTAGCTTATTAAACTTTTCATTATGTTCCTGAATAATCTTTCTCATTTATTCATTTGTTTTATCTGTGTTCCTTGGCTTTTTCTGCATATTATCTCTTTTCCTTCCTGATGTCTTGAAGGGTTCTGTATATTAAACTTTTGTATTCTGGCTCTGGTAATCCCAGGAATGCACTTTCATCTAGAAGATCCCTGGATCTTTGTTTTGAGAGCCTGTTGAGGTGATCATGGTCTGTTTCTTTATGTGACTTAATATTGACTCTTGTCTCCTAGCCATCTATATGCTATTTTATTAGTTTATGCTTGCTTACCATGTCATAGCTGAGCTGAGCTAGCTTGGTTTTTTTCGCCTTTACAGTTCTGATGTCCTTTCCACAGATGACTAGAGCTGTTATCAAGTATATCAGTCTAGGAGTCCATTCAGTTTACTTGTATGAATTCAGCTCAGATTTCCAGGTAGCTGGTCATCAAGTGTGTGGTGCAGACTCTGTCCTACAGTCTTAGAGGGGCAGGGGTGATTGGTATATGTACCAGTTTCTGAGTGCAGCAGGGAGTCACACTCTGAACAAGGCAGGGGGCTGAGAACTTACCCCCGAGCGTCTCTGAGCAAAGCATGTCCCTGTTCAATTGAGCGTGCAGGTGGGTGAGTTCTGCAGACGGACCATCGGCACCCAAAGTTTCTGGTTGTAAGTACTGGGAGGTACCAGTTATCTTTGGACCCCTTCGTGGACGGCTGGGTGACCTGAATGGAGTTACCAGTCCTTAGGTCCCAGATGTGGGTAGGTGAGGACCTTGTTTAATAGACAAAGCAATGGCAAACATCAAACCCCCACATCTCTGCTGCACAGCTGAAATCATTGGAGTCTGTCAACAAGGGCCTATTCTCCTGAAATAGGGCCACACAGGTCCATGCAGAAAGGAAAGGTGCTCAAAGTCCACAGTGAGTTTATGCTTGGACAGGAGCTGTTTCTGTTCTTAGCTCCCCTGGTTTGCAGAGGTAGCAAATTATCTTTTCCCCCAAATGCAAATTTTTTCCTTCCACAAGGCCAGGAAGATGGCTCTAGGTGCTCAACAGGGTCTATCTGAGCCCCAGAGAATTCAGCTGCTGAAGCAGTTTTGCGGGTGGAGGGGCACATTAAAATATACACGACTACTTAGCTTTTGCCGAGAGCACTCTTCTCAGGTTCTGGAGGTGTGAGTAAGCTGTGTGGCTGGCTGCTTCTCCCTGAGGAAACTGCAGCCGGAAGCTAGTAGCAGCCCACCGCCACTACCGCTCCAGCACTAGTGCCTGAGGGCTCGCCACAATTCAGGTCTGGTAACTCCTCTCTGCTTCTGAATGGTCTCTTCCTCTCCTGCCCCTCAGTTCATTTTCTAAGCTTGGCTTTGAAGCTCAGGGCTCCCAGCTTGTCACAAATATACTCATTTCACTTGTTTTTTGGGGGTCTTTGTTGTAAACAGGGCTCGCTGGAAGTGTCTGTCTATTCCGCCCTCTTGGCTCTTCCCCAATGACATTTTTAATGAGATGGAGAAACAAATCACCAACTTCATATGGAAGCGAAAGAGCCCTCAGATAAGTAAAGCATTACAGAAAAAGAAAATTGGGAGGCCTCACACTTCCTGATTTTAGAACTTATTACACTTCCACAGTAGTCAAAACAGCTTGGTACTGGTACAACAATGGATACATAGACCAATGGAATAGAATTGAGAAGACAGACATAAATACGTCCATGTATGAGCAGCTGATATTTGACAAAGGCCCAAAGTCTGTTAAAGACAGTCTCTTTGACAAACAGTGCTGGCATAACTGGATATCTGCAAAAAAATGAAACAAGAACCCAACCTCACACCATGCACAGAAACTAAATCATAATGGATCAAAGACCTAAATATAAAATCCAAAACGATAAAGAACATGGAAGAAAAAATAGGGACAATGCTAACAGCCCTAACACATGGCATAAACAGTATGCAAAACATTGCTAACAATGCACAAACACCAAAAGAGAAATTAGGAATCTGGGAGCTCCTAAAAATCAAACACCTATGATCATCCAAAGACTTCACCAAAAGAGTAAAAGATTACCTACAGAATGGGAAAAGGCTTTTGGCTACGATTCCGATCAACATCTGATCTCTAAAATCTACATGATACTGCAAAAACTCAACAACAAAAAGACAAATAACCCAATTAAAAAATGGGCAAAGAATATGAAAAGGCACTTCACCAAAGACATTCAGGTGGCTAAAAGAGACATGAGGAAATGCTCACAATCTTTAACCATTAGAGAAATGCAAGTCAAAGCTACAATGAGATACCATCTCACTCTAACAAGGCTTGTATTTAGCCAAAAAACACAAAATAATAAATGTTGGAGAGGTTGTGGAGAGACTGGAGCACTTATACACTGCTGGTGGGAATGTAAAATTGTATAACCAATTTGGAAATCGATTTGTCACTTCCTTAAAAAGCTAGAAATAGAACTACCATAAGGTTCAGCAATCTCACTGCTTGGATTATATACTAGAGAAATAAGAACCTTTACAGAAACAGATATATGCACGCCCATGTTCATTGCAGCACTGTTTACAATAGCAAAAAGATGGAAGCAACCAAGGTGCCCATCAATGAATGACTGGATAAATAAATTATGATATATTATCAAAATGGAATACTATGCAACGATTAAGAACAATGAGGAATCCGTGAAACAGCTCATAACATGGAGAAACCTGGAAGGCATTATGCTGAGTGAAATTAGTCAGTTGCAAAAGGACAAATATTGTATGAGACCACTGTTTTTAAGAACTCAAGAAAAGGTTAAACACAGAAGAAAATATTCTTTTTTATAATTTTTTATTGTGCTTTAAGTGAAAGCTTACAAACCCAGTCAGTCTCTCATACAAAAACTTACGTACTCCTTGCTATATACTCCTAGTTGTCTGTCTCTAATGAGACAGCACACTCCTTCCCTCCTCTCTCTATTTTAGTGTCCATTTGGCCAGCTTCTGACCCCCTCGAGACAGGAGCTGCCCACATAGTCTCATGTGTCTACTTGACTCAAGGAGCTCACTCTTTACCAGTAACATTTTCTTTCCCATAGTCCAATCCAACCCCTGTCTAAAGAGTTGGCTTTGGGAATGGCTCCTGTCTTGGGGTAACAGAAGGTCTGGGGACCATGGCCTCTGTGGTCCTTCTAGTCTCAATCAGACCATTAAGTCTGGTCATTTTATGAGAATTTGAGGTCTGCATCCCATTGCTCTCCTGCTCCCTCAGGGGTTCTCTGTTGTGTTCCCTGTCAGGGCAGTCATCAGTTGTAGCCAGGCACCACCTAGTTCTTCTGGTCTCAGGCTGATGTAGTCTCTAGTTTATATGGTCCTTTCCTTCTCTTGGGGTCATAATTACATTGTGTCTTTGGTGTTCTTCATTCTCCTTTGATCCAGGTGCATTGATACAAATTGATGCATCTTAGATGGCCGCTTGCTGGCGTTTAAGTCCCCAGACGCCACTCTCCAAAGTGGGATGCAGAATGTTTTCTCAGTAGATTTTATTAAGACAATTTGACTTAGATATCCCCTGAAACCATTGTCCCCAAACCCCTGCCCCTGCTACCCTGGCCTTTGAAGTGTTCAGTTTACTCAGGAAACTTCTTTGCTTTTGGTTTAGTCCAGTTGTGCTGACCTCTCCTGTATTGTGTGTTGTCTTCCCTTCAACTAATATAGTGCTTATCTACTATCTAGTTAGTGAAAACCCCAACCCTCCCTCCCTCCCTACTCTCATAATCATCAAAGAATATTTTCTTCTCAGTTTAAACTATTTTTCGAGTTCTTATAATAGTGTTGTCATACAATATTTGTCCTTTGATGGTTACAAGGGTGGGGAGGGAGGGAGAGGGGTATTCACTAATTAGATAGTAGAGAAAACTATTTTAGGTGAAGGAAAAGAGAACACACAATACAGGAGAGGTCAGCACAACGGTACTAAACCAAAAGCAAAGAAGTTACCTGAATACTACTGAACACTTTCAAGGCCAGGGTAGCAGGGTCAGAATCTGGAGACCATGGTTTTAGGGTACATCTAGGTCAATTGGCATAACAAAAAGTATTAAGAAAATGTTCTGCAACCCACTTTGGTGATTGGCACCTGGGGACTTCAGCGGTAGCAAGAAGCCATCTAATATGCATCAATTGGACTCAAATCTCCTGGAGCAAAGGAGAATGAAGAACACCAAGGACACAAGGTAAATATGAGCCCTAGAGACAGAAAGGGCCACATAAAACAGAGACTACATTTGCCTGAGACCTGAAGAACTAGACTGTGCCCAGCTACAACCGATGACTGCCCTGACAGGGAACACAATAGGAAATCCCTGATGGAGCAGGAGAACAGTGGGATGCAGACCTCAAATTCTCATAAGAAGACCAGACTTGATGGTCTGACTGAGACTGGAAGGTCCCTGGAGGTCATTATTCCCAAATCTTCTGTTAGCCCAAGACTGGAGCCATTCCCAAAGCCAACTCTTCAGACAGGGATTGGACTGGACTATAAGAGAGAAAATGATACTGATGAGGAGTAAGTTTCTCGGTTCAGGTAGACACATGAGACTATGTGGGCAGCTCCTGTCTGGAGGTGAAATGAGAAGGCAGAGGGGGACAGAGCTGGTTGAATGGACACTGGGAATACAGGGTGGAGAGGAGTGTGCTATCTCATTAGGGGGAGAGCAGCTAGGAGTACATAGCAAGGTGTGTATAAGTTTTTGTATGAGAGACTGACTTGATTGGTAAACTTCCATTTAAAACCAAAAAAAAAAAAAAAGACCAAACCCAGTACTGTCGAGTTGATTCCAACTCATAGTGACCCTATAGGACAGAGTAGAACTGCCCCACAGAGTTTTGAAGGAGCACCTAGTGGATTCGAACTGCCGACCGTTTGGTTCGCAGCTGTAGCACTTAGCGACTGTGCCACCAGGGTTTACTTTCACTTAAAGCACACACAAAAAAAGCCTCACAACTAGACCAATAAAACAGAAAAAATGTAGAAGTTGTCAAGAATTTCATTTTGCTTGGATCTACTATCAATTCCCATGGAAGCAGTAGTGAAGAAATCAAACAACATATTGCATTGGGCAGATCTGTTGCAAAAGACCTCTTTGTCAAATTGATGATGGAAGTGTGCCTGACCCAAAACATGATATTTTTAATTGACTCATAAGTATGTGATATCTGGGCAATGATTAAGGATGACTAAAGAATTGATACCTTTGAATTATGGTGTTGGTGAAGAATATTGAATATACCATGGACTGCCAGGCGAACAAACAAGTCTGTCTTGGAAGAAGTACAGTTGTAGTCCTCCTTGGAAGTGAGGATGGCGAGACATTGTCTCACATAATTTGGACATGTTGTCAGGAGAGACCAGTCCTTGGAGAAGTACATCATGCTTGGTAAGGTAAAGAGTCAGGGAAAAATAGGAAGACACTTGATGAGATGCGTTGACACAGTGGCTGTAACAATGAGCTAAAACACAGCAATGAGCATGAGGATGGAGAATGATGGGGCAGTGTTTCCTTCCGTTTTACAGCTATGAGTGGGAACTGACTTGAGAGTACCTAACAATAACAACAAAGATAATTGGATAGATAAATATAAAAGACAGTATTATTGGGATTTTTTTGTTTGTTTATAACTCCTCTTTTTATTCTAATGTGATTTAAAAGATAAATGAATAAACAATAATTATAAATCTGTTAATGGTCACACATTTGCAAAGGTGTAATTTGTACAATAACAGCATAAAAGGGAAGGAAAGAATATAACAGTTGACTTTCACATATTATTGAATCTAAATTGAAATAAATCCAAACTAGTTGTTATAAGTTTAAGATGCTAATTGTAGTCTCCATGGTAACCAGTAACATAATTAAATAAAAATACATACAAAGAAAATGAAGGAAAATGGAATGCAAATGATACAATACAACAATTTAACACAATAGTATGCAATCCTTGAGGAACTGAGGAACAAAGAAGTTAAAGACATATAGTAAACAAATAGAATAATTGCAGAAGTGAGTCCCTCATATCAGTAATTATTTTAAGTGTAAAAAGGAAGAGATTTGCAGAACACATAAAAACACGTGATCCGGAGCCAGAGCCAAGACGGTGGAATAGACAGACGCTTCTGACAAGCTCTTTTTACAACAAAACTTAAAAAAACAAGAGAAACAAGTATTTTTTTTTTTTTTAGGAGCCGTGAACATCAAAGGCAAGCTTAGAAAATGAACTGAAGGGCAGGTGGAGGAACAGACGGTTCAGAAACAGAGAGAAGTTACTGGACCTGAATCACGGGGAGCCCTCAGGCACCATTCTGGGAGCATCAGCGGTGGGTTTGTACTAGCGTTCAGCTGTAATTTCCTCAGGGTGGAGCAGCTAGCCACACAGCCTACTAATACCTCAGGAACCAGAGAAGAACAGTGCTCTCGGCAAAAGCTAAGTACTTGTGTATATTTTAGTGCCCCCTCCCCCAGGCCCCAAGCTGGCTTCAGCAGCTGTTGATTCCCCTGGGCCTGAGATAGACCCAGTTGAGGACCTAGAGCCATCCTTCCAGCTTTGGAGAAGGAATAAATTTGCAATTGGCAGAAAAGATAATTTGCCAGCTCCACTAACCAGGGGAGCTCAGGACAGAAGCGGCTCATGTCCAGGCATGAACGGCCCATAGACTTTGAGTACCTTTCCCCTCTGCATGGACCTGTGTGGGCCTATTTCAGGAGAATAGGCTCTTGTTGGCAGACTCCAACCGTTTCAGCTGTGTGGCAGAGAGGAGGGTGTTTGATGTTTACCATTGCTTTGCCTATTAAACAGGGTTCTCACCTACCCACATCTGGGGCCTAAGGACTGGTAGCCCTACTCAGGCCACCCAGCCACCTGCGACAGGGGTCCAAGGATAACTGGTGCCTCAAAGCCCTTAAAACCAAAAAACTTTGGGTGCCCATGGTCCATCTGCAGAACCCACCCATCTATACACTGTAGGGAACAGGGACATGCTTTCCTCAGAGACACGTGGGGGATGATTCTCAGCCCCCTGCCTTGTTCAGAGTGTGACCCCCTGCTTCAACCAGATACCAGTACCTACATGAATCACCCCTGCCCCTCTAAAACTGTAGGACAGAGCCTGTACCACACACCTGATGATCAGCTACCTGGACACCTGAGCTGAATTCATACAAGAAAACTGAATGGACTCCTAGACTGATATACCTGATAACAGCTCTAGCCATCTGGGGACAGGACGTCAGAGCTCCAAAGGTGAAAATAATCAAGCTAGCCCACTCAAGCAACCCATTTGGGCACATCAAAACAAAACAAAGCAAGAAGGTACAACGCAGTAAACAAACATAAAATAAATAATACAATAACTTATAGATGGCTCGGAGACAACATTCAAGAACAAGTCACATAAAGAAACAGACCATGATCGCCTCACCAAGCTCTCAAAACAAAGAATCCAGGGATCTTCCAAATGAAAGTGCATTCCTGGAATTACCAGAGGCAGAATACAAAAGATTAATATACAAAACCCCTCAAGACATCAAGAAGGAAATGAGGCAATACACAGAACAAGCCAAGGAAGACACAGATAAAGCACCTGAGGAAAATAAAGATTATTCAGAAATATAAGGAAAAATTAAAAAAGCTGGAAAAATCCATAGACAGCAATCAGAAACTCACAAGGTGAACAATAAACTTACAGAAGTAGACAACTCAATAGAAAGTCAGAGGAGCAGAACTGAGCAAGTGGAAGGCAGAATTTCTGAACTTGAAGATAAAGCACTTGGCACTAATATATCTGAAGAAAAATCAGATAAAAGAATTTAAAAAAATGCAGAAAACTAAAGAGTCATGTGGGACTCGATTAAGAGAAATAACCTACGAGTTATTGGAGTACCATAATAGGGAGGGATAACAGAAAATACAGAGAGAATTTTTGAAGATTTTTTGGCAGAAAACTTCCCTGATATTGTGAAAGATGAGAAGGTATCTATCCGATATGCTCATGGAACTCAACATAAGGCAGATGTTAAAAGAAACTCACCAAAACATGTTACAATCAAACTTGCCAAAACCAAAGATAAAGAGAGAATTTTAAAAGGAGTTAGGGATAAACGAAAACTCGCCTACAAAGGAGTGTCAATAAGAATAATCTCGGACTACTCAGCAGAAACCATGCAGACAAAAAGGCAATGGGATGACTTATATAAAAAAATGAAGGAAAAAAAGTTGCCAGCCAATAATCATATATTCAGCAAAACTGTCTCTCAAATATGAAGGTGAAATTAGGACACATCCAGATAAATAGCAGTTTAGGGAATTCATAAAAACCAAACCAAAACTACAAGAAATACTAAAGGGAGTTCTTTGGTTAGAAAAATCAATAGTATCAGGTATCAAACCAAGGCTACAACATTGGGCAGAGCAATCAGAAGTCAACCCAGAGAGGGAAAGCTGAAAAATAAAGATTAAAAAAGTGCTCAAAACTGGGGAACAGAGATGTTATTATTTAAAAGAAGAGAACATTAAAACAATATAGAGGGACTAAGAAATGTAGTCATAGATCTTCCACATGGAGAGGAAGAGAAGGCGATTCAAAGAAATAAAAGTTAGGTTTAAATTTTGAAAAATAGAGGCAAATAATAAGGTAACTGTAAAGGAGACAAACTATCCTACACATGAAAATAAAACACAACAAAAAAAATACTCAGCAGAAACAAAATCAATGACAACAAATATGAGGAAAGGATAATATATAAAGATAATCTACTCAGCACATAAAATTAAGTGGGAAGAAGAAGCAGTCAACAAGACACAAAAAAGACATCAAAATGATAGCACTAAATTCATACCTAGCCGTAATTACGCTGAATGTAAATGGACTAAATGCACCAATAAAGAGCCAGAGAGTTTTAGGATGGATTAAAAAACAAGATCCGTCTATATGCTGCCTACAAGAGACACACTTTAGACTTAGAGACACAAACAAACTAAAACTCAAAGGACAGAAAAAAATATATCAAGCAAACAACAGTCAAAAAAGAGCAGGAGTGGGAATATTAATTTCTGACAAAATAGACTTTAAAGTTCAATCCATCAGAAAGGATAAGGAAGGACACTATATAATGATTAAAGGGATAATATACCAAGAAGATATAACCATATTAAATATTTATGCACCCAATGACAGGGCTACAAGATACATAAAACAAACTATCAGCATTGAAAACTGAGATAGACAGCTCCACAATAATAGTAAGAGACTTTAACACACCACTTTCAGTGAAGGACAGGACATCCAGAAAGTTCAATAAAGACATGAAAGATCTAAATGCCACAATAAACCAACTTGACCTTGTAGACATATACAGAACTGTCCACCCAGCATCAACCAAGTATACTTTCTTTTCTAGTGCACATGGAACATTCTATAGAATACACCACATATTACGTCAGAAAGAACGCCTTAGCAGAATCCAAGGCACTGAGATATTACAAAGCATCTTCTCTGACCATAAGGCCATAAAAGTGGAAATCAATGACAGAAAAAGCAGAGAAAAGAAAACAAACACTTGGAAACTGAACAATACCCTGCTCAAAAAAGACTGGATTATAGAAGACATTAAGGATAGAATAAAGAAATTCATTGAATCCAATGAAAATGAAAACATTTCCTATCAGAACCTTTGGGACACAGCAAAAGCAGTGCTCAGAGGCCAATTTATATCAATAAATGCACACATCCAAAAAGAAGAAAGGGCCGATGAAAGAATTACCCCTACAACATTAACAAATAGAAAGAGAGCAACAAAAGAAACCCTCGGGCATGAGAAGAAAACAAATAAAAATTACAGCTGAAATAAGTGAAATAGAAAACAGAAAAACAATAGAAAGAATTAACAAGACCAAAAGATGATTCTCTGAAAAAATCAACAAAATTGATAAATCACTTGCCAAACTGACAAAAGAAAAACAGGAGAGTAAGCAAATAACACAAATAAGAAATGAGAGGGGTGATATTACAACAGACCCAACTGAAATTAAAAGAATCATATCAGATTACTATGAAAAATTGTACTCTAACAAATTTGAAAACATAGAAGAAATGGATGAATTCTTACAAACACACTAACTACCTAAACTAACACAAACAGAGGTTGTTGTTGTTAGGTGCCGTCGAGTCGGTTCCGACTCATAGCTACCCTATGCACAATAGAACAAAACACTGCCCGGTCCTGCGTCATCCTTACAATCGTTGTTATGCTTAGGCTCGTTGTTGCAGCCACTGTGTCAATCCACCTTGTTGAGGGTCTTCTTTTCCGCTGACCCTGTACTCTGCCAAGCATGATGTCCTTCTCCAGGGACTCATCCCTCCTGACTACATGTCCAAAGTATGTAAGACGCAGTCTTGCCATCCTTGCCTCTAAGGAGCATTCTGGCCGCACTTCCTCCAAGAGGGATTTGTTCCTTCTTTTGGCAGTCCATGGTATATTCAATATTCTTTGCCAACACCACAATTCAAAGGCGTCAACTCTTCTTCGGTCTTCCTTATTCATTGTCCAGCTTTCACATGCACATGATGCGATTGAAAATACCATGGCTTGGGTCAGGCACACCTTAGTCTTCAAGGTGACATCTTTGCTCTTCAACACTTTGAAGAGGTCCTTTGCAGCAGATTTGCCCAATGCAATGCATCTTTTGATTTCTTGACTGCTTCTTCTGTGGCTGTTGATTGTGGATCCAGTAAAATGAAATCCTTGACAACTTCAATCTTTTCTCCATTTATCACGATGTTGCTCATTGGTCCAGTTGTAAGGATTTTTGTTTTCTTTATGTTGAGGTGTAATCCATACTGAAGGCTGTGGTCTTTAATTTTCATTAGTAAGTACTTCAAGTCCTCTTCACTTTCAGCAAGCAAGTTTGTGTCATCTCCATAACACAGGTTGTTAATGAGTCTTCCTCTAATCCTGATGCCCCATTCTTCTTCATATAGTCCAGCTTCTCGGATTATTTCTTCAGCATACAGATTAAATAGGTATGGTGAAAGAATACAACCCTGACACACACCTTTCCTGACTTTAAGCCAATCAGTATCCCCTTGTTCTGTCCGAACAACTGCCTCTTGATCCATGTAAAGGTTCCTCATGAGTACAATTAAGTGTTCTGGAATTCCCATTCTTCACAGTGTTATCCATAGTTTGTTATGATCCACACACTCGAATGTCTTTGCATAGTCAATAAAACACAGGTAAACATCCTTCTGGTTTTCTCTTCTTTCAGCCAGGATCCATCTGACATCAGCAATGATATCCCTGGTTCCACGTCCTCTTCTGAAACCAGCCTGAATTTCTGGCAGTTCCCTGTTGATATACTGCTGCAGCCGTTTTTGAATGATCTTCAGCAAAATTTTGCTTGCGTGTGATATTAATGATATTGTTCTATATTTTCCACATTCGGTTAGATCACCTTTGTTGGGAATAGGCATAAATATGGATCTCTTCCAGTCAGTTGGCCAGGAAGCTGTCTTCCGTATTTCTTGGCATAGATGAGTGAGCACCTCCAGCGCTGCATCTGTTTGTTGAAACATCTCAAATGATGTTCCATCAATTCCTGGAGCCTTGTTTTTTTGCCAGTGCCTTCAGAGCAGCTTGGACTTCTTCCTTCAGTACCATCGGTTCCTGATCATATGCCACCTCTTGAAATGGCTGAATATTGACTAATTCTTTTTGGTATAATGACTCTGTGTGTTCCTTCCATCTTCAGGGACATTAGGAGCCCTAATACATGGCATAAACAGTATACAAACCATTACTTACAATGCAGAAGAAAAACTAGATAACTGGAAGCTCCTAAAAATCAAACACCTATGCTCATCCAAAGACTTCACCAAAAGAGTAAAAAGATTACCTACAGACTGGGAAAAAGTTTTTAGGTATGACATTTCTGATTAGCACTTGATCTCTAAAATCTACATGATACTGCAAAAACTCAACTGCAAAAACACAAATAACCCAATTAAAAAATGGTCAAAAGATATGAACAGACACTTCACTAAAGAAGACATTCAGGTAGCTAACAGATGCATGAGGAAATGCTCAGGATCATTAGCCATTAGAGAAATGCAAATCAAAACTACAATGAGATGTCATCTCACTCCAACAAGGCTGGCATTAATAGAAAAAACACAAAATAATAAATGTTGGAGAGGCTGTGGAGAAATTGGAACACTTCTACACTGTGTCAAATGGTACAACCAATTTGGAAATCAATTTGGTACTTCCTTTAAAAACTGGAAATAGAAGTACCATATGATCCAGCAATCACACTCCTTGGAATATATCCTAGAGAAATAAGAGTCTTTACACGGACAGAGATATGCACACTCATGTTTATTGCAGCACTGTTTATAATAGCAAAAAGATGGGAGTAACCAAGGTGCCCATCGATGGATGAATGGATAAATAAATTGTGGCATATTCACACAATGGAATACCAAGCATTGATAAAGAATAGTGATGAATCTTTGAAACATTTCATAACATGAAGGAATCTGGAAGGCATTTCTCTGAGTGATATTAGTCAGTTGCAAAAGGACAAATACTCTATAAGACTACTATTATAAGAACTAAGAAATAGTTTAAACAGAGAAGAACATATTCTTTGGTGGTCACGAGAGCGGAGAAGGAGGGTAGGTGAGAGAGGTTTATTCAATAATTAGATAGTAGATAAGAGCTACTTTAGGTGACAGGAAAGACAACACACAATATAGGTGAGGTCAGAACTACTGGACTAAACCAAAAGCAGTTTCCTGAATAAACTCAATGCTTCAAAGGCCAGTATAGCAAGGGCAGAGGTTTGGGGACCATGGTTTCAGGGGACTTCTAAGTCAATTGGCATAATAAAATCTAATAAGAATACATTCTGCATCCTACTTTGGAGAGTGGCTCCTGGGGTTTTAAATGCTAGCAAGCGGCTAAGATTCATCAATTGGTCTCAACCCACCTGGATCAAAGGAGAATGAAGAACACCAAGGACACAAAGTAATTATGAGCCCAAGAGACAGAAAGGGCCACATGAACCAGAGACTACATCATCCTGAGACCAGAAGAACTAGATGGTGCCCGGCTACAACCGAGGACTGCCCTGACAGGGGACACAACAGAGAACCCCTGAGGGAGCAGGAGAGCAGTGGGATGCAGACCCCAAATTCTTGTGAAAAGACCAAACTTAGTGGTCTGTGTGAGACTAGAAGGACCCCGGTTGTCATGGCCCCCAGACCTTCTGTTGGTCCAGGACAGGAACCATTCCCAAAGCCAACTCTTCAGACATGGATTGGACTGGACAATGGTTTGGAGAGGGATGCTGGTGAAGAGTGAGCTTCTTGGATCTGGTGGACACTTGAGACTATGTTGACATCTCCTGCCTGGAGTGTAGATGAGAGGGTGGAGGGGGTTAGAAGCTGGGGAAATGGACAGGAAAAGAGAGTGGAGGAAGGGAGCGGGCTGTCTCATTAGGCGGAGAACAATTGGGAGTGTGTAGCAAGGTGTACATAAGTTTTTGTGTGAGAGACTGACTTGATTTGTAAACTTTTACTTAAAGCACAATAAAAAAAAACCCACTTGATCCAACTATATGGTGTTTACATGAGATCACTTTAGATTCAAAGATACAAATATGTTGAAAATGAATGGATGGGGAAACTATTCCATGCAAAGCATATTCAAAAGAGAGTTGGGTGGTTATATTCTTATCAGACCAAATCAACTTTAAGTAAAAAACTGTAAGAGAAAAATAAATATATTATATATTGGTAAAGTTGTCAGTCAATACATTAAGAATATATAACAAGTATAAATATATGCATACTTAACAGTAAAGGCCCGAGATATATAAGGTAAAAAATAAATAAACTGTTGGAAGTGAAAGGAAAAATAACAGTTCTACAATAATATTAGGAGTCTTCAGTACCTGCTTTTAATAGTGTATAGAACAACTAGATGGAAGATTAATCAGTAAATAGATAACTTGTAAAAAAGCTATAAAACGATTAGACATAACAGACATAAAGAAAACACTTCAATTAACAACAGAAGAATACACATTCTTCTCACATGCAGATGAAACATTCTCCGGTGTATACCATATGTTATGGATTGAATTATACTCCCCAAAAACGTGTGTCAACTTGACTAGTCCATGACTCCCTGTATTATGTGGTTGTCCACCATTTTGTGATCGGATGTGATTTTCCTAATTGTTTTAAATCCTACTTCTATGATGTGAATGAGACAGGATTAGAGGTGGTTATGTTAATGAGGCAGGACTCAATCTGCAGGATCAGGTTGTATGTTGATTCAATCTCTTTTGAGATATAAAAGAGAAAATTGAGCAGAGAGGAGTGGTACCTCACGCCACCAAGAATGAAGAACCAGGATGGGAGCATGTCTTTTGGTCCAGGGGTTCCCGCACTGAGAAGCTCCTAGATGAGAGGAAGATTGATGACAAGGACTGTTGCCTAGAACCGACAGAGAGAGGAAGCCTTCCTTTGGTGCTGGCATGCTGAATTTGGACTTCTAGCCTCCTAGACTGTGACAGAATAAATTTCTCTTTGTTAAAGCCATCCATGTGTGGTATTTCTGTTATAGCAGCATTAGATAACTTAGACACCAGTTACAGGGTTAAAAAATCTCAATAAATTTTAAAATATTAAATTATGCAAAGTATCTTTCATGAACACAATGGAATGAAACTAGAAATCAGTAACGGATGGAAAATTTGAAAACATGTGGATGTTAAACAATAACACTTAATACATAAAAAAACAGGGAATTTGAAAATCCTTTGCAATAAATGAAAAAACATACAAGAATTTATGAATGCAGTGAAAGCAGTGCTCATATGGAAATTTATAGCTGTAAATGACTATATTAAAAGTGAATAAAAATATCAAATCAGTAACCTAATTTACACCTTAAGGATCTAGGAAAAGAAGAAGAGGAAACTAAGCTACCAGAAGGACAGATATGATAAAAATGAGACTGGAGGTAAATGAAAAACGACCAAGGAAATCAATAAAACTAAATGTTGATTCTTTAAAAGCTTTTTAACATTGGTAAATCTTTAGCTAGACTTAATAAAAATAAAAAGAAGCCAAATTACTAAAATCAGAAACTACTGTGGCGACATTACTACAGCTTATACAGAAATAAAATTGATTATAAGAGAATATGCCTAACAATTGTATGTCAACATATTAGAAAACCAGATAGCTTTACCTGTGAATTCTATTAAACATGTAAAGGAGATTTAACACAAATTTTTTTTCTGAAATTCTTCCAAATATCAGATCAGGGACCTCTTCCTAACTCATCCTGTGAAGCTGGCATTTCTTTGGTACAAAGCCAGACAGAAATCACAAGAAACTACATACCAATATCCTTTATAAATATAGATGCAAAAATACTCAGCAAAATACCAGAAAACCAAATACAGCAGCATGTTAAATGAAGTACCTACCATGGCCAAGTGGAATTTATGCCAGGAATGCAAGAGTGTGATTCAATGTATAAAAATCAATTAATGTAATACATCACATTGATATAATGAAGGAAAAATCCACGTTACATCTCAATTGATGTTAAAAATGTATTTGACAAAATCCAACACTTCATGATAAAAACATTCAGCAAACAAGAATAGAACATCCTTAATACAACAAAGGGCATATATGAAAAACATACAGCTAATTTTAATGTCATACTTAATGGTGAAAAACTGAAAAAAAATTCCCCTTAGTTTAGGAACAACACAAGGATGCCTGCTTTTGACACTTCTTTTCAACATAATACTGGAAGTGTTACTACAAAAAAAAAAAAAAACATTGAGGTTGAGTAGATTCCAACTCAAAGCAACCCAACAAGACAGAATAGAACTGCTTCATAGGATTTCCAAGGATTGGCTGTTGGATTTGAACTGCTGACATTTTGATTAGCAACCGTAACTTGCCAGAGCTCTTAACCGCTGGGCTTCCAGGGCTCCAGAAGTGTTATTAGGTAAGAAAAAGAAATAAAATGTATCCAAATAGGAAGGAAAAAAACAAAACTATCTCTATTCACAGATGACGCAATTTTATATATGGAAGTTCTAAAGAATTCATGAAAAAAACTATTAGAGCTAATGAACTAATTCAGAAAAATTGCAGGATAGAGAATCACCACACAAAATTTAGTTGTATTATTATAATGTATTATTATACACCTGCAATGAACAATCTGTAAAGGAAAGTATGAAAACTACTACATTTACAATTGCTTAAAATTGAGTAAAATGCTATAGAATAAACTTAACGAAGGAGTAAGATTTATACAGTGAAAACTATAAGATACTGAGGAAAGAAATTAAAGAAGACCTAAATAAATGGAAAGACATTCCATGTTCATGGTTTGGAAGACTTAATATTGTTAAAATTAAAACACACCCCAAAGTGATCTGCAGATTCAAGGCAATACTTACCAAATCACAACAGTCCTTTTTGCTTAAAATTTATATGGAATTGCAAGATACGCGAATAGCCACAAAAATCTTGAAAAAGCTGAACAAAATTAGAGGACTCACAATTGGCAATTTCAAAACCTACTAAAAAGCTGCACTAATCAAAATGGTATGATATTAGCAGCATTATAGATTGATGGAATAGAATTGTGAGTCCAGAGACAAACCCATACAACTGCCTTCAGTTGATTTTTGACAAGGATGCCAAGACCTTTCAATTTGGAAAGACGTTTCCTCAACAAATGGAGCTGGGACAAGAGATTACCCACATGCAAAAGAATGAAGCTGGGCTCTTATTCATACTATCTAAAATTAATTCAAAGTGATCAAAGATCTAAATATAGCTCTTAATTTAAATTTAGTTTTAGAGCTAAAACTATAAAATATTTAGAAGAAAACATAAGGGTAAATTGTCAGGACCTTGGATTTGGCAATTGTTATTAGTTGCTGTTGAAAAAAAATTTTTTTTTTGAGTCAGCTCTAACTCATGGCTACCTTCAGTATAGCAAAATGACACATTGCCTGGTCCTGCACCATCCTCATAATTGTTGGTATGTTTTAGCCCATTACTGCAGCCATTGTGTCATTTTGGGGCCTCGGTGGCCCAGTGGTTGAAGTGCTCAGCTGCTAACCAAAAGGTCAGCAGTTCCAATCCACAAGCTGCTCTTTGGAAACCCTATGGGGCAGTTCTACTCTGCCCTATAGTGTCACTCTGAGTTGAGAGTCTTCCTCTTTTTTTGTTGACCTTCTACTTTACCAAGCATGATGTCCTGCTCCAGGGACTGGTCCCCTCCTGATAAGTTGTCCAAAGACATGAGATGAAGTTCGTCATCCTCGCATATAAGCAGCATTCTAGCTATACTTCTTCCAAGACAGATTTGTTCATTCTTCTGGAAGTCCATGGTATATTCAATATTCTTAGCCAATGCCATAATTCAAATGCATCAATTCTTGGTCTTCCTTTTTTCATTGTCCAGCTTTCCCATGCATATGACACAATTGAAAATGCCTTGGCTTGAGTCAGGTTCATCTTAGTCCTCAAAGTGACATCTTTGCTTTTTAATACTTTAAAGAGCCCTTTTGCAGCAGATTTTCCCAATGCAATACATTATTTGAAATCTTTCTTTTCTTAATGTGCTTTAGATGAAAGTTTACAGATCAAATTAGTTTCTCATTAAACAATTAATACACAAAATGTTTTGTGACTTTCATTGCCAACCCCACGTTGTGTCAACATTGTCCCATTCTCCACCATGGGATCCCTGTTTCTAGTCGTACAGTTTTCCTGTCACTTCATGCCTTCCTGTCTTTGCTTTTGGACTGGTGAACTCATTTAGTCTTGTATATATGAATGGACTATGAAGCATGTTCCTCACTTGTGCTACTATTTGCCCTATAGACCTGTCTAATCTTTGGCTGAAGGCTGACCCTTGGGAGTGACTTCAGTACTGAGTTAAAAGGGTGTCCAGGGTTATACTCTTGGGGTTTCTCCAGTCTCTGTCAGACTAGCAGTCTGGTGTTTTTTTGTGAATTTGAATTTTGTTCTACGTTTTTCTCCCTCTCTGTCAGGGACACTCTTGTGATCCCTCTTAGAGCAGTGGCTGATGGTAGCTGGGCACCATCTTGTTGTGCTGGACTCAATCTGGTGGAGGCTGTGGTAGTTGTGGTCCATTAGTCTTTGAACTGATCTTTCCCTTGTGTATTTGATTCTCTTCATTTTCCTTTGCTTCAGCTGGCATAGGACCAGTAGATGTATCTTAGATGGCCGCTCCCAGGCTTTAAGACCCCAGACACTACTCATCAGTCAGATGAAGAACATTTTCTTTATAAAATATGTTATGCAAATTGAGCTAGATGTCCCTGGAGACCATGGTCCCCAGCCTTCAGCCCAGTAACATGGTCCCTGAGGGAGATTGGATGTGTCTGTGAAGCTTCTATGACTTTTGCCTTGTCAAGTTGTGCTTGTTTGTAGCGTTGTACTGTTTTTCCCTTCACCAAAGCTACCACTTATCTACTATCTAGTTAGTGTTTTTCCTCCCCACCCCTCCCTACCCTTGTAACCATCAAAGGTTGTTTCTTTTTGTGTAAAAACCTTTCCATAAGTTTTATAATAATGTTTTCATATAGTATTTGTCTTTTTGTGATTGACTTATTTCACTCAGCATGCCATCCAGAGTCATCCATGTTTCGAGATGTTTAGAAGATTCATCATTGTTCTATATCATACCATAGTATTCTACTGTGTATATGTACCCGAGTTTGTTTATCCATTCATCTGTTGATGGGTACTTAGGTTGTTTCCACCTTTTTGATATTGTGAATAATGTTGCAATGAACAAGGGTATGTATATGTCTATTTGTTGGATGCCTCTCATTTCTCTGGTATATATTCCTAGGAGTGTGATTGCTGTATTGTATGGTAATTCTATCTCTAGCTGTTAAGGAAGTGCCATATATATGTTTTCCAAAATGGTTGTACCATTTTGCGTTCCCACAAACTGTGCATAAGAGTTCCAAACTCCCCACAACCTCCCCAACATTTGTTATTACCTGTTTTTCTGATTAATGCCAGTAATGTCAGCGCTAAATGGTATGTCACTGTAGTTTCAATTTGCATTTCTGTAATGGCTAGTGATTGTGAACACTTCCTCATGTGCCTGTTAGCTGCCTGAATGTCTTCTTTGGTGAAGTGTCTGTTCATATCTTTTGCTCATTTTTAAATTGGATTATTTGTCATTTTTTGTAGAGGTGTTGGATTTTCCTGTAGATTTTAGAGATTAGAACTTTTTTGGATAAGTCATAGCAAATTTTCTTTTTCCCATTCTGTAGGTTCTCTTTTCACTCTTTTGGTGAAGTCTTTTGATGAGCATAAGTGTTTAATTTTTAGAAGATCTCAGTTATCTAGCTTATCTTCTAGTGTTTGCATATTGTTAGTTATTGTTTGTATCCTATTTATGCCGTATATTAGGGCCCCTAGAGTTGACTCTATTTTTTCTTCCATGATCTTTACAGTTTGGGTTTTATATTTATATATTTGATCTGTTTTGAATTGGTTTTTGTGTATGGTGTGAGGTATGTGTCCTGTTTCATTTTTTTACAGACAGACTTCCGCTTTTGCCATCACCATTTGTTAAAAAGACTGTCTTTTCCCCATTTAATGTACTTTGGGTGTTTGTCAAAGATCACGTTGCCCTGGGTAGATGACTATACATCTGAGTTCTCGATTCTGTTCCATTGATCAATGTGTCTGTCTTACCAGTACCAGGCTTTTTGACTATGGTAGCTGTAAAGTAGGTTCTGAGGTTGGTAGTGGGAGGTCTCCTACAATGTTCTTCTTCAATAATGCTTTACTTATCCAGGGCCTCTTTCATTTCCATATAAAGTTAATGATAAGTTTTTCCATCTGGTTAAAGAATGTGGTTGGTATTTGAATTGAGATTACATTACATTTGTAGATTGTTTGGGGTAGAATGGAAACCCAGGTGGTGTAGTGCTTAAGAGCTATGGCTGCTAACCAAAAGGTTGGCAGTTCGAATTGACCAGGAGCTCCTTGGAAACCCTTTGGAGCAGTTCAACTCTGTTCTACAGGGTTACAATGAGTCAGAATCGACTCGACAGCAACAGGTTTTTTTGTTTGTTTGTTTTGGAGTAGAATCAACATTTTCACAATGTTGAGTCTCCCTATCTGTCTTAGGTTCAGTTCTCTAGAGAAGGAAAACCAGTAAAGTGTGTATATATATCAAGGAAGTGGCTTACGCAATTGTAGAGGCTGGAACATCTGAAGTCTGTGGATCAGAATAGAGGCTTCCCTGGATTTACAGTGACTGGTGAACACAAGATCATCAGGTCAGAGAGAAGGGCTCCCGCTCTCAGGCTGTGAATATTGACAAATCCCAAGATCTGCAGATAAGTATTGATAGCTCAAGTCCCAAGAGCCAGAGGTCAGATGAACAGGAGGCAGCTGCAGGATACACAGTGAGCAAAAAAAGCCAGAATGTCCGCTTATATTCAGATGCAGGCCATACCTCCAAGGAAATTCCCTTTCAAGTGATTGGTTACTCACAGCAGATTAAATCTTGGAAATGATCACATATAAACACTGAGAATCATGGCCCAGACAAGTTGACACACAATGTTAAAAATCACAGTCCACCCCTTGTCAACTTGGCACAAGTACACATCTCCTTAAACCATACATAATCTCTGGATAAAAACAATTATAAAGTCATACTTTTGCCTAACATGATACAACTAACACGCATACAACTGAAAACACACTAGCTCCATTTACATCTTATATTTTATAAGTGAAGAAAACAAAAATATTTGATGCATACATACAAAGTAGAAATATTCATAACAATTACAGTCCTCATTTCTGCAACTGATCACATGGCCATAACTGGTATTTAGAACTACCTTCTTCCACCACCCATTCTGTATTCCCTTTGCCCTCAGCAAGCACCTCAGCTGGTCATGGTTCTTTGCCTGGTGGGGTGACCCAAACCTTCATTATGGAAGAGTCTGGGTCATTAGTAGTCATGCTGGAATTGGGTTGCAGTAGTTTTCCATTGGCTTTAATCACAGGGTATGGTAGTACTAAGAGACGCCCTAAGGGATCTGCATTCCAGCCATACTTTTCTTTACCTCCACTATGTAATATCAATCTTATTTCCTCTTGGTAATCAGGATCAATCACACCAGTCAGTATGGTAATGCCCTTCTTTGCCTGTTGATCCAGAGGTGTAAGGAGCCCAAAGTGGCCAGGTGGCATTCTCAGCTTCCAGTTCAGAGGAATCAGTGATGTGTCTCCAGGTGGGAGCATTCCTTCTGTTGGAACTAAGACCTCTAGACCTACAGAGCATTAGGTCACAGGGACAGGAAGCAAAAATCTTGCAAATGGGTCACTAGAGGTAATAGTGAGTGGTGCCACTCCCATTTCCACACCTTGATTCCTGCACACATGAACCCTGGCTATGAGAGAAACAGCACCATATACTGGGTGCTTGTTTAGAGCATATATAGCCTCGTAGAGAACTTTGCCCCAACCCTGCAAGGTATTGCCACCTAGCTGGTGCCATAATGGTGTCTTTAGGAGTCCATTCCGTCATTCTATCAAACCAGCTGCTTCAGGATGACGGGGAACATGGTAAGACCAGTGAATCCCATGAGCATGGGCCCACTGCCACACTTCATTTGCTGTGAAGTGAGTCCCTTAATCTGAGGCAATGAGGTGTGAGATATCATGGTGGTGGATAAGGCATTCTGTAAGTCCATGGATGATAGTTTTAGAAGAAGCATTGTGTGCAGGGAAGGCAAATCCATGTCCAGAGTGTCTATTCCTGAAAGGACAAAATGCTGCCATTTCCATGATGGACGTGATCAAATGTAATCACCTTACCACCAGGTTGCTGGCTGATCACCTAGAGGGATGGTGCCATATCGGGGACTCAGTTTTGGTCTCTGCTACTGGCAGATTGGGCACTCAGCAGTGGCTGTAGCCAAGTCATCCTTGGTGAGTGGAAGTCCGTGTTACTGGTTCCAAGTATAACCTCCATCCCTGCCACTATGGCCACTTTGTTCATGAGTCCATTGAGCAATGATGGTAGTAGCTAGGGAAAGAGAATGACTGGATTCCACAGTACGCGTCATTCTATCCACTTGATTGTTAACATCATCTTCTGCTGAGGTCACACTTTGATGAGCATTCACATGAGACACGAATATCTTCACTTCTTTGGCCCATTCAGAGAGGTCTATCCACATATCTCTTTCACATAAATCCTTGTCTCCGATTTTCCAATCATGCTCCTTCATGTTGCTGACCATCTAACCAAACCATTGGCCACAGCCCGTGAATCAGTATATAATTGCACATCTGGCCATTTCTCCTTCCAACCAAAGGGAACAACCAGATGCACTGCTCAGAGTTCTGCCCATTGAGATTTCCCTTCATCCCTGTCCTTCAGTGAAGTCAAAGAGAGGGCTGTAGTGCTGCTTCTGTCCACTTTCAAGTGGTGCCTGCATATCTCACAGAACCATCTGTAAACCAGGCTCAAGTTTTTTTTCCTTAGTCAACTGATCATAAGGAACTCCCCATGAGGCCATTGGTGCAGACTGGGAGATGGAAGGTAATGTTACAGGAGTGGAGACCAGTGGCCTTTGGGCCACTTCCCCATGGAACTTACTTGTACCTTCAGGTCCTGCTCAGACCCTATTTTACATATACCGTTTCCATTTAATGATGGAGTGCTGCTGTGCACGTCCAACTTTGTGACTCTGTAGGTCAGACAACACCCAGTTCATGATGGGCAGTTCAGGCCATATGGTTAAACGTTCAGTTCCTACTAAGGCCCAGTAACAAGCAAAAAGCTGCTGCTCAAAAGGAGAGTAGTTATCTGCATAGGTCATCAGAGCTTTGCTCCAAAATCCTAAGGGTCTGCGCTGTGATTCACCAATAGGGGCCTGCCAAAGACCCCAAAGAGCATCTCTATCTGCCACTGATACTTCAAACACCATTGTATCAGCTGGATTACATGGCACATGTAGCAGAGTGGCTTGCACAGCAGTCTGGACCCATTGCAGAGCCTTCTCTTGTTCTGGGCTCCACTCAAAACTAGCAGCTTTTTGAGTCACTTGATAAATAGGCCAGAGTAGCCCACCCAAAAGAGGAATGTGTTGTCTCCAAAATTCAAAAAGGCCCACTAGACATTGTCCCTCCCATTTAGTTGTGGGAGAAGCCAGATGCAATAACTTGTTCTTCACTTTAGGAATATCTCGACATGCCCTACACTGCTGGACTCCTAGAAATGTCACTGAGGTGGAAAGGGCCTGAATTCTTGTAGATTTAATTTCCCACCCTCTAGTGTTTTTTTTTTTTTTGGGGGGGGGTAGCATGCAAATGTTTTACCAATATGTCCAGAGTCATTGACACCTCTTCCTTACTAGGTACAATCAGCATAATGTCATCAATGTAATGGACCAGTGTGACATCTTCTGGAAGGGAAAAGCAATTAAGATCCCTTGGGACTAAATTATGCCATAGGGCTGAAGAGTTGAAGTAGCCCTGAGGTAGGCAAGTGAAGGTGTATTCCTGGCCTTGCCAGCTGAAGGCAAACTGCTTCTGATGGTCCTTTGCAACAGGTTGGAGAAAAAGACATTGGCCAGATCAATAGCTGCACACCAGGTACCAAGAGATATATTAATTTGCTCGAGCAATGAAACTACATCTGGAACAGCAGCTGCAATTGGAGTCACCACCTAGTTATATTTTCAATAATCTATTGTCATTCTCCAAGATCCATCTGTTTTTTACACTGGCCAAATAGGTGAGTTGAATGGGGATGTGGTGGAAATCACCACCGCTACATCCTTCAAGCCCTTGATGGTGGCAGTAATCTCTGCAAATCCCTCCAGGAATGCAGTACTGCTTTTGGTTTACTATTTTCCTAGGTAGGGGCAGTTCTAATGCTTTCCACTAGCTTTTCCTACCATAGTAGCCAGTACTATGTTTTCAGGGATCCAGTGTGGGAGTTCTGCCAGTTGCTGAGTATATCTATTTCAATTATGCAATCTGGAACTGGAGAAATCA
Source organism: Loxodonta africana (assembly GCF_030014295.1). NCBI lineage: Eukaryota > Metazoa > Chordata > Mammalia > Proboscidea > Elephantidae > Loxodonta > Loxodonta africana. The sequence continues at coordinate 91,365,348 of NC_087369.1, read as the reverse complement.
CTACAGGCTGGGTTCAGGGACACAGTGGACCTACTGTGAGACAGACATGAGCCAAGGCTCCCTTAATAACCTGACCTCCATATGTCACCACTCTGACTGGTGGGCCACAGTGATGTTTTGGGTCTTCTGGAATTAGTGTCAGTTCAGAGCCAGTATCCAGTAATTCCCGAAAAATCTGATTATTTCCTTTTCCCCATTGAGCAGTCACTCTCATAAAAGGCTGTAAACCCCTTTGGGGAAGTTTGGAAGAAAGATTAACAGTAAAAATGTTTGGCAGTGTATTGGAGTCCTTCCTCAAGGAGACCCAGCCTCCCCTTCATTCAAGGGGTTGTGGGTCTTTAAACTCGCTCAAATCTGGGAATTGATTGAGGGACCATGACTCTCTATTCTGACGATTTGAGTTAGACTGCTGTTCACCTGACCTAGAATTCATCCGTTTGTACAGATGTAATGGACCAAGTAAATATCTATTTCACTCCTAGGGACATGATAACTAAGTAGTTAAAGCCATTAGTCCATATGAGTCACACTATTCTGATTACTGCTTTGACTCTGCTGTCTGTTGCTGTAACCATGCCTACCTTGTCTTTGTCGATTGAGTGTAGCCACTTGGCCCCTACTACCATGGGGTCCTATCAGCCCCCTCGTAGTTAGGTATCTTAATTCAGTTAGGGCAGTTCCCACTGTCAAATCTGATTTACATAAAATGGCTATCTCAGCAGTCTTCAAGGATGCTGGAGCTCCCTTCACAAATTTGCTCCTCACAGTTGTGGCAAAAGGTGTGTCCTCTGTGCACTCTATGTGTGGGTCTCTGGGTCTAACCTGCTAAATCAACTCTAGCATGCCAATTTCCCTAAGCCTTTGGATACCTTCTTCTACGCTATACCAAAGCAGGTCTGGTACTTCAATTTGATTTAGTGTAGGCCACCTGTAATCCATGCTTCAGCAACCCAACCAAATAAACTATTAGATCTTTTACTAACTTCTCGAGCTGAAACATTGAAGAATCAATCTGTGCTTAGTGGATCCATATCAATAAACTCAGACTGATCCATCTTTATGTTCCTTGCACCATTATCCCACACCCTTAATAGCCATTCCCACACATATTCCCCAGGTTTCTTTTTATACATATTAGAAAATTCAAGCAGTTCTTTTGGAGTGTAGCACACCTCCTCCTGGGCCACAGTTTTTACTTCACCTTTTGGGGCTCACGGGGACTTAAGTCTAAAAGCCAGAATCAGTAGTGTGGAGTCATTTTGAGAACATTCAGCATTGTCTTGTAAAGCATCTGCCTCAGGCGACACCACAGGCAATGACTCAGACAAGGGCTTTTTAGAGGCAGCTAGGCTAGGGCTAATCTAATTAGATGGGAGTGAAGGGGCTAATGATTTTTCTGGGCAGGGTAGTTTAACAGAGAAACATGAAGTAATCTCTTCAGATGGGAGTGGTTCTGCTAGCAAGAGTGATTCAGTGGAATTTAGGGGCTCAGTGTCTCCAGCTTCCTGATTATCTGCCCATATGTCCCCATCCCAAGTTTCAGGATCCCATTTATTCCCAATCAATGCCCTTACTTTAACTTCAGACACCTCTCAAGGTTGGCGATTGAGCTGGCATTGTAATTGAGCCACTCTTACAATAAGGCTCTGGGTTTGGTTTTCGGCAATTTCAGCTCTGTTCCTACAAGAAATAAGGCATTCTTTCAGAAGCACAGCTGGAAGCCTCAAGGTCACTTATGTGACATCTGAGCTTTGACTCAGAAGCCCTGAGTGTATATCACTCTTTCACCAATTTGTCTAGTGAAAGTAGGACCTACCCACCTTCCTTATAGTTTTCATTCTGACAAAACCGTAGAAAGATATCACAATTGTGTTCACCCAGAGCCTCACGTTTCATCAATATCTGATCTACTGGTGGTGATATTTTGCATAATTGTATTGCCACCTCACACCAGGGATTAGCAGTGCCCTCCTTACTGCTGGAAGCAGACTCATCAACATCTTTAAGACTAACCAGACTTGAGAACCAATTTAGAAAACTCATCCTTACAAGTTTGTTTCTCTAGAACCATTCTCAATACCAAATGTATCAGGCTGGGTTCTCTAGAAAAGGAAAACCAGTAACTCCCAAAAGTGTATATATAAAAAGATTTATATCAAGGAAATGGCTCAAGTGATTGTAGAGGCTGGAACATCTGAAGTCTGTGGATCAGGATAGAGGCTTCTCTTGATTCACGTATTCACAGGGACTGGTGAACCCCAGATTGGAAGGTCAGAGAGCAGGGCTCCCCCTCTCAGGCTGTGAATATTGATGAATCCCAAGATATGCAGATAAGTTGATAGCTCAAGTCCCAAAAGCCAGAGGTCAGATGAACAGGAGGCAGCTGCAGGATCCACAGTGAGCAAAAAAGGCAGAGTGTCTGCTTATATTCAGATGCAGGCCACACCTCCAAGGAAACTCCCTTTCAAGTGATTGGCTGCTCACAGCATATTCAATCATGGGAGTGAACACATAAACATGGAGAATCATGGCCCAGCCATGTTGACACACAAGCTTAACCATAACACTATCCATGAGCATGGTATATTTTTCCATTTTTGTAGGTCTCTTTTGGTTTCTTGCAGTAGTGTTTTGTAGTTTTTTTGTATAGGTCTTTTATGTAAATGGTTTGATTTATTCCTAAGTATTTTTTTTTTTAAGAGCTATTATAAATGGTATTACTTTCTGGATTTTTTCATAGTTCTTGTTATTGGTGCATAGGAATCCAACCGATTTTTTGTATGTTTATCTTGTATCCTGCTACTCTGCTGCATCTTTCTCATAGTTCCAGTAGTTTTCTTGTGGAGCCTTTAGAGTTCTCTATGTATAGTATCATATCATCCACACATAGGGATAGGTTTACTTCTTCCTTACCTATTTGAATGCCCTTTATCACTTTTCCCTGCCTTGTTTGTCTAGCTAGGCCTTCCAACACAATTTTAAATAGGATTGCTTACAAAGGGCATCTTGTCTTTTTCCTGTTCTCAGGAGGAATGTTTTCAGCCTCTCTCCATTTAGAATGATATTGGTTGTTGTTTTTGTATATTGTTATTTTGTTAAGTGCTGTTGAGTCAGTTCTGACTCATAGTAACCCTATGTACAACAGAACAAAACACTGCTCTGTCCTGTACCATCCTCACAATCATTGTCATGCTTAAGCCCACTGTTGCAGCCACTGTGTCAATCCACCTCAACGAGGATGTTCCTCTTTTTCACCGACCCTCTACTTTACCAAGTCTCTTCCAGGGACTAATTCCTTCTGACAACATGTCCAAAGTGTGTGAGATGTAGTCTCGCCATTCTTGCTTCTAAGGAGCATTCTGGTTGTACTTCTTCCTAGACAGATTTGTTCGTTCTTTTGGCAGTCGATGGCATTTTCAATATTCTTCTCCAACACCACAATTCAAAGGCATCAATTCTTCTTCGGTCTTCCTTATGCATCATCCAGCTCTAACATGCATAGTAGGTGACTGAAGAAATCATGCCTTGGTTTAAAGGCTATTTTGTCAGAAATTAATATTGCTACTCCTCTTCTTTTTTGCTTATTGTTTGCTTGATATATTTTTTTCCATCCTTTGAGTTTCACTTTGTTTGTGTCTCTAAGTTCAAGGTGTGTCTCTTGTAGGCAGCATATAGACGGATCGTGTTTCTTTATCCAGTCGGAGACTCTCTGTCTCTTTATTGGTGCATTTAGTCCATTTACATTCAGCATAATTATAGATAAGTGTTTAGTGTTGCCATTTTGATGCCTTTTTATGTGTGTTGTTGACAATTTTATTTTTCCACTTACTTTTTTGTGCTGAGACGTTTTTCTTTGTAAATTGTCAGATCCTCATTTTCATAGCATTTGACTTTATGTTTGTTGAGTCGTTACGTTTTTCTTGGCTTTTATCTTGAGTTATGGAGTTGTTATACCTCTTTGTGGTTACCTTAATATTTACCCCTATTTTTCTAAGTAAAAACCTTACTTGTATTGTCCTATATCGCCTTGTATCCCTCTCCATATGGCAGTTCTATGCCACCTGTATTTAGTCCTCTTTTTGATTTTTGTGATCTTTTACATATTGATTTCAATGATTCCCTGTTTTCAGCATTTTTTTTAATTAATCTTAATTTGTTTTTGTGATTTCCCTATTTGAGTTGATATCAGGATGTTCTGTTTTGTGACCCTGTGTTGTGCTGGTATCTGATATTATTGGTTTTCTGACCAAACAATTTCCTTTAGTATTTCTTGTAGCTTTGGTTTGGTTTTTGCAAATTCTCTAAGCTTGTGTTTATCTGTAAATATCTTAATTTTGCCTTCATATTTCAGAGAGAGTTTTGCTGGATATATGATCCTTGGCTGGCAGTTTTTCTCCTTCAGTGCTCTGTATACTTCGTCCCATTCTCTTCTTGCCTGCATGGTTTCTGCTGAGTAGTCTGAACTTATTCGTATTGATTCTCCCTTGAAGGAGACCTTTCTTTTCTCCCTGGCTGCTTTTAAACTTTTCTCTTTATCTTTGGTTTTGGCAAGTTTGATGATAATATGTCTTGGTGTTTTTCTTTTTGGATCAATCTTAAATGGGGTTCAATGAGCATCTTGGATAGATATCCTTTCGTCTTTCATGATGTCAGGGAAGTTTTCTGTCAGCAGATCTTCAACTATTTTTTCTGTGTTTTCTGTCCTCCCTCCCTGTTCTGGGACTCCAATCACACGCAAATTCTCCTTCTTGATAGAGTCCCACATGATTCTTAGGGTTTCTTCATTTTTCTTAATTCTTTTATCTGATTTTTTTTCAGCTATGTTGGTGTTAATTCCCTGGTCCTCCAGATTTCCCACTCTGCATTCTAATTGCTCGAGTCTGCTCCTCTGACTTCCTATTGTGTTGTCCAATTCTGTAATTTTATTGTTAATCTTTTGGATTTCTGCATGCTGTCTCTCTATGGATTCTTGCAACTTATTAATTTTTCCACTATGTTCTTGAATAATCTTTTTGAGTTCTTCAATTGTTTTATCAGTGTGTTCCTTGGCTTTTTCTGTAGATTGCCTTATTTCATTTCTGAGGTCATCCCTGATGTCTTGAAGCATTCTGTAAATTAGTTTTTTATATTCTGTATCTGATAATTCCAGGATCATATCTTCATTTGGGAAAGATATTGATTGTTTTGTTTGGGGGGTTGTAGAAGCTGCCATGGTCTGCTTCTTTGTGTGGTTTGATATCGACTGCTGTCTCCGAGCCATCACCAAGATATAGTAGTGATTTATTCTATAATTGCTCACTGAGTCTTATCTTGTTTTGTTTTCTTTCAATATACGTGGATGGGCTACTAGATTGTACTGTCTTGTTTGTTGTAGCCCTTGACTTACTTAAGACCTATTACCAGCTGTTTTGGGCTGTTACCAGATATATATGCCTGAGTGTATTCACTATTCTTGAGTAGAAACCGATTTGGGGTCATCAAGTGTGTGCTGCACCCTAACACCTATCCACCTCGAGAAGTAGTGGTGATAGTTGTGTGCACCAGATTCTAATAGCAGCTGGGGTTCACACTCCGGGGGGCAGGATGTTGACAGGCTTCCCCCAAGTGTCAGTGAGGTAGGTGTGTCTCTATTCCTATAGCACCTTGGTGGGAGGGCTCTGAAGCTGTACCTTAGGCCCCCAATGCAAGTACCTCTACTGATTGCTAGGTGTCACCCTCCTTAGACCCCTGAGGCAAGAGGCTAGGTGGTCTGGGGGGAACTTCAGCCCTCAGTTTCCTGTTGTTGGTCAGTTAGGGCTCTGTTGAATAAGCAGAGATATCAGACCTGGGAAACTTGTTTTTCCAGTAAATCCACTAAAAAAATGCAGTCAGATCCCTATCAGAACTGCCTTTGCATTATAACAGCCACCTTGTTCCCTGTAAGGATGAAAGCCTGAGATTTGGATCATATATGCTTGGCTGGAGCTGGTTCTGTGTTTTTAGTCCAATTAGGGAAGGATTTTTGGTCCCTGGGTTTTTTGTGGTTGCTTCTCTCAGGCCGGAAGAATGAGTTAGGAAAAGACCAAAAAAAAAAAAGAAAAAGAAGGGAAAAGCAAAGCCGTGGAGCCAGAGCCGTTCTCCTTCTGGCTCAGGAAATTCCAATGTTAATGAAGCCGCCTGGGAAGGGGAGGGGAGGGTTCAGAAAAACAGGAGAGAGTAGCACCCCAGAATATAGCCAAAGTTGCTTATCTTGCTTGGGATGACTGTTTTATCTGAGATTCCCGAGGGGCGTGTCACCTATGTGTGCTGGCTGTGTGGAGATTGTCCCTGAGGGTCTGGCCCTCTGAAGCCATGGTTAGATCCTCTGCTGCCAGTCCAACGCCCAGCGTCAAGGTTCCCCTGCTGGGACGCTGCACTCCCGGCTCCAAAATCAGTCACTGCCTCTCGGGGACTTCTTGTTCCGCCAGCCGCGTTGCTGCACCACCTTCTTGGACTGGCTGGGCCCCCTCCTGGGGTTAGTTCAGGGGAGTAGGGCTGCCCCCGTGTTTGCGCTGTGACCGGATGCCGTGTTCGGCTCCCCTGTGCCCAGTCCAAAGCCCGGCGCCAAGGTTCCCTGGCTGGGACGCTGCACTCCCGGCTCCAAAACCAGTCACTGCCTCCCGGGGACTTCTCCTCCCACCAGCCGTGTCTCTGGGCAGACCGGCTGGGCCCCCTCCTGGGGTCAGTTCAGGGGGGTAGGGCTGTGCCCCATATTTTCGCTGTCACAGATGTTGTGTTCAGCTCCCCTGCACCCAGTCCTAAGCCCGGCGCCAAGGTTCCCCAGCTGGGACGCTGCACTCCCGGCTCCAAAACCAGTCGCTGCCTCCCGGGGACTTCTCCTCCCACCAGCCGCGTCCCCACGCCGCCCGCGCGGACTGGCTGGGCCCCCTCTTGTGGTCAGTTCAGGGGGGTAGGGCTGTGCCCCGTGCTTGCGCCCTCACAAGATGTTGTGTTCAGCTCTCCTGGGCCCAGTCCTAAGCCTGGCGCCAAGGTTACCTGACTGGAACGCTGGCTCCAGGCTCCGAAAACAGTCGCTGCTTCCCCGTAGTTGTTCGTTCTCCATCTCTGTCACCCAGGTCAACTCTTTAAATCTGTGTTTGTTGTTCAGCGTTCGCAGATTGTCATGTATGTGATCGATTCACTTGTTTTTCCGAGTCTTTGTTGCAAGAGGGATCTGAGGTAGCGTCTACCTAGTCAGCCATCTTGGCCCCCCTCCCTCAGCCATCTTGGCCCCCCTCCCTCTTTCACATACCTTTGTTAATGACTTTGTTTTGACCTGTCGGATCCCTGGTGATGTATATATCTCCTTAATAAACTTTCTCACTCTTTCTGACATGGAGTATGTTTCACTGGCTCAACTACTCCAGGGTACGGAACCTAATTTTGTAACAAAAACGTTCTGCATCCCACTTTGGTGAGTGGCTTCTGTGGTCTTAAATGCTAGCAAGCAGCCATTTAAGATGCATCAATTGCTCTCAAGCCACCTGGAACAAAGGAGAACAAAGAACACCAAAGACAAGGTAAATATGAGCCCAAGAGACAGAAAGCGCCACATAAACCAGAGACTACATCTACCTGAGACCACATCTACCTGAGACCACATCTACCCGAGACCAGAACTGGATGGTGCCTAGCTATCACCATCGACTGCCCTGACAGGGAACACAACTGAAAGTATCTGACAGAGTGGGAGAAAAGTGCTGAACAGAAGTCCAATTCACTTTGGTCTGACTGAGACTTGAGGAACACCTGATGCCATGGCTCCCAGATGTTGTTAACCTAGAATTAAAACCATTACCATAGCCCACTTTTCTAATAAAGACTAGACTGGACTATAAAACATAAAATAATACTCATGAGAGGAGGTGGAGCCAACATGGTGGTATAGACAGAGGCACCGTTCCGTCCCTCCACAGCAAAGACCCAAAAAACTAAGTAAAACAGAGACATATGTCAATCCTGCAAGGCTAAATGTCAAATGAAGATATAAAGAACTCAGCCAAGCACCAAATGGAATAAGATGCTGACAGATAACAGAGAGCTAGGAGTGATAAGTATGGAGGTCCCCTATCAGCTAACACAGCATGGATTCACCATCTTGGAATCCTGTTGGAGATCAGCAGACAGAGAGTATGGGAGATCATCTTCATGGAGCTCCCAGCAGGAGACCCAACACCTGGTATCCAGTGATATATGCATTACCACCCCCCATTCTTCTTCCCCCTGCTCAGCCTGTACCACTTCCTAGCTGGCTAGAGTCTCTCAGGCAGGCGGCCAGAAAGTGCAGGCTCCATGCCATTTGAATTTGCCCCACCCACATCAGAAATCGCCAGACAGGGAGTAAGGAAAAGCAGTTTCATGGAATTCCCAGCAGGAGCCGGAGCACCCATTCCCTTAGCACTCTTTTATTTCTTTGTATTTATTTGATTGCTTTTTTTGGCTCCTGTTTCTCTCTCCTCTCTCTCTTCTTTCTCATACCATTCTTAGCTCCACACATCACAGCCCCCCCACTCCTTCCTGCCTACCTGCACCATGCACTGAATATCACATCCCCAAGCAGCACAGGGATGGCCTACTGGAACCTGCCCTGCACTGATTCTTGGCCCACCTTGTCAGCCCCAGTATGTGTCCTAAACAACCCATCATAGCCCCTCCCCTTCAGCTGGACCTGCCCTGCTGCACCAAAGCTGAGCAACTGGCCCCGTCCATTTGACAAGGAGGTGAAAATTGTCATGCCCACAGACACGCAAACGACAAAGAACGTGCAGCCTGCTTGTTCATACATAACCAAATAAAACAAAAAAAGCAAGATGAAACAAACAAATCTACAATCAGTAAATGAAGAAAATACTGAATGTCCCGAAGACAGCAGACAATATCAAAAAAAAAAAAAAAAAAAAAGACAGGATGGTTCCAGTAGGCATCCAAAATAAAACACCATATGACTTTCCATTAGAAAAAAAGGCACTAGAACTACCTGATAGGAAATCCAAATCTCTAATATTCAGAGTTTTCCAAGAGTTGAAGTGAAAATCAGAAAAAATAGGGAAAAAATTAGACAAATTCATGGGAAAGGCAGACCAATTCATGGAAAATATAGACAAAAATGGAAGAATTCAGGAAAAAAAGGCCAAAAAAAATTCACTACTAGAAATCGTACAAAAACAATTAGAAATCCAGAAGATAAGATTTTAGAAATGGACAGTGCCATAGAAGTGTTGAGAAACAGGCTTCAAACAATGGAAGACAGGATCAGTGAAATTGAAGACAAACACTTGTATACGACTTTGAGGAAAAATCAGAAAAAAAGAACTAAGAAAAATGGAGAAACCCTGAGAATTATGTGGTGTACAATGAAAAGCAAAAATTACGAGCAATCGGAGTTCCAGAACAGGGGGACAAAACGGAAAACACGGAGAAGATCATTGAAGAATTGCTGACAGAAAACTTCCCTAACATCATGAAAGATGAAAAGCTGACCATCCAAGAAGCTCGATGAACCCCGTAAAGGATAAACCCCAAAAGAAAATCACTAAGGCATATCATGGAAACCCTGGTTGCATAGTGGTTAAGTGCTACGGCTGCTGACCAGAAGGTCAGCAGTTTAAATCCACCAGGTGCTCCCTGGAAACTATATGGGGGCAGTTCTACCCTGCCCTATAGGGTCACTATGAGCCGGAATCGACTCTATGGCAATGGGTTTGGTTTTTCAAGGCATATCATAATTGCACTCACTAAAACCAAAGACAAAGAAAGAATCCTGAGAACAGCTCAAGAAAAGCAAAAAGTCACATACAGAGGGAAAACAATAAGACTAAATTCTGATCATTTGGCAGGAACCATGCAGGGAAGAAGGCAATGGGATGACAAATATAAAACCTTGAAAGAAAAAAAAATTCCCAAACAAGAATAATGTATCCTGCAAAACTCTACTTCAAATTTGATGGTGAAATTAGGACAATTCCAGATAAACAGAAATTAAGGGAATATGTAAGAAACAAAGCAAAATTACAAGAATTATTAAAGGGAGTTCTTTGGTTTGAGAAGAAACAACATCAGACCACAGCCTGAATCTAGGATGCAAGATCATACCAGCCAGACACCAATATAGGAAATGATCTCTCAAGGACTATTCAAAACCAAAAGAATTACAACAGGGAACCACAGAGGTTAATCTGTAAATGACAACAACATCAGAACAATAAAAGAGTGAATAAACAGTGTAGGTATAGAACTTTCTAATGGAGAGGAAGGCAAGGTGATAAGATACCAAGTAATAACAGACCTGTTTTAACCTAGGAAGAAAAGGGTAAATTTCAAGGTAACCACAAAGAAAGTTAACAAACCTCCTCATCAAAATAAAAAAGAAAAATATAGTCTCGGTAAACACAAAACCCACAAAAACAAAAGAAATGAGAAAAAATCCACAAACAAAAGGAATTCAGCACAAGAGTAAAAGGAACAGCAAAAAAAAAGTCAGCACCACAAAGGAAAAAACAAGCACTACAAAATGACAGTTATAAACTCATACCTATCAATAATTATACTGAAAGAAAATGGCCTAAAAAAAAAAAAGGCACCCATAAAGAGACAGAAAGTGACAGAATGGATTAAAAAAAAATGAAAAAAGGACCCATCAATATGCTGTCTACAAGCGACACACCTTAGAAAAAAAGAAGTAAATTTATTAAAAATCAAAGGATGGAAAAAAATATATATCAAGCAAACAGCTCCCATAAAAGACCAGGAGTGGCAAAACTAATCTCAGATAAAATAGGCTTTAAAACAAAACTCACCATAAAAGACAAAGGGCACAGTATAATGATTTAAGGGATGATCCATCATGAAGACATAACCATAATAAACCTATACACACCCAATGACAAGGCCCCAAAATACATAAAACAAACTTTGAAAGCCCTGAAAAGAGAAATTGACAGTTCTAGGTAATAGTAGGAGACTTCAACCCACCACTTTCTGTAAAGGACAGAACATCTAGAAAGAAACTCAGCAAAGATACAGAAGAGCTAAAGGGCACAATCAGCCAATTTGACCTCATAGGCATATATAGAACATGCCACCCAACAGGTGCAAAATACACATTCTTTTCTAACACACATGAAGTGTTCTCTAGAATAAACCACATCTTAGTGCACAGAGCAACCCTCGACAAAATCCAAAACATTGAGATAATACAAAATACTTTCTCTGATCATAACACAATCAAAGTAGAAATTAACAACAGAAAAAGCAAGGAAAAAAATCAATGATATGGAAAGTGAATAACACCCTTTAAAAACTACTGGGAAATAAAAGATATCAGAGATGGAATAAAAAAAATTCCTAGAATCAAACAACAATGAAAACACATCGCACCAAAAATGTTGGGACACAGCAAAAGCAGTTCTGAGAGGTCAATTTGTAGCAATAGGTACACACATCAAAAAAAAAGAAAGGGACAAATCAGAGCATTAGCTACACAACTTGAACAAATAGAAAGAGAACAGCAAAAAAAAGTTCACAGTCACCAGAAGAAAGGAAATAATAAAGATCAGGGCAGAAATAAATGAAATAGAGAGTAGAATAACAATACAAAGTATATATAAAAAAATGAAAATTGGTTCTTTGAAAGAATCTACAAAATAGACAAACCACTGGCCAAAAAGACAAAAGAAAAAAAGGAGAGGACACAAATAACCCAAATAAAAAATGAAATGGGGACATTACAACAGACTCAATTGAAATAAAAGGGATCTTAACAGAGTACTATAAAAATTATACTCAACAAATTTGCAAACTTAGAGGAAATGGACAAATTTCTAGAAACACACTACATAGCCAAACTAACACGAACTGATGTTGAAAATCTGAACAGATCCATAACAAGAGAAGTAATTGAAAATGTAATGAAAACACTCCCAAAGCAACAACAAAAAATCCCTGGCCCAGATGATGTCACTGGAGAATTCTACCAAACATTCAGAGAAGAGCATACATCTGCCCTACTCAAACTATTTCAGAACATAGGAAAGGAACTGATACTTCCAAATTCATTCTATGAAGCCTGCACAACCTGATACCAAAACCAGGCAAAGACACCACAAAAAAAAAAGAAAATTACAGACCAATATTTCTCATGAATATAGATGCAAAAATTCTCAACAAAATTCTAGCCAATAGAATTCATCATCATATCAAAAAAAATAATACACCATGACAAAAGAGGATTTATGCCAGGTATGCAAGGATGTTTCAACATTAGAAAATCAATCAACATAATCCACCTCATAAATAAAAGGAAATAAAAGTGTCACATCATCATCTCAGTTGATGCAGAAAAGGCATTTGATAAAGTCCAACACCCATTCAGGTACAAACTCTCAATAAAATAAGTATAGAAGGGCAATTTTTCAACATAATAAAGGGCATCTATGCAAAACCAATAGCCAACATCATTCTTAATGGAGAGAGGCTGAAAACATTCCCCTTGAGAACAGGAACAAGACAAGGTTGCCATTTATCACCCCACCTATTTAACATTGTGCTGGAAGTCCTGTCTAGAGCAATAAGGCAAGAAAAAAAATAAATAAAGGGCATCTGAATTGGTTAAGAAGAAGTCAAACTGTCCATAATTGTGTATGATAAGATACTGTATATAGAAAACCCAAAAGAGTGCGTGAGAAAACTACTGGGACTAATGGAAAGATTCAGCAGAGTAGCAGAATACAAGATAAACATACAAAAATCAGTTGGATTCCTGGACACCAATAAAAAGAATGATGAAAAGGAAATCAGGAAAACAATATCATTTATAATAGCCCCTAAACCAAAAACAAACCCACCTCCATCGAGTTAATTCTGACTCATAGCGACCCTATAGGACAGAGTAGAACTGCCCCATTTGGTTTCCAAGTAGTGCCTGGTGGATTTGAACTGCTGACCTTTTGGTTAGCAGCCATAGCTCTTAACCACTACAACTCTTCCATAATAGCCCTAAAAAATAAAATACTTAGGAATAAATCTAACCAGGGCTGTAAAAGACCTATACAAAGAAAATTACAAAACACTACTGCAAGAAACCAAATAAGATCTACATAAATGGAAAAACACGCCATGCTCATGGATAGGTAGACTCAACTTTGTGAAAATGACAATTCTACCCAAAGCAATTTACAAATACAATGCAATCTCAATCTAAATACCAACAACATTCTTTAAAGAGATGGAAAAACTAATCATGAACTTTATACAGAAAGAAGCCCCATGTAAGTCATATAAGTAAAGCACTATTGAAGAAGAAGAATAAAGTAGGAGGACTCACACTACCTGACCTCAGAACCTACTATACAGCTATGGTATTCAAAACGGCCTGGTACCAGTACAGATACATAGACTAATGGAACAGAATTGAGAACCCAGGTGTAAATCCATCCACCTACAGTCACCTGATCTTACACAAGGGCCCAAAGTCCATCAAATGGGGAAAAACAGTCTTTTTAACAAATGGTTCTTGTAAAACTAGATGTCCACCTGCAAAATATGAAACAGGACCCACAAGTCACACCATACACAAAAACTAATTCGAACTGGATCGATGGCCAAAATATAAAGCCAAAAAGTATAAAGTCCATTAAAAAAAAAAGATCAACTCTAGAGGTCCTAATACATGGCATTAACAGAATACAAACCATAACCAACACACAACCTCCAGAAGATAAGTTAGATAGGCTCTTCTAAAAGTTAAACACTTATGCTCATCAAAAGACTTCACCAAAAGAGTAAAAAGAGAATCTACAGACTGTGAAAACATTTTTGGCTTTTAGAAATCAGACAAAGGTCTAATGTCTAAAGCCTACAGGAAAATCCAAGACCTCTAAAACAAAAAGACAATTCAATCAAAAAATGGGCAAAGGAAATGAACAGACACTTCACCACAGAAGACATTAAAGTGATCAACAGAAACAAGGAATTGCTTGTGATCACTAGCCACTCCCCAAACCAAACCCATTGCAGTCAAGTCCATTCGGACTCATAGCTACCCTATAGGACAGGGTAGAACTGCCCTATAGAGTTTCCAAGGAGCATCTGGTGGATTTGAACTGCCGACCACTTGGTTAGCAGCCGTAGCACTTAACCACTACACCACCAGGGTTTCCCACTAGCCATTAGAGAAATGCACATCAAAACCACAATGAGATAACATCTCACCCCAGCATTACTGACATGAATCAAAAAAACAGGAAATAAATGATGGAGAGGTTGCAGGGAGACCAGAACTCTTATGCCCTACTGATGTAAATGCAAAATGATACAACCATTTGGAAAATCATATGGTACTTCCTTGTTGTTGTTGTCTTTAGGTGCTGTCGAGTTGGTTCCAACTCATAGTGACCCTGTGCACAACAGAACGAAACACTACCTGGTCCTGAGCCATCCTCACAATTGTTGTTATGCTTGAGCTCATTGTTGCAGCCACTGTGTCAATCCACCTTGTTGAGGGTCTTCCTCTTTTCCACTGACCCTGTACTCTGCCAAGCGTGATGTCCTTCTCCAGGTACTGAGCCCTCCTGACAACACGTCCAAAGTACGTAAGATGCAGTATCGCCATCCTTGCTTCTAAGGAGCATTCTGGTTGTACTTCTTCTAAGACAGATTTGTTCGTTCTTTTGGCAGTCCATGGTATAGTCAATATTCTTCGTCAGCACCACAGTTCAAAGGCCTCAATTCTTCTTCGTTCTTCCTTATTCATTGCCCAGCTTTCACATACATATGATGTAATTGAAACTACCATGGCTTGGGTCAGGTGCACGTTAGTCTTCAAGGTGACATCTTTGCTCTTCAACAATTTAAAGAGTTCCTTTGCAGCAGATTTGCCCAATGCAATGTGTCTTTTGATTTCTTGACTGCTGCTTCCATGGCTGTTGATTGTGGATCCAAGTAAGATGAAATCTTTGACAACTTCCATCTTTTCTCCTTTTATCATGATGTTGCTCGTTGGTCCAGTTGTGAGGATTTTTGTTTTCTTTATGTTGAGATGTAATCCATACTGAAGGCTGTGGTCTTTGATCTTCATCAGTAAGTGCTTCAAGTCCTCTTCACATTCAGCAAGCAAGGTTGTGTCATCTGCAGGTTGTTAATGAGTCTTCCTCCAATTCTGATGCCCAGTTCTTCTTCATACAGTCCAGCTTCTTGGATTATTTGCTCAGCATACAGATTGAATAGGTATGGTGAAAGAATACAACCCCGACACACACCTTTCCTGACTTTAAACCAATCAGTATCCCCTTGTTCTGTCTGAACAACTGCCTCTTGATCTTTGTAAAGGTTCCTCATGAGCATAAATAAGTGTTATGGAATTCCATTCCTCACAATGTTATCCATAATTTGTTATGACCCACACAGTCGAATGCCTTTGCATAGTCAATAAAACACAGGCACTTCCTTAGAAAGCTAGAAATAGAAATACCATATGATCCAGCAATCCCACTCCTAGGAATATATTCTAGAGAAGTAAAAGTTGTCACATGAATAGATATATGCCCAGCCATGTTCATTGTTGCATTGTTCACAATATCAAAAAGATGGAAACAACCTTGATGCCCATCAACAGATGAATGGATAAACAAACAATGGTACATACCCACAATGGAGTACTTCATAATGATAAAGAACAATGATGAATCTGCAATGTTTCTCATAACGTGGATGAATCTGCAGGGTATCATGCTGAGTGAAGTAAGTCAATCACAAAGGGCTAAATATTGTATGAGACCACTATTGTAAAAACTCATTAAAATGCTTAGACACAAAAAGAGACAATCTTTGATGGTTACAAGGGAGGGGAAGAGTGGGGATGGAAAAACACTAAATAGACAATAGATAAGCGGTAACTTCGGTGAAGGGTAAGACAGTACACAATACTGAGGAAACCAGCACAAATTGTACAAGGCAAGGTCATGGAAGCTCCATAGACACATCCAAATTCCCTGAGGTACCAAATTGCTGGGCTGAGGCCTGTGAAGACCATGGTCTTGAGATAGACAAGAGATAGGGCTGGCTGAATTAAATAGCCTCTGACTCAGTATTCCTGGTATCTAAACCTAAGTGCAGACCACCATATAACTTTTGCTGCTGGCACCTGAGAACTACTTGTGATTAACAAACCAGGTGCTTAGACAAGATAAGGGGCTACGTTTCAAGGCCCTGTGTGTTTGACCAGCTAAAAATTACTGTTAATCCTCCTGAGTTGTTTTTCAAGGCCTCACCAGGTGCAGAGTGTGTGCAGTAAGTATCAACATGGCCTATGAATGACCTTCCACATGATATAAACATGAGCAGGGACCCCTTGCCGGGACTTGAACCAAGATCCAGAGGCATCACACATGCACAATATCCCAGAATAAGTCCTGTTCCATATCCCGGCAGCCTTTGTGACAGACTCCATATTAGTTCCAGCAACCTCTGTGAGGAAATCCATCTCGAATTCTAACTGCACCTGCATTTGATTTTCATAATACCTCCTCTTCTCCTGGAATTCTCCACCCATCTAATGAATAAAGATAATGTCTTTTCCCCCCACCTAAAACCTTTTATAAACCCGAGGAAATCCTTTGTTCATGAGAGACTGGAGGCTAGCATAGGTGGAAACCCCTCTCCATCTCTCCCTCGTGAGACTTTCCTCTCTTTCTGTCCCTAATAAGCCTCTGTTCGTGTGGAAATCTGAGCCTCTCCTGGTCATTCTTGGTCAGGAGAAGGTAAGAACCTTAGTCCTGAGCTGGGAAGCCCTGCCCTGCAGCAGAATTTGGTGACCACAAAGGGACTGATTTTTTTTTTCCCTCAGATCTGGGTCTGTGGGCAGATAAGGAGACCTACTGAACCCTGACGGATGGACAAGCAGCTGCCCGGACACCATTTGTCCTGTGTCCCTCCTTCCGGTGAGTAGATCTCCACGCCTGCTCTTCTCATCCGGATTTCCATGAGAACAAAGGATATTTCTCTCTGTCTTGAACTGGTGTTTGTTTACAGTGAGGAGCTTGGCCCCAAGATCTGTGAAACTTGGTAAATCAGGCGTGCTTAATAGATACTCTTCCCAGATTGAGTTGAAAAGCTGCCTGCCCGGACCCGCCCAATCCAGGAGTCTCAGGAGTGGAGTGATTACTTGGCGTCTGCGGTGGGGGGGTCTGCCCCAAGACCCATGAGACCTGGTGTAGTCTGCAGTGAGGTGGGGGGTCAACCTCAAGACCCGTGAGACCTGGTGTAGTCTGCAGACCTGGTAGCTGCCTTTTTCCCTCATCTTTCTCTATCCCATTTTCCTCTCCATTTTATTTTCCTTTTGATTAAGTGCCGGCTGGTGGGTGAGAGCCCTGGCGTTTTGCCCAGTTAGTGCATTTCTACCAGTTCAATCCCATTATTGCATTTGTGATCACAAGGAGGGACTCTTTGTGACTCCAGAGTTTGGGCAGGTGTATGACGGCAGTTGTTTTTATGTGTCTGGATGTTGTCTGTCTCTGATTCTGGGGAGTGGATGTAGACATCTCTATCTCTTTAAACTGGGAGATTGAAGCACTTCCATCTGGTATTGGGGATAGGAAGTATCTAGAGGATTGAAGTGGAGTTTCAGATAGTCCTAGTAATGTGTTGGACCTCACTAAAATCATCCTCATTCCCATTTCTCTTTCTGGCTTGTCTTGTTTGAGTGCTCTCTGTCTGTTTTTCTTATGTGTGACTGGGGCTGTCTGGGAGGTTAAGACTGCAAGATTATCTCTGTCACCTCTGTCTGTGTCTATGTGTCATTCATGTGTGATGTATAGAAATTAATCGGTGAAGGGAAATTCAGGTTAAATTAGAACATACTTGTAGAGACTCCTCAGAGCTTATTGATTGGGCTGAAGAAAGATGTACAGGAAGAGCAGATTTTCAGTCTAGACTAGGATTTGAATCACAGTACAAAGAACACTCCAGGCAGAGTGTTAAGATTAAAAAAAGAGGTTGTCTCCCAGAGCTGAGAAAACTCTTGGTTGCAGCACAAGAGACAAATAAATTTCTATGGACTAAAGGAAAAAGCTGCTGGTATTAACTGCCCATAAAAATGAAAAGCTAGGTTCTTGAGAACAGTTAATTGGACAGAATAAAAAAAAATCAGAAGATCATACCAGGAAATTCACCCCTAGGGTGTATTCTTAAACATTGACAATTATTTTCTTATGATCAATTAAAGAAAAGGAAAGCTTCAGAAAAAGAAGGAAGTATAGGGTTAAAAAATCTCTTGGCTGAGACTGGCCTGCCAAGTTTACTCTAACTGAGGTAAGAAAAAAGATTTACAGACCAAAATACCAGGCAGCCTTCCTAACAGCTGCCTTGCAGGCTAAAGACCATCCCAAAAAAACAAAGAAAAGGAGGGAGACCAAGGCCACAGGAGCGGAGAAAGCCCCACCTCCATTTAGAAAGAAACCAGTGAACCTGGTGTAAAGAAAAAAGATAATTTGTCTTAATGTAAAAGTAACAGTTCAGAAACAGTAAAAGGGAAAGAAATTCGTTAATTTTTACCTTTTAAAAATGTCTAGGTCCGCCTCGCCTTAAACATATGTAAATGAATTAGAATGACCTAAACTTGTCTTCTACCAAGAGTTAAAAGGCAGGTAGGGTGGGGCAAGATTAGGGCTTATCAGCCCCCAGCCCTAGTCCCCAGGGTCATATAGCTCCAGGGAACCTTTTGAAAGACTCTTTTCAACTGGGTGGGACCCTTTTAAGACAAAAGATAAAGGAAATTGCTGTTTTACTATAGTTATCAGAAATTGGGTGGATCCCAGTCATAAAAAAAAGAAACAAGTTTTCTCTATTGTAAGAGAACTTTAAGGACCCAAAAAGAAAAAAAAATATGTGTGTATTTGGGCCTGCTAATGAATGACTTCATTTTTGCCATTTGAAGGGATGTACTATAAAGGTATACAAAAAAGAACATTTAAGAGGTTTATTGAAAAAAAAGAAATCTACTTGATAATTGGTCAAAAGTTTTATCTGTCTGACTAAGTTTAAGGGTTTAATTTATGAGACTTTTAAGAGCTTATAATGTTAAATAGCATATAAAACAATTAAGTTTCTTGTTAAAATAACAAAATTTTCTTTGATTACTGACTTAAAGAGTTAATCTCTTCTTTGTGTAATCTGCTTCAAAGACAAAGGTTCAGTCTGTCATTAGAATAAGATTCCTGAGTCGGAAACCAAGCCCTATGGCTTTAGGAAAAAAAAAAAAACTAAGATTTTTATTTTAAGATCTTTGGTTAAATAACTAAAGTGTTGTTTCTTGGTAACTTATGGAAAACTTCTGACAAGTCTGAAAACCACAAAAATTTTTATAAAGTAAAAGTGCTAAAAAGGTTTATTTAACATGTTATAAATTACATAGAACATGTTGTTAAAGTCAAGAGAAGTGTCTGATTCTTTTTGGGTTAAAGTTTGTTAGTATTTCCTCTTGTGTTTTTGCCTATTATTAGGCAGCAAATGATTGCTAATTTGGTTGAAACTTTATTTTTTTTGAATCTAGCAACACCAAAGCCAATGGGTTAACTGAAGAATTACGATTCGGGTATCTAGAGACTTGATAATCTTGGAATGTTCTTGGTATATCCTGACTATATGGCATATGTCTCAAGATTATTATGTGCTACATTTGAAGTTCTTTAAAAATATGAAAAGGACTGTGACTAGACTCAGTCAAAATTTCCAGAACCCTTATACAGATGCTGGTGAGTTCACAGACTGCGGTTGATCCAGTATCACATGGAACAGAAGTTAACTACATAAGACTGAGTAAATGAAATGATACTATGGGCTTTATGTGGGAATATTGCTAAATGTTTTAAGGTCTTTCTGGAAACAAGAAATGCATTAAAGTCCTACTTTTTGGAGATAAGAAACCATATTCCTCTTTTCTCCTAAATTATCTAACTAGTGAATTTAGATATTGTCACTCTTCAATTGAAAGTTCCTGTTGACTAACTTAAAGTTATAAATATCATAACCAGAAAAGTGTCTGAAATTTGAGCTATGATTTTACTAATTAGAATAATGTTAGATTTCCTATTAATTCTCTCAAAACAGTTTTGTGCTTTAATAAATAAATCTTGCGCCATTTACATTAATATGCAGTCTAAGTTTTGCACAATGCAATTGCTGCTAAAGCACATGAAAAGCAGTTACTGATACTGCTTATGCGTAAACAAACACCTCATGGGATTTGTTTCCTTGGTTCAAAGGCCTTAAGGTCGTGGTTTCATTGGTTATTTCAGAAAATTGACCTAATGTTAGTGTTTCTATCTTACCTTCTGATTTGCTGTATGGTGCCTGAGGTCTTAAGAACAGATAGTGATCAAAGATTCTATAACAAGATCATGATCCTAAGTAGGGAACCATGAGAGAATTGTATGTAATTCTCTTGGAATCCATATTTCTGGCTTTCATTGAAGTTGGGACAACCTACATAGGCCATTGCCTTTGGATGTCCTTTTGAACCTCGAGCTTTGAGAGAAAACTGATTCCTGAAGCCACTTTTTGAGTCAAACAATTGTCAAGATCAACTAATAAGACCATTTTGCTCTGGGCATTGAGCTTTTTTTGAAGAACTCAGTCTGTTTTGAGAACCTGACTCCAAAGATTAGACTGAGAGTTATGTTTAGGATAAATCAGTAATCAGTTTAATCAGTCTTCAAGACTATGCTGTATAAAATACCTGTCTAATGTTTGTAATCAAACTCTCACTCTCTTGCTATACATAAAATTATGTGTCTTAAAGAAATCAGGTTCTCAGAGGAGATCAACCTCATGGCTCAGGCTCCATTTTGTCCGAGATTCCACTTCTGGTTCTAAGTGATCCATGACTGTTAATAAGTAAACACAGGATGGGCAGCTTGCCCTCAGGGAGAACACTTAGTATGTTTTGGACAGATTAACTGGAGACCTCAACAGGAGAAGCCCATCCTGTATTATACTGCTAATCATGAATTCTCTAATGAAAACTAGGTTGTCACATGTAAGTTTTTCTATGTTTTCTGTTTTCTGTAGACAAACTTTGTGTATTCCTTCTAGATATGTTTTTATGTGATATATCCACCTATACTAGTTTAGATGATCACTTTCCAACTGATAGTGGATTTACGTGGAATTTCTTGTTTAGATTCCTGATAAATGCGTAGACAGCACACTTTGAGAACTTTAGGGTTATCTTTAGATATTCATTATAAATATTAGAAAGGAAATGTTAAATTTGTCACCCACTGTAAAATGAAAGTCAAAAGAAAGCCCATTGGTCCAACACTCAGGGTATGATTGGTAACTGTGTAAGAAGACCCTGAGAGGTTTAAGGATGAGTTCATGAAACCCAGCTTAAATTTTAATTTGACCTGAGGAGATGTGATTTTTATTTTTTACTCACTGTTGTAGTATGGAGGAGAAGACTAAGATCCTGACTAAGGCTAGAGAACAGGCAAATAATGTTAACCACCCACAACCAACACATGTTATTTTCAGACTAGGAGGGGAAACAATCCCTGACACGGAGCTGAACTGGGATTACAATGGGGTTGGTAACGAAAGGGCCAGACATTTAGTTGCATGTGTTATAGGTGGGATTCAGAAGTGTGTAGCCAAGCCTGTTAGTTATGATAGGGTGAAAAAAAATTACTTAGCAGAGGAGAACCCAGCGGTCTTTCTTACCAGGCTAACTGAGTCTTTTAGGAAATATATTAACACTGACCCTCAGAGCCTGGAAGGAAAGACATTTCTAGCCATGCATTTTATTACCCAATCTGCAGCAGATATTAGAAGGAAGCTGCAAGAGACAGAGGCAGGACCCCGGACTCCTCTCTCACAACTGGTTGAGGAAGACTTTAAGGTCTTTAATAACAGAGATCTGGCAGCAGAGGATAAAATGAGAATAATTCTTGGCAGTAGTGCTTCAGACCACACCTCAAGGTAACCCTGCAGGATCTCGAAGACCAAGACCTCCACGAGAATTTCTTCATCGACCAGTGAGTATTAAGCCATATCAATGTAGGTACTGTAAAAAAGAGGAGCCATTGGAAGGCAGAGTGGCCTGAGTGTCCTAAAACAGGACACCCAGCTGACTTCCCCCAGAGGCCAGCCCAGGTGGACCCATTGTGCCTGATGCCCCTCTCCTCAGAGGAAGAAGTGTGGTCCCACTGACCGGGCCCAGAGGTCTGCTTAGTTCCTGGCCAGAAGACCATCACCATTTCCACTGCCAATCCTCTGGTTACTCTCAATGTGGGAGGTAAGGAAACTGAATTTTTATAAGACACAGGAGCTGCCTTCTCTGTTCTGACCCCAAATACAGGCCCACTCTCTGGGCATGACTGCACAGTCATTGGGGTAGACTGAAAGCATAAGGTAAGGAATTTTACTTTCCCCCTTTCTGTGAAGTGGGCTAGAGAACTCTACCTTACTCTTTCTTGTATATCCCTGACTGCTCCATTCCCTTGTTAGGGAGGGATTTATTAACTAAGCTGGGCACAACAGTGTATTTAGAAAAGGGGGAACTCACTGTAGCTGTAAACAAAACTCAGAATTTGGGGCTACTCCTCATGTTAACTACAGAGAAGACTCCTGAGTTTGCGAACCCACCTCCCAAAGAAATTTTAGAACAGGTAATCCAGAAGTATGGGACATCCCACCTCCAGATCTGGCTAAAAATGTACCTCCTGTGTTAATCAAGCTGAGACCCAACACGCCCTATGCCTGGAGGAGACAAAAGCCTCTAAAACCAAAAGCCCAAGAGGGAATAAGATGAGTGTTGGAGCATTACTTACTTAGGGGACCACCCAATATACCTGGACTCACTTACCTGAAGGTTTTAGAGACTATCCTCACTTATTTAGAAATGCCCTGCCTGGAGAATTGAGGGAATTACAGTTGCCAAAGTATATTATTACAATATATGGAAGATGTATTAACAGCCAGTCCAACTAAGGAAAGTTCAGAGAATACTGTATTAGTATTACACTTCTTGGGAGAATGAGTTCCCCGAAAAGGGCCCAAATCTCTGAAAAGCAGGTACAGTACCTGGGTTTTATACTGACCCCAGGGAAACAGATGTTGGCTCTGGAGCGAAAGGTAATCACTGCCCTACTGGCACCTGCCACCAGGAAGCAGTTTAGGGGCTTCCTAGCGATGGTTGGATTTTGCTGAATCTGGATCCCTAACTTTGGCCTTATAGCAAGACCTCTGTATGAGGCCTTTAAAGGGGAAGAAAGAGCTCCCTTAGATTGGACCCCAGAATGTCAGAAGGCTTTTGATAAAGTAAGGATGGAATTAGGGGAAGCAGCGGCCTTAGGGCTCCCAGATTTAAGAAAGCTCTTCAAACTATTTGTACATTAGAAACAAGGGGTCCTCACTCAGGAAATTGGTTCTATAAACAGGCCAATAGCTTAATTTTCAAAACAGCTTGACCTTGTGGCTCAAGGCTGGCCAGGGTGTCTCTGAGCAGTTGCAGCTAGGGCCCTATTAGTAAAAGAAGCATCCAAGTTGTCCTTGGGACAGCCCACTGAGGTATTAACTTCTCATCAAGTACAGACGGTATTGGCTGGGAATGAAAAGGGGAAAGGGGCCAAAAGCAGATATACCCAACAAGGCCCCGGTAGGTAGCTAGTCAATGATAAAGGAATTCTCTATGCTCCTGAGTCTAGACTATGGAACATTGTTAAAGGCTTTCATTCTGCCACCCACTATGGAAGGGATGCATTACTGAACCTGCTGAGTAAGTGCCTTTATGAGAAAAACTTATATAAGATGGTTAAACAAGTGGTGCTCAATTGTGAAACCTGCCAAAGGAATGATCCTGTAGCACGTGATACCCCCTCCACTTGTAAAATCAGTCCAAAACTGAAGAACCTACCCAGAAGACTGGCAAATGGATTTTACTGTCATGCCATGTCAAGGCTATAAGTTTCTGTTAGTTTATGTCGACACTTTTATAGGGTGGAGAGAAGCTTCCCCTGTTAAGACCAAGAAGGCTACTGAAGAGGATGGAGATTTCCCTGAAGGGCTCCCAAACTATACCTGTGAACTGGTATAGGACCTGAAGTTCCTGTTTAAATGGGAACAGACGCCTTCCAGCAGTAGATAAGTATCTACATAGGTGAGGAAAAAGAGTAGAAATCTAACCCTTGGTTTTGGGTAGTTGCTGTACTAGGGATAGGCCTAATACTTCTCTGGTGGTGCATGAGTTTTTGCATACTGCCTAAGGGTTGGAATCATTTCAGCTGCTCTAGAGCAGCATGAGATAAGTTGAAACATTTTACCTGCTTAAACTTATCCCGCTTGACCTTCTCATGCAGTGGGGTAAGGCTAATTGAAAGTCACCAGTGTAATGCTACAGAAAATACACTGCATACCCAGCTCACTATTAGCTGGACTGGCTGGTACATGGCCAAAAAGCAGGATTCTTTTAAAGGAATTGGATAGGGGCCCTTAAATTGACCAGGGTCTTGGCTACATTGCAGTCACTCCCAAGATCTTGAGGGAGATCTTGTTCAGTGGTTGGGCAGAGCCTGGTCCCTGGAAAGCTGTTCCAACCTCACAGAAGCCTTACTCTGTTTGCCCCGGGTAGTATATTCCTTTGTGCAGATGATCGTGGTCGGCTATGGAGACTGTCTTGCCTGAATATCACTGCAATATGCACCAATGGTACTGTCGGGTGGGTGGTCCCTGGTAAAGACCAGCTTATGGTTTATAAACAATTATTACCCTATGTACTCGGGACTGAGAATGAATTTTGGAGGAAAAAGAGAGCCCCTCACCCTCATTGCTCTAGGTCTGATGGTCCTGATAATGACCTTGGGAAGAATAACAGCGAGTGTTATTTGTAATGCCTACATGATCCAGAATGCATCCACTACAGTGGAGGGGGTAGCTGAAGAGTCCAGGCAGGGGCTCAAAGCCCTTGCTACCTCATTAGATTCTATGGCCAACATGGTGATAGACCACAGGGTAGCCTTAGACTACTTATTGGCAGAACAGGGTGGACTTTGTGCTTTAACTAAGACCTTTTGTTGCATGTACATCAATTCTTCTTGGGAAATTGAATTAAGGGCAAAAAGATTGTTAGAACATGCAGCATGGCTTCGTGATGTTTGGAAGACTTTGGCAGGGGACATCTGGGCTCAGATCAAGGAATACCTGTTCTCACTCATTTGGTTTTTACCTTTACTGGGACCTATAGTAGCTGTACTTTTATTATTAATCTCTGGACCACGCTTTTTTAGCCTCGTTGTAAAGTCTATCTCCTCACGAGGTCAGCAATTTCAGGTCAAGCTAATAATAATGCAGAGATTCCAACCTATACCCAGAGAGGAGCCTGCCAGCCCATATATGTCATTAGGATGGGTAGCGAGAGACTTCTACTCAGTTCAGCATGAAGAAATTACAGAAACAGAGTCCTCCATCTACATTTCCATAAAGATTTATGAGTTTGAAATCTCTCGGGGGGAGGTGAGATAGGCAAGAGATCAGGCTGGTTGACTCAATATTCTTGGAATCTAAACCTAAGTGCAGACCACCATATAACTTTTGCTGCTGGCACCTGAGAACTACTTGTGATTAACAAACTAGGTGCTTAGACAAGATAAGGGGCTACATTTCAAGGCCCTGTGTGTTTGACCAGCTATAAATTACTGAAAATCCTACTGAATTGTTTTTCAAGGCCTTCCCAGGCACAGAGTGTGTGCAGTAAGGATCAACATGGACTATGAATGACCTCCCACATGAGACATACATGAGCAGGGACCCCCCCCCCATCGGGACTCAAACCAAGATCCAGAGGCATCATGCATACACAACATCCCAGAATAAGTCCTATTCAATATCCCAGCAGCGTTTGTGACAGACTCTATCTTAGTTCCAGCAACGTGATGAATTGACACAGTGACTGCAACAGTGTGTTCTAACAAAGCAATGACTGCAAGGATGGTGCAGTACTGGGCAGTGTTTCATACACCTACAAACAAGACAAGTTAACATGACTATTATTCAAATTTATGCACCAAACACTAAGGCCAAAGATGAAGAAATTGAAGACTTTTATCAGCTGCTGCAGTCTGAAATTGATCTAACAAGCAATGAGGATGCATTGATAATTACTGGTGATCGGAAAGTGAAAGTTGGAAGCAAAGAAGGATCCATGGTTGGAAAATATGGCCTTGGTGATAGAAACAAGGCTGGAGATTGAATGATAGAATTTTGCAAGACCAACGACTTCTTCATTGCAAATACCAACATAAATGGCAACTATACACATGGACCTTACCAGATGCAATACACAGGAATCAAATTGACTATGTCTGTGGAAAAAGACGATGGAAAAGTTCAATATCATCATTCAGAACAAGGCTAGGGGCCAACTGTGGAACAGACCATCAATTGCTCGTATGCAAGTTCAAGTTGAAACTGAGGAAAATCAGAGCAAGTCTATGAGAGCCAAAACATGACCTTAAGTATATCCAACCTGAATTTAGAGACCATCTCAAGCATAGACTTGACATGCCAAACACTAAGGACATAAGACCAGATGAGTTGTGAAATGACACAAGGACATCATACATGAAGGAAGCAAGAGGTCATTGAAAAGAAAAGAAAGGAAGAAAAGACCAAGATGTATGTCAGAGGAGACTCTTGAACTTGCTCTTGAATGTCGAGCAGCTAAAGCAAAAGGAAGAAATGATGAAGTAAAAGAACTGAACAGAAGATTTCAAAGAGTTGCTTGAGAAACTATTATAAGCAAAGTATTATACTGACATGTGCAAGATTTGGACTTAGAAAACCAAAAGGGAAGAACATATATCAAAACAAAACAAAGCAAGAAACTAGGACACAGTGAGCAAACATAAAATAAATTAATACAATAACTAATAGATGGCTCGGAGACAGCAGTCGATATCAAAACACACAAAGAAGCAGACTATGATTGCTTCAACAAACTCCCAAAACAAAGAATCAAGGACTCTACCGGATGAAGATGTAATCCTGGAATTATCAGAAGTAGAATACAAAAGATCAATATACAGAACTCTTCAAGACATCAGGAATGAAATCAGGCAAAACACAGAACAAGCCAAGGAACACACAGAAAAAGCAGTTGAAGAAATTAAAAAAGATTATTCAAGAACATAAAGAAAATTTAATAAGCTGCAAGAATCCATACAGATACAGCAATCAGAAATTCAGAAGATTAACAATAAAATTACAGAATTAGAGAACTCAATAGAAAGTCACAGGTGCAGAATTGAGGAAGTGGCAGGCAGAATTAGTGAGACTGAAGACAAAACACTTGGCAACAAATATATTAAAAAGAAAAATCAGATGAAAGAATTTAAAAGAATGAAGAAACCCTAAGAATCATGTGGGACTCTATCAAGAAGAATAACTTGAGAGTGATTAGCATACCAGAACAGGGAGGAATAACAGAAAATACAGACAGAACTGTTGCAGATTTTTTGGCAGAAAACTCCCCTGACATAGGGAAAGATGAAAGGAGATCTATCCAAGATGCTCATGAAACCCTATGCAAGGTAGATCCCAAAAGAAAGTCACCAAGACATATTATCATCAAACTTGCGAAAACCAAATATAAAGATAAAATTTAAAGAGCAGACAGTGATAAGCAAAAAGTCATC
Organism: Loxodonta africana; assembly: GCF_030014295.1. Lineage (NCBI taxonomy): Eukaryota > Metazoa > Chordata > Mammalia > Proboscidea > Elephantidae > Loxodonta > Loxodonta africana. The sequence goes on along the minus strand of NC_087369.1, from coordinate 91,337,650 downwards.
TACAAAGAGAATCAATAAGTTCTGACTACTAGGCAGAAACCATGCAGGCAAGAAGGCAATGGGATGACATATATAAAGCATTGAAGGAGAAAAATTGTTAGCCAAGAATCATATACCCAGCAAAACTGTCTCACAAATATGAAGGTGAAGTTAAGACATTTCAAGATATACAGAAACTTAGGGAATTTGTGAAAACCAAAACAAAACTACAAGATATACTAAAGGGAATGCTCTGGTTAAAAAAAAAATCAATAATATCAGATATAAAACCAACACTCGAACATAGGACAGAGTAACCAGATGTCAGCCCAGATAAATCAAGATAAAAAATGCTCAAAACAGGGAACCAGTAATGTCATTATGTAAAAGATGACAACATTAAATCAAAATAAAGTAGGCATAGATCTTCCATACGGAGAGGAAATCAAGGCAATATAGGAAGACAGCATTAGGTTTCAACTTAGAAAAATAGGGGTAAATATTAAGGAAACCACAAAGAAGACTAACAATCCTACACATCAAAACAAGAAAAACATAAAGACTCAGTGAAAACAAAATCAACTACAGTGAAAAAGAGGAACACACAATTTACAAAGAAAATCTACTCAGCACACAAAAAAGTGGAAAGATGAAACGTCAATGACAAGCAAAAAAAGGCATCACAATGACAGCACTAAACTCATGCCTATCTATAATCACACTGAATGTCAATGGATTCAATGCACAAATAAAGAGACAGTTGCAGAATGGATAAAAAACATGATCCATGTATATGCTGCCTACAAGAGACACACATTAGACTGAAAGACACAAACAAACTAAAACTCAAAGGATGGAAAAAATTAAATATAGCAAACAGCAATCAAAAAAGAGTAGGAGTGGCTATAATAATTTCTGATAAAACAGACTTCAAACTTAAATCTACCACAAAGGATAAGGAAGGAGACTATATAATGATTAAAGGGACAATATACCAGGAGGATATTACCATATTAAATATTTATGCACCCAACGACAGGGCTTCGAGATACATAAAACAAACTTTAATAGCATTGAAAAGTGAGATAGATAGCTCCACAATAATAGTAGGAGACTTCAACACACCACTTTCAGTGAAGGACACAGTATTCAGAAAGAAGCTCAATAAAGACATGGAAGAAGAGCTAAATGCCACAATCAAACAACTTGACATATACAGAACACTCCACCCAACAGCATCCAAGTATACTTTCTTTTGCAACACACATGGAACATCCTCTAGAATAGACCACAAATTAGGCCATAAAGCAAGCCTTAATGGAATCCAAAACATCGAAATATTACAAAGCATCTTCTTTGACCATAAAGCCGTAAAACTAGAAGTCAGTAACAGAAAAATAAGGGAAAAGACATCAATCACATGGAAGCTGAACAACACTTTGCTCAAAAATTATTAGGTTATAGGACAAATTAAGGATAGAATAAAGAAATTCATAGAATCCAACCAGAATGAAAACGCTTCCTCTCAGAACCTTTAGGACACAGTGAAAACAGTGCCCAGAGGTGAATTTATATGAATTTATATCAATAAGTGCACAAACACACACACAAAAAAAGAAGAAGGGCCAAAATCAAAGAATTGTCCCTACAACTTGAACAAGTAGAAAACAAGCAACAAAGGAACCTTCAGGCATGAGAAGAAAACAAATAATAAAAATTAGAGCAGAATTAAATAAAATAAAAAACAGAAAAGCATTTGAAAGCGTTAACAAGACCAAAAGCTGGTTCTTTGAAAAGATTAACAAAATCAATAAATCATTGGCCAGACTGACAAAAGAAAAACAGGAGATGAATAAAATAACTCAAATAAGGAATGAGATGGGCGATATTACAACAGACCAACTAAAATTAAAAGAATCATAACAGAGTAATATGAAAAGTTGTACTCTAATAAATTTGAAAGCCTAGAGGAAACGGACAAATTTCTAGAAACGCACTACCTACCTAAGCTAACACAAACAGAAGCAGAACAAATAATGAATCCATAAAAAAAGAAGAGATTGAAAAAGTAATTAAAATCTCCAAACAAAGAAGCCCTGGCCCAGAGGGCTTCACTGCAGAGTTCTACCAAACTTTCAGAGAAGAGTTAACATGACTACTATGAAAGGTATTTCAGAGCATAGAAAAGTATGGAATACTCCCAAACACATGCTATGAAGGCAGCATAACCCTGATACCCAAACCAGGTAAAGACTCCACAAAAAAAGAAAATTACAGACCAATATCCATCATGAACTTAGACGTAAAAATCTTCAACAAAATTCTACCCAATAGAATTCAGCAAAATATCAAAAAATAGTTCAACACAACCAAGGAGGATTCATACCAGGTACGCAAGCGTGGTTCAACATTAGAAGAACCATCAAAGTAATCCATCACATAAATAAAACAAAAGACAAAAACAACACGATCTTATCAATTGATGCAGAAAAGGCATTTGACAAAGTCCAACACCCACTCATGATAAAAACTCTCAGCAAAATAAGAATAGAAGGAAAATACCTAAACATAATAAAGGGCGTTTATACAAAGCCAAGAGCCAATATCATCCTAAACGGAGAGAGACTGAAAGCATTTCCCTTGAGATCGGGAACCAGACAAGGATGCCCTTTATCATTACTCTTATTCAGCTTTGCGCCGGAGGTCCTACCTAGAGCTATTAGGTAGATAAAGAAATAAAAAAAAAAAAATTTTTTTTTTAAAGAAATAAAGGGCATCCAAATTGGCAAAAAAGAAGTAAAAGTATCTCTGTATGCAGATGACATGATCTTATATCCAGAACTACCTAAAGAATCTGCAAGAAAACTACCGAAACTAATAGAAGAGTTTAGGAGAGTATCAGGATATGAGATAAATATGTATAAATGAGTTGGATTCCTCTACATCAAAAAAGAGACCGTTGAAGAGGAAATCACCAAATCAATACCGTTTACAATAGCCCCTACGAAGATAAAATACTTAGGAATAAATCGAACCAGAGATGTAAAAGACCTATACAAAGAAAACTATAAGACACTACAGCAAGAAACCAAAAGAGACCTACATAAGTGGAAAAACATACCTTGCTCGTGGATAGGAAGACTCAACATTGTAAAAATGTCTATTCTGCCCAAAGTGATCTATAGATACAATGCAATCCCGATCCAAATACCAGTGACATTTTTTAATGAGATGCAGAAACAAACCACCAACTTCAAATGGAAGGGAATGAGACCCCGGATATGTAAAGCATTCCTGAAAAAGAAGAACAAAGTGGGAGGCCTCACACTACCTGATTTTAGAACTTATTATACTATCACAGTAGTCAAAACAGCCTGGTACTGGTACAACAACAGATACATAGACCAATTCAACGGAACTGAGAATTCAGACATAAATCCATCCACATATGTGCAGCTGATATTTGACAAAGACCCAAAGTCTGTTAAATGGGGAAAAGACAATTTCTAACAAATGGTGCTGGCATAACTGGATATGCATCTGCCAAAAAATGAAACAAGATCCATTCTTGACAACATGCACAAAAACAAGCTCAAAATGGATCAAAGACCTAAATATAAAATCTAAAATGATGACAATCATGGAAGAGAAAATAGGGACAATGCTAGGAGCCTTAATAGAATACATAAACAATACACAAAACATTACTAGAAATGTACAAATGCCAGAAGAGAAATTAGATAACTGGGGGCTCCTAAAAGTCAAACACCTGTGATCATCCAAAGTCTTCACCAAAAGAGTAAAAAGATTACCTACAGATTGGGAAAAAGTTTTTAGCTATGATATTTCGATCAGTGGCTGATCTCTAAAATCTACATGTTACTGCAAAAACTCGACAAATAACCCAATTAAGAAATGGGCAAAGGATATGAACAGGCACTTCATTAAAGAAGACATTCAGGCTGCTAACAGATGCATGAGGAAATACAATCATTAACCATTAGAGAAATGAAATTCAAAACTACAATGAGATTCCATCTCACTCCAATAAGGCTGGCATTTATCCAAAAGACACAAAATAATAAATGTTGGAGAGATTGTGGAGTGACTGGAACACTTATACACTGCTGGTGCGAATGTAAAATGGTACAACCACTTTGGAAATCGATTTGGTGCTTCCTTAGAAAGCTAGAAATAGAACTACCATAGGATCCAGCAATCCCACTCCTTGGAATATATCCTAGAGAGATAAGAGCTTTTACATGATCAGTTATATGCACAGCCATGTTCATTGCAGCACTGTTTACAATAGCAAAAAGATGGAACCAACCAAGGTGTCCCTCAACAGGTGAAAGGTTAAATAAATTATGGTATATTCACACAATACAATACTATGCATTGATAAAGAACAACGATGAATGTGTGAAACATTTCATAACATGGAGGAATCTGGAATGCATTATGCTGAATGAAATTAGTCAACTGCAAAAGGACAAATATTGTATGAGACCACTGTTATAAGAACTCAAGAAATAGTTTAAACAGAGTAGAGAATATTTGATGGTTAGGAGAAGGGTGAGGGAGGGAGGGAGGGAGGGAGAGGGGTGTTCACTAGTTAGATAGTAGACAAGAACTAATTTAGGTGAAGGGAAAGACAACACACAATACAGGAGAGGTCAGCACAACTGGACTAAACCAAAAGAAGTTTCCTGAATAAACCGAACACTTCGGAGGCCAGCATAGCAGACACCCGGGTGTGGGGAGCATGTTTTCAGGGGACATCTAGGTCAATTGGCATAATAAAATCTACTAAGAAAACATTCCTTATCCCATTTTGGAGAGTTCGCTCTGGGGTCTTAAATGCTAGCAAGCGGCCATCTAAGATGCATCAATTGGTCTCAACCCACATGTAACAAAGGAGGATGAAGAACACCAAAGACACAAGATAATTGTGAGCCCAAGAGACAGAAAGGGCCATATAAATCAGAGACTACATCAGTCCGAGACCAGAAGAACTAGATGGTGCTCGGCTACAACCCACGACTGCCATGACAGGGAACACAACAGAGAATCCCCGAAGGAGCAGGAGAGCAGTGGGATGCAGACCTCAAATTTTTGTAAAAAGACCAGTCTTAATAGTCTGACTGAGACTAGAATGATCCTGGAGGTCATCGTCCCTAGACCTTCTGTTAGTCCAAGACAGGAACCATTCCCAAAGCCAACTTTTCAGACAGGGATTGGACTGGACTATAAGATATAAAATGATACTGGTGAGGAGTGAGCCTCTTGGATCCCTATCTGGAGGGGAGACGTGAAGGCTGAGGGGGATAGAAACTGGTTGAATGGACATGGAAATATAGGGTGGAGAGGAGTGTGCTGTCTCAGGGGGAGAGCAACTAGGACTTAATAGCAAGGTGTATATAAGTTTTTGTATGAGAGACTATTTGTAAACTTCCGCTTAAAGCACAATAAAAATAAAAAAATATATATGACCAATACTAGTCCATTTCAGCTCTACTAATGCCTAGGATATCGATGCTTATGGGTTCCATTTCATTTTTGATGATTTCCACTTTTCCTAGATTCATACTTTGTACATCCTAGGTTCCAATTATTAATGGGTGTTTGCAGCTGTTTCTTCTCATTTTGAGTCGTGCCACTTCAGCAAATGAAAGTTCCGAAAGCTTGACTCCATCCACATTGCTAAAGTCAACTCTACTTTCAGGAGGCAGCTCTTCCCCAGTCGTCTTTTGAGTGCCTTCCGACCTGGGGGGTTCATCTTCCGGCACTATATCAGACAGTGTGCTGCTGCTATTCATAAGGTTTTCCCTGGCTAATGCTTTTCAGATGTAGACTGCTGGGTCCTTCTTCGTAGTCTTTCTTAATGTGGAAGTTCAGCTGAAACCTGTCTGCTGTTGTAGGGGAAAAACATCATCAAGTTTAGTAAAGCAAAAAGAGTTTTATTTGGTATATATTCAAAAAGCAAAAGTGGGAAGTGGGCAAGCATGCTGCCAGAGCTAATGTCTGCCTGAATCCAAGGAAATATTGCAGAGTAAGTAAGAATGGGAAAACGGACAAGCATGCTGCCACAGCCATGTCTGTCTGAGTCCAGAGAATATTACACAATAGATAGAAGTGGGAAAAGGGACAGGCATGCTGTCACAGCCATGTCTGCCCAAGTCCAAGGAAGGTTACAGACTCATCAGTGTATATTAACATTACAAATGGGCAAAACCATTGAAAGCTTCACCTTTTCACAGATTGGCTAGAACTGTCATCCTACATTTTGAATTGTTTTTCTTAAAGATCATTGGTACAGGTTTCAGTAACGACAGGAGGGTCTTCATTGGTCCAGAAAATTTCTATTCACTATATCTTAACAGAAAAAGATAAGAGTGGAAAGCCTTTTGTGTTCTGGCTTATGTGAAAGGTTCACTAGAAGATATTTTCCAAGATTATTCTGTCTATTGTCTTTATACCTCAGGGCCCAGTTGATGTTTCCTTGTGAGTCATGTTGAGCTCTTGTGAGTTCAACTCCAGCTGGGTCACATTCTTTCTGCTCAAGAACAGGAAATAACGGCCCCAATATTATTTCCTAAATCACCACCATGGGTGGCTTTGCAGGTATTTGAATACTTGTGGCATAGCTTCCAGCATCGCAGCAACACACAAGCCCCCACAGTAAGACAAACTGACAGACAAGTGGGGGGGGTCATTTAGAGAGAGAAATCACACTGCTCATATGAACAGAGAATTGAAAAGTATGTTTAAAGTTCTTAACGAGGTGTCAAATAGAAAAATTAACAACAGACATCTCACTTTGATTTTAGTGTTTTTCTTACTCATGAAACAAATATTAGCCACAAAATTTCCTGACAAAATCCTGCCAGGAGTTTTTTTCACACAAAGTTGCTACCCTTTTCTTTCCTGTTGGAAGTCAGGCTTACTTAATTTAAATTTCAAAAGATATCATGGCTGCAGGTGGGTGGAGGGCCAGAGAGTACCTTGTGACCAGATATCAGTTGATCTCATTAAAAGGGAGAAACCAAACCAAACCAAAAACCAAACCCAGTGCCATCGAGTCGATTCTGACTCATAGCGACCCTATAGGACAGAGTAGAACTGCCCCATAGAGTTTCCAAGGAGCGCCTGGTGAATTTGAACTGCTGACCCTTTGGTTAGCAGCCATAGCATTTAACCACTACTCCACCAGGGTTTCCAAAAGGGAGAAAGCAGGGGTCAATCATGTTAAGATAAGCTGATGATTGATCTACTATTCTTCTCCCACTTCTTCTCTTTATAAGCTTCGTTGTAACCAGCCTACTACCAGTCATTTGCTCTTTTTGAGAATCAGAGTGGTCTCCTTATATGTAGATAGAATAACTGCTCAGAATAAACCTTATGTTTCCATTTCTTTGAGTTTTGATTATTTGTAACATGGGCAATTGGAAGAATAAAAGAGAACACTAAAGTGTCATGGCGTGACAATGTGTACTCTGTTTAAAATGAAAGTGGGGAGGTTTATTGAGAACAAAGGCAAGCTCAAGCTGAGATGCTCCCAGACCAAGGGAAGACTGATGACAAGGACCTTCCTCCAGAGCTGACAGAGCAAGAAAGCCTTCCCCGGGAGCTCGCGCTCTGAATTCAGACTTCTAGCCTACTGGGCTGTGGGAGAATAAACTTCTCTTTGATAAACACTTGTGGTGTTTCTGTTATAGCAGCACTAGATGACTAAGACATGGATTATTAGCTTTTTTGTTGCTGAGTTGGAGATCTTTATATATTCTGGCTATTAAATTTTATTAAATACATGATTTTCAAATAGTCCCCATTCTCTAGAATGTTTCTTCACTTTCTTAATAATGTTCTTTGTTGCACAAAAGTTTTTAATTTTGTTGAAGTACAATTTAACTTTCCCCCTTTCTTGTGCTTTTGGTGTTATAGCTAAGAATTCATTGCCAAATCAAGGTCATGAAGATTTATCCATATCCCTGGTGTTGCAGTGGTTAAAGTGTTTGACCGGTAACTAAAAAGTTAGTGGTTCGAAACCATCTACTAATTTCTTTTTTTAATATAATCTTTATTGTGCTTTAAGTGAAAGTTTACAAATCAAGTGTGTCTGTCACACAAAAACTTACATACACCTTGCTACATACCCCCAAGTACACTCTCCCTAATGAGACACCCGCTCCCTCCCTCCACATTCTCTTTTCTTGTCCATTTCACCAGCTTCTAACCCCCTCTACCCTCTCATCTACCCTCCAGGCAGGAGATGTCAACATAGTCTCAAGTGTCCACCTGATTCAAGAAGCTCACTCCTCACCAGCATCCCTTGCCAACCCATTGTCCAGTCCAATCCATGTCTTAAGAGTTCGCTTCAGGAATGGTTCCTGTCCTGGGGCAAGAGAAGGTCTGGGGGCCATGACCACTGGGGTCCTTCTAGTCTCAGTCAGACCATTAAGTCTGGTCTTTTTATGAAAATTTGGGGTCTGCATCCCACTGCTCTCCTGCTCCCTCAGGGGTTCTCTGCTGTGTTCCCTGTCAGGGCAGTCATCAGTGGTAGCTGGGCACCATCTAGTTCTTCTGGTCTCAGGATGATGTAGTCTCTGGTACATGTAGTCCGTTCTGTCTCTTTGACTTGTAATTACCTTGTGTCCTTGATGTTCTTCATTCTCCTTTGATTCAGGTGGGTTGAGACCAATTGATGCATCTTAGATGGCTGCTTGCTAGCGTTTAAGACCACAGATGCCACTCTCCAAAGTGGGATGCACAATGTTTTGTTAATAGATTTTATTATGCCAATTGACTTAGATGTCCGCTGAAATCATGGTCCCCAGACCCCTGCCCCTGCTACACTAACCTTGGAAGCATTCAGTTTATTCAGGAAACTTCTTTGCTTTTAGTTTAGTCCAATTGTGCTGACCTTCCCTGTATTGTGTGTGTATTCCCTTCACCTAGAGTAGTTCTTATCTACTATCGAATTAGTGAATACCCCCCTCCCCCTCCCCCCCTCTTAACCACGAAAGAATGTTTTCTTCTTAGTTTAAAATATTTCTCAAGTTCTTATAATAGTGGTCTTATACAATATTTGTCCTTTGCAACTGACTAATTTCCCTCAGCATAATGCCTTCCAGGTTCCTCAATGTTATGAAATGTTTCACAGATTCCTCACTGTTCTTTATTGATGCGTAGTATTCCATTGTGTGAATATACCATAATTTATTTATCCATTCATCCATTGGTGGTCACCTTGGTTGCTTCCATCTTTTTGCTATTGTAAAAAGTGCTGCAATGAACATGGGTGTGCGTATCTCTGTCCTGTAAAGGCTCTTATTTCTCTAGGATAGTTTCCAAGGAATGGGATTGCTATTTCTAGCTTTTTAAGGAAGAGCCAAATCGATTTCCAAAGTGGTTGTGCCTTTTACATTCCCACCAGAAGAGTGTAAGTGTTCTGGTCTCTCCACAGCCTCTCCAGTATTTACTGTGTGTTTTTTGGATTAATGTCAGCCTTGCTGGAGTGAGATGAAATCTCATTGTAGTTTTGATTTGCATTTCTCTAATGGCTAATGGTCATGAGCATTTCTTCATGTATCTGTTAGCTACCTGAATGTCTTCTTTCGTGAAGTGTCTATTCATATCTTTTGCCCATTTTTTAATTGGGTTATTTGGCTTTTCGTGGTTGAGATTTTGCAGTATCATGTAGATTTCAGAGATCAGGAGCTGATCGGAAATGTCATAGCTAAAAACTTTTTTCCCTGTTGGTAGGTAATCTTTTTACTCTTTTGGTGAAGTCTTTGGATGAGCATAGGTGTTTGATTTTTAGGAGCTCCCAGTTATCTAGTTTTTCTTCTACATTCTTTATAATGTTTTGTATACTGTTTATGCCATGTATTAGGGCTTCTAACGTTGTCCCTATTTTTTCTTCCATGATCTTCATCATTTTGGATTCTATATTAAGGTCTTTGATCCATTTTGAGCTCGTTTTTGTGCACGGAGTGAGGTGTGGGTCTTGTTTAATTTTTTTGCAGATGGATATCCAGTTATGCCAGCACCATTTGTTAAAAAGACTGTCTTTTCCCCATTTAACTGATTTGGGGCCTTTCTCAAATATCAACTGCTCATATGTGGATGGATTTATGTCTGGATTCTCAATTCTGTTCCATTGGTCCATGTATCTGTTGTCATACCAGTACCAGGCTGTTTTGACTACTGTGGCGGTATAATAGGCGCCAAAATCTGGTTGAGTAAGGCCTCCCACTTTGTTCTTCTTTTTCAGTAATGCTTTATTTATCTGGGGCCTCTTTCCCTTTCATATGAAATTGGTGATTTGTTTCTCCATCTCATTAAAGAATGTCTTTGGGATTTGGATCGTAATTGCATTAAATCCATAGATTGTTTTTGGCAGAACAAACATTTTTATAATGTTAAGTCTTCCTATCCATGAGCAAGGTACGTTTTTCCACTTATGTAGGCCTCTTTTGGTTTCTTGCAGTAGTGTTTTTTAGTTTTCTTTGTCTAAGTCTTTTACATCTCTGGTAAGATTTATTCCTATTTTATCTTTTTGGGGGCTTCTGTAAATGGCATTGATTTGGTGATTTCCTCTTCGATGTTCTTTTTGTTGGTGTAGAGGAATCCAGCTGATTTTTGTATGTTTGTCTTGTATCCCGATACTCTGCTGAACTCTTCTATTAGTTTCGGTAGTTTTCTGGAGGATTACTTGGGGCTTTCTGTGTATAAGATCATGTCATCTGCAAATGGGGATACTTTTACTTCTTCCTTGCCAATCTGGATGCCCCTTATTTCTTTATCTAGCCTAATTGCTCTGGCTAGGACCTCCAGCACAATGTTAAATAAGAGTGGTGATAAAGGGTATCCTTGTCTGGTTCCCGATCTCAAGGGGAATGCTTTCATGCTGTCTCCATTTAGGACGATGTTGGTTATTGGCTTTGTATAAATGTCCTTTATTATATTGAGGAATTGTCCTTCTATTCCTATTTTGCTGAGAGTTTTTGTGATGAATGGATATTGAACTTTGTCAAATGCCTTTTCTGCATCAATTGATTAAATCATGTAATTCTTGTCTTTTATTTATGTGATAAAATTGTTTTTCTAATGTTTAACCATCCCTGCATAACTGGTATGAATCCCACTTGGTCATGGTGTATTATTTTTTTTTTGATATGTTGTTGAATTCTATTGGCTAGAATTTTGTTGAGGATTTTTGCATCTAAGTTCATGAGGGATATAGGTCTATAATTTTCTTTTCTTGTGGCGTCTTTACCTGTTTTTGGTATCAGGGATATGGTGGCTTCATACAATGAGTTTGGTTGTATTCCGTCCTTTTCTTTGTTCAGAAATACCTTTGTAGTAGTGGTGTTAACTCTTCTCTGGAAGTTTGGTAGAACTCTGCAGTGAAGCCGTCCGGACCAGGGCTTGTTTTTGTAGGGAGTTTTTTGATTCCCTTTTCAATCTCTTCTTTTGTTATGGGTCTATTTAGATGTCCTACCTCTGTTTTTGTTAGTTTAGGTAGGTAGTGTGTTTTTAGGAATTCATCCATTTCTTCTAGGTTTTCAAATTTGTTAGAGTACAATTTTTTGTAGTAATCTGATAGGATTCTTTTAATTTATTTGGGTCTGTTTTAATATTGCCCATCTCATTTCTTATTCAGATTATTTGCTTCCTCTCCTGTTTTTCTTTTATCAGTTTGGCCAGTTGTTTATCAATTTTGTTGATTTTCTCAGAGAACTAGCTTTTGGTCTTGTTAATTCTTTCAATTGTTTTTCTGTTTTCTATTTCATTTAGTTCTGCTCTAATTTTTATTATTGTTTTCTTCTGATGCCTGAGAATTTCTTTTGTTGTTCTCTTTCTATTTGTTCAAGTTGTAGGGGTAATTCTTTGAATTGGGCTCTTTCTATTTTTTCTATGTGTGCATTTATTTATATAAATTGACCTCTGAGCACTACTTTCGCTGTGTCCCAAATGTTCTTATAGGAAGTGTTTTCGTTATCATTGGACTCTATGAGCTTCTGTATTCCATCCTTAATGTCTTCTATAATCCAGTCTTTTTTGAGCAAGTTATTGTTCAGTTTCCAAGTGTTTGATTTCATTTCCTTGCTTTTTCTGTTAGTTGATTTCCACTTTTATGGCCTTATGGTCAGAGAACATGCTTTGTAATATTTCAATGTTTTGGATTCTGCTAAGGCTTGCTTTCTGACGTAATATGTGGTCTACTCTAGAGAATGTTCCATGTGCACTAGAAAAGAAAGTATACTTGGTTGCTGTTGGGTGGAGTGTTCTCTATACGTCTATGAGGTCAGGTGGGTTCATTGAGGCATTTAGATCTTCCATGTTTTTATTGAGCTTATTTCTGGATGTCCTGTCCTTCACCGAAAGTTGTGTGTTGAATTCTCCTACTATTATTGTAAAGCTGTCTATCTCACTTTTCAGTGCTGACAGAGTTTGTTTTATGTATCTTGTAGCCCTGTCATTGGGTGCATAAATATTTAATATGGTTATATCTTCTTGGTATATTGTCCCTTTAATGATTATATTGTGTCCTTTCTTATTCTTTATGATGGATTTAAGTTTAAAGTCTATTTTGCCAGAAATTACTATTGCCACTCCTGCTCTTTTTTGATTGTTGTTTGCTTGATATATTTTTTTCTGTCCTTTGAGTTTTAGTTTGTTTGTGTCTCTACGCCTAAGGTGTGTCTCTCGTAGGCAGCATATAGACGGATTGTGTTTTTTAATCCATCCTAACACTCTGTCTCTTTATTGGTGCATTTAGTCCATTTATATTCAGCGTAATTATGGATAGGGATGAATTTAGTGCTATCATTTTGATATCTTTTTTTGTGTGTTGTTGACAGTTTCTTTTTCCCAATTGATTTTATGTGCTGAGTAGATTATCTTTGTATATTGTCCTTTCTTCATATTTGTTGTTGTTGATTGTGTTTCTGCTGAGTCTCTGTTTCTTGTATTTTATTTTGATGTGTAGGATAGTTTTTCTCCTTTGTGGTTACCTTATTATTTACCCCTGTTTTTGTAAATTTAAACCTAAATTTTGTCTTTTTGTATCACCATATCTTCCTCTCCGTATGGAAGATCTATGGCTACATTTCTTAGTCCCTCTTTGCTGTTTTCATGTTGTCTTCTTTTACGTAATAACATCACTGTTACCGTCTCCAGCAGTTTTTTTTTTTTTTTATCTTGCCTTGTCTTTTGATTTCCCTGTCTGGGTTGACTTCCGATTGCTCTGCTCTGGGTTCTAGTCTTGAGTTAATGCCTGATATTATTGATTTTCTAACCAAGGAACTGCCTTTAGTATTTCTTTTAATTTTGGTTTTTATGAATTCCTTAAACTTCTGTTTATCTGAAAATGTTCTAATTTCACCTTCATATTTAAGAGATAGTTTTACTGGGTATATGATTCTTGGCTGGCAATTTTTTTCCTTCAATTTATTATGTAAGTCATTCCATTGCCTTCTTGCCTGCATATTTTCTACTGAGTAGTCCAAGCTTATTCTTATTGGCTCTCCTTTGTAGGTGACTTTTCTTTTATCCCTAGCTGCTCTTAAAATTCTCTCTTTATCTTTGGTTTTGGCAAGTTTGGTTATAATATATTTTGGTGACTTTCTTTTAACATCTACCTTATGTGGAGTTCGATGAGCATCTTGGTTAGATATCTTCTCATCTTTTACGATATCAGGGAAGTTTTCTGCCAATAAATCTTCAACAATTCTCTGTGTATTTTCTGTTATCCCTCCCTGTTCTGGTATTTCAATCACTTGTAGGTTATTTTTCAAGATAGTGTCCCAGATGATTCTTAAGTTTTCTTCATTTTTTTAAAATTCTTTTATCTGATTTTTTCAAATATATTAGTGCCAAGTGATTTATTTTCAAATTCAGAAGTTCTGCCTTCCACTTGCTCAGTTCTGCTCCTCTGACTTTTTATTATCTACTTCTGTAATTTTATTGTTAATTTTCTGAATTTCTGATTGCTGTCTGTCTATGGATTTTTCCAGCTTATTAAATTTTTCATTATGTTCCTGAATAATCTTTTTAATTTCTTCAATTGCTTCATCCGTGTGTTCCTTAGCTTGTTCTGTGTATTGTCTCATTTCCTTCCTGATGTCTTGAAGGGTTCTGTATATTAATCTTTCATGTTCTGCCCCTGGTAATTGCAGGAATGCAGTTTCATCTAGAAGATCCCTGGATTCTTTGTTTTGAGAGCCTGTGGAGGTGATCATGACCTGTTTCTTTATGTAACTTGATATTGACTGTTGTCTCTGAGCCATTTATAAGTTATTGTATTAGTTTATTTAATGTTTGCTTACTATGTCACAGCGTCTTGCTTTGTTCTGTTTTGATATGCCAAAATGGGTTGCTTGAGTGAGCTAGCTTGATTATTTTTGCCTTTGGAAGTGTGATGGCCTGTCCTCAGAGGGCTAGAGTTGTTATCAGGTATATCAGCCTAGGATTCCATTCACTTTTCTTGTATGAATTCAGCTCAGGTGTCTAGGTAGCTGATCATCAAGTGTGTGGTACAAGATCTGTCCTACAGTCTTAAAGGCACAGGGGTGATTGGTGTAGGTACCAGTATCTGGTTGTAGCAGGGGTCACACTCTGAACAAGGCTGGAGGCTTAGAATCGTCCCCCACGTGTCTCTGAGGAAAGCATGTCCCTGTTCCCTAGAGTGTATACGTGGGTGGGTTCTGTAGATGGGCCATGGGCACCCAATGATTTAGGTTGTAAGGACTTGGACCCCTTTCATGGGTGGTTGCGTGACCTGAGTGGAGCTACCGGTCCTTAGGTCCTTGATGTGGGTAGGTGAGGACCCTGTTTAATAGGCAAAGCAATGTCAGACATCAATGATCCACGTCTCTGCCGCACAGCTGAAGAGGTTGGAGCATGCCAACAAGGGGCTATTCTGCAATAGGCCCACACAAGTCCATGCAGAGGGGAATGACACTCAAAGTCCACGGACTGTTTATGCCTGGATAGAAGCTGCTTATATTCTTAGCTCCCTCAGTTAGTGGAGCTGGCAAATTATCTTTTTCCCAATTGCAAATTTCTTCCTTCTCCCAGCCTGGAAGGATGGCTCTAGGCACTCAACAGGGCCTATCTCAAGCCCAGGGAATTCAGCCACTGAAGCCTGCTTGGGGGCAGTTAGGGGGGCAGGAGAAATTATACATAAATACTCAGCTTTTGCCGAGAGCACTGTTCTTCTCTGGTTCCGGAGGCGTGTGGCTAGCTGCTTTTCCCTGAGGAAACTGCAGCAGAACACCAGTAGCAGCCTGCCGCTGCTGCTCTGGGAATGGTGCCTGAGGGCTCCCCGCAATTCAGGTGCGGTAACTCCTCTCTGCTTCTGAACCGTCTCTTCCTCCCCTTGCCCCTCAGTTCATTTTCTAAGCTTGCCTTTGATGCTCAGGGCTCCTAGCTTGTCATAAATATACTCGTTTCACTTTTTTTTTTTGGGGGGGGTCTTTGTTGTAAAGAGGACTCGCAGGAAGCCTCTGTCTATTCTGCCATCTTGGCTCTGCCTCCTGTTAGGGGATTTTTAATCACTGATTCAATCCGTTTTTTGTTATAAATCTGTAGAGATTCTCAATTTTTTTTTCTTGAGTCAATTTTGGTAATTTTTCTGTTTCTAGGAATTTATTCATTTCATTTAGGTTGTCTAATTTGTTGCCGTACAGTTGTTCATAGTATTCTCTTATAATCCTTTTTATTTCTGTAAGGTTGATAGTAATGCCTCCACTTTCATTTGTGAATTTAGTTAAATGTGTTTTCCCTCTTTTTTATTTATTAGTCTATTTAGTGTTTTGGCTGTTTTGTATTTTCAATGACAAAATTTTGGTATTGTTCATTCCCTCCATTGTTTGTATTCTCTATTCTATTTATCTCAATTTTAATATCTATAATTTACTTCCTTCTGCTTGCTTTCGATTTAGTTTTCTTTTTCTAGTTCCTCAGTATGTAAGGTTAAGTTATTGATTTGAGAAATGATTTTTCTTAATGTAGATGTTTACTGCAACCAATTTCCACTGAACACTTTCTTTGCTTCATGCCAAAAGTTTCGGCAATTTGTATTTTTGTCTTCATTAATCTCTAAGCATTTTCTAATTCTTTTTGTGATTTCTTCTCTGACCCATTGTTAGTTAATAGTGTGTTGTTTAATTTCCACAAATTTGTGAATTTTCTGGTTTTTCTTCTCTGATTTTTAGCCTAATTTCATTGAGTTCAGAAGAGATATTTTGTATGATTTCTGTCTTCTAAAATTTATTTAGACTCTTTTGTGGTCTAATATATAATCTATCCTGGAGAACAACTCGTGTGTACTGTAGAAGAATGTGTATTCTGTGTTGTGGGGTGAAGTATTCTGTATACGTCTGTTAGGTATGTTTGGTTTATAATGTCATTGAAATACTCTATTTCCTTGTTGAGGTTACATACTTACCTAAAGGAAAACTATTTCACAAGCACCTAACTGAAGTGGATTAAACCACATTGTAACTGATGTAGGGAAAGGGAAGTACCTAACTCAAGTCCCTTCTAGATTTTGACATAAGGGAATGAAAATACCTAACTCCAGCACTCTATTACCTTCCTTTTTTCAGTTAAGGGGTAAAAAAAAAAAAAAGAAATCTGAGAAAAACTTGTGCAATTACCAGGACGGGGTGCAAACTCAATGAAATACTGAAAACTACTCATAGGAATATAGAACATTTCCTTTCCACCCACATCTTTTTTATTGTAAAAATATAGGTAACACAACATTTGCCAATTAACATTTTTCACGTGTACAATACAATTAGAACAATTGGTCAATCATGTTGTGCAACCATCACCAATATCCATTGCCATATTTTCCATACCCATAAACAGAACCTCAGGGCTAGCTAAACCCCTTTCCTCCTACCCCTGGTAACCTCTGCTAAGCTATGATCTCTACACATTTGCTTATCCTAAGTGTTTCATGTTAGTGATATCATATACAATATTTGTCTTTTGTGATTGACTCATTTCACTAAGCATGATGTTTTCAAGGTTCTTCCATGTTATGGCATGTAAAAAAAAAAAAAAAAACTAGTGCCATGTACCAGGACTTAATTTCTCTTTATGACAGAATAATATTTCATTGTACGTATATACCACATTTTGTTTATCCACTTATCTGCTGATGGACGTTTGGTTTGTTTCTACCTTTTGGCTATTTGGATTATGCTGCAATGAGCATTGGTTCATAAGTGTCTATTAGCGTCACTGTTTTAAAGTCTCTTAGGTATTATATCTAAGAGTGGTATTGCTGAATCATATGGTAGTTCTACTGTTAAATTTTTGAAGAACCTCCAAACCATTTTCCACAGTGGTTGTACCATTTTGCACTCCCATCAGAAATGGATGAGGGTTCTGATTTCTCCACTTCCGTGCTAACACATTATTTTCCTTTTTTTTTTTTACCTTAGCTGTCCTAGTGTGAGCGAAATGGTGCCCCATTGTGATTTTGATTCGTATCTCCCTAATAACTAATTGTGGAAACCCTGATTGCATAGTGGTTAAGTACTACAGCTGCTAACCAAGAGGTCAGCAGTTCGAATCTGCCAGGTGCTCCTTGAAAACTCTATAAGGAAGTTCTACTCTGTCCTATAGGGTCGCTATGAGTCAGAATTTACTCGATGGCAGCCGGTTTGTTTTTTTTCTTTTTTAATAACTAATTAGGTTGAGAATCTTTTCTTATGCTTCTCGTCCATTTGTAATCCTCTTTGGTGAAATGTCAATTCAAACTACTAGAGTTAATAAATATATTCAGCAAAGTGGTAGGATACAAAGTCAATTCACAAAAATCAGTCAGGTTTTTAATATCTCAGTAATGAACAAACAAAAAGAAAATTAAGAAAAAGTTCCGTTTACAAGAGAAGCTAAAAGAATAAAATACCTAGCAAGGAACTTAGCCAAAGAAGTGAAAGATGTGTACACAATAAACTATAAAACACTACTAAAGAAATTAAAGATAATCTATATAAATGGAAACACATTTAATACTCATGGATGAGAAATCTCAATATTGTCAAGATCAATACTACCTAAAGTAATCTATATATTCAACACAATCCTCCTCAAAATTCCAACAACCTTCTTTGTGGAAATGGAAAAGTCAATCACCGAATTTATATGGAATTTCTAAGGGCCCTGAATAGATAAAGCAATATTGAAAAAGAACAGAGTAGAATGACTCTCACAAAACATATTATAAAGCTACAGTAATCAAAACAGCCTGGTTTGGTATAATAATAGACATATACACCAACAGAATAGAAATGAGAACCCAGAGGTAACCACACGTCCATGGTCAGATAATCTACAACAGTGCTAAATCCATCAAATGGGGGAAAAACAGCCTCTTTAATAAATGGTGCTAGGACAAACTGATGTCCACACGCAAAACAATGAAGATAGGCCCACACCTCCCATCATACACAAAAACTAATTCAAAATGGATCAAAGACCTAAATGTATGACCTAAAACCATGAAATTCTTAAAAAAAAATGGCGCAGTACTGCTTCAAGACTTATTATTCCTTAACAATGAACTCTTAGACATGACATCAAATACACAGCAACAAAGACAAAATAGATATGGGATCTCAGCAAATTTAAAGGTTTCTGTACATCAAATGACTTTTTCAACAAAGAGACAACCTATAAACTGGGAGAAAATTTGGGGAACTAGATATTGGACAAGGTCCTTGAGTGGAGCAAATGGTTAAATACTCAACTACTAGCTGAAAAGTTGGTGGCTTGGACTCACCCAGAGGGCTACTGGGTCTCTGAAAGCAACAAGACAGATTACTTGGACATCTCTCTGGGGAATGCCAAGCCTTCTCCCTCCTGATACAGAGGAAAGTCTGCCTGTCTTTCCTCTGAATACCGTCTCAAGTATAAGTAACTGCCACAGAGCAGAGAAGGAAGCCTCAGGGAAAACTAGGTCAACACACAACACCACAGGTAGCTCATTGGGTGTGGGCTTTCCAACTGAAAATATGGTTGCAAAAACAGAGCAGGGGAGGGAGCAATAACTAGAGGGGGAGGACTTCACTGCCTGGTGGACCGATTGATTAGTGCATAATACCTCTCCTGAGTGAGTGCGCCATCTGGAAGATAGATGGTTCACTGCATGTTTTCTAGTTGTTTGGGAACCACTAAAAGTTGAAGAGCAAGATCTGGAATTTTCAAATCCTTACTAGAACAGGGAGTGAGAAGGAGCTATCACAGAGAGGGAGAAGAAGTGATAAGCAAGTTTCAAAAGCTCCATGTGCCTAAGAGTTCTTGCAGAAAGTAGTGTGGGGGAAAACAACAAATACTGAAGAGAACTGAGAAAGTTGACACCCTCAAAAATTTTAATGCCTGGCAAAAATTCACAAGACACACAAAGATAAGAAAAATGATGGCACATCTAAATGAACAAGATGAAGAGAGTGAAATCACATCTCTGAAGGCCCAAATAATGAACAAAATGGAAGAATATAATTAAACAATTTCAAACATAATCAAAGAACTTAGAGAAAACATAGACAAAGATCTGAAAGAAATAAAGAATACAATGCATGAGCAAAACAAAGATTTTAAAATAAAGACAGACACTCTAAAAAGAAACAAAACAGAAATATTGCAACTGATATATACAATAACTGAAATGAGAAACACAATGGAAGTATTTGACAGCAAATTTTATCAGGCAGAAGGAAGAATCAACAAATTAGAGGATAAGATATTCAGAATTACAGAGGCTGAAGAGCAATAAGAATGGAGGCTCAAGACTGCCAAACACAGTTTAATGGAACTATGGGACAACATTAACAGACCTAATATACTCATCATGGGAATTTCAGAAGGAGATGAGGGAATGGGGGTTAGAAAAAGAACATCTGAACAAATAATGACTGAAAATTTGTCAAAGGTCATTAATCTATACATCCAAGAAGCTCAAAGCACTCCAGGCAGAATAAACCCAAATAGATCTAAACTGAAACACATAATGATGCTCTCAAAAAGTAAAGGTAAAGAAGAATTCTGAAAGCAGCTAGAGAGAAGTGAACAGTCATATATAAAGGATCCTCAATAGAACTGTTGATTTTGCCTCAGAGACATTGGAGGCCAGAAGGCAATGGATGATATATTTAAAATTCCAAAAGAAAAAACAAACAAAAATGGTCAACAAAGAATATTATATCCAGTGAAACTTTATTTCAAGAATGAGGGTGAAGTTAAAACATTCCCAGGAAAACAAAAGCAGAGAGATTTTTTATCCACTAGATCAGTACTACAAAAAATACTAATGAGAGTCCTTCAGATGCAAGAGAAAAGACACTAGAAAATAATTCCAAGACATACATAAAAAGACAGATCTCTAGTAAGGTTAATTGCATGGACAAGTATAAGGACTAGTCATAAGGTATTCATGCTTGATAATTCTAATAGTTTTGGACTTCATGCTTTTAACAAAAATATATATTAAAGAGGACAAAATTATATGACCAATGAAATATAAAGATGTAATTAGTTATAATAAGAAAAAAATGTGGGGGTGGATTGTATTGGTATATATTTCTTCTTACTGAAGCTAAGTTGGTGTCAACTTACCCTAAGGTGTGATAAATGCAAGATGCCAAATGTAATATTCATGATAACCACTAAGAAAATTAAAAAAAAAAAAGTAAACAGGAAGGGAAACAAAATGGCTCACTACATTAAACCAACAAAACACATCAGTAATTACAGTGGATGTAAATGGACTAAATGCTTCAATCCAAAGGCAGAGAGTGGCAGAACGGAAAAAAAAAAAAACATGATCCAACTATATGCTGTTCACAAAAGACACACCTTAGACTCAAGGATGCCAATAGGTTAAAAGCCAAAGGATGGAAAAAAATATTCCATGCCAAAAATCACCAAAAGAGAGCTGAAGTGGCAATCTTAACATCAGATAAAGTAGGCTTTAAGTCAAAATGTGTTAGAAGAGATAAAGATGGACATTATATAGTGATAAAAGAGTCAATTAATCAAGATTTTACAAATATATATGCACCTAACACTGAAGTACCTAAATATATAAAGCAAAAAATTGATAGAATTGAAGGGAGAAACAGATAGCACTACAAAAATAGTTGGAAACTTCAATGTACCACTTTTAAAATTGGACAAAACATGTAGAAAGAAGATCTACAAGGAACAGAGAATTTTAATGACACCATAAACCAACTAGACATAACAGAACTATATAGAACACTCCATCTAAAAATAGGACAATATACATTCTACTCCAGTGAACATGAATCATTCTCTAGGATAGAACACATGTTAGGTCACAAAGCAAGTTTTGATAAATTTTAGAAGATTGAAATCATGCAAAATATTTTCTCTGATCACTACAGAGTGAAGCTAGAAATCAATAACAGAAAAAAAGGAAAGTACACAAATGGAAATTAAACAACACACTATTAAACTACCAACAGATCAAGGAAGAAATCAAAAGAGAAATCAGAAATTTCTTAGAATCAAATGAAAATCAAAGCACAACATACCAAAATTTATAGGATGCAGTGAAGGCAGCACTCAGAAACTTACAGCAATAAATGTCTACATGAAAAAAGAAGAAAAATTTCAAATCAACAGCCTGAATTAACAACTCCAGGAACTAGAAAGAGAAGAGCAAACTAAGCCTAAACCTACCAGAAGAAAGGAAATCACAAAGATCAGACCAGGAATAAATAAAAATGAAAACAGAAAAACAGTAGAATCAATAAAACCAGAAGTTGATTATTTGAAAAGAATCATAAAATCCACAAACCTTTTCTAGACTGACAAAGAGAAAATATGCAAACAACCAAAACAAAAAACAAAAGACGTGACATTACAAATGGCCCAATAGAAATAAGGAGAATTATGACAGAATATTATGAACAACTGTATGGCAATAAACTGGACCACCTAGATGAAAATGACACATTCTTAGAAGCACTTAACCTACTCGATCTGACCCAAGTGGAAATAGAAAGTCTCAACAGACTCATAACAAGTGAAGAGATTGAATCAGTGATCAAAATCCTCCCCCAAACAACAAGAAAAGACCTGGACCAGATGGCTTCATTGGGGAATTCTATCGAACATTTAGAGAAGAATTGACACCAATACTGACTAAACACTTCCAAAAGATAGAGAAAAAAGGAATACTTTATAATTCATTCTGTGAAGTAAACATAACCCTGATAGCAAAGCCAGATGCCACAAGAAAACTACAGGCCAATATCTCTATAAATAAAAAAACCAAAAACCAAACCCGTTGCCCTACAGACATAAAAATTCTCAACAAAATACTAGCAAACAGAATCCAATAGCACATTAAGAGTCATCCACCATGACCAAGTGGGATTTATTCCAGGAATTCAGGGATGGTTCAACATTAGAAAAATCAATCAACGTTATACAGCACATCAACAGAAGAAAGAAAAGAACCACATGATCATATGATTGGCATTATAGACCAAACAAAAAATGAACATATCTTAAAAGTAGGAAATATAAAGGCCAGAAGGAAGATGCACAACATTTTTCAAGTGTGCTGAAAGAAAGGATATGGAATGTGTGGCTAATTGCCTCCATGAACAACTGCCTCCTTTGTCATGAGACCAGAAGAACTGGATGGTTCCAGGCTGCTATTACTGAACATTTTGAACAAAGGTTCCAAAGAAGAATTCTGATCACAAGGGGGAAAATGCAGAACAGAATTTAAAATTCTCATGAATCCCAGATTTTCTGGAGCCAAGGGGGCTGGTTGAAGCCCTGAAACCATTGCCCTGAGATAATCGTTAAAACTTACACCGAAAATATCCCCCAAAATCTTCTTAAAACCAAAGTTTAGCTTAAATAGTAAAAAAAAAAAAAAATCTGCCTTGAGCATTATGCTCTTTTAAGAACTATCTATATGGGATCAAATTAACAATAGCAACTCGAAAGATTGAATAGGAAGCTTAGGGGGCAGTAAGTTTATGTTAATGAGGTGGGAACAACTAAGAAAAGGAGGGTGAGAATGGTTGCACACCTCAAAGAATGTGATAAATGTCACTGAATTGTATGTGTAGAAATGGTTGAATAGGTGCACGTCTTGCTGTATATATTCTCAACAACAACAAAATAAATTTAAAAAATAAAAACATTTTAAAAATTAAAAAGAAAAGAATGGTCAAATCAGAATCCTATATCCTGCAAAAATCTCCTTTATGAGTAAAGGGGAAAGTAAGTCGTCACTGGCAGCACAGTTGTTAAGTGCTCAGCTGCTAACTGAAAAGTCTGTGGTTAGAACCCACCAGCCGCTCTGGAGGAGAAAGTTGTGGCATTGGCTTCCGTGAAGATTTACAATCTTAGAAACCCTGTGGCACAGTCCTAATCTGTCCCATAAGGAGTTGGAATCGACTTTACGGTAGTGGGTTTAAATCATTTTCAGACCTACTGTTAAAGAATGGATAAAGAAAGGAAATGGTAAAAAAAGAGCATTGGAACATCAAGAAGGAAGAAAGAACACAGTAAGCAAAACTATGGGTAATTACAGTAGACGTTCCTTCTCCTCTTGACAGTAGACGTTCTTTCTCCTCTTGATGGTAGAAGAAAATTAAAGACAATTTTACTACAAATGGGGGAGGATAAGGATACGTGGGAATAAAAGGAGGTAAGGGTACTAAACCTGAGCCAATAAAATGTTGACACCTGTAGTCTTTGATAAATTATGTACCCTGAACCCAGAACCCAGTGCCGTCAAGTCGATTCTGACTCATAGCGACCCTATAGGACAGAGTAGAACTGCCCCATAGAGTTTCCAAGGAGCGCCTGGCAGATTCGAACTGCTGACCATTTGGTTAGCAGCCGTAGCACTTAACCACTACGCACCAGGGTTTCCAAAATTATGTACAGTGTATATAAATTTTATACATAATCACTAAAAGAGTTATACAAAGGTATATATTAACGAACACTATGTTGTTGTTGTTAGGTGCCATCAAGTCAGTTCTAATTCATAGCAACACTATGCACAACAAAACAAAACACTGCACAGCCCTGCGCCATCTTCACAATCCTTGGTTATGCTTGAGCCCAGTGTTTTGGCCACTGTGTTAACCCATCTCATTGAGGGTCCACCTCTTTTTCACTGACCCTCTACTTTACCAAGCATCATGTACTTCTCCAGGGACTGATCTCTCCTGATAACACGTCCAAAGTATTAGAGACAGTCTTTCTACATCTGCTTCCAAGGAGCATTCTGGCTGTACTTCTTCCAAGACAGGTTTGTTTGTTCATTTGGCAGTCTATGGAATATTCAATATTCTTCACCAACACCATAATTTAAAAACGTCAATTCTTCTTCAGTCTTCCTTATTCATCGTCCAGTTTTCACATGCATATGAGGCAACAGAAAATACCATGGCATGGGTCAGGCACACCTTAGTCTTCAAGGTGACATCTTTGCTTTTCAACACTTTAAAGTGGTCTTTTGCAACAGATCTGCCCAATGCAATGTGTCCTTTCATTTCTTGACTACTGCTTTCTTTGGTGTAGATTGTCGATCCAAGTAAAATGAAATCCTTGACAACTTCAATCTTTTCTCCATTTATTATGATGTTCCTTATTGGTCCATTTGTAAGGAGTTTTGTTTTCTTTATGTTGATGTGTAATCCATACTGAAGGCTTTGATCTTCATCAGTAGGTGCTTCAAGTCCTCTTCATTTTCAACAAGCAAGGTTGTGTCACCTGCATAACAAAAGTTGTTAATGAGTATTCGTCCAATCCTAACATCACGTTCTTCTTCACATAGTCCAGCTTCTCCGATTATTTGCTCAGCGTACAGATTGAATAAGTATGGTGAAAGGATACAACCCTGATGCACACCTTGCCTGACTTTGGACGACCGCCTCTTGATCTATGTACAGTTCCTCATGAGCACAATTAAGTGTTCTGGAATTCCCATTCTTCACAAAGTTATCCATAATTTGTTATGATCCACACAGTCTAATGCCTTTCTACAGACAATAAAACACAGGTAAACATCTTTCTGGTATTCTCTGTTTTCAGCCAGGATCCATCCGACATCAAAAATGATATCCCTCATTCCACGTCTTCTTCTGAATCTGGCTTGAATTTCTGGCATTCTTCCTGTGTATGTACTGCTATAGGGTCGCTATGAGTCAGTATCGACTTGACGGCACTGGGTTTGGGTATGCACTGCTGCAGCTGCTTTTGAATGATCTTCAGCAAAAATTTACTTCCTAGCGGGCTGGGAATATTAATGATACTGTTTGATAATTTCAGCATTTTGTTGGATCATCTTTCTTTGGAATGGTTACAAATATGGATCTCTTCCAGTAGGTTGGCCAGGTAGCTGTCTTCCATATTTTTTGGCATAGAGGAGTGAGCACGTCCAACACTGTACCTGTTTGTTGCAACATCTGAAATTCGTATTTCACCAGCTCCTGGAGTCTTGTTTTTCTCCAATGCCTTCAGTGCAGGTTGGACCTCTTCCTTCAGTACCATCAATTCCTGATCATATGCTACCTCCTGAAGTGATTGGACGTTGACCAATTCTTTTTGGTATAGTGACTCTGTGTATTCCTTCCATTATCTTTTGATGCTTCCTGCATCGTTTAATATTTTCCCTGTAGAATCCTTCAGTATTGCAACTCAAGGCTCAAATTCTTTCTTCAGTTCTTTTAGCTTGAGAAATGCTGAGCATGTTCTTCCCTTTTGGTTTTCTAACTCCAGGTCTTTGCACATTATTATAATACTTTATTTTGTTTTCTCAAGCCTCCCTTTGAAATCTTCTGTTCAGCTCTTTTACTTTATCATTTCTTCCTTTCTCTTTAGCTACTCTGTGTTCAAAAGCAACTTTCACAAACTCTCTGACATCCATTTTGGTCTTTCCTGTCTTTTTAATAACCTCTTCCTTTCTTCATGTATGATGTCCTTGATGTCATTCCACAACTCATCTGGTTTTTGGTCATTAGTGCTCAATGTATCAAATCTATTCTTGAGATGGTCTCTAAATTCAGGTGGGATATTCTCCAGGTTGTACTTTGGCTCTAGTGAACTTGTTTTAATTTTCTTCAGCTTCAATTTGAGCTTGCATATGAGCAATTAATGGTCTGTTCAGCAGTCAGCCCCTGGTCTTGTTCTGACTGATAATATTGAATTTTCCATCATCTCCACAGATATAATTGATCTGATTCCTGCGTATTCCATCCATCAAGGTCCATGTGTATTGTCACCATTTATGGTGTTGAATAAAGGTATTTACAATGAAGAAGTCACTGGTCTTGCAAAATTCTATCATGCAGTCTCCTGCACTGTTTCTATCACCAAGGCCATGTTTTCCAACTACCAGTCCTCCTTTGTTTCCAGCTTTCACATTCCAATCACCAGTAATTATCAATGCATCCTGGTTACATGTTCGATCAATTTCAGACTGCAGAAGTTGGCAAAACTCATCAATTTCTTCATCTTTGTCCTTATTGGTTGGTGCGTAAATTTCCGTGCAGGTGTATGGATATTTTCCTATCACCAACAGCATTCTACTTCAGGGCAGAACTTGAAATGTTCTTTTTGATAATGAATGCAACCCCATTCCTCTTGAAGTTGTCATTCCTGGCATAGTAGACCATATGGTTGCCTGATTCAAAATGGCCTATACCAGTCCTCTTCAGCTCTCTAATGCCTGGGATATCTATCTTTGTGGGTTCCATTTCATTTTTGACGACTTCCAATTTAGGTAGATTCTTGCTTCCTACATTCCAAGTTCTGATTATTAATGGGTATTTGCTGCTGTTTCTTTTCATTTTGAGTCATGCCACATCAGCAAATGAAGATCCCAAAAGCTTGACTCTGTCCGCATCACTAAAGTGGACTCTACTTTGAGGAAGCAGCTTTTCCTCAGTCATCTTTTGAGTGCCTTCCTACCTGACAGGCTCATCTTCCAGCACTATATAAGGCAATAATCCACTGGTACTCACAAGGTTTTCACTGGCTAATTCTTTTCTTAAGTAGGCCATTACGTCCTTCTTTCTTGTCTGTCTTAGTCTGGAAACTCAGTTGAAACCTGTCCACCATGAGTGACCCTACTGGTACTTGAATACTGGTGGCATAGCTTCCAGCATCACAGCAACATGCAAGCCCCCATAGTATGTCAAACTGACGGATGTGTGGGGGTAAACAGTGTATTATTCAAAAATTAAATTAAAGAAAGCAGGGGTAGTTTTATTAATATCAGACAAAGTAGACTTCTGAGCAAAGAAACCAGAGATAAAGAATGTTGTTATATAATGATGTGTCTGTGTACCAAGAAGACCTAACAATCCTAAATGAGTATGCAACAAATAACATATCTAAAAAATGTGAATAAAGAGTGATAGAACTGAATGGAGAGGTAGACAAATACACAATTATAGATGTAGACTTCAGCAACTCTTTCCAAACAATTTATAGTACAACTACACAGAAAATCAACAAGGATAGAGAAGAATTCAACAACACTGTCGCCAACAGGAGCTAATCAGTATTGAAGGAACAGTTCACAAAACAAGAAAAGGATACACATTATTTTCAATTGATCACATATCAAATACCAAGATTGACTATATCCTGGGCCATGAAACATACCTCAACAAATTTAAAATTAAACTAGATTAAATACCAGAACGATAACGGGACTATCACTAAACACTTGAAAACTAAACACACTGTTAAATCCATGGCTAAATGAGGGAGCCCAAAGGAAAATAAGAAAATAATTTAAACTAATTAAAAATACAACATCTCAAAATTTATAGGATGTAGCAAGATTGATGCTGAGAAGCAAATTTATACCACTGAGTGCATACATTAATGTGATGGTTAATTTTATTTCTCAACATGGCTAGGCTATGGCTCCTAGTTGTTAGGTCAAATACTAGTCTAGTTGAGGGTTTGTAATGCAATCATTATGTAATGTAATGTAAATTGCAATGTAATTACCTTCCATAATAAAATCTAATGTACCATGCCCCTTTGCTGAATTCACTTATAAAGTCTAGTAGCATTCCTGTGAATTATTTGGGGGCTCTGTATATACAATCACATCATAAGCAAAAAGGAATAATTTTGCTTCTTCCTTTCCAATTTGGATACCTTTATTTATTTTCCTTGCCTAATTGCTCTGGCTAGGATTTCCGGTGTAATATTAAATGGCAGTGGTTTGCCATCCAAGTACTAACCAGGCCAGACCCTGCTTTGATAAAAGGGCAATTATTGTATGACCTCACTCATATAAACAGACAAGAAAAGGCAGATTTATAAAGAACAAAGTTTATTAGTGGTTACCAGAGGTGGGAGAGAGAGGGGAAAGAAGTTAACAGTGATGGAAAAATCACATTAAATAATGGTAGGGTTGCAAAGCTGATTATTGTAACTGCTGTCAATAAGTCGTACAACCGTTAAAGCTGAATTGGCAAAAGTTATGTGATAGATGTATTTGCAACAACTACAAAAAAAAAAAAGAGTAGCTGTTGAGGCTGCTTATGTACAACCAAGAACCTTATGGGATTTGGTTCCTTGGTTTGAAAGTTTAGGGTTATGTTTCCATGGAATACCCCAGTTAACTGGCTTAATAACATGTTTAGTGCTTCTTTTCTACCTCCTAGTACGTTGAGCAGTGCTTGAGGTCTTAAAAGCTTGCAAGCATCCATCCAAGGCATAATAATTGATCTCTGTTTACCTAGAGCAACAGAAGAAGAAGGAGAGTCAGGAATAGGAGGAGGAAATGGAATGTGTGCCTAATTGCCTCCATGAACTACTGCCACCTTTGCAATGAGATCAGAAGAACTAGGTGGTGTCCAGCTACCATTACTGAATGTTTTGATCAAACATTATATAGAGGAATCCTGATTACAAAGGGGGAAATGCAGAGCAGAATTTCAGATTCTTATGGACTTCAGACTTTATGGAGCTAAGGAGGCTGGATGAATCCCTGAAATTTTTGTCCTGAGATAACCTTTAAGCACTGACCCAAAAAATATCCCCTGAAGTCTTCTTAAGATCAAACAATGGTTTAGCTTAAATAGTAAAAAATGTCTGCCTTGAATATTATACACATTTAAGAATTATCTATATGGGATCGAATTGACAACAGCAACTCAAAAGATTAGATAGGAACCCTAAGGGCCAGTGAGTTTATGTTAATGGGGAGGAGCAACTCAGAAAAGGAAAGTGAGAATGGTTGCACAAATTGAAAAATGTAATAAACGTTACTGAATTGTACATGTAGAAAAGGTTGAATTGGTGTATGTTTTGCTGTTTTTATTCTCAACAACAGCAACAAAAAGAAATAAATTAAAAAAAAATAATGGTGGTGATAGCAGACATCCTTCTCTTGTTCCTGATTTTAAAGAGAAATCTGTTAGTCTTTCTCCACTGAGTATGATGTTAGCTGTGTGTTTTCCATAAATGACCTTTATCAATCTGATGATTGAGGAATTTCCCTTCTATTCTTGTCTTGATGGGCTTTTTTTATTAAAGGGTTTTGAATTTTTTTAAATGGTGCATCTGCCTCATTTGAGATGATCATGTGTTTCTTTTCCTTTGTTCTGTTAATGTGATATATTACATAGATTTATTTTTCTAATGTTGAACCACCCTTACATTTTTGACATACATGCCACTTGATCATGGTGTATGATTCTTTTAAAATGCTTTTGGATTCGATTTCCTAGTATTTTGTTTAGGAGGTTTGAAATCTATATTCATAAGTGATATTGGTCTGTAGTTTTCTTGTTGTCTTTGTCTGGCTTTAGCATCAGAGTAACGCTAGCCTCATACAATGAGATAGGAAGTGCTTCCTCCTTTTCTATTTTTTTGGAAAAGTCTAAGGATTGGGGTAACATCTTCTATGAATGTTTAGTTAAAAAAAAAAGTCGCCAGTGAAGCTATCTAGTCCAGGACTTTTCTTTGTTGGGAGGTTTTTGATTATGGATTTGATTTCTTCACTTGTTATGGGTATGTTGAAAAAAAATTTTTTGAGTCAATGTAGGATGTTTATGAGTTTTAGTAATTTGTTCATTTAATCTAGTCTATCAAATTTATTGGTCTACAATTGCTCATAATCTTCCCTTATAATCATTTTTATTTCCTATAGGGTTGTTTATAATGTTCCCACTTTCATTTCTGATTTAGTTATTTCCATCTTATCTCTTATTCTTTATTAGTCTAGCTAGAGGTTTATTAATTTTACTGATCTTTTAATACAAACAACTTCTGGATTTATCAATTCAATTTTTTTTTCTATTCTTTATTTCATTTATCTCCACTCTAATCTTTCTTATTTCCTTCCTTCTGGTAGCTTTGGAAAACCTGGTAGCATATTGGTTAAGAGTTCGGCTGCTAATCAAAAGGTCAGCAGTTCAGATCCATCAGGCACTCCTTGGAAACCCTATGGAGCAGTTCTGTTCTGTCCTATATGGTCACTATGAGTCGGAATCTACTCGACGGCAAAAGGTTTGGGTTTTGGTGGTAGCTTTGGGCTTGGTTTGCTCTTTTTTTTTCTGGCTTCTCAAATTCTAGAATTAGATGATTGATTTCAGATCCTCTTTTTGGATGTAGGTGTTTACCACTATGAATCCCCCTGAGCACTTCCTTCACTGCATTCCATAAGTTTTGATGTGTTGTGCTTTTATTTTCATTTGAGTCTAAGTACTTTCTGATTTCTATCTCGATTTCTTCTTTGACCCATTGATTGCTCAGTGTTTTTGTTAGGTGCCTTCAAGTCGATTCTGATTCAAAGCAACCCTGTATACAACAGAACTAAACCTGCCTAGCCCTGAGACATCCTCACAATTGTTGTTATATTTGAGCCCATTGTTGCAGCCACTGTGCCACTCCATCTCATTTAGGATAAGTGAAATGAAATCTTGACATCCTTGCTTCTAAGGAACTTTCTGGCTGTATTTCTTCCAAGATAGGCTTGTTCATTCTTCTAGCAGTCCATTGTATATTCAATACTCTTCACCAACACCAAAATTCAAAGGCGTCGATTCTTCTTTGGTCTTCCTTATTCATTGTCCAGCTTTCACATGCATATGAGGCGATTGAAAATACCTAATTCTGTTGGATGATACTTTAAATGAAATTTTTAAAACATTTTCTTACTTATTTTTATTACTAGTATAAAGAAATAAAATTAGTTATTGTACATTGATTTTGTATCCTGCAACTTTACTAAATTTCTTTAGTAATTCTAGTATATATATGTATAAACCAAACCAAACCCAGTGAGAACAGATAGAAGTACCTATAAAAACCAAAACCAAATCCAGTGCCGTCGAGTCGATTCCAACTCATAGCGACCCTATAGGACAGAGTAGAACTGCCTTATAGAGTTATTTATAAATACCTTAAGGTTTGCTAAAAAGTGTTTTATGTCATCTGCAAATATAAAAAAAAAATTATTTCCTGCTCTCCCAACTGGATGCCTTAATTTTGTTGTACTACTTCATGTATTAAAACCACTAGTACAGTCTTGAATAGAATTGATGAAAACTGACAACTTTACATATTTATTTTCTGGTCTTTGTGAGAAAGCACTCAGTGTTTCATCACTAAGAATCATGTCAATTGTAGGTTTCTTATAAATGACCTTTATCAAATTAAATCATTTTCTTTCTCTTCAGGAACAAATACTGAATTTCATCAAAAGCTTTTTATGCATCTACTGAGAATCATGGTGTAGTTATTGTCCTTTATTTTCTTAATACCCATTGCCTTTGGGTCAATTCCTACTCATAGTGACCCTGTGGGACAGAGCAGAACTGCCCCCATAGGGTTTCCAAGGAGAAGCTGGTGGATTCCAACTGCCAACTTTTGATTAACAGCAGAGCTCTTCACCACTGTGCCACCAGGGCTTCATTTTCTTAATATCGCGTATTATATTTATTGTCTTATGTTAAACCAACTTTGCATCCCTGGCATAAATCTTACTTGGCTATGACCTATAATTCTTTTTATATATTGTTGGGTTCACTATGCTAATATTTTATTGAGTATTGTTCTGTCTATGTTTATGAGTTGTATTGGTTTGTACTATTCTTTTCTTGTGATGTCTTTTTCTGGCCTTGAAATGAGAGTAAATTTAACCTTAAAAAATAAGTTGAGAATTATTCTATTCTTTATTTTTCTGAAAGACTTTGTGTAGGATTGGCATTATTTATTTTTAAATATTTTATAGAATTCATCAATGAATCCATCTCGACCTTGGATTTTTTATGTGTGGGGGAGATTTTCCAATTTCTAATTCAGTTCCTTTACTTGTTATAAATCTATTGGATTTTGTATTTCTTCTTGAGTTATTTGTAGTCATTTTTATTTTTCCTCAGAATTTGTCCATTTCATGTGTCTACACATTTGGCATAGAATAGTTTATAACATTACCTTATATCTCTTTTAATTTCTGTTTGGTCAATACTAATGTCCTGTCTCTCATTCCTGATTTTGAGAATTTGTGTCGTATCTCTTCTTTGTTAGTTTAGATAAAGGTTTTAAATTCTGTTGACCTTTTTAAAGGAACAAGTCTTGGTTACATTGGTTTTATCTATTGTATTTCTGTTTTTTTTTTTATTGTGTTTTAAGTGAAAGTTTACAATAGAAATTAGGTTCTCATACAAAAACTTATACACACATTGTTATGTGACACTAGTTGCTCTCCCTACAATGTGATAGCACACTCCTTCTCTCCGCCCTGTATTTCCCTCCTCCATTTAACCAGCTCCTGTCCCCCTCTGCCTTCTCATCCTTCCTCCAGACAGGAGCTGCCCACTTAGTCTCATGTGTCTACTTGAGCTAAGAAACACATGCCTCACCAGTATCATTTTATGTCTTATAGTCCAGTCTAATCTTTGTCCAAAAGTTGGCTTCAAGAATGGTTTTAGTTTTGGGCTAACAGAGGATCCAGGGCCCATGACCTCTTGGGTCCCTGAAGTCTCAGTCAGACCATTAAGTCTGGTCTTTCTACTAGAATCTGAGGTCTGCACCCCACTTTTCTTCTATTCCATCAGGGATTATCTGTTGTGTTCTCTGTCAGGGCAGTCATCGGTGGTAGCAGGGCACCATCTAATTTTTCCAGTCTCAGGCTGATGGAGTCTCTGGTTTATGTGACCCTTTCTTTCTCTTGGGTTCATATTTTCCTTGTATCTTTGGTATTCTTCATTCTTTTTTGCTCCAGGTGGGTTGAGACCAATTGATGCATCTTAGATGGCCGATTGCTAGCTTTTAAGACCCCAGACACCACTCACCAAAGTGAGATGCAGAACATTTTCTTAAATCACTTTGTTATGCCAATTGACCTAGATGTCCCCTGAAATCTTGGTTCCCAGACTCCCACCCCTGCTACTCTGTCCCCCAAAGTGTTTGGTTGTATTTAGGAAACTTCTTAGCTTTTGGATTAATCCAGTTGTGCTGACTTCCCCTGTATTGTGTGTTTTCCTTCCCTCCACCTAAAATAATCCCTGTCTACTAGCTAGTAAATACCCCTCTCTCTCCCTCCCTCCCCACCCTCATAACCATCAAAGAATATTTTCTTCTGCGTTTAAACCTTTTCTTGAGTTCTTATAATAGTGATCTCATACAATATTTGTCCTTTTGCCACTGACTAATTTCACTCAGCATAATGCCTTCCAGATTCCTCCACGTTATGTGATGTTTCATGGATTCACCATTGTTCTTCATTGTTGCATAGTATTCCATTGTGTGAATATGCCATAATTTGTTTATCCATTCTTCCTTTGATGGGCACCTTGGTTATTCCCATATTTTTGCTATTGTAAACAGGGCTACATAGATGAGAATATATGTATTAATGTGAAGGCTTTTATTTCTCTAGGATATATTCCAAGGAGTGGGATTGCCGAATCATATGGTAGTTCTATTTCTAGCTTTCTAAAGAAGCACCAAATTGATTTCCAAAGTGGTTGTATGATTTTACATTCCCACCAGCAGTTCCAGTCTCTCCACAATCTCTCCAACATTTAATAGTTTGTTTTTTCTTGGATTAATGCCGGCTTTGTTGGGTTGATATGGCATCTCGTTGTAGTTTTGATTTGCATTTATCTAATGGCTAATCATTGTGAGTGTATTTCTGTTTTTTATTTCTTTGTTTTCTCCTTGGATATTTATTACTTGCTTTTTTTCTGCTTCTTTGAGTTTACCTCACTCATTGTTTTTAATTTCTGAAAGTGGAAGTTTAGATCATTTGTTTAAGATCTATCTTCTTTTCTAATATAGGCGTTGAAAGTCACAAATTCCTACCTAAGTACAACTTTATCTAAGGATTTCTGGTGGCACAATGGTTAAGCACTTGAATGCTAACTGAAAGGTTGGTAGTTGGAACCAACAAGCTGCTCCATGGAAGAAAAAATCTTACCATCTGCTCATGTAAAGATTAAAAAAAAAAATTATAGCCTAGGAAATCCTCTGGGTCAGTTCTACTCTGTCATAAAATGTCTCTATGAGCTGGAGTCAACTCAATGGCACACAACAACAAGAAAAAAACACAGCTTTACCTGCATCCCATAAATTTTCACATTTTATGTAATAGTTTTCATTCAGTTCAAAATATTTCTAATTTTCCTTGTGATTCCCTTTTCGGCCTGTTGGTTTTTAGAAGTTTATCTTTTAATTTCCAAATATTTGGGGGATTTTCCAAATTTCTTTCTTAAGCTGAGTTCTATTTTAATTTCCTGGTTGCTATGGATTGAATTATGTCCTTCAGAAATATGTGTTGTCAATCCTAACCACTATACCTGTGGTTTTAATCCCATTTGGCAATGGGATTTCTTTGTTTTGTCAGTGAGGCTGTATTCATGTGTGATGTGTCTTAAATCAACCTCTTTTGAGATTTAAAAGAGCAGATTAATCAAGCAAGCAATTACAAAATGGAGGGGAGACTACATGACACATGACCACCCAGGAACCCAGGAGCAGAAGCTGAAAAGAATCAAGGATGTCCCACCAGAGCCAATACAGAAAGAAAGCCTTCCCTTTCAGATGGTGTCCTGAATTTGGACTTCTAGCCTCCTAAACTGTGAGAAAATAAATTTGTTTGTTGAATCCTCCTAATTGTGGTATTTCTGTTATAGCAACACTAGATAACTAAGACAGAATTTGGTACCAGAGAGTGGGGTTCTGCTTTAATAAATACCTAAAATGTGGTAGTCTTTTTGGAATTGGGTAAAGGGTGGAGGCTGAAATAGTTTCATGGTGCCTAATAGTAAAAGCTTTCAATATCTTCTTCTTTGGCACTACTGGTTGGTGCATAAATTTGAAAGTGTCTTATTAATTGGTCTTCCGTGTAGGCGTATAGATATTATCCTATCACTGACAGATTTGTACTTCAGAATAGATCTTGAATTTTTTTTTTTTTATATAACGAATGCAATGCCATTCCTCTTCAATTTGTCATTCCTGGCATAGTAGATCATCAGTGCTCCTATGAAAGTTCAAGTTGAAGCTTAAAAAAATTAGGACAAGTCCAGGGGAGCCAACATATAACCTTGAGTATATTCCACCTGAATTTAGAGACCATCTCAAGAATAGATTTGATACCTTGAACACTAGTGATCAAAGACCAGATGAGTTGTAGAATGACATCAAGGGCATCTTACATGAAGAAGACAAGAAGTGATTAAAAATACAGGAAAGAAAGAAAAGACCAAAATGGGTGTCAGAAGAGACTCTGAAACTTGTTCTTGAATGTAGAATAGCTAAACTGAAAGGAAGAAATGATGAAGCAAAAGAGCTGAACAGAAGATTCCAAAGGGTGGCTCGAGAAGACAAAGTATTATAATGAAATGTGCAAAGATCTAGAGTTAGAAAACCAAGAGGGCAGAACATGTTCAGCATTTTTCAAGCTGAAAGAAGTGAAGAGAAAATTCAAGGCTTGAGTTGCAATACTGAAGGATTCTATGGGGAAAATATTAAATGATGTAGAAAGCATCAAAAGAAGATGAAAAGAATATACACAGTCACTCTACCAAAAAGAATTGGTAGATGTTCAACAATTTCAGGATGTAATATATGATCAAGAACTGATGGTACTGAAGGAAGACGTTAAAGATGCACTGAAGGCATTGGAAAAGGCAAGGCTCCAGGAATTGATTTTTATATCAATTGAGATGTTTCAAGAAACTGATGCAGCAATGGAGGTGCTCAGTTGTCTAGGTCAAGAAATTTGGAAGACAGCTATCTGGCCAACCAACTGGAAGAGGTCTATACTTGTGACCATTCCAAAGAAAGGTGATCCAGAAGAATGCTGAAATTATCAAAGAATATCATAAACAAGTAAAATTTTGCTGAAGTTCCTTCAAAAGTAGCTGCAGCAGTACATCGACAGGGAACTGCCAGGAATTCAAGCCGGATTCAGAAGAGGATGTGGAATGAGGGATATCATTGCTGATATTAGATGGATTCTGGCTGAAAGCAGAGAATACCAGAAAGATGTTTACTTGTGTTTTGTTGACTGTGGAAAGTCATTGGACTGTATTGATCATAAAAAATTATGGACACCATTGCAAAGAATCGGAATTCCAGAACACTTAATTGTGCTCGTGTGGAACCTGTACATAGAACAAGAGGCAGTTGTTCTAACAGAACAAGAGGATACTGCATAGTTTAAAATCAAAAAGTTGTGCATCTGGCTTTTATCCTTTCACCATACTTATTCAATATGTATGCTGAGCAAATCCAAGAAGCTGCACCATATGAACAAGAAAGAGGCATCAAGGTTGGAGGAAGGTTCATTAACAACCTGAGATATGCACATAATGCAGCCTTGCTTGCCAAAAGTGAAGAGAATTTGAAGCACTTATTGAAGACCACAGCCTTCAGTATAGATTACACCTTAACATAAAGAAAACAAAAATCCTCATAACTGGACCAATAAGCAACATCCTGATAAATGGAGAAAAGATCGTAGTTGTCAGTGATTTTATTTTACTTGGATCCACAGTCATCATACATGGAAGCAGCAGTCAAGACATCAAAAGATGCATTGCATTGGGCAAATCTGCTGCAAAAGACTTCTTTAAAGTGTTGAAAAGCAAAGATGTCACCTTGAGGACTAAGGTGTGTCTGACCCAAGCCACGGTGTTTTCAATCGCCTCCTATGCATGGGAAAGCTGGACGGTGAATAAGGAAGACAGAAGAATTGATGCCTTTGAATTGTGGTGTTGAAGAAGAATATTGAATATACTATGAGCTGCCAAAAGAATGAACAAATCTGTCTTGGAAGAAGTACAACCAAATTGTTCTTTAGAAACAAGGATGGCAAGACTACATCTCACATACTTTGGACATGTTGTCACTTGGAGGGATCAGTCCCTGCAGAAGGACATCATGCTTGGTAAAGTAGAGGGTAAGGGAAAAAGAGGAAGACCCTCAGTCAGATGGTTTGACACAGTAGATGCAACAATGGGCTGAAGCATAACAGCAATCGTGAGGATGGCACAGGACCAGGCAGTGTATCGTTCTGTTGTACTTGGGGTTGCTATGAATTGGAACCAACTCGATGGCACCTAACACCAAGAACAACAAAGGTGCTACTGCCTTTGGAGGTCTCTGATTCAAAAACTATCTTGCTTCAGAATTTTGCCTAAATGCACATAAGACCCACTCCTTCCTCCCCTTCCCTGGAGTTTTTCATGTCCTCTTCCCCTTCGTATGGCTCCCTGTACCACTTGCCTCTGGAAAACCTCATGCTGTGGAAGACTACCCCTATTTGCAGCTGTCAGTGCCAGTGGCCCCAATAAATACCTTGTGCAATGCTATATCATGGTCATATCTTTTTTTCTTAATCAGCTTCAATTCCCTCAAATTCACTACAGTATATATATAAAGTATTGTTTGAAAATTGTTGCATTAAAGAAATATCCTTCTGGTGGTTTCTTTTGTTGTGAGATATGATCATTCATAATCACTTAAGTGGCATATGCATATTATTACTATTATTATGGCTCTTAAGTCTAAATATCTGTTCCTAGTGAACCAGGTAGTGTTCTGAAAGGCAAAACTAAAGGCAGGATAAAAAAAAAAAAAAGGCAGGATAGCCTCATTAAATAAGAAAAAAAAATAGTGTTACTGCAAATACTTCTGCTCTGTGTTTATTAAGACCTTAAAGAAAAAAAAAGTTTTATCAGGTTACTCCTTACAAAACTGACGTTATTCATTCCTCTAAATTTTAACTACCTCGGAATATTTGATAGTGTTTCTGCCTTAAAAATACGTTCCTGTTGAATTGATTCTTACTCATAACGATCCTATAGGGCAGAGTAGAACTGTCCCACAGGGTTTCCAAGGAGTGGCTGGTGGATTTGAAATGCCGACCTTTCGATTAGCAGCCAAGCTCTTAATCACTGAGCCGCCAGGGCTCCCTAGTTTAGTTTATTAATTTCACATGCATTTTTATAAAAATGCTTTAAATATTCATTATTAAATTATATGACATGGTTTGAATAAGATTAGAGAGCATGGGAAGTACCTACCAGTGAAGAATACAACATTGTGTGGTTATTCTTTTTTGACTTGACAGTATGTTAAGAGTAAAACATCATAAAAATATGTTATGGAGTTTTTTCGAGTCTCTAATAAACTAGTTTTGATTTAGTTATTTTCAAAGTCAAAATTATTTTTATTTATGCTGTCATTTGGGGTGTGTTAGTAAGGTATAGCAAACCTTGGTGGCATAGTGGTTGAGAGCTACGGCTGCTAACCAAAAAGTCAGCAGTTCAAATCCACCAGGCACTCCTTGGAAACCCTATGCGGCAGTTCTACTCTGTCCTATAACGTCGCTATAAGTCAGAATTGAATGGATGGGGCAATGGGTTTTGTTTTTTGGTTTTTGGTTTTTTTTGGTTTTAGTAAGGTATATACAGAGACAAAAAATACAATTATAATTACAATTTTATTAATTTAAATTCTTGTTTGAATTGGAGGTTTTTAAAGTTAAAATCCAATTGCCATTCAGTTGATTCCGGCTCTTGGCGACCCCATGCATGTGAACACACTGGGCTGCTAACCAAAAAGTTGGAGGTTCAAGTTCACACGGAGGCATCTCCGAAAAAAAACTTGGTGATTACTTCCAAAAAATCAGCAGTTGAAAATTCTAGGGAGTGCAGTTCTACTCCGACACACATGGGGGTTTCCATGAGTTGGAGGTGACTTAATAACAAGGTTTTTTTTTTTTTAACGTTGAAATACTGGTTTATTGAGGATTATGGAGCAAAGCCATTTTGTTTCTTCTTTTTTCCCTTGTTTCAAATTTAGGAGGTGAGTGTACACTTAATAAAAATAAAAATAAAACAAACAGAAACAACTTTTGGGAAAGTAGAATCTTGCAAAGCCGGGTTTTCATCCTAAACATTACTTTTAATTGTTCAGAATTAGATGTATGTGCTACCGGTTAAGGTTTTTCATTTGTTTTATTTTAAGTTTCAAGGTTACCTCAAGAAATCATGGTTTATCTGAGGGGAACACAGGAATTTAAGAAAAACAGGGCTGACTACACAGGTGATGGGTGTTAACTTGTAGTTTATTGAAGCGTTTCTCAAACTTTAGTATACAAAAAAAAAAGCATGCTTGTTAAAAGTGTAACTTCCTGAAATCTCTTGCTACAGATTTCTAATGAATCTGTTTGGAGCCCAGAAATGGATTTTTGACAAGCATCCCAGAAGTTTTCATGTGCATGGTCTTCCAATCCCAGTTTGAGAGCCACTGGTTTAATGGTTTGGGTATTGAGTTCATATTGGTTAAAAGGATTCTCACAGAATGCTGTTAAAAAGTAGCATTGCCTTTCATTATGTCTCAGTGGGAGAAACTTGATTAATTACAGGAGTGACTAAACACTAATTTCTGTCAACTGTTACTTCTTTTAAAAATATTTGAGTGCTTACCACTTGCCAGGCAACGTTCTAGGAGTTAGGGATAATGCTATGAAGAAAAAATGCAAAAATCCCTGTCATTATAGAGTTT
Source organism: Loxodonta africana (assembly GCF_030014295.1). Classification (NCBI taxonomy): domain Eukaryota; kingdom Metazoa; phylum Chordata; class Mammalia; order Proboscidea; family Elephantidae; genus Loxodonta; species Loxodonta africana. The sequence goes on along the minus strand of NC_087369.1, from coordinate 91,297,588 downwards.
CATTTTAGTGAGGGGGATAGATAAAACAATAAAGGCATAATAAATACGCAAATTTTATATGTTAGAAGGTGTTAAGGGCTCTGAAAACAATAAAATAAAACAGGGACGGGATAGGGAGTATCGAGGTGGAAGTGCAAATGTAAAGACAGCGGGCAGAGAAGGAGTCTTTGAAAAGGTGAATTTTGAGACCTGAAAGAGATGATGGAATAAGCCATGTTTATATCTTGGGAAAAAGTACTCCAGGCATACCAAGAGCACTATGCTATTCAACAATAGCATGTCTTATTGATAGCAAAGAGACCTGTGTGGCTACAGCAGAGTGAACAAGGTGGACAGGTTTGAAAATGAGCTCAAAGACCTAACAGGTTGAGGAAGAAAGAAGGTCTTATAAGGACACGCAGGTCACTGTAAGAACTTTTACTTGGAGTGAGATGTAAAGTCATCGAGGTTTTGAGCAGTAAAGTGATGTAACTTGTCTGTTACATTTTACCAAGATCATTCTGGCTGCTGCTTTGAGTATACATTGAAAAAATGGAGAGGAAAGGGTGGAAGCAAGTTTAGGTGTTAGGTCACGGTTAAAGTTCCAGATATTGCAGCACTGTAGTGGCATTCCACCACCTGTGTGTCAGTTGGTGATACTTTGGTGGCTTGTGTGTTGCTATGCCACTGGTACTTCAAATACCAGCAGGGTAATCCATAGTAGGTAGGTTTCAGAGGAGCTTCCAGACTAAAAAAGACTAAGAAGAAAGGCCTAGTGATTTACTTCTGAAATTAGCCATTGAAAAGCCTATGAATTACAACAGAATACTGTATAACATAGTACTGGAAGATGAGCCCTTTAGGTTGGAAAACACTCAAAATACACAGTGGCCACAACAATGGACTTGAGCATACCAACAATAGGTAAGATGGTATAGGACTTGACAATGCTTCATTCCACTATACATGGGGTCACTATGAATCAGTAACAACCCCATAGCAAGTAACAACAACAACAACATAGTAGCATTAATCAGTATTAATATCATGACTGAGCCAATCTCTCTTATAGTTGCAATTCAAACTAGTCAACCAAAGTAGAATTTAAAATGAAAAAAAATTGGGACTTGGTATGTTAGATAATGTAGAATTCAATTCTGTTTGTACTATATGAAACATTTAATCTTAAAAAAAAATTATAAAAGCCTTAGATTAGCCTAACTCTGAAACAGCTAACCACTGGCATATTGCTCTGTTATGCACAGAGAAGAATACATACTGATAGACAATCTTGCAAATTGCCACTGAAAATATCTTCAAGTTGTAGGAATATGATATCAACTTAAATTTGACAGGCCTATGTCATGGAAGACAGGTATTATCATCACAAAATCAACAGCATTTCAGTAACATCATTGATTCTCAGGATTATGCATTTCAGCATCTGGGTCTGCAAAGATGAAGTCGGCCTCAGAAGTACTATAGCTTGGAAATGACTTCATTGAGCTGCAATGCAGATGGATTAATTCCAGTACTGTAATGTCAACATAGTTGTACATTGGCTACATCACAATCTTCATTACTGTGGTCTGGATCAAGTTGTGATGAAGTAATTTCCCTTGAGTTTAGCACTTAGAAAACCTATAGAGCAATCTCCTTGGACTTGACTTGAGAGCAGCCTTCCATTCCCCTACCGTCAAGTAAATTGGCTTTTATCAGTTGCACATGGATATCTATGATTTGGAAGACTTTCAAATGAGATCCATATGGTTTATGGCACTCTATGCCCAAACAATTGGATGCATGAAATGAGATTTTTTTTGACACAGGTGATGGAATTAATAACAAATGATATAATGCTGAATGTGAATGCCACCTTAGGGACTAAGGTACGCCTGACCCATGCCATGGTATTTTCAATCACCTCATATGCATGCAAAAGCTGGACAATGAATAAGGAAGACCGAAGAAGAATTGGTGCTTTTGAATTATGGTGTTGGTGAAGAATATTGGGTATACCACGGAATGCCAGAAGAATGAGAAATTTGTCTTAGAAGAAGTACAGCCAGAATGCTTCTTGGAAGCAAGGATGGCAGGACTTCATCTCACATACTTTGGACATATTATCAGGAGGGAACAGTCCGTGGAGAAGGACATCATGCTTGGTAAAGTAGAGGGTCAGCAAAAAAGAGGAAGAGTCAATGAGATGGATTGACACAGTGGCTGCAGCAATAGGCTCAAGCATAACAGTGATTGTGAGGGTTGCTCAGGACTGGGCAGTGTTTCGTTCTGTTGTACATAGGGTCGCTACGAGTCAGAAACAACTCAACGGCACCTAATGACAACAACAACGTGCCAAACAATTGGGTGAATGAAATTAGATTCCATTTCTTTTTTAACACAGGTGATGGAATTAATAACAAATGATATAATACTCCATGTGAAGACCTTAAAGTTCTGAGAGGCACAAGGTGGCTATAATTTTAGTATTGCTTCTTCCTCCTTTGCAGTAAAGTCACACCTTTGCTGCGTCATTCCTATCACTCAGATTCCAAGTTCTCAAAAAGAGTTGGTACAGGGTTCATGCTTAAAATTCAACAGTGAACAGTGAAATTCAAGGTATAAGTGATAAAGTTAGAATTTAGTGTTATGATAACTACTGAATCTCATAATTTTAATCTATATGTGCCATATTTTAGTTTCTCAGAGAAGAGTTGAAGATCTGCAATGTCAAACTTAAATAAAAATATGTAAACCCCAGCTGGACATGTTGTTGTTGTTGTCAGGTGCCATCAAGTCAGTTCTGAATCATAGCGACCCTATGCACAACAGAACAAAACACTGCCCAGTCCTGTGCCATCCTTACAATCCTTAGGCTTGAGCTCATTGTTTCAGCAACTGTGTCAATCCACCTTGTTGAGGGTCTTCCTCTTTCCTGCTGACCCTGTACTCTGCCAAGCATGATGTCCTTCTCCAGGGACTGATCCCTCCTGAAAACATGTCCAAAGTATGTAAGATGCAGTCTCGCCTTCCTTGCCTCTGCACTTCTTCCAAGACAGATTTGTTTGTTCTTTTGGCAGTCCATGGTATATTCAATGTTCTTTGCCAACACGACAATTCAAAGGCGTCAACTCTTCTTCAGTCTTCCTTATTCATTGTCCAGCTTTCACATGCATATGATGTGATTCAAAATACCATGGCTTGGGTCAGGTGCACCTTAGTCTTCAAGGTGCCATCTTTGCTCTTCAACACTTTGAAGAAGTCCTTTGCAGCAGATTTACTCAATGCAACGTGTCTTTTGATTTCTTGACTGCTGCTTCTGTGGCTGTTGATTGTGGATCCAAGTAAAATGAAATCCTTGACAACTTCAATCTTTTCTCCATTTATCATGATGTTCCTTATTGGTCCAGTTGTGAGGATTTTTGTTCTCTTTATGTTGAGGTGCAGTTCATACTGAAGGCTGTGGTCTTTGGTATTCATTAGTAAGTGCTTCAAGTCCTCTTCACATTCAGCAAGCAAAGTTGTGTCATCTGCATAATGATGGGTTGTTAACGAGTTTTCCTCCAATCCTGATGCCCCGCTCTTGTTCATATACTCAGCTTCTCTTATTATTTGCTCAGCATACAGGTTGAATAGGTATGGTGAAAGAATACAACCCTGAGGCATACCTTTCCTGACTTTAAACCAATCAGTATCCTCTTGTTCTGTCCGAACAACTGCCTCTTGATCTATGTAAAGGTTCCTCATGAGCACAATTAAGTGTTCCCATTCTTTGCAACTTTATCCATAGTTTGTTATGATCCACACAGTCGAATGCCTTTGCATAGTCAATAAAACACAGGTAAACATCCTTCTGGTATTCTCTGCTTTCAGCCAGGGTCCATTTGACATCAGCAATGATGTCCCTGGTTCCACGTCCCCTTCTGAAACCGGCCTGAATTTCTGGCAGTTCCCTATCAATATACTGCTGCAGCCATTTTTGAATATTCTTCAGCAAAATTTTGCTTGCGTGTGATATTAATGATATTGTTCTATAATTTCCACATTCAGTTGGATCACCTTTCTTGGGAATAGGCATAAACATGTATCTCTTCCAGTCAGTTGGCTAGGAAGCTGTCTTCCATATCTCTTGGCATAGATAAATGAGCACCTCCAGCACTGCATCTGTTTGTTGAAACATCTCAATTGATATTCCATCAATTCCTGGAACCTTGTTTTTCGCCAGTGCCTTCAGAGCAACTTGGACTTCTTCCTTCAGTACCATTGGTTCTTGATCCTATGCTGCCTCTTGAAATGGCTAAACATTGACTAATTCTTTTTGGTATAAAGACTGTGTGTATCCCTTCCATCTTCTTTTGATGCTTCCTGCGTCGTTAAATATTTTCCCCATGGATTCCTTCACTATCGCAACTAGAGGCTTGAAGTTTTTCTTCAGTTCTTTCAGCTTGAGAAACACTGAGTGTGTTCTTCCGTTTTGGTGTTCCATCTCCAGCTCTTTCCACATGTCAGTATAATACTTTACTTTGTCTTCTCGAGAGGCCTTTGAAATCTTCTGTTCAGTGCTTTTACTTCATCGATTCTTCCTATTGCTTTAGCTGCTCAACGCTCAAGAGCAAGTTTCAGAGTCTCCCCTGACATCCATCTTGTTTTTTTCTTCCTTTCCTGTCTTTTCAATGACCTCTTGCTTTCTTCATATATGATACCCTTAATGTCATTCCACAACTCGTCTGGTCTTCAGCCACTAGTGTTCAATGCGTCAAATCTATTCTTCAGATGGTCTCTAAATTCAGGTGGGGTATACTGAAGGTCATATTTTGGCTTTCGTGGACTTGCTCTTATTTTCTTCAGTTTCAGCTTGAACTTGCATATGAGTAATTGATGGTCTGTTCCACAGTTGGCCCCTGGCCTTGTTCTGACTGATGATATTGAGCTTCTCCATCGTCTCTTTTCACAGATGTAGTCAATTTGATTTCTGTGTGCTCCATCTGGTGAGGTCCATGTGTATAGTTGCCGTTTGTGATGATGAAAGAAGGTATTTGCAATGAAGAAGTCGTTGGTCTTGCAAAATTCTATCATTCGATCTCCAGCATTATTTCTATCTCCAAGGCCGTATTTTCCAACTACTGATCCTTTTTCTTTGTTTCCAACTTTTGCATTCTAATTGCCAGTAATTATGAATGCATCTTGATTGCATGTTTGATCAGTTTCAGACTGCAGCAGCTGATAAAAATCTTCTATTTCTTCATCTTTGGCCCTAGTGGTTGGTGCATAAATTTGAATAACAGTCATACTAATGGATCATCCTTGTAGCCGTATTGATATTATCCTATCGCTGACAGCGTTGTACTTCAGGGTACATCTTGATACGTTCTTTTTGTTGATGAATGCAACACCATTCCTCTTCAAGTTGTCATTCCCGGCATAGTAGACTATGTGATTGTCCGATTCAAAATGCCAATACCAGTCCATTTCAGCTCACTAGTGCCTGGGATATCGACGTTTATGTGTTCCATTTCATTTTTGACGATTTCTAATTTTCCTAGATTCATACTTTGTACATTCCATGTTCTGATTATTAATGGATGTTTGCAGCTCTTTCTTCTCATTTTGATTCGTGCCACATCAGCAAATGAAGGTCCCAAAAGCTTTACTCCATCCACGTCATTAAGGTCGACTCTACTTTGAGGAGGCAGCTCTTCCCCAGTCATCTTTTGAGTGCCTTCCAACCTGGCGGGCTCATCTTCCAGCACTATATCAGACAATGTTCTGCTGCTATTCATAAGGTTTTCACTGGCTAATGCTTTTCAGAGGTAGACTGCTGGGTCCTTCTTCCTAGTCTGTCTTAGTCTGGAAGCTCAGCTGAATTCTGTCCTCCATGGGTGACCCTCCTGGCATCTGAATACTGGTGGCATAGCTTCCATCATCACAGCAACATGCAAGCCCCCAGAGTATGACAAACTTACAGACACGTGGGCACAGCTGGACATACAAACTGATTTTTCAAGTATGTTTCTTTTTTAAAAAATTTCCATAAACAACATTCCCAGGTACCTCCCATACTACATTAAAATCTGCAAAAGCTGGAATCTGTGTAAGTAAGAAACCTGTCAGAGAATAAAAACTGTATTATTTTACACTAATTAAAACAAGCGAGAGAAAAGTGGTAAGACCGCACCCTGTTAAAGGTGGAAAACTTACGAGACCTGGAAATACGTGGCTGTCCTTTAGAGTTCTGGCTTTCACAAGTTTCACTATATTTTTATCAGAGACCAAGTTGAAAGTGCCTGTCTTGCTGGTGTTAGTTGCTGTCGACTCAATTCCAACTCGTGATGAGCCCACATGTTAGAGAGTAGAATGCTCCATAATGCTTTCTTGGCTGTAATCTTAAGGAAAGCAGATTGCCAGGCCTTTCCCTCTGTGGTACTACTGGATGGATTCCAACCACCAACCTTTAAGTTAGCAGTCAAGCTCAAACCATTTGTGCCATCTAGAGACTTGCAGGGATTGTAAACAAATTAAACAAACATAACAATTGTTTGATCACCTATATATATTAAATTAATGATTAAAGAAAAAAAAAGATTCAGGTTATTTGCCAACACTGAAAATTGAAAGGAAAAGATAGTACAGTGTAATATAAAATGATCAGCCCTGTTATATTAGAGTCTTGACTGAACATTAGCTGTCAGAATGCAGGCATTCCCTAGGTATCCATAGCTGCTTTTGGAATGCATGTGTTTATAAGGACAGAATTGTACATGATCTAACACAGAAATGTTTTTACTTTGAGTTCCTAATGGAAAAAATTATAGTATTTTTAGTTTGCTCCTACAATAATATTATTAGCAAGTTAATACTATTCTTCCTATTTTACCAATGAGAAAACTAAAACTCAGAGGTTACATAACTTGCCCAAGATCAAATAGTTGGTAAATGGTAAAATCAGGATTCAAAATCAGTCACCTTGCCACTAGAGTCTATTTCTCTAAACCATATGTTACAGAAATTATTCACACAGTTGTACATTATGGACCTTGCCAACATCTTTCAGTTAATTATCATCCTGGCAAATAGTTTCTCTCTACTTAAATCTTAACAAATCTTGATTTATTAATAGTTGAAAGCAGCATATGCAGGAGACCACAAATATGATGATTGCCTTGTACAATATTTTGATTATGCTAAAATTGTTTGTAAACCTCTAACTGTTGGCAGTCAACTAATTTGTAGGTGCAACAGTTTTTGTCTCCTTAATGAGAATATTAACTTACCTATGCCATATTCATGTTGCCTGATGAAACTCAATGCTTTGTGAGTAAGTAGTCTAGCAATTTCCCAGATTGATTATTTAGAAATTACTGGGACAAGCAATAAACATTTAGTGAATGCCTATTATTCAGAATACGATATTCTAGCTATAGTATATAACACAATGTAGTGTATAATACAATGACAAAGAGATTGAATCACATCCCAGAAGGAACTGAGTATCTTGAGAGATTAGACTTCTAGAAAAAGAGATCTGTGATGTAAATAAGAACATGAAAAGTGTTAAAATAGAGGCATAAAGCGCTATGTGAGTTCAGAAAAAGTAGAGATTAGATTTAGATAGGTTGATCAAGAATGAGTTCATGCAAGAGGGGGAATTTGACCAGAGACTTAAAGGATTAATCCAATTGAGAGGCAGAGCTAGGTAAAAGACCATTACATTTGGAAGGAACAACATGAACAAAGACATAAAAGCAAAATAATAAACAAGTGCAGAGTCTGTTTGTAGAAATGTAAATAATCTGATTTAATTAGAACATAGTCTATGTGAGGGGGAACAATGGAGAAATAAAATTGGAAAGGCAGATTGGGCCTAGAATGCTATCCTAGGGTGCTTGGACTTTGTCTTTTAATCAGTAAAGTATTATCAAAGAGTTTTGAGCATAGAAGTGATATGATTACAGCTGTGCTTTAGGAATTAAGCATCTCCAATTTGGTTACAGTGACTAAAATAACTACATCTGGCAATTTTTGTCATTACTATGAACAGATGGGATTGACCAATCTGCAACTGAGCCACAGTTTATTACTAAACTAAAAGAACAGAAGCATTTAGACAAAGGTAGTCAAATTAGTAGTGGAAGTTTGAAACTGCCCATATCTTTGAAAAACAAATACTGAAGCACAGCTGAATCCCATTAGCTCTAAAATCTACTTTTGCAGTTCTCTAATGTTTGTGTATGTAGAATTTGCAACTTAGTGTATTTACCTGTGCACTTTCATCCAACTTTTCAAAATAGTTTTGTATCTAGTCGCTTTTGATACTGACAACATCCTTATGAGGTAGGTAGGCAGGCATGATTATTCTTAGTTTATAGTCAAGGAGATGGAGACCTGAAGAGGTTAAGGGGCTTGTCAGAAATCATCCAATTTCTTACCATCAGGGCTGGGTCTAAAGTCAGATTTCTGTGCTTTTAGTCCGATATATATGTATATTTCTATCACACAAAAATGTCACTTCCTCCAGTAGAAAACTATACTCTTCAGCATACTTACAAACATGCAAAATCCAAATATAAACCAGTTTCCAAATATTTAATGTAGCATAAACAAAATTAATTGAATGGGTTTTTACCTCTTAACCTGAATGTTTAAACATTGTGTTGACATAGATTTAGTGTCTACTTTCCATGGGTTGTTTCAGAGAATCATTTGAAGATTTAACTGTCTATTGAAATCACCATAGCAAATTAGCCATGACAGGTTAAGATGAATAAACACCATGCAAAATGAATTGGATATTGGGCAATTTTACAGTTATATTGATTGGGTGAAATTATCCTTTTCAGGCCATTTATCTAAATTATCCAGATTAGCTGTCTTCATTTATCAAGTGGTCTGTATAATTGTTAAATCTTCAGCTCATTTTGTACCATGTGGACACAGTTGAAGTTGCATTTTATGCTCTGCATATAGTGAAAAAATATATTTTTTAATAAGGGAGCTGGCAGAAACTGTGTGGAATTGGTACAAAACTTTGAACAATGGTGGCATTCTTCCTCTTAGAGCGCTGTGTACAGATGCTGATAAAGAAATACTCATTGACCTCTTTTTCTGGCAGTGGTTTCAAAGCAGCTGAACTGATTGTTGAAGTGATACCTATGACCAGCCAACAAACTCATAAAGGAGTTGAGGCTTATCTTTGTCATTTCTATCTTCTTTGTTAATCCTATGCCCCTTCTCCAGGGTCTCTTTCTCCCAGAGACTCGTTATTCTCAAGCTATTTTAATCCAAACCAATCTTACAAACTCAATTTTTCTCAGTTAAGATCTGATTATGTTTTTGCTATTATAAATATCTACTTTAGAACCAGGACCTATAACTCAAGCCATCAGTAAAAGTATTATATTTGAGGATGGGAGGTAGATTTCTACTACTTCTCTGTCATCACAATGCATAGACATTTTACCAACTGATTGGCTCAACTGATACCAAGTGTACGTTTGAATTGGTGACTGGAATGTCAAGTCGTTCATTCCTGAAGGTCTGGGACATTAGCAGTCCTGCTTGAATTGGGTTGTTGTAGTTTTTGTTTATTTATTTATTTGCTATTGTGAATAAAACTGAAATGACCATAAGTGTGCATATGCCTGTTCATGTCATTATTTTTAGGTCTTTAGGTCATATACCCCCCACGCATCTGTGAGTTTGTTGTACTGTGGGGGTTTGGATGTTGCTGTGATGCTGGAAGCTATGTCACCAGTATTCAAATACCAGCAGGATCACCCTTGGTGGACAGGTTTCAGCTGAGTTTGCAGACCAAGACAGACTAAGAAGAAGGGCCTGGTGGTTTATTTCTGAAAAAAATTGGACAGTGAAAACCTTATGAGTACCAGTGGAACATTATCTGACATAATGCCAGAAAATGAGCCTCTCAGGTTGGAAGGCACTCAAAATATGACTGAGCAAGTGCTGCCTCCTCAAAGCAGAGTCGACCTGAATAACATTGATAGAGTTACGTTTTCAAAACCTTCATTTGCTGACGTGGCACGACTCAAAATGAGAAAAAAAAGCTGCAAACATCCATTAATAATAGGAACATAGAAGGTATGAAGTATGAATCTAGGAAAATTGGAATTGTCAAAAATGAAATAGAATGCATAAACATCAATATCCTAGGTATTACCAAGCTGAAATGGACTGGTATTAGCTATTCAGAATCAGAAAATCATATAGTCTACCATGCCAGGGATGACAAATTGAAAAAGAGTGACATCGGAGGAGTGGCATTGCATTCATTGTCAAAAAAGAATATTTCAAGATCTATCATGAAGCACAATGCTGTCAGTGATACAATAATATCCATACGCCTACAAGACAGACCAGTTAATACGACTATTATTTAAATTTATGACTCAACCACTAAGACCAAAGATGAAGAAATTGAAGATTTTTACCAACTTCAGCAGTCTGAAATTGATCAAACATTCAATCAAGATGCATTCATAATTACTGGTAGTTGGAATTAGAAAGTTCAAAACAAAGAAGAAGGACCTATAGTTGGAAAATATGGCCTTGGTGATAGGAACAATGCCAGAGATAGCATTATAGAATTTTGCAAGACAAATGACTTCTTCATTGCAAATACCCTTTCTAACAACATAAACAGAGACTATACACACGGACCTTGCCGGATGGAATACACAGGAATCATATCAACTATATCTGTGGAAAAAGACAATGGAAAAGCTCAATATTATCAGTCAGAACAAGGCCAGGGGCTGACTGTGGAACAGGCCATGAATTGCTCATATGAAAGTTCAAGTTGAAGCTGAAGAAAATTAAAACAAGTCCACAAGAGCCAAAATACAATCTTGAGCATATCCCATCTGAATTTGGAAAGCATCTCAAGAATAGATTTGATGCACTGAACACTAATGACTGAAGATCAGACGAGTTGTGGAATGACATTAAGGACATCATACATGAAGAAAGCAAGAGGTCATTAAAAAGACAGGTGAGAAAGGAAAGACCAAAATGGATGTCAGAAGAGACTATGAAACTTGCTCTTGAATGTAGAGTAGCTAAAGCGAATGGAAGAAATGATGAAGTAAAGGAGCTGAACAGAAGATTTCAAAGGGCTGCTCAAGAAGACAAAGCAAAGTATTATAATGACATGTGCAAAGACCTAGAGTTAGAAAACCAAAAGAGAAGAACATGCTCTGCGTTTCTCAAGCCGAAAGAAGCAAAGAAAAAATTCAAGCCTCTGGTTGCAATATTGAAGGATTCTATGGGCAAAATACTGAATGACACATCAAAAGAAGATGGAGGAACACAGAGTCACTGTACCAAAAAGGATTGGTCTGTGTCCAATCTTTTCAGGAGGTAGCATATGATCAAGAACAGATGTTACTGAAGGAAGAAGTCCTAGCTGCACTGAAGACATTGGTAAAAAACAAGGCTCCAGGAATTGATGGAATGTCAATTGAGATATTTCAATAAATCAATGCAGAAAAAATTCAAGACTCTAGTTGCAATATTGAAGAATTATATGTGGAAAATATTAAATGACTTAAGAAGCATCAAAAGAAGATGGAAGAAATATACAGAGTCTCTATACCAAAAAGAATTGGTCGACGTTCAAAGATTTCCGGAGGTGCCATATGAGCAGGAACCACTGGTACTGAAGGAAGATGTCGAAGCTGTACTGAAGGCGTTGGCAAAAAACAAGACTCCAGGAATTTACAGAATACCAATTGAGATGTTTCAACAAATGTATGTAACACTGGACGTACCCACTCGTATATGCCGAGAAACTTGGAAGACAGCTACCTGGCCAACACATTCCCAAGAAGGTGATCCCACCAAATGTGGAAATTATGGAACAATGTCATTAGTATCACATGAAAATAAAATTTTGCTGTAGATCATTCAAAAATGGCTGCATCAGTATATCAGCAGGGAACTGCCAGAAATTCCAGCCAGATTCAGAAGAGGACTTGGAACCATGGGATATCATTGCTGATGTCAGATGGATCCTGGCTGAAAGCAGAGAATACCAGAAGGATGTTTACCTGTGTTTTATTGACTATACAAAGGCATTCGACTGTGTGGATCATAACAAATTATGGAAAACATTGCGAAGAATAGGAATTCCAGAGCACTTAATTGTGCTCATGAGGAACCTTTACACAGCTCAAGAGGCAGTTGTTCAAACAGAACAAGGGACTACTGAGTGGTTTAACGTCAGGAAAGGTGTGCATCAGGGTTGTATCCTTTCACCATATTTCACCTACATTTGGTGGGATTACCATATTTATTCAATCTGTATGCTGAGGAAATAATCCGAGAAGCTGGGCTATATGAAGAAGGACAGGGCATCAGGGTTGAAGGCTCATTAACAACTTGTGCTATGCATATGCACAACTGTGCTTGCTGAAAGTGAGGAGGCCCTAAAGAACTTACTGAAGAAGATCAAGGACTACAGCCTTCAGTATGGATTATACTCCAACATAAAGAAAACAAGAATTCTCACATTGGACCAATAAGCGACATCATGATAAATGGAAAAAAGGTTGAAGTTGTCAAGGATTTCAGTTTACTTGGAGCCACAATCAACACCCATGGAAGCAGCAGTCAGGAAATCAAAAGACACATTGCATTGGGCACATCTGTTGCTAAGGACTAAGGTGCACATGACCCAAGCCGTGGTGTTTTCCATCACCTTATACACATGTGAATGTTGGACAAAGAAAAAGGAAGACCGAAGAAGAATTGCCACCTTTGAATTATGGTGTTGTTGAAGAATATTGAATATATCATGGACTGCCAAAAAAACAAACAAATATTTCTTGGAAGAAGTACAGCCAGAATGGTCCATAGAGGCAAGGATGGAGAAACTTCATCTCACATACTATGGTCTTTTTATCAGGAGGGATCTGTCCCTGGAGAAAGACATCATGCAGCACAAAAGAGGAAGACCCTCTATGAGACACAGTGGCTGCAACAATGGGCTCAAACATAACAATGGTTCTGAGGATGGCGCAGGACCTGGCAGTGTTTCTTTCTGTTGTACATAGGGTTGCTTTGAGTCGGAATGGACTCAATGGCACCTAACAAGAACATCAAGAAGCAAAAACTCTCTGTGAAAGAAGTTGAGTAAACACGGGCAAAAGCTATATTATCAGAGTATTCATCATATTTGAGTATTCCAGCTAGAGGCAGAGAAGTTATGGAAGTCAGAAGGCAACTTCACGGACAGAGTGAGTTTTATGCAGGACTTTGAATAATCTAAGCAGGACAATGGTAGTATAGTGTAGAAGGATAGCATGGTTGCAGTACTGAGTAGTTCTGTATGAATGCAGCAATAAAACTTTTTCTATGTCGTTTCAAATTTGTGTGATGTAGTGGGGTTGGGGTTGTGTGGAGGTGGGATTTAATGTTTATTTCTGTTAGTTTTTTGATGTTATGTATAAAAAATGTACATTTTATTCGTTTTTGCAACACTTTCACCTGTTATCTTACTGTGGCAGAGACTGCTTATGCCTAGTATTTATTTTTCCTTTGTTCTATTTTAATAGAACTTCTGGCTGTCTGTTATAAAGATTACATTTTCCAGTCTCTCTTTAAGATAGATTTGGTCATGTGACTAATAATGGGCAAAAAACATTCTCAGTGGAAATTCTAGGTAGCGTGGTGTAGCAGCTTTCTTAAAAGACAGCTGGCACACACTCTTCATCCCTATTTCTTCTTTATCCTTTCATCCTTCCTGCTGGCTAGAATTCACACATGATGGCTTGAGGATAGAGTCATTACATACTGAAGCATTAGGAGGGGAAGAGCCTGGGTCCTTGAAGAATTTATGAGTCAGATTTTCCACACGGGCCTTGGACTGCCTATCTTCACACTTTTACATGAGAGAAAAATAGACCTCTAACTTACTTAAGCCACTATTTTTCAAGTACATATTACTCAGCAAACTTAATCCTAATTGAACATAAGAATTCTTGGGTTGTATCTCATAAGGGGGTAGAACCACTTCCAAGCTGTTTTCACCATAACATTGCGAAGTATGTCCTGCTATTTAATAGCAAAGATGCTGAAAAACTGGCTGGGTTCAAATCCTAGCTGTGGTTTTGCTAGCAAATTACTTACATTCTCTGAACCTCAGTTTTCTCATCTATAAAAAGGCATTTTAATAACACCTCCCCCCTGAATTTTTTGTGTTAAATAAATAAGAAAATGACTATAAAAAGTTCTATATATAGTAAGATAAATATACATTATCTAATAGCATTACTGGTTTTCTACACCGCCTCTTGATCTATGTACTACATACTTCTAGCAGTCTGGCCATCATACAGAAGAATCACAATAATTGCTTTTGCCTGAAAGTTATAGTTAGAACACATTAGAATTATTCTGGTAACATGCCTCATGACACACCATCATATGTATGAGGATTTTTTTATGACATCCTTTTTAAAACCATTTAACATGCAAATGTTCTTTATTTTGTAATTCCTGACATGTTTTATAAAAAGCATTGTAGAATTGATCTTAATTTTGAATTTTTAATTCAGAGTTGCTCTATTTTCCTGACCTCACTCCTGTTCAGTGCCTATTTTTCTTATTATAAGAGATCACTGTAGTGTGATAGAAATAGTATCTTATCACCTTCATTCAGTTGCCGTTGAGCATCACTACTGTATCATTCAGCAGTTGCTGTATCACCAAATCTCAGCAAGGTGAGATAACAAGTGGCTTTCAACCATCACCTGAATTTACTTGTTGTTTGTTTCAATGCTATTTTAAAAATAGGTTTTTCAGCTTCTATAAAATACATATGAGGACCAGAACTGAGACAAGGACAGTAGAAGAACCCAAACACTAAAACAATATGCTGTTACCAAATCACTCTACTGAATTAATGATATAAAAATACGTGTTATCATTTGTTGCTCATTATTATTATTACTCTACTTCACTGTGTTTTTTTTTTTTTTACCCATAAACTATTTGCATCTAATTTTAGATGTAGCGTTTAAGTGTAATGAGTGTTTTAGGAAAAAGATGTTATTTTACTGTGCTTACCACGTAGTTTTTTTTTTACCACATAGTTTTAAGTATTGTTATAACCTATGTGATAGAGCCTACGTAATAGAGTGGCTGTACGTTGGAATTGGAGAAACCTAGTTTCCATTTATGGATATATCACTTACTATTTGCATGAGTTTATTTGCATGATATTTACAGTGGAGTGCCTTGGGCTCAGTACTCAGTCATCTTTTCTTCCATTTCTATACCTTTTTTTAAATTAATTTTTATTAAGCTTCAAGTGAACATTTACCATTCCAATCAGTCTGTCACATGTAGGTTTACATACATCTTACTCCCTTCTCCCACTTGCTCTCCCCCTATTGAGTCAGCCCTTACAGTCTCTCGTTTCGTGCCAATTTTGCCATCTTCCCTCTCTCTCTATCTTCCCATCCCCCCTCCAGTCAAGAGTTGCCAACACACTCTCCAGTGTCCACCTGATTTAATTAGCTCTCTCTTCATCGGCATCTCTCTCCCCTCCACTGACCAGTCCTTTTCATGCCTGATGATTTGTCTTCCGGGATGGTTCCTGTCCTGTGTCATCAGAAGTTCTGGGGAGCATTGTCTCTGGGATTCCTCTAGTCTCAATCATACCATTAGGTATGTTCTTTTCATGAGAATTTGGGGTCTGTATCCCATTGGTCTCCTGCTCCCTCAGGAGTTGTCTGTTGTGTTCCCTGACAGGGCAGACATCGATTGTGGCCGGGCACCAACTAGTTCTTCTGGTCGCAGGATAATGTGGGTCTCTGGTTCATGTGGCCCTTTCTGTCTCTTGGGTTCTTAGTTGTCGTGTGGCCTTGGTGTTCTTCCTTTGCCTTTGCTCCAGGTGGGTTGAGACCAATTGATGTATCTTAGATGGCCGCTTGTTGGCATTTAGGACCCCAGGCGCCACAATTCAAAGTGGGATGCAGAATGTTTTCATAATAGAATTATTTTGCCCATTGACTTAGAAGTCCCCTCAAACCAAGTTCCCCAGACCCCGGCCCCTGCTCCGCTGACCTTAGAAGCTTTCATTTTATCCCGGAAACCTCTTTGCTTTTAGTCCAGTCCAATTAGGCTGACCTTCCTTGTATTGAGTGTTGTCTTTCCCTTCACCCAAAGCAGTTCTTATCTACAGATTGATCAATAAAAAGCCCTCTCCCTCCCTTCCTCCCTCCCTCCCCTCTTTGTAACCACAAAAGTATGTATTCTTCTCCTTTTTTTCTATTTCTCAAGATCTTATAATAGTGGTCTTACACAATATTTGTCCTTTTGCAACTGACTCATTTCGCTCAGCATAATGCTTTCCAGATTCCTCCATGTTATGAAATATTTCAGAGATTTGTCACTGTTCTTTATCAATGTGTAGTATTCCATTGTGTGAATATACCACAATTTATTTACCCATTCATCCGTTGACGGACATCTTGGTTGCTTCCAGCTTTTTGCTATTGTAAACAGAGCTGCAATAAACATGGGTGTGCATACATCTGTTTGTGTGAAGGCTCTTGTATCTCTAGGGTATATTCCGAGGAGTGGGATTTCTGGGTTGTATGGTAGTTCTATTTCTAACTGTTTAAGATAACACCAGATGGATTTCCAAAGTGGTTGTACCATTTTACAATCCCACCAGCAGTGTATGAGAGTTCCAATCTCTCCGCAGCCTCTCCAACATTTATTATTTTGTGTTTTTTGGATTAATGCCAGTCTAGTTGGTGTGAGATGGAATCTCATCGTAGTTTTAATTTGCATTTCTCTAATGGCTAATGATCGGGAGCATTTTCTCATGTATCTGTTGGCTGCCTGAATATCTTCTTTAGTGAAATGTGTGTTCATTTCCTTTGCCCACTTCTTGATTGGGTTGTTTGTCTTTTTGTGGTTGAGTTTTGACAGAGTCATGTAGATTTTAGAGATCAGGCGCTGGTCTGATATGTCATAGCTGAATATTCTTTCCCAGTCTGTAGGTGGTCTTTTTACTCTTTTGGTGAAGTCTTTAGATGAGCATAGGTGTTTGATTTTTAGGAGCTCCCAGTTATCGGGTTTCTCTTCATCATTTTTGGTAATGTTTTGTATTCTGTTTATGCCCTGTATTAGGGCTCCTAGGGTTGATCCTAGTTTTTCTTCCACGATCTTTATCATTTTAGCCTTTATGTTTAGGTCTTTGATCCACTTGGAGTTAGTTTTTGTGCATGGTGTGAGGTATGGGTCCTGTTTCATTCTTTTGCAAATGGATATCCAGGTATGCCAGCACCATTTGTTAAAAAGGCTATCATTTCCCCAATTGACTGACACTGGTCCTTTGTCAAATATCAGCTGCTCATACGTGGATGGATTTATATCTGGGTTCTCAATTCTGTTCCATTGCTCTATGTGCCTGTTGTTGTACCAGTACCAGGCTGTTTTGACTACTGTAGCTGTATAATAGGTTCTGAAATCAGGTAGAGTGAGGCCTCCCACTTTCTTCTTCTTTTTCAGTAATGTTTTGCTTATCCGGGGGTTCTTTCCCTTCCGTATGAAATTAGTGATTTGTTTCTCTATCCCCTTAAAGTATGACATTGGTATTTGGATTGGAAGTGCGTTATATGTATAGATGGCTTTTGGCAGAATAGACATTTTTACTATGTTAAGCCTTCCTATCCATGAGCAGGGTATGTTCTTCCACTTAAGTATGTCCTTTTGAATTTCTTGTAGCAGAGTTTTATAGTTTTCTTTGTATAGGTCTTTTACATCCTTGGTAAGATTTATTCCTAAGTATTTTATCTTCTTGGGGGCTACTGTGAATGGTATTGATTTGGTTATTTCCTCTTCGGTATTCTTTTTGTTGTTGTAGAGGAATCCAAGTGATTTTTGTATGTTTATTTTATATCCTGAGACTCTTCCAAACTCTTCTATTAGTTTCAGTAGTTTTCTGGGGGATTCTTTAGGGTTTTCCATGTATACAATCATGTCATCTGCAAACAGTGATAGCTTTACTTCCTCCTTACCAATCTGGATACTCTTTATTTCTTTGTCTAGCCTAATTGCCCTGGCTAGGACTTCAAGTACGATGTTGAATAAGAGCGGTGATAAAGGGCATCCTTGTCTGGTTCCCGTTCTCAAGGGAAATGCTTTCAGGTTCTCTCCATTTAGAGTGATATTGGCTGTTGGCTTTGCATAGATGCCCTTTATTATGTTGAGGAATTTTCCTTCAATTCCTATTTTGGTAAGAGTTTTTATCATAAATGGGTGTTGAACTTTGTCAAATGCCTTTTCTGCATCTATTGATAAGATCATGTGGTTTTTATCTTTTGTTTTATTTATGTGATGGATTACATTCATGGTTTTTCTGATATTAAACCAGCCTTGCATACCTGGTATAAATCCCACTTGATCAGGGTGAATTATTTTTTTGATGTGTTGTTGGATTCTATTGGCTAGAATTTTGTTGAGGATTTTTGCATCTATGTTCATGAGGGATATAGGTCTAAAATTTTCTTTTTTTGTAATGTCTTTACCTGGTTTTAGTATCAGGGAGATGGTAGCTTCATAGAATGAGTTGGGTAGTATTCCGTCTTTTTCTATGCTTTGAAATACCTTCAATAGTAATGGTGTTAAGTCTTCTCTGAAGGTCTGGTAGAACTCTGCAGTGTAGCCGTCTGGGCCAGGACTTTTTTTTGTTCGAAGTTTTTTGATTGCCATTTCAATCTCTTTTTTTGTTATGGGTCTATTTAGTTGTTCTACTTCTGAATGTGTTAGTTTAGGTAGGTAGTATTGTTCCAAGAATTTATCCATTTCTTCTAGGTTTTCAAATTTGTTAGAGTACAATTTTGCATAGTAATCTGTAATGATTCTTTTAATTTCATTTGGTTCTGTTGTGATGTGGTCCTTCTCGTTTCTTATTCGGGTTATTTGTTTCCTTTCCTGTATTTCTTTAGTCAGTCTAGCCAATGGTTTATCAATTTTGTTAATTTTTTCAAAGAACCAGCTTTTGGCTTTGTTAATTTTTTCAATTGTTTTTCTGTTCTCTAATTCATTTAGTTCAGCTCTAATTTTTATTATTTGTTTTCTTCTGGTGCCTGATGGATTCTTTTGTTGCTCACTTTCTATTTGTTCAAGTTGTTGGGACAGTTCTCTGATTTTGGCTCTTTCTTCTTTTTGTATGTGTGCATTTATCGATATAAATTGGCCTCTGAGCACTGCTTTTGCTGTGTCCCAGAGGTTTTGATAGGAAGTATTTTCATTCTCGTTGCTTTCTAAGAATTTCCTTATTCCCTCCTTGATGTCTTCTATAACCCAGTCTTTTTTCAGGAGGGTATTGTTCATTTTCCAAGTATTTGATTTCTTTTCCCTAGTTTTTCTGTTATTGATTTCTAGCTTCATTGCCTTGTGGTCTGAGAAGATGCTTTGTAATATTTCGATGTTTTGGATTCTGCAAAGATTTCTTTTATGCCCTAATATGTGGTCTATTCTAGAGAATGTTCCATGTGCACTAGAAAAAAAAGTATATTTTTCAGCAGTTGGGTGGAGAGTTCTGTATAAGTCAATGAGGTCAAGTTGGTTGATTGTTGTAAGTAGGTTTTCTGTGTCTCTATTGAGCTTCTTACTGGATGTCCTGTCCTTCTCCGAAAGTGGTGTGTTGAAATCTCCTACTATAAAAGTGGAGGTGTCTATCTCACTTTTCAATTCTGTTAAAATTTGATTTATGTATCTTGCAGCCCTGTCATTGGGTGCGTAAATATTTAATATGGTTATGTCTTCCTGATCAATTGTCCCTTTTATCATTATATAGTGTCCTTCTTTATCTTTTGTGGCGGATTTAAGTCTAAAGTCTATTTTGTCAGAAATTAATATTGCTACTCCTCTTCTTTTTTGCTTATTGTTTGCTTGATATATTTTTTTCCATCCTTTTAGTTTTAGTTTCTTTGTGTCTCTAAGTCTAAGGTGTGTCTCTTGTAGGCAGCATATAGATGGATCGTGTTTCTTTATCCAGTCCGTGACTCTCTGTCTCTTTATTGGTGCATTTAGTCCATTTACATTCAGCGTAATTACAGATAAATAAGTTTTTAGTGCTGTCGTTTTGATGCCTTTTCATGTGTGTTGTTGGCCATTTCATTTTTCCACATGCTTTTTTGTGCAGAGACGTTTTTCTTAGTAGCTTGTGAGATCCTCCTTTTCATCATGTTTAACTTTGTGTTTGTTGAGTCGTTACGTTTTTCTTGAGTTATGGAATTGATATTCCTTTTTGTGGTTACCTTATTATTTACCCCTATTTTTCTAATTAAAAACCTAACTTGTATCCTTCTATATCGCCTTGTATCCCTCTCCATCTGGCAGTTCAATGCCTCCTATATTTAGTCCCTCTTTTTGATTATTGTGATCGTTTATATATTGATTTCCATGATTTCCTGTTATGTGTATTATTTTGTTTATTTATTTATTTTTTAGAATTACTCTTAATTTGTTTGTTTTTGTGCTTTCCCTATTTGAGCTGCGTTGATATCAGGACGTTCTGTTTTGTGACCTTGTATTGTGCTGGTACCTGATATTATTGGTCATCAGGCCAATCTCCTTTAGCACTTCTTGCAGTCTTGGTTTAGTTTTTGCAATTTCTCTAAACTTGTGTTTATCTGTAAATATCTTAATTTCTCCTTCATATTTCAGAGAGAGTTTTGCTGGATATATGATCCTTGGTTGGCAGTTTTTCTCCTTCAGTGCTCTGTATACTTCGTCCCATTCCCTTCTTGCCTGCATGGTTTCTGCTGAGTAGTCTGAACTTATTCGTATTGATTCTCCCTTGAAGGAAACCTTTCTTTTCTCCCTGGCTGCTTTTAAAATTTTCTGTTTGTCTTTGGTTTTGGCAAGTTTGATGATAATATGTCTTGGTGTTTTTCTTTTTGGATCAATCTTAAATGGGGTTCGATGAGCATCTTGGATAGATATCCTTTCGTCTTTCATGATGTCAGGGAAGTTTTGTGTCAGGAGTTCTTCAACTACTTTCTCTGTGTTTTCTGTCCCCCCTCCCTGTTCTGGGACTCCAATCACTCGCAAGTTATCCTTCTTGATAGAGTCCCACATGATTCTTAGGGTTTCTTCATTTTTTTAAATTCTTTTATCTGATTTTTTTTCAGCTATGTTGGTGTTGATTCCCTGGTCCTCCAGTAGTCCCAGTCTACATTCTAATTGCTCGAGTCTGCTCCTCTGACTTTCTATCGCGCTTCCAATTCTGTAATTTTATTGTTAATCTTTTGGATTTCTGCATGCTGTCTCTCTATGGATTCTTGCAACTTATTAATTTTTCCACTATGTTCTTGAATAATCTTTTTGAGTTCTTCAACAGTTTTATCAGTGTGTTCCTTGGCTTTTTGTGCAGTTATCCTAATTTCATTTGTGATGTCTTTAAGCATTCTGTAAATTAGTTTTTTATATTCTGTATCTGATAATTCCAGGACTGTATCTTCATTTGGGAAGGATTTTGATTCTTTTGTTTGGGGGGTTGGAGAAGCTGTCATGGTCTGTTTCTTTATGTGGTTTGATATGGACTGCTGTCTCCGAGCCATCACTGGGAAACTAGATTTTCCAGGTAATCAGCTAAAAAAAAAATGCAGTCAGATCCCTATCTGAATTCTCCCTCTGGCTCCGGGTATTCGGATGTTAATGGAGCCGCCTGGGGAGGGTGGGGGAGGGATCAGAGAGCTGGGAGTGTAGCACCACAGAATATAGAGCTGAACACCGCGTTCACAGTCCGCCCCTGTCCACCAAAATCCGGGTGGGACGGCTTCCTGGCTAGGACACTGTTTTCCCTGTTCGGATACCAGTCACTTCCTCCCTGGGACTTCTCCGTCAGGTGCGCGGCACCGCTGGCACTCACTGGGTGGGCGTGTCCCGCACGAAAGGGTGGGCCCGCCCCCAGGGTCTATTCAGGAGAATATATTTGGACCCTGCGCACGCGCGGGAGGGGCGCGAGAATATAATTGGACCCTGCGCTCGCACCCCTCCTGCGCGTGCGCCCAAATCCCAGCGGGACAGCTCGCCAGCTGGGACGCTGCTTTCCCCCGTCGAGACCAGTCACTTCCGGGGGTTTCTCCCTCCCGTGCGCCACGCCACACGCGCGATCTGGGTGAGCGTCACCTGCACGACCAGGTGGGCCCGCCCCCTGGGTCAATTCAGGGGAATATAATTGGACCCCGCACTCACGCCCTGCCCGCACGCGCGCCCTAATCCCAGTGGAATGGCTCCCCGTCTGGGACGCTATTTTCCCCGCTCTGAGACCAGTCACTTCCGGGGATTTCTCCTTCCAGTTCGCCACGCTGCACGCGTGGACTGGGTGGGCGTCCTCCCCCACGAACGTGTGGGCCCTGCCCCGGGGTCGCTTTAGGGAAATATAGCTGACCTCCCCCCGCTCGCGCCCCGCCCGCTTCCTGCCAAACTCCTGGCGGGACGGGTCCCCAGCTGGGACGCTGTTATCCCCACTCCAATATCAGTCACTACCTCCTGGGTGCTTCTCCCTCAGGCTGCGCCACTACGTCACCCGCGCCAACCAGCTAGACTTCCTCCCGGGATGGGTTCGGGGGGGAAGGGCTGGGCCCCCCGTCTGTGCTGTCTGCCCCCCTGGGCTCTGCCCCAGATCGGGCTCCGAAGGTCACCTGCCTGGTACGCTGGCTCCTAGTTCTGAAAACGGTCGCTGTCAGCCCGTATTTGTTCGTTTTCCGTCTCTAAGTCTGTGCTTATTGTTCAGAGTTCATAGATTGTTATGTATGTGATCGATTCCCTTGTTTTTCCGAGTCTTTGTTGCAAGAGGGATCCGCGGCAGCGTCCACCTAGTCCGCCATCTTGGCCCCGCCTCTGTACTTCTTTGCTCTGGTGACTTCACCTAATCTCATGGCTTTAAATACTGTATGATGATTACCAAAAATTTATATATCCAGTTCAAACTTCTCCCCTGAATTACAGACTTGTATCTGCTCTTGCTACTTGACATCTCCAACTGGATGTCTAATAATCATTTTAAATTTAACACATCCAAAAATGAACTTCTGACCACCTTATTCCCCCTAAAAAATTTGCTCCACCTGCGATTTGCTCTGTCTTAGCTAACAGCAAGTCCATCCTTCCAGTTGCTCATGCCTCAAACCTTATATTCATCCTAACACATCCTTGACTTTATTTTCATACCCCACATTCAGTTCATCTTCAAAATGTATCCAGGGTATGACTACTTCTTACCGCCTCCAAAGTGACCACCATGCTTTATGTCACAATCAGCTCTTGTCTGAATTATTGTAGTAGCCTCCTAATTGATCTCTTTCCTTATGTCATTGCACTTTTAAAGTGTCTGATCTGTTCAGCACCCAGAATGATCCTTTAAAAATAAAAGTCAAACTACATCAGTCCTCTGTTCAAAACCCTGCAATGACTTCCCATTTCACTTAAAGTAAAAGCCTAGTCCTTATGATGGCCTACAAGGACCTACACTGTGTCATTATCATCACCTCGTCCACATTACTTCTCTGATTTCATCTCCTACTACTTTTCCCCTCACACACTATTTTCCTTCCACAATAGCCTTGTTACTTCTCCTTGCACACGTCAGGCTTGCTCCCACCTCATGTCCTTTGCACTGGGTGTCTCCTCTGACATGACTACTTTTTCCCAGTATATCTGCATAAATAACTATCTCATCTCCTTACTTTTTTTATTTAATGTTACCTGTTCAGTTACATCTTCCTTGATCATGCTGTTAAAATTGCAATTCTTCCCTCTATATTTCTGACACTCCTTATCTTGTTTTACGTTTGTACATATCACTTATCACCTTATAATGTACTACTATATTTCACTCATTTTTGTAGATATGACACTCCACTAAAATGTAAGCATCATGAGAATTTTCTTGTGTTTCATTTGCTGATATATTCCCACTGCCTAGAATATTTCCTGTCAGAGATTAGGCTGCCAGTAAATATTGGATGGATAAAATAAAGAATGTGTAATAGAGATAATATTAGCACCTACATCATAGGGTTGTTATGAGGACTAAATGAGATAATGGATGCAGAGTGATTGGCATTCAAATATGTTTATTATTATTAACAGTAATACATAGAACAAGTAACTTTATATAACTTCAGGGATTTCCCAAATCCTTAAATACATTCTTCACTGTTTGCCGATATTTAGTGTTTTCTCATTAAAAATGCTTTATATACTACATATGTTTACCAGCTTTGCCATCTACCAAAATGCAAACAACCTGTGAGGGGTAAAATATTAACACTTATCATTGATATACATCATAGTGTGAATGGCTAGACAGGAGCCTTCACACTAAGAAAGAGCTGCCGTCTATGGTGCCTAGAGTAGAGTGTAAACATCATACAAGTGGAGGGCTGTGCCATCAAGAAAGGGAATGCTTACAAATAGTAGCCATGGGCTGGTGAAGACATCTAATTACATGCCTTTTATTGGTTCTGTCATGGGTGTAATTTAAGGTGGTTCATATCATTCCCAGACTGAAACTCCAAAATGTGTAAGCCTAAAATCCAGGAGGGATCAGTCCCTGGAGACGGACATCATGCTTGGTAAAGTAGATGGTCAGTGAAAAAGAGAAAGAGTCTCAAGGAGATGGAGTGACTCAGTGGCTGCAACAATGAATTCAAACATAGCAATGGCTGTGAGGATGGCACAGGACTAGGCAATGTTTCATTCTGTTGTACATGGGTCGCTATGAGTTGGAACTGACTCAATTGCACCTAACAACAACAAATAAACAGGAAAGATCTTAGAAGACTGTTATGAACGAGAAGGCACAAATTCTAATGTGGTCAAGGCAGTAGTAACTTATAATCTCCAAATAACTTGGGTCTTTTTTGAACAAAACTTTCTTTCCATCAGTAATGCATAACAACTCCAGGAACATTCCCTTCCCTTCCTGTCAAATGAAAACACTTCCATGCTGACTGTATGCAAAACCATACACCACAGAAGTTTTTCATTTCAAAATGTACATGCTACCAGAAAAGTATACTCTCTTGTTGTAGCCCATTTAAAGCAAACAAACAAAAAAGAAAACAAAACAAACAAAAAACAAGCCTAACTGATGAAAAACAAGAGACACGATCTCTAATATTTTCCATGTTCCCCATGTTTCAAAACACAGCAAAAAAATTCTACCAACCATTTTTAGAAGAAGTGAGCTCAATCATTCTTAAACTTTTCAAAAAACAGAAGAGGAGAAAACATTTCATAACTCACTCTATGATACTAGCATTACTATGATACCAAGGGTAGACAAAGACACCACAAGAAAAGAAAACTAAAGACCAATATCCCTTATGAATATAGATGCAAAAATAATCAACAAAATATTAACAAACCTAATCTAAAAGCATATTAAAAGGTTAATATATCATGATCAAATGGAATTTATCCCAGGATTGCAAGGATGGTTCCACATTAGAAATTCAATCATGTAACCTCACATTAATAGAATGAAGGAGAAACACACACACACAAGATCATCTCAATCAACAAAAGAAGGAATTTAACAAAATTCAATAACCTGTAATGATAAAAAAAAACTTCAGAAACCTAAGAATAGAAGGGAAATTCATCAATATAGGAAAAAACAAACTCATTGCCGTCTAGTAGATTTCGACTCATAGCAACCCGATAGGACAAAGTTGAACTGCCCCATAAGGTTTCTAAGAAGCGGCTGGTGGATTTGAACTGCCAACCTTTTGGTTAGCAGCCAAGCTCTTAATCACTGCACCACCAGGCCTCTAATATGATAAAAAAACTAAAAAAGGGCACATATAAAAAGCCTACACATAACATCATATTCAATGGAGAATGACTGAGAGTTTTCCTATTAAGATCAGGAACAAAACAAGAATTCCCTCTCTTACCACTGCTATTTAATACTGTACTGGAAGTTCTAGTCAGAGCAATTAGGAAATAAGAAAGAAATAAAAGGTATCCAAATCAAGAAGGAAGAAATAAAACTATCCCTTTTTGAGATGACATGATCCTGTTATAGAAGACCCCAAAGAATTCACAAGAAAACTTGTAGAGCTTGTAAATGAATTCAGCAATATGGCAGGATACAAGGTCAGCAAAAAAAAAAAAAAAACAGTCAAATTTTTATACAGTAGCAATAAGCAATCTGAAAATAGAATCTAAAGAATAAAATATCTAGGAATAAGTTTAACCAAGGAAGTGAAAGATGTGTACACTAAAACTTTATAAAACATTATTGAAAGAAATTATAGAAGACCTAAATAAATGGAAGGACATTTCATGTTTATAGGTCTGAAGTCTCAAAATTGTCAAGATGTCAATACTACCTAAAGTAATCCATAAAATCAATGCAATCCCAATCAAAATTCCAACAGCCTTCTTTGCAGAATTGGAAAAGGCAATCCTCAAATTTACATGGAACTGCAAAGGGCCCCCAAAATAAAACAATCTTGAAAAAGAAGAACAAAGTAGGTGGATTCACCATTCCTGGTCTCAAAACATACTATAAAGCTATAATAATCAAATCGGTCTGGTACTGATAAAATGATAGACATACAGACCAATGGAATAGAACTGAAACTCCAGAGATGAACATGAACATATAGTCAATTGATTTTTTTTCCCAGGGGTACCAAGTCCACACAATGAGGAAAGAACAGTCTCTTTAATAAATGGTGTTGGGACAACTGGATTTCCACATGCAAAAGAGTGAACCTGGACCCATACCTCACCCCATACATGAGAATGAACTCCAAATGGGTCAAGAACCTAAGTGTAACAACTAAAACCCCAAAAACTCTTAGAAGAAAACATAGGGTTAATGCTTTAGGACATAGTTTTAACAATAGATTCGTAGATATGACTCTGAAGCATGGGCAACGAAAAACAAAATAAATAAACAGGACTTCACCAAAATGAAAAACTTTTTGTATAACAATGGACTTTTTCAGCAAAGTGCAGAGACAACCTACAGATTGGGAGAAAAAAAATTTGAGAACCATATATGAGTAAGGGTTTAATATAAGGAATATGTAAAAAATCTCTACACCTTATCAACAAAAAAAGAAAAAAACCCAATCCAAAAATAGACAAAAGACTGGAAAAGTCATTTCAACCAAGAAGATATACAAATGGTCAACAAGCACACGTTCAACCTCATTAGCCATTGTTGTTGTTTTAAGACTCTGTCCAGTAGGTTCGATCTCATAGCAACCCTTTATATACGAGAACAGAACACTGCCCGGTCCTGTGCCATGCTCACAAATTTTGCTATGTTTGAACCTCTTTTTGCAGTCACTGCATCAATTCATGTCTTTTAGGGTCTTCCTGCTTTTTGACTGACCCCCTATTTTACCAAGCATGATGTCCTTCTCCAGGGACTGGTCCCTCCTGATAAGATGTCCAACGTACATGAGACAAAGTATTACCATCCTTGCTTCTAAGGAGCATTCCGGCTGTACTTCTTCCGAGACAGATTTGTTCATTCTTCTGGAAGTCCATGATATATTCAATATTCTTCACTAACACCATAATTCACATGCGTCTGTTCTTCTTCAGTCTTCCTTATTCATTGTCCACCTTTTGCATGCATATGAGGCTATTAAAAATACCGTGGCTTGGGTCAGGTGACCTTAGTCCATAAAATGGTATCTTTGATTTTTAACATTTTAAAGAGGTCTTTTGCAGCTCATTTGTCCAATGCAATATTTTGTTTGATTGCTTTTTTTAATTTTATTTTTATTGTGCTTTAATTAAAAGCTTACAAATCAAGTCAGTCTCTCATACAAGAATTTATATACACCTTGCTATGTATTCCTAGTTACTCTTCCCCTAATGAGACAGCATGCTCCTTCTCTCCACCCTGTATTCCCCACGTCCATTCAGCCAGCTTCTGTCCCCCTCTGCCTTCTCGTCTCCCCTCCAGACAGGAGCTGCACACATAGTCTCACGTGTCTACTTGAGCCAAGAAGCTCACTCCTCACCAGTATCATTTTCTATCTTATAGTCCAGTCCAATCCCTGTCTGAAAAGTTGGCTTTGGGGATGGTTCCAGTCTTCGGTTAACAGAAGGTCTGGGGGCCATGACCTCCGGGGTCCTTTCAGTCTCAGTCAGACCATTAAGTCTGGTCTTATTACGAGAATTGGAGGTCTGCATCCTACTGCTCTTCTGCTCCATCACGGATTCTCTGTTGTGTCCCCTGTCAGGTCAGTCACTGGTTGTAGCCAGGCACCATCTAGTTCTTCTGGTCTCAGGCTGATGTAGTCTCTGATTTATGTGGCCCTTTCTGTCTCTTGGGCTCATAATTATTTTGTGTCTTTGGTGTTCTTCATTGTCCTTTGCGCCAGGTGGTTTGAGACCAATTGATAAATCTTAGATGGCCACTTGTTAGTGTTTAAGATCCCAGACGCCACTCTCCAAAGTGGGATGCAGAATGTTTTCTTAATATATTTTATTATGTCGATTGACCAAATGTCCCCTGAAACCGTGGTCCCCAGACCCCCAACCCTGCTACTCTGGCCTTCCAAGTGTTAGGTTTATTCAGGAAATTTCTTTGCCATTGGTTTAGTCCAGTTGTGCTGACTTCTTCTTTATTGTGTGTTGCCTTTCCCTTCACCTAAATTAGTTCTTGTCTATTATCTAATTAGTGAACCCACCTCCCTCCCTACCTCCTTCCCCCCTCTCGTAACCATCAAAGAATATTTTCTTCTCTTTTTAAACTATTTCTTGAGTTCTTGTAATGGTGGTCTCATACAATATTTGTCCTTTTGCATTCGTTTGATTTCTTGACTGCTGCTTCCGTGGACATTGGTTGTGGATCCAAGTAAAATAAAATCCTTGACTATTTCAATATTTTCTCCGTTTATCATAATGTTGCTTGTTGCTCCAGTTGTGAGGAATTTTGGTTACTTTATCTTAAGGTGTAATCCATGTTGTGGGCTGTAGTTTTTGATCTTCATCAGTAAGTGCTTCAAGCCCTCTTCACTTTCAGCAAGCAAGGTTGTGTCATCTGTATATAACAGGTTTGTTAATGAGTCTCCCTCCAATCTTGAAGCAGTGTTCTTCATATAGTCCACCTCCTAGGATTGCTTGCTCAGCACACAGATTGAATAAGTATGGTGAAAAGATACAACCTGGACACACACCTTTCCTGATTTTAAACCACACAGTGTCCCCTTCTTCTGTTAAAATGACTGCCTATTGGTCTATGCACAGGTTCCACATGAGCACAATTAAGTGTTCTGGAATTCCCGTTTTTTGCAATGCTATCCATAATTTGTTATGATCTGCACAGTCGAATGCCTTTGCATGTCAATAAAACACAGGTAAACATCTTTCTGGTATTATCTGCTTTCATCTAAGATCCATGTGACATCAGCAATGATATCCTCTTCTGAATCTGGCTTGAATTTCTGATAGTTTCCTGTTGATGTACTGTTGCAACCATTTTTGAATTATCTTCAGCAAAATTTTACTTGAGTGTGATATTAATGATAATTTCCGTATTCTGTTGGATCACTTTTCTTTGGAATGGGCACAAATATGGATACCTTCCAGTTGATTGGCCAGGTAACTGTCTTCCAAAT
The DNA here is from genome assembly GCF_030014295.1 of Loxodonta africana. Classification (NCBI taxonomy): domain Eukaryota; kingdom Metazoa; phylum Chordata; class Mammalia; order Proboscidea; family Elephantidae; genus Loxodonta; species Loxodonta africana. The sequence continues at coordinate 91,267,967 of NC_087369.1, read as the reverse complement.
TTACTGGCATAGATGAGTCAGTGCTTCTGGCATTGCATTAGTTTGTTGAAACATCTCAATTGGTATTCCATCAATTCCTGGAGCTTTGTTTCTCACCAATGCCTTTAGTGCAGCTTGGGCTTCTTCCTTCAATATGATCAGCTTTTGATAATATGCTACCTCCTAAAATGGTTGAATGTCAACCAATTCTATTTGGTACAGTGACTCTGTGCATTCCTTTCATCTTCTTTTGATGCTTCCTGTGTCGTTCAATATTTTGCCCGTTTACAAAAAACCCATTGTCGTTGAGTCGATTCTGACTCATAGTGACCCTATATGACAGAGTAGAACTGCCCCATAGGGTTTCCAAGGATTTGAACTGCCAACATTTTGGTTAGCAGCTTGAGCTCTTAACCACTGTGCCACCAGGGAGAGGCAAATCAAAATCACAATGAGATATCACTTCACCCCTATTAGGATGACAAAGATAAAAAAAAATGGAAAACAACAAATGTTGGTGAGGATGTGGAGAAATCAGAAGGCTCGTCCATGGTGGGAATGCAAATGATACAGCTGCAGTGAAAAAGAGTTTGGTGGTTCCTCAAAAAGTTAAACACATAACCCAGAAATTCTACCTCTAGCTGTATACCCAAGAGACTTGAAGGCAGAGATGCAAGCAGACACACGTACATCAATGTTCATTGCAGTACTAGTTACAATTCTAAAAGGTAGATAAAACCTAATTGTCCATCAACAGATGAATGGATAAAAAAAATTTGTTACATGCATTCAATTCAATATTACCAAGCCATAAAGAAAAATGAAGTCTTGATACATGCTACAACAAAGAATTATAGATGAACCTTGAAAACATTATGCTAAGTGAAGTAATTCAATCACAAAAGGACAAATATAGTATAATATTAGTTACATGAAATATCTAGAATAGGAAAATGTATAGAGACCAAAGATTATTAGTGGTTACCAGCAGAGTAAAGGAGGGGGAAATAGTGAAACATTATTTAGGAAGCATTGAGTTTCTGTTTATAGCGATGCAAAATTTGGCAAAAATATTGATGATAGTTGCACAAGTCAGTGTCACTAAATTGTAAAAGTGAAAAAATCTTGAATTAGCAGATGTTGTGCTATATATATCTTTACAACAACAACAACAAAAAAGCCCATATCTAGAAAAGGACTTATATCTGGAATATACAAGGAATTCTTAAAATTCAACAGTAAGAAATGAAACAGTTAAATTAGAAGATGGGAAAAAGATATGAAGAAGATATACAGATGGCAGATAAGCACATGTAAATTATTGAAGAAAAAGCACAAAAGCAAGAGGCCTCACACTACCTGATATCAGAACGTACTCTATAGCCATGGTAGTCAAAACATCCCGGTACTGGTACATCAACAGACATGCAGGCCAACAGAATGGAATTGAGATCCCAGATATAAATCCATCCACCTGCAGTCAGCTGATCTTTGACAAAGGACCAAAGTCTATAAATGGAGAAAAGACAGTCATTTTAACAAATGGTGCTGGCAAAACTGGATGTCCACCTGTAAAAAAAATGAAAGGACCATATCGCATACCATACAAGAAAACTAACGCAAAAGGGATAAAAAACCTAAATATAAAACCTAAAACAATAAAAATCATGGAAGAAAAAATAGGGAAAACACCAGGGACCCTAATACAAGATGGAAATACAAACCATGACTAATAGTGAAGAAACATCAGAAGAGAAACTAGGTAACTGGTGTCTTAGTGCTGCCGTAACAGAAATACCACAAGTGGATGGCTTTATCAAAGAGAAATTTATTTCCTCACAGTAAAGTAAGCTAAAAGTCCAAATTCAAGATATCAGCTCCAGGGAACTCTTTCTGTTTCTGTCAGCTGTGGAGGAAAGTTCTTGTCCTCAATCTTCCCATTGTTGAGGAGCTTCTCAGGCACAGGGACACCAGGCCCAAAGGACATGCTCTGCTCCCAGTGCTGCTTTCTTGGTGGTATGAGGTCCCCAAATCTCTGCTTGCTTCCCTTTCCTCTTATCTCTTGAGAGATAGAAGGTGGCACAGGCCACTACCCAGGGAAACTCCCTTTACACTGGATCGGGGAAGTGACCTGAGTAAGGGTGGTGTTACAATCCCACCTTAACCCTCTCAACATAAAATTACAATCACAAAATGGAGGACAACCACACAATACTGGGAATCATGGCCTAACCAAGTTGACACATATTTTGGAGGGGACATAATTCAATCCATGACACTTGGGAACTCCTAAAAATTAAACACATATGCTCATCAAAAGACTTCACCAAAAGAGTGAAAAGAGAACTACAGATTGGGAAGATTTTTTTTTGCTGTGACATCCAGCAAGGGTCTAATCTCTAAAATCTATAGAATACTTCAGCACCTCAGCAACAAAAAGATAAATAATCCAATTAAAAAATGGGCAAAGGATATGAACAGACACTTCACCAAAGAAGACATTCAGGAGGCTAACAGACACATGAGGAAATGCTCATGATCGTTAGCCATTACAGAAATACAAATCAAAAGTACAATGAGATACCATCTCACACCAACATTATTGGCACTGATCAAAAAAACAGAAAACAGCAAATGTTGGAGAGGCTGCGAGGAGACTAGAACTCTTATGCACTGGTGGTGGGACTGTAAAATAGTACAACTACTAAGGAAAACTATATGGTGCCTCCTTAAAAAGCTAGAAGTAGAAGTACCATACGATCCAGCAATCTCACTCCCAAAAATATACCCTAGAGAAATAAGATCCGTCACACGAATAGACATTATCACATCCATGTCCATTGTAGCATTATTCACAATAGCAAAAGGATGGAAACAACCTAAGTTCCCATCAACAGATGAATGTATAAACAAATTATGGTACATACACACAATGGCATACTACACAAAGATAAAGAACAATGATGAATATGCAAAGCATCTCACAATATGGGTGAATCTGGAGGGCATTATGCTGAGTGAAATAAGTCAATCAGAAAAATACAAATTTTGTCTAAGACCACTATTATAACCCCCCCAAAAAAAATGTTTACGTACAAAAAGAAAACTTTGATGGTTATAAGAGAGGGGAGGAGTGGGGAGGGGAAATTATTAACTGAATAGTAGACAAGTTAACTTTGGTGAAGGGAAAGACTACATACCCTATAAGAGAAGGCAGCACAACTTGACTAAGGCAAAGTCTTAGAAGTTTTCTAGACACACCCAAACACCTTGAGGGACTGAGTTACCGGGGTTGAGGGCTGAGGTCCACGGTCTTGTGGGACAACTGGGTCAATTGGCATAAGAAAATTCATAAAGAAAATGTTCTACATCCTACTTTGGTGAGCAGTAGCTGGGGCCTTAAAAACTTGAGAAAGACCATCTAAGATACATCTATTAGTTCTATCACATTTGGAGGGCAAAAGAGAGTGAAGAAAATCAAAGACACAAGGGAAATATCAGCCCAAAGAACTAATGGAACACAAGGAACCACAGCCTCCACCAACCTGAGCCCAGAAGAAGTATATGATGCTCGGCTACCGCCACCGACCACTCTGACGGGGATTACGGCAGAGGGTCCTGGATAGAGAGGGAGAAAAATGTAAAACAAAATTCAAATTCACTAAAAAAAATAAATAAATAAAACAGACTTACTGGTCTGACAGAGACTGGAGGAATCCCTGAGACTATGGCCCCCAGACACCCTACTAACTCAGAACTGAAGCCGCTCCCGAAGCCCACCTTTCAGCCGAAGATTAGACAGGCCTATAAAACAAACAATAATACATATGAGGCATGTGCTTCTTAGTTCAGTCAAGTATAGGAGCCCAAATGTGCAACACCTGCCCAAAAGCAAAGAGGAGAAGGTAGGAAGGGACAGGAAAACTGGACAAGTGGACACGGAGAAACCCAGAGGTAAAGGAAAAGGGGGAGAGCTCTCACACATGGAGGGGATTGCAACCACTGTCACAAAATAATGTATGTGTAAATTCTTGAATGAAAAACTAATTTGCATTGTAAACTTTCACCTAAAGCACTATATATCTATATTTTTTTAAATGGGGAAAAGACAAGAAGAAGAGATACAGATGGAAGAAAAGCACATATAAATTAGTTCAACATCATTAACCATTAAAAAAAAAAACCAGTGCCGTCATTAACCATTAGGGAAATGCAAATTAAACCACAATGTGATACCACTACACTCTTTATCAGAAAGGTTAAAAAAATAGTAACAACATCCAATGAAGGTAAGATGTAGAAAAAGTTGATCACTTGTATTTTTCTGGTGGGAATGTAAAATAATACAGCCAACTCTGAAAAAGAGTATGGCAATTCTCATAAAACTAAACATGTATTTACAGTATGACCAAGCAATTGCATTCTTGGCTATTTATCCCAGAGATGGGAAAACTTTTGCTCATTTGAAAACCCGGACATGAATATTCATGGCAGCTTTATTCATAATAGCCCCAAACTGGGAACAATTTAGACGCCATTCAATGGGCATATGGTTAGATAAGCTGTGGTACATCCATGTCATGGAACACTGTTCAGCCATAAAAAAGAACAAACTGTTAATGTATACAACAAATTGAATGGATCTCAATGCAGTAATGCTGAGCAAAAAAGCCAGTCTCAAGGGATCACATAATGCATTGTTCCATTTATATAGCATCCTCAAAATGACAAAATTATAGAGATGGAAAACAGATTATTGGTTGCCAGGGCTTAGGAAAAGGGAGTGGGATGGAGAGCTGTAGCTATAGAAGGGTTGCAGTAGGGATCTTTGTGATGTAATGTTCTACATCTTGATTGTGGTGGTGGTCACATGAACCTAAAGATATAATAAAGATGCTTAAAATTAAAGACATACACACAAATGTGTGCACATAAAACTGGTGAAATTTCATGGATTGTCAATGTTAATATATTAATGTGATATTGTACTATAGTTATTCAAGAAAAAAAATCACGGGTATGCATCATCTCTCTGTATTAGTTATTACAATTGCATGTGAATCTACAATTACTTCAAAACAAAAGATTAAAAGAAAAAAGATTACCAGTTTAGAAATGAAGAAGGAAAGCTACCTGTATTTACAGATGACATAATTTTTTTATTGTGGTAAATATACATGTAACAAAATGTTGGCCATTTCATTATTTATCACATGGAAAATTCAGTAACATTAATTTTGTTTATCATGTTGTTCATCCATCACTTTTTTAGCTGTTTCTGAATTTTTCCATAATCCTTATCAGAAGCTCAGTATTACACACAGATAATACATAGATATATATAGATTATATACAGAGCACAGGTGGCACACTGGTTAAGTGATTCAGCTGCTAATCAAAAGGTCAGCAGTTCAAATCCACCAGCTGCTCCTTGAAAACCCTATGGGGCAGTTCTACTCTCTCCTATATGGTAGCCATTGGTCGGAATCAACTCGATGGCAATGGGTTTGGTTTTATATATAGATAACCCTAAGCAATTTTTTTTTTAAGCAATACGGAAACCCTGGTGGCATAGTGGTTAAGTGCTACAGCTGCTAACCAAAGGGTTGCCAGTTCAAATCTGCCAGGCGCTCCTTGGAAACTCTATGGGGCAGTTCTACTCTGTCTTACAGGGCCGCTATGAGTTGGAATCGACTCAATGGCACTAGGTTGGGTTTAAGCAACACACACACACACACACATAGAGCCAATAAATGAATATAGCAAAGTTGAAGGACACAAGATGAATGCACAAAAATCAATTGAATTCTGTATACTGACAATGAATAATCCAAAAGGGAGATAAAGGAAACAAGTTTATTTATGTTAACATAAAAATAATAAAATACTTAGAAATAAATTACCAAAGAAGTATAAGAATGTACACTAAAACTCACAAAACATTGCTTAAAGAAATTAAAGAAAAGAAAATAGACATATTGTGTTCATGAAGTAGAAGACTTAATATTGTTAAGATGTCAATGCTCCAAAACTTTATCTACAGATTCAATGTAATCCCTACAAAAAATTTCAACTGACTTTTTTTTGCAGAAATGAACAAGTTGATCCTAAAATTCACATGGAAATGCAAGAAACTCAGAATAGCTCAAATAATCTTGAAAAAAAAAGCAAAGTATAACTCACACTTCCCAATTTCAAAATTTACTGCAAAGCTACATTTATAAGTCACTATAGCTTTTTTTTTTTTATGGTACTGGCAAAAGGATATGCATACAGATCAATGGAATAGAATTGAAACTCCAGAGACAAACCTGTACATCTATGGACAAGTAGTTTTTGACAAAGGTGCCAAAACCATTTCATGGGAAAAGGAGCATTTGTTAAAAAAATGGTGCTGGGACAACTGAAGTTATACACTCCCTCGCTGTATACACAATATTTGTAGAGTTGAAACTATAAAACTCATAAGAACAAAACATACGTGTAAATCATCATGACCAATAGTATCTTAGATACGGCACCAAAAGCATAAGCAACAAAAGAAAAATAAATAAATTGAACTCCATCAAAATTAAAAACCTTTGTATATTAAAGGGTATTTTTTATCAAGATAGTAAAAGACAATCCATAGAATGGGAGAAATATTTCCAAATATTTGATAAGGGTTTAACATCCAAAATACATAAAGAATTCTTCCAACACAAGAACAAAAATTCAAATAATCCAGTTGAAAATGGGCAGGAGATTTGAATAGACATTTCTCCACAGGAGATATAAGAGTGGTCAAATATTACCCTAAAAGATGCTCAACGATGTTAGTCATTGACCCATTGCCATTGAGTCAATTCCAACTCATAGCGACCCTACAGGGTTTCCAAGAAGCTGCTGGTGGATTCATACTATTGACTTTTTGCTTGGCAGCCAAGCTCTTAACCACTGCACCATCAGGGTCCCTATTAATCATTAAAAAACAAAAACAAACCAGTGTCATTGAGTCAATTCCGACGCATAGCGACCCTACAGGACAGAGTAGAACTGCCCCATAGAGTTCCCAAGAAAAGCCTGGCAGATTCGAACTGCCAACCCTTTGGTTAGCAGCTGTAGCACTTAACCACTACGCCACCAGGGTTTCCTATTAATCATTAAACCAAAAAAACCAAACCCAGTACCATGGAGTCGATTCTGACTCATAAAGCGGCCCTATTATAAGCACAGGGTAGAACTGCCCCATAGAGTTTCCCAGGAGCGCCTGGTGGATTCGAACTGCCAACTCTTTGGTTAGCAGCTGTAGCACTTAACCACTATGCCACCAGGGTTTCCTTATTAATCATTAATAATAAAAAATTATTAATCATTATGGAGGTGCAAATCAAATCCACTCTGAGGTATCACTTAACGTCGGTACCAGTACCAGTTACTGTTGAGTTGATTTCCACTCAGGGAAACCCCTTGTGTGGCAGAGTAGAACTGTACTCCATAGTGTTTTCAATGGCTGATTTTTTGGAAGCAAATCACCAGAACTTTCTTCACAAGCACCTCCGGGTAAAACCAAACCTCCAATCTTTTGGTTAGCAGCCAAGTGTGTTAACCATTTGCACCACCCAGGTACTCTTTCCATCCACTAGGATGGTTATAATAAAAAATACTGAATATAACAATTATTGGTGAGGTATATTAAAAACCCAGTGCCTATATTATAATAGTCAGTTTATAAGCCTTAAGTTCCTTATATATTTCTGGAACTTACAGATTTCTCTTTATTTTTTAGTTAGATATGATTTTAAAGTAAATACATTCAGTATTTATCTGTGTTTTAGTGGGAAGTGTGGTCTGCATTAGCTCACTCCAGCACACTGTTATTACTGGAAGTCCTCCTGTATAGTCCAAGCCAGTTTGAGTTGGATTTCCTGTTACTCGCCACCTAAAAGTTCCTGATGGATACATATTCCTAAAACCTTAAAACATTAACAAATAGTTTTCTAGGGAAATGTAAATTATAAAACTGATTGAAGAATAGATAAACATTTCTGGCAACATGGCCATTGAAGAAAATCAGAAAGCCCTTCCAGTACAAAAACATGCAAATGCTATATAGAATATAATACAATGTCCTCCAAATGCATAGCTGTGCTTGAAAAAAGGGAAAATTTAAAGTGCCTTGCCATAAAAAAAAAAAAATTAGTTTTTTTTTTTTTGCCATGGTGGCAGGCTAGCAGCAAAGCAGCGATGTGGCCCTAAATGAGCCCTTGGACATAGTTGTGTGTAGCAGTTATAATCTATTAGCTGTTGTATTTATATTACCTTACACATTGACTTTCAATAAAGTATTATTAAGAATTATAATCTGGTCTCAGTGATGCTTTGGGAGTTAAAGGAGGATCCTCAATCTGGTATGTGAAGTGTAGAGAGAACACTATTCCCCAAGGCCAAAAAAAAGAGTTGCAGTGCTTGCTGCTGCCTTTGATGACAACGATCACCAGCAGATTTACTCTCATCGGTAGCATTGACACTAGAGGCAACAATGTTGTGGTTGTGGCAAAATAGTGAGGCTAAGGAGAAAAAGCAAAAATCTTGTCCCTGGCCATGAAATGTGAGACACCATCTTAATGAATTCTCAAAGAACAGAGAAATACTTTGGAGGCATGCAGTCGGTATTGATTTTCAACAGTTAGTCCAGACATCAACATTGTAACTTTAAAGAAACAGGTTGACAAATGCATGGGAGAAGGGTTTGCTTCATGGGTATGTAACCTATGCAGTCACACAGGGCTCTGCGCTCACAAGTACCTGGGTTTGGTTTAACACACTGCCTTGAAACTCTTAACAATTTTATCTTTGAACTTGTGTTTTGTAAGTGAAGTCCAATGGACAATAGAGCATGTGTTTGACCAGAAGCAACCAATTCTTTAAAAAATGCTTATGCAGACAACAAACTGACCAATCTCATGCAAACTGCTTATGCAGATAGCAAACTGGCAAATCCTTTAGCAGATTGTAGACTGACCAATCCTTTTTATAGAATTGCAAACCCCGGGTTAGAAAGACCACCTAAAAGAACATCCATTGCACCACAGGCTGCAATTGAAATTTGTACCCTTGCCAACTTCATAACTTGGGGAACCTTTGCTCTCTCCACTAATGTTCAATTGAATTAGTAGAACCTTTTTTTTTTTATGAATGGATCAGGTGATAGTGGTAGTTCAGTGGTAAAATTCTTGCCTTTCATGTGGAAGACCAGAGTTCAATTTCCAGCCGATGAACCTCCAGTGCAGCCACCACCCATCCTTCAGTGGAGGTTTTTGTGTTGCTATGATGCTGAACAGGTTTTAGTGGAGCTTCCAGACTAAGATGGACTAGGAAGAAAGGCCTAGTGATTTGCTTCTGGAGGCCACAATGGTCCATTTCATAACTGATCATGGATGGCACAGGACTGGGCAGCATTTTGTTCCATTGTACATGGGGTTACCACGAGTCAGGGGCCCATTGGAAGACAATTAGCAACAATAAACGGAGCAAATGCGAACTGAGGATTTCTCACTCAGAACCTCTATAATTCTAATCCTGTAGTATCTGCTTGGATTCAAGCTTTGTCTTTTTTAAGAACAGCAACCATATGCATAGCTATAGTAACTAGGAATCTCAGTTTACAAACCAGCGCAAGAAAGATAACCTTTATAAACTTTTAATTAACCAATTTCTGACTTGGGACTTCATATCACAAGGCTAATGGGAAATCTCACTAACATTATTTTTGGAGCCCTCTCTTCTCACATATTTACCCTAGAATTTGAGAAGGTTATTTGTCTTCCAGATCAGAGAATGGAGGAAAGGCCTATTCATTTCCAGTTTATCATGGTTGCTGCCAACAGCCTTAATGGTACCTTGAAATCCCTGTTCTCTCTGATTCAGTGCCTAGTGTGAGACATGGGATTTTTGCTGAGGTTTGAACTCTGATGTCTGAGGTCCTACCTTACTAGGTACACCTCAGAGGAGCTCACTTCCTAGAGCCATTGCCTTGTTGAACTATGTGGCTTGTCCCAAGCCTCCAGATATCTCTTTTTAGCATATGGGAAATCCCTTTCTATATTTGTTTACTTCACAGTGCTAATCCTACAGTGCACAGAGGGAACTGCCTTTTTGGAAACTTCTTTCTCTCCTACCATAAATCTTCCAGAGGAAGGGAAGCCAAATGTGATAATGTATTTGAATGAGAATAGTGAAAATGCAAGGGAAAAAATAAGATATTAATATCTCAAAAATGATCTTTTCTCATGAGTTTTTAATAAGTAGAGACCTATTTGGCTGTAAAAGATTAACTACTATATAACAGATATCACAGCATCAGCATGATATCACAGCATCAGCATACATGTACATTTAAAAAAAATTTAGGTTCCTGGCAAAACCTACATAAACTTCTTTAAAAGACAATACACAGAGCCAAAGGGCACATTAATCATGATACTTGACCATAACAAAGATATATGTAGCTCATTAGGATAGCTGTTGTGAAGCAGTACCAGATAGTTGAAAAATACTTTGAAATATTCAGAAAAAAATGGTTAAAAGTTACTATTTAAGTTCATATTTTATTTGGAAAGGCAAGGGAAATAAGATAATTAGATTTTTTAGGGTACAGATTGAGGAAGTAGAAACTTGTAGTTCTGAAGGGATGTTTAGAATAGCTCTAAGAGAAAAATGCTGGGAGAAAAGGTCCCTAAATTTTTAGCATACAGTGAAAAATGTCTTGTTGCATCCAGCAGGTGTTAATGTTTGTTTTCAGTTCACCTTCCCTTGAGGAGCAAGAACGTTGAAGAACAGTGGGGATGTTAAACTAGTGGGACAGAGATTCCATTGCACTGTGACTTCTCTTGTGAAGACTGAATGACAATAGAAGGGAGGGCTATGATTTGAAAAAGTGAGAGAATAACATATAAAAATGATCATAGAAGGTAATGATCAGGTTAACTTAACTAGAGTGGAAAGTCAAACAGGGCACAATATAGGAGGCAAAAATGCTTAGATTAAGGGGAATTATTGCCTATTCTTTTATGAATAATTTTCATATGCCACCTAGTATAATCCAAATGAACTACTATTAGGAAACAGTTAAAAACAATGGAGTATATATACACATAGTGACATAGGTGGCTCTTGAAATTAGTGATTAAAAAATAAAACAGAAAAAAGTCTACAAATAATGCTATCTGTATAAATTAGAAACATACTCAAAAATAACAATATACATTTTGTGAATTTTTTAAAGAGAAAAACCAAATAAAACCATCAATTGAAGATATTGAAAAGGTTGTTTATTTGTTAGATTGGTAGCTGAGTGGGATGTGAGGATAAAGAGAGTCAAACTGTTTGAACATGGCAAAGTCACTTAAATAACGATTACCACAATTTATGCTTTTATTCAATAATGACCTCCTATAGCTCTACTCTGTCCTATAGGGTTGATATGAGTTGGAATCGACTCGACAGCAACGGGAAAACCCTGGTGGAGCGGTGGTTGAGTGCTACAGCTGCTAACCAAAAGCCTGACATTTCAAATCCACCAGGCGCTCCTTGGAAGCACTGTGGGGCAGTTCTACACTGTTCTATAGAGTCTCTATGAGTCAGAATTGACTCAACGGCAATGGGTTTGGTTTTTGGTTTTGTACATACCAATTACTTCAATTGTGAGTTTCAATTGTGTAATGTGGGAAAACACTAGGAGCACCTAAAACAAAATAATATTTACTAAGCTAGGAGTAACGTTGCCATTTCCATTTTGGCAATGTAGTCAAGATGGCTATTTAGAACTCTGGCCAGCAGCACACAGACAGAAGTAGAGTCTGAATACACAAGAATCAGGGCTAAGTATAATGTATCATAGAAGTTAGGGATCAAAGCATTAGATGAAGAATATGTGGCTGGAGGTGGAAAGACTCAGGTATTGATGTAGTGGACAATGAATCTCAAAGCCATGTACAAAAGGCTGGTAAATCAAGGTAGAACTCAGACACTAAGACTCTTTGAAACGAGCATATGCTAAAAAGCTTGATCCTTGTATTCAAACCACCTCTCAAGAAGAAATTCTGGATTCTAGCTGCTCATATAACTGGCTTAATATAAACTTATAGATTGGAAAAAGGAGCCCCAGTGGAGCAATGGTTAAGTGCTCGGCTGCTAACTAAAAGGCTGGCAATTTGAACCTGCCCAGTGGCTCTGCAGAAGAAAGACCTGCCGGTCTTTTTCCACAAAGTTTACAGCCTAGAAAACCCAGGCAGTTCAGATATGTCACATGGGGGTCACTATGAATTCAACTTGACTCCATGGCACCTCTCAACAACAAAGGTTGGAGAAGCAGGCCTGCATGCCAGAGAGAAAGGATCCAGGACATTTCTGGTTTGGATACCTAAAAGGAAAAATAAAGTCATCATTGTAATTAGTAGGATCGGTCAGAAAAAGCTACTCTCTCTAAAGAAGAAAAACATTCCACTAGTGGAGCTTCTGACTTGATGATGGTTTGAAACTCCATGAAAATCTTTTGAGTACATGTTTAGTGAAATGTGGTGGGTTATCAAACAGCAGGAAACCCTGGTGGCATAGTGGTTAAGTGCTATGGCTGCTAACCAAAGGGTTGGCAGTTCAAATCCGCCAGGTGCTCCTTGGAAACTCTGTGGGGCAGTTCTACTCTGTCCTATAGGGTCGCTATGAGTCGGAATTGACTCGATGGCACTGGGTTTGGTTTTTGGTTTTTTGGTATAAAACAGCAGTATAAAGAAGGCTCATGAGTATGAAGACTAAAATCTGTAAAACACATGAGCTTTCAAGGTATAAATGTCTGGATTTCAATTCTAACTCTAACTGTATTAGTTTTCCATTGGTGCTTAACAAATAACCACAAAACTAGCAGCTTAAAACAATACAAATTTATTATTTTACAGGGATGTGAAACAAGTTATGTCCTCAGGCATTTTAAAAACCAAAGAGCAATTCACTATCATTTACTGAAGTCTAAAAGCTGTGTCTAATACTAACAAAGGCAAACCATCCAGAACTTAAACAGGTATATCAGGGAAATAGACAATTAAAGAGAGCCTGACTAAACCGTGGTCATTTCTGAAGGAAAGAGGCTCTGGGTGAATATGCATACCTAAGACTTCACCCTTTGGGGAGTTACATCACAGACCAAATATTGTGGAATAAATAGACTTCACTGAAAATATCCAGCCAAGTAACTAAACAAATTAACAAGCAAGACAACACCATCAACAACAGACCCTGGAAGGGGGATAATACCCAAAGCTGCTACTTTACAGTATCTAAACTATCTAGTTTTCACACACACACAAAAAAATATGAGACATGCAAAGAAACATGAAAGTGTGACCCATACACAGGAAAAATAGCAGGCAATAGAAATGGCCTTTTAGATGTTTACTTATCTAACAAAGACTTCACAAGAACTATTATAAACACGTTTAAAAAGAAACTAAAGAAATCCATTTCTAAATAATTAAAGTATGGTAACAAAGTCGAGCTATTAGAGAATATCAATAAAGATACAAAAAATTATAAAAAAGAAACAAACAGAAATACTAGAGAAGAAATATACAATAGCCAAAAAAAAAATTACTAAAGGAGTAGAGTATATTTTAGCTGGCAAAAAAAAAAAAAAGAACATGATGATAAATAGAGTCTTTGACTTATGTATAACAGAAAAAGTAATGCATAAACCTGAAAAGAGAAATATGGGATACCATTATGCACAAGTTACACATAATGGGGGTACCAGAAAGAGAGTAGGAAGAAGAAACAGTAGAAGGAATATTTTAAGAAATAATACTGTAAACTTCTGAAATTTGATGAGAAATATTAATCTACACATCCAAGAGAAAAACAACTCATCACGTAAAACAGAACTGCAATAAAATTAACAGCTGCTTTTCATCAGAAACAATGGAGTCAAAAGGCAGTAGATGACATAGGCAACATGCTGAAAGAAAAAAGGAAGGAAAGGGCAGAGGGAGGGAGGGAGGGAGGGAGGGAGGGAGGGAGGGAGGGAGGGAGGGAGGAAGGAAGGAAGGAAAGAAGGAAGGAAAGAAGGAAGAAAGGGAAAAAAGAAGAAGAGAAAGAAGGAAAATCCTGACACCCAAGAATCATATACTCAAGAAAACTGTCATTTAAAACTGAAGGTCATATGAAGACATTCCCAGGAGGCAGGGCCAAGATGGTTGAATAGCCAGACACTGTCTCTGGTCCCTCTTACAACAAAGACCTGAAAAAAAAAGTGAATCAATTATATATGATAATCTAGGAGCCCTAAACATCAAAGACAAAGTTAAGAAGTCAGACTGAGTGGCACGGGGAGGGAGAGACAGTTCACAAGCAGTGAGGATTTGCCAGACCTGACCTGGCCAGTACCCTGTGGGCTGGATCAGCTGGCATGCCAGGGCTGAGGCAAACAGTAGTGCTCAGGATGCGTTTTCCACATTGGGAGAAACTGAGCTTCTGAGACTCTGCACAAGCCTCTAGAGCCAGGAGAAAGCAGTGCTGGATCTGCAAAAGTTAAGTGCAAGTGTCTAACCTACTGCATGGGATCAAAATAACCCTTCCCCCTCTGGGAAGTGCTTCTCTTCCCTTCACCTGACCCCTACTCATTCTACTCTGTCCTGGTCCAGCTTCAGTGATTGCCATGCCCCTAGGCTGGAAGTGGGATCCGTCGTGTGCCCTAAGGCATTCTCCTGTCTTTGGACAGGGAACAAATAAATAAATAACGAACAGGAAAAAAATAATCTGCCAGCTCTGCTAAGCCAGGGCCTCAGGGCAGGCACAGCCCTTTGCCTAGGCACAAGCAAAAGGGATCTACAGACTTCGAATGTGTTTTACCCCTGTCTAGACCTGTGTGGGCCCATTTCAAAAGCGTAGGCCTTCATTAGTATAGTACAACAGAGTATACACCTGAAGCCTATATTCAACTGCAACAGCTAAGGAGGAGTGGCAGATTCGTGACATTTGACACCACCCTGCCCATTAAGCAGGGTTCTCATCTACCCACATCAGGGATCTGAGGACTGGTGGCTCCACCCACTCCACCTAACTGCCTGTGACAGGGGTCTGAGAATAAGTGGTGCCTTCCAGTCCTTACAACCAACAGCATTGGGTGCCCAAAGTTCGGCTGCAAAACCCACCCACCTACATGCTCTAGGGAACAGGATTATGCCTTCCACCCAGCACTCAGGGACAGCCTTCAAGACCTTACCTTGCTCAGCACATAACCCCCTACTGCAGCCAAATACCTGTGCCTGGCTCATTCCCCCCATGTAGCCCTGCTCATCTAGGACTGTAGGTGAGAGCCTGCACCACACACTCAGTGACTGATGACCTGGACACCTGGGCCTCATCCACACACGAAAACTAAATGGACTCTTGGGCTCACATACCTAGTAGCAGCTCCAACCACATGATGATGCAATGTGAGAGCATCAAAGATGCCAATAATCAAAGTAGCACACACAACCAGCCTATTTGGGCATATGAAAAAAAAAAAAAAGAAGGTAGGACACAGCAAGCAAACATAAATAAGTAAATATAATAACTTATTGATGGCTTGGAGACAACAGTCAATAACAAATCACATAAACAGGCAGACAATGACGGCTTCAGCAAGTGGCCAAAACAAAGAACCAGGAAACCCCCTGTAGGAAGAAAAGGTCCTGGAATTATCAGGGGTAGAATTTCAAAGATTAACATACAGAGCTTTTCAAGAGATCAGGAAGGAGAACAGGCAAAATGCAGACCAAGCCAAGGAACACACAGACAAAGCAATAGAGGAATTTAAGAAGATTATACAAGTACAAAGTGACGAATTTAATAGGCTGCCAGAATCCATAGAGAGACAGCAAATAGATATTCAAAAGTTTAACAATAAAATTTCAGAATTAGACAACTCAATAGAAAGTCATAGGAGCAGAATTGAGGCAATGGAAGTCAGAATTAGTAAGACTGAAGATAAAGCACTTGACATCAATTTATTAGAGGAAAAATCAGATAAAGGAAATTAAAAAAAATGAAGAAACCCTAAGAATTACATGGGACTCTATCAAGAGGAATACAGAATAACCTACGAGTGATTGCAGTACCAGAATGGGGGGGGGGGATAACAGAAAATACAGAGAGAATTGTTGAAGTTTGGTGGCAGAAAACTTCCAGATATCGTGAAAGATGAGAAGACACCTATCCAAGAAGCTCATTGAACCCAACACAGAGTAAACCCCAAAAGAAAGTCACCAAGACATATTATAATCAAACTTGTCAAAACCAAAGAGAGAATTTTAAGAATGGCTAGGGATAAAAGTCATCTACAAAGGAGAGTCAATAAGACTAAGCTCTGACTGCCCAGCAGAAACAGTGCAGGAAAGCAGGCAAAGGGATGACATATATTGAAGCCTTGAGGAAGAAATTGCCAGCCAAGAATTATGTATCCAACAAAACTGTCTCTCAAATATGAAGGTGAAATGAGGGCATTCCCAGATAAACAGAAGTTAAGGGAATTTGTAAAAGCCAAACCAAAATTACAAGAAATATTAACAGGAGTCCTCCAATTAGAAAATCAATAATATTAGAAAACAACCCAAGACTAGAACACAGGACAGAACAACCAGGTATCAACCCATATAGGGAAGTCACAAAAATAAAACACTGAAAATAGGGAAACAGAGACATCAATATGTAAAAGATGACAACATTAAAACAAAAAAAGAGGGACTAAAAAAAGTAGTCATAGAACTTCCTTATACAGATGAAGTTAAGGCAATATAAACAGATAAAATATTGGTTTAAACTTAGAAAAAAAGAGGTAAGTTTTAAGGTAACCACAAAGGAAACAAACAATCCTACACATCAAAATAAAAAAGAAGAAAAACATAAAGACCCAGCAAATACAAAATCAACAACAATGAAAAAAATGAAAAGAAAATAAAGAAATGATTCAGCCCAGAAAATTAAGTGGAACAGTCAACAACAAACACTGGCAGCATTAAACTCATACCTATCAAAAATTACTCTGAACATAAATGCACAAATAGACAGGCAGTGGCAGAATGGATAAAAAAAATACAATCTGTCTATATGCTGGCTACAAGAGACACACCTAAGACTCAAACACACAAACTAAAACTCAAAGGATGGAAAAAATATATCAAGCAAACAACAATAAATAAAAAAAAAAGAGCAGGAATGGCAGTATTAATCTCTGACAAAAGAGACTTTAAAGCAAAATCTACCACAAAGGATAAGGAAGGACACTATATAGTGATTAAAGGGTCAATACAGCAGGAGGATATAAGCATAATAAATATTTATGCACCCAATGACAGCACTCCAAAATACATAAACAAACTGAGAAATAGAGAGCTCCACAATAATAGTAGGAGACTTCAACACACCACTTTCAGTGAAAGGCAGAACATCCAGAAAGAAGCTCAATAAAAGCACACAAGATCTAAATGCCAGAATTAACCAACTTTATCTCACAGGCATATACAGAACCCTCTACCCAACAGAGGCCAAGTTTACTTTCTTTTCCAATGCACATGGAACATTCTCCAGAATAGGCCACATATTAGGCCACAAAGCAAGCCTTAACAAAATTTAAAACATCGAAATATTGCAAAGCATGTTTTCTGACCATAAAGCCATAAAAGTAGAAATCGATAACAGAAAAACCAAAACCAAAACAAAACAAAACCAGATACATGGAAACTGAACAACGCCTTGCTCAAAAACTACAGGGTTATAGAAGAAATCAAGGACAGAAAAAAAGGAATTCATATAATGAGAATGAAAACACAGCAAAAGCAGTGCTCAGAGGTCAATTTATAGCAATAAATGCATACATCCAAAAAGAAGAAAGGGCCAAAATTAAAACATTAACCCTACAGCTTGAACAAATAGAGAGCATCAAAAGAAGCCCTCCAGAATCAAAAGAAAGGAAATAATAAAATTTAGAGCAGAAATAAATGAAATAGAGAATATAAAAACAATTCAAAGAGCTAACAAGACCAAAAGCTGGTTCTTTGAAAAGATCTACAAAATCAATAAACCACTGGCTAAACTGACAAAAGAAAAACAGGACAGGAAGCAAATAACCCAAATAAGAAATGAGAGGGGCGATTTCACAAAAGACCCAAATGAAATCAAAAGAATCATAACAGAATACTATGAAAAACTGTACTCCAACAAATGTGAAAATCTAGAGGAAATGGACAAATTTCTAGAAAGACAGTACCTACCCAAACTAACACAAACTGAGGTAGAAAAACCTATAAAAAAAGAAGAGACTGAAGAGGTAAAAAAAAAAAAACTCCCCCCTCCCCCCCCAAAAAAAAACCTGGTCCTAACGGCTTTACTGGAGAATTCTACCAAATTTTCAGAGAAGAGGTAACACCACTACTAATAAAAGTATAGAAAAAGCATAGAAAAGAATGGAATACTCTAGAACTCATTCTATGAAGCCAGCATAACCCTAACACCAAAACCAGGGAAAGACACCACAAAAAAAGAAAATTACAGACAAATATCCCTCATGAACATAGATGCAAAAATCCTCAACAAAATTCTAGCCAATAGAATTCCACAACACATCAAGAAAATAATTCACCAGGACCAAGTGGGACTCATACCAGCTATGCAGGGATGGTTCAACATTAGAAAAACAATCAAAGTAATCCATCACATAAATAAAACAAAAGAGAAGAACCACATGATCTTATCAACTGATGCAGAAAAGGCATTTGACAAAATCCAACACCCATTCATGACAAAAAAAACTCTCAGCAAAATAGGAATAGAAGCAAAAATTCCTTGACATAATAAATGGCATTTATACAAAGCCAACAGCCAACATCATCCTAAATGGAGAAAGTCTGAAATCATTCCCCCTGAGAATGGGAATCAGACAAGGATGTCTTTTATCACCACTATTAATCATTAATCAGCATTCTGCTGGCAGCCATAGCCAGAGCAATAAAGGAAGAAAAAGAAAAAAAGGACATTGAAATTGGTAAGGAAGAAGTGAAATTGTCCCTATTTGCAGATGCTATGATCTTATAAACAGGAAACCCTAAAGAAAACTACTGACCTAATAGATGAGTTCAGCAAAGTATGAGGATACAAGATAAACATACCAAAATCAGTTGGATTCCTCTACCCAAACAAAGAGAACTTCAAAGAAGAAATCATTAGATTAGTACCATTTACCATAGGCCCTAAGAAGATAAAATGCTTGGGAATAAATTTAACAAGAGAAGTAAAAGACCTGTATGAAGGAAACTACAAGACACTACAGCAAGAAATCAAAAGAGACCCACATAAGTGGAAAAAACATACCTAGGTCATGGTTAGGCAGAAAGGGACAGGAGATGGTTGGATGGAAACCCAGGGTGGAAAGAGTGAGTGTGCTGGCACATTATAGGGATTCAAGTAGTGACACATAAAAATATATGGATAAGTTTTTGTATGAGAAATTTACTTGACTTGTAAACTTTCACCTAAAGCACAATAAAATAAAATAAAAATGAATAAAGATATTCCCAGAAGAACAAAAATTGAGGATTCTCTGCTAGCCAGCCTACCTTACCAGAAATATTAAGAAAGTTCTTCAGACTGAAAGCAAGTAACACAACAAATAGTTCGAATTCACACAACATAGCAAAGAGTGCCAGCATAGGTAATTATGTTGATAGCAAAAACAGCATAATTTCAATTTCTTCTCCTTCCTTTTCTTAACTGGTTTAAATAAGTTTCCATTGACCTTTATGTATATAATTGTCTAAGGACTTGTAATATATAGAAAGGAGCTCTGGTGGCACAGTGGTTAAGAGCTTGGCTGCTAATCAAAACGTCAGCAGTTCGAATCCACCATCTGCTCCTTGGAAACCCTACGGGGCAGTTCTACTCTGTCTTATACGGTCATAATGAGTAAGAATTGACCCAAAGGTAAGAGTTTTTTTTAACATATAAAAATGTAATATATTTGACAATTAATAGCCAAAGGAGGTGGCTGGAGAAAAAAAGCTATATTGGTGTAAGGAAATGACACCACATGATAACTTGATCTACAGGAAAAAATGATGATAACAAGCAATGTTAAATAAAAAAATTAATGTAAAGAACTCTATAAATTTATTCCCTCAGCTTCTTTAAAAAATACAAAAGCATATAAAATATGATTAGAACAATATGTTATTACTTTATCACACATACAAATTCAATATGCACAACAACTACACAAAAATGAGGAGAAGGAAATAGAGCAATATAGGAGTAATGCTTCTATGGAATTAAGTTAGTATACATTTGAAGTTGAGTATGATGAGTTAACCTATGTATTGTAAGCCCTAGATCAACCACTAAGAAAATAACTAAAAAATATAATGAAAAATTTATTAAAGAAATTTAAATGGTACACTGGAAAATATTCACTTAATGCAAAAGAAAGCAGCAATAACAGAGGAACAAAAAGATATGTGACATATACCCAAAATACTAGTTGCCGTCGAGTCTATTCTGACTCATAGCGACCTTATAGGACAGAATGAAACTGCCCCATAGGGTTTCCAAGGAGCAGCTGGTGGACTTAAACTGCTGACCTTTTGGTTAGCACCCATAGCCCTTAAATACTACACTACCTGGGACATATAGAAAAAAAAAATCAAAATGGCAAATGTAAATCTAACCACATAAACCCAACATTAAATGCAAAGAAATTAAGGAATCAAATAAAAAAGCAAAGATTTTTAGATTGGACTAAAAAAATTCAACAAAATCTGACTATATGCTTCTTACAGGAGACATAATTTAGATTTATAAATACAAATAGGCAGAAAATAAAATTATGGAAAATTATGTACTACACAACAGTAAACAAAGAGTGTTGAAATAGCTACATTGGTTGGAGGCAAGACAGACTTGAGGCAAAAATTTTTATTAGAGATAAGAACATTTTATAATGAACAAAGGGTCAAATTATCAGCAAGACACAACAACGAAAACATATATGCAACTAAAAACAGAGTCCAAAATACATGAAGTGAAGCTGAAAGAATTGAAGGGAAAAATTGACAACTTGATATTGATAATTTGACACTGAAATACTCCATTTTCAATAATGGATAGAGCAACTAGGCAGATGATGAAAAAAGAAAGAGAAAACTTCATCAGCACTGTAAACCAACTAGCCCTATCAGAAATCTATAGAACTCCCCACAACAAGAGCAGAATACACATTTTTCTCAAGTGCTTTTTCCATAGTAGGCCATATACTAGGCCATAAAAACAAGTCTTATTGAATTTAATGTATTTAAAATCATAAAAACTGTGTTCTCCAACAACAATGGAAAGAAATTAAAAATAAATACCAGAGGAAATTTGGAAAATTTTTATTTGTGAGAAAAAATCCACACACTCCAAAACAACCAAAATGTCAAAGAATAAAAAGCAAGTAAAATTAGAAAATATTTGAAGTTAAATGAAAACACAGTGTACAAAAACTTATGGGATGCATCTAAGACAATGAGTAAAGCGAAAATTGTAGTTGTTAGTTCTTGCGTTAAAAAAGAAGAAAATCTCAAATCAATAACCTAATCTTCCACCTTAAAAGATTAGAAAAAAAGGAAGCTAAACCTAAAGCAAGCAGCAGTGGAAATAATAATGACTGAAGTAGAAATAATGAAATAGAAGATAGAAAAAAGAGAGAAAATCACTGAAACAGAAAGTTGAATCTCTGAAAAGACCAAAAACTTTGTAAGCCTAGAGCTTAGACTTATGAAGGAAAGAAAAAAAAATCAATTACTAAAAGCAGGAATGAAACACGGATTATCACTACTGACCTTACAGAAATAAAAGTAGATATAAGCAATCCAATAAACAACTGCCAGTCAACAAATTAAAAAAAAAAAATCTTAGATGAAATGGACAAATACCTAGAAAGACAAAAACTATTGAAACTGAATCAAGAAGTAATACAAAGTCTAAATAAATCTCTAACAAGATAATCACTATATTAGTAATTTATAAAACATTCCCACAGCAGGATGGTGGAGTAAGCACCTGAATGCTCCCATTTCCTCACAATAAAAACAGAAAATAAATAAATAAATAAAAAATATGGCAAAACCAATGAACTCAGAAGTCTGGAAACCAATCAAAGAGACACAGCACCTAAGTGAACACTGAAGCAAGAATAAGGCAATGTTCAACGGTAGGAAATTTTGTCTATTGTATATGAGCCCCCCTGCCTTTGTGGCAACGGGGGCTGTGACAGATCCAGTGCAGCTGGTTGTGAACTGTAAACTGAGCTCCCCTTTGGCCCAGGAGTAGGGGATAGACAGCTTTTGGTGGAAGACTGTTGTGTGTGATTCTTCATATCCATCTGGGAGCTGCCTGCAGAACCACGGAAGTGCAATTCTCCTAGAACAACCAGTCTCCATGCTCCATGGGACTGGGGGGTGGGAGAGAAGCAAACAATACCCACAGGCTGCAACGACCATGAATCACCTAGGAATAATTAATGTGAATGAAGCAAACGATAAGCTTCCAAGGGCTGAAGCAGAAGGGCTGGTGTGAGAGCTTCTTGTAAAAGTTAGAACTTTAAACAGCAAAATGTCGTTACATAAAATGATGGATTAGGAAGTTCTAAAGGCCCTTGGCCCCAACAAATTATCTATTACCTGGGAAAGAGCAAGTGGAAAGAACTATCTGGGGCTCTCAAAACAGATCAGACACTTAAATCAGCCAGGGAAATGCTTAATGAACTGATAAACTGTGATATTTCTTAAGTGAGCCGTGTGTGCCAACTGGCTGCCAACTCCCATTCCTTAGAGCTGGCACAGAGTTGGAGATTGTGGCCTATATTCCTAGAGCAGCTGGTTACTGCTAGGGTGGGCAGTGGGTACCTTTTCCTGTGAGGTTTTGGGGTTGCAGAGTTTACACAGAAGGGTTGATATGGTGGTTCCCTGAAAGACAGGTTTAAATAGCTGCAAAAATGTTAGTCCTGTCTCAGCAGCAGCTTCTCTCTGCCAATAGACTCAAAGGGCCAGCATGCCCTCTGATGGAATCTGTCAGGCCACAGGCTGGAGAGAGAATTAGAATGTACACTTTGCAAAAATTAGCATGGAAAAGGCCCTGAACAAACAGATTGCTGCCCCCTACACAAGTAACAAAAGCATTCCTTGAGCAGGGGGAAAATAAATATTTTTTCTATTCTGCTAGCTGTTTCCCTCCCCCCCCCCGAAGTTAAAAAAATATCTCTTTACAAAAAATAAGAGTTTGTGGGCTCTGGATCAACGTCCTTGATGTCCACGCATATTTTAGATGGCAGTCTATTCAATAATAGAAGTTGTTCAGGAGACGAAGTATTATCGTCTTCAACAATTAGGGGGAAAAAAACACACTAACTGCAATTCCTGGAGAAGAAGAATCTGAGTTCTAGAGTTGCACAGTAAATATTCAAATGTCTCAGTTTCAACAAGAAAATCACAAGGCATACAAAGAAATAAGAAAGGATGGGCAGATTGAAAAGCTATGGGAAGAGAAGTAATTAACCTATGGAAGCCCAGATAATGGACAGATTAAACAACCCAACATTAAATGGACATATTAGAGAACTTCAAAACAACATTATTAAATATGCTTAAATAACTAAAGGTAACATGAACAATAAACTAAAACCAGGAAACAAAATGAAAATTTCAATAAAGATGTAGAAACTATGAAAAAGAAGCCAAAGATAGATATTGCCACTAACGAATACAATAACTGAAATAAAAAAAAAAATTGTTGTAAGATCTTAACAGTTTTGAGCTGGCAGAAGAATCAATGAACTAGAGAAAAACAATTGAATTACTGAGTCTCAAGAGCAAAGGAAAAAATAATTAAGAAAAATTAGTAAAGCCAAATGGAATTGTGGGACACCATGATGCATATGTTGATTTGCTAGATAAAAACACGTTTTGGGAATCACAAAAACAGAAGAGAGAAAGAAAGGGACAGAAATACTATCTGAAGAAATAATAGCAGAAAATTTTCAGATTTGACAAAGGACATAAATCTACAAATGCAAGAAATTTAATGAACTCCAAGTAGAACAAACTCCAGTAGATCCACACCAAAACACAGTATAATCAAAACTCTTGAAAGCCAAAGATAAAAAGAGAATTCTGAAAATAGCAAGAGAGATGCAAATTGTCCCATCAAGGGGTCCTCTATAAGATTAGATGCTGCTTTCTCCTCAGAAATATTGGAAGCTAGAAGCAATGGAATGACACATTTGAAGTGCCTAAAAAAGAAATATCAACCAATAATTCTTTATCTAACAAAACTGTCCTTCAAAAGTGAGGATGCAATTAAAACATGCTCAGATAAACAAAAATAGAAGGAATTTTTTTTATGACCAGACTTGCCTTAAACAAGAAATGCTAAAGAGAGTTCTACAGATGGAAATGAAATGATACTAGAAAGCTACTCAAAGCTGTGCACAGGGGGAAAAAAAATCCAGTGAAAGTAATGTCATGGGAAAAGGGGGGGGTAGTTTTATGGTATTTTTAGTTGGTAATGTTGTTATGTTCAACAAGCTTTATAATGACAAATACACAAAGAGTAATTATAAATTTATGTTAATGGGCACATGATGTATATAGATGACATTGGTTATAATAACAACAAATACAGGGGAAGGAGTGGTACGGGAATAAAAATGGTGTGTGTTACTGAAGTTAATGTGGTATCAAGTTAAACTAGGTTGTTGTAAGTTTCAAATTGTAAATGTATTCTTCATGGTAACCATAAAGTAAATATCTATCTATTATCTATCTATCTATCTATCTATCTATCTATCTATCTATCTATCTATCTATCTATCTATCTATCTATCTATCTATCTATCATCTATCTATCTATCTATCTATCTATCATCTATCTATCTATCTATCTATCTATCTATCATCTATCTATCTATCTATCTATCTATCTATCATCTATCTATCTATCATCTATCTATCTATCATCTATCTGTCAATCAATCATCTATCTGTCTATCATCTATCAATCATCTATCTATCTGTCAATCAATCATCTATCTATCTATCATCTATCTAATCTACCTACCTACCTGTCTGTCTATCATCTGTCTGTCTATCATCTATCTATCTATCTATCTATCTATCTATCTATCTATCTATCTATCTATCTATCTATCTATCTATCATCTATCTATCTATCTATCTATCTATCTATCTATCTATCTATCTATCTATCTATCTATCTATCTATCTAATCTACCTACCTACCTGTCTGTCTGTCTATCATCTATCTATCTATCATCTAATCTACCTACCTACCTGTCTGTCTGTCTATCATCTATCTGTCTGTCTTTCTGTCTATCTATCTAATCTACCTACCTACCTGTCTGTCTATCATCTATCTATCATCTATCTATCTCTCAATCATTTATCTATCTATCTCTATCTATCATCTATCTAGCTATCAATCTATCTATCATCTATCTAATCTATCTATATGGGAAGGAGAAAGAGATCAAAAGGGTTCAGTACAAAAAAATCAACCAAACACAAGTGATAGAAATATTGGAGGAAATAAGAGATAAAGTAGGTATAACACACACACACAAATTAGAAAATGACAGAAGTCTTTTTTGTATTGGTAATTACCTTAAATGTAAATAGATTAAACTCCCCAATCAACAGGCAGAGTGTGGCAGATTGATGGGAAAAAATATAACCCTTCTATATATTGTCTACAAGAGACATATCTCAGGTCCAGAAACAATAAAATGTTGAAAGGGCAAAGATGGAAAATAATAATCCATGCAAATAGTAACCAAAAGAGAGCTGGGGAGACTATACTGATATTAGACAAAATATATTTCAAGTGAAAATCTGTAACAAGAGAAAAAGAGGGACATTATAAAATGATAAAAGGGTCATGAAGATACGACAATTAGAAATACATATGCTAGCACAAAAGGAGCTAAATAATAGAAATTCTCTAATAAAAGTTGGAGACTTTGGAGAGGCAGAGCCAAGATGGCAGAATAGACAGATGCTTCCGGTGAGCCCTTTTTACAACAAAGACCTGAAAAAACAAGTGAGGGGTGTATATTTGTGACAAGCTGGGAGCCCTGAGCTTCAAAGGCAAGCTTAGAAAATGAAGTGAGGGACAGGGGGAGGAAAAGACTATTCAGAAGTGGAGAGGAGTTACCGGACCTGAATTGTGGTGAGCCCTCAGGCACCATTCCTGGAGTGGCAGGGGTGGGCTGGTAGTAGCATTCAGCCACAGTTTCCTCAGGGAGAAGCAGCCAGCCACACAGCCTACTCACACCTCTGGACCCTGAGAAGAACGGCGCACTCAGCAAAAGCTGAGTACTTGGGTATATTTTACCATGCACACCCACCCCCAAGCTGGCTTAAGAGGCTGAATTCCCTGGGCCTGAGATAGGCACTGTTGAGCACCTAGAGCCATCGTCCCGACCTTGGAGAAGGAAAAAATTTGTAATTGGGGGAAAAGATAATTTGCTAGCTCCACTAAATGGGGAGCTCAGGACAGAAGTGGCTCCTATCCAGGCATAAACCGTCCATGGACTTTGAGCACCTGTCCCTTCTGCATGGACCTGTGTGGGCCTATTTCGTGAGAATAGGCCCTTGTTGGCAGACTCCAACCATTTCAGCTGTGCAGTGCAGAGGTGCTGGTTTGATGTTTGACATTGCTTTGCCTATTAAACAAGGTTCTCACCTACCCACATCAGGGACCTAAGCACTGGTAGCTCCATTCAGGTCACCCAGCTGCCTGCAAAGGGGTCCAAAGATAACTGGTACCTCTCAGTCCTTACAACCAAAAACTTTGGGTGCCCATGGTTCGTCTGCAGAACCCACCCACCTGAACGCTCGAGGGAACAGGGACCCACTTTCCTCAGAGTCACTTGGGGGTTGGTTCTCAGCCCCCTGCCTTGTTCAGAGCGTGACCCCCTGCTGCAATCAGATACCAGTATATACGCCAATCACCCCTGCCCCTCTAAGACTGTAGGACAGAGCCTGTACCACACACTTGATGATAAGCTACCTGGACACCTGAGCTAAATTCATACAAGAAAACTGAATGGACTTCTAGACTGATATACCTGATAACAGCTCTAGCCATCTGGGGACAGGACCTCAGACTCCAAAGGAGAAAATAATGCAGCTAGCTCACTCAAGCAACCCAAGGGGTATACCAAAACAAAACACAGCAAGAAGCTACAACACAGTGAGCAAACATAAACTAATACAATAACTTATAAATGGCTCAGAGAAAACAGTCAATATCAAGTCACACAAAGAAACAGGCCATGATCACCTCAACAGGCTCTCAAAACAAAGAATCCAGGGATCTTCTAGATGAAAGTGCATTTCTGGAATTACCAAAGACAGACAAACATTTAATATACAGGGCCCTTCAAGACATCAGGAAGGAAATGAGACAATATGTAGAACAAGCCAAGGAACACACAGGTAAAGGAATTGAAGAAATTAGAAAGATTATTCAGGAACACAATGAAAAGTTTAATGAGCTAGAAAAATCCATAGAAAGACAGCAATCAAAAATTCAGAAGATTAACAATAAAATTACAGAATTAGACAACTCAATAGAAAGTCAGAAGATCAGAATTGAGCAAGTAGAAGTTAGAATTTCTGAACTCGAAGATAAATCACTTGGCACTAATATATTTGAAGAAAAATCAGATGAAAGAATTTTAAAAAATGAAGAAAGCTTAAGGGTCATGTGGGACTCTATCAAGAGAAATAATCTACGAGTTATTGGAGTACCAAATGTGGAGGGATAACAGAAAATACAGAGAGAATTGTTGAAGATTTTTTGGCAGAAAACTTCCCTGATACTGTGTAAGATGAGAAGATATCCATTCAAGATGTTCATTGAACTCCACATAAGGGAGATCTGAAAAGGAAAGTCACCAACACATATTATAATCAAACTTGCCAAAACCAAAAATAAAGAGAGAATTATAAGAGCAGCCAGGGATAAACAAAAAGTCACCTACAAAGGACAGCCAGTAAGAAAAAGCTCGGACTACTTGGCAGAAACCATGGAGGCAAGAAGGCAATGGGATGACATATTTAAAAAATTGAAGGAAAAAAATTGCCTACCAAGAATCATATATGCAGCAAAACTGCCTCTTAAATATGAAGGTGAAATTAAGACATTTCCAGATAAACACAAGTTTAGGGAATTTGTAAAAACCAAACCAAAACTACAAGAAATACTAAAGGGAGTTCTTTGGTTAGAACATCAATAATATCAGGTATCAACCCAAGACTGGAACACTGGGCAGAGTAACCAGAAGTCAACCCAGACAGGGCAATCCAAAAAAACAAAGCAAGATTATTAAAAAAAAAAAAGCTCAAAACAGGATAACAGCAATGTTATGATATAAAAGAAGACAACATTAAAATAATAAAGAGGGACTAAGAAACGTAATCATACACCTTCCATATGGAAAGGAAGATACGGAGATCCAAAGAAATAAAAGATAGGTTTAAATTTAGAAACATAGGGGTAAATAATAAGGTAACCACAAAGGAGACAAACTATCCTACTTATCAAAATAAAATACAAGAAAAAAATAGAGACTCTGCAGAAACAAAAGCAACAACAACAAATATGAGGAAAGGAAAATATATAAAGATAATCTATTCAGCACATAAAATTCAGTGGGAAAAAAACTGTCAACAACACAAAAAAAGACATCCAAATTATAGCACTAAATTCATACCTATCCATAGTTACCCTGAGTGTAAATGGACTAAATGCACCAATAAAGAGACAGAGTGGCAGAATGGATTAAAAAACACGATCTGTCTGTATGCTGTCTACAAGAGACGCACCTTAGACTTAGAGATACAAACAAACTAAAACTCAAAGGATGGAAAAAATACATGAAGCAAACAACAATCAAAAAAGAGCAGGAGTGGCAATAGTAATTTCTGACAAAATAGAGTTTAAAGTTAAATCCATCAGAAAGGATAAGGAAGGACACTATATAATGATTAAAGGGACAATATACCAAGAAGATATAACCATATTAAATATTTATGCACCCAATGACAGGGCTACAAGATACATAAACTCTATCAGCATTGAAAAGTGAGATAGCTCCACAATAATAGTAGGAGACTTCAACACACCACTTTCAGTGAAGGACAGGAGATCCAGAAAGAAGCTCAATAAAGACACGGAAGGTCTAAATGCCACAATCAACCAACTTGACCTCATACACATATACAGAACACTCCACCCAACAGCAACCAAATAGACTTTCTTTTCTAGTGCACATGGAACATTCTATAGAATAGACCACATATTAGGGCATAAAGCAAGCCTTAGCAGAATCCCAAACTTTGAAATATTACAAAGCAACTTCTCTGACCATAAGACCATAAAAGTGGAACTCAATAACAGGAAAAGCAGGGAAAAGAAATCAAACACTTGGAAACTGAACAATGCCCTGCTCAAAAAAGACTGGATTATAGAAGACATTAAAGATGGAATAAAGAAATTCAGAGAATCCAATGAGAATGGAAACATGTCCTTTCAGAACCTTTGGGACACAGCAAAAGCAGTGCTCAGAGGCCAATTTATATCAATAAATGCACACATACAAAAAGAAAAAAAGGCCAAAATGAAAGACTTATCCCTACATAGGGAACAAATAGAAAGAGTGCAACAAAAGAAACCCTCAGCACCAGAAGAAAACAAATAATAAAAATTAGAGTTGAACTAAATGAAATAGAAAACAGAAAAACAATTGAAAAAATTAACAAGACCAAAAGCTGGTTTTTTGAAAAAATTAGAAAAATTGATAAACCACTGGCCAAACTGACAAAAGAAAAACAGGGAAGGAAGGAAATAACCCTAATAAGAAATGAGATGGGCGCTATTACAACAGACCCAACTGAAATTAAAAGAATCATATCAGATTACTATGAGGATTTGTACTCTAACAAATCTGAAAACCTAGAAGACATGGATGAATTCCGAAAAACACACTACCTACCTAAACTAACACAAACAGAGGTACGACTAAACAGACTCATAACAAAAGAAGAGATTGAAAAGGTAATCAAAAAACACCAACAAAAAAAGCCCTCCTCCAGACAGCTTCGTTGCAGAGTTCTATCAATCTTTCAGAGAAGAGTTAACACCACTACTACTAAAAGTATTTCAGAGCATAGAAAAGGACGGAATACTACCAAGCTCATTCTATGAAGCCACCATATCCCTGATACCAAAACCAGGTAAAGACACCACAATAAAACAATATTATAGACCTATATCCCTCATGAATGTAGATGCAAAACTCCTCAACAAAATTCTAGCCAATAGAATTCAACAACATATCAAAAAAAAAATTCACCATGACCAAGTGGGATTCATACCAGGTATGCAGGGATGGTTCAACATTAGAAAAACAATTAATGTAAACCACCACATAAATAAAACAAAAGACAAGAATCACATGATTTTATCAATTGATGCAGAAAAGGCATTTCACAAAGTTCAACACCCATTCATGATAACAACTCTCAGGAAAACAGGAATAGAAGGAACATTCCTCAACGTAATAAAGGACATTTATACAAAGCCAACAGCTAACACCACCCTAAATGGAGAGAGCCTGAAAGTATTCCCATTGATATCGGGAACCAGACAAGGATGCCCTTTATCACCACTCTTATTCAACATTGTGCTGGAGATCCTCGCCAGAGCAAGTAGGCTAGGCGAAGAAACAAAGGGCATCCAGATTGGCAAGGAAGAAGTAAAAGTATCTCTATTTGCAGATGATATGATCTTATACACAGAAAACCCTAAGAAATCCTCCAGAAAACTGAAAGTAATAAAAGAGTTCAGCAGAGTATAGGGATACAAGATAAACATACAAAAATCATTTGGATTCCTCTACACCAACAAAAAGAACATCGAAGAGGAAATCACCAAATGAATGCCATTTACAGTAGCCCCCGAGAAGATAAAATACTTAGGAATAAATCTTACCAGAGATGTAAAAGACTTATACAAAGAAAACTACAGTGCACTTCTGCAAGAAACCAAGAGGCTTACATAAGTGGAAAAACGTACCTTGCTCGCGGATAGGGGGACTTAACATTATAAAAATGTCTATTCTACCAAAGGGGATCTATATACATTTAATGCAATTCTGATCCAAATCCCAACAACATTCTTTAATGAGATGGAGAAACAAATCACCAACTTCATATGGAAGGGAAAGAGGCCCCGGACAAATAAGGCATTACTGAAAAAGAAGAACAAAGTAGGAGGCCTTACTTTACCTGATTTTAGAATCTATTATACTGCCGCAGTAGTCAAAACAGCCTGGTACTGGTACAACAACAGATACACAGAACAATGGAACAGAATTGAGAATCCAGACATAAATCCATCCACATATGAGCAGTTGATATTTGTCAAAGTCCCCAAAACAGTTAAATGGGGAAAAGAAAGTCTTTTTAACAAATGGTGCTGGCATAACTGGATATCCATCTGCGAAAAAAATGAAACAAGACCCGTACCTCACTCCATGCACAAAACAAGCTCAAAACGGATCAAAGACCTAAATATAAAATCTAAAATGCTAAAGATCATGAAAGAAAAAATAGGGACAGTGTTAGGAGCCCTAATACATGGAATAAACAGTATAAAAAACATTATTGAGAATGCAGAAGAAAAACTATATAACTGGGAGCTCCTAAAAATCAAACACCTATGCTCATCCAAAGACTTCACCAAAAGAGTAAAAAGATTACCTACAGACTGGGAAAAAGTTTTTAGCTATGACATTTCTGATCAGCGCCTGATCTCTAAAATCTACATGATACTGCAAAAACTCAACTGCAAAAAGACAAATAACCCAATTAAAAAATGGGCAAAAGATATGAATAGACACTTCACTAAAGAAGACATTCAGGTAGCTAACAGATACATGAGGAAATGTTCATGATCATTAGCCATTACATAAATGCAGATCAAAACTAAAGTGAGATTGCATCTCACTCCAACAAAGCTGGCATTAATCCAAAAATCACAAAATAATAAATGTTGGAGAGGCTGTGGAGAGATTGGAACACTTATACACTGCTGGTTGGGATGTCATATGGTACAACCACTTTGGAAATTGATTTGGTGCTTCCTTAAAATGCTAGAAATAGAACTACCATAGGATCCAGCAATCCCACTCCTTGGAATATATCCTAGAGAAATAAGAGCCTTTACATGAACAGATATATGCACACCCATGTTTGTTGCAACACTGTTTACAATAGCAAAAAGATGGAAGCAACCAAGGTGTCCATCAATGGATGAATGGATAAATAAATTATGGTATATTCACACAATGGAATACTATGCATCGATAAAGAACAGTGAGGAATCTGTGAAACACTTCATAAATGGAGGAACCTGGAACACATTATGCTGAGTGTAATTAGTCAGTTGCAAAATGACAGATATTGTATAAGACCACTAGTATAAGAACTTGAGATATAGTTTAAACTGGGAAGAAATCATTCTTTTGTGGTTATGAGAGGGGGGAGGGAGGGACGGGGAGAGGGGTATTCACTAATTAGATAGTAGATAAGAACTACTTTAGGTGAATGGAAAGACAACATGCAATACAGGGGAGGTCAGCACAACTGGAGTAAACCAAAAGCAAAGAAGTTTCCCGAATGAACTGAATGCTTCGAAGGCCAGTGTAGCAGGGGCAGGGGTTTGGGGACCATGGTTTCAGGGGACATCTAAGTCAATTGGCATAATAAAACCTATTAAGAAAACATTCTGCATCCCACTCTGAGGAGTGGCGTCTGGGGTCTTAAAGACTAGCAAGCAGCCATCTAAGATGATTCAATTGGTCTCAACCCACCTGGATCAAAGGAGAATGAAGAACACCAAGGACACAAGATAATTAAGAGCCCAAGAGACAGAAAGTGCCACATAAATCAGAGGCTACATCGGCCTGAGGGCAGAAGAACTAGATGGTGCCCGGCTACAACCGATGACTGCCCTGACAAGAAACACAACAGAGAACCCCTGAGGGAGAAGGAAAGCAGTGGGATGCAGACCCCAAATTCTCATAAAAAGACCAGACTTAATGGTCTAACTGAGACTAAAAGGACCCCGGTGGTCTTAGCCCCCAGACCTCCTGTTGGCCCAGGACAGGAACCATTCCCAAAGCCAACTCTTCAGACATGGATTGCACTGGACAATGGGTTGGTGAGTGATGCTGGTGTGGAGTGAGCTTCTTGGATCAGGTGGGCACTTGATACTATGTTGGCATCTCCTGCCTGGGGGTTAGAAGCTGGCAAAATGGACACGAAAAGAGAGAGTTGAGGGAGAGAGTGGGCTGTCTCATTAGGGGGAGAGTATTTGGGAGAATGTAGCAAGGTGTATATAATTTTTTGTGCGAGAGACTGACTTGATCTGTAAACTTTCACTTAAAGCACAATAAAAATTATAAAAATAAAAAAAGTTGGAGACTTAATATGGGAATAGAATAATTGAGCAACAGTATAAACAACTAGGCCTAGCAGACATATGTAGAACACTCTAGCCAGCAACATTCCTCTCCAGTACGCATGGATCATTCTCCTGGATAGACCATACACTGGGTTATAAAACAACTCTTAATAAAAAAAAAAAAATTGAAATCTTACAGAGAATCTCATGCGACCAGAAGGGACTGAAACTGGAAATTAATAACAGAAGAAAAACTGGAAATAACACATATATGTAAAAATTATACAACAGATTATTAAATAAACAATGGGTCAAGGAAGACATAGAGAGAGAGAGAGAGAGAAAGTACAGGTGAATGAAAATGAAAGCAGAAGTTACCAAAACCTCTGGGACGCAGTGAAGGCAGTGCTTAGAGGAATTTTACAACAATAAACACGTACATTTAAAAAGAAGAAAGATCTCAAATCAGTAGCCTGACTCTACAACTTGAAGAACTAAAAAAGAAGAGCAAACAACCTTAAGGTATCAGAAGGGAGGAAATAACAAAGATCAGAGCAAAA
Organism: Loxodonta africana; assembly: GCF_030014295.1. Classification (NCBI taxonomy): domain Eukaryota; kingdom Metazoa; phylum Chordata; class Mammalia; order Proboscidea; family Elephantidae; genus Loxodonta; species Loxodonta africana. Next base: position 91,233,840 of record NC_087369.1, on the reverse strand, counting down.
ACAATGAAATAGAGAATAGAAAAATGATAGAACAACAACAACAAAAAAACCCAGAAGTTGTTTCTTTAAAAAGATTAATAAAGTGTGCAAATCTTTAGCTAGCCTGACAAAGAGAGGAGATGTGCAAATAAGATGAGAAGGAGGACATTACAGCTGACTTGATGGAAATCAAGAGGGTCATAAGAGAATACTCTAGATAATTGTATGCCAAAAACTAGATAACTTAGAAGAAATGGACAAATTCCTAGGACACATTAACTACCTTAATTGACTCAAGAAGAAATAGAAAATCTGAACAGACCCATAGCAAGTGAAGAGATTGCGTCAGTAATCAAAAACCTCCCAACAACAACAAAATTTCCCAGATGGCTTCACTGGGGAGTTCTACCACCCGTTTAAAGAACTGACACCAAACCTGCTCCAACTCTTTCAAAACATAAAGGAGGAAGAGGCATGCTCTAATAAATTCTATGAGGCCAGCATTACCCTGATACTAAAGCCAAAAACACTCAACATTTTATGAATAGAGTCACAAAAATCCTCAACAAAATACTACCAAACTGAGTCCAATAAAATATTATAAAGATTATAGACCATGACCAAGTGGAATTTATTCTGGGAATGCAGGGTGGTTCAACATTAGAAATCAATTAACTTAATACACTCAGTAATAGAACAGCTACAAAACACAAACTGCATCATCCTCTCAATCAAAACAGAAAAGGCATTTGGTAAAACCAACACCTTCTCATGAAAAACAAAAACACTGAACAAACTAGAATAGAAGGGAAATTCCTCAATGCAATAAAAGGCATTTGTGAAAAATCAAATTTTAAAATCATAGTCATAAACATGAAGATGGCAGAGGACCATGCAACATTTTGTTCTGTTATACATAAGGTCGCCATGAGTTGGAGTCTACTTAATGGCAACTAACAACAACAATATCATACTCAGTGAAGAAATATTGACGGATTTCTCCCTAAGATGAGGAATAACAAGGATGCCCACTCTCATTGCTGCTATTCAGAAGGAAGAAGTAGAACTATACCTATTGGCGATGATATGATCTCATATACAGAAAATCCTGAAGAATCTTAGATCTAGTAAAGGAATTCAGCCAAGTCACAGAGTACAAGGTCTATACCCAAAAATCAGTTGAGTTTCTGTACACCACAAATGAACAATCTAAAAAGGAAATTAAGAAACCAACTCCATGTACAATGGCATCTTTAGATCTTTTAAGAATAAAATACTCAGGAATAAATTTACTCAGGGATATGAAAGTCTTATACAACGAAAATTATATAACTGCTGAAAGAAGTTAAAGAAGACCTAAACAGATAGAAAGACATTGTGTTCATGCATTTAAAAAATTTAATATTGTTAAGATGTCAATACTACCTAAAGCAATTGATAGATTCAACACAAGCCCTATAAAAATTCCAAGAGACTGCACTGCAGAAATGGAAAAGCCAGTTCTCAAATTTATAAGAATTGCAAAGGATCTAATGAAAAAGAATAAAACAGGAGGACTGACACTTCCTGATTTCAGTATACACCATAAAGCTGCAGTAATCAAAATAGTATGGTACTAGAGTAATAATAGGATCATAGACCAATTAAATAGAATCGAGATTGCAGAAATAAACCTGTACATCTAGGATCATTGATTTCAGACAAGGGTGCTAAGTTCATGCAAAGGAGAAAGAATAGTCTCTTAATAAATGGTGCTGGGACTACTGGATCTCCGCATGCAAAAGAATGAAGATAGACTCATACCTTACATCATATATGAAAAATAACTCAAAATGGATTGAAGACATAAATTTTGTGGTTGTTCTTCTTAGGTGCTGTTGAGTTAGTTCTGACTCATAGTGACCCTATGTACAACAGAATGAAACACTCCGGCCCTGTGCAGTCCTCACAATCGTTGTTATGCTTGCGCTCGTTGTTGCAGCCATGTGTCAATCCATCTCATTGAAGGTCTTTGTCTTTTTCTCTCCTTTACTAAGCATACTGTCCTTCTCCAGGGACTGATCCCTCCTGATAACATGTCCAAAGTATGTGAGACGTAGTCTCGCCATCCTTGCTTCTAAGGAGCATTCTGGCTGTACTTCAAAGACAGATTTGTTCATTTTTCAGCAGTCCAAAATGGAAGAACTAAAATCATAAAATTTTTAGAAGAAAACATAGGGGTGTTGCTTCACTACCTAGTTTTTAACAATGGATTCTTAGATATGACACTGAAAGCACCAGCAACAAAAGAGAAAATAGATAAATGGAACTTCATGATCATTAAAAATTTTTGTTCATCAAAAGACTTTATTAGCAAAGTGAATAGATTACCTACAGACTGGAAGAAAATTTTGGGTAATCATATATTGGAAAAGAGTTTAATATGTAAAATATATAAAGAATCCCTACAGTTTAACAGCAACAACAACAACAAAAAGACAAACAACCCAATCCAAAAATTGGCAAAGGACTTGAACAAGCATTTCACCAAAGAAGATACACAAATGGCCAACAAATATATGAAAAGATGCTCAACATCATTATCCATCACGGAGATGAAAATCAAAACCACGATGAGATACCACTTTACCTTCACTAAGATGGCTCAAATTAAAAAAGGAAAACAACAAATGCTGGTGAGAATGTGGAGAAGTTGGAGCCTTCATTCACTGCTGGTGGCTATACAAAATGTTACAGCTGTTGTGGAAAACAGTTTGGAGGTTTCTCAAAAAGTTAGATATAGAACTACAATAGATGACAGATAGACAGACAGACAGATAGATAGATAGGTAGATACCCATTGCTGTTGAGTCGATTCCGACTCATAGCGACCCTGTAGTACAGGGTAGAGCTGCCCCATAGAGTTTCCAAGGAGCATCTGGTGGATTTGAACTGCTGACCTTTTGGTTAGCAGATGTAGCTCTTAACCTCTACACCACCAGGGTTTCCTTAGATAAAAAAAAAATAGATAAAAAAAAAGATAGAAATAGATAAATGACAGTTGCTGTGGAATTGACCCCAACTCATGGCCACTTAAGTACTTTATGTACAACAGAATGAAATGTTGCCTAGTCCTACCTACATCATCCTCAAGATTGCTGGCATGTTTGAGTCCATTGTTGCAATTAATGCATCAATTCATTTCACCAAAGATCTCTCTCCCCCTTGCTGGCCCTCCGGTTCACCAAACATGATGCCCTCTTCCAATGATTGATTCCTGCTTACGACACATTCAAAGCAAGAGAATCTGACAATGTTCTGTTGTGATACGTAAGGTTTTCACAGGTTAATTTTCAGAAGTAGATTGTCAGCCCTTTCTCCCTAGCCTGTACTTTTCTATAAGCTCCATTGAAACCTGTCCACCATGGGTGATTGCTGGTATTTGAAATACCGGTGGTACAGCTTCCAACATCACAGCAACATGCAAGCCGCCACACTATGACAAACTGACAGATGAATGGTGGAGAATTATCCATATGACCCAGCAATTTGATCCCTAAGTGACTGGAAAGTAGCGTCTCAAATAGACACACATACACCACTCTTCATAACAGTACTATTCATAATAACCAAAAGGTGGGAACAACTTAAATATCCACCAAAAGATGAATGGATAAGCAAAATTTGGTGAACACGTACAACATATCCATAAAGAGAAGTGAAGTTCTCATATACATTACAACATGGATAAACCTTGAAAACATTGTGCTGAGTCAAGTCAGTCAGTCACAAAAGGACAAACATTGTGTTATTCCACTTATATGAAATATCTAAAATAGGCAAATACACAGAGACCAAAGTTTGGTAGTGGTAACCAGGTTCAGCAAAGAGGGAGAAAGGAGTAGTCATCATTTATGCAACATTGAATATCTGGTAATGGTGATAGAAAATTTAGCAACAGATATTGGAGATTGTTGCAGGATCTGATGAATGTAATCAATGTCACTGAACTGTACATGTAGTAAATGTTGAATTGGCAAATGCTGTGTTATATATATTCTTACCAGAAAAAAAAATCCCACAAAGGAAAGACCATATCTAGATGACTTCATTGGTGAATTCTAACAAACATTTAAAGAAGAACTAAGTCCAATTCTTTATACTATTCTAATAACTACAAGAGATGGGAACACTTCCCAACTCATTTTATTAGCCTTGTATTAGCCTGATATCAAAACCAGAAAAAAATATGTATTGCAAGAAAACAAAACTACATAACAATATCCCTTATGAATTTAGACACAAAAATCTTCAAAAAAGTAATTAAAAAACTAAATCCAGCAACATACAAAAAAAGATTATACACTATGACCATTTGAAATTTATTCCGGGAATTCAAGGATGGTTTTACATCTGATAATTAATTAATGTAACACACCATATCAAGAGAATGAAAGACACAAACTACATGATCATTTTAATAGATAGAGAAAAATATCTGACCAAACCCAACACACTTTTATGATAAAAACACTCAACAAATTAGGTATAGAAGTTCCTTAAGCCAATAAATGGCGTCTATGAAAAACCCAATTACAAACACGTTTAGTAATAAAAATCTGAATATTTTACTTTAAAATCAGGATCAAGACAAAAATGTCCATTCTTACCTCTCACATTCCATGCTGTACTTGAGGTTCTTACCAGGGCAATTAGGGAAGGAAAAGATATAAAAAACGTCTAGCTTGGAAGGGAAGGAATAAAACTATCTCTATTTGCTGGTCATAAGGAATCCACTAAACAACTATTTAAAGAAAAAAAAAAACTGCCATAGAGTCAATTCTGACTCATAGCTACCCTATAGGACAGAGTACAACTGCCCCCTAGGGTTTTTAAGGAGCAGCTGGTGAATTTGTACTCCCCATCTTTTTGTCTAGCAGCCAAGCTCTTAACTATTGTGCCACCAGGGCTCCAAACAACTATCAGAAGTTACAAATGAATTTAGCATGATTGCAGAATACAAGATTAATATACAACATAATTTTTCTTTCTATACACTAAAAAACCCAACAACCCAGTGCCGTCGAGTCAATTCCGACTCATAGCGAGCAATGAAAATCTGAAAATGAATTTTAGAAAATAATTACATTTACAACAGCACCAAAAGTAATAAACATTTAAGAATAAATTTAAATAACTGAAAAACTTAGACACTGAACTACAAAATATTGTTGAAAGTAATTAAAGGAGACCTAAATAGATGTAAAGACATTCTGTGTTCATGGACTGGAAAATGTAATATTAGGACATTTATAATGCAAAAGACAGTTAATAGTAAGTGTTGGTGAGGATGCAGAGAAATGGAAACCATCTTACAGTGCTGTTGGAAATGTTAAAAAGTGCAGATACTTTGGAAATTATTTAGGAAGTTACTCAAATATTAAACATAGAATTACCATATAACCCAATAATTCCACTTCTAAGTACATACAGAAAAGAAAGGAAAACTATGTCCACACAAAAATGGGTACAAGACTGTTTGTAGTAGCACTATTCTCAATAGTCCAAAAGTGGAGACACCACTAATGTCCATCAACAAATTAATTGATAAACAAAATGTGTGCTACTCATACAGTAGAATAATATTCAGCCATAAAAAGTAATGACGTACATACTAAATATAGATGAACTTTGAAAACATTGTTAAGTGCAAGAAGCCAATCACAAAAGACCACAAATTGAGCAATTCCATTTCCATGAATTGTCCAGAATAGACAAATCCTTACAGACAGAGGAAACCCTGGTGGCATAGTGGTTAAGTGCTATGGCTGCTAACCAAGAGTTTGGCAGTTCGAATCCACCAGGCGCACCTTGGAAACTCTGTGGGCAGTTCTACTCCATCCTGTCGGGTCGCTATGAGTTGCAATCGACTCGACGGCAGTGGGTTTGTTTTGTTACAGACAGAAATGTTATTGTTTGCCTGATGGTTGGGGAAGGGTGGACTTATGGGGAGTGAGCAGTTACTGCTTATGGGTATAGGGGTTCCTTTTTAGGGTGAGCAATGTGTTCTTAAATCAGACTGTGTTTATGGTCACACAACTCTATAAATATACTAAAAACATTAAATTGTGCATTTTAGATGTGTGAATTTTATGGTATGTGAATTATGTCACAAAAGATGGACCAAAAAAGCTTGTTATGAGCTTTTCTTTTCATTAAAAAGTATTTATCATTTAGTAATATAGCAATGTTGAAGTTTATCTATTATAATAAAATATGTTCTTTCTGTTAAAAACAAACGAACCAAAAGAATGATTTCTGTGGCATTGGTCTACCGTTAAGACCACATGACCTTGTTGACAGCATCCATGCCATCTGGTGGTAATTTAACCTAATTGAGAATTTACTTTTTTTGTTGTTGTTGAATCACCCTTTATGAAGTATTGCTTGATCTTTCAATCATGACCCCATAAAGTATTGGTTAAAATATTAAAACAATGAGAAAACATAACTTACAGCTTTCAAGGATTCAATATGCTCTCTGGTACAGAAAACACAATCTTGAGCAAAGAAAGAAAAGGTACCTATAAGCGTGCTCTTTTTTCACGTTTTATATACAAGATTAAATATTTGTGAAAAAGAACATAAAAATTATATTCTGAGCATTATTTCTAGCTGCCTGAAATGATCAACTTTGTTTACTTCAGTGTTTCAGTTGGTTCTGTTTCTAAACTGGTAGAAGTACTGTCTGTAGTGTTTTTCATTAGATATAGGCAGCTCAACTGTATTTCCTGAATCATCAAAGAGCTCACATGTGGTCATTTCCAAAACATCTGGTATATCTCTGGTTGTAAAGCAGTACTTTCAAGTTGAAGTAAATCTAAATGCAGAGAGCATGTAGACTCACCACTTTTTTGGCCAGTGTTTGTGGCATTAAGCTATTGCTGGGGGAATGAAATGTTTTGAAGAGGTTGATATTTCATTTCTTAAATGGGAATAAACTTGGCTTTGTTAGCTCAAGTTTTCAAGCTCGTTTTCCAGAGTTTCTGAACACAATTTAACCCTTAATCTTTAGAAACATGGACTGGCAACTTTCCTTCTCCTAAAGAAAAAAAAACTTTGAAATTTGATTTATAATTGTGAAAGTAACACATGTTGATTCAAGAATTTTTTAAAAAAAAGTAGAAAGAAGAAAAATGTACAGTTGTAGTGCAATTGCCCCAAAAACAATGATTAAGATTTTTTTATATATATAAGTAAAGTGTGTAGCTCAGGGTCTGGTATACCATATACTGTATATATGTTATGTTGCTGTATGCAGGCGAGTCAATTCTGACCCACAGAGACCCTACAAGATAGAGTAGAACTTCCCCATTGTGTTTCCTAGGCTGTAATCTTTACAGGGGCAGATTGCCAGGTCTTTTCTCCCATGGAGCAGCTGATGGGTTCAAACTGCTGACATTTTGATTAGCCGCTGAGTGCTTAAACGTTGCAATACCAGGGCTCCTTATATGCTCTATATACCATGTACTGTATATGTGGTGGTGGTTGTTGTGTGCCATCGAGTGGATTCCAACTCACAGTAACCCTATAGGACAGAGTAGAACTGCCCCATAGGGTTTCCAAGGAGTGGCAGGGGGATTCAGGCTGCCGACTTTTGGTTAGCAGCCTGAGCTCTTAACCACTTCACCACCAGGGCTCCATACTATATATAGTAGATATTTAAATAATGTTAACACAAGATATAGAGAAGGCATCTTTTTTTTTTCCCCTAGGGTTGAATTCTAATTCCAATGGTGAATAGAAATATTTATCTATTTACTTACTATTTTAAATATTTTCAATTTTCCTATTTTATCAAATCTTATACTGAATTATAATTCCAAAGTTTAGCCACAAATAGCTGAAAAGTGAAACATTTAGTCAACCGCTTTTGTTTTGTCTGTTTAGCATTATCCACATCAGACTAATTGAAAATTGTTTTTGATATTTTTTAGCTGAGTTCACTGAATTAACCAAGTGTTTTTGTATCCTAATTATGCTATTTTATCCAGGGGTTGAGTACTTGGAAACCAATTTCATTCATTACTGCATCAAATTATTGCTCAAGCACTTACTATGTCGGAAACAGTATAATGTATTTCATTTGATAGATACTCTTATCAGATGGATTAACAGCTGTATGACCTTGGGTAAGTTTCATGACCTTTTTTAGCCTTATCTAGCTGTAAAATTTAAATCACCATAATCTCCGTTTTCACAGGATTGATGTGTGAATTAAATTGAACAATGCATGTAAATCCTGTCACAGTTTCTGGCACTTAGTAAGTATTCAATAAAGATCATCTGCTGTTATGACTATATGTTTAGCACACACTGGGGAATACAGAGTGATATGTGACATGATGCCTAGCCTTAAAAGTTTATATTCTAGTTGAATAAATCATAATAACACATATAAAATGCTAAAAAATATTTTGATAATTAAAAATAATACAAGGCAGCAATACAGGAGTTGCTAGAAAGTAGTATGTAAGTGCCAAATAAACAGATATTTTCAACTGGAGTGCTAAATGGAGGCTCATGAAAGAGATGAAATTTGAGGTGGATAAGAGGGAAGGAGTAACATCTAGAGGCAGAGAGTCTTTAGAAATGTATAAAGATCAAAATAAGTCTGGTTTCAAAGTATTATTCAACCAGCCTGGGCTAGCCCATTCTGGAGGTGCATATCTTAGCCAGTCTCAAAAAAACACTTAAAAAAGAAAAATATAGAACATCTTAACTTCTAACACTTTTCTATGAGAAATCAATAAGTTCCTATAAATCTTTTCCCTATGGAGTTTGGGTTGTTTATATAAATATTCTTTCTAGATCTCTTGTGTGTTTGTAGTACATAAATTATCTTATGTTTTCCAAAATACCCAATGTACAACTGCAGAACTATAGCTTTCTGTTTATTTTCTTTTTTAGACAGAATTAATAAACACCCTCAGTATACTGTCTTATCATTTAATGTTTTCTTACATCTAAGTTTCTGAAAAACCATAGCATGCTGTTTAGCGAGTGATATATATTACAAAAAAAAAAATTTTTTTTTTCTTTATATATTACCAGTGGTCACGGGAGATTGTTTTAGAATAAGTTCTATCACTGAAAATAATTACCAAACAGAATCACCTGGGTCGTGGATTACTGTTCTATTTTCTTCATAAATTATGAGATTACCCTGCTTTGTAATTTAAATGACCCTGCATTAAAAAAAAAACTGAAACAAAATAAGAAAAAAGCATTTTATTTTAAAGAACATCTTGTGTAGCAAGTTTATTTTACTTTTTATTTCTATTTTATATAATGCTCCTTTCGAATAATATGAGATACATGGAAATCTTTCAACTGAATACTATCTCTCTCTAGCTCTCTCTCTCTCTCTATGTATTATCTATCCATCTATCTAGATTTTTGCCCTGAAGTCAGTGCTGGAAATATTTTTGCATAAAGAGTCCCTTTAGCTGCAATCCTTATATCACCCAGCCCATTTGGACTGCTTAAAAGCCAAACTTGTATAAATACAGGTGATAGCCCTCATATCAGGCTTGTCAAGCATAGCCTTGTCTACTAGTTGGTGACAAGTATTTCATTAGTCCTAGATGAAATGTGAAAAAAGAGGGACATACTGATTATAAATTTTAGTGCAAGATTGCTAGCTATCTTTTTTTTTTAATAACTGTCCCTTGTTCTGAGATTGTCTTTCCTATTTCTTTTGGTGTTCAAATGACCTTTATCATTCCCAGTTCCTGCCAAGTTAGAGTAGCCTATTCATCCATAGTCCTTCATCTTACAACTAAGAACCTGAGAATCTAACACACAAAAAAAATCAGAAATAGGAAGACTTTGAATGATGGGAAAAGATAATGGATTGACCAGGGACACGAGGGCTTGAGTAACAACATGGAATTCAGTTCCCTGGGTTTCCTTTCCCTCCCATATATCCTGGACAGGGAACTAAAGAAGTCCTCAACCTGAAACCACCAACAAGTAGGGGAAAAAAAGGCCCAGTAAAAGCCTGTTACCTTTAGCCAGAAGATTGGAAAATCAGTAGCCTAACAGAACAGAACATCTTTTTTTTTTTTTTTTTAATAATACATGACCTATTTTTTTTTTTATTCCTGCCAAATATCAGCTAGAAAACTGACATCCTCACAGGTTAAGTGGGGCAAAGTGGAGAGCTCATTTGTCTGACACTTTTTCCTGTAGAAACTGGGACTGGCACTCCATTTTCCCTGCCTAGTGGTATCAATAGGGCCAAGCAAGGATGTGATTTTTATCTCATGGCTGACTGAACAGGTTTTTCTCAGAATCCTCCACCATGGTGGTGTTGGCAGAGCTGAATAGGAAGCTGATCTTTCATCCACCATGTGGTGGCAATAGATGGTGCTCTAATTCCCCTACTATGATAGACTTTGTGGGGTCCAGCAAGGAACTGAGCTTCCACATCAACCCAGCAGCAATGAGACTTAACAAGGTGCTCTGAGGCAGACTGGTTAGCACTCTGCTTCCTCGCTCCCTCCAATGTCAGTGTGACACAGAAAAGAGTTGAATCTCCATCCACACGCAGCAACAATAAGACTTAATGAAGTGATATGAAGGGGGACTAATCTGCACTCCAATCGACCCCACTCCAACTCTGTGTCAGCAGGGCTTGATAGGGAGCTGAGCCTCCACTGTCACTCAGCATCAACAATGTGGAACAGGCAGTTGGAGGTAAGCTAATTGGCACACTTTTTCTCCCACCTCCTCAAGTGTCAGCAGAGCCAAGCAGGAGACTGAGTTTATAATCCACATGTCTACAATGAGGAGGTATGAGTCAGCACTACAATGTGTATAGAGTGGTGTCAGTGGGTTCCAGGGAATAACAACTTTCACCCCCCCCATACCTATGTGATACACCTAAACAGAGCAAATCTTTGTTTTAAAAAAAAAGATTGAGAGTCTTAAAACAAAATTCCTAAAGTACTCAGGATAAAATAAAAAACACTCATCAAAAACCCAGACAATCACAACTTGAACAAGAAAAGTGAGTCAAGATATACCAATACTTAGATGGCAGATGTTCGAATTATCTGGCAAGGATTTTGATCCTTCAATGAACAATTGTGAACCAGATTGAAAAAATGAAAAATATAAAATTTCAGCAAAGAAATAGAAGATATAGAAAGATCTGAAGGGAAAATATGAAAAATAAAGTAACTGAAATTAAAAATATATATGTAAAAACACCTCACTGGTTGAAGATCAATAGTAGAGTGGAGATGACAAAGGATAGAATCAGTAAACTTGAGGACAGATCAATAGAATTTACCTAAACTGAACAACACAGATAAAATTAAGTGAAAAGAAATCAAACAGAGTCTAGGGGATATGTCAGAAAATAGCAAAGGAGGTAACATTTATGTCATTGAAATCTCAGAATGAGACAAGAGAGTAAAAAAAAAATCTCAGAATGAGACGAGAGAGTGGGACTGAAAAAATATGCAAAGAAACAATGGCTGAAAATGTCCCAAATTTGGGAAAAAATATGAAGTTACAGACTGGAGAAGTCGAGGAAAATACAAATAGGATAAACCCAAAGAATATCATGCCAAAGAACATCAAAATTAATCTTGTGAAAGCTAAGATGAAGAAAAAAAAATTTGAATGGAGCCAGGGAGTAATAATGCATTACTTATTTGGGAACACTAAATCAAATGATATCAGATTTACTGTCTGAAACTATGAGAAGTTCAGAAAGAATTGGCACAAAATTTCTCAAGTACTGAAAGAAACAAAACACCAAACCAAACCCATTGCCACTGAATCAAAAAGAACTGACAATTGTGAATTCTATTTCCAGCAAAAAATATCCATCAGGGATGACGGGGAAATTCTCGGACATGGAAAGCTAAAACAATCTATTGCTAGTAGACCTAGCCTTAAAGCAAGTTTAAAGGAGGTTTTCATAGATAACACAGAATTGAGCCTTCCCTTTTTTTTTTAATCCACTATGATACTCTTGGTCATTTAGTTGGTGTATTTAGACTTCTCACATTTAATGTAATTATTGATGCAGTTGGAATTATATCTACCATATTTGTGTTTTCTATTTGTTGTCCTAGTTATTTGTTTCTCTTATTTGTTTATTTTCCCCTCTTTTTCTTCCTTCTCTGAATTTAATTGGGCTTTTTGTATGATTGTCGGTTTTCTATCCTCTCTTAACATACCAACTTTACTTCTTTTAATTTTGGGGGGGTTTCCCTAGAGTTTTCAATATACATTTATGTCTAAGTCCAATTAACACTATACAGCTTGACAGACACTACAGACATCTTATAATAGAGTATTCCCAACTCCTCCTTTCTGTGTCCTCTAACATCACTATCATAGTCATACATTTTACTTATGCATAAACTATGGAGTCCTTCCTTAAGTGGTGCAAATGGTTAATGTGCTCTTCTGCTAAGCAAAAGGTTGGAAGTTTGAATCCACCCAGAAGTAGAAGCACCTCAGAAGAAAGGCCTGGCAAACTATTTAAAAAAATCAGCCATTGAAAACTCTATGGAGTTGTCCTACTCTGACACTCATAGGATGTTCATGAGTCAGAGTTGACTTGATGGCAAGTGGTAAACTGGTTTCCATAAGCTATAGTCATCTAATATACTGATGCTACTATTAATTTAAACAAACTATTATCTGTTATAACAGTTAAGAATTAAAAAGATTTTATTTCACCTTCATTTGTTTCTTCTCAAACACTCTTCCTTACATTTTGCAGATCTGAGATTTTGATCTATACCATTTTCCTTCTTTCTGAAGAAATTTTAACTTTTCTGACAAGGAAGGACTACTGGGGGACGGAGTTCTTAAATTTTTGTTTGAGAAAGTTCTTATTTCTCCCTTGCATTTGAACGATAATTTCACAAGGTACAGCACCTGTCAGTTTGTCATACTGTTGGGGCTTGCATGTTACTGTGATGCTGGAAGCTATGCCACTGGTATACAGATACCAGCAGGGTCACCCATGGAGGACAGATTTCAGCAGAGCTTCCAGACTAAGACACACTAGGAAGAAGGACCTGGCAGTCTATTTCTGAAAAGCCTTAGCCAGTGAAAACCTTATGAATAGCAGGGGAACATTGTTAGATATAGTGCTGGAAGATGAGCCCCCCAGGTTGGAAGGCATGCAAAAGATGACTGGCGAAGAGCTGCCTCCTTAAAGTGGAGTCGACCTTAATGACGTGGATGGAGTAAAGCTTTCAGGACCTTCATTTGTTGATGTGGCACGATTCAAAATGAGAAGAAATAGCTGCAAACATCCATTAATAATCGGAACCTGGAATGTACGAAGTATGAATCTAGGAAAATTGGAAATCGTCAGAAATGAAATGGAACATGTAAACATTGATATCTAAGCATTAGTAAGCTGAAATGGACTGGTTTGGGCCACTTTGAATCAGACAATCATATAGTCTACTGTGGTGGGAATGACAACTTGAAGAGGAATGGTGTTGCGTTTATCATCAAAAAGAACACACCAAGATGTATCCTGAAGCACAATGCTGTCAGTGATAGGATAATATCCATATGCCTACAAGGAAGACCAGTTAATATGACTATTATTCAAATACATGCACCAACCACTAGGGCCAAAGATGAAGAAATAGAATATTTTTATCAGCTGCTGCAGTCTGAAATTATTCGAACATGCAATCAAGATGCATTGATAATTACTGGCAATTGGAATGTGAAAGTTGAAGACAAAGAAGGATCAGTAGTTGGAAAATATGGCCTTGGTGATACAAACAATGCTGGAGATGGAATGATAGAATTTTGCAAGACCAACGACTTCTTCATTGCAAATACCTTCTTTCATCAACATAAATGGTGACTATTTTTTTTTTTACACATGGACCTCGCCAGATGGAACACACAGATATCAAATTGACTACATCTGTGAAAAGAGACGATGGAAAAGCTCAGTCTCATCAGTCAGAACAAGGCAAGGGGCCGACTGTGGAAGAGAGCATCAATTGCTCATATGCAAGTTCAAGCTGAAACTGAAGAAAATCAGAGCAAGTCCACGAGAGCCAAAATATGACCTGGAGTATATCAGCCTGAATTTAGAGACCATCTCAAGAATAGATTTGATGCATTGATCACTAGTTACCAAAGACCAGATGAGTTGTGAAATGACAGCAAGGACATCATACATGAAGAAAGCAAGAAGTCATTGAAAAAACAGGAAAGAAAGAAAAGACCAAGATGGATGTCAGAGAAGACTCTGAAACTTGCACTCAAAAGTCAAGCAGCTAAAGCAAAAGGAAGAATTGATGAAGTAAAAGAACTGAACAGAAGATTTCAAAGGGCCTCTCGAAAAGACAAAGTAAAGTATTATAATGACATGTGCAAAGAGCTGGAGATGGAAAACCAAAAGGGAAGAACACACTCGGCGTTTCTCAAGCTGAAAGAACGGAAGAGAAAATTCAAGCCTTGAGTTGCAATAGTGAAGGATTCCACGGGGAAAATATTAAATGATGCAGGAAGCATCAAAAGAAGATGGAAGGAATACAGAGTCATTATACCAAAGAGAATTAGTCAATATTCAGCCATTTCAAGAGGTGGCATATGATCAGGAACGGATGGTACTGAAGGAGGAAGTCCAAGCTGCTCTGAAGGCACTGGCAAAAAAAACAAGGCTCCAGGAATTGATGGAATATCATTTGAGATGTTTCAACAAACAGATGCAGCGCTGGAGGTGCTCACTCATCTATGCCAAGAAATATGGAAGACAGCTTCCTGGCCAACTGACTGGAAGAGATCCATATTTATGCCTATTCCCAAGAAAGGTAATCCAACCAAATGTGGAAAATATAGAACAATATCATTAATATCTCATGCAAGCAAAATTCTGCTGAAGATCATTCAAAAATGGCTGCCGCAGTGTATTGACAGGGAACTGCCAGAAATTCAGGCCGGTTTCAGAAGAGGACATAGAAACAGGGATATCATTGCTGATGTCAGATGGATCCTGGCTGAAAGCAGAGAATACCAGAAGGATGTTTACCTGTGTTTTATTGACTATGCAAAGGCATTCGACTGTGTGGATCATAACAAACTATGAATAATGTTGCAAAGAATGGGAATTCCAGAACACTTAATTGTGCTCATGAGGAACCTTTACATAGATCAAGAGGCAGTTGTTCAGACAGAACAAGAGGATACTGATTGGTTTAAAGTCAGGAAAGGTATGCCTCAGGGTTGTATTCTTTCACCATACCTATTCAACCTGTATGCTGAGCAGATAATAAGAGAAGCTGAGCATATGAACAAGAGCGGGGCATCAGGATTGGAGGAAAACTCATTAACAACCCATCATTATGCAGATGACACAACCTTGCTTGCTGAATGTGAAGAGGACTTGAAGCACTTACTAATGAAGGTCAAAGACCACAGCCTTCAGTATGGATTGCACTTCAACATAAAGAAAACAAAAATCCTCACAACTGGCCAATGAGCAACATCATGATAAACGGAGAAAAGATTGAAGTTATAAAGGAGTTCATTTTACTTGGATCCACAATCAACAGCCATGGAAGCAGAAGTCAAAAAATCAAAAGATGCATTGCATTGGGTAAATCTGCTGCAAAGGACCTTTTCAAAGTGTTGAAAAGCAAAGATGTCACCTTGAGGACTAAGGTGTGCCTGACTCAAGCCATGGTATTTTCAATCACATCATATGCATGTAAAAGCTGGACAATGAATAAGGAAGACTGGAGAAGAATTGACGTCTTTGAATTGCGGTGTTGGCGAAGAATATTGAATATACCATGGACTGCCAAAAGAACAAACAAATCTGTCTTAGAAGAAGTACAGCCAGAATGCTCCTTAGAGGTAAGGATGGCGAAACTGCATCTTACAAACTTTGGACATGTTGTCAGGAGGGATCAGTCCCTGGAGAAGGTTATCATGCTTGGCAGAGTACAGGGTCAGCAGAAAAGAGGATGACCCTCAATGAGGTGGATTGACACAGTGGCTGCAACAATGAGCTCAAGCATGACAACAATTGTAAGGATGGCTCAGGACCGGGCAGTGCTGTGTTCTATTGTGCATAGGGTCGTTATGAGTCAGAACCGACTCGACGGCACCTAACAACAACAATAGAATTCTAGTTTGGTGGTATTTTTCTTTCAGTACTATAAATGTTTCACTTCACCTTGTTCTTGCTTACATGGTTTCTGAGAAGTCCAATACAATTCTTATCCTTTTTACTGTATAAGTTGCCCCCCAACCCTGAATTTTTAAAGATGTTCTCTATGTCTGTGATTTTCTGCAGTATAAATATGATATGCCTTGGTAAGTATGACATATATATATATATATTTGTTGTTAGGTGCCATTGAGTCAGTTCGGACAGCACAGTGACCCTATGTACGACAGAATGAAACACTGCCCAGTCCTGTGCCTTCCTCATGATCCTTGTTACATTTCAGCCCATTGTTGCAGCCACCGTGTCAATCCATCTCCTTGGCGATCTTTCTCTTTTTCACTGACCCTCTACTTTACCAAGCATGATGTCCTTCTCCAGGGACTGATCTCTCCTGATAACATGTCCAAAGTATGTGAGATTAAGTCTCGCCATCCTTGTTTCTAATGAGCAATCTGTCTTCTACCAAGACAGTTTTGTTCATTCTTCTGGCAGTCCATGGTATATTCAATATTCTTTGTCAGCAACATAATTCAAAGACATCTATTCTTCTTTGGTCTTCCTTATTCGTTGTCCTGTTTTTGCATGCATATGAGGCTATTGAAAACACTATGGCTTGGGTCAGGCACACTTTAGTCCTTAAAGTGACATCTTCGTTTCTTAACACTTTAAAGAGGCCTTTTGCAGCAGATTCTCCCAATATAATATATCCTTTCATTTAACTGTTGTTTCCATAGGTGTTGATTGTGGATACAAGTAAAATGAAACCCTTGACAGCTTCAATCTGTTTATCATGATGTTGCTTATCATTCCAGTTTTGAGGATTTTTGTTTTCTTTGTGTTGAGATGTAATCCATACTGAAGACTGTGGTCTTTGACCTTTATTAGTGGGTACTTCATGTCCTTTTCACTTTCAGCAAGCAAGGTGGCGTCATCTGCATAACACAGGTTGTTAATGAGTCTTCCTCCAATCCTGATGCCCCTTTCATCTTCATATAGTCCAGCTTCTCTGATTATTTGCTCAGCATACAGATTGAATAGGTATGGTGAAAGGATGCAACCCTGACACATACCTTTCTTGACTTTAAACCGTGCAATATCCCCATGTTCTGTTCCAATGACTGCTTCCTGGTCTAAGTACAGATTCCTTGTGAGCACAATTAAGTGTTCTGGAATTCCCATTGTCAGCAATGTTATCCATAATTTGTTTTGATCCACACAGTCGAATGCCTTTGCACAGTCAATAAAACACAGGTAAACATCTTTCTGGTATTTCTCTGCTTTCAGCCAGAATCCATCTGACATCAGCAATGATATCCCTCATTCCAAGTGCTCTTGTGAACCTGGCTTGAATTTCTGGCAGTTCCTTGTCGATGTACTGCTGCAACTGCTTTTGAATGATTTTCAGAAAAATTTTACTTGTGTGTGATATTAATGCTTTTGTTTGATAACTTCAATATTCTGTTTATCACCTTTCTTTGGAATGGGCACAAATATGGATCTCTTCTATCCTTCAGGTAGCTGTCTTCCAAATTTCTTGGCATGGATGAGTGAGCACTTCCAGTGCTGCATCTGTTTGTTGAAATATTTCAGTTGGTATTCCGTCAATTCCTGGGGCCTTTTTGTTTGACAATGCCTTCAGTACAGCTTGGACTTCTTCCTTCAGTACCATCAGTTCATGATCATACTCTACCTCCTGAACTGGTTGAACATCGACCAATTCTTTTTGGTACAGTGACTATGTATTCCTTCCATCTTCTTTTGATGATTCCTGTATCATTCAATATTTTTGCTGTAGAATTCTTCAGTATTGCAACTCAAGGCTTGAATTTTTCCTTCAGTTCATTCAGCTCTTTGGCTTTCTATCTCCAGGTCTTTGCACGTTTCCTTATAATACTTTACACTGTCTTCTCGAGAAAGCCTATGAAATCTTTTGTTTACCTCCTTTACTTCATCATTTCCTTCTTTCACTTTAGCTACTCTATGCTAAAGAGCATCTTTCAGAGTCTGTTCTGAGAACCATTTTGGTCTCTTTCCTATTTCTTTAATGACCTCTTGCTTTCTTCAGTTATGATGTGCTTGATGTCATTCCACAACCAGTCTGGTCTTTGGTCGTTAGTGTTCAATGCATCAAATCTATTCTTGAGGTCTCTAAATTCAGGTGGGATATACAAAGGTCATACTTTGGCTCTCGTGGACTTGTTCTAATTTTCTTCAGCTTCAACTTGAACTTGCATATGAGCAATTGATGCTCTGTTCTACAGTGGGCCTTTGGCCTTGTTCTGACTGATGATATTGAACTCTTCTATCTTCTCTTTCCACAGATGTAGTCGACGTGATTCCTGTGTATTCCATCTGGCGAGGTCCACATATATAGTCACAGTTTATGTTGCTGAGAAAAGGTATTTGCAAGGGAGAAATCATTGATCTTGCAAAATTCTATTATGTGATCTCTGGCATCATTTCTATGACAAAGGCTATAGTTTCCAATCCTTCATTTCCAACTTTCACATCCCTATCTCCAGTAATTATCAATGCATCTTGACTGCATGTTTGATCAATTTCTGACTGAAGAAGTTGGTAAAAATTTTCAATGTCTTCACCTTTGGCCTTACTAGTTGGTGGGTAAATTTGAGTAACAGTGATATTACCTGGTCTTCATTGTAGGCATATGTATATTATTCTATCACTGACAATGTTGTACTTCAGGATATATCTTCAAATATTCTTTTTGACAATGAACTAGACACCATTCCTCTTCAATGTGTCATTCCTGACATAGTAGACTATATGATTGTCTGATTCAAAATGGCCAATACCAATTCATTCCAGCTCACTAATGTCTAGAATATGGATCTTTATGGGTTCCATTTCATTTTTGATGATATTCAATTTTCCTAGATTCATGCTTCATACATTCCGTGTTCCGAGTATTAATAGATGTTTATTTCCATTTCATTTCACTTCATATGTATATTGTGTCTGGTGTTCTTTGAGCTTCTTGGATCTGCAATTTCAAGCCAGAGCCCAGATCACTTGGTCAGGACTGATTCCAATGCCCACCACCTTACAGACCTAAGATATTTTCCCTCTCATCTCCTTGCTGATCCGTGGTTCCTCTTTAAGCGATAACTCTTCTCTTCCTGCATTAATGAGGCTCTTGTTCCTGCACTGATCTTAAGGGGATCCCTCGCTTTATTTATACTTTGATACATGGTAGCTTCTTTCAATAAAGAAGAGAGAAGAAATCACAAAAATATTACCTCTGGCAGTATACACTTTCTGCAAGGGCACCCTGGTGTAGCTAGATAGATGAAGAAGATCGATAGATGACAGACAGATAGATAGATAGATAGATAGATAGATAGATAGATAGATAGATAGATAGATAGATAGATAGATAGGTAGGTAGGTAGGTAGGTAGGTAGGTAGATAGATACATAGATAGATAGATGATAGATAGATAGATAGATAGATAGATAGATAGATAGATAGATAGATAGATAGATAGATAGATAGATGATAGATAGATAGGTAGGTAGATAGGTAGATAGGTAGGTAGGTAGGTAGATAGATAGACAGACAGATAGATAGTTGATAGTAGATAGAAAGATAGATACATGATAGACAGACAGATAGATAGATAGACAGATGTTAGATTTTTTTTAGGGCCTATATGGGGTTACTATGAGTCAGAATCGACTTGATGGCAGTGGGTTTTGGGGGGAGTTATCCAAATATATAGGCCTGTTTTGACTTTTCATCAAATAGCCCTAAAATGCTTTATAATTATTTTGCTTTTTCTAGTTACTTTTTCACTGTCAGTTTTCAATACTTCCAACAGCTCGTCTTCCTTGTTTCTAAATTGCTACCTTATGTAAGAGCTTGCACCAAATATTTGTTAGTCAAAATTAGTCCAATAAGCTTGTTAAATCAGTTTATTTTGTGCACAAATGTAAGTTAATATCCTCCTCCTCAAAATAAATAAATAAACCTGTCGTCATTCAGTCAATTCCTACTCATGGTGACCATGCGTGTGTCAGAGTAGACCCGCACTCCATAGGGTTTTTTTTTTTCACTTTTTAGAATCTATATTATTTTTGTTGTTGTTGTTGTTGAGAATATGAACAGCAGGACATACACCACTTCAACAACTTCTACATGTGTGATTCAGTGACATTGATCTTTGACTTATTGCAACAATTCTCACCATTCTCAACCATGCAACGATTCTCCTTTTCTGAGTTGTTCCTCTCTCATTAATATCAACTCCATGTCCCCGAAGTTTCCTATCTAATCTTTCAAGATACTGCTGTCACTTTGATCCCATATAGATAGATCTTAGAAGAGCACAATGCTAAAGGCAGACATTCTTTACTAGTTAAGCTAAACTATTGTTTGGGGTTTAAGAAGATTTCAGGGGATATTTTTGGCTGTGATCTTTCAGAAGTAGATCACTAGACATTTTTTTCCAAGGTGCCTCTGGGTGAGTTCAAACCGCCAACCTTTCAATTAGCAGCCAAACACAACCATTTGTGCCACCCAGGAACACAAATCAGTTCCCATCAAGTTGGTTCTGACCCCTGGTGACCTTATATCCTCCTACTTGAGTGTTACATCACTATTTTTACGTGTGAAGTAAAGTGCAGGAGTTTTGTGCCTGCTCTTTGTCTCTCCCCTAAGAGGAAATTTTAATATAGTTTCAGGTTTTGCCACTATGTTATGGTATTCTAGGCAAACTGATAAAGAACTAAAATAAATCAATGAATATGTCAAATATTTTATGTTATATTTATATTTCAGGATGAATACAATCATCATTATCTATTTTAAATTATGATTAAGAAGCTTGGTATGTACCCAATAATTCTTGGAAGCCTGTATGTAAAATGATCTTTAATTTTGTGACTATGCCTATTGCTTGCAATCTTGTCTATTTTTGTGCAGTCTCCAAGGAGGCCATGTGATTTGACTTATAATTCACTGCTCCTTTTAATTTGGCTCACTCGTTTGAATTTATGCTCACCTCAGCAATCACATAGGGTAAAAGAAAGAATCTGCTCTAGTTACACATTTATTATACTTCGCGATTTCTTTAGTGATATTAATGAGATATGTATTTTTTTAAATATCACATCCATACTTTTCTTTTGAACAAATGGAGTTGGAAAATACAACCTTCCCTAAATGGTTGTCATTAAGGATATCGGTGAGTGAAAAGATAGGCTATATTCATGCTTCTCCTGGCAACATATGCCATATTAAATTAGTCAATATATGTGAAAGCAGTCTGTTATTGTAAAACACCCTGTAAACCCTATTTAACTATTTAATTTAAAAAAAGAAAAAAACATCTGGTATCAGGTTTCAGGAGGGAATTAAACAAAGGATTATTTTAGGAAACTGTCTTAGCTCATCTGCAAAAATGTGCCAGAATTCAGTGAACGCCTTCTGCAAAATTATTAAATATTTGACCCATTTCAGTAATTTTATTATCTATCAGTCATTGTTTTCAATAACTTACCCTCAGAAGAATTTCTTTAGAGGGTAACTCGAGTACTCTTTCACATGTAAACATATTCTGGCATTCATAGAAAATGTAAACTTGTTAGAAATGTAAGAGGAAGTTCACTGAACTCATAAATAATCATTAATTTGAAAATACATGATGAAAGTCCTACCTTGGATGTGTTCTAAATAATGATAAATGTTCACTCTAGATCAATTTTATAATGAAGTTCAAGCTGATGGTACTATGACCTCCAAACTACTCCTTTGGTGACCACAACATAGTGGAGAAAATCACACTGATCAATATATTCTTGCTCAGCAGCTGTTGTATGGTGACATTCAGGGATTATTATAAAAAGGAAGGCAAGAAGAAACAGTTCCATGTCTGCCTAAAGGGCACATTTTTGAGGGTGACTATTTTTATATTTGATCCTCTCTCATCTCTCTCCTTTCCTCATTCTCCTCGCTGACATATGTATATCCTGTACATCAGTCCCAAAAGGCCTTGCTCTCAATAAGCAATCACAGGGTCTCTGGAGGTTGAAAAGCCTTCAAGGCCAAATGGAACGCATCTTTCCCGGATAAATGTCTGACTGCATTTCAGGTGATGTGATAGATATTTTTAAATGGGATCTGGCCAATGCCCCTCAGTCTACCCTCTTTCTCTCTACATAATATCAGGTCTGCCTGTGCACCCAGGTAATTATTACCACCAGAAATCCCTTTCTCAAACAAAAAAGTTTCATTTTTTGCTCTAAACATACACAAATTGTCTATATGTGTGTATGCTTATGTGTATATTGATCTGTTCAACAAGTATTGTGAGCACCTATTATGTGCCTGGCACTGTTCTATGGATGTAGCTGTGAACGAATCAAAATTTCTGGGTTCTTGGAGCTTACACTCTAGTGGGTAGAAGGACAGAAAATAAAGAAATATTATTCTTATTTGTATTATCATTGTGATAAGTCCTATGAAGGAATCAAGTACAAGTTACTATGGCAAAATATAAGAGGAACACCTAAGCAAAAGTCAGAAGTTAGGGACGGCCTCCCTGTAAAAGTAACGTTTATGCTGAGACCTGAATAATGAGAAGAATTAAGTGGGCAGAAAACTAGGAGAAAAGCATTCCAAATAGAGCAAACAGCATGTCCAAAGACCCTGAGTGGAAAAAACGCTAGATTGAGCAATGGAGAGCAGGCTTGAGTGTCTAGAGAACACAGAAAGGGTGGAAGGGAACAGGAGAAGTAGTATAAGGTGGTGATTGAGATCATAGACTGGAGCTAAACTCCATGGATTCGAATTCCAGTTCTGTGCCAAACTTACTAAGTGTAGTGTCTCTAGCAAGTTACATAACCTCTTTTTACTGCAGTTTCCTCATCTGTAAAATGGGGATGAGCATAAAAAATAATTATGATTTCATAGAGTTGTAGTGACTATCAAGTGAGATACTATTGTAAAACACTTATAAAAATGCCTGTAACATAGTAAATGTTAGCTGTTATTATTACAAATGTTTTGAATACCCAACCCTCCAATAATTTGCAACTATGTATCACCTTTTTAACAGACATAAATATACATTATTTGACTTATAAATTGTTAATGTAAGAAAAAACTGACTTTGGTCTAGTCCATTTCATGAGAAGGTAAGGAGACTAAGGCTCACACAAGTAGTTGGTAGTACACTAGGTCTAGATTCTAGGTCTATATACTCTCAGATCAGTGCTCTTCACAATTCATTACATCGACTCCTCAGTTAGTGTTCAAATTACTATCAGATTCCATTGACCTCTAAATTTAGAGGGCATATACTCTCCTGGATGTGAGTGGGGAAGAGCAGCTTTCCAATATCATACCAGGCATACGCTTCGCTGATCCTAAATCTACCTCAACCATGTGTTTATATGCTTAATAAAAAACAGGACCAATCCTGTGTTGGTGGAGCCACGTCACTTCTCTGGGCTTCATGCTTGGATTCATCCTGTTTTCGGTAAGGTGGCAGACAGGCAGTCCTTCCCAGAAATCCCATAGGAACAGAAGGATTATGCTTTATTTGACTTATACTATATTGGGACACTATTTCCTCCTCCATCTCCAGATGATCTGCTCTCAGTAATAGTTATATGTCAAGCTTAGATTACTTGATTTTGTACAGGTTTAGAATATATTATCATAATTCATTTGGTGCAGAGATTATAAACCCTTAGGAGGGATTATGGGCCATTTCTACACATTTCAAGGTGCTCTGGTGGCACAGCAGTTAAGCACTCACCTGCTAACCAAAAGGTCAGCAGTTCAAACCTGCCAGCTACTCCTTGGGAGAAAGATGTGGCAGCCTGCTTCAGTAAAGAGCACAGCCTTGGAAACTCTATGGGTCAGTTCTATTCTGTCCTATAGGGTTGCTGTAAGTCAGAATTGACTTGATGGCAATGGGTTCTATGCCATTCAATAAATTACATGCTAAGTAAGTTCAAGGAATTTGTTTAAATCTACATAGAATACAAAGATGAATAAGACATGGCTCTTGACCTTAGAAAGTCTACCATCTAAAAAGGAGTTTAAGGCAAAGACACAAATAGCTAATATACTTTGAAGGAAGTCAAAAGAAAGGTACAAACCAATCTGATGAGTGTTCAGCTGAGGGAAGTAAATATATAGTTGTGTGTATGGGATAGTTCTACTCTGTCCTATAGGGTTGCTGTGAGTTGGAATCAATTAGACGAGCAACACGTTTAGTTTTTTTTTTTTTTTTAAGGCTGAGTAGTTTTTTTTTTTTTTTAGAATATCAATAGGCAGAGATGACACAGGAGGGTAATGTAGGCAGAGGAAATGTTATTAAACAAAGGCAGGGAGAGAGAAAGAAAAGTACAGGCTGAGATTGGGGAATTGGAAGTAGCTCTTTTCAGCTGGAACATAGCATTTGTGTACGTAAACTTAAAAATAAACATGGGAAGGCACACTGTGGCCAGATTACTGAGCACCCTGAATGTTAGTCTGAGTAGTTTGGACTTCATTATGAAAGTAGCAGGAAAGTTTATGAATGAAGTCATAGTTACAACTATACTCTAGGAAGATGTCTCTGGCAGTGGTGCATAGAATAGTTTGAGCCAGGGGATATTAGATACAGAGGAAAATAGAAGCATCTAGAGGTGAGAGGACATGAGTGCTTCAACTAATATGGTAGAAAGATAATGGAATTAGCCATTGCAGAGGTAGAATTCATGGTAGAACTTGACAAGTGATGTTATGTGGGAAGTGAGGGAGAGTTAGATGGCTATATAGTTTTGTGTTAGTGTGAGTGGGAAAATGGTGGTGCCATTATAAAAAAGAAAAAGTGTCTGTTATATTTGTATGGTGCTTGTCATGACCTTATGCTCCTTTAGTTTCTTAATAAGTACCTTTTAAAAATATTTTATTTAGCTAAAACATACATAACGAAACATTTGCCATGTTAACCATTTTTAAGTGTTCAAGTCAATGACTTTAAGTACATTCACCATGTTGTGAAACCATCACCATTATCCATTTCCAAATGTTTTTATCACCCCAAAAAGAAACTCAGTACCCCTTAAACAATAACTTATCACTCCCTCACCTCCTACCCCCTGGTAGCCACTAACAAACTTTTTTGTCTATGGAATTTCTCCATATCCTCACCAATACTTGTTAATTTATCTTTTTCTGATAATAGCCATCCTAATGGGTGTAAAGTGATAGCTCATTATGGTTTTGATTTGCATTTCCCTAATGACTAATGACGAATATTTTCCCATGTGCTTATTGACCATTTGTATATCTCTTTTGGAGAAATGCCCATTTTCAGCTGGGTTTTTTTTGTTGTTGTTATTTAATAAATACCTTTATATTTTGAGCTAGAGAAGAAATATAAGGTAGTAGTTAAGAGTACAGACTCTGAAGCCAGATTGTCTGAGTTCAAATTCTGTCCTGCTGCTTCCTAGTTGTGCGACCATGGGAAAGTTGCATAAACTATCCATGCCTCAGTTTCCTCAGCCTGAAAAATGAGAATGCTGATAATAATTGTACCTACTTCATATTGTTACTCTGAGGATTAAGTTATAATGCATAAATGTAATTAGGATATTAACTGGCATATAATAAGAACCATATGAGGGTATTTTAGTTTTTATATTTAAGAAAATGATAAATATTTTATTAAGAAATATGTTTATGTGATGCATTTTAAGCAACTGCATACAGAACACGTGTAAATGTAGTGAGATACTTTGGCTATACTAAGAGTCAGCCCTGCCCACATAAGAGGCATTAGTACACATAACACATACTTTAAAAATCATTTTGATGAAAACATACAAATAAGAAAGTAAGGAGCAATGAATTAAAGTTTAAAGATGACCCATGAATGTTGTCTCTGAAACCCTTCTAAAGCCAAAACTCTTCCCTTTGGTATAGAATGTTGTAAGCACTTACTATTTTGCATATTAAAAACTCACCAACAAATTGTTTCCACCCTACCACAGAACTTCAAAATATTTGAAGTGCAAGGGTTAACAAACTTAAACATTTAAAGAGTCATGAAATGGACTGTTTCCGCTTTCCATCTGGCATTTATCAATTGTAAGTCAGTTTCAGAAGGGCTGCTACACAATCAAAACACACAATCTCCCTAGTCAGATAATTCAATATTATAAATGAATTACTTATGTGCCTATAAGTAAATACATTCCTATGCATGAAGATATCAGCTGCTGTCAATGAAAAAATCAAATCCAGAGGAAAAGTCTATCCTTGTAAACACTTTAAACTCAAAAAGGCCCCAAATTTCTGGGTTATGATAAATTCAATCAGAAACACTTTAGTTTTATAGAAAGGGCAAGTTAGAAAAATGTTTTTCAGCACAAAGACACAAGGTCAACAGAACAGACCATTAAGAAGAGAACCATTTTTTTTTTGTTAAAGAAAGAACGTGAGTTAAAGAAAGTGTCCTTTCTATACCACTTCAATGTCTAGAAAACATGTATGCATGCCAACAGAAGATTAACATTGTAACTATGATCAGGTAACTATGATCTCTGAAAGACAGCACTGAACAAACAAAAGATCTTTGGAGTCTGAAAAAAAAATGGATTTGAATACTGGCTCTTCTACTTACCAGCTGTGTGAACTTGGGCAATTTCCTTAACCTCTCCGGCCTTCAGTTTTCTCCTATGTATTATGGAGGAAATAACACCTACTCTGTCCTATAGAGTCTCTATGAGTCGGAATCGAATCAACGGCAATAGAATAGAACACCTACCTTGCAGGATTAGGGAAACTCTGGTGGCATAGTAGAACATAATGCATAGGGTCTCTATGACTTGGAATCTACTCGATGGCAACCGGTTTGTTTGTTTGTTTGGTGGCATATTGGTTAAGAGTTTGGCTGCTAACCAAAAGGTAGATAGTTCAAATATACCAGGTGTTCCTTTGAAACCCTATGGGGCAGTTCTACTGTGTTCTATAGGGTCGCTATGAGTCAAAATCGGCTCAACGCAATGGGTTTGCAGGATTACAGAGCCCCGATGGTGAAGTGGAAACCCTGGTGGCATAGTAGTTAAGTGCTAGGGCTGCTAACCAAAGGGTCGGCAGTTCAAATCCGCCAGGTGCTCCTTGGAAACTTCTATGGGGCCGTTCTGCTCTGTCCTATAGGGTCGCTATGAGTCGGAATCGACCCGACGGCACTGGGTTTTTTGGACGGTGAAGTGGTTAAGAGATCGGCTGCTGAGCAGAAGGCTAGCAGTTGGAATCCACCAGCCACTCCTTGGAAACCCCATGGGGCAGTTCTACTCTGTCCTATAGGATCGCTGTGAGTCTGAATCGACTCGATGGCAACGTTTTTTTTGTTTGTTTTGTTTTTTGTTTATTTGTTTTTGCGTGATTAGAGTGAAGATGAAAGCATAACATATGTGTAAAGTACCTAGTGTAGTGCCTGGCACGCAGAAGGCATTCAAAGTATAATGTTGTTAGTTGCCACCTAGTCGATTCTGATTCAGGGCAATGCCATGTGTCCAGAGTAGAATTGTTCCATAGGGTTTTCAAGGCTGTGCCCTTTTTGAAGCAGATTGCCATTCCTGTCTTCCAAGGAGCCTCCTGGTAGCTTCAAACCACCAATCTTTCTGCTGGTAGTTGAGCATTTAACCCTTTGTACCACTCAGGGACTCCGAAGAACAATAAAACAAACAAAAAATCAAATCCGTTGCCTTCCAGTCCATTCCAACTCATAGCAACTCTAAAGGACAGAGAACTGCCCCCACAGCGTTTTCAAGGCATAATCTTTAAGGAAGCTGACTGCCACACCTTTCTTTGGCGGAGCAGCTAGTAGGTTCGAACCACCAACATTTAGATTAGCAGTCAAAGACTTAACTACTGTGCAACCAGGCCTCCTTTCTAAAGAATAATAGATCTTAAATTCTGTCTTTTGTTTGGTATAGAATTTAGTACAAGTAGAGTAACTTCTTGGCCTTTGTCTGCCTTTTGTGAAGTGAATAAAATGGCAAGCTGTAGAGTAGTGCAAATACCAATATAAGTATACTGATGCATATGCAGGGAATATTAATTTACTTATTATGTTCATGTACAAGGTCATACCTTAAATTTGTAAAGCAATTTACATTTCCCAAAAGTTTTCACATGTATTATATCATGTAATTTGAACAACAAACCAGTGAAGTTGGCAGGGCAAGTATTTCTATCATTATCTGACAGAAAAACCTAAAGCTTGAAGTGATTATTTCCTGCTTGTCAAAGTTTACAAAACTGAGGCAAAAAATCAGATCTCTCTCAGTCATAACAATCAAACTGGCACATCTTAAATATCTGATACTTTTTTTTTCTTTTTTTAACCCCACACAGTCTCTCTTCTTGGCTTTGCATGAAATTACTCTTTTTTTGTCCTTGTGAGTCAGGAATGTTTATGGAGATCACCTGGTAAAAAGTTTTAAACATACTTACTGTGTTTTAAAATCTTATGAAAACTTTCTTTTTTCAATTATAAAAGCAATTCATGCTCATTGTGTTAGTCAGATGGTATGTATATAAAATTGTTTCAACTTTCCAGTTAACATGTATGTTACTAATTAATAATGCAGCCATTCCAGTCATCTTTCTGTATCTGTTGTCTGTCTATACCTGTTTTGAGTAGATGCTCAGCAATTTCCTGGTATTCTGAAAAAGTTTCAGTGTAATTATTTTAGTCTATGAGTTATAAATATGTTAATAGAAAAGTGTTACCTAATTTGAACATTTAAAATGTTTTAAGGTGGCTTGTTTTCATTTTCCAGAAGAAAGATTTTGTAAATTTGGCAAGTATTTTAAATCAGCCTAGACTGAGAGTCAGGAGGCTTAGGTTTTTATTCCTATATTGCCTCTAACTGTTTGCTTGGCTGTGAATAAATAACTTAGTGTCCAATTTCCTCATTGGTGAAATGAGAGAGGTCCCTTTTCAGTTCCAAAACTCAGTGAGTCTGTGAGGCTCTTGTCAAACACTACTAGTAAAATGCATATATTAAACCAATATTTCCCATATTTGCCAGTTTCATAAGTGTTTTAAATCTTAATAAAAATCCTCAGGAAGTCTCATGAATCATGGAAATTTCTGGATAATTCAGTTTTGGAGTAACAGGGCTACCTAATCATTTTCATTATAATTCTTGTTGTGGAATATGATTATTCTATACATTCCTTAATTGACCTCTCTTTAATTACAGTTTGGTGATCTTAGATGTAAATAGCTACAAAAGTGAACATCTTACAATAAGCATCTTCTGAATTATTAAGACTATTATTCCACCCGTCTTATAAAGAAGATACAATGCAGATAATAGACATTGTTTTACACTTAGGGAAGGCCCAGTATGGGGATGACTAGTATGGAATGGGTCAACAGTAAGCAGGCTCAAGTAATTAAATACCTTTGCTGACTGGCTTCTGAGGCCTCATATTGAATAGAGAGTACTATTGTGGAAAAGAAGAAAAAATGCAGCAAAGGAATTTATTATTCATTCATCTGCCCTCTCTCACTCATCATAGTTCACATAATTAGAATGAAATTAAAAGTGGAAATAGGGTGAAGTGTGAGAGGGGGTAGGTAAAAGCTATCAACTTTTACATAGGCTCTCAAGCTAAGTGAAAACATATGAAATGGATTTGAACATGAAGAAATCAATTTGCAATTGGTTCTAGAATCAGAAAGTTCTGGGTATAAATCCTGGCTCTGCCGTTTATCATCTATGTAACCATGTGCAGGAATTTGAGTTTGACTCTACATTTTTCTCCCATTCTATCAGCACCTTCTATGGTGTCCCTGGTTAGAATGGTCAGTAGTGGTAGCTGGGTACCATCTAGGTCTTCTGGTCTCAGAAGTGGTTTGTGTGGGCTGTTAGTCATGTGGACTAGTTTCTTTTTTAAGTCTTTGGCTTCCTTCATTCTCTTTTGCCGTACATGGGAAGAGATCAATAGTTGTATCTTAGATGGCCACTTGAAAGCTTTTAAGACCCCAGACACTACTCAACAAACTAGGATGTTGAACATTACCTTTATGAACTATATTATGCCAATTAACTGAGTTGTACCACAAGACTATGGTCCCAAGCCCTTTAACCCAGTAAAGCAATCTCAAGAGGTATTAGAATACATTTATGAGGTCTCCATAACTGTGCCCTTTAAGTGCTTTATTATATACATAAATATATATGTAGCACACCCAAACATGTATATACTTATGCTTACAAATATACCTATATATGCACATGCACGTAGTCACATATATCTTCCTACATATACAGCATTCTTATCTACCTCTGTAACCACACACACATTTTTTGGTTATCACTGTTGCAAAATTTTATATAACAGTTACCGTAAGTGTCCTTTATTCTTGTATACCTCTCAATGTCTTCATTTACTTTGGTCAACTTGTGCTGACTTCTCCATATTGTGTATTGCCTTTTCCATCACCAGAAATAACAGATGTCTACTGTGTGGTAAAGAGCTCAGCTGCTAACCAAAAGGTCGGCAGTTCGAATCCACCAGCCACTCCTTGGAAACTCTATGGGTCAGTTCTCCTCTGTCCAATAGGGTCGCTATGAGTCAGAATTTACTCGATGGCAATTTTTTTTTTTTTTTACTAACAAGTGATTGCACTCCCTCTCCCTTCCACCCTTGGCAACCATCAAAAGATGTTTTTTTTTTCTGACTTTTTATGAAGTCTTTTTATGCTGAAAATTAGAACCTCTAGTTTTGTCCCTATGTTCTCTTCTGGAACTTTTATAGTTTTCACTTTAGCATTCAGGACTTTGATCTATTTCAGTTTGTTTCTGTGTATGGTGCATGGTATGGATCCTTTTTCTTTTTTCTGCAAATGGATATCCTGTTTTGCCAACACCATGTGTTAAAGAGACAATTTATTCCCCATTGAATGGACGTTGACCCTTTGTCTAAAATGAGCTGCCATGGACGGATGGATGTACTTCTGGGTTCTCAGTTCTGGTTCTATGTGTCTGTCATTGAACTAGTGCAAGGCTGTTCTGATTACTGTGGCTGTATAGTATGTTTTGAGATCTGGAAATATGAGGCCTCCTACTTCCTTCTTCTTCAATATTGCTTTAGATATTCAGGGCCTCTTTCCTTTATGTATAAAGTTGGAGATTAGTTTTTCCATTTCATTAATTAAAGAATGTTGTTGGGATTTGGATCAGGATTGCAGTATGTCCATACATCACTGTGGGTAGTATTGACATTTTCACAATGTTAAGTCTTCCAATTCATGTATGTGGAATATTTTTTTCCATTTATGTAAGTCTCTTTTGCTTTCTTGCCCCCACATGTCTGTCACTTTGTCATACCGTGGGGACTTGTGTATTGCTGTGATGCTGGAAGCTTTGCCACTGGTATTCAGATACCAGCAGGGTCACCTACGGTGGATGGGTTTCAGCTGAGCGTCCAGACTAAGACTGGGAAGGAGAACCCAGAAGTCTACTTCTGAAAATAATTAGCCAGTGAAAACATTATGAATACCAAAGGAACATTGTCTGATATAGTCCTGGAAGATAAGCCCCCCAGGTTGGAAGGCACTCAAAAGACAACTGGGAAAGAGCTGCCTCCTCAAATTAGAGTCCACCTTAATGACATGAATGGAGTCAAGCTTTGGGGACCTTCATTTGCTGATGTAGTACAACTCAAAATGAGAAGAAACACCTACAAACATCCATTAATAATCAGAACCTGGAATGTACAAAGTATGAAGCTAAAGAAATCAGAAATCATCAAAAATGAAACGGAACATATAAACATCAATATCCTAGGCATTAGTGAGCTGAAATGGACTGATATTGGCCATTTCGAATCAGACAATCATAAGGTCTACTATTGCCAGAAATGACAACTTAAAGAGGAATGGCATTACATTCATTGTCAAAAAGAACACTAGATGATCTATCGTGAAGTACAATGCTGTCAGTGATAGGATAATATCCATACGCCTACAGAGAAGACGAGTTAATAAGACTTTTATTCAAATTACACACTAACCCCTAAGGCCAAAGATAAAGAAATTGAAGATTTTTACCAGCTTCTGAAGTCTGAAATTTATCGAACATGCAATTAGGATGCACTGATAATTACTGGTGATTAGAATGCAAAAGTTGGAAAAAAAAGGATTGGTAGTTGGAAAATATGGCCCTGGTGATAGAAACAATGCCAGAGACCACATGATTGAATTTTTCAAGACCACGACTTCTTCATTGCAAATACCTTTTTTCAACAGCATAAACGGTGACTATACACATGGACCTTGCCAGATGGAATACACAGGAATCACATCGACTACATCTGTGGGAAGAGAAGATGGAAAAGCTCAATATCATCAATCAGCAAGGCCAGGGGCTGACTGTGAAACAGACCATCAATTGTTCATGTGCAAGTTCAAGTTGAAATTGAAGAAAATTAGTACAACTCCATGAGAGCCAAAGTACAACCTTGAGTATATCCCACCTGAATTTAGAGACCATATCAGAAATAGATTAGAGGAGTTGAACACAAATGATCAAAGACCAGAGGAGCTGTGGAAAGACATCAAGGATATCGTACATGAAGAAAGCAAGAGTTCATTAAAAAGACAGGAAAGAATTAAAAGACCAAAAGAGATGTCAGAACAGACTCTGAAACTTGCTCTTGAATGTTTTTTTTAAGCAAAAGGAAGGAATGATGAAGTAAAAGAACTGAAGATATCAAATAGTGGCTGGAGAAGACAAAGTAAAGTATTATAATGACATGTGAAAAGAGCTGGAGATAGAAAACCAAAAGGAAGAACATGCTTGCATTTCTCAAGCTGAAAGAACTGAAGAAAAAAGTCAAGTCTCGAGTTGCAATAGTGAAGGATTCTATGGAGGAAAATATTAAAGGACATAGGAAGCATCAAAAGAAGATGGAAGGAATACACAGAGTCATTATACCAAAAAGAATTGGTCAATGTTTAACCATTTCAGGAGGTAGCATATGATCAGGAACCGATGGTACTGAAGGAAGAAGTCCAAGCTGCACTGAAGACATTTGCAAAAAACAAGACTCCAGGAATAACGGAATCATCAATTGAGATGTTTCTACAAATGGATGCAGCAGTGGAAATGCTCACTCATCTGTGCCAAGAAATTTGGAAGACAGCTATCCGACCAATCAACTAGAAGAGATCCATATGTATGCCTATTCCCAAGAAAGGCAATCCAACCAAATGCAAAAATTATCAAAAAATATCATCAATGTCACACGCAAGCAAGATTTTGCTGAAGATCATTCAAAAGCAGCTGCAGCAATATATTGACAGGGAACTGCCAGAAATTCAGGCCGGGTTCAGAAGAGGGATATCATTGCTGATGACAGAAGGATCCTGGCTGAAAGCAGAGAATACCAGAAGGATGTTTAGAAGGATGTTTACCTGTGTTTTATTGACTATGCAAAGTCATTCTACTCTGTGGATCCTAACAAATTATAAATAACATTGAGAAGAACGGGGATTCCAGAATACTTAACTGTGCTCATGTGGAACCTATAGGTCAAGAGGCAGTTGTTCAGACAAAACAATGGGATACAGAGTGGTTTAAAGTCAGGAAAGGAGTACGTCAGGGCTGTGTCCTTTCACCATACCTATTCAATCTGTATGCTGAGGAAATAATCCGAGGAGCTAGACTATATGAAGAATGGGCATCAGGATTGGAGGAAGACTCATTAAAAACCTGTTATGCAGATGACACAACCTTGCTTACAGAAAGTGAAGAGGACTTGAAACACTGATAAAGATCAAACACCACAGCCTTCAGTATGTATTACACCTCAACATAAAGAAAACAAAAATCCTCAGAACTGGACCAATAAGCAACATCATGATAAATGGGAAAAGATTGAAGTTGTCAAGGATTTCATTTTACTTGGATTCACAATCAACACCAATGGAAGCAGCAGTCAAGAAATCAAGACACATTGCATTGGACAAATATGCTGCAAAGGACCTCTTTAAGTGTTGAAAAGCAAAGATATTACCTTGAAGACAAAGGTGCCCCTGACCCTAGCCATGGTATTTTCAATCGCATCATATGCATGCTAAAGCTGGACAATGAATAAGGAAGACCGAAGAAGAAATGATGCCTTTGAATTATGGTGTTGTCAAAGAATATTGAATCCACCATGGACTGCCAAAAGAACAAACAAATCTGTCTTAGAAGGAGTGCAACTAGAATGCTCCTTAGAAGCAAGGTTGGCAAAAGTGAGTCTTACATACTGCACATGTTGTCAGGAGGAATCAGTCCCTGGAGAAGAACATTGTGGTTGGTAGAGGGCCAGCAGAAAAGAGGACGCCCTCAAAGAAACGGATTGACACAATCGCTGCGACAGTGGGCTCAAGCATGATTGTGGGCATGGTGCAGGACTGGGCAGTGTTTCATTCTGTGGTACATAGGGTCGCTATGAGTCAGAGTCGACTGGATGGTACCTGACAACAACAATAACTTTTGATTCTTGCAGCAGTAATTTGTAGTTTTCCTTGTATAAGTCTTTTACATCCTTGGTTAGATTTATTCCTAGATATTTTAGCTTTTTGTGGGCTACCGTGAGTGGTATTGTCTTCCTGATTTCTTTTTTAGAATTCTCCTTGTTAGTGTAGAGGAACCAACTGATTTTTGTGTGTTGATCTTGTACCCTGCCACTTTGTTGAACCCTTTATTAGTTTCTTAGTTTCAGTAAATTTCTTGTGGAATCTCTGGGATTTTCTATGATTTGGACCATGTCTTCTGAGAATAGGGATAGTTTTACTTCATGGTTAAGAGCTTAGATACTAACCAAAAGGTCATCAGTTCAAATCCAAGGAGTTCCACTCCTTGGAAACCCTGTGGAGCAGTTCTTTGTCCTGTAGGGCTGCTATGAGTTGAAATTGACTTGACGGCAATGGTTTTGTTTGTTCGTTTATTTTTGTCCAATTTGGGTACCCTTTTTTCCCCTTTCTTGCCTTATTGCTCTGGCTAGTTTTCAGTACAATATTGAATAAGAATGAGGATAATGGGCATCCTTGTTTAACCCTTGTTCTCAAGTGGAATGCTTTCAAACTCTCTCCACTGAGAGTAAAGTTGGTTGTTGGTTTTGCATATGTGCCCTTAATTATGTTGAGGAAATTCCCTTCTATTCCTATTTTGCTGAGATTTTTTTTTGGATCAGGGTGTTAAATTTTATCAAATGCATTTTCTGCATCAAATGAGATGATCATGTGATTCTTTTCATTTGTTTTATTTATGTGATGAATTACATTGATGAATTTTCTAATGTTGAACCACCCTTGCATCCTTGGTATGAATCCCACCTGATCAGCATGTATTATTTTTTGATATGTTGTTGAATTCTGTGGGCTAGAATTTTGCTGAGAATTTTTGTGTCTATATTCATGAGGGATAATGGTCCCTAATTTTTTTTTTTTTTTTTGGTGGTATCCTTGCCTGGCTTTAGTATCAAGGTTATACTGGCTTCATAGCGTGAATTAGGCAGCATTTCTTCCTTTTCTATGTTCTGGAATAGTTTGAGTAGAATTGGTGTCAACTCTTCTCTGAATGGTAGAATTCTCCAGTGATGCCATCTGTGCTGGGGCTTTTTTAAAATGAAATTTTAAATTTCTTCTTTTGTTATGAGTCTATTTTCTAGCTCTATTGTGTTAGTTTATGTAGGTAGTGTGTTTCTAGAAATTTGTCCATTTCTCCTAGGTTTTCAAATTTGTTGGAGTACAATATTCCATTACGATCTTCTTTGTCTCAGTTGGTTCTATCATAACATCACTCATTTCATTCCTTATTTTGGTTATTTGAATCTTCTCATTTTATTTCTTCTTCAGTTTGGATAGTGGTTTGTCAATTTTATTGATCCTTTCAAAGAACCAACTTCTAATCTTGTTGATTCTTTCTATTGTTTTTCTGTTTTCTATTTCTTTTATTTCTGCTCTGATCTTTATTATTTCCTTTCTTCTGGTAACTGTGGTCTTCTTTTTGCTGTTTCTTTTCTATTTGTTCAAGTTGTTGATTTTGGACTTTTTTTTGATGTGTGCATTTATTGCTATAAATTTTCCTTTGAACACTGCTTTTGCTGTGTCCCAAAGGTTTTGGTATGTTGCGTTTTCATTTTCACTTGATTCTAAGAGTTTTTTCATTTCATTTTTAATTTCTCCTATTATTCAATAGTTTTTCAGTAAGGTGTTATTCAATTTCCATGTATTTTTTTCCTTGTTCTTTCTTTTATTAATTTCCAGTTTATAGTGTTATGGTCTGAGAACATGCTTTGAATTATTTTGATGTCTTTTCAGTTATTGAGGCTTGCTTTGTGGCCTAAAATAAGGCCTATTTTGAAGAATGATTCACGTGTGTTGGAGAAGATGATGTACTATGCTGCTATTGGGTGGTGTGTTCCGTATATGTCTATGAGGTTGAGTTGGTTGATTGTGTTATTTAAATCTTCTGTATCTTTGTTGAGTTTCTTTCTAGTTATTCTGTCCATCATTGAAAGTGGCGTGTTAAACTAGCCTACTAATTTTGTAGAACTGTCTATTTCTCTTTTCAATTCTGTTAGAGTCTGTTTTATGTATTTTGGAGCTCTGTCATTTAATGCATGGATATTTATTATTTTTATGTCTTCTTGGTGAATTTACCCTTTAGTCATATAATGCCCTTCTTTGTCTCTTATAGTGGATTTTGACTTAAAGTCCATTTTATCAGAAATTATTACTGTCACTCCTGCTGTCTTTTGATTACTGTTTGTTTGATATATTTTTTCCGTCCTTTGATTTTTAAATTATTTGTCTTTGTGTCTAAAGTGTGTCTTTTGTAGGCAACATATTGAAGAATCATTTTTTTTTCCATTCTGCCACTCTCTGCCTCTTGACTGGTACATTTAATCCATTTAGATTCAGTGTGATTATCGATAGGTATGAATTTACTGTAGCCATTTTGTTATACTTTTTTGAGGTGTTAGTGGTTTCTTTGCTCTTCTTAATTTTCTGTGCTGAATTCCCTTTGTATATGGATTTTCTTTTCCTATCATTCATTGTTGTTGTTTTTGTGTTTACCGAGTCTTTTTTTATTTTCTTCTTCTTTATTTTGGTGGATGGGGAGGTAGCTGGAGGCTTGTACTGCTGGTTGCTGAGCAGGCAAGGCAGCAGGTTGCACACCACTGGTCTCTGGCCAGGCAGGGGAGTGGGTTGCACACCACTGGTCACTGGGAGGGCATGGGGGTAGGAGGATGTGTTCTTCTCCAGTCAGTGGCACGGATGCTAGGGCAATCCTCTTAGGCTGCAGCCAGTGATCAGAACCTGGCCCAGAACAAATGCAAGGGAAGAGGGCACTGCACAGAGGATGAAGGATCTCCAACTGCCACTCTATGAAGCCACTACTACATGGGCTGCACCCACCCAAATGATGGGGGACTGCTGCTGGTGAGTAGTACTCTTGGTAGTTTCTGGCTCCCTCCCTGCTCTGTGGTAGCCAGGATACCTGGAGCTCTTGCTTGCCTTCCTGCACTTTCCCTCCTTAGATCTGGTTTATGTTCTGCTAATCCTACTTCATTCCGGGTTTGTCTACACAGTATCTCTGTCTCCTACCGGGGATTCTGTGAAGTTGCCTTCCTGTGTTCCTCACTGGGGAATGCTGCTTGCTTTGTTTCAAGATGGCCGCACTGCACCGGGTCAGCTGGCAGGGTACCTAACATCCATAAACCGCCTCATTTGCTGTTTTCAGTTTCTCCTTCCATTTGGTGTTCAGTCTAATTCTTCGTCCTTCCGTTTGCTGCTCAGAGTTGCAAGATTGGCATCTGTATCTGTTTCACTTGGTTTTTTGGATCTTTGCTGTAGGTGGACAGCATGGTATGTTGGGATAAGCTGTCATCTTGGGCTGTCTCCTGATGAGAATGCTTGAATGGTAAATTATCTTTATGATTAATAACTAACTGATTTTAATTAACAAATAGCTTCAAGTCCAATTAGGCTGCATGTTTATTTTTCATTTGGAAACCCTGGTGGCGTAGTGGTTAAGTGTTATGGCTGCTAACCAAAGGGTCGGCAGTTCGAATCCGCCAGGTGCTCCTTGGAAACTCTATGGGACAGTTCTACTCTGTTTTATAGGGTCGCTATGAGTCGGACGGCACTGGGTTGGGTTGGGTATTACGTTTGGCAGCATGCTTACAAAATCACAGGATATCCTCCTGAAATAAATGGAATGTTTTATAAGAAGTGGACTGTCCTGAAGAAATTATATATACCCAAAAAATATATATATATATATATATACAGTGTGGTCTAATTGGCAGTTTGAACAAATACTGTGTCTTGAAAACATGAAATACATATTGCCTGAAAATTAATGGGTCCGTTCTCTTTTTCCTGAATAACTTCCATCTAGTTGAGGGGATAAGATAATGGAAATAAATTGATCAGTGTAATAAAATACATTAATCTTACAGCATAGTATCACCATTGCCCCACGTGGTTACCATAATTCCTAAAAATATTGAATTCTTGCCAGCTTCTTCTAATACTATGTTACTTATGGACGAAAGTCTGTCGTAATAGGTAGAAGTAATCCCAGGACTGTCCTAATTTTGGGCAACAAAGTCGTAATAGGTAGAAGTAATCCCAGGACTGTCCTAATTTTGGGCAACAATCATAGCCAACATTAGTTATCACAATGGCCATCCAGGGTCAACTTTTTTGTTTTTATTGTGGTAAATATTTATGTAACAAGACATCTGACATTTCAACCATCTTTATGTGTACAGTTCAGTGACATTGATTAAGTTCATTGTGTTGTTCATTCATCACCCTTATCCAAAATTTTCTATCACAGTTGTTGTTAAGTGCCATAGAATCAAGTCTCTACTCATAGTTACCCCATGTGAACAAGAAGAACTGCCCCTTAGTGTTTTCAAGACTGTAATCTTTATGGGAGCAGATCGCCAGGCTTTTCACCTGCACAGTGGCTGGGTGGGTTCAAACTACCAACCTTTAGGTTAGCAACCCAATGCTTAACCATTGCACTACCAGGGTTTACCTTTTCAGAGTGAGAGACTAAAATGGAATTAAACACAATTTAATGATGGATTATTTCAATTTTTTAAAAGCTATGCTCATGCTTCCGTTTACCCCCTTATTCAGAAAGCAGTGAAGGCTCAGAAGTCCTCTTCCAATTCCATTATGATTCAGAATGTTAGTATTCCATGATATCTAATTCTATCACACCTATGTAGATTTGGCTTAATATAGCATTTGACCATTAGCTATCACCTTTATTCCCACCACATAATATATTTTAGATTGATATGTCTTATAAGAAAGAGTTAAGAGAGACAGTGAGGTTTGGCTTCTTGTAAGGATTTTTTTTTTCTTTCTTTGGGACTTATTTTTGTCATTCCCAAATGTCTGCAGAAGAGGAGTCAGTTTTATGTAGGGAAAAGAGTGCTTAACCCACATGTTCTCCTTTTAGGTACCCCTGTTAGCCACTGTGTGATTTGAGCAAGTCACCATCTCTGGGCCTCATTTTCCTCATCTGTTCTATGAGGTTGTACTGGTTTACCTCAAATCTTTTATGTCTCATCAGTCAAAGATTTTTAAAATACATTTAACTTAACAGATAAAAGTAGTCCACTCTACTCCTGTGGTCATTTTAATTTGTCCTGTTTTGTCCAGATTTTCTTCTGATAATGCAAAACTGACCTGGAACTGCTGTTTGAAAGCTCTCATACCTAGCAGGTCCATAACGGACTTGGCTGTAGAGAACAGGAAGGAAACCTTGTAATAGGCAGAATATAGACCTATTTTTTTTCCTCTCAGCAGTCAGATTTTTCATGACTTAAATCTTAGAAAATTGTTGGCCTCTTTATGTACAAATTAATGTCCAAAATCCTTAGGCTGGCATATGGTCTACTGAAATGTGCTCTCAACCTCTCTTCTTGGTCATGTAGCACATTACTTGCCCATGTGGGCTTTATCCAACCAAACTGGATCTTAAATGCACATTATCTACTCATTACCTTTGCTCTTGCTATTCCTGTAACCGAGGACACCTTACTAATCAAATATCAATTATATTTCCTAACTCCAAATGGTTAAAGAACATTTAAAAGAAATCAGTTTCCATTCCTACTTAAGCTGAAATATGGATCTGTGGTTCTAAGAAACTGTTTGAAGTTGCCCTTCTTCCCTGCATTGCTATTTTATCTGTATGCTCCCACACAGTGCAATGAGAAGGGGATAAGAGGTCCTCGGCCTTCCTGCTATTCTCTTTGACTTAAGCTGTTCTTCCCTGTGAAGAGAGAAGAGCTAAACTCGATGAGTTTTGACTAAACCCATTAAACAAATCCATTGCCGTTGAGTAGATTCTGACTCATAGCAACCCTATTGGAAGGAGTAGAACTGCCCTCATAGGGTTTCCAAGGAGTGTCTGGTAGATTCAAACTGCCGACCTCTTGGTTAGCAGACAAGCTCTTAGAGCTGCATCACCAGGACCCCTACTAAGTTAATATAATTACATATCATGAAAAAAAAATTTTTTTAGAGTGACAAAAATAATGTTGTGTAATAGCTGCCCATATGGAATTAATGACAGTCTACTTTGACAATGAAATCTATCGATTAGAAAATCAGCAATGTAGTGTCCATATTTAGAGACAAGTATTTAGTTTTTAAACATTGTTTTAAGGGGGCATTAACAAATTAGTACATCTTAGGGGGTTATCAGGATAATAAACTGGGAGTAAAGTCATATGAGGAAAGTTTGAAGGAACCTGGGGTATAGACTGGAGAAGAAGAGATTTAAGAACACAAAAGCTGTCTCCAAACTTTTGAAGAACTGTCTTGTGAAAGAGGGATAATACTTACTCTGGTTGTTCTAAACCTAACACTAAGATCAATTGAGTGGAAGTTACCAGGAAAGAGATTTAGCTCAGTTCAAGGAGACCTTCTAAATAGTTAAAGATATCCAATCAAATGGACTGACTTAAGGAATAAGCTTCCCACTGGGGCAATGTTCAAGTAGAGCTATGATCATCTGTCAAAAGTGTCGTAAAAAGAGTGGGAAGCTGGATTCTACTTCCAGGGTCTTTTCCAAATTTAAGTTTCTACAAATCCGTTTTCTTTAAGTTGCTCTGATGAAACACATGCTTTCTCACAACACATGATAGGAGAAAATCACTCTTCCAGTATTCTTAAATTCTCTTTTACAATAGGATCATACTTGGTTCAAATACATAATTGTTGTCATCTGTAGTAGTCTAGTGTACTTTATTGTTGCTGTTTTTAGGTGCCATTGAATAGGTTACAAATTGTAGCTACCCTATGCACAACAAAAGAAAACACTGCCCTGTCCTGTCCCATCCTCACAATTGTTGCTATGCTAGGGCCCATTTTTGCAGCTACTGTGTCAATCCATCTCATTGAGGGTCTTCCTCTTTTTTGCTGAGCCGCTGCTTTACCAAGCATGGTGTCCTTCTTCAGGGGCTGCTCCCTCCTGATAACATGTCCAAAGTATGTGAGATGTAGTCTCACCATCCTTGCTTCTAAGAATAATTCTGGTTGTACTACTTCCAAGACAGATTTGTTTGTTCTTTTGGCAGTCCTTGGCATAATCAATATTCTTCACCAATACCACAATTTAAAGGTGCCAATTCTTCTTCGGTCTTCCTTATTCATTGTTCAGCTTTAGCATCCATATGAGGCAGTTGAAAACACCATGGCGTGGGTTAGGTGCACCTTAGTCTTCAAGGTGACATCATTGCTTTTTAACACTTTAAAGTGGTCTTTTGCAGCCTATTTGCCCAATGCAATGCATCTTTTGATTTTTTGACTTCTGCTTCCATGGATGTTGATCGTGGATCCAAGTAAAACGAAATCCTTGACAACTTCAGTCTTTTCCCATTTATCATGATGTTGCTTATTGGTCCAGTTCTGAGGATTTTTGTTTTCTTTATGTTGAGGTGTAATCCTTACTGAAGGTTGTGGTCTTTAATCTTCACTGGTAAGTGCTTCAAGTCCTTTTCACTTTCAGCAAGCAAGATTGTGTCATCTGCATAGCGCAGGTTGTTAATGAGTCTTTCTCCAAACCCGATGTCCTGTCCTTCTTCATATAGTCCAAATTCTTGGATTATTTGCTCAGCATACAGACTGAATAGGCATGGTGAAAGGATACAATCCTGATGCACACCTTTCCTGACTTTAAACCATGTAGTATCCCCTTGTTCTGTTGGAACGACTGCCTCATCACATTCCTCATGAACACAATTAAATGTTTCAGAATTCTCATCCTCCACAATGTTATGATCCACATAGCCGAATGCCTTAGCATAGTGAATTAAAAAAAAAATTTTTTTTTAAACATCTTTCTAGTATTCTGTGCTTTCAGCCAGGGTACTTCTGACATCAACAATGATATCCCTGGTTCTACGTCCTCTTCTAAATATGGCTTGAATTTCTGGAACTTTCCTGTCGATATACTGCTGCAGCAGCTTTTGAATGATCTTCAGGAAAATTCTGCTTGCATGTGATATTGATATTGTTTGATAGTTTCCACATTTGGTTGGATCATCTTTCTTG
Organism: Loxodonta africana; assembly: GCF_030014295.1. Lineage (NCBI taxonomy): Eukaryota > Metazoa > Chordata > Mammalia > Proboscidea > Elephantidae > Loxodonta > Loxodonta africana. The sequence goes on along the minus strand of NC_087369.1, from coordinate 91,191,016 downwards.
GGAATAGGCATAAATATGGATCTCTTCCAGTCTTCCAAATTTCTTGGCATAGACAAGTGAGCACTTTCAGTGCTCATCCATTTGTTGAAACATCTCAATTAATATTCTGTCAATTCCCAGATCCTTGCTTTTCTCCAGTGCCTTTAGTGTAGCTTGGACTTCTTCCTTCAGTACTATCGGTTCCTGATCACATGTCACCTCCTGAAATGGTTGAACACCAACCCCAACCAATTCTTTTTGGTATAGTGACTCTGTGTATTCCTTCCATCTTCTTCTGATGTTTCCTTAGTTGTTTAATATTTTCCCTATAGAATCCTTCAGTATTGCAACTCGAGGCTTGAATTTTTCCTTCAGTTCTTTCAGCTTGGGAAATGCTGAACATGTTCTTCCCTGTTGGTTTTCTATCTCCAGCTCTTTGCACATGTCATCATAATATTTTACTTTGTCTTCTGGAGCTGCCCTTTGAAGTCTTCTGTTCAGGTCTTTTACTTCATCATTTATTTTTCCTTTTGCTTTAGCTACTCGAGGTTCAATAGCAAGTTTCAGAGTCTCTTCTGGCATCTGTTTTGGTCTTTTCTTTCTTTTTAATGACCTCTTGGTTTCTTCATGTATGATGTCCTTGATGTCATTCCACAACTCGCCTGGTCTTACGTCATTAGTGTTCAGCGTGTCAAATCTATTCTTGAGATGACCTCTAAATTCGGGTGGGATATACTCAAGGTCATACTTTGGCACTTGTGGACTTGTTCTAATTTTCTTCAGTTTCAACTTGAACTTGCTTATGAGTAATTGATGGTCTGATTTGCAGTTTGCCTCTGGCCTTTTTCGACTGATGATATTGAGCTTTTCCATCCTCTGTTTCCACAGATGTAGTCTATTTGATTCCTGTGTATTCCATTGGATGAGGTTCATGTGTATAGTCACCATTTATGTTGTTGAAAAAAGGTATTTGCAATGAAGAAGTCGTTGGTCTTGAAAAATTCAATCATGTGGTCTCTGGCATCGTTTCTATCACCAGGGCCATATTTTCCAACTACCAATCCTTCTTTTTTTTCCAACTTTTGCATTCCAGTTACCAGTAGTTATCAGTGCATCCTAATGGAATGTTCAATTTCATACTGCAGAAGTTGGTAAAAATCTTCATTTTCTTCATCTTTAGCCTTAGTGGTTGGTGCATAAATTTGAAGTCTTATTAACCGTAATAGTCTTATTAAGTGGTTTTCCTTGTATGCATATGGATATTATCCTATCACTGACAGCAATGTACTTCAGGATAGATCTTGAAATGTTCTTTTGATGATGAATGCAACACCATTCCTCTTCAAGTTGTCATTCCTGGCATAGTAGACCATATGATTGTTTGATTCAAAATGATCATTACCAGTCCATTTCAGCTGACTAATGCCTAGGATATCAATCTTCATTTGTTTTATTGCATTTTTGAAGATTTCCAATTTTCCTAGATTCATACTTAGTACATTCCAGGTTCTGATTATAAATGGATGTTTGTAGCTGTTTCTTCTCATTTTGAGTCATGCCACATCAGCAAATGAAGGTCGCAAAAGCTTGACTCCATCCATGTCATTAAGGTCAACTATACTTTGAGGGTGCAGCTCTTCCCCAGTCGTATTTTGAATGCCTTGCAACCCAAGGGTCTCATCTTTTGGCACTATATCAGGCAATGTTCTCCTGCTAGTCATAAGGTTTCCACTGGCTAATTATTTTCAGAAGTAGACTGCTGAGTCCTTCTTACTAGCTTGTCTTAGTCTGGAAGCTCAGCTGAAACCTGTCCACCTTGGGTGACTCTGCTGGTATTTGAATATCAGTGGCATAGCTTCTAGCATCACAGCAACACACAAGCTCCCACAGTACAACAAACTGACAGATGCATGGGGGTGTACTTTATTAGTAGCATCAAGATCTTTTAGAAACCTTCCATGGCAACTGGCAACACAAAAGAACACCCTGGGTTGTACTGCCATTTCTGCCCCTGTCTTTCCCACCAACAATGAATTTATACAAAAATACTTTCAACTTATTGAGGAGCTGGGAACAATAACAACAATAATAAGCCAAATGGTATTTCAGCGTCTGTGATGGTTAAGGTTGTGTGTCAACTTGGTTGAACCATAATTCTCAGTGGTTTTGCAGTTATGTAATGATGTAATGTGGCAGTTACATAATGATACAGTCATCCTCCATGATGTAATCTGATGTGATTAGCCAACCAGTAGTGAGGGGAGTTTCCCCAAGGGTGTGCTTGCATCCAGTATATATATGGACATTCTGGCAAAGCTTGCTCACTTGCTCTGGATCCTGCATCTGGCTTGTCATCATCTGACGTCTGGTTAACGGGACTTGAGCCAGTGGCCTGCTGTACTGCCTGCCTGTCTTGGAATTCATCAGCTTCCACAGCCTGTGAGCCAGCAGCCTGCTGTCTTACTTGCCAACTGTAGATTTGTCAGCCTCCACAGGCCATAAGCCAGTGGCCTGCCATCTGACCTGTTGATTTCAGATTTGTCAGTCTCTGCAGTTTCATAAGTCAGGAGAAGCCTCTAGCTTGATTCCTGACACATGTACTTGGGACTTGCCAGCCTCTACAACTGAGTGAGCGATTTCCTTAATCAATCAATCATCCATCTATCTATCTATCTATCATCTATCTATCTATCTATCTATCTATCTATCTATCTATCTATCTATCTATCTATCTATCATCTATCTATCTATCTATCTATCATCTATCTATCTATCTATCATCTATCTATATATCTATCATCTATCTATCATCTATCTATCTATTATCTATCCGTCTTTCTATCTATACACTTCACTGGCTTTGTTTCTCTAGAGAACCCAGTCTAAGTGTCCATACTGAATGTTTACCATATAAAGCACAATATTTATATTTATTAATTGAAGTTGATGGAGGTGGTGTAAAGGTTTCAGTTTTCTGGAAAGAACATAGTAGAAAATGATATAATTGGTATTGAAATAGAAACTTGTACTGTCAGTCACGCCAGATGCTGAAATGAATCTAATGCAAATGCAGGTTTGAACCATGGCAACATTTAAAATTACTCCAGATGTTACAACTGTTTATTTCCTGTTTTTGCGTTGCTCTATAAAGCAAAGAGGAGACATTTCAAATCAAGTGAAATTAATTTAGCTCATTTCAGAATTGAGACCTATGTAGAGAACTGCAACAAATTAACTTTTTGTGTCATATGGAAATCAACAAGTTTAAAAAACTGGTTAACATGGTAAGACATTTGCAGCTACATTTACTGGTTTATGTACTAAAGATAAATAGTCATGAAAACAACATAAATTGCAAGTAATCTAATATTTGAAAATTCGTCCCAGTTCTTATTGATATTTGAAATCATTAACTGAAGCAAAGAAACCCTCCAGATTCTAAATGATTAATCTGTGCTTTCTCTGCACCACCAGGGCTCCTTCTCTTTTTTAAAGTGAACAATAAATCTCTTGTGATCCTCCAGATTCATTTTCTCTTTTTTCACATGGAAATCTTTATTGGTGATGACAGCTGACAGACATTCCTTACAACCATCATGGTTTTGGAAAGTGGTTTGCATATTTTGGCACTTCATTTTAGAGAGAAACTAAAATAAGTTGCTGCCAACATTCCACTAAATTATACCTTTAAAGGTCTTTTTTGATGTCTCCACTATTTCATTTCAATATTCCTGGAAAATCCTACAATAAGTACAGTTATGTGTTCCCCAAAGAACAGCCTCCCATAATCAGCCCTCACAAAGTTCAGGAGGTCTATTTTCATGGGGGAAGTGCTTTAATCAAGATTAATTTTTTCCAGTTTCCAGTAATTGGAGCTCTTCCTGAGTTTTCCTCAATCCTTCTTTAGGATGAAATTATCAAATTTCCATGGCAATTATATGAAAAATTTAGAGTGTATGGATCGTTCTGTACAATAGTCACCAAGGTACAAGTGATATTAATTCAGGGGAAAAAAAGTGCAAGATTTAACATTAAGGCCACAGGCTCACAAAATGCAGGTTTGTGGCAGAGCTCCTCTGTAGTGGAAAAGTTTGATTCCTTGCAATTCCCAGGACTGTTTTATCTGTATCTCCAATCAGACAAAATTGACTCTGATCAAATTTCTATGACTACAAAAACAAATGACAGTGTAAAAATTAGTTTTTCTATTATACAGAAAATAAATTGAAGCCGTACTGAAACAAATGCTAACTGGAAGAAGGGTTTTTTTTTTTTTAATGACTTTCTAGGTTGTATTCCTTACATGTTGTTTTTCAACTCTTGTTTGAAAAGAATTTGAAGTGGCTTTATATAATAATATCGTCATATATCTACTTTTATGTCTCTTCCAGGATGTGTCTTGAGATCGAAAAAGAACCTACAACATTTTGATACCAGTTATTGTCATTCTTTTTTCTCTCCTTGGACAACTGAGTACTCCTAAGACAAATGAATGCCCCTGCCACTCAGCAGGTTGTATTTTCCACCATCTGTGTTGGTATCTAGTAATCACAACTTAAAGAATGCATGGGAGAGGAGAGGACGCAATATGGCAGTTTGGTTGGTTGCACAATTGCACCCCCCTGCAGCAGTGTCAGAAATAGATAACTAAGAAGAGATGTAACTGAAGATCTCAGAACTCCAGACCGAAACTAAAGAACTGGAGAACCAAAGGGAAAGCAGAATCAAGAGGAAGGTAGAATGCACAGGGTAGGAAAGCAGAGTGTGACAGATCATACACACCCAACACAGCAGTCTTGCTCATTGGAGCCATCTTGGGTTGGAGACAAGGGGAACCTCCAAGCAGAGCTCAGGGAGGGAGCAATGCAGACAAAAATAGACCAAGATGGAGAAGTTAAGAAATTGCTGCCTGCCTTTATCCAGGTTCTCTAGAGGAACAAAGCCAGTGAGGCATATATAAATATGTATAGAGAGAGAAATTTACTTCTCAGAAATGCGTCACACAATTGTGAGACAAGAGCCTACACAATTGTAGATACTGACAAGTCCTAAATCCAAGGGACAGGAGGCAGAATGAAGACCTCTGGTGGCTCACAGTTTTTCAGATGGATCACTAGGGGTAACAGTGACTGGCAAAAATTCCATCTCCACCACTTGATTCCTAGACCCATGAAACATGCCTATGGAAGAAATAGCAACATATATTGGACACTGGTTTAGAACATATGCAGCCACCTGGAGAACACTGCCCCAACTCTGAAAGTTATTGGCACCTGGCTGGCACTGTAATTGTGTTTCTAAAAGGACATGCTATTGTTGTATCAAGCCAGCTGCTTCAGGATGATAGGGAACATGGTAAAACCAGTGAATTCCAAGAGCATGGGTCCACTGCCACATTTTATTTGCTGTGAAGTGAGTCCCTTGATCCAAGGCAATGCTGTGTAAGATAACATGATGGTGGATAACGCATTCTGTAAGTCTACAAATAGTAGTTTTAGCAGAAGCATTGCATACAGGATAAGGCAAATCCATATCCAGAGTAAATGTCTATCCCAATAGGAACAAAAAACTGCCCTTTCCATGATGGAAGTGGTCCAGTGTAGTCAACCTGCCACCAGATTGCTGGCTAATCTTCTTGAGGAATGGTGCCATATTGGGAACTCAGTGTTGGTGTCTGCTGCTAGCAATTGAGCACTCAACAGTGGCTGCAGCCAAGTCGGCCATGGTGAGTGGAAGTCCATGTTGATAAGCCCATGAAAAACTTCCATCTCTGTCACCATGGCAACTTTGTTCATGAGCCCAATGGGCAATGACAGGAGTGGTTGGAGAAAGAGGCTGACTGGTATCTACAGAACGCATCATCCTATCCATTGATTGTTGAAATCCTCCTCTACTGAGATCATCCTTTGGTGAGCATTTACATGAGACACAAATATGTTCACTTCTTTGGCTCATTCAAAAAGATCTACCAACATACTTCTCCATACCTCCTTGTCACCAATTTTCCAATCATGTTCCTTCCAAGTCCTTGACTATCCAACCAAACCACTGGCCACACCCTATAAATTGTTATACAGTCACGCATCTGGCAATTTCTTTTTCCAAACACAAATAACAACAAGGTGCACTGCTTGAAGTTCTACCCACTGGGAATATTTACCTTCACTGCTGTCCTTCAAGGAGGTACCAAAAGGGGGCTGCAATGCTGTCACTTTCCACTATCAAGTGGTGCCTGCATATCGCACAAAACCATTTGTAAATCAGACTTGATTTTCCCCTTCTTCAGTCAATTGAACATAAGAAACTCCCCATGAGGTAATACATGCAGACAGAGAGGGAAGGTAATGGGACAGGAGCAGGGACCATGGACATTTGGGCCACTTCTTCATGTAATTTACCTGTGCCTTCAAGTATGAGCCCAATCTCCTATATACCACTTCCATTTGATAATAGAGTACTGCTGTGCATATCCAAATATATGAGTCTGGGGGTCAGACAACATCCAGTTCATGATGGGCAGGTCACATAGTAACTTGCTAGCCCGTGCTTAAGTGTTTACCCTCTACTAAGGTCTTGTAACAAGCCAAAAGCTGTTTCTCAAACAGAGAGTACTTATTTGAAGAAGACGGCAGGGCTTTGCTCCAAAATTTGAGGAGTCTCCACTGTGATTCATCAATAAGGACCTACCAAAAACTCCAATAAGCAACTCTACTTGCCACTGACATTTCAAGCACCGTTGAATCAGATGGATCATAGGGCCCAAGTGGCAGAGCTGCTTTCACGGCAATCTGGACCTATTGCAGAGACTTGTTCTGGACCCTCTCAAAATTAGCAGCTTTTCAAGTCTTTTGATAAATAGGCTGGAGTAGCACACCTAAAGGAGGGATACATTGCCTCAAAAATCTGAAGAAGTCCACCAGGCATTATGACTTCTTTTTAGTTGTAAGATGGGTCAGATGCAATAACTTATTCTTCATTTTAGAAGGAATATCTTGACACCCCCTATACTACTGGACCCTTAGAAATTTCATTGCCAGCGTTAATAAGCACATAAGTGTTTTGCCAATGAGTCCAGGGTCATTGACACTTCTTCCTTACAAGGTCCAATCAACATGATGTCATCAATGTAACGGACCAGTGTGGAGTCTAGTGGAAGGGAAAGGCAATCAAGTTCTCTGCAGACTAAATTACGACAAAGGACTGGAAGGTTGATACACTTTTGAGGTAGGATAGCAAGGTGTAGTTCTGGCCTTGCCAGCTGATGGCAAATTGCATCTAATTGTCTTTAGAAACAGGTATGGAGTAAAGGACATTGGCCAGATAAATAGCTGCATACTAGGTACCAGGAAACATATTTATTTGCTCAAGCAATGAAACCATATCTGGAACAACATCTGCAGTTGGAGTCATCACCTGGTGAAGTTTATAATAAACCACTGTTACTCTCCAAGATCCATCTATTTTCTGGCATTTCACCTTCATTTTGTGTAGCCCACCTCTTGGGCCATGTTTCAGTCAACCAAGCAAATAAACTATTAGATCCTATTCTAAACTCTTGGGCTGAAACATTGAATGAAGACTCTATGCTTAGCGGGCCATATCAATAAACTCAAACTGATCCAACTTTATGTTCCTTGCACCATTATCCTACACCCTTAATAGTCATTCCCAAACATGTTCCCCAGGTTTCTGTGTGTATTACAAAAATCAAGTAGCTCTTTTGGAGTGTAGCATAACTCCTTATGGGTCACACTTTTTACTTCACCTCTTGGGGCTTACCAGGATTTAAGACTAGTTATAGGTCTAGAAGCAAAACTGGGTGGAGAGGATAGGTCCTGGTTACATTCAGCCATGTCTTCCAAGGTATCTGCATCAGGCAATGTCCCAGATGATGGCTCAGGCAAAGATTCTTCAGACACAGATGGGTTAACCTCATCAGATGGGGGTGGAAGGGATGGTTTTATTGGAGAAGATGGCTTATCAGAAAATGCTGAATTAATTTCTTCAGATGGGAGAGGGCTGGTTCTATTGGCAGGGGTGATTCAACAAAACTTAGGAGTTCATTGTCCCCAACTTCAAGATTATCTTTCCATATGTGCCCATTCCAAGTTTCAGGGTCCCATTTCTTCCCAATTAATGCCCTCACTTTAATTTCAGACATGTTGGGAATTCAATTGGCATTGTAATTCTGCCACTCTTAGGATAAGACTCTGGGTTTGGATTTCAGCAATATTAGTTCTGTTGTTACAGGAAATAAGGCTTTCTTTGAGGGCACAGATGGCAACTCTCAGGTCATTATGTGGCTCTTCAGCTGGAACTCTTACGCCCTGAGTCATCCTTGTATTTCTACAGTTTGTCTAGTAAAAGTAGGACCCACCATCAAGCTTCATTGTATTTCTCAGTTTGACAAAAATGTTGAAAGGTATCAAACACAGAATCACCCAGAGCCTTTTGTCTCACAAATATTTGAGCCAATGGTGTTGATAATTTGTGTCTGTCTAGTCCCACATAATGCCATAAATTAACAGTTCCCTCTTTACTACTGGAAATGGAGTCATTAGTGACTTTTTAGTCCCACATAATGCCATAAATTAACAGTTCCCTCTTTACTACTGGAAATGGAGTCATTAGTGACTTTTTGGTCTAATCAGACTTGAGAACAAATTCAGAAAACTCACCCTTAAGATTTTGTTCCTCTAGAACTGCTCTCAGTACCAAATGTCTTAGTCTATGTCTCTAAGAAAAAAAAAATCTGTGTCTCTAGAGGAGCAAAACCATAGAGAGAAATTTACTTCAAGGAAATGGCTCATACAATTGTGATGAAATGGTTCACACAACTGTGGGGGCGGGCAAGTCCCAATTCACAGGTCAGGTGACAGGATGAAGACCTCTGCTGGCTCAGGTGGTTGCTGAGGGTAATGAACCCAATAGCTTCAGGTCTGGTTGCAGGCTGTAGGCCTCTGATGACTCACGGGACTACAGGGGCTGGCAAATGCAAATTATGCAGGTCATGTGGCAGACCAGAGACTTCTGCAGGCTTACATCTCAAGAACCGGAGGTCAGGTGACAAGACGATTACAGGGTAGAGAAAGACAACGAGCTTTGCCAGAACATCCATTTATACCCTGCAGTCGGACCATACTCCCAAGGAAACTGCCCGTTCAAGTGACTGGCTGCTCATATCAGATCACAAAATGGAAGGTGATGACATAGTGCCTGCCAAACCACTGAAAAACATAGCCTGCCAAGTTGACACATAACATTAACCACCACAGCCCCAGAACTGAGTAACAAGGTGAATGGGGCACATACTGGTACTGGGAAGACACAGATGAAAGTGGACTCACATGTAGCATAGAATGAAATCCTTAGAATCCAAGGGGAGTGCTACCTAAGAACAGTGGTGCAGACAGAGCTGTAAGAAAATTCAGGCAAAGAGCAGGAAGGCTGGTATGACTACCATGGGGGAGGGGAACAGAGAATGTGCAGTGGTGCAACAAAGGTTTAGGTTCCGCTAGCCTAGGTGAGTGCAACAAACTGTAATTACTGGGAATTGGTCCCATGGACGTGCATACCCTGGTAAGCCCATCTGCTGGAAATGGTTGGGGATGCTGTTCACCCCAGCCATCTATAGGAGGCTACCCTAGCCATCAATGATGGTAGGAACTCATAAGCTGAGCTCCCCACTGGGAACCAACTATTCTGAGGCAGGGATTCCACCTGGACACCCATGGCAGAAACTCCACCCAGGCACCCACACCCAGCTCAGCCCAGCCCCCAAAGGTGTACCTGTCACAACCAGACATCATAAACACATCCATCCCAGCCCAATGTTCTAATAGCAACTTACCTGACAGTGTAGACACACCCACAGAAACCCAATCCCACAGAAGCACATGCCCCACCCAGAAACCTGATGTGCCCAGTCAGGTCTAGCAGAACACCTGCAGCACCACCCCTGAAACTGATGCCACAAATGCCCTCAGGCCAGCGCAGAGCCCAAGTCACATTCCCGGGACCTACATGGACCATGGGACACCACTCCTGGACCAGCAACATGACCAGGCCCCATATGGACTGGCGTAGCACTTGAGGCACTGCCTCTGATCTAAGAAGAGCACATTAGTGGCCTTGCCTCAGTCCTGCACCCTGCCAGGGACCCCAGTTTGGTCCAGTGCAACACTCTCAGTGGTGCCTCCAGACCGGTGCCTTACTAGATAGCCTGTCCTGGACTGGTGCTACAGTCATGCCTTGTCCTAGTCTGGCACTGTTTACATCCCCACCCAAGCCCAATACTGCAGTCACACACACCCAGACTCGATGCAGGAAGCACCAGGCCACAGAGAAGTGAACTTGAAATAATGCAGGCCAAAGTACCTGAGCAAGCTGTCCTAGGATGGGTAAGGCTAGAACAGAAAACCCTGTGATTCCCAGGAAATAGAAATGAACAAGAGTATTCTAAAGAGAAGGGACAAAAGTTAATCTTCTGATCTTCTAAACTAAAAACAATAAATAAATAAATAAATCTTTATGTCCTGTAGACAAAAGGCAATTATACACAATAGAAAGAGACAGAAAATGATGGTGCAAACAAACAAAGCAAGGGCTCAGAAATAATCCCTGAGGAAGAACAAATAAAGGCATTATTTGATAAATATTTCAAAGCATTAATATTAAAAATGCTCCAAGAGCTAAAGAAAGATACAGATAAAGAGCTAAAGAAAATCAGGAAAACAATACAAAAACAGAGCAAAAAATTCAATAAAGAGATAGATATCTTAAAAATAAAAAAAAATTAGAAATACTGGAGCTTAAAAGTAAAGTAATAGAAATGAACAACACCATGCAAGGGCATGAGAGCAGAATTGAAATGACAGAAAACCAGCAAACTCAAAGACAAACTTTGAGATTGCTTAGTCTGAAAAGCAAATAGAAATAAAAAAAAATGAATGAAGCCTAAGGGACATGTGGGACTCCACTGAAAGGAATAATTTACTCATAATGGGAGTTCTAGAGTAAGAAGAGAGAGAGGTAGGCTCAGAAAGTATCTTTGAACAAATAATCTCAGAAAACTTCCCAAACATCAAGAAAGATAGAAATTTTCTCTTCCAAGAAGTACAGCAAAATCTATAAAGCATGAATCCTAAAAGAAACACACCTCAGTATATCATAATAAAACTCTTGAGAACCAAGGACAAAGAAAAAAATTTAAGAGCAGCATGAGAATAGTGAAGTATTACATACAAATAGAGCCTAATAAGGTTAGGTCCCAGCTTTCCTTCAGAAATCTTGCAAATAAGTCAATGGGGTGACATATTTAAAGTGCTGAAAGAAAAGTACTCTCAGCCAAGAATAATATATCCAGCAAGATTATCATTCAAATACAATAGTGGAATTAAAACATTCCCATATAAATTAAAAAGAAGAGAATTTAATACTCAGCAAGCTCTACAAGAATATTGAAGGAAGTCCTCCAGAAAGAAAGGTAATGACACCGAAGAGCCACCTGAATACACATAACAATAAAATAAATTTAAATTACAGAGAAGCTGGCATAAAAACTTGCAAATGATGAAAACATCAAAATAAAAGTGGAGGGGTGATTAGCATAAACAAGACACCAGTAACAGAAAGATAGGTGAAAATTAAAAAAAAAAAAATTGGAGTTTAAATGACACATATACAAATAAAATACAAAATCTCAAGAGAAATTTTTAAAAAATGAACTGAAATGAAAATACACCTTTTTAAAATTAGTGATTTGCAGTTAATGCAATGTAGAGAGAAATTTTCAGCATTGAATGTATATCTTTAACCAACAATCTAAGCTTCCACTTTAGGAAGCTGAAGAAAGAAGAGCAATTTGATTCTAAAGCAAGCAGAAGAAAAGAAATGTTAAAAATTAGACCTGAAAACAGGATAACAATAGAGAAAGATCAATGAAACTGGAAGCAGGTAATTTGAAAGGAACAATACAATTAATAATCTAGCCAGGTTAACCAAGGAAGAAAAAGAGAGAACACAGAAATTGTTAAATTAGAAATGAAAGAGGATCGATCATTAATGCCATGGACATTAAAAGAATAAAAAAAAAGATAACAATTATGAACAACTATATGCTCAAAAATTTGATAACTTAGATGAAATGGACTAATTCTTTGACAGACAAAATCTACCAAAACCCACCCAAGGAGAAATAGACAATATGAACTATTGTTGTTCGTTCTGACTCACAGTGTCCTTATGTACAACAGAAGGAAACACTGCCTGGTCCTGAGCTATCCTCACAGTTGTTGCTATGTTGGAGCCCATTGTTGCAGCCACTGTGTCAATCCATCTCCTTAAGGGTCTTCCTCTTTTTCGCTGACCCTCAACTTTACAAACATGAGGTCCTTATCTAGGGACTCGTTCCTCCTGACAACATGTCCAAAGTACCTGAGCCTAAGGAGGATTCTGGCTGTACTTCTTCCTAGACAGACTTGTTGGTTCTTCTGGCAATATTCTTCATCAGTACTGTAATTCAAATGCATCAATTCTTCTTTGGTCTTCCTTATTTATTGTTCAGCTTTCACATTCATATGAGACAATTGAAAATACCATGTCTTGGGTCAGGAGTACCTTAGTCCTCAAGGTGTCATCTTTGCTTTTTAATACTTTAAAGAGGTCTTTTTGCAGCAGATTTGCCCAGTGCAATGCATTGTTTGATTTCTTGACTACTGCTTCAATGGGCATTGATTGTGAATGCAAGTAAAATGAAATCCTTGACAACTTCAATCTTTTCTCCATTAATCATGATGTTGCTTATTGGTCCAGTTGTGAGGATTTTTGTTTTCTTTATGTTGAGGTGTAATGAATATTGAAGGTTGTAGTCTTTGATCTTCTTAAGTGCTACATACCAGGTAACAGGAGATGTATTAACTTACTCAAGCAAGGATACCATGTCTACAACAGCAGCTGCAATTGGCATCATCACCTGCTTAAGTTTATGATGATTCATTGGCATTCTCTAAGATCCAGCTGTTGTCTGCACAGGCAAATAGGTTAGTTGAATGGGGATGTGGTAGATATTTGCACCCCTGAACCCTTCAAGTCCTTGATGATGGCACTAATCTCTGCAAACCCTCCAGGAATGCGGTATTGCTATTGGTTTACTATTTCCCTAGGTAGAGGCAGTTCTAATGGATTCCCTTGGCCTTTCCTACCATCATAGTCCTTACTCCACATTTCAGGGATCCAATGTAGGAGTTCTGCCAGCTGCTGAGTAAGTCTGTTCCAATTATGCTTTCTGCAATTGGGAATATCACTACAGGATAGGTCCAGAGTATCTCTGGACCCACTGTGAAACAGACTTGAGTTAAGACTCCATTAAAAACATGGCTTCCATACACCCTTACTCTGACTGGTGGGCCACAGTAACATTTGGGGCCCCCTGGAATAAGTGGCAGTCCAGTAATCCCCCAAAAGCCTGATTGTTTCTTTTTCCCCAAAGAACAGTCACCCTCATTAAAGGCAGTAGATATCTTTGGGGAAGGGTAGGGGAAAGATTAACAGGATAAATTTTTGGCAATGTATTAGGGTCCTTCCTCAAGGAGACCCAGCTTCACCTTCATTCAAGGTGTTGTGGATCTGTAAACTGGCTCAAATTTGAGAACCGACTGAGATGTCCTGATTGTCTATTTTTGTGATTTAAGTTAGACTGCTGTTCACTTGGCCTAGAATTCTTCAGCTTGCACAGATAAAGTAAATATTTGTAGGTTTCTTATCTATTTCCCTCCTAGGGACACCATGACTAAGTACCCAGTGCTGTAAGTCTATGCAAGTCAATTTTCTGATTCTTGCTTTGACTCTTTTCCATTATGGTAAATATGTTCACTTTGTATTTGGCGATTAAGTACCACCACTTGGTCTCTGCCACCCCAGGAATCATTCACCCCCCCCCCCCATTGTAGTTAGGTGTCTTCATTTAGTTCAGGCAGTTACAAAGACTGCTGTGATTGTTCTCCCATCTGAGCTACACAGAAGAGCAATCAAAGCAGTATTCAGGGATGCTGGGGCTCCCTTCACAAATTTATTCCTCATAGTTGTGTTGAAAGATGTGTTCCCTGGGCACTCCCTGTCTGAATGTGTTGGTCCAACATAATAAATCCACTTTAAAGTTGCAATTTTTTTTTTAATGCATGCAGATACCGTCTTTTACAGTATACCAAGGCGGTTCCGGCATTTCAACTTCATTTAGTGTATGCCACATTTTGGTCCATGTTTCAGTCAATCAACCAAAGAAACTATTAAACACTTTTATAAGCTCTCGAGCTGAAACACTGAATGAAGAAGTTCTGTCTAGTGGGCCCAAGTCAATAAACTCAGACTGATCCATCTTTATGTTCCTTGTACCATTATCCCACAGCTTCAATAGCCATTCTCACATATTTTCCCCAGGTTTCTGTTTATACGATGGAAAATCAAGAAGTTCTATTGCAGTGTAGCATAACCCTTCATGGGCCACACTTTGTACTTCACCTCTTGGAGCTTGCTGGGACATAAGTCTAGTTATAGTTCTGGAGGCAAAAATGCCAGGTGGAGTTTGGTTCTGGGAACATTCAGCAATGTCTCACAAGGCATCTGCTTCAGGCAGTACCCCAATCAGTTCCGCTGGTGCCACCCCAGGTGATGTCTCAAACAAGAGTTTTTCAGAAATAGCTTGGTTAATCTCATCAGATAGGAGTAGAAGGGACGGTTTTACTGGGGAAGGTGGTTTAGCAAACAAAGCTGGGTTGATCTCTTCAGATGAGAGAGAGGGCTTGTTCTGTTGGAGGGGTGATTCAATAGAATCTAGGGTCTGAATGTCTTCAGCTTCAAGATTATTTATTGATATGCCCCTATTCCAAACCCTCACTTTAACTTCAGAGATATTTTGATGTTTGGAATTCAATTTGCATTGTAATTCAGGCGCTCTTATTCTCTGGGTTTGGTTTTCAGCAATACCTGTTCTGTTACTAAAAGAAATAAAGCTTCCTTTCAGGGCAGAAATAGCAACTTTCAGGTCTTTTATACAGTGCTCGAGCTCATCTTTTTCTTTATCCACTTTTTCTAGTGAAAGTAGAATCAAACCAGCCAGCTTCATTATATTTCTCAGTTTGCCAAAAATGTTGAAAGCTATCAAATGCATGATCACTGAGAGTCTTGTCCCTCAAAATATTTTATCTAATGGCAGTGATATTTTGTGTATCTCTATTGCCACATCATGCCATGGATTAACAGTGCCCTCTTTACTACTGGAAATAGAGTCATTAGTACCTTTAAGTCTAGCTAGACTTGAGAACTAATTCAGAAAACTCATATTTAAGATTTTGTTCCTCTCGAATCACTCTCGGTACCAAATGTCTTAGTCTGGGTTCTGTAGAGAAGTAAAACCAGTGAGGTGTATATAAAGATATATAGAGAGAGAGAGAGAGAGAAAAAAGTTACTTCAAGGAAATGGTTCACACAATTGTGAGGAAATGGTTCATGCAGTTGTGAGGGCAGGTAAGTCCCAAATTCATGGGTCAGGTGACAGACTGAAGACCTCTGCTGGCTCACGTTGTTGTAGGGGTTGACAAACACAAAATCTTATGATCAAGTGGCAGTCTGGAGTTCTCTGCTGACTCACAGGGTTGTGAGGGTGGCCAAACTCAAAATTTGCAGGTTAGGTGGCAGGCCAGGGACTTCTGCAGGCTTATGCCCCAAGAGCAAGATGTTAAGTGATGAAAAGATTGCAAGGATGAGATAGAGAACGAGCTTTGGCAGAACATTCACTTGTATACTGCAGGCAGGCTACACCGCCAAGAAACACCCTTTCAACTCATTTACTGCTCACATCAGATTACAAAATGGAAGGTGATTACATAGTGTCTGAAAAAGCCACTGAGAATCACTGCCTAGCTCAGCTGACACATAAAATTAACCATCTTGGTGGGACATTGTTCTTATACTTTCTTTAGAAATCCTTTCTTTTACCTTTAAGAATGAATTTAAATAGATGAATCAAAGTCTTTGTCTAATAATTCCAATATCTGGCCTCCTCAGGGACAAGCTATATTTATTGCTTTTAACCAAAATGTCAGCAGTTCTAATGCACCAGATGCTTCTTGGAAACCCTATGGGGCAGTTCTACTTTGTCCTATAGGGTCCCTATGAGTCAGAATTGACTGGACAGTAATGGGTTTTATGGGTCATACTGTCTTGTTTATTTGTATGCATCATAATCTTTTGTTGAAAACTGGACATTTCAATTAATAAACTATGGTAACTCTGGATATTAGAATATATCCTCCCAGGGTTCTTTGTGATTGCTTTTTTTTTTTCTGTAATTTGTGTTGTTTGTTCAGTGACACTTCTGAAATAATTCTGTGTTCCTTGCCGTGTGTGGCTGCTGAAGTCTCAGGTACTTTAACTTAGTGGTCAGATAAAGATTGGGCAGAAATTTCTTCAAATTCTTGGAATCAATAAATCCCCCAGTTTTTGCCAAATTTGTGTACTTTTTGGGGCATGCCTTCAACACTCTACCAGGAAGTTTACAATACTTAGACTTTACTTCCTGCTTGTGCAACACCTTCAGTCAGAGTTTACAACCTTTCCAGGTTTTTCCTGAGCATGTACACAGTTTTACACATGCAAGCGGTTTTCTAAATTCTCAGGAGAATGTTGGAGATTTTCTCATTCTAAGCTTTTTCTTTCAAGATTTTTGGTTTGTCTATTGTTTTCCCTTCAGGAAGCCATGATGTTAAAATGTTTGATAAATTCCCCATGAAGAGGCTGTTAGCCCTCAATGAGTTCAAGTAAAGTAAAGTCCCTTGAGTGAGTTCTTCTGAGGAACCACAAGACAGGTTGAATAATTACTATTTTGGGGGACTGATACTTGGAAAGAACTCCAGATCCATATTCTCCCTCCAGAGTAGGTGTCTTAGGCTGGGTTCTCTAGAGAAGCAAAACCAGTGAAGCATATGTGTGTGTGTGTGTGTGTGTGTGTGTGTGTGTGTGTGTATAAAATCCAAGAAGCTGGACTATATGAAGAAGAATGTGACATTAGGATTGGAGGAAGACCCATTAACAACCAGCATTATGCAGATGACACAACCTTGCTTGCTGAAAGTGAAGAGGACTTGAAGAACTTACTGATGAAGATCAAAGACCACAGCTTTCAGTATGGATTACACCTCCGCATAAAGAAAACAAAAATCCTCACAGCTGGAGCAATAAGCAACATCATGATAAATGGAGAAAAGTTTGAAGTTGTCAAGGATTTCATTTTACTTGGATCCATAATCAACACCCACAGAAGCAGTAGTCAAGAAATCAAAAGACCCACTGCATTGGGCAAATCGGCTGCAAAAGTTTTCTTTAAAGTGTTAAAAAGCAAAGATGTCAACTTGAGGACTAAGGTGAGCCCGACCCAAGCCTTGGTGTTTTCAATCACCTTATATGCCTACGAAAGCTGGACAATGGATAAGGAAGACCGAGGAAGAATTGATGCTTTTGAAATGTTGTGTTGGTGAAGAATATTGAATATACCATGGATTGCCAAAAGAACAAACAAATCTGTCTTGGAAAAAGTACAACCAGAATACTCCTTGGAGGCAAGGATGGTGAGACTGCATCGCATATACTTTAGACATGTTGTTAGGAGGGATCAGTTCCTGGAGAAGGACATCGTGCTGGGTAAAGTAGAGGGTCAGTGAAAAAGAGGAAGACCCTTCATGAGATGGATTGACACAGTGGCTGCAACAATGAGCTCAAGCATAGCAACAATTGTGAGGATGGTGCAGGACCAGGCAGTGTTTGGTTCTGTTGTGCATAGGGTCGCTATGAGTTGGAACTGACTCAATGGTACCGAACAACAACAACATATATATATATAGAGAGAGAGAGAGAGAGAGAGAGAGATTTATCTCAAGGAAATGGCTTATGTGGTTGTAGAGGCTGGTGTGTCCCAAATCTGTGGGTCAGCTATTAGGCTGGAAGTATCCAGCAGCAGGGACTGGAGAACCCAAGATCAGCAGGTCAGATGACAAGCTGCTGGTTCACAGGCTCAGTGGCCAACAAACCCCAACATCAGCAGGTAAGATGGCAGGTTGCTGGCTCACAGGCTGTAGAGCCTGACGAATCCCAAGATGAGCAGGTCAACTGCTAGCTCAAGTCCCAAAAACAGGAGGTCAGATGATGATGAGACAGATCCAGGATCCAGAGCAAGAACCTTGCTGGAACATCCATTTATATACTGGAGGAAGGCCATACCCCCAAGTAAACTCCCTTTCAACCGATTGGCTACTAGAGCAGATCTCATCATGCAGTTAATTACATCATTTCATAACTGCCAAATAACATCAAAACTACCAAACCACTGAGAATCATGGCCCAGCCAAGTTGAAACAAAACCTTAACAGCATAGTCCACCCTTTGTAAACTCGTAGCCTGTACACATCTCCTTAAACCATACATGATACCTAAATAAAGACAATTATGAAGTCATATTTACTAATAACATGATACAGCTAACATGACTACAATAAAAAAACACACTACCCCAGTTTACATTTTATATTTTATAAGTGATGAAGACAAAAATACTTGATGCACACATACAAATAATAAATACTCATAATAATTACAGTCTTTGTTTCTGCATCTGGTTACGTGGTTGTAGCTGGTATTTAGAACTACCTTCTTCCACCACCCATTCCATATTCCCTTTACCCTCAGCAAGCACCTCAGCTGGTCATGTTTCTTTGTTTGGTGGGATGACCCAAACTTTCATTCTTGAAGTGTCTGGGCTGTTAGTAATTCTCATGGATTGAATTATGTCCCCTCAAAAAATGTGTGTATTAACTTGGTTAGGCCATGATTCTCAGTATTCTGTGGTTGTCCTCCATTTTGTGATTGTAATTTTATGTTAAAGAGGACTAGGGTGGGATTGTAACACCACCCTGATTACCTCCCTGATCCAGTGTAAAGGGAGTTTCCCTGGGGTGTGGCCTGCACCACCTTTAATCTCTTAAGAGATAAAAGAAAAAAAAAAGCAAACAGAGAGTTGGGGACCTCATACCACCAAGAAAGCAGCACCAGGAGCAGAGCACATCATTTGGACCTGGGGCCCCTGTGCCTGAGAAGTTCCTCGACCAGGGGAAGATTGAGGACGAGGACCTTCCTCCAGAGCCAACAAAGAGAGAAAGCCCTACCTTGGAGCTGACACCCTGAATTTGGACTCTTAACCTACTAGACTGTGAGAGAATAAATTTCTCTTTGTTAAAGGCATCCACTTGTGGTATTTCTGTTATAGCAGTACTAGATAACTGAGACAGTAGTCATGTCAGAATTAGGTTGCTGTAGTTTTCCATTGAATTTAATCCCAGAGCATTGTAGTACTAAGAGACACCCTAAGGGATCTGCTGTATTCCAGATACACTCTTTCTTACCCCCATTATGTAATATCAATTCTTTTTCCTCTTGGTGTTCAGGATCAATCACACCAGCAAATATGGTAACTCCCTGTTTGCCTGTTGATGCAGAGGCATGAGGAGCCCGAAGTGGAGGGTGGCATTCTTAACTTCCATTTCAGTGGAATCAGTGATGTGTCTCCAGATGGGAACATTCCTCCCTTTGTAACTAAGACCTCTGGGCCCACAGAGCGCACGGTCACAGGGACAGGAAACAAAAATTTTGAGAATGGGTCATTAGTGGTATTAGAGAGTGTAGCCACTCTCATTTCCACCATTGAATTCCTAGACCCATGAATCCTGTTTATGGGAGAAAAAGCACCATATATTAGATGCTGGTTTAGAGCATATACAGCCTCCTAGACAACATTGCCCCAACCCTGCAAGGTATTGCTACCTAGCTGGTGCAGTAATCGTGTCTTTAGAAGGCCATTCTATTGTTCTATCAAGCCAGCTGCTTCAGGGTGATGGGTAACATGGTAGGATCAGTGAATTCCGTGAACATGGGCTCATTGGAGCACTTTATTTGCAATGAAGTGAGTCCCTTGATCCCAGGTGATGCTGTGTGGGAAAACATGATGGCAGATAAGACATTATGTAAGTCCATGGGCGGAAGTTTTGGCAGAAGCATTGCATGCGGGAAAGGCAAATCTGTAACCAGACTAAGTGTCTACTTTAGTAAGAACTGTCTTAGGCTGGTTTCTCTAGAGAAGCAAAATCAGTAAAGCATATATATATATATATATATGAAAACCCTGGTGGTATAATAGTTAAGTGCTACTGCTGCTAACCAAGAGGTCAGCAGTTCGAATCCACCAGATGCTCCTTGGTAACTCTATGGTGCAGTTCTACTCTGTCCTATAGGGTCGCTATGAGCCAGAATTGACTCAACGGCAGTGGGTTTTATATATATATATATACATATATATATATACACACACACACACACATAGAGAGAGAGAGAGAGAGAGGTTTATATCAAGAAAACAGCTGATGCAATTGTAAAGGCTGGAACGTCTCAAGTCCGTGGATCAAGATAGAGGATTCTCCTGATTCATGTAGCTGCAGGGGCTGGAGAACCCAAGATTGGCAGGTCAGAGAGCAGAGCAGAAGATTCACAAATCTCAAGATCGGCAGGCAAGACCACAAGGCTTCTTCTGATTCATGTAGCTGCAGGGGCTGGTGAACCCAAGATCAGCAGGCTGAAGAGAAGGACTCTTGCTCAAAAGCTGTGAAGATCGATGAATCCCAAGATCGGCAGGTAAACTGCTAGCTCAAGTTCCAAGAACCAGAGGTCAGATGAATAAGGGGCAGCTGCAGAATCCAGAGCGAGCAAAAGCCAGAATGTCCACTTGTATTCAGATGCAGGCTACACGCCCAAGGAAACTCCCTTTCAACTGATTGGCTACTCATAGCAGATTCTATTATGGGGGTGATCACATATAAACATATAAACACTGAGAATCATGGCCTAGCCAAGTGGACACACAATCTTAACTATCACAAGAACAAAACACTGCCCTTTCCATGATGGAAGTGGTCCAATGTAATCAATCTACTACCAGGTTGCTGGCTGATCACCTTGAGGAATGGTGCCATATTGGGGACTCAGTATTGGTCTCTGCTGCTGGAAGATTGGGTACTCAGTAGTGATTGTAGCCAAGTCAGCCTTGGTGAGTGGAAGCTCATATTGCTGAGCCCATGCATAACCTCCATCCCTGCCACCATGGCCACTTTAACCATGATCCCATCGGGCAATGAAGAGAGTGCCTGGGGAAAAAGATGACTGGTTTCCACAGAACATGTCATCCTATCCACTTCATTGTTAAAATCTCCTCTGCTCAGGTCAACCATTGGTGAGAATTCACATGAGACACAAATATCTTCATTTCTTTGGACCATTCAGAGAGGTCTATCCACATACCTCTTCTCTATACCTCCTTGTACCAATTTTCCAATCATGTTCCTTCCAAGTCCCTGACCTTCCATCCAAACCATTGACCACAGCCAGTATACAATTGTCCATCTGGCCATTTCTCCTTACAAGCAATGTGAACAAACAGGTGTTGTGCTTGTAGTTCTGCCCATTGGGAGGATTTCTGTTCTTGACTGTCCTTCAGGGAAGTCCCAGAAAGGAATTGTAGTGCTGCTGCTGTCCACTTTCAAGCTGTGCCTATATATCATGCAGAACTGTCTTTAAACCAGACACAAGTTTTCTCTTCCTCAGTCAACTGATCATAAGGAAATCCCATATGAGGTCATAGGTGCAGACTGGAAGAGGGCAGGTAATGTGACAGGATGGAGATTGTGGGCATTTGGGCCACTTCCTCATGCAACTTACTTGTGCCTTCAGATCCTGCTCAGGTCCAATCTCAAATATACCACTTCCATTTAATGATGGAGACCTGCTGTATATGTCCAACTTATGACTCTGTGGGGTAAACAACACTTAGTTCATGATGGGAAGCTCAGGCCACATGGTGGTTTGGTGGCCCATGGTTAAGCATTCAGTCTCTATTAAGGCCCATTACCAAGCCAAAAGCTATTTCTCAAAGGGAGAGTAGTTATTTGCAGAGGTTGCCAGAGCTATGCTCCAAATTCCTAAGGGTCTGGTTCCCTATTTTCAGTCTGTTAGCTTTTTGTTTTGTTTTTGTGAATTCCCTTATCTGGGTTGGTATCTGGTTGATCAGTCCTGTGTCCTAGTATTGGATTGTTGTCTGATGTTGTTGATTCTCTAACCAAAGAACTCCCTTTAATATATCTTGTAATTGTGGTCTGGTTTCTACATATTCCCTTAATTTCTGTTTATCTGGAAATGACCTAATTTTGCCATTGTATTTGAGAGACAATTTTGCTGGATATATAATTCTTGGCTGGCAATTTTTTTCCTTGAAGTCTTTATATGTCATCGCATTGCTTTCTTGCCTGCATGGTTTCTGCTGAGTAATCAGAGCTTAGTCTTATTGTTTCTCCTTTGTAGGTGACTTTTTATTTATCACTAGACTCTCTCAGAATTCTTTCTTTTTCTTTGGTTTTGACAAGTTTGATTATGATATGTCTTGGCGACTTTCTTTCACAGCCTATCCTGTATCATATGGGTTTCTTTGAGCTTCTTGGAGAAATATCTTCTTGTCTTTCATGATATTAGGGAAGTTTTCTGCCAGCAAATCTTCAACAATTCTTTCTGTGTTTTCTGTAATCTGGTGATCTGGTACTCCAGTCACTCGTAGGTTTTTCTTCTTGACAGTATCCCACATAATTCTTAGGTTTTCTTCATTCTTTTTTTCTGATTTTTCCTCTAACAAATCAGTGTCAAGGGATTTATATTCAATCTCATTAATCCTGACTTCCGTTGTCTCAATTCTGCTCCTATGACCTTCTATTGAGTTGTCTAATCCTGAAATTTTAATATTAATCTTTTCAATGTCTTGTTGCTGTTATTTGTATGGTTTCTAGCAGTCTGTTTATTTTGTCATTTTGTTCTTGTATTGTTTTCCTGAAATCTTCTATTGCTTTGTCTGTGTGTTTCTTGGTTTGGTCTGTGTTTTACCTGATATCCTCATTGATCTCTTGGAAAGCTCTGTATATTAGCCCTTTGAATTCTTTATCAGGCAGTTCCATTGCCTTAACTTCCTTCAAAATTTCTTCTGGTTCTTATTTTGTGACTTGCTGGAGCCATCTTGTCCTACTTCTTTATGTGATTTGATATTGACTGTTGCCTCTGAGGCATCAATAAGTTACAGTATTTATTTATTATATTTTTGTTTACCTCATCCTGAATTTTCATTTTGTTTTGTTTTGATATGTCCAAGTAGGCTGGGCATGTGTGCCACTCTGGTCATTAGTCTGGTGTTGTTGAAGTTCTCACCTCCTGTCTCCATGTGTTTGAAGCCACTACTCTGTGTGTGAGCCTGGGAGTCTTTTCACTGTTCTTCCTAAGATACTGAAGATGTAGGTGGCGTTTTTGGTGAGGTGATGAATCTATTCTGCTGGCCATTGGTGCAGGGTGTGTTCTCCATTGTTGTCGGGTTGGGTGTTGTGTGTGGGCTCTATCACTTACCAGCTAGTCAGGGTGCAGGTGCCCAGGTCATCGGTCACCAAGTGTGTGTGCAGAGACTCTCACCTACAGTCCTGGGTGGGCAGGGCTGCATGGAGTGTTCAGAGCAGGCACGGGTCTCTGGTTGCAGTGGGGGGCAAGGTGAGGGGCAAGGCAAGGGGCAAGGCAAGGGTCTGTTGGCTTCTCCCAGGTTCCTGGATGGAGGGCATGCCCTGTCACCTAGACAGCATACTGGGCAAGTAGTGCAGTCAGTCCTTAGCTGCCCAGTGGCTTTGGCTGGAGGGATTGGGGGGGCACCACTAATTCTCAGGCCTCTGTTATGGGAGGCTAGATGAAGTGGGTGGTAGTGTTGTCCCTCAGACCCCCAACGTGGGTGGATGAGGCCCCTTCTTGGGGATGGGGCAATGTTAAATGTCACAAATCTATAGCTCATAGTTGGCTGCCTCAGGTGAAAATGGGCTCCAGATGGATGCCCTGCCTGTTGTGTCCTAATGAGGGTGTGCTGTGCTGTATCAGCCAGAAAGGCACTGGTGCAGGTGTTTGGAGGGGATGAAGCACGCTGAAAGTCCATGGACCCCCTACACCAGTGACTGGGTGAAGGGGTGAGTGAGTGCCTCTGGACCCAGTCATGAGTCCCTGGCTTAGGGGATGTGGCAGTGCTGAATGTCGCTGGACTGGTGTTGGAGCAGGGAGGGGAATGGATGAGGAGAAGGGAGTGTTCCTCGCCATGGAGCTCTGGTGTTGGAAGGTTATGGTGCATGCATGGTTGGTTGGGATCTTGAATTTGACTTTCACAAGTCTGGTGTGGCTCCCGTTTGGTTCTGGAGGTGCATACAGATTTGCTGTTACTTGGCTGCACCAGATGGGGTGGGTTTCAGCTTGGGACATTGCTGCTTGCCTCACACTGTGTGCACTGTGCGGATTCAGTTAGCAGGATGCCTGCAATCCTGCAATACATAATTTGCCACTTCTGCTGTTTTTGAATTGTCTCTCCTTCCACCCATTGCTCAGTCTGATTCTTCAGCTTTGTCTTTGATGATTAGGGTTCCTAGGTTTCATATATATCCAAGTCACTTGTGTTTTTTTTTTTTTTTTTGGATCTTTGTTGTAAGAGGGATGACATGAAGCATCTGACTATTCTGCCATCTTGTCCCCGCCTCCTCCACTTCCATTGGCTCTTGATCATATGCTACCTGCTGAAATGGTTGAGCATCAGCCAATTCTTTTTGGTACAGTGACTCTGTGTATTCCTTCCATCTTCTTTTGATGCTTCCTGTGTCTTTTAATATTTTCCCTACAGAATCCTTCAATATTACAACTCAAGGCTTGGATTTTTTCTTCTGTTCTTTCAGCTTGAGAAATGCCGAGCATAGTCTTCACTTTTCAGTTTTCTAACCTGAGGCCTTTGTACACATCATTATAATACTTTGCCTTCTTGAGCCACCCTTTGAATCTTCATTTCAGCTCTTTTACTTCATCATTTCTTCCTTTCACTTTCACTATTCTACATTCAAGGGCAACTTTGAGATAGAGTCACCATGTACCCTAGCAATTCCATTTCTTGCTATATACCCAAAAGTGTTGAAAACGTACATTTGCACAAACACTGGTACACAGTGGTTCATAGAAGCAGTATTTATCATATCATCAAAGTGGAGAATATTCAAAGGCCCATCAAATGGTGTATGGATGAACAAAATGCTGTATGTTCATACAATGGAATATTATTCAGCCATAAAAAGGAATGAAGTAGTAATACATGCTACAACATGGATGAACTGTGAAAATGTTACGCTAAGTAAAAGAAACCCATTACAAAAGGCCACATACTGTATGCTTCCAGTTAAATGAAGTGTCCAGATTACGCAAATCCATACCAACTGAAAATAGATTTGTTAATGCCTTTAGAGCTAGGTTGTTGAGGGAAATGTGGCCTGACTGCTAAAAGCAATGGGGTTTATTTTTTGGAGAGATGATCGTGTTCTAAAATTACTGGTGGTAGTTGAAGAACTGTGTAAATATACTAAAAACTGTTAACTTTTTGACTTTTAACTGGTGAAATTTATGGCCTGTAAATTACGTATCACATAAAAAGATACGTGAGATATTCAATAATGGAGGTAAGAAGCCTCCATTCTTCTGCACTGATCAGACCACTCCTAGAATAATGTATTCATATCTCAGCATCATCCTTTGAAAGGATATTGGTGAACCTGACTAAATGAATTCACAATAGAGTGGTGAAGATAACAAAGGCACACAAAACTACAGCATTTGATATTACCTGATCCTGGACTGCATCCTAGATTAAGGAAAATAAAACTCTATGAAGAACATTACTGAATCCATTGACAAAATTGTAATGGGGATGATAGATTAGGTGAAAGTGTTATATCAATATTAAACTTCCTGAAGTCCATAGCTGTACTTTGATAACTTAGGACAATGTCCCTGCTCTTCAGAAATATATAATGAAGTATGCAGGAGTAAAATGGCATGATGTATGGAAACTTCTCAAATGTCACAGAAAATATTTAGTGCATATGTGTATGTGTGTGTAGTGAGAAAGTAAATAATAAAACAAAGATAAATGTTAAAAATTGGTGAATCTGGGTAAAGGATATATCAGTGCTTTTGGAGCTATTCTTGCAAATTTTCTATAAACTTGAAATTATTTCCAAATAAAATGTTTTTAAAAATATAGCTTTGGGGAATATGGGTGGGAAATTAGGGTATTTGCTTTGGTGAAAAGAAGTCACAGGCAGAACATAACAGCTATCTTCAGATATCTTCTGTCATATGGAGGACTTTTTTTGGTCTGGTTGCAAGTGGTGGAACTAAAACAGGTGGATTAAAGATTCAGGTAGGAGCCCTTGTTGTGCAACGGTTAAATGCATGGCTGCTAATCAAAAGTTCGGTGGTTCCAGCCCACCAACAGCTCCGAGAAAGAAAAGGCCTGGTAATTTTCTCCCATAAAGATTATGGCCTAGGATATCCTATGGGACAGTTCTACTCTGTAATATAGGGTCACTATCAGTCAGAATCGACTCAACGGCACACAGCAACCACAACAAAGCTTCAGGAGGGCAGAGTTGAGGTAAAGAAAAAGAAAAAAAAATCTTTTGGTTAAAGCTGTCCTAAGATGGAAGAGGATGCTTTGAAAAGTGATATGTTTACATTGCTGGAAATGATCAAAACCAAACTTAATATTCAATAAGGATAAAATAATAATTATTCGAACATGAAATTAGGGCTGGAGAGTTGGATTAGTGAGATTTAAATTTTCTTCTAGCCTCAAGATTCTTTAATTTTATAAAGATAAATTTGGTCTCATACATAAATTGATTAGTTGGCCACTTTTGTGGGTTCTTCCAGGAAGTTTTCATGCCCAAAATATCTTGTACTTAGCGGGATGCTCAGTAAACGCTTCAGGAATAAATGAATGTATAAATGATGGTTTGTTTTTTATTGCTTTAACATCTTTTATTTGAGAGATAACTATTTCAAAGACAAAGCAGATATTCAGGGCTTTACATTGAATCCAAAATCTCAGGTCAGGTGGCTGGCTGAAGGCTACTCCAAAAACTGGAGGTCAGATCACAAGATGAGTGCAAGATCAAGAGAGAGTGAGCTCTGCCAAGACATCCATACACATTGGATGTAGGCCATACCCCCAGGGAAACTTCCCTTCCAAATGATTGACTGCTTACATCAGATCACAAAATGGAGGATGACTATCACTGAAAATCATGGCCTAGCCAAGCTGACACATAATGTTAACCATCACACTCTCTAACTCCAAACAACTGCATCACATCACCCTGTATAACTGTCTAAATTGCATTAGGGTGAAAAGTGATCATTTTTATTATTCATTACCTGTTTTTTGCTAACCACATGTCACTGTCTGATTCCCAGCTTACTTCCTTCCCCCTACTACCAAGTAGACTATGAGCTTCATAAGAGTAGGTACCTTGTTTCTCTTGTTCATATCTATATTTCCAGTGTCTGTAAAAATCACCCACATAGGTAGGCAGTCAATAAATATTTTTGAATATTTATTGATCAATACAAATCAACATTCAGGGTCAAAATCTCAAAACGTTTTATTTTCAAGACTATCTTTTAACAGAGCGTGCCTGACCCAAGCCATGTTATTTTCACGTCATATGCATGTGAAAGCTTGACAATGAACAAGGAAAACCAAAGAAGAATTGAGGCCTTTGAATTATGGCGTTGGAGAAGAATATTGAATATACCGTGGACTGCCAAAACAACAAATAAATCTGTCTTGGAAGAAGTATAGCCAGAATGTTCCTTAGAGGCAAGGATGGCAAGACTTCAGCTAACATACATTAGACACATTTCAGGAGGGGCCAGTCCCTGGAGAAAGACATGAAGAGGACCAGTGAAAAGAGGAAGACCCTCAACGAGTTGGATTGACACAGTGGCTGTAACAATAGGCTCAAACATAGCAAGGATTGTGAGGATGGTGCAGGATTGGGCAGTGTTTTGTTCTGTTGTACATAGGGTCGCTATGAGTTGGAACCGATTTGACAACACCTAACAACAACATGGTATTTTATTACAAATGCTCTCTTATACAGAAAATCAAATTGTATACCAAAACAACTGCCTTTCTAATTGCACTGCTTTCCACTGATACCTTGTCATGACTTGTGTACTCAAAGAAAAGGGAAAATAGGCAGCTGTAGATGTTACTGAGGGCATTAGAAGAAATTCTCTTTATAATATTTGGTCCTGAGGAACCAAAAAAAAAATTACTGGGGTTGGTATACACAGAGTCACTGTACCAAAAAGAATGGGTCGACTTTCTACCATTTTAGGAGGTAGTATATGATCAAGAATGGATGGTACTGAAGGAAGAAGTCCAAATTGCACTGAAGACATTGGCGAAAAACAAGTCTCCAGGAATTGACAGAATACCAACTGAGATGTTTCAACAGAGGAATGCAGTGCTGGAAGTGCTCACTCGTCTATGCCAAGAAATTTGGAAGAAAGCTACCTGCCCAACTGACTGGAAAAGATCCATATTTATGACTATTCCAAAAAAGGCGATTCACCAGAATGCAGAAACTATTGAACAATATCATTAATATCACACACAAGTAAAATTTTGCTGAAGATCATTCAAAAGTGGTTGCAGCAGTACATCAAAAAGGAGCTGCCAGAAATTCAAGCCAGATTCAGAAGAGGACGTGGAACCAGGAATATCATTGCTGATATCAGATGGGTTCTGGCTGAAAACAGAGAATACCAGAAACATGTTTACCTGTGGTGTTTCATTGACTGTGCAAAGGCATTCTACTCTGTGGGTCATAACACATTATGGATAACATTGCAAAGAATGGGAATTCCAGAACACTTAATTGTGCTCATGTGGAACCTGTGCATAGACCAAGAGGCAGTCGTTCAGACAGAACAAGGGGATAATGCGTGGTTTAAAGTCAGGAAAGGTGTGCATCAAGGTTGCATCCTTTCACCATATTTATTTGATCTGTATGCTAAGCAAATAATCTGAGAAGCTGGACTATATGAAGAAAGTGGCATCAGGATTGGAGGAAGACTCATTAACAAAATGTGTTATGCAGATGACATAATCTTACTTGCTGAAAGCGAAGAGGACTTTAACCACTTACTGATGAAGGTCAAGGACTATAGCCTTCAGTATGGATTACACTTCAACATAAAGAAAACAAAAATCCTCACAACTGAACCAATGGGTAAAACAATGATAAATGGAGAAAAGACTGAAGTTGTCAAGGATTTTGTTTTGCTTGGATCAACAATCAATGCCCATAGAAGCATCAGTCAAGAAATCAAATGACGTTGCACTGGGAAAACCTGCTGCAAAAGACCTCCTTAAAGTGTTAAAAAGCAAAGATGCCACTTTGAAGACTAAGGTGCACTTGACACAAACCATGGTGTTTTCATTCACTTCATATGCATGTGAAACCTGGACAATCAGTAAGGAAGACCAAAGAAGAATCGATGCCTTTGAATCATGATCTTGGCAAAGAATATTGAGTATGCCATGAACTGCCAAAAGAACTAACAAACCTGTCTTGGAAGTCATACAGCCAGAATGCTCCTTAGAAGCAAGGATGGAGAGACTTCATCTTGCATACTTTGGACTTATTGTCAGGAGGAACCAGCCCCTGGAGAAAGACATCAAGCTTGGTAAAGTAGAGGATCAGCACAAAAGAGGAAGACCCTCAATGAGATGGATTGACACAGTGGCTGCAACAATGGGCTCAAGCATAACAACAATTGTGAAGATGGCGCAGGACTGGGCAGTGTTTGGTTCTGTCGTGCACAGGGTCTCTAGGAGTAGGAACTGACTAGACAGCACCTAACAACAACAGGACTGGTATGTGAATTCTCTTTCATTTCGTAGCATTTTTCCAGGCTTAGCAGCAACATCTCATCATAATTTGTCAGGAAGTAGAATGTTTGTTTACAGCATTAATAAGATGCCATAATCATGTGCTAAAACCTTTTGAAACAGACACCAGGCATTTGGGAGAACCAAATGTAAAATAGGCTAGCATTCATGGGGACCAGAAAATCATGTGCTGTTGACCTGGCGACTTCTAATTGCCTCTAAAAAGGCCAAAACCAAACCCACTGCTGTTGAGTCGATTCCAACTCATAAAAAAAAGACAGAGTAGAACTGCCCCATAGGATTTCCAGGGCTGTAAATCTTTAGGGAAGCCAACTTCCACATCTTTCTCCTATAGAGGCTGGTGGGTTTGAACTGCCCACCTTTTGGCTAGCAGCCAAGTGTTTAACCACTGTACCTCCACGGCACCTTCTAATTGCCTCTGGACATATGTTATTTGCATATCCTATGCTGTCTCCATAAGAAAATTGCCTATATCTTTATAAGAGTAATCAAGGTGGTGGGAGTAAAATGCTAAATCATGTGCATTTGTTCACATATGACTAATATAACAGAACTGAGATTAACTTAGACAAACAGAGTATATAACTATATATTGGACAAAACTTTATTAATATAGTGGGGAAAAACAGATACTAAGAATCAGAAAACCTGGGTTTTAGTCACAATTCTGCCATTGAGTAGTATTCTAACTTTGAGAAAGTCATTTTACTCTCTGACCCTCAATTTCCTCATTCTAAAATAATCAAGACCCAATTATTTTCTCCTTTGAATTTTTTTGTTGATACTATGTATTTTCACTAATGAAGGCATGCAGATTAAAGGACCAATTCAGAAATTTTGTTATGAGCTATGGATTTTGATACCCATTATCTGGGATCCCATGTGTCCCATGGATGAAATAAATCCTGACCATATGAGTCAATGATAATTTTTTTTTAATTTTATTTCATGAAAATTCTCAAAACATGAGGTGAAACATGGAGGCACCTGGTAATGACTTCACATACATTTTATCCCTGTCTCCTTCTTCTTAGAATTTTTATTTTTTTCATGATACTTTTCAAAATGTACTGTGCGTTCTTCCTTACAGTAAAAGCAGTACTTACATCCCAAATAAATAAAGCCAGGGAATTTTTTATCTCAAGAAAATTACCACTACAATGCATTCTTCATTGCTGCAAAAGCAGTACTGACAGGCCAAATAAATACAACTAAAGGAGTTTGAATCTCAGGAAAATTATCACTACTATGTATTCTTCATGATAACAAAAGGAGCACTAACAGCTAAGAAGCAGAAATAGCTGCCCTGGAATAATGCAGAACTGCTCACAGCAGTGCATTCCGCCTGCTACATGTGGAAGCAATGATGAGGCCCTAAGATTGAACGCAGGTAAGAATAACTTATAGGAGCTCCAACTTCTTGAAAAGCACCTCTGCAGTGCATTATTCCTTATTGGAAAGACATTATTTACTGTTCAGAAGCTAGAAAAGAAGGGAAGCAGTAACATCTGGAAACAATGAATGGAATAAAGAAAAAAATGGCCACTATGAATGAAGAATGGCAATAGCTTATTCTCACACTAAGTACATTCTCATGAGAACATAGTAAGTGGAAAACATAGTGAGAAGGCTTATCTCACAGAAATAAAGGCAAAACTGTCAAAAGTTTAGAAAATTCACACATCCGCAAGACTTCACCTAAGACAACGCTCAATCTACACAAAAATGAGGCTCCCACTGAGGATATTGTAGTTTCGCACATTTCAAAGGCTTCCCACCTTGAGGCTAAACACATTGTAATGGGGCTACCCAGGTGCTGTAAGGGGGAGGGTGAGAGCTTGCACTCTGGAAGAGGAAGAGACAAGGGGTGATGACATTCCTCAATAAGATAGTCTCTACAGGGGAAGAGGCAGGGGGTGGTGACATTCCTCAATATGATGGTCCCTACATAGTTAAATGTTAAGCCAAGGAAATGGTCCCTATAGGGGTCCCTAACTTGGTAATTAAACATTAAGCCAAGGAAATAGTCTCTATAGGGGTCCCTGTCTTGGCTGTTAAACATTAACAGGGAGAGATAAGAGACAAGAAGGGTATAAAACCCTAAGAAAATGACTATCGGAGCACTCAGATTCTTTCTCTACCTGAGTAGCCCACTTGACGCTTCCTCGTGAAGTGTACTTTTGCTACTAACCCTCTGCCTGCTAATAAACCTCTGCTCACTTGGCACTGTTTGTCTCAGTTTTTGAATTCTTTCCTACACGGAAGACAAGACCTGAGGCTATTCTCCAGTAAGAGTTCCAAAGAACTCCAAAGGCATAAAAAGTGGGTGGGATACTATATGTCCTACAGGTCTCAAAAGGGATAAGATACTCTTTCAAATCCAAGGTAGGTCGTGTAGTCCTATTAATCTAAGATAACAGAGTGATAGGATTGATTTTTCAGTATATAAAATGTCTACCAGGTTTCCTTACTTTGTTTTTGGTCAGTATGTACATCATATCAGTAAATGGTTGTTAAAATAACAGATTTTGAAGGCAGAGAGACTTGGATTCTTGTCCTTGCTCTGCCACTTACTAGTTGCAAGGTCTAGGGCCAGCAAATTATCCCTGCTTCCATTACCTCATTGTTAAAATGAGACTAATATTAGTACTGACTGCATAAGTTTATTCTGAGGGTTAAATGAGATAATTCATATACATACTTTTCAGAGTACCTAGCATGTAATAGACACTCAGTAAATCTTAGCTTTAAAAATGAAGAACTTTCTTTAACTGGAACCCACTCTGATCATATCTTTTTTCTGGGATCTGTTAGTACAGGGGGATTCCAACTGCATTTTTTCTTAGCACGCATTTACATGGTAAATGTTTCAAATCGCTTTCATATTTTTATATGACCATAAGTTAGTAGAAGTAAGAATTTAAATACGTTTCTTTAAACTCTGTGCACAATATCTAACATAGGACATTGCATGCAAAATCATATGATCTTGACTGGATGTTGTTGTTGTTAGGAGCTGTTGAGTCTGTTCTGACTCGTAGCAACCCTGTGTACAACAGAAGGAAGCACTGCCCAGTCTCAATCCTCACAATTGTTGTTATGTTTGAGCCCATGGTTTCAGCCACTGTGTCAATCCATCTCCTTGAAGGTCTTTTTTGCTGACCCTCTGCTTTATCAAAGATGATGTCCTTCTCCAGGGACTGATCCCTCCTGATAACATGTCCAAAGTATGTAAGATGAAGTCTTGCCATCCTTGCTTCTAATGAACATTCTGGCTGTACTACTTCCAAGGCAGGTTCGTTCATTCTTTTGGCAGTCCTCGGTATATTCAATATTCTTTGTCAACACCATAATTCAAAGTTATCAGTTCTTCTTCAGTCTTCCTTATTCATTGTCCAGTTTTCACATGCATATGAGGTGATTGAAAACACCATGGCTTGTGTCAGGTTCACCTTAGTCCTCAAAGTGACATCTTTGTTTTTTAACACTTTAAAGAGATCTTTTGTAGCAGATTTTCCCAATGTAATGTGTCATTTGATTTCTTGACTGCTGCTTCCATGGGTATTGATTGTGCATCCAAACAAAACGAAATCCTTGACAACTTCAGTCTTTGCTCTGTTTATCATGATGTGGCTTATTGATCCAGTTATGAGGATTTTTATTTTCTTTATGTTGAGGTGTAATACATATTGAAGGCTGTGGTCTTTGATCTTCATTGTGTTTCAAGTTCTGACTGAATGAGCACCTGTCAAACTAAAATCAGAATTCTGACTGATTAATACACAATAACATTTTATTGGAAGGGAACCTATGGCATATCTCTTAAGGGTATGCTTACACCTCTCAAACATTCCTTATCAAGATTCAAAACTGGTCACAACTTCATCCAGAATAAGCCCCTAAAATGGCTGTCTGGGAAGAAGTGGACAATTTCAGCATGAGAAATTGAGCTCGTTTTAGTTAGGAAAGTTAACTCTTTGCCACAGTAATAAGAATATTTGCTAAGAAATTAAGAGAAGAAAGACAGTTTCTGACTTTAATGAAATGGTAACTTTATTTTACTTTGAGGATTTTATTTTAGTGTGAGGCATTGGTGGTTCAGTGTAGAAATCTCACCTTCCATGTGGGAGACCTGGGTTTGATTCCAGCCAATGCACCTCATATGCAGTCACCATCACTGGAGGCTTGCATGTTGCTACAATGCTGAAAAGGTTTCAATGAAGCTTCCAGATTAACATAAAAACTGGTGGCACAGTGGTTAAGAGCTATGACTGCTATCCAAGAGGTCGGCAGTTCGAATCCACCAGATGCTACTTGGAAACCGTAGGAGGTAGCTCTACTTTATCCTATAGGGTTGCTATGAGTTGCAATCCACTTGACGGCAACAGGTTTGGTCTGGGTTTTTTAGGAAGAAAGACTGGCAATGTACTTCCAAAAATGAGACAATTAAAACACTATGCATCACAACCCAAAAACCAAACCCACTGCCATCGAGTCGATTCAGACTTATAGCGACCCTATAAGACAGAGTAGAACTGCCACTTAGAGTTTCTGAGGAGCGCCTGGCAGATTCGGACTGCCAACCTTTTGGTTAGCAGCCATAGCACTTAACCACTATGCTACCAGGGTTTCCTGGATCACAACAGTCCTATTGAAAACCTGGCAGTGTTTGGTTCAGTCGTGCATGGGATCTCCATGAATCAGGGGACAACATGATAACAGCTAACAACAACATTGTAAGGAGCTTTATTTACACTCTTTGCAGCTGAGGGGTGTGTGTGTGTGTGTTGAAGAGGGGTGTGACTGACAGAGAGGAAAGCAGGGTTGAGTAGAAATGGATGATCATATGAACATTTTACCCAGAGGAAAAAGAAGATCACTGGGTGGTCTGGAAAGTCCCTGAGTGGCAGTTGGAACTCATCCACAGGCTGGAAACAGGCCTGGTGATCTGCTTCTAAAAGGTCACAGCCTAGAAAACCCTATGAAGTAGTTGTACTCTGCACACATGGGGTCACAATGAAATGGAATCAACCCAATGGCAACTAAAAACAACAACAACAATTAAAGGTTGGTGGTTCGAGCCCACCCAGAGGCACCACAGAAGAAAGGCGATCTGCTTCCATAAAGACTACACCAAGAAAATCCTAGGAGCAGTTCTACTCTGTAACATATGGGGTTCCCATGAGTCAGAATCAACTCAATGGCAATGGGTTTGGTTTGGTTTTGGTAATGACTAATGACATTAAGCATCTTTTCACATGCTTATTGGCCATTTGTGTGTCTTTGGTGAAGTGTCTGTTCAAGTCCCTTGCCCATTTTTTAATTGGATTGTTTGTCTTTCTATTGTTGAATTATAAAAAAGAATTATAGGAGACTTTTATATGTTCTGGATATTAAACCAGTATCAGCAATACTGTTCCCAAATATTTTCTCCCAATCTGTAGGTTGTCTCCACACTTTGATTATGGAGTTCTTTAACATACAATAGTTCTTAGTTTTAATGTAGTCCCATTTGTCTGTATTTTGTTGCTTGTGCTTTTAGTGTCATATCCATGATTTCATTTTCAAAACTAGGTCTCAAAGCATTGCTTCTATGATTTCCTCTAAGAATTTTATGGTTTTAGTTATTATATTTAGGTCTTTGATCCATTTTTTAGTTAGTTTTTATATACAGTGTGAGGTACGGGTCCAGGTTCATTCTTTTGTGAAGATAGAGTTGTTCCAACACCTTTTATTGAATAGACTATTCTTTCCTCATTGGATGGAGTTAGCACCTTTGTTGAAAATCAACTGGCCATAAATTTATATTTTTGGACAGGTAAACCTATTACAATTGTTTAGATGCCTAATATTATATAAGCACCAGACTGTTTTCATTACTGTATTTTTTAGTATGTTTTGAAATTGGGAAGTCAGAGTCCTACTTTGTTCTTTTTGAAGATTGTTTTCGCTATTCAAGGACCCTTACAAATCAATAAAAATTTGATGTTTGGCTTTTTCGGTTTCTGCAAAGAAGACTTGGAATTTTGATACAGATAGCATTGAATTAATAGATTGATTTGGATAACATTGACATCTTAACAATATTAAGTTTTCAAATCCATGAACACAGAATGTCTTCCCATTTATTTAGATCTTCTTTAATTTCTTTTAGCAATATGTAATCATTTTCAGTGTATAAACCTTTCACCTTCCTGGTTAAATTTATTCCTAGGTATTTTATTCTTTTAGATGCTGTTGTAAATGGAATTATTTTCTTAATTTCTTTTTCAGATTGCTCATTATTGTTGTATAGAACCCCAACTGAATTTTTATGTGTTGACTTTGTACCCTGCAACTTTGCACAATTCAATTATTAGCTCTAGCAGTTTTCTTGTGGATTCCTTGTGATTTCTCTATAGAGGATCATGCCATCTGCACAAAGAAATAATTTTACTTCTTTTTGGTGTGGACAACTTCACATATATATATTTGCCTAACTGTTCTGGCTAGGACTTCAAGCAAAATATTGAATAGCAATGGTAAGAGTGGGCATCCTTGTCTTGTTCCTGATGTTATGGGGAAAGCTCTCAATATTCCTACACTGAGTATCATGTCAGCTGTGGGCTGTTCATAAATGTCTTGTATCATATTGAGTAATTTTTCTTCTACTCCTATTTGTTGAGTGTTTTTATTATGAAAAGATGTTGAATTTTATTGAATTCCTTTTCTGCATAAATTGAGATGATTATGTGGCTCTTTTCCTTTGTTCTATGAATCTGTTGTATTACACTGATATATTATCTAATGTTGAAAGACACTTGCATTTCTGGATAGATCCCAATGGTCATGGTGCATAACCCTTTAAATATGGTGTTGGATATAGTTTGCTAATATTTTGTTGGGGTTATTTGCATCTATATTCATAAGACATATTGGTCTGTGGTTTTCTTGGGGTGTCAGTCTGGCTTTGGAATCAACATAATGACTGCCTCAAAAATGAGTTAAAAAGTGTTACTCCTCCTATTTTTGGGGGGGAGTGTTAAGAAGAATCAGTGTCAGTTCTACGTATATTTGGTAGAATTTCCCAGTGAATCCATCTGTCCCAGGACTTTTTTTGGGGGGGATAGATGGGGATGGAGACTTTTTTTGACTATTGAGTCAATGTCTTCATTTGTTATAGATCTGTTGAGATCTTCTATTTCTTTTCGAGACAACTTATGTAGTTTATGTGTTTCTAAGAATTTGTCCATTTCATCTAAGTTATTTAGGTTGTTGGTGTACAAGTGTTCATAGTATTCTCTTATGGTGCCTCTTTCTTCTGTAGGATGAGTCATTAACTCCCCACTTGCATTTCTGATTTTAGTTATTTACATTTTCTCTGTCACTGTAGGTAAAGTTTGTCAATTTTGTTGATATTTTCAGAGAACAAAATTCTGGTCTCATTGATTCTCTCTATTGTTTTCTAGTCTATTTCATTTATCTCTGATATATATACTTTTTTTTCCTTCTTCCTGGTGGCTTTGGGCTTAGTTTGCTCTTCTTTCTCTAGTTCCTCAAGTTGTAAAGTTAGGTTATTTATTTCAGTCCATTCTTCTTTTTTTATATAGTCATTTACAGGTATAAATTTCTTTCCATTCACTGCCTTCACTGCACCACATAAGTTTTGGTATGTTGTACTTTCATTTTCATTCAACTCTAAGTATTTTCTGATTTCTTCCTTGACTTATTGGTTGTTTAATAGTGTGTTGTTCTACTTCCACATATTTATGCATTTTCCAGTTTTCCATATGTTATTAATTTCCAGTTTTGTTCCATTGTGTTTAGAGAAGATGTTTTCTATGATTTTAATATTTTAAAGTTTATTGAAACTTGCTCTTTGTCCTAACATATGGGTTATTGCAGAGAATGAATGTTTAGTCCATTTACATTCACAGTAATTACCAGTAAGGAAAGACTTACTTCTGCCATTTTATTTGTTTTTGTTTTGTTTTGTGCATTGTATACCTTCATTGTCCCTCATTTCTTCCAATACTGCCAACTTTCATGTTTTCTTGTTCTTTTTTGTTGTTGTTGTAGTGAACCATTTTGATTTCCTACTTTCCTTTTGTGTATCTATTTTTAGATTTTTGTTTTTGGCAGTTACCATTGGGATTACATTTAACATTGTATATTTAATACAATTTGATTTAAATTGATACCAACTTAAATTCATTTACTTACAAAAACTTTGTTCCTATGCTGCTCCTCCCCCAATGCCTGTTCATGTTGGTTTTACTTATTACATCTTTATACATCATGTGCCCTGTAACATGAACTTTACTTAATTTTTATGCATTTGTCATTATAAAGAATGAAGGGCATAACAATAAGAATTAACAACCAAATATACCTTAAAACTGGCTCTTATATTTACCCATGAAATTGCTTTTAATGAAGTTATTATTTTTTTTCTATGTCCAGCTTTGACCTATTGTTCTTTCCTTTCCATGTGAAGGACTCCCTTTAGAGTTTCTTGTAGGGAAGGTCTAGTGGTAACATACTCTCTTAGCTTTTGTTTATCTGGAAATGTTGTAATTTCACCTTCATTTGGACAGTTATATATTTGGATGTTAGACCCTTATCGGATATATGGTTCCCTAAAATTTTTTCACAATCTGTAGGTTGTCTTTTCATTTCTTTTGTTAAAGTCCTTTGATGAAAAAAAAATTAATTTTGTGAGATCTCAATTATCTAGTTTGTCTTTTGTTACCATGCTTTTTTGTCATGCTCGTTTGATTCTATTTATTATTGAAATTTTCCTTTGGTCCGTGTATCATTTTCTTGATCTCCTTTAGTTCAGTTTTTGAACATATTTCATATTTTTACTTTAAAGTCTTCTCATCTGTCCATAATCTGGGCTTACGTAGGGTTAGTTTCTATCTCTTCAAATTGTTATTTCAACTGGACCATCCTTTTCTGTTTATTTGTATGCCTTATGAGATTTTCTGGTGAAACTGGGACATTTGAATATTATAATCGGGTAATTCTGGAACTCAGATTCTTCCCATTTTCCAGAGATTTCAGTGTGTATGCCACCTGTCTGTGTATGTGCATAAGTGTATATATATATATCCTATATCCCAAGCAATCATGATACTGCTAGAATGAAGACTGTACTCTCTGATCCAACTGGGTAGCACACACAATGACATTTTACAAAGTGTTGGCAATTAAAAGCCATTATTATTATTTATAGAGGGTAAACAGTGAACCACACGAAGATATTACTTACAGAAAGCAAACAGTAAACAACATTATGATATTTAAAGTAAACCCTTCCCCTCCACCCCTCTATGTACCCCGCTTATCACTGTAGGAGAGGAACCCATTTATGTCTAAAAGGGGACCTGCTTACCCTTCCCAAGTTACCCATGTTCATTTCTTATTCACTAGGCAGGCACACTGTGGATCAGGTGTCAGCAGATGTCTCTCTTAGCTAGTTGTCATCCACTCAGGTCAGGTGTGGCATGGCTCTGTTCTCTCTCTATTTCCCTGCAGCTTTTCTTGGCTGGGTCTGGCTTACTGTACTTACTGATCCAGATCTAAACCAGCAGCTTTGGGACAAGCCTGGGCCAGTGAAAAGGTTAGGACAGCATTACTACACCTCTTGAGGCAAAACTGCTTTACAGACAACTCCTGTAGAGTATGCCCAAGCCTCTGTGGGAAACCTCCTGTCCCGTTCAGGACAGGCTTCCTCTCATTCCCTCAGGTTAGACACCTTCTTGGCCTTAGGATTTCAGTTCTCAGCACAACTGGGATGTCTGCCACAGCTTTCACCCCATGATGCTGCTTGCTTTGCTCAGCATTCACCGTAATGGGCCCAAACTGTGGCTGCTTCCCCTTTATGGGGCTCCCAGTTCCATTGGCAACCTGCTGTCCAGAGGTGCCCAGCTCTGTTGGTGACCTCCTGCCTGGAGGTGTTCAGCTCCATTGGTGACCTCACTTACCACTGCTGTCTGCCAGTCTTGTGGTTCCTGTCATTTGCACCACTGCTGCCATTTCTCTGCCACTTGATTCTGCTGTGCTTGCTGCTGTTTCTCTTGGTCTTCAGTGTTATCAGCTCAGTGTTACCAGCTTAGCTCAACCCTTTCACTCAGATCTAGGAGATTCTCAGCACAGAGACCTTGGCTCCAAAATACGCACTTTTCCCCAGCAAAAAGCAGAAAATATCTGCTTTTGTCTAACTCCTCAGGGATTGGTATTATGACTCAGTGAAGGTTTCTGTCAACTGTATGTTTAATGCCTTTTTCCAAGCCAACTTTTAGGAAGTGTGTGTTCCAATTCTGTTATCTCTGCAATCAATCAGTGGCTTGATATGTATCATCAGAGGGCACTCTAGCCCTTTAAATTTGCAGCAGAGTAAAACCATTGCCAATAGAGTGTCAAATCATTGCAGTGGTCTAAATCCATTCCTCAGGACATCACAGACCAACCCAATTGTGCATACTGTGTAATCCCAAATCCTTGGAGGACAAGGACCCTACCGCCCACCCTGGCACCAGCCATCTGTTTTATGAACACAAGTGCTAAGTAATGGTAGCCAGTTGGCTCACGTATTTCACCTAGGAAAGATCAGCAGCTTTCCCCGTCATCAAGGACTCCCCTGGTTGAATTAAGTGATCAATTCAGTTCCAGAGTTGCAAAATAGTTTATTCCATTTGCTCATTCCAGTGCTATTGCTATGAACGTGGAGGAAAAGACCTCTAGAAGTCCCTACTCTGCCATTTTGTGTAAGTTCATGCTGTTACTGAAAGTTCTTAATTCTGTAGGAAACTTTCACACTCGACCTCCACCTTTATCCCTTAGAAGGTGAATTGCTGCTCCAATATGCTTCAGTCCCATGTGATTAAGTTCGGGCACTGCCTGCCAGGCTTTGTTCAATGCCTCCTTCCCCAGTCCTGCAGGAGTGCAGATGCTGTTTAATCTGGGGATATTGCCTCCTCCATCCTCCAGGTATCCCCCAGAAAGGTCTGAACAGACAGACAAAACAGTTTGCTAACAAAAGCAAAGTCTATTCCATACAGTCCCAAGCCAGAGAGTGTATTTCTGTTATGGTCAAGATAGTGTGTCAACTTGGCTGGACCATGATTCTCAGTGTTTTGGCAGTCGTATAATGTTGTGATCACTTCCCTGTTTAGATTTGATATGAGATCACCCCCATGATGGCATCTACTCTGAGTAGTCAATCAGTTGAAAGGGAGTTTCCTTGGGTGTGTGGCTTTGCTATTGATATTTCAGAGCACCCCATCTGTCATAATGTTGCAATCAGGATGATGCTGAGATGACATGTGACAAAACTGCTTTATATATAAAAGTCTTCTAAAGGCTCTTCTGTAGCAC
Organism: Loxodonta africana; assembly: GCF_030014295.1. Taxonomy (NCBI): domain Eukaryota; kingdom Metazoa; phylum Chordata; class Mammalia; order Proboscidea; family Elephantidae; genus Loxodonta; species Loxodonta africana. The sequence continues at coordinate 91,149,723 of NC_087369.1, read as the reverse complement.
CTGTTGACAGTATAAAATTTTACATGTATAATGGCTCAAGAAAAGATCCTAGTGGAGCAGCTGTGTATTTAAATACTATTCCTATTATTCAGGGGATTTTTGCAAAAAAGAAAAGTAGAGCACAATAAAGGCATGAACCAGAACACATACAGTTTATTTAGACATTCTGGCCACACTATAGAAAGTTACGCCAGGTGGTTCAATGATTTTCAGGGGTACATTCTGCCAGGAGAAGTGTCAGTTTGAGAGATCTTGCTATTAAAAATCCTATTCTCAAGTAATATTATTTCCATGACATTAATGACCAGAAGTTGTAGCATATTTAGAGGTAGCAGAACAAGTTGCCACTGGAAAAGACAGTATTTGCTCAGAACTTATAAAAGGTCAAAAAGAAAAGATGAATAATCAAACTTTGAAATCCCCAAGTACACTGTAAATTAAGGTAATAAGCAGCACCTATTGCTCAAGTTATGAACCTAACAGACTATGTTTCTACAGCACTTTCTTTATTCCATGAAAAAAAAAACATGATTTTTTTGCTGTGTTTCACAACCATCATACACGATAAGAAAAACTTCGTTAACTAGAAAAGAAACATCCATTTTGAGGCTGTTTCAAATGGTACAATAGCAGTAGTGTCAATATGGTGGGCTAAAGCACAAGCAATTGAAATTCTGATGTCATATTTTACATTTTTTCCCCTTAGATTCCTGGTGTATTGAAATTATGTAGCTATTTATGAACACTTTGGCATCATATTTAGATTTCATATTTAGTCAAGAAGTCAATTTTCTTATCTAATACTAATAGTTTTTTAAAAATTAAGAAGGTGGTGTGGGCTGATCATGAGAATTCATAACTAGCTCCATGGGAATCATAAATCAAAATTCCAAGAAAGAAGCTGAGTTGGGAAGATAGAGGGACACACATACACTAACGAAGTGACATGAACACATTTTATCCAGTGATACTGGTGTCATTCCAGATGATTTTTATTAAGCTGTCTACATGAATGGTGTCTCTATCCACAAGAAAGTATTAAACACTCACTTGGCTTCTTACAAGCCAAATTCAAAGGTAATTCAGTTCAACCAGCAATTATTGAGGATTTTCTGTGCCCGTCTGCCAGGAACCGTATTAGGGTTGTAGGAAATTAATAAAATATAACCTCAGCCTTTAAGATGTTCATATATCCTACAAATTAATAAAATCTTCTTGACTGTGGACTGAACCTGATACCAAATTAGTTTGGCATATCTGATATAAACCTCAAATCTCATCTATGTCCAGTCCTTTTGCAATAGGTACAATAATTCTATTTGTCTTTTTGTCTATTTGAAGAGATTTTAATCTCTTCCATGCAGCTCCCCAGCCTGGAAAACAACTCTTCTTTTACAAGTGTTTCCCTCTCTGTCAAGCCATCCCCAAATATGCTAGTAATTGTTTGTGGGTGATTCCAGCACAAACCCAGTAACTATCATTCACTACTGAACATTCAGAGTTAAGTACTTTATGTTTAGAATTTTGGTGCTCCCAAAATTTTCCACCGAGACTGTGCATTCTAAGAATCTGGATCGGATATCATTTTATGACTTCCTGATTGGAGGATTTTCTGAGAAAAAACTCCAATATGGAGTCCATAAATCCTGGCATCAATTCAGTACATCAGAATTTCAGACACACCTTGCTTAGTCCACTATATAAATAATACTGTTATTACACAATCAAGACAGCCTCAAAATATAGTGTTCTTTTTCTGATTAGAAAAGCATTAGCTATTGTGGTATATTCATAAAATATACATCTCCTTTTTAAGACTCTTTCAATAACATGATAACAGTAGCATTTGATATGTTAGGCTAAGCAGGTCATGATTAAAATTATGAACTCACATTTTCTATTTTTCAATTAGAGTCCTGATGTGCTGAAATTGCATCATGATTTACAAACTCTTTAACAATAGATTTAGACCACAATAAAAATGTAATGAAAAATAATGAAATAATGATACATGCAACAATACAAATTAATTTCATAGACATCAAGTTGATTGAAAGAAGTCAGGTACAAAAGACAGCATAATATTCAATTCCACATATATGAAATTCATTGTGGGAAAAATGAATCTATGGTGATAGATACCAGAATAGTGATTACACTGGAATACTGACTAGAAGGAGTGATACGGAGCCATTGGAGGGCTGCAAAACTCTTTTCTCTTCTGAGTGGTTACACATGTGCACACATATGTAAAATCTCATCTGTCCACTTTACTGTCTGCAAGTTATACCTTAAAAAGTCTTAAAAAGAAAGAATACAAAACTGTTAGCTAGGAATTAAGCAGTAAGGGTGGTGGTATGTATGCTAAAAAAGTAGTGTTGTACAATGTACAATGTATTTTTTCTTTGAGGGGTCATCTTAGTAACACAATGCAGTGATTTGGATTAGGGTCAGCTCTACAGCTAATCTTCAAGAACAACTCATCCATGCTTGTTTATTGCTACTCTAACATTAGTTCCAACATCTTTTGTGAGAATAAACTTTAGCAATACAATCGATGTATTACTGCAGTTTAACTAGATGGAATTTTGGAACAGAGAGAGACATTTTGAGACATTGAACATACCATGGAGGCTATGATCTTTTACTTTGAAATCCTTTAAGCACTAACTATAGAACATGATGTTGTAGACAGAAGCACCATGTTGTCCCTCTGCAGCAAAGACCTGAAAAACTAAGTAAAACAGACACAAATGCCAATCCTGGAACCAAAGCATCAAAAAAAAAAAAAAAAGGGGGGGATAAAGAACTAGATCAAGCACCGAATGGAAGAAGAAACTGACAGCGAACAAAAAGCGTTACGGAGAGGAGGTCCCTGGCAAGCTAATGTGGCATGGATTTGCCATCTTTGAGCACAGCCACAAATGACACCAGAAAGGGAATACAAAAGGGCAACTTCACAGAGCTCCCAACAGGAGACAGAGCACCCAGCCTTATGTTGCCTTCACCCCTTCCTGATGAGCCATGCCATGCCAACCAGTGAGAGAAACACCAGCTGGCCGCCACCCTGGTTCTACCCTACCCTCAAGGGCAGGATCTCTTAGCCCATTTTTTTTGTTGTTGGTGCTTTTTTTTTGTTTCTTCTCTTTCTTTCCATTCCATCCTTCCTTTTCATCTGCCCACCTAGCCTGGTGCATTGCCTCTACCCCTTCGTGACAGTCCATGCCACACTGATTGGCTGGAGAGCCACCATCATATGGTCTCCCCAGTTCTGCCCTGCTCCCACCCGCCAACTCCCACTGAGCCACGTTTTATTTTTTCTTCATTTTTAATATTTTTTTCTTTTTTTGCTCCTGTTCCTCTCTCTTCTTTCTCTCTACTGTATCCTCTCCCTTCCCTTCTGCTTCTCTGTACAATGCACTGAACTCTGTGCCTCAGAGCAGCACTTGAATGGTCCTCTAGATCCAGTACAGCCAGGCCACTCTAAGACCCAGGGTGCTAGCCACAGTTTTATGCATTTCTGTCCCTTTCCCTCCACTGTACCTGCCCTGCTGCATTATACCTGAGTGATCTGCCCTGCTCCCTGAAAAAGGAGGTGAGAACTATAATGCCCAAACATAAGCAACCAACAAAACACACCCAGCCCGCCCACCCAGACATAACCAAACCAAACAGTAGATTGAAACAAACAAGCCTACAATAAATAAATGAAGAAAATAATTCCTGAATGTCTCAGAGACAGCCAAAAAAAAAAAAAACCCATTGCCATCAAGTCAATTCTGACTCAAAGGGACCCTATATGACAAAGTAGAACTGCCCCATGGAGTTTCCAAGGAGCGCCTGGTGAATTTGAACTGCTGACCTTTTTTGGTTAGCAGAGTAGCTTTTAACCACTATGCCACCAGAATTTCTATAGAGACAGGAGACAATATCAAAACATAAAAAGACAGGACATAATGGCTCCAGGAAGCAACCAAAACAAAACAACAGATGACAACCAGTAGAAGAAAAGACACTGGAACTATCTGATAGAGAATTCAAAAGTCTAATATTCAGCACCGTTCAAGAGATTAGGAAAGAGATGGAGGAAAACATAGAAAAATTGAGGAGAAAGACAAAATCATGGAAAATACAGACAAAATCAGGGAAAACACAGGCAAAGATATGGAAGAATTCAGGAAAATAATACAAGACCAAAATGTTAAAATAAATAAAAAATTAGAAATCATACAAAACAGCAATTAAAAATCCAAAAGATAAACAAGATTTCAGAAATGGACAACAAAATAGAAGATTTTAGGAGCAAATTTGAAACAATGGAAGACAGGAATCAGAGAAATGAAAAATCCTTGCAGATCACTTCATTTGAGAAAAAAAATCAGAGAAAAGAATGAAGAAAACCTAAGAACTATGTGAGATACAATCAAGAGCAAAAATTTACATGTGATTAAAGTTTCAGAACAGGGAGAGAAAATGGAAAACACAGAGAAGGCCATTGAAGATTTACTGATAGAAAACTTCCCTAATATCATGAAAGATGAAAACTGACCGTCGAAGAAGTTCAAAATTAGGAAGATATGAGTAAATTTCAAGGTAACCACAAAAGAAAGTTAACAAGCATAGTCATCGAAATAAAGAAGAAAATCATAAAATCTCAGTAAACACCAAATCCATAAAAAACAAAGAAAAAAGAAAATCCACAAACAAAAGGAATTCAACACAGAAGAGTAAGGAACAAAGAAAACATCAGCACCACAAAAAAGCAGTACAAAATAACAAAAATAATCTCACACCTGATGATAATCACACTGAATATAAATGGCTTAAACGCACACATAAAGATACAGAGAGTGACAGAATGGATGAATAAAACATGACTCATCAATATGCTGTCTACAAGCGACACACCTGAGAAACAAAGACATAAATATATTAAAAATCAAATGATAGAAAAAATATATCAAGCCAACAGCAATCAAAAAGCAGCAGCAGTAGTAATACTAATCTCAGATAATATACGTTAAGACAAAATCCACCAAAAAAGACAAGGAAGGACATTATATAATGATTAAAGGGACAATCCACCATGAACACATAACCATAATAAATATCCATGCACCCAATGACAGGGCTCCAAAATACATAAAACAAGCTCTAACAACAATGAAAAGAGAAATGGAAAATTCCTCAATAATGGTAAGACCCTTCAACACACCACCCTTGGTAAAGGACAGAACATCTAGAAAGAAACCCAACAAAGATAAAGAAGAACTAAAGGCCACAATCAACCAACTAGGCCTCAGAAACATATATAGAACACTCAACCCAACAGCAGCAAAGTATACATTCTTATCCAAACCACATGGAATGCTCTCCAGAATAGACCACATTTTAGGCCAAAAAGCAACCCTCAGAAAAATTCAAAACATTGAGACAATACAAAGAATCTTCTCTGACCACAACGTCATCAAAGTAGAAAATAACAACAGAAAGAGCAAGGAAAAAAATGCAATTACATGAAAACTGAATAATGCATTGCTTAAAAACCACTGGGTAATAGAAGAAATCAAAGATGGAATCAAAAAATTCCTAGAATTGAATAAGAATGAAAACACATCATACCAAAACTTTTGGGACACAGCATAGGCAGCACTCAGAGATTAATTTATAGCAATAGACACACACATCAAAAAAGAAGAAAGGGACAAAATCAAAACATTAGCTGCACAACTTCAACAAGCGGAACGAGAACAGCAAAAGAAGGCCACGCACACTAGAAGAAAGGAAATAATGAAGGCCAGAGTAGAAGTAAAAGAAATAGAGAATAGAAAAACAATAGAAAGAATCAAGAAAACCAAAGTTTGTTCTTCGAAAGGATCAACAAAATTGACAAACCATTGTCCAAAACTGACAAAAGAAAAACAGGAGAGAACACAAATAACTCAAATAAGAAATGAAATGCAGGATGTTACAACAGACTCAAATGGAAGAAAAAGAATCATAACAGAGTACAATGAAAAACTGTACTCCAACAAATTTGAAAACTTGGAGAAAACAGATAAATTTCTAGAAAGACACTACCTACGTGTCAGGGTTGTATTCTTTCACCATACCTATTCAATCTGTATGCTGAGCAAATAATCCGAGAAACTGGACTATATGAAGAAGAATGGGGCATCAGGATTGGAGGAAGACTCATTAACAACCTGCATTATTTAGATGACACAATCTTGCTTGCTGAAAGTGAAGAGGACTTGAAGCCCTTACTGATGAAGATCAAAGGCCACAGCCTTCAGTATGGATTCCACTTCACCATGAAGTAAGCAAAAATCTCTACAACTGGGACAATAAGCAACATCATGATAAACGGAGAAAATATCGAAGCTGTCAAGGATTTCATTTTACTTGGATCTACAATCAATGCTCATGGAAGCAGCAGTCAAGAATTCAAAGGGCATATTGCATTGTGCAAGTCTGCTGCAAAAGACCTTTTCAAAGTGTTAAAAAGACATCACTTTGAGGATTAAGGTGCACCTGATCCAAGCCGTGGTATTTTCAATTGCCTCCTATGCACGTGAAAGCTGGACAATGAATAATGAAGTCCAAAAAAGAATTGCTGCCTCTGAATTATAGTGTTGGTGAAGAATATTTGACTGCCAAAAAAACCCCAAAAGAACCAATAAATCTGTCTTGGAAGAAGTATAGCCAGAGTGCTCCTTAGAAACAAGAATGCCAAGACTTTGTCTCACGTACTGTAAACATGTGACTAGAATGGACCAGTGTCTGGAGAAGGACATCATGCTTGGTAAAGTAGAGGATCAGTGAAAAAAAGGAAGACCCTCGACGAGATGGACTAACACAGTGGGTGCAACATGGGCTCAAGCGTAACAAAGATTGTGAAGATGGTAGTGTTTTGTTCTGTAGTACATGGGGTCACTATAAGTCAGAACCTACTCAATGGCACTGAACAACCTAACAACAACACAGCAAATAAGGGAGATCCATCTTGACTCAGGGCATGTTTTAAACTGCATTTTATAACCAACCGAGAAATTATACTCAGGTAGAATATCAGATGGCTTAGCTGTTTTCGTGGAACTCTTTTTTTCATTAGAAAATTGACTTTCTCAAGAAGTGGGCAAAGGATATGAACACACATTTCACTAAAGAAGATATTCAGGCAGCCAACAGATACATGAGAAAATGCTCTCGATCATTAGTCATTAGAGAAGTGCAAATTAAAACAACGATGAGATTCCATCTGACACCAACTAGACTGGCATTAATTCAAAAATCACAAAATAATAAATGTTGGAGAGGCTGCGGAGAGACTGGAACTCTCATACACTGCTGGTGGGATTGTAAAATGGTACAACCACTGTGGAAATCCATCTGGCGTTATCTTAAACAGTTAGAAATAGAACTACCATACAACCCAGAAATCCCACTCCTCGGAATATACCCTAAAAATACAAGACCCTTCACACAAACAGATATATGCACACCCATGTTTATTGCAGCTCTGTTTACAATAGCAAAAAGCTGGAAGCAACCAAAATGTCCGTCAACGGATGAATGGGTAAATAAATTGTGATATATTCACACAATGGAATACTACGCATCGATAAAGAACAGTGACGAATCTCTGAAACATTTCATAACATGGAGGAATCTGGAAGGCATTATGCTGAGCGAAATGAGTCAGTTGCAAAAGGACAAATATTGTATAAGACCACTATTATAAGATCTTGAGAAATAGAAAAAACGGAAAAGAACACATACTTTTGTGGTTACAAAGGGGGGAGGGAGGGAGGGAGGGAGGGAGAGGGCTTTTTATTGATCAATCTGTAGATGGGAACTGCTTTGGGTGAAGGGAAAGACAACACTCAAAACAAGGAAGGTCAGCCTAATTGGACAGGATTAAAAGTAAAGAGGTTTCCGAGATAAAATGAAAGCTTCAAAGGATAGCGAAGCAGGGGCTGGGGTCTGGGGAACTTGGTTTGAGAGGACTTCTAAATCAATGGGCAAAACAATTCTATTATGAAAACACTCTGCATCCCACTTTGAATTGTGGCACTTGGGGTCCTAAATGCCAACAAGCAGCCATCTAAAATACATTAATTGGTCTCAACCCACCGGGAGCAAAGGCAAAGGAAGAACACCAAGGTCACACGACAACTAAGAACCCAAGAGACAGAAAGGGCCACTAGAACCAGAGACCTACAATATCCTGAGACCAGAAGAACAAGTTGGTGCCCGGCCACAAACGATGTCTGCCCTGTCAGGGAGCACAAGAGACAACTCCTGAGGGAGCAGGAGACCAATGGGATACAGACCCCAAATTCTCATTAAAAGACCACACCTAATGGTATGATTGCGACTAGAGGAATCCCAGAGACAATGCTCCCCAGAACTTCTGATGGCACAGGACAGGAACCAACCCCGAAGACAAATCATCAGGCATGAAAAGGACTGGTCAGTGGGGGGGAGAGAGATACTGATGAAGAGTGAGCTAATTAAATCAGGTGGACACGGGAGAGTGTGTTGGCAACTCTTGACTGGAGGGGGGATGGGAAGATAGAGAGAGAGGGAAGAAGGTAAAATTGGCACGAAACGAGAGACTGTAAGGGCTGACTCAATAGGGGGAGAGCAAGTGGGAGAAGGGAGTAAGATGTATGTAAACCTACATGTGACAGACTGATTGGAATGGTAAATGTTCACTTGAAGCTTAATAAAAATTTAAAAAAAAAAAAAAAACCAAAAAAAAAAAAAAAAAGAAAATTGACTTTCTAAAATTTATTTTAATATCCCACAAATTTCTGTATATGAGTATTGCCATATTGTTTTCAGTATTATTAAATGTGTCACTACATTATTGCCTCCAGTCTCTCTGTACAGGAGACAAATAAACAGCATGTATTTGTCAGTCTCAGCAATAAACTATACTGGCAGCAAACTTAATCTGGTGTTAATTAAGCTTGTGGAAAACTAAATCAAGCATCAAAAACCACAGATTATTTTAGGCTTCCACTAGCATAAACGGAAATTCTTTAGGGTCCATAACATATTATTTTTGTTGACAGTCTTCCATTTTTGACCAATTGATTTCATGTTTCTGATAGGCTATGTCTTGATTGCCTTTAGCTCTGTCTTCTCTTGGACTCCAAACAGCAGTTTGTTAATCCTTCCTATTTTTGTGTACTTAAACAGGATTACAAACTTCAAATACATTGTAAAATGAACTTGCATACAATCTATCAAAATCACTTAAGTGACCCAGTGGTAGAAGTACCAGCCTTGAAAGTAAATACAGAACATTTTGGAAATCATCTCAAATGTTTATTTATAAGCCATTTGTAATTACTAAACAAGAATGAATGAAAGACCTGGAAAATGTAAAATGTCAGGGCCTTTTGAATTAAATTATAATTTACCCAGAGCAAGGAAAGGATAATACTGGTTTTGTAAGTCTGTTCTAATTGAGAAGTGTGATTACGTTCTACAAGCTCATTGACAATCAAATGAAGAATTAAAGTACGGAAACTTTAGCACACGTGTAAAAGAATATGCCACTACAAAGAACAAGCAAACAGAAATGAGCAATGGTCATATCCCACTGCAAGAGTTCCTTATAATATTATGCACCTGGGAGATGGCTGATAGCCAAATAAATTTTTTTTATTTTGTCTAATTAAATGATTTTTTTTTTTTTTGAGGATTCCAGAATATACCCCTTGAACTCTTTATAGATCAGGGGCAGAAGTACTCTACGTTTTCTCAGGAATTCCTTCCTTTTCCCTCCCTTCGTTTCTTCCTTCCTTCCTTCTTCCTTTCCTCCCTCCCTCCCTCCCTCCCTCATCCCTTCACTCCTTCTTTTCCTCCCTCCTTTTCTTCCTTCCTTACTTTCTGTCTGCCTGCCTGTCTGCCTTCCTGCTTTCCTGCCTTCCTCTCCATTCTTCCTACCTTTCAACCTATCTACTCTCTCTCTCTCCACTGTCTCCACCCCTTTCATCCCCAGGAACATTTTCTAAACACCTCGTCTGTACCAGGACTTGAAGATGCAATGTCAGACAAAGTTAAGACAAGATCCCTGCCCCCAATGAGCTCACAGCATAGAAAGAGGGACACATATGTCAAAAATTACCATATAAAGTACTATAAGAAAAATGTACACTACAGAGTAAGTGGTATAAAAAAGATATTCACTGAGTGCTGTAAGAATATAGAGGATGGGTATATAAATCAGAATGAAGGAAATGATCAGGAAGGCTTCTTGGAGATGAAGTTTACATAAAACTTTAAAGAACAGGTAGGAGATACCTAAAAGTGGGGGAAATGGTGTGGTAAGCAGTAATAAGGATATACTGGGTTTTATGAAGGCATGGTGACATCAGGCATCATGATGCATTCTAAAACCTATATATTCAGTATAGCTAGAGGATAGGGTGCATGTGGAGTGTGCAGGGGATGAGGCCATAGAAGTAGACATTAGCCAGATTATGGAGTGCTATGTGCTGAAATAAGGAATATGGGCTTTATTTTGGAGTCAATGGACAGCCTTTTGAAGGATTTTAAACAAGAACATAGTATAATTAGATTTGTGTTAGTAAAAGATCACTTTAGAATGAATGTAGAGGAAGTAGGAAACTAGGTTGGGAGACTGGTGCAACAACTTGGCAAGAATGGATGAGAGCCTTATCTAAAGAAATGGCTTTGTGACAAGAGAGGAAGGATAGATTTGAGAGGTATTGACAGTGTGTTCTCATATTGACTCAGTTACATCCTGTAACCATCTTGATTTAGTTGTAGCATGTACTTCTTTCTGTAACACTTACCAAAGTTGTAACTATTATTCATCACTGTATCTCCAATGTTTAGCACAGCAATTTTACAAAGAAGCTGCCCAATAAATACTTTGTCAATAAATAAAGTAAGATGGAATGACCGGAGGTTGTGTTTCAGAGAATGAGATATTGGAGTTTACTATTTAGAAAATGGAGTAGTTCTAGATTATTACGAATTTGCAAGGTATATGCATAGAAGTGTGTGGCTGAGGTGAAGGGTGATTGAAGAACAAGCAATTGCAAGGCAAAGGTGCTGTATGGGTTACCTAGATGGGTGTTGACCTGATTCTCCTGAACCTGAATATAAGGAACCTGCACTTATGGTGACTTCTAAGAGACATAATCTTGATGGAACAGTGTCTTGGTTTCTGGCCTCTAAAAAATTGCTTTCTAGTGAGGTATTCATGAACAGGCAACCATTATTTTTGACTAAAAATAAATATGACTATGAAATGTAAAGGATCACTGTGATAATTACTTAGAATTTTAAAATGATAATAATAAACCAAACAATCATACAATGATATTGGCCAGTTGTAGCTCTTATATGCATGAGACTTATCTAAATATATATGTAGGGAAAATGGTCTTGTCATAGGTAAACAACTATTTTTTTGTAAGTTAGATGTGATTTAAAAGTAAACTGTTATATTCCATACTTCCATGTTTCTGAGTCAAATCTCAGTAATTTAGACCATGGAGAAAGCACTAATTTATAAGTCTGACTTTTAAAATACTTTCTAGTAGATATAGAAAACCAAATTAGCCAAGAGTTGTCCCCCAGACCAGTGATTCCCAAACTGTTTCTTTTTGCGGCATGCATAGAAATTGATAATATTTGAAAATCACATTGACAAAAAACAGGCTAGACTGTTTACGGTCAGAGGGCCTAGTGCTCAGCTGCCCAGGCTCTGCTGTGCCATCTGAGGGCTGATGCAATTAATATATTGGGACTCCCATAACCCATTTTTGCCACACTAGTTGGGAAGCTCTTCCCTAGAATTCTTGGCCTTTATCATTAATAGAGGAGAATTATTTGTGATTAAAAATCAATTTAAGCTATTAAAAGTTCAGCTCAGTTCTAGAGAGCACATGATTACTGATCTCAAAGCTTTGACTGACCAGTACTGGCCTCTGTTAATGTAGCAATTACATTAATTACATGTAAAAGAAAGATGTCTAAAATGTGTTAAAAACTATACACTGTAGATTTGGTTGTCCATTTATCTATTTAGTGGCTTTGCCAAACTAGGTCAGGGGCCTAATGACAGAGTTCATGTTAAGTAGAACAGATAGGATATTAACATCCATAATTGCTTCTAGTCATTTTTGATTTCCAGTTACCTTTATTCTTGAGGGTCCTAGCTTCTAAATTAAAATTTAAGAAATATTTATTTAGCATTTATTGGTACCAATCTTCCTACCAGTAGCTGTGAGAAATACATAAAATGAATTTTAAAAATATAGCATTTGCCCTAAACAATATGATAAGAGGCAGTATGGGTGGTAGAAAAAGCCACGTAGTAGAAATCAGAACTCCTGGGTTTCAAGTTCAGTTTTTCCACTTCCTAGTAACTTGGGCAAGTTACTTAAATCATAGTATCAAAAAGAGTATATGTGTAGAGGCAGAGCCAAGATGGCTGAATAGACAGATGCTTCCTGTGGGCCCTCTTACAACAAAGACCCTAAAAAACAAGTGAAACAAGTATATTTATGACAAGCTAGGAGCTCTGAACATCAAGCTTAGAAAGCTTAGAAAATGAACCAAAGGGCAGGGGGAGGAGAAGCAGTTGAGAGGCAGAGAGGAGTTAAAGGACCTGAATTGTGGGGAACCTTCAGGCACCATTCCTGGGAGTGGTGGCAGTGAGCTGGTACTAGCATTCAGCTACAGTTTCCTCAGGGAGAAGCAGCCAACCACACAGCCTACGCACACATCCAGAACCAGAGAAGAATGGCACTCTCAGCAAAAGCTAAGTACTTGCATATATTTTACTTCTTCCCTCCCAACCCCCAGCTCCCAATTCGGCTTCAGTGGCTGATTTCCCTGGGCCTGAGATAGGCCCTATTGAATGCTTAGAGCCATCCACCCGGCCTTGAAGAATGAATAAATTTGCAATTCAGGGAAAAGATAATTTGCCAGTTCCACTAATCAGGGGAGCTCAGGACAGAAGCAGCTCCTGTCCAGGCATAAATGGTCTGTTGACTTTGAGTACCTTTCCACTCTTCATGGACCTGTGTGGGCCTATTTCAAAAGAATAGACCCTTGCTGGCGGACTCCAACTGTTTCAACTGTGCAGTAGAGAGGTGGGTGATTAATGTTTGACATTGCTTTACCTATTAAACAGGGCCCTCACCTACCCACATCAGGGGCCTAAGGACTGGTGGCTCCATTCAGGTTATGCGGACACCTGTGACAGGGGTCCAAGGATAACTGGTACACCCCAGTCCTTACAACCAAAAACATTGGGTGCCAATGGTCCATCTGAGGAACCCACCCACCTGAATGCTCTAGGGAGCAGGGACACCCTTTCCTCAGAGACAGGTGGGGCATGATTCTCAGCTCCCTGCCTTGCTCAGAGTGTGACTCCCTGCTGCAACCAGATACTGGTACCTACACCAATCATCCCTGCCTCTCTAGGGCTGTAGGAAAGAGCTTGTACCACACACTTGATGACCAGCTACCTGGACACCTGAGCTGAATTCACACAAGAAAAGTGAATGGACTCCAAGACTGATACACCTGGTAACAGCTCTAGCCATCTGGGGACAGGATGTCAGAGCTCCAAAGGTGAAAATAATCAAGGTAGATCATTCAAGCAACCCATTTGGGTATATCAAAACAAAACAAAGCAAGAAGCTACTACACAGTAAGCAAACATAAAATAAACTAATACAATAACTTATAGATGGCTTGGAGACAACAGTCAATATCAAGTCACATAAAGAAAGAGACTTGATCACATCAACAAGCTCTCGAAACAAAGAATCAAGGGATCTTCTAGATGAAAGTGGATTTCTGGAATCACCAGAGGCAGAATACAAAAGATTAATATACAGGACCCTTCAAGACATCAGGAAGGAAATGAGGTAAGATGCAGAACAAGCCAAGGAAGACACAGATAAAGCAACTGAAGAAAATAAAAAGATTATTCAGGAACATAATGAAAAATTTAATAAGCCGGAAAAATCCATAGACAGACACCAATCGGAAATTCAGAAGATTAACAATAAAATTACAGAATTAGACAACTCAGTAGAAAGTCAGAGAAGCAGAATTGAGCAAGTGGAAGGCAGAATTTCTGAGCTTGAAGATAAAGCATTTGACACTAATATATATGAAGAAAAATCAGATAAAAGAATTAAAAAAAAAAAGAAACCTTAAGAATCATGTGGGACTTTATCAAGAGAAATAACCTACAAGTGATTGGAGTAACAGGGAGGGATAACAGAAAAATATAGAGAGAATTGTTGAAGATTTGTTGGCAGAACACTTCCCTGATATTGTGAAAGATGAGAAGATATCTACCCAAGATGCTCATTGAACTCCACAGAAGGTAGGTGTTAAAAGAAAGTCACCAAGACATATTATAATCAAACTTGCCAAAACCAAAGATAGAGAGAGAATTTTAAGAGCAGCTAGGGATAAACGAAAAGTCACCTACAAAGGAGAGCCAATAAGAATAAGCTCAGACTACTCGGCAGAAACCATGAAGGTAAGAAGGCAATGGGATGACTTACATAAAAAATTGAAGGAAAAAATTGCCAGAAAAGAATCTTATACCCAGCAAAACTGTCTCCCCAAGATGAAGGTGAAATTAGGACATTTCCAAATAAACAGAAGTTTAGAGAATTTGTAAAACTGAACCAAAACTACAAGAAATACTAAAGGGAGTTCTTTGGTTAGAAAATCAATAATATCAGGTATGAACCCAAGACTAGAGCACTGGGCAGAGCTATCAGAAAGAAACCAGGCAGGGAAATCACAAAAATAAATCTAGATAAAAAAACGCTCAAAACAGAGTAACAGCGATGTTATTATGTAAAAGAAGACAATATTAAAACAATAAAGAGGGACTAAGAATTACAGTCATAGATCTTCCAAAAGGAGAGGAGGACAAGGTGATACAAAGAAATAAAAGTTAGGTTTAAATTTTGAAAAATAGGGGTAGATAATAAGGTAACCACAAAGGAGACAAACTCTCCTACACATCAAAATAAAACACAAGAAAAAATTAGAGACTCAGCAGAAACAAAATCAACAACAACAAACATGAGGAAAGGATAATATATAAAGATAATCTACTCAGCACATAAAATTAAGTGGGAAAAAGAAACTGTCAACAACACGTAAAAAAGACATCAAAATGATAGCACTAAATTCATACCTATCCATAATTTTGGTGAATGTAAATGGACTAAATGCACCAATAAAGAGACAGAGAGTGGCAGAAGGGATTAAAAAACATGATCCGCCTATGTGCTGCCTGCAAGAGACACACCTTAGACTTAGAAACAAAAAGAAGCTAAAGCTCAAAGGAAGGGAAAAAATATATCAAGCAAATAACAATCAAAAAAGAGCAGGAGCAGCAATATTAATTTTTGACAAAAGAGACTTTAAAGTTAAATCCATCATAAAGGATAAGGAAGGACACTATACAATGATTAAAGGGACAATATACCAAGAAGATATAACCATATTAAATATTTATGCACCCAATGACAGGGCTGCAAGATACATAAAACAAATTCTATCAGCATTGAAAACTGAGATAGCTCCACAATAATAGTAGGAGACTTCAACAGACAATATTTGGTGAAGGACAAGACGTCCAGAAAGAAGTTTAATAAAGATACAGAAGATCTAAATGCTACAATGAACCAACTTGACCTCATAGACATATACAGAACTCTCCACCCAACAGCAACCAAGTATACTTTCTTTTCTAGTGCCCATGGAACATTCTCTCGAATAGACCACATATTAGGTCATAAAGCAAATCTTAGCAGAATCCAAGACATTGAAATATTCCAAAGCATCTTCTCTGACCATAAGACCACAAAAGTGGAAATCAGTAACAGAAAAAGCAGGGAAAAGAAATCAAACACTTGGAAACTGAACAATACCCTGCTCAAAAAGGACCGGATTATAGAAGACATTAAGGATGGAATAAATAAATTCAGAGAATCCAATGAGAATGAAAACATTTCCTATCAGAACCTTTGGGACACAGCAAAAGCAGTGCTCAGAGGTCAACTTATGTCAATAAACGCACACAGACAAAAAGAAGAAAGGGCCAAAATCCAAGAATTATCCCTACAACTTGAACAAATAGAAAGAGAGCAACAAAAGAAACCCACAGGCACCAGAAGAAAGCTAAAAAAAAAAAAAAATTAGAGCAGAACTAAGTGAAATAGAAAACAGAAAAACAATTGAAAGAATTAACAAAACCAAAAGCTGGTTCTTTGAGAAAATCAACAAAATTATAAACCATTGGCCAAACTGACAAAAGAAAAAAATGAGAGGAAGCAAATAACCCAAATAAGAAAGGAGATGGGTGACATTACAACAGACCCAAATGAAATTAAAAGAACCAAATCAGATTACTATGAAAAAGTGTACTCTAACTAATTTAAAAACCTAGAAGAAATGGATGAATTCCTAGAGGCACACTACCTACCTAAGCTAACATAAACAGACTTAGAACAACTAAATAGAACCATAACAAAAGAAGAGATTGAAAAGATAATCAAAAAACTCCCAACAACAACAACAACAAAAGCCCTGGCTCAGGCAGCTTCACTGCAGAGTTCTACCAAACTTTCCGAGAAGAGTTAACGCCACTACTACTAAAGGTATTTCAGAGCACAGAAAAGGATGAAATACTCCCAAACTCATTCTATGAAGCCAGCATATCCCTGATATCAAAACCAGGTAAAGACATCACAAAAAAAGAAAATTACAGACCTATATCCCTCATGAACGCAGATGCAAAAATCCTCAAGAAAATTCTAGCCAATAGAATTCAACAACACATGAAAAAAATAATTTGCCATGACCAAGTGGGATTCCTACCAGGTATGCAGGGATGGTTCAACATTAGAAAACAATTAAGTAATCCATCATATAAATTAAACAAAAGACAGGAATCACATAATTTTATCAATTGATGCAGAAAAGACATCTGACAAAGTTCAACACCCATTCATGGTAAAAACTCTCAGCAAAATAGGAATAGAAGGAAAATTCCTCAGCATAATAAAGGGCATTCATGCAAAGCCAATAGCGAAAATCATCCTAAATGGAGAGAGTCTGAAAGCATTCCCCTTAAGATCGGGAACCAAACAAGGATGCCCTTTACCACCACTCTTATTCAACATTGTGCTGGGGGTCCTAGCTAGAGCAATTAGGCTAGATAAAGAAATAAAGGGCATCCAGGTTGGGAAGGAAGAAGTAAAAGTATCTCTGTGTGCAGAGGACATGATCTTATACACAGAAAACCTTAAGGAATCCTCAAGAAAACTACTGAAACTAACAGAAGAGTTCTGCAGAATATCGGGATACAAGATAAACATACAAACATCAGTTGGATTCCTCTATACCAACAAAAAGAACACAGAAGAGGAAATCACCAAATCAATACCACTTGCAGTAGCCCCTAAGGAGATGAAATACTTAGGAATAAATCTTACCAGAGATGTAAAAGACTTAGACAAAGAAAACCACAAAACAGTTCTGCAAGAAACCAAAAGAGACCTACATAAGTGGAAAAACATACCTTGCTCATGGATAGGAAGATTTAACATTATAAAAATATCTATTGTACCAAAAGTGATCTTTAGATTTAATGCAATTCCAATCCAAATTCCAACGACATTTTTTAATGAGGTGAAGAAACAAATCACCAACTTCATATGGAAGGGAACGAGGCCCCGGGTAAGTAAGCCATTACTGAAAAAGAAGATCAAAGTTGGAGGTCTCACTCTACCTGATTTTAGAACCTATTTTACTGCCATAGTAGTCAAAACAGCCTAGTACTGGTACGACAGACACATAGACCAGTTGAAGAGAATTGAGAATCCAGACACAAATGCATTCACATAAGAGCAGTTGATATTTGACAAAGCCCCCACAACAGTTAAATGGGGAAAAGACAGTCTTTTTAACAAATGGTGCTGGCATAACTGGATATCCATTTGCAAAAAAAAAAAAAAATGAAACAAGACCCATACCTCACATCATGCACAAAAATGAACTCAAAATGGATCAAAGACCTAAATATGAAATCTAAAACAATAAAGATCATGGAAGAAAAAATAGGGACAATGTTAGGAACCCTAACACATGGCATAAACAGTATACAAAACATTACTAATAATGCAGAAGAAAAACTAGATAACTGGGAACTCCTAAAAATCGAACACCTATGCTCATCCAAAGACTTAACCAAAAGAGTATAAGGATTACCTACAGACTGGGAAAAGTTTTAAGCTATGACATTTCTGATCAGCGCCTGTGCTCTAAAATCTACATGATACTGCAAAAACTCAACTACAAAAAGACGAATAACCCAATTAAAAAACAGGCAAAACATATGAACAAACACTTCACTAAAGAAGACATTCAGGTAGCTAAACAACAATGAGCTCAAGCATAATAACGAGTGTAAGGATGGCGCAGGACCGGGCAGTGTTTCGTTCTGTTGTGCATAGGGTGGCTATGAGCCGGAACTGACTCGATGGCACCTAACAACAACAACAACAGATACATGAGGAAATGTTCACGATTATTAGGCCATTAGAGAAATGCAAATCAAAAGTACAATGAGATTCCATCTCACGCCAGCAAGGCTGGCATTAATCCAAAAAACACAAATTCATAATTGTTGGCGAGGTTGTGGAGAGATTGGAACACTTATACACTGTTGGTGGGAATGTAAAATGGTACAACCACTTTGGAAATCCATTTGGTGCTTCCTTAAAAAGCTAGAAATAGAACTACCATAGGATCCAGCAATCCCACTCCTTGGAATCTATCCTAGAGAAATTAGAGCCTTTACACGAACAGACATATGCACACCCATGTTCATTGCTGCACTGTTTACAATAGCAAAAAGATGGAAGCAACCAAGGTGCCCATCGATGGATGAATGGATACATAAATTATGGTATATTCACACAATGGAATACTACGCATCGATAAAGAACAGTGATGAATCTGTGAAACATTTCATAAATGGGGAAATCTGGAAGGCATTATGCTGAGTGAAATTAGTCAGTTGCAAAAGGACAAATATTGTATAAGACCACTATTATAAGAACTTGAGAAATAGTTCAAACAGAGAAGAAAATATTCTTTGATGGTTATGAGAGCAGGGAGGGAGGGAGGGTGGTAGAGAGGTATTCACTAATTAGATAGTAGATAAGAACTACTTTAGGTGATGGGAAAGAAAACACATAATACAGGTGAGGTCAGCACAACTGGACTAAACCAAAAGCAGTTTCCTGAATAAACTGAATGCTTCAAAGTCCAGCGTAGCAGGGGCGGGGGTTTGGAGACCATGGTTTCAGGGAACATCTTAGTCAATTGGCATAATAAAATGTATTAAGAAAACGTTCTGCATCCCACTTTGGGGAGTGGCGTCTGGGGTCTTAAACGCTAGCAGGTGGCCATCTAAAATGCATCATTTGGTCTCAACCCACCTGGACCAAAGGAGAATGAAGAACACCAAGGACACAAGGTAATTACGAGCCCAAGAGACAGAAAGGACCACATAAATCAGAGACTACATCAGCCTGAGACTAGAAGAACTAGATGGTGTTTTGCTACAACCGATGACTGCCCTGTCAGGGAACACAACAGAGAGCTCCTGAGGGAGCAGGAGAGCACTGGGATTCAGACCCCAAATTCATGTAAAAACAGACTTAATGGTCTGAATGAGATTTGAAGGACCCCGGTGGTCATGGCACCAGACCTTCTGTTGGCCTAGGACAGGAACCATTCCCAAAGCCAACTCTTCAGACAGGCATCGAACTGGACAATGGGATGGAGAGGGATGCTGGTGAGGAGTGAGCTTCTTGGATCAAGTGGACACTTGTGACTATGTTGGCACCTCCTGTCTGGAAGGGAGATGAGAGGGTAGAGGGGGTTAGAAGCTGATGAAATGGACATGAAAAGAGAGAGTGGAGGGAGGGAGTGGGCTATCTCATTAGGGGGAGAGCAATTGGGTGTATGCAGCAAGGTGTATATAAGTTTTTGTGTGAGAGATGACTTGATTTGTAACTTTCACTTAAAGCACAATAAAATTTTTAAATATATATATATATTTGTAAAACAATATGCTAGAAACAAAAATAACATTTAGGAACAAAAATCCAGTGAGAAACCCACACACATATACACACATACACAATTAGCTGTAAATTGGGGCTAAATGTAATGTGTTTTAATTTACGCAGAAATAAAGTAATAGATTTGACTTGAACAGATTTGGGTATGGAACATACTTATCTTTTAAAAGGAAAAATTGTGAAATATTCTAAACAAAAGTGGACATGAAAAGTTTCACCAAAGCCTTGCAGTAATTAAAATGGTACTCAATTTTGAGTACTACCAAGGCTCAGCTAACTGGAATACACCTCTAATGCTCAGGAGTTTTCTACTGTGGTCCATTTCTAGACCAAAAAAAGAAAGACAGAAAGAAAGAAAGAAAAGATCACAGGAAAACAAGTTGTTGTTAAAGAATTTTTAATAAAATTTCCAGATTCTTTTTCATATAACTTTCACATTTCATTTCTTCTTTTTGTCTCTGGTCTTAGACCATGATAAACGATGTTCAGGCAAGTGACACTCAGGCCTTGCAATATCCTCATTCAGCCAAATAAATAAAAGATATTCAATTATAACCAGTGTGTTGTTGTTGCTAGGGGTCATCAATTTGGTTTGATTCATAGTGACCCTATGCACAACAGAATGGCACACTGACAGGTCCTGACCCATCCTCACAGTTTTTGCTATGTCTGAGCCCATTCTGAAGCCACTCTGTCAATCCATCTCATCAGGGTCTTCCTCTTTTTTACTGAAACCCCTACTTTACCAAGCTTATGTCCTTCTTCAGGGACTGGTCCCTCCTGATAACGTGCCCAAAGTACATGTCATGCCATCCTCAATTCCACGGAGCACTGTGACTGTGCTTCTTCCAAGACAGACTGGCAGTCCATAGTACATTCGATATTCTTCGCCAATGCCATAACTTAAAGGTATCAATTCCTCTTCGATCTTCCTTATTCACTGTTCAGCTTTTGCATGCCTATGAGGTGATTGAAAATATCATGGCTTGGATCAGGGGCAACTTAGCCCTCAAAGTGACATCTTTGCTTTTCAACACTTAAAAGAGGTCTTTTGCAGCAGATTTGCCCAATGAGATATGTCATTTGATTTCTTGACTGCTGCTTTCATGGGCATTGATTGTGGATCCAAGTAAAATGAAATCCTTGACAACTTCAGTCTTTGCTTATCATGATGTTGCTTATTGTCCAGTTGTGAGCATTTTTGTTTTCTTTATGTTGAGATGCAGTCCATACTGAAGGCTGTAGTCTTTGATCTTCATTAGTATGTGCTTCAAGTCCTCTTCACTTTCAGCAAGCAAAGCTGTGTCATCTGCATAAGGTAGGTCATTAATGAGTCTTCTTCCAATCCTGATGCCTCCTTCTTCTTTACATACTCCAGCTTCTCGAATTATTTGCTCAGCATACAAATTCAATAAGTATGGTGAAAGGATACAATCCTGACGCACACCTTTCTGGATTTTAAACCATGAAGTATCTTCTTGTACTGTTTGAATGGCTGCCTCTTGATCTATGTACCAGTTCCTCATGAGCACAATTAAGTGTTCTGGAATTCCCATTCTTCATAATGTTATTCATAATTTGACATGATCCACACAGTTGAATGCCTTTGCATAGCCAATAAAACACAGGTAAACACCTTTCTGTTATTCTATGCTTTCAGCCAAGATCCATCGGACATCAACAATGATATCCCTAGTTCCATCTCCTCTTCTGAATCTGGCTTGAATTTCCCTGTCGATGTACTGCTGCAACAGTTTTTGAATGATCTTCGGCAAAATTTTACGTGTGTGATATTAATGATACTGTTCGATTATTTTCACATTCTTTTGGATTACCTTTCTTTGGAATGGGCACAAGTATGTAGCTCTTCCAGTCAGTTGGCCAGATAGCTGTCTTCCAAATTTCTTGCATAGATGAGTGACCACCTCCAACACTGCATCTCTTTGTTGAAACATTTCAATTGGTATTCTGTCAATTCCTAGAGTTTTGTTTTTCACCAATGCCTTCAGTGCAGCTTGGACTTCTTCCTTCAATACCATCAGTTCTTGGTCATATGCTACCTCCTGAAATGATTGAACTTGGGCCAATTCTTTTTGGTATAATGACTCTGTGTATTCCTTCCTGCATCGTTCAATATTTTGCCCATAGAATCCTTCAACATTAGAACATGAGCCTTGAATTTTTTCTTCACTTCTTTCAGCTTAAGAAATTCTCAGTGTTCTTCCTCTTTGGTTTTCTAACTCCAGGTCTTTGCACATTTCATTATAATACTTTACTTTGTTTTCTCTAGCCACCCTTTGAAATCTTCTGTTCAGCTCTTTTACTTCATCATTTCTTCCATTCACTTTAGCTACTCTATGTTCAAGAGCAAGATAGGAGTCTCTTCTCACATCCATTTTGGTCTTTTTTTTCTTTCCTGCCTTTTTAATGATCTTTTGCTTTCTTCACGTATGATGTCCTTGATGTCATCCTACAACCCATCTGGTCTTCAGTTATTAGTGTTCAATGCATCAGATCTATTCTTGAGATGGTCTCCAAGCAGCCACTGTACAATATCTATGCATGGGATATCTGCTATTGTCACTGTACAATATAAATGGGACTTCAACCATTTGGAAAGGTTATCAAAACCAAATTGAAAAGTTTTTTTTTCTTTCTTAAGCCTCAGTTAACCATAAAATTTTGTTATCAGAGATCCCCACATCAAGCATTCAACTTAATTGAAATACATTGTATACCAAAATGCTGCACTGACATACCAACACTTCAGCTTTGTTATCATATGAAGAAATTCGAATCATGTCAGGTGAAGGGAAGGACAACACACAATACAGGGGAAGTCAGCCCATCTGGACCAAAGCAAAAGCCAAGAAGCTTCCTGAACACAACCAAACACTCTGTGGGACAGAGTACCTGGGGCTGGGGTCTGGTGGCATAGTTTTGGGGGACATCTAGGTCAATGAGCATAACAAAGTTTGTTAAGAAAATGTTCTGCATCCCACTTTGGTGAGTGGTGCCTGGGGTCTTAAAACCTTGTGAGTGACTGTCTAAGATGCATTAATTAGTCCCAATCCACTTGGAGCAAAGGAGAATGAAGAACACCAAAGACACAAGGAAAATATTAGCCCAAGAGACAAAAGGGCCACATAAACCAGAGACTCCATCAGCCTGAGACCAGGAGGACTACATGGTGCCCTGCTACCATCAATGACTGCCCTGACAGGGAACACAACAGAAATCCCTGGACGGAGCAGGAGAAGAGTGTGGAGCAAAACTCAAAATCTTGTAAAAAGACCAGACTTAATGGTCTGACTGAGACTGGAAGAATCCCCAAGGCTATGGCCCCTGGAAGCTCTATTAACACAGAACTAAAACAATTCTCGAAGCCCCACTCTTCAGACAAAGATTAGACTGGATTATAAAACATAAAATAATACTTGTGCAGAGAGAGTTTCTTAGTTCAATCAGGTACACGAGACCATATGGGTGGCTCCTGTCTGGAGGCAGGATGAGAAGGCAGGAAGGGACAGGAACTGGTTGAATGGACACAAGAAACTCCAGGTGGAAAGGGAGAGTGTGCTGTCTCATTGTAGGGATTGTAACTAATGTCACGTAACTTGAGCTGTAAACTTTCACCTAAAGAACAATTTAAAAAAAAGCACCACTGTGCTTAGAATTACTGAAGCATCTAAAACCAAAAAAACAAAATGTGATGGTTAAGATTGTGTGTTAACTTGGCTGGGCCATGATTCTCAGTTTTTATATGGAATCTGCTGTGGGTTGAAAAGGCATTTCCATGGGGGTGTGGTCTGCATCAGAATATAAACAGATGTTCTGGCTTTTTGCTCTCTCTGGATCCTGTGGCTGCCTCCTGTTTGTCTGACCTCCAGTTCTTGGGACTTGAGCTATCAGCTTATCTGCCGGTCTTGGGATTCGTTGATCTTCACAGCCTGTTAGTGGAGCCCTGCTCTCCGACCTGCCAATCTTGGGTTCACTACGTGAATCAGGAGAAGCCTCTATCTTGACCCACGGACTTGGGATGTTCCAGTCTCTACAATCACATATTTTGTTGAGGATTTTCGCATCTATAGATTCAAGGAATATTCAACTATAGTTTTATTTTTCTCATGGCGTCTTTGTTTGGCTTTGGTATCAGTGTAATGCTATTCTTATAGAACGAATTAGTAAGTGTTGCCTCCTCTTCTATTTTTTGTAAAAGTTTTACAAAGACTGGCATCACTTCTATAAATGTTTGATGGAATTTCCCAGTGAAGCCATCTGGTCTATGGCTTTTTTTTGGGGGGGAGGGGGTTTGAATACTGATTAAATATCTTCACTTGCTATAGGTCTGTCTATTGAGATCTTCTAGTTCTTTTGGAGTCAGTGTAGAAAATGTATGTGTTTCTAGAAATTTGTCCATTTCTTCTAGATAATCTATTTTGTTAGCATACAATTGTTCATGGTATTCTCCTGTCATTGTGTTTTATTTCTGTGGGGTCAGTTTAATGTCCCAAATGTTATTTCTGATTTTATTTTCTTTTATTGCATTTTTCTTTGTCAGTCCAGTTAAAGAATTTGTTGATTTTATTGATATTTTCCAAACAACGATGACGACAACAACAACTTTTGCTTTCCTTGTTTTTTTTTTTCTATTGCTTTTCTATTCTCTGCTCTGATCATCGTTATTTCTTTTCTAGTTGTTTTAGGGCTTGGTTTGCTCTTCTTTTTCTACTTTCTCAAGTTTTTTAGTTGAGCCATTCATTTATGATCTTTCTTATTTTTAACATAGGTGTTTACAGCTATACATTTGTTTCTGAGCACTGTTTTTTGAAGTGTCCAATAAATTTTGTTATGTTGCATTTTATTTTCATTTGGCTCTATTTTCCAATTTCTCCTTTGATTTCTTCCTTGATTCATTTGTTGCTTAATAGCATGTTGCTCAATTACTATATGTTTGTTGTGTCTATAGGGTCACTATACGGTCGCTATGAGTTGGAATCTACTCGATGGCACTGGGTTTGGTTTGGGTTTTTTTTTTTTGTTGTTGTTGTTGTGTACTTTCCAGCTTTCTTTTTGGTGTTATTTTCTCATTTCATACCATTGTGGATGGAGAAAATACTTCATATGATTTCAATCTTTTTAAATTTATTGAGACTTGCTCTTTGATCTAGCATGTGGTCTGTCCTGGAGAATGATCCATGTATACTAGAGAAAAATGTATATTGTGCTATTTTTGAGTGGAGTGTTCTATATATGTCTAGCCTAGTTGGTTTATAGTGTCATTCAGGTCTTCTGTGTCCTTATTTATCTTCTTCTAGATGTTCTGTCCATTATTGAGTGTGTTGTATTGAAGTTTCCAAATATTATCGTAGAGTTCTCTATTTCTCCCTTCAATTCTTTCAGCTTTTGCTTTATGTAGTTAGATATTCCAAAGTTATATATTTATAAAAAAAAACCAGTGCCATCGAGTTGATTCTGACTCATCTACAATTTTATATAGATTATATATATAATTTATATGTGTGTGTATATATATATATAAATATATATATATATATATATATAAAATTGTCAGGACTTCTTGATGAATTGATCCTTTTATCATTACATACTGTCCTTTGTCTCTTATAAAAGATTTTTATTAAAGT
The DNA here is from genome assembly GCF_030014295.1 of Loxodonta africana. Classification (NCBI taxonomy): domain Eukaryota; kingdom Metazoa; phylum Chordata; class Mammalia; order Proboscidea; family Elephantidae; genus Loxodonta; species Loxodonta africana. Next base: position 91,123,883 of record NC_087369.1, on the reverse strand, counting down.
CTATTTTGTCTGATATTAAGATTGCCACCCCATTCACTTTTGATTGCTGTTTGCATGGAATATATTTTCCATCCTTTCACTTTCAATTTATTTATGTCCTTGGGCCTAAGATGTTTCTCTGGTAGGCAGTATATAGGTGGGTCATGTTTTTATTATTTTTTTAATCTATTCTGCTACTCTCTGCATTTTGACTGAAGCATTTAGCCCAATTACACTCACTGTGCATACTGCCATCTTGTTCGTTTTTTGTGTGCCTTATACCTTTTTGTCTCTTATTCCCTCTAGTGCTACCAAATTTGTGTTTCATTGCTTTTTTGTTTGTTTTTTACATTAAGCCATTTTGATTCCCTCTTCTTTCATTTTGTGTATTTTCTCTCTCTCTCTCTATATATATATATTATATATATATATAATCATGGATATTATATTAAGCATCTTGCTTTTATAACAGTCTGGGTTAAATTGATACCTACTTAACTTCAGTAACATACAGAGAATATATACCCATACAGTTCCTTCCCCCACTTATGTTGTTCTTATTACCAGTTACATCTTTATACATTACGTACAATGTAACATAAAAATATACTTATTTTTGTACATTTGTCATTATAAGGCAGAAAGGATACAACATTTTGAATTATCAAATAAGAATACTGTAAAACTTGCCCTTATGTTTTCTCAGTCAATTACCTTTTATGAGAATTTTTCTTTCTATATGCACTTTGAATCACTTTCTACTGTCCTTTCCTGTGTGAAAGACTCCATTTAGCATTCCTTGTAGGACTGGTCTAGTGTATATGAACTCTCTAAACTTTTGTTTGTCTGGGAATGTCTAAACTTTTCCCTCATTGTTTAAGACAATTTCTTCTGATAGAGTATTCTTAGTTGCCACTCTATTTTTTTCAGCATTTTAAATATGTCATTCCATTGCCTTCTGGTCTCCAGGGTTTATGAGGAGATATCAGCATTTAATCTTACCGAGGTTCCTTTACAGGTGAACATTTGCTTCTCTCTTGCTGTTTTCAGGATTCTCTCTTTATCTTTAGTTTTTGAGAACCTGATTATAATTTTTCTCAGTGTGGATCTCTTTGGGTTTATCCTACTGGGAGTTCACTGAGCTTCTTGGATTTTTAGGTTTAGGTCCTTCTTCAGATTTGACAAATTTTCTGCCATTATTTCTTCAAATATCCTTTCTGTACCCCTTTCTCTCTTCTCCTTCTGAAATTCTCCCGGTGCTTATGTTTGTTCACTTGATGTCTCATAGTTCCCTTAAACTGTGTTCAGAGTTGAGCTTTTCCCTTGTTGCTCTTCAGCTTCCAAAATTTTGATTATGTTACCTGCTAGTTTACTGAATCTTTCTTCTGCCTGTCAATGCTGTTGTTCAAGCCTTCCATTGAGTTTCTCATTTCAGTTATTGTCTTTCAGTGCCAGTATTCTTGCTTACTTTTTATAGTGTCTATTTCTTTATTGAAATCTTTATTGTTTTCCTGATTTCATTTAGTTCTTTTTCTGTGTTTTCATCTAGTTCTTTTAGCTTGTCTAAAATTTATGTACTATAGTCTTCCAATTTTTTCATTATTTGGGCTTCCATAGATACAAAGTCTCTCCCTTTGTCTTGTTCATTTTGGTGAGCCATAGTTTCCTTTTTTTTTTTAGTATGTCTTATAATTTTTTGTTGGATCCTGGACATTAGAATTTTACAATATGTTAGCTTTGCTGATTCTCCCCAATATTTCTTTCTTTTTCTTTTCTTTTTTTTTTTTGACAGCATTGTGTTCTGCAATAAAACCTTAGGTGGACAAAGCCTTCAAACTTTTCTTGTTCCTTCCTCTGCCTCTTTGTTATAATGCCCTTTCAGACAGTTCACACCAGGCTTCAATCTTTCGGAAGCTGTCAAGCAGAACAGAGAACATATACCAGTCTATCTGTCCATCAGAGCATGCAGCCTTCATTCTTTTGTTATCTCTATATCTTTTGCTTTGCTACATTTACATCTTTTTTGTGACACTGTAACTGATCAAGCAGTACAGACTAAATAAATCACTGACATGATTTGAAGTCATCCCATTCCTGCTTGAAGCTTTCTTCCCCACTCTGTAAGGGCTCACATATCGCATAACCAGAGATTGGGTCCCTTTTGCCTGCTCATACAAGCCACTGGTGAACTGGAATTGCAGCCACCATCTGTCAGGGGCATTGGGAGAGGGAAGAGGCAGGCTCCAACCAAATGATCCACCAGGGAGATCTATTCTGTTGATTTTGGTTGAGGCTTAGGACCTTTATGTACAGACAAGCCATGTTTACTGGGTGTGTGGTTTCCATGAGAGCCATCAGTCTATATGCCACTCTACAGCTGTCCATGGGTCTGCAGCACCAAAAGGGGGGTGGGGACCATTGATGGGACAGTTCTACCTTATGGGTCTCATCGTTGACCTTGGTTCCTTCTGCAGGTCTTTGCTGCAGTCCTCTGCCCAAGAATCATAGTCCCTATGGCAAGGCACAGTTTTCTTATTGTATTTCTTGTTGATCTTGTGTGTGTGTGTGGGGGGGGGGAGTCAGGCACCTATACCTGCTCATGTGCCATTTTTCCTGAAGTCTTCAAGTTTTCTGATTTTTAGGAGTAAATTTGGGCAATTTATTTTTTAATATGAAAATGCCTAAATTAATGAAACTTCATAATTAGCACAGTATTATTTAGTTTTGTGGTTAATTATTGTGTATAATAATTTTATAATCATATAGTTAATTGGTGGCCCAGCAGTTAAGAGCTTGGCTGCTAACAAAAGGTCAGCAGTTCAAATCCACCAGCCACTCCTTGGAAACCCTATTGGGCAGTTCTACTCTGTCCTATAGGGATGCTATGAGTTGGAATCAACTTGATGGCAATGAATTATAATTAGCATCTAGTGTTCTCATATGTTTTAAGAGGGAGCTTTAATATATAAATAGGAGGCAGAAAATTCAATGGTCCTCTTCTTTGAATGATAAACTAAAGCCTTAAAACCAAACACTGACTCTGAAATAACTTCTCTCAAATACACTATAACAAAATTCAAAGAAATAATTTACACCCACTCAAACCTCCTGAAATCTAACCTCTTTGTTGAAAAAATGCAAGATGTTTTAAGCCATTGTTTTAGACTATTATATCTGTGTCAATGACTTAATTGATAGCCTCTAAGAAGGTAAATACAGCACTATGGGAAATACCAGAGGAGGATTTAAATACTCTAGCTATGCAAAATGTTTAAAATGGCCTTGAAAAGTTATGGAAAAAGTAGGTCATTTCAGAAGCCTTTCCTTAAGGCTAGATTGGAAAAAGATTCAAAACTCTACACAAAATGAAGAAGAATCAAAAGGAGAACTGAGAATAGACTTAAGGGAGTGATGTCACCTAAAATGGCAGAGCAAAGAGATCCATGGCCCCATCCCTCCACAAAAGCAACTAATAAGCTGGAAAAATATCAAAATCAACTTTGATAGAATGCTGAAATCCACTAAAAATTTTAAAACAGAGGAAAGCTTAGTGAAGAAAGATGCTGCTCATTGCAATGAGAGCACTGTGGCATTTTAAATCGCTCACCTACCATAGCCCAGTTCACACATCAGCAGCAGTAATGAAGGTGAAGCCTGCATTCCTAGTGTAGGTTGCTAGTGCAAGAAGATGCATATGTATCTTATTCTCAAATAATTATGGTTGTGTTGTTTTTAGCTCTCTGGCAGCTCCCTGAAGTACCAATGCAAGGGCTTGCCTTCATTTGCCTAACTAAACAATTGTTCCCAGGGTTGTGGTATTTTCCCAGGTGGCATTTGCCAAAAGCATTTAAAGGAAAAACTAGAGTGGGACATCAGAAAGATGGTAGAGGAAGAAGCTCCATGTTCCCATTCACCCACAGAAACACTAAAAAAACAAACAAAAAAAACCCTGAAAATGTCAGAATTAATCTTGTCAGAACTCTGGTAAACACTCCAAGGTTCAAGTGAATACTAAATCAAGAAAAAAGGCAATTTCAAAATGGCCAAAACACTTAGTGTTTTTTTTTGTTTGTTTGTTTTTTACCCTGCCCTCTCCTCAGCTCTGCAACCAGCTTGAAGCAGTAGCAAGTGTTTCCAGCTTGAGACTCTAGTCCCTGCTTCCAGAGGGAACAGAACACTTATCACATATTATGTTTGTCTATACTCAGGTGCCAGGTGGTAACCTAGAAGATTGAAACAAAGTGATTATCATTGATTTATCTATCTCAGAACTCATACAGGGTAGAAAAGCAGCAGATATTGCCTGAAATGCTATAAGGAAAACATAACTGCTTGGGGCAAAGCAATGCAATTGAGACATAAAACAGAACACCTAAGACCAAGGACAAAGAAACATTCAAAATCACCCAAATACAAAGAGAAATCTAGAAAGCCACATGCACTCCCAGGGAAAGATATAATCTCAGAAAAAACTAAGAAAACACTTAGAACACAATTCAATCCGTAACACTGTTTCATTTATTTTTGCTTTAAGGTATATTTTATTTATTTAAATTTACCCTAAAAAATTACAAAACTACCATATATTCACTGTGAAATGATACATATGTGTAAGAAATAATTAATAATTAATAATCATTTATCATTCCATCTTGTTCACCCTCCTCAGCCAGTCCCATTCCAGTGATTGAAGTTCACAGTATTGTGTGTCCTTCCATATGTTCACCATGTTTATTCAAACGTACACGTGTATTGTTTTTTATCGTGATAAAAATACATATAACAAAACATTTGCCAATTCAACAATTTTTACATGTACAATTCAGTGACACTGATTATGTTCATCATGTTGTGTAGCCATCACCACTATTCTTTTCCAAATTATTCCACCATCATTAACAGAATAAATTACTCTTGATCATGGTGCATAATCCCTTTAATATGATGTTCCATTTGGTTTGCTAGTATTCTGTAGAGGATTTTGCATCTACATTCATAAGGGCTATTGGGTGGTAGTTTTCTTTTCTTGTGATGTCTTTATCTGGATTTGGTATCAGAGTAATGCTGGCCTCAACGAGTGAGTTAGGGAGTGTTAGCTCTTCAATTTTCGGGAGCGTTTGATAAGTAACGATGTTAATTTTTCTTTAAATGTAGACTTCATCAGTGAATCCACGTGATTCTGGATTCTTTGTTGGGAGATTTGTGATAATGGATTCAATCATTTTACTTGTTTTAGATTTGTTCGGATTTTCTATATCTCCTTGATTCATTTTGGGTAATTTGTTTCTAGGAATTTGTTTATTTCATCTAAGTTATTTAATATTTTCATGTGCAATTGTTCATCATGGTCTTTTACAAGACTCTTCATTTCTGTATTCTGTAAGGTTGACAATAATGTACCCACTTTCATTTCAGAATTTAGCAACTTGTGTCTGCTTTCTCGCTCTATCTCTCTCACTCTCTCTGTTTTTGGTCAGTCAAAGTTTAGTTTTGTCAATCTAGTTTGCTTGTCAATTTTGTTCAAACTTTTGGTTTTGTTTATTTGTTTTATTGTTTTTCTATTCCATATTTAATTTATCTCTGCTCTCATCTTTGCTGTTACATTTCTTCTGGTAGCTTTGGACTTTGCTTGCTCGTTCTTCTTTTGTAGTTCCTTGAGTTGTAAAGTGAGGTTATTGACTTAGGATCCTTCTTCTATCTTAAGGTAAGCTTTTCCCACTATAAATTTCCCTCTGAACACTGCCTTTGCTGCATCCTGTAAGTTTTGCTATATTGTGCTTTTGTTTTCATTCAACTCTGAGTATTTTCTGATTTCTTCGTTATGAATTTGTCATTTAATAGTGTATTGTTTAATTTCCACCCATTTGCTTATTTTCCAGTTTTCCTTCTATTAATAGTTTCTAGTTTCATTCCATCGTGGTCAGAGAAGGTACTTTTGTATGGTTTCAATCTTTTAATGTATTGAGTATTGCTTTGTGACCTAACATATGGTATGTTCTGAAGAATGATCCATGGGCACTAGAGGGGAATGTATATCTGCTATTGCTAGGTGGAGTGTTCTATATGTCTGTTTGGCATAGTTGGTTTATGTTGTTGTTTGGTGCCATTGAGTTGGCTCTGACTCATAAGGACCTTATGTACAACAGAACGAAAATGTGCCCAGTCCTGTGCCATCCTCAGAATCATTACTATTTGAGCCCATTGTTGCAGCCCACTGTGTCAATTCACCTCACTGAGTGCCTACATCTTTTTCACTGACCCTCTGCTTTACCATGCATGATGTTCTTCTCCAGTGATTGCTCTCTTCTGATGAATGTCCAAAGTAAATGAGATGAATTCTCACCATTCTTACGTCTAAGGAGCACTCTGGCTGTACTTCTTCCAGAACAGATTTGTTTGTTCTTCTAGCAGTCCATGGTATAGCCCATATTCTTCACCAACAGAATTTGAACGTGTCATTCTTCTTTGGTCTTCTATTTTTATTATCTAGTTTGTATGCATGTGAAGTGATGGAAACTACCAGGTCAGGCACACCTTAGTCATCAAAATGATGTCTTTGATTTTTCACACTTTAAAGAAGTCTATTGCTACAGATTTTCCCAATGTAGTATGTTATTTAATTTCTTGAATGCTGTTTCCATGGGCGTTGATTGTTGATCGAAGAAGAATGAAATCATTGACAACTTCAATTTCTTCATCATTTATCATGATGTTCTTTGTTGATCCAGTTGTAAAGATTTTCATTTTCTTTATGTTCAGATGTAATCCATACCAAAGACTGTAGTCTTTTACCTTCATAAGTAAGTGCTTCAAGCCATTTTCACTTTCAGCAAGCAAGATTGTCATTTGTATATCTCGGGTTATTAATGAGTCTTCCTCCAATCCTAATGCCACTTTCTTCTTCATATAGCCCAGCTTCTTGGATTATTTGTTCAACATACAGATTGAATAAGTAAGGTGAAAGAATATAACCCTGCCACACACCTTTTCCAATTTTAAACTACACAGTATCCCCTTGTTCTGTTTGAATGACTGCCTCTTGATTCATGAACAGGTTCCACATGAGCACTATTGTGTGTTCTGGAATTTCAATTCTTCACAATGAAATCCATAATTTGTTACGATCTGCACAGTCGAATGCCTTTGCATGTCAATAAAACACAGGTAAACATCTTTCTGGTATTTTCTGCTTTCAGTAAAGATCCATCTGATATCTTTTGTACCGTGCCCTCTTTTGAATCTGGCTTGAATTTCTGGTAGGTCCCTGACGATGTATAGCTGCTGCCTTTTTAAAATTTGGTTTATGGTGTTGTTCAATTCCTCTATTTCTTTATTGATCTTCTTTCTAGACTTTTTTTTATCCATTATTGAATGTGCTGTATTGAAGTCTTCAACTGTTATTGTAGAACAGCTCATTTCTCATATCAAATTTGTCAGCATTTGCTTTATGTATTTTGGGGATCTGAAGCTATATATATATATATATATTATACACATATACATATATACCTGTGTGTGTATATACATATGTATATGTATATACAATTGACTTATTTTCTTGATATATTGACCCTTTTACCATTATATAATGTCCTTCTTGTTTCTCTTAATGCATTTTGACTCTAAGTCTATTTTGTCTGATATTAAAATTGCCACACCACTTTCTTTTGATTACTATTTGCATGGAATATTTCCCCACTTTCATTTTCAACCGATTTCTGTCTTTGTGCCTAAAGCAAGTCTTTTAGAAACAGCATATAGTTGGGACATGTTTTTTTTTGTTGTTGTTTTGTTTTAATCCGTTTTGCTATTCTCAGCCCTTTGATTAGGGTGTTTAACCACTTTACATTCACAGTAATTACTGATAAGGGATGACTTACTTCTGCTACTTTGTTACTTGATTTTTGGGTGTCATATATCTTCTGCATCCCTTATTTCTTCCAGTAGTGCCTTTTTATTTTTATTTATTTTTAGTGAACAATTTTATTTCCCTTCTCCTTTCCTTTTGTGTAATTTTTTTATTTTTACTTTTTGTGGTTAACGTGAAGATTATGTTTAACAAATAACCTTGTTTAAATTGATACCAACTTAGCTTCAGTAACATACAAAAATTCTATTCCTATATTGTTCTCCCCATTTATGTTTCTGTTACCAACTATTCCATTTTTATACATTATGTGCCCTGTAACATAAGTTTATACTTTTTTATGCATTTGTCATTATAACACATGAAAAACATAATAATTATATTTACCAACCAAAAATACATCAAAGCTGATCCTTATACTTGCCAAGATGTTTACTTTAATGGGTACCTTTTTTTGTCGTTGTTCTGTATTGTGGTGTTGGCAAAGAATATTGTACACACCATGGACTGCCAAAAGAATGAACAAACCTGTCTTGGAAGAAGCACAACCAGAATGCTCCTTAGAAGCAAGAATGGCGACACTACGTCTCACGTACTTTGGACATGTTATCAGAAGGGACCAGTCCCTGGAAGAGGACATCATGCTTGGTAAAGTAGAGGGTCAGCGAAAAAGAGGAATTTCTTAAACAAGATGGATTGACACAGTGGCTGCAACAATGGTCTCAAGCATAAAAACTGTTGTGAGGATGGTGCAGGATCAGGCAGTGTTTCATTCTGTTGTATATAGGGTCACTATAAGTTGGAATCGACGTGACAACACCTAAGAGCAACAACAGCAGTTTGTATCTGGTAAACAACAACAAGGAGCCCTGTTGGCATAGTGATTAAGAATTTGCCTGGGAACCAAAAGGTGGGCTGTTCAAACACACCAGCTGCTCCTCAGAAAGAAGATGTGGCAGGCTGCTTCCGTAAATATTACAGCCTCGGAAACCCTATGGGGCATTTCTTCTCTGTCTTATATGAGAGCTATGAGTTGGAATTGACTCAAGGGCAATAGGTTTGGTTTTATTTATTTTTTAACTAACAACGGTTGATACCTTTAAAAGCATCAACATCTTTTGAGTTTTGTGGATATTTTATAAGTTTGGAGAATATATTAAAAATGTATCTGGTGTTGGACCTGGGGCTTCTAGATTTTTTTTTTTTTTGGTCTCTTTCCCGTCATCAAAAACAACTTGGAGGATTTTCTTTTTTTTTTTGGTCTACAGTGAGGCTGAACAACCATTGGCCACTAGAGGGCAACAAAAGATCAGAACCTGTTTAAAAACATGCTGGGTACATACAGGATCAGTTGTCTTTTAACAGCAACTGAAAGAAACATATTGACATACCATTTTAGGACTTTGAGGAACGGGTCCTGGACTGGCCTGAAGCGCAGAAGAATGGGGGGGGGGTCACAGTTTAGAAGCATAATAAAATTCCTTTAGCTCAAAAGATCTGTAATAAATAAAACAAGGAATTAAGCAATGTATTTAATGGTTTTAAGAAACAGTACCCTGATCCAGGAATCCAAGTCTCAGGCAAAATTATTTTGTTACTCAGGTTATTAAAAGTAAAGTTGTAGTGAAATCCAAGCACAAATGAAGAAATAACAGAATTAGGACAGAAGGTGCCAAGCGAACAAATGGCTGGGCCATGCAATGTTGTTCCAACACAGTATGAGAGAACTCCACCTCTTTTTAAAGTAGTGACAGTTTAAAGAGTGAATTTCTAAGTCACAGTTTAAAGAGTAATGAACCTAGGTGATTGTATGCGAGTTGACACTCTTCTGTCATCAGGTCTATACCTGAGGAATAGTGGAATCTTTATTTAGTGGGGGACCTGAGGAATAGTGGAATCTTTATTTAGTGGGGTATATTTTGTGAAAATCAATGAGAAAAATGTAAAACATTTAAGTAGGATGCAAACCCCACAGAAATGAGTCTGATATTTAAGGCTCATCCCTTCCTTTGGTAAAGAAGGTATTTATTGTATTTGACCCCAGTAGTACCAGGAACACAAAACTATCAGACCAGTTTATATCAGGAAATGCTATGTTCAGTATCAGGGGTGAGTGGTAGGCAATGTGAGTGGAACCTATAATTGACATGAAAGAGGAATATAGCAGCCACGTGTCAGTTTCTTCATTTTTTGGCTGCTAAAAGCCACTTCCTTCCTGATAGCATTCCTGTTTCCTTGTGGAGATTTACCTCTTCCCAATCACATGTAATCTTGGCATGGGGATAATTCCCTGCACCCATCCCACGCTGCCAAACTCCATGCCTCTGTCTATGTAAGTTGAGAGGATCAGGAGTTTGGACACATGACCTAAGTTCAGCCAATTAAAAGTCCTCTCTCTGGATTTTAAATTTTAAGAGGAAAGTAACAACATCAGGACACATATTCGCACACGTTCTTTATCACAGCAGCAGCCATGACGGTGATGGCAATGGAAGTGGCAACTCAACAATATTTTCTGAACAGAAGGACCATTCTACAAAATGGTTGTTTTTCATTTCCTACTTCCAGCTTCCTCAGATCTTCCTGATTTTTCTATTCTTTCATCAATTCTGTGACACAGAATCCTTTTGATAAATACAATTTTGCTTAAGTTTGTCAGAATTGCTTTCTGTTGCTTGCCACTAAGTGTCCTAATTAATATTAAAAAAATTAATATTAGAATATTCTAAATGGAAGCATATAAGCAAACAAATTTAGATTTAAAATGAGAAGACATTTTATTATTTTGACCACATAGTCCATAATAAGTAGCCTTTGTTCTAAGTTGTTGTGATACCAAAAACCAAACCCATTGCCGTTGAGTCGATTCCGACTCATAGCAACCCTATAGGACAGAGTAGAACTGCCCCATACGGTTTCCAAGGAGTGCCTGGTGGATTTGAACTGCTAACCTTTTGGTTAGCAGCCATAGCTTTTAAGCACTATGCCACCAGGGTTTCACTAACCACCTATGGATGAGGGAGAGAGAGCAGATAACATTTCATGATGTATGTGGCCTCCTAGGCTGTGTATTATGCAACTCCTGGAAGAATCATTCACATAGACTGCAATGTGAATGGCACTCCCTAGGTGTTGCACAGTTTGGTGGATATAATAAAAAAGACATCATATATCTGCAAAACTTCAAACAAACTGCACTCCTAAAATATCACCTGATGTGGGCTTCTATAAAATTCAGAAGGTGTCCTGAATGGGTAACTTACATAGGGAATGAAGAGGTCTGTCATCGTTAATATATCAAACCAACATGGAGATGATACCATAGTATGAAATGCAGGGTACTGTGTAGCCAAGCACAAGAATACAAGTACCTATTAAATTTGGAGCCCTGGTGGCACAGTGGTTAAGAGCTGTGGCTGCTAACCAAAAAGCTCAGCAGTTTGAATCCACCAGCTGCTCCTTAGAAACTCTATGGGGCAGTTTTCCTCTGTCCTATAGGGTGGCTATGAGTCAGAACTGACTTGATGGCAAAGGATTTGGTTTTTGGTTTATTAATATTGGAGCAGGTGGAAAGGGTCAAAAGTATTTTCAAAAACCCTTCCAGCTTTTCTGGGCACTGAGTAATTAAGTCAATGTATTATGCCTCTTAGGGTCAGACCTGGACCCATTAACTGTCAAAAAACAGTGTTTACTGTCTTAAAGAAGCTTATATCATGGCGAGGAGTGTTATACATCATAAAAGCAGTATTTCCTGCATGAAAGTAATAAATATGCTGGAATGAAAGTATCACAGGTGAAAGACAAGGACTGTCAGGAAGAGACTTCACTTGACACTAAATAGCACTTATACATAGAATTTGGGTTCTGTATAAATGAACCAGAGAAAAATGAACCTGAGGTATCTTAAAGTTTCAACCAGTAGTATATAACATGGCTCTACTCTGTCCTATAGGATTGCTATGGGTCGGAATGGACTCAACAACAATGTGTAGAGATCCTGCCAGAGGGGATGGCGTGGACCCGGGTAGGCTGTGCACCAATAGTTCTCTAACAGAGTGGCATGGCACAGCCTGCCGAGAAGAGGTGGGGAGCTCATATGGGGCTAGGTGGGTGGGAAAAGGAAAGGAAGGAAGGAATAGAGAGAGTAGAAACTGAAAAATAAAATAGGGCGCTGAGGGAGCCTGCCAGCCATGAGGTGCAGATCCGAAGTGACCATGCCCTGGTGACTCTAGTGTAGTGGTGTGGCACAGCCTGTCAATAAAGTGACGGGAAGGCACATGGAGCTAGCTGGGTGGGAGAAAGGAAAGGAAGGAAGGGAGAGTGGGAGAAGCAACAAAAAAGGCAAAAACAAACAAAAAAATGGCCCCGAAGGGGCCAGCCAGTGAGGAAGGGGTGGACCTATGTGGCAGTAAACTGCTGTCTCTCTGGCTGAGCAACCTTGACCTGTTTTAAAGAGGTGGAGGCTACATATAGGGAAGAAGCACGGGGGATGGAAAAGCTTGTATCCCTGGTTACTGGGTGCTCTGTCGCCTGTTGGGAGCTCCATGAAGTTGCCCTTCCATACTCCCAGTCTGTGTTCCTTGGTGGCTGTACTCCAAGACGGCAAACCCCTGCCACTTCAGCAGGTAAAGGACCTTCATTCCATAGCTCTCCTCATTCTCTGTTCTCTGTCATTTTCTTATTGCATTTGGTGCTTGGTTGAGTTCTTTATTCCTTCATTTGATGCTTAGGATTCCAGGATTGACTTTTGTATCTGTTTTACTTCGATTTTTGGGTCTTTGTTGCAAAGAGACAGCATGGTGCTTCTGTCTACAATGAGATCTTGGCTGCACCTCATGTAGTTTCATTTCTGGACTGCCCCTTCCAAAGGCATTGATTGCGTGTTGTTGTTAGGTGCCGTCGAGTTGGTTGCAACTAATAACAACCCCACGCACAACAGAACGAAACACTGCCTGGTCCTGAGCCATCCTCACAATTGTTGTTATGCTTGAGCTCATTGTTGCAGCCACTGTGTCAATCCACCTAGTTGAGAATTTTCCTCTTTTCCGCTGACCCTGTACTCTGCCAAGCACGATGTCCTTCTCCAGGGACTCATCCCTCCTGACAACATGTCCAAAGTATATAAGACACAATCTCGCCATCCTTGCTTCTAAGGAATATTCTGGTTGTACTTCTGAGACAGATTTGCTCGTTCTTTTGGCAGCCCATGGTATATTCAATATTCTTCACCAACACCACAATTCAAAGGAGTTGACTCTTCTTCAGTCTTATTCATTGTCCAGCTTTCTCATGCATATGATGTGATCGAAAATACCATGGCTTGGGTCAGGTGCACCTTAGTTTTCAAGGTAACATCTTTGCTCTTCAACACTTTAGCGAGATCCTTTGCAGCAGATTTACCCAATGTCTTTTGATTTCTTGACTGCTGCTTCCATGGGTGTTGATTGTGGATCCAAGTAAAATGAAATCCTTGACAACTTCAATCTTTTATCTGTTTATCATGATGGTGCTCACTGGTCCAGTTGTGAGGATTTTTGTTTTCTTTATGTTGAGATGCAGTCCATACTGAAGGCTGTGGTCTTTGATCGTCATTAGTAAGTGCTTCAAGTCCTCTTCACTTTCAGCAGGCAAGGTTGTGTCATCTGCATAACGCAGGTTGTTAATGAATCTTCCTCCAATCCTGATGCCCTGTTTTTCTTCATATAGTCCAGCTTCTCGGATTATTTGCTCAGCATACAGATTGGATAGGTATGATGAAAGAATTCAACTGTGATGCACATCTTTCCTAACTTTAAACCAATCAGTATCCCTTTGTTCTGTCCGAACAATTGCCTCTTGATCTATGGAAAGGTTCCTCATGAGCACAATTAAGTGTTCTGGAATTCCCAGTCTTCACAATGTTATCCTTAGTTTGTTATGATCCACATAGTCAATGCTTTTGCATAGTCAATAAAACATAGGTAAACATCCTTCTGGTATTCTCTGCTTTCAGCCAGGATCCATCTGACATCAGCAATGATATCCCTGGTTCCACGTCGTCTTCTGAAACCGGCCTGAATTTCTGGCAGTTCCCTGTCGAAATACTACTGCAGCCGTTTTTGAATGATCTTTAGCAAAATTTTGCTTGTGTGTGATATTATCGATATTGTTCTATAATTTCCACATTCAGTTGGATCACCTTTATTGGGAACAGGCATCAACATGGATCTCTTCCAGTTAGGTGGCCAGGAAGCTGTCTTCCATATTTCTTGGCATAGACGAGTGAGCACCTCCAGTGCTGCATCTGTTTTTTGAAACATCTCGATTGATATTCCATCAATTCCTGGAGCCTTGTTTTTCACCAATGCTAGAGCAGTTTGGGCTTCTTCCTTCAGTACCATCCGTTCCTGATCATATGCCACCTCTTGAAATGGTTGAACATCGACTGATTCTTTTTGATATAACGACTCTGTGTATTCCTTCTATCTTCTTTTGATGCTTCCTGTGTCATTTAATATTTTCCCCATGGATTCCTTCACTATTGCCACTAGAGGCTTGAATTTTTTCTTCAGGTCTTCCAGCTTGAGAAATGCTGAGCGTGTTCTTCCCTTTTGGTTTTCCATCTCCAGGTCTTTCCACATGTCATTATAATACTTTAGTTTTTTTTCCCAAGACACCCTTTGAAATCTTCTGTTCAGATCTTTTACTTCATCAATTCTTCCTTTTGCTTTAGCTTTTCGACATTCAAGAGCAAGTTTCAGAGTCTCCTCTGACATCCATCTTGGTCTTTTCTTTCTTTTCAATGACCTCTTGCTTTCTTCATGGGTGATGTCCTTGATGTCATTCCACAACTCGTCTGGTCTTCGGTCACTAGTGTTCAATGTATCAAACCTATTCTTCTGATGGCCTCTAAATTCAGGTGGGATATACTCACAATCGTTTTGGCTCTCATGGACTTGCTCTGATTTTCTTCAGTTTCAGCTTAAACTTGCATATGAGCAATTGATGTTCTGTTCCACAGTCAGCCCCTGGCCTTGTTCTGACTGATGATATTGAGCTTTTCCATTGTCTCTTTCCACAGATGTAGCCATTTTGATTTCTGTGTGTTCCATCTGGCGAAGTGGCCGTTTATGTTGGTGAAAGGAGGTATTTGCAATGAAGAAGTCGTTGGTCTTGCAAAATTCTATCATTCGATCTCTGGCATTGTTTCTATCACCAAGGCCATATTTTCCAACTACTGATCCTTCTTCTTTGTTTCCAACTGTCACATTCCAATTGCCAGTAATTATCAATGCATCTTGATTGCATGTTTGATCAATTTCAGACTGCAGCAGCTGATAAAAATCTTCTATTTCTTCATCTTTGGTCCTAGAGGTTGGTGCATATATTTGAATAATAGTCGTATTAACTGGTCTTCCTTGTACGTGTACAAGGAAGACCAGTTAATACGACTATTATTCTATCACTGATAGCGTTGTACTTCAGGATAGATCGTGAAATGTTCTTTTTGATGATGAATGCAACACTATTCCTCTTTGAGTTGCCATTCCCAGCATATTAGACTATATGATTGTCCAATTCAAAATGGCCAATATCAGTCCATTTCAGCTCACTAACGCCTAGGATATAGATGTTTATGTGTTCCGTTTTTTTGATGATTTTCATTTTTCCTAGATTCATCCTTCATACATTCCTGGTTCCGATTATTAATGGATGTTTGCAGCTGTTTCTTCTCATTTTGAGTCATGCCACATCAGCAAATGAAGGTCCTGAAAGCTTTACTCCATCCACGTCATTAAGGTCGACTCTACTTTGAGGAGGCAGCTCTACCCCAGTCATCTTTTGAGTGCCTTCCAACCTGGAGGGCTCATCTTCCAGGACTATATCTGGCAATGTTCCGCTGCTATTCATAAGTTTTTCACTGGCTAATGCTTTTCAGAAGTAGAGTGCCGGGTCTTTCTTCCTAGCCTGTCTTAGTCTGGATGCTCAGCTGAAACCTGTCCTCCATGGGTGACCCTGCTGGTATCTGAGTACCGGTGGCATAGCTTCAAGCATCACAGCAACACACAAGCCCCCATAGGACAACAAACTGACAGACACGTGGGGGATTGATTGTGTATCTAAGTAAAATGAAATCCTTGACAACTTCAATCTTTTCTGTTTATCATAGTGTTGTTTATCGGTCCAGGTGTGAGGGTTTTTGTTGTCATTATGTTGAGGTTGAAATCCATAATGAAGGCTGTAGTCTTTGTCCTTCATCAGTAAGTGCTTCAAGTCCTCTTCACTTTCAGCAAGCAAGGTTGTGTCATCTGCATATCTCAGGTTGTTAATGAGCCTTCCTCCAATCCTGACGCCACATTCTTCTTCATATAGTCTAGCTTCTCAGATTATTTGCTCAGCATAGAGATTGAATAAGTATGGTGAAAGGATACAACCCTGATGCCCAACTTTTCTGATTTTAAGCCACTCAGCTTCCCCTTGTTCTGTAAGAAGAACACCCTCTTGGTCTATATACAGGTTCTGCATGAGAATAATCAAGTGTTTTTCAATTCCCATTCTTCACAATGTTATCCATAATTTATTATGGTAAAAAAAAACAGTCAAATGCCTTTGTATGTCAATAAAACACATGTAAACATCTTTCTGGTATCCTCTGCTTTCACCCAGGATCCATCTGACATCAGCAGTGATATCCCACATTCCAAGTCCTATTCTGAATCTGGCTTGAATATCTGGTGGTTCCTTGTCATTCTTATGTAACCACTTTTGAATGATCTTCAGCAAAATTTTACTGGCATGTGATATTAATGATATTGTTCCATAATTTCCACGTTGCGCTTGATCACCTTTCTTTGGAATGTGCACAAATATGGATTTCTTCCAGTAGGTTGGCCAGGTAGCTGTCTTCCAAATTTCTTGGCATAGACGACTGAGCACCTCCAGTGCTGCATCTCTTTGTTGAAACATGCCAGTTGGTATTCTGTCAGTTCCTGTTGCCTTGTTTTTCACCAATTCCTTCAGTGAAGGTTGGGCTTCTTCCTTCCGCACCATCCCAAAAGCCATAGGTTCTTGATTATATGCTACCTTCTGAAATGGTTGCATGTCCACCAATTCTTTTTGGCACAATGACAGTGTGTATTCCTTCCCTCTTCTTTTCATGCTTCCTGCATTGTTTAATATTTTCCCCATAGAATCCTTCAATATTGTAACTGGAGGCTTGAAATTTTTCTTCAGTTCTTTCAGCTTGAGAAATGCCAAGTGTGTTCTTCCCTTTTGGTTTTCCAACTTCAGGTCTTTGCAGATTTCAATATAATACTGCTATTTTTGTTCTGGAGTCACCCTTTTAATTTTTCTGTTCAGCTGTCTTACACCATCATTTCTTCTTTGTGTTTAGCTATTCTACGTTCAAGAGCAAGCTTCAGATTATTTTCTGTGATCCATTTTGGTCTTCCCTTTCTTTCCTGTCTTCTCAATGACCTCTTGCTTTCTTCATGTATGATGTACTTGATGTAATTACACAACTCTCTGGTCTTAGGGATTTAGTGTTCAGAGCATCAAATCTATTCTTGAGATGGTCTCTAAATTCAGGGGGGTGATATATTCAAGGTCACACTTTGAACTCATGGAGTTGTTCTAATTTTCTACAGCTTCAACTTGAACTTGCATATGAGCAATTGATGGTCTTTTCCACAGTCGGCTTTGCTCTAACTGATGATATGGATCTTTTCCATTGTCTCTTTCCACAGATGTAGTGGATTTGATTTTTGTGTATTCCATCCAGGGATGTCCAAGTGAATAGTAGCTGTTTATGTCATTGAAAAAAGGTATTTGCAATGAAGAAGTCGTTGGTCTTACAAAATTCTATCGTGATCTCTAACATCATTTCTTTCACCATGGCCATATCTTCCATCTAGTTTTCACTCTTCAGGGTATGGCATACACTAATGACAGAAAGGTGAGACATATCAGGACCTACAGACCCCTGTACAATGATAGATTTTCCTCATCCTGTCAGGTGTGGGACAGAAGTTCCAGCAACATCAGGTGTAACAGCAATTGTACAGAGCTGTTATATCAGGCTTCTCTAGAGAGAAAGTCAGAAAACCTGCTCTTTTATGAATTTACCTGTGTATAAAAATGACTCTTATTGAGAGTTTTTAATTATTCGTAAATTGGGCCACACATGTACATATATAAATCCCTTCAAATTATCTCCCTAAAAGCTAGATGTGTTCTTTGAATTTAGACATGTAATTTCGTTCTGTATTCCAACTACTGCTCAGTAGTTGCATCATCTTGCATGTAAATTAAGGACAATTAATTTCAAATAATTGTGAGGCAATTGTGGTACCCAAAAGGAGAATGTGTTGTACGACAAGGATTTCTTTCTGGTACCACCTTTACAACCCCACCACTATCACTACCACTACAACCATCACCAGAACTACCACCACCAACATCACTACCACCAGGGACTAGGAACAATGATAGACCCCTACAGAACATAAGTCAAACTCTCAAAATTATATCCTGCCTTATGTGACTGATGGTATCTCTCACAACTGTGTATAGAGGGTTAGAGAAAAACGTTATTCTACTCCATTCTATCTGGCTCTAACCTAGCAGATCTTGTCATCAATTGAACTAGGCAAGTGGTGACCATTAGATGGTAGCAGAGTACCAATGACTACTACAAACAAATGCTGGCTAGTGGAGGGATCCATGTTGCCTTGGACAATTGCCAAAAATGGCAATACCATTGAATAATGGGACTAGGAAGGACAATTCTGTAAGTCTGACTGGAAAATGGGATTCCAGTCTATCCTTGAGCACTGACAGGGTGTGACCAATCCCAGGGGCACAGAAGGGTGACTACACCACACGAGAGAGAGAGAGAGAGAGAAGACAGCTGACTAAGAAGTACAAATTCAAACCATAGGCAGTTATTTTACTAAGTTTTCTAATTGAAGAAAAGAGTGGATTTGAAACTGGGGTTATGTAAAAGTACATGACAGGGGAGAAACAAATCTAAAAAGAAGACAATTAATTAGGTATAATTCAAAGGGTAATCAAGATCTCCACCCCCACACTTAGGGTAACAGCATTGTGGAGTTCTTAAGAGCCATGACTTTAAAATCAGGCAATCCTGGCTTCAAATCTCAGTTCTTCTGATTAATAGCGATGTGACACTAGTCAGGTTTCACTCACCATTATTGAGCCCTGGTTGTTTTATTAGTAAAATGGGAACAATTAACTCCTTGCACATTTGGTGAGTCAGTTAAATAATATTAAAAAACCACATGTCATAATACCTGGCGCTAAATGATAATCCTCTCTTTAAATGAGAACTATAGTTATTTAAAAAATGCCGTAGCTGGTGGTACATGGTACCTCTAAGTTTGATTTGTGGGAGTAAAATTGTGGGGTTAAATCTAAACCAACATTTGTTCCAAATCAAATATTATCCTTCTGATGAATAGATTCCTCTCTCACCACCATATAGGTTGCTGACTCTGCAGTTCTCAAGTTGTGGATTGCCTAACATGATTCAAACCAGAAATGAGCCTACATATGCTTGTATATGCTAATCATTCTTCAAGGCCCTTATCAAATTTCCCCTCCTTTGTGAAATTATGTCTGATCATTTCAGCCTCATATGACCTCTCTTTAAGAATTTAAGGTGTGGCCAAGATGTGACAAAGACCCAAGAAAACAAGTGAACTGATTATATATGTGACAAGCTAGGAACCCTGAGCATCAAAGGCAAAGTTAAGAAATCAGACTGAGTGACGGGGGAGGGAGAGACAGCGCAGAAGCAGTGAGGAGTTGCCGAGTCAGTGGCAATGCCTCCCCCCATATTCCCCTATAGTGGGGCTGGTGGTAGCATTCTGAGACATGGCTGGTTCAGCAAAAGAAGACAAGTAAAGTGGTACACCCATGACCTCCTCATGTGACTGTGGTGGGGCTGGTGGTAGGCAGTAGCATTTAGGATGCTGCTGCTTCAGTGAAAGAAGGCAAGTGAGTTGCTGCAGCCCTGACCCCCAGGGCATGACCAGGGAGCCAGCACACACAATCTACACATGCCTCTGGAATCTGAGATAAAACAGCTCTCTTGGCACAAGATAATTTTTCTGTCTAATTTACCACATGGATCTAATAGCTCCTCCTTTTAAGAGAGCTCTCTGATCCCTCCTCCCTCTGCCCCAGCCAGCTTCATTAACAGTGATTTCCCTGGGCCTCAGATAGGTCCTGCTGCACTCCCTGAGCTATTCTCCTGGCCTTGGAGAAGGAACAAATTAACAAATGGGGGGAAAATACTCCAACTCCTCTTATCTGGAAACTCAGAGCAGGAGAACATCCAGTCCAGGCACAAGTGGTCCACAGGCCTTATCTTCACCCCTGCATAGATCCAGGTGGCCCTGTTACAGGAGATAGAAGCTGGCTGTTATATTGCAAGGGCAAATCTGTTCGAGGTCTGACTGTAACTGTTTCAGCTGTGTGGTGGAGAGGCAGGTTTTTGACATTTGATACCACTCTGCCTATTAAACACGGCCCTCACCTACTCACAAAAGAGGCCTGAGGACTGGAGGCTCCACCCATACCACCTAGCCACCTGCGGCAGGGCTACAAGGATAAGTGGTGCCTACCAGTCCTTACAGTTAAAAGAACTGGATGCCTACAGTACAGCTGCAGAGCCCACCCTCCAGAGTGCTCTAAAGAACAGGGACATGCCTTCCTCACAGACATTCGGAGGAAGATTGTCAGCCCCCTGCCTTCCTCAGAGTGTAACCCCCTGCTGCTACCAGAAACCTGTGCATACACCAATCAACATCACTCCTCTAAGACTGTAGGTGAGAGCCTGCACTACACACTAGATGACTGACTACCGGAACACCAGAGCTGAATTGATACATGAATACTGAATGGACGCCTATGCTCATGCACCTGGTAACAGCTCTAGCCATCTCGTAACAGGACATTAGTGCTTAAAAGGCTACAATAATCAAGTTAGCTCACTCTACTACCCTATTTGGGTATATCAAAACAAAGCAAAGCAAGAAGCTAGGACATAGTGAGCAAACAAAAAAAAAACTAATACGATAACTTATAGATGGCTCAGACAACAGTTGAAATCAAATCACATAAAGAACCAGACGAAAATTGCTTCAAAAAACACCCAAAACAAAGAATCAAGTACTCTTCTGGAGGAAAATGTATTCCTGGAATTACTAGACATATAGAACACAAAAGACATCAGGACATCAGGAAAAAGATCAGGCAATAAGCAGAACAAGCAAGGAGCACACAGATAAAGCAGTACGGGAAATTAAGAAGATTATTCAAGAACATAATGAAAAATTTAATAGGCTGCAAGAATCCATACAGAGACAGCAGTCAGAAATTCAGAAGATTAACAATAAAATTCCAGAATTAGACAACTCAGTAGAAAGTCGGTGGAGCAGAACTGAGGACATGGAAGTCAGAATTAGTGAGGCTGAAGATAAAACACTTGTTGCTCTTGTTAGGTGCCGTAGAGTTGGTTCCGACTCATAGCAACCCTATGCACAACAGAATGAAACACTGTTGGGTCCTGCACCATCCCTAGAATCATCCCTATGTTGAGCTCTTTGTTGCAGCCACTGTATCAGTCCACCTCATTGAGGATCTTCCTCTTTTCTGCTGACCATGTACTTTGCCAAGCATGATGTCCTTCTCCAGGGACTGATCCCTCCTGACAACATGTCCAAAGTATGTAAGATGCAGGCTCGCCATCCTTTCTTCTAAGAAGCATTTTGGTTGTATATCTTCCAAGACAGATTTGTTCATTCTTTTGGCAGTCCATGGTATACTCAATATTCATCACCAACAACACAATTCAAAGGCGTCAATTCTTCTTCGGTCTTCCTTATTCATAGTCCAGCTTTCTCATGCATAGGAGGCGATTGAAAATACTGTGGCTTGGGTCAAGAGCACCTTAGTCTTTAAGGTGACATCTTTGCTTTTCAACACTTTAAAAAGTTCCTTTGCAGCAGATTTACCCAATGCCATGCGTCTTTTGATCTCTTGACTGCTGCTTCCATGGGTGTTGATTGTGGATCCAAGTAAAATGAAATCCTTGACAACTTCAATATTTTTCTACATTTATCATGATGTTGCTCATTGGTCCACTTCTGAGGATTTTTGTTTTCTTTATGTTGAGGTGCAATCCACACTGAAGGCTGTGGTCTTTGATCGTCCTTAGTAAGTGCTCCAAGTCCTTTTCACTTTCAGCAAGCAAGGTTGTGTCGTCTCCATAATGCAGGTTGTTAATGAGCCTTCCTCCAATCCTGATGCCCCATTCTTATTCATATAGTCCAGCTTCTTGTATTATTTGCTCAGCATACAGATTGAATAGGTATGTTGAAAGTATACAACTCTGATGCACACCCTTCCTAACTTTAAACCAATCAGTATCCCTTTGTTCTGTCCAAACAACTGCCTCTTGATCTATGTAAAGTTTCCTCATGAGGGCAATTAAGTGTTCTGGAATTCCCATTCTTCTCAATGTTATCCATAATTTGTTATGATCTACACAGTCGAATGCCTTTGCATAGTCAATGAAACACAGATAAACATCCTTCTGGTATTCTCTGCTTTCAGCCAGGATCCATCTGGCATTAGCAATGATATCCCTGGTTCCACATCCTCTTCTGAAGCTGGCCTGAATTTCTGGCAGTTCCCTGTCAATACACTGCTGCAGCTGTTTTTGAATGGTCTTCAGCAGAATTTTACTTGCATGTCATATTAATGATATTGTTCTATAAGTTCCACATTCACCTGTATCACCTTTTTTGGGAATAGGAATAAGCATGGATCTCTTCCAGTCAGTTGGCCAGGAAGCTGTCTTCCATAATTTTTGTCATAGACGAGTGAGCACCTCTAGCACTGCATCCATTTGTTGAAACATCTCAATTGATTTATGTCAACTCCTGTAGCCTTGTTTTTCACCAATGCATTCAGAGCAGCTTGGACTACTTCCCTCAGTACCATCGGTTCCTGATCATATGCTACCTCTTGAAATGATAAAACACTTGGCAACAATATATACAAAGGAAAATCAGATAAAAGAATTTTTTTAAAATGAAGAAACCTTAAGAATCATATGGGACTCTATCAAGAAGAATAAACTATGAGTGACTGAAGTACTAGAACTGGGAGAGATAAAAGAAAATACAGATGAAATTGTTGAAGATTTGTTGGCAGAAACTTCCCTGACATCGTGAAAGATGAAGGGATACTATCCAAGATGCTCATCGAGCCCCATACACGGTAGATCCCAAAAGGAAGTCACCTAGACATATTATAATCAAACTTGCTAAAGCCAAAGATAAAAAGAGAATTTTAAGAGTAGCTCGGGATAAATGAAAAGTCACTACAAAGAGGAGTCAATAACAATAAGCTTGTAATACTCCACAGAAACCATGCAGGCAAGAAGGCAATGAGATGACTTTTATAAAGCATTGAAGGAAAAAAAAACTGCCAGCCAAGAATCATATATGCAGCAAAACTGTCTCTCACATATGAAGGCGAAATTAGGATGCCTCCAGACAGATAGAAGTTTAGGGAATTTGCAAAAATCAAACAATAACTGCAAGAAATAATAAAGGGAACCCTCTGGTTAGAAAACCAATAATATCGGTTATCAACTCAAGACTAAAAACAGGACAGAGCAACCAGATACCAACCCAGATAGGGAAATCAAAAAAATTAATGAAGATAAAAAAAATGCTCAAAAGAGGTAATCAGCGATGTCATTATGTAAAAGATGACAACATTATATCAATAAAGAGGGACTAAATAAAGTAGTCATAGATCTCTCATACAGAGAGGAAATGAAGGTGATATAGGAAGATACAAGTTAGGTTTCAACTTAGAAAAATACGGGTAAATATTAAGGTAACCACAAAGGAGACTAACAGTCTTACATATCAAAATAAAATACAAGAAAAACATAAAAACTCAGCAAAAACAAAATCAACAACAATGAAAAGGAGGAACACACATTTTACAAAGAAAAACTACTCAGCACAAAAAAAGTGGAAAAATAAAACTGTCAACAACAAACACAAAAGAGACACCGAAATGGCAGCACTAAACACATGCTTGTCTATAGCCACTCTGAATGTAAATGGACTAAATGCACCAATAAAGAGACAGAGAGCTGCAGAATGGATAAAAAAAAAGTCCATCTATATGCTGCCTACAAGAGACACACCTTAGACTTAAAGACACAAACTAAAACTCAAAGAATGGAAAAAATACATCAAACAACAATGAAAAAACAGCAGGAGAGCTGTACTAATTTCTGACAAAACAGACTTCAAACTTAAATATACCACAAAGGATAAGCAAGAATATTATATAATGATTAAAAGGACAATATATCAGGAGGATATTACCATATTAAATATTTATGCACCCAAGGACACGGCTTCAAGATACATAAAACAAACTTTAACAGCATTGAAAAGTGAGACAGACAGCTCCACAGTAATAAGGGATTTCGACACACCTCTTTTGGTGAAGGACAGAACATCCAGAAAGAAGCTCAGTAAAGACATGGAAGAGCTAAATGCCACACTTAACCAACCTGACCTCACAGACATATACAGAACACTCCACCCAACAGCATCCAAGTATACTTTCTTTTCCAATGTACATGGAACATTCTCCAGAATAGATCACATATTAGGCCCTAAAGCAAACCTTAACAGAATCCAAAATACTGATATATTACAAAGCATCTTCTCTGATCATAAAACTATACGACGAGAAATCAGTAACAGAAAAACCATGGAGAAGAAATCAAACATATGGAAACTGAACAATACTTTGGTCAAAAATGATTGGATTATAGAAGAAATTAAGGGCAGAATTTAAAAATTCATAGAATCCAATGAGAATAAAAACAATTCCTATCAGAACCTTTCGCACAGAGCTAAAGCAGTGCTCAGAGGTCAATTTATATCAACAAATGCACACATACAAAAAGAAGAAAGGGCCAAAATCAAAGAATTATCCCTACAACTTGAACAAATAGAAAGAGAGCAACAAAAGAAGCCCTCAGGCGCCAGAAGAAAGGAAATAGAGAAAAGAAAAACAAATGAAAAAGTTAACAAAACCAAAAGCTGATTCTCTGAAATGATTAACAAAATCAATAGACCACTGGCCAGGATGACAAAGAAAGACAGGAGAGGAAGAAAATAATCCGAATAAGAAATGAGATGGGCTATATCACAACAGACCCAACTGAAATGAAAACACAACAGAATACTATGAAAATTGTAATCAAATAAATTTGAAAACCTAGAGGAAATGGACAAACTTCTAAAAAAAACACTACCTACCTAAGTTAACACAAACAGAGACAGAACAGCTAAATAAACCATAACAAAAGAAGAGATTGAGAAAGTAATTTAAAAATTCCCAACAAAGAAAACCCCTGCCCTGACAGCTTCACTGGAGAATTCTACCAAACTTGCAGAGAAGAGTTAACACCATACTACCAAAGGTATTTCAGAGAACAGAAAAGGATGGGGTACTCCCAAACTCATTCTATGAAGCCAGAATAACCCTGATACCAAAACCAGGTAAAGACACCACAAAAAAAGAAAATTACAGACCAATATACCTCATGAACTTAGACACAAAAATCCTCAACAAAATTCTAGCCAATAGGATTCAACAACATATCAAAAAAATAATTCATGACCGACCGAGTGGGATTCATACCAGGTACTCAGGGATGGTTCAACATTAGAAAAACAATTAATGTACTCCATCACATAAATAAAACAAAAGACAGGAACCACATGACCCTATCAATTGATGCAGAAAAGGCATTTCACACAGTCCAACACCCATTCATGATAAAAACACTAAGCAAAATAGGAACAGAAGGAAAATTCCTTAACATAATAAAGGGCATTTATACAAAGCCAACAGCCAACATCAACCTAAACAGAGAGAGACTGAAAGCATTCCCCTTGAGAATGGGAACCAGACAAGGATGCCCTTTATCACCGCTCTTCTTTTTTTTATTCAACATGGCTCTGGAGGTCCTAGCCAGAGCTATTAGGCTAGATAAAGAAATAAAGGGCATCCAAATTGGCAAAGGAGTAAAGATATCTCTGTTTGCAGATGACATGATCTTATACACAGAAAAACCCAAAGAATCCTCAAGAAAACTACTGAAACTAATAGAAGCATTTAGCAGAGTATCAGGATACAAGATAAACACACATAAATCAGTTGGATTCCTCTACACCAACAAAGAGAAAATCACCAAATCAATGCCGTTTACAATAGCCCCTAAGAAGAGAAAATACTTAGGAATAAATCTAACCAGAGATGTAAAAGACTTATATAAAGAAAACAATAAGACACTACTGCAAGAAACCAAAAGAGACCTACATAAGTGGAAAACATACCTCGCTTGTGGATAGAAAAACTCAACATTGTAAAAATGTCTATTCTACCCAAAGTGATCTATAGATACAATGCAATCCTGATTCAAATACCAGTGATATTTTTTAATGAGATGCAGAAACAAATCACCAACTTCAGATGGAAGAGAAAGACACCTGGACAAGTAAAGCATTACTGAAAAAGAAGAACGAAGTGGGAGGCCTTACTCTATCTGATTTTAGAACATATTGTACTGCCATATTAGTCAAAACAGCCTGGTACTGGTACAACAATAGATACATAGACCAATGGAACAGAATTGAGAATCCAGACATAATCTATCAACAGATGAGCAGCTGATATTTGACAAAGGCCCAAAGTCTGTTAAATGGGGAAAAGACAGTCTCTTCAACAAATAGCGCTGGCAGAGCTGGATATCCACCGATAAAAAAATGAAACAAGACCCATACCTCACATCATGCACAAAAACCAACTCAAAATGGATCAAAGATCTAAATATGAAATTTAAAACAATAAAGATCAGGGAAGAAAAAATAGGGACAATGCTAGGAGCCCTAATACATGGCATAAACAGTATATAAGACTTTACTAACATTGTACAAACACCAGAAGAGAAATTAGATTACTGGGAGCTCCTAAAAGTCAAACGCCTATGTTCATCCAAAGATTTCACTGAAAGAGTAAAAAGATTACTTACAGATTGGGAATAAGTTTTTAGCCATGACATTTCTGATCAATGTCTGATCTGTAAAATCTACGTGATACTGCAAAAATTCAACAATAAAAAGACAAATAACTCAATCAAAAAATGGGCAAAGGATATGAACAGACACTTTACCAAAGAAGACATTCAGGCTACTAACAGATACATGAGGAAATGCTCACCATCATTAGCTATTAGAGAAATGCAAATCAATACTACGAGATTCCATCTCACCCCAACAGGCTTGCATTAATCAAAAAAAACACAAAATAAAAAATGTTGGAGAGGTTGTGGAGAGATTAGAACACTTACACACTGCTGGTGGGAATATAAAATGGTAGAGCTACTTTGGAAATCAATTTGGTGCTTCCTTAAAAAGCTAGAAATAGAACTACCACATGACCCAGCAATTCCAATCCTTGGAATATACCTTAAAGAAATAAGAGCCTTCACAAGAACAGATATATGCACATCCATGTTCATTGCAGCACTGTTCACAATAGCAAAAAGTTGGAAGCAACCAAGGTGCCCATCACCTGATGAATAGATAAATAAATTGTGGTATAGTCACACGATGGAATACTATGCAACGTTTAAGAACAACGATGAATCTGAGAAACATTTCATAACTTGGAGGAATCTGGAAGGCATTATGCTGAGTGAAATTAGTCAATTGCAAAGTACAAATATTGTATAAGACCACTATTATAAGAACTCTAAATAAAGTTTAAACACAGAAGAAATTATTCTTTGATGGTTACAATGCTGGGGAGGGAGGGATGGGATGTTCACTAACTAACTGGGTAGTAGGGAAGAAAATTTTTTTTTTGGTGAAGGGAAGGGCAACACATAACACAGGGATAGTCAATACAACTGGACTAAACCAAAAGCAAAGCAGTTTCCTGAATACAACCAAAAGCTTCGAAGGCCAGAGTAGCAGGGACAGTCATCTGGGGACCATGGTTTCAGGGGACATCTAGGTTAATTGACATAATAAAATCTATTAAGAAAACATTCTGCATCCCACTTTGGAGAGTGGTGTCTGGGGTTTTAAATGCTAGCAAGTGGCCATCTAAGATGCATCAATTGGTCTCAACCCACCTGGAGCAAAGGAGAATGAAGACCCCCAAATACAAAAGGTAATTATCAGCCCAAGAGACAGAAAGGGCCACATAAGCCAGAGACTCCATCAGCCTGAGACCCGAAGAACTAGATGGTGCCTGGCTACCACCCATCACTGCCCTGACAGGGAACACAGCAGAAAATCCCTGATGGAGCAGGAGAACAGTGGGATGTAGATCTTAAATTCTCATAAAAAGACCTGGCTTAATGGTCTGACTGAGACCCAGGGAGCCTGACGGTCATGGTTCCTGGACCCTTTGATAGTCCAAGATTGAAACCATTCCTGAAACTAACTCTACGGACAGGTATTGGCCTGGACTATAAGATAGACAATGATGCTGGTGAGGAGTGAACTTCCTGGCTCAAGTAGACACATGAGACTATGTGCGCAACTCCTGTCTGGTGGCGAGATGAGAAGGAAGGGGGGGACAGGAGTTGGCTGAATGGACAGGAGGAATACAGGGTAGAGAGGAGGAATGTGCTGTCTCATTATGGGTACAGCAGCTGGGGATGCATGGCAGGGTGTGTATGGCTTTTTGTATGAGAAGCTGACTTGATTTGTAAACTTTCACCTAAAGCACAATAAACAAATTAAAAAAAAAAAGAATTTCAATTATATTTTGTACGTAACCTCCTGTCACTTACAATGCTGTCCTTTTTAACGACTATTTGCATTCTGGGCTATAAGTTCCTTGAGGGTGAGTCCATGTCTGATTTATATTTGTATCCCCCAGAAACTTATAGTATGTGTTCAATAAATGTTTATATTAGTTCAATAGACAACCAACATCGACAAATAGACCTTGGTGTTCTCATGACCATGTGTTTTCTTACCACAGGTCAAATACTGTGACTACATTCAAACTGAACAGAAGCAGAACGCAGGCATATTGGAGTTCTAGAGGCATACGTGTAGCTAAACGGAAAAAAAGACGACTCTAAAATATGATTTCTGAAAAGAAAACCCTGTTATTGCTTTGGAAACAAGTTTCACAGGCAGCCCCCCAGATCACAGTTGGCCACATAGCTTTCAGAGCAATATGTTTGAGATTAGCCTATAGTTCAGAGCACACAGGAATTGGGGGATATCCTAGGGTCACAGGCAACTCATCAAACTGCCATGAGCAACAAGTAGAAAAGCAAAAGTAACAAATCGTATTTAAATAGGTAGAAACCTGAAAGTGGCATAGCTGTCTAAGAACAAAATAACAAAGGCAATGTGGTATAGGGAAAGATAATGGATTTCTAAATCCACTCCGTCACAATCAGTGGAAATTTGAGTTAATTAACTTCTCTGATCTTCAGTTTTCTGAGAAATGGAGATAAGAAAATAGGACCTCATTCATGTGTGAGCATGGCAAAATAGCTTCCATTAGCAAAATGTCCCACTGAAAGCAATTATAAAAGCTACACAAAACACATAAATTTACTCTTTGAAGGCATAAAAGAGAAACCAACATAGGAATGACATGAAGAGCTATGATTCTTGAGAGAAGGAAAGTATACGAAATGAGCTCCACATTTAACCTCGCGTATTTGCTGAGGTCTTTGTCTAAGTCATGGTATGGAAAAATAGAACCCAAGCATATGGCAGTAGTCTTATTGGGATGACTACAGAGCGGATGGAGGTTAAGTTTACAAAAGAGTTGGAACTTGAGAGCCAGTATGAAAGAGATAAATACATGTATCCAAATTTCCTCAGTTCTTTAGCCAACTTCTAAATTGCGTCTCTACAGGACAAGACTCCAAGGAACTCAGCATTAAACAGAAGCTTGTAGACTAAAAGTTGAGCAGAAATTTAAGCACCCCTGCCATAGTGGGTAGAAAGGCTGGTATTAAAGTACTGTTAAGGTCAAGGGTATTAATGGCTTTTTAGATGAAACTGGAGAAAGAAATGCGACGTATGAGTAATGATCACATCCTAAGAATAAAGACCACATCACAGTAGTAAGGGCAAAACTAACATAGATCAGCCCTAATAAAGTCTAAAACACAGCCACAACAGATTAGGGTTATCAAGGTACCCTCTCTGCCTGACAGAAGAAAATTCAACCACATTTAGAGGATAACATCGAAGACCAATGATTGAAACCGAAGAACAAATAAAAACACAAAATAGAAGCAAGCCTGTGGGTGATTAAGTAATTACAGTTTTCAGATGCTGTTATTGTTTTTAGGTGCCGTTGTTTCCAATTCACAGTGACACCACACGCAACAGAACAAAATACTGACTGGTCCTGGGCCATCCTCAAAATTGTTGCTATGTTTGAGCCCATTGTTGCAGCCACTGTTACAATCCATCTTGTTGAGGGTCTTCCTCTTTTTAGCTGACCTTCTATTTTACCAAGCATGACGTCCTTCTCCTGGGATTGGTCCCTCCTGAAAACATGCCAAAAGTAAGTGAGACGAAGTCTTGCCATTCTCACTTCTAAGGAGCATTCTTGCTGTGCTTCTTCCAAGACAGATTTGTTCCTTCTTCTGGCAGACTATGGTATATTTAGTATTATTTGCAAACACCATAATTCAAATGAATCAAATCTTTGCTCTTCCTTATTTACTGTCCACATGCATATGAGGTGACTGGAAAAATTCACATGCGTATGAGGTGATGGGAAAAATCATGGCTTGGGTCCAGCACACCTTAGTCCTCAAAGTCACATCTTTGCCTTTTAACACTTTAAAGGGGACTTTTGCAGCAGATTTGCCCAATGCAATACATTGTTTGATTTCTTGACTGCTGCTTCCATGAGCACTGACTGTAGATACAAGTAAAATAAAATCTTTGACAACTTCAATCTTTTCTCCATTTATCACGATGTTGCTTACTGGTCAGGTTGTAAGGATTTCTGTTCCCTTTATGTTTAAGTGTAATTTATGTTGAAGGCTGTAGTCTTAGATCTTCATCAGCGTTTAAGTCCTCTTCACTTTCGGCAATGTTGTGTCATCTGCATATCTCAGGTTATTAATAAGTCTTCCTCCAATCCTGATGCTGTGTTCTCCTTCCTACAGTTCAGCTTCTTGGGTTAGTTGCTCAGCATACAGATTGATTAAGTATAGTGAAAGGATATAACCATGATGCACACATTTTCTGATTTTAAACCACACAGAATCCCCTTGCTCTGTTCAAATAACTGACTCTTGGTCTATGTACAAGTTTCACATGAACACAATTAAGTGTTCCCATTCTTAAGGTTATCTGTAACTTGTTATGACCCACGCAGTCGAATGCCTTTGCATAGTCAATCAAACACAGATAAAAATCTTGCTAGTATTCTCTATTTTCAGCCCAAATCCATCTAACATCAGCAATGATATCTCTTGTCCCATGTCCTCTTCTGAATTCAGCTTGAATTTCTGGCAGTTTTGTCTATATACATTCAAAAATGGTTGCAATTTTCAGATAGGACTTTAAAATAAGTAAAAGTAATATGTTAATAAGAAAAGTTTGAAAACTTCACCAGAAACATGGAATGTATAAAAAAGTTCAGATGGAAATTCTAAAACTGAAAAATACTATAACTACTCAAGAATTTACTATATAACTTTTGCTCCCCAAGACAGAAACATGAACATAAAAAATATATATAAAAAAAAATTTGCTCCCCAAGATAGCAACATGAACATAGATATATCTAAATTCTCCTGTAACAACTATAAAACCAAACCAAACCCAGTGCCGTCGAGTCGATTCTGACTCATAGCGACCCTACAGGACAGAGTAGAACTGCCCCATAGGGTTTCCAAGGAGCACCTGGTGGATTTGAACTGCCGACCCTTTGGTTAGCAGCGGTAGCACTTAACCACTACGCCACCAGGGTTTCCATAAAAACTATAAGGAAAAAAAAAGAACAGTAAAATAGCTCTAGCAAGGAGATAGATATATGAATGTAGATCTCTAAAACCAACCCAAAACTTAACTCTTTAACAGGTAATGTCACATATAAGTTCCAGCTACTTTTTCTGCCCCTAGAGGAGTATTAGAAGGCATTTGAGACACTTTAGTACTTTCTGGCATGTTGGTGGATAATGGTTTATAGAAATGCATATAATATACATATACACACATACATAATATACATACACACACACATATATATGTATATATATGTACAGGTTGTTGTTGTTAGGTGCCACGTAGCCATTTCTGACTCATAGTAACCCTATGTACAACAGAAAGTAACACTATCCAGTCCTGTGCCATCTTCACAATCATTGCTATTTTTCAGCCCATTGTTGCAGCCACCGTGCGAATCCATCTCTTTGAGGGTCTTCTTCTTTTTGGCTGGCCCTTTACCTTAACAAGTATGATATCCTTCTCCAGGTACTGGTCTTTCCTGATAACATATTCAAAGTATGTGAGACGAAGTCTCATCATCTTCGCTTCCAAGGAGCACTCTGGCTATTTTTCTTTTAAGACAGATATGTTCATTCCTCTGGCAGTACATGGTATATTCAGTATTCTTCATCAGCACCATGATTCAAAGGCATCAACTCTACTTCAGTCTTCCTTATTCACTGTCCAGCTTTCCCATGCGTATGAGACCTTTGAAAATATCATGGCTTGGGTCAGGCGCACCTTAATCATCGAAGTGACATCTTCCTTTTTTCAACACTTTTTTTTTGTTTGCATTTGCCCAGTGCAATATGTCATTTGATTTCTTGACTGCTGCTTCCATAGATCCCTGGTGATGTAGTGGTTACGAGCTACAGCTGCTAACCAAATGGTCGGCAGTTCGAATCCACCAGGCACTCCTTGGAAACCCTATGGGGCAGTTCTACTCTGTCCTATAGGGTCGCTGAGTCAGAATCGACTCGACAGCAATGAGCTTCCATGTGCATTGATTGTGAGTCCAAGTAAAATGAAATCCTTGACCACTTCAATATTTCTTGTTTATCATTATGTTTCTTACTGGTACAGTAGTGAGGATTTTTGTTTTATTTTAGTAGAAGTGTGATCCATACTGAAGGCTGTAATCTTTGATCTTAATCCATAAGTGCTTCAAGTCCTCTTCCCTTTCAGCAAGCAAGGTTGTGTCATCTGCATATTCCAGGTTGCTAATGAGTCTTCCTCCAATCCTGATGCCATGTTGCTTTCATACAGTCCAGCTTCTCCGATTAGTTGCTCAGCATACAGATTGAATAAGTATGTTGAAAGGATTCAACCTTGAAGCACACTTTCCCTGATTTTAAACCACATAGTATCCTTGTTCTCGTTCTGTTAGAACAGCCTCTTGGTCTATGTACAGGTTCTACATGAAAACGATTAAGTGTACTGGAATCCCATTCTTCACAATATTATCCATAGTTTGTTATGATCCACACAGTCAAATGCCTTTGCATAGACAGTAAAACACAAGTAAATATCTTTCTGGTATTCTCTGTTTTCAGCCAGGATCCATCTGACGTCAGCAATGATATCCCTTATTCCACATCTTCAACTGAATCCAGCTTGAATTTCTGGCAGTTCTCTGTCAATGTACTTCTGCAAATGTTATTGAATGATCTTCAGCCAAAATTTATTTGTGTGTGATATTAATGATATTTTCAATAATTTCTGCATTCTGTTGGATCACCATTCTTTGGAATCAGCACAAATATTGATCTCTTCCAGCTGTCTTCCAAATTTCTTGACGTAGACGAGTGAACACCTCAAGTAGTGCTACACCTGTTCATTCAAACATCTCAGTTTGTGTTTCATCAATTCCTGGAGCCTTGCTTTTCGCCAATGCCTTTAGTGCAGCTTAGACATCATCCTTCAATACCATCAGTTCTTGATCATATGCTACTTCCTGAAATGATTGATCATTGACCAATTCTTTTTGGTACAGTGACTCTGTGTATACCTTCTGTCTTAGTTATCTAGTGCTGCTATAACAGAAATACCACAAGTGGATGGCTTTAACAAAGAGTTTATTCTTTCACAGTCCAGTAGACTAGAAGTCCGAATTCAGGGTATCAGCTCCAGGAGAAGGCTTTCTCTGTCAACTCTGGAGGAAGGTCCTTGTCATCAATCTTCCCTTGGACTAGGAGCTTCTCCATGCAGGAACCCCAGGTCCAAAGGATGCACTCTGCTCCCAGCACTACTTTCTTGGTGGTATGAGATTCCCACTCTCTCTTTATTCTCCTTCCTTTTTATCTCTTGAAAGATAAAACGTGGTGCAGGCCACACCACAGGGAAACTCCTTTTATATTGGATTGGCAATGTGACCTGAGTAAGGGTGTTACAATCCCACCCTAATCCTCTTTAACATAAAATTGAAATCACAAAATGGAGAACAATCACACAATACTGGGAATCATGGCCTAACCAAGTAAACATATTTTTTGGGTACACAGTTCAATCCATGACACCTTTCAAAACAAACCCCAAAGCACCCCAAACCAAAGGAAAGCCAAATCAAACATGTGGGCCCAGCATAGCCAAACTTTCATAAATCAAAGGCAGAGAGAAAATCTGATATTCAGTAATAATTAACGAAGCCCGAGATAACGGAATAACATAATGAAATACACACACCAGTAAAGCACCTTTTAACTCCGTGAAACTATCTTATAAAAATGAAAATGAAATAAAGATATTTTTAGGCAAAAAAACAGAGAATTTACCATCAAGAGACCTGAACTACAAGAAATAGTAAAGTGAGTTATTTCAGCTGAAGAAAAATGATCTCAGACTAAAAAATAGAACTACAAGAAGATATGAAGAGTACGAGAAAATACAAATATGTCTATGTCTTGCGGGGTTTAAAACATACGCAGCAATAAAATATGTCATAATAAAGGCACAAAAGTGTGAGAATGTGTTATGGAATGAATTGTGTTCCTAAAAATTATGTGTTGTAAATCCTAACTCCTAGACCTGTGGCTATAATCTCATTTAAAAATAGGTTATCTTTCATTATGTTAAGAGGCCATATCAGTGTGTTTAAGCCAACCACCTTTGAAATATAAAAAGATCAGATTAAGCATAGAGAAGCAAACAGAGACTGAGGAAAATAAATGCCCCACCACATGAAAATCACCCCCAAACCAAGGAACAAGGAACTTCCTCCAGAGCCTACAGAGAGAGAAAGCCTTCCTCTAGAGCCAGCACCCTGAATTCAGACTTCTAGCCTCCTAAACTGTGAGACATAAATTTCTCTTTGTTAAAGCCATTCACTTGTGGTATTTCAGTTATCGCCCAAACCCAAAAACCCGTTGTCATCAAGTCAATTCTGACTCATAGCGACTCTATCACACAGAGTAGAACTGCCCCATAGGGTTTCCAAGGAGCGCCTGGTGGATTCAAACCAACATTTTGGTTAGCAGCCATAGCTCTTAACTACTACACCACCAGGGTTTCCTCAGTTATAGCAGTACTGGATAGCTAAGGCAGGATGTGGTACCAGAGAGTGGGCTGCTGCTCTAACAAATATCTGAAAGGCAGAAGTGGTTTTGGATTTGGGCAATAATGGGTAGAGGCTGAAAGAGTTTTAAGGTGCCTAATAGTAAAAACCCTGGTGGTGTAGTGGTTAAGAGCTACAGCTGCTAACCAAAGGATCTACAGTTTGAATCCACCAGGAGCTCCTTGAAAACTCTATGGGGGGCAGTTCTACTCTGTCCTATAGGGTCACTATGAGTTGAAATCGACTCAATGGCAATGGGTGGTGTGGTGCAATAGTAAAAAGGAGCCCTGGTGGTGAAGTTGTTAAGAGCTCAGGCTGCTAACCAAAAGGTTGGCAGCTCGAATTCACCAGGCACTCCTTGGAAACCCTATGGGGCAGTTCTACTCTGTCCTATAGGGTCTCTATGACCCAGAATTGACTCGATGGCACACAACAACAAACAGTAAAAAACTAAATTGCCTTGAAGAAACTATTGGTAGGGTTGTGGAAATCAAAGGCAATTCTGGTGAGGGTGCAGAAGGAATGAAGCAAGCCATAGAGAAATGTCTATTGTCTTAGAGAATACATATGGCGCCGTCGACAGAATGTTGCTAGACGTGTAGATGTTAAACGTGCTCCTGGCAAGGCTCAAAACGGAAGTGATGAACATGTGATTGGACAACGGAAGAAAGGTGATGCTTTCATGCAGTGGCAAAGAACTTGTCTGAATTATGTTCAATGTTTGGTGAAAGGCACAATTTGTAAGTGATAAACTTGGATATTTGGCTGAGATGATTAAGCAAGATTTTAAAGGGGCCATGTAGCTTCTCTTTGCTGTTTAAAGCAAAATATGAGAAGAAAGAGATGGACTTAAAAATGAACTGTGCAAATGAGAACAAAACTTAAAGATTTGGAAAATTCTGTTGTACAAACTGAGGACACATGCTCTAGAATTTTCACGAAGGGTATGGCTACATAAACTTTTGTTAAAAAGTTTAAAACTGTGACTGATGGATCAAACCAACTGTCACAGGGACAAAGATAGGACAAAAGGAAGGAAAGCTGTCTGCCTCTTGGAATTCAACAGGCAGGGAAGAGGCCAAAGGAGTTACATCTGTTGTCTTCCAAGAAAAGAAAAGGACCATCGCTGGAGCAGTTCAGAGATCAGCATAACTATTGGAAGGAGCAGGAAAAGCAGGGCTGCCTCCATTTCAAAGGGTGGAGCAGAGATTTCCTAGGTTTCAAAGGGTGGAGGCACAGCCTCCTAGATTTCAAAGAATTAGTTCTTCACCAACTCGGTTCTGGAGTGTGCTACTGGTATCCAGATTGAGCAAGAGAATGGGGCTGCTACCCAAAGTTGAGGGGATGGGGCTGCCATGCCAAAGGGTCAGAAGAATAGGGCTAGCCAGGGCTGAGGGGGTGGGGTCACCATTCAGATGGTCTAGGAGAATGGGTCCTCCAAAAGCCCAGGGAGCAAAGTTGCTGTCCCACTGAACCTGAAAGGCAGGGCTGAAGCCTAGGGCCAGGGGTTCTCTACCCAGAATCCAGAGAACATGGCCAACACCTAGAGTCTGGGGTTCAAGGTCATTGCCCAGATGATCTCAGAGAACAGTGGATTATTCTCAAATGTTGAGAGCCAATGTAATTTTTTATGCTGGGGTTAGGACTTGCTTGGTGCCTGCTATCCATTCATTTCCCTTCAATTTCTCCCATTTGTAATGGAAATTTCTAATTATCTACTTTGTGCCTATCCCACCATTGTACTTTGGAAACAGATAACTTGTATTCTAGATTTCACAGGTTCACTGATGAAGAATTTTGCCCCAGGATGAAATACGCCTAAAGTCTCACCCATATTTGCTTTAGATAATTCAGAAGATAAAATTTTGGACTTGGGGTTGCTTTAAGACTTTAGGGAATATGTGATGGGCTGAATGTGTTTTGTGTGTGGGAAGACATGAATTTCAGGGGAGGCAAAGTGTGGAATATTATGGATTGAATTTTCCCCCCCCCAAAAATGTGTTGCAAATCCTGACCTCTGTACCTGTGGCTATAATCCCATTTGGGAATGGGTTTTCTTTATTATGTTAAGAGGCCATATCAGTGTAGGGTGTGCTTTAAGCCAGTCACATTTCAGATATAAAAACAGCAGATTATGCATACAGAAGCAAGCAGAGACGGGGGAAGATAGATGTCACAGCATGTGAAGACAACCAGGAAAATAATGAAAGAAAGCCTTCACCTAGAGCTGGCACTCTGAATTCAGCATCTAGTTTCCTAAACAATGAGGAAAATAAATTTCTGTTTGTTAAAGCCACCTACTTGCATTTCTGCTATAGCAGCACTAGATAACTAAGACAAGAGGTAAATGCAGTTAAATTGTTATAAGGGTTTCTCATTGTTTTGGAAATGGTAAAAATACTAATGTAAGGTAAATATCAATAAATTTAGAATACATATCACAATCTATATGCTAATCACTAAAAGTATAATAGAATCTACTAATTAAAAGCTAAATGATGACAAAAATGAATAACAAAAATACTTGATTAATCCAAGTGAATCAAGAAAGGAGAAATAAAGAACGAAAAGGAAAAATAGAAAACAAATACAAAGACTGGAGACAAACTCAACCATACCATAAATGCATTAATTTCAAGTATATCAAACGCATTAATTCAAAGACAAAAATCATAGACTGTATAAGCAATTAAAAATAATAAAACAATTTTAAAATATTTACAAGGGACTCATTTTATAACAACACAGAAAAGTTGAAAGTAAAAAGGTGGAAAAAAATATATAAATATACATGCAAAAAATACCTGGAAGAAACCCAGTGTATTTATACTAACATTAGACAAGATTTCAAGGCAAGAGGAACCATTCAGTCAAATTTCCACAAATCTAGCAGCCTAAAACAACATATATTTATTATCCCATAGTGTCTGTGGCTAAGCAGTACAGGTAGCGTTAGGCAGACCCTCTGCCCAAGGTCTCTCACTAGGCTAAAACCAAGGTGTTGGCTGTGGTTACAATCCCATTTGAGGCTCAGCATCCTCTTCCATGTTCACTGCTTATTGGAAGAATTCATTCTCTCAAAGATGTAAAACCAAAATCCTCATTTATTTTCTTGCTGGCTGTAAGCCAGGAACTACTCTCAGTTCCTAGAAGCTTTCTTCAGGTCTATGCCACTTGTCCTCCTACATCAGCAGTTCAGACATTGTTGTTTGCTTCTTCAAAGCCAGAAGGAGCAATCTCTCTCACTTTGAACCTCTTTCACCTCTCTGAAAGGCTCTCTTGATTAGGTCAGGTGTATTCAGAGTAATCTCCTTTTTGATTAACAAAAATATTCGCTAATTAAAAAAAAATCCAACTCATACCAACCCTATAGGACACAGTACAAATGCCCCATAGGGTTTCCAAGGCTGTAAATCTTTATGGAAGACAAATGTTTATCTTTCTTCTGCTGGCAGTGGAGCTCTTTAAACGCTGTGCGACCAGGGCTCCTTCCACTGATTAGGGGCTTTAATCACATCTATGAAATCCCTTCTGCTGTATGTTGCTGTTAGGTGCCATCTAGACAGTTCCTACTCATAGCTACTCTATGTACAACACAAGGAAACACTGCCCAGTCCTGCATTGTTATGCTTGAGTCCGTTATTGCAGCCACTGTGTCAATCTGTCTCGTTGAGGGTCTTTTTTTTCACTCACCATCTATTCTACCAAGCATGATGTCCTTCTCCCAGGACTGATCCATCCTAATAAAATGTCCAAAGTATGTGAGATGAAATTTTATCATCCTCTCTTGTAAGGAGCATTCTGACTGTTCTTATCCCAAAACAGATTTGTTCGCTCTTTAGGCAGTCCATGGTATATTCAACATTCTTCACCAACACCACAACTCAAAGGTGTCAATTCTTTTTCAGTCTTCCTTATTTATTGTCCAGCTTTCCCATGCATATGAGTCAATTGAAAACACCATGGTTTAAGTTAAGCACACATTAGTTCTTAAAGCAACATCTTTGTTTAACACTTTAAAGAAGTCTCTTGCAGCAGATTTGTACAATGCAATGCATCTTTTGATTTCTTCTCTGCTGCTCCCATGGACTTTGATTGTGGATCTAAGTAAAATGAAATTCTTGACAGCTTCAGTATTTCCTCCGTTTATCATGATGCTGCTTATTTGTCCAGTTGTGAGGATTTTGTTTCCTTTATATTGGGGTGCAATCCATACTTAAGGCTGTAGTCTTTGATCTTCATTAATAAGTGCTTCCACTCCTCATCGCTTTCAGCAAGCAAGTTTGTGTCATCTGCGTATCACTGGTTTTTAATGAGTCTTCCTCCAATCCTGATGCTGCATTCTTCTTTATATATTATACCTTCTCAAATTATTTGCTGAACTTACAGATTTAATGAGTACAGCAAAAGGACACAACCTTGTTACTCGTCTTTCCAGATTGTAGATCATAAAGTATTGCCTTGTTCTGTATGAATTATTGTTTCTATGTACATGTTCCTCATGAGTACTATTAAGTGTTCTTGAATTCCAATTCTTCGAAATATTATCCATAACTTGTTATGATACGCACAGTTGAATGCCTTTGCATAATTAATAAAACACAGGTAAACATCTTCCTGATATTCTCTGTTTTCAGCCATGATCCATCTGACATTACCAATGATATCCGTCATCCCACCTCCTCTTCTGAATCTGGCTTGAATTTCTAGTAGTTCTCCGTCAATGTACTGCTGCAAACACTTTTGAATTATCTTTGGCAAGATTTTACTTCTTTTTTTTTAATAATTTTTATTGTGCATTAAGTGAAAGTTTACAAATTAAGTCAGTCTCTCACTCAAAAACCCATATACACCTTGCTACACACTCCCAATTACTCTCTCCCTAATGAGACTGCCCGCTCTCACCCTCACTCTCTCTTTTCGTGTCCATTTCGCCAGCTTCTAACCCCCTCCACTCTCTCATCTCCCCTCCAGACAGGAGACGCCAACATAGTCTCAAGTGTCCACCTGATCCAAGAAGCTCACTCCTCGCTAGCATCCCTCTCCAACCCATTGTCCAGTCCAATCCATGTCTGAAGAGTTGGCTTCAGGAATGTTTCCTGTCCTGGGGCAACAGAAGGTATGGGGGCCATGACCACCGGGGTCCTTCCAGTCTCAGTCAGACCATTAAGTCTGGTCTTATGAGAATTTGAGGTCTGCATCCCACTGCTGTCCTGCTCCCTCAGGGGTTTTCGGTTGTGTTCCCTGTCAGGGCAGTCATTGGTTGTAGCCAGGCACCATCTAGTTCTTCTGGTCTCAGGATGATGTAGACTCTGGTTCATGTGGCCCTTTCTATCTCTTGGCCTCGTAGTTACCTCGTGTCCTTGGTGTTCTTCGTTCTCCTCTAATCCAGGTGGGTTGAGCCCAGTTGATGAATCTTAGATGGCTGCTTGCAAGCATTTAAGACCCCAGATGCCATTCTTCAAAGTTGGATGCAGAATGTTTTCTTAATAGATTTTATTATGCCAATTGACTTAGATGCCCCCTGAAATCATGGTCCCCAAACTCCTGCCCCTGCTATACTGGCCTTCGAAGCATTCAGTTTATTCAGGCAACTTCTTTGCTTTTGGTTTAGTCCAGTTGTGCTGACCTCCCCTGTATTGTGTGTTGTCTTTCCCTTCACCTAAAGTAGTTCTTACTAACAACTAATTAGTGAATACCCCTCTCCCGCCCTCCCACCTTCCCCCTCTAGTAACGACAAAAGAATGTGTTCTTCTCAGTTTATACTATTTCTCAAGATCTTTTAATAGTGGTCTTATACAATATTTGTCCTTTTGCATCTGACTAATTTCACTCAGCATAATGCCTTCCAGGTTCCTTCATGTTATGAAATGTTTCATAGATTCCTCTCTGTTCTTCATCGATGCATAATATTCCATTGTGCGAATATACCATAATTTATTTATCCATTTTTCCCTTGATGGGCACCTTGGTTGCTTTCATCTTTTTGCTATTGTAAACAGTGCTGCAATAAACATGGGTGTGCATATATCTGTTCATGTAAAGGCTCTTATTTCTCTAGGTTATATTCTGAGGAGTGGGATTGCTCGACCGTATGGTAGTTCTATTTCTAGCTTTTTAATGAAGCACCAAATAGATTTCCAAAGTGGTTGTACCATTTGGCATTCCCACCAGCAGTGTATAAGTGTTTCAATCTCTCCACAGCCTCTCCAGTATTTATTATTTTGTGTTTTTTCGATGAATGCCAGG
The DNA here is from genome assembly GCF_030014295.1 of Loxodonta africana. Taxonomy (NCBI): domain Eukaryota; kingdom Metazoa; phylum Chordata; class Mammalia; order Proboscidea; family Elephantidae; genus Loxodonta; species Loxodonta africana. Next base: position 91,082,131 of record NC_087369.1, on the reverse strand, counting down.
CTTGTTGGAGTAAGATGAAATCTCATTGTAGTTTTCATCTGCATTTCTCTAATGGCTAATGATCGTGAACATTTCCTCATATATCTGTTAGCTACCTGAATGTCTTCTTCAGTGAAGTGTCTATTCATATCTTTCGCCCATTTTTTACTTGGGTTGTCTTTTTCTAGTTGAGTTTTTGTAGTATCAAGTAGATTTTAGAGATCAGATGCTGATCGGAAATGTCATAGCTAAAAACTTTTTCCCAGTCTGTAGGTAGTGTTTTTACTTTTTTGGTGAAGTCTTTGGATGAGCATAGGTGTTTGATTTTTAGGAGCTCCCAGTTACATAGTTTTTCTTCTGCATTCTTAATAATGTTTTGTATACTGTTTATGCCATTTATTAGGGCTCCTAACGTTGTCCCTATTTTTTCTTCCATGATCTTTATTGTTTTAGATTTTATATTAAGGTCTTTGATTCATCTTGAGCTCGTTTTTGTGCATGGTGTGAGGTATGGGTCTTGTTTCATTTTTTTTCAGATGGATATCCAGTTATGCCAGCACCATTTGTTAAAAACACTGTCTTTTTAACTGTTTTGGGGCCTTTGTCAAATATCAACTGCTCATATGTGGATGGATTTAAGTCTGGATTCTCAATTCTGTTCCATTCCTCTATGTGTCTGCTGTTGTACCAGTACCAGGCTGTTTTGACTACTGTGGTGGTATAATAGGTTCTAAAATCAGGTAAAGTAAGGCCTCCCACTTTGTTTTTCTTTTTCAGTAATGCCTTATTTATCCGGGGCCTCTTCCCCTTCCATATGAAGTTGATGATTTGTTTCTCCATCTCATTAAAGAATGTCCTTGGGATTTCGATCGGAGTTGCATTAAATGTATAGGTCGCTTTTGGTAGAATAGATGTTTTTATAATGTTAAGTCTTCCTATCCTTGAGTAAGGTATGTTTTTCCACATATGTAAATCTGTTTTGGTTTCTTGCAAAAGTGTACTGTAGTTTTCTTTGTATAATTCTTTTACATCTCTGGTAAGATTTATTCCTAAGTATTTTATCTTTTTGGGGGCTACTATAAATGGCATTGATTTGGTGATTTCCTCTTCGATGTTCTTTTTGTTGGTGTAGAGGAATCCAACTGATTTTTGTATTTTTATCTTGTCCCCAATACTCTGCAGAACTCTTCTATTAGTTTCAGTAATTTTCTTGAGGATTCCTTAGGGTTTTCTGTGTATAAGACCATGTCATCTGCAAATAGATATAGTTTTACTTCTTCCTTTCCAATCTGGATGCCCTTTTTTTGTTTATCTAGTCTAATTGCTTTGGCTAGGACTTGCAGCACAATGTTAAATAAGAGTGGTGATAAAGGGCATCCTTGTCTGGTTGCCAATTTCAATGGGAATGCTTTCAGGCTCTCTCCATTTAAAGTGATGTTGGCTGTTGGCCTTGTATAAATGCCCTTTATTATGATGAGGAATTTTTCTTCTCTTCCTATTTTGATGAGAGTTTTTACCATGAATGGGTGTTGAACTTTGTCAAATGCCTTTTCTGCATCAATTGAAAAAATCATGCGATTCTCATCTTTTGTTTTATTTATGTGGTGGATTACATTAATTGTTTTTCTAATGTTGAACCATCCTGCATACCTGGTATGAATCCCACTTGGTCATGGTGAATTATTTTTTTGATATGTTGTTGAATTCTATTAGTTAGAATTTTGTTGAGGATTTTTGCATCTACATTCATAAGGGATATAAGCCTATAATTTTCTTTTTTTGTGGTGTGTTTACCTGGTTTTGGTATCAGGGATATGGTGGTTTCATAGAATGAGTTTGGTGGTGTTCCGTCCTTTTCTATGCTCTGAAATACCGCTAATAGTAGTGGTGTTAACTCTTCTCTGAAAGTTTGGTAGAATTCTGCAGTGAAGCCATCTGGACCAGGGCTTTTTTTATTGGGAGTTTTTTGATTATCTTTTCAATCTCTTCTTTTGTTATAGGTCTATTTAGTTGTTCTACCTCTGTTTGTGTTAGTTTAAGTAGGTACTGTGTTTTGAGGGATTCATCCATTTCTTCTAGGTTTTCAAATTTGTTAGAGTACAATTTTTCATAGTAATCTGATATGATTCTTTTAATTTCAGTTGGGTCTGCTGTAGTATCGCCCATCTCATTTCTTATTTCGGTTATTTGCTGTTTTTCTTTTGTCAGTTTAGGCAGTGGTTTATCAATTTTATTGATTTTTTCAAAAAACCAGCTTTTGGTCTTGTTAATTCTTTCAATTCTCTTTCTGTTTTCTATTTCATTTTGTTCAACTCTAATTTTTATTGTGTTATCTTCTGGTGCCTGTTGATTTCTTTTGTTGCCCTCTTTCCGTTTTTTCAAATTGTAGGGATAATTCTTTGATTTTGGCCCTTTCTTCTTTTGGGATGTGTGCATTTATTGATATAAGTTGGCCTCTGAGCACCGCTTTTGCTGTGTCCCAAAGGTTCTGATAGGAAGTGTTTTCATTCTCATTGGATTCTCTGAATTTCTTTATTCCATCCTTAATGTCTTCTATAATCCAGTCTTTTTTGAGCAAGCTATTGTTCAGTTACCAAGTGTTTGATTTCTTTTCCCTGCTTTTCCTGTTATTGATTTCCACTTTTATGGCCTTACAGTCAGAGAAGATGCTTTGTAATATTTCAATGTTTTGGATTCTGCTAAGGCTTGCTTTATGCCCTAATATGTGGTCTATTCTAGAGAATGTTCCATGTGCACCAGAAAAGAAAGTAGACTTGGTTTCTATTGGGTGGAGTGTTCTGTGTATGTCTATGAGGTCAAGTTGGTTGATTGTGGCATTTAGATCTTCTGTGTCTTTATTGAGCTTCTTTCTGGATGTCCTGTCCTTCACCGAAAGTGGTGTGTTGAAGTCTCCTACTATTATTGTGGAGCTGTCTATCTCACTTTTCAATGCTGATGAAGTTTGTGCTATGTATCTTGCAGCCCTGTCATTGGGTGCATAAATATTTAATATGGTTATATCTTCTTGGTGTATTGTCCCTTTAATCATTATGTAGTGTCCTTCCTTACCCTTTATGATGGATTTAACTCTAAAGTCTATTTTGTGAGAAATTAATATTGCTACTCCTGCTCTTTTTTGATTGTTGTTTGCTTGATATATTTTTTCCATCCTTTGAGTTTTAGTTTGTTTGTGTCTCTAGGTCTAAGGTGTGTCTCTTGTAGGCAGCATATAGATGGAACTTGTTTTTTAATCCAGTCCACCACTCTCTGTGTCTTTATTGGTGCGTTTAGTCCATTTGCATTCAGGGTAATTATGGATAGGTAAGAATTTAGTGCTATCATTTTGATGTCTTTTTTGTGTGTTGTTGACAGTTTTTTTTACCACTTAATTTTATGTGCTGAGTAGATTATCTTTATATATTTTCCTTTCCTCATATTTGTTGTTGTTGATTTTGTTTCTGCTGAGTCTCTATTTTTTTCTTGCATTTTATTTTGATGACTAGGATAGTTTGTCTCTTTTGTGGTTACCTCATTATTTACCCCTATTTTTCTAAATTGAAAATTAACTTTTGTTTCTTTGTATCACCGTATCTTTGTCTCCATATGGAAGGTTTATGATTTCTTTGTCCCTCTTTATTATTCTAATGTTGTCTTCTTTTATATAATGACATCGCTGTTACTCTGTTTTGACCTTTTTTTTTATTATTTTGTTTTGTTTTTTTGGATTTCCCTGCCTGGGTTGACTTCTGGTTGCTCTGCCCTGTGTTCTAGGCTTGGGTTGATACCTGATATTATTGTTTTTCTAACCAGAGAACTCCCTTTACTATTTCTTGTAGTTTTGGTTTGGTTTTTACAAATTTCCTAAACTTGTGCTTATCTGGAAATGTCTTAATCTCACCTTCGTAAAACTAAAAATATTTTTTTATTTTTTTTTTATTTAAGAGACGGTTTTGCTGCATATATGATTCTTGGCAGGCAATTTTTTTCCTTCAATTTTTTACATATGTCATCCCATTACCTTCTTGCCTGCGTGGTTTCTGCCGAGTAATCCGAGCTTATTCTTAGTGGCTCTCCTTTTTTTTTTTTTCTCCTTTGTAGGTGACTTTTCGCATATCCCTCACTGCTCTTATAATTCTCTCTTTATCTTTGGTTTTGGCGAGTTTGATTACAATACGTCTTGGTGATTTTCTTTTAACATCTACCTTGTGTGGAGTTCTATGAGCATCTTGGATAGATATCTTCTCATCTTATATAATATCAGGGAAGTTTTCTGCCAACAAATCCTCAACAATTTTCTTTGTATTTTCTGTTATCCCTCCGTGTTCTGTTACTCCAATCACTCATAGGTTATTTCTCTTGATAGAGTCCCACACGATTCTTAAGGTTTCTTTGTTTTTTAAAAGTCTTTTATCTAATTTTTTCTTGAAATATATTAGTGCAAAGTGATTTATCTTCGAGTTCCGAAAATCTAGCTTCTACTTGCTCAATTCTGCTCCTCTGACTTTCTATTGAGTTGTCTAATTCTGTAATTTTATTGTTAATCTTCTGAATTTCTGATTGCTCCCTGTCTATGGATTTTTCCAGCTTATTAAACTTTTCATTATGTTCCTGAATATTCTTTCTAATTCCTGCAGTTGCTTTATCTGTGTGTTCATTGGGTTCTTCGTATTGTCTCATTTCCTTCCTGATGTCTTGAAGGGTTCTGTATATTAAACTTTTATATTCTGCATCTGGTAATTCCAGGAATGCACTTTCATCTAGAAGATCCCTGGATTCTTTGTTTTGAGAGCCTGTTGAGGTGATCACGGTCTGTTTCTTTATGTGACTTGATATTGACTGTTGTCTCCGAGCCAACTACAAGTTATTGTATTAGTTTATGCTTACTTGCTGTGTCGTAGCTTCTTGCTGTGTTTTGTTTTGGTATACTCCTATGGGTTGCTTGATCAATTTCGCCTTTGGAGCTCTTACGTCCTATTCCCAGATGGCTAGAGCTGTTATCATGTATATCAGTCTAGTCCATTCAGTTTTCTTGTATGAATTCAGCTTAGGTTTCCAGGTAGCTGATCATCAAGTGTGTGGTACAGGCTCTATCCTACAGTCTTAGAGGGGCAGAGGTGATTGGCGTACAAACCAGTATCTGATTGTAGGAGGGGGTCACTCTTTGAACAAGGCAGGGGGCTGAAAACTGACTCCCGAGTGTCTCTGAGGAAAGTGCGTCCCTGTTCCTTAGTGCATGCAGGTGGGTGGGTTCTACAGATGGACCATGGGCACTCAAAGTTTTTGGTTGTAAGGACTGGGAGGTACCAGCTTTCTTTGGACCCCTGTCGCGGGTGTCTGGGTGTCCTGAGTGGAGCTACCAGTCCTTAGGCCCCTGATGTGGGTAGGTGGGGACCTTGTTTAATAGGCAAAGCAATGTCAAACATCAAACACCCACCTCTCCACCACATAGCTGAAATGGTTGGAGTTTGCCAACAAGGACCTATTCTCCCAAAATAGGTCCACACAGAAGGGAAAGGTGCTCAAAGTCCATGGATAGTTTATGCCTAGCCAGGAGCTTCTTCTGTCCTGAGACTGCCTGGTTAGTGGGGCTAGCAAATTATCTTTTCCTCCAAATGCAAATTTTTTCCTTCCCCAAGGCCGGGAGGATGGCTCTAGGTGGTCAACAGGGTCTATCTCAGGCCCAGGGAATTCAGCCACTGAAGCCGGTTTGCAGGTGGGGAGGTGTTAAATATACTCAGGTACTTTGCTTTTGCGGAGAGCGCCATTCTCCTCAGGTTCCGGAGCTGTGAGTGGGCTGTGTTGCTGGCTGCTTCTCACTGAGGAAACTGCGGCCGAACACTAGTACCACCCAGCCAGCGCCACCACTCCAGGAATGGTGCCTGAGGGTTCCCTGTGATTCAGGTCCAGTAATTCCTCTCCGCCTCTGAACGGTCTCTTCCTCCTTCTGCCCCTCAGTTCATTTTCTAAGCTTACCTTTGAAGCTAAGAGCTCCAGCTTGTCACACATATACTCATTTCACTTGTTTTTTCTGGTCTTTGTTGTATAGAGGGCTCGCCGGAAGTGTCTGTCTATTCCGCCATCTTGGCTCTGCCTCTAGCAATCACTTGTTGTTGATATTAATGATATTGTTAGATAATTTTCACATTCTGTTGGATCACCTTTTTTTGGAATGGGCACAAATATGAATCTCTTCCATTTGGTTGGCCAGGGAGCCGTCTTCCAAATTTCTTTGCATAGACAAGTGAGCACCTCCAGCGCTACATCTGTTTATTGAAACATTTCAATTGGCGTTTCATCAATTCCTGGAGCCTTGTTTTTCTCCAATGCCTTCAGTGCAGCTTGGATTTCTTCCTTCAATACCACCAGTTCTTGATCATACACTACCTCCTGAAATGGCTGAACTTCGACCTTTTTTTTTTTTGGTAACTGACTCTGTGTATTCTTTTCATATTTTTTGATGCTTCCTGCATTGTTCAGTATTTTCCCCATACAATCCTTCGATAGTGCAACTCAAGGCTTGCATTTTTTCTTCAGTTCTTTCAGCTTGAGAAATGTGGAGCATGTACTTCTCTTTGTGTTTTCTAATTCCAGGTCTTTGGACATTTCATTCTAAGACTTTACTTTGTCTTCCCAAGCCAGCCTTTGAAATCTTCTGTTCAGCTTTTGCTTCATCATTTCTTCCTTTTTCTTTAGTTACTTTATATTCAAAAGCAAGTTTCAGAGCCTATTCTGCCATCCATTTTAATCTTTTATTTCTTCCCTGTCTCTTTAATGACCCTTTGCTTTCTTCATGTATGATGTCTTTGGTATCATTCCACAATTCCTCTGGTCTTTGATCATTAGTGTTCAATGTGTCGAATCTATTCCAGGATGATCTCTGAGTTCCAGTGGGATATAGTCAAGGTCATATTTTGACTCTCATGGACTTGTTCTAATTTACTTCAGCTTCAAGTTGAACTTGCATATGAGTAATTGATGATCTGTTCTGCAATCGGTCCCTGGCCTCATTCTCAGTGATGATATTGAGTTTCTCTATAGTCTATTTACACAGATGTAGACAGTTTGCTTCCTGTGTATTCCATCTGGTGAGGTTCATGTGTTTCATTGTCATTTATGTTACTAAAAAAAAAAAAAGGCATTTGCAATGAAGAAGTCGTTCATCTTGCAAAATTTTATCCTATGATCTCTGACATTTTTTCTGTCACCAAGGCCATATTTTCCAACTACTGATCCTTCTTCTTTGTTTCCAGTTTTGCATTCCAATCACCAGTAATTATCAATGCATCTTGATTGGACGTTTGATCAATTTCAGTCTGGAGAAGTTGGTAAAAATCTTCATTTTCTTCACCTTTGACATTAGTGGTTGGTAGGAAATTTGAATAACAGTTGTATTAACAGATCTTTCTTGTAGGCCTATGGGTATTATCCTATCACTGACAGCATTGTACTTCAGGATAGATCTTGAAATATTCTTTTTGACGATGAATGTGAAGCCATTCCTCTTCAATTTGTCATTCCTAGCATAGTAGACCATATGTTTGTCTGATTCAAAATTGCCAATAGAAGTCAATTTCAGCTCACTAATGCCTAGGATCTGTGTTCCATTTCATTTTTTGACAACTTCCAATTTTCCTACAGTCATACTTCATACATTTCATTTTCTGATTATTAGTGTATGTTTGCAGCTGATTATTCTCATTTTGAGTTAGGCTACATCAGCAAATGAAGATCCCCAAAGCTTTAGTCCATCCAAGTTGTTAAGGTCAACTCTACCTTGAGGGGGCAGCTCTTCCCCAGTCATATTTTCAGTGCCTTCTAACCTGGAAATCCTGGTGGCATAGTGGTTAAGTGCTATGGCTGCTCACCAAAAGGTCGGCAGTTCAAATCCACCAGGTGCTCCTTGGAAACTCTATGAGACAGCTCTATTCTGTCCTACAGGGTCACTGTGAGTCAGAATTGACTCACCGGCAATGGATTTTTTTTAACCTGAGGGGCTTATCTTCTAGCGTTTTATCAGACACTGTTCGGCTGCTATTCATGAGGTTTCCACTGGTCAGTTTTTTTAGAAATAGACCACCAGGTCCTTCTCTCTAGTCTGTAAGCTCTGCTGAAACCTGTCCACCATAGGTATTCCTGCTGGTATTTGAAATACTGGTGGGATAGCTTCTAGCATCACAGCAACGTGAAAGCCACCACAGCATGAAAAACTGACAGACGAGTGGTGATCTGCCATATAATGTAGCATAATCATAACAGTCTTGTCTAGACTCAAAGGGAGAGGATTATGCAGGATGTGTACTCGAGAAGGCAGAATTGTAGAGACCATCTCAGACTTCTGTTTATAACAGCAATAAAGAGGGATATTTCATAATGATGAAAGGATCTTTTCAAGAAAAGATATACAAATTTTAACTTCTTATGCACTTAATATCATAGCTTCAAAATGTATATTAAAATTGATAGAATGCAAAGGAGAAATAGACAAAAAGACAGTCATAATTGGATATTTCAAAAAATTATCTTATAAGAAAGTTTTGACTTTTTTGGCAAAAAAGGTTAGTATGTGGCATGGCTTGTATTGTGTCCCCCCAAAATATGTATCAACTTGGCTAGGCCACAGTTCCCAGTATTGTGTGATTGTCCACCATTTTGTCATCTGATGTGATTATCCTATGTGTTGTAAATTCTACCTCTATGATATTGATGAGGCAGGATTAGAGGCAGTTATGTTAATGAGAAAGGATTCAATCTACAAGATTAGACTGTGTCTTAAACCAATCTCTTGATATATAAAAGAGAGAAGCTAGCAGAGAGACTTGGGGACATCATACCACCAAGAAAGCAGTGCTTGGAGCAGAGTGCGTCCTTTGGACTCAGGGTTCCTGTGCAAAGAAGTTCTAGACAAAGGGAAGATTGATGACAAGGACATTCCTCCTGGGCTGACAGAGAGAGAAAGCCTTCCCCTGGAGCTTTTGCCCCAAATTTGGACTTCTAGCCTACTAGACTCTGAGAGAATAAACTTCTGTTTACTAAAGCCATCCACTTGTGTTATTTCTGTTATAGCAGCACCAGATAACTAAGATAGTATCATAAATAAAAAACGAATGGTATGAGTAACTAATTTGGACATAATTGACATAAATAGAATATTGTAGAACTCAAGTTATTTTCAAGTGCACAAGGAACATTTACCAAAACAGATTATTTTCTAGGAAATCTCAACAAATTTTAAAGCAATGTAATAATTTCTTGTTGTTGTTAGATGCCATCAAGACGGTTCTGACTCATAGTGACACTATGTCCAACAGAAAAAACATTGCCCAATCCTGTGCCATCCTAACAATTGTTATGTTTGAGCCCATTGTTGCTGCCACTGTGTCGATCCATCTCACTGAGGGTCTTCTTCTTCTTTGCTGACCCTCTACAATCATACTGAGTGTGTTTATTAACTACAGTGGAATTAAACTAAACAATAAGAAGGAATTTGCCAAATGTTTGAAAATTAAGCAACACACTTTTAATTCACCAATTTTTCAATAAACAAGTCACATGAAAATTAGAAAATATTTTGATGTGAAAATATTTGATACAAAAATACAACATAAGAAAATTTGTAAGATGTAATGAACCAGTGTTTAGAGGGTAATGTATAGCTTAAATGCATACATATATATTTTTTAAAAAGTAACTTTTAAAATCAGTGACCTAAGCTTCTACCTCAGGAATTTAGAAACAAAGGCAAATTGACTTAAAAAAAAGGTAGAATAAAGGAAATTATTAAGGAAATAGAAAACCAATAAAATTACAACTCGATGTACACTACAGAAATTATACTAAGCCAGTAATAGGTTATTTGAAAAGATTAATGCAATTTATTAAACCTTATTGAGACTGATCCAAAGAAGGCGTAAGGTAACGCACAGTCACAATACCAAAAGAAATGGTGGTTGCAGCATAACATCAACAGGGAACTTCCGGAAATTGAAACCTGATTCAGAAGAGGACGTGGAATGAGGTATATCATTGCTGATGTCAGATGGATCTTGGCTGAAAACAGAGAATGCCAGAAAGATGCTTACCTGTGTTTTATTTACCATGCAAAGGCATTTGATTTTGCAGATCATAATAAATTATGGATAACAGTGCAAATAACGGGAATTCCAGAACATTTAATTGTGCTCATGTAAAATCTGTACATATGCTAACAGGCAATTGTTCTAACAGAACAAGGGGATTCTCCATGGTTTAAAATCAGGAAAGGTGTGTATCCTCTCATTATACTTATTCAATCTATATAACGAGCAAATAATCTGAGAAGCTGGACTATATGAAGAAGAAAATGGCATCAGGATTGGACAAAGAGTCAGTAGCAACCTGTGATATGCACATGACATATCCTTGCTTGAGTAAAGGCAAGAGGACTTGATACACTTACTGATGAAGATCAAAGACTACAGCCTTCAGTACGGATTGCACCTCAACATAAAGGACACAAAAAAGGGGCAAGGACTAGAAGTCAGGAGGGGACAGGAAAGCTGGTAACAGAGAACCCAAGGTTGAGAAGGGAGAGCATAGACAGGTCTTGGGGTTGTTAACCAATGTCATAAAACAGTATGTGTACCAGCTATTTAATGAGAAGCTATTTTGTCCTATAAACCTTGATCTAAAGTACAATGGAAAAATTAAAAAAAAATTCATTCCGAGGAGGTGGGGCCAAGATGGCAGAGTAGCCAGATGCTTCCAGTGATCCCTCTTACAATAAAGACCCAAAAAAACAAGTGAATCGGTTATATACATGACAAGCTAGGAACACTGAGCATCAAAGGCATAGTTAAGGAATTGGACTGAGTGACAGGGGAGGGAGAGATGGCGCAGAAGCAGAGAGGAGTTGCCGAGCCTGCAGCAGCGCCTCAGCCTGATTCCTGGGTGCGACTGTGGTGGGGCTGATGGTAGTTTTGGCAGAGTGGTACACCGCTGACCCTGTGGCATGTCTGCAGCAGGGCAGGCCGTGGCGTATAGGAAGTGGCAGATCCAGCGAAAGAAGGCAACAGAAGTGCAGGCACCCCGACCCCTTGGTGCGGTGGCAGCAGGGCTGGCTGTGGCATTTGGGACGGGGGCAGCTTCAGCAAAAGAAGGCAAGTATGGGACGCAGCCCTAACGACCTGGGGCGATCTCAGCAGGGACCCAGACGGCGCACACAGGCTACACATGCCTCTGGAATCTTAGATAAAACAGCGCTCTCAGCACAAGATATATATATATCCTGACAAATAATATCATGAATATATATACATCTTCCTACAAATTAATAAGGCAAATACACTCAATTTTAAATGTGCAAAAGACTTTAACAATCATTTGATAAAAGAAGATATCAAAATGTTCAATAAGAATATGAAAGTTTCTCAACATCATTAGTCATCTGGAAAATGTAAATGAGAGCCACAATGTGACACTATTACACCTCCACCATAATGACTATAATTAAAAGATTTGATAATACTAATTGCTGGTGATAATAAGGAAAAACTATAATTTTAATTTACTGCTTCTGGGAATGCAAAATTGTAAACCACCCTAGAAATTTCTTTAGAAATACCTAATAAAGCTGCAGACATGCCTATGACCAAGAAGTTTACTCCTGGGTATATAAATCAGTGTTTAAGGCCACCAAAAGTCTTGTACAAGAATGTCCACATCAGCTTTACTCAGAATAGTCTCCAAATTGAAAACAATTCTAATGTCCCCAAAAGGAAGAATTAATAAACAAATCTTATGTTTTTAGTAATCCAATAGGACAGATCAATAAAAAAAAGTACTGATGAATGTAACAATATGGTTGAATTTTACAGGCACAATTATAATCAAAAGAAGCCAAACCCCAAAGAATACATACTGTATGTTTCAATTTCTAGAATAAATGTTATGATTACCCCTTCAGGGTATACCGACTGAGAGAGAACAGAAGGAATCATTTTGGGGTGCTAGAATTGTCCTATATCTTGACCTAGGTGGTTCTTACACAGGTGTAAACTTTTATCAAGCTGAATGTTTAAGACTGGTGCCAGTACAACATCTAGTTATACCACAATTAAAAAAAAGTTTTAAAATAACACAGAGCATTTCATACAGGGCTTTGGGAGTTATTTGTGATAATATTGATAATATCGATGATATGAGTCATGAAGACAAGGCCAAGAACACAGCTACAGTTTGTTGGCATGGGATTGGACCCAATTCTAGCTTGACCTTCAAAACCAGGCAGAGTATTGTGACCTAGACTCTGAAGTTTCTAGGACCAATGTAAATGATAGTTTTCCCTACTTCGAAGTAATCAGAAACCATTAAACTTTCTGAGTGCTTTATGTGAAAAATGTGGAAGCTTAGGATGTGTGTATACAGTATCTATGCAAACTCAGATGCCCAGATTTTCTTTTATGATAAATTATATATACATTTCTCATATAATGCAGATCTCATTGTGTGCCACAGCTCCAATTCTTCAGCACTAAAATGAATGGTGGCAGCAGAAACATTTAGAGAGACAGCAAGAAGCCAGATCCACGAATCCAGGAACTATGACAAAAATCACAGATTTAGATTGTGCATTGGGTCACCAAATAGGCCAAAAAGAGTCAAAAAACAGATATGAATTAGTAATCAGGACAAAATAATGGATCAGAAACAATGCAGGGAAGCAAAGGAAGGAGATATAACTCTTTGAGCCAGTTCCCACCCAAGACCACTGACCAGACTATGCATATACTTCGATCAGATGATCACCATGATTCAATCAACTGAGGTAAGAAATAAGAAAAACAAAGTGGAGAGTGATGTCAATAAAAATGTGGCAGAGTATAGGACTCTGGGAGTCATTTCTCCACCAAAATGTCAAATAAATTGGCAAAACCCGTCAGAAACAACTTTATCAGAATTCTAGAAGATGGTCAAAGGTTTACACGAAACAAGTGAACGTTTATCAGGGAAAATGTGACTAAAGCAGAATAGGAGAGCTTTGTGTCATTTCAACTTACCCTTGCCCCACTCCTCTTGCTGGTATGGCAGCATTCTTTATTTTATTTTATTTTATTTTTAATTTATTTATTTATTGTGCTTTAAGTGGAAGTTTACAAATCAAGTCAGTCTCTCATACAAAGTTATACACACCTTGCTATGTACTCCTAGCTGCTCTCCCTCTAATGAGACAGCACATTCTTCCTCTCCTCCCTATATTCCCAGGGTCCATTCAATCAGCTCCTGTCCCACTCTGCCTTCTCATCTTGACTCCAGACAGGAGTTGCCCACATAGTTTCATGTGTCTACTTGAGCCAAGAAGGTCACTCCTCACCAATATTATTATCTATTTTATAGTCCAGTCCAATCCCTATCTGAAAAGTTGGCTTCAGGAATGGTTCCAGTCTTGGGCTGACAAAGGGTCTGGGGACCATGACCTCCAGGGTCCCTCTAGTCTCAGTCAGACCATTAAGCCTGGTCTTTTTATGAGAATTTGAGATCAACATCCCACTGTTCTCCTGCTCCATCAGGGATTCTCCGTTGTGTTCCCTGTCAGGGCAGTCATCAGTGGTAGCAGGGCACCATCTAATTCTTCCAGTCTCAAGCTGAGGTAGTCTCTAGTTTATACGCCCTTTCAGTCTCTGGGGATCATCTTTACCATGTCTTTGGTGTTCTTCATTTTCCTTTGCTGCAGGTGAGTTGAGACCAATTGATGCATCTTAGATGGTGGCTTGCTAGTGCTTAAGACCCAAGATGCCTCTCACCAAAATGGGTTGCAGAACGTTTTCTTAATACATTTTGTTATGCCAGTTGACCCAGATGTCCCCTGAAACCATGGTCCTCAAACACCTGTCCCAGCTACTCTGGCCTTCGAAGCATTTGGTCGTATTCAGTAAAATTCTTTGCTTTTGGTTTAGTCCAGTTGTGCTGACCTCCCCTGTATTGTGTGTTGTCATTCCCTTCACCTAAAATAGTTGTAGTCTAGTGAATATCTGTCTCCCTCCCTCCCCACCTTTGTAATCATCAAAGAATTTTTTCTTCTGTGTTTAAACTTATTCTAGAGTTCTTATAATAGCGTTGTCTTATACAATTATTTGTCCTTTTGCAACTGACTAATTTCACTCATCATAATGCCTTCCAGATTCCTCCATGATATGAAATGTTTCACAGATTCATTGTTATTCTTAATGGTTGCATAGTACTCCGTTATGTGAATATACCATAATTTATTTATCCATTCATCCATTGATGGGCATGTTGGTTGTTTTCATCTTTTTGCTGTTGTAAACAGTGCTCAATGAACATGGATGTGCATGTATCTGTTCTTGTGAAGACTCTGATTTCTCTAGGATATATTCCAGGAAGTGAAATAGCTGGATCATATGGTAGTTCTATTTCTAGCTTTTAAGGAAGCATCAAATCGATTTCCAAAGTGGTTGTACCCTTTTACTTTCCCACCAGTAGTGTTCCAGTCTCTCCACAACCTCTCCAACATTTATCATTTTGTGTTTTTTGGATTAATGCCAGCCTTGTTGGGATGAGATGATATCTCGTTGTAGTTTTGATTTACATTTCTCTAATGGGTTTTTTTTTTTTTTGGAATGGCTAATGATCATAAGCCTTTTCTCATGTATCTGTTAGCTGCCTGAATACCTTCTTTGGTGAAATGCCTTTTCTTATCCTTTGACCATTTTTTAATTGGATTATTTGTCTTTTTGTTGTTGAATTGTTGCAGTATCATGTAGATTTTAAAGATCAGGTGCCGATCGGAATTGTCAGAACTAAAAACTTTTTCCCAGTCTGTAGGCAATCTTTTTACTCTTCTGGTGAAGTCTTTGGATGAGCATAGGTATTTGATTTTTAGGAGCTCCCAGGTATCTAGTTTCTCTTCTGGTGTTTGTGCCTTATTAGTAATGTTTTGTATACTGTTTATACCATGTATTAGGGCCCTTAGCATTGTCCCTATTTTTCTTCCATGATCTTTATTGTTCTAGATTTTATGTATAGGTCTTTGATCCATTTTGAGTTAGTTTTTGTGCATGGTGTGAGGTATGGGTCCTGTTTCATTTTTTTGCAAATGGATATCCAGCTATGCCAGCACCATTTGTTAAAGAGACGGTCTTTTCCCCCATTTAACTGACGTTGGGCCTTTGTCAAATATCAACTGCTCATATGTGGATGGATTTATGTCTGGGTTCTCAATTCTGTTCCACTGGTCTATGTATCTGTTGTTGCACCAGTACAAGGCTATTTTGACTACTGTGGCAGTATAATGTGCTCTAAAATCAGGTAGTGTGAGGCCTCCCACTTTGTTCTTCCTTTTCAGTAATGCTTTTCTTATCTGGGGCCTCTTTCCCTTTCTGGCAGCATTCTTGAAGGTGGCAGCCAGCATTATCACTGTGGTGAGGAATTGTGTTTGTTTCTATCTAGGTCACTGCCTTGAAAACCCTATGGAGCACTTCTACTCTGCACACGGGGCCTTCATGAGTCAAAACTAACAACAAAAACAACAACAGGGTATACCTGAAGGACTGCCACAAGAGGATTATGTTTGTTTTGTCTAATTCAGAACTCTCTTATTGTGGAGAAGTGGCTATGTGGAAAATTTTCTTCAGAAACTTTGAAATGTAGGAGTTCCTCCCCAAGATGGCAGCATAGGCAGCTAAGCAACGCCATTCTCCCACAACAATTAAAGAAAAATGAACCAAAATAGAACAAACAATGTGGTGGAACTGATGGACTCAGAACTCTGGAAACCAGTCCAAGAGATAAAGCATCTAACCAAAAGCTGAAAAAAATAATCCAGCTCACAGGGTAGGAAGTATTTTTCTCTCTATCACAAACATTTCTCCATCTCAGCCACCTCATCAATTGGGCCAGAGCACCTGGCTATAAACTGTAAGCTGTGAACTGTGAGCTGCAAGTGACAAGCCACAAACTGTAAACCATGAACAGCGCTCCTTTTACCCCAGGCGTGTGTTGAATGAAGTTGGCTTTTGATGGTGGTCTGTTATGTCAGAGTCTTCATATCTGTCTGTTGGCAGCCAAAAAAATTGAGAAGATGCCTGATCCTCACAGAGAAGCCAGCCCCTTTCCCCATCCCTGCAGGACTAGAAAGTGTTTGTTATGCCTCCAGTTTCCATGAATCAAATGAGACTGATTTAACTTCATGGTTGCAAACGTTAGGCTTCTAAGGGATGAACTCCAAGAAAGGCCTGCCCCCAGGAAATTTGAAACTTTAAAAACAAAAACATGGATTAGGTTGAAGTTGAGTTCTGCCTCTCCATCTAATCATCTACAGCCTATGAATGCACTGTTGGGGCTCCTTAGGGGCTGTGGAAATGGGTTGAATGTTTAAATAAACCAAGAAAGTGTGTGAGGAAAGACAGGTTGCTGAACTTTCTCAGGTGCACCACGAGCACCAACAGGCTAGTACCCCTTATTCTTCAGCCCCACCATGGAAGTGGGGGTGGTGACCCATGTTCCCAGAATGGCTGGCTGGTTGCAGAGTTTTCAGAAAAGCCTTGGTCCAGCAGTGCCCTGAAGGATTCAGACAAGTGAGGAGTTTTTGACCCTTTCCTAGCACCATATCAATGTTGGCAGAATCAAAAGGCCAGAGTGTCCTCTAGTAAGATCAGCCTGGCCGCTGGCTGACTGCAAAGGAAACAATATTGGAACTTACTCATTACAAAAAGTAGTTTGGAATGGGCACTAAACTTACAGTTAACTCAACTTGCATCAAGTAATAACAATTATCCCTGAGGACTGAGAGAATCAGATATTTTCTGTATACTTCTGTTTGTCTTTCTCCCTGATGTACAAGAAAATCATCTTCAAAACACCACAAGTACAAGGGCTTTGGATCAGAATCCTTGAAAGCTACACATGTTCTGGATAACAGTCCTTTCAACAGTAGTCAGAGGAGGTTGCTGAGCAGATGAACTGTTACAATCTTCAATAATTGGGGGAGAGAAAAAAATAAAAGAAATACACACACAATTAAAATCCTTGGAAAAGAGATGATTCGAGTTTGAGTTACCACAGTATAATATTGAACATACTGAATTCAGCAAAATATTAAAAGATATACAAAGAAACAAGAAAGGATAGTCTAATTGAAAGAATAGTAGGGGAAAACAGAAATCAACCTATGGAATTCCAGAAAATGGAAAAAAATAGAGGACAACTTTCAAACAACAACATTAAATATGCTCAAAGCATTTTAAAAAACATTAACAACAAACCAAAGGAAATCAGGAAAAAAATGTGAATTTCAACAAGGAGATAGAAAATATAAAAAAAAGAAATGCTGAAGCTGAGAATATGACAACTGAAATGAAAAATGCAAGGATTGAATTCAAGAGTAGATTTGGTCAGGCAGAAGAAAAAATAAGTGAATTAGAGGACAAAGTAATCAAAATTTATTACGTCCCAAGAGACATAGGAGAAAAGAATAAAAAATATGAGGAAAGCCAAATGGAATAGTAAGACACCATTAAGTGAGCCAACATATGCATCATGGGAATTTCAGAAGGAAAGGAAAAAAGAGACAGAAAGAATTTGTTAAGAAATAGTGGCAGAAAACTTTCCAGACCTGAGTTAATAGTTGAATCTGAAAGTCCAAGAAGCTCAATGAACTTCAAGTAGCATAAATGCAAAGAGATGTACACAAAGTCAAACTCTTTAAAACCAAAGATGAAGAGATAATTCTTAAAGCAGCAAGACAGAAGCTCAGTGTAACATATAAGGGATCTTCAATAAAATTAAGTGCCTATTTCTCCTCAGAAACGTTGGGGTCCAGAAGGCAATGGAATGATATATATAAAGTGCTGAAAGAAAAGAACCATCAACCAAGAATTCTTCATCTGGTAAGACGTGACTTTCAAAAATGATGGTAAAATCAAGACATTTCCAGGTAAGCAAAAGTTGAGACAATTTGTTACCACCACACCTGCCTTGCAAAAAAATGCTAAAGGGAGTTGTTCAGATGGAGATGGAAAGGAAAGAAAACTAGATAGCTACTCAAAGGCATACATGAGGGGAAAAGAGGGAGAGAGATATCTCCAGTAAAGGTAACGGCATGGGCAAATAAGAAAGCAAGTTTTATGGTATTTTCAGTTGGTAAATTTAGTTATGTTCTACGAGCTTTATAACAGCAAATGCAAAAGGCATAAGCATGAATTTAACTAATTGGATGTAGAATGTATAATGGTGTAATAGATAACAACAGAAACAGTGGAATGAGGAGCCAACTAGGAATAGAGTTTTTGTATGTTATTGTTCTATGTTACTTGTGTGTATGTTACTTAGTATCAAGTTAAACAAGGTTGTTCAAAGTGTAAGATGTTTGTCTTAGGCTGGGTTCCCTAGAGAAGCAAAACCAGTAAAGTGTATAAATATAGAGAGAAATTTATACCAAGGAAATGGCTTACATTGTTGTAGAGACAGAAATGTTCCAAGTTCGTGGGTCAGGCTGGAGGCTTCTCATGATTCACACAGCTACAAGGCCTGGAGAATGAAAGATCTGCAGGTCAGAGAGCAGGGTTCTTGCTCACAGGCTGCGAAGATCGATGAATCCCAAGATTGGCAGGCAAGACAGCAGGTAAGCTGCTAGCTCAAGTCTCAAGAACCAGAGGTCAGATGAACAGGAGTCAGCTGCAGGATCAAGTGTGAGCAAAAAGCCCATGAGCCTTGCGAGAATGCCCACTTACATTCTATGTAGACCACACGCCCAAGGAAACTCCCTTTGAACTGTTTGGCTACTCACAGAAGATCCAGTCTTGGAGGTGATCACACAATAGCAAATCTCATCATGGAAGTGATCTCAATGTCATACAACTGCCAAATCACTAAGAATCGTGACCCAGCCAAGCTGACACACAATCTTAGCCCTCACAGTGTGTCATGGATTGAATTATGTCTCCCCAAAAAATGTGCATATCAACTTGGTTAGGCCACGCTTCCCAGTATTGAGTGGTTATCCTCTATTTGTGATTGTACTTTTATGTTAAAAGGATTAGGGTAGGATTGTAACACCACCCTTATCCAGGTCACCTCCCTGATCCAAGGTAAAGGGAGTTTCCCTAGGGTGTGGCCTGCACCACCTTTTATCTCTCAAGAGATAAAAGAGAGATGGGGACCTCATACATCCAAGAAAGCAGCACCAGGAAGAGACCACATCCTTTGGACCAGGGGTCCCTGCACCTGAGAAGCCCCTCAACCAGGGGATGATTGATGACAAGGACCTTCCTCCAGAGCCAACAGAGAGAGAAAGCCTTACCCTGGAGCTGACACCTTGAATTTGGATTTTTAGCTTACTTTACTGTGAGGAAATAAATTTCCCTTTGTTAAAGCCATCCGTTTCTGGTATTTCTGTTTACAGCAGCACCAGATGACTAAAACAGAATAAATTATGTCTTGGCCATCTAGTGCTGCTATAACATAAAAGTACAATCACAAAATGGAGGACAACCACACAATACGGGGAGTCATGGCCTAATCCAGTTGAAACATTTTGGGGGGGACACAATTCAATCCATGACACAGTGTTAAATGTAATCTTTATTGTAACCACAAATAAAATACTAAAAAATAAAGTAAGAAGAAGGAAATCAAAGGAACTCAACATAAGGTGGGGCCAAGTTGGCTGACTAGGTAGAAGCTACCTCAGATCCCTCTTGAAACAAAGACTCGGAAAAACAAGTGAATCGATCACATACATGAAAATCTACGAATCTTGACCATCAAACACAGATTTAAAGAGTTGACCTGAGTGACAGAGACTGAGAACGAACAACCACGGGGAAGCAGCGACTCTTTTTGGAGCCTGGAGCCAGCGTCACAGTCGGGAAACCTTGGCGCCGGGCTTCGGACTGGGCGCAGGGGAGCTGAGCAGGGCATCCTGAGATGGCACAAACACGGGGCACAGCCCTAGCCCCCTGAAATGACCTCGGGGGAAGCCCAGTCAGTGCACACAGGCAGAGCAGTGACGCGGCTGACAGGAGGAGATGTCACTGGGAGGCAGCAACTGGTTTTGGAGCCGGGAGTGTGGCGTCCCAGCTGGGGAACTGGGGAACCTTGGCGCTGGGCTTTGAACTGGGAGTGGAGGAACTAACCGCAGCTTCTGAGACAGCGCAAGCATGGGAGGCGGGCCTGACCCTTGGGGGCAATCTCTACCCAGCCAGCAAACACAGTGGACCCGCTCCCCTAGGGAATCTCAGATAAAACAGTCATCCCAAGCAAGATAAGTAACTTTGTATATATTCCGGGGTGTTACTCTCTCCTATTTATCTGAACTCTCCCCTCCCCTTCCCAGGCGGCTTCATTAACATTGGAATTTCCTGAGCCAGAGGGTGAACTGCGCTGTGGTTTTTCTTTCTTTGGTCTTTTCCTGACCCATTCTCCTGGCCTAAGAGAAGCAGCTACAAAAAACCCAGGGACCAAAAATCTTTCCCTAATTGGACTAAAAACACAGAACCAGCTCCAGCCAAGCATATGTGATCCACAGTGTTGGGCTTTCATCCCCACAGGGAACAAGGTGGCTATTATAATGCAAAGGCCTTCCTGATACAGATCTGACTGTAATTGTTTCAGCAGATGACTGTAAAGACAAGTTTCCCAGGTCTGATATCTCTGCATATTCAGCAGAGGCCTCACTGACCCACACCAGGGAGCTGAGGGATGAAGCTCCCTCCAGACCACCAAGCCTCCTGCCTTAGGGTTTAAGGAGGGTGACACCTACCAATCTGTAGAGGTACTTGCATTGGGAGCCTAAGGTACAGCTGCAGAGCCCACCCACCAAGGTGCTTGAGGAATAGAGACACACCTACCTCACTGACACTTGGGGGAAGCCTGTCAGCATCCTGCCTCCACTGGAGTGTGAACCCCTGCTGCTACTAGAATCTGGTGCTCACAACTATCACCACTACTTCCATAGGTGGATAGGTGACAGTCTGCACCATACACTTGATGACCCAAAATCAGATTCTACTCAAGAATAGTGAATGGACTCAGGCTTATATATCTGGTAACAGTCCAAACCAGCTGGTAATAGGACATAAGTGAGTCAAGGGCTACAACAATCAAGACAGCACAATCTAGTAGCCCATCTATGTATATTGAAAGAAAACAAAACGAGATAAGACTCAGTGAGCAAATATAGAATAAATCACTACAATATCTTAGTGATGGCTCAGAGACAGCAGTCGATATCAAACCACATAAAGAAGCAGAACATGATTGCTTCTACAAATCCCCCAACTAAAGAATCAAAATCTTTCCCAAGTGAGGATACAATCCTGGAATTGCCAGATACAGAATATAAAAAACTAATTTACAGAATGCTTCAAGACATCAGGGATGACCTCAGAAATGAAATAAGGCAATCTACAGAAAAAGCCAAGGAACACACTGATAAAGCAGTTGAAGAACTGAGAAAGATTATTCAAGAACATAGTGGAAAAATTAATAAGTTGCAAGAATCCATAGAGAGACAGCATTCAGAAATCCAAAAGATTAACAATAAAATTACAGAATTAGACAACGCAATAGGAAGTCAGAGGAGCAGACTCGAGCAACTGGAATGCAGAGTGGGAGATCTGGAGGACCAGGGAATTGACAACAATATAGCTGAAAAAAAATCAGATAAAAGAATTTTAAAAAATGAAGAATCCCTAAGAATCATGTGGAACTATATCAAGAAGAATAACTTGCATGTGATCGGAGTCCCAGAACAGGGAGGGCTAACAGAAAATGCAGAGAGAATAGCTGAAGATCTGTTGGCAGAAAACTTCCCTGACATCATGAAAGACGAAAGGATATCTATCCAAGATGCTCATTGAACCCCATATAAGATTGATCCAAAAAGAAAATCACCAAGACATATTATCATCAAACCTGCCAAAACCAAGATAAAGAGAAAATTTTAAAAGCAGCCAGGGAGAAAAGAAAGGTCTCCTACGAAGGAGAATCAATAAGAATAAGTTCAGACTACTCAGCAGAAACCATGCAGGCAAGAAGGCAATGGGATAATATACATGGAGCACTGAAGGAGAAAAACTGCCAGCCAAAGACCATATATCCAGCAAAAATCTCTCTCAAATATGAAGGTGAAATTAAGATATTTACCGATAAAAACAAGCTTAGAGAATTTGCAAAAATCAAACCAAAGCTACAAGAAATACTAAAGAAAATTGTTTGGTCAGAAAACCAATAATATCAGATACCAGCACAACACAAGGTCACAGAACAGAGCATCCTGATGTCAACTCAAATAGGGAAATCACAAAAACAAATTAAGATTAATTAAAAAAAAAACCACTCAAAGCAGGGAATCATTGAAGTCAATATGTAAAAGATCACAATAATCAAAAAGAAGGACTAAAAACAGGTGGCATATGGAGAGGGATATGAGGCGATATAGGAGAAGGCAAGTTAGGATTTACTTAGAAAAATAGAAGTAAATATTAAGGTAACCACAAAGAGGTATAACAATTCCATAACTCAAAATAAAAAAAAAGAAAAACATAACTACTCAGCAAACATAAAGTCAAATACTATAAAAATCAGGAACACACAATCTACAAAGAAAAAAGTCTCAGCAGAAAAAAGTAAGTGGAAAAATGAAATTGTCCACAACACACATAAAAAGGCATCAAAATGACAGCACTAAACACATACTTATCTATAATTACGCTGAATGTAAATGGACTAAAAGCACCAATAAAGAGACAGAGAGTCTCAGACTGGGTAAAGAAACACGATCCGTCTATATGCTGCCTACAAGAGACACACCTTAGACTTAGAGACACAAACAAACTAAAACTCAAAGGATGGAAAAAAGCATATCAAGCAAACAATAAGCAAAAAAGAGCAGGAGTACCAATGTTAATTTCAGACAAAATAGACTTTAAAGTTAAATCCACCACAAAGGATAAAGACGGGCACAAATAATGATAAAAGGGACAATTGACCAGAAAGATATAACCATATTAAATATTTATGCACCCAATGACAGGGCTGCAAGATACATAAAACAAACTTTAACAGAACTGAAAAGTGAGATAGACACCTCCACAATTATACTAGGAGACTTCAACACACCACTTTCGGAGAAGGACATGACATCCAGTAAGAAGCTCAATAGAGACATGGAAGACCTAATTGCTACAATCAACCAACTTGACCTCACTGACTTATACAGAACACTCCACCCAACTGCTGCAAAGTATACTTTTTTTTTCTGGCGCACATGGAACATTCTCTAGAATAGACCACATATTAGGTCATAAAACAAACCTTTGCAGAATCCAAAACGTCAAAATATTACAAAGCATCTTCTCAGACCACAAGGCCATAAAAGTGCAAATCAATAACAGAAAAATCAGGGAAAAGAAATCAAACACTTGGAAACTGAACAATACCCTGCCGAAAAAAGATTGGGTTATAGAAGACATTAGGAAGGAATAAAGAAATTCATAGAATGCAACGAGAATGAAAACACTTCCTATCAAAACCTCTGGGACACAGCAAAAGCAGTGCTCAGAGGCTAATTTATATCGATAAATGCACACATACAAAAAGAAAAAAGAGCCAAAATCAGAGAACTGTCCCTACAACTTGAACAAATAGAGAGCGAGGAACAAGAGAATCCATCAGGCACCAGAAGAAAACATATAATAAAAATTAGAGCTGAACTAAATGAATTAGAGAACAGAAAAACAATTGAAAGAATTAACAAAGCCAAAAGCTGGTTCTTTGAAAAAATTTACAAAATTGATAAACTATTCGCCAGACTGACTAAAGAAATACAGGAAAGGAAACAAATAACCCGAATAAGAAACGAGATGGGCCACATCACAACAGACCCAACTGAAATTAAAAGAATCATATCAGATTATTACGAAAAATTGTACTCTAACAAATTTGCATACCTAGAAAAATGGATGAATTCCTGGAAAAACACTACCTACCTAAACTAACACAATCAGAAGTAGAACAACTAAGTAGACCCATAACAAAAAAAGAGATTGAAACGGTAATCAAAAAACTCCCAACAAAAAAAAGCCCTGGCCCGGATGGCTTTACTGTAGAGTTCTACCAAACTTTTAGAGAATAGTTAACACCACTACTACTGAAGGTATTTCAAAGCATAGAAAATGACGGAATACTGCCTAACTCATTCTATGAAGCCACCATATCCCTGATACCAAAACCAGGTAAACACACCACAAAAAAAGAAAATTATAGACCTATATCCCTCATGAACATAGATGCAAAAATCCTCAACAAAAATCTAGCCAATAGAATTCAACAACATATCAAAAAAATAATCCACCATGACCACGTGGGATTTATGCCAGGTATGCAAGGCTGGTTTAACATTAGAAAAACCATTAATGTCATCCACCATATAAATAAAACAAAAGACAAAAACCACATGATCCTATCAATTGATGCAGAAAAGGCATTTGACAAAGTCCAACACCCATTTATGATAAAAACTGTCAGCAAAATAGGAATTGAAGGAAAATTCCTCAACATAATAAAGGGCATCTATTTTTTTTTTTATACAAAGCCAACAGCCAGCATCACTCTAAATGGAGAGAGCCTGAAAGCATTTCCCTTGAGAACGGGAACCAGACAAGGATGCCCTTTATCACCGCTCTTATTCAACATTGTGCTAGAGGTCCTAGCCAGGGCAATTAGGCCAGACAAAGAAATAAAGGGCATCCGGATTGGCAAGGAGGAAGTAAAATTATCTCTATTTGCAGATGACATGATCTTATACACAGAAAGCCCTAAGGAATCCTCCAGAAAACTACTGAAACTAATAGAAGAGTTTGGCAGAGTCTCAGGTTATAAGATAAACATACAAAAATCACTTGGATTCCTCTACATCAACAAAAAGAACATCGAAGAGGAAATAACCAATTCAATATCATTCACAGTAGCCCCCAAGAAGATAAAATACTTAGGAATAAATCCTACCAAAGATGTAAAAGACCTATACAAAGAAAACTACAAAGTACTACTACAAGAAACTAAAAACGACCCACCTAAGTGGAAAAACATACCTTGCTCATGGATAGGAAGACTTAACATAGTAAAAATATCTATTCTACCAAAAGCCATCTATACATACAATGCACTTCTGATCCAAATTCCAATGCCATTTTTTAATGTGATGGAGAAACAAATCACCAACTTCATATGGAAGAGGAAGAAGCCTCGGATAAGTAAAGCATTACTGAAAAAGAAGAAGAAAGTGGGAGGCCTCACTCTACCTGATTTTAGAACCTATTATACAGCCACAGTAGTCAAAACAGCCTGGTATTGGTACAATAACAGGCACATAGACCAATGGAACAGAATTGAGAACCCAGATATGAATCCATCCACATACGAGCAGCTGATATTTGACAAAGGCCCAGTGTCAGTTAATTGGGAAAAGATAGTCTTTTTAACAAATGGTGCTGGCATCACTGGATATCCATTTGCAAAAAATGAAACAGAACCCATACCTCACACCATGCATAAAAACTAACTCCAAGTGGATCAAAGACCTAAACATAAAGACTAAAACAATAAAGATCATGGAAGAAAAAATAGGGACAACCCTAGGAGCCCTAATACAAGGCATAAGCAGAATACAAAACATTACCAAAAATGACGAAGAGAAACCAGATAACTGGGAGCTCCTAAAAATCAAACACCTATGCTCATCTAAAAAAAAAAAAAAAAAAAGACTTCTCCAAAAGAGTAAAAAGACCACCTACAGACTGGGAAAGAATTTTCAGCTATGACATCTCCGACCAGCGCCTGATCTCTAAAATCTATATGATTCTGTCAAAACTCAAAAACAAAAAGACAAACAACCCAATCAAGAAGTGGGCAAAGGATATGAACACGCACTTCACTAAAGAAGATATTCAGGCAGCTAACAGCTACATGAGGAAATGCTCTCGATCATTAACCATTAGAGAAATGCAAATTAAAACTCCGATGAAATTCCATCTCACTCCAACAAGGCTGGCATTCATCCAAAAAACACAAAATAATAAATGTTGGAGAGGCTGTGGAGAGATTGGAACTCTTATACACTGCTGGTGGGAATGTAAAATGGTATAACCACTTTGGAAATCTATCTGGCGTTTTCTTAAAAAGTTAGATATAGAACTACCATACAACCCAGAAATCCCACTCCTCGGAATACACCTTAAAGAAATAAGAGCCTTCACACAAACAGATATATGCACACCCATGTTTATTGCAGCTCTGTTTACAATAGCAAAAAGCTGGAAGCAACCAAGGTGTCCATCAACAGATGAATGAGTAAATAAATTGTGGTATATTCACACAATGGAATACTATGCATCGATAAAGAACAGTGACGAATCTGTGAAACATTTCATAACATGGAGGAACCTGGAAGGCATTATGCTGAGTGAAATTAGTCAGAGGCAAAAGGACAAATATTGTATAAGACCACTTTTATAAGATCTTGAGAACTAGTATAAACTGAGAAGAACACATACTTTTGTGGTTATGAGGGGGGATGGAGGGAGGGTGGGAGAGGGTTTTTTACTGATTAGTTAGTAGATAAGAACTGCTTTAGGTGAAGGGAAGGACAATACTCAATACACGGAAGGTCAGCTCCACTGGACTGGACCAAAAGCAAAGAAGTTTCCAGGGTAAACTGAGTGCTTCAAAGGTTAGCGGAGCAAGGGTGGGGGTTTGGGGACTATGGCTTAAGGGGACTTCCAAGTAAATTGGCAAAATAATTCTATTATGAAAACATTCTGCATCCCACTTTGAAATGTGGCATCTGGGGTCTTAAATGCTAACAAGCGGCCATCTAAGATGCATCAATTGGTCTCAACCCACCTGGATCAAAGGAGAATGAAGAATACCAAGGTCACATGATAACTATGAGCCCAAGAGACAGAAAGGGCCACATGAACCAGAGACTTGCATCATCCTGAGGCCAGAAGAACTAGATGGTGCCCGGCCACAACCGATGACTGCCCTGACAGGGAGCACAACAGAGAACCCCTGAGGGAGCAGGAGATCAGTGGGATGCAGATCCCAAATTCTCATAAAAAGACCAGACTTAATGGTCTGACTGAGACTAGAGGAATCCCAGTGGTCATGGTCCCCAAACCTTCTGTTGGCCCAGGACAAGAACCATTCCTGAAGACAACTCTGCAGACATGGAAGGGACTGGACAATGGGTAGGAGAGAGAAGCTGATGAAGAGTGAGCTACTTGTATCAGGTGGACACTTGAGACTGTGTTGGCATCTCCCTTCTGGAGGGGAGATGGGAGGGTAGAAAGGGTTAGAAACTGGCAAAATTGTCATGAAAGGAGAGACTGGAAAGACTGACTCATTAGGGGGAGAGTAAGTGGGAGTATGGAGTAAGGTGTATCTAAGCTTATATGTGACAGACTGACTTGATTTGTAAGCGTTCACTGAAAGCTCAATAAAAGTTATTTAAAAAAAAAGGACTCAACATGCAGAAAAAATGTTTCTAAACACAAATAATGACAAAACTTCAGGAAACGAGCAACAAAGAGATATGAGACACACACACAAAAAATCAGCAAAATGACAGAATTAAATCCTTCCATATCAGTAATTACATTAAGTGTATACAGATTAAAAACTCCAAGCAAAAGGTGGAGAGTGGCAGAATGGATTTAAGAAAAAAAAAATCCATCCATATGCTCTCTGCAAGATATAGATCTTAGACCCAAGAGCACAGACTAGAAGTGAAAGAATGGGAAAGAATATCCCATGCAAATAGTAACCAAAAGAGAGCAGGTATATTCATATTGATATCAGAAAAAAAATTTTTAAATCATATTTTTAAGAAAATAAGAATACTATATAATGATAAAAAGATAAAACCATCAAGAAGATACAATTATATATATGCACCTAACATCAGTGTCTCAAAATATATGAAGCAAACACTGACAGAACGGAAAAAGAGTAATAGAATGCTCCACAGTAATAGTTGGAGACTTCAATATGCCACTTTCAATATTGGATATAACATCTAGAAAGAAATTAGACCTAACAGACATATATAGAACACTCCACCAAACAGAAGAAAAATACACATTTTTCTCCATGCACATAGGTCATTCTCCAGAATAGACCATATGCTACAGCACAACACAAGTTTCAATAAATACATAAGGACTAAAATTATACAAAGTATCTTCTGTGACCACAAGGGAATATTATAAATTGATTGGAGAAGGAACACACACCCATACATGGAAAGTAAACAACACACTACTAAACAACCAGTAGGTCAAAGAAGAGATCAAAAGAGAAACCAAAATACTTGGAGTTGAATGAAAATGAAAACACAACATACCAAAACCTATGGAATGGAGTGAAGGCAGTGCTCAGAGATAAATTTATAGCAAAAAAAAAAAAAAGTCTACATTAAAAAAGAAGATTTCAAATCAATTGCCTAACTCTAAAACTTGAGGAACTAGACAAAGAAAAACAAACTAAGCCTAAAGCTACAAGAAGAAAGAAAATAACAAAGATCAGAGCAGAAATAAATAAAATAGAGTAGAAAAGCATTAGAGAGAATTAAAAAAAAAAAAACAGAGGTTGATTCAGTGAAAATATCAATAAAACCTTTAGCTAGACTGACAAAGGGAAAAAGGAGAGAGAGAAGGTAAAATAATCAAAATAAATTAAAGTGAATACATCACAACTGACCCAATACAAATAAAAAAGGATCATAAAAGAATACTGTGAACAGCATTGGTGTACTATATAAACCAATGTCATGGATTGAATTATGTCCTCCCAAAAATGTGTGTATCAATTTGACTGGGCCATGATTCCTGGTATGTGATTTTCCTATATGTTGTAAATCCTGCCTCTATGATGTTAATGAGGGAGGATGGGGGATCAGTTATGTTTGTGAGGCAGGACACAATCTACAAGATTGGACTGTGTCTTGAAGCAATCTCTTGAGCTATAAAAGACAGAAGTGAGCAGAGAGACAGGGGACCTCGTACCACCAAGAAAGCAGTGCCAGGAGCAGAGTGCATACTTTAGACCTGGGGTCCCTGCGAGGAGAAGCTCCTTGTCCAGGGGAAGAGCTGACACCCTGAATTTGGACCTTTAGCCTACTTTACTGTGAAGAAATAAATTTCTCTTCATTAAAGCCATCCACTTGTGATATTTCTGTTATAGCAGCACTACATGACTAAGACAACCAACAAACCTGATGACTGAGATGAAATGGACAAATTCCTAGAAGCACATAATCTACCTAAACTGACTCAAGAGAAAATAGAATATCTCAACAGACCATAAGAAGAGAAGAAATTGAATCATTAATCAAAAACTACCCCCCCAAAAAAAAACATGAACTCCGTGGCTTCACTGGGAAATTCTATCAAACATTTAAAGAATAATTGACACCAATTCTGTTCAAAGACTTCTAAAAAGTAGTGGAGGAAAGGATATTGCCTAACTCATTCTATGAAGCCAGCATTACACTGATACTAAAGCCAGACAGACACTACAAGTAAACTTCAGACCAATATCCATTATGAATACAGATGCAAAAATCCTCAACAAAACACTAGAAAACTGAATCCAACAGCATATTAGAGAATTATAAGCCATTACCATGTGAGATTTATTCCAGGAATGCAAGAATGGTTCATTATTAGAAAACCAATCGACATAATATACCACATTAAGAGAACAAAGGAAAGAATGACATGATCATCTGAATTGACATAGAAAAGGCATTTGATAAAATCTAACACCGGTTCTCCATAAAAACACAACAATAACTAGAAATAAAAGGAAAGTTCCTCAATATGGTTAAGGGCATTTATGAAAAGTAACTGCCAACATTATACTCAATGGAGAAAGATAGCTTTCCTTTAATATCAAGAACAAGACAAAGAAGCTTGCTTCCAATACTGCTATTCAATATTGTATTGGAAATCCTAGCCAGAGCAATAAGGCAAGAAAAAGAAATAATAGTATCCAAATTGGAAAGGAAGAAGTAAAATTATCCATATTCGCAGATGACATTATTCTATATAAAGAAAACCCAAAAGAATCTGCAAGAAAACAACTTCTAAGTATAGGAATTCAGCAAAGTTGCAGGGTACAAAGCCAACATGCAAAAATCAGTTGGGTTTCTATATACCAGTAATGAGACATCTGAAAAAAGAAACTAAGAAAACAATTCCACTTACAATAGTATCTGAAAGAATAAAATACCTAGGAATGAATTTAACCAGGGATGTAAAAAATGTATACAATGAAAATTATAAAAACTGTTGAATGAAATTAAAAAAGACCTAAGTAAATGGAAAGACACTCCATGTTCACGGATTGGAAGACTTAAGATGTCTATATTACCCAGAGCGATCTATAGATACAATGCAATCGTGCTCAATATTCCAAAAGCCTTCTTTACAGAAATGGAAAAGCCAGTTCTCAAATTTATATGGACTAGCAAGAGACCCCAAATAACTAAAGCAATTTGGAAGAAGAACAGCAAAGTAGGAGGACTAGTACTTCCTGATTTCAAAACATACTATACAGCTACAATAAACAAAACAATCTGGTACTGCTATAATGATAGACACATAGAACAATGGAAAAGAATTGAGAGTCCAGAAATAAAACCATACATCTACATTCAAATTATTTTTGACAAGGGTGCTTAATGCATGTAATGAGGAAAGAAGTGTCTCTTTAATAACCAGTGCTTGGACAACTGGATATCCATATGAGAAAGAATGAAGCTGGATTCATACTTCACACCATTTATAAAAATTAACTAAAAACGGACTGAAGACCTAATGTAAGAAATAAAACCGTAAAATCTTAGGAGAAAACATAGGGGTATGGCTTTGGGATCTAGTTTTTAACAATGGATTCTTAGATCCAAAACCAGAAGTACTAGCAACAAAAGACAAAATACATACATTTAAGTTAATTACAATTAAAAGCTTTAGTTCAACAAAAAAGTGAAGAGACAACCTACAGAAAGAAGAGAAAAAAAATTGGGGGAACAATATATAGGATAAGGATTTAAAATCTGTAATATATAATGAACTCCTACAACTTAACAAAAAAACAAACAACGCAAAAAAAATGGATAAAGGACTTGAATAGACATTTCACTAAAGAAGATATACAAATGACCAACAAGCACATGAAAAGATACTCCACATCATTAGGCATTAAGGAGATTCAAATCAAAACCACAATGAAATACCACTTCACTATCACAAAGATAACTA
This sequence comes from Loxodonta africana, assembly GCF_030014295.1. Lineage (NCBI taxonomy): Eukaryota > Metazoa > Chordata > Mammalia > Proboscidea > Elephantidae > Loxodonta > Loxodonta africana. Next base: position 91,050,833 of record NC_087369.1, on the reverse strand, counting down.
ATGTTAAAAAAAAGGGGGGGAGGAGAGACAAAAAGTGTTGATGTGGGTGTGGAGAAATTGGAACCCTTATCCATTGCTGGTGGAAATGAAAAATGGTAAAATCACTGTGGAAAACAGTTTGCTGGTTCCTCAAAAAAATAAAAACATATGTGTCATATAACCCAGCAATTTCATGTTTAGGTATATATCCAAGAGACTTGACAGCTAAGCTGTAAAGAGACACGTGCACGTCTATGTTCACTGCAGCACTATTCACAATAGCCAAAATGTGAAAACAATGTAAATGTCCATCAAAACATAAATGGATTAACAAATGGGTATTAATGGATTAACAGTGGAGTATCACACAGCCATAAAGAGAAATTAAGTCCTGATACACGCTACGAAATGGATAAACCTTGAAATCATTATGCTGAGTAAAATAAGCCAATCAGAAAAAGACAAAAATTGTATAATCTCATTTATATGAAAAAACAAAAATAGGCAAACTTATAGAGACCAAAGTTTTATTAGTGGTTACCAGCAGTGGAAGGGAAGGAGGAAGAGAGAGTCACTGTTTAGGAGTCAGTGAATTTCTGTTTATGATGATGGACGATTTGGTAATGATTATGGATGATGGTTGCACAACATGATTATTGTAATTGAAATCATTAATTCTACCCTTGAAAAATGCTGAATTGGGAACTGTTATGTATATATTTTTCCAGCAATTAAAAAAAAAACCTTGAAAAGCTAATGAACAAGCCACTGAAACCTAGAGCAAAAGATAACAGCTGTAGCATGCAAATGACATTCCAAAACCCTCAGAAGTGGAGTTGGCAAACCCTGGGGAAAGGGGACAAGCTTAGTTCCAGATTCACCACATTATAATATTTTAAATATCCAGTTTTCAAACAAAATTTGGGGTTAAGCAAATAAAAAATATATGGCCCATTTATAGGGGAAAAATTTACAGAAACTGTCACTGAGAAAGCACAGACATTGGACTTACTAAACAAAGACTTTAAATCAATTCTCTTAAATATGCACAAGTGCTAAAGAAAAACATGGACAAATAACTAAAGGAAACCAGAAGAACAATGTCTCAATAAATAGAGACTATAAGTAAACAGATGGAAATTAGAAAAAGGTAAACCAAAACAAACCAAACCCACTGCCATCGAGTCAATTCCAACTCATAGCAACCCTAGAGGACAGAGTAGAACTGCCCCATAGAGTTTCCAAGGAGCACCTGGTGGATTCAAACTGCAGACCCTTTGGTTAGCAGCCGTAGCACTTAACCACTACGCCACCAGGTGTAGTGTAGAAAAAGGTTTCAAATAGAAATTCTGGAGGTGAAAAAAATTTTTTTAATTGAAATGAAGAATTTGTTAAAAGAATTTAAGATTTGAGCAGGTAAAGAAAGAATCAGCAAATATAGAGTTAGGTCAACTGAGAATATCCATTCTGAGGAGCAGAAAGAGAAAAGAATGAAGAAAAATAAACACAGCCTTAGAGACCTGGGCAAGACTACCAAGCATACCACAATAGGCATAATGGGACTACCTGAAGGGGAGAAGAGAGATAAAGGGGGTGAAATAATATTTGAAGAAATAATGATTGAAAAATTCTAAAGTTCCATAAAATACATGAATCCACACATCCAAGAAGCTCAATGAACTACAAGTAAGATCATCACAAAGGCATACACACTGAGACACATTTCAATCAAGTTGCTGAAAGGCAAAAAAAGAGAACCCTGAAAGTGACAAAAAAAAAAGGCAATTCATCGTGCACAAGGAATACTTAATAAGTGTAACAAACGACTTCTTAACAGAAACCACAGAGGCCAGAAGGCAGTGAGATGACACATTTAAAGTGTTGAAAGAAAATTCTGTCAACTAAGAATTCTATTGTCCAGCAAAAATATCCTAATTTTTTTTTTTTATGGAGAAGAAATTAAGGCAGTCCCAGACAAACAAAAGTTGAGGGAGTTTGTCACTAGTAGACTTTCCTACAAGAAATGTGAACAAATATTTTCTTTTATAAGTATCACCACAAAGCTGGTCCCCATGAGGCAGAGGTTAAATATGTCCCAAGTGTCCAACTTTTCCAAGCTGCTGTACCACTCCATCATCTCTAACATAGCTATTCCCTCTCCCCTCAGTACTCTCACCCCTGTCCTTGGGTTTTCTAATTCACTGCAACGTCTCACAGAACTCACAAACTGTACAAAGGAAATGGGTCATGTGGTTGTGGAGGCTGGCAAGTTCCAAATCCATGGGTCAGGCTTAGGCTTCTCCCAACCCATGTGACTGCAGGGGTTGATGAACCCAAACCAGCAGTTCAGATCACAGGGTGCTGGCTCACAAGGCTGCAGAAGCTGGTGAATTAGATCAGATGATAGGCTACTGGTCCATGGGGCTGTGGAGGCTGGTGAATCCCAGAATTGGCAGGTCAGAGAGCAGAACTCTGGCTCAAGTCCCAAGAACCAGAGATCAATTGATCATGAACCAGATGCAGTATCCAGATGCAGAGAGAGAGAGCCCAGCAAGGTCATCCACACATATATTAGATACAGGCCACACCTCAGGGAAGGGCATAACTTGAGAAAGGCGGGACTTGAGTCACACCCTCTGACAAGGCTGCAATCCAACACAAACCCTACACCAATCCTGCCTCATCAGCATGTAGAGGTCAGGATCTGCAACACATAAAATGGAGGACAACCATACAATACTGGGAATCACAGACTAGCCAAGTTGACACATAACCCAACTATCACAGGTTTCTATGAGTCAGAATTGACTTGAAGACAATGGGTTTTTTTTTTTATTTTTTGTATCACAGACTCCATATACCTTATCTAGTCCCACTCAATCATTGTGTGTGAGTCACAAAAACCATGCTAGAAGGGCCATATTAAGTAATTCATTATACTGCAGGCCACCACCTGGCTCTTCTAGCCATTGACCTCTTCATACTTGAAGGATTAGCTTCCCCCTCCCAATCATTTTACCAGTCTAAAACAGTCATTAACAGCTAATCCTTCAGTAGGGCAAACTAGCCCTAAGGGTGAAGCTACTCAGATACCAATCAAGCCTGCTTCAGGTATCCATCTGATTTGGTCAGGTTCTCCAATAGGTCGTCTTGTCTTTGCCCCTTCTGGCCTCTGATAAAATTAAACTGAGAGAAGATTATTCCCTTGCTCTGAGTTTCTCTCGAGGTATCAGTATAATGTCAGGTATCCCCTGATGCATAACCATTTATTCTTTCCTTTACCTTCAGCTATTATTTCTCCTTCCTTCTGTTTGTCCTTTTTTTTTTTTTTACCCAAAGTTATCCACCTTGGGAAGGGACATCAGGTTCAGCTGCTGTGCTAGCCCAGATTGCTGGTAGCAAGACCAGTCTAGCAAGTGCTTTGCCCTCAGTCTACTCCTATTCATGTTGTGTAGGGCTACATAGGCACTGGGATAATGGGGATTTAGAGGGTTACATAAGTGCAACACTAGTGAGCTATCTTGCCCACTAGGCAATACAGCAGTATTCACTGTCAACCCCAATTTTGCCAGATGGGGGGAAGGCACAATTCATATCATCAGGCCCTTGAGAATTCTGGCATGTATGTTCAGAGTTACAGTTACAGTCTCTTGCTTAGGGATCATCTCTGCTTCCAGCACCGCAGCTTCATCCCTGGTCCTAGAACCAAAGCATCTGGCAGAAAAAAAGCAATTTTAGGTGATGTGGGGAAGGACTGTACAGTGGCACCAGGGTCCTCCCCCACCCCATCTTCTCCAGATCCCCCAGAGAATCCTAGGACTCTGTCCAGTGGAGGTCCTCCCTTTGTCCCCCTCATGTTGAGTGTGAGCATTACACTCGTGAAGGTGTGTGAGTCAGCCCTTCATGCCTTCATCTCCCCCTGTTTTAGATAACAACTGTTTCAATTGCCGATTCCAATTATCTATCAAATCGTTACTCTCATGGTGGTTTGCAACATGGTATATCCATTTAATATGGTGTTTCTTGGCCCATTGCTGCAAAGTGTGTTCCTTGGTCTGAAGAACTATAACTCAGTGGCCCAAATTGGTACAGTATCTTTTGTTCCAATCCCTTAATAGTGCAATCCCAGTCCAGAGTAAGTCTCTATTCCTGTGAGGACCCATTTGTAGCCACCAGGTGCCACCAGTGTCATTGGTCCAATATAATCAACTTGCCAGCTATGTACAGGGTCTTCCTCATGGGGAATCTGCTCCATAGCCATCTGCAACCTGTGTCTTTCTTGTTAGCAGACAGAGCAGTCCTTATTGGCATTTTGTGTTTCAGAGGGTGCAAGGGGAATGTGTTTATATTCAGCCCATCTCTGAATTGCTGCAGCACCCCCATATCTGCTCATTTCATGGACCCAATTGGCCACCTCAAGTGAGTGTACCAACAGGTCCACTGGCTGATTTCAATAGCCTTCCGATACAGGAAGGGGGTTTATGTGATGGGCGTTGACATGTCCTATTCTATATGCCCTCTAAGTTCCCAGAGTGCTTTCCATAGGCTCATGGCCCACATGGGTGTCCCCTTAGTAGTTCAATTTTCTGTTGCCCATTTCCCTGACCACATGTCCAGGCTGTTGGCTGCTGCCCATGAATCAGTAAAAATCTAAATATATGGGCTCTCACCATTGTACAATTCTTTTATCACAGCTACGAAATCAGCATACAGTTAAGCCCATTTGAGCTGACCTGTTCTTCCTTCTTTAATCAGCCTTCCCATCTGCTGGTCTTAATGCAGCAGCTTTCCACATCACATGATGTCCATGTACCCTGCAACTGCCATCTGTGAACCAAGCAGCCTTCTACTGGCTAGCAGAAAGTTGTTCACGGGGCATTGTCTACGTAGCAATGGGCTCTTGAATCTTCTCAGGTTGTTCCAGAATAGGACTTACGGGAAAAGAGGCTACCTGCTCATGGATATGGTGGATGCCTCCCTGCATTCCCCTAGTAGCTTGTTCTTGTATGAACAATTTCCATTTTATTATGGACTTATTTTGGTCACCACCTTCCTTATTAGTGTTTCCCTGACATTACCGAAGACATTATGAGTATTTAAGGTCTCATGAAGATTGTATGTCCTTCTGTCATTGAGGCAGTCTCAACCAATACTCAATAGCAGGCATGTAATTAATTGTCTTTCAAATGGCATGTACTGTGCTGCAGTATCTGGAAGCTTTCTAATCCAGAATCCCAGTGGTTGCTGTAGGGCAGCATTCTCAGGTGTTTGCCATAAACTCCAGTCTGCATAAGCACATGTGGCAGACAGCTCCAAAATCATGTCTCAGTGTGAATCATAAGGGTCAAAAGGCAGGGATAGTGAGACTGCTTTTTATAATTCTGACACAGCCTGCTGCTGCTGTGGCCCTCCCATTCTAATGTAGTTTTCTTCCAAGTGGTTTTATGGATGGAGGCCAGCAATATTCCCAGATGTGGAATACGAATTCTCCAAAATCCAAATAAACCAACCAAATGTTGGGCCTCCTGCTTATTCTTGGGGGTAGGTAGAAACAACAATTTATTCTTAGTTGCCTGCGGAATGTCATGGGTAGCTCCTGCCCAACTTATTCACAAGAATTTCACTGTTTAGGCAAGGCCCTGTATTTTTGCTGGATTTATTAACCAGCCTCTGTTGGTCATGTGGGCCACCACTGCATTCAAATCAGCCCTAGCCTATACTTCGGTGTTTGATATTATCATAATATCATCAATGTAAATGTATCATTACACTTGAGATCCACACCAAGTCCATCGCTTCTAACCAAATTGTGACAGTAAGCTGTTGAATTCAGGTAACCATGTGACAGGAAACCCTAGTGGTATAGTGGTTAAGAGCCATAGCTGCTAACCAAAAGGTTGGCAGTTCGAATCCACCAGGTGCTCCTTGGAAACTGCATGGGGGCAGTTCTACTCTGTCCTATAGAGTCACTATGAGTAGGACTCAATGACAATGAGTTTTTTTTTGTGTGTGTGTGTGTGACAATGTAGTGAAAGTACGTTGAGATCCTTCCCACGTGGAAGCAAACTGTGGCTGGCTCTTTTCTGAGATTGTTATGGTGAAAAAGGGATTTGCAAGATCAATCACTGTGTACCAGTCTCCTTTAACCTGCTGTATTTTCTGCAGTGTTGATACCATGCCTGGAACAGCTGCAGCCACTGGTGGTACTACTTTATTTAGGCTTTGATAGTCTAATGTAAGCCTTCACGAGCTATACAAGGCTGTTATACAAAGAATGTGCTGTCATTAATACTCCAGCCTTTAGCATGTCTTTAATCAAAGCAGTAATCTCCTTTTGTCCACCCGGTATCCTACAATGTTTCAAATTCAACAACCTGAGTGGGTTCAGGCAATTCTAATGGTTCCCATTTAGCATGCCCAATCAATACCGGCTTAAGGGCAGGCTTACAGGCCTTCTGGTTTTACAATATCAGATAAAGGGAGTATTCCCCAATTAGACATAATATCCTTATCAATAATACATTCAGGTGAGGGAGATGCAACTAATTCATGCAAGATCTATTTAAATCTTCCAATTGTCATTCAAACTTTCACCCATCAACCATTGCATTCCCATATCCCCCATGTCTAACCTTAGGCCCCTTCAAAATTTTATTGACAGGTTTTGGGATTACAGTACATTGGGCTCCTGTGTTCAGGAGCCCCAAGAAAATCTCTTTCCCACCCCTGGGCCATTTCACCCACGCCTGTGGATATGGCCTTGAGTTCCCTGCTGGAGGCTGGACCAGAAGACCCTGGCCCCCTTGTCAATCTTTATTTTGATCAACTAGCTGAGCCTCTGTTTCAAATGGTCCCAGGTGGGAATTCCCATCATTAAATATCTCCTGACTGGGGTGAACAGGATGGACTTGTTTCAGCCTCTTCAACGTTGAGGGACCAGCAGGAATTTCCACTGGTCCACCCAACCTCCTGTAGTGTTGCGTTAGAACCTTTGTCTCAGCTCCATAAATGTCGGCTATATTCATCCCATTTCTTAGTAATGATCTAAAAATCTCTGTCCTGCTGAGGTAAGTTTTTTCCCCATTGCCTTTTCCCATTCTCCTATGAATCGCCCTTATGTTTCTTGCGTCTGTAAGATCCATGCAGGGAAGCTGTGGGAACAGATCCGACAAGGCTTTTCGGATTGTTGCTTTGTTTCGCAGTGGCAAGGTTACACAGGGTGCCCATGTAGAAGGGGCTCCCTTGATTATTATATCTACCATGACCTATCAGATGGATCCTGGCTGAAAGCAGAGAATACCAGAAAGATGTTTACCTGTGTGGATTTGTGTGTGTGAGAGACATATCTTTTTTTTTATTGTACTTTAGATGGAAATTTACAGAGCAAATTAGTATCTCATTAAACAATACGCATATTGTTTCGTGACATTGGTTGCCAACCCCACGACATGTCAACGCTCTCCCCTCTCGACCTTTGGTTCCCCATTAACACTTTCCTGTCCTCTCCTGGGTTCTCCTTCCTGCCCCATTTAGTCCCATTTTGTTTTATGGGCCTGTCTAATCTTTGGCTGAAGTGTGACTCTCAGGAGTGACTTAAGGATTGAGTTAAAAGGGTATCAAGAGGCCATACTCTTGGGGTTTCTCCAGTCTCTGTCTGACCAGTAAGTCTGGTTGTTTTTGTGAGTTAGAATTGCATTCTATATCTCTGTCCAGGACCCTCTATTGTGATCCCTGTCAGAGCAGTCAATGTTGTTAGCCAGGAAACATCTAGTTGTGACAGATTGGGTCTGGTGGAGGGTGTGGTAGTTGTGGTCCATTAATCCTTTGGACTAATCTTTCCCCTGTGTCTTTGTTTTTCTTCATTCTCCCTTGCTCCGGATGGGGTGAGACCAGTGGAGTATCTTAGATGGCTGCTCACAAGCTTTTAAGTCTCCAGATGCCACTCATCAAAGTAGGATGTAGAACATTTTCTTTATAGACTGTTTTGCCAATTGAGCTAGATGGCCCCCAAGACCATGGTACCCAGCCTCATCTTGGTAATTCAATCCCTCATGGAGTTTGAATGTGTCTATGGTGCTTCCATGACATTGCCTTGATCAACTTGTGCTGGCTTCCCCAGAATTGTGTACTGTCTTACCCTTCACCAAAGTTACCACTTATCCATTGTCTAGTTAGTGTCTTTCCCTTCCCACTTCTCCCCTCCCTAGTACCATCAAAAACTATTTCTTTCTGTGTGTAAATCTTTTCATAAGTTTTTATATAGTGGTCTCATACAGTGTTTGTCCTTTTGTGACTGACTTACCTCCAGATTCATTCATGCTGTGAGATGTTTCACAGATTCATTATTGTTCTTTATTGCTGCGTAGTATTCCATTGTGTTTATGTACCATAGTTTGTTTATCCATTCATCTGTTGATGGGCACTTAGGTTTCATTTTTTGCTATTGTGAATAATGCTGCAGTGAACATGGGAGTGCATATGTCTATTCGTGTGATGTCTCTTATATGTCTAGGGGTGGGATTTCTGGATCTTATGGTATTTCTATTTCTAGCTTTTTAAGGAAGTGTCACCATATGGTTTTCCAAAATGGTTGTATCATTTTACATTCCCAGCAGTAGTGCATAAGTGTTCCAAGCTCCTTGCAGCCTCTCCAACATTTGTTATTTTCTGTTTTTTTTTTTTATTTTATCTGTGCCAGTAATACTGAGGTGAGGTGGTATCTCACTGAAGCTTTGATTTGCATTTCTCTAATGGCTAGTGATCTTCAGCATTTCTTCATGTGTCTGTTAGCTACATGAATGCCTTCTTTGGTGAAGTGACTGTTCATTTCCTTTGCTCATTTTTAACTGTATTATTTGTCTTTTTGTTGTTGAGGTGTTGGACTTGCCTACAGATTTTAGAGAGTAGACATTTGTCAAATTTGTCATAGCCAAAATTTTTTTTTCCCAGTCTGTAGGTTCTCTTTTTACCGTTTTGGTAAAGTCTTTTGATGAGCATAAATGTTTAATTTTTTGAAGATCCCAGTTACCTAGCTTATTATCTGGTGTTTGTGTATTGTTAGTTATGGTTTGTATGCTGTTAATGATGTGTATTAGGGCCCTTAGTGTTGATGTTGTTTTTTCTTCTATGATCTTTATAGTTCTGGGTTTTATACTTAGGTTTTTGATCTATTTTGAATTAGTTTTTGTGTATGGTGTGAGGTATAGGTCCTGTTTCATTTTTTACATATGGACATCCAGTTTTGTCAGCACTATTTGTTAAAAAGACTGTCTTTTCCTCATTAAATGAATTTTGGGACTTTGTTGAAGATTACGTGACCATAGGTGGATGGATTTACATCTAGGTTCTCGATTCTGTTCCATTGGTCAATATGTCTATCATTGTACCAGTACCAGGCTGTTTTGACTACTGTAGCTGTATAGTAGGTTCTGAGGTCAGGTACTGTGAGTCCTTACTTTGGTCTTTTTCTTCAATAATGCTTTATTATCTGGGGCTGATTTCCTTTTCATATAAAGTTGATGATTAGTTTTTCCATCTTGTTAAAGAAAGCTGTTGATATTTGGATCAGGATTTCATTGTATTTGTAGATTGTTTTTTTGTGTAGAATTGACATTTTTGCAATATCCATGAGAATGGTATGTTTTTCCATATTTGTGGGTCTCTTGGTTTCTTGCAGTAGTGTTTTGTAGATTTCTTTATATAGGCCTTTTACATTCCTGGTTAGATTTATTCCTAAGTATTTTATTTTATTTTTTGGGGGGTTATTATAAATGGTGTTGCTTTCCTTTTCACAGTTATCTTTCTTGATGTATAGGAATCCAACTGATTTTTGTATGTTTATCTTGTATCCTGGTGCTCTGTTGAATCTTTCTATCAGTTTCAGCAGTTTTCTTGTGGAGTTCTTTGAATTCTCTATGTATAATATCATATCATCCATAATAGGGACAGTTTTACTTCTTCCTTACCAATTTGGATGTCTTGTGTTTCTTTTTCTTTCCTTATTGCTCTCTCTAGGACTTCCAGCACAATGTTAAATAAGAGTGGGGATAAAGGGCTTCCTTGTCTTGTTCCTGTTCTCAGTGAGAACGTTTGCAGCCTCTCTTGGTTAAGAATGATATCGGCTGTTGGTTTTGTATAGAAACCCTTTGTTATGTTGAGGAATTTCTCTTCTGTATTTAATTGAGGGTTTTTTCTCAGGAATGGGTATTGGACTTTAGCAAATGTCTTTTCTTCATCGATTGAGATGATCATGTGATTCTTTTGTTTTATTTATGCGATGGATTATGTTGATTGATTTTCTAATGATGAACCATCCTTGTATACCTGGTATGAATCCCACTTGGTTGTGGTGTATTATTTTTTTTATATAATGCTGAATTCTATTGGTTAAAATTTTGTTAAGAGTTTTCACATGTATATCCATGAGCGATATTGGTCTGTAATTTTTTCTTTTTTTTTTTGCTTTCTTTTTTGTGTGGTGTCTTTACCAGGGTTTGATATCAGGATTATACTGGCTTCATAGAATGAATTTGGAAATAGTCCTTCTTTTTCTATGTTCTGAAATAGTTTGAGTAGTACTGGTGTAAGCTCTTCTCTGAATGTTTGGTAGAATTTTCTAGTGTCGCCGTCTGGGCCAGGGCTTTTTTTGCTTGGGAGTTTTTTTATTATTATTTAAATTACCTTTTCAATCTCTTCTCTTGTTATGGGTCTGTTCAGATTTTCAACCTCAGTGTGTGTTAATTTGAGTAGGTAGTGTGTTTCTAGAAATTTTGTCCATTTCCTCAAGGTTTTCAAATTTGTTGGAGTACAGTTTTTCATAGTTCTGTTATGATCCTTTTTTCTTTCAGCTTGGTCTGCTGTAATGTCCCCCATTCGGTTTCTTATTTGGGTTATTTGCATCCTCTCGTTTTTCTTTAGTCAGTTTTGGCCAGTGGTTTGTCGATTTTGTTGATTCTTTCCAAGAACCAACTTTTCATTTTGTAGATTCTTTCTATTCTTTTTCTATTCTCTATTTCATTTATTTCTGCCCTGACCTTTATTATTTCCTTTCTTCTGGTGGTGTTGAGCTTCTTTTGCTGATCTCTTCCTATTTGTTCGAGTTGTATAGCTAATGTTTTGATTTTGTCCCCTTCTTCTTTTTTGATGTGGCCTCTATTGTTATGAATTGACCTCTGAGTACTGCCTTTGCTGTGTCCCAGAGGTTTTGGTATGGTGTGTTGTAATTCTTGTTTGATTTTACGAATTTTTTTTTTATTCCATATTTGATTTCTTCTATTACCCAGTGCTTTTTAAGCAAGGTGTTATTCAGTTTCTATATATTTTATTTTTTTTCCTTGCTCTTCCTCTTCCTCTTTTCTGCTTTGATAGCATTGTGATCAGAGAAGATGCTTTGTATTATCTAAATGTTTTAAATTTTGTTGAGGGTTGCTTTGTGGCCTAAGATGTGGTCTATTCTGGAAAATGTTTCATGTGTGTTGGAAAAGAATGTGTACTTTTCTGCTGTTGAGTGGAGTGTTGTATATATGTCTATGAGGTTAAGTTGGTTGTTTGTGCTATTCTGTGTCTTTGTTGAGTTTCTTTCTAGATGTTCTGTCCTTTACAGAGAGTGGTGTGTTGAAGTCTTCTCCTGTTATTGCAGAACTGTCAATTTCTCTTTTCAGTACTGTTAGGGTACATTTTATATATTTTGGAGCCCTGTCATTGGGTGTGTAGATATTTATTATGGTTATATTCTCATGGAGGATTGCCCTTTTAATCATTATACAATGTCCTTCCTCATTTTTTATAGTGGATTTTGTCCAAAAGTCAATTTTATCTGTGATTAGTATTGCCACTCCTGCTCTTTTTTGTTTGCTGTTTGCTTGGTATATTTTTTCCATCATTTGATTTTTAATATAGTTGTGTCTCTGTTTCTAAGGTGTACCTCTTGTCGACAGTATATTGATGGGTCCCGGGTTTTTTTCTTTAAAATCTATTCCTTCATTGTCTCTTTTTGTGTGGGCTTAAGCCATTTACGTTCAGTGTGATTATTGATACGTCTGAGTTTATTGCTGTCATTTCATAGTGCTTTTTTATGATGCTGACATTTTCTTTGTTCCTCTTACTCTTACTCTTCCTTGCTGAATTCCATTTGTGGATTTTTTATTTTCATTTTTGTAGATTATGAGTTTACTGAAACTTTATGTTTTTCTTCTTTATTTTGATGAGTAAGATTGTTAACTCTCTTTGTTTTTACCTTGAAATTTACCCCATCTTCCTAAGTTTAAACCAGTCTTTTACTACTTGATAACACCTTGTCTTCCTCTCTATTTGAAAGTTCTATACCTACACTGTTTATTCTTTCTTTTATTGTTCCAATATTGTTGTTATTTAGAGATCGATTTCTCTGGTTCCCTGTTGTAAATTTTTTAGTTTTGTTTTATCCTTGATAGTTCATTACCTAGGTTGGTATCTGTCTAACACTGTCTTGTGTGCTAGATTCAGTTTGTTGTCTGATGTTGGTTCTCTAACTTAAGGACTCCCTTTAATAATTCTTGTAAGTTTGGTGTGGCTTTTACATATTCCCTTAATTTCTGTTTATCTGGAAGTGTCTTAATTTCACCATCATATTTGAGCAAGTGTTTTGCAGGATATATTATTCATGGCTGGTGTTTTTTTTTTCTTTCAAAATTTCATGTGTATCATCCCATTGTCTTCTGTTCTGCATGATTTTTGGCAAGTAATCAGAACTCACTGTTTCCCTTTTGTATGTGACTTTTCATTTTTCTCAAACTGCTATCAGGATTCTTTCTTTGTCTTTGGTTTTAGCAAGTGTGACTATGATATGTCTTGGTGTTTTTCTTTTTGGGTCTATCCTATATGGGGTTCATGAGCTTCTTGAATGGTTGGCTTTTTGCCCTTCGTGATATTAGGGGAGTTTTCTGTCAGCAAATCTTCAATGATCCTCTCCGTGTTTTCCATTTTCTCCCCCTGTCCTGGAACTCCAATCACATTCAAATTTTTGCTTTTGATTGTATTCCCACATTGTCCTCATGGTTTCTTCATTTTTCTTTGTTCTTTTTTTTTTTTTCCTCAAAGTGGTATCCAAGGATTTGTTTTCTATTTTGCTAATCCTGTCTTCCATTATTTCAAATTTTCTCCTAGGTCCTTCTATTTCACTGTCCATTTCTGAAATCTTGTTTATCTTTTGGATTTCTAGTTGCTGTTTTTGTATGATTTCTAGTTGTTTATTTATTTTTACATTTGGTTCCTGTATTATTTTCCTGAATTCTGCCATTGTTTGTCTACCTTTTCTATGATCCTGATCGTATTTTTCATGATTTCGTCTTTTTCTGTTGTTGTTATTTTTTGTCTACATTTTCCTTCATCTGTTGGAGAACTCTTAATATTAAACTGCTGAATTCCCTATCAGGTAGTTCCAGTGCCTTTTCTTCTAGCACCAGATACCTTGGTGTTTTATTTTGGTTGCTTTCTGGAGCTGGCCTGTCCAGTTTTTTATATGTTTTGATATTATCTGCTGTTTCCAGGACTTTCAAGATTTTTTTTTCTTCATTTATTGATTGTAGATTTGATTGTTTCACCCTGCTTTTTTTTTTGGTTACGTCTGGGCAGGCCTGATGGGTGTGTTTTATTGCTTGCTCACCTGTCAGCACAATACTTCTCACTACCTTGTCCAAGTAGGCAGGGCTGGTCACAGCTATTGTGCAGCAGGGAGGGCTCAACAGAGGTGGAGAGGTGGGTATAGGTAGTTTGTTGCACTAACTGGGGTGATGGGACATGGACGGAGGGCTCTGCAGGCTGGGTCCTGGGTGCCACATCAGTACCACTTGGGGCCATAGCACTAGGTGCACAATGTGATGTGCAGAAATAATGTGATGTGCAGAGCTAAGTGGGTGGGTGAAAGTAGAGAAAGACAGAGAAATAAAAGCAAAAAATGAAGTAAAAATTTTTAAAAGAAAAAAATCAATAAAACGACTGCAGTAGGATTCAGTGAGTGGGAGCAGGGCAGACCCAGCGAGGCTGTGCACTGGTAGCTCTCCAGCATGAGTGGTATGGCTCAGCCTACAGTGAAGGGGCATGGGTCACACAGGGGGCTAGGTGGGTGGGAGAAGCGAAAGGAAAGGGGAGAAGAGAGAGAAGAAATCTACAAATAAAAAATAAATAAAATTATATGAAAAATATAAACAACAACCACACACAAAAAAAATATGGTAGTGGGGAGCTGGCCATTGGGGTGGGGTGGAATTGGGATGGTGGTGCGCCTCTGTCTCTCTTGGCAGGTAGCACGGCACAGCCATTCAGGAAGAGGCAGAGACAGTGCCAGGCCTAGTTGAGAGGGAGATGGAAAAAGAGAAGGGGAAAGGTAAACAAAAATAAAAAAATATGGTGCTGAGGGAGCCAGCCTGTGGGAGTAGCACAGAGCTGGGGAGGTTGTGTGCCAGAGGATCCCAGCTGAGGGGTACAGTACAACCCACGAAGAAGGAGGGAGTGGTGCATGGGGCTGGGTGGATGGGAGAAAGGAAAGGAGGAGAGAAGAAACAAGCAAACAAAAAAGAACAAAAAACAAAACAAACAAGAAGTAAATAAATAAATAAAATGTCTCTGAAGGAGCCTGTCAGTGACAGCAGCACAGGCCTGGGGAGGCTGCATGCAGTGACTCTCCAACCTAGCAGTGCAGAATGGGGGCAGGAGAAAGGAAAGGAAGGAAAGGAGAGAGAGAGAAGAAACAGAAGAAAAAAAAAGAACAAAGCAAACAAACCAAAAAAATCACAGCCCTTCAAGAAAGGGAGGGGATGGCACATGAGGCTAGCTGAGCAGGAGAAAGGAAAAGGAGGAAGAGAGAGAGAAGGAAGCAAAAAAAAGCCCCCTTCAAATTACCAAAAAGCAAACAAAAACACAAACTAAAAAAAAAGTAAAAAGATAGAGCAAAAAGAAAAACAAACAAACAAAAAAATGGTGCTGAAGGGGCTGACTGATGGAGGCGAGGTGGGTCCTGGTGGCACTGGGCTGGTGTCTCTCCAGCTGAGCAACCTTGGCCCTTTGGAAAGTGATGGATGTCCCATACAGGGAAGAAGGGTGGGGTGAGGAAAAGCTTGTATCCCTGGTTATCGGGTGCTCTGTCTCCTGCTGAGAGTTCAAGGGAGTTCCCTTCCTGTACTCCCTGTCCAAAGTGTGTGGTGGCTGAAGTCCAAGATGCCAAATCTGGGCAACAGTGAACTGATATCTCTCCAGCCAAGTGACCATGACCCGTTGGAAAGTGGTGGAGACCTCATACAGGGATGAAGAGTAGGGGGTGGGAAAGTGTATACCCTTGGTTACTGGGTGTTCTGTCTTCTGTTGAGAGTTCCATGAAGTTGCCTTCCCTTTCTCCCTGTCTGCATTCCTTGGTGGCTGTAATCCGAGATGGTAAATCTGGCCACCTTAGCTGGTACGTGACCTCCACTCCATAGTTCTCCACGTTCTCTGTTCTGTCAGTTTCTTATTCCATTCAGTGCTTGATCAAGTTCTTTATTCCTTCATTTGGTGCTTAGGGAGCCAGGATTGGCATTAGTATCTGTTTTGCTTAGTTTTTCAGGTCTTTGCTGCAAAGGGATGGCATGGTGCTTCTGTCTACAGCACCATGTTGGGTCTGCCTCCTGTTTACCTCTGTTTTACTGACTACACAAAGACACTTAACTGTGTGGATCATAATAAATTTTGGATAACATTGTGAAGAATGGGAATCCCAGAATACTTAATTGGGCTCATGAGGAACCTTGTCATGGATTGAATTATGTCCTTCCCAAAATGTGTGTATCAATTGGGCTGGGCCATGATTCCTTGTATTGTGTGCTTTTCCTATGTGTTGTAAATCCTGCCTCTATGATGTTAATGTGGGAGAATGGCTGGCAGTTGTGTTAATGAGTCAGGACTCAACCTACAGGTTTAGATTTTGTCTTGAGGCAATCTCTTGAGATATAAAAGATAGAAGCAAGAAGAGAGATGAGGGACCTCATACCACCAAGAAAGCAGCACCAGAAGCAGAGTGTGCTCTTTGGACCTGGGGTCCCTGTGCTTGTGAAGCTTCTCAACCAGGGGAAGGCTGAGGACAAGAACCTTCCTCTAGTGTTGGCAGAGAGAGAAAGCATTCCCCCGGAGCTGATGCCCTGAATTTGGACTTTTAGCCTACTTTAAAAAACTACTTTATTGTGAGGAAATAATCTTCTCTTTGTTAAAGCCATCCACTTGTGGTATTTCTGTTACGGCAGCACTAGATGACTAAGACAAACCTGTACATAGATCAAAAGGAAGTTGTTCAAACAGAATAAGAGGGTACAGCATGGTTTAAAGTCAGGAAAGGTGTGCATCAGAGTTGCATTCTTTCACCATACCTATTCAATCTGTATGCTGAGCAAATAATCTGACAAGTTGGACTATATGAAGAACAGGGGGTCAAGATTGGAGGAAGAGTCATTAACAAACTGCATTACACAGATGACACCACCTTACTTGCTGAAAGTGAAGAGGACTTGAAACACTTAATGATGAAGATCAAAGACCACCCTGTTCAGTATGGGTTACACTTCAACATAAACAAAAACAAAAAAAAAAAACCTTCATGACTGGATCAATAAACAATGTAATGATAAAGGGAGAAAAGATTGAAGTTGTCAAGGATTTCACCTTATTTGGATCTACAATCAACACCCATGGAAGCGGCAGTCACAAAATCAAACGACACATTTCATTGAGAAAATCTGCTGCAAAAGACCTCTTTCAAGTGTTAAAAAACAAAAATGTCATCTTAAGACCTAAGACCTAGGTGCACCTAAGCCAAGCTGTAGTGTTTTCAATCCTCTCATATGCATATGAAATCTCGACAATGAATAAGGAAGACTGAAGAAGAATTGACACCTTTGAACTGTGTTGTTAAAAGAATATTGAATATACCATGGGTTGCCAAAAGAACTGAGAAATCCATCTTGGAAGAAATACAGCCAGAATGCTTCTTAGAAGCAAGGACAGTGAGACTACATCTCACATACTTTGGACATGTTATCAGGAGGCATCAGTCCCTGGACAAGGACTTCATGCTTGGTAAAGTAGAAGGCCAGTGGAAAAGGAGGGAGACTCTTGACGAGACGAATTGACACAGTGGCTGCAACAATGGCCTCAAGCATAACAAGGATCATGGGGATGATGCAGGACTAAGCAGTGTTTTGTTCTGTTGTACATGGGGTTGCTATGAGTTGGAAATGACTCAACAGCACCTAACAACAACAACCACCATGGCCTGTGTAAGGGGCATACTCATTGGATGAATATCATCATCACCATAAAGCCATTCCAGCATAACTTGCATAAACAACACATTAGCTGCTTCCTCTATAGTGTTCCATTGGGTGTTTAGAGGGGAAGCAGGGCAGTTTCCATTCTCAAGGTAAACAAATATCACTGCAAATTTTATCTAGTCCATCAGGCTGGCCATCCCCTCTGGGTTAACTTACTGTGTACCTGAATTTCGTATCATCATTTGTGACTGTTCCATAGTGAGTTGTGGGTCTTGCATCAACCCAAACATACGTTTCCATTCTGGATTGCTTAAAACTAAAGACACTGCCCCTAAATTCATCGCTCTCACAATCCATTTTAGTAATGGTTCCTCAGGAAGCTCATGATACAGATCTACAAATTGAAGCAGCTACTTTACACTATATCCCCTGGTTTCTATAGTTTCTTGGTTTTGTCCATTTCCCTCCTGGACTACCTTCTTGGTAACCAACGGTCATAGAGGAACTTCCTGTTGTTCTGACATGATTTTTCCTTTCTGGGTCAGCCTTGAGACTAGAGGTCCTAGCTCTGACTGGACTGGATCTGGGTGGGCTTGGTTCAGTGCTAAAATCAGCCCCTACATTCTTTTTCCTTGCCATTGTAGCTATTACTCTTAAAAAAAAAAAAAACCAAGGAATTGTATGTCTGGGCCTTTCCTTATCACTCTGCATTTCCAAATTCATCCAACTAGCCAATTCCTCAGGAATTAGATCCACCCCTCCTAAATCTCATGAATAGTTTTTGCCTTAGATAACCGATTGCAACATAACACCTGCTTCTGTCCATGGGTGTTTTTTATACCACCCAGAAACCAAAGGTTTCTCATTCTCCCATTTATCCCCTTTTTTTCTAAAACCACATATCCCAGTGAGTCAGGGCCATTGCAGCAAAACCCACCATTCTGACACCAACTGAAAAAGTAATTTATAAGGATCAGCACAAAGTAGGTTCCCATGAGGCAGAGGTTAAAGATGTCCCAGGTGTCCAACTTTTCCAAACTACTGTACCACTCCATCATCTCTAACATCAACTAACTATTCCCTCTACTGTCAGTACTCTCACTCTCATTTTTGGGTTCCCTAATTCACTGAAACATCTCACAGCACTCATGAATTGTATAAAGGAAATGGCTCACACAGTTGTAGAGGCTGGCAAGAGCCAAATCCGTGGGTCAGGCATAGGCCTCTCCTGACTCATGTGACTGCAGGGGCTGAGGAACCTAAATCAGTAGTTCAGTCGTCAAACTGCTGACTCACAAGACTGCGGAAGCTGGTGAATCAGGTCAGATGAGAGGCTGCTGGCCCACAGACTGTGCAGGCTGGTGAATCCCAGAATCAGCAGGTCAGACAGCAGAATTCTTGCTCCAGTCCCAAGAACCAGAGGTCAATTGATCACGAATCAGATGCAGGATCCAGATGCAGAAAGAGAGAGAGAGCCCAGCCAGGCCATCTACACATATATCTTAGATGCAGGCCACAACCCACAGAAGGGTATAACTAAAGTAAGGCTGTGCAAGGCTGTGACCCAACACACACTCTACACCAGTCCTTCCTCATCAACATGTGGAAGTCAGGATCTGTGACACATAAAATGGTGGGCAACCATACAATATTGGGGATCATGGCCTAGCCAAACTGATGCATAATTCCAACCATCACAGGTTCCATATACCTTATTTGCACAGTCTCAATCATTGTGTGCGAGTCACAAAGACCATGGATAGAAGGGACATATTAAGTAATTCATTACACCGCAAAATGCTAAAAGGATTCCTTCAGACAAAGAAAAGGACCCTATACCATAATTTGAAGACAAATGATGAAATAAAGGACACCAGTAATCTACACACACAAATATAAAAGCCAATATGTATGAATAACGGCCTAATTAAAACTAATTTCCAAAATGTGAAGATAAACTCATGCCCCCACTTTTCCACTTTATCATTCTGACACCGGCCACCCACGTGGCACTTTCCCTTTTTGACCCTAACAACCTAGAGTTGAGTTTCCACAAGTTAGGACTCTGACCTACCATCCCCTGCTAAATAGGCAAATGCCGGACTCTTTGAGGTACTCACTGCTCCCAGTGGGTTTAATAATTCCCTATAATGACTCACATAACTCACAGAAACTATTACCTATACTTAGAGTTACCCATTTATTATAACCAGAAAGGATACAAGTGTAGAGATGCACCAGGCAAGGTCTGCAAGAAGGCCCAGAACCAGGAGGCTTACATTGTTCCCAGGGACTTCCTGCACCCTCTCCTGTGAATAGATGTTGCTATGGATTGGATTGTGTCCTCTCAAAACGTGTGTTGTAAATCCTAACCTCTATGCCTGTGGTTATAAATTCCTTTTGGGAGTGGGTTTTTTTTTGTTATGTTAATGAGACATAATTAGTGTGGGATGTGTTTTGATTCAATATCTTTTGAGATACAAAAGAGGCTAAACAAACAAGCAAGAGAGGCAGAGATGAGGGAAGAATGAAGCCAAGCCACATGAAGATCTCTGAGGAGCAAAAGCTCAGACGAGACAAGGACCTTCCTCCAGAGTTGACAGAGAGAAAAAGCTACCAGAGCTCCTCATAGCAGCACTCGATAACTAAAACAGATGTTCCATCAATCTATGAGGCCCCAAAGAGACCGTTTCAAGTTCCCAGGTCCTCTATTCATGGGGACCCCAGTAAATATGCATGACTTGGGCCTTAATGTATAGTTATGATCTATCCAATCAATCATTATCCTTGATTACATTAGGGTCCCACCCTTCCTATAGTTAATTCTCCAGGTATGGTGCCTGTGTAGCCCCTACTTGCCTGGATATTTTAGAAAAACAAAGAACATCTAAATTGCTCAGGCTATTTTCAGAAACCAAAGTCAAAGGGCCAAACCAAGTTCTCCATCCCACATGGTATTATTGTATTTTTCATTTGTAACTCCTCTTTTTATCCTATATGATTTAAAAGACAAATGCAAAAAACAATCACTATATACCTGTTAAAAGATGCAAAATATATAAAGATATAATTGGTGAAAATAAAGACATGGGGGAAGGGAAAGAGCTGTATAAGAGCAGATTTTTTTAATATGCTTTCAAAGATAAGTTGGCATTACCTCAAACTAGGTTGTTTTATTTTAAGATGTTACTTGTAATCTCCAGAATGACCACTACACATAAAAAGAAAAAATAAAGAAAAAAGGAATCAAAGTGGCACACTACAAAAAAATCAAACACCAATTAAGGCAGTAATGGAGTAATTGAGGAAAAAAACATGACACGTTGAAAACAAATAACAAGATAGCAGAAGTAAAATTTTCCTTATTTGTAATTACTTTAAATGTAAATGGACTAATTTTTCAATTAAAAGTCAGAGAATGACAGAATGGACAAAAAGCTGTCTACAAGAAAGTCACTTTAGATTCAAAGACACAAATATGTTGAAAGTAAAACAATGGAAAAGTCATTCCATGCAAACAGTAGCCGAAAGATAGCAAGGGGACTATATTAATATCAAACAAAACAGACTTTAAGTCAAAAATTGTTACAAAAACAAAGTACATTATAAATTGGTAAAAGAGTCAATGCATAAAGAAGCTATAATAATTACAAATGTATGCACCTAACAGCAGATACCCAAAATATACAAAGCAAACATTGAGAGAATTGAAGGGAGAAATAGACAGTTCTGCAATAATAGTTGGAAACTTCAAAACATCACTGTCAACAATTAATAGAAAAACTAGGCAATCAATTAGGAAATAAAGGACTTGAACTGCACTATAAAACAACTAGACTTAAGAGACAGGCAAAGAACACTGCATCCAACACAGTAGAATAAAATTCTTCTTAACTGTATATGGAACATGCTCCAGGATAGAGCCTGTGTTAAGCCACACACACACACACACACACAAAATTCTCAATAATTTTTAAAAAATGGAAACCTTAAAAGTATCTTCTCTGATCAAAATAGAATGAAACTAGAAATCAATAACAGAAGAAAAACTGGTAAATACGCAAATATGTGGAAATTAAACAACACCCTCTTAAACAACAAGTGAGTCAAAGAAAAAAGGGAAAAAAGAAAATTCTTTGGGACAGATGAAAACAACAACAACAAAAGTACCAAAACTTATGTGATGCAGTAAAAACAGTGTTCAGAGAGAAATCTATATTTTTGAAGCCTACATTTGGCACAGTGGTTAAGAGCTCCCCTGTTAACCAAAAGGTCAGCAGCTCAAATCCACCAGCCGCTCCTTGGAAACCCTAGAAGGCAGTTCTACTCTGTCCAATAGGGTTGCTATGAGTTGGAATTGACTTGACGGCAACAGTGCTTTTACAATAGCATCCAAAAGAATACAATACTTATGAATGAATTTAACAAAGGAGATGCAAGACTTGTATACTGAAAATTATAAAATATTGTTGAAAGAAATTAAGAAGATATTAGAAAAATATTCCATGTTCACAGTTTGGAAGACAATATTTTTAAATAGCAATACTTCCCAAATTGTACACAGATTCAATGCAAACTTTATAAAAAACCCCAACGACCCTAATAGAAGTGACTCAACCAGACATACGCATATCTATGTTCATTGCAGCACTAATCACAATACTAGTAAAAAGATGGAGACAACCTAAGTGCCAATCAAAAGATGAATGGATAAGCAAAATGTGGTACATACATACAATAGAATATTATGCACCCATAAAGAATAATGATGAGTCCTCAAAACGTAATGTAGATGAATCTGGAGGACATTATGCTGAATGAAATAAGTCAATCACAAAAGGGCGAATATTGCATGATTCCACTTTTATGAAGAGTCAAAAATAT
Source organism: Loxodonta africana (assembly GCF_030014295.1). Taxonomy (NCBI): domain Eukaryota; kingdom Metazoa; phylum Chordata; class Mammalia; order Proboscidea; family Elephantidae; genus Loxodonta; species Loxodonta africana. The sequence goes on along the minus strand of NC_087369.1, from coordinate 91,028,700 downwards.
GTATATATACAAAAACTAACATTCATTAGAGGTTACCAGAAAGACATGGTTGGGGAGAGGGGGAATAACTCTTTAGATAATAAACATTTGTTATTTTGGTGATGGAAAATGAAACACTGAATATGGGCGAAGTATGCACAGCTTGACCAAAGTAAATGGTGTCACTAAGAAGTACACACACACAGGTTGTTTTTGGTAAATGGTAGACAATATATAATTTTACAAAAACAGTAACAACCAAAATATATATGTATGGTTACACATGTACTATGTATGCATATAAGTGTATAAGTATGCATATGTGTGCACATATACATATAGCCATATGCCTATGCATATACATGTGTGTGCATGCATGCATGTTCATATATATAATAAAGCACATAGAAGGCACAGTTATAGATACTTCTTAGATATAACCAAACACCTTGCTGGATTGGATTTCTGGGTTTGAAGACTTAGAACTATAGTCTTGTGGGACAAGTCAGTCAACTGGCATAATATAGTTTACATAATTAATGTTCTACATCCTAGTTTGGTGAGTAGCGTCTGGGGTCATAAAGCTACCAAGCAGCCATCTAAGATACAACTATCAGTCTCATCTCAGAAGGAGGAAAAGAGAAAGAAGGAAACCAAAGACTCAGAGAAGAAACTAGTCTACAAGACTAACAGTTTACATAAACCATGACCTCATCTACCCTGAGACTAGAAGAACTAAATTTTGCGTGACTACCACTAACAACAATTCTGATCAGGGCCACAATAGATGGATCTTAACAGAAGGGGAGAAAAATGTGGAAAAGAACTCAAATTCTTAAAAAGTCCGGACTTCCTGGACTGGTTGAGACTAGAGGATTCCCAAAACTATCACCATGAGATACTCTATAAAACTTGAACCTACATTACCCCTTGGGGGCACCTTTTAGCTAAATAACACATTGGCTCATAAAATCAAGAACATTTACCAGTGAGTACAGGGCAACTTTAAAAAATCACCTATATGAGACAAAAAGGTCAACAATTACTCTAAAGCAAAAATGAAAGGATAGAGGACAGGCAAACCAGATTACTAAAAGTGAAGCATCCAGAAAGGGACTGATGAGAATGTTAAAACATTCTGAAAAGTGTAATCAATATCTCTGAACAATACATGTAGTGATTGTTAAATGTGAACCTAACTTGCTGTGTAAACTTTCACCAAAAACACAATAAAAAATCACTTAAAAAATCCCAACAGCATGATGTGCAGAAATGGAAAAGCCACTGCTATAAGTCATATCAAATTTTAAGGGACTGGAGGTGGAGCCAAAATGGCGGAATAGACAGATGCTTCCAGCGAGCCCTTTTTACAACAAAGACCCGAAAAAACAAGTGAAACAAGTATATTTGTGACAAGCTGGGAGCCCTGAACATCAAAGGCAAGCTTAGACAATGAACTGAGGGGCAGGGGGAGGAAGAGCCCGTTCAGAAGTGGAGAGGAGTTACCGGACCTGAATGGCGGGGAACACTCAAGCACCATTCCTGGAGTAGTGGCGGTGGTGGTGGTGGGCTGGTACTAGCGTTCAGCTGCAGTTTCCTCAGGGAGAAGCAGCCAGCCACACAGCCCACTCACACCTCTGAAACCTGAGGAGAACAGTGTTCTTGGCAAAAGCTAAGTACTTGCATATATTTTACCGTGTCCCCCACACCCCCAAGTGAGCTTCAGCGTCTGAATCCCTGGGCCTGAGATAGACCCTGGTGAGCACCTAGAGCCATGCTCCCGGCCTTGGGGAAGGAAAAAAATTTGCAATTGGGGGGAAAAGATAATTTCCTAGCTCCATTAACTGAGGGAGCTCAGGATAGAAGAGGCTCCTGTCCAGACATAAACTGTCTGTGGACCTTGAGCACCTTTCCCTTCTGCATGGACCTGTGTGGGCCTATTTCGGGAGAATAGGCCCTTGCTGGCAAACTCCAACCATTTCAGCTGTGCAGTGGAGAGGTGGGTGTTTGACCTTTGACATTGCTTTGCCTATTAAACAAGGTCCTCACCTACCCACATCAGGGACCTAAGGACTGGTAGCTCCACTCAGGTCACCCAGCCACCTGCAACAGGGGTCCAAAGATAACTGGTACCTCCCAGTCCTTACAACCAAAAACTTTTGTTGCCCAGGGTCCATCTGCAAAACATACCGACCAACATGCTTTAGGGAACAGAGACACATTTTCCTCAGAGGCACTTGGGGGTCGGTTCTCAGCACCCTGCCTTGTTCAGAGTGTGACCCCCTGCTGCAGTCAGGTACCAGTATATATGCCAAACACCCCTGCCCCTCTAAGACTGTAGGACAGAGCCTGTACTACACAGTTGATGATCAGCTACCTGGAAACCTGAGCTGAATTCATACAAGAAAACTGAACAGACTTCTAGACAGATATACCAGATAACAGCTCTAGCCATCTGGGGACAGGATGTCAGAGCTCCAAAGGCGAAATTAATCAAGCTAGCTCACTCAAGCAACCCATAGGGGTATACCAAAACAAAACAAAGCAAGCAGCTATGACACAGTAAGCAAGCATTAAAAAATACAATAACTTATAGATGGCTCAGAGAAAACAGTCAATATCAAGTCACATAAAGAAACAGACCATGATCACCTCAACAGGCTCTCAAAACAAAGAATCCAGGAATCTTCTAGATGAAAGTGCATTCCTGGAATTACCAGAGGCAGAATACAAAAGTTTAATATACAGAACCCTTCAAGGCATCAGGAAGGAAATGAGGCAATACGCAGAACAAGCCAAGGAACACACAGATAAAGCAACTGAAGAACTCAGAAAGATTATTCAGGAACATAATGAAAAGTTTAATAAGCTGGAAAAATCCATAGACAGAGAGCAATCAGAAATTCAGAAGATTAACAATAAAATTACAGAATTAGACAACTCAATAGAAAGCCAGAGGGGAAAAATTGAGCAAGTAGAAGTTAGAATTTCTGAACTCGAAGATAAATCACTTGGCACTAATATATTTGAAGAAATAACAGAGAAAAGAATTTAAAAAATGAAGAAATCTTAAGAATCAGGTGCGACTGTATCAAGAGAAATAACCTATGAGTGATTAGAGTACCACAACAGGGAGGGATAACAGAAAATACAGAGAAAATTGTTGAAGATTTGTTGGTGGAAAACTTCCCTGATATTATAAAAGATGAGAAGATATCTATCCAAGATGCTCATTGAACTCCACATAAGGTAGATGTTAAAAGAAAGTCACCAAGACATATTTTAATGAAACCTGCCAAAACAAAAGATAAAGAGAGAAATAAGAGCAGCGAGGGATAAACAAAAAATCCTACAAAGGACAGCCAATAAGAATAAGCTCAGATACTAGGCAGAAACCATGCAGGCAAGAAGGCAATGGGATGACATCTTTAAAAAATTGAAAGAAAAAAACTGCCTGCCAAGAATCATATCCAGCAAAACTGTCTCTTAAATACGAAGGTGAAATCAAGACATTTCCAGATAAACACAAGTTTAGGGAATTCATAACAACTAAACCAAAACTGCAAGAAATACTAAAGGGAGCTCTTTGGTTAGAAAATCAATAATATCAGGTATCAACCCAAGACTAGAACACTGGGCAGAGCAACCGGAGTCAACCCAGCCAGGGAAATCAAAAAAAAAAAAAAAAAGCAAGACTACAATAATAATAAGAAAACAGGGTAACAGTGATGTTATTATATAAAAGAAGATAACATTAAAATAATAGAAAGGGACTAAGAAATGCAATCATACACTTTCCATATGGAGTGGAAGATACAGCAACAAAAAGAAATAAAAGTTAGTTTTAACTTTGGAAAAATAGGGGTAAATAATAAGGTAACCACAAAGGAGACAAACTATACTACTCATCAAAATAAAATACAAGGGAAAAATACAGACTCAGCAGAAACAAAAACAACAACAACAAATATGAGGAAAGGACAATATATAAAGAAAATTTAATCAGCACATAAAATCAAGTGGGAAAAAGAAGCTGTCAACACACAAAAAAAGACATCAAAATGATAGCACTAAATTCATACCTATCCATAATTACCCTGAATGTAAATGTACTAATAAAGAGGCAGAGAGTGGCAGAATGGATTAAAAAAACAAGATCCGTCTATATGCTGCCTACAAGAGACACACCTTAGACTTAGAGACACAAACAAACTAAAACTCAAAGGATGGAAAAAATATATCAAGGAAACAACAATCAAAAAAGAGCAGGAGTGGCAATATTAATTTCTGACAAAATAGACTTTAAATGTAAATCCATCAGAAAGGATAAAGAAGGACACTATACAATGATTAAAGGGACAATACACCAAGAAGATAGAACCATATTAAATATTTATGCACCCAATGACAGGGCTGCAAGATACATAAAACAAATTCTATCAGCATTGAAAAGTGAGATAGACAGCTCCACAATAATAGTAGGAGACTTCAACACACCACTTTTGGTGAAGGAGAGGACATCCAGAAAGAAGCTCGATAAAGACACAGAAGATCTAAATGCCGCAATCAATCAACTTGACCTGTAGACATATACAGAACACTCCACCCAACAGCAACCAACTATACTTTCTTTTCTAGTGTACATGGATCATTCTCTAGAATAGACCACATATTAGGTCATAAAGGAAGCCATAGCAGAATCAAAAACATCCAAATATTACAAAGCATCTTCTCTGATCATAAGGCCATAAAAGTGGAAATCAATAACGGGAAAAGAAATTAAACACTTGGAAACTGAACAATACCGTGCGCAAAAAAGGATGGATTATAGAAGACATTAAGGATGGAATAAAGAATTTCAGAGAATCCAATGAGAATGAAAACACTTCCTATCAGAACCTTTGGGACACAGCAAAAGCGGTGCTCAGAGGCCAATTTATATCAATAAATGCACACATCCAAAAAGAAGAAAGGGCCAATATCAAAGAATTATCCCTACAACATGAACAAATACAAAGAGAGCAACAAAAGAAACCCACAGGCACCAGAAGAAAACAAATAATAAAAATTACAGCTGAACTAAATGAAACAGAAAACCAATTGAAAGAATTAACAAGACCAAAAGCTGTTTTTTTTTTTTTTTTTTTACCTCCCCCTTGATTGTTTAATATGACTGGAAGAAATCAACCTCAAAATTGAAAGTTGATAATAGGACAAAGACTTCTGGAGTCTCAATCTTGAAGGGTGGTGAAGAGCATGGTAGATCCTGTAATAAAACTACATGGGCTAATATTCCAGTTTTACTAGTTCCTTCCTGTATGGTGGTGGAAAATGTACTTCATCTCTCTGGTACCCAGTTTTCTCATCACCATGACATTCCTTGGGTTTCCAGGCAGTCTGCCTTCTTTTCTCTCCTTTTCAGAGTCTCTTATATTTGTTTTATGTATTGTGTCCAGAGTTTTAGCTGTATCCAGAGGGGAAAGTACGTCTGCTCCATCATATTGCAAGTGGAAGTCCCCTGCCTGATTTCTAAATAATCTGTCTTTCTATTTGTTCTCGCCTCTGTATCACTTGTAGAGGTTCAGACTTTTCATGCTTTGCCCTTTTCTCTCTCTGTCTTCAGCACCCACTCTGTATGATTGTTCATTTTCTATATAAATATTTGCCTTGGAAGCTTTATTCCTGAATCCGTTTCCAGCTTGCTGAATGATCTTGAGCAAGTTTCTTCCCTTCTGTGGTCTTCTATGTTTCATATGTAAAATAAAGTTTTTTTTGCAGAAGCAACAAGTTCCTTCTGGACAGTGAAAATCACAGTTTGGAGGGTAGTTGGAGAGTAATTAAACCCTTCACACAAAATTATCAATAAAAAAAAATGATAATTCTTAGAAACAATGAACTGCAGTGAAACAGTGGCTTCGGCACATCCCTCATGAGTTCAGGAAAATGGCTTGCATGTTTTTACACATTTGAACATTAATTTATGACACTATAGAAAGAGCATCTGTTAAAGTTTTGAGAAAAATAAAAATTGGTACCAATTTCCAATGAGAAGAAAAATATGATCATGGTAATTATGGCATAATTATGATGGTCTAAATTTAATTTTAGTATCTCAGTACAAGAAAGAATGGAAAAGTAATATAAAGGAAGACAAAAAACCCATCAACTTTCCACAGATAATCAAACCATAAGAAATAACAGTATTGGGTTATTTAAAAAAAAATCATCATCTGCAAGCCTGATTGTGGTTGTTATTTTTAGGTGCCATCGGGTCGGCTCTGACCATAGCAACCACATGTACAACAGGGTGAAACACTGCCCAGACCTGTGCAATCCTCACAATCATTGCTATTTTGAGCCCATTGTTGCAGCCACTGTATCAATCCATCGCCTGTTTTTCACTGATCCTCTTCCTTAACAAGCATGATATCCTTCTCCAGGGACTGGTCCCTCCTGATAACCTGTCCAAAGTACTTGAGACAAAGTCTTGCCATCCTTACTTCACAGGAGATTTCTGGCTATGCTACTTCTTCTAATACAGATTTGTTCATTATCCTGGTTGTCCATGGTACATTCAATATTCTTCACTAACACCATAATTCAAATGTGTCAGTTATTCTTCAGTCTTCCTTATTCATTGCCCAGATTTTTCATGCATATGAAGCGATTGAAAATATCATGGCTTGGGTCAGGCACACCTTAGTCCTCAAAGAGGCTTTGAAGCAGTCTTTTGCAGCAGATTTGCCCGATGTAATGTGTCCTTTGATTTCTTGACTGCTGCTTCCATGGTTGCTTCTGGATCCAAGTAAAATGAACTGTCCACTTAGTCTCATGTGTCTACTTGAGCTAAGAAGCACACTCCTAACCAGTATCATTTTATATCCTATAGTCCAGTGAAATCATTGTTTTAAGAGTTGACTTCGGGAATGGTTTTAGTTTTGGGCTAACAGAGTCTGGGGGCCAAGTCCTCTGGAGTCCCTCCAGTGTCAGTAAGACATTACATCTGGTCTTTTTACTAGAACTTGAGTTCTGCACCCCACTTTTCTCCTGCTCCCTCAGGGACTATCTTGTGTTCCCTGTCAGGGCAGTCATTGGTGGTAGCCGGGCACCATCTAGTCCTTCTGGTCTCAGGCTGATGGAGTCTCTGGTTGATGTGGCCCTTTCTGTCTCTTGGGCTCATATTCTCCTTGTGTCTTTGGTGTTCTTCATTATCCTTTGCTCCAGATGGCCTGGGACCAATTGATGCATCTCAGATGGCCACTTCCTAGCTTTTAAGACCCCAGATGCTACTCACCAAAGTGGGATGCAGAACATTATCTTAATAAAATTTGTTATGCCAATTCACCTAGTTGTCCCCTGAAACCATGGTCCCCAGACCCCTGCCTCTGCTACTCTGTCCCTTGAAGTGTTTGGTTGTATTCAGGAAACATCTTAGCTTTTGCTTTAGTCCAGCTGTGCTGACTTCCCCTGTAGTGTGTTGTCCTTCTCTTCACCTAAGATAATTCTTATCTACTATCTAGTTAGTGAATACCCCTCTTCCTCCCTCCCCACCTTCGTAACCATCAAATAATGTTTTCTTCTGTGTTTAAACCTTTTCTTGAGTTCTTATAATAGTGGTCTCATACAATATTTGTCCTTTTCTGACTGACTGATTTCATTCAGCATAATGCCATCCAGATTCCTCCATCTTATGAAATGTTTCACAGATTCATCATTGTTCTTTATCGATGCATAGTATTGCATTGTCCAAGATGGTGAATCCGTGCTGTGTTAGCTGATAAGGGACCTCAGCAGGTACCTCTCCTTGGTCTTTGTCCTCTGTCAGTTTCTTGTTCCATGGCCAAACTGACAAACGAAAAACTGGAGAGGAAGCAAATAACCCAAATAAGAAATGAGATGCACAATATTAAAACAGAACAATCTGAAATTAAAAGAATCATATCAGATTACTATGAAAAATTGTACTCTAACAATTTTGAAAACCTAGAAGAAATGGATGAATTCCTAGAAACACACTACCTACCTAAACTAACACAAACAGAGGTAGAACAACTAAATAGACCCATAACAAAAGAAGAGATTGAAAAGATAATCAAAAAAACTCCCAACAAAAAAAGCCCTGGTCCAGAGGGCTTCACTGCAGAGTTCTACCAAACTTTCACAGAAAAGTTAACACGACTAATGCTAAAGGTATTTCAGAGCATAGAAAAGGATGAAATACTACCAAACTCATTCTATGAAGCCACCATATCCTTGATATAAAAACCAGGTAAAGACACCACAAGAAAAGAAAATTATAGACCTATATCCCCCATGAACTTAGATGCAAAAATCCTGAACAAAATTCTAGCCAATAGAATTCAACAAAGTACAAAAAAAATAATTCACCTTGACCAAGTGGGATTCATACCAGGTGTGCAGGGATGGTTCATTATTAGAAAAACAATTAATGTAATCCATCATATAAGTAAAACAAAATACAAGAATCACATGATTTTATCAATTGATGCAGAAAAGGCATTTGACAATGTTCAACACTCATTCATGATAAAAACTCTCAGCAACATAGGAATAGAAGGAAAATTCCTCAACGTAATAAGGGGCATTTATAAAAAGCCAACAGCCAACATCACCTTAAATGGAGAGAGCCTGAAAGCATTCCCACTGAGATCGGGAACCAGACAAGGATGCCCTTTATCACCAGTCTTATTCAACATTGTGCTGGAAGTCCTAGCCAGAGCAATTAGGTTAGATAAAGAAATAAAGGGCATCCAGATTGGCAAGGAAGAAGTCAAAGTATCTCTATTTGCAGATGACATGATCTTATACACAGAAAACCATAATGAATCCTCCAGAAAACTACTGAAACTAATAGAAGAGTGTATCGGGGTACAAGGTAAACATACAAAAATCAGTTGGATTCCTCTACACCGACAAAAAGAACACCAAAGAGGAAAACACCAAATCAATGCCATTTATAGTAGCCGCCAAGGAGATAAAATACTTAGGAACAAATCTTACCAGAGATGTAAAAGACTTACACAAAGAAAACTACAGTACACTTCTGCAAGAAACCAAAAGAGACTTACATAAGTGGATGAACATACCTTGCTCATGGATAGGAAGACTTAACATTTTAAAAATGTCTATTCTACCAAAAGCGATCTATACATTTAATGCAATTCTGATCCAAATCCCAAAGACATTCTTTAATGAGATGGAGAAACAAATCACCAACGTCATATGGACAAGAAACAGGACCCGGATAAATAAGGCATTACTGAAAAAGAAGAACAAAGTGGGAGGTCTTACTTTACCTGATTTTAGAACCTATTATACCACCACAGTAGTCAAAACAGCCTGGTAATGGTACAACAACAGATACATGGATCAATGGAACAGAATTGAGAATCCAGACATAAATCCATTCACATATGAGCAGTTGATATTTGACAAAGGCCCCAAAACAGTTAAATTGGAAAAAGACAGTCCTTTTTTAACAAATGGTGCTGGCATAACTGGATATCCATCTGCAAAAAATGAAACAAGACCCATACCTCACTCCATGCACAAAAATGAGCTCAAAATGGATCAAAGACCTTAATATAAAATCTAAAACAATAAAGATCATGGAAGAAAAAAATAGGGACAACGTTAGGAGCCCCAATACATGGCATAAACAGTATACAAAACATTATAAAGAATGTAGAAAAAAAACTAGGTAACTGGGAGCTTCTAAACATCAAACACCTGTGCTCATCCAATGACTTCACCAAAAGAGTAAAAAGACCACCTACGGACTGGGAAAAAGTTTTTAGCTATGACATTTCTGATCAGTGCCTGATCTCTAAAATCTACATGATACTGCAAAACTCAACTAGAAAAAGACAACCCAAGTAAAAAATGGTCGAAAGATATGAATAGACACTTCACTGAAGAAGACATTCAGGTAGCTAACAGATATATGAGGAAATGTTCACGATCAGTAGCCATTAGAGAAATGCAGATGAAAACTACAATGAGATTTCATCTCACTCCAACAAGGCTGGCATTCATCCAAAAAACACAAAAGAATAAATTTTGGAAAAAAATTTTGTTTTTGGAGAGATTGGAACACTTATACAGTGCTGGTGGGAATGTCAAATGGTACAACCACTTTGGTAATCGATTTGGCACTTCCTTAAAAAGCTAGATATAGAACTACCGTAAGATCCAGCAATCCCACTCCTCAGAATATATCCTAGAGAAATAAGAGCCTTTACACGAACAGGTATATGCACACCCATGTTTATTGCAGCTCTGTTTCCAATAGCAAAAAGATGGAAGCAACCAAGGTGCCCATCAACGGATGAATGGGTAAATAAATTATGGTATATTCACACAATGGAATACTACACATCAATAAAGAACAGTGAGGATTCTGTGAAACATTTCATAACATGGAGGAACCTGGAAGGCATTATGCTGAGTGAAATTAGTCAGTTGCAAAAGGACACATATTGTATAAGACCACTATTATAAGAACTTTAGAAAAACCAAAAACCCAGTGCATAGTTTAAACTGAGAAGAAAACATTCTTTTGTGGTTATGGGGGGGGGAGGGAGGGTGTGAGGCGGGCATTCCCTAATTAGATAGTAGATAAGAACTACTTTAGGTGAAGGGAAAGACAGTGTATAAAACAGGGTAGGTCATCACAACTGGACTAAACCAAAAGCAAAGAAGTTTCCTCAATGAACTGAATGCTTCTAAGGCCAGCGTAGCAGGGGGAGGGTTCTGGGGGTAATGGCTTCAGGGGACATCTAAGTCATTTGGTATAATAAAATCTATTAAGAAAACATTCTGCATCCCACTTTGAAGAGTGGCATCTGGGGTCTTAAACGCTGGCAAGCAGCTATCTAAGATGCATGAATTGGTCTCAACCCAGCTGGATCAAAGGAGAATGAAGAACACCAAGGACACAAGGCAATCAGGAGCCCAAGAGACAGAAAGGGTAACATGAACCAGAGTCTACATCATCCTGAGACCAGAAGAACTAGATGGTGCCCAGCTACAACCGATGACTGCCCTGACAGGGAACACAACAGAGAACCCCTGAGGGAGCGGAAAGGCAGTGGGATGCAGACCCCAAATTCTCATAAGACCAGACTTAATGGTCTCACTGAGACTGGAAGGAGCCCGGTGATCATGGCCCTAGACCTTCTGTTGGCCCAGGACAGGAACCATTCCCGAAGCGAACTCTTCAGACATGGATTGGACTGGACAATGTGTTGGAGAGGGATGCTGGTGAGAAGTGAGTTTCTTGGATCAGGTGGACACTTGAGACTATGTTGGCGTCTCCTGCCTGGAGGGGGGATGAGAGTGTGAAGGGGGTTAGAAGCTGGCGAAATGGGCATAAAAGGAGAGAGTGGATGGAGAGAATGGGCTGTCTTATTAATGGGAGAGTAATTGGGAGTGTGAAGCAAGGTGTATATGAGTTTTTGTGTGAAAGACTGGCTTTATTTGTAAACTTTCACTTAAAAGCACAATAAAAATTATAAAAAAAAATTTAAGGGACCTTAATAGCCAAAATATGCTTTAAAAAGAAGAAAGATGGGGGGCGGAGCCAAGATGGCAGACTAGGCAGACGCTACCTCGGATCCCTCTTACAACAAAGACACGGAAAAACAAGTGAATCGATCACATACACAACAATCTACGAACCCTGAACAACAAACACAGATTTACAGATGGAGAACGAACTAATATGGGGAAGCAGCAATTGTTTCCAGAGCCTGGAGCCAGCGTACCAGTCAGGTACGGCACAAGCACAGAGAGCTGCTCCACCCCCCTGAACTAACCCCGGGAGGGGGACCAGCCGGTTCCACAGGCAGTGTGGGACTCAGCCGGTAGGAGAAGTCCCCGGGAGGCAGTGACTGGTCTTGGAGCAGAAAGAGCAGCATCCGAGCCGGGGAACCATCCCGCAGGGATTTGGACTGGACGCAGGTACGGCATAAACACGGAGAGTTGCTCCACCCCCCTGAACTAACCCCAGGAAAGGGACCAGCCGGGTCGCACGGGCGGCGTGGGACGCAGCCGGTAGGAGAAGTCCCCGGGAGGCAGCGACTGGTATTGGAGCAGGGAGAACAGCGTCCCAGCCGGGACACTCGGTCACGGCACAAGCACGGGGAGCTGCTCCACCCATCTGAACTAACCCCGGGAGGAGGCCCAACTGGTTCTCGGGGGCGGCACGGTCACGCGGCTGGAGGGACGAGAAGTCCCCGGGAGGCAGCGACTGATTTTGGAGTCGAGAGGGCATCGTCCCAGTAGGGGAGCCTTGACGCTGGGCGTGGGGCTGGAAGTGGAGGATCTGACCGTGACTCCAGCGGGCCAGACCCCCCGGGGGCAATCTCCACACAGCCAGCACACATAGGTGACACGCCCACGAGAATCTCAGATATAATAGTCATTCCAAGCAAGACAAGCAACTCTGGCTATATTCTGAGGTGCTACTCTCCTATCTCTCTGTTCCCTCCCCCACCCTCCCCAGGCGGCTTCATTAACATCTGAATAGCCTGAGCCAGAGGGAGAACTCTGATAGGGATCTGACTGCATTTTTTTTTAGTGGATTTTCTGGAAAAACTAGTTTCCCAGTGATGGCTCAGAGACAACAATCCATATCAAACCACTTAAAGAAGCAGACCATGACAGCTTCTCCAACCCCCCAAACAAAAGAATCAAAATCTTTCCCAAATGAAGATACAATCTTGGAATTATCAGATACAGAATATAAAAAACTAATTTACAGAATGCTTAAAGATATCACAAATGAAATTAGGATAACTGCAGAAAAAGCCAAGGAACACACTGATAAAACAGTTGTAGAACTCAAAAAGATTATTCAAGAACATAGTGGAAAAATTAGTAAGTTGCAAGAATCCATAGAGAGACAGCATGTAGAAATCCAAAAGATTAACAATAAAATTACAGAATTAGACAACGCACTAGGAAGTCAGAGGAGCAGACTCGAGCAATTGGAATGCAGAGTGGGAAATCTGGAGGACCAGGGAATTAACACCAACATAGTTGAAAAAAAATCAGATAAAAGAATTAAAAAAAATGAAGAAACCCTAAGAATCATGTGGGACTCTATCAAGAAGGATAACTTGCATGTGATTGGAGTCCCAGAACAGGGAGGGAGGACAGAAAACACAGAGAAAATAGTTGAAGATCTGCTGACAGAAAACCTCCCTGACATCAAGAAAGACGAAAGGATATCTATCCAAGATGCTCATCGAACCCCATTTAAGATTGATCCAAAAAGAAAAACACCAAGACATATTATCATCAAACTCACCAAAACCAAAGATAAACAGAAAATTTTAAAAGCAGCCAGGGAGAAAAGAAAGGTCTCCTTCAAGGGAGAATCAATAAGAATAAGTTCAGACTACTCAGCAGAAACCATGCAGGCAAGAAGGGAATGGGATGACATATACAGAACACTGAAGGAGAAAAACTGCCAGCCAAGGATCATATATCCAGCAAAACTGTCTCTGAAATATGAAGGTGAAATTAAGATATTTACAGATAAACACAAGCTTAGAGAATTTGCAAAAACCAAACCAAAGCTACAAGAAATACTAAAGGAAATTGTTTGGTCAGATAACCAATAATATCAGATACCAGCACAACACAAGGTCACAGAACAGAACATCCTGATATCAACTCAAATAGGGAAATCACAAAAACAAATTAAGATTAATTAAAAGAAATGCTTAAAACAGGGAATCATTGAAGTCAATATGTAAAAGATCACAATAATAAAAAGAGGGACTAAATACAGGTGGCATAGAACTGCCATATGGAGAGGCATACAAGGCAATATAGGACAATACAAGTTAGGTTTTTACTTAGAAAAATAGGGGTAAATATTAAGGTAACCACAAAGAGGTATAACAACTCAATTACTCAAAATAAAAGCCAAGAAAAACGTAACTACTCAACAAACATAAAATCAAATACTATGAAAATGAGGATCTCACAATTTACAAAGAAAAACGTCTTAGCACAAAAAAGTAAGTGGAAAAATGAAATTGTCAACAACACACATAAAAAGGCATCAAAATGACAACACTAAACACTTATCTATAATTACGCTGAATGTAAATGGACTAAATGCACCAATAAAGAGACAGAGAGTCTCAGACTGGATAAAGAAACACGATCCGTCTATATGCTGCCTGCAAGAGACACATCTTAGACTTAGAGACACAAACAAACTAAAACTCAAAGGATGGAAAAAAATATATCAAGCAAACAATAAGCGAAAAAGAAGAGGAGTAGCAATATTAATTTCTGACAAAATAGACTTTAAACTTAAATCCTCCACAAAGGATAAAGAAGGACACTACATAATGATAAAAGGGGCAATTGACCAGGAAGAAATAACCATATTAAATATTTATGCACCCAATGACAGGGCTGCAAGATACATAAAACAAACTTTAACAGAACTGAAAAGTGAGATAGACACCTCCACAATTATAGTAGGAGACTTCAACACACCACTTTCGGAGAAGGACAGGACATCCAGTAAGAAGCTCAATAGAGACGCGGAAGACCTAATTACAACAATCAACCAACTTGACCTCATTGACTTATACAGAACTCTCCACCCAACTGCCACAAAGTATACTTTTTTTTCTAGCGCACATGGAACATTCTCTAGAATATACCACATATTAGGTCATAAAACAAACCTTTGCAGAATCCAAAACATCAAAATATTACAAAGCATCTTCTCAGACCACAAGGCAATAAAACTAGAAATCAATAACAGAAAAATTAGGGAAAAGAATTCAAATAGTTGGAAACTGAACAATACCCTCCTGAAAAAAGACTGGGTTATAGAAGACATTAAGGAGGGAATAAGGAAATTCATAGAATGCAACGAGAATGAAAATACTTCCTATCAAAACCTCTGGGACACAGCAAAAGCAGTGCTCAGAGGCTAATTTATATCGATAAATGCACACATACAAAAAGAAGAAAGAGCCAAAATCAGAGAACTGTCCCTACAACTTGAACAAATAGAAAGTGAGCAACAAAAGAATCCATCAGGCACCAGAAGAAAACAAATAATAAAAATTAGAGCTGAACTAAATGAATTAGAGAACAGAAAAACAATTGAAAGAATTAACAAAGCCAAAAGCTGGTTCTTTGAAAAAATTAACAAAATCAATAAACCATTGGCTAGACTGACTAAAGAAATACAGGAAAGGAAACAAATAACCCGAATAAGAAACGAGAAGGACCACATCACAACAGACCCAACTGAAATTAAAAGAATCATATCAGATTATTACGAAAAATTGTACTCTAACAAATTTGCAAACCTAGAAGAAATGGATGAATTCCTAGAAAAACACTACCTACCTAAACTAACACAATCAGAAGTAGAACAAGTAAATAGAATCATAACAAAAAAAGAGATTGAAATGGTAATCAAAAAACTCCCAACAAAAAAAAAGCCCTGGCCCGGATGGCTATACTGCAGAGTTCTACCGAACTTTCAGAGAAGACTGAACACCACTACTACTAAAGGTATTTCAAAGCATAGAAAATGACGGAATACTACCCAACTCATTCTATGAAGCCACCATCTCCCTCATACCAAAACCAGGTAAAGACATCACAAAAAAAGAAAATTATAGACCTATATCCCTCATGAACACAGATGCAAAAATCCTCAACAAAATTCTAGCCAATAGAATCCAACAACACATCAAAAAAATAATTCACCATGACCAAGTGGGATTTATACCAGGTATGCAAGGCTGGTTTAATATTAGAAAAACCATTAATGTCATCCACCATATAAATAAAACAAAAGACAAAAACCACTTGATCTTATCAATTGATGCAGAAAAGGCATTTGACAAAGTCCAACACCCCTTTAAAAACTCTCACCAAAATAGGAATTGAAGGAAAATTCCTCAACATAATAAAGGGCATCTATTATGCAAAGCCAACAGCCAACATCACTCTAAATGGAGAGAACCTGAAAGGATTTCCCTTGAGAACGGGAACCAGACAAGGATGCCCTTTATCACCGCTCTTATTCATCATTGTGCTAGAAGTCCTAGCCAGAGCAATTAGGCTAGACAAAGAAATAAAGGACATCCGGATTGGCAAAGAGGAAGTAAAATTATCTCTATTTGCAGATGACATGATCTTATATGCAGAAAACCCTAAGGAATCCTCCAGAAAACTACTGAAACTAATAGAAGAGTTTGGCAGAGTCTCAGGTTATAAGATAAACATACAAAAATCACTTGGATTCCTCTACATCAACAAAAAGAACATCGAAGAGGAAATCACCAAATCAATACCATTCACAGTAGCCCCCAAGAAGATAAAATACTTAGGAATAAATTTTACCAAGGATGTAAAAGACCTATACAAAGAAAACTACAAAGCTCTACTACAAGAAATTGAAAAGGATATACTTAAGTGGAAAAACATACCTTGCTCATGGATAGGAAGACTTAACATAGTAAAAATGTCTATTCTACCAAAAGCCATCTATACATAGAACGCACTTCCGATCCAAATTCCAATGTCATTTTTTTAATGTGATAGAGAAACAAATCACCAACTTCATATGGAATGGAAAGAAGCCTCGGATAAGCAAAGTATTACTGAAAAAGAAGAAGAAAGTGGGAGGCCTCACTCTACCTGATTTCAGAAGCTATTATACAGCCACAGTAGTCAAAACAGCCTGGTATTGGTACAACAACAGGCACATAGACCAGTGAAACAGAATTGAGAATCCAGATATAAACCCATCCACATATGAGCAGCTGATATTTGACAAAGGCCCGGTGTCAGTTAATTGGGGAAAAGATAGTCTTTTTAACAAATGGTGCTGGCATCACTGGATATCCATTTGCAAAAAAAATGAAACAGGACCCATAACTCACACCATGCACAAAAACTAACTCCAAGTGGATCAAAGACCTAAACATAAAGACTAAAACGATAAAGATCATGGAAGAAAAAATAGGGACAAGCTTAGGAGCCCTAATACAAGGCATAAACAGAATACAAAACATTACCAAAAATGACGAAGAGAAACCCGATAACTGGGAGCTCCTAAAAATCATCTAAAGACTTCACCAAAAGAGTAAAAAGACCACCTACAGACTGGGAAAGAATTTGCAGCTATGACATCTCCGACCAGCGCCTGATCTCTAAAATCTATATGATTCTGTCAAAAGTCAACCACAAAAAGACAAACAACCCAATCAAGAAGTGGGCAAAGGAAATGAACACACACTTCACTAAAGAAGATATTCAGGCAGCTAACAGATACATGAGAAAATGCTCCCGATCATTAGCCATTAGAGAAATGCAAATTAAAACTACGATGAGATTCCATCTCACTCCAACAAGGCTGCCATTCATCCAAAAAACACAAAATAATAAATGTTGGAGAGGCTGCGGAGAGATTGGAACTCTTATACACTGCTGGTGGGAATGTAAAATAGTACAACCACTTTGGAAATCTATCTGGCTTTATCTTAAACAGAAATAGAATGAAATCCCACTCCTTGGAATATACCCTAGAAAAATAAGAGCCTTACACAAACAGATATATGCACACCCATGTTTATTGCAGCTCTGTTTACAATAGCAAAAAGCTGGAAGCAACCAAGGTGTCCATCAACGGAAGAATGGTTAAATAAATTGTGGTATATTCACACAGTGGAATAGTATGCATCGATAAAGAATAGTGACGAATCTGTGAAACATTTCATAACATGGAGGAACCTGGAAGGCATTATGCTGAGCGAAATTAGTCAGAGGCAAAAGGACAAATATTGTATAAGACCAGTATTATAAGAACTTGAGAAATAGTATAAACTGAGAAGAACACATACTTTTGTGGTTACGAGGCGGGGATGGAGGGAGGATGGGAGAGGGTTTTTTACTGATTAATTAGTAGCTAAGAACTGCTTTAGGTGAAGGGAAGGACAATACTCAATACATGGAAGGTCAGCTCAATTGGACTGGACCAAAAGGAAAGAAGTTTCCAGGATAAAATGAACGCTTCAAAGGTCAGCGGAGCAATGGCGGGGGTTTGGGGACCATGGTTTAAGGGCACTTCTAAGTCAATTGGCAAAATAATTCTATTATGAAAATATTCTGCATTCCACTTTGAATTGTGGCATCTGTGGTCTTAAATGCTAACAAGCGGCCATCTAAGATGCATCAATTGGTCTCAACCCACCGGGAGCAAAGGAGAATGAAGAACACCAAGGTCACATGATAACTAAGAGCCCAAGAGACAGAAAGGGCCACATGAACCAGAGACCTACATCATCCTGAGTCCAGAAGAACTAGTTGGTGCCCGGCCACAATCAATGACTGCCCTGACAGGGAGCACAACAGAGAACCTCCAAGGGAGCAGGAGATCAGTGGGATGCAGACCCCAAATTCTCATAAAAAGACCATACTTAATGGTCTGACTGAGACTAGAGGAATCCCGGTGGTCATGGTCCCCAAACCTTCTGTTGGCCCAGGATAGGAACCATTCCCGAAGACAGCTCATCAGGCATGAAAGGGACTGGACAGTGGGTAGGAGAGAGATGCTGATGAAGAGTGAGCTAATTATATCAGGTGGACACTTGAGACTGTGTTGGCATCTCCTGTCTGGAGGGGGGATGGGAGGATAGAGAGAGTTGGAAGCTGGCAAAATTGTCACGAAAGGAGAGACTGGAAGGGCTGACTCATTAGGGGGAGAGCAAGTGGGAGTATGGAGTAAGGTGTATATAAACTTATATGCGACAGTCTGACTTGATTTGTAAACGTTCATTTGAAGCTCAATAAAAGTTAAAAAAAAAAAAAAAGACTTTACTAAAAGAGTGAAAAGAGAACCTACAGACTGGAAAAAAAAATTAGCTATGACATATCTTTCAAAGGTCTAATCTCTAAAATCTACAGGAAAATCCATCACCTCTACAACAAAAAACAAACAATCCAATTAAAAAATGGGTAAAGGATATGAACAGACACTTCACAAAGAAGACATTCAGGTCGCTAACAGACACATGAAGAAATCTCGTGATCATTAGCCATTAGAGAAATGCAAATCAAAACTAAAATGAGATACCAGGTCACTCAGACATTACTGGCACGAATAAAAAAAAAAACAAAAACAGAAAATAACAAATGGAGACTTTTCAGGGAGATTGTAACTTTTATGCACTGCTGGTGGCAATGCAAAATGGTACAACCATTTTATGAAATGATATGGCACTTCTCTAAAAACCTAGAAATAGAATTACCATCCTATCCAGCAATCCCACTCTTAGGAATATATCCTATAGAAATAAGAGTGGTCACACAAATAGACATATGCACACCCATATTCGTTGTGTCATTATTCACAATAGCAAAAAAATGAAAGTAACCTAAGCGCCCATCAACAGTTAAGTGGATAAAAACACTATGGTACATGCACACAATGGAATACTATGCAACAATAAAGAACAATGATGAATCTGCAAAATATCACACAACATGGGTAAATCTGGAGGGCATTATGCTGAGCGAAATAAGTCGCCATGGATTGAATTGTGCCCGCCCCCAAAATGTGTGTACTAACTTGGTTAGGCCATGATTCCCAGTATTCTGTGCCTGTCCTCCATTTTGTGATTGTAATTTTATGTTAGAGAAGATTAGGTGGGATTGTAACATTCTTACCAGGTCATATCCCTTATCCAATGTAAAGGGAGTTTCCCTGGGGTGTGGCCTGCCGCACCTTTTATCTCTAAAGAGATAAAAGGAAAGGGAAGCAAGCAGTGAGTGGGGGACCTCATACCACCAAGAAAGCAGCATCAGGAGCAGAGAGTATCCTTTGAACCTGGGGTCCCTGCACCTGAGAAGCTCCTCGACCAGGGGACAATTGAAGACAAGGACCTTCCTCCAGAACCGACAGAGAGAGAGAGCCTTCTCCTGGAGCCGTCGTCCTGAATTTGGACTTGTAACCTACCAGACTGTGAGAAAATAAGTTTCTCTTTGTTAAGGCCATCTACATGTGGTATTTCTGTTACAGCAGGACTAGATGACTAAGACATAAGTCAATCATGAAAGGACAAATACTCTATGAGACCACTATTATAAAAACACATGAAAAGGTTTACACACAAAAAGAAACACTCTTTGATGGTTACTAGGGAGGGAAGAGGTGGGTAGGGAAAAACACTAAATAGACAAAAATGGATAAGTGGTAACTTTGGTGAAAGGTAAGAGTACACGATACTGGGGAAGTCAGCACAACTTGACCAAGGCGAAGTCATCAAAGCTTCATAGACATATCCAAACTGCCTGAGGGACCGAAATACTGGGCTGAGGGCTGGAGACCATGGTCTTGGGGGACATCTAGCTCAATTGGCATATTATAGTTTATAAAGAAACTATTCTATTTCCTACTTTGGTGAGTAGCATCTGAGGTCTTAAAAGCTTGTGAGTGGCCATCTAAGATACGTCTACTGGCCCCACCCCATTTGGAGCAAGAAAGAATGAAGAAAACCAAAGTTACAAGGGAAAGATTAGTCCACGGGACTAATGGACAACAACTACGACGACATCCACCAGGCTGAGTCCAGCAAAACTAGATGGTGCCACCAACAACTGCTCTGACAGGGATCACAGTAGGTCTCAGGCAGAGCTGGAGAAAAATATAGAACAAAATTCAAACTCACAAAAAGATCAGACTTACTGGCCTGACAGATACTGGAGAAATCTCAAAAGGATGACCCCAGGCAACCTTTTAACTCAGTAATGAAGTCACTCCTGAGGTTCATCCTTCAGTCAAAGATTAGACAGTCCCATAAAACAAACAATAATACATGTAGGTCAACCATGTGTACGAGACTAAATGGGCACACTGGCCCAGGGACAAGGACAGAAGGCAGGAAGGGACAAGAAAGCTGGATGAAGGTAAATGGGGAGCCCAAGTTCAAGAAGGGGTGAGTGCAGACTCGTCACAGGAATGGCAACCAATGTCACAAAGCAATATGTGTATTAATTATTTAATGAGAAACTAATTTGCTCTGTAAACCTTGATCTCAAACACAATTAAAAAAAATTACAGCCTTGTAAACCCTATGGGGCAGTTCCACTCTGTCCTAAATGGTCACTATGAGTCAGAATTGACTTGACAATATATATCTTCCAACTGAACAACAAAAAATGGCGGACAACCCATTTAAAAAACTGACAAAGAATTTTAATAGACATTTCTCCAAAGAAGATGTACAAATGGACAATTAGCACAGAAAACATGCTGAACTCATTAGACACTAGTGAAAAATCAAATCGAAATCTCAAGAAGATATTACTTCACACTCACTAGGATGGCTATTATCAGAAAAACAAAACTAACAAGTGTTGGCTAGGATGTGGAGAAATTGGAACCTTTGTGCATTGCTAGTGGGAATGTAGAATAGTGCATCCCTTGTCGAAAAGATTTTGGCAGTTCTTCCAAAAGTTAAACATAGAATTACTACATGATCCAGCAATTCCACTCATAGATACATAACCAAAAGAATTGAAAATAAGTGTTCAAACAAAAAATGGTACATGAATATTCATACACGAACTATTCCAAATAACAAACTATGGATAACACTGCGAAGAATGGGAATTCCAGAACACTTAATTGTGCTCATGAGGAACCTTTACATAGATCAAGAGGCAGTTTTTTGGACAGAACAAAGGGATACCGATTGGTTTAAAGTCAGGAAAGGTGTGCGTCAGGGTTGTATTCTTTCACCATACCTATTTAACTGGTATGCTGAACAAATAATACGAGAAGCTGAACTATATGAAGAAGAATGGGGCATCAGGATTGGAGGAAGACTCATTAACAACCTGCATTATGCAGATGACACAATCTTGCTTGCTGAAAGTGAAGAGGACTTGAAGCACTTACTAATGAAGATCAAAGACCACAGCCTTCAGTATGGATTACACCTCAACATAAAGAAAACAAAAATCAACTGGACCAATGAGCACCATCATGATAAACAGAGAAAAGATTGAAGTTGTAGAGGATTTCATTTTAGTTGGACCCACGATCAACAGCCATGGAAGCAGCCGTCAAGAAATCAAAAGACGCATTGCATTGGGTAAATCTGCTGCAAAAGAACTTGTTAAAGTGTTGAAGAGCAAAGATGTCACCTTGAAAACTAAGGTGCCCCTGACCCAAGCCATGGTATTTTCAATTGCATCATATGCATGTGAAAGCTGAACAATGAATAAGGAAGACCGAAGAAGACTTGATGCCTTCGAATTGTGGTGTTGGCGAAGAATATTGAATATACCATGGACTGCCAAAAGAACAAAGAAATCTGTCTTGGATGAAGTGCGGCTAGAATGCTCCTTAGAGGCAAGGATGGCGAGACTGCGTCTTACATACTTTGGACATGTCAGGAGGGATCAATCCCTGGAGAAGAACATCACGCTTGGCAGAGTACAGGGTCAGCAGAAATGAGGAAGACCCTCAACGAGGTGGATTGACACAGTGGCTGCAACAATGAGCTCAAACATAACAAGGATTGTAAGGATGGGGCAGGACTGGGCAGTGTTTCGTTCTGTTGTGCATAGGGTCACTATGAGTCGGAACCGACTCGACGGCACCTAACAACAACAACAACAAGGTGGAAACAACCCAAACGTCTACAAAATGACAGATGATAAACAAAATGTGGTCTATAGATACAGTGGAATATATTCAGCCATAAAAATGAAGGACATACTGATACATACTTCAACATGAGTGAACCTTGAAAATACTATACTAAGAAACCAGACTCAAAAGGCCACATGTTGTAGACTTCCATTTACATAAGTTGCCCCAAACTGCCAAAACGTAAACAACGAGAATACTGATGGTTGTCTGGGGCTGGGGGAGAAGGAAATGTATAATAGAGGTGTTCTTCTGTGGTGATGAAACAGTTCTGGAACAAGATAGTACTGATCGTTGCCCTACTTTATATTAATCCCTCTGAACCATACACTTTAAAATGGGTGAAATGGTTAATTCTATGTTATGTGTTTTTTACCACAATAAAAAATTAACAAAGGATGATTTTTATATAAGTGGTCCCCTTATATTTTTCCTCCAGTATCTAACAGATTGGCTGACTCCAGAAAAAAGCATTTTGAGAGAAACACGTAATAGAATTGATATGTTTTATAGGGAAATGAGGTTGGACTGTCCAGAGACAAGCAAGATCACATCTACACAACAAAATTCTGTGATGACATGTTTTAATAGTAACCAAAAAAGGAAAGGGGAGGAGCATTACCAGGGAACTGAGTATTTTGGTAGGACAGGATGCCAAAAGCTGGGAAAAGGAAAATTCCAAAAAAGAGTGGAGCTATTGAAGACCAACTATCTACTGCACTATAATTTTGCCAAGGGCTAACTTTGGCAGGTGCATATTTTGGAATTTTTCACCATTCTCTGAAAAACTCCAGAATACTATGCAATTCTCTCCAAGTTAGGCATACCAAAACCAAACCAGACCCGTTGCTTTTGAGTCATTTCCGACTCATAATGACTCTATAGAACATGGTAGAACTCCCTCATGGGATTTCTAAGGAGCAGCTGGTGGATTCAAACTGCAGACCTTTTTGATTAGCAGCCATGCTCTTAACCACTGCACCACATGGGCTCTAAGTTAAACATAAACTCATTGCTGTCAAGTCTATTCCAACTCAAAGCGACGCTAGGGGACAGGGCAAAACTGTCCCATAGGGTTTCCAAAGAGTGGCTTGTGGGTTTGAACTGCTGACCTTTTGGCTAGCAGCCATAACAGCAAACCACTACACCACCAGTTAGACATAACCCAGTAAAAAAAAACATAGGAGTTATAAAACAACCCTGGGGGGTTCAATACTCCTGCAGTCAGAGGCTTGAGAATTCTGGAAAGCATAAAGGAAAGACAGAAGGCTTTTGTTTTTGTTTTTCCAAATCATTCTGTCCTTGAATCCTCCATTAGGTTTAGTAATATCCATCTATTAGACACTGATGTTATTTTTGATATGAAGTATTTCACTTTAATTTACATCATTTAAATTAAAATATGCATAGTAGTCAGTACATACCAAGAATCTATATTCTCTGCTTATGTTTTAGTTTCTCCTTTCACGCTCCTCTTATGGAAAGCCAGGCTACCGGTTCAGTACAGATCCAATCCCTAAGTCATGCTTGACTTGGGTGCCCTGGAAAATTCCAGTATAGTGATGTCTGCTGGACCTCTCCATTAGAGTTTTGGCCTGCAATTCAGACTCATGGGACTTTCATTTCTTATTGCATATTTTGGCATATGAACACAAAGAAGCCCACAGGAGTGTGAGAATACATCAACAACAAAAGTTAATGGGGCAGTTAAGCCTAAAAGAAATCAGATGTAGCAGCAATTTAACTTGCAGGATGAGAAAGTGAGATAGTGTGAAAACGAGTTCATAAAATCTGTCTCCTTATACAGTAAAACTTCTGAAAGTCAGAACCTGTGAAAGGCCAAAACCAGTCAGAGATGGAAAACTCAAGTCTTTTCCACTAAAATGAGCAATAGGAAAGTGGTAAGACTGTATCCTGTCAAAGGCAGAAAATTTTGGAGACATGGAAAACAAGGCAGTCCCACCGAGTCCTGGTTCTCACAGTTTTCACTATCTGAGGTGATTGTAACTTTGCACAATTTAACACTGATCATTATTTTTCTCTTTCTGTACAGTTACCTGAACCTAAAAATATAAAAGTAATTAGCTCAATCATTAAAAAAAGATCCATAACGTGTGCCTAGAAATCCAGGTCTTTGGAGCTAATGATTTATAAAACTTCCAGAGGAAATAGGTTAATCTCCAAATGCCATATTATAGTAAGGTACTGTTACTAATGGGCTGAAAAGAAGTTGATTGACATGATGTGATTTAAGGGGTACCAGAAAGTACCTCACAAATGTCATCCAAAAATGCCTCTCATTGTAATTTGCACTTGAACTATTAGCAAATTATTAATTTCTTTAAATAGTGCTCTTTTGTGGGGGTCTTGTCTATAAAGTAAAGATCCTGAAAGAGGATAATATCAAATGACAACCCATCAGTACACACTCCCCCTTTCGTGACTCCATGCCAGTAGTTTTAGATCAGTCATAGTGGGAGAATACACACCACAGAAATCATCAAAAATAATCACGGTTTTATTTTCAGGAGGAGGGAGAGCCAATTGTTAAATATTTACCAGCACTTCAGTGACACTAGGAGCTAGATATGTATTTCTGTTATAATTGGGGGGAACTATTGGTTGAGTGGAGAATATCTTGCAATGATTTATGGCAGATAATCAACTTAAGGCTTGTTGGGTACATAAGATGAACATGAAAAATATAAAGTTAACATATTTTGAAAGGCAGATCAATCATGTTAAATTCATACCTGTAATTTCAGCTCTGTTTTTACGGAGTTTATTCTGCATCCATAAAAATACACTCCAGTGCTCGCTTCGGCAGCACATATACTAAATTTGGAACGATACAGAGAAAATTAGCAT
Organism: Loxodonta africana; assembly: GCF_030014295.1. Lineage (NCBI taxonomy): Eukaryota > Metazoa > Chordata > Mammalia > Proboscidea > Elephantidae > Loxodonta > Loxodonta africana. The sequence continues at coordinate 91,003,121 of NC_087369.1, read as the reverse complement.
GGCCCCTGCGCAAGGATGACACGCAAGTTCGTGAAGCGTCCCATATTTTTTATATAGAGAACTGAAGGAGAAAAACTGCCAGCCAAGGATCATATGTCCAGCAAAACTCTCTCTCAAATATGAAGGTAAAATTAAAACATTTACAGATACACACAAGCTTAGAGAATTTGCAAAAACCAAACCAAAGCTACAAGAAATACTAAAGGAAATAGGTAGGAAATCAATAATATCAGACTGCAACACAACACAAGATCACAGAACAGAACATCCTGATATCAATTCAAATAGGGAAATCACAAAAACATATTAAGATTAATTTTAAAAAGAAAAAAAATGCTCAAAACAGGGAATCATTGAAGTCATTATGTAAAAGATCACAATAATCAAAAAGAGGAACTAAATACAGGAGGCATAGAACTGTCATATGGAGAGGAAAACAAGGTGATAGAGGACGATACAAGTTAGGTTTTTACTTAGAAAAATAGGGGTAAACATTAAGGTAACCACAAAGAGGTCTAACAATTCCATAACTCAAAATAAAAACCAAGAAAAACATAACGACTCAGCAAACATAAATTAAACTACTTTGAAAATGAGGAGCACACAATTTACAAAGAGAACCATCTCAGCACAAAAAAGTAAGTGGAAAAATGAAATTGTAAACAACGCACACAAAAAGGCATCAAAATGACAGCACTAAAAACGTATCTATAATTACGTTGAATGTAAATGGACTAAATGCACCAATAAAGAGACAGAGAGTCTCAAACAGGATAAAGAAACACGATCCATCTATATGCTGCCTACAAGAGACATACCTTAGACTTAGAGACACAAACAAACTAAAACTCAAAGGATGGAAAAAAATATATCAAGCAAACAATAATCAAAAAAGAGCAGGAGTAGCAATATTAATTTCTGACAAAATAGACTTCAAAGTTAAATCCACCAAGAAGGATAAAGAAGGACACTACATAATGATTAAAGGGAAAATTTACCAGGAATATATAACCATATTAAATATTTATGCACCAATGACAGGGCTGCAAGATACATAAAACAAACTTTAACAGAACTGAAAAGTGAGATAGACACCTCCACAATTATAGTAGGAGACTTCAACACACCACTTTCGGAGAAGGACAGGACATCCAGTAAGAAGCTCAATAGAGACACAGACGACCTAATTGCTACAATCGACCAACTTGACCTCATAGACTTATACAGAACACTCCACCCAACAGCTGCAAATTATACTTTTTTTTCTAGTGCACATGGAACATTCCCTAGAATAGATCACATATTAGGTCATAAAAGAAACCTCTGCAGAATCCAAAACATCAAAATATTACAAAGCATCTTCTCAGGCCACAAGGACATAGAAGTGGAAATCAGTAACAGAAAAATTGGGGAAAAGAAATCAAATACTTGGAAACTGAACAACACCCTCCTGAAAAAAGACTGGGTTATAGAAGACATTAAAGAGGGAATAAAGAAATTCATAGAATGCAATGAGAATGAAAACACTTCCTATCAAAACCTCTGGGACACAGCAAAAGCAGTGCTCAGAGGTGAATTTATATCAATAAATGCACACATACATAAAGAAGAAAGAGCCAAAATCAGAGAACTGTCCCTACAACTTGAACAAATAGAAAGCGAGCAACAAAAGAATCCATCAGGCACCAGAAGAAAACAATAAAAATTAGAGCTGAACTAAAAGAATTAGAGAACAGAAAAACAATTGAAAGAATTAACAAAGCCAAAAGCTGGTTCTCTGAAAAAATTAACAAAATTGATAAACCAATGTCCAGACTGACTAAAGAAATATAGGAAAGGAAACAAATAACCTGAATAGGAAATGAGATGGGCCATATCACAACAGACCCAACTGAAATTAAAAGAATCATATCAGATTATTACGAAAAATTGTACTCTAACAAATTTGCAAACCTAGAAGAAATGGATGACTTCCTGGAAAAACACTACCTACCTAAACTAACACAATCAGAAGTAGAACAAGTAAATAGAATCATAACCAAAAAAAAGAGATTGAAAAGGTAATCAAAAAACTCCCAACAAAAAAAAGCCCTGGCCCAGATGGCTTCACTGCAGAGTTCTACCGAACTTTCAGAGAAGACTGAACACCACTACTACTAAAGGTATTTCAAAGCATAGAAAATGACGGAATACTACCCAACTCATTCTATGAAGCCACCATCTCCCTGATACCAAAACCAGGTAAAGACATTACAAAAAAAGAAAATTATAGACCTATATCCCTCATGAACACAGATGCAAAAATCCTCAACAAAATTCTAGCCAATAGAATCCAACAACACATCAAAAAAATAATTCACCATGACCAAGTGGGATTTATACCAGGTATGCAAGGCTGGTTTAATATTAGAAAAACCATTAATGTAATCCATCACATAAATAAAACAAAAGATAAAAACCACATGATCTTATCAATTGATGCAGAAAAGGCATTTGACAAAGTCCAACACCCATTTATGATAAAAACTCTTACCAAAATAGGAATTGAAGGAAAATTCCTCAACATAATAAAGGGCATCTATGCAAAGCCAACAGCCAATATCATGCTAAATGGAGAGAACCTGAAAGCATTTCCCTTGAGAACGGGAACCAGACAAGGAGGCCCTTTATCACCGCTCTTATTCAACATCGTACGTGAAGTCCTAGCCAGGGCAATTAGGCTAGACATAGATGCAAAAATCCTGAACAAAAGTCTAGCCAATAGAATTCAACAACATATCAACATATCAAAAAAATAATCCACCACGATCAAGTGGGATTTATACCAGGTGGGTTGTTGATGGAAAGTTGGTTTAATATTAGAAAAACCATTAATGTAATCCACCATATAAACAAAACATAAGAAAAAAACACATGATCTTATCAATTGATGCAGAAAAGGCATTTGACAAAGTCCAACATTCATTCATGATAAAAACTCTCAGCAAAATAGGAATTGAAGGAAAATTCCTCAACATAATAAAAGGCATCTATAGACAACAGCCAACATCATTCTAAATGGAGAGAGCCTGAAAGCATTTCCCTTGAGAACAGGAACCGCTCTTATTTAACATTGTGCTAGAAGTCCTAGCCAGAGCAATTAGGCTAGACAAAGAAATAAAGGGCATCCAGATTGGCAAGGAAAAAGTAAAATTATCTCTATTTGCAGATGACATGATCTTATATGCAGAAAACCCTAAGGAATCCTCCAGAAAACTACTGAAACTAATAGAAGAGTTCGGCAGAATCTCAGGTTACAAGATAAACATACAAAAATCACTTGGATTTCTCTACATCAACAAAAAGAACATCGAAGAGGAAATCACCAAATCAATACCATTCACAGTAGCCCCCAAGAAGATAAAATAATTAGGAATAAATCTTACCAAGGATGTAAAAGACCTATACAAAGAAAACTACAAAGCTCTACTACAAGAAATTAAAAAGGATATACTTAAGTGGAAAAACATACCTTGCTCATGGATAGGAAGACTTAACATAGTAAAAATGTCTATTCTACCAAAAGCCATCTATACATACAATGCACTTCTGATCCAAATTCCAATGACATTTTTTAATGTGTTGGAGAAACAAATCACCAACTTCGTATGGAAGGGAAAGAAGCCCCGGATAAGCAAAGCATTACTGAAAAAGAAGAAAGTGGAAGGCCTCACTCTATCTCGTTGGAGAACATATTATACAGCCACAGTAGTCAAAAGAGCCTGGTACTGGTACAACAACAGGCACATAGACCAATGGAACAGAATTGAGAACCCAGATATCAACCCATCCACATATGAGCAGCTGATATTTACAAAGGCCCAGTGTCAGTTAATTGGGGAAAAGATAGTCTTTTTAACAAATGGTGCTGGCATCACTGGATATCCACTTGCAAAAAAATGAAACAGGACCCGTACCTCACACCATGCACAAAAACTAACTCCAAGTGGATCAAAGACCTAAACATAAAGACTAAAACGATAAAGATCATGGAAGAAAAAATAGGGACAATGTTAGGAGCCCTAATATAAGGCATAAACAGAATACAAAACATTACTAAAAGTGACGAAGAGAAACCAGATAACTGGGAGCTCCTAAAAATCAAACACCTATGCTCATCTAAAGACTTCACCAAAAGAGTAAAAAGACCACCTACAGATTGGGAAAAATTTTTCAGCTATGACATCTCCGACCAGCATCTGATCTCTAAAATCTATACGATTCTGTTTAAACTCAACCACAAAAAGACAAACAACCCAAACAAAAAGTGGGCAAAGGATATGAACACGCACTTCACTAAAGAAGATATTCAGGCAGCTAACAGATACATGAGGAAATGCTCTCGATCATTAGCCATTAGAGAAATGCAAATTAAAACCACGATGAGATTCCAACTCACACCAACAAGGCTGGCATTCATCCAAAAAACACAAAATAATAAATGTTGGAGAGGCTGTGGAGAGATTGGAACTCTTATACGCTGCTGGTGGGAATGTAAAATGGTACAAACACTTTGGAAATCCATCTGGCGTTTTCTTAAAAAGTTAGAAATAGAACTACCATACAACCCAGAAATCCCACTCCTCGGAATATACCCTAGAGAAATAAGAGCATTTACAGGAACAGATATATGCACACCCATGTTTATTGCAGCACTGTTTACAATAGCAAAAAGCTGGAAGCAACCAAGGTGTCCACCAACGGATGAATGGTTAAATAAATTATGGTATATTCACACAATAGAATACTATGCATCAATAAAGAACAGTGACGAATCTGTGAAACATTTCATAACATGGAGGAACCTGGAAGACATTATGCTGGGTGAAATTAGTCAGAGGCAAAAGAACAAGTATTGTATAAGACCAGTATTATAAGATCTTGAGAAATAGTATCAACTGAGAAGAACACATTCTTTTCTGGTTACGAGAGGGGGGAGGGAGGGAGGGTGGGAGAGGGTTACTTACTGGTTAGTAGATAAGAACTACTTTAGGTGAAGGGAAGGACAGTACTTAATACAGGGAATGTCAGCTCAATTGGACAGGACCGAAAGCAAATAAGTTTCCGGGATAAACTGAATGCTTCGAAGGTCAGCGGAGCAAGGGCGGGGGTTTGGGGACTATGGCTTAAGGGGACATCTAAGTCAATTGGCAAAATAAATTCTATTGTGAAAACATTCCGCATTCCACTTTGAAGTGTGGCGTCTGGGGTCTTAAAAGCTAACAAGCGGCCATCTAAGATGCATCAATTGGTCTCAACCCACTTGGAGCAAAGGAGAATGAAGAACACCAAGGTCACACGATAACTATGAGCCCAAGAGATAGAAAGGGCCGCATGAACTAGAAATTTACATCATCCTGATACCAGAAGAACTAGATGGTGCCCGGCCACAACCGATGACTGCCCTGACAGGGAGCACAACAGAGAACCCCTGAGGGAGAAGGAGAACAGTGGGATGCAGACCCTAAATTCTCATAAAAAGACCAGACTCAATGGTCTGACTGAGACTAGAAGAATCCCGGCAGTCATGGTCCCCAAACCTTCTGTTGGCCCAGGACAAGAACCATTCCCGAAGGCAACTCATCAGACATGGAAGGGACTGGTCAATGGGTTGGAGAGAGATGCTGATGAAGAGTGAGCTACTTGTTTCGGGTGTACACTTGAGACTGTGTTGGCATCTCCTGTCTGGAGGGGAGATGGGAGGGTAGAGAGGGTTAGAAACTGGCAAAATGGTCACAAAAGGAGAGACTGGAGGGAGGGAGCGGGCTGACTCATTAGGGGGAGAGTAAATGGGAGTATGTAGTAAGGTGTATATAGGCTTATGTGTGACAGACTGACTTGATTTGTAAACTTTCACTTAAAGCACAATAAAAATTATTAAAAAAATGTGTACTGTTAAATGAGAATATAGTTTGTTCTGTAAACCATCTAAAGTACAATAAAAAATTGCAAAAAAAAAAAAAAAAACACTCCAACAGAAAAGCTTTCGTTTGCATTGTATGCTCTTTGGTGCGTAGCTACCCCAGGACTTGAGTTTTCTGGGATTATCCCCTAAAATAAACATAAAGAAGTGGAGGATACCTTAGTTTGAGAGTGTCTTTGTTATCTAGTGCTGCTACAACAGAAATACAACAAGTCGATGGCTTTAACGAGCATAAATTAATTTTTTCACACTTTAGGAGACTAGAAGTCCAAATCCAAGGTGTCAGCTTTAGGCGACGCTTTCTCTCTGTCTTAGCTCTGGAGGAAGGCCTTTGCCCCTTTTGAGATTTTGCTCCTGGGCAATCTTCATGTGGCTTAGCATCTGTCTTCCCCCATCTCTGTTCTGCTTGATTGTTTAATCTCTTTTATATCTCAAAAGAGATTGACTCAAGATACACCCTTCATGTCTTACTTATCTAGTGCTGTTATAACAGAAATACCACACGCTGATGATTTTAACAAACAGAAATTAATTCTTCCACAGTTTAGGAGGCTAGAAGTCCAAATTCAGAGCACCGGCTCAAGGGGAAGGCTTTCTCTCTCTGTTGAATCTGGAGAAAGATCCTTGTCTCTTCAGCTTCTGCTTTCTGGTTCCTTGGAGTTCTCCCTGTGTCTTGGTATCTATCTTACCCCATCTCTCTCTCCATTTCCTTGTTTAATCTCTTTTTATATCTCAAAAGAGACTGACTTAAGATATACCCTACACTAATCCTGCCTCATTAACATAACAAAGACTACCCATTCCCAAATGGGATTATAGGATTTACAACACATATTTTTTTGGGGGTACAAAATTGAATCCATAACATTTCACCCTTTGGCCCCCAAAATTCATGTCTTTGCCACATGCAAAATACATTCACCCCATCTCGTCATCCTAAAAGCCTTAAAAAAAACTCGAAGTTCAAAATCTCATCTTCTGGATATTTTATATCAAATAAATGTGAGACTTTAAGTGTATTCCATCCTGTGAAATCTAGATTACAAATTATCCTTTTCCAAAGTACAATGGTGGAACAGGCACAAGGTAGACATTTCCATTACAAATGGGAGAAATTGGAGGGAAAGAAGGGATGAAGGTCACCAGCAAGTCCAAAATATGGCAGAACAATTTACATTAGCTCTCAAGTTTTGAAAATAATCCTCTGTTCTCTGAGACCATTGGGGCAATGACCTCACCTTCCAGACCCCGGGCATTGGCCACACTGTCTGGATTCTGAGTGGAGGTCCCTTTCCTCTGGGCTTCAGCTCCACCTTCCAAGCCCTCTGGGTTGGCTACTCTGCTCCCTCAGTTTTAGGCTGCCTCATTCTCCTAGTCCATCTGAGGGGTGACCCCACCTTCTCAGCCCCAGCAGGCCCTGCCCTTCTGCCCCATGGGCTTTGGGCATGACAGCCCTGCTCTCTCAGCTTTGGGAAGCAGCCCCATCCCTCTGGCTCACCTTAAGGGCAGCCCACACTCTGGAACCCAGATTCAACTCTTTGAAACCTAGGAAGCTGTGACCCCACCCTCTGTGATCTAGGAGACCATGGCCCCACACTTTGAAACAGAAAAGGCCCTACTTCCCATGCTCCTTCCAACAGTTCTGCTTATAAATGAGTTGCTCCAGGGATAGTCATTTTCTTTTCTTGGAGGACTACAGATTTAGCTCCTTTTCCTGCCTGTAGAATTTCAAGAGGCAGACAACTTTTCTCTCCTTTCGTTCTTCCTCTGTCCCTTTCAGTCTAAGCTGATGGGTTTTCTGCTGTGGAAATTGGTTAGATCCATCTGTTACAGGCTTAATCACTTTAACAAAATATCAAGTAGTCACATCTTTGGTGAAGATTCTAGGACTCGTGTCTTTAGTTTGTACAACAGAATTTTCCAAATCTTTAACTTTTGTTTTCACTTTGCACACTTCATTTTTAAGTCCATCTCTTTCCTCTCACATTTTACTGTATAAGTGTCAAGGAGAAACCACAAGGTCCCTTTAAGATCTTGCCTAGAAATCTTATCAGCCAGATATTCAAGTTTGTCACTTACAAGTTCTACCTTCCACCAAATATTTGAACATAATTCAGACAAGTTATTTGTCCAATCACGTGTCCATCATTTTCCTTTAAATCCTCACCAGAAACATGTTTAACAGCCACATTTTCAGCAACATTCTGTTGCTGGTGCCATATGTACTCTCTAAGATAATAGAGATTTCTCTATAGCTCTCTTCACTTCCTTCTGAGCTTTCACCAGAATTGCCTTTGACGTCCTTAATTCTACCAACAGTCTCTTAAACGCAACCTAGACTTTTACTATTCAGTATCTGTTGCCATTGAGTCTATTTCAATTTATATCAGCCCTATAGAAGAGAATAGAACTGTCCCATACGGTTTCCAAGGAGTGGCTGGTGGATTCGAACTGCTGACCTTTTGGTTAGCAGCTGAGCTCTTAGCCACTGTGCCACCACATATCCATTACACACCTTAAAACTCTTCCAGCCTCTACCCATTACCCAATTCCAAAACTACTTCCACATTTTAGGTATCTGTTAGAGCATTACCCCACTCTTCCACAACCAAATTCTGTCTTAGTTTTCTAGTGCTACTATAACAAAAATACCAATCAGAAATTTATTTTCTTACAGTTTAGGGGGCTAAATTCAGAGCATCAGCTCAAGGGGAAGGCTTTCTCTGTCAGCTCTGGAGGAAGGTCCTTGTCTCTTCAGTTTCTGCTTCCTGGTTCCTTGAAGATCTCCATGTGTCTTGGCACCTATCTTACCCCATCTCTCTTTCTGTTCCCTTATTTAATCTCTTTTTATATCTCAAAACAGATTGACTCAAGATATACCCTATGCTAATCTTGCCTCATTAATATAGCAAGGACTACCTGCCCCAAAATGGGATTATAATCACAGGCATAGAGGTTAGAATTTACAACACATATTTTTGGTGGACATAACTCAATCCATAACAGGGGGTTATACAAATTATCATATAGGTCACATAAGGACTACATTGGAAGAGGTCCTACAGTAGGTGAATGTTTATGAAGTATAGTTTCAAAGATACAGAGAGATGGCTTAATAAAAACATATATATACCCTACCTGTCTGAAATTCCTCCTTCATTCCCTACAGGTCTCTAATGGTCTAGAAACTCCCTTCTTACTGTGAGGAACTGGGGTTATTTAGAATGCAGACAAAGAGTCTGTTGTGTATTGAATTATGTCCCCCCAAAATGGGTGTTGTAAATCCTAACCTCTATGCCTGAGGTTATAACCCCATTTGGGAATAGGTTGTCTTTTGTTATGTTAACGGGCAAGATTAGTGTAGGGTATATTTTAAGTCAATCTCTTTTGGCATATAAAAAGAGATTAAACAAGGGAACAGAGCGATGGGGTAAGATAGATGCCAAGATACATGGAGAACTCCAAAGAACCAGGAAGCAGAAGCTGAAGAGACAAGGATCTTCCTCCAGAGCCAACAGAGAGAGAAAGGCTTCCCCTCGAGCCAGTGCTCTGAATTTGGACTTCTAGCCTCCTAAACTGTGACAGAATTTCTGTTTCTTAAAGACATCTACTTGTGGTATTTCTGTTATAGCAGCACTAGATAACTAAGTCAGAACCTCACATCCAAAAATCTTTCCTGAAAGCCAAATTCAATAAAGAGAAGGAATAAAGCAGGGAACAAAGATGGGACATCATGGAGAAAAGGACAACTAGAACCACCTGTGAAAAACCTTACCATCTATTTATTCTTTTTTTTTTCAGGATGATGCTAAAAGTCTAAGTTAAAAAAAATCAATAAAACTCAGCTTTCTACTAGGATATCATTTAGACACAGAAGAACATTAGGGTAATTAGGTCTGTAAACATAATTTAGAATCTGTCTTTTTTTTCTCTCTCTCTCTTTTTTTTTTTTTTGGTAGCAGCCAGCCTGTACGTTATTTTCCAAAGTTTCCATTGCTGAGATCAATGGATACATTGCCAAGGTTTGATCACTTGGCATTTTTTTAACCCAAACCACAGTCTCAAAGTAAATATTTCCTACATAGATCATTTAAGCCACAAATGAAAATGTAAGGCATAGCAGCAGGGAAAATATTGCTTTAAAGTTCCTTGGAAACCATACTGAATGAATTAGTGACTAAAGAATGCAGCTGGCAGGGGACACTTAAAAAGAGAGGGGAGGAAGGAGCAGTGTTTTACCATTTTCATCATTTTCAAGTTGTTACAACTCCAAACCCCAAAAGCTGTCTTTTTTTTTCCCATGATACCTAAGCCATTCTTCTGCTATTTAATGGACTTGTCAATTTCTATTCAGTAGTTTTCCAGAAACCACAGATAGGGAGAAAAGTGAACATATAGCCTTACAGTGTTTAGTTCCAAAGGAAACAAATCTGAAATAACTCATCAAACTCTATGTACTGTCGGGGCGAAACGTATGTAGGGACAACAGTTTTAACAATGTATTTTTTTTTCTGAATAAATTGTCTCTAGGTGACAGATAATTGTGCAGACCACATTAATGAGGCCACTAGGTTTTAAAAGTTGCTCCCTTCTCTCTTGATCAACTGATTCAGGCTGAACGTTTGGCTTCCAGGGAATAAGCCTCATTCAGCAACATTTACAGTTATTTTTTCCAAGCACAATCCGTAATTGCTCAGAGGAGAAAATGACACTTCTAGCTCTCCTGGTCACTTCATGTAATAAACATCCACTCCTTTTGGAGGACTGTTTTCTTTTCTCCCCTGCTGTGTGATGGATTGCTTTTGCGTGGCCTTTCTTTCCAAAGTCTTATAACTCCCACCCAAGTGATTGGGTGGAACCGTGAAAATAGGGTAATTGTGGCCCACCAAAGGGATTGATCAGTTTTGTCATACAACTGGGCTTGAAATGAGCCATCCCAGAGGCAGGAAGGAGAGGATTCCACCACCACCCAGGGAAGAACAGTCACAAGAAGAATGCATCCTTTGGACCCAGGATCCCTGTGCTGAGAAGCTCCTGGAACCAGGAGGCCAAGAGGGAGAGCTGTAACACTGAAGGCAGTGAGAAGCAGTGGCAGAAAAATGGTGGCCAGAGAGACCAGCAGGAGATGGCACAGTGGGCTCCCAGGCCATGGAGCAGGAAAGCTGAGTGCTTTTGGCTGCCTCCAGGTACTCCAGCTCATGGAGCTAGAGCTGAGCACCTTTGGACTGAGGCTTACTGGTGGAGCGGGGCACCTCTGGGTACTTATTGGCAGAGCTAAAAGAGCTTTGTAACACTTACCAAAGCAGGGCAGAGGCTGAGGGCCAGAGAGAGGTGTGTTTGCGAGCATGACTGGGAAGGGGCTGTCCTGATGGAAAAACTGTATCCTGAGCATTTCTGAACCTGGATTGTAACCTGTTACTTCCCTAATAAACCCCATAATCTTGAGTATTGTCTGTGAATTTTGTGAGGCCATTATCGAACCCAGCATAGAAGTAGAGAGTGATATGAGAGGGAACGTTGGTGTCAGAATTGGTAGTGATGGTGGAAAGAGGAAGCTTGTCTGACCTCTGCCTCATAGTAACCAGCCTTGGTGTGTTGATCTTGATTCCCCTTCCCTCTTGTGCAGTTTGCGGAGATCAGACATCTCCCCCATGCTGTTTTTACACCCTCTCTGAAAGCAACAATCAAATGAGAAACCATGGAGCAGTACTGTTCAAACAGCCCCTCCACCAATATCTGAACAGTAGAAAGTCACCTCTGGTCCTTTTGCTAACAAATGCAATGATTTCACAGATTCTCGGAGGGAAACACTAACTTGCAAGTTCAAAGAAAGCCTGGTCACTCATTCACTCAAGTATTCAGTCAGCATCTATTGGACAATGACTATGTGCCATAAAACTGTATTGGCAACCACTGAGGTGATGGGGGATGACAAAGTCCAGACTGTCTTTATGCAGTTAATGTACAAGACATGGCCGTGTTTTTGTCACTGGCATTTTTAAGAGATATTTGAGAAGTGGGAAACTTATAAATCAAGAATATGAAGACTTTAAATTACTATTATGACAACTGTCAATCATAAAGTCACATATGAAAAATAAAAATACCATAATACAACAACTACAAAAATGCAGGTACAGTAAAACTGTAATTAAGAGAAACATGAAAACCACACACCCAACATCAGTGATTTAATAACAACTAATGTTTATATCCTGGATTCAGTATACAAAACAGTCTATATACTTGCTTCCACCTCAATTACCATCTCCAGTTCTGATGACTGAAAACCTATGTTCAGAATAATGGCTGCGGTCCTGAAAAATCCTCAGTAAGCAAAAATTTGATCATTGCTACCAGATTATCTTGAATAAACCTAGAAATGTGTTTATCCAGTTTTCTAAGTTTAAAAAAAAAAAAACTATTATAGTTAACTCTTAACCCATTGCTTTCAAGTCGATTCCGACTCATAGCACCCCTATAGGACAGAGTAGAATTGCCCCATAGAGTTTCCAAGCCTGTAATATTTACAGAAGCAGACTGCCACATCTTTCTCCCAAGGTGGTTTCAAACTGCCGACGTTTTGGTTAGCAGCAGAATGCTTAACGACTGTACCACCAGGGCTCCTAGTAAGCTCTTAGTTAAACTCACATTGAAATTAATTAAACAGAACTCCTCTAATCCTCAAGCGTGTAAGGCCAACCAAGGCACATTAGGGGTATGATTGGATGCCACCCTGAACAGACTCCTGCCTAATCACAGCCAATACCCAGGCTCAGTCTCTGTATGGGCCATTATTCCGTCTTTGGAGTTAGGAACCTGAGAAGAGCTATTAAACTGCAAATGCTACTCAGAGGAATGGCCCATTAAATTATTAATCACCAATTAAATCTTTAGTGAAAATTAGTTAATCTGAATTGTCATTTATCATCTAACAAAACCCCAAGGAAATGTGACCTTGAGGGACCAAAGAGCTCTGGCTGAAAAAAGTCACCTAGATGAATTTGGTGCCTGGGGCATTGTCTAGAGAAAGAAGGTCCAGGCTCGTCATTGCAGTATGGGTTTTGCAAAAGAGTGACAGGGTTAGATGGGGTGGCAGGCAAGTCCAGGGCACAGGAAAGCTGTGAAGAAGGCTAATGTGGGATAATAAGTTGTTGAAAAGGAGGGGCTGTATCAGATTGGCACGACTTTAAAAAGTCTGAGGATGTCAAATACAGTGAGTATACAGGGAAAATAGAACTTTCGTATATTGCTGGTGGAGTTAAAAATGTATACAACCAATTTGGACAGTAATTGGTTAATGTTGAGTAAAATTGAAAATGTGCAGGCCCTATAATCCTGCAATTATACACTTGAGGTATATATTTTACGTATTTGCACGTTTGCAAGAACACTGATGTCAACATTGTTTTTAATAGCAAAAAAATTGGAAACAAAATTATCTAGTCAACTGGAGACAAGATAAATATAGTACATATGCATTATCTAATACTGAATGGTAGTTAAGGAAATTAACTATTTATATATTAGTAAGTATATATCTATACTTATAAGTCCTGTAAATAAGTATATGTCTAAAGGAGCCCTGGTGGCACAGTGGTTAAGAGTTCGGGTTCTAATCCACCAGCCACTACTTGGAAACCCTATAGGGCAGTTCTCCTCTGTCCTATAGGGTCACTATAAGTCGGAATCGATTCAACGACAATGGGTTTGGTGTTTTTTTTTTGGTTTATATATGTAAAACAATAACATACACTGTCTTCTTTAATTTTGGCAATTAAAGAAACAACAAAATACACTATCTTGTGTCACTATTATTTCATAAATGAAAGTGTGTTTTTTAATAGAAACACATAATCTTAGAACCTTAGAGGGCAGTGAGTTTGTGTTAATGGGGGAGGAGCAAGTCAGAAAATGAGGGTGGGAATGGTTGCACCACTTGAAAAATGTAACCAATGTCACTGAATTGTACATGTACAAAGGGTTGAATTGCTGTATATTTTGCTGTGTATGTTCTCAACAACAATAAAATTAAATTTAAAAATACAAAAAACAAAGACAATATGAATAAATATGGAATTTTGTTAAATATGAAATTTGTGTTAATGAAAACTCATAAAAACTTTTTTGTAGATTGCTGAAAATTTCATCAAAAAGTCGTGTTTGAAACAAACTGGAATGGATTGAATTGTGTCCCCCCAAAACGTGCGTCAACTTGGCTAGGCTGTGATTCCCAGTATTGAGGCAGGACTCAATCCTATAGGATTAGGTTGTATATTGAGTCAGTCTCTCTTGAACTATAAAAAAGAGAATCAAGTAGAGAAAAGGGGGACTTCATACCACCAAGAAAGAAGTTCCAGGAGCAGAGGTGTTCTTTGTACCAGGGATCCCGATGTTGAGAAGCTCCTAGATGAGGGGAAGATTAATGAAAAGGACCTTCCCCCAGAGCTGACAAAGTGAGAAAGGCTTCCCTTGGAGCTGGGGCCCTGAATTCAGACTTCTATCCTCCTAGGCTGTGAGAGAATAATTTTTTCTTTGTTAAAGCCAATCTACTTGTGATATTTCTGCTATAGCAACACTAGATAACTAAGACACAAATACTACATGGGAAATAGTTTACTAAAAAAAAAGTGTTTATGTGAAATAATAATTTAACCGGGCTTGCTTATTATTTGCTAAATCTGGTATCCCTAAGCCTGGAAGCCATTGACAGAACACGCTCAGATCTTCAGATGCTACCAAATTACACATACTACATTCTATATACTACTATGTGCCCTTAAGGCTACTGTGAAGCCTGCTGTTTGGCAAGGACCAGTTATCTGCTTCTCCTGATTTCCAAACATGACTTAATGCAGGGCTCTGTACAGCTGGTGATGTCTAAAAGACATTTATTTTAGGCATGTGGATGCCTGCGTTTTGCATAACTGACTTTGTGCCCAACTTCTCTGCCCAAACTAAAAATCTGCTTCATAGATACTATATGTGTAGAGGTTTTACTTAATAAGTCCTCACTACAGCCCTTAGACAAGCGTGGGGTTGGTATCTCATTTTGGAAATTGTAATTATTTGCTCTGATATCCTATACAGAATTCTTAGGAGTTCATTGTACATGTTGTAATTATTCCAATTTTAATTTAAATTATGAAAGAAAGATGAAGGAAAATCAACATTCCTTTTTAGCTTTCTTTCTCTTGATTTGCATACCATGATTTGTTGTGTAAAACCCAACTATTCTATTACTGTTGTAAATGTTTTTCTTTAAAATGGTGAGAAAAAGTAAGAGTTTATTTCCACTTGAACAGCCCAGATTTTTCTAGCCATCAGGTCAATCCCTATGATATGATTGCCTATTTACAAAAGTACTGAGGAAACTCAAAAAGAATAGTTTAAACTCAAATAGACTGAAAACAACCATTTCAATTTTCAAGCCTTCTGAGTGGCTCCTATATTTTACCACAAGGGGGCGTATGAGGATCAAATACAAGAATAAATTTATAAAAGGTCTTTGATTTAAAAAAAAAAAAGCGCAGTTGTTTTTAAACTGTTTAAAAAGATGATTTATTTCACCATGGCTGTGTTTATTTTGTTAAACACAGTTTCACTGAACATTAAAAAAAAAGAAAGAAAGCAAACCCGTTGCCATCGGGTCGATTAGAGCTTAAAAAAAAAAAAAAGAGCTTAGAGCTGGCTAAATATTAAATCATTCCATATTCTTCCCTGAATTTGGAGCAGAGAAAATGGCTGTGTTGTTTTCTGAAACAGCTTAGTACTCTTGATTTGTTGAATGAAGAAAAGAGCTAACAAGAACGCTCCTGCAACTGTCACTTTAATAGGCAGGTATTTCAGGGTAGACAACACCTTTTGTGAAATTGAGAGTCTTAAGGAAACTGACCATAGGTGGGAGATGTTTTTCCACTTCACTTTTTCATACAGTGCAGATATTTTTTCACTTCATAAAGGTTCTTTTCAAGTATTTCTTTTGAAAATATTAAGCCTTTAATTGCTATATTAATAATACAAATCTCTACTCTGTAGATCATCATCTTCTCTCTCTCTCACACACACAGAATGAACCAAAACTTGTTTTTCTCAATGGAAGTATGAACAACTTTATGCGAAACAGATATATGCAAGCAATATTTTTCATAAATTTCATAAAGGGGCATTACCTTTAAGTCTAAACTATTTACCACAATTCCTCAAAGAGAAAATATTTTTTAAAGGGGGAAGGAGAAAAAGAAGTGACAACCAAGCAAAACAGCAATTCAAAGTGGAAAAAATATTTCAGCAACTTTAAAAGCAGATATTTCCCAAGTGAAATATGTTCCATTTGAAATATTATACAAGCCAAAATTCAAGCAAATGGTTTTCAACTTTAAGTGAAAAAAGTTGGAACCAAATTTGGACGTCTATTTCACATTTCAGCCAGCCCAGTATGAAAGTTTGCAGCAGTTTTTTTTTTTTTTTTTTTTTTAGTAAGGGATGTGGGGAACAGGAGCTAAAGTTTTGAAGGGGTTCCATACAAGCATAAGACAAAAATAAATATTTCAAACCTATAGCTCATTCATATGAAGGATGTGGAGGCTAAAGCAGTTATGAACTGCCATGTTGATGTTCTCCTTGTGTCACTTTTATAACTTAAATTAGAAATATTACAACATATACAGTGAGCTCCCAAAACATTGTGTATTGAAAGCCGGAGCAAATGTTACTTTCCAAAACTATTTGCTCTAATTTATAAAATGCATTCCTGTGTGCTCTAAGCTCTTTTTAAGTATGTTGGCCCATTTCATTATCACCAATAGTTTAGAGAGTGTGGAAATACTGTCTTCTATGCTAAAAAGCTATCTATTGACTGAGTTCATTCATGCATTTATTCAGCAAATATTTATAGATCGTCTACTATGTGCCAGGCAACTATGCTTTGGAAAAAAATGCAAAGAATATGTCATGATATCTATGTGGGAGAAGCTTTTGCTTAGTTGGGAGGAGAACAAACACAGAACCAAGAAAGGTTAAATCATGGTACATACAAATAAGATATAACACGGAACATCCAAAACAGACAGTACACGCCTTTAGATTTAGAGATGGTTGTTGTTGTGTTGTTGTTAGGTGCCTTCCAGTCAGTTTTGCCTCATAGCAACCCTATGTACAACAAAAACATTGCCTGGTCCTGTGCCACCCTCATGATCATTGTTATGCTGGATCCCATTGTTACAGCCACTGTGTCCATCCATCTCGTCAGGGGTCTTTCTCTTTTTTTGCTGACACTCTACCTTACCAAGCATGATGTCCTTCTCCAGAGATTAGTGCCTCCTGATAACATGTCCAAAGTATGTGAGATGAAGCCTCCCATTCTAGCTTCCAAGGAGAACTCTGGCTGTATTTCTTCCAAGACCTACTTTTTCGGTCTTCTGGCAGTCAGTAGTATATTCAGTATTCTTCGCTAACACTGTAATTGAACGGCATCAATTCTTCTTCGGTCTTCCTTATTCTATGTCCAGATTTGCATACATATGAGGCAAATGAAAATATTGCAGCTTGGGTCAGGAGAACCTCAGTCCTCAAAGTGACATCTTTGATTTTTAACACTTTAAAGAGAATTTTTGCAGCAGATCTGCCCAATGCAATCCTGACTGCTGCTCCCATGAGCATTGACTGTGGATCCAAGTAAAATGAAATTCTTGACAATGTCAATCTTTTTTCTATTTATCATGATATTGCTTATTGGTCCATTTGTGAGGATTTTTGTTTTCTTTATGTTGAGGTATAATCCGTACTGAAGGCTGTAGTCTTTGGTCTTCATCAGTAAGTGCTTCAAGTCCACTTTCAGCAAGCAAGGTTGTGTCATCTGCATATCATAGGTTGTTAGTGAGTCTTCCTCCAATCCTGATGCTCCATTCTTCTTCGCATAGCGCAGTTTCTTGTATTATTTGCTCAGTATACAAATCGAATAAGTATGGTGAAATGACACAATTCTGAAGCACACTTTTCTTGATTCAAAACCATGCAATATTCCCTTGCTTTGTTTGAACCACTGCCTCTTGGTCTGTGTACAGGTTCCACATGAGCCCAATTAAATGTCCTGGAATTCCCATTCTTTACAATATTATCCATAATTTGTTATGATCCACACAGTCGAATATATTTGCATAGTCAATAAAACACATGTAAACATCTTTCCGGTATTCTCTGCTTTCAGCCAGGATCCATCTGACATCAGCAATGATATCACATCCTCTTCTAAATCTGGCTTGAATTTCTGCCAGTTTCCTGTCTATGTACTCCTGGAACCACTTTTGAGAATGATCTTCAGCAAAATTTTACTTGCACGTGACATTAATGATATTGTTCGATAATTTCCACATTCTGCTGGATTACCTTTCTTTGGAATGGGCATATATATGGATCCCTTCCAGTTGGTTGGCGAGGTAGCTGTATTCCAGATAGACAAGTGAGCACCTCCAGCACTGCATCTCTTTGTTGAAACAGCTCAGTTGGTATTCTATCAATTCCTGGAGCCTTGTTTTTCGCCAATGCCTTCAGTGCAGCTTGGACTCCTTCCTTCAGTACTGTAGGTTCTTGATCATTTGCTACCTACTGAAATGGTTGAACATCGACCAAATATTTTTGGTACAGTGATTCTGTGTATTCCTTCTATCTTCTTTTGATGCTTCCTGTGTCATTCAATATTTTGCCCGTAGAATCCTTCAATATTGCAACTCAAGGCTTGATTTTTTACTTCAGGTCTTTCAACTTGAGAAATGCTGAGCGTGTTCTTCCCTTTTGACTTTCTAACTCTAGGTCTTTGCACATTTTGTTCAAATACTTTGTCTTCTCAACCTGACCTTTGAAATCTTCTGTTCTGCTCATTTCTTGTATTCGCTTTAGCTACTCTATGTTCAAGAGCAAGTTTCACAGTCTCCTCTGACATCCATTTTGGTCTTTTGTTTCTTTCTTGTTGATTAAATTGATCAGACAGGCAATAAATATGCACTGATAATTACTGGTGATTGAAATGCGAAATTTGGAAACAAAGACGAAGGGTCAGTAGTTGGAAAATATCACATTGATGGTAGAAACAACACTGGAGATCTCATGATAAAATTTTGCAAGGCCAATAACTTATTCATTGCAAATACCCTTTTTCAACAACATAGATGGTAACTATACACGTGGACCTCACCTGATGGAAAACAGGAATCGAATCGACTCCATTCGTGAAAACAGACGATGAGAAATCTCACCTGATTTTGGAGATCATCTCAAGAATAGATTTCACACATTGAATACCAGTGACCAGAGACCAGATGAGTTGTGGGAAGACATCAAGGACATCATACATGAAGAAGGCAAAAGGTCATTAAAAAGTCAGGAAAGAAAGAGATGGTTGGGGAGGGGCAATTAGTGAGCATATAAAGTGGATTGGCAGAGAGAAAGGAGCTGAGTATTTCAGTTAACCAGACAGGTATGAACAAATTAGTAATAGAGATGAACATTTGGATAGTTCTGTCAGTGACAGAGAATAGACCAGTCTGGCAGAACTGGAGACTTAATGTTGAGAAATAAGAGGCAATAAAATTGGAATGATGAGTGCATGCAAGATAGCTGTAAAAAATGGCTGACACACTTTATCTTGTAGAAAATGGAGTAACATTTGAGAATTTGGGGCAGAGCAATGGAATAGCAAAAAAAAAATGTTTAGAGAAGATAAAGCTGGCAGTGCTTGACAGAGTGAACTGGAAGAAAGAAGTATTGGAGACTGTTGCAATAATTCATAGGCGAGATATGGACTTGGACAAAGATGATAAAAAAAAGAAAATTATATTGCGAGAGCTAATTAAACATTTATTCATATTATTGGAATAGAAGCACCATAGGAGTTGTTCTCTGGGTCAACCTTTCCTTTTCTCGGAGGACAACAGATGTGGGCAGCCAAGTAACTCCACAATCCAGGAAACTTCCTAGAATTCCAGGAATCTGACAGCTTTTCTTCATTCTGTCCTGTCTCTTGCCCCTTCAGACTAAGCTGACAGTATTTCTACTGGGATGGCAGATTGGATTCATAGGTCATATGCCTAAACTCTTTAGCAACTAATTGTCTAGCCATACCCATGGTGTCATCTCCATAACATGATTTCTTAATTTTTACAATAGAATTTTTAAAACCTTCAAGTTCTGATTCCCTTTTGCGCAGTTCATTTCTTAATTTACCTTTTTACTCTCGCATTTTGCTGTTGGCCACAAGAAGAAGCCAGGCTGCACCTTTGAGATTTTGCTTAGAAATCTCCTCAGCTAAATATTCAAGTTCATCGTTTAGAAATTCTACCTTCCACAAAACATTCAAACACAATTCAGCCAAATTCTTTACCACTTTATACCAAGGATGATCTTTCCTCCAATAACATATTCAACGTTTCCTTTTAAAACCTCACCAGAGGCATATTTAACATTCACATTTCTAGCAACATTCTCTTCGTGATGATAGAAACTTCCCCCTCACCTCTCCTTCCTTCTTTCTGAGCCCTCATTTGAATCACCCTTAACGTTCGTAGTTCTACCAATAGTATCTTCAAGGCAATCTAGGCTCTTCCTATCAAGCTCGTCAAAACTCTCCAGCATTTACCGATTACCCAATTCCAAAAGCTACTTACACATTTTTACGTATCTATTACAGCAGCACTCTACTTCCCAGTACCAAAAGCTATATTATTTTCCTAGGGCTGCTGCCTTAATAAAATAGCACAAAGTGAGTGGCTTTTGTTGCCTCAGTTTTGGAGGTGAGAAATTTAAAATCAAGTTATCAGTTGTGTCAATTTGTTCTGAAAGTTGTAAGAGAAGAACTGTTCCATGCCTCTCTCCTAGCTTCTGGTTTCTGCTATCAATCTTTGTTGTTCCTTTTCTGCTTTTAGTTATATCTTCACAAGGTATCTTCCCCCTGTTTGACTCTGTCTCCATGTCTGTTTTCCTATTTTATAAGATAGCACTCAGAAGAGAATAGGACCTCCCACTCTGATATGACCATATTATCTGATAACATTTTCAAAGAAATACTCTGTTTCCAAACAAGATCACATTCATAGGTAAAAGGGTTAGGATTTCATCATATCTATTGGGGGAAACGATTCATTTCATAACACTAGTTAACACTAATATTTCTCTTTTCTTAAAATGGGAAATATAATCTGGTTTATGATACAATTTTATTTATATCAAAGGCCTATTTTAAGGATTAAATAAGATAAGGGAACTGAAGTACCTAGCGGTAACTACACTACTAGGATACATCTGAAATTTCTTTGAATACAGTTAATATTTTTATATAGTAGTCCATATAAATATTCTTCATGATCTAGAACTAAACCCTCAGGATCAACAAGAACTGACCTCTTTGCCCAACTGTACCTGCTTAAATGCAGAACTATGTACCAGATAGATTCAGGGGTTTCTTTTAGTACTAAGATCTCATATTCTATGAATTATTTGCACTAAAACAGAAGACTACCACTCATCTGCCAGATTGTCATACTGTGGTGGCTTGTGCATTGCTCTGATGCTGGAAGCTATGCCAGTGGTATTTCAAATACAAGCAGGGTCACTCATGGTAGACAGGTTTCGTAGGAGCTTCCAGACTAAGACAGACTAGGAAAAAGGACCTAGTGGTCCACTTCTAAAAAATTCGGCAAATGACAAGCTTATGTAGGAAGATGCACCCCTCAGGTTGGAAGGCACTAAAAATATGACTGGGGAAGAACTGTCTGCTCAAAGTAGAGTTGACCTTAATGACATGAATGGACTACAGATTTCAGGACTTTTCTTTGCTGATGAGCCACAGCTCAAAATAAGAAGAAACTGCTACAAACATCCATTAATAATTAGAATGTGGAATGTACAAATTATGAATCTAGGAAAATTGGAAGTTAAGAAAAATGAAACGGAGCACGTAAAGATTGATATCCTAGGCATTAGTAAGCTGAAATGGACTGGTATTGGCCATTTTGAATTAGACAATCATATGATCTATTATGCAGAGAATGACAAATTATAGAGGAATGAATGCTTTCATCATCAAAAAGAACATTTCAAGATCTATCCTGAAGTACAATGCTGTCAAGGATAGACTATATCCATACACCTACAAGAAAGACAAGTGAATATGACTATTATTCAAATTTAGAAGTCAACCACTAATGCCAAATATGAAGAAATTAAAGATTTTCAACAACTTCTGTAGTCTGAAATGTATCAAACATGCAATCAAGATGCATTGATAAATACCGGTGATTCGAACATGTTAGTTGAAAACAAAGAAGAAGAATCAGTAGTCTGAAAATATGGTCTTGGTGATAGAAATAACACCAGAGATCGCATGATAGAATTTTGCGAGCCTGTCGACTTATTATTCCCAATACATTTTTTTCAACAACATAAAAAGTGACTATATATGTGGACTTCATTGAATAGAATACACAAGAATCAAATCCAGTACATCTGTGGAAAGAAATCATGGAGAAGCTCAGCATTATTGGTCAGAGCAAGGCCAGTGGCCAGCTACTGAACAGACCATCAGTTCCTCATAAGCAAGTTCAGGTTGAAGTTGAAAAAAATTAAAACAAGTCCATGATACCAAAATGTGACCTTGGGTATAACAGAAAACCAAACAAAACCCATTGCCATCAAATTGACTGCGACTCATAGTGACCCTATAGGACAGAGTAGAACTGCTCCCATAAGATTTCCACGGAGCAGCTAGTGGATTCGAACTGCCAACCTTTTGGATAGCAGCCAAGGTCTTAACCATTATGTCATCAGGGCTCCAATTTTGAGTATACCCCTCTTAAATTTAGAGACCATCTCAAGAATAGATTTGAAGCATTGAACACTAATGACTGAAGACCAGGCGAATTGTGGAATCACATCAAGGACATTATACCTGAAGAAAGCAAAATGTCATTAAAAAGACAGGAAAGACAGAAAAAAACAAAGCGGATGTTGGTAGATACTCTGAAACTTGCTCTTGAATGTAGAGTAGCTAAAACAAATGGAAGAAATGATGAAGTAAAAGAGATGAACAGAAGATTTCAAAGGGCAGCTCCAGAAGACAAAGAGTATTAGGATGAAATGTGAAAAGAACTTGAATTAGAAAACCAAAAGGGAAGAACATGCTCAGTGTTTCTCAAGCTAACTGAAGAAAAAAAATCAAATCTTGAGTAGCAATATTGAAGGATTCTGTGGGCAAAATATTGAAAGACACACGAAGCAAAAAGAAGATGGAAGGAATACACAGAGCCACTGTACCAAAAAGAATTATGGCATTCAACCTTTTCAGGAGGTAGCATAAAATCAAGAATGGTGGTATTGAAGGAAGTCCAAGCTGCACTGAAAGCATTGGCAAAAAACAAGGCACCAGAAATTGACAGAATACCAATTGAGGTGTTTCAACAAATGAATGCAATACTGGATAGGATTTTGGAAGACATCTATATGGCCAACTGACTGGAGGAAATCCATATTTGTGCTAATTCCAAAGAAAGGTGATTCAACAGAATGTGGAAATTTTTGAATGATAACATTAATATCACACAGAAGTAAAAATTTGCTGAAGATAATTCAAAAATGATTGCAGCAGTACATCGACAGAGAACTGACAGAAATTCAAGACAGACTCAAAAGAGGACTTGGAACCAGGGATACCATTGCTAATGTCAGATCGATCTTGGCTGAAAGCAGAGAATATACGAAAGATGTTTACCCTTGTTTTATTGACTACGCAAAGACATCTGACTCTGTGGATCATAACAAATTATGGATAATATTGTGAAGAAGGGGAATTCCAGAACACTTAATTATGCTCATAAGAAACCTATACTTAGTCCAAGAGGCAGTCCTTGGAACAGAACAAAGGTATACTACATGGTTTAAAATCAGGAAAGGTGTGCATGAGGTTTATATCCTTTCATCATACTTATTCAATCTGCCTGCTGAGCAAATAATCTGAGAAGTTGGACTATATGAAGAAGAATGCAGCATCAGGATTGGAGGAAGACTCATTAACAACCCGAGATATGCAGATGATACAACCTTGCTTGCTAAAAGCTAAGAGGACTTGAGGTACTTTCTGATGAAGATCAAAGACTACAGTCTTCCATATGGATTACACCTTAACATGAAGAAAACAAAAATCCTTACAACTGGACCAATAAGCAACACCATGATAATTGGAGAAAATACTGAAGTTGTCAAGAATTTCATTTTACTTGGATCCACAACCAATGCCCATGGAAACAGCAGTCAAGAAATCCAAAAACGTATTGTATTGGGCAAATCTGCTGCAAAAGACTTCTTTAAAGTGTCGAAAAGCAAAGGTGTCAACTTTGAGGACTAAGGTGCACCTGACTCAAGCCATGGTATTCTCAATCACTTCATATACACGCAAAAGCTGGACAATGAATAAGGAAAAATGAAGAAGAAGAATTGATGCCTTTGAATTACGGTTTTGATGAAGAATATTGAATAAACCATGGACTGCCAGAAGAACAATAAAAAAAAATCTGTTTTGGAATAATTACAGCCAGAATGTTCCTTAGAAGTAAGGATGGTGAAACTTTCTCTCATGTACTTTGAACTTGTTATCAGGATGGACAAGTCCCTGGGAATGACATTATGCTTGGTAAGATAGAGGATAAGTGAAAAAGAGGAAGACCCTCAATGAGATAAATTGACACAGTGCCTTTAACAAAGGTCTCAAGCGTAACAATTGTGAGGATGGTGTATGACAGGTCTATATTGTCTTAAAGAATACGTATGGGGCCAGCAACAGAATGCTGATAAAAATGTGGAGGTTTTAAAAGGAAATGATAAACATGTGATTAAACAAGGGAGGAAGGATGACGTTTTTATGCAGTAGCAAAGAACTTGTCTGAATTATGTTCAAATATTTGGTGGAAAGTAGAACTTGTAAGTGATGAACTTGTATATTTGCCTGAGAAGATTTCAAAGCAAAATCACAAGATCTTAAAAAGGGTGCATCATTTCTCCTTGCCACTTAGAGTAAAACATGAAAGAGATGTAGTTAAAAATAACTGTGCAAAATGAAAACAAAACTTTAAGATTTGGAAAATTCTGTTGTACAAATGAAGGAAAAGTGTTCTAGAATGTTCACCAAGGACTTGGTTACACGATCTTTTTTTAAAGAGATTAAGCCCGTGACTGATGGATCTAACCATTTACCACTGCAGAAATCCCATCAGCTTAGACTGAAGGGGATAGAGGCAGGATGAAAGGAAAGAAATTTGCCTGCCTCTTGGAATTCTACATGCAGGAAACAGGCCAAAGGTGCTACATCTGTTGTCCTTCAAGAAAAGTAAAAGACCATCCCTGGAGCAACTCAGAGATCATCAGAACTATTGGAAGGAGCAAGGGAAGAGTGGCTGCCTTGGTTTCAAAGGGTGAGGTCATGGCCTCCTGGATTTCAAAGGATGGGGTCATGGCCTCCTAGGTTTCAAAGAGAGATCTTCACCAATTCAGTTCCAGAGTGTGGGTTTGTGATTCATGAGTGCCAGGGCGTTGGAACCTATGCCCAAAGCTGAGGGGGTAAGGATGACATGCCCAAGGGACAGAAGAATGGGACCTGCCCTGCTGTGACAAGGAGGTGGTGTCACCACTCAGATGGACTAGGAGAATGGGGCTGCCCAAAGCTGAGGTAGCAGAGTTGCCACCCCAGTGGACCTGAAAAGTGAGGCTGAAGCCCAGGGCTGAGGGGCCTCCACCCAGAATCTAGAGAGCATGGCCAACACCCAGAATCT
This sequence comes from Loxodonta africana, assembly GCF_030014295.1. NCBI lineage: Eukaryota > Metazoa > Chordata > Mammalia > Proboscidea > Elephantidae > Loxodonta > Loxodonta africana. Next base: position 90,977,348 of record NC_087369.1, on the reverse strand, counting down.
GGAGGACAAGTCCCTTGCCCAAAAGATCTCTAAAAACAGAGGATTATTTTCAAGTCTTGAGAGCTAATACAAATTGTTCTTCTGGGTTTTGGACTGCTTGGTGCCCATTATCCCTTCTTTCCCTCCAATTTCTCTCATTTGTAATAGAAATGTCTACCTTGCACCTGTTCTACCATAGTACTTTGGAAGCAGGTAATTTTTATTCTAGATTTCGCAGGTTCAAAAATACCTCATATGGATGGCTTTAACAGGCAGAATTTTATTTTATTACAGTTTAGGATATGAAAAGTCTGAATTCAGAGTGCCAACTGTATGAGAGGCCTTTCTCTTTCTGTCTGCTCTGGAGGAAGGCCTTGTCTCTTTTTCTTTTGAACTTCCACTCCTGGGCAGTCTTCATGTGGTTTCACATTTCCTTTACCCCGTCTCTGCTTGGTTCTCTATGCCTAATCTGCTGTTTTTATATCTCAGATATGATTGGCTTACAACATGCCTTTCACTGACATGGCTTCTTACCATAACAAAGAAAATCTATTCCAAATGAGATTATAACCACAGTCCTAGGGGTTGGGATTTACAACACGTATTCTTGGGGGAAACAATTCAATCCACAACATGTATATTATACAATATTTCATGCCTAATAAATTTTTATTAATCTAAGAATTTATTTTAACAAGGAGTACATTTCCATGGTTGTCTCTACAGTAGAAACACGGAACCTGTTGATGTCTTTGGGGATTTCGCTTAATACCATTATATGGAATAAAGTCAGTCTCCATGCTGTTACAATTTGACCCAGGAGCGGTAGATGATAATGAAACACATAATAACTGAAAAGTACCCATTTGGCCTTCCTAATGTGATCATTATCAATATATTCTGCCGTTATCCTATGATCTAGACACCAGTATCAATTATTTATATATAATGTATGGCAGCAATATTTGCTATTTTGGGACCTTGCATGACTCCCAGATCTCCAATACCTCAACACTTTGAGAAGCTAAGACTCTTAATGCTGCTATAAGTTAACCCAAATGGGGGCCAAATTCTTCAAAATACTTACGAGAAGGTGAGAGCAAATTTATGTGACTGTTCTAAGCAGCCTGGCCTTTACCAAGAAGACTTCTATCCATATACTATGGAGCCTGAACAGCTCTAGAGACAAAAGAAATGCTGAAGGAAAAAATAACTTGAAATACGGGTATGTTCCTGAGTTATCAATCATGCTACTCTACCAGCACTGTCATCTGACGATAATAGAAAATATTTTATCGCTTGGAAGGTGGGGGAGCCAGGGATGTGAATTAATCTGATGACCTTTAAAATGTTTCTGACCTGAGATTAGAAATGTGAAAGACTCTAGGATTCTAAAATATATTGTGCTCTGACCCTTTGAAGATGAATGAGCAACAGTGAATGAAAACGTACAATGAATGCTAGAGGTGTACAGTATGTATTTCCATGTAAATAGAAATACTGCAGTTCCATTAATTCACTGTTCTCCAACTAGGTATTTTAATGGGCAAGCCTACAATTTTCTCACCAGAGAAAAGCAAAGTTTTCAAGCCTTTTTTTCCCTAACCTAGCAACTGAGGTGAGGCCATGGGGAGATAGCCACAAATTTAAGATGTACCCTCAATGGAATAAGCTCTCCAAACTTATGCTGGTGAAGCAGCCTGTGGATCACTATGGAGAAGCTCTGATTGACTATATGGCATGTTCTTTGTCCTTCAAGGTAAGAGGAATTTTGTGTAATGTGGATTTAGAAGAATATTCTCTGGGTGACTTTAGGTAAATCACTTTTTCACTGGGCCTAAATCTCCAAAGGGGTTACTGGGAAATCTCCAAATTTGTCTTGTGTAAGACAAATAGGAAAAGAAGGAAGAGGAGAAGTCCAAGCAGAAAGAAGAGAATAATAAATAAAGACAGAAAAAACACTTCCCTACTTAGGTTTGTGAAACATTGGTTAAAATGGTTCAGGCACTTCTTAAACAGTTTTAAGGGGCTGTAACAGATAAATGTAAGGTATGCGGGGACTTAAAGATTTCCAGGGGCTTTCTGTAAAGGGAATATATTCATTTGCATGTACTTTGACTTGTGACATTCAACAATAGTACCATATTCTCTTTACTAAGAACCAACCTAAGATTTCTATCTTGGTAAAAAACCAGTTAAATGACTCAAGTGCACTTTGAGACACTGAACTATGGACTTATTTTTGGAGGTACATAAGTTCCTAAAATCACCCCTGTAGTCAAGACAGACTAGGAACAAAAGCCTGGCAATATATTCCCAAAAATCAGCCAATAAAAGCCATATGTATCACAATGGTCCAATCTCCAACTGATCATGAAGATGGGTGCAGGACAGGGCATTTAGTTCCATTGTGCATTGGGTCATCATGAGTTGGGGTGGAGCTGAGTCAACAGCAGCTCAAACAGCAACAGTCAATATGTATTAAAGTAGGGAAAGCAGAGAATGAAGGGTGTTCATCAATTTTTCAAGACCCACTACACTAGAATTCTCTATATTATCAACATTGATTTTTGGGATTGGATAATTCTTTGTTGTAGAGGCCTATTTTGTGCATTGTAGGACACTTAGCAACATCTCCGCCCTCTACCAACTACATGCCAGTAGCACCCATTTCCCAAGTGTGACAACCAAAATTGTCTCCAGATATTGCCAAATGTCCCCTGAGTAATCCCGAATTCAGAACCACTGCTCTGAACCTAAGGTATTATTGCCCTAAACCTAAAACTCTGAATTATCAGTGTTTTACAGCTGAAAGGGACCCTAGAAATGATTCATTCCCCTCATTTTAAAAAAATGAGGAAACTGATGCTCAAAGAGAGGAAGGGATTAGAAATTATTTAGGAATAGAAATTCTAAATTTAAATACCACCTTCAAATCATGATCCTATTTCTTCATCTCCATTTCCATCCTGTTTGCTCTGACTTATCCATTATTTAATTTGTCTTCCTGTTTCAGTTGACTTGTGCATCCCAAATTTTCTCTTGGATCAAATCTTCAAGCTCCTGCTAGAATCCATTCAGCTGTGGGTTATAAATTCCAAGTGTCACGCAAGAGCAGCCAACTGTAATAAGAAACCCAGAGAATCCCAGCAAAACTAAGAGAGAAATATATTATCAATTGAAAATATATTTGAAACTTTTCCCCAGACTTCTACGTAAGATTAAGATGGTCAGTAATTCTTTAATGTTCTCAGTGCTCTCTCCCACCTCCAAACTCCTGAAAACTTTTAAAAGTTTTTCTTTTTTTTCAACTTAAGAAATAGCTAGTCTAAGCAAGTTCAAATCAAAATATTATTTCATCGCATTGATGGAGGAGGAAGGAAATTGAACAGCCATATACAGTTTAAAAAAGCAAGGTTTAGAACCTGAAATCAGCTAATGAAAAGAGAAATACGTGTGTGCTCATCTCAAGAAGCTCAACATAACTCTGTTACAAAACCCAGTTTGGATAACAGTAAGAAAGCTGAATTGAGCGATGTGTGAAAAACAATTTTGGATACTGAGAAGGTTGTACTGGAGTTGATGTTTTATAATATGGGCTGTTTTCAATTTCTTCCCTTTTGTGCAGAGAGGTATGTGGAGATATACTTGACTCTTATTTAAAAAGCTGTTATTAAAACAATCATTTTAGCTAAGTACTTGCCATTAATATCAGTACTATTCTTATTATTAGCCTTATCATGACTAGCAAAAGGTTTTATAAATATCCATTTTACTAGATACTATTTTATTTTAGAGCAGTATTTAAGGTGCTGAGAAATACATACTTTAAGCATACATACTTTAACGTGGTTTCTATAAATTTGTAATGATGCAACTGTCACAAAGTCCATTGAAACCTGGTAATTAAAAGACTTTCTAGAATCCCTTTGTTGTTTAGCTAGCTATGTAGTTAAACTTATACTAAATTGTCTCATGTCCTCTACAACCACCAACTCTATCCACACACATACACAAGCCACTCTACCCCTTTTATTACTAAATTTTTATTAAAAAAATTATGCTATGTGTTTTCACTATTATGGCATGCCATTGCAAAGGCCAATTCAAAATTTTTTATATAAGTTATGGATTTTGAGATATATAGACTGATAAAAAGACAGGGAACAGAGGGGCCCCCAAATCTGCAATTCACATAAACAAATTAAAGTAACAAAAAAATTTTTTTTTTTAAAGTGACAAGGTAACAAGAAATGGGCCAGGGTGCAGAAACAAAGCCATTCCCCAGAACAGTGGAGCAAGGTATCAGAAAACAGCCCAGAAACTTCCTTAAGATTGTCTTTCGGAAGCAGCTGGATGAAACCAGCCCCAAGAACGTGAGCAGAACATCCACGTGACCGCTGTGTGATCTTCCACCAGGGGTAGTGAGGGGCTGCAGCCGCAGCTGGAGAATCGAGCTGTGACCCCCCCGTAATAAGTCCTGCTACAAATCCCAGCAAGTTTCAGAGTCTCCTCTGATATCCACCTTGGTCTTTTCTTTCTTTCCTGTCTTTTCAATGACCTTTTGCTTACTTCATGGATGATGTCCTTGATGTTATTCCACAACTCGTCTGGTCTTCGGTCACCAGTGTTCAATGCATCAAATCTATTCTTCAAATGGTCTCTAAATTCAGGTGGGATATACTCAAGGTCATATTTTGGCTTTCGTGGACTTGCTCTGATTTTCTTCAGTTACAGCTTGAACTTGCATAATTGATAATCTGTTCCACAGTTGGCCCTGGCCTTGTTCTGACTGATGATATTGAGCTTTTCTATCATCTCTTTCCACAGATGTAGTCAATTTGATTGTGTGTGTTCCATCTGACAAGGTCCATGTGTATAGTCCCTGTTTATGTTGGTGAAAGAAGGTATTTGTGATGAAGAAGTCGTTGGTCTTGCAAAATCCTATCATTCAATCTCTGGCATTGTTTCTATCACCAAGGCCATATTTTCCAACTACTGGTCCTTCTTCTTTGTTTCCAACTTTTGCATTTCAATTGCCAGTAATTATCAATGCATCTTGATTGCAAGTTCGATCAATTTCAGACTGCAGCAGCTGATAAAAATCTTCTATTTCTTCATCTTTGGCCCTAGTGGTTGATGTGTAAATTTCAATAATAATCATATTAACTGGTCTTCCTTGTAGGTGTATGGATATTATCCTATCACTGACAGCTTTGTACTTCAGGATAGACCTTGAAACGTTCTTTTATGAAGAGGAACAGGGCATCAGGATTGGAGGAAGACTCATTAACAACCTGTGCTATGCAGATGACACAAATTTGCTTGCTGAAAGTGAAGAGGACTATAAGCACTTACTAATAAAGATCAAAGACCACAGCCTTCAGTATGGATTGCACCTCAACATAAAGAAAACAGAAATCCTCACAACTGGACCAATGAGCAACATCATGATAAATGGAGAAAAGATTGAAATTATCAAGGATTCATTTTACTTGGATCCACAATTAACAGCCATGGAAGCAGCAGTCAAAAAATCAAAAGACGCATTGCATTGGGTAAATCTGTTGCAAAGGACCTCTTTAAAGAGTTGAAAAGAAAAGATGTCACCTTGAAGACTAAGATGAGCCTGACCCAAGCCATGGTATTTTCAATCTCTTCATATGCATGTGAAAGCTGGACAATGAATAAGGAAGACCAAAGAAGAATTGATGCCTTTGAATTGTGGTGTTGGCAAAGAATATTGAATATACCATGGACTGCCAAAAGAATGAACAAATCTGTCTTAGAAGAAGTACAACCAGAATGCTCCTTAGAAGCAAGGATGGTGAGACTGCATCTTACATACTTTGGACATGTTGTCAGGAGGGATCAGTCCCTGGAGATGGACATCATGCTTGGCAGAGTACAGGGTCAGCGGAAAAGAGGAGGACCCTCAACGAGGTGGATTGACACAGTGGTTGCAACAATGAGCTCAAGCATAACAACAATTGTAAGGATGGTGCAGGACCGGGCAGTGTTTCATTCTCTTATGCACAGGGTCGCTATGAGTCGGAACTGACTCGATGGCACCTAACAACAACAACAACAGATCTCAGAAGCCTCCGGGACAAGAGCCGTCTTAAAGCCATCTTAAAAAGTTACTGTGCGAGTACGTTAGTTAACTTATCCCCACCCAAAATGGGCCACTTGTCAGAAAACCCCACCTATGCCTCTGAATAAGCATGAATCTTTTTCCCTCCCAGCTCAAGAATTTTTAAAAACCCATGCAAGTCCTTTTTTTCTGGGAGACGGGGGTAATTGTTGCCTACGTCTTCCTCATCTCCACTTGCCAGCCTCTTTAATAAATGTTTCTAAGTGTGGAAAATTCTCTGTGCCTTACATGTTCATTCTTGACCAGTGAGAGGCAAGAATCTTTTTTAATTAAAGACGTAGAGGCAGCGGCAACAATTATACAAGCCACCAATACGGCAACTGGCACTGTGGCACCCCAGAACTGTGGTATGACAATATACCAATAAGAACTAAATACATAGTTTATTGTGAGCACCTTTCCATTAGGTTGCATGCGGAACCTCTGGTTTTCCAAATACGGAACAAAACAAATGAACAAAAAAAATCCATCAGGGCCCCCTAACTACCACGCAGGAAAGACACAATCGTGCTTGCAAGCCTTATCTCACAGAAATAAAAGGAAAAAAAGGAGAAGATTATAAAACCAACACATTCAGGAAGCATATTTAATACAATGCTCAACCTAGGCAACAGTGGGGCTCCAACTCCAGTCTACTGAGCTTCACACATTTCAAAAGGGACCAATCTTTTTTTTTTTTTAATTTTTATTGTGCATTAAGTGAAAGTTTACAAATCAAGTCAGTCTCTCACACAAAAACCCATATACACCTTGCTACACACTCCCAATTACTCTCCCCCAATGAGACAGACTGCCCTCTCCCTCCACTCTCTCTTTTCGTGTTCTTTTCGCCAGCTTCCAACCCCATCCACCCTCTCATCTGCCCTCCAGGCAGGAGATGCCAACATAGTCTCAAGCGTCCACCTGATCCAAGAAGCTCACTCCTCACCAGCATCCCTCTCCAATCCATTGCCCAGTCCAATCAATGTCTGAAGAGTTTGCTTCGAGAATGGTTCCAGTCCTGGGCCAACAGAAGGCCTGGGGGCCATGACCACCCGGGTCCTTCCAGTCTCAGTCAGACCATTAAGTCTGGTCTTATGAGAATTTGGAGTCTGCATCCCACTGCTCTCCTGCTCCCTCAGGGGTCCTCTGTTGTGTTCCCTGTCAGGGCAGTCATCGGTTGTAGCTGGGCACCATCTAGTTCTTCCGGTCTCAGGGTGATGTAGTTGCTAGCTCATGTGGCCCCTTCTGTTTCTTGGGCTCATAATCACCTTGTGTCCTTGGTATTCTTCATTCTCCTTTGATCCAGGTGGGTTGAAACCAATTGATGCATCGTAGATGGCTGCTTGCTAGTGTTTAAGGCCCCAGGCGCCACTCTTCAAAATGGGATGCAGAATGTTTTCTTAATAGATTTTATTATGCTACTTGACTTAGATGTTCCCTGAAACCATGGTCCCCAGACCCCTCCCCCTGCTATGCTGGCCTTTGAAGCATTCAGTTTATTCAGGAAACTTCTTTGCTTTTGGTTTAGTCCAATTGTGCTGACCTCCCCTGTATTGCGTGTTGTCTTTCCCTTCACCTAAAGTAGTTCTTATCTACTATCTAATTAGTGAGTACCCCTATCTCACCCTCCCTACCTCCCCCCTCTCGTAACCACAAACGAATGTTTTCTTCTCAGTTTAAACTATTTCTCAAGTTCCTGTAACAGTGGTCTTATACAATATTTGTCCTTTTGCAACTGACTAATTTCACTCAGCATAATGCCTTCCAGGTTCCTATATGTTATGAAATGTTTCACAGATTCCTCACTGTTCTTTATTGATGCGTAGTATTCCATTGTGTGAATATACCATAATTTATTTATCCATTCATCCGTTGATGGGCACCTTGGTTTCTTCCATCTTTTTGCTATTGTAAATAGTGCTGCAATAAACATGGGTGTGCATATAACTGTTCGTGTAAAGGCTCTTATTTCTCTGGGATATATTCCAAGGAGTGGGATTGCTGGATCTTATGGTAGTTCTATTTCTAGCTTTTTAAGGAAGCGCCAAATCAACTTCCAAAGTGGTTGTACCATTTGACATTCCCACCAGCAGTGTGGAAGTGATCCAATCTCTCCACAGCCTCTCCAACATTTATTATTTTGTGTTTTTTGGGTTAATGCCAGACTTGTTGGAGTGAGATGAAATGTCATTGTAGTTTTGATCTGCATTTCTCTAATGGCTACTGATCGTGAACAATTCCTCATATATCTGTTAGCTACCTGAATGTCTTCTTTAGTGAAGTGTCTATTCATATCTTTTGCCCATTTTTTAATTGAGTTATTTGTCTTTTTGTAGTTGAGTTTTTGCAGTATTATGTAGATTTTAGAGATCAGGCGCTGATCAGAAATGTCATAGCTAAAAACTTTCCCAGTCTGTAGGTAGTCTTTTTACTCTTTTGGTGAAGTCTTTGGATGAGCATAAGTGTTTGATTTTTAGGAGCTCCCAGTTATCTAGTTTTTCTTCTACGTTCTTTATAATGTTTTCTATACCGTTTATGCCATGTATTAGGGCTCCTAATGTTGAAAAGGGACCAATCTTGATGCTAAGTGCATTAGAACTGGAATAAAGTCCTACCTAAAAAAAAAAAAATTATGAGGTCTAGAAGCATAAAAAGTGGCTGACATACCATTACACCAATAGTAATGAAAGGGTAATGATCTCTCTCACATACCATTTCTTCTTTGACTTCATATTATATTTTAAAAAGATGTGAGAAAGTACAGAAAGAAAAGAGAATAACAAAACCAGTGTTTCAATAGTTATTTCTTAGCAATATTTCATTAGGGTAAGATCTCTCGTTCTGACTGGTTCAGCAATTTAATTTTAGTATGTGTTAAAGTTTGAGTACGTAATTATTTAATTTTACTATGAATTCTGGAAAGCCCACTGAAATTCAATTGACCCTTTCTACCTTAATCTCACCTCCATATACATTTAGAAAAAGAAGTGAAAATTTTTAGGTAAGCAGATTCTAAATATTCAGTTAATAATTAATGCTAAAATCCTAAGATACAACTATTGGTCTTTACTCATTCAGAGTAATAGAGAAAGAAGGAAACCAAAGATTCAAAGAAGAAACTAGTCTACAGGACTAATAGTCTACACAAACCACGGCCTCATCAACCCTGAGACGAGAACAACTAGAAGGTGCCCAGCTACCACTACCGACAGTTGTAATCAGGGCCACAATAAATGGACCCTGATAAAATGGGAGAAAAATGTGGAACAGCATCTGAAATTCCTAAAATAAAAAAATAAAACAAAAAAAAAAACAGACTTACTGGACCGGTTGAGACTGAAGGACTTCCCCGAGACTACTCTCCTGAGATACTCTTCAAACCTTGAACTGAAATTAAACCCTAACTTTACCTTTTAGTTAAAAAACAAATTGGCTCACAAAATAAAGAATGTTATCCATGAGTACTGTGCTCCTTTAAAAAATTATCTCTATGAGACCAAATTGTCATCATTTACTTTAAAACAAAGGTAAGAATGTCAGGGGGAGGGGAAACAAGGTCAATGGAACTGAAACAACCAGAATGGCAATAATGAGAATGTTCATGCCTTGTGAAGAATGTAACTAATGTACTGAAAAATTTGTGAATAAATTGTTGAATAGGAACCTAAACTGCAGTAAACCTTCACCAAAAACCCAATAAAATATTATTTTAAAAAATAGTTAATGCTAAAATCGAAGAGATTGGATAAGACTTGGAGTACAATTATTTACTTAACATGACATAATATGTTGAAGCCACAGTGAAGATGACTGACATGAATATCTCACATATTATCAAAGACAGAAGAAGCACATACATGTCATAGTTTATGTACAATGGGTTCTAAACAATTGCTTTCTGGGTGCTTCCTTTTTTTTCTTTCTTTTCTTTATACTGTTTCCTTAAAAAGGGCTTTATTACATCATATTTTGCACAGACAATAAACATTTCATCCAAGGATCATTATCTCCACAAGAACAACTGGTAAATCTAGATGTGGTGACATACTGTAATTAGCTAGGAATAGAAACCTCTAGCTATCCAAAATATATGAAAAGTATACACCAAACAGAAAATGCTCTATTAATTTTTTGGTTTATTTCCAGAGCCCACAATGTTCCACTGCTATTCATAAGGTTTTCACTGGCTAATTTTTTTCAAAAGTAGACTGCCTCGTCCTTCTCCCTAGCCTGTCTTAGTCTGGAAGCTTCACTGAAACCTATCCACCGTGGGAGACCCTACTGGTATTTGAAATACTGGTGGCACAGCTTCCAGCATCACAGCAACATGCAAGCCTCCACAGTACAACAAACTGACAGATCTGTGGTGGTGTACATAGGGTCACTATGAGAACTGACTCCACGACACCTAACAACCACAAGAGCCCACATTACAAGCATGCATGAGATAATGAAAAACTTAACATCAAAATGTGGGGAAAATCCTGGGATGAAATTTTTACCAAAGAACAGGAAGTTGGTTTCATTGAGGTGACAGAAGGCATGGGAGGGTAAAATTCAGTCTGATTTATTTATGTTAATTTTTAAATAATTTCCTTATTTCGAATGATCTGCAGTCAAGACTTGGCAAATGCTCTCTTCCTCCTTCACCTCTCATGTGCATCCTGAAACAGAAGTATGACAATTCCCCAACACAGGAAATACACATGAAGCTACAAACCCCTTTTGAGATCTCCATTTGCCTTATTTAGAACATATCAAAAAACTGCATATAATGATTGCTGTTTTGATACTTGAACATTCCAAGGAGTGTTGTTGTTAGGTGCCATCGAGTCAGTTCTGACTCATAGCAACCCCTACGTACAACAACAGAACTAAACAATGCCCGGTCCTGCACCATTCTCATAATTGTTGTTACACTTAAGCTCACTGGGTCAATTCATCTTGTTGAGACTCTTCCTCTTTTTCGGTGACCTTCTACTTTACAAGCATGATTTCCTTCTCTAGGGACAGGACACTCCTGATAACATGTCTGAAGTATGCGAGGTAAAGTCTTGCCTTCCTTGCTTCTAAGGATCATTCTAGCTGTACTTCTTCCAAGACGGGTTTCTTTGTTCTGCCAGCAGTCCATGATATATTCAGTATTCTTCACCAACATCATAATTCAAAGGCATCTATACTTCTTTGGTCTTCCTTATTCATTGTATAGCTTTCATGTGCATATGAGGCAATTGAAAACACCATGGCTTGGGTCAGGTGCACTTTAGTCCTTAAAGTGACACCTTTTTTTTTTTATTTTATTGCGCTTTAAGTGTAAGTTTACAAATCAAGTCAGTCATTCATACAAAAATTTATATACACCTTGCTATGTACTCCTAATTGCACTCCCCCTAATGAGACAGCACGCTCCTCCCTCCACTCTCTCTATTTGTGTCCATTCCGCCAGCTTCTGACCCCCTCTACCCTCTCATCTTCCCTCCAGATAGAAGACGCCAACATCGTCTCATGCATCTACTTGATCCAAGAAGCTCATTCTTTACCAGCATCTTTTTCTATCCCATTTTCCAGTCCAATCCCTGTCTGAAGAGTTGGCTTTGGGAATGGCTCCTGTCTTGGGCTAACAGAAGGTCTGGGGGCCATGACTACTGAAATCCTTCTAGTCTCAGTCAGACCATTAAGTCTGGTCTTTCCACGAGAATTTGGGGTCTGCATCCCACTGCTCTCCTGCTCCCTCAGGGGCTCTCTGTTGTACTCCCTATCAGGGCAGTCATCAGTTGTAGCCAGGCACCATCTAGTTATGGTCTCAGGCTGGTCTCTGGTTTATGTGGCCCTTTCTGACTCTTGGGCTCATAATTACCTTGTATCTTTGGTGTTCTTCATTATCCTTTGCTCCAGGTGGGTTGAGACCAATTGATGCATATTAGATGGCTGCTTCCTAGCATTTAAGATCCCAGATGCCACTTTCCAAAGCGGGATGAAGAATATTTTCTTAATAGATTATACTATGCCAATTGACCTAGATGTCCCCTGAAACCATGGTCCCCAAACCCCCGCCCCTGCAACGCTGGCCTTCAAAGCATTCAGTTTATTCAAGAAACTTCTTTGCTTTTGGTTTAGTCCAGTTGTGCTGACCTCCCCTGTATTGTGTGCTGTCTTTCCCTTCACCTAAAGTAGTTCTTATCCACTATCTAATTAGGGAATGCCCGTCTCCCACCCTCCCTCCCTCCTCTCACAACCACAAAAGAATGTTTTCTTCTCAGTTAAAACTATTTCTCAAGTTCTTATAATAGTGGTCTTATACAGTATTTGTCCTTTTGCAACTGACTAATTTCACTCAGCATAATGCCTTCCAGATTCCTCCATGTTATGAACTATTTCAAAGATTCATCACTGTTCTTTATCCATGTATAGTATTCCATTGTGTGAATATACCATAATTTATTTATCCATTCGTCCATTGATGGGCACCTTGGTTTCTTCTACCTTTTTGCTATTGTAAACAGTGCTGCATTGAACATGGGTGTGCATATATCTGTTCCTGTAAAGGCTCTTATTTCTCCAGGATGTATTCCAAGGACTGGGATTGCCGGATTGTATGGTACATCTATTTCTAGCTTTTTAAGGAAGCGCCAAATCAATTTCCAAAGTGATTGTACCATTTTACATTCCCACGAGCAGTGCATAAGTGTTCCAGTCTCTCCACAACCTCTCCAACATTTATTATTTTGTGTTTTTTGGATTAATGCCAGCCTTGTAGGAGTAAGATGCAATCTCACTGTAGTTTTGATTTGCATTTCTGTAATGGCTAATGATCTTGAGCATTTCCTCAAGTATCTGTTAGCTACCTGAATGTCTTCTTTCGTGGAGTGTCTATTCATATCTTTTGCCCATTTTTTAATTGGGTTGTCTTTTTGTAATTGAGTTTTTGCAGTATTATGTAGATTTTACAGATCAGGCACTGATCAGAAATGTCATAGCTAAAAACTTTTTCCCAGTCTTCAGGTAGCCTTTTTACTCTTTTGGTGAAGTCTTTGGATGAGCATAGGTGTTTGATTTTTAGGAGCTCCCAGTTATCTAGTTTATCTTCTGCATTGTTAGTAATATTTTATATACTGTTTATGCCATGTATTAGGTCTCCTATTATCCTTATTTTTTCTTCCATTATTTTTATAGTTTTAGATTTTATATTTAAGTCTTTGATCCATTATGAGTTCATTTTTGTGCATGGTGTGAGGTATGGGTCTTGTTTCATTTTTTTGCAGATGGATATCCAGTTATGCCAGCGCCATTTGTTAAAAAGACTATCTTTTCCTCATTTAAATGATTTGGGGCCTTTGTCAAATATCAACTACTCATATACGGATGGATGTACCGCTGGATTCTCAATTCTGTTCCATCGGTCTATGTATCTGTTGATACACCAGTACCAGGCTGTTTTGACTACTGTGGCGGTATAATAAGTTCTCAAATCAGGTAGAGTGAGGTCTCCCACTTTGTTCTTCTTTTTCAGTAATGCTTTACTTATCTGGGGCCTCTTTACGGCACTGGGTTTTTTTTTTTTCTTTCCCTTCCATATGAAGTTGGTGATTTGTTTCTCCATCAACTAAAAAATGTCCTTGGAATTTGGATCCAAATTGCATTGAATCTATAGACTGCTTTTGGTAGAACAGATATTTTTACAGTGTTAGGTCTTCCTATCCAGGAGCAAGGTATGTTTTTCCACTTATGTAGGTCTCTTTTGGTTTCTTACAGAAGTGTTTTGTAGTTTTCTTTGTCTAAGTCTTTTACATCTCTGGTAAGATTTATTCCTAAGTATTTTATCTTCTTGGGGGCTACTGTAAATGGTATTGATTTGCTGGTGATTTCCTCTTCGATGTTCTTTTTGCTAGTGTAGAGGAATCCAACTGATTTTTGTATGTTTATCTTGTAACTTGATACTCTGCTGAACTCTTCTATTAGTTTCAGTAGTTTTTTTTTAAAGGATTCCTTAAGATTTTCAGTGTATGAAATCATGTCATTTGCAAATAGAGATACTTTTATTTCTTCCTTACCAATCTGGATGCCCTTTATATCTTTATCTAGCCTAATTGCTCTGGCTAGGACCTCCAGCACAATGTTGAATAAGAGTGGTGATAACGGGCATCCTCGTCTGGTTCCTGATCTCAAGGGGAATCTTTCAGACACTCGCCATTTAGGATGACGTTGGCTGTTGGCTTTGTGTAAATGCCCTTTATTACGTTAAGGAATTTTCCTTCCATTCCTATTTTGATGAGGGCTTTTGTCATGAATCGGTGTTGGACTTTGTCAAATGCCTTTTCTAGATAAATTGATAAAATCATGTGGTTCTTGTCTTTTATTTATATAACGGATTAAATTAATTGATTTTGTAATGTTGAACCATCCCTGCATACCTGGTATGAATCCCACTTGGTCACGGTGAATTATTTTTTTGATATGTGGTTGAATTCTATTGGCTAGAATTTTGTTGAGGATTTTTGCATCTAAGTTCATGAGGGATATTGGTCTGTAATTTTCTTTTTTTTTGTGGTGTCTTTACCTCGTTTTGGTATCAGGGATATGGTGGATTCATAGAATGAGTTTGGGAGTATTCCGTCCTTTTCTATGCCCTGAAATACCTTTAGTAGTAGTGGTGTTAACTGTTCTCTGAAAGTTTGGTAGAAATCTGCAGTGAAGCCAACTGGGCCAGGGCGTTTTTTCGTTAGGAGTTTTTGATTACCTTTTCAATCTCTTTTTTTGTCATGGGTCTATTTAGTTGTTCTACCTCTTTTTGTGTTAGTTTAGGTAGGTAGTGTGTTTCTAGAAATTCATCCATTTCTTCTAGGTTTTCAAATTTGTTAGAGTACAATTTTTCATAGTAATCTGATATGATTCTTTTAATTTCATTTGGGTCTCTTGTAATATCGCCCATCTCATTTCTTATTTGGGTTCTTTGCTTCCTCTCCTGTTTTTCTTTTGTCAGTTTGGACAGTGGTTTGGCAATTTTGTTAATTTTTTCAAAGAACCAGCTTTTGGTCTAGTTAACAATTGTTTTTCTGTTTTCTATTTCATTTTTTCTGCTCAAATTTTTATTATTTGCTTTCTTCTGGTGCCTGTTGATTTCTTTTGTTGCTCTTTTTCCATTTGTTCAAATTGTAGGGATAATTCTTTGATTTTTGGCCCTTTATTCTTTTTGGATGTGTGCATTTATTGATATAAATTGAACCCTGAGCACTGCTTTCGCTGTGTCCCAAAGGTTCTGATAGGAAGTGTTTTCATTCTTATTGGAATCTATGAATTTCTTTATTCTATTTTTTTATCCTTAATGTCTTTTATAACCCAGTCTTTTTTGAGCAGAGTATTATTCAGTTTCCAAGTGTTTGATTTCTTTTCCCTGCTTTTTCTGTTGTTGATTTCTACTTTTACGGCTTTATGGTCAGAGAAGATGCTTTGAAGTATTTCAATGTTTTGGACTCTGCTAAGGCTTACTTTATGACCTAACATGCAGTCTCTTCTAGAGAATATTCCACGTGCACTAGAAAAGAAAGTACACTTGGTTGGTCTTGGGTGGAGTGTTCTGTATATGTCTATGAGGTCGAGTTGGTTCATTGTGGCACTTAGCTCTTCCATGAGCTTCTTTCTGGATGTCTTGTCCTTCACCGAAAGTGGTGTGTTGAAGTCTCCCACTATTATTGTGGAGCTGTCTACCTCACTTTTCAATGCTGATAGAGTTTGTTTTATGTATCTTGCAGCCCTGTCACAGGGTACATAAATATTTAATATGTTTATATCCTTCTGGTATATTGTCACTTTAATCATTATATAGTGTCCTTCCTTATCCTTTGTGGTGGATTTAACTTTTAAGTTTTTTTTTTCAGAAATTAATATTGCCACTCCTGCTCTTTTTGATTGTTGTTTCCTTGATATATTTTTTTTTTTCCTTTCTTTGACTTTTAGTTTCTTTGTGTCTCTAAGTCTAAGGTGTGTCTCTTGTAGGCAGCATATATACGGATGGTATTTTTTAATCCATTCTGCCACTCTCTGTCTCTTTATTCCTGCATTTAGTCTATTTACATTCAGCGTAATTATGGATAGGTATGAATTCAGTGCTGTCATTTGGATGTCTTTTTTATGTGTTGTTGACAGTTTCTTTTTCCCACTTAATTTTTTGTGCTCAGTAGTTTATATATTGTCTTTTCCTCATATTCGTTGTTGTTGATTTTGTTTTTGCTGAGTCTCTATTTTTTTTTTTTGTATTTTATTTTGATGTGCAGGATAGTTTGTCTCCTTTGTGGTTAACTTAGTATTTACCCCTATTTTTCTAAATTTAAAACTAACTTTTATTTCTTTGTATCTCCTTTTCTTCCTCGCCATATGAAAGATCTATGACTACATTTTTTAGTCCTTTATTTTTTTAATGTTGTCTTACGTAATAACCTCGCTGTTTCCCTCTTTTGGGCGATTTTTTATCTTGATTTATTTTTGTGATTTCCCTTTCTGGGAGCCCAGGGCTCTAGTCTTTGGTTGATACCTGATATTACTGATTTTCTAACCAAGGAACTCCCTTAGTATTTCTTGCAGTTTGGGTTTGGTTTTTACGAATTCCCTAAACTTCTGTTTATGTGGAAATGTCCTAATTTCACGTTCATATTTGAGAGACAGTTTTGCTAGATATATGATTCTTGGCTGGCAATTTTGTCTCCTTCAATTCTTTATATAAGTCATCCCATTGCCTTCTTTTTTTTTTTTTTGTCGTGTACAGATGCAGCATTTTATTTGGGATGTCTTACGATTATAAACTTGTCAAGAAAATTCTTGGGATTAATAACAATAACAGAAATTATAATGTACCATGTTGTCTTCTATTCATTTAGTCAATTAATTTTCACCACAACCCTATGAGGTAGGTGCTAGATTGCTCCCAATTTACAGATGAGAAAACTGAGGCCAAGTCAGATTACCTGGTCTGTTAGTTGTGGAGCTGGTAACTGAACTCAAACAGTCTTGTTCCAGTGTCCAAACAATATTTTATATATAGACTTTGCTATTGCATATATGTTTTTATGATGTTAAATGTCGTCGACAACGTCACCACTCCTGATGTTTCATTCTGGCTGGAAATCCTGTTCAAAATGCATTCTAGTAATGGCTTCTCTATTGTCTCCATCATACAACGGCTCAGTATCCAAGATCTTTATTCCCTTTGGTCTGCATTATGCAGCTCTGGAGCCAGCCTGACTGTGTTCAAATCCCAGCTATGCCCCTTATTACTTATGTGGCTTTGGTCTATTTCTTATATCTCACTTCTTCATGTATAAATAGGGATAACAACAGTACCTACCTTTAGAGTTCTACCTATTGCCGTCAAGTCAAATTCCAATTCATGGTGACCCTATAGGACAGGGTAGAACTGCCCAATAGGGTTTCCAAGGCTGTAATCTTTTTTTTTTAATAACTTTTATTAAGCTTCAAGTGAACGTTTACAAATCCAATCAGTCTGTCACATATAAGTTTACATACATCTCACTCCCTACTCCCACTTACTCTCCCCTTCTTGAGTCAGCCCTTTCAGTCTCTCCTTTCTTGACAATTTTGCCGGATTCCCTCTCTCTCTATCCTCCCATGCCCAGTCCAGACAAGAGTTGCCAACACAATCTCAAGTGTCCACCTGATATAATTAGCTCACTCTTCATCAGCGTCTCTCTCCCACCCGCTGACCAGTCCATTTCATTTCTGATGAGTTGCCTTCGGGGATGGTTCCTGTCCTGTGTCAACAGAAGGTCTGGGGAGCATGGCCGCCGGGATTCCTCCAGTCTCTGTCAGACCATTAAGTTTGGTCTTTTTATGAGAATTTGGGGTCTGCATCCCACTGATCTCCTGCTCCCTCAGGGGTCGTCTGCTGTGCTCCCTGTCAGGGCAGTCATCAATTGTGGCCGGGCACCAACTAGTTCTTCTGGTCTCAAGATGATGTAGGCCTCTGGTTCATGTGGCCCTTTCTGTCTCTTGGGCTCTTAGTTGTCGTGTGGCCTTGGTGTTCTTCATTTTCCTTTGCTCCACGTGGGTTGAGACCAATTGCTGCATCTTAGATGGCCGCTTGTTAGCATTTAAGACCCCAGACGCCACATTTCAAAGTGGGATGCAGAATGATTTCATAATAGAATTATTTTGCCAATTGACTTAGAAGTCCCCGCAAACCATGTTCCCCAGACCCCCGCGCTTGCTCCGCTGACCTTTGAAGCATTCATTTTATCCCGGAAACTTCTTTGCTTTTGGTCCAGTCCAATTGAGCTGACCTTCCATGTATTGAGTGTTGTCTTTCCCTTCACCTAAAGCAGTTCTTATCTACTGATTAATCAATAAAAAACCCTCTCCCACCCTCCCTCCCTCCCCGCCCTCGTAACCACAAAAGTATGTGTTCTTCTCAGGTTTACTATTTCTCAAGATATTATAATAGTGGTCTTATACAATATTTGTCCTTTTGCCTCTGACTAATTTCGCTCAGCATAATGCCTTCCAGGTTCCTCCATGTTATGAAATGTTTCACAGATTCGTCACTGTTCTTTATCGATGCGTAGTATTCCATTGTGTGAATATACCACAATTTATTTACCCATTCATCCGTTGATGGACACCTTGGTTGCTTCCAACTTTTTGCTATTGTAAACAGAGCTGCAATAAACATGGGTGTGCATATATCTGTTTGTATGAAGGCTCTGGTATCTCTAGGGTATATTCCTAGGAGTGGGATTTCTGGGTTGTATGGTAGTTCTATTTCTAACTGTTTAAGATAACGCCAGATAGATTTCCAAAGTGGTTGTACCATTTTACATTCCCACCAGCAGTGTATGAGAGTTCCAATCTCTCCGCAGCCTCTCCAACATTTATTATTTTGTGTTTTTTGGATTAATGCCAGCCTTGCTGGTGTGAGATGGAATCTCATCGTAGTTTTAATTTGCATTTCTCTAATGGCTAATGATCGAGAGCATTTTCTCATGTATCTGTTGGCTGCCTGAATATCTTCTTTAGTGAAATGTGTGTTCATATCCTTTGCCCACTTCTTGATTGGGTTGTTTGTCTTTTTGTGGTTGAGTTTTGACAGAATCATGTAGATTTTAGAGATCAGATGCTGGTCGGAGATGTCATAGCTGAAAATTCTTTCCCAATCTGTAGGGGTCTTTTTACTCTTTTGGTGAAGTCTTTAGATGAGCATAGGTGTTTGATTTTTAGGAGCTCCCAGTTATCTGGTTTCTCTTCATCATTTTTGGCAATGTTTTGTATTCTGTTTCTGCCTTGTATTAGGGCTCCTAGGGTTGTCCCAATTTTTTCTTCCATGATCTTTATCGTTTTAGTCTTTATGTTTAGGTCTTTGATCCACTTGGAGTTAGTTTTTGTGCATGGTGTGAGGTGTGGGTCCTGTTTCATTTTTTTGCAAATGGATATCCAGTTATGCCAGCACCATTTGTTAAAAAGGCTATCTTTTCCCCAGTTAATTGACACTGGTCCTTTGTCAAATATCAGCTGCTCATACGTGGATGGATCTATGTCTGGGTTCTCAATTCTGTTCCATTGGTCTATGTGTCTGTTGTTGTACCAATACCAGGCTGTTTTGACTACTGTGGCTGTATAATAGGTTCTGAAGTCAGGTAAGCTGAGGCCTCCCACTTTCTTCTTCTTTTTCAGTAGTGCTTTGCTTATCCGGGGCTTCTTTCCCTTCCATATGAAATTGGTGATTTGTTTCTCTATCCCCTTAAAATATGACATTGGAATTTGGATCGGAAGTGCGTTAAATGTATAGATGGCTTTTGGTAGAATAGACATTTTTACTATGTTAAGTCTTCCTATCCATGAGCAAGGTATGTTTTTCCACTTAAGTATGTCCTTTTGAATTTCTTGTAGTAGAGCTTTGTAGTTTTCTTTGTATAGGTCTTTTACATCCTTGCTAAGATTTATTCCTAAGTATCTTATCTTCTTGGGAGCTACTGTGAATGGTATTGATTTGGTTATTTCCTCTTCGGTGTTCTTTTTGTTGATGTAGAGGAATCCAAGTGATTTTTGTATGTTTATTTTATAACCTGAGACTCTGCCAAACTCTTCTATTAATTTCAGTAGTTTTCTGGAGGATTCCTTAGGGTTTTCTGTGTATATAATCATGTCATCTGCAAATAGTGATAAATTTACTTCTTCCTTGCCAATCCGGATACCTTTTATTTCTTTGTCTAGCCTAATTGCCCTGGCTAAGACTTCCAACACGATGTTGAATAAGAGCGGTGATAAAGGGCATCCTTGTCTGGTTCCCGTTCTCAAGGGAAATGCTTTCAGGTTCTCTCCATTTAGAGTGATATTGGCTGTTGGCTTTGCATAGATGCCCTTTATTATGTTGAGGAATTTTCCTTCAATTCCTATTTTGGTAAGAGTTTTTATCATGAATGGGTATTGGACTTTGTCAAATGCCTTTTCTGCATCAATTGATAAGATCATGTGGTTTTTATCTTTTGTTTTATTTATGTGATGGATTACATTAATGGTTTTTCTGATATTAAACCAGCCTTGCATACCTGGTATAAATCCCACTTGATCAGGGTGAATTATTTTTTTGATGTGTTGTTGGATTCTATTGGCTAGAATTTTGTTGAGGATTTTTGCATCAATATTCATGAGGGATATAGGTCTATAATTTTCTTTTTTTGTAATGTCTTTACCTGGTTTTGGTATCAGGGAGATGGTGGCTTCATAGAATGAGTTGGGTAGTATTCCGTCATTTTCTATGCTTTGGAATACCTTTAGTAGTAGTAGTGTTAACTCTTCTCTGAAAGTTTGGTAGAACTCTGCAGTGAAGCCGTCCGGGCCAGGGCTTTTTTTTGTTGGGAGTTTTTTGATTACCTTTTAAATCTCTTTTTTTGTTATGGGTCTATTTAGTTGTTCTACTTCTGAATGTGTTAGTTTAGGTAGGTAGTGTTTTTCCAGGAATTCATCCATTTCTTCTAGGTTTGCAAATTTGTTAGAGTACAATTTTTCATAATAATCTGAAATGATTCTTTTAATTTCATTTGGTTCTGTTGTGATGTGGTCCTTCTCATTTCTTATTCGGGTTATTTGTTTCCTTTCCTGTATTTCTTTAGTCAGTCTAGCCAATGGTTTATCAATTTTGTTAATTTTTTCAAATAACCAGCTTTTGGCTTTGTTAATTCTTTCGATTGTTTTTTCTGTTCTCTAATTCATTTAGTTCAGCTCTAATTTTTATTATTTGTTTTCTTCTGGTGCCTGATGGATTTTTTTGTTGCTCACTTTCTATTTGTTCAAGTTGTAGGGACAGTTCTCTGATTTTGGCTCTTTCCTCTTTTTGTATGTGTGCATTTATTGATATAAATTGGCCTCTGAGCACTGCTTTTGCTGTGTCCCAGAGGTTTTGATAGGAAGTATTTTCATTCTCGTTGCTTTCTATGAATTTCCTTATTCTCTCCTTGATGTCTTCTATAACCCCGTCTTTTTTCAGGAGGGTATTGTTCATTTTCCAAGTATTTGATTTCTTTTCCCTAGTTTTTCTGTTATTGATCTCTAGTTTTATTGCCTTGTGGTCTGAGAAGATGCTTTGTAATATTTCGATGTTTTGGATTCTGCAAAGGTTTGTTTTATGACCTAATATGTGGTCTATTCTAGAGAATGTTCCATGTGCACTAGAAAAAAAAGTATATTTTTCAGCAGTTGGGTGGAGAGTTCTGTATAAGTCAATGAGGTCAAGTTGGTTGATTGTTGTAAGTAGGTCTTCTGTGTCTCTATTGAGCTTCTTACTGGATGTCCTGTCCTTCTCCAAAAGTGGTGTGTTGAAGTCTCCTACTATAATTGTGGAGGTATCTATCTCACTTTTCAATTCCGTTAAAATTTGATTTATGTATCTTGCAGCCCTGTCATTGGGTGCGTAAATATTTAATATGGTTATGTCTTCCTGATCAATTGTCCCTTTTATCATTATATAGTGTCCTTCTTTATCCTTTGTGGTGGATTTAAGTCTAAAGTCTATTTTGTCAGAAATTAATATTGCTACTCCTCTTCTTTTTTGCTTATTGTTTGCTTGATATATTTTTTTCCATCCTTTGAGTTTTAGTTTGTTTGTGTCTCTAAGTCTAAGGTGTGTCTCTTGTAGGCAGCATATAGATGGATCGTGTTTCTTTATCCAGTCTGTGACTCTCTGTCTCTTTATTGGTGCATTTAGTCTACTTACATTCAGGGTAATTATAGATAAATAAGTTTTTAGTGCTGTCATTTTGATGCCTTTTTAAGTGTGTTGTTGACAATTTCATTTTTCCACATACTTTTTTGTGCTGAGGCGTTTTTCTTAGTAAATTGTGAGATCCTCATTTTCATAGTGCTTGACTTTATGTTAGTTGAGTCGTTACGTTTTTCTTGGTTTTTATCTTGAGTTATAGAGTTGTTGTACCTTTTTGTGGTTACCTTATTATTTACCCCTATTTTTCTAAGTAAAAACCTAACTTGTATTGTTCTATATCGCCTTGTATCACTCTCCATCTGGCAGTTCAATGCCTCCTGTATTTAGTCCCTCTTTTTGATTATTGTGATCTTTTACCTATTGACTTCCATGATTCCCTGTTATGTGTGTGTGTTTTTTTCTTAATTAATCTTAATTTGTTTGTTTTTGTGATTTCCCTATTTGTGTTGATATCAGGACGTTCTGTTTTGTGACCTTGTGTTGTGCTGATATCTGATATTATTGGTTCTCTGACCAAACAATATCCTTTAGTATTTCTTGTAGCTTTGGTTTGGTTTTTGCAAATTCTCTAAACTTGTGTTTGTCTGTAAATATCTTAATTTCGCCTTCATATTTCAGAGAGAGTTTTGCTGGATATATGATCCTTGGCTGGCAGTTTTTCTCCTTCAGTGTTCTGTATATGTCGTCCCATTCCCTTCTTGCCTGCATGGTTTCTGCTGAGTAGTCAGAACATATTCTTATTGATTCTCCCTTGAAGGAAACCTTTCTTTTCTCCCTGGCTGCTTTTAAAATTTTCTGTTTATCTTTGGTTTTCGTGAGTTTGATGATAATATGTCTTGGTGTTTTTCTTTTTGTATCAATCTTAAATGGGGTTCGATGAGCATCTTGGATAGCTATCCTTTCGTCTTTCATGATGTCAGGGAAGTTTTCTGTCAGGAGTTCTTCAACTATTTTCTCTGTGTTTTCTGTCCCCCCTCCCTGTTCTGGGACTCCAATCACCCACGGGTTATCCTTCTTGATAAAAAAAAAAAAATTTTTTTTTTTTTTTTTTTTTTTTTTAACCTTCTTGATAGAGTCCCACATAATTCTTAGGGTTTCTTCATTTTTTTTAATTCTTTTATCTGATTTTTTTTCAGCTATGTTGGTGTTGATTCCCTAGTCCTCCAGATGTCCCAGTCTGCATTCTAATTGCTCGAGTCTGCTCCTCTGACTTCCTAGTGCGTTGTCTAATTCTGTTATTTTATTGTTAATATTTTGGATTTCTACATGCTGTCTCTCTATGGATTCTTGCAACTTATTAATTTTTCCACTATGTTTTTGAATAATCTTTTTGAGTTCTTCAACAGTTTTATCAGTGTGTTCCTTGGCTTTTTCTGCAGTTATCCTAATTTCATTTGTGATATCTTTAAGCATTCTGTAAATTACTTTTTTATATTCTGTACCTGATAATTCCAAGATTGTATCTGCATTTGGGAAAGGTTTTGATTCTTTTGTTTGGGGGGTTGGAGAAGCTGTCCCGGTCTGCTTCTTTAAGTGGTTTGATATGGATTGTTGTCTCCGAGCCATCACTGGGAAACTAGTTTTTCCAGAAAATCCGCTAAAAAAAAATGCAGTCAGATCCCTATCAGAGTTCTCCCTCTGGCTCAGGCTATTCAGATGTTAATGAAGCCGCCTGGGGAGGGTGGGGGAGGGAACAGAGAGGTAGGAGAGTAGCACCTCAGAATATAGCCAGAGTTGCTTGTCTTGCTTGGAATGACTATTATATCTGAGATTCCCGCGGGCGCATCGCCTATGTGTGTTGGCTGTGTGGAGATTGCCCCTGGAGGGTCTGGCCCGCTGGAGTCACGGTCAGATCCTCCACTTCCAGCCCCACGCCCAGCGTCAAGGCTCCCCTACTGGGACGGTGCACTCTCAACTCCAAAATCAGTCGCTGCCTCCCGGGGACTTCTCGTCCCTCCAGCCGCGTGGCCGTGCCACCTCCGAGAACCAGTTGGGCCTCCTCCCGGGGTTAGTTCAGATGGGTGGAGCAGCTCCCCGTGCTTGTGCCATGACCGAGTGTCCCGGCTGGGACGCTGTTCTCCCCGCTCCAAGACCAGTCGCTGCCTCCCGGGGACTTCTCCTACCGGCTGTGTCCCACGCCGCCCGCGCGACCCGGCTGGTCCCCTTCCCGGGGTTAGTTCAGGGGGGTGGAGCAACTCTCCGTGTTTATGGCGTACCTGCATCCAGTCCAAATCTCTGCGGGACGGTTCCCCGGCTCGGATGCTGCTCTTTCTGCTCCAAGACCAGTCACTGCCTCCCGGGGACTTCTCCTACCGGCTGCGTCCCACACTGCCCGTGGAACCGGCTGGTCCCCCTCCCGGGGTTAGTTCAGGGGGGTGGAGCAGGTCTCTGTGCTTGTGCCATACCTGACTGGTGCGCTGGCTCCAGGCTCTGGAAACAATCGCTGCTTCCCCGTATTAGTTCGTTCTCCGTCTCTAAATCTGTGTTTGTTGTTCAGAGTTCGTAGATTGTTATGTATGTGATCGATTCACTTGTTTTTCCGTGTCTTTGTTGTAAAAGGGATCCGAGGTAGCGTCTGCCTAGTCCGCCATCTTGGCTCCGCCCCCTCCCATTGCCTTGTTGCTTGCATGGTTTCTGCTGTGTAGTCCCAGCTTATTCTAATTGACTCTCCTTTGTAGGTGATTTTTCGTTTATCCCTAACTGCTCTTAAAATTCTTTTTATCTTTGGTTTTAGCAAGTTTGGTCATAATATGCCTTGGTGACTTTCTTTTTAAATCTACCTTATGTAGAGTTCAATGAGCATCTTAAATAGATATCTTCTCATCTTTCACAACATCAGGGAAGTTTTCCGCCAAGAAACCTTCAACAATTCTCTCTGTATTTTCTCTTATCCCTCCTTGTTCTGGTACTCCAGTCACTTGTAGGTTATTTCTCTTGATAGAGTCCCACAAGATTCTTAGTGTTTCTTCATTTTTTTTTGGGACCAATATATTTTGCTTCAAATATATTGGTGCCAAGTGTTTTATCTTCAATCTCACAAATTCTGCCTTCCACTTGCTCAATTCTGCTCCTCTGACTTTCTATTGAATTGTCTAATTCTGTAATTTTATTGTTCATAGTCTGGATTTCTGATTGCTGTCTATAGATTTTTCCAGCTTATTAAATTTTTCATTATGTTCCTAAATAACCCTTTAATTTCTTCCATTGCTTTATCTGTATGTTCCTTGGCTTGTTCTACATATTGCCTGATTTCCTTCCTGATGTCTTGAAGGGTTCTGTATATTAATCTTTTGTATTCTGCATCCTGTAATTCCAGGAAGGCACTTTCATGTAGAAGTTACCTTAATTCTTTGTTTTGAGAGCTTGTTGCAATGATCATGGTCTGTTTCTTTGTGTGATGTGATGCTGACTGTTGTCTCTGAGCCATCTACAAGTTATTGTATTAGTTTATTTTATATTTGCTTACTGTATTCTTGCTTTGTTTTGTTTTGATATGTCCAGATGGATTGCTTGAGTGAGCTAGCTTGATTATTTTCACCATTGAAGCTCTGATGTCCTGTCACCAGATGGCTAGAGCAGTTATCAGGTATATCAGTCTAGGAGTCCATTCCCTTTTCTTGTATGGATTCAGCTCAGTTGTCCACGTAGCTGGTCATCAAGTGTGTGGTACAGGCTCTGTCCTACAGTCTTAGAGGGGCAGGTGTGATTGGTGTAGGTACAGGTATCTGGTTGCAGCAGAGGGTCATGCTCTGAACACAGCAGGGATTGAGAATCATCCCCCATGTGTCTCTGAGGAAAGTGCGTGCCTGTTCCCTAGAGCGTACAGGTGGGTGGGTTCTGCAGACAGACCCTGGCACCCAAAGTTTTTGGTTGTAGGGACTGGAGGTAACATTTATCCTTGGACCCCTGTCACGGGTGACTGGATGACCTGAGTGGAGCCACCAGTCCTTAGGCCCGTGATGTGGGTAGGTGAGGACCCTGTTTAATAGGCAAAGCAGTGTCAAATGTCAAACACCCACCTCTCCACCGCACAGCTGAAACAGTTGTAGTCTTCCAACAAGGACCTATTCTCCTGAAATAGGCCCACACAGTTCCATGCATGGGGAAAGGTACTCAAAGTCCACGTACTATGTATGTCTGGACAGGAGCCACTTCTGTCCTGAGTTCCCCAGGTTAGTGGAGCTGGCAAATTATCTTTTCCCCCAATTGAGAATTTATTCCTTCTCCAAGGCCGGGAGAATGGCTCTAGGCACTCAACAGGCCCTATCTCAGGCCCAGGGAAATCAATAGCTGCTGAAGCTGGCTTGGGTGAGGGGACGCGGTAAAATATACAAAAGTACTTAGCTTTTGCCGAGAGCACCATTTTCTGTTTCCGGAGGTGTGAATAGCCTATGTGGCTGTCTGCTTCTCCCTGAGGAAACTGCGGCTGAACACTAGTACCAGCCTACTGCAGCCGCTCCTGGAAATGGTGCTTGAGGGCTCCTGGCAATTCAGTTCCGGTCTCTGCTTCTGAACCATCTCTTCCTCCCCCTGGCACTCAGTTCATTTTCTAACTTTGCCTTTGATGTTCAGGGCTCCTAGCTTGTCATAAATATACTCGTGTTACTTGTTTTTTCAGGTCTTTGTTGTAAGAGGGCACACTGGAAGCATCTGTCTATTCTGCCATCTTGGCCCCGCCTCCCTACCTTTGCTGTTTAACACTTTAGAGAGGTCTTTTTCAGCAGATTTGCCCAACACAATGAGTCATTTGACTTCTTGACTGCTGTTTCCATGGGCATTGATTTGAATCCAAGTAAAATGAAATTACTGGAACTTCAATCTTTTCTCCTTTTATCATGATGTTGCTTATTGGTCCAGTTGTGAGGATTTTTGTTTTCTTTATGTTGAGATGTAAACAATACTGAAGACTGTGGTCTTCGATCTTCATCAGCTAGTATTTCAAGTCCTCTTCACTTTCAGTAAGCAAATTTGTGTCATCTGCATATTGCAGGCTGTTCATGAGTCCTCCTCCAATCCTGATGCTGCGTTCTTCTTTTCTTATAGTCCAGTTTCTTGGGTATTTGTTCAGCATACAGATTGAATAAGTGTGGTGAAAGGATACAAACCTGATGCACACCTTTCCTGATTTTAAACCACGTAGTATCCCTTTGTTCTGCTTCAAGGATTGCCTCTTGGTCTAAGCACATATTCCTTATGAGCACAATTAAGTGTTCTGAAATTCCTATTCTTTGCAATGTTACCCATAATTCATTATGATCTACACAGTCAAATGCATAGTCAATAAAACACGGATAAACATCTTCCTGGTATTCTCTGCTTTCCACCATGATTCATCTGACATCAGCAATGTCACAATATTCCACATCCTCTTCTGAATCCGGTTTGACTTTCTGGCAGTTCCCTGTCGATGTCCCCTGCAATCACTTTTGAATGATCTTCACCAAAATTTTGCTTGAATGTGATATTAATGATATTGTTCAATAATTTCTGCCTTTTAGGGGTACCCAGTGCCGTCGAGTTGATTCCAACTCATAGCGATCCTAGAGGACAGGGTAGAACTGCCCCATACAAGGCACATATATGCCTGTTTTCCTTTGATTATATAATTCTGTATTCCAAGGAAAACAGTCATCTGAGAAAGGGTTGCAAAACTGTGACTAGTTTCATAAAGCTTTATTTACCTGTCAAAAGACATTACAGTTGACCTTAAGGACTATTGGGGTAGAGGACATATGTATTTCAGTAACACTGACTTTACTGAGAATTCTTGCATTCCCAGGAATTGGAAAATCAGACTAAAAGTCCTTAAAATCAAATGTAATGTCTTTTGACAGGTAAATAAATCATTATGAAACTAGTCGTCGTTTTGCAGCCCTTTCCCAGGTGCCTGTTTTCCTTTGATTATGCAAATTGTACTTGCTTGCTTTCTGTTATCAACCAGTATCTATGGAGTAGATTGTGAAACCAGATGACAGATTTAAAGATACATTTAAATGAATTTTACTGCTCACCATATTAGCATCAAGTTTTCTGAAGTTCCTATGAACATCATATTCATCATACCAGTGTTTTCAGGCACTTCAGGATCTAGACCAGTAAATCAAAAACAATGAAAATTTGTTCAATGAAGGCAGAGGGGTTTTCCTCCAGTTGTTTGTTTGCCTTAATACACTTTGTTTAAATTCTTTTGTTTGGGCGCCCCATTTTTGAGGCCAGTAAGCAAACAGTCATGGAGCTCACTTAATCTGGCTCAGCTGGCCTGAATGTCTGGGTCCCAGCCTGGTTCAGTAGTAGGTATGGCTGAATATACAGGGGTTTGTCATTGGCATTTTGCTGGTGAAACTTGTCTGCTTCTCCCATAGCCTTTAAAAAAATTCTCCTCTCCTCCAGAATGAGTAAAATGTCACATAAGGCTTGACAATCTGCCCAATTTGGGTAGTGGGTTTTAAAAATAAAAGTGAAAAGATCATGTATTCGCTTAGGATCCCGTCAGTATGTTGGTAGTTTGTTTCTCCAACTGAACAAATCAGAAGTTGTGAAAGGGCTGTGTACCCATACTAGAGCCGGGGCTCCTTTTGCTCTGTCCTCGCCCCCTCCTGGGGCAGGAAGTTGCCTCAATGGGTATAGCCCTGTTGTGTGTCCTGGGGCTGCCAGACCAAATTGGGTGGCACTGTGAGCGTGCACTGGGGAAAGCATCTCAGAACAGGAGGCCTCAGGAGCTGACAGAATGTTTACAGGATAAAGGGGAGGTCTATGACCTCTAGTTATGACCTCTGGTTAAAACCGGGTCCTCTTCCAAAGGACTAAACAAAACAGGGGTTTTAACCTCGGTTTGAACACATTGTTTCTGCAAATTCTTATTTTGCCACAACAACATAAAACCTTCGACATACATTTTCTGATTCCACTTTCCTGCTTTAGCACAGAACAAATCTAACTGCATGATGACATTATCATTTATGGATCCATTCTTAAGCCAGTGTTCGCTGTCCCCAAGCTTGTATTAGAGCCAGGCAATGTCACAAAAAATTTCATTTTAGACTTTTTTATTAGGTCATACCCAAAGTAGGACCAAGTCTTCAAAATTCACCCTAATGGACTATATTCTGGAATGCTCAAATTATTTCCCATAGTACCAAAATTCTGAAACTACAGATGCCTATTTAAAATTAAAGTATCTGACTCAACCTTCACTGGCTAAGCATTACTAGAATCTACACTCTGTCTACTTTCTGCAAATAGGACTTATTTCTGTACCAGACCTGGAGACACAGACGCCTATTCAAAGTGAAGGTGTTTGACCTGACCTTCATGGGCTAAGCAATACTACGTCTACAGTCTATCCACTTTCTGAACAATAGGACTCATTTCTGTACTCATCAAAAGAGTCGTTTCCCTCTTCCTGGGACACCTGACACTGTTCTCTTTCCTCGTCACACAGTCTATCACCTAGGGGTCCGAGGTTGGTTCCGATCTCAAGGACTGAAAACGAATCTCCCTCGGGGAAAGGTTATTACCGGTGTGCACTTGGCAGAAGCGGTCAGTTCCCGTTGGCTGGAAGCAATCTCAGGGGCTGGGCAGGGCGGGTTCTATCCGGGTTTGCCAGAATTTGTTACCCAAAGCAGGTGCAGCTTTTTGTTAATAAAGACACATTGAGGTGAAGAAGGAGGAAGAGAGTTTATTGCAAGAGTGCAGGCAAGGAGCAAGGAGGTGTGTATACCTTGAATCAAGTTCCCGGAGCAAAGGGAAGCAGAACCTTTTATTCCATTGTTCACAAAGAAGTACATACAAACATGGAGTACATAGGTTATCATGGCATGCAGTCGCAGTAAGACAAACTGCATTTTTTCCCCGTAGTATGTACAGAAAATGGTGGATAAGTCTGGCTCTGAGTGAAGATCTTAATATTCAATTAGGCCTTAATGAGGTTTAGGTAACTTTGGGACACTTTTAAGGCTAGTAATCTGGGTTTGACTGGTTTAAGGCAGGAACTGAGCCACATGCAGCACTCAGGATCTCTGAAGACAATGGACAGGAGGTTTGATAGTGGCTGAGCAGCTGCTGGTTGCACTCGCTATCAGTGACATGTTAATTTGTTAGGTATGATGATATCTTTTTTTTTATTTTTAATGAAAATGTCCTTATTTATCTTTTACAAGAAATAAACTAAAGAATTTAGGGGAGAAATAACATTATCTCTGTAATCATTTTTAAATACTCCAGAAACAGGAATAGGGTAGGGATGAAGTAAGTATGGTAACATATTGAGGTTTTTTGAAGTTGGGTAGGATCTTGTTGTACTCTTGGCCTGGAAATTTTCTTTAAATAAATAAATAAGAAAATGTACATTGCCCAAAATTGAGTGTAAACTGGAGAAAGAAGTTGAGTTTTTGGGGGGCCTCTTGTCCTTTCCATTCTGTGATTCGGTTGCTACTTTGGGAAACAAATCAAGGGACAGTATTTGAATTCTAATGCTCCTGTGGCTAAGTCTGCCAAAAGGATTGTAGAGATTTAAGGAGTCTGTAGATAATTTGAACCAGCTTTGGTAATGTAAAGCCACAAAGTCTTTTTCCTCATTACAAGACTTTTTTTTTTGCCCCTATCATCTGAAATTGTGGATAATTGACTTGATGAGTACTCAACATTCCTGGTAAATGCTCCTATGAATAATGAACACTTCCAGAATAACTGTAATTGAGTTACCTCTATTCCAAGGGATTATCAAAAGTCTCTTTTTTTGTAATTTTTAGTTTTTTAAAAAAATTATTGCGTTTTAAGTGAAAGTTTACAGCTCAAATTAGTTTTTCATTCAAAAATTTTGTACACAAATTGTTTTGTAACATTAGTTTCAATCCCTGCAGTGTGTCAGCACTCTCCCCCTTTCCCTTTCCACCCTGGATTCTCTGTATCCATTCCTCCAGTTTGCCTGTCCCTTACTGCCTTCTTGTCTTTGCTTTTGGGCAGGTGTTGCCCATTTGGTCTCGTACGCTTGATTGAACTAAGAAGCACGTTCCTCATGTGTGTTATTGTTTGTTTTATAGGCCTGCCTAACCTTTGGCTGAAAGGCGGACTTCAGGAGTGACTTCAGTTCTGAGTTAGCGGGGTGTCTGGAGGCCATAGTCTCAGGGTTCCTCCAATCTCTGTCAGACCAGTAAATCTGGCCTTTTTTTGTGAATTTGAATTTTGTTCTACATTTTTAGTTTATTAATTTTTAAAGAATTACAAATGCATCTTACCAGAAATTCGTATTGAGGAGAAAAAAGAGGAGATGGAAGGTACTTGACTTTCACAAACATGAAGTTTCTAGTCATGAGACAGTCTACATCCAAATGAGATTACCTCTTCTAAGTAGTTAATTTGGGAGATGAGGTAATATTTTTGGAGTTCCCTCATTCCTGTGGTATTGCCTTCAGTGTCTAAGTACAATCTTTCTAATATTCTCAGTGGGTTAAAAATTCATGAATTTGATTTCTGAAAATAAATAGAAATTATTCAGAGTTATTGTTGTTGGCTCCAACTCATCATGACCTTATGTATAACAGAATGAAAGTGACTGGACCTGTACTATCTTCTTTGATGTGTTTGAATGTGTTATTGTGGCTATTATGTCAGTCCATCTCATTGAGGATTTCCTTCGCTTTCACCGACCCTCCACTCTACCAAACATGATGCTCCTTTCTAGCCATTGGTCTTTGTCAATGACTTGTACAAAGTAAGCAAGATGAAATTTTGCAATCTTCACTTCTAAGGAGCTTTCTGGATTTATTTCTTCTAAAATTGATTTGTTCATTCCTCCGGCAGTTCATGGTATATTCGATATTCTCCAACACCACAATTCTAATGCATCAATTCTTTTTCTATCTTATTTTTTCATTGCACTGCTTTCACATGAATGTATGGTGATTGAAAAGACCATGGCTTGGGTCAGGCTCACCTTAGTCATCAAAGTGGCATCTTTGCTTTTTAGAACTTTAAAGATGTCATTTGCATCAGATCTTTCCAATGCAATATATTGTTTGATTTTTTGATTGCTGCTTTCTTGGGCATTGACTGTTGGTCATGTAGAATGAAACCCTTTACAACTTCTATTTCTTCACCATTTATCCCAATGTTGTTTATCGGTCCAGTCGTAAGGATTTCCTTTTTCTTCATATTCAAGTGTAATTCATATTGAAGTGTAATTCATACTGAAGGCTGTAGTCTTTGACCTTCATCAGTAACTGCTCCAAGTAGTCTTCATTTTTGGCAAGCAAGGTTTTGTCATTTGCATATCTTAGGTTGTTAATGAGTCTTCTTCCAATCCTGATGCCATGTTCTCCTTCACATAGTCCAGCTTCTTGGATTACTTGTTCAGCACACAGATTGAACAAGTATGGTGAAGTGTTACAACCCTGCCACACACTTTTCCAATTTTGAACCAAGAAGTTTCCCCTTGTTTTGTTTGAACTACTGCCTCTTAATCCAGGTACAGATTCCACATGAGCACAATTAAGTGTTCTGAAATTCCCATTTTCATAATATTATCTATAAATTGTTATGATCCACACAGTCGAATGCCTTCACATAGTTAATTAAACCCAGGTCATCATCTTTCCAATTTTCTTTGTTTTCAGCCAAGATCCATCTGACATCCCTCATTCCATGTATTCCTATGAATCTGGCTTGAACTTCTGGAAATTCCCTGTTGATGTACAGCTGCAGTCATTTTTTAATTATCTTCAGCAAAATTTTGCTAGCATGTTATATTAATGATATTGTTTGATAATTCCTGCATACCATTTGATCATCTTTGGAATGGGCACAAATATGGATCTCTTTCAGTCAGTTGGCCAGGTAGTAGTTGTCTTCCAAATTTCTTGATGAGTTAGCACTTCCAGCATTTCATTCCTTTGTTGACTGATATTCCTCAACTGGCTTTCTGTGTCATTCTATTTTTTCTCATACATTCTTTCACTATTGCAACTCAATGTTTGTATTTTCTCTTCAGTTCTTTCAACTTGAGAAATGCTGATAATGTTCTTCCCTTTTGGTTTTCTAATTCCAGGTCCTTGCATATTTCATTATAATAATTTACCTCGTGTTCTCAAGTGGCCCTCTGTCAACGTCTGTTCAACTCTTTCACTTCATCTTTTCTTTCATTCACTTTAGCTACTCTGCACTTTATAGCAAGTTTCAGGGTCTCTTTCA
This sequence comes from Loxodonta africana, assembly GCF_030014295.1. Taxonomy (NCBI): domain Eukaryota; kingdom Metazoa; phylum Chordata; class Mammalia; order Proboscidea; family Elephantidae; genus Loxodonta; species Loxodonta africana. Next base: position 90,943,824 of record NC_087369.1, on the reverse strand, counting down.
ACATCAGTTTTGGTCTTTTCCTTCTTTCTTGTCTTTTTAACCACCTTTCACTTTCTTCATGTATGATATCCTTTATGGCATCCCATAATTCTTCTGGTGCTTGGTCATTGGTGTTCAAGGTACCAAGTCTGTTCTTGAGATAATCCTTAAATTCAGGTGGGGTATTATATATAAGGTTATACTTTCAGTCTCATAGACTTTCTTTAATTTTCTTCAGCTTCAATTTGAACTTGCACATGAGCACAAGTTGATCCCTGGCTTTTTCTTGACTGATGATATTGAGCTTCTCAATCTCCTTTTCCACAGATATTATCAATTTGATTCTTATATTCCATCTGGTGAGTCCACATGTATAGTCATCAACTATGTTGTTGAAAAAAAAGTATTTCCAATAAATAACATGTTGGTATCACAGAATTCTATCATGTGATCTCCAGTGTCGTTTCTGTCACCAAGGGTGTTTTTTCCAACTACTTATCCTTCTTTGTTTCCGACTTTAGCATTCCAATCACCATTAATTATCAATGCATTTTGATTGTAAGTGGGATCAATTTCAGGCTGCAACAGTTGGTAAAAATCTTCAATTTCTTCACCTTTGACATGCATGATTGGTGCTTACATTAGAATAACAGTCATATTAATTGATCTGCCTTGTGGGTGTATGGATATTAACCTATCACTGACTGTTATATTTCAAAATATATCTCAAAATGTTCTTCCTAATGATAATTGCAACCTAATTCCTCTTCAATTTTTCATTCCTAGCATAATAGACCATATGACTGAAGAATTCGAAATAACCAGTACAAGTCCGTTTCAGCTTGCTAATGCCTGGGATATCAATCTTCTAGTGTTCACTTTATTTATAACAACATCCAATTTCCCTTGATTCATACTTCCTACAGTCCATGTTTTGATTACTAATAGATGTTGGCCACTGTTATGTCTCATTTTGAGTCATGTCACATCAGCTAATGAAGGTCCTGGAGGCTTTACTCCATTCACATCTTTAAGGTTGACTCTATTTTGAGGAGGCAGCTCTTCCCCGTCGTGTTTTGAGTCCTTTCCTGCCTGAAAGGCTCATATTCCGGCACTATATCAAACAATGGTCTGTTGCTATCCATAAGCTTTTCATTGGCTAATTTTTGGAAATGAATTGCCAGGTCTTTCTTCCCAGTCTGTCTTAGTCTGAAAACTCTTCTGAAACATGTCCACCATAGCTGACCCTGCTAGTATTTGAAATCCTGATGGCATACCTTCCAGCATCATAGCAACATGCAATCCACATCAGTATGACAAACTGACAGATGAGTGATGAATTCAGTGTTATGTCCAGTGAATAAGATGGATGACCAAGCTTTCTGGTTTAGATCTTAATCAAAACCAAATGCTACCATAAATAAATGAAGCTTGTTGTCTGGTGTGGCATGTAAACTGAGTCTCAGATATACTCGGTAATGAGATGTTAGCAAATGAGTAGCATCACTTAATGATTATGGATGGGGAGGATGGGACAAGGATACAGTAGGGGAAATAAAGGCGTGACCTCATTTCTTTTGACCCCAGCTCTAAAATCCCACCTCCTTTTATTGGAATATGTATCTACCAGTGTGGAGGAGAGTATAGATGAGGAAAGCAATGGAGTACTACAGTCATTTCTACACCCGACTGAGGAAACAATGCTCCTTGATTTGTTTCTACTATATCAGGTTTGCCTCTGAGTCACATGATCTGTTGCACACAGGCTTTGCTCAAAGGGAGCCACTGAATTATTTTTTGTATTCAATATAATTCACATATCAAAATATTCACCAAGTTAAAGTGTATGTTCAGTGTTTTCAGTATATTCATAAGGTTATGCAACCATCATTATTTAATTCCAGAACATTTCCATTACCTGTAAAAGAAACCTGGTACCCATTGACCCCTCCCCTCAGTCTCAGACAACGACTAATCTACTTTCTGTCTCTAAAGATTATCCTATGCTGGACTTATATAAATGGAATCTTACAATATGTGGACTGTCGTGTCATGCTTCTGTCACTTAGAATACTATTTTCAAGGCTCATCCACATTGTAGCATGAGTCAATCCTTCATTTATTTTCATAGTTGAATAATATTGCAATGTGTGGAGAAACAATTATTGTTTATCCGTTTATCTTTTGATGACACTGGGTTCTTTGCACTTTTTGGATATTATGAATGATGCCGCTATGAATATTCACATACAAGTCTGTGTGTTGACAACACATTTTCAATTCTCTTGGATATATACCTAGAAGTGGAATAACAGGGTCATATGGTAGCTCTATGTTTAATATTTTGATGAAATGTTAGATTGTTTTCCAAAGTGGCTGCGTCATTTTACATTCTCACCAGCCGTGTATACAGGTTCTGATTTCTTCACTTCCTTACCAACATTCATCACTTTCCATCATTTTAATTATAGTCATACTCATTGGTGTGAAGTGGTATGTCATTGTGTTTTCTATTTGCATTTACCTAATGCAGGAGATCACATAATAGAATTTTGCAAGACCAATGAGTTCTTCATTGCAAATACATTTTTTTCACCAACATAAAAGGCAACTATACACATGGACCTCGCCAGATGGAATACATAGAAATCAAATCAACTACTTCTGAAGAAATAGATGATGGAAAATCTCAATATCATCAGTCAGAACAAGGCCAGGGGCTGACTGAAGAACAGATCACCAATTGTTCATATGCAAGTTCAAGTTGAAACTGAAGAAAATTAGAACAAGTCCACAACAACCAAAGTATGACCTTTAGTATAACCCACTTGAATGTAGAAACCATCTCAAGAATAGATTTGACGCATTGAACACTGATGACTGAAGACCAGATGAGTTGTAGAATGACATCAGGGACATTATACATGAAGAAAGCAAGAGGTCATTGAAAAGACAAGAAAGAAAAAACCAAAATGGGTGTCAGAAGAGACTCTGAAACTTGTTCTTGAATGTTGAGTAGTTAAAGCAAAAGGAAGACATGATGAAGTAAAAGAACTGAACAGAAGATTTCAAAGTGCAGCTTAAAAAGACAAAGTAAAGTATCATAATGACATGTGAAAAGAGCTGGAGATAGAAAACAAAAAGGGAAGAACACGCTCAGTATTTCTCAAGCTAAAAGAACTGAAGAAATAATTCAAGCCTTGAGTTGCAAAAGTAAAGGATTCTATGGGGAAAATATTTAATAACACAGGAAGCATCAAAAGAAGATGGAAGGAATGCAAAGAATCACTACACCAAAAAGAATTGGTCAAAGTTCAACCATTCAAAAAAAAAATTTTTTTTTAAGGAGGTGGCATATGATTAGGAACCAATGGCACTGAAGGAAGAAGTCCAAGCTGAACTGAAGGCATTGGTGAAAAACAAGGCTCCAGGAATTCACAAAATGCCAATTAAGATGTTTCAAAAAATGAATGCAGCACTGATGTGCTCACTAGTCTATGCTAAGACATTTGGAAGACAGTCACCTGGCCAACCGACTGGAAGAGATGCATATTTATGCCTATTTTTAAGAACCGTGATCCAACCAAATGCATAAATTATCAACCAATATCATTAATATCACATGTAAGCAAAATTTTGCTGAAGATCATTCAAAAGTGGCTGCAGCAGTATATCAACAGGGAATGGCCAGAAATTCAAGCTGGGTTCAGAAGAGAATGTGGAGTTAGTGATATCATTGCTGATGTCAGATGGATCTTGGCTGAAAGCAGAGAATACTACAAGGATGTTTACCTGTGTTTTATTGACTATGCAAAGGCATTCAACTGTGGGGATCATAACAAATTATGGATAATATTGAGAAGAATGGGAATTTCAGGACACTTAATTGTGCACATGAGGAACCTGTACATAGATCAAGAAGCAGTTTTTTGGACATAACACAGGGATACTGCCTGGTTGAAAGTCAGGAAAGGTGTGCATCAGGGTTGTATCCTTTCACCATACCTATTCAATCAGTATGCTGAGAAAATAATCAGAGAATCTGGACTTATATGAAGAAGAACAGAGCATCAGGATTGATGGAAGACTCATTAACAACCTGCATTATGCAGATAACACAACACTGTTTGCTGAAAGCGAAGAGGACTTGAAGCACTTACTGACAAAGATCAAAGACCATAGCCTTCAGTATGAATTGCATCTCAACATAAAGACAACAAAAATCCACACAACTGGAACAATAAGCAACATCATGATAAAGAGAGAAAAGATTGGAGTTGTCAAGGATTTCATTTTACTTGATCCACAATCAACACCCAGGGAAGCAGCAGTCAAGAAATCAAAAGAAGCATTTCATTTGGCAAATCTGCTGAAAAAGACCTCTTTACAGTGTTGAAAAGTGAGGACTTCCAGCCTACAAGATGCCATAGACAGAAGCACCACGCCTTTCCTCCACAGCAAAGACCCAAAAAACTAAGTAAAAAAAAGACAAACGTCAGCCAAACACCAAATGGAATAAGAAACTGACAGAGGACAGAGAACAAAGAGAGATACCTGAGGATGTGCCTTATCCGCTATGGCAGCACAGATTCACCATCTTGGACTCCCGTTGGAGATCACCTGACAGGGAGCATGGGAAAGCAGCTTCACGGAGCTCCCAGAAGGAGCCAGAGCCCCCAGTAACCAACAATACATGCTTTCCCACCCCCATCCTCTCCCTGCTGCTCTACCTCCAAACTTCTTGGCTGGCTGCAGTGGTTGGGCTGGCTGGGAAGTGCATTGTCTGTGTCGCTTGGATTCACCCCACCCACGAAGGCCAGGCCCCTGAACTGATGTTGCTTCTTTCTGTCTCTTTTGTTTTCTGCCATACCTCCTGCCACCTCCCCCTCCTTTCTCTTGAACACTTGGCTCTATGTGCCATCTTTACTTCTTTGTGAAAGGCTGTGAAGCCCTGCTCGACTACGAAACTACTCCCCCAGCCCGGGACACCACACTAATGAGATCCCTGGGTTTTGTTTTGTTTTCATTTTTTTTGCTTGTCTTGTTTTGCTTTGTTCTTTTTGTTTTCTTTCTCTTTTCCCACTTGGGAGCTCCTTCTAGCCAGGCTGCACTGCACAGCTTAGGAAGCACTCCCCCAGTCTGAGCAGCCACATAAGTGAGATTCCTGGGGGCATTTTTTCCTTTTTTTTCCTCTTCTCTCTTTTTCCCTTTCTGTCTTTCTTCATTTCTCAGTTCTTGTCTGTCTACATTTACCTTCTTTTCCTGTTTCTTGAATACCTGGTGCTGTGTGACACCTATACCCCTTCTAGGCAAGATATACCTCACAGCCTGGGAGATTTCCCCAGTCTTCATGGCTGTACAGCTGGGACCCTTGGGGGCTTTTTTCTCTTTTTTATTTTTATTGTGCTTTAAGTAAAAGTTTACAAATCAAGTCAGTCTCTCACACAAAAACTTATATACACCTTGCTACATACTCCCAATTGCTCTCCCCCTAATGAGACAGCCTGCTGCCTCCCTCCACTCTCTCTTTTCATGTCCATTTTGCTACTTCTAACCCCCTCTACACTCTTATTTCCCCTCCAGGCAGGAGATGCCAACATAGTCTCAAGTGTCCACCTGATCCAAGAAGCTCAATCCTCACCAGCATCCCTCTCCAACCCCTTGTTCTTTTTTTTCCTTTCTCAATTTTTATCTAGTGTTTTTCTTTTTCCCTTTTTCTTTTTTTCCTTTTTGCTGTTCTCCATTTCTCAGTTTCTCATCTCTCCACTTCATTGACAAGCTCCCGTTGCACTCCTTTTATTTTATTTTATTTTTTTGTCTCCTGTTCCTCTCTCCTCTTTCCTGTACCCATTTTAGCTCCATACATCACAACTTTTCCCTTCTTTCCTGCCTACCTGCACCATGCGCTCAACATCACACCTCTGAGCAGTACAGACATGGCCTACCATAACTTGTCCAGTACTGATTCCTGGCCTGCCCTGTAGGCCCTAGTATGTGCCACAAACAACCTATCCCAAGACTTCCCCTTCAGCTGGAACTTCCCTGCTGCAACATAGCTGAGTGACTGGCCCCATTCATTGGATGAGGAGGTAAAAATTATTGTGACTACAGATCAGCAAACAGCAAAGAACTCATAGAATGTCTGTTCAAACAGAACCAAATGAAACCAAAACTAGGATGAAACAAACAAATCTGCAATCAAGAAATGAAGGAAATAACTACTGAACGTCCCAACGACAGCAGACATATATATATATATATATATATATATATATATATACACACCAGGAAAAAATGATTCCAGTGGTCATCCAAAATAAAACGCCAGATGTCTTTCGAGTAGAAGATAAGGCACTAGAACTACCTGACAGGGAATTCAAATCTCTAATATTCAGAGCTATCCAAGAGTTGAAGCAAAAAGCAGACAAAATGAGGAAAAAATAGACAAATGTATGGAAAAGGCAGACAAATTCATGGAAAATACAGACAAAAAAATGTAAGAATTCAGGAAAATAATACATGAACAAAAAGTCAAATAAATTCACAACTAGAAATCATACAAAACCAATAATTAGAAATACAGAATCTAAACAAGATTTCAGAAATGGACAGTGTCAGAAAGGCTGAGGAGCATATTTGAAATTATGGTAGACAGAATCAGTGAAATTGAAGAAAAACACTTGGATAAAACTCTGTTTGAGGAAAAATCAGAAAAATGAGGAAACACTGAGAATTATGTGGGATACAATCAAAAGCAAAAATTAGCGAGTGATTGGAGTTCCAGAACAGGGGGAGAAAACAGAAAACACTGAGAAGATCACTGAAGAACTGCTGACGTAAAACTTCCCTGATACCATGAAAGATGAAAAGCTGACCATCCAGAAGCTCAACGAGCCCGATATAGGATAGACCCTAAAAGAAAAAAAACAAGGCATATCATAATCAAACTCGATAAAATCAAAGATTCCAAAAAAATCCTGAGAGCAGCTCAAGAAAAACAAAAAGTCACATACAGAGGAGAAACAATAAGACTAAGCTCTGATTATTCAGAAGAAACCATGCAGGCAAGAAGAAAATGAAATAACTATATAAAACATTGAAAGAAAAAAAATTGCAAACCACCAATAATATATCCAGCAAAACTTTCATTCAAATATGTTGGTGAAATTACAACATTTCCAGATAAACAGAAATTAAGGGAATATGAAAAAACCTAACCAAACTTACAAGAATTATTAAAGGGGGTCCTTTGGTCTGAGAACAAACAACACCAGACTGCAGCCTGAATCTAGGATGCGATATTTTACCAGCCAGATACCAATGTAGGAAATGAACTCTCAAGGACTATCCAAAACCAAAAGGATTGCAACATGGAACCAGGGAGGCTAATCTGTAGATGACAACAATATCAGAGCAATAAAAGAGGGAATAAATGGTGTAGGCATAGAGCTTTCTAATGGAGAGGAAGGCAAGGTAATACCAAGTAATAATAGACTGGTTCAAACCTAGGAAGATAAGGGTAAATTTCAAGGTAACGGCAAAGAAAGTTAACAAACGTACTCAACAAAATAAAGAAGAAAAACGTAAAGGCTCAGTAAAAACAAAAGAAATGAAAAAGAAATCCACAAACGAAAAGAACTCAGCACAGGAGAGTAAGAGGAACAAAGAAAATGTTAGCAGCACACACACAAAAAAAAATACAAAATGACAGCAATAAACTCACACCTATCAATAATTACACTGAATGTAACTGGTCTACATGCATCTATAAAGACACACAGAGTGACAGAATGGATAAAAAAAACAGGATCCATCAATATGCTGTCTACAAGAGACACACCTTAGAAACCAAGATATAAATTTATTAAAAATCCAAGGATGGAAAAATACATATCAAGCAAATAACTACAAAAAAGAGCAGAAGTGGCAATACTAATCTCAGATAAAATAGACTTTAAAACAAAATCCACCATAAAAGACAAAGAAGGGCACTATATAATGATTAAAGGGACAATCCATCATGAAAACTTAACCATAACAAACATCTACCAACCGAATGACAGGAATCCAAAATACATAAATTCTAACAGCACTGAAAAGTGTAATTGACAGTTCCACAATAATAGTAGGAGACTTCAACATACTACTCTTGGTAAAGGACAGAACATCCAGAAAGAAACTCAACAAAGATTCAGAAGAGCTAAAGAGCACAAACAGCCAATTTAACCTCATAGACATATATAGAACACTCCACCAAATAGCTACAAATTACACATTCTTTTCCAATGCACATGGAATGTTCTCCAGAATAGACCACATCTTAGGCCACAGAACAACCCTCACAAAATCCAAAACACTGAGATAATACAAAGTATCTTCTCTCACCACAGCGCCATCAAAGTAGAAAATAACAATAGGAAGAGTAAAAAAAAAAAAAAATCAATTGCATGGAAACTGAATAACACCCTGCTTAAAACCACTGGGTAATAAAAGAAATCAGAGAACGAATCAAAAAATTCCTAGAATCAAATGAGAATGAAAACACATCACACCAAAACCTTTGGGACACAGCAAAGGCAGCTCTCAGAGGTCAATTTATAGGAATAGATTCACACATCAAAAATGAAGAACGGAACAAAATCAAAACATTAGCTACATAACTTGAACAAAGAGAAAGAGAACAGCAAAAAGATGGAAACAACTTATATGCCCATCAACAGATGAAGGGATAAACAAACTGGTACATACACACAATGGAGTATTATGCAACAATAAAGAACAACAATGAATCTGTGAAGCATCTCCTAACGTGTAGGAATCTGGAGTGCATTATGCTGAGTGGAATAAGCCAATCACAAAAGGACAAATATTCTAAGAGACCACTACTGTAAAAACTCAAAAAAAAAAAAAAAACTTTAATGGTTATGAGGGAGGGGAGGGGTGGGGATGGAAAAACACGAAAAAGACTATAGATAAGTGGAAGCTTTGGTGAAGGGTAAGACAGTACACAACACTGGGGAAGCCTGCATAACCTATACAAGGCAAGGTCATAGTAGCTACATAGACACATCCAAACTCTCTGAGGGACCGAATTTCTGGGCTGAGGGCTCTGGGGACCATGGTCTCAGGGAACAGCTAGCTCAACCATATAGCATATTTTATAAAGAATATGTTCTACATTCTACTTTGGTGAGTAGCGTCTGGGGTCTTAAAAGCCTGTGAGCAGCCATCTAGGATACTGCACTGATCTTACCGCTTCAGGAGCAAGGGAGAATGAAGAAAACTAAAGATATAAGGGAAAGATTAGTCCAAAGGACTGATGGACCACATCTACCACGGCCTCCACCAGACTCACTCCAGTACAACTAGATGGTACCTGGCTACCACCAGCGACTCCTCTGTCAGGGATCACAATAGAGGGCCCCAGACAGAGCTGGAGAAAAATGTAGAACAAAATTCTAACTCAAAAAGAAAGACCAGACTAGATGGCCTGACAGAGACTGGAGAAACCCTGAGAGTATGGCCCCTGGACATCTTTTCAGCTCAGTAATGAGGCCACTCCTGAGGTTCACCCTTCAGCCAAAGATTGTACAGGCCCGTGGAATAAAACAAGACCAAAGGGGTGCACCAGCCCTGGGACAGGGACTGGAAGGCTGGAGGAAACAGAAAACCTAGTAATAGGGAACCCAAGGTTGTGAAGGGAGAGTGTTGACATGTCATGGGGTTGTTAACCAATGTCATAGAGCAATGTGTGTACTGTTTGATGAGAAACTAGTTTGTTCTGTAAACTTCTTCTAAAGTACAACTAAAAAAAAATGAAGTGTTGAAAAGCAAAGATGCCACCTTGAAGACTTAGGTGTGCCTGACCCAAGCCATGGTATTTTCAATTGCATCATATATGACCCTTTCTGTCTCTTGGGCTAATGTTTTCCTTGTGTCTTTGGTGTTCTTCATTCCCTGTGGCTCCAGGTGGGTTGGGGCCAATTGATGTATCTTAGATGGCATGGCCGCTTGCTAACTTTTAAGACCCGAGATGCCACCCACCAAAGTGGGAGGCAAAATGTTTTCTTAATAAACATTGTTATGCCTATTGACCTAAGTGTCCCCTGAAACCATGGTAACAAGGCCCCCACTCCTGCTGCTCTGTCCCTTGAAGTGTTTGGTTGTATTCAGAAAACTTCTTAGCCTTTGGTTTAGTCCAGTTGTGCTGATTTCCCCTGTATTGTGTGTTATCCTTCCCTTCACCTAAGATAATTCTTATCTACTAACTAGTTAGTGAATACCCCACTCTCCCTCCCTCCCCGTCCTTGTATCCATCATAGAATGTTTTTGTCTATATTTAAACCATTTCCTGAGTTCTTATAATAGTGGTCTCATACAATATTTTTCCTTTTGCAACTGATTAATTTCATCAGCATAATGTCTTCCAGATTCATCCGTGTTACGAGAATGTTTTGCAGATTCGCCGTTGTTCTTTATCATTGCGTAGTATTCCATTGTGTGAATATACCATACTTTGTTTATCCATTCCTCCATTGATGGGCACCTATGTTGTTTACATCTTTTTGCTATTGTGAACAGCAAGTACTGCAATGAACATGAGTGTGCATATATCTATTCATGTGACGGCTTTTGTTTCTCTAGGATATATTCCAAGGAGTGGGATTACTGGATCGTATGGTACTACTATTTCTAGCTTTTTAAGAAAGCACCAAATGGATTTCCAAAGTGGTTGTACCATTTTACATTCCCACCAGCAGTGTATAAGTGTTCCAGTCTCCACAAACTCTCCAGCCTTGTTGGGGTGAGATGGTGTCTCATTATAGTTTTGATTCGCATTTCTCTAATGTCTAGCAATCGTGATCATTTCCTCATGTATCTGTCAGCTACCTGAATGTCTTCTTTGGTAAAGTGCCTGTTCATATCTTTTGCCCATTTTGTAATAGCATTATTTGTCTTTTTGCTGTTGAGGTTTTGCAGTATCTTGTAGATTTTACAGACTATACACTGATGGGATTTGTCATAACCAAAAACTCTTTCCCAGTCTGTAGGTTGTCCTTTTACTCTTTTGATGAAGGCTTGTGATGTGCATAGGTGTTTGATTTTTAGGAGCTCCCAGTTATGGAGTTTCTGTTCTGGTGTTTTTGCACTGTTAGTAATGTTTTGTATTGTTTATGCCACATATTAGGGCTCCTAGCATTGTCCCTATTTTTTTTTACATAATGTTTATCATTTTAGATTTTATATTTTGGTCTTTGCCCCTTTTTGAATTAGTTTTTCTGCGTGGTTTGAGATATGGGGCTTGATTCTTTTTTTTTTTTTTTTGCAGATTGATATCCAGTTATGCCAGCACCATTTGTTAAAGAAACTTTGTTTTCTCGATTTAACAGATTTTGGGCCTTTGGCAAGTATCAGTTGCTCATAGGTGGATGAATTTATGTCTGGATTCTGAATTCCGTTCCATTGATCTGTGTATCTGTTGTTGCACCAATAACAGGCTCTTTTGATTACCATGGCAGTATAGTAGTTTCCAAAATCAGGCAGTGTGAGGCTTCCCACTTTGTTCTTCTTTTCAGTAATGCTTTACTCATCCAGGGCCTCTTCCCTTTCAATATGAAGTTGGTGATTTGTTTCTCCATCTCGTTATAAAATGCCATTGTTATTTGGATCAGAATTGCATTGTATCTACAGATTGCTTTGGGTAGAATTGACGTTTTCACAATGTTCAGTCTTCCTATGCATGAGCAAGATATGTTTTTCCACTTACGTAGATCTCTTTTGATTCTTGCAGTAGAGTCTTAAGGTTTTCTTTGTACAGGTTTTTTACGTTTCTGATTAGATTTATTCCTAAGTATTTCATCTTCTTCGGGCTACTGTAAATGGTATTGATTTGGTGATTTCCTCTTTGAAGTTCTCTTTGTTGGTGCAGAGGAATCCAACTGATTTTTGTATGTTTATCTTGTATCCTGACACTTTGCTGAAATCTATTACTTCCAGTAATTTTCTTGTGGATTCTATGGGGTTATCTGTGTATAAGATCATATCACCTGCAAGTAGAGATACTTTTACTTCTTCCTTACTGGTTTGGATGCCCTCGATTTCTTTTTCAATCTAATTGCTCTGGCTAGGACTTCCAGCACAATGTTGAATAAGAGTGGTGATAAAGGGCACACTTGTCTGGTTCCCATTCTCAAGGGGAATGCTTTCAGACTCTCTACATTTAGGATGATGTTGGCTGTTTGCTTTGTATAAACTCCTTTTATTATGTTGAGGAATCTCCCTTCTATTCCTATTTTACTGAGAGTTTTTACCATGAATGGTGTTAGACTTTGTCAAATGCCTTTTTGGTATCAATTGGTAGGATCATGTAGTCCTTGTCTTTTGTTTTATTTATGTGATGAATTATATTGATTGCTTTTCTAATGTTGAACCATCCCTGCATGTTGTTGTTGTTGGGTGCCATCGAGTTGGTTCCGACTAATAGTGACCCTGTGCACAACAGAAGGAAACACTGCCCGGTCCTGCGTCATCCTTACAATCATTGTTATGCTTGAGCTCATTGTTGCAGCCACTGTGTCAATCCACCTCGTCAAGGGTCTTCCTCTTTTCCGCTGACCCTGTACTCTGCCAAGCATGATGTCCTTCTCCAGGGACTGATCCCTTCTGACAACATGTCCAAAGTATGTAAGACGCAGTCTCACCATCCTTGCTTCTAAGGAGCATTCTGGTTGTACTTCCTCCAAGACAGATTTGTTCATTCTTTTGGCAGTCCATGGTATATTCAATATTCTTCGCCAACACCACAATTCAAAGGCGTCAATTCTTCTTCAGTCTTTCTTATTCATTGTCTAGCTTTCACATGCACATGATGTGATTGAAAATACCATGGCTTGGGTCAGGTGCACCTTAGTCTTCAGGGTGACATCTTTGCTCTTCAACACTTTGAAGAGGTCCTTTGCAGCAGATTTACCCAAGGCAATGCGTCTTTTGGTTTCTTGACTGCTGCTTCCATGGCTGTTGATTGCAGATTCAAATAAGATGAAATCCTTGACAACTTAAAATCTTTTCTCCATTTATCATGATGTTGCTCATTGGTCCAGTTGTGAGGATTTTTGTTTTCTTTATGTTGAGGTGTAATCCATACTGAAGGCTGTGGTCTTTGGTCTCCATTAGTAAGTGCTTCAAGTTCTCTTCACTTTCAGCAAGCAAGGTTGTGTCATCTGCATAACGCAGGTTGTTAATGAGTCTTCCTCCAATCCTGATGCCCCGTTCTTCTTCATATAGTCCAGCTTCTTGGATTATTTGTTCAGCATACAGATTAAATAGGTATGGTGAAAGAATACAACCCTGATGCACACCTTTCCTGAATTTAAACCAATCAGCATCCCCTTGATTTCTCCGAACAACTGCCTCTTGATCTACATAAAGATTCCTCATGAACACAATTAAGTGTTCTGGAATTCCCATTCTTCTCAATATTATCCATAATTTGTTACGATCCACACAGTTAAATGCCCTTGCATAGTCAATAAAACACAGGTAAACATCCTTCTGGTATTCTCTGCATTCAGCCAGGATCCATCTGACATCAGCGATGATATCCCTGGTTCCACGTCCTATTCTGAAACCGGCCTGAATTTCTGGTAGTTCCCTGTCGATATACTGCTGCAGCCGTTTTTGAATGATCTTCAGCAAAATTTTGCTTGCGTGGGATATTAATGATATTGCTCTATAATTTCCACATTTAGTTGGATCACCTTTCTTGGGAATAGGCATAAATATGGATCTCTTCCTGTTAGTTGGCTAGGAAGCTCTCTTCCATATTTCTTGGCATAGACGAGTGAGCACCTCCAGAGCTGCATCTGTTTGTTGAAACATCTCAATTGATATTCCGTCAATTCCTGGAGCCTTGTTTTTTGCCGGTGCCTTCAGAGCAGCTTGGACTTCTTCCTTCAGTACCATCGGCTCCTGATCATATGCCACCTCTTGAAATGGTTGAATATCGACTAATTCTTTTTGGTATAATGACTGTGTATTCCTTCCATCTTCTTTTGATGCTTCCTGTGCTGTTTAATATTTTCCCCATGGAATTGTTCACTATTACAACTCGAGGCTTGAATTTTTTCTTCAGGTCTTTCAGCTTGAGAAACGCCGAGCATGTTTTCCTTTTTGGTTTTCCATCTCCAGCTCTTTGCACATGTCATTATAATACTTAACTTTGTCTTCTCGAGAAGCCCTTTGACATCTTCCGTTCAGTTCTTTAACTTCATCAATTCTTCCTATTGCTTTAGTTGCTCGAAGCTCAAGAGCAAGTTTCAGAGTCTCCTCTGACATCCATCTTGGTCTTTCTTTCCTGTGTTTTCAGTGACCTCTTGCTTTCTTCATGGATGATGTCCTTGATGTCATTACACAACTCGTCTGGTCTTCGGTCATTAGCGTTCAATGCATCAAATCTATTCTTGAGATGGTCTCTAAATTCAGGTGGGATATACTCAAGGTCATATTTTGGCTCTCGTGGACTTGCTCTGATTTTCTTCAGTTTCAGCTTGAACTTGCATATGAGCAATTGATGGTCTGTTTCACAGTCGGCCCCTGGCCTTGTTCTGACTGATGATCTTGAGCTTTTCCATCATCACTTTCCACAGATGTAGTCAATTTGATTTCTGTGTGTTCCATCTGGCAAGGTCCATGTGTATAGTTGCTGTTTATGTTGGTGCAAGAAGGTATTTGCAATGAAGAAGGACCTGGCAGTCTACTTCTGAAAAGCTTTAGCCAGTGAAAACCTTATGAATAGCAGCGGAACATCATCCCTGCATACCTAGTATGAATCCCACTTGGTCATGGCGAATTACTTTTTGATATACTGTTAAAATCTATTGGCTAGAATTTTGTTGAGGATTTTTGCACCTACGTTCATGAGGGATATAGGTCTGTAATTTTCTTTTTTGTGGTGTCTTTACCTGGTTTTGGTATCAGGGTTATAATAGCTTCAAAGAATGAGTTTGGGAGTATTCCTTTCTTTTCTATGCTCTGAAATAACTTTAGTAGCAGTGGTGGTAACTCTTCTCTGAAAGTTTGGCAAAACTCCCCAATGAAACCGTCAGGGCAAGGGCTTTTTTATGTTGGGAGTTTTTAAATTATGCTTTCAATCTTTTTTTTTTTCAATCTGTATTTTGTTATAGGTTTATTTAGTTGTTTTATGTCTGTTTGTGTTATCTTAAGCAGTTAGTGTGTTTCTAGAAATTTGTCCATTTCCTCTAGGTTTTTAAATTTGTTAGAGTACATTTTTTCATTCTATTTTGTTATGATTCTTTCAATTTCATTTGGGTCTGATGTGATAACACCCATCTCATCTCTTATTTGGGTTATTTACTTCCTCTCCTGCTTTTCTTTTGTCAGTTTGGCTGTTTTATTGATTTTGTTGATCTTTTCAAAGAACCAGCTTGTCCCTTTACCCTTTCAATTGTTTTTCTATTTTCTATTCCATTTAATTCTGGTCTAATTTTTATTATTTGCTTTCTTCTTGTGCTTGAGGGCATCTTTTGGTGCTATTTGTTTGAGTTGTGGGGTTAATGTTTTTGATTATGGCGCTTTCTTCTTTTTGGATGTGTGCGTTTATTGCTATAAAGTGACCTCTGAGTGTTGCTTTTGCTGTGTCCCAAAGGTTCTGGTAGGATGCATTTTCATTCTTATTTGATCCAGTGAATTTCTTTACTCTGTCCTTAATTTCCTCTATAACCCAATAGTTTTCCATCAAGGTGTTGTTCAGGTTCCATGTGCTTAATTTTTTTCCCTTGCTTTTTCTGTTATTTATTTCTACTTTTATGGCTTTGTGTCCAGAAATGATGCTTTGTAATATTTCAATACTTTGGATTCTGTTAAGGCTTGCTTTATGGCCTAATATATGGTCTTTTCTGGAGCATGTTCCATGTGTTTTGGAAAAGAAAGTATACTTGGCAACTGTTGCGTGGAGTGTTCTGTATATGTGTATAAGATCAAGTTGGTTGATTGTGGCATTTAGATCTTCCATGTCTTTATTGAGCTTCTTCCTTCTGTCCTTCACTGAAATTTGTGTGTTAAAGACTCCTACTATTATTGTGGAGCTGTCCAACTCTCTTTTCAATGCTGTTACAGTTTGTTTTATTTGTTTTGGATCCCTGTCGTTGGATATGTAAATATTTATTATGGTTATGTCATCCTGGTCCTCCTGGTGTATTGACCCTTTAATCATTATATAGCGTCCTTCCTTATCCTTTGTGGCAGATTTTACTTTTAAGTTTATTTTGTCAAAGATTAATATTGCCACTCCTGCTCTTTTTTGATTGTTACTTGCTTGATTTTTTTCCCACCTTTTGAGTTTCAGTTTATTTGTTTCTTTAAGTCTAAGATGTGACTCTTTTTTTTAATCCATTCTGCCACTATCTGTCTCATTATTGGTACATTTAGTCCATTTACATTTAGCATAATTGTTAATAGGTATGAATTTAGTGCTGCCATTTTGATGTCTCTTTTTTGTGTCATTGACAGTTTCTTTGTTCTTAATTTTCTGTGCTGAGTCGTTTTTTAGTGTATTTTCTTTTCATCTGTTTCATTTTTGTTGCTTTTGTATTTGCTGAACCTTTATGTTTTACTTGTTTTTTATTTTGACGTGTAGGATTGTTAGTTTCCTTTGTGGTTACCTTAATATTTACCTCTATTTTTCTAAGAATAAACCAATCTTTTATTTCTTTATATCACCTTGACATTATCTACATATGATCTATGACTACATTTTTTAGTCCCTCTTTTCTGTTTAATGTGATCTTTTACATGTTCACATCTCTGTTTCCCTATTTTCAGTGTTTTATCTTTTATTTACTTTTGTGACTTCCCTATATGGGTTGTTATCTGGTTGATCTGTCCTGTGTTGTAGTCTTGGGTTGTTATCTGATGTTATTGATTTTCTAACTGGAGGACTCCTTTTTAGTATTTTTTGGAATTAGTTTGGTTTTTTCAAATTCCCTAAACTTCTATTTATCTGGAGATGCCCTATTTTAGCAATCATATTTGAGAAACAGTTTTGCTGCATATATAATTCTTGGCTGGAAATTTTTTTTTTCCTTCAAGGCTTTAATATATGTCATCCCATCGCCTTTCTTCCCTGTATGGTTTCTGCTTAGTAGTCCAAGCTTAGTCTTATTGACTGTCTTTAGTAGATGACTTTTCGTTTACCTCTAACCGCTCTTAAAATTCTCTCTTTGTCTTTGGTTTTGGTAAATTTGATTATGGTATATCTTGATGACTTTCTTTTGGGGTCTACCTTGTGTGGTGTTCGATAAGCATCTTGGGTGGATATCTTCTCATCTTTCACAATATCAGGGAAGTTTTCTGCCAACAAATCTTCAACAATTTTCTCTGTATTTTGTGTTATCCCCACTGTTCTGGTACTTCGATCACTTGTAGGTTATTCCTCTTGATAGAGTCCCACATAGTTCTTAGGGTTTCTTCTTTTTTTATATACTCTTTTATCTGTTTTTTCCTCAAATAAATTGGTGTCAACTGCTTTATCTTTAATCTTACTAATTCGGACTTCCATTGCCTCAATTCTGCTCCTATGACTTTCTCTTGAATGGTCTAATTCTAAAATTTTATTGTTAATCTTCTGCATTTCTGATTGCTGTCTCTATGGATTCTTGCAGCCTGTTAAATTTGTCATTGTGCTCTTCTATAATCTTCTTAAGTTCCTGTATTGCTTTGTGTGTTCCTTGGCTATTCTGCATTTTGTCTGATCTTCTTCCTGATCTCTTGAAGAGTTCTGTATATTAATCTTTTGTATTCTACCTTGGGTAATTCTAAGTTATCTTCCTCCAGGAGCTTTCTTGATTCTTTGTTTTGGGCATTTACTGAGGCCATCATGGTCAGCCTCTTTAAGTGATTTGATATTAACTGTTGTCTCTGAGCCATCAATAAGTTATTATATTTATTTATTTTAGGTTTCTTACGGTGTCCTAGCTTCTTGTTTTGTTTGATTTGCTCAAGTAGGCTGCTTGTGTGAGCTAGTTAGATTATTGGCACCTTTGAAGCTTTAAGGTCCTGTCACCACAAGGTTAGATTTGTTACTAGCTATGTAAGTAAGTATGTAAGCCCAGGAGTCCATTTACTTTTCTTGTATGGATTCAGCTTAGGTGTCCAGATCATTGGTCACCAAGTGTGTTGTGTAGGCTCTTACCTATAGTCCTAGATGGGCAGGGGTGATAGGAGCAGCCACAGGTATCTGGCTGCAGGAGGGGGTCACATGCTGAGCAAGGCAGGGGCTGACAGCTGCCCCTGAGTTTCTGGGAGGAAAGTGTGTCCCCATTCCATACAGTGCATATGTGGGTAGGTTTTGCAACAAGACTACGGGCACCCAATGCTGTTGGCTGTAAGGCCTAGGATGTACCACTTGTTCTTGGACCAATGTTGCAGGTTGCTAGGTGGTGTGGGGGGAGCCACCAGTCCTCAGGCCCCTCATGTCAGTAGGTCAGTGCCCTGCTTAATGGGCAGAGAAATGTCAAATGTCATGAAGCTGCCCCTCCAGCATATAGCTGATACAGTGAAGTTAGGCTTCAGATATATACCCTGTTGTACTGTGCTAAGGGCCTAAGCTGTTGAAAAGGGCCTACACAGGTCTATGCAGGGATGAAAGGCATTCAAAGTCCATGGAACCCTTATGCCTGTGCCTAGGCAAAGGAGCTGTGCCTGCCATGAGTTCTCAGCTTAAGGAAAATGGCAGATTATTTTTTCCTGATTGTTAATTTTCTCCCTCTCTCAGGCCTGGAGAATGGTTCAGGAGGGGTGATGAGTCCTACCTGCAGCCCAAAGGAAGTAACAATCTCTGAAGTCAGCCCAAGACCCAGTGCACAGTAGGGAAGAGCAGGTAAACGGGAGAGAGGTTCTTCTCAAATGGGCTGTTTTTTGATCTGCATGGTAGGTTAGGTGCATGTACTTAACCTTTGCTGATTGAGGGCTGCTTTTTGCTGGTTCTGAAGGTTTGAGCAGACTCTCTGCCACTCACTCTCTCCTGATGTGGAAAATGCATGCTGAAACCACTGCTTGACTAGCCATGCATGCCAGCCAATTGGGCCTGTGGGGTGCCGGTTCCCGCAGGGTCAGGTCTGGCAACCCCTCACTGCTTCTGAACCATCTCTCCCTCTCCCCACCGCTCAGTTCAATTCCTCAGTTTTGCCTTTGATATTCAGAGCTTCTAGATTGTCATATATAGTGGATTCACTAGTTTTTTTGGTCTTTGTTGTAAGAGGGATCACTGGAAGCGTCTAACTACTCCACCATCTTGGCCGCCCCTCTGGATATTTCAATTTTGTTCTTCTTTTTCAAGATTGTTTCGGCTATTTTGAGTGTCTGCATTTCTATACAAATTTTATTATCAGCTTACCAATTTCTGGGGAGAAAAAGCCAACTGGAATTTTGGTAGGGATTGCATTGAATCTTTAGATCATTTTGGGGAGTATTGTCATTTTAAAATTATTAGATCTTTTTATCCATGAACATAAGATATTCTTTCCATTTATTTAGATCTTGTTTAATTTCTATTAATTATATTTTAAAAAGTATTTTTGATAATATAATCCTAAAATTGAAGTGTTTTGTATCTTACAAAGCCTTTCTGACACATTGTCTCACTTGATGTTAACAGCATTTCTGTTAGTACACAGGGCAAATAAAGAGGGGTGAATTGTCAAAGGTTACATGGGGATTTAATAACAGAAGCAAAACTTAGGTCTTTATGCAACAGCCTGGAAAATAATTTCCATTGAGAAACAATGGAACGACACCTTCCCATTCTTGGGGGCACCATAAAGGGCCCCTGATGGCTCAGTGATTAAATGTTTGGCTGCTAACCAAAAAGGTTGGCAGTTCGAATCCACCAGCCACTCCTTGGAAACCATATGGGACAGTTCTACTCTGTCCTATAGGGTCATTATGAGTTGGAATCTACTGGAGGGCAATTTTTTTTTTAGATATACCAGGGATCAGCATGACAAAAGAGGATTCCAGGGCAAGAAGTGGAATTTGGGATCCAGAAAAAGAAAAATAGCACTTAAGAGGTGTTAAAAAAACAAAATTGTTACCAGAAGCAATTCAATTAATTCATTCATTTTACACTTATTTAGTAAACATTTCTTGGGAACTCCTTTTTTTGCAGAGCATTAAGAGAGTTGTCAAAGAACATATGGCACAGGTTCTGCACTGAAGTAGCATAAATTTAATAGAGAAGATGGATGTGTTCACAATTAACTCTAATAACAAAGGAGAATGATAGTGAACTATGTGGCTCATTTATAAAATAAGTGGGTTGGATAGGGCTATATCATTTCTAAGGTTCTTCCTAACTTTAAAATTCTGGCTTAATGATTCTAAATATTAAAATAGGAGAAAATCATGTTAAGCGAGCACAGAAGAAGGAATGATTAATATTAATTATGACTAGAGAGATTTGGGAATTTCATGGAAAAGTTACCATTCAATCTGGACTTTAAAAAGGGGTAGGTTTGCTAGGTGGAGAAGGTGAGGGAGAGGAGTTTTACAGGGTAGGTAGACAACACAATCAACATTTTGAGGCAGGGAAATACTTCACTTTCTTTGGAAAGAAAATAAAATATATCTAATCTTTAGTAATAAGTGAATAATAAAATCTGAGATTTAAAATGTGCTGTATTTTGGTTTAACAGGTAGTTCTTCTTAGATGTGATGAAGTTGATTTTCATTTTTTCAACTCCTTTGTATTTCATTTGGAATATTATTGTTTACGATTCTGTTTATTGTTTCCACAACACTATTTGTTCTGTAGTCTATTTACACATTTTACTTTATTTACATTTCAAAATAAGCACCTGTTCTTAAGTCCAAATTCTGGATTGAATGAGCATTATTTAAGTGTCCCTGCCAATTGAACAAAGTAAAAATATGGAAATTACAAAGTGCATGAAAAGTACCTCTTGGAGATGTAGAACAACAACATCAAGTATTTAAAGATAATTGTGACTTTAATTTGATTTAGATCTCTACGTATAATTCTTACTGAGTGCCTACACTATATGTACAAGTTCATTGATAGGCCCTGAGGAGACCTCTGATTCGATGAAGTCATGTAAAGGGACTAAGATTTGAAAACACAAAAAAGCCTATGGCAAGGCAATGTCTGGCAGAATATATAGAGGTGCCATAAACAGGTACAGAAAACAAAGTTTCATGAGATATAACAACTTAAGAATTTAGATTTTATTACTACTATCACAGACTGTCAGATAAACAAATGCCACAAAGCCTGGCCACTTTGCAGTACAAAAATCATTTCCTTGAGATGTTGATATTTACAGCTCCTCCCTCCTTCCCTTTCCTTGTCTTTGTTTTTTTTTCCTTTTTTCAATCACTGAACTTGTACTCACTTATTTACCCATCACCTTTAGAACTCTTACCACTGCTATTAATACTTCTTTCCATTCCCCTTTCTTCCATCACCACTACCCTTTTGAGGCCAACGCAAGGAGTTCCTGCTCAGATAAAGTTTCACCATCATTTCCTCCCTCTTTTAGTTCCCTGTACAAATGCCATTTATCAAATAAATAACTAAAGATAATTTCACCTAGATACTATCTGGCATATATTGGGGTTATCTCTTTTACATTTAATTTGACCTTTATAGACATGATGAAGAAAGACAGTTGCTATAAGGAGAATTGGCTTTAGAATTGTATTTTTAAATGAGTTTTTCCCGGCTTCTTCACAGAATCTAAAATTGAATACATTAAAAAGATTCTAAAAGACTGGTATCAGGACTTCAGTTTCATTAAAAATATAACCATAATTACTTTGTCTTTCCCCCTTACATTTAGATGAGTACTTTCTCAAAACTTAAAAAAAAAAAACAAGTAGCATGAAATATTGGTGAATGTATGTGTATGCATTTTTTCCATTAGGTCAGAGAGAATTGGTAACTTTTCATCTTAATTTGTGAATAAGTTTTATCTGTTATAGCTTAGTACTTCATGGTGTTGAATTCCTTCATGCTTGAAGGCAGAGGTTTTATCTGAGGTCATGTATTCCCTAACTCTAAGAGATCCATATCAGCTCACAGTTTTTGTATTTCTTCATTTGTTGTCACAAATCTCACATACCTGAAAGTGTTTTCAAAGCATTGTCACTGCCAGTTCATTGACGTTTTTCTGTATTTGACAGAGTAGGTTTAAAGCAAAGTCATTAAGGTAGCCTTTTGGTTTCTTAAACTTTAAAAGGTATAAGCAAAATACTGCATCAAATCTGATTTTCCAGATTATCTTTCATTTAGGAGGATTACATACCCTTAATCATGTGTAATCCTCACTTTGTAGCAGAGATACAGTTTTTAAAAGTTGCCTAATAAAGTGAACTCCCACATTTGTTTCATGGCTAAAGATCAAAAAAAAAGCTAACTGCAACATTACCTGACTAAAAGTCATTAACAAAAGTGTCATAGCATTTCGGAAATCAAACCAAGACACAAGATCTTACCTTGGGATAGAACATTTGAAATCCATTTTGTACTTGAAAATTTAGAATGTAAAGTCAGTAATCATGGCTAATGTTAACATCTAGTACAGTGACTTCTCTTATTTTCTTTGGTATACAATTACTCTATAAAATTCAGAGTCAGCTATTTTATTAAATACTTTCCAAGGCAGCTCTGTGCTAGGCATTGGGAGGCATTCAAAGAATTACAATAACTGACTTTTTAATGGTGCATTGCAGTTGACAAAACTTTCATATGTACACTACCACATTTGATTCTCCTAATAACTTGTGAAAAGAGCAGGAAGTATCTCCATTGTATAAATCCCAAAGAGAGTAATTGACTCATCTAAAGTTATATGGCAATTATGTGGACACAAACACATGTTTTTGAACTCACAAGCCAGTCCCCTTTACACCCTGCCTTTAGCATATGACAGAATTCTTGAATTCAGGGAGTTTATAATCTAGGTGGGGAATAGTTAAACAACAATAGAATAAAATAATATTGCAACATAACAATATAGGCAAAGTCAAAGGCAGTAGATTGGAGAATAACTTTAAAGGTTGAGAATTAAAAGCAATCCCAAAGAAAAATATTGACACACAGAAATGTAAAACTTCTGTACATTAAAAAAAAAAATTTTTTAAGTGAATAATGAAGCAGGAAAAAATGGCAGCAAATATGACAGAAAAAAGGTTGCTGAAGAGGTTTTCAGAGTAAAGCAAGGGTGAGCTTATAGGAAGCTGCAGTGAGATGGCAGTACTACAAATGGAAAGGAACAGATGCAACAGATATTGTCCAAGAAAACTTGGCAGAATATGGAAACTGACTGGATATGGAGAGGAGAAAGAGGGAAGGCATTGTTAGACTTCCAAACACTCCTTCCAACAACCCTACACAAATGTGGAATGCTGTTGGCTCCTGTTTCCAGTTCAAATAATTTCAAATTAGCTCTTGTACTTTTTTTTTCTCCCAAGAGTTTCACAATGCCTTCTGAAATATTAGAGATTTACTAGAGTGTGACAAAAGGAGCCCTGGTGGTGCAATGGTTAAGCACTTGGCTGCTAACTGAAAGTTTGGTGGTTCAAACCCACCCAGCAGCTCCACAGGAGAAAGATCTATCTGCTTTCCTAAAGACTTACTATTACCCGTTGCCTTTGATTTGATTCTTACTCAAAGTGACCTTATAGGAGAGTGTAGTGCTTCCCCATAGGGTTTCCAAGGCTGTATTCGTTAAGGAAGCAGACCACCACATCTTTCTACCTCACAGAGGCTGGTGGGTTTAGACCTCCAACCTTTCGATTAGCAGCCAAATGCTTAACTACTATGCCAAAGACTACAGCCAAGGGAACCCTAGGGGGCAGTTCTACTCTGTCACAAGGCGTCGCTATGAGTCAAAAATCAACTCGATGGCACCTAGCAAACATAACAGTGTGTGACAAAACCAGTTATCATTCTAATAAAAATATTGCTGTTCTTAACTGTCTAAAAACTAAAAAACTAGTGACTATTTATTAGCTTTAAGCTAAACTCCAGGGCATGGAGCAGCTACAGAAAATTTAGCATCCAGAAAAACAAGTAAATTACACCACAGCAGCATACATTCACAGGTCCATCTCCTCATTTTGTGGAGAAGAAAACAGGACTAAAGAGGGGTCCTGACTGAAGGGTTCACTGCCTGATTTTGTCCCCAGTACCCTTCATTTAGCAAAGCTAATTTTTAATAACAGCATTTTCATCCAAAGTTTCTAGATTGCCCAGCTCTGGTTACAAGTGACAATCTCCAATGTGACTAGGGTGTGATGGTTTCCTTAACATACAGCATGGAACTTAGCCAGAGTGTCTTTTATGATGAATGGGGTCCTAGTTTACAGTAGAAACATTATCACATAATATATCAGTTTTATGTCAAATGTTCTGAAGTTTTAACAGTCTTTCCACTCAATGTGTTGGGGCTCCTTGTCACAGAGCCTTTCTAAAATATGACCAGAGGGGATTTAAAGAGGGTGACATAATGATTTATAAAACCTCCTTCTGGCATCAGTGATGAAAACAAAAAACATGTAAACAAAAAAAATTGCTGTTACTACTCGGTAATAAATAGGTGCACAGTCAATGAGTGACACTCAAAGCACAACTTTGAATTCATATCCCTAACTTAGGTGCTCAATCAATTACTGCCATGTTAATGGGCCATAAAGCCCAACTGAATTTTCCTTAACAAAGCTTTGGAACGCACCCTCAGGCCAAGGCTGACATGACCATGCAACAGAATACCCTGACCTAGACAGTGAGGCAGCAGTCTCTGTGGGAGTGACGAGTACAAACAGTGTGGAAGGGTGAGTAGAAGGCCCTCGGCAGAAGGTGAAAGACAAAAGAACCCAGATTGTTTCTCATGAGCACTGCAGACAGAATAATATTAAATGGCCACTGAATGATGAAGGCAGCACCTGTTCTCATTGTGCCCAGAGTAAATCATCACAATGTGACATTGGATCTGCCTGAAGACCAGATTGTAGCTTCCAGTGGTTGTCCCTCACAACTGTCAATTTCTTGTTTCCAGTCAGCCTCTGGGTAATTTTTTTTTTTTTACCCACTGTGGGTATCAACCATGCTGAATCAAATGCTCTTAAAAAAAGTTTCATATAGATTACAGACTCAAATTCATACAGGTTATAACCCCAAACTCTGAGAGAATAAACAAAACAAAAAACCAACAACTACAAACATTGCACCAAGGGAAGGTTCCTAGAAAGAAGTAAAGTGAATGAAAGAGAAAAATAAAATAGCGTTGACAAAGGCATTTATTATTTTTTGTTTGTTTGGTTATGTGGGAAAAGGGTTTTGTGCAGGAGGGATATAAGTTTAATTTTCTTTAACAGCTGTGCCAGAGGAGACACTAAACCCAAGAGTGTAGTAGGAAGAGCACTGTATGAGGCTGAAGAAACAGGAGCCTCTCCTGTTAATTAGTTGGGAAGTTTGGTCAAGGCGGCATCCTTCTCTGGGCAGCCAGAGAGAGGGCTGGACCAAGTTTTTAAGGTGTACTCCAGCTCTAACATTTTTTGATTCTATAAGGTCCCATTCTTCTATTTGTTTTTCAAAGAGCAAATCCTTCAGTTATTTTGGCCACTATGAGTCAGAGTCGATTTGAAGGCAATGGACATTTTTTTTTAAGTATATTTGTAATAGTAACCTTGTTTTTAGTTGTGGCAGGATCTTTCATTTGGAGCCTAGTTTTGTGTGTGTGTGCAATTAGGAGCTGATAGGAAGAACTCCTAAGTTAGATTACTTATTTATTTTTTTTTGGTGGGAGTATACCCTGTCAAATATAAAGCATTTCAAAAATTTCTACATGTACAGTTAAGTGACATTTGTTATATTCTTCAAGTTGTGCTACCATTCTCTCTATCCTTTTCCGCATTATTCCACTACCATTATCTTAAACTCACTGCCCACAAAGCATTCTACCCAACCTTCTGAGTTGTCATTGTCAATTTGATCTCACATAGATAATTATTTAAAAGAGCACAAGCTCGAGAGGCGGAGCCAAGATGGAGGAATAGATAGATGCTTCCAGCAAGCACTCTTTACAACAAAGACCTGAAAAAAACAAGTGAAGGGAGTATATTTATGACAAGCTAGGAGCCCTGAACATCAAAATCCAGCTTAGACGGTGAACTGAGGGGCAGGGGGAAGAAGAGACTGTTAAGAAGTGGAGAGGAGTTACCGCACCTGAATCATAGGGAGCCCTCAGGCACATTCCTGGAAGTGGCAGGGGCGGGCTGGTACTAGTGTATGGCCACAGTTTCCTCAGAGAGAAGCAGCCAGCCACACAGCCTACTTACACCTCCAGAACCAGAGGAGAACTGTGCTCTCAGCAAAAGCTAACTACTTGCATACATTTTATTGCATCCCCCCCACTCCCGTTTCCCAAGCTGGTTTCAGCCGCTGACTTCCCTGGACCTGAGATAGTCCCTGTTGAGTGACTAGAGCCATCCTTCTGGCCTTAGAGAAGGAATAAATTTGCAATCGGAGGAAAAGAAAATTTGCCAGCTCCACTAACTGGGTGAGCTCAGGACACAAGTGGCTCCTGTCCAGGCATAAATGGTCCATGGACTTTGAGTACCTTTCCCCTCTGCATGTACCTGTGTGGGCCTATTTTAGGAGAATAGGCCCTTGTTGGCAGACTACAACCATTTCAGCTGTGCGGTGGAGATGTGGGTGATTGATGTTTGACATTGCTTTGCCTATTAAACAGAGTCCTCACCTACTGACACCAGGGGCCTAAGGACTGCTAGCTCCACTCAGGTCACCCAGTCACCCACAACAGGGGTCCAAGGATAACTGGCACCTCCCAGTCCTTACAACTAAAAACATTGGGTGCTCATGTTCCTTCTGGAGAACCCACCTACCTGTATGCTCTAGGGAACAGTGACACCCTTTCCTCAGAGACACAAGGAGGGTGATTCTCAGACCCCTGCCTTGTTCAGAGTGTAAGCCCCTGCTGCAACCAGATACCGTTACCTACACCAATCACCCCTGCCCCTCTAAGACTGTAGGACAGAGCCTGTACCACACACCTGATGAACACCTACCTGGACACCTGAGCTGAATTCATACAAGAAAGGGAAGGAACTCCTAGACTGATATACATGATAACAGCTCTAGCCATTGGGGACAGGACATCAGCGCTCCAAAGGTGAAAATAATCAAGCTAGCTCACTCAAATAACCCATCTGGACATATCAAAACAAAACAAAGCAAGAAGCTATGAGACAGTAAGCAAACAAACAAAAAAAACTAATACAAAAACTTATAGATGGTTCAGAGGCAACAGTCAATATCAAGTCATATAAAGAAGCAGACCATGATCACCTCAACAATCTCTCAAAACAAAGAATCAAGGGATCTTCTAGATGTAAGTGCCTTCCTGGAATTACCAGAGGCAGAATACAAAAGATTAATATACAGAACTCTTCAAGGCATCAGGAAAGGAATCAGGCAATATGCAGAACAAGACAAGGAACACACAGATAAAGCAACTGAAGAAATTGGAAAGATTATTCAGGAACATAATGAAAAATTTAATAAGCTGGAAAAATCCATAGACAGCAATGAGAAATTCAGAAGAATAACAATAAAATTACTGAAGTAGACAACTCAATAGAAAGTCAGAGAAGCAGAATTGAGCAAGTGGAAGGCAGAATTTCTGAACTTGAAGATAAAGCACCTGGCACTAATATACTTGAGGAAATATCAGATAAAATAATTTAAAAAATGAAGAAACCTTAAGAATCATGTGTGACTCTAATAAGAGAAATAACCTACGAGTGACTGAAGTACCAGAACAGGGAGGGATAACACAAAGTAAAGAGAGAGCTGTTGAAGATATGTTGGCAGAAAACATCCCTAATACCGTGAAAGATGAGAAGATATCTATCCAAGATGCTCATTGAACTCCGCATAACGAAGATGTTAAAAGAAAGTAACCAAGACATGTTATAATCAAACTTGCCAAAACCAAAGATAAAGAGAGAATTTTAAGAGCAGCTAGGGATAAATGAAAAGTCACCTACAAAGGAGTCAATAAGAATAAGCTCAGACTACTCGGCAGAAACCATGCAGGCAAGAAGGCAATGGGATGACTTATATAAAAAATTGAAGGAAAAAAATTGCCTGCCAAGAATCATATATCCAGCAAAACTGTCTGTCAAATATGAACGTGAAATTAGGACATTTCCAGATAAACAGAAGTTTAGGGAATTTGTAAAAATCAAACCAAAACTACGAGAAATACTAAAGGGAGTTCTTTGGTAAGAAAATCAATAATATCAGGTATCGACCCAAGACTAGGACACTGGGTAGAGCAATCAGAAGTCAACCCAGACAGGGAAAAAAAAAATCAAGATAAAAAAATGCTTAAAATGGGGTAACATCTACGTTATTACGTAAAAGAAGACAACATTAAAACAATAAAGAGGGACTAAGAAATGTAGTCGTAGATCTTCCATATGGAGACAAAGACAAGGCAACACAGAAATAAAAGTCAGGTTTAAATTTAGAAAAATAGGGGTAAATAATAAGGTAACCACAAAAGAGACAAACTGCCCTAAACATCAAAATAAAATACAAGAAAAAAATAGAGACTCAGCAAAAACAAAATTAACAACAATGAATATAAGGAAAGGACAATAAAGATAAACTACTCAGCACACAAAATTAAGTGGAAAAAAGAAACTGTCAACAACACTTAAAAAAAGACATCAAAATGATAGCCCTAAATTCACACCTATCCATAATTATGCTGAATGTAAACGGCCTAAATGCACCAATAAAGAAACAGAGAGTGCCAGATTGGATTAAAATATGCAATCCGTTTATACGCTGCCTACAAGAGACATGCCTTAGGCTTAGAGAAAAAAAAAAACTAAAATTCAAAGCACAGAGAAAAATATATCATGCAAACAACAATCAAACAAGAGCAGGAATGGCAATATTAATTTCTAACAAAATAACCATTAAAGTTAAATCCATCATAAAGGATAAGGAAGGACACTATATAATGATTAAAGGGATAATATACCAAGAAGATATAACCATATTAAATATTTATGCGCCCAATGACAGGGCTGCAAGATACATAAAACAAACTCTATCAGCATTGAAAAGTGAAATAGACAGCATCACTTTTGGTGAAGGACAGGACATCCAGAAAGAAGCCCAACAAAGACATGGAAGATCTAAATGCAATCAACCAACTTGACCTCATAGATACAGAGAACACTCCATCCAACAGCAACCAAGTATACTTTCTTTTCTAGTACACATAGAACAATCTCTAGAATAGCCCACATATTAGGTCATAAAGCAAGCCTGAACAGAATCAAAAACATTGAAATATTACAAAGCACCTTCTCTGACCATTAGGGCATAAAAGTAGAAATCAACAACAGAAAAAGCAGGGAAAAGAAATCAAACACTTGGAAACTGAACAATACCCTGCTCAAAAAAGACTGGATTATAGAAGACATTAAGGATGGAATGAAGGCATTCATAGAATTCAATGAGAATAAAAACACTTCCTATCAGAACCTTTGGGACACAGTGCTCAGAGGTCAATTTATATCAATAAATGTACACATAAAAAAAAGGGCCCAAATCAAAGAATTATCTCAACAACTTGAACAATTAGAAAGACAGCAACAAAAAAATCTTCAGGGACAAGAAGAAAACAAATAATAAAAATTAGAGCTGAACTAAATGAAATAGAAAACAGAAAAACAATTGAAAGTATTAAAAAGACTAAAAGCTAGTTCTTTGAAAAAATCAACAAAATTGATAAACCACTGGCCAAACTGACAAAAGAAAAACAGGTGAGGAAGCATATAATCAGAATAACAAATGAAATGGGCAATATTATAACAGACTCAACTGAAATTAAAAGAATCATATCAGATTACTATGAAAAACTGTAACAAATTTGAAAATCTAGAAGAAACGGATGAACTCCTAGAAACACACTTCCTACCTAAACTAACACAAACAGAGGTAGAACAACAAAATAGATCCATGACAAAAGAGGAGATCAAAAAGTTATTCAAAAAACTCGCAACGAAGAAAAGCCCTGGCCAGAGGGTTTCACTGCAGAGTTCTACCAAACTTTCAGAGAAGAGGTAACACCACTATTACTAAAGGTATTTCAGAGCATAGAAAAGGATGGAATGCTCCCAAACTCATTCTATGAAGTCAGCATATCCCTGATACCAAAACCAGGTAAAGACAACCCCCCAAAAGAAAATTACAGACCTATATCCTTCATTACCTTAGATGCAAAAATTCTCAACAAAATTCTAGCCATTAGAATTCAACAACATATCAAAAAAATAATTCACCATGACCAAGTGGGATCCATACCAAGTATGCAGGGATACTTCAATATTACAAAAACAATTAATGTAATATATACGGCACTGGGTTTTAATCATATAAATAAAACAAAAGACAAGAATCACATGATTTTATCAATTGATGCAGAAAAAGGCATTTGACAAAGTCCGACACCCATTCATGATAAAAACTCTCAGCAAAATAGGAATAGAAGGAAAATTCCTCAACATAGAAAAGGGCATTTTTACAAAGCCAATAGCCAACCTCATCCTAAATGAAGAGAACCTGAAAGCATTCCCCTTGAGAACTGGAACCAGACAAGGGTGCCCTTTATCACTGCTCTAATTCAACATTGTGCTGGAGGTCCTAGCCAGAGCAATTAGGCTAGGTAAAGATATAGGTAAAGATATAAAGGGCACCCAGATTGGACAGGAAGAAGTAAATTTATCTCTATTTGCAGATGACATGATCTTATACACAAAAAACCCTAAGGAATCCTCCAAAAAAAAAACTACTGAAACTAATAGAGTTTAGCAGAGTATCAGGTTACAAGATAAACATGCAAAAATCAGTTGGATTCCTCTAAACCAACAAAAAGAACATCTAAGAGGAAATCACCAAATCAATACCATTCACAGTAGCCCCCAAGAAGATAAAATACTTAGGAATAAAACTTACCAGAAATGTAAAAGACCTATACAAAGAAAACTACAAAACACTTCTACAAGAAACCAAAAGAGACCTACATAAGTGGAAAAACATACCTTGCTCATGGATAGGAAGACTTAACAGTTTAAAAATGTCTATTCTACCAAAAGCAGTCTATAGGTTTAATGCAATTCTGATCCAAATTCCAACAACATTCTTTAATGAGATGGAGAAACAAATCACCAGCTTCATATGGAAAGGAAAGATGCCCCAGATAAGTAAAGTATTACTGAAAAAGAAGAACAAAGTGGGAGGCCTTACTCTACCAGATTTTAGAAGCTATTATACCGCCACAGTAGTCAAAACAACCTGGTACTGGTACAACAACAGATACATAGACCGATGGAACAGAATTGAGAATCCAGACATAAATCCATCCACATATGAACAGTTGATTTTTGACAAAGGCCCTAAAACAGTTAAATGGGGAAAAGACAGTCTTTTTAACAAATGGTGCTGGCATAACTGGATATCCAACTGCAAAAATGTGAAACAGGGCCCATACCTCACTCCATGCACAAAAACGAACTCAAAATGGATCAAAGACCTAAATATAAAATCTAAAATGGTAAAGATCATGGAACAAAAAATAGGGACAATGTTAGGAGCCCTAATTCACAGCAGAAACAGTATACAAAACATTACTAACAATACAGAAGAAAAACTAGATAACTGGGAGCTCCTAAAAATCAAACACCCGTGCTCATCCAAAGACTCCACCAAAAGAGTAAAAAGATTACCTACAGACTGGGAAAAAGTTTTTAGCTATGACATTTCCAATCAACCCCTGATCTCTAAAACCTACATGATG
Source organism: Loxodonta africana (assembly GCF_030014295.1). NCBI lineage: Eukaryota > Metazoa > Chordata > Mammalia > Proboscidea > Elephantidae > Loxodonta > Loxodonta africana. The sequence goes on along the minus strand of NC_087369.1, from coordinate 90,911,911 downwards.
CTGCAAAAAGTCAACTGCAATAAGACAAATAACCCAATTAAAAAATGGGCAAAAGATATGAACAGACACCTCACTAAAGAAGACATTCAGGCAGCTAACAGATACATGAGGAAATGCTCACGATCATTAGCCATTAGAGAAATGCAAATCAAAACTTCAATGCGATTTCATCTCATTCCAACAAGGCTGGCATGAATCCAAAAAGCACAAAACAATAAATGTTGGAGAGGCTGTGGAGAGATTGGAACACTTCTACACTGCTGGTGGGAAGGTAAAATGATACAACCACTTTGAAAATCGATTTGGCGCTTCCTTAAAAAGCTAGGAATAAAACTACCACATGATCCAGCAACCCCACTCCTTGGAACATATCCAAGAGAAATAAGAGCCTTTACAGGAACAGATGTATACACACCCAGGTTCACTGCAGCACTGTTTACAATAGCAAAAAGATGGAAGCAACCAAGGTGCCCATCAATGGATGAATGGATAAATAAATTATGGTATCTTCACACAATGGAATACTACACATCAATAAAGAACAGTGAGGAATCTGTGAAATATTTCATAACATGGAGGAATCTGGAAGGTATTATGCTGAGTGAAATTAGTCATTTGCAAAAGGACAAATATTGTATAATTCTACTATTATAAGAACTCGAGAAATAGTTTAAAAACAGAAGAAAATATTCTTTGATGGTTACGAGGGTGGGTGGGAGAGGGGTATCCACTAATTAGACAGTAGGTAAGGACTACTCTAGGTGACAGGAAAGACAACACGCAATACAGGTGAGGTCGGCACAACTGGACTAAACCAAAAGCAAAGAAGTTTCCTGAATAAACTGAATGCTTTGAAGGCCAGTGTAGCAGGGGTGGGAGCTTGGGGACCATGGTTTCAGGGGACATCCAAGTCCATTGGTGTAATAAAATCTATTAAGAAAACATTCTGCATCCCACTTTGGGAAGTGGCGTCTGGGCTCTTAAACGCAAGCAAGCGGCCATCTAAGATCCATCAATTGGTCTCAACCCACCTGGATCAAAGGAGAATAAAGAATGCCAAGGACACAAGGTAATTACAAGCCCAAGAGACAGAAAGGGCCGCAGAAACCAGAGGCTCCATCAGCCTGAGACCGGAAAAACAAGATGGTGACTGGCTACAACCTATGACTACCCCGACAGGGAACACAACAGAGAACCCCTGAGGGAGCAGGAGAGCAGTGGGATGCAGACCCCAAATTCTCATAAAAAGACCTGACTTAATGGTCTGACTGAGACTAGAAGGACCCCAGTGGTCACGGCCCCCAGACTTTCTGTTGGCCCAGGACTGGAAACATTCCCAAAGCCAACTCTTCAGACAGGGATTGGACTGGACATTGGGTTGGGGAGGGATGTTGTTGAGGAGTGAGCTTCTTAGATCAGGTAGACACTTGAGGCTTTGTTGGTGTCTCCTGCCTGGAGGGGAGATGAGAGGGTAGAAGGGGTTAGAAGCTGATGAATTGGACACGAAAAGAGAGAGTGGAGAGAGGGAGCGGGCTGTCTCATTAGGGGGAGAGCAATTGGGAGTATGTAGCAAGGTGTATATAATATTTTGTGTGAGAGACTGACTTGATTGGTAAACTTTCACTTAAAGCACAATAAAAATAAAATAAAAAAGCATGCATTAAAGCTGTTGAATGTCATAACTTGAATAAATGGAAATACATCCTTTTTAAAAACAGAATTCAATACATTTTTTGTGTAATTTTTTATTGTACTTTAGATGAAGGTTTATAGAACAAACTAGTTTCTTATTAAACAGTTAGTACACATATTGTTTTATGACATTGGTTGACAACCCCATGACATGTTAACACTCTCCATTCTTGACCTTGGGTTCCCTATTACCCCCTCTCCTGCTGCCTCCAGGAGGCAAGAGGGTATTTTGGACAAAGATCAATCACATGCTCAGAAAGTAGAGAGGAGAAGAGGTGGCAAAGGAAGCTAACCTTTTTTGATTATGTGCTTTGTGGTAGTGCTTAACCTATTTTTAAAATTGAATATTAAATGCACAGAAAGAATATTAAAAAAAAGAGCAGAAGCTCAAAGCTGACATACTTTAGTAATTAAAATGTTTTTTTTCTGGTTCAAAAAAAACTTTAGGGGATAGTTTTGGCTTAAGGTTTAAAGATAATCTCAGGGGAATAGTTTCAGGGGCTTATCCAGCCTCAATGGCTCCAGAAAGTTTGGATTCCATTGGGAATTTAAAATTCTGTTCCACATTTCCCCCTTTTAATCAGCGTTCTTCCATAGAAGCTTTGATCACATTATCCAGTCATGATAACCAGGCACCATCCAGGTCTCCTGGTCTCATGGCAAAGGAGGCAGTTTGTTGATGGAGGAAACCAGACACGAACTTTATTTCCTCCTCTGATTCCTGACTCTCCTTCTTCTGTTGTTTCGGGTGAAGGAAGGCATTTCAATGGGCAAATGGATAAGCAAAATATGATAGATACATACAGTGGAATACTACTCAGAAAGACATAACGTGCAACATGGGTGAACTTTGAATACAATATGCTGAATTAAATAAGTCAATCACAAAAGGACAAATACTGTATGAGCTTGCATTTATAAAATTACAAGAACAGGCAAACATATGAAGACCAAAGTTTATTGGTGATTACCAAGGAACAAGAAGGAGGGGGAGAAGGGGGGCCATTGTTTGGGAAGAAATGAGTTTCTGTTTATGATGATGGGAAATTCTGCAACAATTAAAGGTAATGGTTGTACAACTGATTAATGTAATTGATATCACTAAGCTGTACACCTGAAAAATATTGAGTTGGCAAATGTTCTGTTATACATATTTTAATAAAATATGCTTTTGCACAACCAACACCTCACAGGACTTGTTTTCTTGATTTGGAGGTTTAGGGTCATGGTTTTGAGGGACATCCCAATCAACCAGCTTAATATTGTTTTCTCAGTATTTCTGTTCTACCTCTAGTTCATTGCATAGTAACTGGGGTCTTAAGAGCAAATTTACAATTTTGGCCTATGTCTCTTTACTTTATCCCCAATATACACTCATTTCTATACACTCATTTAAAGAAGATAATATCGATGAATAAAAGGTAGACAGCAAGGAGGAGGAGGAAGGTGAAGAAGTAGAATCATCTGCTCCCAGACTTTTTAATAGATAAAAAAATATACACTGGCAAATTGAAAATTCTTTGTAGCTAAGCAAACACTCTGTTTACAACAGGTAGAGTCATAACATTGTGAGCAGATTTAACATTGCTGACTTTTGCCATAATGGACAGAGCAGCACATAAAGACTAAAGATCTCAGGGCCATCATTAAACATCCCAGTCTACATGCAGAGAGAACAAACATCAGGCGTAAGGCACACAGACAGCAGGAAGGACTTACAGAGGTCTAGAGTTCTGATGGAGCTCTCCTCATCACTACTGGCAAAGCTCCTTACGGGGCAAATGGAGACTGGGAGGAGGCCTGGAGTCCTGTTATACTCCTCAGTGATTTAAATGATGCTTGTGTACGCATGAAGAAAGCCTGCTCTATGTACTACCCAGGGAGCCAATGTACACGGGAAAAAAAAAGCCAAGGAGAACCAAACCTGGAAAGAAGAGAAGGATGCATGATGATTCTTCTTTAAGATATGCCTAGAGAGAGAAGGTAAAAAAGAAGCCGGAATTTCATTATGATTTAGGCCATCTGTTTTTCCCTCATAGACATTCCAGTGAATAATCATGATTTGCTGGGTTGGGTGTGGGGGAAAAAGTGGGCCTGTCTAACGATAATATACATAAAGAGGAAAGGGCACTAAATTTCTTATACAATAGTATTATTTCCTAAGTGACTCACAATGCAAAGGAAGTAGGTTTATTTATTTATTTCATGGAGGCTTCAAGGCCAAAAGGAAAACAGTGTTATGCCTTAATGGGACAAAACTTAAAAATCTTAAAAGTCCTAATCACTTGGTCCTTCTATTTAACAATATTCTACCAGGAGGCTCCAGTCAATTCTGTGAAGTTTTCTAGACCAATTTAGTAATCAGAATCTGGTGAAATATCATAAACTTAACCTTATTGCAGACCCTGTTCTGACCTTGTGCCCCAGGTCTTATTATACCCTTATATCGCAGAGTTGGGCCCTTGTATTATTTCCCTACCCCTGCCAATACTCTAGTTCTTCATATCTGGGGATACTCACTTTTTTTTTTTTTCAGTGTCCACCTGATTTAATTAGCTCTCTCTTCATCGGCATCTCTCTCCCTCCCACTGACCAGTCCTTTTCATGCCTGATGATTTGTCTTCGGGGATGGTTCCTGCCCTGTGTCATCAGACGTTCTGGGGAGCATTGTCTCTGGGATTCCTCTAGTCTCAATTATACCATTAGGGATGTTCTTTTCATGAGAATTTGGGGTCTGTATCCCATTGGTCTCCTGCTCCCTCAGGAGTTGTCTGTTGTGTTCCCTGACAGGGCAGACATCGATTGTGGCTGGGCACCAACTAGTTCTTCTGGTCTCAGGATAATGTAGGTTTCTGGTTCATGTGGCCCTTTCTGTCTCTTGGGTTCTTAGTTGTTGTGTGACCTTGGTGTTCTTCCTTTGCCTTTGCTCCAGGTGGGTTGAGACCAATTGATGTATCTTAGATGGCCGCTTGTTGGCATTTAGGACCCCAGGCGCCACAATTCAAAGTGGGATGCAGAATGTTTTCATAATAGAATTATTTTGCCCATTGACTTAGAAGTCCCCTCAAACCAAGTTCCCCAGACCCCAGCCCCTGCTCCGCTGACCTTTGAAGCTTTCATTTTATCCCGGAAACCTCTTCGCTTTTAGTCCAGTCCAATTAGGCTGACCTTCCTTGTATTGAGTGTTGTCTTTCCCTTCACCCAAAGCAGTTCTTATCTACAGATTGATCAATAAAAAGCCCTCTCCCTCCCTCCCTCCCTCCCTGCCTCCCTCCCTCCCCGCTTTGTAACCACAAAAGTATGTATTCTCCGTTTTTTCTATTTCTCAAGATCTTATAATAGTGGTCTTATACAATATTTGTCCTTTTGCAACTGACTCATTTCGCTCAGCATAATGCCTTCCAGATTCCTCCATGTTATGAAATGTTTCAGAGATTCGTCACTGTTCTTTATCGATGCGTAGTATTCCATTGTGTGAAATACCACAATTTATTTACCCATTCATCCGTTGACGGACATTTTGGTTGCTTCCAGCTTTTTGCTATTGTAAACAGAGCTGCAATAAACATGGGTGTGCATATATCTGTTTATGTGAAGGCTCTTGTATCTCTAGGGTATATTCCGAGGAGTGGGATTTCTGGGTTGGATGGTAGTTCTATTTCTAACTGTTTAAGATAACGCCAGATGGATTTCCAAAGTGGTTGTACCATTTTACAATCCCACCAGCAGTGTATGAGAGTTCCAATCTCTCCGCAGCCTCTCCAACATTTATTATTTTGTGTTTTTTGGATTAATGCCAGTCTAGTTGGTGTGAGTTGGAATCTCATCGTAGTTTTAATTTGCATTTCTCTAATGGCTAATGATCGGGAGCATTTTCTCATGTATCTGTTGGCTGCCTGAATATCTTCTTTAGTGAAATGTGTGTTCATCTCCTTTGCCCACTTCTTGATTGGGTTGTTTGTCTTTTTGTGGTTGAGTTTTGACAGAATCATGTAGATTTTAGAGATCAGGTGCTGGTCTGAGATGTCATAGCTGAATATTCTTTCCCAGTCTGTAGGTGGTCTTTTTACTCTTTTGGTGAAGTCTTTAGATGAGCATAGGTGTTTGATTTTTAGGAGCTCCCAGTTATCTGGTTTCTCTTCATCATTTTTGGTAATGTTTTGTATTCTGTTTATGCCCTGTATTAGGGCTCCTAGGGTTGATCCTATTTTTTCTTCCATGATCTTTATCGTTTTAGTCTTTATGTTTAGGTCTTTGATCCACTTGGAGTTAGTTTTTGTGCATGGTGTGAGGTATGGGTCCTGTTCCATTCTTTTGCAAATGGATATCCAGGTATGCCAGCACCATTTGTTAAAAAGACTATTATTTCCCCAATTGACTGACACTGGTCCTTTGTCAAATATCAGCTGCTCATACGTGGATGGATTTATATCTGGGTTCTCAATTCTGTTCCATTGGTCTATGTGCCTGTTGTTGTACCAGTACCAGGCTGTTTTGACTACTGTAGCTGTATAATAGGTTCTGAAATCAGGTAGAGTGAGGCCTCCCACTTTCTTCTTCTTTTTCAGTAATGTTTTGCTTATCCGGGGGTTCTTTCCCTTCCATATGAAATTAGTGATTTGTTTCTCTATCCCCTTAAAGTATGACATTGGTATTTGGATTGGAAGTGCGTTATATGTATAGATGGCTTTTGGTAGAATAGACATTTTTACTATGTTAAGTCTTCCTATCCATGAGCAGGGTATGTTCTTCCACTTAAGTATGTCCTTTTGAATTTCTTGTAGCAGAGTTTTATAGTTTTCTTTGTACAGGTCTTTTACATCCTTGCTAAGATTTATTCCTAAGTATTTTATCTTCTTGGGGGCTACTGTGAATGGTATTGATTTGGTTATTTCCTCTTTGGTATTCTTTTTGTTGATGTAGAGGAATCCAAGTGATTTTTGTATGTTTATTTTATATCCTGAGACACTTCCAAACTCTTCTATTAGTTTCAGTAGTTTTCTGGAGGATTCCTTAGGGTTTTCCATGTATACGATCATGTCATCTGCAAATAGTGATAGCTTTACTTCCTCCTTACCAATCTGGATACCGTTTATTTCTTTGTCTAGCCTAATTGCCCTGGCTAGGACTTCAAGTACGATGTTGAATAAGAGCGGTGATAAAGGGCATCCTTGTCTGGTTCCCGTTCTCAAGGGAAATGCTTTCAGGTTCTCTCCATTTAGCGTGATATTGGCTGTTGGCTTTGCATAGATGCCCTTTATTATGTTGAGGAATTTTCCTTCTATTCCTATTTTGGTAAGAGTTTTTATCATAAATGGGTGTTGAACTTTGTCAAATGCCTTTTCTGCATCAATTGATAAGATCATGTGGTTTTTATCTTTTGTTTTATTTATGTGATGGATTATATTAATGGTTTTTCTGATATTAAACCAGCCTTGCATACCTGGTATAAATCCCACTTGATCAGGGTGAATTATTTTTTTGATGTGTTGTTGGATTCTATTGGCTAGAATTTTGTTGAGGATTTTTGCATCTATGTTCATGAGCGATATAGGTCTAAAATTTTCTTTTTTTGTAATGTCTTTACCTGGTTTTGGTATCAGGGAGATGGTAGCTTCATAGAATGAGTTGGGTAGTATTCCGTCTTTTTCTACGCTTTGAAATACCTTCAACAGTAATGGTGTTAAGTCTTCTCTGAAGGTTTGGTAGAACTCTGCAGTGTAGCCGTCTGGGCCAGGACTTTTTTTTGTTGGAAGTTTTTTGATTACCATTTCAATCTCTTTTTTTGTTATGGGTCTATTTAGTTGTTCTACTTCTGAATGTGTTAGTTTAGGTAGGTAGTATTGTTCCAAGAATTTATCCATTTCTTCTAGGTTTTCAAATTTGTTAGAGTACAGTTTTACCTAGTAATCTGAAATGATTCTTTTAATTTCATTTCGTTCTGTTGTGATGTGGTCCTTCTCGTTTCTTATTCGGGTTATTTGTTTCCTTTCCTGTTTTTCTTTAGTCAGTCTGGCCAATGGTTTATCAATTTTGTTAATTTTTTCAAAGAACCAGCTTTTGGCTTTGTTAATTCTTTCAATTGTTTTTCTGTTCTCTAATTCATTTAGTTCAGCTCTAATTTTTATTATTTGTTTTCTTCTGGTGCCTGATGGGTTCTTTTGTTGCTCACTTTCTATTTGTTCAAGTCGTTGGGACAGTTCTCTGATTTTGGTTCTTTCTTCTTTTTGTATGTGTGCATTTATCGATATAAATTGGCCTCTGAGCACTGCTTTTGCTGTGTCCCAGAGGTTTTGATAGGAAGTATTTTCATTCTCATTGCTTTCTAAGAATTTCCTTTTCCCTCCTTGATGTCTTCTATAACCCAGTCTTTTTTCAGGAGGGTATTGTTCATTTTCCAAGTATTTGATTTCTTTTCCCTAGTTTTTCTGTTATTGATTTCTAGCTTCATTGCCTTGTGGTCTGAGAAGATGCTTTGTAATATTTCGATGTTTTGGATTCTGCAAAGATTTGTTTTATGACCTAATATGTGGTCTATTCTAGAGAATGTTCCATGTGCACTAGAAAAAAAAGTATATTTTGCAGCAGTTGGGTGGAGAGTTCTGTATAAGTCAATGAGGTCAAGTTGGTTGATTGTTGTAAGTAGGTCTTCTGTGTCTCTATTGAGCTTCTTACTGGATGTCCTGTCCTTCTCCGAAAGTGGTGTGTTGAAATCTCCTACTATAAATGTGGAGGTGTCTATCTCACTTTTCAATTCTGTTAAAATTTGATTTATGTATCTTGCAGCCCTGTCATTGGGTGTGTAAATATTTAATATGGTTATGTCTTCCTGATCAATTGTCCCTTTTATCATTATATAGTGTCCTTCTTTATCTTTTGTGGTGGATTTAAGTCTAAAGTCTATTTTGTCAGAAATTAATATTGCTACTCCTCTTCTTTTTTGCTTATTGTTTGCTTGATATATTTTTTTCCATCCTTTGAGTTTTAGTTTGTTTGTGTCTCTAAGTCTAAGGTGTGTCTCTTGTAGGCAGCATATAGATGGATGGTGTTTCTTTATCCTGTCCGTGACTCTCTGTCTCTTTATTGGTGCATTTAGTCCATTTACATTCAACGTAATTATAGATAAATAAGTTTTTAGTACTGTCAGTTTGATGCCTTTTCATGTGTGTTGTTGGCCATTTCATTTTTCCACATGCTTTTTTGTGCAGAGACGTTTTTCTTAGTAGCTTGTGAGATCCTCATTTTCATAATGTTTAACTTTGTGTTTGTTGAGTCGTTACATTTTTCTTGGCTTTTTTCTTGAGTTATGGGATTGATATTCCTTTTTGTGGTTACCTTATTATTTACCCCTATTTTTCTAAGTAAAAACCTAACTTGTATGCTTCTATATCGCCTTGTATCCCTCTCCATCTGGCAGTTCAATGCCTCCTATATTTAGTCCCTCTTTTTGATTATTGTGATCATTTATCTATTGATTTCCATGATTTCCTGTTATGTGTATTATTTTGTTTATTTATTTATTTATTAGAATTACTCTTAATTTGTTTGTTTTTGTGCTTTCCCTATTTGAGTTGCGTTGATATCAGGACGTTCTGTTTTGTGACCTTGTATTGTGCTGGTACCTGATATTATTGGTCATCAGGCCAAACAATCTCCTTTAGCACTTCGTGCAGTCTTGGTTTAGTTTTTGCAAATTCTCTAAACTTGTGTTTGTCTGTAAATATCTTAATTTCTCCTTCATATTTCATAGAGAGTTTTGCTGGATATATAATCCTTGGTTGGCGGTTTTTCTCGTTCAGTGCTCTGTATACGTCATCCCATTCCCTTCTTGCCTGCATGGTTTCTGCTGAGTAGTCTGAACTTATTCTTATTGATCCTCCCTTGAAGGATACCTTTCTTTTCTCCCTGGCTGCTTTTAAAATTTTCTCTTTATCTTTGGTTTTGGTGAGTTTGATGATAATATGTCTTGGTGTTTTTCTTTTTGGATCAATCTTAAATGGGGTTCGATGAGCATCTTGGATAGATATCCTTTCGTCTTTCATGATGTCAAGGAAGTTTTGTGTCAGGAGTTCTTCAACTATTTTCTCTGTGTTTTCTGTCCCCCCTCCCTGTTCTGGGACTCCAATCACTCGCAAGTTATCCTTCTTGATACAGTCCCACATGATTCTTAGGGTTTCTTCATTTTTTTTAATTCTTTTATCTGATTTTTTTCAGCTATGTTGGTGTTGATTCCCTGGTCCTCCAGTAGTCCCAGTCTACATTCTAATTGCTCGAGTCTGCCCCTCTGACTTGCTATTGCGTTGTCAAATTCTGTAATTTTATTGTTAATCTTTTGGATTTCTACATGCTGTCTCTCTATGGATTCTTGCAACTTATTAATTTTTCCACTATGTTCTTGAATAATCTTTTTGAGTTCTTCAACAGTTTTATCAGTGTGTTCCTTGGCTTTTTCTGCATTTATCCTAATTTCATTTGTGATATCTTTAAGCATTCTGTAAATTAGTTTTTTATATTCTGTATCTGATAATTCCAGGATTGTATCTTCATTTGGGAAGGATTTTGATTCTTTTGTTTGGGGGGTTGGAGAAGCTGTCATGGTCTGTTTCTTTATGTGGTTTGATATGGACTGCTGTCTCCGAGCCATCACTGGGAAACTAGATTTTCCAGGTAATCAGCTAAAAAAAAAATGCCGTCAGATCCTTATCTGAATTCTCCCTCTGGCTCTGGGTATTCGGATGTTAATGGAGCCGCCTGGGGAGGGTGGGGGAGGGATCAGAGAGCTGGGAGTGTAGGACCACAGAATATAGAGCTGAACATCGCGTTCACAGTCCACCCTCGTCCGCCAAAATCCGGGCGGGACGGCTTCCCGGCTAGGACACTGCTTTCCCTGCTCGGAGACCAGTCACTTCCTCCCTGGGACTTCTCCCTCTGGTGCGCGGCACCGTTCGCGCGCACTGGGTGGGCGTGTCCCGCACGAACGGGTGGGCCCGCCCCCAGGGTCTATCCAGGAGAATATAATTGGACCCCGCGCTCGAGCCCTGCCCGCGCGCCCATATCCCAGCGGGACGGCTCGCCGGCTGGGACGCTGCTTTCCCCGGTCCAAGACCAGTCACTTCCGGGGGTTTCTCCCTCCGGTGCGCCGCGCCACACACGCGATCTGGGTGGGCGTCAGCCGCACGACCAGGTGGGCCCGCCCCCTGGGTCAATTCAGGGGAATATAATTGGACCCCGCGCTCACGCCCCGCCCGTGTGCGCGCCCAAATCCCAGGAGGAATCTTCCTTCTATTCCTATTTTGCTGAGAGTTTTTATCATGAATGGGTGTTGGGCTTTGTCAAATGCCTTTTCTGCATCAATTGATAAGATCGTGTGGTTTTTGTCTTTTATTTATATGATGGATTACATTGATTGTTTTTCTAATGTTGAGCCATCCCTGCATACCTGGTATGAATCCCACTTGGTCATGGTGAATTATTTTTTTGATATGTTGTTAAAATCTATTGGCTAGAATTTTGTTGTGGATTTTTGCATCTAAGTTCATAAGGGGTATTGGTCTGTAATTTTCCTTTTTTGTGGTGTCTTTACCTTGTTTTGGAAACCCTGGTGGCTTAGTGCTATGGCTGCTAACCTAAAGGTCAGCAGTTCAAATCCCCCAGGTGCTCCTTGGAAACTCTATGGGGCAGTTCTACCCTGTCCTATTGGGTCGCTATGAGTTGGAATCAACTCGAAGGCAAGGGGGTTTTTTTGGGTATCTTGTTTTGGTATCAGGGATATGCTGGCTTCATAGAATAACTTTGGAAGTATTCCATCCTTTTTTATGCTGTGAAATAGCTTTAGTAGTAGGGGTGTTAACTCTTCTCTGAAGGTTTGGTAGAACTCTGTGGTGAAGCTGTCCGGACCAGGGCTTTTTTTTTTTGTCAGGAGTTTTTTAATTACCTTTTCAAACTCTTCTATTGTTATGGGTTTATTTAGTTATTCTAACTCTGTGTTAGTTTAGGTAGGTAGTGTGCTTCTAGGAATTCATCCATTTCTTCTAGGTTTTCAAATTTGTAAGAGTACAGTTTTTTGTAATAATCTGATATGATTCTTTTAATTTCAGTTGATCTGTTGTGTATCACCCATCTCATTTCTTATTTGGGTTATTTGCTTCCTCTCCTTTTTTTCTTTTGTCAGTTTGGCCAATCGTTTATCAATTTTGTTAATTTTTTCAAAGAACCAGCTTTTGGTCTTGTTCACTGGATTGTTTTTCTGTTTTCTATTTCATTTAATTCTGTTCTAATTTTATTATCTGCTTTCTTCTGGTGCCTGAGGGCTTCTTTTGTTGCTCTCTTTCTATTTGTTCAAATTGTAGGGATAATTCTTTGATTTCGGCCCTTTCTTCTTTTTGCATGTGCGTATTTATTGAAATAAAGTGACCTCTCAGCAGTGCTTTAGCTGTGTCCCAAAGGTTCTCATAGAGTTTTCATTCTCATTGGATTCTGTGAATTTCTTTATTCCATCCTTAATTTCTTCTATAACCCAGTCATTTTTGAGCAGGGTATTGTTCAGTTTCTAAGTACAAGATTTATTTTCCCTGATTTTTTGTTATCGCTTTCTACTTTTATGGCCTTATGGTCGAGAAGATGCTTTGTAATATTTCAATGTTTTGGGTTCTGCTAAGGCTTCTTTATGACCTAATATACAGTCTATTCTAGAGAATGTTGCACGTGAGCTGAAAAAGAAAGCATACTTGGCTGCTGTTGGGTGGAGCTTTCTATATATGTCTATGAGGTCAAATTGGTTGATTGTGTCATTTAGATCTTCCATGTCTTTGCTGAGCTTCTTTCTAGATGTTCTGTCCTTCACCGAAAGTGGTGCGTTGAAGTCTCCTACTATTATTGTGGAGCTGTCTATCTCTCTTTTCAATGTTGTTAGAGTTTGTTTTATGTGTCTTGAAGCTCTGTGATTCGGTGCATAAATATTTAATATGGTTATATCTTCCTGTTATATTGTCCCTTTAATCATTATATAGTGTCCGTCTTAGTCATCTAGTGCTGCCATAACAGAAATACCACAAGTGGATGGCTTTAACAAAGAGAAATTTCTTTTATCACAGTGTAGTATTTTTTTTTTTAGTAGGTTACAAGTCCAAATTCAGGGCTTCAGCTCTAGGGGAAAGTTTCTCTCTCTGTTGGCTCTGGAAGAAGGTCCTTGCCCTCAACCTTTCCCTGGTCAAGGAGCTTCTCAGGCACAGGGTCCCCATATCCAAAGGATGTGCTCTGCTCCTGGTGCTGCTTTCTTGGTGGTATGAGGTCCCTAACTCTGTTCTTGCTTTCCTTTCCTTTCATCTCTTGAGAGATAAAAGGTGGTACAGGCCACACCCCAGGGAAACTCTCTTTACATTGGATCAATGGTGTGACCTGGTAGGGGTGTTTTTGTTACAATCTCACTCTAATCCTTTTAACATAATATTACAATTACAAAATGGAGGACCACCACAGAATACTGGGAATCATGGCCTAACCAAGATGATACACACATTTTTGGAGGAACATAATTCAATCCATGACAGTGTCCTTCCTTATCCTCACTGGTGAATTTAATTTTAAAGTCTATGTTGTTAGAAATTAGTATTTCCACTCCTGCTCTTTTTTGATTCTTGTTTGCTTGGTATAGTTTTTTCTATCCTTTGAGTTTTAGTTTGTTCCTGTCTTTAAGTCTAATGTGTGTCTCTTGTAGGCAGCATATAGATGGATCGTGTTTTTTTAATCCATTCTGCCACTCTCTGTCTCTTTATTGGTGCATTTAGTCCATTTACATTCAGTGTTATTATGGATAGGTATGAGTTTAGTGCTCTCATTTTGATGTCTTTTTTGTGTGTTGTTGACAGTTTCTTTTTCTCACTTAATTTTTTTTGTGCCGAGTAGTTTATATATATTGTGTTTTCCTCTTATTGTTGATTTTGTTTTTTTCTGAGTCTTTTTATTTACTTGTATTTTATTGTGATGAGTAGGATTGTTAGTCTCCTTTGTGGTTACCTTAATATTTACCCCTATCTTTCTAAGTTTAAAACTAACTTTTTTTCTTTATATCACCTTGATTTCCTCTCCATATGAAAGACCTATGACTACATTTTTTAGTCCCTCTTTATTGTTTTAATGTTGTCCATTTTTACATAATAACATTGCTGTTTCCCTGTTTCGAGCATTTTTTTATCTTGATTTATTTTTGTGATTTCCCTATCTGGGTTGACATCTGGTTACTCTGTCCTGTGTTCTAGTCTTGTGTTGTTATCTGATATTACTGGTTTTCTAACCAGAGAACTCCCTTCAGTGTTTCTTGTAGTTTCGGTTTGGTTTTTACAAATTCCCTAAACTTCTGTTTATCTGGAAATGTCCTAATTTTGCCTTCATATTTGAGAGACAGTTTTGCTGGATATATGATTCCTGGCTGGCAATTTTTTTCCTTCAGCACTTTACATATGTCATCCCTTTGCCTTCTTGCCTGCACTGTTTTGACAAGTAGTCTGAGCTTATTCTTATTGACTCTCCTTTGTAGGTGACTTTTCATTTATCCCTAAAAAAATAGTGGCCCTTAAAATTCACTTTTTATCTTTGGTTTTGGCAAGTTTGGTATAATTCTTGGTGACTTTCTTTTGAGATTTACCTTTTGTGGAGGTCGATGAACATCTTGGATAGATGTCTTCTCATCTTTCACGATATCAGGGAAGTTTTCTGCCAACAAATCTTCAATAATTCTCTCTGTATTTTCTGTTATTCCTCCCTGTTCTGGTAATCCAATCACTCGTAGGTTATTTCTCTTGATAGAGTCCCACATGATTCTTAGGGTTTCTTTATTTTTTTTAATTCGTTTATCTGATTTTTCTTCAAAAATATTTGTGCCAAGTGTTTTATCTTCAATCTCACAAATTCTGCCTTCCAATTCCTCAATTCTGTGCCTCTGACTTTCTATTGAGTTATCTAATTCTTTAATTTTATTGTTAATCTTCTGAATTTCTGATTGCTGTCTCTCTATGGATTCTTGCAGCTTATTAAATTTTTCATTATGTTCTTGAATAACCTTTTTAATTTCTTCAACTGCTTTATCTGTGTGTTCCTTGGCTCATTCTGGGTTTTCCCTGATCTCCTTCCTGATGTCTTGAAGAGTTCTTTAAGTTAATTTTTTGTATTCTACATCTAGTAATTCCAGGAATATGTCTTCATCCAGAAGATTCCTTGATTCTTTGTTTTGAGAGCTTGTTGAAGCAACCATGGTCTGCTTCTTTATGTGGTTTGGTATTGACTGTTGTCTCCGAGCCATCTATAAGTTATTGTATTAGTTTACTTTATGTTTGCTTACTGTATCCTAGTTTCTTGCTTTGTTTTATTTTCTTATGTCCAAAGAGGCTGCTTGAGTGAGCTAGCTTATTTTTGCCTTTGAAGCTCTAATGTCCTGTCACCAGGTGGCTAGAGCTGTTGTCAAGTATATGAGCCTAGGAGTTCATTCACTTTTCTTGTATGGATTCTGCTCAGGTGTCCAGGTAGTTGGTCATCAAGTGTGTGGTACAGGCTCTGTCCTGAAGTCTTAGAGGGGCAGAGGTGATTGGTGTAGGTACAGATATGTGTTTGCAGCGGGGGTGATGCTCTGAACAAGGCAGGGGCTGACAACCATTCCCTGAATGCCTATGAGGAAAGCACACCCTTGTTACCTAGAGTACACAGGTGGGTGGGTTCTGCAGCCAGACTATGGGCACCCGCTGCTTTTGGTTGTAAGGACTTGGTGGTACCACTTCTCCTTGGACCCATGTCGTGAGTGGCTAGGTCATGTGGGTGGGAGCCACCAGTCCTAAGGCCCCTGTTGTGGGTAGGTGAGGACCCTGTTTAGTAGGCAAAGCTGTGTCACACATCAAAACCCACCTCTCCACCACACAGCTGAAACAGTTGCAGTCTGACAACAAGGGCCTATTCTGAAATGGGCCCATGCAGGTCCGTGAAGGGGTGAAAGGTATTCAAAGTCCACACACTGTTTGTGCCTGGAAAGGAGCAGCTCCCGTCTTGAGCTCCCCAGCCCAGTGGAGCTGGCAGATTATCTTTTCCCCCAGTTGTTAATTTATTACTTCTCCAAGGTCAGGAGAATGGCTCAGGGAAAACAACAGGACCTATCTCAGGTCCAGGGAAATTGATAGCTACTGAAGCCAGCTTGGGGGCTGCAGTTATGGTAAAATAAACACAAATACTTAGCTTTTGCCAAGAGCACCTTTCTTCTCTGGTTCGGGACGTGTGAGTAGGATGTGTGACTCACTGTCTCTCCCTGAGGAAACCATGTCTGGAACGCTACCACCAGCCCCACCATGGTTGCTGCAGGCAATTGTGCCTGAGTGTTCCTGCTGGAATCATGTTCAGCAACTTCTTGCCATTTCTGAACTGTCTTTCCCTCCCCCGGCCCTCAGGCTGTTTTCTAACTTTGCCTTTGATGTTCAGGGTTCCTAGCTTGTCCTATATATAATTGTTTTACTTGTTTTTTCAGGTCTTTGTTGTAAAAGGGATCACCAGAATCATCTGACTGCTCCGCCATCTTGGCTGTGCCCCCTGCAGTCTCTTTACCAGAACCACTCAGTTATTGAGTTTATTGTGCACATTTTTTCAGTTTATAAATCTAAATCTGAGAACCTTTAGGATCATCTCAGGAATTAAACACAAGTCCTCCAACTTCAACTTCAAACTGAAAGTCATTGTGCGGGGAGAAGAAATAAGCAACAGAACTGCAAAGAGAGAGTTCAAGGTTGGAGAGTAGTCCATTAGTGAATGGAGAAAGGAGAAAAAAGAGCTAGAGAAAATGAATCTGTGAAAATGCACACTTCTTGGGCCCAAAGTGAAATGGCCTGAGTTGAAGAACAACTTGAGAGTGGATTATTTCTCTAAGGAAACAAAATCAAGCTGTCTCTACTATCACAATTCAGATCAAAGTGAAGCTTGTAGCAAATAAAAGATGAATGCCAGATATCAAGGCAGAGTTTCACCTGGATTTCTAAATTCATGAAAAGGAATGGACTTTCTTTGAGACTGAGAAGCACGGTAGGCCAGCAAGTTCTGGATGACTGGGAGCAAAAAATGGTCAACTTCCACAAATTTGTCATCAAAGAGATCTATGAAATTGGTATCTCTGCAACAGACGTAATTAATACAGATGAGGTTCTGATGTCATTCAACATTCCAGCCACCAGGACTGTAGCTGCTTTGGGTAAGAGAACTGTAGCCATTACAATCACTGGGCACCATAGGGCTTGCTTCACTGTAGTCTTTGTGGTGAAATTTAAGCTAAGGGTGATTTTTGAGAGTTACCATGCCCCATGAAAAACTGCCCACCAGTGTCGTTGTTCATTGTAATGAGAATGGATGGGTGGAGTGTGATTTTATGAAAGTATGAGTAAATGTTATAGAGCCAGGCAGAGGGGATCCTTTTTGAAGAAGTTTTTACTAATTCTTGGTGCCACAGCTGCTCACAAAGAAAAAAAAAATCAAAGTTACATTAACTTAACTTGTGTCCATATAGCAGTCATACCTGGTGGCCTTACCTGCAAGCTGCAGGTGCTAGATATAGCAATCACCTTCCCATTCAAGACCTTCATGAGAAGAGAGTGGGATGAATGGATGCAGTCTAGGATTCATCAGTATGACTGAAGTGGGAGATATTTGCAGAAATGTGTATGTAAGTGGTTGGCTCCTAGTTGGGGGAAAATAACCCTAGACACCGTCTGCAATGGCTTCAGAAAAGCTGGGATTGTGTACCAGCAGAATACTGGAAGATGAAGATGTCAAAGGGAGTGATGATGATGACATCCGATTAGAAGTCACACCAAGGCAGCTCTGAGATATTTCAATGATGATAGTGAGGAGGGATCAGACTTTGAAGGCTTCTGGAAGTCAGATGTTGATGATGATGGTAAAGAATGAGTAAACTAAAATGGCCTATTTTAAGGTGAAGACACAATTTCTTCTGGTGACTTTTAATTGTTGATTTCAAATAAACTGATTATCAAAAATTATGTTCAGTTTAAAATTTATGAAAGCAATAAAATAGAAACAACATCTTGTTCTTGTCATTTTAGGCCTAGGATCATTTCTCACTAATTTCTAGCTCTTTGGGCATTCATACTCTTTGGTTTCAACATACAGTCCCATTTCCATCACAAACCCATTCAGTTCACAATTGGTTGCACTTGGTTTAGGAAAATACCTACCTTAAATGAAGTTTCTGTGAGATCAGTTTTATCCCAATAGTATTAAATCCATTGGATAGAAAAAAAAATGAAATTGAAGTCAGCAACATTTTTAAAAAATATTGGTATAGTATTCTTATAAAAATAACCCTGGGGGTTGCATGGTTTGTAAAAAGGTATAACATATGTGTTATTTGCATAAAAATACAGTAGTATCTGCTTACAGAAGAAATCCTTAAGTGTGGGCTCTCTATGTCATCTTGGATCCTACTAGAAGTCCGAGGCATGTGCTCCCCAATTTAAGCTTATCAACTTGTACAAAGATTCTTTTTTAATATGAAATCAGGTAAATCTCTATTGAAAGAGTTTGTCTCAGCCTTGACATCACTCATTTTGTGTGAATATGCTCATATGCCAAAGTGGATGCTTTGCTTTAGAAAAAGCATCCTGAGTCCTTAGGGGCTTGGTCCCCTCCCTATTCTTTCCATTCGACCTCTTTCCCCATTTTTTTTTTAAAGGAAAGGGAGAAGAATGTGCATTAGGCTAATTCATTAGAGCCAAGAGCAAAATTCCCTTTCTTCGGTTATGAAATTAAACGCAAGCAGAAGCTGTTATCAATGCTGTCTGTAGATAGTTGAAATGTTGCTACTTTTAAAAATGAACTT
Source organism: Loxodonta africana (assembly GCF_030014295.1). NCBI lineage: Eukaryota > Metazoa > Chordata > Mammalia > Proboscidea > Elephantidae > Loxodonta > Loxodonta africana. Next base: position 90,893,358 of record NC_087369.1, on the reverse strand, counting down.
GTTTCTAAATTTCAAACTAAATTGAGCATTTTGTGGTTTTAATCCTGATTAGTAAAGCACAATTTCTTCTGTCAAGGAAAAAAAAATGGAATAAAGAAAAATTTGATGAAAACTTCAGACTGTTAAAGGCTTTTATAAAATAATTTAAGAACAATAATACTTTTAAAAATAAACTGCTGCAGGAATCAATTTTTTAATGTTTCCAGCTTCCCTCTCTTGACCTTACCATACCTCAAACAATACTATTCTATCTAATTAAAAAATACACAAAGCGAGGTGGGGCCAAGATGGTTGACTAGGTAGAAGCTACCTCGGATCCCTCTTGCAACAAAGACTCGGAAAAACAAGTGAATCAATCACATACATGACAATCTACAAACTCTGACCATCAAACACAGATCTAAAGAGCTGACTTGAGTGACGGAGACTGAGAATGAACAACCACAGGGTAGCAACGACTGCTTTTGGAGACTGGAGCCAGCGTCCCAGTCAGAAAACCTTGGCACCGGGCTTTGGGCTGGGCACAGGGGAGCTGAGCACGGCATCCTGAGACGGCGCAAACACGGGACGCAGCACTAGCACTCAGAAGTGACCTCGGGGGAAGCCCAGCCAGTACACGCAGGCAGCGCAGCAACGCGACTGACAGGAGAAGCCACCGGAAGGCAGCGACTGGTTTGGAGCCTGGAGTGTGGTGTCCCAGCCAGGGAAACTTGGCACTGGGCTTTGGACTGGGAGCGGAGGAACTGACCATGGCTTCCGAGATAGCACAAGCACGGGACGCTGGCCTGACCCTCAGGGGCAATCTCGACCCAGCCAACGCACACAGGCTACACACCCCTTGGGAATCTCAGATAAAACAGTCCTCACCAAGAAAAATAAGTAACTTTGTCTATATTCTAGGGTGCTACTCTCTCCTATTTATCTGATCCCTCCCCTCCCCTTCCCAGGCAGCTTCATTAACATTAGAATTTCCTGAGCCAGAGAGTGAAGTGCGCTGCGTTTTTTCTTTTTTTTCGGTCTTTTCCTAACCCATTCTCCTGGCCTGAGAGAAGCAGCTACAAAAAACCTAAAAAAAAAAAAAAAAATCTAGGGACCAAAAATCCTTCCCTAATTGGACTAAAAATACAGAACCAGCTCCAGCCAGGCATATGTGATCCACAGTCTTGGGCTTTCATCCCTACAGGGAATAAGGGGGCTATTATAATGCAAAGGCAAATCTGATAGGGATCTGACTGTAATTGTTTTAACGGATTACTGGAAAGACAAGTTTCCCAGGTCTAATATCTCTGCATATTCAACAGAGCCCTCACTGACCCACAACAGGGAACTGAGGGCTGAAGCTCCCCCCAGACCACCTAGCCTCCTGCCTCAGGAGTCTAAGGATGGTGACCCCTGCCAATATGTAGAGGTACTGGCATTGGGAGCCTAAGGTAAAGCTTCAGAGCCTAGCCACCAAAGTGCTTTAGGAATAGAGACTCACCTATCTCACTGGCACTTGGGGGAAGCCTGTTAGCATCCTGCCCACCCTGGGGTGTTAACCCCTGCCGCTACTAGAATCTGGTGCACACAACTATCACCACTACTTCTCTAGGTGGATAGGTGAAAGTCTGCACCACACACTTGATGACCCAAAATCAGATTCTACTCAAGAATAGTGAATGGACTCAGGCATATATATCTGGTAACAGCCCAAACCAACTGGTAATAGGTCATAAGTGAGTCAAGGGCGACAACAATCAAGACAACGCAATCTAGTAGCCCATCTACGTATATTGAAAGAAAACAAAACAAGATAAGACTCAATGAGCAAATATAAAATAAATCACTACAATATCTTAGAGATGGCACAGAGACAGCAGTCGATATCAAACCACATAAAGAAGCAGACCATGATTGCTTCTACAACTCCCCAAACTAAAGAATCAAAATCTTTCATAAAGGAAGATACAATCCTGGAATTGCCAGATACAGAATATAAAAAACTAATTTACAGAATGCTTCAAGACATCAGGGATGAACTCAGAAATGAAATAAGGCAATCTACAGAAAAAGCCAAGGAACACACTGATAAAACAGTTGAAGAACTCAAAAAGATTATTCAAGAACATAATGGAAAAATTAATAAGCTGCAAGAATCCATAGAGAGACAGCATTCAGAAATCCAAAAGAATAACAGTAAAATTACAGAATTAGACAATGCAATAGGAAGTCAGAGGAGCAGACTCGAGCAATTGGAATGCAGAGTGGGGGATCTGGAGGACAAGGGAATTGACACCCATATAAAAAATAGTTGAAAAAAAATCAAATAAAAGAATTAAAAAAATGAAGAAACCCTAAAAATCATGTGGGACTTTATCAAGAAGAATGACTTGCACGTGATTGGAGTCCCAGAACAGGGAGGGATAACAGAAAATACAGAGAGAATAGTTGAAGATCTGTTGGCAGAAAACTTCCCTGACATCATGAAAGACGAAAGGATATCTATCCAAGATGCTCATCGAACCCCATATAAGATTGATCCAGAAAGAAAATCACCAAGACATATTATCATCAAACTTTCCAAAACCAAGATAAAGAGAAAAATTTGAAAGCAGACAGGGAGAAAAGAAAGGTCTCCTACGAAGGAGAATCAATAAGAATAAGTTCAGACTACTCAGCAGAAACCATGCAGTCAAGAAGGCAATGAGATGACATATATAGAGCACTGAAGGAGAAAAACTGCCAGCCAAGGATCATATATCCAGCAAGACTCTCAAATATGAAGGTGAAATTAAAACACTTACAGATAAACACAAGCTTAGAGATTTTGCAAAAACCAAAACAAAGCTACAAGAAATACTAAAGGAAATTGTTTGGTCAGAAAATCAATAATATCAGATACCAGCACCACACAAGGTCACAGAACAGAACATCCTGATATCAACTCAAATAGGGAAATCACAAAAACAAATTAAGATTTTTAAAAAGGAAAAAAACGCTCAAAACAGGGAATCATTGAAGTCAAGATGTAAAAGATCACAATAATCAAAAAGAGGGACTAAAAACAGGAGGCATAGAACTGCCATATGGAGAGGGAAACAAGGCAATATAAGACAATACGAGTTAGGTTTTTACTCAGAAAAATAGGGGTAAATATTAAGGTAACCACAAAGAGGTATAACAACTCCATAACTCAAAATAAAAACCCAGAAAAACACAACAACTCAGCAAACAAAAAGTCAACTTGTATGAAAATGAGGAACACACAATTTACAAAGAAAAATGTCTCAACACAAAAAAGTAAATGGAAAAAAGAAATTATCAACAACACACACAAAAAGGCATCAAAATGACAGCACTAAATACATAAAAAATTTTTTTTATGTATTTAGTGCTGTCATACTTACCTATAATTACGCTGAATGCAAATGGACTAAATGCACCAATAAAGAGACAGAGGGTCTCAGACTGGATAAAGAAACACGATCCGTCTATATGCTGCCTACAAGAGACACACCTTAGACTTAGAGACACAAACTAAAACTCAAAGGATGGAAAAAATATATCAAGCAAACAACAACCAAAAAACAGCAGGAGTAGCAATATTAATTTCTGACAAAATAGACTTTAAAGTTAAATCCTCCACAAAGGATAAAGAAGGACACTTAAAAATGATTAAAGGGCCAATAGACCAGGAAGATATAACCACATTAAATATTTATGCACCCAATGACAGGGCTGCAAGATACATAAATCAAACCTTAACGATAGTGAAAAGTGAGATAGACACCTCCACAATTATAGTAAGAGACTTCAACACACCACTTTCGGAGAAAGATAGGACTTCCAGTAAGAAGCTCAATAGAGACACGGAAGACCTAATTGCTACAATCAACCAACTTGACCTCATAGACTTATACAGAACACTCCACCCAACAGCTGCAAAGTATACTTTTTTTTCTGGCACGCATGGAACATTCTCTAGAATAGACCACATATTAGGTCATAAAACAAACCTTTGCAGAATCCAAAACATCAAAATATTACAAAGCACCTTCTCAGAGCACAAGGCCATAAAAGTGGAAATCAATAACAGAAAAATTAGGGAAAAGAAATCAAATACTTGGAAACTAAACAATAAAAAAAAAAATACCCTGCCGAAAAAAGACTGGGTTATAGAAGACATTAAGGAGGGCATAAAGAAATTCATAGAATGCAATGAGAATGAAAACACTTCCTACCAAAACCTCTGGGACACAGCAAAAGCAGTGCTCAGAGGTTAATTTATATTGATAAATGCACACGTACATAAAGAAGAAAGAACCAAAATCAGAGAACTGTCCCAACAACTTGAACAAATAGAAAGCGAGCAACAGAAGAATCCATCAGGCACCAGAAGAAAACAAAAAATAAAAATTAGAGCTGAACTAAATGAATTAGAGAACAGAAAAACAATTGAAAGAATTAACAAAGCCAAAAGCTGGTTCTTTGAAAAAATTAACAAAATTGATAAACCACTGGCCAGACTGACTAAAGAAATACAGGAAAGGAAACAAATAACCCAAATAAGAAACGAGATGGGCCACATCACAACAGACCCAACTGAAATTAAAAGAATCATACCAGATTATTATGAAAAATTGTACTCGAATAAATTTGCAAACCTAGAAGAAATGGAAAATTCCTGGAAAAACACTACCTACCTAAACTAACACAATCAGAAGTAGAACAACTAAATAGACCCATAACAAAAAAAAAAGATATTGAAAAGGTAATCAAAAAACTCCCAACAAAAAAAAGCCCTGGCCCGGACGGCTTCACTGCAGAGCTCTACCAAACTTTCAGAGAAGAGTTAACACCACCACTACTAAAGGTATTTCAAAGCATAGAAAATGACGGAATACTGCCTAATTTATTCTATGAAGCCACCATCTCCCTGATACCAAAACCAGGTAAACACACCACAAAAAAAGAAAATTACAGACCTATATCCATCATGAACGTAGATGCAAAAATCCTCAACAAAATTCTAGCCAATACAATTCAACAACATATCAAAAAAATAATTCACCATGACCAAGTGGGATTTATACCAGGTATGCAAGGCTGGTTTAATATTAGAAAAACCATTAATGTAATCCACTATATAAATAAAACAAAAGACAAAAACCACATGATCTTATCAATTGATGCAGAAAAGGCATTTGACAAAGTCCAACACCCATTTATGATAAAAACTCTTACCAAAATAGGAATTGAAGGAAAATTCCTCAACATAATAAAGGGCATCTACACAAAGCCAACAGCCAACATCACCCTAAATGGTGAAAGCCTGAAAGCATTTGTCTTGAGAACAGGAACCAGATAAGGATGCCTTTATCACCACTCTTATTCAACATTGTGCTGGAGGTCCTACCGAGAGCAATTAGGCTAGACAAAGAAATAAAGGGCATCCGGATTGGCAAGGAGGAAGTAAAATTATCTCTATTTGCGATGTCATGATCTTATACACAGAAAACCCTAAGGAATCCTCCAGAAAACTACTGAAACTAATAGAAGAGTTTGGCAGAGTCTCAGGTTATAAGATAAACATACAAAAATCACTTGGATTCCTCTACATCAACAAAAAGAACATCAAAGAGGAAATCATCAAATCAATACCATTCACAGTAGCCCCCAAGAAGATAAAATACTTAGGAATAAATCTTACCAAAGATGTAAAAGACCTATACAAAGAAAACTACAAAGCACTAGTGCAAGAAACTAAAAAGGACCTACATAAGTGGAAAAACATACCTTGCTCAATGGATAGGAAGACTTAACATAGTAAAAATGTCTATTCTACCAAAGCCATCTATACATACAATGCACTTCCAATCCAAATTCCAATGACGTTTTTTAATGTGATAGAGAAACAAATCACCAACTTCATATGGAAGGGAAAGAAGCCCCGGACAAGTAAAGCATTACTGAAAAAGAAGAAGAAAGTGGGAGGCCTCAGTCTACCTGATTTTAGAACATATTATACAGCCACAGTAGTCAAAAGAGCCTGGTACCGGTACAACAACAGGCACATAGACCAATGGAACAGAATTGAGAACCCAGATATAAATCCATTCAAATATGAGCAGCTGATATTTACAAAGGCCCAGTGTCAGTTAATTGGGGAAAAGGTAGTCTATTTAACAAATGGTGCTGGCATCACTGGATATCCATTTGCAAAAAAATGAAACAGACCCATACCTCACACCATGCACAAAAACTAACTCCAAGTGGATCAAAGACCTAAACATAAAGACTAAAACGATAAAGATCATGGAAGAAAAAATAGGGACAACGTTAGGAGGAGGCCTAATACAAGGCATAAACAGAATACAAAACATTACCAAAAATGAGGAAGAGAAACCAGATAACTGGGAGCTCCTAAAAATCAAACACCTATGCTCATCTAAAGACTTCACCAAAAGAGTAAAAAGACCACCTACAGATTGGGAAAAAATTTTCAGCTATGACATCTCCGACCAGCGCCTGATCTCTAAAATCTATATGATTCTGTTAAAACTCAACCATAAAAAAGACAAACAACCCAAACAAAAAGTGGGCAAAGGATATGAACACGCACTTCCGTAAAGAAGATATTCAGGCAGCTAGCAGATGCATGAGAAAATGCTCTCAATCATTAGCCATTAGAGAAATGCAAATTAAAACTACGACGCGATTCCATCTCACTCCAACAGGGCTGGCATTTATCCAAAACACACAAAATAATAAATGTTGGAGAGGCTGCGGAGAGATTGGAACTCTTATACACTGCTGGTGGGAATGTAAAATGGGACAAACACTTTGGAAATCTATCTGGCGTTTTCTTAAAAAGTTAGAAATAGAACTAGCATACAACCCAGAAATCCCACTCCTCAGAATACACCCTAGAGAAATAAGAGCCTTTACACGAACAGATATATGCACACCCATGTTTATTGCAGCTCTGTTTACAATAGCAAAAAGCTGGAAGCAACCAAGGTGTCCATCAGCGGATGAATGGGTAAATAAATTATGGTATATTCACACAATGGAATACTATGCATCGATAAAGAACAGTGAGGAATCTGTGAAACATTTCATAACATGGAGGAACCTGGAAGGCATTATGCTGAGTGAAATTAGTCAGAGGCAAAAGGACAAATATTGTATAAGACCACTATTATAAGATCTTGAGAAATAGTATAAACTGAGAAGAACACATACTTTTCTGGTTACGGGGTGGGGGAGGGAGGGTGGGAGAGGGTTATTTACAGATTAGTTAGTAGATAAGAACAACTTTAGGTGAAGAGAAGGACAATACTCAATACAGGGAAGATCAGCTCAACTGGACTGGACCAAAAGCGAAGAAGTTTCCAGGATAAACTGAATGCTTCAAAGGTCAGCGGAGCAAGGGCAGGGGTTTGGGGACTATGGCTTAAGGGGAATTCTAAGTCAATTGGCAAAATAATTCTATTATGAAAACATTCTGCATCCCACTTTGAAATGTGGCATCTGGGGTCTTAAATGCTAACAAGCGGCCATCTAAGATGCAGCAATTGGTCTCAACCCATCTGGATCAAAGGAGAATGAAGAACACCAAGGTCACACGATAACTATGAGCCCAAGAGATAGAAAGGGCCACATGAACCAGAGACTTACATCATCCTGAGGCCAGAAGAACTAGATGGTGCTTGGCCACAAAGATGACTGCCCTGACAGGGAGCACAACAGAGAACCCCTGAGGGGGGCAGGAGAACAGTGGGATGCAGACCCGAAATTTTCATAAAAAGACCAGACTTAATGGTCTGACTAAGACTAGAGGAATCCCGGTGGTCATGGTCCTCAGACCTTCTGTTGGCCCAGGACAGGAACCATTCCCGAAGACAACTTATCAGACATGGAAGGGACCGGACAATGTGTTGGAGAGAGATGCTGATGAAGAGTGAGCTACTTGTATGAGGGGGACACTTGAGACTGTGTTGGTATCTCCTGTCTGGAGGGGAGGTAGGTGGGTAGAGAGGGTTAGAAACTGGCAAAATTGTCACGAAAGGAGAGACTGGAAGGAGGGAGTGGGCTGACTCTTTAGGGGGAGAGTAAGTGGGAGTATGGAGTAAGGTGTATATAAGCTTATATGTGACAGACTGACTTGATTTGTAAACTTTCACTTAAAGCACAACAAGAATTATTAAAAAAATAAATAAACTGCTGCAGAATTCAGTGTGAAGATTTTATAAGACTAAAATTGTTGAAAAATGAAGGTGAAAGAGTAATTTGTGACTTTGCTAACTGTGAATCTGAAAACTTGTTTGGAAAATTTTCTGAAGTAAAACACAATGGGATTTCCTCATTCCTCCATCTGAGCCTGTGTTTCTTGAAGCTGTATTTGTAATCGAGAAAGTACCAACCATCTATGAATTGAAGAAATAAAGCTACTTTAGATCAATTAAAACAAGCATTATTACAATTAGAGTGGTTCGTGTACGACATGGAAAGATCTAAAGCTGAAGTCTAAAATCAGGATTTCTGATTAAATTCTCTGCTTTAAAGGGCACCAAAGTTGCAATGATTTACTGATAAGACTCTAGGGTTTTACTGGAGATAATGCTTAGACAATGATTATTATTATTATTTGCTGAATGAACTACAGGGATATTGTTAGTTGCCTACTTAATAGCCATTTACCTACTTCTTCCTAGTTACAAGAAAGCCAATTTTGTACATACATATATTTTAATTAATTTTTGTTGTACTTGAAGTGAAAGTTTACAAATCAGGTCAGACTCTTATACAAAAATTTACATACACCTTGCCATACACTCCTAATTGCTCTCCCTCCAGTGAGACAGCATAGTTCTTCCCTCCACTCTCTCCAGATACAAAAAAAAAAAAAATTAAGGATGTGCCAAAATAGTCTCATGTGTCCACTTGATCCAAGAAGCTCATTCTTCACCAGTATCATTTTCCATCCACTATTCCAGTCCAATCCCTGTCTGAAGAGTTAGCTTTGGGAATGGTTCCTGTCCTGAGCTAACAGAAGGTCTGGGAATCATGGCCTCCAGGGTCCCTCAATCCCAGTCTGACCATTAAGTCTGGTCTTTTTATGAGAATTTGAGGTCTGCATCCCACTGCTCTCCTGCTCCCTCAGGATTTCTCTGTTGAGTTCCCTGTCAGTGTAGTCATCGGTTGTGGCCAGGTACTATCTAGTTTTTCTTGCCTCAGGCTGAAGTAGTCTCTGATTTATGTGGTCCTTTCTTAAAAAAAAAAAAAAAAATTTTTTTTTTTCTTTGGTGTTCTTCATTCTTCCTTGCTTCAGGTGAGTTGAGACCAAATTGATGCATCTTAAATGGCCGCTTGCTAGGGTTTAAGACCCCAGACGCCACTCTCCAAAGTGGGATGCAGAATGTTTTCTTAATAGATTTTATTATTCCAATGATTTAGATGTTCATGGTTTAAAATCATGGTCTTTAAACCCCCACCCCTGCTCCGCTGGCCTTTGAAGTGTTCAGTTTATTCAGGAAACTTCTTTGCTTTTGGCTTAGTCCATTCCTTTTGGCCTCTTCTGTATTGTGTATTGTCTTTCCCTTCACTAAAATAAGACTTATCTTTTTTTTTCTTACTACCTAATTAGTGAACACCCCTCTCCCTCCCCCCTCTCGTAACCATCAAAGAATATTTTCTTCTCTGTTTAAACTGTTGCTCCAGTTCTTATAACAGTGGTCTTATACAATATTTGTCCTTTTGCAATTGACTAATTTCACTTAGCATAATGTCTTCCAGATTTCTCCATGTTATGAAATACTTCATGGATTCAACAATGTTCTTTATCGATGCATCGTATTCCATTGCGTGAATATACCATAGTTTATTTACCCATTCATCTGTTCATGGGCACCTTGGTTGCTTCCAACTTTTTGCTGTTGTAAACACTGCTGCAATGAACATGGGTGTGCATATATCTGTTCATGTAAAGGTTCTTATTTCTCTAGCATATCTTCCAAGGAGTGGGATTGCTGAATAGTATGGTACTTCTATTTCTAATTTTTTTTTTCTATTTCTAGATTTTTAAGGAAGAGCCAAATTTATTTCCAAAGTGTTTGTATCATTTTACATTCCCACCAGGAGTGTATAAGTGTTCCAATCCTCTCCACAACCTCTCCAGCGTTTATTATTATGTGTTTTTTGGATTAATGCCATCCTTGTTGGAGTGAGATGGAATCTCATTGTAGTTCTTAATGATCGTGAGCACTTCCTCATGTATCTGTTAGCTACCTGAATGCCTTCTTTAGTGAAGTGCCTGTTCATATCCTTTGCCCATTTTTAATTGGGTTATTTGTCTTTTTGTAGTTGAGTTTTAGCAGAATCATTTAGATTTTAGAGATCAGGCCCTGACTGGAAATGTCATAGCCAAAATTTTTTCTGCAGTCTGTAGGTAATCTTTTTACTATTTTGGTGAAGTCTTTGGATGAGCATAGGTGTCTGATTTTTAGGAGCTCTCAGTTATCTGGTTTCTCATCGGCATTTTTACTAATGTTCTATATTCTGTTTGTGTCATGTATTAGGGCTCTTAACGTTGTCCCTATTTTTTCTTCCATTATTTTTATAGTTTTAGATTTTATGTTTAGGTCTTTGATCCATTTTGAGTTAGTTTTTGTGCACGGTGAGAGATATTGGTCTTGTTTCATATTTTTGCAGATAGATATCCAGTTACGCCAGCACCATTTGTTAAAACGACTTTCTTTTCCCCAACTAACTGACTTTGGGCCTTTGTCAAATATCAGCTGCTCCTTTGTGGATGGATTTATGTCTGGATTCTCAATTCTGTTCTATTGGTCTATGTGTCTGTTGTTGTACCAGTACCAGGCAGTTTTGACTACTGTGGCAGGATAAAAGGATCTAAAATCAGGTAGAGTGAGGCCTCCCACTTTGATCTTTTTCAGTAATGCTTTACTTATCCGGGGCCTCTTTCCCTTCTTAAGAAGTTGGTGATTTGTTTCTCCATTTCACTAAAAAATGTCATTGGGATTTGGATCAGAATTGCATTGTATCTATAGATCGCTTTTGGTAGAATAGACATTTTTACAATGTTAAGTCTTCCTATCCAGGAGCAAAGTATGTTTTTCCACTTATGTAGGTCTCTTTTGGTTTCTTGCAGTAGTGCATTGTGGTTTTCTTTGTATAGGTCTTTTACATCTCTGGTAAGACTTATTCCTGAGTATTTTATCTTCTTAGGGGCTACTGTAAACGGTATCGATTTGATGATTTCCTCTTCGATGTTCTTTTTGTTGGTGTAGAGGAATCCAACTGATTTTTGTATGTTTATCTTGTATCCGGATACTCATCTGGACTCTCCTATTAGTTTCAGTAGTTTTTTTGAGGATTCTTTAGGGTTTTCTGTGTATAAGATCATGTCATCTACAAATAGAGGTATTTTTAGCTTATTCCTTACCAATCTGGATGCCCTTTATTTCTTTGTCTAGCCTAATTGCTCTGGCTAGGACATCCAGCACAATTTTGAATAAGAGTGGTGATGAGGGGCATCCTTGTCTGGTCCCCATTCTCAAGGGGAATGCTTTCAGAATCTCTCCATTTAGGATGATGTTAGCTGTTGGCTTTGTTTAAATGCCCTTTATTATGTTGAGAAATTTTCCTTCTATTCCTATTTTGCTGAGAGTTTTTATCATGAATGGATGTTGGACTTTGTCAAATGCCTTTTCTTCATCAATTGATAAAATCATGTGATTCTTGTCTTTTATTTTATTTATATGGGAGATTACATTAATTGATTTTGTAATGTTGAACCATCCCTGCATACCTGGTATAAATCCCACTTGGTCATGGTGAATTATTTTTTGATATGTTGCTGAAATCTACTGGCTAGAATTTTATTGAGGATTTTTGCATCTATTTTCTTGAGGGATGTAGGTCTATAATTTTCTTTTTTTGTGGTGTCTTTAGCTGGCTTCATAGAATGAATTAGGTAGTATTCCGTCATTTTCTATGCTTTGAAATACCTTTAGTAGTAGTGGTGTTACCTCTTCTCTGAAAGTTTGGTAGAACTCTGTAGTAAGGTAAAGCCATCAGGGCCAGGGCTTTTTGTTGTTGTTGTTGGGAGTTTTTTGATTACCTTTTCAATCTTTTTTTTGTTAGGGGTCTATTTAGTTTTTCTACATCTGTTGGTGTTAGTTTAGGTAGGTAGTGTGTCTCTAGGAATTCATCCATTTCTTCTAGGTTTTCAAATTTGTTAGAGTACAATTAAGAAAGCCAATTTTGTTTTCTCCCAAAGCCTGGTCCCTTCTCTGACTCAAGAGTGAATTTTGAATAGGCTAAGCTAATTATGGGAATTCCATTTCCCTTGCCAATAATTGATTTAGGAATAAGCATATAATACAGTGTTGGCCAATGGGACATCAGGGAAAGTCTTCTGAGAAACCTCTGAAAAAGACTCCAGAGTCTGCAATTATAACCATTAACCTAAAACAAAACCCTTTGCTTTCAAGTTGTTTCTGACTCATAGAGACCCTATAGGACACAGTAGAACTACCTCATAGAGTAGACTGCCACATCTTTCTCCCACAGAGTGACTGGTGGGCTCAAACCACCAACCTTTTGGTTAGCAGCTGAGTGCTTTACCACTGCACCACCAGGGCTCTTTAATTATTACTCTAGACTCCCTCAAATATCTGGACAGAGACAGGGAACACTGACTGAGTCCTCCCTCCAAGATATAATCAGTTTTGCTCTTGATAAATCCAGCACGGTTGAAGTGGCCTCCCTCTATTCAAAGCAAAGAGCATCCTCTTGACCACTGAGGGTATGCTACCCATGCTGCAATGAAAAGTAACGTTTACTCATGACCACATGTGATATTTCTTTTAGAAACCTTCATCATGGTCTGCTTCAGAAATTTTCATGGTATTGGTTTACATGAAATCCCTTAGTGAGATGGAGGCCTCAGCTGGCAAGCACTAGAGATCATATTTTTCAGACGGCTACTGATGATATATGATACTAGTGGTGAAAGGCAACGAGACACCTGTTGCATGCTGAGGTAGTATGATGTGGTGGATGGAAAACTGAACTTGAAGTTAAAACACAGCTTCCAGCCCAAGCTGTGCCACTTTCCCGTTGTGTGACCATGAGCAAGTCTTAACCCTTCAGAACTTCAGTTTCTTCATCTGTCAAAAGGATATGATGAGCTCTTCCTTAGTATAGAAGTTCTTTAGGATCAATGAACTAAAAAATGTAATGCAGTTCCATAAGATGAAATCTACTACTACTCTATTGCAGAAGACTTTAAAAAACTTTAGGGCAGAGATATGCTTCATATTTCTGTATTCCTTACATAGAACAGAGCTGGATACATAAATGTACAATGTGGTTCTTTTATTAATTTTTTTATTGAACTTTAGATGAAGATTTACAGAACAAACTAGTTTCTCATCAAGCAATTAGTACACACATTGGTTAACAACCCACAACATGTTAACACTCTCCCTTCTCAACCCTGGGCTCCCTATTAGCAGCTTTCCTGTTCCCTCCTGTCTTCCAGTCCCTGCCCCAGGACTGGAGCACCCATTTAGTCTTGTTTTGTTCCACGAGCCTGTTCAATCTTTGGCTGAAGGGTGAACTTCAGGAGTGACCTCATTACTGAGCTGAAAGTGTGTCCGGGGGCCATACTCTCAGGGTTTCTCCAGTCTCTGTCAGGCCAGCAAGTCTGGTCTTTCTTTCTGAGTTAGAATTTTGTTGTACATTTTTCTCCAGCTCTGTCCAGGACCCTCTATTGTGACCCTGTCAGAACAGTAGGTGGTGGTAGCCTGGCACTATTTGTACTGGAGTCAGCCTGGTGGAGGCCGTGGTAGATGTGGTCCATTAGTCCTTTGGACTAATCTTTCCCTTGTGTCTTTAGTTTTCTTCATTCTTCCTTGCTCCCAAAGGGGTGAGACCAGTGGAATATCCTAGATGGCTACAAACAGGCTTTTAAGACCCCGGATGCTACTCACCAATGTAGAATGTAGAACATATTCTTTATAAACTATGTTATGCCAATTCAGCTGGAAATTTTCTGAGACCATGTTCCCCACAGCCCTCAGCCAAGCAATTTGGTCCCTCAGGGAGCTTGGATTTGTCTATGGAGCTACCATGACCTTGCCTTGTATAGGTTATGCAACTTTCGCCAGTACTGTGTGCTGTCTTATCCTTCACCAAAGTTACAACTTATCTACTCTATTAAGTGTTTTTCCATCCCCACCCCTCCACTCCCTCATAACCAATAAAGATAGTTTCTTTTTGTATGTAAGCCTTTTCATGAGTTTTTACAGTAGTGGTCTCATACAATATTTGTCCTTTTGTGATTGACTTATTTCATTCAGCATAATGCCCTCCAGATTCCTGTATGTTATGAAATGATTCACAGATTCATCCTTGTTCTTTATCATTTTGTAATACTCCATTGTTTGTATGTTCCACAGTTATCATTCATCTGTTGATGGGTATCTAGGTTGTTTCCATCTTTTTGTTATTGTGAACAATGCTGCAATAAACATGGGTGTACATATGTCTATCTGTGTGATGATCCTTATCTCTCTAGGGTATATTCCTAGGAGTGGGATTGCTGGATCATACAGTATTTCTATTTAAAGGAAGCACCATATCATTTTAAAAATGGTTGTATCATTTTGCATTCATTCCCACCAGCAGTGCATAAGAGTTCCAATCTCCCCTCAGCCTCTCCAGCATTGGTTATTTCCTATTTTTTTGATTCATTCCAGTAATGCCAGGGTGAGATGGTATCCCATTGTGGTTTTGATTTGCATTTTTCTGATTGGCTACAGTTCGTGAGCATTTTCTCATGTGTATGTTGGTCGCTTGAATTTCTTTTTTGGTGAAGTGTCTGTTCATTTCCTTTCTCCATTTTTTAGTTGGATTATTTGTCTTTTTGTTGTCCTTTTTATTTCAGTTTGGTCTGTTGTAATGTGCCCCATTTCATTTCTTATTTGGGTTATTTGCATTCCCTCCTGTTTTTCTTTTGTCAGTTTGCAAGTGGCTTGTTGATCCTTTCAAAGAATCAACTTTTGGTTTTGTTGATTCTTTCTATTATTTTTCTATTCTCAGTTTCATTTATTTCTGCCCTGATCTTTATTATTTCCCTTCTTCGGGTGGCTGTGGGCTTCTTTTGCTGTTCTCTTTCTATTTGTACAAGTTGTGGAGCTAATGTTTTGATTTTGTTCCCTTCTTTTTTGATGTGTGAATCTAGTGCTATAAATTGATCTTTGAGGACTGCCTTTGCTGTGTCAAAAGGTTTTGGTATGATATGTTTTCTTTCTTGTTTAATTCTAGGAATTTTTTTTTTATTCCATCTTTCATTTCTTCTTTAACCCTGTGGTTTTTAAGCAGGATGTTAATCAATTTCCATGTAATTGATTTTTTCCCTTACTCTTCTTGCTGTTAATTTCTACTTTGATAGTTTTGTGATCAGAGAAGATACTTCATATTATCTCAATGTTTAGCATTATGTTGAGGGTTGCTCTGTGGCATAAGATGTATGTGGTCTATTCTGGAGAATGTTCCATGTGTGCTGGAAAAGACTGTATTTTTCTACTGTTGGATGGAGTGTTCTATATATGTCTATGAGGTCAGGTTGGTTGATTGTGCTTTTTAGCTCTTCTATATCTTTGTTCAGTTTCTTTCTAGATGATCTGTCATTTAGCGAGAGTAGTGTGTTGAAGTCTTCTACTATTATTGTGGAATTGTCAATTTCTGTTTTCAGTGCTGTTAGTTTGTTTTACATATTTGGAGCCTGGTCGTTGGGTGCATAGATGTTTATTATGGTTAAGTTTTCATGATGGATCATCCCTTTAATCATTATATAGTGCCCTTCTTTGTCTTTTATGGTATATTTTGTTTTAAAATCTATTTTATCTGAGATTAGTATTGCCACTCCTGCTCTTTTTTGGTAGTTATTTGCTTGATATATTTTTTTCCATTCTTTGATATTTAATAAATTTATGTGTTTGCTTCTAAGGTGTTTCTCTTGTAGTCAGCACATTAATGGATCCTGTTTTTTTATCCATTCTGTCACTTTGTCTCTTTATGGGTGCATTTAGGCCATTTACATTCAGTGTAATTTTTTATAGGTGTGAGTTTATTGCTGTCATTTTGTAGAGCTTCTTTTTTTGTGGTGCTAACATTTTCTTTGTTCCTTTTGCTGTCTTGTGCTGAGTTCCTTTTGTTTGTGGATTTCTTTTTCATTTCTTTTGTTTTTGTAGATTTTGTTTTTATTGAGACTTTATGTTTTTCTTCTTTATTTTGATGAGTAGGGTTGTTAACTTTCCTTGTGATTATCTTGAAATTTACCGTTATCTTCCTAGGTTTGAACTAGTCTATTATTACTTGGTATCACCTTGGCTTCATCTCCATTAGAAAGTTCTATACCTATACCATTTATTCCCTCTTTTATTGTTCTGACATTGTTGTCATTTACAGATTATCCTCTCTGTTTCCCTGTTGCAATTCTTTTGGTTTTAGATAGTCCATAAGAGATCATTTCCTAGGTTGATATCTGGCAGGTGCAATCTTGTGTCCTAGATTCTGGCTGTGTTTGCTGTTGTTTGTTCTCAGACCAAAGGGCTCCTTTAAAAATTCTTGTAAGTTTGTTTTGGTTTTTACATAGTACCTTAATTTCCGTTTACCTGGCAATGTTCTAATTTCACCATCTTATTTGAATGAAAGTTTTGCAGAATATATTATTCTTGGTTGACATTTTTTTTTTCTTTCAAGGTTTTGTATATGTCATCCCATTGCCTTTTTGCCTGCATAGTTTCTGCTGAATAATCAAAGTTTAGTCTTATTGTTTCTCCTCTGTACATGACATTTTGTTTTTCTCAAGCTGCTCTCAGGATTTTTTCTTTGACTTTGGTTTTAGCAAGTGTGATTATGATATGCCTTGGTGTTATTCCTTTGGGGTCTATTCTATATGGGGTTCACTGAGCTTCTTGGATGATCGGCTTTTCATCATTCATGATATTAGGGAAGTTTTCTGTCAGCAATTCTTCAATGATTTGTGTTTTCCATTTTCTCCCCCTGTTTTGGATTTCCAATCTCTCAAAAATTTTTGCTTTTGATTGTATCCCACATAATTCTCAGGGTTTCTTCATTTTTCTCCATTCTTGTTTCTGATTTTTCCTCAAACAGAATTGTATTCAAGTATTTGTATTTGATTTCACTGATCCTGTATTTTGTCATTACAAATCTGTTCCTCAGTCTTTCTGTGGCACAGTCCATTTCTGAAATCTTCTTGTTTATCTTTTGGATTTCTAATCGTTGTTTTTGTATGATTTCTGGTTGTGAGTTTATTTTGACATTTTGTTCCTGTATTATTTTCCTGAATGCTTCCATTTTTGTCTGTATTTTCCATGAATTTGTCTGCGTTTTCCATAAATTTGTCTATTTCTTCCTCATTTCTGTTTGCCTTTTGCTTCAACTCTTTGATTGCTCCAAATATTAAAGATTTGAATTCCCTGTCAGGTAGTTCTAGTGCCTTTTCTTCTACTGGAAAGGCATCCGGTGTTTTATTTTGGACACCTACTGGGCCCATTCTATCCTTTTTTAAATATGTTTTGGTATTGCCTGCTGTCTTTGGGACATTCAGTAGTTATTTTCTTCATTTCTTGATTGTAGATTTGTTTGTTTCATCCTGCTTTTTTGTTTCATTTGGTTAAGTCTGAGCAGGCAGGATGTGCCTTCTTGGTTGTTTGCTCATCTGTGGGCATGATACTTTTCACCTCATTGCCCAATGGGCAGGGCCAGTCACTCAGCTATAGTATCACAGGGCAGGTCCAGCTGAAGAGGAGGGCTGGGATGGGTTTTTTTGTGGCACATACTAGGGCTGACAGGGAGGGCCAGGTGTCAGTGCTGGGAAGGTTCTGGTAGGCCATACCTGTGCTGCTTGGGGGTGTGATGTTCATCGAATAGTGTAGGTAGGTAGGAGAGGTGTGAGGTTGTGATGTGTGGAGCTAATATGGGTACAAGAAAGAGGAGAGAGAAACAGGAGCCAAAAACAAACAAAGAAAAAAAATGAGTGCTAAGGGAGCTTGCCACTGGAGTGGAGAGGTGAGGAATCAAATAATGGAGAAAAGCAACAAGGAAAAAAAAAAGAAAGAAAAAGGGAAAAAGAAAAAAAATAACAAGAGAAAATTTGGAAAAGAAAAAAAAAGCTCTCAAGAGTCCCACCAGTGGAGCTGCAAAAATAGGGGAAGTGGCTCCCAGGCTGTGCAGTATAGCCTGGCAAGAGAGGGTATAAATGTCACACAGCACCAGGTATTCAGGAGACAGGAAAAGAGGGCATGTATAGAGAGACAATCACTTAGAAATGAAGACAGAAAGGGAAAAAGAAAGAGAAAAGAAAGAAAAAAGAAATGCCCCTAGGGATCCAGCCTACAAGGCTGCGCAGATTGGGGAAGTGGTTCTTAAGCCATGCAGTGCAGCCCAGCTAGAAGATGCTCCCAAACCATGAAAAGAAAAAGAAAACAAACAAACAAACAAAACAAAACATAAGAAAGCAAAAACAAATAAGCAAAAAAAAAATGCCCCAGGGATCCCACCAGGATGGTGTCACGGGCTGGGGGAATGGTTCCCCAGTCGAGTGGTGCTTCACAGCCTTTCAAGAAGAAGCAAAGGTGGCACACAGAGCCAGATGTGCAAGAGCATGGAGGGGTAGGTGGTAGGAGGCATGGAAGAAACTGAAAGAAACAGTAAGAAGCAACGTCAGCTCAGGGAGCAGGCCAGTCTGGATGGGGAGAATTCAAGTGGCCTGAGGCCAAAGCAGTTCCATCCTGGCCAAGAGATTTAGAGACTCCATCTGGTGGGGAGCAGAGGAGGCCAAACGGGAGATGAGAAGGAGGGTGGGGTTAGGAAAGCATATATCGCTCATTACCCAGTGCTCTGTCTCCTGCTGGGAACTTTGTGAAGCTGCTTTCCCATACTCCCTATCCGCTGATCTCCAATGTGGGTGGGGCAAATCCAAGAGGCAAGGATGCTGCTCTTCCTGTCTGGCCAAGCCACCACAGCCAGTCAGGAAGCTCAGAGTTAGAGCAGTGGGGAGAGGAGGGGGTGGGAAAGAGTGTATCGCTGGTTATGGGGTGCCCTGTCTCCTGCTGGGAGCTCCATGAATCTCCTTTCCTGTGCTCCCTGTCTGCTGATCCCCGACAAGAGTCCAAGATGGTGGATCCATGCTGCTTTAGCTGATAGGGGCCCCTGCATGTATCTCTCCTCACTCTCTGTCCTCTGTCGGTTTCTTTTTCTATTCAGTTTTTGGCTGAGTTGTTTATCTCTTCATTCGATGCTTCAGGTTCCAGGAATGACGTTTGTCTCTGTTTTACTTAGTTTTTCAGGTGTTTGCTGTGGAAGAATGGCGTGGTGCTTCTGTCTATGGTGACTTATTGGCTGGAAGTCAATGTAGATCTTTTAGATGCAAGGCAAGGTACACTCTATACCATGTAATCCCTTATCAAATTTTATAAAAATAAATACATACAGATGGAATTACATGAGACAGAACATAAATCAGGGCCAGATCTGAAGCAGAAAAGTCCCTGTAGGAAGCATGAGAGATGTATGTACAAAGGCATAGCTGGTCCATTTTCAACTTCACTGCATGTCTGTGAACTTCAGGATCAGTTCAATTCACAATTTTTTATTGAGATTCCTCTTTGTAACAGTCAATAGGATAAACACTGCCAAGTATTCAAAGGTGAGTTAGACAGAGGTGATAAAGGTAAAGGATAGATATATATGGAACTGACTTTAGATCAAGACACTAAAGTAGTATCAACATACAAGCCTACCTCATTCTTCCCTGGTATAAATGAGTCCCAGAATCAATACAGTCACTGCAGCAGAGCAGGGACCCAAATTTTTCTTTAGAAATGGTTCTGCCCTTCTTCCACCAAGAAGAAAAGCCAGCACTACAAACTCCACAGACAAACCCAAAGAACCCTGAATGTGGAAAATACAAAAATGAAAGTGATGCTGGTAAGAACTAAGAAACGAGAAGAAAAAAAAAAAACCCATTGTGTCCGTTCCAACTCATAGCAACGATAAAGGACAGAATAGTACTGCCCCACAGGGTCTCCAAGAAGTGCCTGGTGGATTCAAACTGCCAACCTTTTGGTTAGGAGCCACAGCTCTTAACCACTACTCCACCAGGGTTTCCTACGGAAAGAGACAAATATCAATAATGTTTTAGTTTTTAAAGTGAAGTGAGGAATGGGAAGAACTTTACCATCACATGATGTACACCATCAATACAGGAAGTATAATACTTGTATCCTGCAGAGTTTCAGTTAAAATCTCTCTGGGAGCCTAAAATGGTAGTGCAGTTTAGAGAAAGTAGACTCAAGAGATTATGTTCAATTAAAGCAAATACAGAGAGAGAGAGAGAAAATAAACTTGTGCACTTAGTCAACTTGACAGGATAATTTTTTGGTTCTTTGAATTTCCTAGATAAATATAGTTACATTTACTTTGAATTTCTGGGGAGAGATTTCTATATGAATTTGGGGTGCAGATTTGGAATTCTAATGTTTCCTTACAGAGTTGTCTGTGGAGGAAGTTGTGCGTGTGGCAGAATCATACTCAGCCTACAATTTCAGCATATTCATCCTAGTATATGTTGGCTATTCTTGTTAATCAGTCATCATCTCCTCTTCTCAGTCTCCTTCAGGTTCACAGTTCCAGAGGTTATACTTGCCTCCTCAGAGAACTAATTTCCTGGATTATTCCTAAATATTCATGCATTTTCCTTACCTGTGCTTGCGTCATTGCTGTTTAGTAGTAATTCCTACACTGATTGAGAATAGATTTATTTGCAATAAACTACCAAATAAGATTCCAATGCCACTTACCTAAGAGTTCTGAAAGGGAGTCTGAGTGGGGGTATGCCTTTTAGATGCCTTGCAGGGCTGCAAAAGTGGAAAATTAAGCATTTGATAGTCCATGGAAAGAATTATTCTTAAAGTTTACAGGTTAAGAATATAACATTACATTGGAGAAAGACATAACTCCCCTTGGTTAGTATGAATGTTGGTATTTGTTTAATTAACTATTTTTATTTATAAATGCCATTATTCTAATATTCCTTATTTAGCAGCAACATTTAAATTCACAAATCCCAAGCTAAATGTGAGGAAAGAAGCCACTTACTCTGTGTTAACTGCAACAGAACTCCACAGGAAAGGTGACTCCTTCTTCCCCAGGCTGTGCAGGTAATATTTTTGTCTGGGATTCCTCTCAAGGTACTGGAGATAATTACAAATTTCAGTTGGTGAAATAAAAAATTAAAATGCTGAGAGAATAATGTCCCTAAGTTGAATGTTAGCAAGTGTAATTGATTAGTCGATGAAACAGAAGAATACAGAAGCTGTCACACACTACCAAACCCGTTTCCGTCGAGTCAATTCTGACTCATAGTGACCCTATAGGACAGAGTAGAACTGCCCCATAGAGTTTCCAAGGAGCGCCTGGCGAATTTGAACTGCTGACATTTAGGTTAGCAGCCATAGCACTTAACCACTACACCAGGGTTTCCTCACACACTACAGTGTCCCTTTATAAAGGATTTCCCATCTGCACTAGCACAGAAACATGGCAACCACATTGAGTTATAAGCAGCACTTTATTTGGATACTGAGTTTGGATTACAGGATCCTCAATCAGAATTTTCCTATCATCATCTGATTTAATTTATGGGACTGACAAATACAAGTGAAGTATGTGCCATCAACCTGGCTAGAGTCTAATTTAGAACCTTCCTTTGTTGCTGATGCCTTTCTGTCCTCCATATTACCCAGATTCCATCAGACTTTGGAATAATTAAAGATTTTGGGATATAAACATATCGGAATTAATATCAAAAATAGGAGTAATATGAAAAATTAAAAAAGTTGTATCTCAAGCACAACCAAAATGAATCATGTGACAAAACAATTTGAGATTTTCTATTCTTTAAACTGTGAACAGAGTATGTTGAGCCGTTAACAAAACTAAACACAAAAGTAAAATAATATCTTGCTTAATTATCTTTAATGAAAGTACAAGCGTTTGTGCTTTCATTTCACAAGAACTAACTCTAAAGTTACAAATATACCGCAGTGCTATATTATGGAGTAAATAAACCAACTGGAATTCTCAGAAGCATTTCTGGAGCTAGGCTTGAGTTTGTCACTTGAACTACTCAGGACTGGAGTTTCTGTAAAATTTTATCAGATAATACATGTTCAAATATTGATTCAAAACTCTATTTTAAAAACCCCTCATGAAGGGAAAGACAACACTCAATACAAGGAAGGTCAGCTCAATTGGACTGGACCAAAAGCAAAGAAGTTTCCGGGATAAAATGAATGCTTCAAAGGTCAGCGGAGCAAGGGCGGGGGTCTGGGGAACATGGTTTGCGGGAACTTCTAAGTCAATTGGCAAAATAATTCTATTATGAAATCATTCTGCATCCCACTTTGAAATGTGGCATCTGGGGTCTTAAATGCTAACAAGCAGCCATCTAAGATGCATCAATTGGTCTCAACCCACCTGGAGCAAAGGAAAATGAAGAACACCAAGGCCACACGACAACTAAGAGCCCAAGAGACAGAAAGGGCCACATGAACCAGAGACCTACATCATCCTGAGACCAGAAGAACTAGTTGGTGCCCGGCCACAATCGATGACTGCCCTGACAGGGAGCACAGCAGAGGACCCCTGAGGGAGCAGGAGATCAGTGGGATACAGACCCCAAATTCTCATAAAAAGACCAAACTTAATGGTCTGACTGAGACTAGAGGAATCCCAGCGGCCATGGTCCCCAGACCTTCTGTTGGCACAGGACAGGAACCATCCCCGAAGACAACTTATCAGACATGAAAGGGACTGGTCAGCGGGTGGGAGAGAGACGCTGATGAAGAGTGAGCTAATTATATCAGGTGGACACTTGAGATTGTGATGGCAACTCTTGTCTGGAGGGGGGATGGGAGGATAGAGAGAGAGAGAAGCCGGCAAAATTGTCAAGAAAGGAGAGACTGAAAGGGCTGACTCAAGAAGGGGAGAGCAAGTGGGAGTAGGGAGTGAGATGTATGTAAACTTATATGTGACAGACTGATTGGATTTGTAAACGTTCACTTGAAGCTTAATAAAAGTTAATAAAAAAAAAAGGAAAAAAAAATCCCTCAAAGATAGTCTGCAATGAAATCAGGATTTTTACACAATTTCGAGAAAGTGCAAATGTTTTCAGTACATTTTTCAATTACCCCACTGTGCCACCAGGGCTCCAGCAAATGACAAAAATGGAAAGCTGTTTGTTCCCATCTACACAGTCACATTTTATGAATTAAGGTGGGGGCACAACTGCCTCTTAAACTCAAAGATACGGCCACATTGTTGTGAAGGGATGATGAATTCTATTCTCATATTTAAGAAAATGTTGCATACTCCTTTTATCATAGCTTACTAGCTTACAGAGGAAACCTTAAATGGAGTTGAAAAATAAGAATCTATTACATAAACCAAGATGAGTGTCCTCTATCACCTTGAGGGAAGAATCCTAGCTCTATTCCCAGATCATGGTTAAGTGTACAGGGAAATAGAGGACCTAGAAAATGGTCTGGCTCTTTAAAGATCTATGCCAGAGATGGAGCCAACATGGCCCTATAGACAGAAGCACCATACCATCCCTGTACAGCAAAGACAAGAAAAATTGAGTAAAACAGAGACAAACGTCAATCCTCGAACCCTAAGCATCAAAAGAAGAGAGAAAGAATTTACCTAAGCACTGAAAGGAGTAAAAAACTGACAGAACAGAGAGTGAGGAGAGATATGTGTGAGGTCCCCTGTCAGCTAATGAAGCACGGATTCACCATCTTGGACCCCTGTCAGAGATCGACAGACAGGGAGTATGGGAAAGCAGCTTCACAGAGCTCCCAGCAGGAGACAGAACACCAGTTACTAGTGGTAAATGCTTTCCCACCCCCCATCCTTCTCCCCTGCTCTACTTCTGCAGCTTCTTGCTGGCTGCAATCCGTTGGCCAGGAAGCACCAGCTCCAGCCCCATGGAGGTTCGTTTTGCCGTGCCCACACTGGCCGGCTCCTTCAGTTCCATTTGTTCGTTGCCGGTTTGCTTTTTTCAGTCACTTTTGGTTTTCTCCCTCCTTCTCACCACCTCCTCCCTCCTTTCTCTAAAACATCTGGCTCTGTATGCCAGCTTTGTTTCTTCTAGAAAAGCTGTGAAGCACCACTAGGCTGGGGGACTTCTTCCCCAGACCCTGTCCTCATGTAGGTGGGACTCCGGAGATGTGTTTGTTTTGTTTGTTTGTTTTTCTTTTAGAGGATTGGGAGCCCCTTATACTCAGGCTATACTGCCCAGCTTGGGAGCCACTTCCCCAGTCTATGCAGCTGCACCAGTGGGATCCCTGGGGTCTTTTCTAATTTTTATTTGTTTTCTTTTTCTTTTTTCCTTTTTTGTTTTTCTCCATTTCTCAGTTTCTTGTCTCTCCACTCCAATGAAAGCTCCTTTATTTAGGACTTGCTTTTTTTTTGTTTCTCTCTTTTGCTTGTTTATTTGTTTTTGCCTCCTGTTTCTCTCCTCTCTCTCTTCTTTTCCATACCCATCTTGGACCCACACATCACAACTTCCCCCTTGCTTCCTGCCTATCTGCACCATGCACCAAACATCACACCCCCAATAAATACAGGCATGGCCTACTGGAATGTGCCCTGCACTAATTCCCAGTCCACCCTGACTGCCCTAGTATGTGCCACAAACAACCCAGCCCCTCCCCTTCAGCTGGACCTGTTCTGCTGCACCATAGCTGAGCAACTAGCACTGCCTGTTGGACAAGGAGGTGTAAATTATCATGTCCACAGAGAAGCAAACAACAAAGAATGCACGGCCTGCCTGTTCAGATGTAACCAAATAAAACAAAAACACAGGACAAAACAAACAAATCTATAATCAACACATGAAGAAAATAACTACTGAATGTCCTAAAGACAGCAGACAATATCAAACCATATTAAAAAAACAGGACAGGATGGTTCCAGTAGACAGCCAAAATGAAACATCAGATGACATTCCAGTAGAAGACATGACAGTAGAACTACCTGATAGGGAATTCGAATCTCTAATATTCAGAGCTATCCAAGAGTTGAAGCAAAAATCAAGCAAAAAATGTGAAAAAAATAGACAAATTGATGGAAAAGGCAGAAAAAATCATGGAAAATACAGACAAAAAAGTGGAACAATTCAGGGAAATAATACAGGAACAAAAATGCCAAAATAAATTCACAACTAGAAATTGTACAAAAGCAATAAGAAATGCAAAAGATAAACAAGATTTCAGGAATGGACAGTGTCATAGAAAGGATGAGGAGAAGGTCTGAAACAATGGAAGACAGGAACAGGGAAATTGAACACAAACACTTGGATACCACATTCTTTCATGAAAAATGAGAAAAAAAGAATGAAGAAAAATGAAGAAACCCTGAGAATTATGTGGGATACAACCAAAAGCAAAAATTTCCAAGTGATCAGAGTTCCAGAACAGGGGGAGAAATGGAAAGCACAGAGAGGATCATTGAAGACTTGCTGACAGAAATCTTCCCTAATATCATGAATGATGAAAGGCTGACCATCCAAGAAGCTCAACGAACCTCATATAGAATAGAAAATTACAAGGGCATATCATAATCACACTCAGTAAAACCGAGAACAAAGAAAGAATCCTGAGAGCAGCAAGTGAAAAACAAAAGGTCACATACAGAGCGGAAACAGTAAGACTAAGCTCTGATTATATGGTAGAAACCATGCAGGTAAAAAGGCAATGGGATGACATACATAAAACCTTGAAAGAAAAAAATTGCTAACCAAGAATAATATATCCAGCAAAACTCTCATTCAAATATGATGGTGAAATCAGAACATTTCCAGATAAACAGAAATTAAGGGACTATGTAAAAACCAAATCAAACTTACAAGAATTATTAAAGGGAGTCCTTCAGTTTGAAAATAGACAACATCAGACCACAGCCTGAATCTAGGATGTAAGATCATACCTGCTAGACACCAACCTGGGAAATGAACTCTCAAGGGCTGTCCAAAACCAAAAGAATAACAACAGGGAACCAGAGATGTTAACCTGTAATGACACAACATCAGAACAATAAAAGAGGGAATAAACAGTGCAGGTATAGAGCTTTCTATTAGAAAGGAAGACAAGGGGATATCAACTAATAATATATGGATTCAAACTTAGGAAGATAAGGGTAAATCTCAAGGTAACCACAAAGAAAGTTAACAAACATACTCATCAAAATAAAGAAAAACAAAATCTCGGTAAAAACAAAAGAAATGAAAAATATCAAAAAACAAAAGGAATTCAGCACTGGAGAGTAAGAGGAGCAAAGAAAATGTCAGCACCACAAAAAAGCACTACAAAATGACAGCAATAAACTCACACCTATCAATAATTACACCGAATGTAAATGTCCTAAATGCACCCATAAAGGGACAGAGTGACAGAATGGATAAAAAAACAGGATCCATCAATATGCTGTCTACAAGAGACATGCCTTAGAAACAAAGATGTAAATTTATTAAAAACCAAAGGATGAAAAAAAAATCAAGCAAACAACTATGAAAAAAGAGCAGGAGTGGCAATACTAATCTCAGATAAAATAGATTTTAAAACAAAATCCACCATAAAAGGCAAAGAAGGACACTATAGAATGATTAATGGGATGATCCATCATGAAGACACAACCATAATAAACATCTATGCACCAAATGACAGTTCTTCAAAATACATAAAACAAACTGTAACAGCACTGAAAAGAGAAATTGACAGTTCCACA
The DNA here is from genome assembly GCF_030014295.1 of Loxodonta africana. Lineage (NCBI taxonomy): Eukaryota > Metazoa > Chordata > Mammalia > Proboscidea > Elephantidae > Loxodonta > Loxodonta africana. The sequence goes on along the minus strand of NC_087369.1, from coordinate 90,866,469 downwards.
ATAATAGTAGCAGAAGAGCTAACAGGCACCATCTGCCAACTTGACCTCATAGACATATATAGAACACTCCACTCAAAAGCTACGAAGTACACATTCTTTTCTAACACACATGGAACATTCTCCAGAATAGACCACATACATCTTATGTCACAGAGCAACCCTCAACAAAATCCAAAACATGGAGATTATACAAAGTATCTTCTCTGACCACAATGCCATCAAGGTAGAAATTAACAACAGGAAGAGTAAAGGAAAAAAATAAATTCATGGAAACTGAATATCACCCTGCTTAAGAACCACTGGATAATAGAAGAAATCAAAAATGGAATCAAGAAATTCCTAGAATCAAACAAGAATGAAAACACATCATACCAAAACCTTTGGGACACAGCAAAGGCAGTCCTCAGAGGTCAATAGATGCACACATCAAAAAAGAGGAAAGGGACAAAATCAAAACATTAGCTACACAACTTGAACAAATAGAAAGAGAACAGCAAAAAAAAAAAAAAAGCTCACAGCCACCAGAAGAAAGGAAATAAGAAAGATCAGAACAGAAATAAATTAAATGGAGAATAGAAAGATTCAACAAAACCAAAAGTTGGTTCTTTGAAAGGATCAACAAAATTGACAAACAACTGTCCAAACTGACAAAAGAAAAACAGGAAAGGATGCAAATAATCCAAATAAGATATGAATCTGGGGCCATTACAACAGACTCAACTGAAACAAAAAGAATCATAACAGAGTATTATGAAAAACTATACTCCAACAAATTTGAAAACCTAGAGGAAATGCACAAATTTCTAGAAACACACTACCTACCCAAACTAACACAAAATAATGTTGAAAATCTGAACATACCCATAAAAAGAGAAGAGACTGAAAAGGGAATAAAACAACTGCCCCATCCCGCTCCCCTCCCCCCAAAAAAAGCCCTGGCTCAGAATTCATTGGAGAATTCTGCTGAACATTCAGAGAACTTACACCAGTATTACTCAAACTATTTCAGAACATAGAAAAGGAAGCAATACTTCCAAATTCATTCTATGAAGCCAGCATAACCCTGATATCGAAACCAGGCAAAGACACCACAAAAAAAGAAAATTACAGACCAATATCTCTCATGAATATAGATGCAAAAATTCTCAACAAAATTTTAGCAAATAGAATTCAGCATCATATCAAAAAAATAATACACCACAAGACCAAGTAGGATTCATACCAGGTATGCAAGGATGATTGAACATTAGAAAATCAGTCAACATGATCCACCATATAAATAAAAGGAAAGAAAAGAATCACGTTATTACCTCAATTGATGCAGAAAAGGCATCAAAGTCCAACACCAACTCCTGAAGAAAACTCTCAATAAAATACATATAAAAGGAAATTTCTCAACATAATAAAGGGCATCTGTACAAAACCAACGACCAACATAATTCTTGATGGAGAGAGGCTGAAAACATTCCCCTTGAGAACAGGAACAAGACAAGGATGCACTTTATCACCACTCCTATTTAACGTTGTGCTGCAAGTTCTAGGTAGATCAATAAGGCAAGAAAAAGAAGTAAAGGTCATCCACATTGGTAATGAAGAAATAAAACTGTCCCTATTTGTGTATGAAATGATACTATACATAGAAAACTTAATATACTTGATGAGAAAACTAATGGAACTAATAGGAAGACTCAGCAGAGTAGCAGAATACAAAACAAACATACAAAAATCATTTGAATTCCTATACACTAATAAAGAGAGTTATAAAAAGGAAATCAGGAAAACAATACCATTCATAATAGCCCCCCCCCAAATAAAACACTTAGGAATAAATCTAACCAGGCATGTAAAAGACCTATACAAAGAAAACTACAAAACACTACTGCAAGAAAACAAAAGAGATCTACATAAACGGAAAAACATACCATACTCACGGATAGGTAGACTCAACATTGTGAAAATGACAATTCTACGCAAAGCAATTTACAAATACAACGCAATCCAGATCCAAATACCAACAATATTCTTTAAAGAGATGGAAAAACTAATCATTAACTTTGTATGGAAAGGGAAGAAGCCCCAGATAAGTAAAGCACTACTGAAGAAGAATAAAGTAGGAGCACTCACACTACCTCACCTCAGAACCTACCATACAGCTGCAGGAGTCAAAACAGCCTCATACTGGTACAACAACAGATATACTGACCAAAGGAACAGAATTGAGAGCCTAGACGTAAATCCATCCACTTACGGTAACCTGATCTTCGAGAAAAGACCAAAGTCCATCAAATGGGGAAAAGACAGTCTTTTTCACACATATTGCTGGCAAAACTGGACGTTCCTCTGCAAAAAACATGAAACAGGACCCATACCTCACACCATACACAAAAACTAATTCAAAATGGATCAAAGACCTAAATACAAAGCCCAAACTTAAAATTGATAGAAGAAAAAATAGGATCAGTGCTAGAGGCCCTAATACATACCATTAACAAGATACAAACCATAACCAACAACACGCAAATTCCAGTAGATAAGCTAGATAACTAGAATCTTCTAAAAATTAAACGCTTATGCTCATCGAAAGACTCCACCAAAAGAATTAAAAGAGAACCTACAGACTGGGAAAAAAATGTTTGGCTATCACACATCAGACAAAGGTCTAATCTCTAAGATCTACAGGAAAATCCAACACCTCTACAACAAAAAGACAAGTAATCCAGTTAAAAAATGGGCAAAGGAAATGAACAGACACTTCACCAGAGAAGACATTGAAGTGACCAACAGACACATGAGGAAATGCTTGCAATCAATAAAAAAAAAAAAAAAAATTTTTTTTTAGCCATTAAAAAAAAAGCCCACTGCCGTCGGGTCGATTCCGACTAATAGCAACCCTATAGGACAGAGTAGAACTGCCCTGTAGTGTTTCCAAGGAGCTCCTGGTGGATTTGAACTGCCGACCTCTTGGTTAGCAGCTGTAGAACTTAACTACTTTGCCACCAGGGTTTCCCTTATAGCCATTTAAAAACCAAAACCAAACCCAATACCGCCAAGTCGATTCCAACTCATAGCGACCCTATAGGACAGAGTAGAACTGCCCAACAGAGTTTCCAAGGAGCACCTGGCGGATTTGAACTGCCAACCTCTTCGTTAGCAGCCATAGCACTTAACAACTACGCCAGCAGGGTTTCTGCAACAGGCATTAGAGTAATGCAAATCAAAACCACAATGAGATACCATTCAACACTGGCATTACTGGCACAAATTAAAAAAAAAAAACAGGAAATAGCAATGTTGGAGATGCTGCGGGGAGATCGGAACTCTTATGCACTGCTGGTGGGAATGCAAAATGATGCAAGCTTTTTGGAAAATGATATGGCACTTCCTTAGAAAGCTAGAAGTAGAAAAATACTATATGATCAAGCAATCCCCTTCCTAGGAATACACCCTACAGAAATAAGAGTGATCACATGAATAGACATATGCACACCCATATTCATTGCAGCATTGTTCACAATAGCAAAAAGATGGAAACAACCTAGATGCCCATCAACAGATGAATGCATAAACAAAGGTACATACACACAATGGAGCATAAAGAACAGCGATGAATCTGTGAAGCATCTCATAACATGGATGAATCTGGAGGGCATTATGCTGAGTGAAATAAGTCAATTACAAAAGGACAAATATTGTATGAGACCACTATTGTAAAAACTCATGAAAAGGTTTACACACAAAAAGAAACAATTTTTGATGGTTACGAGGGAGGGGAGGGGTGCGAATGGAAAAACACTAAATAGACATAGACAGTAGATAAGTCGTAACTTTGGTGAAGGGTAAGACAGTATACAATACTGGGGAAGCCAGTACAACTTGTACAAGGCAAGGTCATGTAAACTCCATAGACACATCCAAACTCCCTAATGAACCAAATTACTGGACTGAGGGCTGTGGGGATCATGGTCTCCGGGAACATCTAGCTCAACTGGCAAAACATACTTTGTAAAGAAAATGTTCGACACTTTGGTGAGTAGCATCTGGGGTCTTAACAGCCTGTGAGCGGCCATCTAAGATACTCCACTGGTCTCACCCCTTTGGGAGCAAGAAAGAAGAAAACTAAACATACAAGGAAAAGATTAGTCCAAAGGACTAATGGACCACATATACCATGGCCTCAACCAGACTGAGTCCAGCACAACTAGATGGTGCCCAGCTATCACCACTCACAGCTCTGCCAGGGATCAAAATAGAAGATCCAGGACAGAGCTGGAGAAAATGTAGAACAAAATTCTAACTCACAAAAAAAAGGCCAGACTTACTGGCCTGACAGAGACTGGAAAAACCCTGAGAGTGTGGCCCTCAGACACCCTTTTAGCTCAGTAACAAAATCACTCCTGAGGGTCACCCTTCATCCAAAGAGTAGACAGGCCCATAAAACAAAACGAGACTAAAGGGGCACACCAGCCTAGGGGCAAGGACTAGAAGGCAGGAAGGGACAGGATAGCTGGTAATAGGAAACCCAAGGTCGAGAAGGGAGAGTATTGACATGTTTTGGGGTTTTTAACCCATGTTATAAAACATGTGTACTTACTGTTTAGTGAGAAACCAGTTTGTTCTGTAAACCTTCATCTGAAGAACAATAAAGAAAAAAAAAAGATCTATGCCAAACTTCTGGAATTATACCCAGATTCAGATGGCTGGCCAGCTTTCCCTGTAGCTGCTTCTCTGCTGACAAAATCAACTGCAGAACTGAGGAGAAATGCACTTTAAGATGAGTAGCCTATAGCTATGGATAGGCCAGGAAAGTACTAAAGGGATTTCAAATGCATTCCTGAACAAAATCCAAAGCAGGAATCTCTGTATGCAATATAAACAGGGAATTCATGTTTCATTGCCCTGAACAATATGCTGAGTATTTCTCCCACTTTCAAACCAGCTCCCCTCTTGTTTTTTTTCAATTTCTTTTAGCGATAGCAAGACTATACATTGGTTAGGAGTACAAACATTAGAATCAGACCACCTGAGTTAGAATCTGACCTTGGGCAACTTATTCAACCTCTTGGAAATTCAGCTTTCTCATCAATGAAATTATGAATATAATACCACACAGGGTTGTGGCAAAGATTGAATGGCATAATCAATTTAAAGGGCTAAGCACAGAGATCTAGCATTTGATAGGTTCAACAAATGTTTAGTATTCCTACTAAGGTCACCAACCTTCTCCCAGTCTGAGATTTCCAGTCATTCAAAATAGAAATTTTTTTTCTAATTTTTCTCTTTCATAGTATTTATTCCAGAACCAAGCTTTGTAAGGCGTATCTCCTAAACATCCCTGGAAGTTTTCCATTTCTTTTCATTATCTCAATTACCAGTGTAATCCATGACTACTCACCTGAAATATGGAAGAGTAACTTCTAACTTTTTTCCCAATTCCTCCTACTGTCAGATTTATCTTCCTAAATGAAGTGCTGAGTGTGAAATAATTGCAAGTGAGCTAGGGATTTAAACATTCCTAGTAGTAGTACTTTTTTTTTAGTAGTACTTTTTTTTTAGTAGTACTGGCTAGGGGTGGAACAATTCTGCTGGTTTGTTGAAGTACTGGGGACCAATGTTCTCACTACAAAAACTGGAAAACTCTTCACAAACATGTCATTGTCATTGGTAGCAAGGATGATGGGCTCTAAGGGGCAAAGTTGTGTCTGTCTTGCTTACTGCTATATCCCAGGGCTGAACACAACACAAGGCACGTAGTAAACAACAACAGCAAAAAAACAAACCCATTGCCGTGGAGTCAATTCAGCGACCCTATAGGGAGAGAGCAGAACAGCAACATAGAGTTTCCAAGGAGCCCCTGGTGGATTCAAAATGCTGACCTTTTGGTTAGTGGCCATAGCACTTAACCACTATGCCACCAGGGTTTGACATTCAATAAATATTTGATGAATGAGTGAAAGAGATAATGAGTGAAATGGTATCACTGATGCCCCTAATAGCCTTTTTTTCTTTTTCCTGATTGAATCTTTAGTAATTTCAGAAGGTCATTCAAAGAGAGTTAACATCATTGCTTGACATCCAATTGAATACCACGTTCCATTCACAAGTTGGGAAAATTTAATCACCAGACATGTAGGAACAGGGAAATCCTTTATAAACTTGACTGGTGTGAATCCAGACATGATTAACAATGTGAGCTGGAATTGGCATGGCAGCCAGATCCCTACATTTTCCAAAGACAAGAAATTGAGAGAAATTGATTCTAGGGAACAAAAGGTGGTTGTTGCTGGGAAGGAAAGAGGACAAGAAAGACCTTGGCCAATGAGAATCTTTTTTTTTTTTTCTTTTTGGTAGATTAGGATGTGATTATTACTGGTTTCAGCTCAACGAGCAAGTGGCAGCTTTATATTTTGAAATTCAAAAATCACGCAGGAACAATTCATCCTTCCTGAAATGGACACTAACACTGGGTGTTGTTGCTATTCTATGATTCTGATGTAACCCGTAACCTATTGCCTTCGAGTCGATTCTGGCTCATAGTGACCCTATAGGACACAGTAGGAAGGCTGTAATCTTCACAGAAGCAGACTGCCATATCTTTCTCCCTCAGAGAGGTTAGCAGCCAAGCGCTTACCCACTGTGCCACCAGAGTTCCTTGTTCATGGCATAAATATTACTTATTTATATGAAGAGGGTGACATGGGTATCAGTTATTTTGAGATGGTGCCTGCATCACATTTACGCAATAGTAGCAAAGCCCTCACAGAGATACGGGTGGAATGCCTAAAATGGGGCTTGGTTTTAACAAATGAGAGATGGTCAAATTCTTCAAAATCCATGAAAAGTTAGGTGTAAATTTATATGCTTATTCTCAGAAGCCTGATCTTTTCCAAGAAGACCTATACTCAAATACTGTGGAGCCCACAGTGGCTCCAGAGCCTAAATAATGGTTGAAGGATTAAAAAAAAAACTCTCATGATCATGAAACAGACTAAAATAAGAAGGGTAATGTCTTTCTTAGTCATCTAGTGCTGCCATAACAGAAATACCACAAGTGGATGGCTTTAACAAAGAGAAATTTATTTTCTTGCAGTCTAGTAGGTTACAAGTCCAAATTCAGGGCATCGGCTCCAGGCGAAGGCTTTCTCTGTCAGCTCTGGAAGAAGGTCCTTGTCCTCAATCTTCCCATGGTAAAGGAGCTTCTCAGGTGCAGGGACCCCATGTCCAAAGGATATGCTCTGATCCTGGTGCTGCTTTCTTGGTGGTATGAGGTTCCCAGCTCTCTGCTTGCTTCCCTTTCTTTTTATCTCTTGAGAATTAAAAGGCGGTGCAGGCCACACACCAGGGAAACTCCCTTTACCTTGGATCAAGGAGGTGACCTGAGTAAGGTGATGTTACACTCCCACCCTAATCCTCTCCGCATAAAATTACAACCACAAAATGGAGGACAACCACACAATACTGGGAATCATGGCCTAACCAAGTTGACACATATTTCTGGGGGGATACAATTCAATCCTGGACATTCCACCCCTTGGTCTCCAAAAAAATCACATCTTTGCACATGCAAAATACATTCACCCCATCATATCATAGCAAAAGTTTTAACTCCAAGTCCAAAATCCAAAAATTCCTCTTTGTGAAATCTAGAATACAAGTTATCTGCTTCCAAAGGTACAATGACAGAACAGGCACAAACTAAGACATTTTCACTACAAATGGGAGAAACTGAAGGGAAAGAAGGCATAACAGGCACCAAGCAAGTCAGCAGAACACATTACATTAGCCCTCAAAGCTTTGAAGATAATCCTCTGTTCTCTGAGACAATTTACACAATGGCCCTGCCCTCCAGCCTCTAGGTATTGGCCACACCCTCTGGATTCTGAGTGGAGGCCCCTCGGCCCTGGGCTTCAGCTGCACCAAAAAGCCCCACTGGGACAGCAACTCTGCTCCCTCAGCTTTAGGTGCACCATTCTCCTAATCCATCTGAGTGGTAATTCCACCATTAGAGATGCCAGAGGCTCCACCCTTTGAAACCCCTGAGGTCATGGTCATACCTTTTGAGACTGAGGCAACTCTGCTTCTTGTGTTGTCACTTCAGCTTCTGTTTCCTGATTTCTTGGGCTCTTGGCTCCTTGGGCCTCATGCCTGCATCTGCCCTGCTGGGGCAAGTGTTCCAAAGCTCTGTAGCTCCATTGATAAGTGCCCGGAGGCACCCCACTCTGCCAGGAAGCTTCCTGAGCACAAGCATTCAACTCTCTGGTTCCATGGGTCAGCAAGCCTAGCTCCACCCATAAGTGCCCAGAGGCACCCCACTCCTCCAGGAAGCCTCCTGCGCACAGGCACTCAGCTTTCTCACTCCGTGGGTTGGCTCCAGCAGAGTCTCACGCTGGTCTCCTGGTTCTGCTGTTGGTTCTCTGCTGTTGCCACTTCTCTGCCGCTGCAGGTTCTCTGCTGAGCTAGTCGTCTGTCGCTGTCACAACTCTATCCATTCACAGTTTCAAAACTGCTTCCACACTTTAGGTATCTGTTAAAGCAGCACCCCACTCTCAGTACCAAATTCTGTCTTAGTCATCTAGTGCTGCCATAACAGAAATACCACAAGTGGATGGCTTTAACAAAGAGAAATTTATTTCCTCACAGTAAAGGAGGCTAAAAGTACAAATTCAAGGCATCAGCTCCAGGGGAAGGCTTTCTCTCTCTGTAGGCTTTAGAAGATCCTTGTCCTCAACCTTCCCTTGATCGAGCAACTTCTCAGGCACAGGGACCCTGTACCCAAAGAATGCACTCTGCTCCTGGTGACGCTTTCTTGATGGTATGAGGTCCCCAACTCTCTGCTTGCTTCTCTTTCATCTCTTGAGAGATAAAAGGTGGTACAGGCCACACACCAGGGAAACTCCCTTTACACTGGATCAGGGAAGTGGCCTCAGTAAGGGTAGAGTTACAATCCCACCCTAATTCTCTCAACATAAAATTACAATCACAAAATGGAGGACAACCACATAATGCTGGGAATCATGGCCTAACCAAGTTGACACATATTTTTTGGGAGACATAATTCAATTCAGGACAGGTAACTAACCATTTTACTTTCCTATTCTTTTCATAGCAACAGGATACAAAATATTGTACCATTCTACAGAGGAGGAAACTGAGGCCTGAGAAGACGAGGTGATTTGCTCAATGTCACATACTCAGCAATTGATTATATTGACTATATACTGCTTTGGTCAGAGTTTGAGTCTATTTAGATGAAAAATGGAAATAATCCCTACTCTTCCTACCTAACCAGATTTCAAGGAAGACACACTGAGAATGTATATTACTATCCCACACACATCCTTGCATTTGGTAGATAAACTTATAGGGAGACCATTTGTTTAACCATCAGTATGGTGTGGATCAGAGTGCAAGACCAGCACAGAACCCAGGCTGAGCTGTTATAAACAGAAGGTAACTGTAAATGGAAACATGCTAGAAAGTTGAGATTTCTTCAGCCTATACCAAAGTTGCCTGACAAAGGCTAAATTATAATGGCCAGATCTGAGCAAGAATGAATCAAAGAACATAGGATGCCAACATTTCTAAGGAAAATCAAACATCCTGCTTTATAAGGCTCTGGCCCTGTATAAGGCACAGGCTTCCTACTGTTTGCCTCCATCCACCTTCCCATCTGTGGCCTATCCAAGAAAATGAAAGCTGTCTTCACAAAGTTCCTACAGTGGAGACAGGCGACAGGTTTCAGAGTCAAGGAAACCTCAGTGGGAAAAATTTCAAGCTGGAATTTCTTGGATGGATCGGTGGTGGCTCTTAACATATTGAAGTCCCTTAGTAAGTGGGTAGATAGGGGATTCTTTAACAAGACTTTTTTTTTCTTAAGTGTTATTGACTTGACACAACAGAGTAGCTTCCTCAGCAGGACTATTTACAAACACTGTACCACCGCCAACCCCAGCCACCACCCTCCACAGCTTGGATTTCACATGGTGAAGTTCTCTATCAGTGTCACCAACCTAGGAGGACTTCATTGTGAAGAAGTAGCTTGATTACACTGGCTGCCCACATGAATGTTTCAGTAATGATTTCTAACTCAGCCCCTTTGGGTTATTGTTTTTCCCACTAGTGCTGGGTTAGAGTCTGGCTAAATTTTGTATCCTCCACCCCACCTCCACTTCGCTAAACACATAGGTATACATACACCCCTGCTTTTCTCCCTGCAGGCTTCACAGCTGGTGGCTGAAGAGAAACAGGCACTGGGCTGAGACCATACACTAATTTCCCTGACCCGGGAGAGTGAAAAGATCTGGGTTATTTCACGGACTCAAGATGAGCTTTCACCCTCTTCTGTGTCTCATCACGTCTTACCTGCAAAATGGGGAGGTGGGAGCAAGGAGCCTTATTTTTATATTCTAAGCAGTGCCAGGGACTTTACTTTGGGAAATTAACAGTATTAAAAAAAAAAAAAACTCAAAGGGAAAAAAAAAATTTGAGAGAATGAACCAAATAGCTATAAACAGACTTTAAAGGTGTTCTTTAAAAGGAAGTTATTGTTATAAAGATGCAGAACCCTGTGGAAGTGTACTTTAGGGGCCTAGATGCCTGCAGAGCTGAGGAATCTTGGGTTGGTGCCAAGTTATAGCTCCCAGCCCCGCGAGGGAGTCCGGGACAAGCACGAGTTCCTGAAAGCAGCGTCTGGTTCAGGGACTATCACAGCCTGTACAAAGGCAGAAACACAAGCCAGGCTTCCTGCCTTGCTCTTATCTGAGGGCGCAGAAAGTGACAGGGAGAACTCCTGGGGTGCAGGTGAGACACAAAGATCAAGGAGGCCAAGGGCTCCACCTCCCCTCCTCTGCCTCAGCTATCAACCCCCTCCTCCCAGCACTCGGGCCCCTTCCAGCTCCTCCCTTGGCCCCTCCCCGGGTCCGCCCCCTATCTCCCACCCAATTTGGGATTGCATCATAAGTATTCCAAGACCAGGCTTTGCAGCAGCATAAGGCAGACAGCGGAGAAAGTAGGTGCTGCCAGAGTGAGTGCAATCTCTTCCACTTCTAACCAGTAGCCTTGGACGCTGATTCCAGACGCGCCTTACCGCGCAGCCCAAAGCTTCACCATGGTGAAAATCGCCTTCAACACCCCAACCGCCCTGCAAAAGGAGGAGGCACGGCAAGACGTGGAAGCTCTCGTCACCCGCACTGTCCGAGCTCAGATCCTGACCGGGAAGGTAGCGGTCCCCACTCCTCCCCTGGCTGCCTGCCAGGGTGGGGGGTGGGGGAAACAGGTGGCAAAGAACAAAATGGAGGGTTTCTGAAGCCCCTTGGTCCCCTGGCGTTCTGCTCTGCACTTCTACTCTGTCGAGTTTCCCCAGTAGCTCCTGTTCTGTCTGGTCGAGCCACCTCTAGCCCCTTGCGCCTCGCGCCCCTCTGCATCCCCGCGCGTTCCACGCCGTCTATTACTGAGGGAGGTTGGAGGGAGTTTGAGGAGAACCCCTGGGACCAGATGTCATCTTCTTTTGTGGGACGCGTTGGGGTCTGGGTACCAACGAGGGGCATGCTGCCCTGTTCCCAGCTTCAGCGGCGTGCACAGCCTCCATAGGGGCCGAGCGGACGCGAGGGGTGAGCAAGGGCAGGCGATTTAACTATTCTTTCCTTTTGACGTGGATGAAATTCTATGACTTTATCTTTCTAGGATCTAAGGGTGTTTGAGGGTGCTAGGGTTGAGTTGGGACAAAGGTCGGCTTTGATTAGAAGCACTATAGGTTGACAATGGTGTATGTGTGTGTGTGTGTGTGTCTGTGTGTGTGTGTGTGTTTTCAATTTCTCCCTGGTCAAAGGCTGTGTTAAGCATTCGGTAAAAGGAGCTGTCAACCTGAGGTTGGTCTTAATTGACTTTGGGGTGTTTACTGTGCCCTTGTACTGCACAGGCCTTGTATGTTTTCTGAGTGACATTTCCTAAAGAAAACACTCTTCTTCCATAAAAAGAAAATTTGTCATTTCTTGTCTTTCTTTTTATTTTTAAAATTTGTCTTTGTTTAAGCAATACTTCCCATCCACTCTCCCATGCAGAGATGTGAAGCAGGCCCGACATTGTATGTTAAACTACTAACTTTGCCAGAAACTAGGGGAGTTTTTCCCCCCAAAAGTTAGGCATTATTTATTTAGTCCAATGTATATTTCCTTTAAACACCTACCATGTGTTCAGTGTTTGGAAACTCCTTATTTTCCTCAGTAAAATCTCAAATTTAAAAGTAACTATATTTTGTCCATGTTCTCCAAAATCTGTGAAGAGCTGGAGCTTGCAAATCTGTCCTAACTTGTTTTGTTCTCTATAAAGTTTTGTGTTTAGTCGTGGAGATTTGGAGAGTGCTTTGAGTGAAATGAGAATCCTTGTGGTAAATCTGATTATGCACACAGCTTGAAATGCTAGTGTGCTTACGTAAAGTTTTTATCAAGGAACAGCAATCAAACCAGCTCTTGTGTATTATATATTTCAGAACTCAAGTGTAACACCCCCTTGCATTGTTGAGATTTTGGTTAAATAACAGATCAAATGTGTAATTGTCCTCAGATTTACTTTGTAAGTGAAATATGGCCAGATCTTTTTGGGAGTTCTAATTAGATGCCAGGTCTGGTTTAGTTAAATATAGCCACAAAGTAGTCCCTCCTCCCCCCTCCCCCTTTTATTTCCTCTTACTACCAAGAACTTCATGACTTGTATTTGGATTAAGTTAATATGCAAACAATACTTCTGTCAGGCCTGTGGTGTGATGAGGAACAAACAAAAATGACATATGCACTATAATTGTATTTCTTTGTTAGATGTTGGAGAAGCTCCCAAAGGATCCTGAACTGGACATTTATTTAATAATACCTGGTTGATATATAGCAATGTATTTATCTTCTCATCAGAAATTGAGTACAACAGATTCAAAATCAGAGGTCGTGTACAATGACTTTAAAATATAGTTCAGAGAGAAATTAGCTATGGAAATTCTTTACCATCCTAAATTTCAGCAAATTTAAATGCACACAAAAATTCTTATTCCTAGTATGTAGGTATATCTTATGAAATTTAAGGCTCTAATATTTAAAACGTGCTTAGTAACAAACTCCCTGAATTGTTGGAAAACCAAACACAAACCCATTGCTACTGAGTTGATTCCAACTCATAGTGACCCTGTAGGACAGAGTAGAACTGCCCCACAAGATTTCCAAGGAGCAGCTGGTGGCTTTGAACTGCCAGCCTTTTGGTTAGCCACCGAGCTCTTAAACACCATGCAATCAGGGAACTGAATTTTTGGAAGGAGAGATGAAATTACAGTGCAAATTGTTATTCTCATGTCTCAGTAGCAAGAAAAAAAATAGAAACTGATTCTTCTAAAAATATAGGCAAATCACTTCATATTTCTGGGTGTCAGTTTAATCATATAAATATAATTACTAAGCCTCCAACTCTAGATCAAAGTGATTTCTAAACATAATTTTTAGTTCTATCTTTGTAGTGTTAATCTTAGATAACATTTTTTACAAAAGTAATTAAAAATTGGTGAAAATTATTGGGACAAAGAAAAGCCTTCAAAGTTTATAAAGTATTAATGGAGAGTTTGAATTTAAATATCTTTTTAGGTATGTGAACCCCAAATTTCTTTGAACTTTAAATAAAAATCTTTTATTTGAAAAATCATATATCAAATTCTTGCCTGTCCTTTCTTCTCCTGCATTAACTTCAAATCATTCATTTATTTTCAGCAAATTAATTTGTTTGGGTAGATAGCATAAACATTATAGTAGTTGTCATAGAAAGGGTTTATGGTTTAATTACCAGTGTGAATTATTTACCCTCTGATTACCGGGGCCCAAGTTTGCTGATTTCATTTATTCTATCCCTGAGTAATCATGCCATTTAGGGCATATTGTGAAACAAGAATGGGATTGGGGAGGGTGCAGAGTTAGTGAGTTACTTGTTTGCTTTGGATCTTTCTTGTTCAAATTTCTAAGCAAATTACTGATTTAACAGAATTTTGTAGTAACTGTTTTACAGTTTTTGTACTAGTTATAGCCAATCCTATACTTAAAAATCTAGTGTTTCCTCCAGAATTTGGAAAACATTATTTCATTCATGCAATACACAGCTATACAACATTGAGTGACATTAGGAAACCTTAGAGTCCTTGAGTGAAACAAATGGTTAAGCACTCACTACTCACTGAAAAGTTGGCAGTTCTAACCCACCCAGAGGTGTTTCAGAAGACAGGCCTAGTGATATGCTATGGAGCAGTTCCACCGTGCACATACGGGGTCCATGAGTCATAAACAACTCGACAGCAGCTAATGACAACAGGAAGCCTCATATTTTTCATTAAAATTAGGAGCATTAGAAAATATATCTCTGTCCTCAATATTTTTATTTCTAAAATAGGGGAAAATGGCATATGCCTTACCTCATAGGACTCCTTCCTTTAAAACCTAATTTTCAAAATAACAGTTTTTTGAAAATCAGTTACTAAATCAAAGGATATTAATTTTCCTTTAAATTGGCAAACAAGCTGATTACCAAAAAAAAAAAAAAAATGAAGAAACTTAACTGTATTCCAGAAAGTTAATGATGTTATCACTTTACAAGTCCAAAAAGTAACCATTTCCATTTATTTATACAGCATAATTTATTATATGAATGAATGGTTATTTTCATTTGATTCCAGAAATGTGTATCTCGAAATAAGTTCGTAAGTATATTTGGGTTTGGAAATGCCAGAAGGAAAGTTAATCTAATTGGAGATATTTGCACCTATTAGACATAAGAGTCTTGAAATGATTTTAAGAACAATGACTTAATATCATTTAAAAATACCTTGGGTTTCAAGAGAGACAAGTTGTACACAAAAGCAACTATGTGTCTAAAAGTGCAATCTGGTTTTGTTTTTGCTTTTCAATAAATAGGAGCTCCGAGTTGCCACTCAGGAAAAAGAGAGCTCCTCTGGGAGATGCATGCTTACTCTCTTAGGCCTTTCGTTCATCTTGGCAGGACTTATCGTTGGTGGAGCCTGCATTTACAAGTACTTCATGCCCAAGGTAATAATAATTCCTATAATTTGGATTACTAATTGCTATATATTTAGTAGCAACTTAAAATAATTTCTGTGGTGGTCATCAGAGAAAGGAATATTTAGGGAAAGTTTTAAAATTACCTTTTAGTTCATACAACTGATTTGTCTTCATGATGCTAAATGTAATTGACAAGCTGGGTAAACAGTACATGGATTGATATGAATGTGAGAAACCATTCAAATATCATGGTAGTGAGTGTTGGAAGTTTTTTATTTTTCTCTTCTAGAGTACCATCTACAGGGGAGAGATGTGTTTCTTTGATTCTGAGGACCCTGCAAATGCCCTTCCTGGAGGAGAGCCTTACTTTCTGCCTGTGACTGAGGAAGCTGACATTCGTGAGGATGACAACATCGAAATCATTGACGTACCTGTTCCCAGTTTTTCTGATAGTGACCCTGCAGCAATTATTCATGACTTTGAAAAGGTGAGTTTCTCATTCTTATAGATATCTCAGGATTTTCTTTTTCCTAGTCCATTGACAGGTAGTAAGTCCTTGCATAAATGTATAATGTTTGAAGCAAAGACTTGCCATTTTGTTGTCATTGCGTATACAATAGTTGCTTTTGAAAGGATGAGCTGCTTGTGTTCTTGTGTTAATGGCAGTTGGAAAATCTGTAATATTAATGCTGTCTATATCATACAGAACATTTCTTCCCTCCTCAATAGGGTATGACTGCTTACTTGGACTTGCTGCTGGGTAACTGCTATCTGATGCCTCTCAATACCTCCATCGTTATGCCACCAAAGAATCTGGTGGAGCTCTTTGGAAAACTGGCGGTATGTATTTTGCAAGTTAAATTTTCCCATAAGCATTTCCAAATGATTTTATTTCCTAAATATTCCACTTAACTGAGATAATTTCCAAATAATAAAAAAGGAAAATATGTATCTGCTATAGATAAGGATTTAAAGTGTCTTTAAGAATTTCTCATGTCAGTCTTTTCTTTTTTAATTTTAGAGTGGCAAATATTTGCCTCACACTTATGTGATTCGTGAAGACTTGGTTGCTGTGGAGGAGATTCGTGATGTTAGTAATCTTGGCATCTTTATTTACCAACTTTGCAACAACCGCAAAGCCTTCCGCCTTCGTCGCAGAGACCTCTTGCTTGGTAGGCAATTTATTTCTTGGTTCACCTTATGTTATTGGGACAGAGGAAGAGGGTGGGGATACAGTGTGGGAGAAAGAGGGGAGCAAATCTATATATCTTTTCATTTCCACAAAGGACCCAAAAGTAACTTTTTCTGTGTATTTCCTCACAGGTTTCAACAAACGTGCCATTGATAAGTGTTGGAAGATTAGACACTTCCCCAACGAATTTGTTGTTGAAACCAAGATCTGTCAAGAGTAAGAGGCCATAGATTAAAAGTATCCGTAGGTATAAGAAGTCAGAGATTTACAATGTGACTTCAATATCAAAGTGTGTAGGATACTCAAGATATTTACTCATGCATTTACTCTAATATATGTATTAGAATAATGTATGTATATTATTGGAGCCCTGGTAGCACATTGGTTAAGAGCTTGGCTGGTAACCAAAAGGCTGGCAGTTGGAATCTACCATCCACTCCTTGGAAACCCTCTGGGGCAGTTCTACTCTGTCCTACAGGGTTGCTATGAGTTGGAATCAACTCAAAGGCAACGGGTTTGGCTTATACATATATATATATATATATATGTATCTATATGTGTATGTAGACATATGTGTATACATACATATATATACATATATAAAGATACATATATACCTACTAACCACTGCAAGCTTTTGTTGATTCTTAGTTTAACTGATATTGCTTGTTATTTGAAATTGAAAATGAATAATTCTTATTTTCTTTTGAATTTATAGGGTTTAGATTTCTGAAAGCAACATGATTATGTCAGTTAACATCCTGACAATAAATTCCATCATTTGTTTGTTTTTTTCTTAAGTAAATTTTTTTAAGCTCTTTACTATCATAGGGCAGAGCATATTTTACATTTAAAATAGTTAAAATTGTTTTTGACCTTTTTGTGTACAGCATGTAAAATCCTTAACATTGTAAAGTTTCATTTTGTTTTTCATTTTGTGCATCTTTCCTTGATTTAAAAATTACATCTTTGCAATTCTGTTAGGTGTTCTGTAATAAATCTGACATGTGTGAACAATTTCCTTGAGGAAGTCATTTCCACTAATGCAGTCATTCTCACTGATACCTGTATTGTGAAATCTACAAAACTGTACAGGTGCTGAATGGTATAAGGAGTTTAGGTTGCATGAGTTCTACAGCCCTGGTTAATATCTTGGCTAATAACCTAAAGGTCAACAGTTCAAATCCACCAGCTACTCCTTGGAAACCCTCTGGGGCAGTTCTACTCTGTCCTACAGGGTCACTATGAGTCAGAATTGACTTGGCAGAAATGGGTTTGGTTTTTTGGTTATAATAAATTTTGCTGTATTCAACCACTGTTTCTCTTATTTGAGGAATATTTAAACAGCTAATTTTTTTATTCAGCTTTGATGCACCTGCAATAGATCTAAAATTATGAACCTACTTCTGCTCCCATTCCAGTCTCTTCATGTATTATTTTTATAATTCTATATTTTACTCCTCTTTAGATATTACATCAACTACTCCTTTAGAATGATCCTTGATGGTATAGTGGTTAAGCCTTTGGCTGCTAACTAAAAGGTTGACAGTCCAAGCCCACCAGCAGCTCCACGGAGAAAGATGTGGCAGTCTGCTTTTGTAAACGATTACAGCCTTGGAAACCCTACGGGGTGGTTCTACTGTGTCCTATAGGGCCATTATGAATCAGAATTGAATTGACAGCAACTGAGTTTGGTCTTGAGGTTTTTTGGTCCTCTTTTTAGAAGTAACCCCATAATTGGGTTCTTGTATAAATTCAACTATTTATTAAGAGACTTTAGGTTACTTTCAGGCCCACAGAAAGTTCAAATTTCTTCCATATTTATCTTAAACCAATAGTCAGCATCATGCCTAATTGTGAAACAAAAGAAAGGATGCTTACTATTGCAATTATTCAATTTTTTTTAGACATTCTGGTCAATGCAGTGACATGTGAAACAAATTGTAAGTATCACTTGCTAAAAGGGGTTAAATTTATTACCACATGTGATTTTTTCAAAATAGAACACTAATGGATTAATTGAAAACCTTTGAAATCAATAAGAAGAGTCAGTATAAGAAAAACAAAAGCCAGTGTCTATCATTTATACCACCAAACCTATTGTCGTAGAGTCAATTCTGATACTATCAATAACCAATTAAAGTGTAATAAAAACAGGTAAAAATATTCCACTCACAATAGAAACAGGGACATAAAGGAGAGCCAACAAGAAATTCTTGGAATTATTATGAATAAAGTCACAAAACTTAATTAAGAGATACAAGAGAAAAAGTTGAATAAATGGAGAGGGAAGAAAGAACATTACAGATAGAGTTCCCCAATTGAATTTATTGGTTTAACCTGATTTCAATTAACCCCCCCCAAATTGTTCTTGGAACTTAGCAAAATTATTTGAGGGTTCATCTGGAAGTATAAATAGGTGAGAATAGCTAAAGAAAAAATTGAAAACAAAGTAACTGAAGGCAGGGGTTTCTTACATGAACAACTAATAAACCAAAGGTGACATTCACACAAGACAGACTATGATGCCCTCCCACCCAAAAGAACCTAGCGTAGATAAGAAGAGTATCCTAAATAAAACACAATGCAAGGAGATGCACTGTTTATAAAATTATGCTGGTAAAAGTGGCTAAATGAAAATCAACAAAGCAAAACAAAAATTCTACCTGTTACACTATGAAATAACATGAGGCTAGTAGCCCTCCAAGTTCAGTCTCTCCTAATTTTCACCATCAGTGAATATGTTGAAGAAGAGAAAAACCCTTAGAGACACTAAAAGCATAACTGGCTAGTAACCTGATGCCAGAATGTGTGAGGAATCGATATGTGACA
The DNA here is from genome assembly GCF_030014295.1 of Loxodonta africana. Lineage (NCBI taxonomy): Eukaryota > Metazoa > Chordata > Mammalia > Proboscidea > Elephantidae > Loxodonta > Loxodonta africana. Next base: position 90,847,410 of record NC_087369.1, on the reverse strand, counting down.
GAGACTTCCTCTCTCACCATCTGTCCACTCATTCAGAGGCCAAGATTTGTATAAATCAGAAAAGTGGGCAGCCATTTCTCTGAGAGATATTCTGTGGAGCATAGTTTTGGGTTTCATACCCTGTGCCACTTTTCCCTTCTATTTCTTCACCCATCTCTACATGGTTATTCATTAATTTATTTGGTAATGAGTCAGGAATTGTGCTAGGCATTAGGGATACCTACAGCTGTGAACAAAACAGAGTTAAACACTGCTCCTATGGGCATGTAATTTCCTGGGGGAGACTTTTTTCAAAATAGTTGTACTATTTTATTACAAGTAAAAATTATAGAGTGCTTATGACAGTTTATAACAGGGTGGCCAAACATGGGCTATCAATGAAGTCTTACCTGAGAAAGTGAAATCTTTTAATGAGTAGTATAAATGGGGTAAATGAAAGAGCATTTCAGACAGAACAAAGCCTGAGCTAACTCCTTGAGTCAGGAAAGAGTATGGAATGTTGGAGAAAAAAAGCTAGAGGGGCTGGAGCACATTGAGTGAAGAAAATTGTGTGAAAAGAAGTTGGAAAAATAGGCAGAGTACAAATTATGCAGGACCCCGTAGGGACAATTTATTAAGGTGTAAGAAGGTGTTATGGATTGAATTGTGTTCCTCAAATATATGTGTTGTAAATTTTAACCTCTGTACATGTAGATGGAAACCTTGGTGGCATAGTGGTTAAGTGCTATGGCTGCTAACCGAAGGGTCAGCAGTTCAAATCCGCCAGGCGCTCCTTGGAAACTCTATGGGGGCAGTTCTACTCTGTCCTTTAGGTTCACTATGAGTCGGAATTGGTTATACATGCGGATGTAATTCTATCTGGGAATAGGGCTTTCTTTGTTGTGTTAGTGAGGATATATCAGTGTAAGATGTGTCTTAAACCAATCACTTATAGGAGACAAAAAAGGAGCAGATTAGGCACAGAAGCAAGCACAGATACAGAAAGATAGATGCCACACCACATGAAGATCACGAAGGAATCGAGGAACAGAAGTTCAAAAGAGAAATGGACTTTTCCCATAGGTGACCGAAAGAGAAAGCTTTCCCTTAGAACTGGTGCCCAGAATTCAGACTTCTAACTTCCTAAACTACAAGAAAATAAATTTCTGTTTGTTAAAGCCACCCGCTTGTGGTATTTCTGTTACAGTGGCACTAAGAAACTAAGACAGAAGGGTTAATAAAAACCAGCAAGGCTGGGTGAGGCTCACTGAAACTAGTCACAGTGAAGAAGGAGGAGGAATGATACCCAGAACCTGGAAAGACTAGCTATAGGTGAGGACTTCCCCCGACAGGAACCAAGGCCTTTGGTAGTGGTACTCTTTATACAAGGCAGTAGGTGGAGGTTTGAGGAAAAAGAAACAAAGCCAAACATAGCTGCTTCAGTCCCTGATTTTTTAGCTGCTTTTAAGTCCTAAATTGATAGTCATAGTTTTCTTCTTCCACGATAAACTCCATATCTTCCTTTCCTCTCAGCATCTTAGCTGGAGGGAATTTACCCAGTGGAATAATCCAGATTTTTATTACTGCAGGATCTGAGTCCTTGGTTGTCCTATATTTGTTGCAGTTTTTCTTTGAAAGAGGCACCTTAGTAACTCTTGAATTCCAGTAACAGATCTCCTTGCCTCCACTGTATAGCAGCTACCCAATTTCCCCTTGGCAATCAGAATCAATCAATCACCCCAGCTGGTGGGGTCCCAAATGGCTAGAAATCAGTCTCCGTTTCCAATTTAATGTAACCATGACTCAGTTTCCTGGTAGAAGTAGTCCACACTTGCGCAGTAGAACATCCAAACTCACCAAACCCAAGATCGTAGGGATAAAAAAAAAATTCCTTCAATGCATTGTTAGATATAATAGTGAGAGGGTCAATTCCCACCCCTACCCATCCATTGGTTCCTGGCTATGAAGAAGACAGATAGCACCATTTATTGACTGCTGCTTTAAGGTTTATCCTGATGGACAGCATCTCAGCCTCACAGGTCTCTGTCTCCCAACTCGCACAATAAATCAATCTTCAGGATGCCATTTCTCATACCCAATTCTAAGGATTCAGTGGATAAGATAACACTATTTTCATGACATTTTGGGTTGCATAATCACTAGGTGTCCCATGGTCAGAGTCAGACAATCAATCTCTACTAGGACCCAGTAGCAAGATGGGAGTGATTTTTCTAATTGAGCATAGTTGTTAGAAGAAAAGGGCATGTCCCTATTCCAGAACTTTAGGAATTTGCACTGTGACTATCCTAGAGCATCTCTGTCTGCCATAAGAACTTACAACACCACTGTGGTTGCTGGTTCATAAGGCCCAAGTGACAAAGCAACTTGCACCGGAGCCTAGATCTACCATAAAGAATTTTCTTGCTTCAGGCTCCACTCAAGATCAGTAGCCTTACGAGTTACCTGGTAAATGAATTAGAGCAGCAAGCCCAAGTGTTGTATGTGTTGCCTCCAATTCCAAAAAGGCCTACCATGCACTATATCTCTTTCTTTAGAGTGGGCAGTACAAGGCACAAGAATTGTTTCTTACTTTAGAGAGGATATCCTGACAGGCTCCAGACCACTGGACCCTTAGAAACCATCAAAGATGTGACAGGCCACTGAACATACATGTATCTTACTAAGGCATGTACTATGCTTGCTACTTTCTGCTTGCAATGTCCAATTAGCATAATATTGTCAATGTAATGGACCAGCATGGTGATCCATGTGATATCAAGACAAACAGAGTCCCTCTCTACCAAATTGTCGTAGAGACGGGAGCGATTATATAGCTCTAATATAAGAAAGGAAACCCTGGTGGTGTAGTGGTTGAGAGCTACAACTGCTAACTAAAAGGTTGACAGTTCAAATCCACCAGGTGCTTGCTCCTTGGAAACCCTATGGGGCAGTTCTACTCTGTCCTATAGGATCACTATGAATCGGAATCGACTCGACTGCAAAGCGTTTGGTTTTTGATTAATATAAGAAAGAACTGTAGAGGCCCCATGAAAGCAAGCAGCTTCTGATTATCTTTGCTAGCAGGAATGAGGCAAGTAAAAGGGATTTTCTCCCTAAATGGTTATGTATTAACTGCCAGGAACTGAGTTGATTTGCTTCAATAAAAGTACCACATCCAGAATTTAAGCTGAAATTGACCTCATGACCTGATTAAATTTGCAATAATCAACAGTCATTCTCCAAAACACATCTGTTTTTTGCCTTCAGCCAAATAAAATTAAATGGCAGTGGTAGATGTTATGGGTTGGTTTGTGTCTCCCAAAAAGATATGTACGAGTTTTCACTGCTTTACCTGTAAATGTGACCTTGTTTGGCTGTAATTAGCTAAACTCACATGGGGTCGTACTAGAGTAGGGTAGGCCCTAAACCAATCTTACTGGTATCCTTTTGAGAAAAAGAGAAAAAACACAAAGACACACAGACAAAGAGGTAAGATGGCCACGTGAAGACAGGTCAGAGATTAAAGTTATGCTCCCATAAACCAAGGAATGCCTGGGGCTACCAGAAGTTGAAAGAGAAAAGGAAGGATCTTCACCTAGAGAGAATAGACTCTGCTGACACCTAAATCCAAACTTCTAGCCTCCAGAATCTGAGAGAATAAATTTCTGTTGTTTTAAGCCACACAGTTTGTGGTATTTTGTTAACTAGGAAACTAATTAAGTAGGAAATATCATTCTTTGATTTTTGAAATCTTTGATGAAAGTACTAATCTCTGCAGTTGCTTCTCTTTTTGGCAGGAGGAAAGGAGAGTTCTAGTGAATTCCACTCAGCCTTTCCTACTATAATAACCTTCACTCCATGGGTCAGGTAACAAATGTGGGGATTTTGCCAGTTTCTGGGATGTCTATTCCCATTACACATTTTGGAACTAGGAAAATAAACATAAAATGAATCTGAAGTCTCACTGGATCACAAAGAAACAGACCTGGGCTAAGACTTATTTTATCTTCTAAACTTGGTAAGCCCACACTCTGGTAGATGGACTATGGTGGAATATCAAGCCTCCAGTAGTCAGCAACAGTTTGGAGCTAATGTCCAATAACCTCCAGAAAATCTGAGTATTTCCTCTTTATCCAGTCATCCTAGTAAATGGACTGGGATACCTCTGGGAAAGAATTAGGGGAATACTAAAAGTATACACCTGAGGCTCCATTTCAGGGTTATTCCTTAAAGGGGCCAATCCTTCCTCAGTAAGAGGTCTTCAATTCTGTGAATATTTTTGAGTTATGAGAAATGGGTACAAGTTGTAAACCTCAGTATGATCAAGTTAGGCTTCTGCCCAACAGACTTCAACGTTTTCTGCCTAAATTTGTCAAGCAGCAGTTTTATACGCTGCATATTTCATGCATAAGGATGCCATGATTAATTAGCCATTACCAGAGAATCTTGAGATACAAAGCACTTTCATTACTATTCCAACAATGTGGTTTATTTAATATATCAATTGCTTGCACCTTGTCTGTGTTGGTTACGAGAGGCCATCTGGACTTGACCACTTAAGTACTCATTATCCTTAATGCCTTGACGGGGGATATGATTAGAGTCTTGCACTTAATATATCCCTTCCGACATTTCCATCTCCCTAAGTCTTCAGAATCCTTCCTCTGTAGCAGGGTAGTTCTGACATTTCAATCCCATTCCACTGTTGAGTTCAAGTTTCAATTTAGCTGATCTCACAGATGATTAACATCATTCTTACGTGCTCAAGTCAAACTATAATATGCTCAAATCCGGATGAATGTATGCATACCAATTAATTTGGCTTGATCAAGTTTTATATTTTATCCTCTTTAGTCAACCCTTAGAATGCACTCCCATGCATGCATCCATATTTTGATGATACATATTATTGAGGTCTATAGTTTTTTTGGCCTCAAAAGAGCATGGTATTTTTCCTGATGGGTCTATATACCTCCTCAAAAGAGTTATATGTCAATATAACCCAGATGAAAGAATATAAATCATAAACACGTATAAATATCAAAAGGAAGCGACATCAGAGAGGGACAGGTATAAGACACAAGAGAAATGGGGGTTGTTAGTGGAGTGGGACCCTTGAAAAAGTGGTAGGGAAGTGAATCCAAAACACAGGTAAAGATATGCTTAAGAAAAGGAATTTAGGTCTCCTCCATTGAGACTGAAGAAAGAATAAGAGGTTGTTGGCAAAGACCAGAAAGTTTATTAAGCTTGACAGTGCCATCATGGGAGTGGATAACTGAAATGGAGTAGAAGTAAAGGTCTCTGGTGATGAAGAAGTAAAAAACCAAGAGGTCAGTGCATAGGCTGTGTTGTCCACATGGATATTGATGTAACTAAGAATAATGAAAGAACTTGAGATGAAAAGAAAGTGATACCAGTGACAACATTTTCAATAAGTGATGGAGATGACTAGGGAGTGAACAGATTTTGGTAATAAGCAGTCAATGGTAAAATCAGATGCTATGAATCCCAAAGGAGAAATGTGTTTTATAAGAGATTCAATTTGTACTTGATGGTCTGAAAGAATCTCTGATGAAATTTTTAGAAGAAAAGACTTTCAACAGGGACAAGAAAAGGGTTTTTGCTATTAATGCACTGTTCAATGCAGTACAGTCATTATCTGCAAATGCTTTCCATAAAAAAAATTGAAAAGAAATAACTGACAAAATATTAGAACTAATAAAATAACTGAGCAGGATGTTTTATGGAGCACGTCAAATTTATTCTAAAATCTATGCAGGAGAGTAAATATCTAAAAACAGCCTAAATATTTTGAAAGAGACTAGCAAAAAGGTTGCTCTTGGTCTACCACATATCAAAACTTAACCTGAAGTTTTCGTAATTAAAACAATTAGGTATTGGTACAGGAACAAAATAGAGAGTCTAGTTAATACCAGTTAGTGTGTGTGTATGTGTGTGATGATGGTGTTGTTGCTAGGTGTTGTCAAATTGATTTGACTCATAACAACCCCAGGTAACACAGTAGAACTTCTCCACAGTGTTTTCTAGGCTGTACTCTTCATGGGAACAGATCACCAGGTCTTTCTCCTGCAGAGCAGCTGGGTAGATTTGAACCATGAACCTTTTGGTTAGCAGCTGAGTGCTTAACTGTTGTGCCACCGGGGCTCCTTATGATAGTATTGGTAATATGATATTAGTATAAAACAAACAGGGCATGCTAAATCAGAGGAAGAATGAACTAGTCAATAAATGTTGGAAAAGTTGGTTATCCATTGAGAAAACAATGTTAAATTCTAAGCTTATACCATATGAAAACATTTTTCCAGGTGCATCAATGACCTAAATGTAAAAAAAAAAAAAAAAAAACATAAAAATAATAATAAAAAAAAGATATAGGAGAATATAATATGCCTTTGCAATAGTTAAGGATTTCTTAAGAAAGCAAAAATCACAGAGAAAAAAATGTTTTAGTGTATTAAACTTCTAAAAACATTCATATGTTAAAAACAGGAGACACATCTCAGAAAATGTCTGGAATAATAAATAGGGAAAGTGAGACAGAAACCCACTCAAAACAAACTGAAACAATTTGGCAGAGCAGAAGAAAGAAAAAAAATAGGTGACAGACTAGAGGAAGATATGGACAAATAGCATTTCTTTTACCTTCTTTATTAGAATTTCCATCTCTCTACATACATTATCCATCTGTTCTTGTATATTGTCCACTTTTTCCATTACAGCCCTTAGCGTACTAATCATATTAGTTGCTGTAGAGTTGATTCTGACTCATGGTGAACCCATGTGTGTCAGAGTAGAACTGTGTTCCAAAGGGTTTTTTTTTTAATAATTTTTATTGTGCTTTAAGTGAAAGTTTACAAATCAAGTCAGTCTCTCACACAAAAACCCATACACAACTTGCTACATACTCCCAATTACGTCCCCCCCCTCCATGAGACAGCCTGCTCCCTCCTTCCACTCTCTCTTTTCATGACAATTTTGCCAGCTTCTAAGCCCCTCTACCCTTGCATCTCCCCTCCAGGCAGGAGATGCCAACGCTGTCTCAAGTGTCCACCCGAACCGAGTAGTGCATGCCTCACCAGCATCCCTCTCCTACCCATTGTCCAGTCCAATCCATGTCTGACAAGCTGGCTTCAGGAATGGTTCCTGTAGTGGGCCAGCAGGAGGACTGGAAGCCATGATCACCGGAGTCTTTTCAGTCTCAGTTAGACCATTAAGTCTGGTCTCTTTATGAGAATTTGGAGTCTGCATCCCACTGTTCTCCTGCTCCCTCAGGGTTCTCTGTTGTGTTCCCTGTCAGGGCAGTTATCGGTTGTGGCTGGGCACCATCTCGTTCTTCTGGTCTCAGGATGATGTAGTCTCTGGTTCATGTAGTCCTTTCTGTCTCTTGGGCTCGTTATTATCTTGTGTTTTTGGTGTTCTTCATTCTCCTTTGATGCAGGTGGGTTGAGACTCATTGATTCATCTTAGATGGCTGCTTGCTAGAGTTTAAGTACCCAGGTGCCACTCTTCAAAGTGGGATGCAGAATGTTTTCTTAATAGATTTTATTATGCCAGTTCACTTAGATGTCCCCTGAAACCATGGTCCCCAAACCCCGGCCCCTGCTTCGCTGACCTTCAAAGCATTCCGTTTATTAAGAAAACTTTGCTTTAGTTTAGTCCAGTGGTGCTGACCTCCACTGTGTTGAGTGTTTTCCTTCCCTTCACCCAAAGTAGTTCTTGCCTACTATCTATTTAGTAAATAACCCTCTCCTCTCCTCCCTCCCTCCCCTCAATCATAACCGCAAAAGAGTGTGTTCTCAGTTTAAACTATTTCTCAAGATCTTATAATAGTGGTCTTATACAATATTTGTCCTTTTGCAACTAACTAATTTCACTCAGCATAATGCCTTCCAGGTTTCTCCATGTTATGAAATGTTTCACAGATTCATCACTGTTTTTTATTGATGTGTAGTATTCCATTGTGTGAATATACCATAATTTATTTATCCATCCATTGATGGGCACTTTGGTTGGTTCCATCTTTTTGCTATTGTAAACAGTGCTGCAATAAACATGGGTGTGCATATATCTGTTTGTGTAAAGGCCCTTGTTTCTCTAGGATATATTCCGAGGAGTGGGATTGCTAGGTCATGTGGTAGTTCTATTTCTAGCTTTTTAAGGAAGCACCAAATCAATTTCCAAAGTGGTTGTACCACTTTACATTCCCACCAGCACTGTGTAAGTGTTCCAATCTCTCCACAACCTCTCCAACATCTATTATTTTGTGTTTTTTGGATTAGTGCCAGCCTTGTTGGAATGAGATTGAATCTCATTGTAGTTTTGATTTGCATTTCTATAATGGCTAATAATCGTGAGCATTTCCTCATGTATCTGTTAGCGACCTGAATGTCTTCTTTAGTGCAGTGCCTGTTCATATCCTTTGCCCATTTTTTAATTGGGTTGTGTGTGTTTTTGTGGTTGACTTGTAGCAGAGTCATGTGGATTTTACAGATCAGGTGCTGGTCAGAGATGTCATAGCTGAACATTTTTTCCCAGTCTGTAGGTGGCCTTTTTACTATTTTGGTGAAGTCTTTAGATGAGCATAGGAGTTTGATTTTTAGGAGCTCCCAGTTATCTGGTTTGTCTTCAGCATTTTTAGTAATGTTTTGTATTCTGTTTATGCCACATATTAGGGCTCCTAACCTTGTCCCTATTTTTTCTTCCATGATCTTTATCATTTTAGATTTTATGCTTAAGTCTTTGATCCCATTTTGAGCTAGTTTTTGTGCATGGTGTGAGGTATGGGCCCTGTTTCATCTTTTTGCAGATGGATATCCAGTTATGCCAGCACCATTTGTTAAAAAGACTATCTTGAGTCAGGGCCAAGATGGCTGACTAGGTAGAAGCTACCACGGATCCCTCTTGCAACAAAGACTCAGAAAATAAAGTGAATTGATCACATACATGAGAATCTACGAACCCTGACCATCAAACAGAGAACTGAAGACTTGACCTGAGTAACAGGGGAGTGAAAAGCTGTGCCCTGAAGCAGCGACCACTTCTGGATCCGGCGTCCCACACCACAACCTTGAGCCCTCACAGTTCCCTGGTGCCAGAGAGGTGGGGCTGATTGTGGCTTACTGAGATGGGGCGCGCACGGGACACAGCCCTAACCCCTAACCCCCTGGAGTAACCTCGGTAGAGACTCAGTCAGTGCAAGCGACTGCACACTGACGTGGCTGACAAGAGAACGAGCAACCACGGGGAAGCAGTGATGGTTTTCAGAGCCTGGAGCCAGCATCCCAGTCAGAATGCCTTGGCGCCGGGCTTTGGACTAAGTGCAGAGGAGCTGAACAGGCTTCCTGAGACGGCACAAGCACGGGATGCAGCCCTAGCCACTAACTCCCTGACGTAACCTCGGGGGAAACCCAGCCAGCACACACAGGCTGCGCAACAATGTGGCTGACAGGAGGAGAAATCACTGGGAAGCAGCTACTTGTTTTGTATCCTGGAGCGCAGCGTCCCAGCCAGAAACCCTTGGGGCGGGGCTTTGGACTAGGAGCGGAGGAGCTGATCACGGCTTCCTGAGAGGGCGCAAGCACGGGACGCAGGCCTGACCCTCAGGGGCAATCTTGACCCAGCCAGCACACACAGATTACAGGCCCACCTGGAATCTCAGATAAAACAGTCATCACCAAGCAAGATAAGTAACTTTATCTATACTGCCGAGCCTCTGCTCTCTCCTGTCTATCTCATCCCTCCCCTCCCTGCCCCAGCCAGCTTCATTAACCTTGGAATTTCCTGGGCTAGGGAGTGAAGTGCTCTGCTGTTTTTTTTTTTTTTTTTCCTAACCCGTTCTCTTGGCCAGAGAGAAGCAGCAGCTTACAGCCCAGGGTGAAAAAATCCTTCCCTGAGTACCCTAAACTGGAATAAAATACAGAACAAGCTCCAGCAAAGCATATGAGATCCACAGTCTTTGGCTTTCATCCCTACAGGGAACAAGGTGGCTATTATAATGCAAAGGCAATTCTGATAGAGATCCGACTGTATTTTAGCAGAGCAGTGGAAAGACAAGTTTTGCAGGTCTGATACATCTCTACCTATTAAACAGAGCCCTTGCTGATACACACCAGGGAACTGAGGGCTGAAGCTCCACCCACACCACCTAGCCACCTGCTAAAGGGGACGGCGGATAGTGATGCCTACCAATCTTTAGAGGTACAAGCATTGGGTGCCTAAGGTACAGCTGCAGAGCCCGCCCACCAAAGTGCTCTAGGAATAGAGACACACCTACCTCACTGGCACATGGGGGCAGGCAGTCAGCATCCTGCCCTCCTTGGAGTGTGAACCCCTGCCGCTACTAGAATCTGGTGCACACAGCTATCACCACTACTCCTCTAAGTTAATAGGTGACAGTCTACACCACACACTTGGTGACCCAAAATCAGAACACCTAACCTGATTCTATTCAAGAATAGTGAAAGGACTTTTAGGCTTATATATCTGGTAACACCTCAAACCAGCTGGTAATAGGACATAAGTGATTCAAAGGCTACAAATATCAAGACAGTGCAAGCTAGGAGCCCATCTGGGTATATGGAAACAAAACAAAACAAGAAGATAAGACTGAGTGAGCAAATACAACATAAATAATTACAATATCATATAGATAGCTCAGAGACAGCAGTCAATATAAAATCACATAAAGAAGCAGACCATGGTTGCTTCTACAAATCCCCAAATTAAAGAATAAAAATCTTTCCCAAATGAAGATACTCTCCTGGGATTGCCAGAGGCAGAATATAAAAAACTAATATACAAAATGCTTCAAGACATCAGGGATAACCTCAGAAATGAAATAAGGCAATGTACAGAAAAAGCCAAGGAACACACTGATAAAGCAGTTGAAGAAAATAAAAAAGATTATTCAAAAACATAGTGGAAAAATTAATAAGCTGCAAGAATCCATAGAGAGAGAGCATTCAGAAATCAAAAAAATTAACAGTAAAATTACAGAATTAGACAACTCAATAGGAAGTCAGAGGAGCGGAATCTAGGAAATGGAATGCAGAGTGGGGGAGATGGAGGATAAGGCAATTGACACCAGTTGAAGAAAAATCAGATAAAAGAATTTTAAAAAAATGATGAAGCCCTAAGAATCATGTGGGACTCTATCAGGAGAATAACTTGCATGTTATTGGAGTTCCAGAACAGGGAGGGATAACAGAAAATACAGAGAGAATAGTTGAAGATCTGTTGGCAGGAAAATTCCCTGGCATCATGAAAGATGAAAGGATATCTCTCCAAGATGCTCATCAAACCCCATACAAGACTGCTTCAAAAAGAAAATCACCAAGGCATATTATCACACTTCCCAAACCAAAGATAAAAAGAAAATTTTAAAAGCAGCCAGGGATTAAAGTCACCTACAAAGGAGAATCAATATCAATAAATTCAGACTACTCAGCAGAAACCATGCAGGCAAGAAGGCAATGAGATGACATATACAGAACACTGAAGAAGAAAAACTACCAGCCAAGAATCATATATCCAGCGAAACTCTCTCTCAAATATGAAGGTGAAATTAAAACATTTACAGATAAACACAAGCTTAGAGAATTTGCAAAAACCAAACCAAAGCTAGAAGAATTACTAAAGGAAATTCTTTAGTCAGAAAATCAATAATATCAGATACCAACACAACACAAGGTCACAGAACAGAACATTCTGATATCAACTCAAACAGGGAAAAAACAAAATGAGATTAATTTAAAAAGAAAAAAATGCTCAAAACAGGGAATCTTGAAGTCAATATGTAAAAGATAACAATAATCAAAAAAGAGGGACTAAATACAGAAGGCATAGATCTTCCATATGGAGAGGAAAACAAGGTGATATAGTATGATACAAGTTAGGTTTTTACTTAGAAAAATAGGGGTAAATATTAAGGTAACCACAAAGAGGTCTAACAATTCCATATTTCGAAATAAAAACCAAGAAAAACAATGACTCAGCAAAAAAAAAATTCAACTACTATGAAATTGAGGAACACACAATTTACAAATAAAAATTTCTCAGCACAAAAAAGTAAGTGGAAAAATGAAATTGTAAACAACACACACAAAAAGGTATCAAAATGACAGCACTAAACTCATACTTATCAATAATTACGCTGAATGTAAATGGACTAAATGAACCAATAAAGAGATAGAGTTGCAGACTGGATTAAAAAACATGATTTGTCTATATGCTGCCTACAAGAGACACACTTTAGACTTAGAGACACAAACAAACTAAAACTCAAAGGATGCAAAAAATATATCAAGCAAACAACAATAAAAAAAGAGCAGGAGTAGCAATATTAATTTCTGACAAAACAGACTTTAAAGTTAAATCCACCACAAAGGATAAAGAAGGACATTACATAATGATTAAAGGACAATTTACCAGGACGATATAACCATATTAAATATTTATGCACCCAATGACAGGGCCACAACATACATAAAACAAACTTTAACAATTGAAAAGTGAGATAGACACCTCCACAATTATAGTAGGAGACCTCAACACACCATTTTTGGAGAAGGATAAGACTTCCAGTAAGAAGCTCAATAGAGACACGGAAGCTCAAATTGCCACAATCAACCAACTTGACCTCATTGACTTATACAGAACACTCCACCCAACAGCTGCAAAGTATACTTTTTTTTCTAGTGCACACAGAGCATTCTCCAGAATAGGTCACATATTACATCATAAAACAAACCTTCACAGAATCCAAAACATCGAAATATTACAAAGCATCTTCTGACACCATAAGGCCATAAAAGTAGAAATCAATAACAGAGAAATCAGGGAAAAGAAATCAAATACTAGGAAACTGAACAACACCCTGCTCAAAAAAGACTGGGTTATACAAGACATTAAAGCCATAAAGAAATTCATAGAATGCAACGAGAATGAAAACACTTCCCTTCAAACCCTCTGGGAAACAGCAAAAGCAGTGCTCAGAGGTCAATTTATATCGATAAATGCACACATACATAAAGAATAAAGAGCCAAAATCAGAGAACTGTCCCTACAGCTTGAACAAATAGAAAGCAAGCAACAAAAGAATCCATCAGGCGCCAGAAGAAAACAAATAATAAAAATTAGAGCAGAATTAAATGAATTAGAGAACAGAAAAACAATTAAAAGAATTAACAAAGCCAAAAGCTGGTTCTTTGAAAAAATTAACAAAATTGATAAACATTTGGCCAGATTGACCAAAGAAATAGAGGAAAGGAAACAAATAACACAAACAGGAAATGAGACGGGCCATATCACAAAAGACCCAATTGAAATTAAAAGAATCATATCAGATTACTATGAAAAATTGTACTCTAACAAATTTGAAAACCTAGAAGAAATGGATGAATTCCTAGAAACACACTACCTACCTAAACACAATCAGAAGCAGAACAAGTAAATAGAACCATAACAAAAAAAGAGATTGAAAAGGTAATCAAAAAACTCCCAACAAAAAAAGCCCTGGCCTGGATGGCTCCATTACAGAGTTCTAACAAACTTTCAGAGAAGAGTTAACACCACTACTACTAAAGGTATTACAAAGCATAGAAAAGGACGGAATACGACCTAACTCATTCTATGAAGCCAGCATAACCCTGATACCAAAACCAGGTAAAAAAAAAAAAAAAAAGACACCACACACACAAAAAAATTACAGACCTATACCCCTCATGAACATAGATGCAAAAATCCTCAACAAAATTCTGGCCAATAGAATTCAAAAACATATAAAAAAAAATCCACCATGACCAAGTGGGATTTATACCAGGTATACAATGTTGGTTCAATATTAGAAAAACAATTAATATACTCCACCATATAAATAAAACAAAAGACAAAAACCACATGATCTTATCAACTGATGCAGAAAAGGCATTTGACAAAGTTCAACACCCATTCATGGTAAAAACTTTCAGCAAAATAGGAATAGAAGGAAAATTTCTGAATATAATAAAGGGCATTTATACAAAGCCAACAGCCAAAATCGTCCTAAATGGAGAGAGCCTGAAAACACTTCCCTTGAGAGTGAGAACCAGATAAGGATGCCCTTTATCACCTGTCTTATTCAACATTGTGCTAGAGGTCCTAGCCAGAGCAATTAGGCTAGACAAACAAATAAAGGGCGTCCAGATTGGCAAGGAAGAAGTAAAATTATCTCTGTTTGCAGACGACATGATCTTATACACAGAAAAACCTAAGGAATCCTCAAGAAAACTACTGAAACTCATAGAAGAGTTCAGCAGAGTTTCCGGTTACAAGGTAAACATACAAAAATCACTTGGATTCGTTGACATCAACAAAAAGAACATTGAAGAGGATATCATCAAATCGATACCATTCACAGTAGCCCCCAAGAAGATAAAATACTTAGGAATAAATCTTACCAAAGATGTAAAAGACCTATACAAAGAAAACTACAAAGTGCTACTGAAAGAAACTAAAAGGGACCTACATAAGTGGAAAAACATACCTTGCTCATGGATAGGAAGACTTAACACAGTAAAAATGTCTGTTCTTCCAAAAGCCATCTATATATACAATGCACTTCTGACCCAAATTCCAATGACATTTTTTAATGTGTTGGAGAAACAAATCACCAACTTCATATGGAAGGGAAAGAAGCCCCGGATAAGTAAAGCATTACTGAAAAAGAACAAAGTGGGAGGCCTCACTCTACCTGATTTCAGAACATATTATACTGCCACAGTAGTCAAAACAGCCTGGTACTGGTACAACATACACGTAGACCAATGGAACAGAATTGAGAATCCAGATATAAACCTATCCCCATATGACCAGCTGATATTTGACAAAGTCCCAGTGTCAGTTAATTGGGGAAAAGATAGTCTTTTTAACAAATGGTTCTGGCATAACTGGATATCCATCTTCAAAAAAATGAAACAGGACCCATGCATCACACCATGCACAAAAACTAACTCCAAATGGATCAAAGACCAAAACATAAAGACTAAAACGATAAAGATCATAGAACAACACATAGGGAAAATCTTAGGAGCCCTAACACAAGGCATAAACAATACAAAAGATTACTAAAAATGCTGAAGAAAAACCAGATGACTGGGAGCTCCTAAAAATCAAACACCTAGCTCATCTAAAGACTTCTCCCAGAGAGTAAAAAGACCATCTACAGACTGGGAAAAAATGTTCAGCTATGACATCTCTGACCAGCACCTGATCTCTATAATCTATATGATTCTGTTAAAACTCAACCACAAAAAGAGAAACAACCCAATTAAAAATTGGGCAAAGGATGTGAACACCCACTTCACTAAAGAAGATATTCAAGCAGCTAACAGATACATGAGGAAATGCTCTCAATCATTAGCCATTAGAGAAATGCAAATTAAAACTACGATGAGATTCCATCTCACTCCAACAAGGATGGCATTAATCTGAAAAACACATAATAATAAATGTTGGACAGGCTGTGGAGAGATTGGAACACTTATACACTGCTGGTGGGAATGTCAAATGGTACAACCACTTTGGAAATCAATCTGGCATTTCCTTAAAAAGCTAGAAATAGAACTACCATACTACCCAGCAATCCCACTCCTCAGAATATATCCTAGAGAAATAAAAGCCTTTACACGAACAGATATATGCACACTCATGTTTATTGCAGCATTGTTTACAATAGCAAAAAGATGGAAGCAACCAAGGTGTCCATCAATGGACGAATGGATAAATAAATTATGGTATATTCACACAATGCAATACTATGCATCGATAAAGAACAATAATGAATCTGTGAAACATTTCATAACATGGAGAAACCTGGAAGGCATTATACTGAGTGAAATTAGTCAGATGCAAAAGGACAAATATTGTATAAGACCACTATTATAAGATCTTGAGAAATAGTTTAAAGTGAGAACACATTCTTTTGCAGTTACGAGAAGGGGGAGAGAGGGAGGGTAGGAGAGGGTTATTTACTGATTAAATAGTAGATAAGAACTATTTTAGGTGAAAGGAATGACGACACTCAATACAGGGGAGGTCAGCACAACTGGACTGGACCAAAAGCGAAGAAGTTTCCTGAATAAAATGAATACTTTGAAGGTCAGCGGAGGAAGGGGGCGGTCTGGTGACTATGGCTTCAGGGGACATCTAAGTCCATTGGCAAAATAAATTTTATGAAGAAAACATTCTGCATCCCACTTTGAAGTGTGGCGTCTGGGGTCTTAAATGCTACAAGCGGCCATCTAAGATGCATCAATTGGTCTCAACCCACCTGGATCAAAGGCGAATGAAGAACACCGAGGTCACAAGGTAATTAGAGCGCAAGAGACAGAAAGGGCCATATGAACTAGAGACGACATCATCCTGAGACCAGAAGAACTACATGGTGCCTGGCCACAACCGTTGACTGCCCTGACGGGGAGCACAACAGAAAACCCTGAGGGAGCAGGAGAACAGTGAGATGCAGGCCCCAAATTTCTCATTAAAAGACCAGACTTAATGGTCTGACTGAGACTAGAAGAATCCCAATGGTCATGGTCCGCAAACCTTCTGTGGCCCCAGGACGGGAACCATTTCTGAAGCCAACTCAGCAGACATGGATTGGACTGGACAATGGGTTAGAGAGAGATGCTGGTGAGGAGTGAGCTTCTTGGATCAGGTGGACACTTGAGAGTATGTTGGCATCTCCTGTCTGGAGGTGAGATGGGAGGGTAGACAAAAAAAAAAATCCATTGCCGTCCAGTCATTTAGAAATTGGCAAAACGGTCAAGAAAAGAGAGACTGGAAGGAGGGAGCAGGCTGACTCATTAGAGGGAGAGTAAGTGGGAGTATGTAGTAAGGTGTATATAAGTTTATATGTGAGAGACTGACTTGATTTGTAAACTTTCACTTAAAGCACAATAAAAATTATTAAAAAAAAAAGACTTTCTTTTCCCCAATTAACTGACACTGGGCCTTTGTCAAATATCAGCTGGTCATATGTGGATGGATTTATATCTGGGCTCTCAATTCTGTTCCATTGGTATACGTGTATGTTGTTGTACCAGTACCAGGATGTTTTGACTACTGTGGCGGTATAATAGGTTCTAAAATCAGGTAGAGTGAGGCCTCCCACTTTGTTCTTTTTCAGTAACGCTTTACTTATCCAGGGCTTCTTTCCCTTCCATATGAAGTTGGTGATTTGTTTCTCCATCACATTAAAAAATGTCATTGGAATTTTGGTGGAATAGACATTTTTACTATGTTAAGTCTTCCTATCTATGAGCAACGTATGGTTTTCCACTTATGTAGGTCCTTTTGGTTTCTTGCAGTAGTACGTTGTAGTTTTCTTTGTATAGGTCTTTTACATCTTTGATAAGATTTATTCCTAAGTATTTTATCTTTTTGGGGCTACTGTGAATGGTATCGATTTGGTGATTTCCTCTTCAATGTTCTTTTTGTTGATGTAGAGGAATCCAACTGATTTTTCCATGTTTATCTTGTAACCTGAAACTCTGCTGAACTCTTCAATTAGTTTCAGTAGTTTTTTGAGGATCCCTTAGGGTTTTCTGTGTATAAGATCATGTCATCTGCAAATAGAGATAATTTTACTTCTTCCTTGCCAATCTGGATGCCCTTTGTTTGTCTAGCCTAATTACTCTGGCTAGGACCTCCAGCACAATGTTGAATAAGACAGGTGATAAAGGGCATCCTTGTCTGGTTCCCGTTCTCAAGGGAAATGCTTTCAGGCTCTCTCCATTTAGGACGATGTTGGCTGTTGGCTTTGTATAAATGCCCTTTATTATGTTGAGAAATTTTCCTTCTATTCCTATTTTGCTGAGAGTTTTTATCATGAGTGGGTGTTGGACTTTGTCAAATGCCTTTTCTAGATCAATTGATTAAATCATGTGGTTCTTGTCTTTTGTTTTATTTATGTGGTGGACTACATTAATTGTTTTTCTAATGTTGAACCATTCTTGCACACCTGGTATAAATCCCACTTGGTCATGTTAGATTTTTTTTTGATATGTTTTTGAATTCTGTTGGCCAGAATTTTGTTGAGGATTTTGCATCTATGTTCCTGAGGGATATAGGTCTGTAATTTTCTTTTTTTGTGTGTGTTGTCTTTAGCTGGTTTTGGTATCAGGGTTATGCTGGCTTCATAGAATGCGTTAGGTAGTATTCCATCCTTTTCTATGCTTTGAAATACCTTTAGTAGTAGTGTTGTTAACTCTTCTCTGTAATTTTGGTAGAACTCTGCAGTGAAGCCATCCGGGCCAGGGCTTTTTTTTGTAGGGAGTATTTTGATTACCTTTTCAATCTCTTTTTTTTATTGTTGTTATGGTTCTGTTTACTTGTTCTACTTCTGTTTGTGTTAGTCGAGGTAGGTAATGTGTTTCTAGAAATTCATCCATTTCTTCTAGGTTTTCAAATTTGTTAGAATACAATTTTTCTTAGTAATCTGATATGATTCTTTTAATTTCAGTTGGGTCTGTTGTGATATGGCCAATTTCATTTCTTGTTCAGGTTATTTGTTTTTTTTCTTGTATTTCTTTAGTTAGCCTGGCCAATGGTTTTTCAATTTTGTTTATGTTTTCAAAGAATCAGCTTTTGGCCTTGTTAACTCTTTCAATTGTTTTTCTGTTCTCTAATTCATTTAATCCTGCTCTAATTTTTATTATTTGCTTTCTTCTGGTGCCTGACTTTTTTTTGTTGTTGTTGTTGCTGCTCTCTTTCTATTTGTTCAAGTTGTAGGGGTAGTTCTTTGATTTTGGCTCTTTCTTCTTTATGTATGTTTGCATTTATTGATATAAATTGACCTCTGAGCACTGCTTTAACTGTGTCCCAAAGTTTTTGATAGGAAGTGTTCCCAGTCTAGTTGCATTCTATGAATTTCTTTATGCCCTCTTTAGTATCTTCCATAACCCAGTCTTTTTTGAGCAGGGTATTGTTCAGTTTCCAAACATTTGGTTTCTTTTCCCTGGTTTTTCTGTTATTGATTTCTACTTTTATGGCCTTATGGTCTGAGAAGATGCTTTGTAATATTTCGATGTTTTGGATTCTGCAAAGGCTTGTTTTATGACCTAACATGTGATCTATTCTAGAGAATGTTCCATGTGTACTGGAAAAGAAAGTATACTTTGTAGCTGTTGGGTAGAGTGTTCTGTATAAGCCTATGAGGTCAAGTTGGTTGATTGTAGCAATTAGATTTTCTGTGTCTCTACTGAGTTTCTTACTGGATGTCCTATCCTTCACTGAAAGTAGTGCATTGAAGTCTCCTGCTATAATTGTGGAGGGGGTCTATCTCACTTTTCAATTCTGTTAAAGTTTGTTTTATGAAACTTGCAGCCCTGTCATTGGATGCATAAATATTTAATATGGTTATATCTTCCTGGTCAATTGTCCCTTTAATCATTATGTAGTGTCATTCTTTATCCATTGTGGTGGATTTAACTTTAAAGTCTATTTTGTCAGAAATTAATATTGCAACTCCTGCTCTTTTTTGATTGTTGTTGGCTTGATATATTTTTTGCATCCTTTGAGTTTTAGTTTATTTGTGTCTCTAAGTCTAAGGTGTGTCTCTTGTAGGCAGCATATAGACGGATCATGTTTTTTTATCCAGTCTGCAACTCTCTGTCTGTTTATTGGTGCATTTCGTCCATTTACATTCAGCGTAATTATAGGTAAGTATGAGTTTCATGCTGTCATTTCAATACCTTTTTGTGTGTGTGTTTGACAGTTTCATTTTTCCACTTACTTTTTTCTGCTGAGAAGTTTTTCTTTGTAGAATGTGTGTTCCTCCTTTTCATAGTAGTTGAATTTATTTTTGCTGAGTCGGTATGCTTATCTTGGTTTTTATTTTGAATTATGAAATTGTTAGACCTCTTTGTGGTTACCTTAATATTTACCCCTATTTGACAAAGTAAATACCTAACTTGTATTGCCCTGTATCGCCTTGTTTTCCTCTCCATATATAAGATCTATGCATCCTCTATTTAGTCCCTCTTTTTTGACTATTGTAATCTTTTACATAATGACATCAATGATTCCCTGTTTTGAGCAAATTTTTTAAAAATTAATTTTATTTTGGTGATTTCCCTATTTGAGTTGATATCAGGATCTTTTGTTCTGTGACCTTGTGTTGTGTTGGTATCTGGTACTATTGATTTTCTGACCAAAGAATTTCCATTAGTAATTCTTGCAGTTTTGGTTTGGTTTTTGCAAATTCTCTAAGCTTGTGTTTATCTGTAAATGTCTTAATTTCACCTTCATATTTGAGAGAGAGGTTTGCTGGATATATGATTCTTGGCTGGCAGTTTTTCTTCTTCAGTGTTGTATATATGTCATTCCATTGACTTCTTGCCTGCATGGTTTCTACCGAGTAGTCCGAACTTATTCTTATTGATTCTTCTTTGTAGGTGACTTTTTGTTTATCCTTGGCTACTTTTAAAATTTTCTCTTTATCTTTGGTTTTGACAAATGTGATGATAATATGTCTTGGTGATTTTCTTTTAAGATCTATCTTGTGTGGTTTTTGATGAGCATCTTGGATAGATATCTTCTCATCTTTTACCATGCCAGGGGAGTTTTCTGCCAACAGATATTCAACTATTCTCTCTGTATTTTCTGTTATCCCTCCCTGCTCTGGAACTCCAATAACACGCAAGTTATTCTTCTTGATGGAGTCCCACATGATTCTTAGGGTTTCTTCATTTTTTTTAAATTCTTTTATCTGATTTTTCTTCAACTATATTGTTTTTTTTTATATTGGTGTCAATTGCCTTATCCTCCAGCCCCCCCCACTCTGCATTCCAATTCCTCTATTCTGTTCTCTGACTTCCTATTGAGTTGTCTAGTTTGTAATTTTATTGTTAATCTTTTTGATTTCTGAATGCTCTCTCTCTATGGATTCTTGCAGCTTATTAATTTTTCCACTATGTTCTTGAATAATCTTTCTGATTTCTTCAACTGCTTTATCAGTGTTTTCCTTGGCTTTTTCTGTAGATTGCCTTATTTCATTCCTGAGGTCATCCCTGATGTCTTGAAGCATTCTGTATATTAGTTTTTTATATTCTACATCTGGTAATTCCAGGAATGTATCTACATCTGGGAATGGTTTTGATTCTTTGATTTGGGGGTTTGTAGAAGCAATCATGATCTGCTTCTTTATGTGATTTGATATCGACTGCTGTCTGCAAACCATCTATAAGATATTGTAATATTATCTTTTGTATTTGCTCACTGAGTCTTATCTTCTTGCTTTGTTTTGTTATGATACACCCAGATGGGCTACTAGATTGTGCTATCTTGATTGCTGTAGCTTTTGAATCACTTATGTCCTGTTACCAGCTGGTCTGAGCTGTTACCACGTATATAAGCCTGTGAGTCCATTCACTATTCTTGAATAGAATCAGCTCAGGTGTCCTAGTCCTCAGGGTCTCCTAGTGTGTTGTATAAGCTCTCACCTACTAACTTAGAGGAGTAGTGGTGATGGTTGTATGCACCAGTTTCTAGTAGCAGCAGGGGATCACACTCCAAGGAGGGCAGGATGCTGACAGCCTTCCCCCCAGTGTTAGTGAGGTAGGAGTGGCTCTATTCTCTAGAACGCTCTGGTGGGTGGACTCTGAAGCTCTACCTTAGGCACCCAATGCTTGTACCACTATAAATTGGTAGGCATCACTATCTGCAGTCCCCTTTTAGCAGGTGGCTTTAGGTGGTGTGGGTGGAGCTTCAACCCTCAGTTCCCTGGTGTGTATCAGTGAGGGCTCTGTTTAATAGGTAGAGAGGTATCTGACCTCAAAAATTTGCCTTTCCACTGCTCAGCAAAAACACTTACAGTCAGATCTCTATCAGAATTGCCTTTCCATTATAATAGCCACCTGGTTACATGTAGGAATGAAAGCCAAAGACTGTGGGTCTCTTATGCCTGGATGGAGCTGGTTCTGTTTTGTTATTCCAGTTTAGGAAAGTCAGGGAAGTATTTTTCCTTTGATTGTTAAATGCTGCTTTTCTCAGGCAGGGAGAATTGGTTAGAAAAGAAAGAAGAAAAAAAAAAGGAATGCACTTCACTCTCTGGCCCAGGGAATTCCAATGTTAATGAAGCTGGCTGAGGCAGGGAGGGGAGGGATCAGATAGTTAGTAGAGAGGCAAGATAGACAATGTTACTTATCTTTTTTGGTGAGGACTTTTTTATTTGAGATTCCAGAGGGGTGTGTAGCTTGTGTGCCCTGGCTGGTTCCCCACTGAGACTGCCCCAGAGGTTTAGGGATGCACCTCATGCTTGTGCCTTCTCAGGAAGCCACAATCAGCACCTTCACAGTTAGTCCAAATTCCAGTGCCAAGGTTTCCTGTCTGGGATGCTGTGCTCCAGGCTCCAAAACTAGTCGCTGCTTCCCCGTGGTTTTTCTTTTGCCTGTCAGCCACGTCGGTGTGCAGCCTGCGTCCCCTCTGAGGTTGGTCCCAAGGGTTAGGCCTGCGTCCGTGCTTGCCCCGTCTCAGTAAGCCGCAATCAGCCCCACCACTCTGGCACCAGGGAACTGCGAGAGCTCAAGGCTGCGGTGTGGCACACTGGCTCTGGAACAGATGCTGCTTCAGCCTGTGGCTTTTTGCTCCCCTGTCACTCAGGTTAACTGCTTAGTTCTGTGTTTGATGGTCAGAGTTCATAGATTTTCTTGTAGGTAATTGATTCACTTGTTTTTTTGAGTCATTGTTGCAAGAGGGATAAGTGGAAGCTTCTACCTTCTACCTAGTCAGACATCTTGGTCCTGCCCCCTCCATAGGGTTTCCAAAGGATAATTTTTTTTTGAAGTAGATTATCAGACCTTTCTTCCTAAGTGCCTCTGGGTAGACTCAAACCTCCAATCTCTGGTTAGCAGCTAAGCATGTTAACTGTTTTTACCATCCAGGGGTATTAATCACAGCTATTTTAAATTCCTGGTCTGATAATTCAAAAATCTCTGCCATATCTGAGTCTGGCTCTGATGCTTGCCCTGTCTCTTCAGGCTGTATTTTTTGCCTTTTAGTATGCCTTGTAATTTTTTGTTGAGAGCAAGGCATGATGTATTTGGTAAAATGAACTGAGTTTCCTTTCGTCGTAATCCCCTGCAAAGCCCTGTGGATAGTGATGTTGTGGTAAGGTTGGAGGAGAAGGGGAGCATTCTATATTTCTACAATTTTAGTGAGACTTTGTACCTTGCTATGGCCTTTACAAGTGGTTTTCAGATTTTGTTTTTCCTGCCCCTTAGGTGAAAGAGGCAGGCTAGAGTTAGGTAATTTTCTTCCCTTATAACGAAGACTAGAAGGGGGCTGGAGTTGGGTATTTCCCTTCCTCCAAGTCAGTTAGGATCTCATAAAATCCATGTTGGTTAGGCTCTGATAATGTTGGTCGTTTGAGGGGAGGTCATTTTTAAGGAGAACAGAGCACTATCTCAAAATGGATACTTTTCCCCTCCGAGTGCCAAAAGCACAAAAGGGATTTTTCTCTGAGCTTCACAGTGAAATCCCGGTGAGGCTCCTGGAGGTAAAACTTGCAAAATTATGGGGGCCTTTTTTTTTTTATGGTGCAATGGATCACCTTTATGTGGTATTTCTTGCCATGGTCTTATAACTCCCACCCAAGTGATTGGGTGGGAAGGTGCAGATAAGGTAATTGTGGCCCAATGAGGGGATTGGTCAGTTTAATCATCAGCCAGGCTAAAAAGAGAGCCAATTCCAGAGCAGAGAAATGATCTCACCACCACCAAGGAAGAAGAGCCAAGAACAGAGTGCATCCTTTGGACCCAGAATCCCTGTGCTGAGAAGCTCTTGGAACCAGGAGACTGAAAGAGAGAGCTGTAACACTGAAAATGGTGAGAAGCAGTGGCAGAGAAAGGGTGGCAAGAGGGACCGGCAGGAGAGACCAGCAGGAGGTGGTGTAGTGGGCTTCCCGTCTGAGTGCCTTTGGGACGAGGCTTTCTGGTGAAGTGGGGTGCCTCTGGGCACTTACGGGCAGAGCCAAAAGAGCTTTGTAACACTTGCCCAAGCAGGGCAGAGGCTTAGGAGCTAAAAGAGCTTTGTAACACTTGCCTGAACAGGGCAGAGGCTGAGGGGCCAAAGAGAGGCATAACCTGTAGGCATAACTGAGAAGAGGCTGTCCTGATGGAAGAACTGTATTTTGAGTGTTCTTGAACCTGAATTGTAACCTGTTACTTCCCTAATAAACCCCATAATCTTGTGACTATTGTCTGTGAGTTCTGTGTTGCCATTGCAATGAATTATAGAACTCAGGAGAGAAGTGGAGGGTGCCGTGGGAGGAACAGCTGGTGTCAGAAAAGATAAAGATGGAGGAGAAAATAGGCATGTCTGACCTCTGTCTCACACGGATCAGTCTTGGGGCATTGATCTTGTTCTCCTTCCCTCTTGTGAAGTTAGATGAGGTCAGATGATATTGCCACATCATTTTTACAGGCTCCCTGTCTTAGTCATCTAGTGCTGCCATAACAGAAATACCACAAGTGGATGGCTTTAACAAAGAGAAATTTATTTTCTCACAGTGTAGTAGGTTACAAGCCCAAATTCAGGGCATTGGCTCCAGGCAAAGGCTTTCTCTCTCTGTCGGCTCTGGAGGAAGGTCCTTGTCCTCAATCTTTCACTGGTCGAGGAGCTTCTCAGCCACAGGGACCCGTATCCAAAGGATGCGCTCTGCTCTTGTTGTTGCTTTCTTGGTGGTGTGAGGTCCCTAACTTTCTGCTTGCTTCCCTTTCCTTTTATCTCTTGAGAGATAAAAGGTGGTGCAGGCCACACCCCAAGGAAACTCCTTTTACCTTGGATCAGGAGGAGGCCTGAGTAAGAGTGGTGTTACAATCCCACCCTATTCCTCTCAACATAAAATTACAATCACAAAATGGAAGACAACCATACAATACTGGGAATCATGGCCTAACTAAGTTGATACACACATTTTTGGGGGGGGCATAATTCAATCCAAAACACCCCCTAAGGCTTGGCTTCCAGGGGTCTTTATAGATCAGTGTATTTGGTAGTCAGTCTCCATCAATTAATTAATTTCTCTTTAAGTATTCCTACTTAAAACCTGCTACAGTGGTTCCTGCTCCCACAAAACAGTGATCATCTGTATCTGCCTGTGTATCCAATTTTCTGGGTGGCAGTTTGCCCTGTGACCTCATTTCTCTGATAAATCTAAGAATAGCTGTTGGTTTCTATTTCTTCAGCTCTTTTCCTTGGGGGACTGGAGTGGTGACTTACATGTCAGACCAGAAACCCAAAGCTCAGGAAGATATCTACAACTCATAAAACTGACAAAACATCCAGAAAATGCTTTTAGAAATCTCCTACAAATCAATAAGAAAAATGGGCAAAGGATATGAACAAGCAAGTCACAGAAAAGAGAAAGTGTAGATGACCATTAAACCTATTAAACAATACTCAACTTCTCCAGTAATCAAGGGAATCAAATTAAAATGAAATGAGATATAGGCATGCTTTGTGACACAGCAATTCCCCTACTTGGTATATATTGCAGAAAAACACTCATATTTGTTCAAGGAAGTATATATCAAATGCTTATTGTGGTATTTTTTGTAGGAGTGAAAAACTAGGAATAAAGTGAATGTTCATAAATAGTAATAACTGACTTTAATTACATGATTCCCATGAGAGAGGTACTATTCTAAGTGCTTTACATGCATTACCACATTTAATCTCCACAATAATTATATGAGAAAAGAATTATTATCTGCATTTTATTGATGGAAAAAGTGAGTTATAGAGAGATTGAGTAACTTGCCCCGAGAGCCCAGGATTTGAACTTAGTGGTCTGAATCATGAGCCAGTGCTCTTAACCACTGGGAAATATTATGTAATGAAGTGGCTAAATAGATTGTAGTATATTAACTATGGTATAGGTTGGTGGGTACTAAGAGGCAGTTTTAAAAAAATGAGGTACAGCTAAGTATAGATCTCCAACATTTAGTTCTCTAATGAGATAGAATTTAGTAGAAAAAAACTTCAAAATACATTGCAGAATTTTTTTTAAAAATGGAGAAAAATGTGTTTAGTATTATAGCTTTTTTTAAAAAAAATTCCCTATATATACTATATGGAAACCCCAGTGGGATAGTGGTTAAGAGTTTGGCTGCTGACCAAAAGGTCAGCAGTTCAAATCCACCAGGTGCTCCTTGGAAACTCTATGAGACAGTTTTACTCTGTCCTACAGGGTCGCTATGAGTCAGAATCGACTCGATGGCAATAGGTTATGGGTATATGTACTGTATAGTCTACAGATACATAGAAATGCATGAATTTAAAAAAAATGCTGAAAAACATCAGAAGGAAAGGATTAGAGGGGAGCCAGGAATTAAGAGTGGGAGCATCAAAGGAGATTTTAGCTTTACTTATAAGACATTAATTTTTATAAATTAATTTTTAAAAGTAAATTAAAGAAACTTTTTACTCCACTGGAAAAAAATAAAAGCAATAACAAGCTGTCTATAAACCAATGATAATGATAAATATCAAAGTCTTTGGTCTAAGTATAGCTAGAGAAAATAGTCATAGTCTTAAACATATTAATTTTTCTACGAGAAGGAATAGACTAAGAGTAAAATTCCAGAAACTTTTAAAAATCATCAAATTAATCAAAGGGGAGTAGCAGGAAGAAATTATTAAAATAATAACAAAATAAAAAGTATTTCTAAACTTAAAATGGGATATAAAACTTATTCTTAAGAACATCAAATAAATAGACAAGCAGTGAGGCAGTGTTCACAATTCCCTGAGTGTCTGAAAAAATGTTAAGTTTGTTTGTTTGGACTGGAAAATTGGAATCCAAATAAATTCCACAGATTGCAGCTGATATTTTTTAAACTGTGGTTCTCCCTATCCATCTTCTCTCCCACCCTTGCAAGTTTGTTGAAGAGATAGGGTTATTTGTGCTGTAGTGTGTTTTCCAAGGCCTGGATTTTTTTTAATTGCATTCATATGGGGTCTTTTAACATGATGCCCTATCTCCTGTCCTTCCTGTAATGTTAAAGGTTTGATTATACTGTGATTCTTCATGTATGTGTTGCATGCTTTCATTAAGAAAGGTACATAGTGTCTGCTTGTGATGTTAACAGACATTGTTTGCCATTGCCTGGGTCCATTCATTCATTAACGGTTGCCAAATGGTGATATTCTTTTATTTCTTCCTCATTTATTAGTCCTTGTTGTTAGTTGCCATTAAGTTGGTCCCTACTGATGGCAACCCCATGTGTTTCAGAGTAGAATTGTGCTCCATAGAGTTTTCAAGGCTGTGATTTTTTGGAAGCAGATTGCCAGACTTGTCTTCTGAGGTGTTTCTGTGTGGGTTCGAACTGCCAACCTTTCGGATAGTAGTAGAGCTCTTAACCCATTTGTGCCACCCAGGGACTCCTTCATTTATTAGCAAGAATATTTCAATAAAGAGAAACCCTCATTATTTTGTGACATTAAAGTACAGTTTGAATATGGAAGGCCAGGTACATGCTTGACTCTCTCCTTTTACCTGTTTGCAAAATAATGAGCAGACTATTTTTTACTATGAAATTAACAAATTCTGTAGTTTAAAAGTTTTGATGTCCAACACTGATTTGGTAAAGCAGACATTTTCATACCTGCCATTTGCAGTTTAAAAATGACTGAAAGGGACTATATTAAAATACTGATCTGGTGGAATTACAGGTAATTTTATTCCTATTTCTTTACATTTTTCTATACTTTCTTTTCTACATTGAGCATGTAATTATTTTTATAACTAGAAAAATAAGAACAAAACCATCAAATGTTTTTCTTTATATTTTTAGGCAAATAAAGACTCAGTGAAATAAGAGATAAAGAATTGTTAGGAAAAGACAATATATGGAAAAGCAAAATAAGATGTTTGATATGAGGACTGTAATAAAAAGAGAGCTTGATAAGATAAGGGGGATTGTAAAGAAATTTATTATGAAATCACAGAATAAAAGCAGCATTAGATGCAGAAAATAGTCATCAACATTGTGCATAAAGTCTTATGCTCTCTGGTGATTTGGAAGAAAATAATAATGAGATTTTATCAATTCAAGAATATGATAGATACAGAGGACAAAAACCAAAGATCTGAATATGGGCAATTGATACCTAGAGGCTGAGATCAGAACAAATGGTAAAGGAGAAATAAATGTATAATAGAAGACAACATTCCTGAGAATTTTTGCTCCAGGCAAAATTATTATTGAAAAGAAACCAATGCATTTACATAACTTAACGATAGTTCAAAAATGAAGAATTCTAAAAATCATCCAGCCAAAAAGAGAAAATTACCTTCCAACAGGGAAGAAGAAAACATGTTGCTGTTGTTAGGTGCTGTCAAGTCAGTTCTGACTTATAGACACCCCATTTACAACAGAAAGAAACACTGCCTGGTCCTGCACCATCCACATGATCGCTGTTATGCTTGAGCCCGTTGTTGCAGCCACTGTGTCAATCCATCCCATTGAGGGTCTTCCTCTTTTTCGCTGACCCTCTATTCTACCAAGCATGATGTTCTTCTTCAGGGTCTGGTCCCTCCTCATAACATGTCCAAAGAATGCGAGATGAAGTCTTGCTGTCCTTGCTTGAAATGAGCATTCTGGCTGTACTTCTTTCAAGACAGATTTGTTCATTCTTTTGGCAGTCCATGGTATATTCAATATTCTTCAACAACACCATAATTCAAAGGCATCGATTCTTCTTTGGTCTTCCTTATTCGTTGTACAGCTTTCACATGCATATAAGGCTATTGAAAACACCATGGCTTGGGTCAAGGGCACCTTAGTCCTTAAAGTGACATCTTTGCTTTTTAACACTTTAAAGAGGTCGTTTGCAACAGATTCGCCCAGTGCAATGCATCATTTTATTTCTTGACTGCTGCTTCCATGAGAATTGATTGTGGGTCCAAGTAAAATGAAATTCTTGACAACTTCAGTCTTTTCTCCATTTATCATGATGTTGCTTGTTGGTCCAGTTGTGAGGATTTTTGTTTTCTTTATGTTGAGGTATAATCCATACTGAAGGCTGGGGTCTTTGATCTTCATCAGTAAGTGCTTCAAGTCTTCTTTACTTTCAGCAAACAGGGTTGTGTCATCTGTGTATCACAGGTTGTTAGTAAGTCCTCCTCCAATCCTGATGCTTCATTCTTCTTCATATAGTCTGGCTTCTTGGACTGTTTGGTCAACGTACAGATTTTATAAGTATTGTGAAAGGATACAACCCTAATGCATGCCTTTATGATTTTAAACTAAGCAATTCCTCTCGTTCTGTTTGAAGGACTGCCTCTTGGTCTATGTATAGGTTCTTCGCAAGCACAATTAAGTGTGTTTTTAGTACAGTGAGGGCCTGCATGTTGCTGTGATGCTGGAAGCTATGCCATTGGTATTCAAATACCAGCAGTTTCACCTGTGGTGGACAGGTTTCAGTTGAGCTTCCAGACTAAGGCAGACTAGGAAGAAGGACTTGGACATCTACTTCTGAAAAAAATTACCCAGTGAAAACCTTATGAATGGCAGCAGAACATTGTCTTATATAGTGTCAGAAGATGAGCCCTCAGGTTGAAGGCACTCAAAATACAACTGGGGAAGAGCTGCCTCCTCAAAGTAGAGTCATCCTTAATGATGTGGATGGAGTCAAGGTTTTGAGACCCTTCATTTGCTGATATAGCACAGCTCAAAATCAGAAGAAACAGCTGCAAACATCCATTAATAATTGGAACATGGAATGTACGAAGTATGGATCTAGGAAAAATGGAAGTCATTAAAAATGAAATAGAACAAAGAAGAAGGATTGGTAGTGGGAAAATATGGCCTCGGTGATAGAAACGATGCCAGAGATAGCATGATAGCATTTTGCAAGACCAATGACTTCTTCATTGCAAATACCTTTTTTCGGCAACATAAACGGTGACTACACATGTGGACCTGGCCAGATGGAATACACAAAAATCAAAACGACTACATCTGTGGAAAGAGACGATAGAAAAGCTCAAAGTCATCAGTCAAAACAAGGCAAGGGGCCAGCTGTGGAACAGATCATCAATTGCTCATATGCAAGTTCAAGCTGAAGAAAATTAGAAGTCTTTGAGAACCAAAGTACGACCTTGAGTAGATCCCACCTGAATTTAGAAGAAAACACACTTGCCTCAAACTTAAAAATACCAAATGCTAGAAGATAGTGGAGAAATATCTGTAAAATTTAGAGGGAAGTAACATAGTGACATAATTCTCTACCAAGATAATTTCTCATTCGTGTTGTGTGAGGGGAAAGGGAGTTGGGAGTGGGAATGTCATACTCAAATAAATAAGAGCTTCAAAAGTATGCAGTCTATCTTAAAACCCATTATCACTGCCATCGAGTAGATTCTGACTCATAGCAACCCTACAGGACAGAGTAGAACTGCCCCACAGGGTTTCCAAGGCTGTAATCATTAGAGAAGCAGACTGTCACATTTCTCCCGTGGAACAGCTGGTGGATTTTAATCACTGACTTTTGGGCTAGCAGCCATGCACTTAACCACTTTTCCACTCCAACTTTATCAGTCTTAAAACTAACAAGCATGAATAACAAAAAACTATTAGTCAAAGATAAATACCAGTTGGTGGAGTGAGGGGGGAAAAAAAACTCATGAATTGGGAGTTATGATATAAGATGGTGTATAAAAACTGACAATGAACACTGAAACCAAGTAAACATACAGTTGAACAAATATGGCTACAAAATCAACCACCGGTGTTAAAAATTTTTTTTTGAAAAAGAGATAAATTATAAAAAAAATTACCACTTTAATAATAATAATTATGAACCCAAATCTCTGTATGAACAAAACCAGGAATTTTTTGGGAGATATACAAGGGAGATATAAAAGTGAGATAATTATTTAACTTTGAGATTCCTCAGTAGAAACAGTATCTTTTGTCTTATTGTTAGAGAAATATAAATTTGTGTATGCATGTATATATATGTCTGTGTGTTTCAAATACACTGCTCTGTGTTTTACAGACATACTAGGTATAAAAATGAATTAGGTTAGAGTATCTTCAAATATATACATTTGGGGTTTTAATTATATATTATATAAATCTTCATATGTTATGTATTATTTTTAGAAATATATAAATTACATATCTATTAGTACTTAATTTTTTGTATAATGAAAATTAAAATAAAATATAATTTTTTTAAAGCATCAATGGCACATTTATGAAAACTGATCAGCTTTAGATAACAAAGAAATCTTCAGTTGACTCCAAAAATGAAACCATTTCTAGGCTGCATTTTCTGGTCAGAGTGCTTTAATACTACAAATTAAACTGATTAAGGAATCTAAAATTATTTGTAGGTTAAAGAAAAAGTCAAAATTATAACCATTATTTAAATAATGAGAACATTACTACCATCAAAACTGATGGGACAAAGCAAAGCTACAGTAAACAGAAATTTAAGAGATTTCTCATGCGCTCATTAAATAACACTTTATTATTAATAAGACATAATAAAAATAAGTGAACCAAAGAGTTATAAACAAGATACAAAGTGATGTTAAGGAATGTGAGAAGATAGAAATAAAAAAGATAAAAGCAGAAATCAAAGATATAAGAAAACATAAAACAGTAGAATAAATAAATTCAGGAGCTTGTTCTTTAAAAACCCCCAAGAAAATAATAGTTGGCAATTCAAATCACAATAGAAACCAAACAGAATGAAAGACACAGAGAGAGACAGAGGGAGGGAGCAAATTCACAAAAAGAAAAATTAGAAATTGATATTACCACAAACATTGAGGACACTGGAAAATTATTAAGAAATACTATGTACAGACTTACGCTAATAAAGTATAAAATCTTGATGAAAGAGGCGATTTTGGGGGAAAATGTAAATTACTACCAAAAACCTAAATTGCTTAGAGAAACACCAAAAATTAATGTAACAAAATATATCCAATTTGAGTAGATATGATTTGAAATGGACAGCATCACCCAAACATGTCAGGGAGGTGCTGCAAAGAGGGAAGAGTGAAAGCGGGTTACATAGGTCATTGTTATGTTAATCAGAAGGTATCATCAAAGTACAGGGCAGGCTACAGAGATGGTCACCAAGGACATTTCATATATCCTAGAACAGCCTTAGCCAGGCCCTGGAGTTCCTGCTTCTCAAAGCTGGCTGCACATAGGTAATTTTCCAAAAGAACCTAATGCCTAAGGCAAAACACTTTCTGCTCCAAAGCTGCTTACTAAGCTATTGTCTGACCTGAAGATGTCTCTAGGGAACCCGTTCCTACAATGTTCCAAAAGAAACCTAAGAGTGAATGGCCTTTGTGGGTCACCCAATTTCATGAACCCAGAAATTTGGACACCAAGAGAATCAAAACAGTTTTTTCATTACTAAAATTAACCAAAGGAGAAGCTAATAGGTGAAAATAATCATGAAAAAACTGAAAAATTTTCAAAAGTACCGTCAAATAACTAACATTAATAAGAGGAGGGCCAGGCTCCCATTCTCATATACTTCAGGCACAAACATAAATTGGTAACATAAATTTACCCCAAGAGGTTGTTAGAGACTTATATATGTTTATAAGCTTTGACCCAGCAATCCCAGTTCTGAAAATCCCATATATTTATTTGTGCATTGTATATGTGTTATATATATGCCCTACATATCATCATATCATACATGCATATGTCATCTATGTATGTCATCTGTATGTCATATATAACATGCATTTGACATTATGACATATATACATACATATAAAAAAATAAACTCATTGCCATCAAGTCTATTCTGACTCATGGAAACCCTATAGTGACTCTATATACATATATACACATATACACCTATATGCACATACATACACATATACACATACACCTACATATATATATATATCCCTGATGGCACAGTGGTTAAGAGCTCAGGCTGCTAACCAAAACGTCAGCAGTTCAAATCCACCAGCCACACCTTGTAAACCCTGTGGGGTAGTTCTACTCTGTTCCGTAGGGTTGCTATGAGTCAGAATTGACTTGATGTCAATGGGTTATACATAGATACATATATATATATATATATACGTGCGTGTGTGACTAGATATACATGCCTAAGGAAGATAATAAGGCAACATATAAAACAATTCTTGGGTAAAAAGATTATAGACTAAGTGTTCTATAATGAGACAAATTACTATTTAAATGTGAGGGAAAAAGAAAGACAGCTTCAGAAAATATACCTCCCCAGTCCTCCAGAAATTTAAACTCCAACCAAATAAAACTTGGATGAAAATAAAGAATTCAAGTATGGCAAAGATTAAGTAGAAAAGTTGTAAACAATGAAACTATAAAAACTTAAATAAATGTTTAAATAACCATTAATACGGTTATGAAACTTGAATGGCAATGTCAAAAATAAGTCTTGAGCTCCTCCCCCAGGATGACAGCATAGGTAATCAAGCTTCTCCATCCCCCCCCACAACAATTTGAGAGACAAAAGAATCAAAAGACCACAAAAAACTTGGTAGAACTGATGAATTCAAGACTCTTGATTACTGCTCCAAGAAATAGGGCACCTGGGTGAAGTTAGAAGGAGGAGCAAGACTTCAGTTAGGAAAATCTTCCTCTCCACAACTTCTGAGGGTTACTCCCCCTCTGCCATCTTCTAAGCTGAGAGCTACAAGCACAGTGAATGGCAGGCCAAGTTGAATTGACAAACACAACAGGGAACTGACTCTCTAAGTTTAGGAGAACAACAGGAGAACTTAAATTTTGCAGATGGTCTGATATTTCAAGCCCTTAATATCTTTCTGGGGGCAGACTGGTAAACAGATCCCCAACCCTATAAGGCAGAAAAATCTCTTTTTGCAGCACTTACAGAGGCTCTCTCATCCAGCCTACATCCAATACGGAAGCTACAAATACAGTGAGAGCTGGGCAGGGCTATTTGGGCAAACACTGGGAACTGGCTTCTTAGATAAAGGAAAACAGAGAAGGAACTAAAATATAACTGACAGCCCAATATTTCACATGTCTTTCTGTGGGCAGACAGGAAAACAAGTCCACAGGGAGACAGGAACCCTGCCCCCAATCTTACAAGGCAGGAAATCCTTTCTCTCCAGCTCTTTAGAGTCTCTCCTTCCACATCCCCATCCAAACTGGGAGTCCTAAACACAGTGGCAGGCAGGCTGAACAAAGACGCAAAATGCAAACAGGGATATGGCTCCTTAGGACAAGGAAAAAGTGAAGGAACTTAAATTTCACGAAGATTCTCATACTTCAAAGTCCAAATATCTTTCTGAGGGCAACCAGGAAAACACACAGGAAAAATACCCTCCACCCAATTTTACAAGACAGGAAAATCTCTCTCTCTAGTGCCTAAGAGAGTCTCCCATCACCCCATCTCCATCCAAATCAGGAGCCACAAGCACAGCTATGGAAACAAGCAGGGAATTGGCGCCCTAGGGCTAGAAAGTTAATAATTATAAACAACTTAATGGTTATAAAGTAGGGTGAGTCACTCAATAGGTCCGCAGAGACTTATAACTACCTAAAACTAGTGGGACCAGATCAGAACCTTATATCAACAAAGAAAGTGCCAGGCGCCCTACCACAGAAGAGGGAAGGAGGGCACAAGTCACCAGAAATGATGAAGTAAAAGAGCTGATCAGAAGACTTCAAAGGGTGGCTGCAGAAGACAAGCCTCGATATCAATTGAGATGTTTCACCAAACGGATGCAGCTCTGGAGTTGCCCACTCATCTATGCCTATCCCAAAGAAAATTGATCCAACTGAATGTGGAAATTATCATTAATATTACACACAAGTAAAATTTTGCTGATGATCATTCAAAAGTGGTTGCAACAGTACAACAACAAGGAACTGCCAGAAATTCAAGTCAGATTCAGAAGAGGACATGGAATGAGGGATATCATTGCTGATGTCAGATGAATCCTGGCTGAAAGATAAGAATACCAAAAAGATGTTTTTACCTGTGTTTTATTGACTATGCAAAGGCATTCGACTGTGTGGATCATAACAAATTATGGACAACTTCGCCAAAAATAGGAATTCCAGAACACTTAATTGTGTTCATAAGGAACCTTTACATAGATCAAGAGGCAGTTGTTCGGACAGAACAAGGGGATACTGAATGGTTTAAAGTCAGGAAAGGTGTGCATCAGGGTGGTATCCTTTCACGACACTTATTCAATCTGTATGCTGAGCAAATAATACAAGAAGCTGGACTATGTAATGAAGAATGGGACATCAGGATTGGAGGAAGACTCGTTAACAACCTGTGCTATGCAAATGACACAATCCTTCTTGCTGAAAGTGAAAAGGACTTGAAGCACTTACTGTTGAAGATCAAAGACCACAGCCTTCAGTGTGGATTACATGTCAACATAAAGAAAACAAAAATCCCCACAACTGGACAGATAAGCAACATCATGATAAATGGAGAAAAGATTGAAGTTGTCAAGGATTTCATTTTACTTGGATCCACAATCAACACCCATGGAAGCACAGTCAAGAAATAAAAAGATGCATTGGATTGGGCAAATCTGCTGCAAAGGACCTGTTTAAAGTGTTGAAAAGCAAAAGTGTCACCTTGAAGACTAAGGTGCACCTGACCCAAGCCATGGTATTTTCAATGGCGCCATATGCATGTGAAAACTGGACAATGAATAAGGAAGACCGAAGAAGACTTGACGCCTTTGAATTGTGGTGTTGGTGAAGAATAGTGAATATACTGTGCACCGCCAAAAGAATGAACAAATCTGTCTTAGAAGTACAACCAGAATGCTCCTTAGAAGCATGGAGAGACTGCATCTTACATACTTTGGACATGTCAAGAGGGATCAATCCCTGGAGAAGGACATCATATCTGGTAAAGTACAGGGTCAGCAAAAAAGAGGAAGACCCTCACTGAGGTGGATTGACACAGTGGTTGCAACAATGGGCTCAAGCATAACAATGATTGTAAGGATGGCACAGGACTGGGGAGTGTTTCGTTCTGTTGTGCATAGGTTTGCTATGAGCTGGAACCAACTCAACGGCACCTAAGAACAACAACCACAACATATGCAGTGAAAATCGGGACAATGAATAAGGAAAACCAAAGAAGAATTGATGCCTTCAAATTATAGTGTTGGCATTGAATATTTAATATACCATAGATGGCCAGAAGAATGAACAAATCTGTCTTGGAAGAAATACAGCCAGAATGCTCATTAGAGGCATAGATGGTGAGATTTTGTGTCACATACTTTGGACATGTTATCAGGAGGTACCAGTCCCTGGAGACATACAGCATGCTTGGTAATGTAGAGCATCAGCAAAAGAGAGAAAGACCCTCAAACAGATGGACTGACACAGTGGCTATGACAATGGGCTCAAGTATAGCAACTGTTGTGAGTATGACACAGGATGGGACGGTGTTTCATTCTGTTGTACATTGGGTCATTCTGAGTCAGAACTGACCCCATGGCACCTAATAACAACAGACCCACAGACAACATACTACAAGGGGGCTATGACAGCAACAAGGCAGACTTCTCTGGGGTCCTTTCAATGTGTGACAATCCCTCCCCAAAGAAGTAACTGATAGCTGCTGGACTGATATGAGCTCCTACAGAAGGTTTCCTACAGTGAAGTCAGGATGTCGATCACCTAAGTGGAGACTGCTCCCCCAACCATCACAGGGTCACTGGGACTCTAAACCAAGACAGCTCTCTCAGAGGCCCTTCTGGGGAGTGCCAGCACTTCCATCTGAAATGGAAAAAAGTCTGCCTCTGCTTCCCCTGAATGCCAGCACAGCTATAAGCAGCTACCACAGAGCAGGGAAGAAATTCTTGGACAAAACAGGAAGGTAACACCTGGTTTTCTCCCAAGGTGTAAGTGTGAGTTTTTTGGGTGTGTATATTCTTACTAAAAATGTGGTTATAGAAACAGAGAAGGGAAGGGAATAATAACCAGAGAGAGAGAGGCTGTGTCCCCTAGGAACAATTTTTTTTAATACACAATGTCTCGATTGAGTGGCAGTGCCCCCTGGTGGACAGACTGACCACATCTTGCCATGTAGTGTGTTTTGGAGAGATTGCAATTTGAAAACCAAGATCTGGAACTTTTAAATCCCAATGAAATGAAGGAAGGAGAGGGAGGTATCACAGAGAGGGAGAAGAAATGATAAACAAAGGCTGAAGGCTCTGCTAGACTGAGAGTTTTTGCAGAAAGTAGTGAAGGTAAAAACACCAAATACTGGGGAAAACTTAGAAAGTTAAAACCCTCAAAAATTCCAGTGCCCAAAAGGAAGATCAGAGAGCAGAGAAACAATGTCCCTTTCAAATGACCATGGTAAAAGGAGTGAAAGCACATCTAGGGATGATGAAATAGTGAAAAAAATGGAAGAATATAACAGAACATTAAACACAGTTAAAGAACTAAGGGTATAAATAGACAAAGTGCTAAAAAATGCAGAAACAAAATGAGTATCTAAGAAAAGAGGTATTGCAACTGATAAGGACAATAACTGAAATGACAAATACAACAGAAGGATTTACCAGAAGATTTAATCAGGCAGAAGAAAGAATCAGTGAAATAGAGGATAAAAAAAAAAACCTACAGGAGCTGAGGAGCAACAAGAACAGAGGCTCAAGAAAGCTGAGCACAGTTTAATGGAATTATGGGACAGCAACAAGAGGCCTAATATATGCATCATGGGAATTCCAGAAGGAGATGAGAGAGAGAGAGAAAGGAATAGAAAGAATATTTGAAGAAAATTTCCCCTGTCTAACAAAGGACATTAATCTCTAAATCCAAGAAGCTCAAAGAACCCCAGGCAGGATAAACCCAAAGAGATCTATACCAAGACACATTATAGGCTCTCAAAAAGTAAAGATAAAATTCTGAAAGCAATGAGAGAAGCAAACAGTCATATACAAAGAATCTCCCATAAGATTAAGTGCCAATTTCTCCTCAGAAATATTGGAGGCCAGAAGACAATGGAATGAAATATTTAAAGTGCTGAAAGAAAAAAAAAAACTGTCAACCAAGAATGGTATACACAGCAAACCTATCCTTCAAAAATGAGGGTGAAACAAACAGCCCTACAAAAAAGAAAAAAAACAAAAACAAACTAATGTAAGTTCTGTAGATGAAAGGGAAAAGATACTAGAAAGTAATTAAAAAAAAAAACATTGCCTTCGAGTAGATTCCGATTCATAGTGGCCCTACAGTACAGTTGAACCGCCGCATAGGGTTTCCAAGGAGTGGCTGGTGGATTCGAACTGCTGACCTTTTGGTTAGCAGCCGAGCTCTTAACTGCTACTCTACCAGGGCTTCTAGCTATATATAAAAAGAAAGATCCTTAATAAAGGGAAATGCATGCACAAGTACAAGAGCAAGTAATAATGTATTCACACTTGATAATTCTAATTGTTTTGTCCTTTATGTTTTTTAATAACAAATATATAAAAAACTATGATAAAATTATATTACAGTGAACAAGGAATATAAAGATGTAATTAGTGATAACAGCAACAAAAGTGGGGGAGAGGAATAGTATAGACATAGAATTTCTTGTATGTTACTGAAGTTCATTTGGTACCAACCTACCCTAGAATGTTATAAATGCAGGCTGTTAAATGTAATACTCATGGTAACCACTAATAAAAAATATTAAAAATATATGCAAAAGGAAAAGAAAGGGAAACCAAAAAGGCTCACTACAGTAAACCAACAAAATGCAAAAGCAAGCAGTAAAGGACAAAGAAAGGATTAAGACACACAAAAAACAAATAACAAAATGGCAGAAGTAAGTCACTTCTTATCAGTAATTACAGTGATTGTAAATGGATTAAATGCTCCAATCAAAAGGTAGAGAGTGTCAGAATGGACAAAAAAAATGATCCAACTATATGCTGTTTATAAGAGACACATCTTAAACCCAAGGACACACTATGTTGAAAGTGAAAGGATGGAAAATATTCTATGCAAATAATAACCAAAAAAAGATGGTGTGGCAATCTTCATATCAGGCAAAGTAGATTTTGAGACAAAATCTGCAGAAGAGATAAAGATGGACATTATGTAGTGATAAAAGGATTGATTCATCAAGACTTAACAATCATAAATATATATGTACCCAACATCTGGACACAAAAATATATGAAGTAAACGCTGATGGAACTGAAGGAAGAAATAAATAGTATTACAATAGTTGGAGATTTCAATACACCACTTTCAATATTGGACAGAATAAATCGAAAGAAGATCAACAAGGAAACAGAGGACCTGAATGACACTATAAACCAACTAGACTTAACAGACATATATATAGGACACTCGACCGAAAAACAGCACAATATACCTTCTACTCCAGTGCACATAGATCGTTCTCTAGGATAGTCCCCATTTTAGGTCACAAAGCAAGTTTTGATAAATTTAAAAAGATGGAAATCTTAGAAAGCATTTTCTCTGACCACAACAGAGTGAAGCTAGAAATCAATAACAGAGAAAAAAAAACTGGAAAATGTACAAACATATGGAAATTAAATGCAGTATTAAACTACCAATGGGAAGAAGAAATCACAAATTTCTAGAGTTAAACGAAAATGAAAGCATAGCATGCCGAAACTTTTGGGATGCAGCAAAGCAGTGCTCAGAGGGAAACTTAAAGCAACAAAAGCCTACATAAAAAAGGTCTCAGATTAACAGCCTAACTCAACATCTCCAGGAAATAGAGAAGAGCAAGACTAAACCTACCAGAAGAAAGGAAAAAACAAAGATCAGAACATAAATAAAAAATCAAAACCAGAAAGACAATGGAAAGGATCAATAAAACCAGAAGTTGGTTCTTTGAAAATATCAATATTGACAAACATTTAGTGATACTGACAAAAAAAAAAAAAAAAGAGAGAAAATACGCAGATAAACAAAATGAAAGATGGGACATTACAACTGACCTGATAGAAATAAAGAGAATTATGACAGAATGTCATGAACAACTGTATGGCAACAAATTGGATAACCTAGAGGAAATGTACAAATCTTGGAAGCATACAACTACCCAAACTGATTTAAGAGGAAATAGAAGGTTTCAATGGACCCATAACAAGTGAAGAGATTCAATCAGTGATCAAAAACCTCCGAACAACAAAAACCAAAAAAAAATTCCTGGAACAGATGGCTTACCTGGGAAATTCTACCAAAATAATTGACACCAATACTGTTTAAATTCTTCCAAAAGACAGAGAAGGAAGGAATGCTCCCTAGTTCATTCTATGAAGCAAACATAACACCACAAGAAAAGAAAACTGCAGGCCAACATCTCTAATGAATATAGATGCAAAAATTATCCACACAATATTAGCGAACAGAATCCAACAGCATATGAAAAGTCATACACTGTGACCTAGTGAGATTTATTCCAAGAATGCAGGAATGGTTCAACATTAGAAAATCAATCAAAGTAATACATCACATCAATAGAATAAAGGAAAAGGATCACATGATTATCTCTATAGATGCAGAAAAAGGATATGACAAAATCTAACATGCTTTCTTGATAAAAACCCTAAAGAAGATTGGAATAGAAGGGAAAATCCTCAATATGGTTCAGGGCATATATGAAAAGCCAACAGCCAACATTATACTTAACCATTTCATGACTATAGAGACATATGGTATCCTAACAATTTTTATGCCTCTGGAGTTCTTTGCCAAAGTGGTAGTCCAATTTTAAAGCATTTAACCTCAAGCTGGGAGCTTTTTGAAATGTATGAAATGTAAAAACCCTGAGTTGGAGCCTCATTATTGTGTAGATAGAGCATTGTGTTAGGTCATGTCTCCTGGATGTGTGTATTTTGTAAACTTTTGACAGGTTTGCCTTTAATTCTGTGAGATAAGCCTCCTTGCTATGTCCCCCCAGTTACTGTGTTCTCATTAGAATGTACTTATCATGAGAATAAACTATTCCTAGTCTTCATTCAGTCATGTTGTTGTTGTTAGGTGCCCTTGAGTAGATTCCAACTTATAGTGATCCTCTGTACAGCAGAATGAAACAGTGCCCAGTCCTCAACTATCCTCACAATGCTTGCTACGTTTGAGCCCATTGTTGCAGCCACTGTTTCAGTCCATTTAGTTGAGGGCCTTCCTCTTTTTTGCTGACCCTCTACTTTACCAAGCATGATGTCTTTCCACAGGAATTGGTCCCTCCTGATAACAGGTACAAAGTATGTGAGACGAAATCTCGCCATCTTCACTTCTAATGAGCATTCTGGCTGTACTTCTTCCAAGACTCCCAGTGCTGTCGAGTCGATTCCGACTCATAGCAACCCTATAGAACAGAGTAGAACTGCCAAAAGAATGAACAAATCTGTCTTTCATTCTTTCATCCTTTTGGCAGTCCATGGTATATTCAACATTTTTCGCCAACATCATAATTCAAAGGCACCAATTCTTCTTCAGTCTTCCTTATTCATGCATATAAGGCAGCTGAAAATACCATGGGTTGGCTCAAGCACACCTTAGTTTTTAAAGTGACATCTTTACTCTTTAACACTTTAAATAGGTCTTTTGTAGCAGATTTGTCCAATGCAATGCATCTTTTGATTTCTTGACTTATGCTTCATGGACGTTGATTGTAGATCTAAGAAAATGAAATCATTGACAACTTCAATCTTTTCTCCATTTATCATGATATTGCTTATTGGTCCAGTTGTGAGGATTTTTGTTTTCTTTATGTTGAGGTGTAATCCATACTGAAGACTGTGGTCTTTGATCTTCATCAATAAGTGCTTCAAGTCCTC
This sequence comes from Loxodonta africana, assembly GCF_030014295.1. NCBI lineage: Eukaryota > Metazoa > Chordata > Mammalia > Proboscidea > Elephantidae > Loxodonta > Loxodonta africana. The sequence continues at coordinate 90,805,571 of NC_087369.1, read as the reverse complement.
TTCATTTTCAGCAAGCAAGGTTGTATTGTCTGCATATCATAGGTTGTTAATGAGTCTTCCTCCAATCCTGATGCCCCATTCTTCTTCATATAGTCCAGTTTCTTGTATTATTTGCTCAGCATACAGATTGAATAAGTACGGTGAAAGGATACCACCTTGACACACACCTTTCCTGACTTTAAACCACTCAGTATCCCCTTGTTATGTTTGAATAACTGTCTTTTTGTCTAAGTACAAGTTCTTCATGAGCACAATTATATGTTCTGGAATCCCCATTCTTTACATTGTTATCCAAAATTTGATATGATCCACATAGTTGAATGCTTTGCATAGTTGATAAAACACAGGTAAACTTCTTTCTGGTATTCTCTGCTTTCAGCCATGATCCATCTGACATCACAATGATATTCTGCATTCCACATCCTCTTCTGAATTTGGCTTGCATTTCTGGCTGTTCGCTGTCGATTTACGGCTGTAACTGCTTTTGAAAGCCTCCAGCAAAATTTTACTTGCCTGTGATATTAATGATATTGTTCAATAATTTCTACATTTTGTTGGATCTCCTTTCTTTGGAATGGATACAAACATGGATCTCTTCTAGTTGGTTGTCCAGGTAGCTGTCTTCTAAATTTCTTGGCATAGACGAGTGAGTGCTTCCAGTACTGCATCCATTTGTTGAAATATCTCAATTGGTATTCCATCAATTCCTGGAAACTTTTTTTTTTCACCAATGCCTTCAGTGCAGCTTGGACTTCTTCTTTCAGTACCATCAGTTCTTGATCATATGCTTTCTCCTGAAATGGTTGAACATTGACCAATTCATTTTGGTACAGTGACTCTGTGTGTATTTCTTCCATCTTCTTCTGATGCTTCCTGCATCGTTTAGTATTTTCCCTGTAGAATCCTTTAATATTGCAACTCGAGTCTTGACTGTTTTCTTCAGTTCTGTCAGCTTGAGAAACACTGACAGTGTTCTTCTCTTTTGGTTTTCTATCTCCTGGTCTTTGCACATTTCATTATGATTATTTACTTTGTCTTCTCGCACCACCCTTAGAAATTTTCTTTTCAGCTCTTTTACTTCATACTTTCTTCCTTTCTTTTAGCTACTCTATGTTTAAGAGAAAGCTTCAGAGTCTCTTCTGACATCCATTTTGGTCTTTTCTTTCTTTTCTGTCTTTTTAGTGACCTCTTGTTTCTTCATGTGTAATGTTCTTGATGTTATTCCACAACTCATCTGGTCTTCAGTCCTTACTGTTCTATGTGTCAAAGCTATTCTTGAGATGGTCTCTAAATTCAGATAGGGTATACTCAAGGTTGTACTTTTGCTCTTGTTGACTTGTAATTTTCTTCAACTTCAACTTGAGCTTGCATATGAGAAATTGATGGTCTGTTCCACAGTCGGCCCCTGGCCTTGTTCTGAATGATGATATTGAGGTTTCCCATTGTCTTCTTCCACAGATGTACTCAATTTGATTCCTGTGTATTCCATCTGAAGAGCTCCACGTGTATAGCTGCTGTTTATGTTGTTGAAAAAAGGTATTTGCAGTGAAGAAGTCGTTCATCTTGCAAAATTCTATCATGTGATCTCTGGTGTTGTTTTTATCACCAAGGTCATATTTTCCAACTACCAATTATTCTTTGCTTCTGACTTTCACGTTCCAGTTGCCAGTAATTATCAATGCAACTTGATTGCATGTTTGATCAATTTTGGACTGCTGAAGTTGGTAAAAAAAATCTTTAATTTCTTCACCTTTGGCCTTAGTGGTTGGTGCTTAAATTTGAATAACAGTCATTTTAACTGGCTGTCCTTGTAGGTGTATGGGTATTATTCCATCACTGATAGCATTGTACTTCAGGAGAGATCTTGAAATGTTCTTTTTGACAATGAACATAATGCCATTCCTCTTTAATTTTTCATTTCTGGTATAGTAGAACATATGATTGTTTCAGGATGGCCAGTACCAGTCCATTTCAACTCACTAATGCCTAGGATATGAATGTTTATGTGTTCCATTTCATTTTTGATGACTGCCAATTTTCTTAGATTCATACTTCATAATTCTATTTTCCAGTTATTAATTGATGTTTGCAGCTGCTTCTTCTCGTTTTGAGTCATGATACATCAAAAATCTTGATTTCATCTGCTTCATTAAGTTTGATTCTACTTTGAGGGCACAGTTATTTGCCAGTGGTATTTTGAGTGCCTTCCAAGGTGAGGGGCTCATCTTCCAGCACTATATCAGAAATGTTCTGTAGCTATTCGCAAGGTTTTCACTGGCCTTTTTTTTTTTTTTTAATAATTTTTATTGTGCTTTAACTGAAAGTTTACAAATCAGGTCAGTCTCTCACACAAAAACCCATATACACTTTGCTACACACTCCCAATTGCTCTCCCCTAATGAGACAGCCCGCTCTCTCCCTCCACTCTCTCTTTCTGTGTCCTTTTCACCAGCTTATCACCCCCTCCACCCTCTCATCTCCCCTCCAGGCAGGAGATGCCAACACAGTCTCAAGTGTCCACCTGATCCAAGAAGCTCACTCCTCACCAGAATCCTTCTCCAACCCATTGTCCAGTCCAATCCATGTCTGAAGAGTTGGCTTCGGGAATGATTCCTGTCCTGGGCCAACAGAAGGTCTGGGGGCCATGACCACCGGGGTCCTTCCAGTCTCAGTCAGACCATTATAAGAATTTGGGATCTGCATCCCACTGCTCTCCTGCTCCCTCGGGGGTTCTCTGTTGTGTTCCCGTCAGGGCTGTCATCGGTTGTAGCCAGGCACCATCTAGTTCTTCTGGTCTCGGGATGATGCAGTCACTAGTTCGTGTGGCCCTTTCTGTCTCTTGGGCTCATAATCACCTTGTGTCCTTGGTGTTCTTCATGCTCCTTTGATCCAGGTGGGTTGAGACCAATTGATGCATCTTAGATGGCTGCTTGCTAATGTTTAAGACCCCAGATGCCACTCTTCAAAGTGGGATGCAGAATGTTTTCTTAATAGATTTTATTATGTCAATTGACTTAGATGTTCCCTGAAACCATGGTCCCCAGACCCCTGACCCCGCTACGCTGGCCTTTGAAGCATTCAGTTTATTCAGGAAACTTCTTTGCTTTTGGTTTAGTCCAATTGTGCTGACCTCCCCTGTATTGCGTGTTGTCTTTCCCTTCACCTAAAGTAGTTCTTATCTACTATCTAATTAGTGAATACCCCTCCCCAACCCTCCCTCCCTCCCCCCTCTCGTAACCACAAAAGAATGTCTTCTTCTCAGTTTAACCTATTTCTCAAGTTCTTATAATAGTGGTCTTATACAATATTTGTCCTTTTGCAACTGACTGATTTCACTCAGCATAATGCCTTCCAGGTTCCTCCATGTTATGAAATGTTTCACAGATTCCTCATGGTTCTTCATCGATGCATAGTATTCCATTGTGTGAATATACCATAATTTATTTATCCATTCATCCGTTGATGGGCACCTTGGTTGCTCCCATCTTTTTGCTATTGTAAACAGTGCTGCAATAAACATGGATGTGTATATATCCATTCGTGTAAAGGCTCTTATTTCTGTAGGATATATTCCAAGGAGTGGGATTGCTGGATCATATGGTAGTTCTATTTCTAGCTTTTTAAGAAAGTGCCAAATCGATTTCCAAAGTGGTTGTACCATTTGACATTCCCACAGCAGTGTAGAAGTGTTCCAAACTCTCCACAGCGTCTCCAACATTTATTCTTTTGTGTTTTTTGGATTAATGCCAACCTCGTTGGAGTGAGATGAAATGTCATTGTAGTTTTGATCTGCATTTCTCTAATGGCTAATGATCGTGAACATTTCCTCATATATCTGTTAGCTATCTGAATGTCTGTTTTAGTGAAGTGTCTATTCATATCTTTTGCCCATTTTTTAATTGGGTTATTTGTCTTTTTACAGTTGAGTTTTTGCAGTATCATGTAGATTTTAGAGATAAGGTGCCGATCAGAAATGTCATAGCTAAAAACTTTTTCCCAATATGTAGGTAGTCTTTTTACTATTTTGGTGAAGTCTTTGGATGAGCATAGGTGTTCGATTTTTAGGAGCTCCCAGTTATCTAGGTTTTCTTCTGCATCATTAGTAATGTTTTGTATACTGTTTATGCCATGTATTAGGGCTCCTAACATTGTCCCTATTTGTTCTTCCATGATCTTTATTGTTTTAGATTTCATATTTAGGTCTTTGATCCATTTTGAGTTCATTTTTGTGCATGATGTGAGGTATGGGTCTTGTTTCATTTTTTTTGCAAATGGATATCCAGTTATGCCAGCACCATTTGTTAAAAAGACTGTCTTTTCCCCATTTAACTGTTTTGGGGCCTTTGTCAAATATCAACTGCTCATATGTGGATGGATTTATGTCTGGATTCTCAATTCTGTTCCACTGGTCCATGTATCTGTGGTTGTACCAGGACCAGGCTGTTTTGACTACTGTGGTGGCATAATAGGTTCTAAAATCAGGTAAAGTAAGGCCTCCCACTTTGTTCTTCTTTTTCAGTAATGCCTTATTTATCTGGGGCCTCTTTCCCTTCCATATGAAATTGGTGATTTGTTTCTCCATCTCATTAAAGAATGTCCTTGGGATTTGGATCAGGATTGCATTAAATGTATAGACCGCTTTTGGCAGAAAAGACATTTTTTATAATGTTAAGTCTTCCTATCCATGAGCAAGGTATGTTCTTCCACTTAATGTAAGTCTCTTTTGGTTTCTTGCTGAAGTGTACTGTAGTTTTCTTTGTATAAGTCTTTTACTTCTCTGGTAAGATTTATTCCTATTTTTTTTTTTTTTTATATTTTATCTTCTTGGGGGCTACTGTAAATGGCATTGATTTGGTGATTTCCTCTTGGTGTAGAGGAATCCAACCGATTTTTGTTTGTTTATCTTGTATCCCGATACTCTGCTGAACTCTTCTATTAGTTTCAGTAGTTTTCTGGAGGATTCCTTAGGGTTTTCTGTGTATAAGACCACGTCATCTGCAAATAGAGATACTTTTACTCCTTCCTTCCCAATCTGGATGCCCTTCATTTCTTTATCTAGACTAATTTCTCTGGCTAGGACTTTCAGCACAATGTTGAATAAGAGCGGTGATATGGGGCATCCTTGTCTGGTCCCTGATCTCAGTGGGAATGTTTTCAGGCTCTCTCCATTTAGGGTGATGTTGGCTGTTGGCTTTGTATAAATGCCCTTTATTATCTTGAGAAATTTTCCTTCTATTCCTATTTTGCTGAGTTTTTATCATGAATGAGTGTTGAACTTTGTGAAATGCCTTTTCTGCATCAATTGATAAAATCATGTGACTCTTGTCTTTCGTTTTATTTCTGTGGTGGATTACATTAATCGTTTTTCTAGTGTTGAACCATCCCTACATATCTGATATGTATCCCACTTGGTCATGGTGAATTATTATTATTATTATTTTGATATGTTGTTGAATTCTATTGGCTAGAATTTTGTTGAGGATTTTTGCATCTACATTCTTGAGGGATATAGGTCTATAATTTTCTTTTCTTGTGGTGTCTTTACCTGGTTTTGGTATCAGGGATATGGTGGCTTCATAGAATGAGTTTGGTAGTATTCCATCCTTTTCTATGCTCTGAAATACCTTTAGTAGTAGTGGTGTTAACTCTTCTCTGAAAGTTTGGTAGAACTCTGCAGTGAAGCCGTCCGGACCAGGGCTTTTTTTGGTGGGAGTTTTTTGATTACCTTTTCAATCTCTTCTTTTGTTATAGGTCTATTTAGTTGTTCTACCTCTGTTTGTGTTAGTTTAAGTAGGTAGTGTGTTTCTAGGAGTTCATGCATTTCTTCCAGGTTTTCAAATTTATTTGAGTATAGTTTTTCATAGTAATCTGATATGATTCTTTTAATTTCTGTTGGGTTTGTTGTAATATCGCCCATCTCATTTCTTATTTGGACTATTTGCTTCCTCTCCTGTTTTTCTTTTTTCAGTTTGGCCAATGGTTTATCAATTTTGTGGAGTTTGTCGAAAAACCAGCTTTTGGTCTTGTTAATTCTTTCAATTGTTTTTCTGTTTTCACTGGCTTTTTTTTTTTTTTCAGAAGTAGGCTGGCAGGTCCTTTGTCCTATTCTGTCATAATGGCCATTTTCTTCAAGACACCATTTATTGTTTCTAGGTGTTTTTGGCTCCCAACTCTGTTTTGAGTCTTTGCTCTGCAATTTTTAGGACTGCTTTTCTAGTTTTTGAACAGTAAGTAATGTGTTTGCAATAAGGAGTAATGCATTGCTGTGGTACTTTTCAAGAGCCTCAAACTCCTTTAAGTTATTCTTACTCTACATTCAATCTTAAGGCCGAATCATTGCTTCCAGGTATAGCAGCTGGAATGTACTCCTTTGAGCAGGTCTGCAATATTCCAGGGAAACTGTTTCTGTTTTTAGCTGTTAATACTGCATATATATATGTATGTATATATATATATATGTATGTATATATATATATATATGTATGTATATATATATACATAAAATGAAGAGTTCATAGAGTGGCAATTTTCCTTAAATTCAAAATCCTTTAGATTTATTTGTGTTTTAAGTACTGCTTGAAAAATGCATACTAGTGATAATTTCCCTAAGATAATCCCTTGGCTTTATGTATTTGGGCTGTCAGTACTGCTTTTGCAGTAATGAAGAATGCATTGTAGTGATAATTTTCCTGAGACTCACATTTCTTTGGTTTTACTCATTTGGGAAAGAGGCTTGACCTAGGCAATCTTCTCCCCTTCTGTATTCTCATGTTTGCTTGGAAGTATGCTATAGTTATTATCCAAGTTTTGTAGGACCAACATCTAATTTTTTTCTGGTACTGCCCTCTGTTTTAGACATGGCAAAGAGATCTAGAGACACCCCAGCAACTTCCAGACTATTTTTTTGTCCTCTTCCCGACAATGAGGAAAACTCCAATGAGAATTAATTTAGTATTTATGGTGTAACTTCTTCCCAAGTGGCTTCTGTAGTGTACAGAAGACTTCTTAGTCAGCTCCTGTGGCTTTCCCTTTAGGTCCACTTCTGGCCTTTTTTATGTTCTGATTGGCACCAGGGAAATTCGTGCTCCTTGCATTTCCATCCGTTATTATTCTGTCTCCCTATGTTCTACTGAACTGAAAATCAGCAATCCAATTCCCTAACACAAATAACCTCTTATATTCTACTTCAATTTCTACCCTCCCTTCCACTACCACACACACAGTGTTGCTTAAATTTTTTATGCATATATGACCCTCTCACCACCCCTTTCATTATCAAGGCTGTGTGTTCATGAAGCTTTTCTTATGTACTTATTCAAACCAGTTTTCATCAGTAAATATCACATTTTTTCGTACTGAAGTAAGGTTGAATTTATAAAACATGCCCCTTCAGGATTTAATTGCTATTAAGCATGATATGTATTATTTGGATTCTTTATTGCGTTGGATACATATTCATAAAATATTGTTCAGTAGGGAAACACTATTATAGTGTTTTTTGGGGGGGTTAAAAATGCCTTTATGAGGAAGAGATTACAAAAAACAACGGGAAATACCACACTGAGATGGAAGGAACCATGTGTGAACTATATATTAAGTAAATTATGTTACACATTGTTTTTCAAATAACGTACACCAGAAGAAAACCTACCAAGTCTTTGTACATTTTCTATTACTATACTCTAGAGAGGTCTGTCTAGTAAAAGCCTTTGCATACCACTGTGGGTGGGCGGGGCACCTGAAAGACTGAGGTCAGTTTATCTTGGAAACACCATGGGGAAGAACAACCTTGGTTGGGTCCAGGCTACAGTAGGGTATGAAGAATTACGTAGGTCACTGTAAAGTGACACATTTTCAGCAGCATGAAGACTATAAATACATCTTTTACATCAAGGCATATGTGTACACACACATAAACATATATACATACATATAAAAATATCTGCCCCAACCAGATACAGAAAGTGTTTAAATTTTCTTTTACACACGGGCATATACAATATGTTCAAAAAGTCTACACTATAAAAAGACACAATAGTAAGAAGGGCTTTTTCTCAGGGGTATTACGGGTAATTTTTCTTTCTTTCTTTCTTTTTTGCCTACCTTCATTATCTAATTTTCTACAAAGATATATTTATAACAAAAAAACTTAACATTTAAAAAATCTAATAAAAATAATGTAAAGAAAACAATATATCATTCTTTAGATGCTTAAGTTACTAATTTGGAGAAAGATTAATCTTACTCTTCCTGTATTTCTCTTTTCTAATAATTCCTCTCAATTCTCCCTAGTAATGAACAGGCCTGAAGCAAATAGTGAAAATATCAAGTACTCCAGACTCTAAAAATTTACAAACCACTTAAAAGGGAAGATTTTGTTTTCTTCTTTTTGATGTACTCTATATATATGTGTGTGTGTGTGCACACACGTGTGTGTGTTAGCAGAACTAATGTTTAAGCACATTTGCACAGTAATTCCTTATGTAGGGCATGGTTTCCTTTCCTCTACGTTGTGGGAACATCTTTTAAGGTGTGCCACAGCACATCTGAAATTTTACAAATGTGCCATTGAATAAAAAATGTTGAGTAGTCCTGAAATGTCAACTGCGTTTTAGCAACATGTTTGTAGATAAATTTTGTAGAACCAGTTCAAAAGTCTACTGAAACCGTGATTTACTTTGGATATTTTCACATTTTTCTATCTACAGATCTCATTACTTAATCATAGGAAAAAAATGAAATTGCTGTGACATGATCTGTAATTTATAAAACTTTTGAGGATTATCTTTTGCCTTTTAATTACCTAAGAATTCAGAAATGACTTTCTAGAAAAAGAACTTAAGGGAACAGATTTGTCATTTCTGAGGTTTTACTGTTTCTAGTGAATTTGTGTTTAGTTTCTTTGAAAATCTGTATTTGGTGTTTCTTAAACTTTGGGTTCCTTATCCACGCTCTTAAGTTCCCTTGCTATTTAAAGATAAATTATTCATTAGTTGTTGCAATGAGGGAAAATGAGAGCTTTGAAAATGGAAATTCTGAGATAACACGCACACAAAAAAATTTTCACATCAAATAATTTATTAAAACTGCTAAGCCCCAAAACCCAAACCCACTGCCATGGAGATGATACCCACTCATAGTGACCCTATAGAACAGAGCAGAACTGCCCCATAGGGTTTCCAAGGCTGTAATCTTTATGAAGAGCCTTGGCAGCCCAGTGGTTAAGAGCTACGGCTGCTAACCAAAAGGTTGACAGTTCAGTTCCACCAGCTGTTCCTTGGAAATCATATGGGGCAGTTCTACTCTGCCCTATAGGGTCACTATGAGTCAGAATCAATTTGATGGCAGTGGATTTGGTTTGCAATCTTTAAAAAAAGCAGACTGCCATATCTTTCTCCCTAGGTTCAAACCACTGGTTAGCAGCCAAGCACTTTAACCACTGTGCCACCAGGGCTCCTTGTTTAGAACTGCCGACCTTATGAGAACTGTTACTAAGTAAAAAATAAATATTTGACATGAAATACACTTTAGGCTGTGTCCATGGAACAAAGCACCTTGAAGAAAAGTGTGCAATTTTTATTTTTGCTTAGATGACATCAGTTGTATTTTTTTTTAATATGGCACCTTGGTGTTTGGAAATATCCAGATAGTTGGCTTATATTTTATTCAGCAATGGAACTTCAGTATTATTCAGACGGCTACCCTTCTTTCTTGCCTATGCTTGCCATCTGCTGGAAGTACAAATTTATTTTGAATGTGTGTGTGTCAGTTGGTATTAAGTCAGCTCCAACTCATGGCAACCCTCCATGTACAACAGAAGGAAACATTGTGTGGTCCTGCATGATCCCCACAATTCCAGCGTGTTCAAGTCCATTGTTGCAGCCACTGTACCAATCCATCTCACCTAGGGTCTCCCTTGCCCTTGTTGGCCCTCTACTTCACCAAATATGATGTCCTTCTCCAGAAATTGATCTCTTCTGATGATATATCCAAAACAAGCAAGTCAGACAATGTTCTGTTGTGATCCGTAAGGTTTTTATCAACTAATTTTTGGAAGTAGATCTTCAGGCTTTTTTTCCTAGTCTGCGTTAATCTGGATGCTCTGCTAAAACCGTGTATGACCCTGCTGGTACTTGAAATACAGGTGGCATAGCTTCCGGCATCACAGCAATATGCAAGTCACCACAGTGTGACAAACTGACAGATGGGTGGTGGAATAATTTTGAATACTGACCAATAATTAGAGGCAGGGTAATTAGCAATGGGCCCAAATAATTCCCAAATAGTTTTATTAATTCTAAATTATCAAACTGTGCTTCTTTAAACTTTATCTTTATTTTGCTAATGGACAAGTGGTCTTATTTTTTTCCATGTTTTCAACACCAACCGTGACTCCCTAATCTCTACCCTAGCCCTGACTTCACCCACACACATTTAAATTATTCTGTAAGATATCAGGTCTGTCTATCCCACATGTTAAAAATAGAACTCTTAGATAAGACCTAAAACTATAAAGATCATGAAAACAAACATAGGGATAAGGTTAGGGGCCCTAATTTATCACATAAATAGAATGTCAACCATAACTAAAGATGCACGAACTCCTGAAGATAAACTAGATGAATGGGACCTCCTGAATGTTAAATACTTATGCTCATCCAAAGACTGTATCAAGAGAGTAAAAACAGAACCTTCAGACAGGGAAAAAAATCTTTGGCAACGATATATCTGATAAAGATATAATCTCTAAAATATACAGAAAACTTCAACAACTCAACAACAAAAAGACAAAAAACCCAATCATAAAATGGCCAAGGGGATGAACAGACACTTCACCAAAGAAGACATTCAGGCAGACAACAAATACATGAAAATATGCTGGCAATCATTAGCCATTACAGCGATGCAAATCAAAAACACAAAGAGATATCATCTCACCCCTGCAAGAATGGCACTGATCAAAAAACCAGAAAAATATAAATGTTGGTGAGGTTGGTGGGATATTGGCACTCCCATACACTACTGGTGGGAATATAAAATGATACAACCACTATGGGAAACAATTTGATGTTTCCTTAAAAAGCTAGAAATAGAAATACCATAGGATCCAGCAATCTCACTCCTAGGAATATATCCTAGAGAAATAAGAGCCTTCACATGAATAGACATATGCACACCCATATTCACTGTAGTATTATTCACAATAACAAAAAGATGGAAACAACCTAAGTGCCCATCAACAGATGAATGGATGCATAACACACAATGGAATATTACACAATGGTAAAGAACAATGATGAATCTGCGAAACATCTCACGACACGGATGAACCTGGGGAGCGTTATGCTGAGTGAAATAAATCAATCACAAAAAGACAAATATAGTATGAGATCACTATTATAAAAACTCAAGAAAAAGTTTACATGCAGAAAAAAAAATCTTTTAAAGTTACCAAGTAGAGAAGAGGCAGGGTTGGGAAACCACTTACTAGATAGCAGACATGTGTTAACTTTGGTGAAGGGAAAGGCAATACACAATATAGGGGAAGTCAGCACAGCTTGCTAAGGCAAAGGAAGCCACCGAGAGACAGGAAAACCTGAGGAATGGAAACCGGGAACCCAGGGTGGGGGTAGGGGAGAGTGCTGACACATTGCAAGGATTGCAACAAATGTCATGAGACAATCTGTGTATAAACTTTTTGAATGGGAAACTAATATGTGCTGTGCACTTTCACCTAAAAGACAATAAAATGTTCAAAAAAATTGAACTTTTAAGACATTTTCCATTCCCACCCCTAGATTCCTAATCCTACTCCTTCTATACTTCTGGTCTTATCCAGTATCAAAATTCAATTTATTTCCAAATATTGTCAATAAAAATAACTCCCTAACTCATCCCCACTGAAATTGCTTGAGTTCTAGAACTCCTCATTTCCTACTTAGACTATTGCAACAACCTTATAACTTGGTCTCCCTGGCTCTAATCGTTCTTTCTTCTAAACAATCGTCCACACTTCCAATAAAGAAATGTTTTCAAACACATATAGTTCAAAAATTATCTTGCAGATTACCCTATTATCATCTATATCATATATTGAAGTTATTTATTTTTACTTTTATGACTCCCACTAGATTCTAAGCTCTTTTAGGGCCCAGAGGTCATGTCTTATTTGTGATTGTGTCTCTATTGCCTGGCACTTAGTAGGTTCTCAGTAGTTTTTGTTCGAATAACTGAACAGGAAATACACTTCATGTCTACATGATTTTACATATATTATCCACCTTTCTGAAAAGATTTTACTTCTCTTATTACTCCACTTTCTGCCTGTTTCACAATGGTCCATTCTCCTGTAATGTTCTTACTCTCCACTCCACCTAGATCGTTATTTTTCTTCAGCTATGACTTTAAATGTCATTCCATCAGACAATTTTTCTGATTATCCAGTCCAAAGTAGTCCCTGCTGCACCACAAGCCTTTCTCACAAGACCTTGTTCTTTTTTAAAATAACTCACAATTTCTAATTTAAGTATTCATTTTTAGATTTTTTAAAAATTGCTGTCTTCTTCCAATAGACTGTAAACTCCATAAGAGCAGGACTCATAATTTGTTCACAAATGTATCACTACCACTCAGCACACTACTTGGAACACACTAAGTGCTCTCAAATAAATATATATGTTCTATAATAAATGTAAGTATGATTTAAAAAAAAGAATAAAAGCAGTTCTAGCCTTGAGACCAATTGTGTATATGTTTCAGCTTAATCTATTAAATATGGTAACTATGCCTTAGACTACTTTGTGTCTAAGGAAATGTTACGTCCCCACAAGGTAATAAGTTACTATTTTCGTCCTCTTGCACTTGTTATCTGTTTTACTCTGTTACACCTGAGAAACCCTGGAAAAGAAAGGTGTGGGTGCGAGTGAGGCCAGAGTACTGAGCTTTGAAAAGATTATTTTCCTGAAGTAATGAACCAGTTAACATCGAGTTGATTCTGACTCATGGCAACCCCATATGCGTCAGAATAGAACCGTTCTCTATAGGGTTCCAATGACTAATTTTTTCAGAAGTAAATAACCAGGCCTTTCTTCTGAGGCACATCTGAGTGGACTCGAACCTCCATCCTTTCAATTACCAGTCATGCGTATCGACTGTTTGCACAAAAAGAAATGATGAAGATCATCTAAGAAAAAAGGATAGGACATTAACTTAGATGGCTGGAAGTCAAGATTTCTTGAAAAGCAGTTACAGAACAGGAAGGGAATGCATGGCACTGAGGCAATACTGCCCCAGGGTCAGGTTAAACAGAAGAACCATTCTATGAGAGAACAGGAATCTGTCCAAAATAGATCACCTAGGCCTCATGCTTTAACATATGAATGACAGTCATACAAACATTTGCTTCTCATATGCACCAATGATCGAGTTAAAATAAATTTTGTTCTTACTGTTCCTTTCTGAAATGGCAAAATAGTCTACCTGCTATCATAGCATAAAAGCGTAGAGTCTCAGAACACTTTTGTATCATCTTAATGGCAAGGCACAAGATCATAATCAGTATACTGAAGGTAAACTTGCCACAAACACAGCAGATACACAGCAGGAAGGTACTCACTTTCAGGCTGTGTATGATGTTATTATAGATTGATATTTTAGCTTTAAGTTTTAATGTTATTCTTTGTACTCTGTTTGAAGCTATCCTGGAAACCCCAGTTAATCTTGTCAATCAATTTAGTGAATGATTTCATTGGCTCCAGTGAAAATCCAACCAGGAGGTCGCTCTTTCAGTAAATACTAATAACTCTCCAGAAATGAACAGTACTCTTCTATGGTGACTTTATTATTTGCTCTTATTGAAAGTGTTGATATAAAGTAAATGTGTAGCCAAAAGTACTATTTTTTTTTATTGTGAATTTTAAAACCAGTCAGCAAAATAATGCTGGTACATGGAAACAGTGCTTGTCTAATTGAGTGTTCTGTTCAGTTGAGAAATATCTTTTCCCAATCTGATCTGGATTTCACCACCAGGGCACCCAAAATCAAGAGAACTTGGGGGTTCATGAATAATACAGGATGAGTTCAAAACAGACAAGATATGCTCCTGTATATTTAAAGCTTAAACTCTAAATGGGAAGACAAATCAAAATTCAAGCATGCTAATCAGAAAACACAGAAAAGAGAGTGACTATTAAAATCAGGTTTTTAAATTTTGTCAGAATTACAGTTTGTGGAATCAGTCTCATTACATTGTAGTATATTACAGTTCTTAATAGTGTGATTGCAGGTATAGGGATTGAGAGGAGAGAAAGAAAGGGTCCTGTGAAGTATAATATTCAGGAAAGACTACCTTGAGCAGGTAAGATTTGTCCTGGCCCTGAGGATAATGGAGGTGGCAGTTGCTTGGATTAATGGAAAGGAAAGAGTAGGCATTTTGTTAGAAAGCCCCCTTGAGCAACATCTGTAGGGGATAGGAAGGAAACTGGCACAAGTGGGTGATGCAGAAAAGTGGGAGATAAGAATTTAGATGCTTTCAAAGAGGACATCTATCTCTGAATAAAGAATCATAGAGTACTTTTAAATTGGAGAGTACTCTAAGTTGTTAGATGTAGCATGTCTTGGGCCCCTGGTGTTAAGGCACATGGTTAATGGGATTCATTTTGAATTCGAATACAGTAATTATCCTTTCTTCTTTCCACAAGATTTTTTTTTACAGGCTTGCTGTTTGCTTGAGTGAGACTTTGATCACATTTCAAATTTCAGTTACCTCTTGAAAAAAATTTTTTTTCTTGAATACTCAAATTTCAAAACGGAAACCTAGAAGAAAATGTCAAGTATTCACCATGGAGATGTAGCTAGAATTTTTCTTAGGACCTGTGTCTTCCACTAGTCATATCTGAATTTTTGTATGATATTTTAAGACTAAGTAGTAACAGATAAAGCAATGAGAAATCCTAAAGTCTAAGGGCAGTTCAGAAACAGAAGCCATTATTTACCCTGTTGGGCGAGGGGTCAGAAGAGGGCGCCACAGTCTTTAGGAGCACTTCTCTTAAGCGAGTGCTAGCCCTTTAAATAGGAAGGTAGTCAGAAGGATGAAACCACATTATTATTGTTTTAAAATAATTATTGGGTGTTCCTGTATGGACAGTTACAGGAAATGTTTCCTCAGAAGATAGAAATAATCACACCTGAAACTTATTTCACTTGTTTTTGAAAGTGTCTACCTTTAACTCAAATTCTCAAGGCAATTAGTGTTTAAAGATAATCGAGCTCTAATCTACTTTTCTTTGTGCCTAGCTGATGGAGGAATAACAAAAGATTGGTTCTCAAACTTAATCATTTTTGCTATTTAAATCCAGAATGTCATAGATTAATGGAGTCTTAGAGATCATATCTAAGTCTCTTATTTGACAGAAACATAAGTTGAGCCATGAGGATTCACACATCTGGATGTTAACAGAGGTGTGATGACATTCCAGGATTCCCGAAGTCTTCTGTGGGGCTATTTCCAATATAGGAAAGCATCAAGTCCAATAAAAAGTTATGTGTGTGATAGCCATGTTAAAAAAAAGAATTGTCCTCATCAGTTAGCGATGCCTTTTAGAGCATTTATGGATGAAATTATGCTATGCGTGGGCAGTTCAATACAAAAAGATGTGCAACATGTTCTTAATTATCGAAGCTCAGTTATGGATATATGAGGGTTCATCACATTTATCTCTATTTTTTTGTATGCTTGAACAGCTCCATAATAAAGAATACCTTTTTTAAAATAATGTGTATTGGGGAAAGCTATGTAGCAAGAAATGAAACCATTAAGTATAATCTGTAAATTTTAATGATCCATGATCATGACCATGATCAAGAATTGCTTATAAAAGATGTCTAATATCAATAAAAGTTTAATAAATAGACACCTGCTAAAGAGAATATGCCTGTTTGTGATACTGTATACTGTCATGTACTAACATGAGCACTTTTATTCTTAAGAGAAATATGATTAAGTTCACAGTTGTGGAGACTGTAACTAACATTTGTACTGTATTGCACCTGCCGGTCCCTTCAAATTTATCCAAGAAAACCAACAAACCAGAGTGGGGTGTGTATGTGAATGTGTGTGGCGGGGGGGCGGGGGAGGTAATTTCTCAATACAATTTGACTCTGCAACAATTGGTTTGGAAAAGCATTTCTAAAACAATTTGATCACTCTGTGCATCCAAAAGTTATTTTTCAAGGAGAGCCAATCAATTTAAAAAGCAATTCCTTGTAGTTTGTAGCTCATCAGACAGACCCAGGTGAGCATCAGTGAAATGAATCAAGGGAAGGGAAGTTGAAACTACGACTGCATATAACTACACCACGTTTTCGGGTAAGAGAAGACCCTTTTAAACACCTTCCAACAAGGACCACTTGTGCCTTTTGGTTGCAGGGTACCAATGACAACTACAAGCTTATGTAGCAAAAAGCTAACCTAACATAAAAAAGTTAACTAAATACATAAGCAAAAGCCCTTAAAGACTGAAATTCATAGGTGGGAGAGGCTCATGCTTTCCAAATCATTTTTTGGAACTGTTTTTCTGCTCCAGAAGACAAATAGGAGAATGACCAAGAATCACTTCCTACTTCATAAAATGCAATGTGCTTCTCACCTTTGATCAACCAAGGTACATAAGTATTTTGGCCTGAATGTGCTAACATTTAATCACATTGACACTGTTTTATCTCCAAAGGAAGCTGGGTTTCTGTTACTTTATCCTGAACTTTTGTTTAAATATTCATATTTTATAAATTCATGTGTGTGCTTCTTGGGGTATAAGGGACAAATTACAAGAAAGGCACTAGCCTGGTAACATACTGAACATTTGCAAACAGTAGTTTTTCTTGTTAAGGCTTGCTGTCTCTCCTTGAAGGAAGTTTCTGAGCAAACAATCTACATTTTGAAAACATCTTGAGAAAAACAACAAGAACAAAAAAAAAATCCAAATATGAGGAAGTAAAGGTCATCAGAAGCAAGAGGCTTTAGAAAACCTAGATTGTACAGGTGGCATAAACTTGTTGGAAAGTAGTACAAAGATGAATGAAGCCAGATGCCTGAAAGAGAGACAGATATCAGATCTTGGTTAGAGTCGAGTTGCCTATTGGGAGCCAGGTTTAGATTGGAGTTGATATGAAGGAATAGAGCCAAAACATGAAGTCTTGGCTAGGAAAAAAGCTAAAAAGAGATTGATGAACATAAGAATTTGATTTTTGTTTTATAAAAACTTACCTAAGTTTCTTAAATGGACTACTGCAATTTTAGTTTTAAAAACGGATATTCACTAAAAAAATACCTTGTGCAATAGTATGAACATTCTAAAGCAGGGGTGGGGGTAGGGTGTGAGAGAAAGAGAAGGGAACAAACTGGTGTCCATACAGAGGTATGGTATTTAGAAATAGAATTATATTGCCAGTAAGAAGGCCTGGGTTCTAACCCCAGTTCTGATGTTAACTCATTGTGTTACTGTAGGCAAATTCTTTCCCTCTCTGGACCTTGGTTTCCTAGTCTGCTTATTGAAGATGGTTATGCTAAATGGCCTTTCAGGCCTCTTCTAATTCTGCAATTCTAGTTAAGTTCATTTGGAATGATTTATTGCAAATTTTCTAGGTTTTGACTAATGCTCCTTTACAATGAATAGCAATAGAATTATTTTTCGTTTGGAATTTCTTGCTATCATCCAAATCATGTTGATGCTAAACACTGAACAACAATTCTCACTGCCTACGTTTGGAAATAAAAATGGAAAAAGGATAGGGAATTGAGCTGACCGTATACTAAAACCAGGAAAACACACTCTGGAAGTAGCAGATTTGGAGAAACCTCTGGCATCAGCTCCTTTTCTTCATGTTCTAAGCTCTCCCCAGTTCATTAAGGTTTCCAGTTAAACCTTGTGTTCCTGTCCTAGTTGACTCCTTTTGCTGTCTCTTTCATGGGCCCCTGAGATTTATGCAGCTGTTAGGGACATGATCAGTGTCTAGATTCCCCTTCTGTATGTAGAGACTGAGGCTTTGCACATCTGAAGCCATCTATACAAAGATTCGTTTCTTGGCTCAATTCTAGCAATGTCCTGTCCCATATTTCAGTTCTTCTCTTTGACCCTTTTACTGTTACCTCAGCACCTCCCATAAGATACCAGTAAATTTACGAAGAAATGCCAACATACTAAAACTCAAACATATCTCTTCTTTCAAAGGGCCATTTAATGTGGGTCTTGTGTCTATGGAGTATATTAAAAAAAGATGTTATCTTCCCTAGATAGTGAGACATCCCTTTGACCAAATTAATCTCAGTTTTGGCACAGCCTTGCCTACAACAGGGAAAGAAAACTTTTTTTATATATATTCCATAGACACAAGGCAGATTTAGACGTGAACCTTTTTTCCACAAGTGGAAAAAGACATGTGGATAAATATTTTATTTTAATATGTATTTATTTGCTTATTTATAATGTAGTACAATATATTTTTTTACAATGACCATCTCTTTATGTTAGGTGTAACTTGTTTTACAAGCATGTAGTAATATACTGTTTCCCTTTAAAAGTTAAATAATGTTAAATAAAATTAAATTTGAGTAAAATATAGTAGTATGGCACAGTGGTTAAGAGCTTGGCTGCTACCCAAAGGTGGGCATTTTGAATCCTTTAGCCGCTCCTTAGAAACCCTATCCAGGCAGTTCTACTCTGTCCTATAGTGTCGCTATGAGTCAGAATCAATTCGACAGCACAGAACAACAATAATATATGTTAAAACCAAAACCCAGCGCCGTCGAGTTGATTCCAACTCATAGTGCCTCTATAGAAACCCTATAGGACAGAGTAGAACTGCCCACATAGAGTTTCCAAGGAGTGCCTGGTGGATTCGAACTGCCATCCCTCTGGTTAGCGGCGGTAGCATTTAACCTCTAAGCCACCAGAGTTTCCACAGTATATGTTAAGTGGTGATAAACGGATATGTAAAAACTCATTCGAGAAGCACAAGAATGATGAAATTTGAGAAACACAAGACCGGGTAACTTCAAGATTGCCATCAGCCTTAAGATTCTATGATTTCATCAATGGCCACTAAAATGAAAATTAAATGAAGTTAGTTTCTCTCCACTTCCTTATTCACCTCTCTTCACTCAGAGTCATGTGTTTTAGTTTTGGTGTCTGCTGAGGGCTCATTTGTTCCAAAAGCATCAGTTCTGCCTAGGTTATCTATGGCAAGAGCAATTCACCTCCTAGATGCTTTTCTTACTACATGGTAACATTGTTTTTCTTGGAAATTACTACGACAAGTCTATAAACACATATTTTTTCAAAAGGTGTCAGAACAGCAAGAGAGACTAACTGTGCATCCTCGTCTCACCACAGACATTAATTAAAAGTTTCATCTGCAGCTGATGGTCAGAGTAAACCTCAAAAGACAGCCTAGATATTCAGGCTGTATGATTGTTTTACAAACTGGGATATAGGTTCTCTACCAGGGTGGGACATATGCATTGCAAATTACAAAGAGCTATTCGAGCCTTTGCAGCTCAGAAAAAAACCAAAAGAACAGGCTTAAGTCCCAAACAAAAGATTTGTTATGGTCACCATGAAAAGGCAATTTCAACTGCCTTTCAAAGGAAGCAGCATACCAGGATTAGGATCTTGATGGATGGTGTTCCTAATCAAGGTCAAAGAAAGCCCCACACTGAAAGCCCTGAGGAAACCCCTTAGGGTTCATCCAAACCCAGCTACCTTTGGCTTCACTAAGGGTGAATGGAACCTTTAAACATCTTGCTCAGGAGTCTACCTTTTCAAGAAGATTTGGGTTTTTGCTAGCTCTTCAAACAATAGAAATTAATGAAGGTCCTGTATAAGTGGGTAGTGCCTACACCTCCATTAACTTCTTGAGTCTCACACAACCTAAGAAGGTAGGCAGAGTAGACATTATTATCCTCATTTTAGAGAAGTAGAAATTTAGAATTAGCAGGAGAGGCTCTTCTGATCCTCACTGTGTCAAAAATAGGCAGCATAATTATGGGCTGGAACCAAGGCATTTCAACCTCTTACGAGATCCTAGGTTCTACCTGGACTAGGTTATCACTAAAAGCATCAGTGTGAAAGAGTTTTAGAGGATGAGGCAAAGGTAAGATTGAGGGTTGTGAGCCTTCCCTTTAATGTTCAGATATCTCTTAAAAGGTGTGCACAGCCCAATAGTCCTGACATATACTGAGAGCTGAGTAGCCCTGGGGGAAGCTGCTCTGTTGCCCTGGTATAAACTGATGGAGAAAAGCCCTCTGAGGTTTATTTATATAGGCACAAACTTTGACCTAGCCAGTCTGAGAATACAACTGAATAGATTATTGCACACAGTCTTTTGTCTTCAGGTAACTAAACCTTAATTTTTTACTTTTGATATCATTTAATGTGGCAATAAATTCCTTCTAAGCATTGATAAAGCCATCAGGGCTTAGAATAGTATATTTTCAGCCATCTGTCTGTCTCTGATGAAGATAGATTTCAGGTTACCATTAGGAACCAAGGGGGAGAGAAGCTGAGATTTAGGCATCATCAGTGCAGAGGTAGTAGTTGAAATCATAAAAGTAGATATGCTTTCCCAGTGTAAGCAGGCAGGGTGAGAAGGGCAATGGGCCTGGGATGTAGCCTTGGGAAGAGCAATGTTTAACAGTTGGGCAGGGGGAGAGTTGTCCCAACAGAAGAACAAAAGAAAGTAGACATAGAGGCATGGAGATAATCAGGATGGTTGCTGGGTTAAGGAAACTAAGGGAGCAAAGTTTCAAAAAGTGGTGAACAGTGTCAAACACTTTAAAGAGTTGAAGGACAACAAGAACTTGAGAAAATACCACTTCATGTGTTGATTGGGAAATCACTTGTCACCTTCAAGAGAGTATTTTCATTACAAAATGGGGAAGCTGAGTTTTAAGATAAGGAAATGGGTGCAGTGGGTAAAAGTTACTTGTAGGAGAGTTTTAGGTGTGAAAAAAGACAGTAATAACAGAGATGTAGATTTTTTGAAACAGAATTGTTATGTTTAATGATAAATACTTCTTACCTTGAAAAACAAAACCATTGCAACTAATGTCACAAAAAAAATGTGTATAAGTTTTTGTATGAGAAATTAACTTGAGTATAAACTTTTACCTAAAAAAAAAAACCACTGCCATCGAAAAGCACAATAAAAAAAAATACAAAAAAAAGAAAAGGAAATGAAAAAACTGTTTTTCAAAGTTCACCAAACTAAGTATAAAATAAATTGAAATGATTAAGCTTCATATAATTTTTGTAAGCCCTGGTGGCACAGCAGTTAACAGCTACAGCTGCAAAACAAAAGGTCAGAGGTTCGAATCCACCAGCCGCTTCTTGGAAACACTATGGGGCTGTTCCGCTCTGTCCTATGGGGTCGCTATGAGTCAAAATCAACTCGACAGGAAGGGGTTTGGTTTGGTTTTGGTAGCATTTATATTTCTAAAGTAATAAAACCGAACTAAGACTTTGGGGATGCCAAGTACATTATCAAGTCCTGGATTTTCTTTGGTCCTTTCAGTTCTGGCAACTCAGGCCTTCCTGTCCAGTCATTCCAAGACCAAAAGGAACTCTGACAGAGAAAATGCAGGTGCGAAAGGAGCCAGAATTCTCCACAGGAAACCCAAGTAGGAGAAACTTTTTAGGTTAAAAAAAAAAGTTGGTAAGGAGTCAACTCTAACTCACAGCAGCCACATGTGTGTCGTTGTGGAACTGTGCTCCACAGGGTTTTCAATGGCTAATTTTTCAGAAGCAGATTGACAGGCCTTTCTTCTGAGGCACTTCTGAGCTCATTAACAGTTTGCACTACAGGTCTTTTTAGGTAAATGCGAAAACTAAAGAACATTTACAACAATTAAAAATGTATATATATGTTTGCTCTGAAGCAAACAAGATCATCTAAAACAAAGAAAGAAAAAAGAAAAAAACAATGATAGATGAGGCAACAGGGTCATATAGCTTATAAAAAAACAACAAACAAGCAAACCCAGTGCCGTCGAGTCGATTCCGGCTCATGACGACCCTATAGGACGGAGTAGAACTGCCCCATAGAGTTTCCAGGGAGCGCCTGGCGGATTCCAACTGCCGACCATTTGGTTAGCAGCCGTAGCATTTACCCACTATGCCACCAGGGTTTCCATAGCTTATATGTGTCTATATATAAGGGAGTCAGCAAAAACACACAAGTCTGTGCCTTTTGCATTTGGCAATAATCCACAGGAAAAGAGAAGTAAGAGCGTTGGCATTTTAGGGTGGCATGGGGCTGTATCTCCCAGCATACCTTTCCTCATTTTCCACTGAGACTGAGCAGTGCCTCCCAGACCATTCCCTGACTCTGGGAAAAATCTTTTCATAGTTATGATGGTACCATTCTTTGAAACTTTTGAATTTTATAGCTATTTCCATCACTTCTTAAAGCCCCTCTATTTGACTCTATTTATAATTTTCAGTGAAAAAAGGTTACCCAGGGAAAGAAATTGATAAGTGC
Organism: Loxodonta africana; assembly: GCF_030014295.1. Taxonomy (NCBI): domain Eukaryota; kingdom Metazoa; phylum Chordata; class Mammalia; order Proboscidea; family Elephantidae; genus Loxodonta; species Loxodonta africana. The sequence goes on along the minus strand of NC_087369.1, from coordinate 90,783,038 downwards.
TAATGTGACTCGACTCAATGGCACTGGGTTTTTTTGGGCTAATAGGTTTAGGTGACTAAGAAGTCCAGAGACACAAATAGTCATTCTCAACTGTGTTCTAATATGTTAAATTATTTTATGAATTCATGACTTTGCATGTCTATGCATGCACAGTGTTTTTATTAATTTTATTTACGATATTTCCATAGCAGCTTCTCTTTTCGGTGTTCTGTGGTGGGAATCTCAAAATAGCAACCTGTTCATATGAGAACCCAGGGAAAGTCTGACTAACATTGTTGGCAAGCTCTCAAGTTCCCCTCCCATCTCACACCTTCCCCTTTCTCCTCCTTGTATTTCTCTTTTTTTTTTTTTTCAGGTTTAATCCCTGAGTTGAATCATAGTATTTTAATACGTCAATTTCTATTCCTCTTCTAAGTGTGACTGAAATATGAATACAGTGAACCCCCTAACCAGGGTTGAAAATTCTTCATGGCCTGAGCAGTTAATCACATATTTCAACAACAGCAATGGGTGGTATTTGAGAATGTGAGGCATTCATTCAGAGCCTAAATTCAGCTTAGCTTGACTTTTATAAGTGGGGCCTCCAGAGATTTCATGGCTTTTCTTCATTAGAAAACTATATGTGTTTCACATCACTAGTAATCCTCAAATGCAATTTATTGCACCTGTTTGTCGAAATTCATTTGCCACTCAAGCAGCTCAATACTTTCACTTGATGATCAAAATTTTAACCAGCTGTAAGTCACAAGTCTCAAATTTGAGTATTTTCAACAATTCTGCCACATGTTTACATCGTTGATGATATTTTAAATGGTGGTATTAGACAAAATAACTTTTGCATTGTTGCTTAGATAACTTCAACCTTATTACTTCACCTGAATATTCAAGGATCTCATGTGGTTACACATCTTCCTAGGAAATATTCTAAACACTCCATCTGGGAAATTTTTGTTCAGTAAGTACCCTTCTAGCCACTTTCATGTTTTACTTATCCTGAAGGCAAAACTGCTTGTTAATCAGGCCCCTAAATCTGTTCAACTGAGATCATAGCTCACCTACTAGGTCCTCAGCACCCAGAAGAAAGGACAGAAGGCCCCTGTGAGAAACAGAGATGTTCCTTTACCTCCTTTACTGAAGCCATAGCTCAACTCCATTTACTCAGATGTGCCTATTATCAAGCTTTTATGTTTAACCAACAGATCATACCACTTTTAATAGTCTCCCTTCTTCCCTCTGTCTTGGCCTCCATTTTAAATCCTATGAATAGATAAAAACAAGCAATGCCTCAATAACTTTCCATTTATCTCTACTACTCACAATGAAACAATGTAAAAAAACAATAAATAATAATAATAATAAAGTTGCCCCTTGGACAAAACCAACTTATTCCAACTTCTTTGTGCATAGCATCTGAAATTTAGATGAGTTTTAGGACTACGAGAATTGCCTATCTTTAACATTCTCTAGTTTCTTTGTCTTATTTGTGTTTCTACTGTATTTTTGTACGTGGATACTCAAAGCAAAAGGAGCCATGGTGGCGTAATAGTTAGGCCCTCAGTTTTGAAACAAAAGTCTTGAACCTACCCAGAGGCTCTGAAAGAGAAAGACCTAACATTCTGCTCCTGTAAAGATTGCAGCATAGGAAACCCTATGGGGCATTTCTACTCTGTCATATGGGGTCACTATGAGTCAAAAATTGACTTGATAGCACCTAACAACAACAACATTCAAAGGGAAACATCAGTATGTTTAGTTCACACATTTCCAGTGGTCCAGAGTTTACTTAGTGAGAATGATAACAACATTAAACTTCTATGGAAGGAGAATCTGGCAACATTTTGCTTGTCAAAGGTTTAATTTACATGTGGAAAATTGTGCCCATTTGTGGAGATTCAACTAGCTGGGAATAGCTTCCTTGAGCATAAAAGAGTAAGGAAAAAACTGACTGCACAGATTGATTTAATCTGTCTGTACCAAATAGTGATGTATAAACTAGCTCACCCATGAATACAAATATTACAATTAAAACCCAGTTCCTGAAAATTACAACAGAAAGTGACGAATATCCAAATTCTCTTCATGAACCAGTCAATGGCCGAAGGTAATGGACCCTTGAAGATTTGGCTGGAATACTGTTGTCCGAAAATCATCCTGAACATGTCTTTTCTCTGTTTAAGGAAATGTAATCTAAGGCAAGATCTGAATCATGTACTGTTTTAAGAGTAAGGGACTAAGGGAGTGGAAGGAGCCCTGGTGGAGCAGTGGTTAAGAGTGTGGCTGCTAACCGAAAGGCTGGCGGTTTGAATCCCCCAGCCACTCCATGGGAGAAAGATGTGACAGTCTGCTTCTGTAAAGATCACAACCTTGGAAACCCTATGGGGCAGTTCTACTCTGTCCTATAGGGCCATTGTGACTAGGAATCAATTTTACACCAAAGAGTTTTTTTTTTTTTTATTAAGGGAGAGAAAGAGTCTCTGCTGAGTTCATTTCCAAGAGTTCATTCTGTCATTAAATAGCAGTTACTTTCAAGTCACACATCCCTCCCCACCAAAAATATCTCCATCACCTAAATTTCTACCCACTCACCCACTGACATAGAACAGTAACTCACAAAATGATCTGAATGTTTGGAAAAGGGTGAGGATGGGCCAACACTCACTTTTTCCTACTGGACTCAGAATGCTTCTTTCCATTTGCTAACTATAATGCTTAAGAGCAAAGACTTTGGTACCAGACTGCTTGTGGTCAAATACGACTCTTTTATTAGCAGTATGACTTTTAGCAAACTATTTAACACCTCTGTGCCTTGATTTCCTCATCTGTAAAATGAAATGATAATAGAACTTTTCTCATAGGATTGTTGTGATGATTATACAAATGGAAAAAAAATGTTTGCTATCACAATTTTAAGACATAGAATTCCTCATCAAGTCCTCTTGGTAACCAAATTTCATCTAAGCCCAGACTATCTGTCTGGTTGGTTACAATGAACGTCAAAGCACTCCTCAATATGAGGCATGTTTATATATGTGTTGTGTTCAAGTGAGATGTGCACAAGAAAGCCTGTTTTGTGTGCTGGGCATACTCGAAAGCTTCACATAGGAGTGAGTGAGTGTGTGTGTGCATGTGTGCTCTTTTAGCATGGCCATAACTGAAGTTCCTAGGCTGATTGACAAGTTCACCATTTATTTTTCAACAAGAGTAAAGGTGTAAGATGATTCTTATCCTTTTTTCTTTTTATGGAAACTTCTACTGTGCTGTTCCTTTCCCAGAATCTCAGAAGGCAAGTGTTTTTAAACTTAATTTAATTTTAATTCTTTAATCTGATTGTTGTTACTGTAAGTTCAAATTTAAACATAGCCTAGTGGGTTGTGAATGTCAATAGCTTTACTTATTTATTTTAGGTTTCCTTCAGGGCCCACAAAGATTCCCATACCTCAGCACCTTATCCTGTGGGCCCTCAGGGACCCACAGCTCTGTTTTAGACAGAGAAGAAATGCTTGTGCTTTCATTTTGCACTTGTGAAACAGCTAAGCACCAGGCACTCTTGCCCCTCCCCCCCCCCCACAAGACTAGGGCAATAAACAGCCTCTCCTCTTTTTTTGTCTGGTTTTGCCTAGTTTCATATGGATCAAATGCTGGTTTTTTTAGCTTTGAAATTTTTAAGGGTCTTTCAGGTAATGTCACATTACTTTTTTTTTTCAACCCTCCTATCCTGTTGCACACATAGAGGAAGGTAGATAAGCCGTGCCTGTTATACACATGGCGAAACAGTTCACAGCTGCAGCTGCTACAACCAAGGCTTGTATTCTTGTTTGAATGTGGTTAATCTGAGAAACTGAACTGTGGGTGTCTATGGAAACAGCCGCTCAAGTGATTATGAGATGAGGCATAACGAAACCAACTTGTAAAGGGGGTGTGCTAACACCAGCCTCCTCCAGAAGTAACAAATGATAAAACTTTGGGCTTGTTAAATGACAATTGGTATTAGTAGGGTCACCTTCAAATTTTCCTTCAAACAGACTCAGCTGCTGAGCTGTTGCCTTTCCCTTGGTTGAGAAGCATTCAGGAATGTCGGGGTGGTTCTCAGTACTGAGGTTTATAAGCAAATTTGCAAAGCTGCAGACTCCCGCTACCTATTTTCACAAATGCACAATCCCTCTTATCATTGTCCTTTATAAATGTGGCCCCAGCTTCTTTGGTGGAGCAATGAGGCTTTGATAGTGGGTCATTAAATAGGATGCAAAGAGTGTTAAAATTGCAGTTAGGAACTTGTTCTAATATCTTCGTTCAGCCAATTATCAGCAGTGGCTAAAAAGGCTCTACAGCTTATGACTAAGAGCAGGCTCTGGAAGTCAGATTGCCTGAGCTCTTAATCCCAACTCTACACTTTAGTAGTTGTATAAACTTGAGAAATTTACTGAATATCTTTTTTCTCTCAATTTCCTCATATATAAAATGGCTATAATAATAGGTCATATATCTCACAGGATCATATGCAAATTTAATGAAATTTTGCATATAACTTGTTCAATGTAAGATAGTAATATTTTAATAAATTTAAAATAGCACTACCACCGTAATCATCATTGTGACCCTTATACTCCCCATCATGTTTTCTCCTTTTCAAAATGGGCAACTGAGAGCTTGACATAACTGATGCCATGATGAATCTATGTTTTTCCCCTTCCTCTGCCTGCTTTCTCCTTTCCATGTACCTTTGTTAATGACTTTGTTTTGATCTGATATAAATAACTTTGTTCTTTGTTTTGATCTGAATCTAATAACTTTGTTTTGTTTGTGGACCACCTGTGACTTATGACTCCCACATGGAGATTAGAGCCCAGGTGTCTGACATGTATATCTTTGGCCTGATAAAGAGATGTTTGGTTTGTATCTCTTTAGTTTGTTAAAGAGTCTCTTGTCACTATCTTGTGATGAATAACTCCTCTGGCCATGCCATTTGATACTTCTACCCTTGTAAAAATTCTATATAAGCTCTAATGTAAACTAGCTTTTTGGGACTCCATAGAGACAGTCTGCGTTACCGTCAGATTGCCGATAGTGTACATCTCCTAAATAAACTCTCGCTGTTTCTGACTTGGAGTACGTTTCATTGGCTCAACTGCTCCAGGACATGAACCCTAATCAGGCAACATCATCATCATCATCATCATCATCACCATCATCATCATTATTTCTGTATTACTACTCAGGGAAAACCAAATGACCTTGCTTATCCTTTGTAAACTTCTAAAAATTAACAATCATGACCTAGGGGTGTTGAGGAGATGCCAAAATTGAATAATTCTGAGCAAATAGGGCAGTCTCTGAAGTGACACATGGATTGAAGGGTGATAATAATTGTATTATTGGTAGTTATCAAATATAGAAGCTAGCAAGTGACTACACGCCCCATTTGAGGCCCCTTTTGTATAGTGAAGTCAAGTCTAAAAGTGAAAAGACAAGCACTTATCTTCTAGCTGTTTCTCAGTAAATTTATCTTAGTTTTCCCCTTCCCTGGCATTTTTTCAGTGATTCTTGTTTACAAGCTCACTAAATTCCAGAAATTGTGATGCCTTCAGAATATCAGCTCAGTTATCCCAGGGCATACAGAACATAGCTAACAGATCTTTATGTTCATACCATAATATACTATCAGAGATAATTCTGGGATGGATTGTTCTTCAAGTCCTTTGATTAGTTAAGTCCCCACATTTTCTGTGGGATCTCCAAGGAGTTGAAAAACTTGTATTTCTCTTCTAGGTTGTCCTATTAATACAAATTTAGCTTTGCTCTGTAGGTACTTCTTTACCAGACCAGTCAAGTGACAGTTGCAAAGACACTGCAGTTAAAATCCAGAAGGGTGGGGTTTGAAGCTTTTCATTTTTTTCTTTTTCTTTGTTTGTTTGTAATATACTTGTCAGAGCCAGAAGGGCTGGGGGCAGGGGAGTGAGCAGCAGGGGAGGTATTTCGATATTTAACATAAGTAGATCTTCAGTTGCTCTTGTTGCTCAAAGCTCCTGAAAAATGACACCTACCATCATCATGATTACTTTGGAGCCTTACATAAGGTTTTCACTGTCAAACTGGACATCACTTGCCACCATTTCATATTATCCAACCCTTTGCATCTCTCCAGCAGAGGGGGCCAGTGACTGTACTCTATGGTTCTTTAGAAGCCAGTGTCCATGGTGGGGTTTTTTGTCACTGTGTCATGCCCGTGGAGTGCTTTCCTTAGAGGTCACTACATTTATTCCCATTCACAGGTGTTATCTGACAGAACACCTATATACACATTCATAAGCAGCTGAAAAGATATGTTGATAACCCTTATTAGGAAGAGATTATTTTCTAGCCCCAACATTTGCCTCTGCAGTATTTTGCTGGCTCCAGAGAAAACAAAGGACCTTGCATTTCCAGTTAAGACAGCTTCTGTAATGTTAGCTGTAATAATGACTGAGTTACATTTATCCCTTAAACCCTCACCTCCATCACCCCATACACTCATAGCTGATTTCAATAAAATGCCAAAACTTCTAGTCATGTCTTAAAGAAGTGAGATGACTAATAATGTCTTGCACTTGGATGAAGATTTTGATATCTTTCTAAAAGGGATGCTTACATATAATACACATACTGTCTCAACAAAAAGAAGAGCAAGTATTTTTTAGATTATTTTACACAGTTGAAAAACTCAAACAAGTTTGGAGACTTGCCTAAGGTCACATAGCCAATAGTTTAAAAAAATGGAACTAGATACATTGAGAATAATTTCTACATCAAGTCAAGTCTCAGTGGCTTATTTAGCTCTGAAGATCAACTTGAAACCCTTTATGACTTAAGGAACAGATTCGTGAGAGAAAAGAAGGGGGCGAAGGAGAGAGAGACTGAATACGATGGAATGAAGAGTAAATAGATAAAATAAAACATAAAAAAAAAGACAATCAAACCCATTGCTGTTGAGTTAATTTTGTCTCACAGCAACTCTATAGGACAGAATAGAACTGCCCAATAGGATTTCCAAGGAGCGGCTAGTGGATTCAAACTGCTGACCTTTCGATTAGCAGCCAAGCTCCTAACCACTGCACCACCAGGGCTCCTTAGTAAGTAATAAGAAAAGAAAAACACAGAAATAAAATAGCATATGCATTGGAGGGTTAGAAAACCTATGACCAAGACCTCAGAGCTCTCTCCCTGATCACAGGCTATCCTATTGACCAAGAATCCTCACAAACCTAATACCCCTTATAGAGCTTTTTTTTGTTTGTTTGTTTGTTTATTTATTTCCATAACAAGGAAAATTTCTTCAGAATATTTTCTATTTCAAAAAGTAAATAAAAGCCAATCTGTTTCATCTTCTTCAGTGGTGGGGAAATCCTACTTCCAGAAGCAGTTCTTCCCATTGTTAACAAACTGTTGGTAAATTCCGTATTATAAACTGAAATCCACTTCTGCCTAACTTTCACTTATTGATTCTATATTCTTCCTTCTCTTACTTCAGAGGATTTGCTTTCTCCCTTCTTCCACATAACAGCCATTCTTCTATCTGAAGATAGCAAGCATGATCTTCCCTCCTCTTCTCCAGCATCAACACTTTCACTCTAATTGTGTTTAATGATATTTATTCATCATTAGTTCTTTCACCTATTCTTCATTAACTATGTTTTTCAGCCTCTCACCATGTTGATCACCTTCCCCTAGATGCTTGAATTTAAGTCTGTTCTCAACTGTGACATCCAAAATGTGTCTGACCAACATGTAGTAGAACAAAAACACCACCTTCCTAATTCTGGAAAAAGTACATCTCAATATATCCTAGGACTTTTCTAGCTTTTATATAACCACTTTAAACTGCAGGATTGTTGTGATGGTTAAGATTATGTGTCAGCTTGGCTGGGCCATGATTCTCAATGTTTATATGTGATCATCCCCATGATGGGATCTGCTGTGAGTAGCCAATCAGTTGAAAGAGAGTTTCCTCGGGCGTGTGACCTGCATCCAAATATAAGTGGATGTTCTGGCTTTTGCAGGCACTGGATCCTCCAGCTGCCCCCTGTTAGTCTGACCTCTGGTTCTTGGTACTGGAGCTAGCAGCTTACCTGCTGATCTTGGGATTCACTGATCTTCACAGCCTATGAACAAAAGCCCTGCTCTCCAACCTGCAAATCTTGGGTTCACCAGCCCCTGGAGTTCCATGAATCAGGAGAAGCCTCTATCCTGAACCACGGACTTCAGACATTCTAGCCTCTGCAATCACATGAGGGGTTTTCTTGATATAAATCTTTATATATATATATATATATAAGATTTACTGGTTTTGCTTTTCTAGATAATCCATCCAAAGACAGTTATCATACTCAATTAAAGCTATATCTTAAATATTATCTTCATACCTGACTTTTGCAATTGTCTTGCTGGAACTAATTCTGTATTTGTAATAGTTAAAATTTGTGACTCGACGGCACTGGGTTTGAGTAAATTTGTAATTTTTTTGTTTTAAAATATTTAAATAATTCTAATTTGATTGGCTCCTATTTTACAAATACTTCTAGCAAGCCTTGTTATCACAGAATATTAGACAGTAAATTAAAATAGGGAAAGGAGAATAGATACTAGTAAAGGATCAAGATATTACAGTTGATAAAAAGAGAGAAGGCAGAACACTCTAAAAGACAAACACAATGTTAGTTAATTACAAATAATGTTAGTCTAGAAGTATTCATTGTAGGGACAAACAGCCCTACATATCTCATGAGCATTTCACTTTATCTATAGACTACACAGTAGTCATCAGGAATTCTATTATGTTCATTATTCTCTGTTTACTAAGGTAGGAACATAACCGTCTTTACAAATAGTTCTATTGAAAAAAATGTTTTTTTGCTTACAGTGGGTTGAATGAGGGCAGCTTAACCCCCTCCCCCCTCAAAAAAAAGATATTTTCACATCCTAATTCCTGGAATCTGTGAATGCTATCTTATTTGGAAAAAGAGCCTTTGCAGACGTAATTAAGTTAAAGGTCTTGAGATGAGGAGATAATCCTGGATTATCTAGGAGAATACTAAATCCAATCACCATTATCTTTATAAGGTAGAGAAAAGAGGAGAAGACACCCACCCAACCCACTGCCTTCAAGTCAATTCCAACTCATAGCAACCCCATAGGGTTTCCGAGGCTGTAAATCTCTATGGAATCTGACTTCCACCTCTTTCTCCTGCAGAGCTGCTGTTGGTTTCAAACCATTGAACTTTTTGGTTGGCATTTGATCGCTTTAACCACTATGCCACCACGGCTCCTTGGAAAAGATGCAGATGGACATAAATAAAGGCAATGTGAAGGTGAAAGCAGAGATTGGTGTAATGTGGCTGCAAGCCAAGGAACGTCAACAATTTCCACAGCCACCAGAAGCTAGGAGAGAGGCATGGAATGGATTCCCCGCCCCCACCCCACCCCAGAGCTCCAGGAGGTAGTGTGGCCCTACTGACTGCTTGTTTTCGTACTTCTGGCCTCCACAACTGTGAGAAAATAAATTTCTGTTGTTTTTATTCTTTCTTCACTGTTGTAAAAATATAAAGAACACAACATTTGCCAATTGGACATTTTGCATGTCTACAAATTTCTGTTGTTTTAAGCCACCCAGTTTATGGTAATTTGTTATACCAGCCGTAGAAAACTAATACAATGCTCAAAGTCCTAAGTATCACTACCTGGAAGACTCATTTACATGGGAATTGCTAACACTGGATACCCATATCAAAACTGGATAAATGAGGCATTTGTGGGTAAAAATTTAAACAATCTAAAAACAGTATGAATTACAGAATCTGAATTACATAGTATTCTTTTTTTAACAATATTTTATTGAGTCTTTGGTGAAAGTTCACACAACAAAGGTTCCATTTGATAATTTCTGACAAATAGTTCAGTGACATTAGTTACATTTATCACAATGTGTCAACATTCTTTTTAATTTTATTCTTTTTTTTTTTTTCATTTCCAATACTCTAGTTTTCCTGCCCTATTAACTTCTCATCTTTGCTCTTGAGTAATCGTTGACCTTTTGGTCTCATACTGATGGTTTTTAAGTAGAGCACCAATCTTACAGATAATATCCTTTATTTCATGTGCAACTGTGCTGTTTCCCTAAAGGTGATCTCAGGGGATAGGCTCAGTTCTAGATTTCAAGAGTGTCTCAGGGCAATAGTCTCAGGGAGTCCTCTACTCTACTGTTTCAGTTTGTCTGCCTTTATATATACATACTCAAATTCTTACTTATATGTATATAAGAATTTGAGTTCTGCTCCACATTTTTCTCGCATCCTATCCAGGACCATCTATTGTGATCCCAGTCAGAATGGTCAGTGGTCGTAGCAGGGCACTCTCTAGTTCTTCTGGTCTCAGACTAGATGAGGTTGTGGCTCACATAGACTTGTTTCTTCTTTGAGCTTTTGGTTACCTTCTTACTGTTTTGCTCCTGGCCAGTAGAGACCTGTTGCATCTTAGTTGGCTGCTCACAAGTTTTTAAGACCCCAGACACTATTCACTTCACTAGGATGCAGATCATGATTTTTTGTGAACTATGTTATGCCAATTGACTGAGTTGTGCCCTGAGATTATGGTCTTAAGTTTCAAAAACCCTTAAAACCAGTCTTGAAAGGTGTTTGGTTATATCTATGGAGCATCCGTATTTGTGCCTTCAATGAATATATGTGCCTGCACCCACATATTTGTGTTTACACATGCCTATAAATGCTTCTATCTGTTCTCACCTCTGTACATAACTGTACCTACCCATATACCAGTATGCCTATATCCATCCATATGTGCTCAAACACTCTTTTTTACATTGGTTGTGTTGTGCTCAGTACATCCACATTCTGTGATTTTACCCATTATCAAAAAATAACAAGCCTGTACCACCTAAGCTTACTTTTTCCTCCCTCCCCCTGAACATTGGTCTTTTTATATATATCTATTCTTGTCTTCTTATAAAAGAGGGATCATACAATATTTGTCCTTATATGCTTGATTTATTTCACTTAGCATTGTGCCCTCCAGGTGCATTCATGTTATAATATGTTTTGCAGACTTATCATTGTTCTTCATGGTTGCATAGCATTCCCTCATATGTATGCACCACAATTTTCTTATCCATTCATCCATTGATAGGTGCTTCAGTTGTTTCCAAAATGTGCATATGTCAGTTCCTGTCATTATTTTTAGGTCTGTAGAGTATATACCCCTCGTGGGTCTGTCAGTTTGTGGTACTGAAGGGGCTTGTGTGTTGCTGTGGTGCTGGAAGCTATGCCACCGGTATTCAAATACCAGCAGAGTCACCCATGGTGGACAGGTTTCAACTGAGCTTCCAGACTAAGACAGACTAGGAAGAAGGATCTAGCAGCCTACTTCCAAAAAAAATTAGCCAATGAAAACCATAGGAATAGCAGCAGAACACTGATACAGTGCCAGAAGTTGAGCCACTCAGGTTGGAAGGCATTCAAAAGGTGACTGGGAAAGAGCTGCCTCTTCAAAGTAGAGTCAACCTTAACGGCATGGATGTAGTCAAGCTTTTGGAACCTTCATTTGCTGATGTGGCATGACTCAAAATGTGAAGAAACAGCTGCAAACATCCATTAATAATCAGGAAGTGGAAAGGACGAAGCATGAATCTAGGAAAATTGGAAATTGTCAAAAATGAAATGGAACTCGCAAAGATCACTATCCTAGGCATTAGTGAGCTGAAATGGTCTGGTATTGGCCATTTTGAATCAGACAATAATATGATCTACTATGGCATTGCATTCATCACCAAAAAGAGCATTTCAAGATCTATCCTGAAATACAACTCTGTCAATGATAGGATAATAGCCATGTAACTACAAGGAAGACCAGTTAATACGACTATTATTCAAATTTGCATTACTGGAGCCCTGGTGGCCAAGTGGTTAAGAGCTATGACTGCTAACCAAAAGGCCAGCAGTTTGAATTCACCAGCTCCTCCTTGGAAACCCTGTGGGGGAGTTCTACCCTGAGACTATGAGTCAGAATCGACTTGATAGCAACGGGTTTGATTTTTCCCAGGGATGAAGATGAGAAGGCAGGAGGGGACAGGAAAGCTGAGAATGGGGAAACCAAAGTAGAAAAGGGGAGACTGTTGACACGTAGTGAGCTTGGCAACCAATGTCACAAAATAATGTCTTAATTGTTTAACGAGAAACTAACTTGCTCTGTAAACCTTCATCTAAAGCACAATAAAAAAAATAAACACCCATGAACCCATCACTTACATTATTAATTAAAAATTGCAAATACTATACTTGCAGTGTTTAAAGTGTTAAAAAGGAAAGGTGTCACCTTGAAGACTAAGGTGTGCCTGACCCAAGCCAAGGTGTTTTCAATCACCTCGTATGCATATGAAAGCTATATTAAGAATAAGGAAGACCTATGAAGAAGAATTGAACCCTTTGAATTGTGGTGTTGGTGAAGAATATTGAATATACCATTGACTGCCAAAAGAAGGAACAAATCTGTCTTGGAAGAAGTACAGCCAGAATGCTCCTTACAAGCAAGGATGGCAAGACTACATTTCACATGTTTTGGACATGTTGTCAGGAGGGAGCAGTCCCCGGAGAAGGACATCGTGCTTGGTAAAGTAAAGGGTCATCAATGAGATGGGTTGACACGGTGGCTGCAACATTGGGCTCAGGCATAACAGTGATTGTGAGGATGGTACAGGACTGGGCAGTGTTTCCTTCTGTTGTACATAGGGTCGCTAGGAGTTGGAACCGACTTGTCGGCACCTAACAACAACAACATACTTACAGAGATAACCACTATCCTGAATTTTGTGTTTATCAGTTCCGTATTTCTTAAAGGTTTTTTTTTTTTTTTGCTTCAGTTTGTTTTATACATGTATCTATTCCACAGAGTCCCTGGGTGTTGCAAATGTTTAAACTCTGGGTTACTAACCAAAAGATTGGCAGTTCCAAACCACTCAGACGCTTCTTAGAAGAAAGGCCTGATGATCTACTTATGAAATATCACAGTGATTGAAAACTCAACCCTCAGGAGTGCACTTCTATTTTGAAATACATGGGATTGTCATGTAGGAATTGACTCGACTGCAAGTGGTTTGGCTTTATTGGTTTATCTATTCTTCATTAATATTGTTTAGATTTGCTTGGTTTTGAGGTTTATAAAAACCATATCCTACTGTATGAAATTTCTGCAACTTGCTTTTTTAACTCAACAGTATGTTTCTAAAAGTCCTGATGTTAATTTAATGTAACTATGCTGTTGTTCTTAGATGGCATCGAGTGAGCTCCGAATCGTGGTGACTTTATGTATAATACAATGAAACCTTGCCAAATCCTGTGCTATCTTCATGATCATTGGTATATTGGAGTCCACTGTTGTGGCTATTTTGTCAATCAACCTCATTTAGGGTTTCCTTTGTTTTAACTGACCCTCTACTTTGTCAAACGTGATGTCCTTTTCTAGAAACTGGTTTTTCCTAATGACGTGCCTAAAGTAAACAAGTCCAAGTCTTGCCATTCTCTCTTCTAAGAAACATTCTGGTTGTATTTCTTCTAAGATTGATTTGTTTGTTCTTGTGGCTGTGCACAGTATATTCAATATTCTTCATCAATACCACAGTTCAAATGCATTAATTCTGTTTTCCTTTTTCATGATCCAACATTCGGATGCATAAGAGGTGATTGAAAAGAGTATGGCTTGGGTCAGTTGCACTTTTGTCATCAAACTGACATCTTTGCTTTCTAAAACTTTAAAAGAGGTCTTTTGGAACAGATTTGCCCAAAGTAATAAGTAGTTTGATTTCTTGACTGCTGCTTCCATGGGCGTTGATTGTGGATCCCAGTAGAGTGAAATCATTGACAACTTTAATTTTTTTTCCCCATTTATTACCATGTTCTTTACTGGCCCAGTTGTGAGGATTTTTGTTTTCTTTACGTTGAGGTGTAATCCACATTGAAGGCTGTGGTCTTTGATCTTCATCGGTAAGTGCTTCAAGTCCTCTTTACTTTCAGCAACCAAGGCTGTGCCATCTGCATATCACAGGTTGTAAATGAGTCTTCCTCCAATCCTGATGCCATGCTGTTCTTCATATAGTCCAGCTTCTCGGATTATTTGCTCAGTATACAGTTTGAATAAGTAAGGTGAAAATATAAAACCTTGCTGCACACCTTTTCCAATTTTAAACCCTTGTTCTCTTCAAACGACTGCCTCTTGATCCATGTACAGGTTCTGCATGAGTAAAATTAAGTGTTCTGAAATGTAACTATAGTTAATCCTTTTTCCTTGTTCTATAATAGTCCAACCTGTGAATATATCTCAATTTGTTTTTCTAGTCTACTGTCAATAAACATTGAGCTATGTTAGTGTCATGGATTGAATTGTGTCCCCCCAAAATATCTGTCAACTTGGCCAGGTCATGATTCCAAGTATTGTATGATTGTCCATCGTTTTGTCATCTGATGCGATTTCCCTATGTGTTGTAAATCCTATCGCTATGACGTTGATGAGATGATATTAGTGGCAGTTATGTAAACTCAGTATACAAACTTAATCTACAATTTAAGCCGATCTGTTTTGAGATATAAGAAACAGAAGTGAGCAGAGAACCAGGGCGACCTCATACCACCAAGAAAGCAGAGCTGGGAGCAGAGTGCGTCTTTCGGAGCTGGGGTCCTTGCTTTGAGAAGCCTAGCCCAGGGGAAGTTTGATGACAAGGACCTTCCTCCAGAGCTGATGGAGAAAGAGGGCCTTCCCCTGGAGCTGACGCCCTGAATTCAGACTTCTAGCCTACTGGACTGTGAGAGAATAAACTTCTGCTTGTTGAAGCCATCTACTTGTATGTCCGTTATAGCAGCACTAGATTACTAAAGCAGTTAGTTTTTTGGATAGTCTCAGCAACAGTGCCATGAACAACCATTTACATCTATTTTTTTAATAATATATTTTATTTGTCATCATTGAAAATATACACAGGAGAAAACACACCCATTCGATGATTTCTATATGTACATTTCCTTGACATTGATTACCTTTTTCAAGTTGTGCACCCATTCTCACCTTCCCTTTCTGTGTCTTTCCTCCTCATTAACACAAACTCACTGCTCCCTGAGATTTTTATCTAACCTTTCAATTTGCTGCTGTCAGTTTGATCCCATATAGATAGTTCTTTAAAAGAGCACAACGCTCAAGGCAGACATTCTTTAGTAACTAAGCTAAACTATTGTTTGGTTTAAAGAAGGCTTCTGGAGATATATTTGGTTTAAGGTTTAAAGATTTTCTCAGGGCAATAGTTTCAGGGGTTCATCCAGCCTCCACGTTCCAGAAAGTCTGGATTCCATGAGAATTTGAAATTTTGCTCTGTATTTTCCCCTTTTTGTTCAGGATTCTTCTATAGAATTGTTGACCAAAATGTTCAGTAATGATAGTCAGGTACCATCCAGTTCTTTTTGTCTCATGGCAAAGGAGGCAGCTGTTCATGGAGGCAATTAGCCTTGCATGCCATTTTCTCCTCCTATTCCTGACTGTTTCTTCCTCTGCTGCTCCAGGTGGATGGAGACCAATTGTTGCATCTTGGATGGCCACTTGCATGCTCTTAAGACCACAGACACTATGCAATGAACTAGCAGGTAGAAAAGAAACACTAAACGCAATATTAGCCCAATTAACTGGGATGTTCTGTGAAACCCTAAACCTCCAAACCAAGAAATCAAATCCCATGAGGTCTTTGGTTGTACATAAGCACCTTGTCTCTTAATGCACGTGTAGACAAGTTTTGGAGGGTTACCTGGAAAGTTTAATAAATGACTTTTTGCAAAAGTGTGGGTTACCCAATTTAAGGTTTTCATCTATTTTTTGCTGGGACCTTGGCTGGTTGAATCCTCCCAAAAAGTTTGCATGATCAGGCAATTTTTTGGTCAGTCTAGTAAAAGGGATCTCACAAAGTCATTACTTGCATCTCCCAGGCTACTAATAAAGTAGATTTCTTTTCATATGCTTATTCTCCATTTTCATTTCCTCATCCTGAAACATTTGCTCTTTTCTTTTGTCCATATTTCTATAATAGAGTTTGTCTTTCTCTTATTTTTACAAAATGTATAGACCCACACATTCACACATTCTGGCTATCAATCTTTTGTTGAATGTGTCACAAATATTTTCTCCAAAATTTTGGTTAATCACTTTATTTCCTGGTATCTTTTGTTAAGAAGAATTTCCTTAATTTTTTGTAGTCATATTTATCAGTCTTTTCTTTAATGCTGTCTTGTTAAGGAATCCTTCCCTGTCCCGGGATCATAAAGGTATTTGTCTATATTTTCCTCTAAAAATTCTAAAAGGTTGCCTTTCACATTATGTCTTTAATTAATTAGGAATTGGTTTTTATAAATTGTGCAACTTGGCCATCCATTTTTTCTCATATGGAGAAAATTTCTCAATTATCCTGGTTTCACTTACCTAATAATCTATTCCTCCTTATGTGCGATGCCACTTTTATCACATATCAGTGTTCATAGATATATAGACCTATTTCTGAGTGTCCACGTGCCCAAACCATTTTGTCTTAATAATTATAACTGAACAATAATCTTGATATCTGAAAGGGCAACTTTTTCCAATACTTTTCTTTCTATTTTTTGATTTGTTTCATTTTGTTTTTAAGGAATCTCTAGGCTATTATTAAATCTTTGCTCTTCCATATAAATTCTAGAATTTCCAACGACCATGAAGATAGTGGAAGACATGGCAATGTTTCATTTTCTTATACATAAGGTTGCTATGAGTCAGAACAGACTCAATGGCAAATAACCATACAATGTGTTTATTTTGGCTAATATTTGCCTGGTAGATCTTTGCCTATTTCTTTTTCAACTTTTTGATGTTCTTATTTTTTCATGTAATGTCTTGTAAATGACATATAACCAGCTGCTGTCAAGGCAATTTTGATTCATGGTGACCCCCATGTGCATCAGAGTAGAACTGTGCTCCTTAGGGTTTTCAATTGAAGATTTTTCAAAAATTAGATCACCAGGCCTTTATTCTGAGGCATTTTTTAGAGGACTCAAACCCCCAACCTTTCAGTTAGTAGCCAGTATGTTAACTGTTTGCACCACTATACTGGCAATCTTTGTATTTTGACTGAGGATTTTAGTTAATTTACGTTTATTTCAATTATGGACATATTTGGAGTTGTTTCTACATCTTCTTGCTTTATCTTTGTTTTGCTTTTTCTATGCAATTTTTTCTCCTTTCTTTCCTTTCAAAATTATTAAGCCTTTGGAATATCATTTTTCATCTACTGGTTTCAAAACACTCTATTGTTATGCTTTTAATGGTCATCTTTGTGATGTTATCATACTACGTAATAATGTCTGAAATCAACATCTTAATACCTTTCTCCAAAATACAAAGACTTTGGAATACTTTAACTCCAACCAAACCTCTACCAACTTGCATGCTGTTGCTGCACAAACTAATTTCTGTATTTTTAAGTATGCATAGTATATTCTATCATATAACGCTATTGGTTGCTGCTAATTTATACAGTCATCATTTCAATTTATCTTCATGTTTATATTTTTTGGTGTTGTTGTTTATTATTTTTTTGGATTTCTGATGTTCATTCTGGGATCATTTGTTTTCTTCCTGAAGTTCAGTCTTCAGGTTTATTGGCATTACTCTCTTTTTTTGTTTTTGTTTTTAATATTTTATTTTACTCTTCTTCTTAAAAGATAGTCTTGTTGGGTGCACAATCTAGCTTGATAATCTTTTATTTATTTTTCTCTCAGTACTTTGAGAGAAGCTGTCTTCTGTCTGTTAAAGATTCTGCTCTCAGTTCAGTTATGTTGCTTTCATAGATTTTCTTTTTTTTTTTCTTTTTCCATTTTTAAGTCTTTGTCTTCGGTGTTCTGTAGTTTCAGTACAACATGACTAGGTACAGGATTTTTTTTTTTTAATTAATCCTGCTTGGGATATTTTGCACTTCCCTCATGTATGGATTTTTGTCTTTTATCAGTTCTAGTAAATTCTCAGCCATTATGTCTTCAAATAATGCTTCTCTTACTTTCTTTTCTCTTCTGATTCTCTGATTACATTAATTTTAATGCCTTGCGTTTAGTAGTTTCTCAACAAATATTGCTGAAAAATGAACAGATAAAATCAAAACTTCCAAAGCAATATTTTAATGCATTATTATTGAATGATTATTATTTTCTAAGAAATGTCTGTCACATTATCTGTATTAGTTTCCAATTTATGCTGTAACAAACTACCAGAAATTTAGTACAAATACCATACTAAAAAAAATTTATCATCTTACAGTTATGGAGGTCAAAGGTCTCACTGGGCTAAGATCATGGTGCCATCAGGGTTGTGTTCCTTGCATAGGCTCTAAAGGAGAATCTGTTTCCTTGCCTTTTCCCACTTCTAGAGGCTACCTGCATTCATTGGCTCATGGTCCCTTCCTTCACATTCAAAGCCAACAGTGCAGCATCTTCTCTCCTCCCTGACTTCTGTTTGCATAATTACATCTTCTCTCTCTGACTTTAATCCTCCTACCTCCTTCTTATAAGAACCCTTATGAATACATTGTGTCCACCTGAATAATTCAGGATAATCTCACCATCTCAATAACTGAAATCACATCTTCAAAGTCCCTTTTATCATTTATGGAAACATATTCACAAGCTCTGGGGATCAGAACATGGATATATTAAGATGAGGACACATTGTTGAGCCTACTACACCAGAGGATAGGAAACCATGGCTTGTTCATCTTTATATCTCCCACAGATTCTAGAACAATGACTCTCAAGTATTTATATGTATTTAAGTATTATGACTACCAAAAAGTTTAAAAGCATGTTTCCTTAATACAGAACATTCCTTCCTTCTTTTCTTCTTCCCCTCCTCCCTCCTATCCTCCTTTCCTTCCTTCATTGAACAAATGCATATTAAGGTTTGACTACACTCAGTTTGGGAAATTATTATAGAATAGTGCTGAACAATGTTGGTTCTGGATTCAGACAAAGTATGTTAAAATCCCATCTCCATATCTTATTAACTACCTGATTGTGAGAAAAAATCTTTACCCTATTTAACTTCAGTTTCCTTCCTTATAAATTGAGGACAAAAATGGTATCCAGCTCATATAAGGTTGGTAGAATGTAAATGACTATATGATGTAAACACTTAGTACAGTAGTTGGGATGTAATAAATGGTCAAAATGTTAGTATTAGAATTACTTTGGGGGCAGCAAATAATTTTCGTATTGTGTGCTCACTCTAATTGATTAATGATAGCTGCCTAGAGTGCTGTGTTAAGACATGTTCTATGGGTTCTTCCAAGCTCAAAAGAGTGGCATGATTAATTAGTATGTATTATACATCCCCATCTCTGGCTCACTGTATGAATAGGACTTCCCTAGGTACCATAGGGAGTCCCTGGATGGTGAAATCAGTTAAAGTGTTTGTCATTTTGATGTGTCTGTTATGGTATAAGTGCTGAAAGGCTGGAAGTTTGAGCCCTCCCAAAGATGCCTCAGAAGGAAGACTTGGTGTTCTACTTTAGAAAAATCAGCCATTGGAAGCCCTATGGAGCACAGTTCTGCTATGACACACATGAGATTGCCATGAGTAGGAATCATCTTGACAGCAACTGGTTTTTCATTTGTTTTTGTTTTAGGCACTATACAAAATATAATGATTAGTAAGATTCAGTCTCTGCTTTCATGGAATAAGGGTATGAAAGAGGAGTAACAGATACAGACAGACCCTGTTATTACAGATTATAAAATTGCTGGTAAGTAAATTTTTTTTTTTTTTACTGTAGCAAGAGGAGATAGTATATGAGAATGAAGAAGTGAGGACACCTGACTGATTGACTGAAGAAAAGTTCAAGAATGATGTATTCTTTTAACTGGGTCTTGAAAGATAAAATTTGCAGATATGAAAAAGGTGAAGGTATTCTTACTATTTTATAAAGTCAGCCTCAATAATTAGGACAGGCAGTTATGCCACAACAAACATCAGAATGGCTAAAATGAAAAAGACTGGCAATATCAATTGTTGATGAGGCTGTGGGGTAATAGGAACCCTCATACACAGCTTCTAGAAGTGTAAGTTGGTTTAACCCCTTGGAAAACTGGCAGTATCTACTAATGCTAGACATATACTTAAACCAACAATTCCCTTCTGAGTATATACACAACAAAATGGATATATTACTTTCAACAAAAGTCTTGCAAAACAAGGGTCAAGACAACACTATTCGTAATAGTTCCAAAATGGAAACTACACAAATTCTATTAAACATATGTCTTAGTTATCTTGTGCAGCCATAACAGAAATACCACAAGTGGATGCCTTTAACAAAGAGAAATTTGTTCTCTCAGTCTAGGAGGTCAGAAGTCTGAATTCAGGATGTCAGCTCCAGGGGAAGTCTTTCTCTTTCTGTCGCCTCTGGGAAAAGCTCCTTGACATCAATGTTCCCCTGTTGAAGATCTTCTCAGCACAGGAATCCTGAATCCAAAAGATGTGCGATTCTCTTGGCTATTGTTTCTTGGTGGTATGAGGTTCCCCGTCTCTCTGCTTCCTTCTCTCTTTTGTATCTCAAAAGAGATTGGCTGAAGATACAACCTAATCTTGTAGACTGAGTCCAGCCTTACTAAAATAACTGCCACTAATCCCACCTCATTAACATCATAGAAGTAGGATTTATAACACATTGGAAAATCACATCAGATGACAAAATAGTGGACAATCACACAATACTGGGAATCATGAACTTGCCAAGTTGACACACATTTTTTTAGGGGGACACAGTTCAATGTAAAACAGCATATAATTAATAAATGAGATACTGTTGTAGTCAAATAATAGAGTACTATACAGCAATGAGAAGGAGCAAACTACAGCTACGCACAACATGGATAAATCTTACAATGCTGAATAAAAATTCAGGTGTAAAAGAATACATACTATATGATCCCGTCTATATTAAGTTCAAGAACCAACAAAAGTCACCTATAGTATTTGTCGTGGATTGAATTGTGTCCCCCAAAAATATTTGTCAACTTGGCTGGGCCATGTAATTCCCAGCATTGTGTGATTGTCCACCATTTTGTCACCTGCTGTGATTTTCCTATGTGTTGTAAATCCCATCTCTATGATGTTGATGAGATTAGTAGCAGTTAGGTTAATGAGGCAGGACTTCATCTACAAGATTGGGTTGCATGTTGAACCAATCTCTTGGGAGATATAAAAGAAAGAAGTGAGCAGAAAGACATGGGGGACCTCATACCACCAAGAAAGCAGTGCCGGAGTGCATCTTTTGGACCCAGGGCTCCTGCTCAGATAAGCTCCAAGACCAAGGAAAAATTGATGACAAGGACCTTCCTCCAGAGCCGATGGACAGAAACTTCCCCTGAAACTGGCACCCTGAATTCGGACTTCTAGCCTGCTAGATAGTGAGAGACCTAACTTCTCTTTGTTAAAGCCATCCACTTGTAGTATTTCTGTTATAGCAGCACTAGATAACTAAGACAGTATTAGAAGTCAGGACAGTGATTGCCCTTGAGAGATTAGTGACGGAAATGAACATGTTGGGAGCTTCTGAGGTTTTGACAATAATATGCTTTTTCTTCTTATGTGGGTTGTAGTTCATATACTAATGATACGTGCACTTTCATGTATGTTTATAAAAAAAATTTTTATATATTAAGCTTGAAAACAAAATTAAAAATAATAATTAGATCAAGATGCCAGATACTTATTGCTTCCCTCTTCCAATTAATATTCTCCCTCCATATTTTTCTAGTGGTAAAATATAAATCACAAAAAATCTGCTGTATAAACCTGTCTAAAGTGCACAATTCACATTCACCATACTGTGCAGTCGTCACAACTATGTATTACCCAAAAAATGTTATCACCCTGAAAAGAAACCCCTTACCCTGTAAGCTATAGCTCTCCATTCCCCCCCCCCACCGCCATCCCCTCATAATTACTAATAAACTATTTTCTCTATGCATTTCCTGTTCTGGGTATTTCATATAAGTGGGATCATACAGCATTTGCTTTTGTGCCTGACTTATTTCACTCAGCATAATGTTTTCAAGATCTAGCCATGTCAAAACATGTACCAGAACTTCATTTATCTTTATGAATAATATTCCATTGTATGTATGTTCCATATTTTTTTTTATTCATGTGTTGATGGACATTTGGGTTGTTCCCACCTTTTGACTTTTGTAAATAATGCTGCAATGAAAATTGGTATACATATATCTGTTTGAGTCGTTGCTTTCAAGCCTTTTGGGTACATCAGAAAAAACAAAAATAAAAGAACAAAAATTGTGCTGTCCCTTTAAGGTGCTGCCACCAAGAAACACTGCTAGTGCAAGAGACTCAATGCTGCAGCTATCATCTGCACTCATCTCCCTAGGGCACCACCAGACCAACCCAACTGTGCAAATTGTACAACCCCAAATTCTTGAGTGGAATTTCTCCACTGTCCACCGTAATACTAACCAACCACTCTAGGACTATGGACCACCGTCCCCACCACTGCAGTGGGCTGAAGAATGGGGAACAGTAGTCACTCAACAAATGTGGCTCACTTAGGACAGAAGACAAAGTAAAGTATTATAATGACATGTGCAAAGACCTAGAGTTAGAAAATCAAAAGGGAAGCACACAACATTTCTCAAGCTGAAAGAACTGAAGAAAAACTTCAAGCCTCGAGTTGCAATAGTGAAGGATTCCATGGGCAAAATACTGAACGATGCAGGAAGCACCAAAAGAAGAGGCAAGGAATACACAGAGTCACTGTACCATTTCAGGAGGTAGCATGTGTTCAAAAATCCATGACACTGAAGGAAGACGTCCAAGCTGCACTGAAGGCATTGGTGAAAAACAAGAAATTGAAGGAATGCCAATTGAGATTTGGTTTCAACAAACGGATGCAGTGCTGGAAGTTCTCACTCATCTATGCCAAGAAATTTAGAAGACAGCTACCTGGCCAACCAACTAGAAGATATTCATATTTATGCTATTCCAAAGAAAGGTAATACAACCGAACGCAGGATTACTGAACAATGTCATTAATGTCACAAACTAGTAAAATTTTGCTGAAGATCATTCAAAAGTGGTTGCAGCAGAACATTGAGAAGGAACTGCCAGAAATTCATGCCTGATTCAGAAAAGGACATGAAACGAGGGATATAGTTGCTGATGTCAGATGAATCTTGGCTGAAATCAGAGAATATTAGGAAGATGTCTACTTGTGTTTTATTGACTATACAAAGGCATAGTGTGGATCATAGAAAATCACGGATTACATTATGAAGAATGGGAATTCCAGAACACTTAATTGTGCTCAGAGAAACCTGTACATAGATTAAGAGGTAGTCTTTCTATGAGAACAAGGGGATACTGCTTGGCTTAAAGTCAGGAAAGGTGTACGTCAGAGTTGTAAGATTTCACCAAACTTATTCAATCTGTAAACTGAGCAAATAATCCGAGAAGCTGGACTATATGAAGAAGAACGGAGGATTAGGATTGGAAAAAGATTCATCAACAACTTGTGATATGCAGATGACACAACTTTGCTTGCTGAAAGTGAAGAGAACTTGAAGTACTTACTGATGAAGATCAAAGACTACAGCCTTTAGTATGGATTACATCTCAACACAAAGAAAACAAAAACCCTCACAACTGGACCAATACGCAACATCATGATAAACGGAGAAAAGATGAAGTTGTCAAGAATTTCGTTTTACTTGGATCCACGTTCAATGCCCAAGGAAGCAGCAGTCAAGAAATCAAACAACACACTGCATTGGGCAAATATGCTGCAAAAGATCTCTTTTTAAAAATGAGCAAAGGAATGAACAGACACCTCAACAAAGAAGACACTCTAGCGACCAACACACACGTGAGGAAACGCTCGAGATCACTAGCCGTTAGAGAAATCCAAATCAAAAACACAATGAAATACTGTCTCACCCTGGCATTACTAGCACGAATCAAAAAAACAGGAAATAACAAATGTTGGAGAGGCTTTGGGGAAGTCAGAACTCTTAGGCACTGCTGGTGGGAATGCAAAATTACACAACCATTTTGGAATATGGTATAGTGCTTCCTTAGAAAGCTAGATATTGCATATGATCTAGCAATCCCACTGCTATGAATATATCATAGAGAAATGTGTCATCACATGAATAGATATATGCACACCCATGTTCACTGCAGCATTGTTCACAGTAACAAAAAGATGGAAACGACCTAGATGCCCATCAACGGATGAATGAATATGAACATACATGCATGCACACGCACACACACACATAAATATGCATACACATATGCACACATAGAGATACCTATAGACTTATACGCATAAAAAAATTTTTTTATATGCATACATACGTACAAATGTAACCACACGTATATTTTTTGGTTGTTTTTGCTGTTGTTACAAAATTATATATTTTCTATCATTTAGGAAAAGCGTCCTTTTGTGTGTGTATATGTGTGTGTTTATGTACTTCTTAGTGACATCACTTACCTTGGTCAAGCTGTGCTCACCTCACCAGCATTCAGTGTTACCTTTCCTATCATCAAAAATAACAGTGTATACTATCTTAAGGGAAACCCAGGTGGCGTAGTTGTTAAACGCTATGGCTGCCAACCAAAAGGTTGGCAGTTCGAATCCACCAGGTGCTTCTTGGAAACCCTATGGGGCAGTTCTACTCTGTCTTATAGTGTCACTATGAGTCAGAATTGACTCAATGGCAACGGGTTTGGTTTTTTTGGTTTTACTATCTCAAGACATATTCCCCCTCTCCCCACCCACCCCTCCCTGGTAACCACTAATGAACATTGGTTTCTCTATGTATACATATTTTTGTCTTTTTATAAAAAAGGAATCATGCAATATTTGTCCTTTTGTGATTGACTTTTTTCACTCAGCATAGTGTCCGCCAGACTCATCCACGTTATATGATGTTTCAAGTGGTCATCGTTATTCT
Organism: Loxodonta africana; assembly: GCF_030014295.1. Classification (NCBI taxonomy): domain Eukaryota; kingdom Metazoa; phylum Chordata; class Mammalia; order Proboscidea; family Elephantidae; genus Loxodonta; species Loxodonta africana. The sequence goes on along the minus strand of NC_087369.1, from coordinate 90,757,974 downwards.
TTATTAAAAAAATTCTTTATAGGAACATAGAATTCCGTTGTATGTATGTACCATATTTTATTTATCGGTTGATGGGCACTTAGGTTGTTTCCATCTTTTTGCTATTATGAATAATGGTGCAATGAGCATAGATGTGTATATGTCTGATCATGTCACAGCTATCATATCACTAAGGTATATCCTGGTTGTTGTTGTTTGGTGCCGTCAAGTTGGTTCCAATTCATAGCCACCCTAAGCACAACAGAACAAAACACTTCCCGGTCCTGCGCCATCTTTGCAATTGTTGCCATGCTTGAGCCCACTGTTGCAGCCACTGTGTCAACCCATCTCATTGAGGGTCTTCCTCTCATCTGCTGACCCTGCACTTTACCAAGCATGATGTCCTTCTCCAGGGACTGATCCCTCCTGACAACATGTCCAAAATATGTAAGACGCAGTCTCACCATCCTTGCTTCTAAGGAGCATTCTGGGTGTACTTCTTCTGAGATAGATTTATTTGTTCTTTTGGCAGTCCATGGTATACTCAATATTCTTCGTCAACACCACAATACAAAGGCATCAACTCTTCTTTGGTCTTCCTTATTCATTGTCCAGCATTCACATGTATATGATGCTATTGAAAATACCATCGCTTTGCTCAGCCGCACCTTAGTCTTCAGGGTGACATCTTTATAGTGGTCCTTTGAAGCAGATTTGCCCAATGCAATACACTGTTTGATTTCTTGGCTGCTGCTTCCATGGGTGTTGATTGTGGATCCAAGTACAATGAAATCCTTGACAACCTCAATCTTTGTTTATCATGATGTCACTTATTGGTACAGTTGGTGGGGAATTTTGTTTTCTTTATGTTGAGGTGCAATCCATACTGAAGGCTGTGGTCTTTGATCTTCATTAGTAAGTGCTTCAAGTCCTCTTCACTTTCAGCAAGTGAGGTTTTGTCATCTGCATAAAGCAGGTTGTTAATGAGTCTTCCTCCGGTTCTTATGAACTGTTCTTCTTCATGTAGTCCAGCTTCTCAGATTATTTGCTCAGCATACAGATTGAATAGGTATGGTGAAAGAATACAACCCTGATGCACACCTTTCCTGACTTTAAACCACTCAGTATCCCCTTGTTCTGTCTGAACAGCTGCCTCTTGATCTAGGTATAGGTTCCTCATGAGCACAATTAAGTGTTCTGGAATTCCCATTCTTCTCAATGTTGTCCATACTTTGTTATGATCCACACAGTCGAATGCCTTTGCATAATCAATAAACCACAGGTAAACATCCTTCTGGTATTCTCTGCCTTCAGCCAGGATCCATCTGACATCAGCAGTGATATCCCTGGTTCCACATCCTCTTCAGAATCGGCCTGAATTTCTGGCAATTTCCTGTCGATATACTGCTGCAGCTGCTTTTGAAAGATTTTCAGCAAAATTTTGCTTGCATGTGATATTAATGATATTGTTCTATAATTTCCGCATTCAGTTGAATTACCTTTCTTGGGAATAGGCATAAATATGGATCTCTTCCAGTCAGTTGGCAAGGAAGCTATCTTCCATATTTCTTGGCAAAGACGAGTGAGCACCTCCAGCGCTGCATCTGTTGTTGAAACATCTCAATTGATATTCCATCAATTCCTAGAGCCTTGTTTTTTGCCAGTACCCTTAGTGCAGCTTAGACTTCCTCCTTCAGTACCATCAGTTCCTGATCATATGCTACCTCTTGAAATGGTTGAATGTCGACTAATTCTTTTTGATATAATGACTCTAGGTATTCCGTCCATCTTCTTTTGATGCTTCTTGGATTCCCATAGGATCCTTCACTATTGCAACTCGAGTCTTGAATTTTTTCTTCAGTTCTTTCAGTTTGAAAAATGCCGAACATGTTCCCTTTTGATTTTCTATCTCCAGTTCTTTGCATATGTCATTATAATACTTTACTTTGTCTTCTCAGGCTGCCCTTTGAAATCTTCTGCTCAGTTCTTTTACTTCATCAATTCTTCCTTTTGCTTTAGCTGCTCGACGTTCGAGAGCAAGTTTCAGAGTCTCCTCTGACATCCATCTTGGTCTTTTCTTTCTTTCCTGTTTTTTCAGTGACCTCTTGCTTTCTTCATATAGATGTCCTTGATGTCATTCCACAAATCATCTGGACATTAGTGGTCAATGCTTCAAATCTATTCTTGAGATTGTCTGTAACTTCAGGTGGGATATACACAAGGTCATATTTTGGCTCTCATGGACTTACTCTGATTTTCTTCAGTTTCACCTTGAACTTGCAGATGAGCAATTGAAGGTCTGTTCCACAGTCGACCCCTGGCCTTGTTCTGATAGGTCATATTGAGCTTTTCCATTGGTTCTTTCCACAGATGTAGTCGATTCTATTCTTGTGTTTTCCATCTGGCGAGGTCCATGTGTATAGTCACCGTTCATGTTGGTGAAAAAGGTATTTGCAATGAAGAAGGCGTTGGTATTGCAAAATTCTATCATTCGACCTCCAGCATTGTTTCTATCACCAAGGCCATATTTTCCAACTACCGATCCTCCTTTGTTTCCAACTTTTGCATTCCAGTCACCAGTAATTATCAGTGCATCCTGATTGCATGTTCAATCAATTTCAGACTGCAGAAGCTGATCAAAATCTTCAATTTCTTCATCTTTGGCCTTAGTGGCTGGTGCTTAAATTTGAATATCAGTTGTATTAACTGGTCTTCCTTGTAGGCGTATGGATATTATCCTATCACTGACAGCGTTGTACTTCAGGATAGATCTTGAAATGTTCTTTTTGACGGTGAATGCAACCCCATTCCTCTTCAAGTTGTCATCCTGGCATAACAGACTATATGATTGTCAGATTCCAAATGGCCAATACCAGTCCATTTGAGCTCATATGCCTAGCATATGAATGTTTATGTGTTCTATTTCATTTTTGATAATTTATAATTTTCCTAGATTCATACTTCGTTCATTCCAGGTTCTGATTATCAATGGATATTTGCAGCTGTTTCTTCTCATTTTGAGTCATGCCACATCAGCAAATGAAGGTCCTGAAAGCTTTACTCCATCCAGGTCATTAAGGTAGACTCTACTTCGAGGAGGCAACTCTTGCCCAAGTGTCTTTTGAGTGCCTTCCAACCCTGGGGGGCTCATCTCCTGGTACTATATCAGACTATGTTCCATTGCTATTTATAATGTTTTCACTGGCTAATTCTTTTCAGAAGTAGACTGCAGAGTCTTTCTTTCTAGTTTGTCTTAGCCTGGAGGCTCAGGTGAAACCTGTCCGCCATGGGTGACCCTGCTGGTATCTGAATACCGGTGGCATAGCTTCTAGCATCACAGCAACACGCAAGCCCCCACAGTATGACAAACTGACAGACATGTGGGGGAGGGTGTATACCTAGGAGTGGGATTACTGGATCATCGGGTATTTCTGTTTCTAGCTTTTTGAGGAAGAACCATACCATTTTCCATAGTGGTTGTACCATTTTACAAACCCATCAGCACTGGCTAAGGGTTCTAATCTCCCGAAATTCTCACCAACATTTGTTATTTTCTGGGTTTGGTTTTTGGTTTTTATTTTGCCAGTGCCATTTTTGCAGCAGTGAGATGGTATCTCATTGTAGTTTCGATTTGCATCTCTCTAATGATTGAATAACAATCACGAGCATCTTTTCATGCTTTTGTTAACCCCTTAAATGTCCTCTTCAATGAAGTGTCTGTTCATGTCCTTTGCCCATTTTTAATTGGGTTGTTCGTCTTTTCATTCTTGACTTGTTGCAGTTTTCTATATATTTTAGAGATTAAAGCCTTATCAGCTATGTCATTTCCAGACATTTTTTCCATGTCTATAAGTTGCCTTTTTATTCTTTTGATAGTCTTTTGAGAAGCATAAGTGTTGAATTTTTACAAAGTCTCAATTTTCTATTCTGCCTTCTGCTGCTCTTGCATTTGTAGTTGTATTTGATAATATACCCAAAAAACAAAACAAACAAACAAAAAACTAGGTCCCATAGTTTTGCTTCTGTATTTTCTTTCAAGAACTTTATGGTTTTGGCCTCAACGTTTAGGTCCTTGATCCACTTTGAGTTAATTTTCATGTATGGTGTGAAGTATGGGTCCTGTTTCAGTTTTCTGCATGTGTTTATCCAATTTTGCCAGCACCATTTGTTGAAGAGACTGTTACTTCCCCATCAAAGAGACTTTGACCCTTTGTTGAAAATCAGTTGTCCGTAGATGGATGGATATAATTCTGGGTTCTCAATTCTATTCCATTGTGCTATGTGTCTATCACTGAACCAGTACCAGGTAGTTTTGATTATTGAGCTGTGCAGTATGTTTTGAGGTTGGGCAGTGTGAGGCCTCCTACTTTGCTTTTTCTTCAGTATTGCTTTGGCTATTCAGGGCTTCTTTCCTTTCCATATAAAGTTGATGATTCGTTTTTCCATTACATTATTGAATGTTGTTGGAATTTGGATCAGGATTACACTTTATCTATACATTGCTTGGAAACCCTGGTGACATAGTGGTTAAGATCTATGGCTGCTAATCAAAAGGTCGGCAGTTCAAGTCCACCAGGCATTCCTTGGAAACTCTATGGGGCAGTTCTACTCTGTCCTATAGGGTCATGATGAGTCCAAATTGACTCAATGGCAATGGGTTTATATATAGCTTTAAGTAGTACTGACATTTTCACAAAATTAAGTCTTCCAATCCAAGTAATGTCCTTCCATTTATGTAGGTGTCTGTCTTAGTCATCTAGTGCTGCTATAACAGAAATACTACAAGTGGATGGCTTTAACAAAGAGAAATTTATTTTCTCACAGGCTAGAAGTCCAAATTCAGGGTGCCAGCTCCAGGGGAAGGCTCTCTGTTGGCTCTGGATGAAGGTCTTTCTCATCTATCTTCCCCTGGACTAGGAACTTCTCTGTGCAGGAACCCTGGGTCTAAAGGACATGCTGTGCTCCTGGTACTTCTTTCTTGGTGGTATGAAGTGCCCCACTCTCTGCTTGCTTCCGTTTCCTTTTATCTCTTGAGAGATAGAATGTGGTACAGGCCACATCCCAGGGAAATTCCCTCCACATTGGGTCAGGGAGATGACCTGAGTAAGGGCGATGTTACAATCCCACCCTAATCCTCTTAACATAAAACTACAGTCACAAAATGGAGGACAGCCACACAATACTGGGAATCATGGCCTAACCAAGTTGATACACACTTTTTTGGGGAACATAATTCAATCCATGACAGTGTCCTTTAGTCTCTTGTATTAGTATTTTATAATTTTCACTGTATAAGCCTTTTACATCCCTAGTTAAGTTTATTCTTAGGTATTTTATCATTTAGGAGGCTATTGTAAATGTTATTGCTTTCTTGATTTCCTTTTCAGTTTCCTCATGGTTAGTGTATAGGAACACAATTGATTTTTGTGTTGATCTTATATCCTGAAACATTGCTGAATTCCTCTATTAGATCCAGAAGCTTTCTTGTGGACTCTTTAGGGTTGTCTATGTATAGGATCATGTCATTTGCAAATAGAGATAAAACCAAGAAAACCAAACCCGTTGCTGTCTAGTCTATTTCGACTCATAGCAACCACATAGGACAGAGTAGAACTGCCCTGTAGGGTTTCCAGGGAGCAGCTAGTAGATTCAAATTCCTGATCTTTTGGTTAGCATCCAAGCTCTTAACTGCTGCACCACCAGGATAGTTTTATTTCTTTTTTTTTTCAATTTTTAAAAAATTTCTCATTCAAAAATTCATACACATATTGTTTTGTGACATTTATTACAATGCCCACAATGTGACAACGCACTAAACCTTTCCATCCCGGGTTCCCTGTGTCCATTTGTCCAGTTCCTGTCCCTTCCTGCCTTCTTTTTCTGCTTTTGGACAGGAGTTACCCATTTGTTCTTGTGTATTTGATTGAACAAAGAGTCACGTTCCTCACGTGTGTTACTTTTCATTCTATTAAAAAAATTAAAACCCGTTGCCGTCAAGTCGATTCTGACTCTTAGCGAACCTATAGGACAGAGTAGAACTGCCTCAAAGAGTTTCCAAGGAGAGCCTGGTGGATTCCAACTGCCAACCTTTTGGTCAGCAGCTGTAGCGCTTAACCACTAAGCCACCAGGGTCTCCTTTCATTCTATAGGCGTGTCTAATTTTTGTCTGAAAAGTGGGCTTCGGGAATGGTTTCAGTTCTGGGTTAGCAGAGCATCAGCGGTGTATAGTTTCAGGGATTTCTCCAGTCTCTGTCAGATCGCAGGTCTGGATTTTCACATGAATTTGAATTCTGTTCTACATTTTTCTCCTACTCTGTCTGGGACTCTTTGTTGTGATCTCTGTCAGAGTGGTCGTTGGTGGTAGCCAGCCACCGTCTAGTTCTTTTGCTCTCAGGCTGTTTTGACTACAACGTCAGTACAGTAGGTTCTAAAATTGGGTAGTATGAGGCCTCTAAATTTGTTCTTCTTCTTCAGTAATTCTTATATGGGGCCTCTTCCCTTTCCATATAAAGTTGGTGATTTGTTTCTCCATCTTGTTAAAAAAAAATGCTGCTGGAATTTGGATTGTATCTGTAGATTGATTTAGGTAGAATTGACATTTTCACAATGTTGAGTCTTCCTATACATGAACATGATATGTTTTTCCACTTATTTATGTCTCTTTTGGTTTCTTGCACTAGTGTTTTGTTGTTTTCTTTGTATATGTCTTTTACATTCCTGGTTAGATTTATCCCTAAGTACTATATCTTCTTGAGGGCTATTGTAAATGGTATTGATTTGGTGATTTCCTTTTCGAACTTCTCTTTGTTGGTGTAGAGGAATCTTACTGATTTTTGTATGTTAATCTTGTATCCTGATACTTTGCTGAAATCTTCTATTAGTACCAGTGGCTTTCTTGTGTCTTGTGGACACTTTGGAAAAAAAAAAATTTTTTTTTGGAGCTTTCCATATATAAGATCATATCATCTGTGAATAGGGATAATTTTATCTCTTCCTTACCAATTTGGATGCCAGTTATTTCTTTTTCCTGCCTTATTGCTCTAGATTGGACTTCCAGCAAATGTTGAATAAGAGCATTGATAAAGGGCATCCTTGTCTGGTTCCCTTTCTCAAGGGAAATTCTTTCAGTCTCTCTCCATTTAGAATGATATCGGCTGTTGACTTTGTATAAAAAAAATAAATGCCCTTTATTGTGTCAAAGAATTTCCCTTCTATTCCTATTTTTCTGAGAGTTTTTTTTTTAATCGGGAATGGGTGTTGGACTTTGTCAAATGCCTTTTCTGCATTGATTGATAATATCATGTGCTCCATTTGTTTTATTTATGTGGTGGATTATATTGATTGATTTTCTACTGTTGAACCATCCCTGCTTGCCTGGTATTAATCCCACTTGATCATGATGTATTATTATTTTTTTTTTTTGGTATGGTGTTGAATTCTATTGGCCAGGCTTTTGTTGAGGATTTTTGCATCTATGTTCATGAGGGGTATTGGTCTGTAGTTTTGTTTTGTTTTGTGATGTCTTTGCCTGGTTTTGGTATCAGGGTTATGCTGACTTCATAGACTGATTTTTGGAGAATTTCTTCCTTTTCTATGCTCTAAAATAGCTTGAGTAGTATTGGTGTTAGCTCGTCTCTGAAAGTTTGTTAGAATTTTCCAGTGAAGCCGTCTGGGACAGGGCTTATTTTTTGTTGGGAGTTTTTTCTTTTTTTTTTTAACCTCTTCAATCTCGTCTTTTGTTATGGGTTTGTATAGTTTTTCTACCTCAGTTTGTGTTAGTTTAGATAGGTAGTGTGTTTCTAGAAATTTATCCATTTCCCCCATGTTTTCAAATTGTTGGAGAACAGTTTTTCATAGTATTCTATTATGATCATTTTTATGTCAGTAGGATCTGTTGTGAAGTCACCCACCTCATTTCTTATCTGGATTATTTGTTTCTTCTCCTATTTTTCTTTTGTCAGGTTTGTCAATTTTGTTGATCTTTTCAAAGGAACAACTTTTGGTTTTGTTGATTCGTTCTATTTTCCATTTCATTTATATCTGCTCTAATCTTTATTATTTCCTTTCTTCTGGTGCCTGAGGGCTCCTTTCGCTGCTCTCTTTTTACTTGTTTGAGTTGTAAGGTTAATAATTTGATCTTGTCCTTTTCTTCTTTTTTTCATGTGTGGGTTTATTGCTCTAAATTGACTTCTAAGCACTGCTTTTGCTGTGTCCCAAAGGTTTTGGTAAGATGTGTTTTCATTCTCATATGAGTCTGTGAATTTCTTTATTCCATCCTTGATTTCCTCTATAACTCAGTAGTTTTCATCAAGGTGCTGTTCAGTTTCCGTGCATTTTATTTTTTATCTTTCCTGTTTCTCTTACTGATTTCTACTTTTATGGCATTATGATCAGAGAAGATGCTTTGTATTATTTTGGTGTTTTGGATTCTGTTAGGGCTTGCTTTGTGGCCTAAAATGTGACCTATTCTGGAGAATGTTCCACGTGCGTTGGAAAAAAATGTACACTTTACTGCTGTTGGATGGAGTGTTCTGTATGCCTGTGAGGCCAAATTGGTTAATTGTGTCATTTAGATCTTCTGTACCTTTATTGAGTTTCTTTCTTGTTGTTGGTTCTCTAACCAGAGGACTTCCTTTAATGTTTCTTGTAATTTTGGCTTGGTTTTTACATGTTCCCTTAATTTCTGTTTATTTGGAAATTACCTAATTTTGAGAGACAATTTTGCTTGGATATATAATTCTTCGTTGGATTCTTTTTTTTTCCTTTAAGGCTTTGTATATGCCATCCCATTGCCTTCTTGCTTGCATGGTTTCTGCTGAGTAGTCAGAGTTTAGTCGTATTGGTTATCCTCTGTAGGTGACTTTTAGTTTATCCCTAGTCTCTCTCAAAAACCTTTCTTTGTCTTTGGTTTTGGCAAGCTTGATTATGATATGTCTTGGTGACTTTCTTTTGGGGTTTACCCTGTTGGAGTTCATTGAGCTTCTTGAATAGATATCTTTTCGTCTTTCACGATATTAGGGAAGTTTTTCTCCAACAAATTTTGAACAATTCTCTGTATTGTCTGTTATCACTCCCCCCATTCTGGTACTCCAATCACTAATAGATTTCTCCTCTTGAAAGTGTTCCACATAATTCTTAAGTTTTTTTCACTTTTTTTCATTCTTTTTTTCTGGGTCTTCCCCAAACAAATTGGTATGAAGGGCTTTGTCTTCAATCTCACTAACTTTCATTGTCTCAATTCTGCTCCTATGACCTTCTATTGAGTTGTCTAATTCTGAAATTTTGTTGTTGATCTTTTGGATTTCTAGTTGCTATCTCTGTATGATTTCTTGCAGCTTGTGCATCCTGTTGTTTTGTTCTTGTATTGTTTTCCAGGATTCTTCTATTGCTTTGTCTGTATGTTATTTGGCTTGGTCAGTTTTGCCTGATCTCCTTCCTGAGCTCTTGGAGACCTCTGCATATTAGTTTTTCAAATTCTTTATCAGGTAGTTGTGTTGCCTTACCTGCCATTGGAAGGTTTTCTGGTTCTTTATTTTGGCCGCTTGCTGGAGCCATCTTGTCCTGCTTCTTTATGTAGTTTGATATTGACTGTTATCTCAGAGGCATCAATAAGTTATTGTATTTATTTATCGTATTTTTGTTTAATGTGTCCTGTATTTTTTGTTTGTTTTGTTTTGATATGCCCAAGTAGGCTGGTCATGTGAGGTACATTGGTTGTTGGTGTCATTGAAGCTCTTATGTCCTGTCTCCAGGTGGTCAGAGCAGCTATTAGGTGTGTGAGCCCAGGAGTCTGTTCACTGTTCTTGCAGGGGTGCTTTATTCAGGGCACCGGTGTCTGGTTTGCTTGCCACTGAGTGTGTGGTGCAGAATCTCTCCTATAGTCCTAGGTGAGCAGGGCTGTGTGGGTGTGTTCTGAGCAGGCACAGGTCTCTGGTTGCAGTGGGGAGTGATGTGTGGGGCAAGGCAGGGAGCTGATGACTGTCTTCAGGTGCCTGGATGGAGGGTGTGTCCATGTCACCTAGAGTGCATACTGTGGGGGTAATGCAGCCTGTCCTTGGACACCCAGTGCCATTGACTGGAGGGATTGGGAAGCATCACTAATTCCCAGACCCCTATCATGTGTGGCTGGTTAGAGTAGATAGTCCCACTGGCTCTCAGGCCCCTGGGTGGGTGAGGCCCCTTCTTAGGGTGTGGGGTGGTGGCAAATGTCACAAATCTACAGCTCCGCCTTGGTCTATGAACATGAAAATGGGCATCAGGTGTATGCCCTGCTGTTTTATGCTAATGAGGGCACATGATGTTGAATCGGCCCGAAAGGGACTGAGAGGGTGAAGGGCACTGCAAGTCCATGGACCTTGTACGCCAGTGGTTGGACGAAGAGACAGGGCCTTCTGACCAGCCCTGAGTTCCAGGCTTAGGGGGTGTGGCATTGTTGAATGCCACAGGACTGATGTTGGAGCTGGGTGGTGGATGAGTGAGGGAAAGGAAATGCCTCTCTGCTGTGAAACTCTGATGAGGGGAGGGGTTATTTTGCCAGTTTGGGAGCTTGCACGCACTTAACTTTTGAAGGTCTGGTGTCACTCCTGTTTGGTTCTGGAGTTGCTTGCAGATTCGCTGCTGCTTGACTACGCCAGATGTGGTGGGCCTCGGCTTGGGATGTTGCTGTTTGCCTCAGCCCCCATGCAGTGTGCAGACTCAGCTAGCAGGGTGCTGGTGATCCTGTGATTTCTAGTTCCTCATCTCCACTGCTTTTGGATTATCTCTCCTTCCATCTGCCACTCAGTCTGATTCTTCAGCTTTGCCTTTGATGATTAAGGTTCCTAGATTGTCATACATATTCAATGCACTTGTTTTTAAATTCTTTGTTGTAAGAGGGACAACAGGAAGCTTCTTACTATTCCACCATCTTGACCCCTCCTCTAGTTTTGTTTCTTTACGATTTGGATACAGATTTTTTTTTCTCTCTTTTTTGCCTTATTGCTCTGGCTTGGACATCCAGTATAATATTGAATAAGAGTGGTGATAGTGGGCACCCTTATCTCATTCTCGTTACAAGGAAAGGCCCTCAGTCTTTCTCCACTAAGGATAATGTTTGCTGTTGATTTTGTACATATTCTTTAATTATCTTGAGGAACCTCCCCTGTATTCCTGTTTTGCTGAGAGTTTTTATCAGAATGGGGTGTTATCAATTGAGATGGTCATGTGGTTCTTTTCCTTTGTTTTATTTCTGTGGTGAATTACATCGATTGCTTTTCTAATGTTGAAGTACCCTTGCATTCCTGGTATGAATCCCACTTGACCATGATGTATGATTTTCCTAATATGTTGTGGAATTCTGTGTGCCTGAATTTTATTGAGAATTTTTTTGCATCTATATTCATGAATGATATAGGTCTGTAATTTTCTTTTTTTTGTGGTGTCATACCTGGCTTTGGTATCAGGGTGATGCCGGCTTCACTGAATGAGTTAGGGAGTGTTTTTTTTCCTCTTCTATGTTTTTAAAGAGTTTGAGGAGAATTGGTGTCAACTCTTCTCTGAACATGTGGTAAAACTCCCTGGTGAAGCCATCTGGTCTTGGGCATTTATTTGTTGGGAGTTTTTTTGTTTGTTTTTATGAAAATTTTCAATCTCTTGTTTTCTTATGTTTACATTTTCCACCTCTATTTGTGACAGGTGAGGTAGGTAGTGTGTTTCTAAGAATTTGTCCATTTCTTCTAGGTTTTCAAATTTGTTGGAGTACAGTTTTTCATAATATCCTGTTATGATCTTAATCTTATTTGGGTCTGTTGTATTATCTACAATTTCATTTCTTATTTTGGTTATTTTATCTTTGCTTTTTTTTCTCATTTGTCAGTGTGGGTATTGGTTTGTCTATTTTATTGATACTTTCAAAGAACAAACTTCTGGTCTTGTTGATTCTTTCTATTGTTTTTCTGTTTTCTTTTTAATTTATCCCTGCTCTTTATTATTTCCTTTCTTCTGTTAGTTTTGTCTTCTTTTGCTCTTTCTTTGTTTTCTATTTGTTCAACATATCAGGTTAAATTATTGATTTTGGATCATTCTTTTTCTATGTATGCAATTATCGTTATGAATTTCCCTCTGGGCACTGCTTTTGCTCCATCCCAGAGGTTTTGAAATGTTGTTTTTTTTGTTTTCATTTAATTCCAAGTATTTTTAACTTCACTTTTGATTTCTTCTATGACTCTATAGTTTTTTTATTAGTCCATTATTTAGTTCCCATGTATTTTTCCCTCTTATTCTTCCTTTTATTGATTTCTAGCTTCATATCATTATCGTCAGTGAAGATGCTTTTTATAATTTTGATCTTTTTAAATTTGTTGAGGTTTGTTTTGTGGCCTAGAATATGGTCAATTCTCAAGAATGTTCCATGTGCATTGGAGAAGAATGTGTGCTATGCTGCTACTGGGTGGTGTGTTCTATATATGTCCGTTAGGTCCAGTTGGTTGATAGTGTTATTCAGATCTTCTATGTCTTCACTTATTTTCTTTCTAGCTCTGTCTATTGCTGAACTTGATATATAGAAATCTCCTACTATCATTGTAGAGCTATTTCTCTCTTTCATTCTGTTAGTTTGCTTTATAAAATTTTGGGCCTCTGGCATTGGGTGCATAGATACTTATCACAGTTACGTCTTCTTGGTGTATTGTCCATTTTATCAACGTATAATGTCCTTTTTTGTCTTTTAGTTGATTTTGACTTAAAGTCTATTTTATCAGATATTGATATTGCCACTCCTGCTGTATTTTGGTTACTGTTTGCTTAGTATTTTTTTTCCATCTTTTGATTTTTAGTCTATTTATGTGTTTTTGCCTAAGGTGTGTCTTTGGTAAGCAACATATTGATGGTTTGTGTTGTTGTTGTTGTTTTTTTTAATCCATTCTGCCACTCCATATTTCTTGACTGGTGGATTTAATCCACTGACATTCAGTGTAATTATCAATAAGGAAAAATTTACTGTAGCCATTTTGTTATGCTTTTTTTGCATGTGTGGTGTTAATGATGTCTTTCTTTTCTTTCTGTGCTGAGTTCTCTTTTCATGAGTTTTCTTTTGCTTTAATTCATTATTCTTGTTTTTGTGTTTACTGTCTTTGTTTTTCTTCTTTACTTTGGTGAGTAGATTTATTAACTTTTTTGTGGTTACTATGGGTTTACATTTGACGTCCTACATTTAAAACACTCTGTTATATCTTTAAATTGCCTTAAGATCCTCATCATATGATGCTTCTATAACTACATCAATCATTTCCCCTTTTGTTTTGATTATGTAGTCAATTACAATTTTGTATTCTGGATACCCTGTGGTTATTTTTTAACTTTGTTTCATTGTTGTGATGTCTTCACCTGACTTGGTATAAGGGTGATGTTGTTTTGTGTCATTCCCTCAGGTTGTTATGTGACATCTTTGTTTTCTATCTGAAGCAATTCCTTTAATATTTCTTGCAGGGCTGGCCTGGCAGTTACAAATGCCTTTAATTTCTGCTCATCTTAAAATGACCTTACTTCTTCCTCATTTTTGAATGACAATTTCTTTGAATAAATAATTCTTGGTTGACAGTTCTTTTCTTTTGGGGCTTTGTATATGTCATCTCACTGCCTTTTTGCCTGCATGATTTCTGATGAAAAATAGGTGCATAATCTTATTGGAGTCCCTTTGTAGGTGATATTTCTCTTTTCTCACACTATTCTCAAGATTCTTTGTCATTGGCTTTGAAAGTTTGATTATGATATGTCACAATGAATTTCTATTAGGGTCTATCTTGTTTGGGGTGTGTTGAGTTTCTCGATTGAAAAGCTCACGTTTTGCATATTTGGGAAGTTCTCTGCCCTTAATTCTTCAAACATCCTTTCTGTACTTTTTTTTCCTCTTCTTTTGGAATTTCCATTATGCATATGTTGTTCCTTTTGATGGTATCTCACAAACCCTTTGGCTTTCTTTTTCTTCATTCTTTTTTGTTTGTTCCTCAAACTGAGTAGTCTTGAAGGTTTTGTCTTCTATTTTGCTGATTCTTTCTTCCATTGTTTTGATTCTACTTTTGTGTCCTTGCATGGAATTGTTTATTTCTGTTATTTTACTACTGAGTTTTGGAATGTCTACTCATTGAATTTGTAGGGATTCTATCTCTTTGCTTAATTTTTTGTTTTGTTCTTGTATTGTTTTCATGAGTTCTTCGAATTTGTGTGTGTGTGTGTGTGGTTTCCTTTACTTCTTTGAGTAACCTTAGTACTTTTCTAAGTCTTTATCTGGTAGTTCCATTATTTGTTCATCTTCTGAGATTGTTTCTGCCCTTTTATCTTGTTCGTTAAATTGCTCCATATTTTCCTGTCTCTTCATACGCTTTGTAATTGCCCATTGTCTTCAAGATATTAATGATTTTTATTGTTTGTTTGCTTGTTTGATTTTGTTTTGATTTATTAGGATTTTAGTTTATTTCCTATTTCCTTGGGTTGTTTCCCTTCATTTGTGTTATTTTAATTATTGTTGTTTTGTATTATTGATGTATGTATGACTTTGGGACTGTCTGTTGGTTAGCTGTGGTTTCCCTGGAGACCCTCTGTATTGATGAGAAGTGATGTGGACTCTTTGTTTTGACATGAATAGGTGCCATGCCCCCTGGTTTTCTGGTTTACTGGCTGGGTTGTCCACTTGCACTGGGTTGGGCAGTGAAGCCTTGGTGGTCGAAATAAGCCTTTCCTTCAGTCTCATGTAGGATGTGGAGGGGGAGAGGGCAGGTGTTTTCTGTCAGTTCAGCATGGGAAGATCCCTCCACACAGGCTCAGGAGGGTGGAGGAGTGCCTGGGAGGATGAAGGTTTCTGAGTGGCTTTCCTTGCTCTGCGAGAGCCCTCAGAAGACAGCCAAATAAAGGAGTAAGGAAGGGAGAATTTCTAAGAGGAGGGAGGGAGCAGGGCAGGGCTTCTTCAGTCTGGCAGTTGAGAGAATAGCTGCCTGATTCAGAAGATCTGGAGAGTCCCTTGGGAGAGAGAAGGGGCCAGGCCGGGCTTCCTTTCTCAGTAAGACCACCTGTAAGGTGGCCTCAGAGGGGATTGATTAAGGGCAGAGGAGTCCCTAGCAGGAAAGAGGTGGTGAGGCAGGGCTTCTGTGGATCAGCTGCTGGGAGGGTAATCACCTGACTCAGAAGACTGGGATGTCTCTGGGAGGCGAGAGGAAGCAGCTTGGGCTTCCACACTCAGGCAGATACTCTATAATTGTTCTACGCAAGTGCAAAGGGATGGAGAAATTCCTGGGAGGGGGGATGGGATAGGGTGTCTATTCTCAGGTGGGTGACCTAGGAGGGCACCACACAGGCTCAGGTAGGTGAGTTAGTACTGGAGGGCAGGCGGGATTATCTAGGTGACTCAGCGTCTGTGCAGACAACTTGCACTGGGGGAATGTGGCCCTCCATTCAGATGTCGTGGTTGGAATACAGGGGACCTCCCTGCTAACCACATAACTCAGTGGGGGAAGTGAACCCTCCACTGAACACATTTTGGCATCCCTGCTAGTAGCCTGGTTTTGTGGAGGTGGGTAATTCTCCATGCCAGCATGTGGACAGCTGAGCTTCCTCCCTTCTCTGCACTCACCTGGCCCTTGGGGCTAACATCTCCCTCTTTTATCTTCCTTTTGTCCCTCTGCAAATGCACACTCCCTGATTAATCTGTCCTTTGGTCTAAATTTCCTGTAATCCAACCCTCATCTCTTTACTCCTACCACATTTCTTCATGGTTCCCTGGTTTCAATGTGTTGCTATTCTCGTGTGACACTCTTTCTCTGGTATGTCCACACACAGTGTGTTGATTGCCCACCATGTTGTTCCTTTCCAGAGTTATTACTGAAGTGCCTCTATTTCAGGTTGTATTTTTCTTGATGCTTTCTTGCTGAACTCCTCGCTCAAGAATACTGTTTGTAGCTGACCCAAGATGGCCACGTTGCTCCATGGTAGCAAGTAGGCTGTGGATGATCAATGAATCCCTACTTACCCACTGTCCTTGTTGTCTGTCTCCTACCAGTCTGTATCTGGTTTGTTTCTTCAGTCCTTCATTTGCTTTTCAGAGATCCAAGGTCACCATTCGTGACTATTCTTGGTTGTTTATGTAAGACTTTGTTGTAGAGGGGCTTTATGATGCATCTGACTATGCTGCCATCTTGGCCCCTCTCCAAAACTAAAGCACTTTTTAATAGGGAGCAGAAAACACCCAATAAAATGAATTACAAACAGAATTCAGACTGTAGAAACAGGCTTGGGCAATCTTCTTGGAGAAAATTGGGAAGATTTCCACAGGGAAGAGCATTGGAGGTCAAGTCTTCTGAGGCATCATATAAGCCTTGCTCTAAGTATAGCCAAGCTACCCATGTACACTGCCAGATACTGAGATAAAATATGGGCAGCTTTGCCCAATCTGTTCCTGGCCCAAATTTTATCTTTGGGCAGGGTTATATGGCAGAACTCTCTTGTCTTGGGGTAGTGAAAAGAAAGCCCTGGGCCTTCTAAGAGCTTTCCTCATGGTTACCAAAAGACAATATCTAAAATAAACTCTTGATTTTCTGTACCCAGTGAAATGACAAGAGCCTCCAAAGACGATAGCCCTGTCTAATGATTTTCTAAGAAAATCGAATTCTGAACTGAATTAAATTATGTTGTTGTCGTTAAGTGCCATCTAGTCGATTCCTACTCATAGCAACTCTATGTAAAACAGAAGGAAACACTGCCCAAACCCATGTTATCCTCATGATCATTGTTATGCTTGAACCCATTGTTGCAGCCACTGTGTCAGTCCATCCTCTAGAGGGTCTTCCTCTTTTTCACTGATCCTCTACCAATCATGATGTCCGTCTCCAGGGACTGATCCCTCCTGATAACACACCCAAAGTATGTGAGATGAAGTCTCACCATTCTTGCTTTTAAGGAGCATTCTGGCAGTACTTCTTATGAGACAGATTTGTTTGTTCTTTTGGCAGTCCATGGTATATTCAATACTCTTCACCAACATCATAATTCAAAGGCATCAGTTCTTCTTCAGTCTTCTTTATTCATTGCCCAGCTTTCTCATGCGTATGAGGCAGTTGAAAACACCATAGCTTGGGTCAGGTACACTTTAGTCCTTAGAGTGACATTTTTTCTTTTTAACACTTTAAAGAAGTCTTTCTGAGAAAATTTTCCCAATACAAGCTGTCGTTTGACTTCTTGACTGCTACTTCCGTGGGTGTTGATTGTGGATCCAAGTAAAATGAAATCCTTGACAACTTCAATATTTTCTCAGTTTATCTTGATGTTGCTTTTTGGTACAGTGTAAGGGTTTTTCTTTTCTTTATGTTGAGGTGTGATGCCCACTGAAGGCTGTAGTCTTTGATCCTCACCAGTAAGTGCTTCAAGTCCTCTTCACTTTCAACAAGCAAGGTTGTGTTGTTTGCATGTCACAGGTTGTTAATGAGTCTTTCTCCAATCCTGATGCTGCATTCTTCTTCACAGAGTTCAGTTTGTCAGATTGTTTGCTCAGCATACAGATTGAATAAGTATGGTGAAAGGATACAATGCTAACACATCTATCCTGACTTTAAAGCACAGAATATCCCCTTGTTCTGTTTGAATGACTGCCTCTTGATCTATGTACAGGTTCCTCATTAATATATTATCACTCATATATTTGAAGATTCTCAAAAGGGCAATCCAAAATAGAGTCAGTCTCATTATTAGTTGCCATGGATGACAGATGACTTTGAATTACACAGTTTTCACCTGAAATTCTGATAAACCCACATGGATGTAAGCCACAAGGAAGGACTAGTTAAAAAAAAAAAAAAGACTGACCATAGTAAAAATATTTTATTTTATTTATGATAGTTAATATTGTGTGTCAACTTGGCTGGGCCATGATTCTCAGTATTTTGGGAATCGTATGCTGTGATCACTTCACTGTTAAAATTTGATATGTGATCACCCCCATGATGGAATCTACTGAGTGGTACTGGCAAGGGAGGGGGCCTGTGGCAGCTCACCACCCCCTCAACCTTCATCTCTCCACCCTCCACTGCCTACTTCCTTCCTGCTCACCTTGCCAAGGCTTTTGGGTGGTTCTGGATCCTACGGCTGCCTCTTGTTCATCTGACCTCTGGTTCTTGGAACTTGAGCTAGCAGTTTACCTGCCGATCTTGGGATTCGTTGATCTTTACAACCTGTGGGCAAGAGTCCTGATCTCCTACTTGCGGATCTTGTGTTCGCCAGCCCCTGCCGCTTCCTGAATCAGGAAAAGCCTTGCCGTCTTGTCTGTCAACCCTGGGATTCATCAACCTTCACAGCCTGTGAGCAAGAGCCCTGCTCTCTGACCTGCCAGTCTTGGGTTTGCCAGCCCCTGCAGCTACGTGAATCAGGAGAAACCTCTATCCTAATCCACGAATTTGGGATGTTCTGGCCTCTACAATTGCATGAGTTGTTTCCTTGATATAAATCTCTCTATATATATATCTATATGCTTTCCCGGTTTTGCTTCTCTAGAGAACCCAGCCTAAGACAATGTAATATATCACTTTACAGTTTATGAAATGCTTTGACCAATGTTTTCTCATTTAGTAAGTATAATAATCCTGAGAGACAGGCATGGCCTGGTTTAGTATTGTCCCTACTCTTTGGCTGAGGAGGCTGTTAACAGACATCTTGCTTTAATTTGGGGGTTTTCTTACCTAGAAAACAAAATATTCACTTTAATGAAGTTTCTGACCAACACTAATCCACCAGTAGCTTTTCTTTCATCCAAAGTTGCAAATCCTTTCTTTCCTGTTTGAAGCTAGGTTTACTAAATTTGAATTTCAAAAAGGCATGACTGGGCCAGAGACCATTTTGTGACCTGATATCAGCTGATCTCAGTAAAAGGGGAGGGCAGGTTTCAATCAATCTTGTTGAGATTAGCCAATAATTGATCTATATTCCTCCCTTATCTTCTCTTTATGAGTCTCATTTCACCTAGCTTCTTCCAGCCATTTGCCTTTTCTGGAGTCAAAATTGTCTCTGTATATGCATATAGAGAACCCTGGTGGTGTAGTGGTTAAGTTCTAGAGCTGCTAACCAAAGGGTCGGCAGTTCGAATCCACCAGACCCTCCTTGGAAACTCTTGGACAGTTGTATTCTGTCCTATAGGGTCACTATGAGTTGGAATCAACTTGACAACAATGAGTTTTTTTAATGCATATAGAATAAATGCTCAGAAAAACTTACATTCAATTTTCATTGTATTTTGATTATTCTTAACAAGACTAAAGCTCTGTAAAGTTTAATGAGGAGACGGAAGATCTGAGGAATTTAAAGTACCATGAATAGTGAGTTTTCTAACTTCAAGTTCAATAGGACAGAATGCAGTATCTTTAGGTAAATTTTAGAAATGGTAATGGACCTAGGGTAAGAGCTAAGGTGGAACAAAATTAATTGGGGATTCATAGATAGAAAAAAAAATCCCAACACTACAGTACAATTTAGCATGAAAAAAGAAAAACTTAAGGAAAATATACTCAAGATAGCACAGGCAATTCCCTCTGCCTGGAACATCCTTCCCTTACCCTTACTTGCTGTTTCCTTCTCATAATTTTCTGTTTAAATGTAACCTATATCAAAGGTGTTTGAGAATTAACTATGTCAGCACATGTGACCCACTTGGAAAAGTGCCTAATATATACTAGTCAATAGCTAGCTGATAGACGATGTTAGTATTAGTGTTAGTATTAATATTATTAAAAACGTAAATCATTTACAATAAAATCTGAGGGTTGCATTAACTTACCAGAAGGATTTGGCCTTTGTCCCTGGTTTCTGAGGGATAACTCAAAACACTTGGAGTTTCCAGAGTAACTGAGGTGTCTTTGTTGTCTTTACACCCACAAATCACATCTGAGAGGTTATGTTAATAAGGTGACTTAAGCAGGGGCTGAATAGAACAGAAAGACCACTATGTGATATCGGCTGACCTCAGGGGTTGTGGACTGATTCAATCAACCATAACTACATAATGGGACCTGATAAAGGCTCTGGATATAGAATATTAATAGGCTTTCTCATTGGCGAAAGACATCAATGCTCATGGGAAGGCAGCATATCCTTTTTTGTGCATGAAAGCTCCACGTTAAGCATCTTTTCAGATCTTTCCCTAGGCATCTGTTCATTTATATTCTTTCTGTTGTAATAAAACTGTGGACATAAGTACAGCACTTTCTATGAATTCCGTGCGTCACTCTAACAAACTGTCAAACACATGGGAGTGGTAAAAAAAAAAAAAGGTAGGAGCCATCAAGTGGGAAATGAGGGATACTGGGGACCCCTGAGCTTACAACTGGCATTCTGAGTGTGTAGAAGGGACCCTTGAATTTGTAGCCAGCAGGTGAGAAGTGAGAGTGACATGGGGACTCCCAAGCTTGTGACTAGCATCTGAGGACTTGAGCAGACTTGGCAATCTGGAGGGCCATGCCCTTTAACTTGTCCAGGTAGTTAGGGTCAGAGGAAGAAGAGCTGCATGTGCAGCTGGTGTCAGAAGAGAAGTGGAACAGAATTGATAATAAATTGATTTGGACTGATCAACAGAATTTGATGTCAGGGAAGTGAAAAGTAGGGATTTATTTATATCCTTGCAACATCTTAAACCAAAATTTTGCTGTTTCACTTGTAGAGGCATTTCTTCTGGTTAATAATAGATGCTTTAACCACTGTGCCAGTTAAATAGGTATCAGTTGGAAACCCTGGTAAGGTTGGCAGTTTGAACCCAACAGGCGTTCCTTGGAAACCCCATGAGGCGTTTCTACTCTGTCTTATAGTGTCGCTATGAGTCAGAATCAACACGATGGTAACAGGTTTTTTTTTTTTTAATCTTCAATCATTCACTTAACAAATACTTACTGAGAACATATTCTATGCCAGACACTGTGCTAGGTAGATCATTGAGTGTGAAGGGTCAATTACATGAGATGCTACTTGGATTTCAAGCCAGATTCTACCACAAACTCTGTACTTGAATAAAAAATTCTCCTCTGTGGGCCTCAGGTTTTTATTCTGTAAAATAAGAGTTTGATTAAACTAGTGATTCACAAAATTTAATTTACATCAGAATCATTCAGGGTACTTGTTAATATGCTGATTCCATGACCCCACTCCAGAGATCATGATTTATTGATTTGGGAAAGACATTCTTTAATATGCATTTTAAACAAGTACCTCCAGATGATTATGATCCAGGTAGGATGGCTGAGTGGCTCATTTGGTTAAGGGCTAATAAGTGCTAGAGGTAATATTCAAACCTAGATCTGTCCTACTCCAAAGTAATTGTTCAAATCACTTTGAAAACCAAATCACTTTTGGGCACAGAGCCTAGGTGTGTGGTCTCGTAATATTTTGCTAGAGTTAATAGTCAGTCATGAGTTCCCTCACCACTCCATTTGAAACCTGAAAGTGGAATCAATTATTTTAGACCAGTGAGACAGTGGTTCCAAATATTAACCCACAATAAAATTTTCACAGATATGGGAAAAAGTATAAACAACATAGTGAGTTTTTCGCAGGGTTAAATGTATTCCATTTACACAACTATCTTTTATTTTGAGACTAAGTCCTTTCTTTGGGGGAGTTTGGGAAGCTAAAATATCTTTTTTAAAAATGAAATAATGGTTGGCAGTTTGAACCCAACAGGCACTCCTTGGAAACGCTATGGGGCATTTCTACTGTGTAACTGGTTGGTCATTTGCTTTAATGTGGTTGGCAAAATACAACTTTATGTCCAAACCCTTTGCCATGGAGTCAATTCTGACTCATAGCGACCCTATAGGACAGAGTAGAACTGCCCCACAGAGTTTCCAAGGAGCGCCTGGTGGATTCAAACTGCCGACCCTTTGGTTAGCAGCTGTAACACTTAACCACTACACCACCAGGGTTTCCAACTTTATGTCAGTCCCTCATTTTTCTTTTTTTTTATGGAATGTTTTCTGAACCATGAATTCCAAGTATAGAGCACATTTGCTGTGATGACCTACTCCAGTTTGCCTAAATAGGTTCTAGAGAACTGAGAATGCATAATTGAGAAGGAAATCAGAGACAAGCAGTGGCTGTTTGCACTTCCTCACCCTAAACTGCTAGTAGTAGTCACATGTTGCTCTATAAGGTGCCCATCATAAGGTAAAATGCTAAGCTCTTAAATGCCTGCACTGCCTCACTTTGCATTGGTATTGTAGCAGCTGAAGTCACTTCATGGATTCCCCAGCCAATGAGGCCTTAGCAGACAGGGATATCTTTATACCCACAAATCATGGTATATAGAACATCCTCAGTAACATTTCTGATTATACAAATTATATAGATAATTTCATAAAAACAGAAAAACCAAATAACTAGGAGGGACCTTAGAAGTCATAGCCTAACAATCCAAGTTTATACGTGAAGAAACTGAGGCTGCAAAGACAGTTTTCTGAGGATAAATAGTAAAGCTGCTGATTCTGATGATAGCAGTTCAGAAAGTTTAATTTATTTGTCCCATGACACAGCTATTGTATCAAAGATATACAAAATATAAATGTTAACCTAAACGCTGTGCTTCTGGGAAACTTTTTGCTTAAGGGGATAGTACTAGCTTAAATTTTCTCTCCATTTGAATTCTTAAATTTTAGTTAGCTTTCATGTGAAATACAGAGGTTAAAAAAAAAAGTAGTTTCACCTAAGTTGCTCAGATAAGCCTGTTTCTTATTACAATGATTCAGATAACTGCTGCAAATGAACATTTCTCTCTAGGTACAGGCCTAGAAGAATAGATGAAATGGGGATGTACTTCCAAGGAAATTTAATCTCAGAGAATTTAGGAATCCACTTCAAGGACATTTTTCTCAACCTCATTTTAAACCTATAACCCCATTAAATAAATAAAAGCAGCCCCACATGCTTCTTAATGTTATTTAAAATTTTAAATAAATTAAATATCATGACTGGAAATGAACGAAAGCAGTAGTGATTTTAGACTAAAATTTATTTTACCTTGAAAATAAAAATAGAAGTGTATGTATAAATATAAACGCAATTGATTTTGACCATGTGTTATCTAGATGGTAAACTCTCAGTAGGTAGCTAGTGCCTCATGCTAGTAGGTGCTTAAAAAATTTGTTTTATGAAAGAATGGATTGTAAATGAAATAGTGACAAAAGAAGCCAGATTGGGGCTGGCTGAGAAGTGAGAGAGGTACAGAACTAGAGACAGCCTCTTCGAGCTAGCTCTGAGTTTACTGTCTTTGTATCTCCAGTACTTATCACAGAGCATGTTATATGGGACTCATTCAATATTTAACTATTTAATTAATTAATGTGGATATTCAGTATTTCCACAACTTTCCTATCATAGCCAATGTTGAGTAGGGAGCACAATGTAGTTCACCTTAAATAGCACATCTTTGTTGTGTTTAATTTTTATAGCCAGAAATACAGAAATAAAAAAGCTTTACAAATGAGTTATGTTAACTACATTATTATTAGAAATGAAAATAATTATGCTTCTCCAGGGTTTCTACTGACCCCCATCTTCTCTCTACCTTCCCAAACACACATTTTCCTCCCTCTCTTAAAACAGTCATTTTAGAAGAATATGCTTAGTCATTCCCAGTGGTGTCTGCACCTGAAAAGTTTAAAATAGAACGAGTGACACAGGTTGTGACAAGGCTAACCAGGCAGGCAACAAAAGTTGAGAGGGATAAGGTTGGGTCCCATCTTATTCTATGTTTATTTCTCCAAACCTCTCTCTAGTTGTGAATGATTTCATCATATTGCTGAGTAAAATCCAATGGTATTGCATACAAACTATTGGTTTGGGGTAAACTATATCATTTTAGGTGATTTGTTGGTAAATGATTGTCTTGTTCAACTCAGGGTCTGAACTGGGCAGTGGCAGAAGTAGTGGTGGGGACCTTCCTAACCCTACCAGGCTGGGTTCAGCCCCAAGCCCTAAACACAATATGAGTTTGTGATAGGTGAGGCAAGAGAAAAACTGTAGAGTACTCTGCACCCATTCAGAAGTGAAAGGTTGGAATTTTAGCTGGAAAAGAAATAACTAGAGTAATCCTTGACTCTTACAATGACCCCTACCCCTACCCCAATCTTGACTCCTACCTTTTTTTCTTTTTTTTTTTTAGTGGTTTTTAGATGCATCTGGCTAGGTCCTGTCGGAACAATGATCAAGCTCCATGGATTGGCAAGGAACTGGTGAATTTCCTCCCTGGGCAATATTTTTAAGGATGCCCATTCTCTCTTTCTGTTTTGGTTTCTGTTTAATATCGGTAGGTACAATCACAATATCCCCATGCACTTCCTGGCCTGATTCTCCAGAACGCATTTTGGCTCAGGTCTGGGCTTTAATGAAGCCATGTTTAGACAGGTTTGAAATACAATCAAATGTAAGAGTTTAAAACTAAGACCAAGATAAAGAGTTCATTTTCACTGAGAGGACATTAAATTTTGAAAGTATGTAAAAGAGTAGTAAAACCCTCTTTTGAAAGATGGGTATTTTTATCCAGAGTTGTATTTATTGCCAGAAACCATAACTGGATTCTTGGAAACCACTGGATAAAGTGGTAGTTTTAAACTACCTGATTTTATCATATTTTATTTTATTTTTGTTACATGAAGATAGTACACTAAAAAATGCTATTTTACTTTAAAAAATATGAAATCCACTATATATATTTATTTTTAAATACTATTTTATTGTGCTTTCTTTGAAGGTTTACACAGCAGTTTAGGTTTCCATTCAACAACTTCTATACAAATTGTTCAGTGACATTGATTACATTCGTCACAGTTCATGAACTTTCTCAATATTTCTGTTCTGGTTGTTCCGTTTGAAAACGTATTTTTACTCTTTCCAAAAACACATTAAAATGATAGTAAAACACGTATGTTGTAGCTGTTGTTAGGTGCCATTGAGTCCTTTTTGACTCATAGCTACACTATGTGACGGGGTAGGATTGCCCCACAGGGTTTTCTTGACTGTAATCTTTACGGAAGCAGATAACCAGGTGTTTCTTCCATGGAGCTGCTGGGTGGGTTTGCACCACTGACCCTTCTTTTTTATTTTTTTTTATATCGTGCTTTAGATGAAGGTTTACAAAGCAAACTAGATTCTCATTAAACAATTAATGCACATATTGCTTTGTGACATTGGTTGCCAAACCTACGACGTGTCAGCATTCTCTCCTTCTCAAGCTTGGGTTCCCCATTAGCAGCTTTATTCTCCCCTTCTGCCTTCTTGTCCTTGCCCCTGGGCTTGCCCATTTAGTCTCATTTTGTTTTATGAGCCTGTCTAATCTTTGGCTGAAGGATGAACCTCTGGAGTGACTTCATTACTGAGCTAAAAGAGTGTCCCAGAGCCATACTTTCCAGGTTTCGCCAGTCTCTGTCAAACCAGTAAATCTAGTCATTTTGTGAATTACAATTTTGTTCTACATTTTTCTCCAGCTCTGTCCAGGACCCTCTATTTTGATCCCTATCAGAGCGGTCAATGCTGGTAGCCTAGCACCATATAGTTGTGCCGGACTCAGTCTGTGGTAGATGTGGTCCCTTGGGCTAATCTTTCCCTTGTGTCTTCGGTTTTCTTCATTCTCCCTTGCTCCAGATGGGGTGGGACCAGTGGAGTATCTTAGATGGCTCCTCACAAGCTTCTAAGACCCCAGATGCTACTCACCAAAGTAGAATGTAGAATATTTTCTTTATAAACTATGTTATGCCAATTGAGCTAGATGTCCCCTGAGACCATGGTCCCCACAGCCCTCATCCCAGTAGTTCAGTCCCTTAGGGAGTTTGGATGTGTCTATGAAGCTTCCATGTCCTTGCCTTGGTCAAGTTGTGCTGAATTTTCCAATATTGTGAACTGTCTTACCCTTCACCAAAGCAACCACTTAATTATCGTCAATTTAGTGTTTTTCCCTCTCCACCCCTCCCCTTCCTCATAATCATCAAAGATTCTTTCTTCCTGTATGTAAAACTTTTCATGAGTTTTTGTGATAGTGATCTCATACAGTATTTGACCTTTCGTGATTGACTTATTTCACACAACATAATGTTCTCCACAACCCTGGTGGCGTAGTGGTTAAGTGCTAGGGCTGCTAACCAAAAGGCATGCAGTTCAAATCCACCAGGCACTCCTTGGAAACTCTATGGGGCAGTTCTACCCTGTCCTATAGGGTCGCTATGAGTTGGACCCGAGGGCAAAGGATTTTTTTGTTTGTTTGTTTTTAATGCTCTCCAGATTCATCCATGTTGTGAGATATTTCACAGGTTCATCATTGTTCTTTATTGTTGTGTAGTATTCCATTGTGTGTATGTACAATTGTTTGCCTGTTCATCTGTTAAGCACTTACTTCGTTTACATTATTTTACTATTGTGAATAATGCTGCAAAGATCATGGGTGTGCATATGTCTATTGAATGGAATTGCTGGATCATATGGTATTTCTATTTCTAGCTTTTTAAGGAAGTGACATGTTGTTTTCCAAAATGGTTGTACAGTTTTGCTTCCCCACCAGCAGTGCATAAGAGTTTCAATCTCCCCACAGCCTCTCAAACACGCTAATTTGTGTTTTTTTTTTTTTTTTTTGATTCGTGCCAGTGATGTCTTTACCTGGTTTTGATTTGCATTTCTCTAATGTCTGCTAGCTGCCTGAATGTCTACTTTGGTGAAGTGTTTGCTCATATCATTTGCCCATTTTATAATTGGATTATTTGTCTTTCTGTTGTAGAGATCTTGGATTTTCCTGTAGATTTTAGAGATTAGACCATTGTCAGATCTGTCAGAGTTAATTTTTTTTCCGAGTCTGTAGGTTCTCTTTTTACTCTTTTGATGAAGTCTTTTGGTGAAGCATAAGTGTTTAATTTTTAGAAGATCCCAGTATCGATATTCTGATGTTTATTGTTAGTTATGGTTTGTATCCTATTTACGCTGTGTTATTGGGGTCTCTAGCATTGACCCTATTTTTTCTTCTATGATCTTTATAGTTTTTGGTTTTATATTCAGGTCTTTGATCTATTTTGAATTAGTTTGTGTGTATGGTGTGGAATATGGGTCCTGTTTCATTTTTTTGGAGATGGCTATCCAGTTTTGCCAGCACCATTTGTTAAAGAGACTCCTTTCCCTATTTAATGGACTTTAGGCCTTTGTAGAAGATCAGGTGACCTTAGATGGATGGATTTACGTCTGGGTTCTCAATTCTATTCCATTGATGAATGTGTCTGTTGTTGTACCAGTACCATACTGTTTCGACTATCATAGCTGTAGAGTAGGTTCTGAGAACAGGTAGTGCAAGTGTTCCTACTTAATTCTTCTTTTCCAACAGTGCTTTACTTATCTGGGGCCTCTTTCCTTCCCATATAAAGTTAATTTTTCCCCTCTTGTTAAAGAAGTCTGTTGGTATTTTAATTGGGATTTGAATCAGTATTCCTAGATTGCTTTGGGTAGAATTGACATTTTCACAATGTTGAGTCTACCTATTCGTGACATGGCATGTATTTCCATTTATGTACATCTCTTTTGATTTCTTGCAGTAGTGTTTTATAGTTTTCTTTGTATAGGTATTTTACATCTGTGGTTAGATTTATTCCTAAGTATTTTGTTCTTTTTTAGGGACTATTATAAATGGCATCACTTTCCTGATTTCCTTTTTTTTTATTAACTTTATTTAAGCTTCAAGTGAATGTTTACAAATGCAATCAGTCTGTCACATATAAGTTTACATACATCTTACTCCGTACTCCCACCTGCTCTTCCCCTATCGAGTCAGCCCTTTCAGTCTCTCCTTTCGTGACAATTTTGCCAGCTTCCCTCTCTCTCTATCCTCCCATCCCCCCTCCAGACAAGAGCTGCCAACACACTCTCAAGTGTCCACCTGATATAATTAGCTCACTCTTCATCAGCATCTCTCTCCCACTTGCTGACCAGTCCCTTTCATGCCTGATGAGTTGTCTTCAGGGATGGTTCCTGTCCTGTGCCGACAGAAGGTCTGGGGAGCATGGCCACCGGGATTCCTCTAGTCTCAGTCAGACCATTAAGTATGGTCTTTTTATGAGAATTTGGGGTCTGCATCCCACTGATCTCCTGTTCCCTCAGGAGTTCTCTGTTGTGCTCCCTGTCAGGGCAGTCATCGATTGTGGCCGGGCACCAACTAGTTCTTCTGGTCTCAGGATGATGTAGGTCTCTGGTTCCTGTGGCCCTTTCTGTATCTTGGGCTCCTAGTTGTCGTGTGACCTTGGTGTTCTTCATTTTCCTTTGCTCCCGGTGGGTTGAGACCAATTGATGAATCTTAGATGGCCGCTTGTTATCATTTAAGACCCCAGAAGCCACATTTCAAAGTGGGATGCAGAATGTTTTCATAATAGAATTATTTTGCCAATTGACTTAGAAGTCCCCTCAAACCATGTTCCCCAGACCCCCGCCCCTGCTCCGCTGACCTTTGAAGCATTCATTTTATCCCGGAAACTTCTTTGCTTTTGGTCCAGTCCAATTGAGCTGACCTTCCATGTATTGAGTGTTGTCTTTCTCTTCACCCAAAGCAGTTCTTATCTACTGATTAATCAATAAAAAAACCCTCTCCCTCCCTCCCTCCCTCCCTCCCTCCCCCCTTCGTAACCACAAAAGTATGTGTTCTTCTCATTTTTTACTATTTCTCAAGATCTTATAATAGTGGTCTTATACAATATTTGTCCTTTTGCCTCTGACTAATTTTGCTCAGCATAATGCCTTCCAGGTTCCTCAATGTTATGAAATGTTTCACGATTTGTCACTGTTCTTTATCAATGCGAAGTATTCCATTGTGTGAATATACCACAATTTATTTACCCATTCATCCGTTGATGGACACCTTGGTTGCTTCCAGCTTTTTGCTATTGTAAACAGAGCTGCAATAAACATGGGTGTGCATATATCTGTTTGTGTGAAGGCTCTTGTATCTCTAGGGTATATTCCGAGGAGTGGGATTTCTGGGTTGGATGGTAGTTCTATTTCTAACTGTTTAAGATAACGCCAGATAGATTTCCAAAGTGGTTGTACCATGTGACATTCCCACCAGCAGTGTATAAGAGTTCCAATCTCTCCGCAGCCTCTCCAATATTTATTATTTTGTGTTTTTTGGATTAATGCCAGCCTTGTTGGTGTGAGATGGAATCTCATCGTAGTTTCAATTTGCATTTCTCTAATGGCTAATGATCAAGAGCATTTTCTCATGTATCTGTTGGCTGCCTGAATATCTTCTTTAGTGAAATGTGTGATCATATCCTTTGCCCACTTCTTGATTGGGTTGTTTGTCTTTTTGTGGTTGAGTTTTGACAGAATCATGTAGATTTTAGAGATCAGGCACTGGTCTGAGATGTCATAGCTGAAAATTCTTTCCCAGTGTGTAGGTGGTCTTTTTACTCTTTTGGTGAAGTCTTTAGATGAGCATAGATGTTTGATTTTTAGGAGCTCCCAGTTACCGGGTTTCTCTTCATCATTTTTGGTAATGTTTTGTATTCTGTTTATGCCTTGTATTAGGGCTCCTAGGGTTATCCCTATTTTTTCTTCCGTGATCTTTATCGTTTTAGTCTTTATGTTTAGGTCTTTGATCCACTTGGAGTTAGTTTTTGTGCATGGTGTGAGGTATGGGTCCTGTTTCATTCTTTCGCAAATGGATATCCAGTTACAGCACCATTTGTTAAAAAGACGATCTTTTCCCCAATTAACTGACACTGGTCCTTTGTCAAATATCAGCTGCTCATACATGGATGGATTTATATCTGGGTTCTCAATTCTGTTCCATTGGTCTATGTGCCTGTTGTTGTACCAGTACCAGGCTGTTTTGACTACTGTGGCTGTATAATAGGTTCTGAAATCAGGTAGAGTGAGGCCTCCCACTTTCTTCTTCTTTTTCAGTAATGCTTTGCTTATCCAGGGCTTCTTTCGCTTCCATATGAAATTGGTGATTTGTTTCTCTACCCCCTTAAAATATGACATTGGAATTTGGATCGGAAGTGCGTTATATGTATAGATGGCTTTTGGTAGAATAGACATTTTTACTATGTTAAGTCTTCCTATCCATGAGCAAGGTATGTTTTTCCACTTAAGTATGTCCTTTTGAATTTCTTGTAGTAGAGCTTTGTAGTTTTCTTTGTATAGGTCTTTTACATCCTTGGTAAGATTTATTCCTAAGTATTTTATCTTCTTGGGGGCTACTGTGAATGGTATTGATTTGGTTATTTCCTCTTCGGTGTTCTTTTTGTTGATGTAGAGGAATCCAAGTGATTTTTGTATGTTTATTTTATAACCTGAGACTCTGCCAAACTCTTCTATTAGTTTCAGTAGTTTTCTGGAGGATTCCTTGGGGTTTTCTGTGTATAAGATCATGTCATCTGCAAATAGTGATAACTTTACTTCCTCCTTGCCAATCTGGATACCCTTTATTTCTTTGTCTAGCCTAATTGCCCTGGCTAGGACTTCAAGTACGATGTTGAATAAGAGCGGTGATAAAGGGCATCCTTGTCTGGTTCCCGTTCTCAAGGGAAATGCTTTCAAGTTCTCTCCATTTAGAGTGATATTGGCTGTTGGCTTTGCATAGATGCCCTTTATTATGTTGAGGAATTTTCCTTCAATTCCTATTTTGGTAAGAGTTTTTATCATAAATGGGTGTTGGACTTTGTCAAATGCCTTTTCTGCATCAATTGATAAGATCATGTGGTTTTTATCTTTTGTTTTATTTATATGGTGGATTACATTAATGGTTTTTCTAATATTAAACCAGCCTTCCATACCTGGTATAAATCCCACTTGGTCGTGGTGAATTATTTTTTTTTGATGTGTTGTTGGATTCTATTGGCTAGAATTTTGTTGAGGATTTTTGCATCTATGTTCATGAGGGATATAGGTCTATAGTTTTCTTTTTTTGTAATGTCTTTACCTGGTTTTGGTGTCAGGGAGATGGTGGCTTCATAGAAAGAGTTGGGTAGTATTCCGTCATTTTCTATGCTTTGAAATACCTTCAGTAGTAGTGGTGTTAACTCTTCTCTGAAAGTTTGGTAGAACTCTGCAGTGAAGCCGTCCGGGCCAGGGCTTTTTTTTGTTGGAAGTTTTTTGATTACCGTTTCAATCTCTTTTTTTGTTATGGGTCTATTTAGTTGTTCTACTTCTGAATGTGTTAGTTTAGGTAGGTAGTGTTTTTCCAGGAATTCATCCATTTCTTCTAGATTTGCAAATTTGTTAGAGTACAATTTTTCGTAGTAATCTGAAATGATTCTTTTAATTTCATTTGGTTCTGTTGTGATGTGGTCCTTCTCATTTCTTATTCGGGTTATTTGTTTCCTTTCCTGTATTTCTTTAGTCAGTCTAGCCAATGGTTTATCAATTTTGTTAATTTTTTCAAAGAACCAGCTTTTGGCTTTGTTAATTCTTTCAATTGTTTTTCTGTTCTCTAATTCTTTTAGTTCAGCTCTAATTTTTATTTTTTGTTTTCTTCTGGTGCCTGATGGATTCTTTTGTTGCTCGCTTTCTATTTGTTCAAGTTGTAGGGACAGTTTTCTGATTTTGGCTCTTTCTTCTTTTTGTATGTGTGCATTTATCGATATAAATTGGCCTCTGAGTACTGCTTTTGCTGTGTCCCAGAGGTTTTGATAGGAAGTATTTTCATTCTCGTTGCTTTCTAAGAATTTCCTTATTCCCTCCTTGATGTCTTCTATAACGCAATCTTTTTTCAGGAGGGTATTGTTCAGTTTCCAAGTATTTGATTTCTTTTCCCTAGTTTTTCTGTTATTGATTTCTAGTTTTATTGCCTTGTGGTCTGAGAAGATGCTTTGTAATATTTCGATGTTTTGGACTCTGCAAAGGTTTGTTTTATGACCTAATATGTGGTCTATTCTAGAGAATGTTCCATGTGCGCTAGAAAAAAAAGTATACTTTGCAGCAGTTAGGTGGAGAGTTCTGTATAAGTCAATGAGGTCAAGTTGGTTGATTGTTGTAATTAGGTCTTCTGTGTCTCTATTGAGCTTCTTGCTGGATGTCCTGTCCTTCTCCGAAAGTGGTGTGTTGAAGTCTCCTACTATAATTGTGGAGGTGTCTATCTCACTTATCAATTCTGTTAAAATTGGATTTATGTATCTTGCAGCCCTGTCATTGGGTGCATAAATATTTAATATGGTTATGTCTTCCTGATCAATTGTCCCTTTTATCAGTATATAGTGTCCTTCTTTATCCTTTGTGGTGGGTTTAAGTCTAAAGTCTATTTTGTCAGAAATTAATATTGCTACTCCTCTTCTTTCTTGCTTATTGTTTGCTTGATATATTTTTTTCCATCCTTTGAGTTTTAGTTTGTTTGTGTCTCTAAGTCTAAGGTGTGTCTCTTGTAGGCAGCATATAGATGGATCGTGTTTCTTTATCCAGTTCGTGACTCTCTGTCTCTTTATTGGTGCATTTAGTCCGTTTACATTCAGCGTAATTATAGATAAATAAGTTTTTAGTGCTGTCATTATGATGCCTTTTCATGTGTGTTGTTGGCCATTTCATTTTTCCACATACTTTTTTGTGCTGAGGCGTTTTTCTTAGTAAATTGTGAGATCCTCATTTTCATAGTGTTTGACTTTATGTTAGTTGAGTCGTTACGTTTTTCTTGGCTTTTATCTTGAGTTATGGAGTTGTTATACCTTTTTGTGGTTACCTTATTATTTACCCCTATTTTTCTAAGTAAAAACCTAACTTGTATCGTTCTATATCTCCTTGTATCACTCTCCATCTGGCAGTTCAATGCCTCCTGTATTTAGTCCCTCTTTTTGATTATTGTGATCTTTTACCTATTGACTTCCATGATTCCCTGTTATGTGTATTATTATTATTTTTTTAATTAATCTTAATTTGTTTGTTTTTGTGATTTCCCTATT
Organism: Loxodonta africana; assembly: GCF_030014295.1. Lineage (NCBI taxonomy): Eukaryota > Metazoa > Chordata > Mammalia > Proboscidea > Elephantidae > Loxodonta > Loxodonta africana. The sequence goes on along the minus strand of NC_087369.1, from coordinate 90,725,089 downwards.
TGAGTTGATATCAGGACATTCTGTTTTGTGACCTTGTGTTGTGCTGGTATCTGATATTATTGTTTTTCTGACCAAACAATATCCTTTATTATTTCTTATAGCTTTGGTTTGGTTTTTGCAAATTCTCTAAACTTGTGTTTATCTGTAAATATCTTAATTTCGCCTTCATATTTCAGAGAGAGTTTTGCTGGATATATGATCCTTGGCTGGCGGTTTTTCTCCTTCGGTGTTCTGTATATGTCATCCCATTCCCTTCTTGCCTGCATGGTTTCTGCTGAGTAGTCTGAACTTATTCTTATTGATTCTCCCTTGAAGGAAACCTTTCTTTTCTCCCTGGCTGCTTTTAAAATTTTCTCTTTATCTTTGGTTTTGGCGAGTTTGATGATAATATGTCTTGGTGTTTTTCTTTTTGGATCAATATTAAATGGGGTTCGATGAGCATCTTGGATAGCTATCCTTTCGTCTTTCATGATGTCAGGGAAGTTTTGTGTCAGGAGTTCTTCAACTATTTTCTCTGTGTTTTCTGTCCCCCCTCCCTGTTCTGGGACGCCAATCACCCGCAAGTTATCCTTCTTGATAGAGTCCCACATGATTCTTAGGGTTTCTTCATTTTTTTTAATTCTTTTATCTGATTTTTTTTCAGCTATGTTGGTGTTGATTCCCTGGTCCTCCAGATGTCCCAGTCTGCATTCTAATTGCTCGAGTCTGCTCCTCTGACTTCCTATTGCATTGTCTAATTCTGTAATTTTATTGTTAATCTTTTGGATTTCTACATGCTGTCTCTCTATGGATTCTTGCAACTTATTAATTTTTCCACTATGTTCTTGAATAATCTTTTTGAGTTCTTCAACAGTTTTATCGGTGTGTTCCTTGGCTTTTTCTGCAGTTTGCCTTATTTCGTTTGTGATGTCTTGAAGCATTCTGTAAATTAGTTTTTTATATTCTGTATCTGATAATTCCAGGATTGTACCTTCATTTGGGAAAGATTTTGATTCTTTTTTTGGGGGGGTTGGAGAAGCTGTCATGGTCTGCTTCTTTATGTGGTTTGATATGGACTGCTGTCTCCGAGCCATCACTGGGAAAGTAGTTTTTCCAGAAAATCCGCTAAAAAAAAAATGCAGTCAGATCCCTATCAGAGTTCTCCCTCTGGCTCAGGCTATTCGGATGTTAATGAAGCCACCTGACTGATACGCTGGCTCCAGGCTCTGAAAACAATCGCTGCCTCCCCGTATTTGTTCGTTCTCCGTCTCTAAATCTGTGTTTGTTGTTCAGGGTTTGTAGATTGTTACGTATGTGATCGATTCACTTGTTTTTCGGAGTCTTTGTTGCAAGAGGGATCCGCGGTAGCATCCACCTAGTCCGCCATCTTGGCCCCGCCTCCCTGATTTCCTTTTTATCGTTCTCTTTATTGGGGTATAGGAATCCAACTGATTTTTGTATGCTTATCTTATATCTTGCTAATCTGCTGAATCTTTCTATTAGTTCCAGTAGTTTTTCTGTGGAGACTTTTGGTTTCTCTGTGTATAGTATCATATCATCTTCAAATAAGGATAGTTTTACTTCTTCCTTACCAATTTGAATATCCTTTATTTATTTATTTATTTTTTGCCTTATTACTCTAGCTAGGACTTCCAGCACAATGTTAAACAAAAGTTATGATAAAGGGCATCCTTGTCTTGTTCCTGTTCTGAGGGGGAATGTTTTCAAACTCTCTTCCTTGAGAATTAATGTTGGCTGTTGATTTTGTATAGAAGTCCTTTATTCTGACGAGAAATTTTCCTTGTATACCTATACTATTTAGAGTTTTTATTGGGAATTGGTGTCGGACTTCATAAAATGCCTTTTCTGCATCAGTTGAGACGATAATATGGTTCTTTTATTTACATATCAGATTGCGTTGATTGATTTTCTAATGTTGAACCATCCTTGCATACCTGGTGTGAGTCCTACTTGGTCATGGTGTATTTTTTTTTTTATATACAATGCTGAAATATATTGGCTAGAATTTTGTTGACAATTTCTGCACCTATATTTATGAGAGTTATTGGTCTATAATTTTTTGTGTGTGTGATGTCTTTACCTGGTTTTGGTATCAGGGTTATGTGGGCTTCATAGAATGAATTCAGAAATATCCCTTCCTTTTCTATGGTCTAAAATAGTTTGAGTAGTTTTGGTGGAAGATCTTTGAATGTTTGGTTGAATTCTCCAGTGAAGTTATCTGGGCCAGGACACTTTTTTCTTGGGAGTTTTTTTAATTATTATTACCTTTTCAAACTCTTCTCTTGTTATGTGTCTGTTCAAATTTTCTACCACAGTTTGTGTTAGTTTATGAAGGCAGCATGTCTCTAGAAATTTGTCCATTTCTTCTGGGTTTTCAAATTTGTTGGAGTATAGTTTTCCAGAGCACTCTGTTATACGTTTTATTTCAGTTTGGTCGGTTGTAATGTCCCTCATTTCATTTCTTAGTTGGGTTATTTGCGTCCTCTCCTGTTTTTCTTTTATCAGTTTGGCCAGTGGTTTATTGATATTGTTGATCCTTTCAAAGAACCAACTTTTGGTTTTGTTGATTCTTTCTGTTGTTTTTCTCTTCTCTATTTCATTTATTTCTGCTCTGATCTTTATTATTTCCTTTCTTCTGGTGGCTGTGGCCTTCTTTTGCTATTCTCTCTCTATTTGTTTGTGTTGTGTAGCTAATGTTTTGATTTTGTTCTTCTCTTCTTTTTTAATATATTCATCTATTGACCTCTGAGCACTGCCTTTGCTCTTTTCCAAAGGTTTTGGTATGATGTGTTGTCATTCTTGTTTGATTTTAAGCATTTTTTGATTCCATTTTTTATTTCCTCTACTACCCAGTGGTTTTTCAGCAAAGCATTATTCAATTTCTACATACCTGATTTTTTTGCTTGCTCTTCCTGTTATTAATTTCTATTTTTATGGCATTGTTATCAGAGAATATGCTTTGTATTATCCCAACGTTTTAGATTTTGTTGAGGGTTGCTTTGTAGCCTATGATGTGGTCTATTCTGGAAAATGTCCCATGTGCATTGGAAGAAAAAAATGTATAATTTGCTGCTATTGGTTGGAGTGTTCTATGTATGTCTATGAGGTCAAGTTGTTTGACTGTGGCTTTTAGGTCTTCCATATCTTTGTTGAGTTTCTTTCTAGATGTTCTGTCGTTTACCGAGAGTGGTGTGTTGAAGTCTCCTATTATTGTGAAACTGTCATTTTCTCTTTTCAGTGTTGTTAGAGTTTGTTTTATGTATTCCAGAGCCCTGTCATTGGGTGTGCAAATATTTATTATGGTTATTTCCTCATGGTGGATTGTCTCTTTGATCATTATATAATGTCCTTCTTTGTCTCCTATGGTGGATTTTGCCTTAAAGTCTATTTTATCTGAGATTAGTATTGCCTCTCCAGCTTTTTTTTTTTTTTGGTTGCCTTTTCCTTGATTTGTTTTTCCTATCTTTTAATTTTTAATGTATGTCTTTGTTTCTAAGGTGTGTCCCTTGTAGAGAGCACATTGATGGGTCCTTTTTTTTAAATCTATTCTGTCACTCTCTGTCAATTTAGGGGTGCATTTAAACCATTTACATTTAGTATGAGTTTATTCCTGTCCAGCTTTTTATTTATTATTTTTGGTGCTGATGTTTTCTTTGTTCTTCTTACTCTCTTGTGCTGAATTCCTTTTGTGTGTGTGTTGGGGGGAGGTCTTTTGATTGTGCAGATTTTGTGTTTACTGAGACTTTATATTTTTCTACTTTATTTTGATGTGTAGGTTTGTTAACTTTCTTTGTGCTTACCTTGAAATTAACCCTTGTCATCCTAAATTTAAAGTAGGCTTTTATTACTTGATATTACCTTGACTTCCTCTCCATTTGAAAGATCTATGCCTATATTGTTTATTCCCTCTTTTACTGTTCTGATGTTGTTGTCATTTACAGATTGGCATCTCTGGTTCCCTTTTGGAAATCTTTTCGTGTTGTTTTATCCTTGATAGTTCATTTCCTATGTTGATATTTGACTGATGCTGTCCTGTGTCCTAAGTTCAGACTGCCGTCTGACATTGTTGCTTCTCTAACTGAAGGACTCCCTTTAATAATTCTTGTAAGTTTCATTTGGTTTTTAAATAGTTCTTTAATTTCTGTTCATCTGTAAATGTCCTAATTTTGCCATCACATTTGAGTGAGAGATTCGCAGGGTATATTATTCTTCAGTGGCAGTATTTTTCTGTCAAGTTTTTATATATGTCATCCTGTTGCCTTCTTGCCTACATGATTTCCGCTGAGTAAGCAGAGCTTAGTCTCATTATTTCCCACTTGTATGTAATGTTTTGTTTTTCTTTAGCTACTCTCAGGATTCTTTGTCTTTGGTTTTAACAAGTGTGATTATATGTCTTGGTGACTTTCTTTTGAGATCTATCTTACATGGGGTTCATTGAGCCTCTTGGATGGTCAACTTTTCAGCTTTCATATTAGAGAAGTTTTCTGTCAGCAAATTTTCAATGATAGTCTCTGTGTTTTCTGTTTTCTCTCCCTATTCTGGAACTCCGATCAAATGCAAATTTTTGCTTTTGATTGTATTCCACATCATTTTCAGGGTTTCTTCATTTTTCTTTATTCATTTCTCTGATTTTTCCTCCAACAAAGTGGTGCCCAAGGATTTGTCTTCAATTTCACTGATCCTGTCTTTCATTGCTTCAAATATGCTCCTAAAATCTTCTATTGCACTTCCCCTTTCTGAAATCTTGTTTATCTTTTGGATTCTAATAGCTGTTTTTGCATGATTTCTAGTTGTTTGTTTATTTTGACATTTTGTTCCTGTATTATTTTCCGGACTTCTTCCATTTCTTTGTGTTTTCCCTGATTTTGTCTGGATTTTCCAAGATTTTGTCTATTTTTTTTTCAGATTTTTGTCTGTTTTCCTTCATCTCTTGGAGATCCCTGAATATTAGAGTTCTGAATCCCCTATCAGGTATTTCCATTGCCTATTCTTCTTCCAGAAGGTTATCTGGTGTTTTATATCAATCGCTTTCTAGAGCCATCTGGTCCTGTTTTTTCACATGTTTTGATATTGTCTGCTGCTTTGGAGACCTTCAGGGATTATTTTCCCCATTTTTTGATTGTAGATTTGTTTGTTTCTTACTGCTTTTTTTAATTTGGTTATGTCTGGGCAGGCGGTCTTGGTGGGCTGTGCTGTCTGTGGGTACAATACTGCTCACCACCTTGTCTAGGTGGGCAGGACTGGGCGATCAGCTATGGTACAGCAGAGCAGGTCCAGTCATGGAGGATCAGGATGGGTCATTTGTGACATGTACTGGGACCAAAGGAGCAGGTCCAGGGGACAGTGCAGGGTGGGGTCTGGTGATCCTTGCCTGTGCAGCTTGGTGATCCAGTGCTCAGTGCACAATGAAGATAAGATGTAATTTGTGAAGCTACATGGGTGAAAGAAAGAAAAGAGCAAAACAGAAGCAAAAAGAAGAAGAAAGAAAAAAGTAAATAAAAAGGTGACACAGTAGGATTTGGAGAGTGGGAGTGGGGCAGATCCAGTGAGGCCACGTGCTGGTGGCTCTCTAGCTAAGTGGTGCAGCTTGGCCTGAGAATGGGTTTGGGTGGCACATTGGGCTAGGTGGGTAGGAGAAAGGAAAGGAAAGAAGTGATAGAGAGAAGAAACAACAAAAAGCAAAAGAAAACAAAACGAAACAACAACAACAGAAATAAATATGGTGCTGGGGAAACTGGCCTTTGAGGGCAGGGAGGAATTGGAGTTGTGGTGAGCTGGTGTCTCTCTCACTAGGCAGTGTGGCACAGCCCACCAGGAAGTGGTGGAGGCAGGTCAGGACCTAGATGGGAGGGAGAAGGAAAAAGGAGAAAAGGAAAGATGAAGAAAAATAAAAAAATATAATGCTGAGGAAGTCAGCCTCTGGGCGCAGGGCAGACCAGGCTGTATGCCATAGGTTCTCTAGCCAGCGGTGTGGCACAGCCCTTGGGGGGGCGCACATTGGACTAAGTGGGTGGAATAAAGGAAAGGAGAGAGAGAAGAAACAACAAAAAAGAAAAAGACAAAAGCAAAAACAAACAAACCAAAAAAAAAAAGTAAAATAGTGCTGTGGGGGCCTGCTGGTGGGGGAGGCATAGACCCTGGGGAGCCTTGTGTCCGTGGCTTTCTAGCTGAGCAGTGTGGCATAGACCATCAAGAAGGGGCAGGGTCAACACACAGGGCTAGTCAGACAGAAGAAAGGAAAGAAAGGAAGAGAGAAAGAAAGACGACACAAACAAAAAAAGCCAAAAAAACAGTAACAACAAAAAATGGTGCTGAAGGAGCCAGCCAGTTGTGGTGGGGTGGACTCAGGTGTCAGTGAGCTGGAGTCTCTCCAACTGAACCTGTTGGACAGCAGCAGAGGCCACGTAAAGGGAAGAAGGGTGGTGGTGGGGCAGAAGCGTGTATCCTTGGTTTCCAGGTGCTGTGTCTCCTGTTGGGAGCTCCGTGAAGTTGCCTTTCTGTACTCCCTGTCCACCGTTTTTGGTGACTGAAGTCCAATATGGAGAATCCATGCCACGTTAGCTAATAGGGGACCTCCACTCTGTAGCTCTCCTTGTTCTCTGCTCTCTGTCAGTTTCTTATTCCATTGGGTGCTCGATAGAGTTCTTTATCCCTTCATTTGATCCCTAGGGTTCCAAGGTTGATGTTTGTATCTGTTTTACTTAATTTTATGGGCTTTTGCTGTAGAAGGACAGTATGGTGCTTCTGTCTATAGTGCCATGTTGGCTCTGCCCCCTGTTACGTTTTATTTATCCCATCTATTCACTTGACTAATTTACTGGCAATGGCAATAGTCAGATCAACTAACTATTTTAATTTGGATCCCTGAGTTAAAAGAACTATTTATCTTCTATAAGAAACTCTCTGATAGCTTTTGCAGACAGGTTAAAGGGGACATTGTGGCTATTCATGAATCCTATTTACTTGAGAGGGAAAATATAGTGATATGGATATTTTCAAAATAAGGAAGTGAACATAACACCCATATACACACAAATTGTCAGATGTATTTCATCTTAGATGGTTTTGATGTAAGGCATTTAGGTCAACACCATGAATCTGAATTAATATTGTGAGTGATAAACCACAAGCCATCAATTGATGTAACATTCCAGATAGTGTAATGCTGGATAAAGAGTTCAGCTTATTTACACTCATTTGCTATTCATCCTTTCAATATACGTTTTGAGTTTCTATGATGTTGCAGGCTGTGGGCTAGGCATTGTGGACACAAAAATGGACAAATCTTATGTTCAAATAAGGGAGACATACAATAGGCAAATAAATAGGATGCTTAAAATTATGATAAGGAGCTGTTGTTGTTAGGTGCCCTTGAGTCAGTTCTGACTCATAGCGACACTATGCACAACAGAATCAAACACTCCCCAGTCCTGTGCCATCCTCACAATTGTTGCTGTACTTCAGCCCATTATTGCAGCCACTGTGTCAATCCATCTCATTGAGGGTCTCCCTCTTTTTGCTGACCCTCTATTTTACCAAGCATGGTGCCCGTATCCAGGGACTGATCCCTCCTGATAACATACCCAAAGTACGTGAGACATAGTCTCACTATCCTTGCTTGTAATGAGCATTATGGCTGTACTTCTTCCAAGACAGATTTTTTCATTCTTTTGGCAGTCCATAGTATATTCAATATTCTTCACCAACATCACAATTCAAAGGTGTCAATTCTTTGGTCTTCCTTATTCATTGTCTAACTTTCACATGCATATGAGGCAAATAAAAATACCATGGCTTGGGTCAAGCATACCGTAGTCCCAAGGTGATATCTTTGCTTTTCAACACTCTAAAGAGGTGTTTTGCAGCCTATTTTCCCCATGCAATGTGTCTTTTGATTTCTTGACTGCTGCCTCCATGGGTGTTGGTTGTGGATCAAAGTAAAATGAAATTCTTGACAACTTCAATCTTTTCTCCTTTTATCATGATGTTGCTTATTGGTCCAGTTGTGAGGATTTTTGTTTGCTTTATGTTGAGGTGTAATCCACACTGAAGGCTGTGGTCTTTGATCTTCATCAGCAAGTGCCTCAAGTCCTCTTCACTTTCAGCAAGCAAGTTTGTGTCATCTGCATAATGTAGGTTGCTAATGAGTCTTCCTCCAATCCTGATGCACTATTCTTCATATGGTTCAGCTTCTTGGATTACTTGCTCGGCATACAAATTAAATAGTTATGGTGAAAAGATACAACCCTGACACACAAGTTTCCTGACTTTAAACCATGCAGTTATTCCCTTGTTCTGTTCGAATGGCTGCCTATTGATCCATACACAGATTCCTCATGAGCACAATTAAGTGTCCCGGAATTCCCATTCTCCGTAATGTTATCCATAATTTGTTATGATCACATGCAAGTTCAAATTGAAACTGAAGAAAATTAGAAAAATCCAAGAGAGCCAAAGTACAACCTTGAGTATCCCACCTGAATTTAGAGATCATCTCAAGAATAGATTTGATGCATTGAACACTAATGACCGAAGACCAGACGAGTTGTTGAATGACATCAAGGACATCATACATGAAGAAAGCAAGAGATCATTAAAAAGACAGGAGAGAAATAAAAGACTTAAACGGATGTCAGAAAAGACTCTGAAACTTGCTCTTAAACGTTGAGTAGCTAAAGCAAAAGGAAAAAATAATGAAGTAAAAGAGGTGAACAAAAGATTTCAAAGGGTGGCTTGAGAAGACAAAGTATTATGATGTCTTGTGCAAAGACCTGGAGATAAAAAACCAAAAATGAAGAATATACTCAGCATTGTCTCAAGCTGAAAGAACTGAAGAAAAAAAAAGTTTCAAGTTGCAATTATGATAAGGAGTTATCAGGGGAAAAATTAATGTAATATATTAGAAGTGAACTGGTGTGTATAGGGTTGGAGAGTTCTTTAGCAAGAGTGGTCAATCCTGAAAACTGAAGAAAAAGACAGGACAACTGTTGGAAAATGGAACAAAAACTAAAGAGGACTTTCTAAAACCATTTTAATTCTTTGGACTAATTAAGTTTTAGGGCAAACCTATGTTTTGCACCTGAGCTGACTCATCAACGAGAGGTCGGAAAAGGGTATTTTGCTTCCTCTGTGGGAATAGGGTGAAGAAATTATAGGTTAGACACTGACCAAGGCAGTCACTCCCTCTATCCTCTTCTTTGGTTCCCCATTTTTCTGGAGCCAAGTCTTGTCCATACACTCCCTGGGCACTACCACCATAACTTTCTAGAGGCTGCTGCTACTTTTGCTATAGGAATAAGCAGCGTTCGATAATTTGGATAGACCCATGGAGGAAGAAAGAGTGATGCTCCACTGGAATGATGTGGCGGTTTTATATAATAGAAGGACTATACAAAGGCTTGCTGGAGTTTGTGGTTTGGATGGAATCTTTCGTACCTCTGGGATCTTTGAAATGGCAAATAATACAAGTTGTTACCATGTATTCGTTTTCCATTTCTTCTATAAAAAAATAATTTTTAGCTGAGCACCTGGCCACCCAGAATAATGTCTGCATTTTCTAGCCTCTCTTACAGCTTGATGAGGTCACACAGTTGATTTCTAGCCAGTAAATTCAAGCAGGAAGAACGTGTGCAGTTTGCTGTCATCCCTTTAATGCTTCCCTTTCCTCATTTTCCCGACACTACTAGCTGTAATGAAAAGGTGATGAGATACCTTATTCAGATTAAGGAAAAACCTAAGAGGTGTTGTAGTTACATGTTGTGAGTCTGGATCCCCAAACACCTTGCAAAGAAAAGCCACCACATTGGCTCACACTTTCACATAAAAGAGAAGTATGTTTATATCTAGTTTAAGCTATAGCTCTATTAGCCACAGCTGAATCCACAGTCTAATACACCTTGTCAGAATAGGTTCAAAAGAAAAAAATGAGGAATGCCTAAAGGAAAGTTTTTGAGAAATACTAGCCACCTAATTATGAGCAATGTTCATAGAGTTTGCATAACTACTTTAGAAAGCTGAATAAGTCTTACCAGTCTTTCTACAAGTTGTAGTTATTCTACTTCATTTAGACCAGTGTGAAAAATCTCTCCATTATGGTCCAGAATTAAACTTGAAGAGTATATGGCCAAAGTTTGATTCAGCTGTGCTCCTGAAGCTCCTAATAAAAGAAGATATTGGGGTCATGGGGACAGGCCTTAATACAACCCTCCCCATGGAGCAGTTTCTCCATTACTCTTTAAAGAGATCCAAGAAGGAAAAGGTAAGGCCTTGAATAAGGGCTATGCCTATAGATTAATCAGCAAATGTGCAGTAAGGAGCTGGATGGAGTAAACTCAGCAAACAGAAGAGATATGGTCTTAGCAACACCAAATAAATGGTTAAAGCTGAGGAAGTTCTGCTAAAGAAATGGTGTATGAACTTTAAAAAAGTTATTTACAGCACTTCCCTCCCCTCTCCATACACATTCTACTTATAACTATGGAATTAGGAAAGTAAAACAACCACAGTTACTTGAGAGTTTATTTCCCTCTTCCGACAACAACAAAAATATGGTAGTGAAGGCAGTGAAGTTACTTCTGGGCTGGATTCTGGAGGGCACAATATGTGTCTTGAGGACATTTGAAGCGTGGGGCAGGTCCTATTTTTATACTCCTTTTTTTTTTCTTCAGGCATGCCAAATCGTCAAAAGTTCTTCTGAAGGAAAACCTTTACCACTTCCTTGGAAAATCTTTCTGCAAGGGCCACAATGTGGAATTCCTAACAAATTGGTTATCACAAAAGATACCTGGGTCTCCTGAAAGCACCAGTGATACACGGTGAGGTGAGGAAGAAATTGTTAAAATGGAGAAAGAAGACCAAGATGAGGCATGTACCAGAGAGAGTTTTCCTGACTTTACTTTTTTGTTATAGTTTAAAAAGTTCTGTTTTGGGAAGAAAAACAGGAGTACAGTGGGGGATGGTGTTTTTCTTGCAAGAAAAAAGCAGATTGTGAGGTCTTAAAAACCCTTCAGAGTAAAAAGAAAACTTTCTCTCTGCTACCCTCATCACCTTTTCTGCCCACAGAATATGCTCTAGCAAATACAGGGCTTTAAGTCATTCAAATAAACTTGGTCCAGACGTGGGGGTGGGGAATAGTCTTAGTGCAGTGTGGATAGTAAAGAATCAATAAGGCGGTTCATTTTTCCCTTTGAGAATAGATGTACCTCTCCGGGGAGAGAAAAGATGAGTAGAGCCTCAAGGGACTTTCAACTATGTGTATGAGAACACTGAAAAGGAGCCTCAAGCCTGTCAGTTTGCTGAAAGGCATACTAGATACACATTGACTTCTGGAGGCAGAAACATTCTGTGTAATTACAGAGACAATCTTTATTAATAAAATGCATGTTATAAACTATAGCCGTAAATAAATTTCAAGTGCAATATTTTCACAGTATCTTACGGAAATAAAAATAAAAAGGTGACATGAAAATTAAGTTGCACAAGAGTTCCACTGATGCACTTCTTCAAACCAAGGTAGCATAGATTGTTGTTACTGGGGCAGATAGGTCCTCTTCATGGAATCACTGGTTAATAGAATTAGCTGCTTAACTGACTATGAAAAAATTTAAACTATTTGAATATACTAATAATAACAATCATGACAATAATAACAACATGGAAATAAATCTATATTCAAAATCTCCCTTGTTGGAATAATTTTGTATTTTGGAATCAAAACTCAAACAACTTTATATAAAAAATATGAGATTATTTACGTTAAATTACATATTACGGTAGTTGAGGGTGTTTACTCTTTGCACCCCAATTCCATGGAACCCAGAATGTGATAAGTGGGAGATCCAGAGAGGAGATTCCTCAAGGAAAAGAGAAACTCAGAGAGGAGGCTACTAGTGATTTCCCCAGAAGTCAGGTCTGGAATTGGAAGGGAAAAAGAAAACAGGAAGAGATATGAGAAACTAATATCCATTCTTGTGGGTATATTCCTTAGAATTTAGCATACCTTTATGGGTAAAAAAAAGTTTTTTTTTTTTTTACGGTAAGCAAAATAGGTGGTCATTTACTAGACATAATCTGAAAGGCTCTGCTGCCAAACATACTTTCTTCAAAATATCCTCCCTTTCATTCTGCCTTAATGCCTACAATTCCTTCATTGAACGTCACCACTTTAGGTAAGGCCTAGTCCTCTCTACAGAATTCAGATACCCTTGGGTAAATTAATATTAAGCTAACGTTAGTCATTAGCCCCTTAGTGTGAATGAACTGATCCAATTACTGATTAAATGAACAAGGGACTAAAGCATAACACAAATCATAATGATGGAGGGAAGGATGGATAAAGTAAATCAGAGCACTGAACACTAACCTAGATGGGCAGGTCTGGGGAGAAGGAGTGGCCCAAGGCAAGCAGCATAAGAGCACTAGATACTTGTCTTCTCCCCAAATGATGTAAATGAGCTGCAAGGACTTCTGGGATGCCTAACAAGTAATGGGATCTACCCTCAACCATTCTTCTAAGGTCAGTAATCTCCTGGAAATAGTTCCTTTCCCCTTTATCCACCAGGCACTCCTTGGAAACCCTATGGAGCAGTTCTAAACTGTCCTATAGGGTCACTATGAGTCAGAATCGACTTGACAGCAACAGGTTTTTTTTTAAAAAAAGAAATCTCTAAAGTGAAATCAATATTTTAATAAAATTAAATTACCCTTCTTCCAAGTGGCCCTAGGAAGTGTAATTCATGCTAATCTAGTAAATAGTAAACATATACAATATACATAAGACTCTTCCATTACAAGAACCCACAGTTCCACAAAAGTATTACTTGCAACCGCATTACAACACTAAATTATTCTCAAATGCAAATCACTTTAAAGCAAACACTCCAGACATATTTAGTTATTTTATAAAACTCAATATAACACTGATTTGACAAATTAAAACATGTACTTTACAGTGAATAATAAGGAGATACATAGATACACTATTGCTAGCAGCACAGAGTCAACTTTCTTACAGGGCATTTTAATAACTAAGTACAACAAAATCAACATTTATCCAGAGAAAGCTTTAAAAAAAAGTTCCCATTAATCTTAGATATTAGAATTCATTTAAATTTCACATCTTTTCTCCAGAACTTATTAATATCATAATGGCATGCTTAAAACAATTCCTTCCTCTAAATAAAATAGAACATTCCTTCTAGATGAGAAGTAGTATGTGTCTTCATTACATAGCACATAGATTTTAACTACATCGATTTCTTAAAAATATGCTAGAGCATTTAGCTAAAACACTTTTCAAATTATTCTAATACTTAAGACCTCATGTTTAATTACTACTCATATTCTGGGTCTGTTTCTTGCATAATAGTACCAAGCAGCTAGCAGGCAAGGCATTGCAATGGGTGCCCATGGCTGCCAAAATTAATTTCCTGCACTTTTCTCAAAAGATAGAAGAATTACCTTCCCCAGCTGCTGGGAGGTAGCTATGTAGACCACAAAATGGTTATGCCTGGGACAAGATTAAACCAGAAAAATCACTGCAGACTCTAGTGTCCATACACCTGGCTGCCCACAAATCCTACTCTGGCTGGTATGGGTAGCTCAGTAGTTACCACCTAGCTTAGAGTAAGAAATACAATGTGCTGTGAATTTTATGAGGTATACCTAACTCTGCTTCATCTTTTCACTCTGGCCCAAGTTTAGTAATTAATTAGTGCACTACATTTTCATAGGCTCAGAAAGTGCAATGATCTGTCGGAAGTACCTCAGTGCCACACAAGAAGCATGGTGGAAATCCTCTCTACTAGGCAGATCCATACATCTCTAGAGATGTTCACTGGAAGTAGTTTAAGGGAGTCAGAGCTGTGATTTTCACCTATATGCTGTCTTTTGGGCCTATAGAAGCCATTTGTGTCACATTGTATGGACTTTGGCAGGCTACCTGCCCTGAATAGATTCAACAGCATCCTGTAGAGTCATAGAGAATTATCATATATGAATCTGAGTATTATTCTTAGTTCAAACAAACCAGAGGCTTGAGTTCAGATTTCATGCTATGAGTGGGTATGACAGATGATGTCTTAATTAGCTATTTGAGTCTTCAAGTCCTGGAGTGTAATTATACATGGCAGATAAAAATGGTCCCATGTTTATAATATTTCATCAACATACAGTAATAAATTGTCCATCCCACTTAGACTATAACCAAAAATATTATATTGGAATATAAGCTGTGGTTACTAAGATAAACAGACAACTAAATTGCCTCTGAATACAGAAGACCTAAAGTCCTTTGTGAAGGACCCCTGGTGGTACGGTGGTTAAGTGCTCTTCTGCAAACCAGAAGGTCAGTAGTTCAGTTCAAACCCACCAGTCACTCTGTAGAAGAAAGATGTAGCAGTCTGCTTCCACAGAGATTTACAGCCTTGGAAACCCTGTAGAACGGTTCTACTTTGTCCTATTGGGTCACTATAAGTTGGAATCGGCTTGACAGCAACGAGTTTGGTTTTGTTTTTTGAATGTCCTTTGTAACAAAACTAAGTCCTTATAATGTTTTTGTTAGTTGCTGTGGAGTCAATTTCCATTCATGGCAGCCCCACGTGTGAAGAGTAGAACTGCTCTACAGGGTTTTCAAGGCTGTGACCTTTCAGAAACAGATCACCAGGCCTGTCTTCTGAGGCACCTCGTGTTGGGTTCAAACCACCAGCTGAAGCTAATAGTCTTTCTGTGCCTTAGGTTCACAGATAAAACTGCTAACTCTAGTTGAGAACATATGTCTATAGGATGTCACTGCTATTTTATACTTTAAGTCTTAAAGAATTGATGACAAATTTTCTACACAAATATTTTATATGATAATGGTGTATCAAAAAGCTCCAAATAGGTTCTATTATGAAGTGTAAATTCCCCATATAAGTAAGATAGAAGGTAACTGAAAAGTTATGAACACTTTCTCTGAGTACTTCCTTGTGGTTTGGCTATTGCAAATGTGTTTTGGTATATTTCCACTTTAGGCCATATTCAGTTTTTTTTAGCATAATTCAGTTGTCATGGCAGAAGTAGTATGGTTGCTCACAAAGAACTTTGCATGGAGTTGGATGCTATCATGCAAATCTTGTCTTGAAAGCCGTCTTCTGAACTCATTAGTGGTGAAGTAGTATATGACTGGATCAAGGCAGGAATTTAGACTAGCAAGACACAAGGCCACAGAATGAAATATCAGAATCACTCTTCTGGCTAGGCAGCTTTTAATTTCGTTGGACTTAACCAAGAAATCTAAAGGAAAACTGAAGTGATAAGGTGCAAAGCAGATTAGAAATACCCCTGCACAGGTTAGAATCATCTTCAGGGCTTTCTTTTTTTCTCCAAGGTCTTGGGCCACAGGGTATTTATTTTGCAATGATAAAACTGTCTTCCAGGTACAATACAGAACGATCAGAAGAGGAGTAATAAACCCAATCAACTCGCCAACAGTCATCATAGCAACAGACTGGGCCAGATTGACATTCCTGGTAGGAAGATCCACGAAGCATTTGGTTCTGTTGCCTGGGGTGTCGACACTGGTTCTTAGAAGAGGGAAGAGTGAACAGGCAAGGCAGATGATCAGCCAGCCAGCAATGCTGATGTAAAGGTCATATTTCTTCTTGCAGTCATGGAAGCGAAAGGGGTACATGAGAAACCAAAATCGCCTCACACTTATGCAGACCAAGAAGTAGATGCTTGCATACATATTAACATACTTCAGGTAGAAACAGAACATGCAGAGTCCAGGCCCAAATGGCCAGTCATGATTTAGGTAGTAAAAGATCCTCAGTGGCAAGGAGAGAATTTGCAGTAAGTCAGCAATGGCTAAGTTTATCATGAATATCACAGCCCGTTTGGTTTCTTTCATATAGCCATAAAATACCCACAAGGCTAATATGTTCCCTATGAGACCTGGCACAAGAATAATAGTGTATGTTACTGCATAGATGAAGTACCGAAAATCTGTATTTTCCTCATCTGGCCCACTGCACGTGTCATTAGCAGGCATGTTTCTTTATAGAAAAACTGTCTTTGCCAGATGGTGTTTCAATGTTTAAATTCACAGCCAGCTGCTGCTCATTCTAAAAGACTAATAGTCAATGGGTTGGAGGGACTATGTGTAAAACAGCCTTCTTTTATCAAATCTGTCTGAACCTCTGCACATGATTTGAAGAACTTTTCAAAGAACTGTCTGCATATTTGCTTTGGATTTGACTACAGTGTCTATATAGAAAGAAGTCCTGGGCTAGTGGTTAAGCGTTCATCTGTTACCCAAAAATGTTGGCAGTTTAAACCCACCAGCTGCTCCACGGGAGAAAGACGTGGCAGTTTGCTCCTGCAAAGATTACAGCCTTGGAGAACCAGTGGGACAGTTTTACTCTGTCCTATAGGATCACTATGAGTCAAAATCAACTCAATGGCAATGTTTTTTTGTTTGTTTTTTTCTTAACTAAGTCTAGTGTACAAGAATAGATGACAAGCTGTTATAACTTTTGCCTTTTGTTTATTATAATGCCTTCTGGTGCATCATGACAGTTGATCTTCTCTCATTTGGATCATCAATGTACCATATAGCAGCTCCACAAATTCCCATATCATGATAGCCATCTTTTTTTACAGGTGTTTTAACAGGTTATTTTTCTTTTTTGGCTCATATAGAAGAAAGGCTTGCTTTAGTGCACAGTGGATCTGCCACTCTTCAGGGATAATTAACCTGAACAGATCAGGTTTCTGTGACTTTTTCAGTTGTGTCCAAAGCTGAAAAGTGGGAAACAAAGGCAGAGCTGGAAGTAAAATAAAACAAGTCAATTATTTTTATTTTCTTTTGTAAAAAGAAAAAGCCCAACACCATCAAAATAAATAAATAAATAAACTGACAGCAGTAAACTCTACCTATCAATGAGTTTCTACACTGACTGTAAATGCAATTATACTGAATGTAAATGGCTTAAATGTACCAGTAAAGAGACAGAGAGTGGCAGACCAGATTAAAAAAACATGAGCCATCTATATGCTGTCTACAACAGACATACCTTAGACACAAAGAAATAAACAAACTAAAATGCAAAGTATGGAAAAAATATATCAAGCAAACAATAACAAAACAAAGCAAAAGAACAGGAGCGGCAATATTAATCTCTGATAAAATAGATTTTAAAGCAAAATCCACCATAAGTGATAAGGAAGGTCATTATGTAAGGTCAATATGCCAGGAAGGCATACTCACAATAAATATATATGCACTCAATGAAAGGGCTCCAAAATACATAAAACAAACTCTAACAGCATTGAAAAGAGAAATAGTTCCACAACAACAGTAGGAGACTTCAACATACCAGTTTTGGTGAAGGACAGAACAACTAGAAAGAAACTTGATAAAGATACAGAAGATCTAAATGCCACAATCAACCAACTTGACCTCGTAGACATAAATAACACTCCCTCCAATAGCCACAAATTATATATTTTTTTCTAATGCACAGGAAACACTCTCCAGAATAGACCACGTTTTAGGCCACAAAATAAGCCTCAACAAAATCCAAAACATTGAAACAATACAAAGCATTTTCTCTGATCACAAAGCCATAAAAGTAGAAATCAATAACAGAAATAGCAAGGAAGAAAACTCAAATACAAGAAAACTGAATGAAACATTGCTTAAGAACTACTAGTAAATAGAAGAAATCAAGGATGGAATAAAAGAATTAATATAATCAAACGATAAGGAAAACACATCTTACCAAAATCTTTGGGCCACAGCAAAAGCAGTGCTTAGAGTCAATTTATAGTAATAAACACACACACAAAAAAAGAAGGACCAAAATCAAAACATTAACCCTACAACTTGAACAAACAGAAAGAGAGCAGCAAAGAAGCCCACAATCACCCCCAAGAAATGAAAAAATAAATATTAGAGCACAAATAAATGAAATAGACAACAGAAAAACAATAGAAAGAATCAACAAGACCAGAAGTTGGTTCTTTGAAAGGATCCCCCAAATCGACCAACCATTGGCCAAACTGACAAAAGAAAAACAGGAGACAAAGCAAATAACCCAAATAAAAAATGAAACGGGTGATAAAACAACAGAATCGACTGAAATAACAAAAAGATCATGACAGAATAGTAAGAACAATTGTACTCCAATGAATTTGAATACCTAGAGGAAATGGAGAAGCCCTGGTGGAGTAGTGGTTCAGGGCTATGGCTGCTAATCAAAAGGTCAGCAGTTCAAACCCACCAGGCGCTCCTTGGAAACTCTATGGGGCAGTTCTACTCTGCCTATGGGGTCGCTATGAATCAGAATTGACTAGACAGCAACGGGTTTGGTTTTTGGTTTGGAAATGGATAAATTTATAGAAACACATTACTTACCTAAATGAAAACAAACTGAGGTAGAAAAACTAAACAGACCCATGACAAAAGAAGAGATTGAAGAGGCAACAACAAAAAAACAAAAAAACTCCTAACCAAAAAAAAAAGGAAAAGCCCTGGCCCAGAAGGCTTCACTGGAGAATTCTACCAAACTTTCACAGAAGAGCTCATAATACCACTATTCGAACTATTTCAGAGACTAGAAAAGGAAAGCATACTCCCAGACTCATTTTATGAACCCAGCATAACCCTGATACCAAAGCTAGGCAGACACCACAAAAAAGAAAATTACAGACCAATATCCTTCATGAATACAGACACAAAAATTCTCAACAAAATTTTGGCAGATAGAATTCAACAGCATATCAAAAAAAAATAATAATAATACATCATGACCAAGCTGGATTCATACCAGCTATGCAAGGATTGTTCAACATTAGAAAATCGATCAACATAGTCCACCACATAAATAAAACAAAAGAATCACATGATCTTCTCAATTATGTTCACAGATAGGAAGACTCAACATTGTGAAAATATCAATACTACTCAAATTTATCTACAGATACAATGCAAACCTGATCCAAATTCCAACAGCATTCTTTAATGAGATGGCAAAACTGTTCATCAACTTTATACGGAAAAAGAAGAGGCCTCAGATTAGTAAAACATTTGTTATGGATTAAATAGTGTCCCCCAAAACTGTGTTATAAACTTGGCTAGTTTATGATTCTCAATATTGTGTGGCTGCCTATCATTTTGTGATCTGATGTAATTATCCTATGTGTTGTAAATCCTAACCTCTATGAGGTCAGTGACGCAGTTGCTTTAATGATGTAAGACCCAATCTACAGGATTAGGTTGTATCTTGAATCAATCTCTTTTGAGATTATAAAAGGGAAATTCGCACAGAGAGGAGAGGGGCTTCATACCACTAAGAAAGAAGCACTGATATCAGAGTGCATCCTTTGGACCTGGCGTCCTTGTGCTGAAAGCCTCCTAGGCCAGGGAAAGATTGATAACAAGGGCCTTCTCCCAGAGCCCTCAAGAGAAAGGCTTACCATACAGCTGGCCATTGAATTCAGACTTCTAGCCTCCTAGACTGTGGAAAAATAAATTTCTGTTTGCTAGAGCCATCCACTTGTGGTATTTCTGTTATAGCAGCACTAGATAACTAAGACAGAATTATTGAAGAAGTAGAACAAAGTGGGAGGCCTCACACTACCTGATCTCACAATGTACTATACAGCCATAGCACTGTACTGGAACAACAACAGACACACAGACCAATGGAACAGAATTGAGAATCCACACGCAAATCTACCCATCTATGTGCAGCTGATATTTGACTAAGGGCCAAAGTCCATAAAATTGGTAAAAGACTGTCTCTAACAAATGTTGCTGGCATAATTGGATGTCCATTTGTAAAAAAAAAAAAAAAAAAAACAGTATCCATGCTTGACACCACATACAAAAACTAACTCAAAATGGATCAAAGACCTAAATACAAAGCTTAAAATGATAAAGATCATGGAAGAAAAAATAGGGGCAATGCTAAGGTCCCTAATACATGGCATAAATACAATACAAACCATAGCTAACAATGCAGAAACACCAGAAGATAAACTTGATAACCGGGAGCTCCTAAAAATTAAACACTCATGCTCATCAAAAGATTAAAAATAGAACCTAAAGACTGGGAAAAAAATGTTTGGCTACAACATATCTGACAAAAATCTAGTCTCTAAAATATAAAAAATATGTCAAACACCTCAACAACAAAAAGGCAAATAATTCAATTAAAAAATGGGCAAAGGATATGAACAGCCCCTTCACCAAAGGAGACATTCAGGCAGCTAGCAGACACAAGAAGAAATGCTTGGATCATTAGCCATTAGAGAAATGCAAATCAAAACTGCAATGAGATACCATCTCATACGAACAATACTGACCCTAATCAAAAAACAAAAACAAAAAAAAAAACAATAAATGTTGGAGAGGTGACAGGGAGATTGGAACTCTTATGTACTGCTGGAGGGAATATAAAATAACACAACCACTATGGAAAACGATATGGCACCTCCTTAAAAAGCTAGAAATTGAAATACGATATGATCCAGCAATCCCACTACTAGGAATACATTGTAGAGAAATAAGAGCCATCACACAAATAGATCTATGCATACCCATGTTCATTGCAGCATTATTCACAATAGCAAAAAGATGTAAACAACCTAACAACAGATGAATGGTGTCATGGATTGAATTATGTTTCCCCCAAAATGTGTGCATCAGTTTGGCTGGGCCACGATTCCCAGTATTGTGTGATTTTTCTATATGTTTTAAAACCTGCGTCTATGATGTTAATGAGGGAGAATGGGTAGCAGTTGTGTTAGTGAGGCAGGACTCAGTCTATAAGACTGGATTTTCTTGAGGCTATCTCTTAAGACATAAAAGAAGTGAGCAGAGAGACCGGGGGACCTCATACCACCAAGAAAGCAGCACCGGGAACAGAGCACGTCCTTTGGAACCCAGGGTCCCTGCGCCTGAGAAGCTCCTCGACTGGGGGAAGATTGAGGATAAGAACCTTCCTCCAGAGCCAACAGAGGAAGAAAGCTTTCCCCTGGAGCCAACGCCCTGAATTTGGACTTTTAGCCTACTTTACTGTGAAAAAATAAATTTCTTTTCGTTAAAGCCATCCACTTGTGATATTTCTGTTATAGCAACACTAGATAACTAAGACAAATGAATAAACAAATTATGATGCATACACATAATGGAATACTACACAAAGAACAATGATGAATCCATGAAACATCACACAACATGTATGAACCTGGAGGGTATTATGTTGAGTGAAATAAGTCAATCACGAAAGGACAAATATTGCATGAGACCACTATTATAAAAACCCAAAAGAAGGTTTACACGCAGAAAAAAAATCCTTGATGGTTACGAGGGAGGGGAAGAGTTGGGAAGGGAAATCATTAGCCAGATAGTAGACAAGTTTCAACTTTGGTGAAGGGAAAGACAACACACACTAAAGGAGAAGTCAGCACAACATGTCCAAGGCAGTCATAGAAGCTTTGGAGACACATCCAAACACCCTAAGGGACTGAGCTGCTGGAGCTGAGGGCTGGGAAAACATCTAGGTCAAGTGACATAACATAGTTCATAAAGAAAATGTTCTAGATCCTTCTTTAGTGAGCAAAGTCTGGGGTCTTAAAATCTTGTGGGTGGCCATCTAAGACACATCCAGTCCGGAACAAAAGAGAATGAAGAAAACCAAAGACACAAGGAAAATATTAGCCCAGAGAACTAAAAGACCACATCAACCACAGCCTTCACCAGCCTGAGGTCAGAAGAAGTATATGGTACCTGACCGTTCTGACAGGGGCCAAAATAGAGAGTCCTGGACAGAGCAGGAGAAAAATGTAGGACAAAATTCAAATTCACACACACAGAAAAAAGACCAGACTTATGGTCTGACAAAGATTGGAGGAAGGTCTGACAAAGATTGGAGGAATCCCTGAGACTATGGCCCCAGACGCCCTGCTAACTCAGAGCTGAAGCCACTCCCAAAGCCCACTTTTCACACAAAGATTAGACAGGCCTATAAAACAAACAATAACACACGTGAGGAACATTCTTCTTAGTTGAATCAAATATATGGGACCAAATGGGCAACTCCCCGCCCAAAAGCAAAACGAGATGGCAGAAAGGGACAGCATAAATGGACAAAGGGACACAGAGAGTGCTGCCACATTGAGGGTATTGCAACCAATGTCACAAAGAAATGTATGTACAAATTTTTGAATGAGAAATCAACTTGCATTATAAACTTTCACCGAAGCAGAATAAATATTTTTTTTTAGAAGAAAAAAACCTGGTGTGGAATGGAAAGTTCTGATGTAAATGATGGTGTTCTGCTGCAGCTTCCACAAGGCACTTTAGAATCACAGGGAAATATAGTTAGACAGAACCTAAGAAGTAATCTAACCCCTTGCTGCTCAAAGTGTGAATCATGAAACAGAAACATCGGTATTACTTAGGAGCTTGTTAGAAATGCAAAAGAATCTCAGACTCCACCTAGGACCTGCTGAATCAGAATCTGCATTTTAACAAGAATCCCCAGTGATTTTTATGCATACTAATGTTTGAGAGGATCTGATCAAGACCATTGTTTCGCAAATCTCACGGATTGTCAGACTCTTCTGGGGAGGTTAAAAAACACAAAAACAGCTTTCTGAGTGTCTCCTCCAAAGATTCTGATTCAGTACCTTTGAGGTAGGATCCCAAACTTGCATTTTTAAAAGTTCTCCAGATTATTCTGATATAGCTAGCCCAGCATTGTCCCTTGAATCATCATTTGGGGGTCACTGACTTTGTCCAAATCCTT
The DNA here is from genome assembly GCF_030014295.1 of Loxodonta africana. Taxonomy (NCBI): domain Eukaryota; kingdom Metazoa; phylum Chordata; class Mammalia; order Proboscidea; family Elephantidae; genus Loxodonta; species Loxodonta africana. The sequence continues at coordinate 90,702,293 of NC_087369.1, read as the reverse complement.
CCCAGATGTCGGAAAATAATTGGGCAACAAGCCTTTCTTTAAATACTTTCAGTTACATGGGTCGTTTAGTCACCTCTCAATTATCCAAGTTAACAGGGCATAGCACCAGTACAGAAAGTCAAAATCCCCAGAAAGCTGACTCAGCTGGCTCCATGACCCTTGTTTTGAGGTGAACAATTTTTAGCTTAGAGATTAAAAAACAAAAAAAAACCTGTTGCTGTCTAGTCGATTCTGACTCATAGTGAACACATAGGACAGAGTAGAACTGTCCCATAGGGTTTCCAAAGAGCACCCAGTGGATTCAAACTGCCGACCTTTTGGTTAGCAGCAATAGCTCTTAACCACTATGATACCAGGGTTTCCAGCTTAAGGGTTAGATGGATTTAAGGGACTTTAAAGATATGTGGTAAAAACAAAAATCAAATTATAAGTATGAAACATCATGTTTTAGGTCATCAAGTCTATGTAGATTATCAAATACATGTGGTTTGAAGTGTACTTGTTTCAATCCCTGATGGTATTGTTACTGCTATTATTTTGCCTTAACTGCCTGGTAAGTAAAATAGCATGGTTAGTTCAAAGATTTGATGAATAGTTTATTTAAAAGGTTTAATTATTTATATGAACTATGCATTCAGGAGGAAGAGTTTAAATACTTGATATTTTCCAGATAAGAAAAAAAAAACATAGAGATGGTGTCATAAAATACATGGAAACACAACTGCAAAGAATAAGATAGATTCTGAAAGAGCTAAAATTAGAGGTTGTTCAGTTCCCAAACTGAAGTACATCTTTGAAATATTTTCACAGGTAGTGATTTTCATTGGGTGATAGACAAAATTAGGTGACCAACCAAAAAGTCAAAAGCCCAAGGTTTTCAGCCTCCTTTTAACCGTCTATATTAAAGTTCTTGCCTGCTAATGCCACTTACTATGCATTAGAAGTTTACAAAATTACATGTCCAATCAAACTCTACTAAACCTTCACCTCTCCTATAATGACCAGTGATTCCAATCTGTATCACATCTGGGCTGTATCTCTCTTTCCAACCATAAGTGCTCTTCTCTTGAATGTTTCATTATCACCTCAAATTTCAATATACAAATGTGAAGTCACCTTTTATATTTAAAATATAAGTCAGGTCTTTTGTCTGACCATGTCATCTCTTTACAACCCCCTCCCCCACCCAATGACTTCTCATCTTACTCAGGAAAAGTCAAAGTCCTTATAATGAACTAGAAGGTCTAGCTTCCTATTACTCTTCTGACTTCATCTCCTAAGACTCTCCCTCTTGCCTTCTGCTCCAGCCATTTTGCCGTTCTTGTTGTTATGTAAAAGTACCAAGCACATTGCTGCCTCAAAACTTTTGCACTGGCTGTTCTCCGTGCCTGCAATGCTCTATTTCAGTTATTCACTTGGTTTTCTCCCTCAACCCCTTCAGGTCTTTGCCTAAATGTCACCTCATGAGGCTTTATCTGACCTTCCTATTTAAAATTACAGCTCTCCCCAGACACTTCTCATCCCCCTTCAGTGCTTTATTTTATCTATAGCGTGAAAGAGCACTCTAAAACTGAGGTGCTTGGCATAATTAAAATGGCTGACACAGATCTGGATCAGACTCCATTTTGTTTTAAACCCTTGCTGCAGTTTGTAAACTATGAGCACCCCTTTCAGGTAAACGAGTCTTGTTTTGCCAACAAATATGGTTTTGCTTGCTTAACTATGATTCCAAGAAGTGTGAGCAGATTGTTCTTGAGGAAAAAAGAAATGCTTGCCCTCAGGAAGAACGCATTTGAAAATAAATTAACCGATGTGAAAAAAGGTCTGTTTGTGGTTGCAGTTAAGCTAGCCTTCTTATATAAAAATCCTGCTTTCCTTTGTGAATGTCAGAGCACTTCGTAATTTTACTCAGTGCTGCCCAACTTGAGTTGTATTCCTCAATAAAACTATAATTTCTCACTATACAGTTAGTGTTATTTACACTTTTGATATTTCTGATGTTAGAAGCGGAATATTGAAGGTGCACTGCCTTCAACAACCCCAGAGGTGTTGAGAATTTGGCCTCAGGTACCAGCTGACCCATTTTTACTCTCCATCTCTACAGACTCTTGGGAGTCATCTTAAGGTAAATAACCTCTCTAACCTTAGCTCAGCTCTTTTGCATTTGTAGCTCTTTGAGTTTTATTATTGAATTTGGTACTTTTGCCTATCTGCTGAAAACAAGGGAAATGCCAACTCTAAAAGTGATTCAGAGCTGCCCTCTGAGACCACTGCTTATTACATGAACAAGTATTTTGGTCCTTGTCTGACTGGCATAGTCTTACCAGAGACAGTTTAGAAAATCAGTGGTCACTCTGGGGTTCTTTTGAGCTTTTGAAATTGATTTTCCTCTGCAGTAAATTGGAAAATAGAGACTCCCATATCATACAATCTCAGTGGGATGCCTGTTTTGATTGGTACCTAGAATTTCTCTAAAAGGCATCAAGATAGTAAAATAGCTTCCCTACAGGTCATCATTTCCAAAATAAGGAATTACAATGCCACAATTCAACTCCTGAACACTCTGCACCGTCACTGGCTCTTACTTCTTTGTACCCTTCTTTTCCTTCTTGTTCTTCTGAAAATACCCTACCTGAACACCCTTTCTTTCCAAAAAGGACCACCAATAACTCTTGCATGAAATGCCCTTTAAATTCACCACAGCACCGCTCAGTGTGGGGTATAATGAATCCAAGAAAGCAGCTGATTGTCCAGTGGAAGTCTGGCTCACTACATGGCCAAGAGCAATGGGTCTAGGTCTTGTTTGTACTTGGATTTTGTTTGAGTTCCTTAATGACAGTTTTTAAATCAGTGGCTACTTTAGGATACTTTTCATTTAGAGAGACTAGTATATTTAAGGTCTAAAATAAGAGACTAGATTTCTAACCAGCAGAATGCATTAGGTTCAGAAAAAATAAAACCAGGTTTCATGTGGTTGTCATGAAGGAATTCCAGAATTTTTAAGCCACAAAAATATGTAGGTACTGTTCAAGCATCTTACATGCCCTTATGGCACTTGCCACTGACAAAAAGACACTCATGAAAGAATAAGCTGGGACATGAGATAAGCTAGAGGACTAGGCTGCCCACCAGCAGCAAGAAAACTGTCATGAGGACTTCTGTCCCAAATGGTGGCTTAGTCAGGCACACCACACCATCCCTCTACAGCAACAGCCCGAGAAACCAAGTGAAACAGATACAGTAGACAATCCTGGAACCCTCAACATAAAACGAAAGAATAAAGAACTAGATTGGACTCTGACTGGAAGAAGAAACTAACTGAAAACAGCAAATGAGAAGAGACAGTGCAGAGGGTCCCTGCCAGCCAGCCCAACACTCCTTAACCATATTGAGACAAAGAAAGAAGCAATCCTGGGTGAGGAGCACAGAAGGCAACTTCATAGAATCCCCAACAGGACATAAAGTAACTGTGCAGACATAGCCAGAGTGAAAAAGGTCCTGATTGCTTTCTGAAGCCAATGGGAAGAGCCCAGACACCCTCTCCCAGTGATCAGAGGAGCATGCTCCCCCTTCCCCCCCTTCTGGTGATTAGCAGCACAAAATCCCCATTCCTGCAGTCCTGACTACCAGGGAATAAGGTATGATCCCCCCACCAACCCTGACCACCAACCTCCCCCCCCACTTTGATCACCACCCCTCCCTACCCAATGACCCCAAAGAGTGACAGCAGGCCATTCCAGCATGGTGCTGGTCACTTGTTCCAGCCCTCTCGCCTGCTGATCTCCCCCCCATCCTGCCCAGTGAGAGGCAGTGGCACCATGACCATGCATACACCTGCCCACCATCCCCCCCATCCAGTGAGGGGCATGCATACATGCCTGCCTGCAGCCCGTGCCCTGCCTGGGGTTCCCTCCCCCCCTCCCCCTGCCTGGTAAGAGGCAGCAGCTGTGCAACACATGCTCCCACCCATCAGTCCCTCCACCTTTCCACTGCCCACCACTTGCCACTCCTCCTCCCACCTGGCAAATGGTGATGAGCATGCAGCTTCATGCATGCTGATCCATGACTCACACTACCCCAACTAACCAGCCACACCTGCCACACCTGTTGTCCCATCTACTCAACAAGTTGAACTGCTCCCTGCTGTGCCACTGGACTGATTACAGATGACAGCCTATCCCCACCCTCAGTCATCCCACAAGAGCAGCAAGCAGAGACCTATGCTCACACATCCACCTGCTAACCCACCCACCAGGAGACAGGTGGAAAGCACTCCGGTGCAGCCAGACTAGTGATCAGAGTAGCATCCCCTCTCTGCCTGGATACATCAAAACAAAACATAAAAAATCAGAACACAAAAAGCAAGCATACAATAAATAAATACAATAACACCTTAATGCCTAGGAAACAACAGACAATATGAAATTACCTAAAGAAGCAGGACAAGATGGCTCCAGTAAGTAACCAAAATAAAGAACCAGGAAACCTCCCTGAGGAAGAAATGGTACTGGAACTACCTGAAAAGGAATTTAAAAGGCATATATAGGGCCTTCTGAGAGATCAAGAAATAGATCAAGGAAAACACAGACAAAACTCTAGAAAAATACAGGAAAACAATACAAAAAAAATGACAAAATAAATAGACAATTAGAAACCATGCAAGAACAGCAACTAGAAATTCAGATTAATTTAACATTAAAATTTCAGGAATAGATTATGCATTGGAAATACAAAGGAGTAGAATTGAATCAATGGAAGACAGAATCAGTGAAATAGAGGACAAATTCTTTGGTATCAATCTGTTAGAGGAAAAATCAGAAAAAAAGAATGAAGAACTCCTAAGAGTTATGATCAGAATTCCTGAACAGGAAGAGACAAAAAAAGAAAGAAAAAAAATTTTGAAGATTCGCTTGCAGAATACTTTCTTAATATCACGAAAGACAAAAAGATATCCATCCAAGAAGCTTGACAAACCCGTAGAGTAGACCCCAAAAGAAAATCACCAGGACATATCATAATCTAACTTTCCAAAATGAAAGACAAATAAAGAATCCTAAGAGTAGCTTAGGAAAAAAATGAAATGTTACATACAAAGGGAAACCAATAAGACTAAGCTCTGATTTCTTGGCAGAAACCATGCAGGCAAGAAGGCAATGGGATTACATATATAAAACCCAGAAAGGAAAAAATTGCCATCCAAGAATTATATATCTATCAAAATTGTCCCTTAAATATGATGGCAAAATTAGGACATTTCCAGATAAACAGAAGTTAAGGGAATTTGTAAAAACCAGATCAACCATACAATAAATACTACAGGGAGTCCTTCAAACAGAGAGCCAATAATGTCGGACGACAATCTGAGATTAAGACACATGGCATCATCACCCAGAAATCAACCCAGATAAAGAATATTCAAAAATAAAATAAAGCAACAGGACTGAAAATAAGGAACAGAGAAGTCAATCTGTAAACTGCAACAACTTCAAAACAAAAAAGGGGGGGAAAATGATGTAGTTATAGAAATTCCATATGGAAAGAAGGAAATCATGGTGATATCAAGATAGAACATACTGTTTCAAACTTATGATGATAAAAGTATTTTTCAGGGTAACCATAAAGAAACTAATAAACCTCTTCACTAAAATAAAAATGAAGAAAATCATAAAGCCTCAGTAAACACAAAATCAACAGCAACAAAGGAAATGAAAATAAAATCCATAAACAAAACTCAGCACAGAAAAGTATATAGAACAAAGAAATCATCAGCACCACAAGAAAAAGCACAGGAGAATGACATTGGTAAATTCATACCTATCAATAATTGCACTGAATGTAAATGGATTAAATACACCAGTCAAGAGACAAGAATGGATAAGAAAACATGACTCATCAATATGCTGCTTATAAAGACACACTTTAGAAATAAAGACAAGCATAAACTAAAAATCAAAGGATGGGAAAAAAAGTCAAGCAAACAGCAACCAAAAAAGAACAGGAGTGGCAATATTAATCTCTGATGAAATAGAATTTTTGGCAAAAACCAGCATAAGCAACAAGGAAGGGCCTATATAATGATTAAAGAGTCAACACAACAAGGGGACAAAGTCATAATAAATACCTACGCACCCAATAAAAGAGCTCCAAAATACATAAAACAAACTAACAGAATTGAAGAGAAACAGACAACTTCATAATAATAGTAGGAGACATTAACACACTACTTTTGATGAAGGACGGAACAACTAGAAAGGAACTCAACAAAAATACAGATCTGAACAACACAATCAACTAACTTGATCTCATAGTCATATACAGAACAACAGCACGGTACACATTCCTTTCTAGTGTGCATGGATCATTCTCCAGAATAGATCATATAAATTAGGCCACAAAACAAGCCTTAATAAATTAAAAAAAAATCAAAATCATACAAAGCATTTTCTCAGATTACAACACTGTAAAATTAGAAATCAATAACAAGGTGAACAAGGGAAAAAATCAAATATATTGAAACTGAATAACACCTTCCTTAAAAAATCACTAGGCAATAGAAAAGAAAGAAAAAAAATCCCTGGAATGAAACAAAAATGAAAACACAATGTACCAAAACCTCTGGGACACAGCAAAAGCAGTGCTCAAAGGTCAATTTATGGCAAAAAACACACACATCAAAAAGGAAGAAAGAGCCAAAATCAATGCCTTAGTCCTACAACTCCAACAAATAGGAAAAGAGAAGCATAAAAGTCCACAGTCACTAGACTAAAGCAAATAATAAATATTAGAGAAGAAACAAATGAAATAAAGCACAGGAAAAAACAAAAGGATCCACAAGACTAGAATTTGTTTCTTTGAAAAGATTAATAAAATCGACAAACAACTGGTCAAACTGACAAAGGCAAAGAAAGAGAAGATGCAAATAACACAATTAAGAAATGAGATGGGTGATGTTACAACAGAAAAAACTGAAATAAAAAGGATAATAACAAAATACTGTGAAGAACTGTACACCAATAAACTTTAAAACCCAGAAGAAATGGACAAATTTCTAGAAATACACTACCTACCTAATTAAACTAACACAAACTGAGGTAGAAAATTCGAACAGATCCATAATAAAAGAAGAAATTAAAGAGGTCATAAACACACATGCATACACACATACTGAACAAAAATGGCCTGGCCAAGGTGGTTACACTGGAGAAATCTACAAAACACTCAAAGAGTTGACACCAATTCTACTCAAACTACTCCAGAACATAGAAGAGGAAGGAATACTCCCAAATTCATTCTGTGAAGCAAGAATAACCCTGATACCAAAGCCTGGCAAAGATACCTCTAAAAAAGAAAATTGTAGACCAACATTCCTCATGAATATAGGCACAAAATTAAAAAAAAAATCCTAACCAATAAAATCCAATACCATATCACAAAAAAACAATACATCATGACCAAGTGGGATTCATACCAGATATACAAGGATGGTTTAACATTAGAAAATCAATCAACATAATCAACCACATAAAAAATACAAAGGATAATGTCAATTGCAGAAAAGTCATTTGATAAAATCCAACTCCCATTCCAGAAAAAAATCCTCAGCAAAACAGGTACATAATTAACAGAATATACACAAAAACAGCAGCCAACATTATTCTCAAAGGAGAGACACTGAAAGTATTCCCCTTGAGGATGGGAACCAGACTAAGATGTCATTTATCACCACTCATTGAACAATGTACTGGAAGGCCTATCTAGAGCAATATAAGGCAATAAATGGAAATAAAAGGCATCCAAATTAGTAAGGAAAAAGTAAAATTATCCCTATTTGCAGATGACATGATCCTATACAGAGAATATCCCAGAGATTCTACAAGAAATCTACTGGAACTAATAGAAGAAGTCAGTAAAGTCGCAGGGTACAAGATCAACATACAAAAATCAGTAAGACTCCTCTACACTAACAAAGAGAACTTCGAAAAGGAAATCACAAAAACAATACCATTTATAATAGCCCCCTCAAAAGATGAAATACATAGGAATAAACCTAACCAGGGATTTAAATGATTTATACATACAAAACACTACTGTAAGAAACCAAAAGTTGGAGCTGGGGTCAAGATGGTGGGAAAGGCAGACGCTTCCTACATTTCCTCTTACAACAAAGACCCGAAAAAACAAGTGAAACAGTATATTTACGACAAGTTAGGAGCCCCGAACATCAAACGCAAAGTTAGAAAACGGACTGAGAAGCAGGGGGAGGGAGAGGCAGTTCAAAAGCAGAGAGGAGTTACCAGACCTGAATCACCGGGATCCCTTCGGCACCATTACTGTGGGGGCTGTGGGGGGCTGGTAGTACCATGTGGACTCAGTTTCCTCAGGGAGAGGCAGCCAGCTGCACAGCCAACTCATCACACCTCCAGAACCAGAGAAGAATGACGCTCTTGGCAGAAGCTAAGTACTTGTGTATATTTTACCACCCCTCCCCCCACCCCCAAGCTGGCTTCAGAGGCTGTAGACTTCCCCGGGCCTGAAATAGGCCCTATTGAGTGCCTGGACCCATCCTCCCAGCCTTGGAGTAGGAATGAATTCACAATTGGGGGAAAAGATAATTTGCCAGCTCCACTAACCTGGGGAGCTTAGGACAAAAGCAGCTCCTGTCCAGGCATAAACAGTCCATGGACTTTGAATACCTTTCCCCCCTGCACAGACATGTGTGGGCCTGTTTCAGGAAAATAGGCCCTTGCTGACAGACTGCAACTATTTCAGCTGTGCGGTGAAGAGGTGGGTGTTTGATATTTGACACCGCTTTGCCTATTAAACAGGGTCCTCACCTACCCACATCAGGGGCCTAAGGACTGGTGGCTCCACTCAGGTCATCCATCCAACAATGACAGGGGTCCAAGGATTACTGGTACCTCCCAGTCCTTACAACCAAAAGCAGCGGGTGCCCATGGTCCACCTGCAGAATCTACCCACCTGTATGCTCTAGAGAACAGAGACATGCTTTCCTCACTGACACTCAGGGGATGGTTCTCATTACTCTGCTTTCTTCAGAGTGTGACCCCTGCTGCAACCAGATACCAGTACCTATACTAATCACCCCTGCCCCTCTAAGACTGTGGGACAGAGCCTGAACCACACATTTCATGATAAGCTACCTGGATACCTGAACTGAATTCATACAAGAAAAGTGAATGGACTCCTAGACTGATATACCTAATAACAGCTCTAGCCATCTGGTGACAGGATGTTAGAGTCTCAAAGACAAAAATAATCAAGCTAGCTCACTCAAGCAACCCATTTGGGCACATCAGAACAAAACAAAGCAATAAGCTAGGATACAGTAAGCAAACATAAAAGAAACTAATGCAATAACGTAGAGATGGCTCTGAGACAACAGTCAATATCAAGTCACATAAAGAAACAGATCATGATCACCTCAACAAGCTCTCAAAACAATCAGTGGACCTTCTGGATGAAAGTGCATTCCTGGAGTTACCAGATGCAAAATACAAAAGATTATATATACAGAAGTCTTCAAGACATCAGGAATGAGATTAGGAAGGAGATCAGGCAATACACAGAATGAGCCAAGGACACACAGATAAAGTAGTTGAAGAGATTAAAAAGGTTATTCAAGAATATAATGAAATATTTAATAAGCTGCAAGAATCCATAGACAATAATCAGAAATTCATAAGATTAACAATAAAATTACAGAATTATACAACTCAATAGAAAGTCAGGGGAGTAGAATCGAGCAAGTGGAAGGCAGAATTAGTGATACCGAAGATAAGCACTTGGCACCGATATATCTGAAGAAAAACCAGATAAAAGAATTTAAAAAACATGAAGGAAGCTTAAGAATCATGTGGGACTCTATCAAGAGAAAAAACCTACAAGTGATTGGAGTACCAGAACAGGAAGGGACAGCAGAGAAAAACAGAAAGAATTGTTGAAGATACATTGGCAGAAAACTTCCCTGATATTGTGAAAGATGAGAAGATATCAATCCAAGATGCTCTTCGAACTCCACACAAGGTAAATTTTAAAAGAAAGTCACAAAGACATACTATAATCAAACTTGCCAAAGCCAAAGATAAACAGAGAATTTTAAGAGAAGCTAGGGATAAATTAAAAGTCACCTACAAAGGAGAGTCAATAAGAATAAGCTCAGATTATTCAGCAGAAACCATGCAGGCAAGAACACAATGGGATGACTTATAAAGAGCAGTGAAGGAAAAAAATTTCCAGCCAAGAATCACATATCCAGCAACACTGTCTCTCAAATATGCAGGTGAAATTAGGACATTTCTAGATAAACAATAGTTTAGGGAATTTGGAAAAACCAAACCAAAACTGCAGGAAATACTAAAGGGAGTACTTTGGTTAGAAGATCAATAATATCAGGTATCAACCCAAGTCTAGAACACTGGACGGAGCAATCAGAGGTCAACCCAGACAGGGAAATCACAAAAATAAATCAAGATAAAAAAAGCTAGGAGCTCCAGAAAATCAAACACCTATGCTTATCCAAAGTCTTCACCAAAGGAGTGAAAAGATTACATACAGACTGGGAAAAAGTTTTTAGCTATGACATTTCCAATCAGCACCTGATCCCTAAAATCTACATGATACTGCAAAAACTCAACCACAAAAAGGCAAATAACCCAATTAAAAAATGGGCAAAAGATATAAGCAGACACTTCACTAAAGAAGACATTCAGGTACCTAACAGATACATGAGGAAATGCTCACAATCATTAGCCATGAGAGAAATGGTCATGGCCCTCAGATTTTCTGTTGGCCCAGGACAGGAACCATTTCCAAAGTCAATTCTTCAGACAGGGATTGGACTGGACAATGGGTTGGAGAGGGATGGTGGTGAGGAGTGAGCTTCTTGGATCAAGTGGACACTTGAGACTATGTTGGCATCTCCTGCCTGGAGGGGAGATGAGAGGGTAGACGGGGTTAGACGCTGGTGAAATGGACACGAAAAGAGAGAGGGAAGGGAGGGAATGGGCTCTTTTGTTAGGGGGAGAGAAATTGGGAGTATGTAGCAAGGTTTTTTTTTTTTTTTTAGCAAGGTGTATATAAGTTTTTGTGTGAGACACTGACTTGATTTGTAAATTTTCACTTAAACCACAATAAAAATTAAAACAAATATACACTCAGAACAGGAAAACAGCCATGTTATTACGTAAAAGAAGACAACATTAAAACAATGAAGAGGGACTAAGAAATGTAGTCATAGATCTTTCATGTGGAGAGGAAGACAAGGTGATATAAAGAAATAAAAGTTAGGTATAAACTTAGAAAAATAGGGGTAAATATTAAGGCAACCACAAAGGAGACTAACTATCCTACTCATCAAAATAAAATTCAAGAAAAAAAATAGAGACTCAGCAGATACAAAATCAAGAACAATGAATAAAAGGAAAAGACAATACATAAAGATAAACTACTCAGCTCAAAAAATTAAGGGGGAAAAAGAAACTGTCAACAACACACAAAAAAAGACATCAAACTGATAGCACTAAACTAATAAGCACTAAACTAATAAAACTAATACCTACCTATAATTATGCTGAATGTAAATGGACTAAATGCACCAATAGACAGAGTGGCAGAATGGATTTAAAAAAATGTGAACCGTCTACATGCTGCCTACAAGAGACACACCTTAGACTTAGAGACACACCTTAGAGACACAAACAAACTAAAACTCAAAGGATGGGAAAAAAAGTGCATCTAGCAAACAACAATCAAAAAAGAGTAGGAGTGGCAGTATTAATTTCTGACAAAATAGACTTTAAAGTTAAAGCCACCACAAAAGACAAGGAGGGACACTATATAATGACTAAAGGGACAATATACCAGGAGGATATAACCATATTAAATATTTATGCACCCAATGACAGGGTTGCAAGATACATAAAACAAACTCTAACAGCACTGAAAAGTGAGATAGACAGCTCCACAATAGTAGGAGATTACAACACACCATTTTTGGTGAAGGGCAGGACATCCAGAAAGAAGCTCAATAAAGACACAGAAGATCTAAATGCCACAATCAACCAACTTGACTTCATAGACATATACAGAACACTCCACCCAACAGCAGCCAAGCATACTTTCTTTTCCAACCCACATGGAACATTCTCTAAGAGACCACATATTAGGCCATAAAGCAAGCCTGAACAGAATCAAAAACATCGAAATATTACAAAGCATCTTCTCTGACCATTAGGACATAAAAGTAGAAATCAACAATAGAAAAAGCAGGGAAAAGAAATCGAACACTTGGAAACTGAACAATACCCTGCTCAAAAAAGACTGGATTATAGAAGACATTAAGGGTGGAATACAGAAATTCATAGAATCAAATGAGAATGAAAACACTTCCTATCAGAACCTTTGGGACACAGTGAAAGCAGTTCTCAGAGGTCAATTTATACGAAAAAATGCACACATACAAAAAGAAGAAAGGGTCAAAATCAAAGAATTATCCCTACAACTTGAACAAATAGAAAGAGAGCAACCAAAGAAACCCTCAGGCACCAGAAGAAAGCAAATAATAAAAACTAGAGCAGAATTAAATGAAATAGAGAACAGAAAAACAATTGGGTGAACACCAAAAGCTGGTTCTTTGAAAAAATTAACAAAATTGATAAACCATTGGCCAAAGTGACAAAAGAAAAACAGGAGAGGAAGCAAATAACCTGAATAAGAAATGAGATGGGCCATATCACAACAGACCCAACTGAAATTAAAAGAATCATATCAGATTACTACAAAAAATTATGCTCTAACAAATTTGAAAACCTAGAAGAAATGGGTGAATTTCTAGAAACACACTACCTACCTAAAGTAACACAAACTGAGGTAGAACAACTAAACAGACCCATAACAAAAGAAGAGATTGGAAAGGTAATCAAAACACTCCCAACAACAACAACAACAAAAAAGCCCTGGCCCAGATGGCTTCACTGCAGAGTTCTACCAAACTTTGAGAGAAGAGTTAACACCAGTACTACTGAAGGTATTTCAGAGAATAGAAGAGTATGGAATACTCCCAAACTCATTCTATGAAGCCAGCATATCCCTGATATCAAAAGCAGGTAAAGATACCACACAAAAAAAGGAAATTACAAACCTATATGAACTTAGATGCAAAAAACCTCAATAAAATTTTAGCCAATAGAATTCAACAACATATCAAAAAAATAATTCACCATGACCAAGTGGGATTCATATCAGGTATGCAGGGATGGTTCAACATTAGAAAAACAATTAATGTAATCCATCATATAAATAAAACAAAAGATGAGAACTACATGATTTTATCAACTGATGCAGAAAAGGCATTTGACGAAGTCCTACACCCATTTATGTTAAAAACTCTCAGCAAAATAGGAATAGAAGGAAATTCCTAAGCATAATAAAGGGCATTTATACAAAGCCAACAACCAACAGCATCCTAAATGGAGAGAGTCTGAAAGCACTCCCCTTGAGATCAGGAACCAGACAAGAATGCCCTTTTTCACCACTCTTATTCAACATTGTGCTGGAGGTCCTAGCCAGAGCAATTGGGCTAGAAACGAAGAAGTAAAAGTATCTCTATTTGCAGAAGACATGATCTTATACACAGAAAACCCTAAGGAATCCTCAAGAAAATTACTGAAACTAATAGAAGAGTTCAGCAGAGTATCAGGATACAAGATAAACATACAAAAATCAGTTGGATTCCTCTACACCAACAAAAAGAACATCGAGGAAAAAAATCACAAAATCAATGCCATTTACAGTAGCCCCCAAGAAGACAAAATACGTAGGAATAAATCTTACCAGAGATGTAAAAGGCTTATACAAAGAAAACTACAGTACGCTTCTGCAAGAAACCAAAAGAGACCTACATACGTGGAAAAACATACCTTGCTCATGGATAGAAAGACTTAACATTATAAAAATGTCTATTCTACCAAAAACTGTCTATAGATACAATGCAATTCCAATCCAAATCCGAACGATATTCTTTAATGAGTTGGAGAAACAAATAGCCAATTTCATGTGAAGGGAAAGAGGCCCCAGATAAGTAAAGCACTACTGAAAAAGAAGAATAAAGTGGGAAGCCTCACTCTACCTGATTTTAGAACCTATTATACCGCCACAGTAGTCAAAACAGGCTGGTAATGGTACAATAACAGATACATAGACCAGTGGAACAGGATTGAGAATCCAAACATAAACCCATCCACTTATGAGCAGCTGATATTCGACAAAGACCCAAAGTCTATTAAATGGGGAAAAGACAGTCTCTGTAACAACTGGTGCTGGCATAACTGGATAACCATGTGCAAAAAAAAAAAAAAAAGATGAAACAAGACCCATACCTCACACTATGCACAAAAACTAACTCAAAATGGATCAAAGACCTAAATATAAAATCAAAAACAATAAAGATCATGGAAGAAAAAATAGGGACATTGCTTGGAGCCCTAATACATGGCATAAACAGTATACAAAACATTACTAACAATGCAGAAGAGAAACTAGATAACTGGAAGCTCCTAAAAATCAAACACCTGTGCTCATCCAAAGACTTCACCAAAAGAGTAAAACGATTACCTACAGACCAGGGAAGAGTTTTTACCTATGACATTTCTGATCAGCATCTGATTTCTAAAATCTACATGATACTGCAAAAACTCAACTACAAAAAGACGAATATCCCAATTAAAAAATGGCCCAAGGATATGAACAGACACTTCACTAAAGATGACATTCAGGTAGCTAACAGATGCATGAGGAAATGCTCACAATTATTAGCCATTAGAAAAATGCAAATCAAAACTACAATGAGATTCCACCTCACTCCCACAAAGCTGGCACTAATCCAAAATACACAAAATAATAAATGTTGGAGAGGTTGTGGAGAGACTGGAACACTTATACACTGCTGATGGGAATGTAAAATGGTACTACCACTTTGGAAATCAATTTGGAGCTTCCTTAAAAAAACTAGGAATAAAATTACCATAGGATTCAGCAATCCCACTCCTTGGAATATATCCTAGAGAATTAAGAGCCTTTACACGAACAGATATATGCACATCCATGTTCACTGCAGCACTGTTTACAATAGCAAAAAGATGGAAGCAACCAATGTGCCCATCAACCACTGAATGGATAAATTGTGGTATATTCACACAATGGAATACTACGCATTGATACAGAACAATGATGAATCCATGAAACATTTCACAATGTAGAGGAATCTGGAAGGCATTGTTCTGAATGAAATTAGTTGCAAAAGGACAAATATTGTATAAGACCACTATTATTATAACTGGAGAAATAGTTTAAACAGAGAAGAAAATATTCTTTGATGGTTATGAGAGTGGGGAGGGAGAGAGAGGGGTTTTCACTGTTTAGATATTGCACAGGAATTATTTTGGGTGAAGGGAAGGTCAACGCACAATGCAGGCGAGGTCAGCACAACTGGATTAAACCAAAAACGAAGAAGTTTCCTGAATAAACTGAATGCTTTAAAGGCCAGCATAGCAGGGGTGGGGATTTGGGGACCGTGGTTTCAGGGGACACCTAAGTGAATTGGCATAATAAAATCTATTAAGGAAACATTCTGCATCCCACTTTGGAGAGTGGCTTCTGGGGTCTTAAACGCTAGCAAGCAGCCATCTAAGATGCGTCAATTGGTCTCAACCCACCTGGAGCAAAGGAGAATGAAGAACACCAAAGACACAAGGTAATTATGAGTCCAAGAGACAGAAAGGACCACATAAACCAGAGACTGCATCAGCCCGAGACCAGAAGAGCTAGATCGTGTCTGGCTACAACCAATGACTACCCTGACAGGAGCAGGAGAGAAGTGGATGCAGACCCCAAATTCTAGTAGAGAAACCAGACTTAATGGTCTAATTGAGACTAGATGGACCCTGGAGGTTAAGGTCCCCAGACCTTCTTTTAACCCAAAGCAGTAGCCGTTCCCAAAGCCAACTCTTCAGACAGATTGGACTGGACTATGGGATAGAAAATGATACTGGTGAGAAGAGGGCTTCTTGGATCAAGCAGACACATGAGACTATGTCGGCATCTCTTGACTGGAAGGGAGATGAGAGAGCAGAGGGGGTCAGAAGCTGGCCGAATGGACACAAAAATAGAGTCGAGGGAAGGAGTGTGCTGTCTTATTAGGGGGAGACCAATTAGGAGTATATAGCAAGGCGTGTATAAATTTTTGTATGAGAGACTGACTTGATTTGCAAACTTTCACTTAAAGCACAATAAAAATAATGAAAAAAAAAAGAAACCAAAAGTTTTTGTTATTTTTAGGTGCCTTCTAGTCAGCTCTGACTGATAGTAACCCTATGTACAACAGAAAGAAACACTGCCCAGTCCTGCATCATCCTCATGATTATTGTTATGCTTGAGCCCATTGTTGCAGCCACTGTGTTAATCCATCCCATTGAGAGTCTTCCTCTTTTTAGCTGGCCCTCCACTTTATCAAGCATGATGTCCTCCTCCAGGGATTGTTCCTTCCTGATAACATGTCCAAAGTGTGCGAGAAAAAGTCTCATTATCCTCATTTTTAAGGAACATTCTGGCTGAACTTCCTCCAAGACAGATTTGTTCATTCTTTTGGCAGTCCATGGTATGTATATTCAATATTGTTGACCAACACCACAACTCAAAGGTGTCAATTCTTTGATCTTCCTTTATTCATTGTCCAGTTTTTGCATGCTAATGAGGCTATTGAAAACACCATGGCTTCAATCAGGCGCACCTTAGTCCTCAAAGTGACATCTTTGCTTTTTAATACTTTAAAGAGATCTTTTGCAGCATATTTGCCCAATGCAATGCATCCTTTGATTTCTTGACTACTGCTTCCGTGGGTATTGATTGTGGATCCAAGTAAAATGAAATCCTTAAAAACTTTCACCTTTTCTGCATTTTTCATGATGTTGCTTATTTGTCCAGTTGTGAGGATTTTTGTTTTATTTATGTTGAGATGTAATCCATACCGAAGGCTGTGGTCTTTGATCTTCATTAGTAAGTGCTTCAAGTCCTCTTCACTTTCAACAAGGAAGGTTTTGTCATCTGCAGAACACAGGTTTTAGTAAGTCTTCCTCCAAATCTGATGCTCCATTCTTCTTCATATAGTCCAGCTTCTCAGATTATTTGCTCAGCATACAGATTGAAAAAATATGGGGAAAGGGTACAACTCTGACACATACCTTTCCTGACTTTAAACCACAAACTATCCTCTTGTTTTGTTTGAACAACTGCCTCTTGATCTATGTACAGGTTCCTCATAAGCATAATTAAGTGTTCTGGAATTCCCATTCTTCTCAGTGTTATCCATAATTTGTTATGATCCACACAGCCGAATGCCTTTGCAACACAGGTAAACATCTTTCTGGTATAGTCTGCTTTCAGCCAAGATTCATCTGATATCAGCAATGCTATCCCTTGCTCTAAGCCCTCTCCTGAATCCAATTTGAATTCCTGGCAGTTCCCTATAGATGTACTGCTGCAACCACTTTTGAAAAATTTTCAGCAAAATTTTACTTGCATGTGATATTAATGATATTGTTTGATAATTTATGCGTTCAATTGGATCACCTTTCTTTGTAGTAGGCATAAATATGGATCTCTTCCAGTCAGTTGGCCAGGTAGCTGTCTTCCAAATTTCTTGGCATAGACGAGTGAACACTTCCAGTGCTGCATCCTTTTGTTGAAACATCAGAATTGGTATTCCGTCAATTCCTGGAGATTTGTTTTTCACCATTGCCTTCAGCGCAGCTTGGACTTCTTCCTTGAGTACCATGGGTTCTTGATCATATGATGACTCCTGAAATGACTGAATGCCCACCAGTTATTTTGGTACAGTGACTCTATGTATTACTTCCATCTTTGGATGCTTCCTGCATCTTTCAGTATTTTGCCTGTAGAATCTTTCAGTATTGCAGATGGAGACTTGAATATTTTCTTCAGTTCTTTCAGCTTGAGAAATGCTGAGCATGTTCTTCCTTTTTGGTTTTCTAACTCCAGTTCTTTGGACATGTTATTATAATACTTTGTCTTCTTGAACTGCCCTTTGATATCTTCCTTTCAGCTCTTTGACTTCATCATTTCTTCCTTTCTCTTTAGCTACTCTGTGTTCAAGACCAAGTTTTAGAGTCTCTTCTGATATCCATTTTGGTCTTTTCTTTCTTTCCTTTCTTTTTAATAATCTCTTGCTTTCTTCAGGTACGATATACTTGATGGCATTCCACAATTCGTCTGGGCTTCAGTCATTAGTGTTCAATGAATAAAATCTATTCTTGTGATAGTATCTAAATTCAGGTCGGATAAACTCAAGGTCACTTGTGTGTCATTGACTTGCTCTAATTTACTTCAGGTTCAGCTTGAACTTGCATATGAGCAATTGATGGTCTGTTCCACATTCAGCCCCTGGCCATATTCTGACTGGTGATATTGAGCTTTTCCATCATCTCTTTCCACATATGGTGTTGATTTGATTCCTGTGTATTCCATCTGGCGAGGTCCATGTGTATAGTCATCTTTTATGTTGTTGAAAAAAGGTATTTGCGATGAAGAAGTCATTCTTCTTGCAGAATTCTGTCATGCAATCTCCAGCCTCATTTCTATCACTAAAGCCATATTTTCCAACTAACAATCCTTCCTCTTTACTTCCAACTTTCACATTTCAATCACTAGTGTCTATGAATCCTGATTGTATGTTTGATCAATTTCAGACTGCAGAAGTTGGTGAAAATATTCAATTTCTTCATCTTTAGCCTTAGTGGTTGGTGCATAAATTTGAATAATAGTCATTTTCACTGATCTTCCTTGTAGAAGTATAGATATTAATCCTATCACTGACAGGCTTGTACTTCAGGACAGATCTTAAAATGTTCTTTTTGATGGTGAAAGCAACATCATTCCTCTTCATTTTGTCATTCCCAGCATAGTAGAGCATGCAATACAATTCAAAATGGCCAATTACCAGTCCATTTCAGTTCACCAATGCCTAGGATATCAATGTTTATACATTCCATTTTGTTTTTGACCTTTTCCAATTTTCCTAGATTCATAGTTCGTACATTCCAGATTCTGATTATTAATGGATGTTTGCAGCTGTTTCTTCTCAATTTTAGTCATGCCACATCAGCAAATGAAAGTCCCAAAAGCTTGACTCTATCCATGTCATTAAAGTCAACTCTGCTTTGAGGATGCAGCTCTTCCCCAGTCATCTTTTGAGTGCCTTCCAACCTGAGGGGCTCATCTTCTAGTACTACATTGGACAATTTTCTGCTGCTGTTCATAAGGTTTTCACTGGCTAATTTTTCTCGGGAGTAGCCAGCCAGGTCCTTTTTCCTAGTTTGTCTTAGTCTGGAAGCTCAGCTGAAACCTGTTCATCATGGGTGACCCTCCTTGTATTTGCATACTGTTGGCATAGCTTCCAGCATCACAGCAACATGCAAGCCCCCACGGTATGACAAACTGACAGGCCCATGGGGGGAAACCAAAAGGGAACCACATAAAAGGAAGGACATAACATGCTTATGAATAAGACGACTTAACATTGTGAAAATGTCAATACTACCCATCTTAGTCATCTAGTGCTGTTACAACAGAAATACCACAAGTGAATCGCTTTAACAAAGATAAATTTATTTTGTCACAGCCCAGTAGGCTAGAAGTCCAAATTCAGGGTGTCGGCTCCAAGGGAAGGCTTTCTCTGTCTGTCAGCCCTGGAGGAAAGTCCTTCTCGTGAATCTTTCCTTGGTCTGGGAGCATCTCAGTGCAGGAACCTCAGGTCCAAAGGACTTGCTCCACTCCCAGCACTGCTTTCTTGGTGGCGTGAGGTCCCCATGTCTCTCTGCTTGCTTTCTCTTTTATATCTCAAAAAGGATTGGCTTAAGACACTATCTAACCTTATAGATCTCATCAATATAACTGCCACTAATCCATTTAATTACATCATAATGATAAGATTTACAACACATAGGGAAATCACATCAGATGACAAAATGGTAGAAAATCATACAGTACTAGGAATCATGACCTAGCCAAGTTGACAGATATTTTGGGGAGGGACACAATTAAATCCACGACCCTACCCTAAGCAACCTATAAATATATAATGCAATCCTGATCCAGATTCCATCAACGTTCTTTAAAGAGATGGAAAAACTAACCACCAACTTTATATGGAAAGAAAAAGAACCCGGATACATAAAGCACTACTGACGTAGAACAAAGTGAGGCCTCACACTTCCCGATCTCAGAACCTACTATACAGCCGTGGTAGTCAAAACAGCCTTGTACTCTTACAATGACAGATACATAGACCAATGGAACAGAATTGAGAACCCAGAAGTAAATCCATCCACCTATGGACAGGTGATCCTTGACAAAGTACTGAAATCCACTGAATGGAGAAAAGAGAGTCTCTTTATGAAATGGTGCTGGTAACACTGAATATCCATTTGCTGAAAAATGAAGCAGGATCCATACCTCACACCATACGCAAAACTAACTCAAGATGAATCAAAGACCCAAATATAAAACCTAAAACTGTAAAGATCATGGAAGGAAAAATAGGGGCAAAACTAGGTCCTCTAATTTATGGTATCAATAGACTATCAAACATAACCAAAAATGCACAAGCAGCAGAAGTAAACTCGAGTACTGGGACAGCCTAAAAATTAAATACTTATGTGCATCAAAAGACTTTTCCAAAAGAGTAAAAACAGAACCTACAGATCAGGAAAAAAAAAAAAAAACTTGTCAATGATGTATCTGACAAGGGTCTAATTGCTAAAATTTACAGAAAACTTCAACACCTCAACAACAAAAAGAAAAACAATACAATTAAAAAATGGACCAAGGACATGAACAGACACTTCACCAAAGAAGACATTTAAGTGGCCGGCAAATACATGAAGAGATGCCCATGATCCTTATTCAGAGAGGTACAAATCAAAACAGCAGCAAAATAACACCTCACCCCGGCAATAATGGAAATTATAAAAAAAGACAAAAACAAAAAACAAATGCTGATGAGGGTGTGGGGAAATTGGAACCCTCATACACTGCTTGTGGGATTGTAAAATGGTATGACCACTGTGAAAAAGGGTATGGAGAGTTCTTAAATGTTAGAAATAGAGATATCATACCATGCAACAATTCCACCACTAGGTATGTATCCTAGAGAAATAAGAGCCATGACATGAATAGATGTATGCACACCCGTGTCCATTATTCACAATAGCAAAAAAGATGGAAACAATCTAAGTGCCCATCGATGGGTGAATGGATAAACAAACTGGTATATACACACAATGGAATAATATGCAATGTTAAAGAATAATTACAAATTCTCAAAACATTTCACAACATGGATGAACCTGGAGGACATTATGCTGATTGAAATAAGTCAATAACAGAAGGAAATTTTTTTTTATGAGAACACTATTATAAAAAGTCAAGAAAATGTTTACACCCAGAAAGAAACATTCTTTGATAGTTACCAGGGATGGTAATTATCATTTGGGTGAAGGGAAAGGGAATACACAGTAAAGGTGAGGTCAGCACAACATGACCAATGAAAAGGAAGGCACTGGGAGGTAGGCAAGAGTAAAAGGCAAGAACAGTAAATACTATTATATACAAAATCCTGCAATAACAGCAATAACGAACAATAATTTATGAGTGGATACATAGGTAGATATGTAAGCTGAACAGGTGTGGGTTGGTGTATGGGAGTACACCCACAAGCATATATAGGTTTGACAGAAGATATTTCTACATAAGTATTTTTATGTGCTGCAAATATATCCATGTATATAGTAGAGCACACAGGGGGCAAAGTTATGAAAACTTCTTATCCGTAATCAAAATCCTTCAGGGACTGAGTTACTGGGCTGGAGGGCTTAGGACCATAGTCTTGGGGGACATCTAGGTCAGTTAGTATAACGTGATCGATAAAGACAATGTCCTACATCCTACTTTGTTGAGTAATAATTGGGGTCTTAAAAACTTGAGAACAGCCATCTAAGATACAACTCTTGGTCTCTTCTCATCTGGAACAAAGAAGAGTGAAGAAATAAAAAACACAAGGAAACAATTAGTCCAAAGGACTAACGGACCATGTGAACCACAGCCTTCACTAGCCTGAGACAAGAACTAGATGGTGCCTGGCTACCACTACTGACTGCTCTGATTGGGACCACAATAAAAGGTTCTGGTCAGTGGGAGGAAAATGTAGAACAAAATTCAAGTTCATTAAAAGACCTGATTTACTGGTCTGATAGAGACTGATGGAACCCGAGACTATGGGCCTTAGACACCCTTCAAACCTGAAACCTACTCTGCTCCCAGAGATCACTTTTCAGCCAAACAGTAGACAGACCAATAAAGTCAACAATAACACCCATGAGGAATGTGCTTCTCAGAACAATCAACTACACGAGATCAGAAGGGCACATTCTCCCAGAAACAAAGTACAGAGGGCAGGAAGGGGCTGAAAAGATGGGCAAATGGAAACGAGAAACCCAGGGAGGAAGTGGGTAGAGTGCTGTCACATTGAGAGGATTGCAACTAGTGTCACAAAACAAAACATATATATAAATTGTTGAATGGGAAACTAATTCGCTCTGTAAACTTTCACCCAAATCACAATAAAATGTTAAAAAAAGTTGTTTTTTTTTTTTAAAGAAAACACTCATGCAATGAGTGAAACAAAACCCTGTGAAACAAAATACTGACCAAACACTTTGCTAGGAATTTCATTAGACTCTGGGAAACCAAAGTGTTAACCTAAGAGATCCTTGAAAAAACAGCCTGGGTTTTCCTCCTACCAGGACACTGGTTTAGGCCCATGTTCAAAAACATAAAGGGAATATACTTGAAGTAATTCAGAAATTCAGAATTTCAGTGATTACTTTGGGAAAATGGATTCCCATTTCCATTGTCTTTTTTTTTGTGTGTGTGAGAACTTTTGTTTAATGCTCAGTTTTAGTCAGAGTCTGAATAAAATCCCTCCATCTGAGACTCTGGCAAGTTAATAAGTTTATTTAGGGCCTGCTTTTCTGTTGAGTTGAATCAATCTCATCCAAGATTTGCTGTACACATTTTAAGAAACTGGGTACCCCATATGTTTGTCTTGTGTGGTGTTGAGGATAAACCTGGGTTTTGAGCTGCCTTCACATATCAGTGAATTTATGTGGTTTTTCTGCCTCATTTTGTGTATGAGTTTCTGTCTTGTCTCAGGAAGCTGTGACTGGCAGTTGCTGGGTTTTTCTTTTTTTTTTTTCTCATGAGACAGCCTTTTAAGTCTTAGCTTTTTTTCTCTTCCAAGAAAAACTGCTTCTTGCACCTGTCTTATGTAATGGGGGGAAATATCCCAGACTTAAATTTAATTAAAAGAGATTTTTATTTAGCCAAGACAAAGACAAAGACAATCATTGCTATGAGGAATTCGGCCAGTGTGCACCAGTGAGTTGGGCTTTCAGTAGCTACACTGAGAAAGATTTGATACTAATTGGTCTGTTTTAAAAGTGCACTGAAAAAAGGATGGATTTTTAAAATTTTGTTTGGTACAACAAGGCCTTAAGAAAAGACAAATTAAAACGTGCAGAAGATAGGGTTATGAAAATGTAATGATTTCCTCCCTCCAGATGGTATTATTAAATTGGATTATAATATTCCTTCAAAGAAGTTACTCTGTTCAGTTTAATGATAAATAAGCACTTATATAAGTTAAATGGAAACCCTGGTGGCGTAGTGGTTAAAAGCTATGGCTGCTAACCAAAAAGCTGATAGTTTGAATCCACCAGGCGCTCCTTAGAAACCCTAACGGGGAAGTTCTACTCTGTCCTATAGGGTCTCTATGAGTAGGAATCGACTCGATAGCAACAGGTTAGGTTCAGGTTATACAAATTAAATAGTCCTAATATACCCAGGAATTAATGAAAATAAATTTGTTCTGACAAAGCGTTTTATGTTTTTGTCAACCTTAAAAGCAAAATCTTTCTGAATAACTTAAGCTAGACATTATATGAAACGTGCTTTATTTAGTGAAAGGCAACAACTTTTATTAATTCCAGAAGAGAAGAAAGAAACCTAAACTGCTTACTAAGAGACTAATAAAAAAAAAATTAGGAGAAAAAGAATTTAGTTATCTTTTGTCCTTCAAAATACCTAGGCCAACTTAAATATATGTAAATGAATCAAGATTAATCAATTCTTTCTTGATAATGAGCCTCTGAGACCCACACTTCTCCACAGAAGGTTTTGAAAAGACCCCTCCCAACCACGTGAAAACTTTAAGACAAAAGAAAATAAGATAAAAAGGTGGACCTTAAACCCTTTGCCATTGAGTTGATTCCTACTCAGCAACCCTCTAAGACAGAGTAGAACTACCCCACGTGAACTTTGATGAGGTCAAAAATGAGAAAAATACTGCCTTAATACCAACAAACCAAAACCAAACCCGTTGCCGTCGAGTCAATTCCAACTCATAGCGACCCTATAGGTCAGAGTAGAACTGCCCCATAGAGTTTCCAAGGAGTGCCCGGCGGATTCTAACTGCTGACCTTTTGGTTAGCAGCCATAGCACTTAACCACTATGCCACCAGGGTTTCTGTCTTAATACAGATACCAGAAATTGGGTGAATCACCAACATAAAAAAAAAAACTTTCACAAACCTAAGGTTAGATTGAGAAAATAGAAGAAATGGTTTAAGGATTTGATTGAAAATACAGACTATTTAAACAAACTTTACTTCAACAGTAATTATGTTTTGTAGCATATGAGAGTATATGAGAAAACCTATTGCCATTGAGTCAATTCCTACTTATAGTGACCCTGTAGGACAGAGTAGAACTTACCCATTGGGGTTTCCAAGGAGCAGTTGGTGGATTCGAACTGCTGACCTTTTGGTTAGCATATAGGCTTAAATAATTTCCAAGATTTTTAGGTAACTTACTGTAGTGGTTAAGGTTGTGTGTCAACTTGGCTGGGCCGTGATTCTCAGTGGTTTGGTTATGATGTAGTTTGGTGGCTATGGAATGATGTTATCACTTCCACAGTGAGATCTGATATAATGCAATCACCTCAATGATGAGATCTGCTATGAAAGCCAATCAGGTGAAATTAAGTTTCCTTGGGGGTATGTCCTCCATCCAATATATGTGGACTTTCTGGAAAAGCTCACTGGCTTTTGCTCGCTTTGGATACCACAGCTGGCTCCTCATTTGACCTCCAGTTCTTGGGACTTGAGCTAGCAGCTTACCTGACAATCTTGGGATTCATCAGCCTCTAAAGTCTGAGCCAGAGGGCTGCTGCCTAATCTGCTGATCTTGTGTTCAACAGCCCCTGCAGCTATATGAGTCAGGAGAAGCCTCCATCCTGACCTACAGACTTGGAACTTCCCTGCCTCTACAACCACGTGTGTCATTTTCTTGATATAAATCTCTCTCTATATATATTTATATATACACACTTCACTGATTTTGCTTCCCTACTGAACTCAGCCTGATACTAATATTAAATTGAATTAAGGAATAATTGAAGTTTATAGGATCTTACCTTTTATTGCCACAGAGAAAGGATATAGATAGATGATAGACAGATAGACAGACAGAATGATAAGGGTGGCTATGGATATGGATATGGATATAGATATATATTTGGGTCTAGGAATGAATGTGTTCATTTTTGACACTTAAAGGGCTGTATTCTAAGGGATATATAACAAGGACAAAAATTTAAAAGGTTTATTAAAAGTAAATTTATTTGATATGGTCAAAGTTCTCATTTACTGTGGCTAAAAGTTTAATGGGTTAATTTATGAGAATTTTTAAGAGCTTTAATGTCAAATAGCATACAAAGCAAACAATTGGGTTTCTTGCTGTTAAGAAAACAAAATTTTCTTTTGGTTGAAGAGTTAATTTTATCCTTTGTGCAATCTGTCTCAAAGGCAAGGGTTTGACAGAATAAATTCCTGAGTCAAAAACCAAGCCACATGTCTTTGTAAAAACCTGAGGTATTTACCTTTAAGATCTTTGGTTAAATAACTCAAGTATTTTTTTCAGCGACCTATGATAAACTCCTGACAACTTTGAAACTTCATTGAAAGCCACAAAAGACTTGATTCTGTTTTATAAAGAGAAAGGTGCTAAAATAGGTTTATTTAATATGTTATGAACCACATGAAATATATTGTCAAATCAGCAGAGGTACCAAATTTTCTTTGAGTTCAAATGTATGTGTCAGTAATGTTTGCCTGTATACAACAAGCACATATTATATCATAATTTCATTATGTCAATTGCTAAGTTAGCTGCAACTTTTTTTTCCTTTAATCTAACATTATCAAACCCAATGGTTTTAACTGGGGAATTCACATCATTTTTAGACATAGGAAACCATTTTTAATTTTTTCCCCTTTTTAATGTAAGAAGCCTTTTAATCTGAGAATCACACCATTTGAATCTCATAAGTTTACCCCTTATGAAATACTCATAAGAAGACCTGTGATCCTCCCTTATGGTGCTTATACACACCCTAGTATTGTACAGCCTGAATTACTAAAATATTACCAATCATTGATCCAATACTCTAAGGAATATCTTTCACAGGTACAGGAGGCCTTTGATGAATGAAAATTAGAACCCTCAAGCCTATCCATTTCCTCAGGATAATACATTTATTAGAGGAAGCATCAACTGAAAGACTCATTAGAACCCCATTGGAAAGGACCATATCTAGCTATCCTTACTAATCTATGTGCTGCCAAATTACAGGGAGTTAAAACCTGGATCCATTTGTCACAACTAAAAAAGGCCAAGACACCCCCTCTGGACTTGTCAACCTTTTGAAGAACTAAAAAATCACCTTAAAATGCCCTAGTGACCGGAAGCAGACAACATCTGAGGTAGATAGCTGATCCCAAGATCATAGAACAAGACTCCATGAATCTCGCTAAATTTTGCGGACTTTGCTTTGTAATTATAGCTGTTCTTATGGGATTAGCTTTACTTCATACTTGCAGTTTTTTCCTTGGTAATTCTATCCAACATGAAGGTCTGTTTAACTTTTATCCTTGTCTTTTCAGTGGCATCTTCTGACTTATGGGAAGAGAATGCATTTATTAAATTAGCCCAGTCAGTATCTAGCACCAGAAATTTGACCAAATGTTGGATCTGTCATCCCTATGGGTGATCTGGGCATGAAAATTCAGATCCATTAGCATTCTCTATATCAAATTATAGTCTTGTACCCAATGCTAATGTTAATTTCAACATTATCTTTAAGCTAGCCATACATGTTAGGCTGTGGCATCCCTCTGGTTTGTTCGACCAACCTCAGGTAACATGCTTCAACCTAACTCATATCATAGACTGGAGATTGAATCGTTCTAAGATAAAATCATTTCCCAGTTGGAACAGATTGCAGAAGTACTGTCTAAATGATACAACTTTCCCACTCCTCCCTGCTGATTCCCCTAGGTACTTTGTGAATTTGTCCCAAAGTGCAACCAAACTCCCCAACTTCTTAAGAGGAACAGAGACTGATTTAAATAACTTTTTCCCCCTTTGTACTAAGCTCTAGGGCCAAATGAGATTAGGACTATTGTCCCTTTGTAACAATTTCTTTACCAAAATTGGCTTAAGCTGGTTAATGAAACTATTCCTTTCTCGGACAATTATACCAGAAACAATATGACTTGTGCTCCTCCTGCATATGCATTTTTATGTGGATGACCAAACTATAGCACAGTTGAAGATTCAAACCCAAGTGATAGTCTCTATGCTTGGGCATTGCCCTGCTTGGATGGCTGGAGGATGAGAGAGCAATACACACTAGGTCTCTTAGGAGTTTCCTAAATACCCACTTTTATAATTGAAGTGTACATTGGACTAGTGAGTTGAAGATCCTTGTTTGAAATTAGAGATTCTTTGTCCAACCATAAACCAATAGCAGACAAACCCGGGTTAGGTTGGGTGTTCTTTCTAGCTCTCCTACTCAATTATGGCATTCCCCAGTTGGAAAAACCAATTCATAATTTGTCTGCTACAATGGCTCAAATTGCTGATGATATTACAGATGAAACGGAAGCTAAACAAAAATCTCTATAATCCCTTTTAAAAGTAGTATTAGACGATATAATAGCTCTTGATTTCCCCCTAGCTCAACAAGGCAGAATCTCTGCCATTGCTAATACCTCCTGCTGTACTTGGATAAATGCCACAGGGGAAGTTGTTGTTGCTGTTAGGTGCCATCAAGTATCAGTTCCAACTCATAGTGACCCTATGTACAACACAAGAAAATACTGCTAGGTCCTGTGCCATCCTCACAATCATTGCTATATGTGAGCCCATTGTTGCAGCCCCTGTGTCAGTCCATCACAGTGAGAGTCTTCCTCTTTTTCTATCTTACCAAGCATGACTTCCTTCTCCAGGGCCTGGTCTTTCCTGATAATATGTCCAAAGTACGTGAGTTGAAGTGTTGACATCCTCACTTCCAAGGAGCATTCTGGCTGTACTTCCTCCAAGACAGACTTGCTTGTTCTTCTGGTAGTCCATGGTGTATTTTATATTGTTCACCAACATCATATTTCAAAGGCACCAATTCTTCAGTTTTCCTTATTAATTGTACAGCTTTTGCATGCGTATGAGGGGATTGAAAATATCATGACTCGGGTCAGGCAAACCTTCATCCTCAAAGTGACATCTTTGCATTTCAACACTTTAAAGAGATATTTTGCAGCAGAATAGGAAAAGTAGACAAGGTTTATTATTTCAGCAATGAAGATGATTAGTCCAGTTTGCAATATAGAGCACAACCGGGAACCAATGCCATTGAGTAACCAACTAAAAATGTCTATAAGAGGAGTCAGGCATAGGAGTATTGAATGTAGCCAAGTAGCTTTCTGGTGAATTTTTCTAACAGGAGAAGTAGAAGGAGATATTAAGAAAATATCCAGAAAGTTACTTGGCTACATTCAACACCTCCTAAGCCTGACTGTCCTTTCATAGACATTTTTAGTTGGTTACTCAGTGGCATTGGTTCCTGGTTGTGTTCTATATTGCAAACTGGATTAATCATCTTCATTGCTGTAATAATTATTAAAAGTTCTGTTAAATGTTGAGTGAAATGCCTGTCTAATGTTTGTAATAAAACCGGAGTCCCTCCTGATATGCAGAGAATTATGTGTCTTGAAGAAACTAAGTCTTTAAAGGAGACCAACTCCACACCTTGAGATAGCCTTTTATGGTGTCAATTGTTCCTTCAAATGTGGCCTTGCTGAGCACATAACCCAACTAAATGATCACAGAAGCATAGTACCTGAGCTATGGCATGGTGAAGATGTGGACAAAGATTCCAATTTATGAAAAAGGCCAATCCAAAGAAAAAGTCCATGCAGAAGAAAGTAATCTCATAATGGTGATCAAAGAATCTTCATAGAGATTCTTGATCAAAAGAGAAAGTGTGAAAGAGCACTCTGAAACTGAGGCACTTGCCATAACTAAAATGACAGACAGAGGTCTGGATTGGACTCCAATTTGTTTTAAACCCCTGCTGTTGCTTGTAAAGTATGAGCACCACTTTCGGGTAAACAAGTCTTGTTTTGCAAACAAACATGGTTT
Source organism: Loxodonta africana (assembly GCF_030014295.1). Classification (NCBI taxonomy): domain Eukaryota; kingdom Metazoa; phylum Chordata; class Mammalia; order Proboscidea; family Elephantidae; genus Loxodonta; species Loxodonta africana. Next base: position 90,672,608 of record NC_087369.1, on the reverse strand, counting down.
TGCTTGGTTAGCTATGATTCCAGGAAGTATGTGCATATTGTTCTTGGAAAAAAAATGCTTGCCCTCAGGAAAAATGTATTTGAAAACAGATTAACTGATTTGAAGGACAGTCTTTTGTGGTTGCTGTCCTGCTAACCTTCTTGTATAAAAATCCTGCGTTCCTTTGTGAATGTTGGAGCACTTTGTAATTTTACTCAGTGCCGCTGCCCAGCTCAAGTTGTATTCTTCAATAAAACTCTATCATTTCTCTCCAAACAGGGTTAGTGATGTTTACACTTTTGACAACAGCAATCATCACTAACATACTCTAACTTTTTTACTTACTCATTTAGTTTTTATCTATTTCGTTTTCCTTATTAGAATGTAAGGTCCATGAGGACAGGGATTCTTTGTGTTTTGTTTGTTATATGTCCATAGCAAATTACAATGTCAGACTCAGAATAAATGCTCAGTATTTGTTGAATAAATTAATTTGAGTAAATAAATATTAACTGACCATGAAGTCAGCATATGTAAAGACAAAGTTATCATCTTTCCCAACTTTAAATTAGATTAGACTCCAGACTTACTTATTACTATTCATTTCATCACTACTTTCCTAGACAGCCTGTCTCAAAGTCTTAGAGACATTGACTCCTTCTCACTTATTCTCCACTTTCAAACAGATTCCTAACTGGGGAGATAGCATGCTATGGTGGAAATCACGTATGTTTAAGAGTCAGAAAGTTTCTTTCAAGTAATAGCTTTGTGACTTTGGGTACTGTAAGGAAAAATACAAATTAAAAAGAAGTTTCAATTCTTCCTGTTAAAAATAAGGAAGAGATTCCTCTCCTTCCCTGATCTTTTAGAATGCACTTTACATAATTTGTAATTGTAAATTATTTCTTTGCCACTTTTTAAAAAGTGTGTAAATCTAAGAGGTCTTCTCAAAGATCTGGCAGCTACCTTTTTGAAATGTAACTTTAGGTGAATCTCTCTTACCTTCCTGTTTCCCGGAAGGAGATTAGCATAAACTCAGGTAGCCCAGCCCTATCTCTGGGCCAAAAAGGTTAGAAAATTAACAATTATCTTGAAACCCTTAATGAATGTATTGTAATACCTTAGCTCTATAACCCGTTGCCATCGAATCGATTCCAACTCATAAGGACCCCATAGGACAGAGTAGAACTGTCCCATGCAGTTTCCAAGGCTGTAATCTTTATGGAAACAGACTGCCACATCTTTCTCCTGTGGAGTGCCTGGTGGGTTTGAACCACGGACCTTTTGTTTAGCAACCAAGCACTTAGCCATGACACCACTAGGGTTGTTAGCAATATAATGGTTAAGATTCCTTTCTGTCTTTGCAGTCTCTTTAGTGGACTGTCTGTGATGTAACACATTCTAGTTTAATGCTTACTCAATAATAAAACTTTTCTTTCCCTTCTATTTTTGTGGAGAGGTTTGCTGGTTTGAGAGTAGATTTTGTTTTTGGTAACTTTCCACAATAATATACATCACTAGGAACCCCTGGCAGAGTAGTGGTTAAATGCTACAGCCACTAATAAAAGGGTCGGCAGTTCGAATCTGTCAGGCGCTCCTTGGAAACCTCTATGGGGCAGTTTTACTCTGTCCTATAGGGTCACTCGCTATGAGTCAGAATCAACTCAACGGCACTGGGTTTGGTTTTTTGGTGTTATACATCACTAAGTTTCTCTGACCCTTAAATTTTATACTGGTAAATTGAGAATAATCATAGTATTTAACTCATGAGCCAGTATGAGAATTAAATGAACTGAAGTATGTAATGCATTTAGCATAGTGCCTAGTACATCCCAAAAAACGCAGTGCCATCGAGTCGATTCCGACTCATAGCGACCCTATAGGACAGAGTAGAACTGCCCCATAGAGTTTCCAAGTACACAGTAAGTGCTTAATAAACATTAGTTATTGTAACTGATATTATTATTTTCTGCAACTGTATTATCTCTCTTATCCATCTCCTCTTTTTAAATTTGCATTGTCTCTGATGTAGTTCAGGCCATTATTACTTAATTTGTTTCCTTATCTTTTATTTCCTCCCATCCCGTTCTGCATAATGCTGTCAGATTATATTTTTCTAAGATGAGTTCTTATCATCTGCTCTCTAAAAAGCATGAATGGCTCCCTATTGCCTAACAAATCACAATTTACATGACAGAGGGAGAGATTTATATCAAGGAAATGGCTTACATGGTTGTAGAAGAAGTTGGAAAGTCCCAAGTCCATGGGTCAGGCATCAGGTTGGAGACTTCTCTTGACTGATGTAGCTGCAGGAGATGATGAACTTAAGATTGGCAAGTCAGACAGCAGGCTGCTGGCTCATGGGTTGCAAAGGCTGATGAATCCAAGATTGCCAGGCAAAATGGGAGGCTGCTGGCTCAAGTCCAAAGACCCAGAGGTCAGATGATGATGAGCCAGATGCAGGATCCAGAGCACAGCAAAAGCCAGTGAGCTTTGCCAGAAAGCCCATATATATCGTCAAGGAAATCCCTTTCAACTAATTGGCTGCTAATAGGAGGACTCATCGTGGAAATGATTACATCACTGCATAACTGCCAAACTACATCATAACTGCCAAACCACTGAGAATCATGACCCAGCCAAGTTAACGCAAAATTTTAACTATTAAAGTCCTCTCCTTGTCAACTTGGCACCTGTATACATCTCCTTAAACCATATATAATATCCAAATAAAGACAATTATAAAGTCATACTGGGGCCTAACATGATATAAGCAAAACAAGTACAACTGAAAATGCACTAGCCCTGTTTGCATATTATGTTTTATAAGTGAAGAAAGCAAAAATATTTGATGCACACATACAACGAATACAAAGCAGAAATACAACAATTACAGTCCTCATTTCTGCAACTGGTCAAGTGGTTTTAGCTGGTATTTAGAACTACCTTCTTCCACCACTCATTCCGTATTCCCTTTAGCTTCAGCATCAGTTGGTCGTGATTTTTTGCCTGACGGGGTGACCCAAACGTTCCTTCCTGAAGGGTCTGGGCCATTATTAGTCATGTCGAAATTGGATTGCTGTAGTTTTCCATTGACTTTAATCACAGGGCATGATACTAAGAAATGCCCTAAGGGATATCCTGCATTCCAGACATACTCTTCTTCACCTTTATTGCATAAGAGCAATATGATTTCCTAGTAATCAGGATCAATCACACCAGCCATTATGATAACTCCCTTCTTTGCCTGTTGATCCAGAGGCATAAGAAGCCCAATGTAGCCAGGTGGCATTCTTAACTTCCAGCTCAGTGGAATCAGTGATGTGTCTCCAGGTGGGAAAATTCCTTCCTTTGGAACTAAGACCTCTAGACTTGCAAAGCAGAGGGTTATGGGGACAGGAAGCAAAAATTTTGAGAGTGGGTCACTAGGAGTAATAGTGAGTGATGCCACCCCCATTCCCACCTCTTGATTATTGGACCCATGAATTCTGGCTATGGGAGACACAGCACCATATATTGGATGTTGGTTTATAGCATATACAGTCTCCTGGAGAACATTGCCCCAATGCTGCAAGGTATTGGCACCTAACTGGTGCTGTAACTGAGTCGTTAGAAGGCCATTCCATCACTCTATCAAGCCAGTTGCTTCAGGATGATGGGGACCATGGTAGGACCCGTGAATTCCATGAGCGTGGGCTTATTGCTGCATTTCATTTTTTGTGAAGTGAGCTCCTTAATCTGAGGTGATCCTGTGTGGATAAGGCATTCTCTAAGTCACGGATGGTGGTTTTGGCAGAAGCTTTGCATGCAGGGAAGGCAGACCCATATCCAGAGTGTCTATTCCAGTAAGAACAAAACGCTACCCTTTCCATGATGGAAGTGGCCCAATGTTATCAACTTGGCATGAGGTTTCTGGTTGATCACTTTGAGAAATGGTGCCATATCAGGGACTCAGTGTTGGGCTCCATTGCTGGCAGACTAGGTACTCAGCAGTGGCTGCAGCCAAGTTGGTCTTGGTGAGTGGAAGTCCATGATATTGAGCCTATGCATAACCTCCATCCTGGCCACCATGGCCACTTTGTTCATGAGCCCATTAGGCAATGACAGGAGTGGCTGGGGAAAGAGGACGGCTGGTTTCCTGGTTTCCTTTATTGTTAAAATCCTCCTTTGCCAAGGTCACCCTTTGGTGGGCATCCATATGAGACAAAAATATCTTCACTTCTTTGACCCATTCAGAGAAGTCTATCCACATACCTCTTCCTCACACCTCTTTTTCTCCAATTTTCTAATAATGTCATTCCAAGTCCCAGACCATCCATCCAAACCATTGTCCACAACCCATGAATCAGTATACAATCACACATCTGGCCATTTGTCCTTCCAAGCAAAGTGAACAAACAGGTGCACTGCTTGAAGTTGTACCCATCGGGAAGGTCTCCCTTCACCACTGACCTTCAGGGAGGTCTCAGAAAGGGGCTGCACTGCTGCCACTGTCCACTTTCGAGTGATTCCTGCAGATCACACAGAACCATCTATAAATCAGGCCCAAGTTTTCTCTTCTTCTGTCAACTGACCATAAGGAACTTCCCATGAGGCCATAGTATAGACTGGGAGATGAAAGGTAATGTGACAGGAGTGGAGACCATGGGCATTTGGACCTGTGCCTTCAGGTCCTCCTTGGGCCCAATCTCATATATACCACTCCTTTTTTAAAAAAAAATAATTTTTATTGTGCTTTAAGTGAAAGTTTACAAATCAAGTCAGTCTGTCACATATAAACTTATATACACCTTACTACATACACCCATTTACTCTCCCCCTAATGAGTCAGCCCGCTCCCTCCTTCCAGTCTCTCATTTCGTGACCATTTTACCAGTTTCTAACCCTCTCTACACTCCCATCTCCCCTCTAGACAGGAGATGCCAACACAGTCTCAAGTGTACACCTGATACAAGTAGCTCACTCCTTATCAACATCTCTCTCCAACCCATTGTCCAGTCCAATCCATGTCTGATGAGTTGTCTTCAGGAATGGTTCCTGTCCTGGGCCAACAGAAGGTTTGGGAACCATGATGCCGGGATTCTTCTAGTCTCAGTCAGACCATTAAGTCTGGACTGTTTATGAGAATTTGGGGTCTGCATCCCACTGTTCTCCTGCTCCCTCAGGGGTTCTCTATCGTGCTCCCTGTCAGGGCAGTCGTCGGTTGTGGCCGGGCACCATCTAGTTCTTCTGATCTCAGGATGATTTAAGTCTCTAGTTCATGTGGCCCTTTCTGTTTCTTGGGCTCGTAATTATCGTGCGACCTTGGTGTTCTCCTTTGATCCAGGTGGGTTGAGACCAATTGATGCATCTTAGATGGCTGCTTGTTAGCATTTAAGACCCCAGACACCACACTTCAAAGTGGGGTGCAGAATGTTTTCTTAATAGAATTTTTTTTGCCAATTGACTTAGATGTCCCCTGAAGCCATAGTTCCCAAACCCCCGCCCTTGCTCCACTGACCTTCGAAGCATTCAGTTTATTCAGGAAACTTCTTTGCTTTTGGTCCAGTCCAGTTGAGCTGATCTTCCCTGTATTGAGTATTGTCCTTACCTTCACCTAAAGTAGTTCATATCTACTATCTAATCAGTAAATAGCTCTCTCCCACCCTCTTCCATCTTGTAACCACAAAAGAATATTTTTTCAGTTTAAACTATTTCTCAAGATCTTATAATAGTGGTCTTATACACTATTTGTCCTTTTGCATCTGACTAATTTCACTCAGCATAATGCCTTCCAGGTTCCTCCATATTATGAAATGTTTCACAGATTCATCACTGCTCTTTATTGATGCATAGTATTCCATTGTGTGAATATACCATAATTTATTTATCCATTCATCTGTTGATGGACACCTTGGTTGCTTCCAGCTTTTTGCTATTGTAAACAGCGCTGCAATAAACATGGGTGTGCATATATCTGTTCGTGTAAAGGCTCTTATTTCTCTAGGATATATTCCGAGGAGTGGGATTGCTGGGTTATATGGTAGTTCTATTTCTAACTGTTTAAGAAAACGCCAGATAGATTCCCAAAGTGGTTATACCATTTGACATTCCTATCAGCAGTGAATAAGAGTTCCAATCTCTCCGCAACCTCTCCAACATCTATTATTTTGTGTTTTTTGGATTAATGCCAGCCTTATTGGAGTGAGATGGAATCTCATCGTAGTTTTAATTTGCATTTCTCTAATGGCTAATGATCGAGAGCATTTTCTCATGTATCTGTTAGCCGCTTGAATATCTTCTTTGGTGAAGTGCGTGTTCATTTCCTTTGCCCAATTTTTAATTGGATTGTTTGTCTTTTTGTGGTTGAGTTTTAACAGAATCATATAGATTTTAGAGATCAGGCGCTGGTCAGAGATGTCATAGCTGAAAATTTTTTCCCAACCTGTAGGTGGTCTTTTTACTCTTTTGGTGAAGTCTTTAGATGAGCATAGGTGTTTGATTTTTAGGAGCTCCCAGTTATCTGGTTTCTCTTCATCATTTTTAGTAATGTTTCGTATTCTGTTTATGCCTTGTATTAGGACTCCTAAGGTTGTCCCTATTTTTTCTTCCATGATCTTTATCGTTTTAGTCTTTATGTTTAGGTCTTTGATCCACTTGGAGTTAGTTTTTGTGCATGGTGTGAGGTATGGGTCCTGTTTCATTTTTTTACAAATGGATATCCAGTTATGACAGCACCATTTGTTAAAAAGATTATCTTTTCCCCAATTAACTGACACTGGGCCTTTGTCAAATATCAGCTGCTCATATGTGGATGGATTTATATCTGGGTTCTCATTTCTGTTCCATTGGTCTATGTGCCTGTTGTACCAGTACCAGGCTTTTTTGACTACTGTGGCTGTGTAATATGATCTAAAATTGGTATACCACTCCTTTTTAATAATGGAGTACTGCCCTGGGTGTCCGACTTTATGGCATTGTGAGTCAGACAACACTGAGTTCATGATAGGCAGCTCAGACTGCATGATGCCTTGGAAGCACATGGTTAAGCATTCAGTCTCTTCTGAGGCCCAGTAACAAACAAAAAGCTGTTTCTCAAAAGGAGAATAGTTATCTGCAGAGGATGGCTGGGCTTTGCTCCAAAATCCTAGGGATGTGTGACGTGATTCACCAACAAGGGCATGGCAAAGGCTCCTGCGAAAGACTGCCATGGACACTTCAAGCACCATTGGATCAGCCAGATAGTATGGCCCAAGTGGCAGAGCAGCTTGCATGGCAGCCTGAACCTGTTGCAGAGCCTTCTTTTGCTCTGGGCCCCAATCAAAACTAGCAGCTTTTCAAGTCACTTGAGAAATAAGCTGGAGTAGCACACTTAAACGAGGAATATGTTGCTTCCAAAATCCAAAGAGGCCTATTAGGCATTGTGCCTCCTTTTTAGTTGTGGGAGGAGCCAGATACAATAATTTATCCTTAACTTTAGAATGAAAATCTGGACATGCCCCACATCACTGGACCCCTAGAAATTTCACCAAAGTGGAAGGCACCAGAAATTTTGTGGGATTAATTTTTAACCTTCCAGCATGCAAATGTTTTACCAACAAGTCCAAAGTCACTGAAACTTCTTCCCTATTAGGTCTTATTAGCATACTGTTACCTATGTAATGGACCACTGTGATGTCTTGTGGAAGGGAAAGGTGATCAATGTCCCTGGGGCCTAAATTATGACATACAGCTGGAGAGATGATATATATGCCAGTTATGCAGTCTGGAACTGGGGAAATCACTCCCATTGCGAGATGAACCTGAGCTAAAAATAACCTGACCACCATATACCCCCAATTCTGACTGGTGGGCCACAGTGACATTTCAATCTCCTGGAATTAGAATCAATTCAGAGCCAGTATTCAGTAATCCCTGATAAGTCTGATTATATCCTTTTCACCAGTGAACAGTCATTCTCAAAAAAGGCAATATATGCCTTTAGGAAAGGCTGGGAGAAAGATTAACAGTAAAATTTTTGGAAGTGTCGTGGGGTCTTTCCTCAAGAGGACCTGGCCTTCCCTTCATTCAAGAGCTTATGGGTCTGTAAACTGGCTCAAGTCTGGGAATTCATTGAAGGGGTGTAACTTTCTATTCTATTTCTATTCTGGTAACTTGAGTTAGACTTCTGTTCACTTGGCCTAGAATTATTCCACCTGTACAGACTAAATAAATATTTAGTAGATTTTCCATGCATTTCATTCCTGCGGACACCATGATTAAGTATCAAATGCCATAATTCCAGACGAGTCAGGCCATTCTTTTTTTTTCCAAGTTTTTTTTTTGTCCTTTAAGTAAAAGTTTACACATCAAGTCAGTCACTCATACAAAAAAACATATACACTTTGCTATGTACTTCTGGTGGTGTAGTGGTTAAGTGTTACAGCTGCTAACCAAAGGGTTGGCAGTTCGAATCCACCAGGCGCTCCTTGGAAACTCTATGGGGCAGTTCATTCTGTCCTACAGGGTACTCCTAGTTGCTCTCCCCCAATGAGACAGCACATTCCTCCTCTCCACCCTGTATTCCCTGTGTCCATTCAGCCAGCTACTGTCTCCCTCTGCCTTCACATCTCACCTCCAGACAGAAGCTGCCCACATAGTCTCATGAGTCTACTTCAGCCAAGAAACTCACTCCTCACCAGTATCATTTTCCGCCTTATAGTCCAGTCCAATCGCTGCCTGAAGAGTTGGCTTTGGGAATGGTTCCTGTCTTGGGCTAACAGAAGGTCAGGGGACCATGTCCTCCAGGGTCCTTCTAGTCTCAGTTAGACCATTAAGTCTGGTCTTTTTATGAGAATTTGAAGTCTGCATCCCACTGTTCTCCTGCTCCATCAGGGATTCTGTTAGGCTCCCTGTCAGGACAGTCATTAGTTGTAGCCAGGCACCATCTAGTTCTTCTGGTCTCAGGCTGATGTAGTCTCTGGTTTATGTGGCCTTTTCTGTCCCTCAGGCTCATAATTACCTGTGTCTTTGGTGTTCTTCATTCGCCTTTGCTCCAGGTGGATTGAAACCAATTGATGCATCTTAGACCCCAGATGTCAGGCTATTCTGATTACTGCTTTGACTGTGCTTTTCATTAAAAGAACCACTCCCATCTTGTCTTTGTCAATTGAGTACTGCCACTTGGCTCCTACCACCATGGGATCCAATTGACCCCACTGTATTAACACGTCTAAATTCAGTTAGGGCAGCTCCTACTGTCAAATCTGACTTACATAAAATAGCAATCACAGCAGTCTTCAAGAATTCTGGGGCTTCCCTCACAAATTTTTTCCTCACTGTTGTGGTAAAAGGTGTGTCCTCTGGGCACTCCATGTGTGGGACTGGGAGTCTAACTTGATAAATCCACCGTAACATACCAATTTACCTAAGCCTTTGGATACCTTCTTTTACAGTATATCAAGGCACGTCTGGTACTTCAACTTGATTTTTAGTGTAGGCCACCACATAATCCATGCTTCAGTGACCCAGCAAAATAAGGTATTTGATCCTTATCTAACTCTGGACCTGAAACACTGAATGAAGAATCTGTGCTTAGCAGGCTTATAGCAGTAAATTCAGACTGTTCCAACTTTATGTTCCTTGCACCATTATCCCACACTCTTAATAGCCATTCCCACACATATTCCCCAGGATTCTGTTTGTACGTATTAGAAAAGTCAAGCAGCTCTTTTGGGGTGTAGCATACCTCTTCCTGGGTCACACTTTGTCCTTCAACTTTTGGGGCTTGTTGGGCATAGGTCTATTTATAGGTCTAGAAGTAAAAATAGGTGGGGGGGGATGAGTTTTGAGAACATCCAGCAATGTCTGGCAATGCCCTAGGCAATGATGCAGACAGACTCCAGCTCAGGCGACATCTCAGACAAATACTCTTCAGACACAGTTAGGTTAATCTTATCAGATGGGTGTGGAGGGGATAATGGCTTTGTTGGCAGGAGTAATTTGACAGAATTTAGGAGCTGAGTGTCCCCAGCTTCCTAATCATCTGCCCATATGTCCCCATCCCAAGTTTCAGGGTCCTGTTTCTTCCCAATCAATGCCCTCACTTTAGTTCAGATACCATTCGAGGTTGTGAATTCAATTGGCATTGTAATTCAGCCACGCTTATGATAAAACTCTGGGTTTGGTTTTCAGTCATTTCAGTTCTGTTACTAGACATAAGACTTAGTTTCAGGGCACAAGTGGCAGCTTTAAGGTCATTTATGTCGTGTTTGATCTTTGACTCTTAAGCTCTGAGTTCATCTCTTTCTTTCACCACTTTGTCTAGTGAAAGCAGGACCAACCAACCAGCTTCTTTATACTTCTCATTCTGACAAAATTGTGGAAAAGTATCAAACCTGCAATCACCCAGAGCCTTGCTTCTCACCAATACTTGATCTCTTGGTGGTGACATTTTGTGTATTTCTATTGCCACCTCATGCCCAGGATTAGTAGTGCCCTCTTTACTACTGGAAACAGAGTCATCAAAATCCTTAAGACTAACCAGACTTGAGAACAAATTTAGAAAACTCATCCTTACAATTTTGTTTCTCTAGAACCACGCCCAGTACCAAATGTCTTAGGCTGGGTTCTGTAGAGAATCTTCTCCTGACTCACATAGTTACAGGGGCTAATCACTCCAAAACTGGCAGGTAAGATGGTAGCGTGCTGGCTCAAGTCCAAAGAACCAGAGGCCATATGATGATGAGCCAGATGCAGGATCCAGAGCACAGCAAAAGCCAGTGAGCTTTGCAAGAAAGTCTGTATATATATTGGATGCAAGCCACACCACCAAAGAAACTTCCTTTCAACTGATTGGCTGAAACTACATCATAACTGCCAAACCTCTTATAATCATGGCCCAGCCAAGTTGTCACATAACCTTAAGCATCAAGCTCATTCTGCTACCTGAGTCTAGAATATCTTATTTTTTGCCTGTTAATCCTACATATTTCTAAAGGCCTTCCTCAAATTTACTGCTATTCATGAAAACTTTTGTGGTTAACTCCGTGCTGTTATGCTAGCTCCTTTCTTTTAACCCCATTTATACCTCTTTTAAAGAGTTTAATTTCCTCGATATTTGGTACAGTAATTCATGTCCATGACTTATTTCTGTTCCCATTTCCCATCCTCCATTCCACAACATCCCCACCATGACTGGACCAGGAACTCAAGGGTTGGGTCTTATACACCTCTATATCCCCTGGATCACCTAATGCCATGCTTGGAACATGGTGGGTTCTCTGAATATGCACTCAAAAATATTTACATATTCAGCATCTACATCTTGCCAGGTACTGAAAGTCAAGACTGCCTTCCCCAAATATGTATTTTTCCTGTTGGTCATTCACTCCTTGGCTACATTTTAATGAATTTTCATCTTTATGCTCTAGCCTTGAACATTGAAGTGCTCCTGTATAGGACATCTCCCTTAACATTCCTCTGGCTCCCTTCTCGGAGTGCTGATGCTGCTTTCACTTTGCTTATCCATTGCTATTGAGTTGCTTCTGACTCCTAGCCACCCTATAGGACAGAATAGAACTGCCCCATAAAGTTTCTGAGGCAGTAATCTTTATAGAAGTAGACTACCAGATCTTCCTTCTATGAGCAACTGGTGGATTTGAAGTGCTGACCTGATGTAGGAGGCTTTCAAATGCCAAAAAAGAAAGACCTAGTTGGCTCTGTGCTATTATGATTATAAGCACTCCTTTATTTAATGGTGATGGAGAACAAAGATGGAACAAATTTTACTTGCTTCAAAAAACTAACCCTCATATTTCCTTGGTACAATTCTCCCTTGAAAAAAAAGAAGAAAATTAAAAATGAACTGATTCCCTGAATTCAGCATACAAAGTTTCTAATAATCTATAGTTCAGAAACTATCTCACATGAATTTCTGTTCAACTAAAACTGAAGCTTCACTTAATTTTACTTAATATATGATTCAAGAGTATTTTCCAGCAATATTATATGTTTGAATATCTAGAAACACACTAGTTACCCAAACTAACACAAACTGAGATAGAAAATCTGAACAGACCCATAACAAGAGAAGACATAAAAGAGAGAATTAAAAAAAAAAAAATCTCAACAAAAACAACAACAAAAGCCCTGGCCCAGACAGCTTTACTGGAGAATTCTACCAAACGTTAGAAGAAAAGTTCACACCAGTAATACTCAAACTCTTTCAGAACACAGAAAAGGAAAGAATACTCCCAAATTCATTCTATGAAACCAGCATAACCCTGATACCAAAACAAGGCAAAGACACCACTAAAAAAGAAAATTACAGACCAATATCTCTCATGAGTATAAATGCAAAACTTCTCAAAAAATTCTAACCAAAAGAATTCAGCATCATATAAAAAAAAATAGTACACCAAGACCAGGTAGGATTCATACCAGGTATGCAAACATGGTTCAACATGAGAAAACCAATCAATGTAATGCATCACTTAAATAGAAAAAAAGAAGAGAATCACATGATCATCTCAATCGACACAGAAAAGGCATTTGATAAAGTATAATACCCATTCCTGATAAAAATTCTCAATAGAATAGGAATGTAAGGAGAATTCCTTAGCATAATAGGGCATCTACACAAAACAACAGCCAACATCATTCTTGATGGAGGCTGAAAGCATTTCCCATGAGACCAGAAACAAGACAAGGATGCCCTTTATCACCACTCTCATTTAACATTTTGCTGGAAGTCCTAGTTCAACAATAAGAGAAGAAAAAGAAATAAAGAGCACCCAAATAGGAAAGGAAGAGGTTAAACTATCCCTATTCACAAACAATATGATCCTATATATACAAAATTCCAAAGGCTCCACAAGAAACCTACTAATAGAAAGTTTCAGGAAAGTAGCAGGATATAAAATCAACATTAAAAATTTCATTGGATTTCTATACACTAACAAAGAAAACTTTAAAAAGGAAACTGGGAAAACAATATCATTTATAATAAGAGAAAAAAAAGTCCCTAAAAATATAAAATACATTGAAATAAATCTAACCAGGGACATAAAAGACCTGCATAAAGAAAACTACAAAACAATATTTCAAGAAACCAAAAGAGACCTACAAAAATGGAAAAAACATACCATGCTCATGGATAGGAAGACTCAAAATTGTGAAATTTTCAATACTACCCAAAGCGATATACAGCTATAATGCAATCCTGATCCAAAAACCAACAGCATTCTTTACTGAGATGGAAAAACTAATCACCAACATTATACAGAAAGGAAATAAGCCCCAGATAAGCAAAGCATTATTGAAGAAAAAGAACAAAGTAGGAGGACTCACACTACCTAATCTTAGAACCTACTATACAGCCCCAGTAGTCAAAACAGCCTGGTACTGGAACAACAACAGACACAAAGATTAATGGAACAGAATTGAGAACCCAGAGTTAAATCCATCCATTTTTATCTACATGCAGCTGATATTTGACACAGGATCAAAGTCCATTAAATGGGGGAAAAGACTGTCTCTTTAACAAACGGTGTTGGCAAATGGATGCCCATCTGTAAAAAAAAAAAAAAAAGAAAGAGGACCAATACCTCACACCATACACAAAACTAACTCAAGGTGGATCAAAGACCTAAATGTAAAACCTAAAAAATTAAAGATCATGGAGAAAAAAATAGAGACAATGCTAGGGGCCCAAATACATGGCATAAATAGAATACAAGCCATACCTAGCAATGCACAAACACCACAAAAAAAAAAAAAAACTAGATATCTGGGAGCTCCTAAAAATTAAACACTTATGCTCATCAAAAGACTTCACCATAAGAGTAAAAAGAGAACCTACAGACTGGGAAAAAAAAATTTTGGCTAAGACATATCCAGCAAGGGTCTAATCTCTAAAATCTATAGAATCTTCAACAACTCTATAACAAAAAGACAAATAATACAGTTTAAGAAAATGGGCAAAGAATATGAACAGACTCTTTACCAAAGAAATTTTCAGGCAGCTGACAGACAGGTGAGGAAATCCTCACAATCATTAACCATTAGAGAAATGCAAATCAAAACTGAAATATCATCTCTCCCCAACATGGCTGGCACTAAACCAAAAAACACAAAATGACAAATGTTGGAGAAGTTGTGGGTAGACTGGCACTCTTGTGCACTGCTGGTGGGAATGTAAAGTGGTACAACCACTTTGGAATACAATATGACACTTCCTTAAAAGGCTAGAAATAGAAATATCATAAGATCCAGTAATCCCACTCCAAGGAATACACCCAAGAGAAACAAAAGCCATCACAAATAGACCTATACACACCCATGTTCATTGCAGCACTATTCACAATAGCAAAAAGGTAGAAACAAACTAAATGCCCATTAACAGATGAATGTATAAACAAATTACAGTATATAAACACAATGGAATACTATGCAATGTTAAAGAACAATGATGAATCCGTGAAACATATCACAACATGGATGAATCTGGAAGGTATTATGCTGAGTGAAATAAGTAGATCACAAAAGGACAAATATTGTATGAGTCCACAGTTATAAGAACTGATGAAAAGGTTTACACACAGAAAAAAAATTCTTTGATGGTTAAGAGAGTGAGGAGGAAGGATAAGGGGAAATCACTAACTAGATAGTACACAAGTGTCAACTTTAGTGAAGAGAAGGACAATACACAATGTAGGGGAAGTCAGCACAAGTGGACCAAAGCAGAAGCATAGGTTTCCTAGACACATCCAAACACTTTGAGGGACTGAGGAGATGGGGCTGGGGGCTGGGTACCATAGTGTCAGAGGACATCTAGTTCAATTGACATAGCATAATTCATAAAGAAAATGTTTTACGCCCCTCTTTGGTGAGTAGTGTCCAGGTCTTAAAAGCTTGCGAGCAGCCATCTAAGCTACATCTATTGGTCCCATCTCATCTGGAGCAAAGGAGAATGAAGAACACCAAAGACGCAAGGAAAATGTTAGCCCAAAGGGCTAAAGCACCACATGAACCAGAGACTTCACCAGCCTGAGACCTGAAGAACTAGCTGGTGCCCTGCTACCTCCAGTGATCACTCTGGCATGGATCACAACAGAGAGTCCCAGGCAGAACAGGAGAAAAATGTAGAAAAGAATTTAAATTCACGAAAAAAGACCAGACTTACTGGTCTGACAGAGACTGGAGAAACCCCTGAGAATATGGTCCCTGGACACTCTGCTAACCCAGAACTGAAACTATTTCCAACCCATTATTTCAGACAAAGGCTAGACAGGTCTATAAAACAAAAAATAACAGATGTGAGGGGCGTGCTTCTTTGTTCAATCAAATATATGAGCAACTCCTGTCCAAAAGTAAGATGAGAAGGCAGAAAGGGACAGGAACTGGACAAATGGACACAAGGGGTGAAAACGGGGAGCATGCTGTCACACTGTGAGGATCGCAAAATTATAACCAATATCATAAAACAATATGTGTATAAATTTTTGAATAAGAAATTAACTTGACCTGTAAACTTTAACAAAAAGCACGATAAAAAAAAAAAAAAGAAAAGGTTTACACACCGAAAAAAAAAAATCTTTGATGGTTATGGGGGGGGGGAAGAAGAAATCATTAACTAGGTAGTAGACAAGTATTAACTCTGATGAAGAGAAAGACCACACACAATAGAGGGGAAGTCAGCACAACTTGATTAAAGCAAAGCCATAGAAACTTCTAGACACATCCAAACACTTTAAAGGGCTGAGTTAGGGAGACTGAGGGTTGAGGACAATGGACTCAGGGGACAACTAGGTCAATCGGTATAATAGTTCATAAAGAAAATGTTCTACATACATGTAGGTGAGTTGAGTCTGGGGTTTTAAAAACTTGTGAGCAGCCATTGGGAGCAAAGGAGAATGAAGAAAATGAAAGACACAAGGAAAATATTAATCGAAAAGACTAATGAACCACAGCCTCCACCAGCTTGAGCAAAAAGAACTAGATTGTGCACTGCTACCACCACTAACTGGTCTGACAGGGATCATGATAGAGGGTCCCAGGCAGAGTGGGGGGAAAATGTAGAACAAAATTCAAATTCACACACACAAAAAAAGGCCAGACTTACTGGCCTGACAAAGACTGGAGGAACTCCCAAGACTATGACTCCGGACACCTGGTTTACTCAGAACTGAAGCAATTCCTGAAGTTCATCTTTTAGCCAAAGATTAGACATGCCCATAAAACAAACAATAACACATGGGAGGAACATAATTCTTATTTCAGTCAAGTATATGAGACCAAATGGGTAATACCTGTCCAAAAGCAAAGATGAGAAGGAAGGAAGGGACAGCAAAACTGAAGAATAGACACAGAGAACACAGGGTAGAAAGGGAGAGAGGGAGAGTGCTAAAATGTTTCGGGGATTGCAATCAATGTCACAAAACAATTCGTGTGAAAATTTTTGAATGAGAAATGTATTTGCACTGTAAACTTTCACCTAAAACACAATAAAATAAAAATATATATATATATTACACATTTGGTTGCTTATCCAGACAAAACCTGATTCAAATGAATATCAGGGATGCTTGCAATTTTGCTAAGACTTGCTCTGAGCAAACTGCTTTTATCTATGAAGGTGTTAACTGATAACATATTAAGACTTCCCCCATCAGGGGGGCAGGCCCAAGATGGTGGAGTAGTCAGATGCTTCCGGTGGTCCTTCTTACAACAAACACCCAAGAAAACAAGTGAATCAATTATATATATGACAAGCTAGGAACCCTGAACATCGAAAGCAAAATCAAGAAATCAGACTGAGTGGCAGGGGGAGGGGAGATGGTGCAGAAGCAGTGAGGAGCTGCTGGACATGACTCAGCTGGAACTGGTGCCCCTCAGCCTCAATCCTCTGCTGCGACCACAGCCAGGCTGGCAGCAGCGTTCAGGACACGGTTACTTCAGGAAAGAAGGTGAGTGAAGTGGTGCAGCCCCAATCCCCTGGCACGACCGAGTTGGGGCCTGTGATAGTGTTCGGGACTCGGTCTCCACAGCCACAGAAAACCAGCAAAACAGAATCTTCTCACGCCTCCAAGACCAGCAAAAAATAGTGCTTTCAGCACAAGATAAGTGATATTACCTAATTTACCATGTGGATCTAATAGCTCCCTTTTTGAAAGAACTCTCTCCTATCTATTTAATTCCTCCTCCCTCTGCCCCAAGCCAGCTTCAGTGACAGTCAATTCTCCTGTGCTTGAGATAGGTCCTGCTGTGCATCCTGAGCCATTCTCCCAGCCTTGGAGAAGGAAAAAATTAACCAGAAAGGGAAAAATAATTTGCCAGTTCCCCTAACTGGGAAATCAGGGCAGAAGCAGCTCCTGTCCAGGCACAAGTGGTCCACAGATTTTGAATGCCTTTCACCCTGCATGGACCCATGTGCCCACATTTCAGCATCGAGGCTCTTATTGTTGTATTGCAAGAGTGTATGTGCCTGAGTTCTGACTTTAGCTGTTTTTCATCTGCATGGTGGAGAGGTGGTTTTTTGATGTTAGACATCGCTCTGCCTATTAAGCAGGGTCCTCACCTACCCACATCAGGGGCCTGAGGACTTGTGGCTCCACCCATGCCACCTAGCAACCCCCTAGAGGAGTCCAAGGATAAGTGATGCCTTCCAGTCCTTACACTTAAAAGCACTGGGTGCCTATGGTATGGCTACAGAGCCCACCCACCTGTGAGCTCTAGAGAACAGTGGCACACCTTCCTCATGGACACTGGGGGGAAGGTTGTCAGAGTGTGACTCCCTGCTGCTACCAGAAAACTGTGCATACACCAATCACCACTGATGCTTAAAATCACAGGTGACAGATTGCATCACACACTTGATGACCAACTATCTGGACACCTGAGCTGAATCCATACAAGAATAGTGAATAGACTCCTAGGCTCATATACCTGGTAACAGCTCTAACCATCTGGTGACAGGACATCAGAGCTTCAAAAGCCCCAATAATCACGTTAGCTCACCCAAGTAACTTTTTTGGGTATATCAAAACAAAACAAAGCAAGAAGTTAGGACACAGTAAGCAAACATAAAACAAATTAATACAGGAAATTATACATGGCCAGAGACAACAGTCAAAATCAAATCACATAAAGAAGCAGGCCATGATCATTTCAACAAACTCCCAGAAAAAAAAGACTCAAGGAATCTTCTGGATGAAGCCTTCTTCCTGGAATTATCAGATGTAGAATACAAAAGATTAATATACAGAACTCATCAAGAGATCAGGAAGGAAATCAGGCAAAATGCAGAACAAGCCAAGGAATACACAGATAAACCAGTTGAGGAAATCAAGAAAGTCATTCAAGAGCATAATGAAAAATTTAATAGGCTGCAAGAATCCATAGAGAGACAGCAATCAGAAATTCGGAAGATTAACAATAATATTTCAGAATTAGACAACTCAATCCAACATCAGAGGAGCAGAACTGAAGAAACAGAAGCCAGAATTAGTGAGCGAGATTGAAGATAGAACACTTGGCAACAATATATTTGAAGAAAAATCAGATAAAAGAATTTTAAAAAATGAAGAAACTCTAAGAATCATATGGGACTATATCAAGTGACTGGAGTACCAGAACAGGGAGGGATAACAGAAAATACAGACAGAATTGTTCAAGATTTGCTGGCAGAAAACTTCCCTGATATCATGAAAGATGAGAAGATATCTCTCCAAGATGTTCATAGAACCCCATATGAGGTAGATCCCGAAAGAAAATCATCAAGATGATTTTCAAACTTGCCAAAACCAAGGATAAAGAGAGAATTTTAAGAGCTCCTCGGGATAAGCAAAAACTCACCTACAAAGGAGAGTCAATAAGTGTAAGCTCAGACTACTCAGCAGAAACCATGCAGACAAGAAGGCAATGGGATAGTATATAAAAAAACCAAACCAAACCCAGTGCCATCGAGTCGATTCCAACTCATAGCGACCCTATAGAACAGAGTAGAACTGCCCTATAGAGTTTCCAAGGAGCACCTGGTGGATTAGAACTGCTGACCATTTGGATGATACATACAAAGCCTTAAAGGAAAAAAAAATTGCCAGCCAAGAATCATATATCCAGCAAAACTCTCTCCCAAATATAAAGGCAAAATTAGGATACTTCCAGAAAAACAGAAGTTTTGGGAATTGGTAAAAAGACAACCAAAACTACAAAAACTACTAAAGGGAGTCCTCTGGTTAGAAAATCAATAACATCAGATGACAACCCAAAACTAGAATACGTGACAGAGAAAACAAGTATCAACCCTGATAGTGAAATCACAAAAATAAATCAAGATAAAAAAATGCTCAAAACAGGGAAACAGTGACATCATTATGTAAAACATGGCAACATTAAATCAATAAAGAGGGACTAAAAATGTAGTCATACATCTTTCCTATAGAGAAGAAGTTAAGGTGACATAGAGAGATAAAAGTTTGGTTTAAACTGAGAAAAATAGGGGTAAATAATAAGGTAACCACAAAGGAAACTAACATTCCTACACATCAAAAATAAAATACAAGAAAAACATAAAGAATCAGCAAAAACAAAACCAACAATGAAAAAGAGGGAAAAAATTATAAAGAAAAATTCCTAGCACAAAAAATTAAGTGGAAAAAAGAAACTATCAACAATGCAAAAAAAAAAAAAAAAAGACATCAAAATGACAGCACTGAACTCATAACTATCCATAATCACACTGAATGCAAATGGACGAAATGCATCACTAAAAAGACAGAGAGTTGCAGAATGGACAAAAAAAAAAAAACCATGATCCATTTCTATGCTGCCTACAAGAGACACACCTTAAATTCATAAAGTCATAAACAAACTAAAACTCAAAGAATGGAAAAAATATATCAACAAGAATATAAAATATATTTTTATATATGTACAAAATATATTTTATATATTTACAAAATATATTAAATATATATTATATTTAAATTATATATATAATATATATTAAAATATATAAAATATTTTTTATAAAAAAATAAACAGCTATCAAAGAAAACAGAAGTGGTAATACTAATTTCCAACAAAACGGATTTTAAAGTCAAATCCACCACAAAGAATAAGGAAGGACACTATATAATGATTAAAGGGACAATATACCAGGAGGATATTGCCATATTAAATATTAGGCACCCAACGACAGGGCTTCAAGATACATAAAACAAACTCTGACCGCACTGAAAACCAAGATAGACACTCCACAATAATAGTAGGAGACGTCAACACACCACTTTCAGTAAAGGACAGGGCATCCAGAAAGAAGCTCAATAAAGACACAGAAGATCTAAATGCCACAATCAACCAACTTGACCTCACAGACATATACAGAACACTCCACGCAACAGCAGCCAAGTATACTTTCTTTTCCAGCGCACATGGAACATTCTCTAGAATAGACCACATATTAGGTCATAAAGCAAGCCTTAACAGAATCCAAAACACCAAAATATTGCAAAGCATCTTCTCTGACAATAAAACCATAAAACTAGAAATCAATAACAGATAAAAACAGAGAAAAGAAATCAAACACATGGAAACTGAACACCTTCCTCAAAAATGACTGGATTATGGAAAAAATAAGGACAGAGTAAAAAATTCATAGAATCAAATGAGACTGAAAACACTTCCTATCAGAATCTTTGCAACACAACTAAATCAGTGCTCAGAGATCAATTTTTAGCAATAAATGCACACATATGAAAAAAAGAAAGGGCCAAAATCAAAGAATTAATCCAAGAACTCAAACAAATAGAAAGAGAGCAATTAAAGAAATCCTCAGTCACCAGAAGAAAACAAATAATAAAAATTAAAACAGAATTAAATGAAATAGAGAACAGAAAAACAATTGAAAGAGTTAGCAAGACCAAAAGCTGGTTCTTTGAAAAGACTAACAAAATTGATAAACCATTGGCCAGACTGACAAGAGAAAAATAGGAAATGAAACAAATAACCCAAATAAGAAATGAGATGGGCGATATCACAACAGACCCAACTGAAATTAAAAGAATCATAACAGAATACTATGAAACATTGTACTCTAACAAATTTGAAAACCTAGAGGAAATGGACAGATTTCTAGAAACACACTACCAACCTAAACTATCACAGAGGTAGAAAACTAAATACACACATAACAAAAGAAGAGATTGAAAAGGTAATTAAAACACTCCCAACAACAACAACAAAAAGAAACCCTGGCCCTGATGGCTTCACTGAAGAATCCTACCAAATTTTAGAGAAGAGTTAATACCACTGCTACTAAAGACATTTCAGAGCACAGAAAAAGATGGAATTTCAGAGCACAGAAAATGATGGAATACTCCTAAACTCATTCTATGAAGCTAGCACAATGCTGATACCAAAACAAGGTAAAGACACCACAAAAAAAGAAAATGACAGACCAATATCCCTCATGAATTTAGATGCAAAAATCCTCAACAAAATTCTAGCCAATAGAATTCAACAATATTTCAAAAAAATAATTCACCACGACCAAGTGGGATTCATACAAGGTATGCAGCAATGGTTCAACATAAGAAAAACAATCAATGTAAACCATCACATCAATAAAACAAAACACAAGAACCACATGACCTTATCAATTGATGCAGAAGAAGCATTTGACAAAGTCCAACATCGATTCATAACAAAAACTCTCGGCAAAACAGAAGGAAAAATTCCTCAACATAATAAAGGGCATTTATACAAAGCCAACAGCCAACATCATCCTAAATGGAGAGATTCTGAAAGTATTCCCCTTGAGAACAGGAATCAGACAAAGATGCCCTTTATCACCATTCTTATTCAATATTGTGCTGGAGCTCCTAGCCAGAGCAATTAGGCTAGATAAAGAAATAAAGGGCGTCCAAATTGGCAAGGAAGAGGAAGTATCTCTGTTTGCAAACGACATGATCTTATACACAGAAAACCCTAAAGAATCCTCAAGAGAACTACTGAAACTAATAGAAGAGTCCAGCAGATTATCAGGATACAAGATGAACATACAAAAATCAGTTGGATTCCTCTACACCAACAATAAGAACATCGAGGAGGAAATCACCGAATCAATACCATTTACAGTAGCCCCCAAGAAGATAAAATACTTAGGAATAAATCTTACCAGAAAAGTAAAAGAAAACTACAAGACACTACTGGGAAAAACATACCTTGCTTGTGGATAGGAAGACTCAACATTGTAAAAATGTCTATTCTACCCCAAACAATCTATAGATACAATGCAATCCCAATCCAAATACCAATGACATTTTTTAATAAGACGGAGAAACAAATCCGTAACTTCCTATGGAAGGGAAAGAGGCCCCAGATAAGTAAAACATTACTGAAAAAGAAGGACAAAGTGGGAGGCCTGATTTTAGAACATATTTTACCACCACAGTAGTCAAAACAGCCTGGTACTTGTACTGCAACAGATACATAAACCAATGGAACAGAATTGAGAATCCAGACACAAACCCATCCACATATGAACAGACAAAGTCCCAAAGTCAGTTAAATGGGGAAAAGACAGTCTCTTTAACAAATGGTGCTGGCATAACTGGTTATCTCTCTGCAAAAAAATGAAACAAGACCCATACCTCACACCATGCATAAAAACTAACTCAAAATAGATCAAAGACCTAAATATAAAATCTAAAATGATAAAGATCATGGAAGAAAAATTAGGGACAATGCTAGGAGCACTAATACATGGTGTAAACAGTATACAACACATTACTAACAATGCAGAAGAAAAACTAGATAACTGGGAGCTCCTAAAAATCAAACACTTAATACTCATCCAAAGACTTCACCAAAAGAGTAAAAAGATTACCTACAGACTGGGAAAAAGCTTTTAGCTATGACAGTTCCGATCAGAGGCTGATCTCTAAATCTACATGATACAGCAAAAACTCAGCAAGAAAAAAACAACCCAATTAAAAACTGGGCAAAGGATATGAACAGGCACTTCACCAAAGAAGACGTTCAGGCAGATAATAGATGAGTGAGGTAATGCTCAGGATCATCAGCCATTAGAGAAATGCAAATCAAAACTACAGTGAGGTACCATCTCACCCAGCAAGGCTGGCATTAATCCTAAAAACACAAAATAATAAATGTTGAAGAGGTTGTGGAGAGACTGCAACACTTATACACTGCTGGTGGGAGTGTAAAATGGTACAACCACTTTGGAGATCGATTTGGCACTTCCTTAAAAAGCTAGAAATAGAACTACCATAAAAAAAAATACTATCCAACAATTCCACTCCTTGGAATATATCCTAGATATATGAGAGCCTTCACACAAACAGATATATGCACATCCATGTTCATTGCAGCACTGTTTACAGTAGCAAAAAGTTGGAAGCAACCAAGATGCCCATCAATTTATGAATGGATAACTAAATTATGGTATATTCACATAGTGGAATACTATGCAACGATTAAGAACAATGATGAATCTGTGAAAAATCTCATAACACAAAGGAATCTGGAAGGCATTATGGTGAGTGAAATTAGTTTCAAAAGGACAAATATTGCATGAGACCACTATTTTAAGAACTTTAGAAAAAGTTTAAACACAGAAGAAAATATTCTTTGATGGTCACGAGGGTGGGGAGGGAGGAAGAGGGGTATTCACTAATTAGATAGTAGACAAGAACTGTTTTAGGTGAAGGGAAAGACAACACACAATACAGGAGAGGTCAGCACAACTGGACTAAACCAAAAGCAAAGAAGTTTCCAAATACAACTGAATGCTTTGAAGGCCAGAGTAGCAGGAGTGGGGGTTTGGAGACCATTGCTTCAGTGGACATCTAGGTCAACTGGCATAACAAAAAGTATTAATAAAACATTTCGCATCCCACTTTGATGAGAGGCTTCCGGGGTCTTAAACGATAGCAGGCATCAATTGGTCTCAACCCACCTGGAGCAAAGGAGAATGAAGAACACCAAAGACACAAGGTAATTATGAGCTCAAGAGACAGAAACATAAACCAGAGACTACATCGGCCTTAGGCTGGAAGAACTAGATGGTGCCAGGCTACCACGGAACACATCAGAAAATCCGTGATGGAGCAGGAGAACAGTGGGATGCAGATCTCAAATTCTTGTAAAAAGACCAGGCTTAATGATCTGACTGAGACTGCTGGGGCCCTGGAGGTCATGGTCCCTGGACCCTTTGTTAGCCCTAGATTGAAACCATTCCTGAAACCAACTCTTCAGACGTGGATTGGACTGGACTATAAGTACTGGTGAGGAGGGAGCTTCTTGGCTCGAGTAGACACATGATACTATGTGGGCAACCACTGTCTGGAGGTAAGAAGAGAAGGAAGAGGGGGACAGGAGCTGGTTGAATGGACACAGGGAATACAGGATGGAGAGGAAGAATGTGCTGTCTCATTAGGGGGACAGCAGCTAGGAGTACATAGCAAGGTGTGCATAACTTTTTGTATGAGAAACTGACTTGATTTGTAAACTTTCACTTAAAGCACAATAAATAAATTAATTAAAAAAAGACTTCCCCCATAAAATTGTTTATTCA
The DNA here is from genome assembly GCF_030014295.1 of Loxodonta africana. Classification (NCBI taxonomy): domain Eukaryota; kingdom Metazoa; phylum Chordata; class Mammalia; order Proboscidea; family Elephantidae; genus Loxodonta; species Loxodonta africana. The sequence continues at coordinate 90,648,070 of NC_087369.1, read as the reverse complement.
TATTTTAATAAAGGAAACTCAATGATTAAAAATACTAGATTACTGAAATGATCTAATAGCTAATGGTGGTCTTTGAGACACAGTAGGAGCAAGTAGAAGTTCTTTTTGGGATATGGAGCCCTGCTCAGTAGCCATGGAATCACAGACCAGAGGCAACTACTTGCTCAAAACCCAACTTTCATTTTGAGTATTGGTTAGGTGCACAAGAAAAAGCGGGCTTAGTGCTTCAAGTGCCTGGAAATGATGTGGGCTGGTTGAGGTATGTGCATTTTTGTGGGGAGTAATTGTAAAAGCATGAGGCATGAGTAATTACAAATATTGGATAGAAGAGAACAGAAGAATTTCTTCCCGATTCTGATCAGCACACATGGTAAACCTCATGGATTCTTTTTTACTTTTGAATATCTTCAAATTCAAAAAGCTTACAGTCTTTCCAGGAATGCTGTTCAACAGAAAACTGCGTGTAGGTAAAGAACTGACTACAGGGCAAAAAGCAAGTATTTTGGGAAGTTGTTGCCAAGCTAATGCTCCAAGGAAGTTCTCCTAGTGAGTTCACTATGTCTACCCTACTGAATATTCCACCCGACGTTTTAAAGACAGGTCTTCTGCCTGGTTATCACATACAATCAGTTTTCCAACTTCTCTTGTCTTTGACTCCTTCTATGATTCTCCCATAGGTCAGCTTCATGAGGAAAGGAAATGCATCTCTGGACAGACAATGCAGTTATTGTTGAACACTGTTGTTTTGCCAGGAACTTCTACTTAGCTGAGTCTAAATGTGCTTGCTGAGATCTAAAAGCACATTTCCTCTTCAGTAAACAGTACATTGTGTTCCTTGCTCTGGGTAGTATCCTTTCAGTTATTTGGAGACAGCCTCACATCAAAAGTGAATAATACCTGGTTACGTTGCCTTTCCTCATATATCCTAGTTTGTAATCATATCATATCCTGGAGACAAGTGCACACCAGTTGGTATTGGGAGTGAGTAGTCCTAGAGGCTATTGAAACCTATGCTGAGAATTAACAGGTCCTTTAGCCACTATCTACTTCTTTACCCCTACCATCATATATATATATATATATATATATATATATATATATATATATATATATATGTATGGCTGTTTTTTTCTTATATAGCTCCCACCTTCCAGAGGCTTTCTCTTAGTCATATGATTTACAGGTGTCTAATTTTCCACCATGTGTCTGTCCATTTGTCATACCGTGGGGGATTGTGTGTTGCTGTGATGCTGGGAGCTATGCTATGGTATTCCAGCAGGTTCACCCATGGTGGACAGGTTTCAGCTAAGCTTCCAGACTAAGACACAGTAGGAAAAAGGACTTGGCAGTCTACTTCTGAACAGAATTAGCCAGTGAAAACCTTATGAATAGCAGTTGAACATTGTCTGATATAGTGCCCGAAGATGGGCCCCTCATATTGGAAAGTGCTCAAAAGACGACTGGGAAAGAGCTGCCTCCTCAAAATAGAGTTGACTTTAGTAACGTGGATGGAGTCAAGCTTTCGGGACCTTCATTTGCCGCTGTGGCATTACTAAAAGTGAGAAGAAACAGCTGCATCCATTAATAATCAGAACATGAAGTGTATGAAGTGTGGATCTAAGAAAATTGGAAATCATGAAAAATGAAATGGAATGCATAAAGACTGATATCCTAGGCATTAGTGAGCTGAAATGGACTGGTATTGGCCATTTTGAATTAGATAATCATATGGTTTACTCTGCTGGGAATGACAACTTGAAGAGGAATGGTGCTGCATTCAGTGTCAAAAAGAACATTTCAAGATATACCCTGAAGTACAATGCTGTCAGTGATAGGATAATATCCATAAGCCTACAAGGAAAACCAGTTAATACTATTATTCAAATTTACACACCAACCACTAAGTCCAAAGATGAAGAAATTGAAGATTTTTACCAACTTCTGCAGTATGAAACTGATCAAACATGCAATCAGGATGAACTGATAGTTAGTGGTGATTGGAATATGATAGTTAGAAACAAAGAAGAAAGACTGGCAGTTGGAAAACATGGCTTTGGCGATAGAAACAATGCCGGAGATCAAATGATTGAATTTTGCAAGACCAATGACTTCTTCATTGCAAAAACCTTTTTTCACCAACATAAATGGCGACTATACTATACACATGGACCTCGGAAGACAGAATACACAAGAATCAAATCAACTACATCTGTGGAAAGAGACAATGGAAAACTTGATATCATCATTCAGAACAAGGCCAGGGGCCGACACCAGATCAGACCATCAATTACTCATATGCAGGTTGAAATTGAAACTGAAGAAAATTAGAACAAGTCCACGAGAGCCAAAGTACAATCCTGACTATATCCCACCTGAATTTAGAGACCATCTCAAGAATAGATTTGATGCGTTGAACACTAACTACAGAAAACTAGACGAGTTGTGGAATGACATCAAATACATTATAAAAGAGGAAATCAAGAGGTCGTTAAAAAGATAAGAGAGAAAGAAAAGACCCAAATGGATGTCAGAAGAGACTGAAACTAGCTCTTAACCGTCAAGTAGCTAAAGCAAAAGGAAAAAAAAATGATGAGGTAACAGAGTTGAACAGAAGATTTCAAAAGGTGGCTTGAGAAGACAAAGTAAACCATTATGATGACATGTGCCTGGAGATAGAAAACCAAAAGGGAAGAACTCACTTCCCATTTCTCAAGCTGAAAGAACTGAACAAAAAATTCAAGCCTCAAGTTGCAATGCTGAAGGATTCTACGGGGAAAATATTAAATGACTCAGGTAGCATCAAAAGAAGATGGAAGGAATACGCAGAGTCACTACAGCAAAAAGAACTGGTCAACATTCAACCATTTCAGGAGGTAACATACAATCAGGAACCAGTGATACTGAAGGAAGAAGTCCAAGGTGCACTGAAGGCATTGGTGAAAAAACAAGGATTCGGGAATTGATGGAATACCAATTGAAATGTTTCAACAAACAGATGCAGCTGGAAGTGCTCACTCATCTATGCCAAGAAATATGGAAGACAGCTTCCTGGCCAACCATCTGGGAGAGTTCCATATTTATGCCTATTCCCCAGGAAAGGCAATCCAACCGAATGAGGAAATTATCGAATAATATCATTAATATCACATGCAAGTAAAATTTTGCTGAAGATCATTCAAAAGTGGCTGCAGCAGTATATCAACAGGGAACCCCCAGACATTCAAGCCGGATTTAGAACAGGATGTGGAACCAGGGATATCATTGCTGATGCAGATGGATCCTGGCTGAAAGCGGAGAATACCAGAAAGATGTTTGCCTGTGTTTTACTGATTATGCTAGGGCATTAAACTGTGTGGATATTAACAAATTATGGATAACATTGCAGAGAATAGGAATTCCAGAACACTTAATCGTGCTCATGAGGAATCTGTACATGGAGCAAGAGGCAGTCTTTCAAACAGAACAAGGGGATACTGCATGGTTGAAAGTCAGGAAAGGTGTGGGGCATGCTTGTATCCTTTCACCATAACTATTCAACCTGTATGCTGAACAAATAATCTGAGAAGCTGGACTCTATGAAGAAGAACGGGATATCAGGATTGGAGGATGACTTATTAACAACCTGCTTTATGCAGATGACACATCTTTGCTTTCGGAATATGAAGAGGACCTGAAGCACTTACTGATGAAGATCAAAGATCACAGCCTTCAGTATGGATTCGCCTCAACATAAAGAAAACAAAAATCCTCACAACTGGACCAATACACATCATCACGATAAAGAAAAGATTGAAGTTGTCAAGGATTTCATTTTACTTGAATCCACAATCAATACCCATGGAAGCAGCAGTCAAGAAATCAAAAGACTCATTGCATTGGGCAAATCTGCTGCAAGGGACCTCTTTATTGTAAAGTGTTGAAAAGCAAAATGACATCTGGAGGACTAAGGTGCGCCTGACCCAAGCCATGGTATTTTCAATCATATCATATGCATGTGAAAGCTGGGCAATGAATAAGGAAGACCAAAGAAGAATTTACGCCTTTGAATCGTGGTGTTGGTGAAGAATATTGGGTATACCATGGACTGCCAAAAGAACAAACAAATCTCTCTTGGAAGACGTATGACTGGAATGTTCCTTAGAAGTAAGGATGGCGAGGCCACTTCCCACACACTTTGGACATGTTGTCAGGAGGGATCAGTCCCTGGAGACGGACATCATGCCTGATAAAGTAGAGGGTGAGCGAAAAAGAGGAAAACCCTCAGTGAGACGGATTGACACTGTGGCTGCAACAATGGGTTGAATCATAGCAACGATTGTGAGGATGGTGCAGGACTGGGCATTGTTTCGTTCTGTTGTACATAGGGTCACTATGAGTCGGAGCTGACTTGATGGCACCTAACAACAACAACAATTTTATGCTTTTCCTTTTATCTTAATCTGGGTTTCTAAAAATGTGATCCCTGGACTAACTGAAAAAAATGCATATTCTGAGATGGTCTGAATCTTAATTGTTAAAGGGTAAACCCAAGGTACCTACATTTTAAAAGGACCATATCTGAGAACCATCAAATCTGAGAACCTTCACTTCCTTGAGTGAAAACGGGCAATACAAATATCAACTCAGTCGTTTTGTCGAACTTCATAGGCACACTGGAGTCTTTGCTGGTGTTCATTTTGCTTTTCTGTCTCCGTGGCCTGTGTTGATTGATTTTTCCTCTGCTTAAAATCCTCTATCCCAACTTTACCTGTTGAAATCCCTCCTATCCTGCAACCTCTTTTATGTATGCTTCTTGTGATGTTCTCAAATCACCTCACAGTTATGTATGGGTCTATAATGCATTTTTACACTACTGCGAAGGTTTTATAATGCTTTTAAACACCTATATATAAGTCCCTTATAATGTGAAGTTAGAAATAATTTCTGAACTTAGAGGCCTGCATACTTCCATAATGCTCTTTATTAGGAAGTTGTTCTAACCTTGGAAATAGATAATAGTAGTTCATAAACAACTTCTTTAAATTGGGCTGTGCACCTACACTCTGTGATAATGGAATGTAACATTAATCAACTCTGTAAATTGGCCTTGAAATGAAACATAAATATGTCTCAAAACAATTTCCATAGTTTTCTGTTAATTAAATCTATAAATTTACCCTGGTTCATAAATATGCCATACGATAATTCCTTAATTGACAATAAAGCATACTATAAATTTGCAAAACATAAATATGTTATACCACAATTCCCTAATTGGTAATAAAATATTATACCAATTATGGTTAAACACAACAGCACCTAACCTTTATCTTGCAAAGTCAAGGTGAAGGAATAGTATATAAGCCAAAGATTTCTGCTCACTTGCTGGAGCAGAAGACAGAGACAAAAGGTCTCTTTGAAGGTCTCTTTGACTCTGGCTTCCTCTAAAGACACCTTATATGAGATACCACCTGCCACAACTGACCTCGGATCCTAGCTACAGGGGACCTCCTCTGAGTTTGAGGAGTGCTCAAGTCTTCCTCCTTGAGACCACTCATTAAAGGTAAAAGCCTGAAGTCTGAAGATTTGGACTCTCACCGTTAAACTAATATTTTAATTGTTTATTCTGTTTCTCCAGTGCTAAAAGAGTATCTTGAGGTCTTACCTGCATGCCTTGTCATGACTACCTTGCAATAAACTAAACGAGTTCATGCATGACAAACCTAAGCATTTCTTTATTTTTAAGGTTAAATCCTCCAGGACACCCTCTATCAAAATGCTACCTTCTCCACGAAGGTTTTCATTATCCCCTGCCTAGTTGTGATCATACCCTCCTGTGAACGCTCATAACAGTGTGTTTGCATTAGAAATATGCTTCTTTCTTATCCTTTCCACAAAATTATAAGCTCTTTACCAGAAAAGACAGTGTTTTAGTGACCTTTATAAATCTTTACCTCCTAAGTGTCCAGCTACTTTGCATGTAGCAAGAACTCAATTAGATTGAACTAAGTTTACTGAGAATCTAGATCAAAACTTAATATCATAGAAAGATCCCCTTATGTCTCATATACGTTATGTTATTTTAAAAATAATTTGAATACAGCTCCATTTTGCTGACTATTGTTTGACTTGGGATTTATAATGACTGTCAAGTCTTTGTTATTTATTCATGGTTAAAACTACTGTAAGTTCGTTATGTCTAGAAACCGTGAAATGGGAGTGGGTTTTGCTGTGTATATTTTCAACAAAAACAAAATTTAAAAAAAAGGTCATCACAGACCTCAAGACCACAAAAACAAAACACAACAACAAAACACTTTTGATAGGTGTTATAAAACACTGAGCAGACCATTTAGAATTACACATAGCCAAATATCTGCTATCAGTGTCCCCTGCTGTTATCATCCTGGGTTTGTATTTCCCAACTCCTATAGACTCACTATGAGTTGGAATCGACTCGAGGGCACTGGGTGGGTTTTGTTATTCAATGATAAGCCACCATTTTAAGAAGCTCCATTTTACATGGTAAAATTAAATATTTTCACTTTTTAGAAGTGACAAGAAGATCCCAAGTTATGTTACAGTGAAAAAACTACGTATTTCCTGTTCTCAGTTCTAGTACGGCTGTGGGGATTTTTCCTCAGTTCTTCTGAATGTTCATCTTGTGTCTCGTACCGACATGAGCAGTTGGACAAGAAAGGGGGTGTCTTTTAGGAAAGTTATGAGCTCCCAAGCTTACAGAAAATAAGCTAAGGTCCAAGATAATCACATCTTTCTGGCCCTTTTTACTTTTTTGGAGACCTCCTCTTACAATTTTCTCTTGAGAGTGTGCCCTATCCACTGCTTCACAAACCATCATTATGGGGTCTAGTAGAAAGAGCAAGGGTGGAGTGTAAAACAAAGCCAATTTCCAGGGCCTCATCCCAGGGCTGGCCACGATTTTAAATGTAGGTGGCTACCTAATGCAGCATGATTTCAAGAGGACAAGAAGCTGTCTTTTAAGAAAAGATGGAAAACATTGTTTCCCACTTGTTGGCTAGGGTCTGAAATCCTTTCTCGTAAGGTTAAACCTTTTTCCCTATAGAGAGAGTTTAGAATTGGAATACCAGACTCCCACGTTTAAAGCTGGGGCTCAGGAGCTTAAACCTGGCAACATTTCCTAAGAAATACCAGTACACCACACAGATTCAGATCTGTGAAGCACACGTAACAGACCCCAGGACTTTTGCATTCTTTGCTTTTCAGCTGAGTCACTGTATCAGCTATTTCAAGTTGTGCTTAGTTGTTTTTCGGGTACCCCACATAGTTATTCATGTTTTACTTATATTTTGAAGCCATTTTTTCACATTAAGTTATTCAAAATCTATAGCACTTTGTTTTAAATTGCAAATGGGTAATATCAAAGCCTCTAAGGAGACATTGGAAACCCTAGTGGCATGGTGGTTAAGAGCTATGCCTGCTAACAGAAGGAAAGGTCAGCGGTTTGAATCCACCAGGCACTCCTTGGAAACTCTATGGGGCAGTTCTACTCTGTCTTACCAGTCACTATGAGTTGGAATTGACTCTGTGGCAACGGGTTTGGTTTGGCTTTTTGGAAGCAGTCCTTGGGATTTTCAGAAACTGTAGAAAAAATTATGATGGAAAATGGTTTCAAATTTAAGATTTTTAATATAAAATACACATGGCACAAAATAAATCATTTATCCCTAGAAGTTACCTTAAACAATACCCAAGAAACACTTGATACCCCAAGAGCTGGGCAAGTCATCTAAAATATGGAAATCTCATTCTTAGATTTGAAATAATAGATGCTCTCCTGAGACCAGGCTTTTAGGAAATATGAGAGAGACGTACAAGACACTGAACACTACTATCCCAGATGATTGAATATAGGCCTTCTCTAGTAGCAATGTTTTGTCTTTTGCTGTACCTGTTCTATTTTCTGAATCTTGATAAAACTTCTTCTCTAATACTCCAAATGAAGGATTCTTCTTGGTTGCTCCTCAATCTTTACCATGTTTTCTATGCTTGAAGAGTGGATCCCACAAATCAGGCAAGACTCTGAAAGAGTGCATTTTGTCCCTCACTGCAGAAAAAATGCCTCCAAAATCCCTGAGGAGTGACCACACACCAGGAACCAGTACTGTGGTACTACACTTCTGCTTCCAGCAGTACATGCCTTCTAATTAGTAGGCACAAACAGTCTTCTGGCTACTCTTGCCTCCTAAAGGCATCCTTCTGGTTACTGAAACTTTCATGTAATAAAAAAAATGAAGATGACTGGGTTCCCTAGCTAATCCTCCACCAATGATGGCTACATGTCCACTGGCTTAGGTGGAAGTAGAGAGGGTGGCACATCTTTACCAATGCATCTCTTTCTTCTGAGCCTCTTTTTTCCTTTGGAAGCTACCACATTTGAGAAAAGAGATGTAATTATAAAGGGTTGGGGAAGTCATTGTCCTTTGCCCTAGATCCATCCCCCAAAGGAAGGTACAGGGATGAGATGGGGGAGAATCCTAGATTAATTTCAATGGCTTTGCTGCCAAATCTATTGTACCCATGATCCAAGAGGCCAGGGAATAACATACTCACTCAGAGGACACTCTACTCCAAGTATGAGGATAAGGATGCCCCAGTGAGATGGTTAATGTTACGTATCGACTTGGCTAAGCTACAATTCTCAGTAGTTTGGCAAATACTGGACTGGATGTTCTTCCATAATGCAATATAATATAATCGCCTTCCATGATGTGATCTGATGTGATCAGTTAATTCATTGAAAGGAGAGTTTTCTTTAGAGTATGGCCTGCCTCCAGGATATAAATGGATGTTCTTGCAAAACGTGCTCTCTTTTTCTACCCTGCACTTTTTCCATCACATAAGTAATGAGACATAAGCCTGCAGAAGTCCCCAATCCTTGAGACATAAGCCTGCAGAGGTCTTCAGCTTGCTGCCTGACCCACAGATAGGGGACTTGCCAGCCCCTACAATTGTGTGAGTGATTTTCTTGAAATAAAAAAATCTCTCTATATATACATATCGTATCTCATAGTGACCCTATAGGACAGAGTAGAACTGCTCCATAGAGTTCCAAGGAGTGCCTGGTGGATTCAAACTGCTGACCTTTTGGTTAACGGCCATAGTTCTTAACCTCTAAGCCACCAGGGTCTGTTTTTTTGGGGAGGGGTGTATATATATATATATATATATATCTCCACACACACATATCAAGGGCACTGGGTGGTGGGTATATATATATGTATATATGTCTCACTGGTTTTGCTCCTCTAGAGAACTCAAAGACACCCAGGTAAGAAACATCATATAATACTCTAGATTCTCATCAGAACTGCAGTCACATCTGTTTAAGATGGCACTATATATATTGACTGAGAGGAAGTAGAGAAAATTGAGTCAGTTTAAATCTTTTCTTATGGCACCCACTTTCCCTACATCAATCTTTTAAGTCCTAAATTCATGGAAATTCAGAAATTTTGTTCTTAGTGTATAGAAAACTACCAACTGCTCAGAGGCGGGGCCAAGATTGGGGAATAGTCAGGCTCTTGTTATCCTTCTTGCAAAAAAGACCTGAAAAAACAAGTGAATTGATTATATATGACAATCTAGGAACACTAATAATCAAAGACAAAGCTGAAGAATTGGACTGAACGGCAGGGGGAAGGAGAGATAATTCAAAAGCAGCAGAGAAGCACTGATCATGAGATCTCCAGGCCCTGCTAGCTAAGTCTGCCCAGAGCACATGTGCTGAGGCAAGCAGCAACATTCAAAGACGAGCCTCACCACATCAGGTGTAGCCAAGCGGTAGTAAATCTGAACATACCTACAGAACCAAGTAAGTGACACCAGACCTGCAAAAGTTAAGTGCAAGCTTCTAACCTACCACATGGGGGCAAAACTTCCCCTCCCCTTCCAGAATTTCACAGTAGAGAAGTGTACCTTCCCCTCACCCACTCCCACCCCATTATACCCCAACACCAATCCAGCAGTATTCAACAACTGCCACACCCTCTAAGCCAGGAACTCAGGGATCTCCACACCCACGCCAGTCTCACAGCTACTTTGCCCTGTCACTTCCATAAGGTGTCCATGGACTTGGAGTGCCCTTCACTCTGCCCAGACCTGTGAGAGCCACTTCAAAACCTCATGCCATCGTTAGCATAAAATAACAGGGCATACATGTGAAGCCCATGTTCAACTGCTGCAGCAGTGACTTTTGACACTTCCCTGCCCCCAATCAGGGGCCTCACCCACCCACAACAGAGTCCTGAGGGCTGATGGTACCACCCATTCCATCTAGCCACCAACAACAGGGGTCTTAGAATAAATGGTGCCTCCAAATCCCTCGAACCAATAACATCAGGTATCCAAGGACTGGCTGCAATACCCCCAAATAAGCGCTCTAGGGCAGAGGGACATGCCTTCCACCCAGGCACCTGGGGGCAGCTGTTAGCCTCCTGCCTGGCTACACATAGCTCCCTACTGTAGCCAGATACCTGTGCCAGCTCCAAACACCTCTACACAGCTCTGCCCATCTAGGACTGAAAGTGAGAGTCTGTACCACACACTCGGTGACCAACGACCTGGACACCTGTGCTCCATCCCCACAAAAAAAGTGAACAGACTCCTGGGCTCACACATCTAGTAGGTGCTCTGACCTCCTGAAGACAGGACATGAGAATTTCAAAGGCACCAACAACCAAAATACCTCATATGCAGAGCCTACTTGGGCATATGAAAACAAAATAAAAATGTAGGGTGCAATAAACAAGCATACAAAAAATATATATAATAACGTATTGATGCCTTGGAGAAAACAGTCAATATCAAATCACATAAAGAAACAGGTCAAGATGGCTCTAGCGCTCTAGCAAGTGACCAAAATAAAGAACCAGAAAACTTTCCAGAGGAAGATAAGATAACTGAACTACCTGAGAAAGAATTCAAGAGACTAATATACAGAGCTGTCTAAGAGATCAGGAAGGAGATCAGGCAAAACTCAGATTAAGCCAAGGAACATGTAGACTAAGCTATAAAGGAATTCAGGAAAACAATATAAGAACAAAATGACAAAATTAACAGGCTGGTAGAAATGACACAGAGACAGCAACTAGAAATACAAAAGATTAAAAATAAAATTTCAGAATTAGACAACTTAATAGAAGGTTGTAGGGGGAGAATTGAGATGGAGGACGTCAGAATTAGTAAGATGAAGATAAATCCCTTGACACAAATCTATTTGAGGAAAAATTGGAAAAAAAGATTAAAAAAAATGAAAAAGCCTAAGAATTATGTGAGACACTATGAAGAGGAAAAACCTACAAGTGATCAGAGCACCAAAAAGGGGGGATAATAGAAAACACAGAAAGAATAGCTGAAGATTTTCTGGCAAAAAAAAATTCCTGTTATTATGAAAGGCAAGAAGGTATCTATCCAAGAAGCTCAATGAACCCCGTACAAGGTAGACCCCAAAAGAAAGTCACCAACATATATCATAATTGAACTTGCCAAAACCAAAGACACAATCTTGAGAGTGGTTAAGGATTAAAAAAAGTCACCTACAAATGAGAACCAATAAGAAAAAGCTCTGATTACTCAGCAGAAACCACACAGGCAAGAAGGCAATGGGACGACATATAAAGCCTTGAAGGAAAAAAGTTGCCAGCCAAGAATTATATATCCAATAAAACTGTCGCTCAAATACGATGACAAAATTAGATCATTTCGAGATAAACAGAATTAAGGGAATTTGTAAAAACCAGACCAAAATTACAAGAAAAATAAAGGGAGTCTTCTGGGTAGAGAACAAACAATTTCAGGCTACAATCCAAGACTAGAACACAGGACAGATCAACCAGTTATCAGCCCAGATAGGGAATTCACAAAAACAAATTAAAGCTAAAAGACTGAAAATAGGGAATCAGAAACATCAATATGTAAACAATGACAACGTCAAAACAAAAAAGAGGGAATAGTGTAATCATAGAACTTCCACATGGAGAGGAAGTTAAAGCAATATCAAGAAATAAAGGATTGATTTAAATGTAGAAAAATAAAGGTAAATTTGAAAGTAACCACAAAGGAAGCTAACAAACCTAACCATCAAAAAAAAAAAAAAAAAAAAAAAGAGAAACATAAAGACTCAACAGACACAAAATCAATAATAATGGAAAAGATGAAAAGAAAATGTGTAAAGAAAAAGAGCACACCACAAAAAATACAGCAAAATGACAGCACTAAACTCATACCTATCCATAATTACACTGAATGTAAATGGCCTAAATGCACCAATAAAGAAAGAATGGCAGAATGGATTTTAAAAAAACACAATTCATCTATATGCTGCACACAAGAGACACACCTTAGACACAAAGACACAAACAAACTAAAACTCAAAGGATGGAAAAAATATATATCAAGCAAACAACAACCAAAAAAAGAGCAGGAGTGGCAATATTAATCTCTGGCCAAGTAGACTTTAAAGCAAAATCTACCACAAAGGATAAGGAAGGTCACTATATAATAATTAAAGGGTCAACACACCAGGAAGACATAACCACAATAAATGTACATTCACTCAATGGCAGAGCTCCAAAATACATAAAACAAACTCTATCAGCATTGAAAAGAGAAACAGTCAGCTTCACAATAACAGCAGGAGACTTCAACACACCACTGTCAGTGAAGCACAGACCATCTAGAAAGAAACTCAATAAAGATACGGAAGATCTAAATGCCACAATCAATCAATCTGACTTCATAGATATACAGAACACTGCACACAACAGCAGCCAAGCATAACTTCTTTTCCCACGCACATGGAACATTCTCCAGAATAGACCAAATTTTAGGCCATAATGCAAGCCTTAACGGAATCCAAAACATTGAAATGTTATAAAATATTTTTATTGACTATAAAGCCATAAAAGTAGAAAACAATAACAGAAACAGCAAGGAAAAAAAAAATCACATACCTGAAAACTGAACAAGCACCTTGCTTAAAAACTACTGGATTATAGAAGAAATCAGGGTGGCATGAAGTAATTCATAGAATCAGTTAAGAATGCAAACACATCTTACCAAAACCTTTGAGACACAGCAAAAGCCGTACTTAGAGGTCAATCTATAGCAATAAATGCACACATCCAAAAAGCAGAAAGGGCCAAAATCAAAATGTTAACCCTACCACTCTAGCAATAGAAAGAGAGCAGCAAAAGAAGCCCACAGGTACCAGAAGAAAGGAAATAATAATGATTAGAGCAGAAATAAAGGAACTAGAGAATAGAAAAACAACTAAAAGAGTTAACAAGGCCAAAAGTTGGTTCTTTGAATGATCAACAAAATCAACAAAATGTTGGCCACACTGACAATAGAAAAACAGGAGAGGAAGCAAATAACCTGAATAAGAAATGAGATGTGTGATATCACAACAGACCCAAATGAAGTAAAAAGGATCACAACCTAGAGGAATGGACACATTTCTAGGAACACGCTACCTGCCTAAACTAACACAAACCAAGGTAGAAAAACTAAATAAACCCATAACAACAGAAGAGATTGAAGAGGTAAGAAAAAAATCTCCCAATGAAAAAAAGCACTGGCCCAGACGGCTTCACTGAAGAATTCTAACAAACTTTCAGAGAAGAGTTAACACCAGTACTACTAAAGGTATTTCAGACCATAGAAAACAAAGGAATACTCCTGAATTCTTTCTATGAAGCCCGCATAACCCTGATACCAAAGCCAGGCAAAGACACAACAACAGCAACAAAAAAAAAAAATTGGGGCCAATGTGCCTCATAAACATAGACACGAAAAATGCTCAACAAAATTCTAGCCAATAGAATTCAACAGCATATCAAAAAAATAATTCATTATGACCAAGTGGGATTCATACCAAGCATGCAGGGATGGTTCAACATCAGAAAATCATTCAACTTAATCCATCACATACATAAAACAAAAGAATTGAACACACGATCTTATCAATTGATGCAGAAAAGACATTTGACAAAGTACAACACCAATTCCTGATAAAAACTCTCAGCAAAATAGGAATAGAAGGGAAATTCCTTGACATAATAAAGGGCATTTATACAAAGCCAACAGCCAACATCATTCCAAATGCAGAGAGACTGACAGCATCCCACTTGAGAACCAGACAAGCATGCCCTTTATCACCACTCTAATTCAACATTGTGCTGGAGGTCCTAGCCAGAGCAATAAGGCAAGAAAAAGAAATAAAGGGCATCCAAATTGGTAAAGAAGAAGTTAAAGTATCTCTGTTTGCAGATGACATGATCTTATACACAAAAAACCCCCTTTGGGATTTCGTTGGATTCCTCTACACCAACAAAGAGAACTTTGAAAACGAAATCACCAAATCAATACCATTTACAATAGCCCCCATGAAAATAAAGTACATAGGTATAATTCTAACCAGTTTTTTGGTATACAAAGAAAACTATAAAACACTTCTGCAAGAAACCAAAAGAGGCTTACATAAATGGAAAAACATACCATGATCATGAACAGGAAGACTCAACATTGTGAAAATGTCGATTTTACCCAATGCAATCTACAGATACAATGCAATCCCGATCCAAATTCCAATAGCATTTTTTAACGAGATGGAAAACAAATTACCAACTTCATATGGAAAGGGAAGAGGCCCCAGATAAGTAAAGTATTACTGAAGAAGGAGGAGGAGAAGAAGAAAAAGAACAAAGTGGGAGGCCTCACACTACCTGATTTGATTTTAGAACCTATTGTACTGCCGTGGTAGTCAAAACAGCCTGGTACTGGTACAACAACAGATGCGTAGACCAATGGAACAGAATCAAGAGCCCAGATGTAAGTCCATCCACGTATAAGCAGCAGATATTTGACAAAGGCCCAAAATCCATTAAATGGGGAAAAGACAGTCCTCTTTAACAAATGGTGCTGGCATAATTGGATATCTATCTGCAAAAAAAAAAAAAAAAAAAAAATGAAACAAGACCCATACCTCACACCATGCACAAAAACTAACTCAAAATGGATCAAAGACCTAAATATAAAACCTAAAGCAATAAAGAGCATGGAAAAAAAATAGGAACAACGTTAGGGGACCTAACACATGGCATAAATAGTACACAAACCATAACTAAGAATGCACAAACACAAGAAGAGAAACTAGATATCTGTGAGCTCCTAATAATCAAACACCTAGGCTCATCAAAAGACTTCACCAAAAGAGTAAAAAAAGGAAAAAAAATTTCACTATGACATATCAAATAAGGGTCTAATCTCTAAAATCTTCAAGATACGGCAACTACTCAACAACAAAAATACAAACAATCCAGTTAAAGAATGGGCAAAGGATATGAACAAACACTTCACCAAAGGAGACATTCAGGCGTTTGAACAGACACATGGGGAAATGCTTATGATTATTGGCCATTAAACCCCCCGCCAAAAAACAGACTCATAGCAACCCTATAGAGAATGAAAACTACAATGAGATACCATCTCACCCCAGCAAAGCTGACATTAATCAAAAAAACACAAAATAAATGTTGGAGAGGTTGTGGGGAGATTGGACTCTTATGCACTGCTGGTTGGTATGTAAAATGGTACAAAGACATGGGAAATGATATGGTGCTTCCTTAAAAAGGTAGAAATTGAAATACCATACTACCCAGCTATCCCACTCTTGGGAATATACCCGGGAGAAATAAGAGCTGTCACAAGAATAGACATATGCACACCCATGTTCATTGCAGCGGTGTTCACAATAGCAAAAAGATGGAAACATCCTAAATGTCCATCAACAAATGGATAAACAAATTACGGTACATACACACAATGAAATACTATGCAAAAATAAAGAACAATGATGAATCTGGAAACATCTCACAACATGGATGAATCTGGAGGGCATTATTCTGAGCGAAATAAGTCAGTCACAAAAGGACAAACATTGTGTGAGACCACTATCATAAGAACTCAAGAAAAGGTTTAAACACAGAAAAAAGCGGTCTTTGATGGTTGTGAGGGTGGGGGGGAGGGAGGTTTAGGGGAAATAACTAACTAGATAATAGACAAGGATCAACTTCGTTGAAGGGAAGGACAACACCCAATACAGGGAAAGTCAGCACAACTGGACCAAAGCAAAAGCAAAGAAGTTTCTTGGATATATCCAAACACTTTGAGGGACAGAGTAGCTGGGGCTGGGACCTGGAAAACATAGTTTGGAGGGAAATCTAGGTCAATTGGCGTAACACAGTTTATAAAGAAAATGTTCTACATCCCACTTTGGTGCTTGGTATCTAGGGTCTTAACAGCTTGCAAGCGTCAATTTGAGATATATCACTTGGTCCCATCCCACTCAGAGCAAAGGAGAACAAAAAAAAAACAATGACACAAGGAAAATATTAGCCTAAAGGACTAAGGGGTCAAATGAACCAAGCCTCCACCAGCCTGAAACCAGAAGAACTAGACAGTGCCTGTCTACCACAAATGACTGCCCTGACAGGGGACAGAACAGAGAGTACCAGACAGAGCAAGAGAAAAATGTAGAACAGAACTCAAATGCAGGTAAAAAGATCAGACTTAATGGTCTGACAGAGATTGATAGAACCCCTGAAACCATGGCCCCCAGATGCACTGTTAACCCCAAAACTGAAACCATTCCCAAAGCCCACTCTTCAAAGATTAGGCAGGACTGCAAAACAAAAAATAATACACGCAAGGAATGTGTTGCTTAGTTCAATCAGTTATACAACACCAAATAGGCAGCTCCTGCCCAAAAGCAGGATGAGTAGGCAGGAAGGGACCAGAACTGATCGAACGGACACGGGGAACCTAGGATGGAAAAGGGGCGTGTGCTATCACATTGTGGGAATTGCAACTAATGTCACAAAACAATACGTGTATAAATTTTTGAATAATAAATTAACTTGAGCTGTAAACTTTCACCTAAAGTACAATTTAAAAAAAAAAAAGGAAAAAAAAATCTCTCCTAAGATAGGGCTGAAGTGTCCTAACATATCACAAATCCCATCCCAATTCTAGTCTGGAATCAGGCCAGCTCTGGAGCTTACATGGGCAATATTCGCCTGGCATTTTGCATACTTGTGTTTATTACATAATGTTTTATTAAATAAAGTAATTTGTCAGTGAATGGCATTATTTGCAATATTTGGTTATGTTATAAATAAATAATTTTCTCAGTAAATGATATTTGGAATATTTAGTTGGTTTGTGCTGACTCATTTCACTAGAGTGAAAAGTAAAAAATTCAAGATGGAGATCTTGCGAACAGGCCAATACTGTATGAATTTGTTTTTTGGTTTTAAAATCAGAAATATATTAGTCATTGTTTTCTTTCAGTCTGTAGTTTCAGTCTAAAAAATATCTAAAAAGCACACACACACAAAAAAATATCCTCTCTTCACAAATCTTTTGCAGATGTTCTTTTAGAAAGAATATGAGCTTCTATGGATCACATAGAAACCTTATGGATCACAACAGAATCTTGTTCAATATAGTGCTAGAAAATGAGGCCCCTAGGTTGGAAGGCATCCAAAATACACAGTGGCCACGACAATGGACTAGAGTACATCAGCAAATTGTGAAGATGGTACAGGACCAGGCAACTTTTTTTCTGTTGTACATACGGTTGCCACAAGTGGGAACTGACTGAAAGGCTACTAACAACAAGTTTCTGTCCTGGATTAACCCAAAGGACTGAGAAGTATCTTCTGCCTAAAGTGGATAAGCCTAAAGTGGATAGGTGAGCAAATAAGGAATCCCCAGTGGCAAATGCAAACTTTTTGTACCTTGCCAGCAAAATATCAGTAATATTCAGCAATATTTCGGAAGGAAGAATAATCCTTCATATTTTATCTCTGTTTACAATATTTTAGCATGGACAATAGCATTAGTTACTTCCTCTTGTTATGTTAAATAGCATAAATTCCTTGTTTTAGACTGATGGATATTTCAGCAATTGTCCTTATCCGATACAAGTTGAAGCATATTATGCCCTTGTGCAAAATCCTTTAAAAGTCCACATTGTGGTGGCTTGAAAAACTGGCATTTAAAGCCCTATTCTCTCTTATTATACTTTTCCAGCTCCCCTATGCTTCCACTACACTAGATTGTTTGCTGTCCCAGAATACATCATGTACCTTGATGTCTCTGTCTTTGACTTTAGCCCTGTATGGCATTTATATTCAGGCCCTGCCTCCCACCTTCTCACCTTGATAGGTAGGAAAATTCTTGATAGAAAGGAGAATTTTGATAATTTCCTCATCATTTTAAACTCAAATAAAGACTTTCTTGAGCCATTCAAATTAGATTTAGCCCTCCTTCTTTTGTATTCCCACAAAAATGCATTTGTACCTCTGTTATAGCCTGATGCGTTTCATCCTGTTTGATAGATAGTTAGTAGTCCATACAACTACTAGATTGTAAGCTCTTTGGGGTAGGGAATCTCCTATTCATCTATGTATCTCCCACAAAACTTAGAATATACATTTACTAAATGTCCAGTAGTAGACCTTTAGGAAATATCTGTTAAGTGGGACAATACAAATATCCACACATCTTTGTAGAACCATTTTTTTCAATTATCCTGTTCTGTATAATCTTTGCAGAGCTCTGGTGGCATAGCAGTTAAGAGCTTAGCTGCTGACCAAAAGGTCAGCAGTTTCAAACCCACTAGCTGCTCCTTGGAAACACTACGGAGCTGTTCTACTCTATCCTATAGGGTCACTCTGAGTCGGAACCGACTCGACGGCACCTGACAACAACTACAACAAATTGGCTCAAGGAAGTCTTTAGCTGAGTTTCTCAGCAGCATGGCATTTAAAGGCTGTTCAAGGTATACAATATAAAAACATACTAAATAATCTCTAGCTATTGTTTTAATAACTGACCTTGGCCACTGAAAAGTATTTGGAGATCCCAGAAACTACTTTTTAAGAACTTCTCTTTTTTTATTCACTGAGTTTTACATATAGATTTTTTTTTCCAGTGAAGAGTTGTCTCTTTTTTTCCATCAGAGAAATTTGTTCTTTCTTATTGGTCATATAACAATGGATTAAAAAAAAAGTGCTTTGGACACTCCTTCATAGCAATAGTAGCCCTCACAACCTCCATGTGGATTTATCATTTTAAAAATCATTCAACTATAAATTTATCATCTTTATCTAAAAGCTATGAGTTAAGGCAAAGCACATGACTCAAAGCACACATTGCCTTTAAAAAAAAAAACTAAAATCTTGAGAATATACATACAAGCAACCATATCGTATTACAATCAAAGAAAGTAAAAATAAAAGCAAGCCAGGTAAATAAGAGCATAGCCTCTTCTACACATGCTAACACACACACACACAGAGGGAATAGAGCACACTTCTTTGTGGCAATGTGGTGCTACTTTTATTTTCTGTACCATAGTCTGCTTCCTTCTTACGGTAGGAAATGACAAATCCCTCCCCCACTATAGCCAGGGGATTCACCAAGTATCCAAAAATACGTTGACCAGGCACTCTTCCCCAAAACTTGCAGTTGAGAAAATATTTTTCTTGATAAATTTGTCTTCTGGTTTTCTCACTCCTATTTCTGCCACAGGCCAGTTGCTTACTTCTATACATCATTACCCACTCAGAAAGTCAGGCTGAACTCCTAGGCACCAGATGGGCCTAAGGACTTAATTTCATCTAGGGTGAATTAAGAAGTGATTTAGGCACCAGATCGCTATTCATTGATTCCTTAAATGCAGCCTGTGAGTCAGAAGCCTGCTGTCTGACCTGTTCATCTTGAATTCATCAGCCCCTGCAGCTACATGTGTCAGAAGAAGCCTCTATCCTGACCCAGGGACTTGGGACTTTACAGCTTCTACAACTGTGTGGGCCATTTCCTTGATATGCATCTCTCTCTCTCTCTCTCTTATCTCTCTCTCTCTCTGTGTATACATACACAGAGAGAGAGAGAGAGAGAGAGAGCACCCTGCTGGTATGTGCTCTGCTCCTGGCACTGCTTTCTTGGTGCTATGAGTTCCCCCTGTCTTTCTGCTCACTTCCCTCTTTTATATATCAAAAGAGATTGGCTCAAGACAAAATCAAATCTTACAAATTGAGTCCTGCCTCATTAACATAATTATTGCCTATCCCACCTCTTTAACATCATAGAGGTAGGATTTACAACATATAGGAAAATCACATCAGAAGACAAAATGGTGGACAATCATATAATACTGGGAATCATGGCCTAGACAAAGTGACACATATTTTTGGGGGACACAGTTCAATCCATTACAATAGCCATCAGAAAGATGCAAATCAAAACCACAATGAGATACCACATCACTTCCACTAGGATGGCTAAGATTTAAAAAAAAAGAAAATAATAAATATTGATGAGAATGTGGGGAAATTGGAACACTTATCCATTGTTCGTGGGAATGCAAAATGGTACAGCCATTGTGGAAAACAGTGTGGTGCTTCCTAAAAAACTAAATAGAGAACTACCATAAGACTCAGCAATTCAACTCACAGACATATATCCAAAAAACTTGAAAACAGAGACTCAAACACAGACTTGTATACCAATGTTCATCGCAGCACTATTCACAATAGCCAAAAGCTGGAAACAACTTAAATGCCTATCAACAGATTAATGGATAAAGAAAATGTGGCATATGCATACAATGGAATACTACTCAGCCAGTAGGAGAAATAAAGTCTTTGTACACGCCACAATATGGACGGAGCTTGAAGACATTATCCTGAGTGAAATAAGTCAATCACAAAAGGACAAATATTCACTTATGTAAAAAGACAAGAAAAAGCAAATGCATGGAGACCAAAGTTTATTAATGGTTACCAGGGCAGGAGAGAGGTGGAAAAGGGGAGTAAATGGTGATAGAAAAATTGCATTGATTAAGTGTAGGTTTGAACAGCTGATTGTTGTAATTGCTGTCAAGAAACTGAGCACTTGTGAAAAGTTGAATGGGCAAAAATTGTGTGACAGATATATTTACAACAGTGACAAAAAGAGTAGCTGCTGAGGATGCTTATTACACCAAACACGTCATGGGGTTTTACTTGTTTGAAGGTTAAAGGTCTTGGTTTCATGAGACGTACCAGTTAATTGGCTAAATAAAATGTTTAGTACTTCTGTTCTACCTCCTAGTTGGTGGTATATTGCCTGGAGTCTTAAAAGCTCCCAAGTGGCCATCCAAGGAACAGCAATTGATTTCTATTCACCTGTAGCAACAGAGGAAGTAGAGCCAGGGATAGGAGGAGGCTATGGAAGGTGTGGCTAATTGCCTGCCTGAACAACTTCCCCCTTTTTAATGAGACCAGAAGAACTGGATAGTGCCCAGCTACCATTACTGAGCATTTTTATCAAAGATTCTATAGAAGAATCCTGGATAAAAAGGGGAAAATGCAGAACAGATTCCAAATTCTCATGAACTCCAGACTTTCTGGAGTCATGGAAGCTGAATGAAGCCCTGAAGCTATTGCCCTGAGATAGCTTTAAACCTTAAGCCAAAAATATACCCTGAAGTCTTCTTAAAACCATAGTTTAGCTTAACTAGTAAAAATAGTCTGCCTTAAGCATTATGCTTTTTTAAGAACTATCTATATTGGGTCAAATTGCCAACAGCAACTTGAAAGACTAGGTAAGAGCATTATGGGGCAGTGAGTTTATGTTAACGGGGGAGGAACAAATAGGGAAAGGAGGGTTAGAATGGTTGCACAACTTGAAGAATGTAATAAATATCACTGAATTTTACATGTAGAAACTGTTGAATTGGTGCACGTTTTGCTGGGTATATTCTCGACAACAATAGCCACAAAATAAATATTTTTCTTAAACAGAGAAAATTCAAAACAGAATTTCAAATTATCATGGAATCCAGAATTTCTGAAGCTATGGAGGCTGTATGAACACCCAAGACTGTTGCCTGGGGATAATCTTTAAACCTCTAACCAAAAATATACCCTGAAGTTTTCTTTAAGCCAAACAATAATTTAGATAAATAAGTAAAGAATGTCTGCATAGAGCATTGTGCTCTTTCAAGAATTGTTTACATGGGATCAAACTGACAATAACAACTTGAGAGATTAAACAGGAAACTTAGGAGATAGTGAGTGTATGCTAATTGGGGAGGAACAATTTAGAAAAGGGTGGTGAGAATGTTTGTGCAACTTGAAATGTGTAAGTGATGTCATTGAATTTTACATGAAGATGTTGTTGAGTTGTCATGTTCTGCTTGTATATTCTCAGCAGCAACAACAAAAGTATATCCTATGTGCCACACCAACATGTCCATCTCCAAGAAATCTCCTCTGCCTTGGAGGATGAAAGGCATTCTCCATTGGGAACTTCTACACCTGTGGAGAGTCACCCCAGAAACACAACACACACGCACATCACCTTTCTGGACTCCACCAATGAGTTGAAATTTTTAGTACATGGATTTCTACATAATGATAATATTTTAAAATAAATAAATAAGCCCATCAGGAAGCAAGCATCCAAATGAGTTTGCCTCTCCTAAGTTATCACTTTGAAAGGCAACATACTTGTTCTAATTATGCTCCTATTGCTGAGGAAATCTTTGGAAATGTTCTTTGGAATTACTCTTAGATCCTGCATCATATTTTTTGGGACAATCCACATGGTGACAAATCTTATTAAGGGTAGTTAATTTGGGGAAATGGTCAAAAGCCACTCAGAACCAAGTATGAACAATGAAGTTAGGGATCAAGTTGAACGATGCCATTTTTGGTCCAAAGCAAGAAATGGCAAGGAATGAACACACTGTTTTAGGGCTTAATTTTAATTATCAGCTCAAACTGCTTCCGAAGATAACTTCAAAGAACAAGTAATGAGATTTATTATATTTTATTTTTATTTATTGTGCTATAAGTGAAAGTTTACAATTCGTCCGTCTCTCATACAAAAACTTATACACACCTTGCTATGTAACCCTAGCAGCTCTCCCCCTGATGGGACAGCACACTCCTACTCTCCACCCTGTATTCTCTGTGTTCATTCAACCAGCTCCTGTCCCCCTCTGCCTTCTCATCTCGCCACCAGACAGGAGCTTCCCGCATAGTCTCATGTGTCTACTTGAACCAAGGAGTAATGAGGATATTTGATGTAGCACAACATCACTGAGGCAAGCATATATCTTTGCAAAGTGATCATTTTAAAGGTGACATTTATTCAAAAATATTAACTGTGACATACTTATTTACATTAGTTATAAGAAAAGCAACAAGGTAGTGAAAAGAGTGCTAGACCGGGAGTGAAAATTCTTGAGTTTTTGTTCCACCTCTGCCTTGAATGTCTATCTTGCCTTGGGCAAGTCATTGAACTTCTCTGAGTCACCATTTCTTCTTTGAAATGAGTAGGTTAAAGAGATATCTTTTAAGGACTCTTCTACCACTAATATTTTGTCATTTTCCTTCTGGGTTTTAAATAGCCCTAGAAGTCCATGCCGTATATATGCATTCATATGTAGCAAACATAATTATTGTGTAATGTACAAACATAAATGAGACACAGCCTTCCTCGATTCAAATCCTAGCTCTTCCAATTCCTTGTCATGTGACTTTGGGCAAATTACTCAAACTTCTCTGTTTCAATTACCTCAATGAAATAACAGCACTTATATATATGAGTATTCAATGAATTAATATTTCTACTGTGCTGTAGTAAGTGCCATATAAATATTAAATAAAATATGAGCAAATTCTTACCACAACGTAAAATCTCATTGCTGTCGAGTGGATTCTGACTCATAGCAAACCTATATGACAGAGTAGACCTTCCCCCTAGGGTTTCCAAGGAGCAGCTGGTGGATTTGAACTGCTGACCTTTACTTAACAGCCAAGTTCTTAACCACTATGCCACCAGGGCTCCAAAATAACAAATACACAAATGCTATGACCATAGACTGAATACTGGCTAATGTCTCCAGGAGGAAAGACTTCACACAAATTACATAGATCTCTTTACAAATTTATTAATAAAATGTTTTGTTTTTGTTTTATTTTGTGTTTTGTTTGCTTACTAGTAGTAGCGATTGGGGGTTCTCTATATCTCTTTCTCTCTCTCTTTATCTCTATCTCTCTCTGCCTACCTCTCTCTCCCTCTCAAGTCAGAGGTTGTGCCTTGATTAGGGCCTTTTATGGCTATTAATAAATGAACATGCACTTGAATTTCCCCCAGTTAATTTGAATTGTCTATCACACCAGGGATGCAGGTTCAATCAGCACTTTCATCTGTTTATAGCTCTATCGAAGGTGTAACACTTCACTTGAGCCAACAGATGATTACTTTTGACAACAGAAGTATACCATTAGCTATTAGGCTACTCCACCTATCATGAGCCGCTAATATATGAGTGTGTTAATCATAATATTCTTCCGACAGGTGTCTGCTTTTTCTCCCTTTCTCATTAAGCTTTTCAATTATACTTATCTTGATTACAGCAGGGAAAAAGGCTCAAGTGGTCTTGAAAAGAGGATCTTTCCTCTTTTATGAGAAAGTTCAACTAGCAAGAAAGGATGTAGTGGCTTCATTTTGGGTTCCAGATATCCAAAAACCCATATACTAAATACTTACAGTAAACATGCACATATAAACATACACAGGATATGTATACTATCGAGTTAAATTAGTCATAAAAACCCTGGCCTCCTGGTTAAGGATATAACCTAATGCTACTATGACTAGGGTCTTTCTTCCTGCATGCATAGGTAATATATGATGCCATTTTGCTCATGATTTTTAAAACTGGGTTTAAGCACTAGATGTGTCCCCTTAAAATAGTTAGATTTCCATGCTGGCATTTGCATGGCGCACTTCTTCTAAGAACAGACCTCCAGCCAAAGGAGCCAAAAGCAACAAAACAGCTCCCTCCCCAAAATCACCATCTTCCAAACCTATCTCTAACTTGGGACCCGTTGAGTTTTAAACTGACCAGCAAATGCATAAAAACTTGCCTAACATTACTGTGGAAACCCTGGTGGTGTACTGGTTAAGTGCTACTGCTGCTAACCAAAAGGTCGGCAGTTTGAATACACCAGGTGCTCCTTGGAAACTCTATGGGGCAGTTCTACTCTGTCCTATAGGGCCGCTATGAGTTGGAATCGACCCGACGGCAGTGGGTTTTTTGGTTTTAACATTACTGCGATTCACCTATACTTGAGCTTTTCTTCTCATCAAATGACATCCTCATCCTTAACAAACACAAACACACACATGACAGTGGACAAGGTTTGCTGGTTGTTTTTATGTATCTATATCTATCATGGAAACCCTGATGGTGTAGTGGTTAAGTGCTATGGCTGCTAACCAAAGGGTCAGCAGTTCGAATGCGCCAGGCGCTCTTTGGAAACTCTATGGGGCAGTTATATTCTGTTCTATAGGGTCGCTATGAGTTGGAATTGACTCGACAGCACTGGTTTTGGGTTTTATATCTATCATTGTTGTTGTTAGGTGTCATCAAGTCACGTCAGACTCATAGTGACCCTATGTACAACAAAGGAAACACTACCCCATCATGCGCCATCCTCATGATCATTGTTATGCTTGAGCCCATTGTTGCAGTCACTGTGTCATTCCATCTCCTGGAGGGTCTTCCTCTTTTTCACTGACCCTATATTTTTCCAAGCATGATGTCCTTCTCCAGGAACTGATACCTCCTGAAAACATGTCTAAAGTATGTGAGACGAAGTATCACCATCCTCACTTATAAAGAGCATTCTGGCTGTACTTCTTCAAAGATGGATTTGTTCCTTCATTTGGTAGTCCACAGTATATTCAATATTCTTTGCCCACAGCATGATTCAAACGCATGAAGTTTTCTTCAGTCTTACTCATTGCCCAGCTTTAGCATATATATATATATATATATGTATATATACATGTATATATACATATATATATATCCTAAAAAATAGAGTTGACCTTAATGACATGGATGGAGTAAAGTTTTGGGTCCTTCATTTGTTGATGTGGCATGACTCGAAATGAGAAGAAACAGCTGGAAATATCCATTAATAATTGGAACATGGATCACACAAAGTATGAGTCTAGGAAAATTGGAAGTCGTCAAAAATGAAATGGAACACATAAAGATAGGTATCCTGGCATTGGTGAGTTAAAATAGACTGGTATTGGCCATTTTGAATGGGACAATCATATGGTCCACTATGCCGGAAATGACAAATTGAAGAGGACTGGCATCACATTCATCGTCAAAAAGAGCATTTCAAGATCTAACCTGAAGTACAACACTGTCAGTGATAGAATAATATCTATACACCTACAAGAAAGACCAGTTAACACTGCTATTATTCAAATTTACGCACCAACCAATAAGGCCAAAGATAAGGAAATTGAAGATTTTTACCAGCTTCTGCAGCCTGATATTGATCAAATATGCAACCAAGGTGCGTTGATGATTACTGGTAACTAGAATGCGAAAGTTGGAAAAAGAAGAAGAAATATTGGTAGTTGGAAAATAGAGCCTTGGTGATAGAAATGATGCCAGAGATCATGCAATAGAATTTTTCAGGACCAATGACTTCTTCATTGGAAATACCTTTTTTCAACAACATAAATGGCGACTATACATGTGAGCCTAGCCAGATGAACACACAGGAATCAAATCAACTACCTCTGTAGAAAGAGATGATGGAAAAGCTCAATATCATCAGTCAGAACAAGGCCAGGGGCCAAATGCAGAGCAAACCATCAATTGCTCATATGCAAGTTCAAGTTGAAGCTGAAGAAAATTAAAATAAGTCCATGAGAGTCAAAATATGACCTCAAGTATATCTCACACAAATTTGGAGATCATTTCAAGAATAGATTTGACACACTGAACACTAATGACCAAAGATCAGACAAGTTGCGGGAAGACATCAAGGACATCACACAGGAAGAAAGCAAAAGGTCATTAAAAACAAGAAAGAAAGAAAAGACCAAAATGGATGCCAAAAGAGACTCTGAAACTTGCTCTTGAACATAGAGTAGCTAAAATGAATGGAAGAAATGATGAAGTAAAGGAGCTGAACAGAAGATTTCAAAAGACAGCTTGAGAAGACAAAATAAAATATTATAATGAAATGTGCAAAGACCTGGAGTTAGAAAACCAAAAACAAAGAACACACTGGACATTTCTCAAGCTGAAAGAACTGAAGAAAAAAATTCAACCTCAAGTTGCAATTTTGAAGAAATCTTTGGGCGAAATATTGAATGATACAGGAAGCATCAAAAGAAGATGAGAGGAATACACAGAATCACTGGACCAAAAAGAACTGGTTGACTTTCACATATGTTAGGAGGTAGCATATGATCAAGAACTGAGAGTACTGAAGGAAGAAGTCCAAGCCGCACTGAAGGCATTGGCAAAAAACAAGACTCCAGGAATTGACGGAAGACCAACTGAGATGTTTCAACAAACGGAAGCAGTGCTAGAGGTGCTCAATAGTCTATGCCAAGAAATTTGGAAGACAGCTACCTGGTCGACCAACTGAAAGAGACCCATATTTGTGCCTTTTTCAAAGAAAGATGATCCAACTGAATGTGCAAATTATCGAAAAATATCACTAATATCACAAGCAAGTAAAATTTTGCTGAACATTCAAAAGAGGTTGCAGCAGTACATCTACAAGGAATGCCAGAAATTGAAGCCAGGTTCAGAAGAGGACATGGAATGAGGGGTATCATTGCTGATGTCAGATGAATCTCAGCTGAAAGCAGAGAATACCAGAAGAATGTTTACTTGTGTTTTGACTATGCCGAGGCATTCGACTGTGTGGCTCATAACAAACTATGATTGACATTATGAAGAATGGGAATTCCAGAACACTTAATTGTGCTTATGTGGAACCTGTACATAGATCAAGAGCCAGTTGTCTGAACAGAGTAAAGGGATACTGCATGGTTTAAAATCAAGAAAGGTGTGTATCAGGGTTGCATCATTTCACCATACTTATTCAATCTCTATGCTGAGCAAATAATCCGAGAAGCTGGACTATATGAAGAAGAACCAGGCATCAGAATTGGTGGAAGACTCACTAACAACCTGCAATGTGCAGATGACAGAATTTTGCTTGCTGAAAGTGAAGAGGACTTGAAGCACTTACTGATGAAGATCAAAGACTACAGCCTTAATTATGGTTTACACTTCAACATAAAGAAAACAAAACTCCTCACAACTGGAGCAATAAACAATATCATAATAAATGGAGAAAAGATTGAGGTTGTCAAGGATTTCATTTTACTTGGATCCACAATCAACATCCATGGAAGCAGCAGTCAGGAAATCAAACGACGTACTACATTTGGCAAATCTGTTGCAAAAGACCTCTTTAAAGTGTTAAAAAGCAAAGATTTCGCTTTGAGAACTAAGGTTCGCCTGACCCAAGCTGTGAAATTTCAATCACCTCATATGCATGAAAAACCCAGACAATTTAGTAAGGAAGACTGAAGAAGAATTGATGCCTTCGGGTAATGATGTTGGCGAAGAATATTGAATATACCTTGAACTGCCGGAAGAGTGAACAAATTTGTCTTGGAAGAAATACAGCTAGAATGGTCCTTAAAAGAGAGGATGGTGAAACTTAGTCTCATGTACTTTTGACATGTTATCCTGAGGGATCAGTCCCTGGAGAAGGACATTATGCTTGGTAAAGTAGAGGGTCAATGTAAAAGGGGAAGACCTCGATGAGATAGATTGACACAGTGAGTGCAACAATGGGCTGAGAGGTAACAATGATCGTGAGGATGGTGCAGGACTGGGTAGTGTACATAGGGTTGCTATGAGTCGAAACTGACTCGAGGGCACCTAAGAACAACAACAACAACGCACATACATATACATACCCTAAAAATTTAGGATTGAAAACATTGTAGGCTATATACATAGACTTACTTATTGCATGGACTTCCAGAAGAATGAACAAACCTGTCTAGAAAAAATACAACCAGAAATGCTCCTTAAAAGTGAGGATGGTGAGATTTTGGCTCCCTTACTTTCCACATGTTAATCAGGAAAGACCAATTTCTAGAAAAGGACATCATGTTTGGTAAAGTAGAGGGTCAGCGAAAATGAGGGAAATTCTCAATGAGTTGAATTGACACAATAGCCTCAACAATAAACTCAAACATATCAAAGATCATGGAGATGGCACAGGACCAGGTAACATTTCCTTCTGTTATCTGTAAGTTGGAGCCAACTTGAAGGCAACTAACAACAAGAACCCTGGTTTCCCTGTTACCCTTTTGAAGTCTAGGAAACAGATCATAACAGTCCTTAAAAAGGGAGGCCAAAACTAGGGTGAGGTTAGTGAGGCAGTCTCCTTGAATGCAAAATTTAAGGGGGTGCCAAAAATACTCAGTAGTCAACATAATATTTAATGCAATATTTTTAAAAATAAAAAATAAAGTAAAAAACCCATGATGAACAAAATATCAAAATAATAAAGACAGGATCAGTATGACTAAATTTTTCTTTTGGCCTCAGGCTCCCGTATTACTCGTCAGGGTACTGTTTACAAAATGCTGCATTTTACCAAATAGCCCCCAAGCTTCAGCCTTTTGTGTTCTATAAGATTGCATGCCTTGACTGCTAAAACCTCGTCATTACCTGGTGTTCTACCAAATGGGCCAGCAAACATGTCCCAGGTGGCTAGTGAGAGCTCTTAGTACTTCTCCAGGGTCCAGGATGCAGAAACAGAAGTTAAGATTATATTTGAGTACCTACTGTTTTCTCCAGTACTGGTGAAATTCCTTAATCAGAATAATAGGGTCTCCTGAGGAAGTCATGAGGAATCTGGCTGGATTAATGCATTCATGCCTGAAAGAACATAAAAGAGAAGGAATCAACTGCAGTATGGAAAGGATGCTCACACAGAGCTAGGAAATCTCAGCAGGTGGGTGCTGAGACCCCAAGAGTGAACCCACATGAGCAAAGGAGAGCATGGAGAGAGTTACACTCAGCCCTTAGTGGAGCAAATCTGAATAAGTAAGGATACATTTACTATCTGACATCTCTCTTTGATCTGGCATCCTTTGGAAAGGGCCAGAAAAGGCAGGAATGTCAGTGACATGGCTCACAAGTCACTCCCTGGCGGTAAGTACCTCTTAACCATGATGAAATGTGATAAAAGAGAAAAAAAATTCACGTCCACTAGTCAGACTTACAGCATAATTTAAGGGTATAAGCTGTCTTTTTCTCAGTCATGAATCTTTTCTGAGGAGTTCTCACAACCACAACTGTTTTGTGGATTAGTGAATATATGCAAAGGGAGACCCACCTGGCCACTGGCTGCCAGCATAGCTGGTGCTAGGAGACAGATGAATTCTTTTACAAAAAGTTGCCTCACATGTACCTTTTGCAATACATATAAGTGGGTTCTTATGTGGCATGATTTATAGACAGCAAAAGCCATATCTCACCCCTCTCTGCTTCACTTGACCCAATGATCTCTTGCCCACAGGCTTGCCATCTTTTGTGAAATGTCACATTACAGATTCAATCCTTGAAGGCACTGTGTTTC
The DNA here is from genome assembly GCF_030014295.1 of Loxodonta africana. NCBI lineage: Eukaryota > Metazoa > Chordata > Mammalia > Proboscidea > Elephantidae > Loxodonta > Loxodonta africana. Next base: position 90,617,492 of record NC_087369.1, on the reverse strand, counting down.
TAGGAATCTTCTAATAAAGTGCAGACACTACAAGGAGGGGTTACACATTAGCTCATTAACAATAATCAACTGGACGAGCGAGTTTTCACCTTAGAAAGCCGAGGAGATGAAATACAAAGAGGGATATATTTTAATTGGTAGAAGAAAGGCAATAAAGGAATATGGGGAGGGGGGAGTCTTATGCGGGGCAATATAGTTGGGTTACTTAAGAATCCAGATTGCATCATAAGTGTTGGCAAAGGAGTCTACAAAGGGGAGGAGAGGGCAGGAAAGAAGTGGGGAAGGCAATCAATGTAAAAACTGCTACCTGCACAAATTTGCTTCTAACTAGTCCTTTTAACAAACTGTTTTTCATCTAGACTGCAAGTTCCTTGAAGGAAGGGATCCTTTCAGATATGCTTGGGTTCAAAGCCCAGCTTCAGCTGGGAGACTTTGACTAAGTTGCTCACTCTCTCAGCTTATTCCTCTTGAAAAATGAATAATGAGTATAATGAATAATGTCTACTTCTGGGGTGTGTTGTTAATGTTATATAAGATATCTTAAGTGAAAGCCAGTAACAGTGCTTGGCACATAATAACCTATTGCCGTTGAGTCGACTCGACTCATAGTGACCCTACCCGTAGGGTTTCCAAGGAGCAGCTGGTGGATTCAAACTGCTGACCTTTTGGTTAGCAGCCAAGCTTTTAACCACTCTGCCACCAGACCTCCATTATAGGCACCCAATAAATGTTATTTGTCCTTTTCTTCTTGTCTCTAGCATCTAACAAAGAGGGTTCTGGGTGCACAGGAACTTCTTAATAAATGCTTTAAAAGGATCCAAATGAAGAAAAAAAATTAAATACCTAAAGTTGTTTCTAAATCTTTTGTCTTTGAGATAGGGTGGGAAAAACAGACCTGAGAAGAGGATGAGTAACCAAAAGGGATTCCCAGAGGTTCTAGAATCTGAAACAGCCAGTCATGGGGGCTAAGAAAGAAATACCAAACAGGAAGTTACACACTGACAAAATTATAATCTTTGTTGGTAGCTTGTTGTGTGTGAACACAGAATCGGAACTATCCAAGCACTACCTGGGTAGGACAGATAAGTGAAGACAACCTAGAGCAATAGTCCACAAGGACAGAGTTCAGTGACTAAGCAGGGTCACATATTAATAATGAATACCAGCAAATCCAGCTGCCTGGAAGCAAATTCTATTGAAATGGTAGATATTCTTAGGCACTTTTCTATTGTTAGTCATTTCATTCATTGTATTCGATGGACAGGAGTCAGGCAAGACCTAAAAAAAGTGGGCTCTGGTTTGAGGATCACTTCATCAATTTTTTCTACAATAGCCACAAACCCAAAATCCTTCTGTTTTATCTTCTGGCTTTTTTAACTCTCAGGACAGGCCACTTAGGCTGAGAAAAAAACAGGGTATAAGGGAAAAAGCGCTGGTCAGAGACACAAGACACCTGACTTCTAGTCTTGGCCTTATCACTAATTAGTGGTGTGACCTTGGGAAAGTCCCTTCTTTTCCTGGGCCTCAGTCTTTTATCTGTAAAATGAGGGGATTTGACTAGATTATTCCTAAAGCCTTTAAGCTCTGATAGTCTAAGACTAATCCAAAGTTTGATTTGTCAAGCAGGCCCAATCTCTAGACAAGAACTGAGAAATATATAAAGAAACTACCCAAGTATAAGACATATAAAGAAAAGACAATATATATTTATTCCCCAGTGATTCATCACCTCAGGCCTTACTGAGAATCCTCACACTACAACCCTAACTTCCTGGACTCCATAGCTAACCCAAAACCTATCATCTTAGGCTGCCTTTCCCAGTTGGAGCAGACTTGTTCTCCATCAAAATATCTCACAGGGCCAGCATCTCTACTTTTAAGGTCAAAATCATTGAAATTTGATAAGTGGATTTAAGCTAATGCATTGCTTATAAAGATCTAGATATGTCCAAGACCTCCACAGGAAGCATGCGAGTATTTTCCCAGCAGCCTCCTTTCAATAACTTATATAGGCCATCACAGGCTGTGGTGCAATAGATTTCTTTTATGTGGGCTTTTTGGCCCTGGACTTGCAAATTCTCCAAAAATGTTTTGTCAGGCCACTATCTGCCAAGGGATTGGTTGGTTTCCTATACATATATAAAAAAAAAAAAAAGCTGCCTTAAACAGATTGGCTGGTTTGCTATCTGTTTAAGGGGCCTTCCAAGAATTGGCCAATTTATTATCCACATAAGTGGCATGCAGTCCACCTGTCCTTAGTTATCTAGTGCTGCTATAACAGAAATACCACAAGTGGATGGTTTTAAAAAACAAAAATTTATTTTCTCAAAGTCCAGGAGGTTAGAAGTTGAATTCAGAGGGGGCTGAGAGGAGGCCTACGGAGATTTAGGCATACACTGAACAGGGGTTTCCCATAAAAATTTTGCCTCAAGAGCTGGGGTAATGCTGTCCTAACCCTGGCACTGGGCCCGGGTTGTCCTAAAGCTGCTGGTCGAGAACTGGACAAGCAATCGTGGGGGCCAGACCTGGCCAAGAAAAGCTGTGAAGAGAGAATAAACAGCCGTGCCGTACCTGATCTAAGCTGAAGACACTCCTACTGGGAGAGAAAGACAGACACCTGCTGACACCTGGTCCATGGCATGACCACCCAGTGACACAGAAAAGGGCATGGGTAATTTGGGAAGGATGAGCTGGTCCCTTTTAGACACAAGTGGGTTCCTCTCATATGATGCTGAGTACTTATAGGCATAAAGGGTAAAGTGTTCCCCTCAAATCTGTTCCTGTTTACCTTCTTTAAATAATAATAATGGCTCTCAATTGCTGACACTATGTAAGTGTCTTGTGTGTATGGCCCAATCGGATCAGAGAGTAGAGTCCTCATCCTGGCAATCACATGATTGCTTGGGATTTACAGCACGACCTGTACGTATAAGTACATGTACACGCATGTGCACACAGCTCACAGTCCCATGCTAAAATGAGCACAGTACTATGGAAGAAGAGTAAGAGAAGAGTTTTAGACAGGCTGAAACGCTTTTATCATACACTGAAGTCTACTAAGCAGCCAACACACAGAGTAATTCAACAGGTTCAGTTAGCCCGTATTTACTGAGTACTTAGTGTAGCCTGGTGATAAGAATGCTGTTTTCATTGATAAGCCCAATAGTGACATGAATAATGATTCAATTGACCATAAACTAACTTCTCATTTGCTGGCAGAACTGATTGAGCATTTTAAATAAAGATTAGACTTTATTAATCATTAGTAAATCTGCATTAATAATCTATTAATCTGTATTGACCCTTTAATGTTTACAAAAGAGGTAACTGAGACCCGGAGAAGATAAGGGACTCATCCCGAGTTATATAATAAGTTAATGTCAGAGCCAGGGCTAGAACTTAAGTTTTAATTCAAAAGCCTTGTGTTTCTTTATACACATCACACTGCTTCCCCTCTGCACATTCTCTAATATGTGTATGGATATTTCTCTTCTCATATAGTCAAATCATTTGGATGTAAGCTTTGTTTATGTTGGTAAGCGCTGTCAAATTTCTAAATCAGACATCAATCTCCAAATCACCAGAAACACATGTCCCTCTTGTTGCCTTTCTGCAGCTGCATGGAAACCAGCATCTTTACTATGTGCAGAAAAAAACACCACCTATTCCTGCTTTGTCCTCATCTCTCTCACTAACTCCTCTCACATACAGTAACACAGGCATGCAGACTCATTTTAATTGAGTTCATCCATTTCCACTGGCATGCAAGACTGGAAGAAGGCATTTCTCCTTTGGCTCTTTCCCCATGCCACAATTTGCTAAACTACCAATCTAGAACAGAAGAGTAGAGTGATAAGAAGAGCAGTGCCTTGTTGTCAATCAAGCCACCATGCTAGCTGTCACTGGAAATTAAAAAGAAAGGAGACATGACCCATGCCCCTGAGAAACTTATAGACTGGCAGCAGTGACATAACAGACGAAACATGAGAAAAGTGTAAAATCAATTGTTAAATTAAGCAGGTAAAATACCAAGTTCTATTTTTTTTTTTTTTATAGCAAGTTACCATATATTTAGGACACAAGCCCACAATAGTCCTTAAGGTGGTGGGACTATTCTATATGGCATTTCTATACATGTCTTTCTCATTTATTCAGCTACAAGCCTTGTAACCATTCTGCTCCTTATAGCACTTTGAGCTGAATACTTGACCAAGCATAACGTTCCCATGTACTGAAGAAAATCTCTCAGATGAAAGGCAGATGAAACTCAATTTTCCCCGTGTGATTTCAATCCAATCAATGGCATTTTGGCAAACTGTACAGAAGTGCTCTAACCAAAGGAATGAAAAGTACCTTTTTAAACATTTGCATGGTGATCCATACCCTTGAGAGTGAGGTGCTCTCAGTCACACTATTTTCAGATAAAGAAACTGAAAAATGAGAAAGCTTGGTGCTTTGTTCAGGTTTGTACTCCTAGCCAGCCCCAAAGGAGCATGACTTGAAATTCAAGCTTGTGATCACTTCCTGTTAGAAGCATATTTTCTTTTGGATAAGGAAACATAGATAAGAGGGGTGGGGTGGGCAGGGAGCAGGAGGTCATGGGGAATAACCAACATTAAAGGAAGTGTGCAGACCTAAAACCTTATTCCCATGTTGATTTTTCATCAGAGTTCTGTAGCTAGTTGGATCAGATCGTTATAGCACATAGCTCCTAAAACTAAGTATACAAGTTGGATTCCAGTTAAGTCTCTGTAATGTAGCCACAAACTGTGCTTTGAACCCAGGGGAGTTGTCAATGTAAGTAACTCCTAGTCTTTGGTCCTAAGGAAAAACTTGAATCACAAATTGAAAAAAGCTCTATCCATTCATTCTGATGGATGTTCTCTAGCATCAATCTTGTATATGAAGGATCTTGTGCTTTTTTTTCTTTTTTCCAATTCTAATGCTTTATGGCCAATATAGAGTGCACTAAGAACCCTGTTGGCTCGCAGTGGTTAAGAGCTCAGGCTGCTAGCCAAAAGGTCAGCAGTTCAAATCCACCAGCCGCCCCTTGGAAACACTATGGGGCAGTTCTACTCTGCCTTATAAGGTCTCTATGAGTTGAAATCGACTTGACAGCAATGGGAGGAGTCCAGCACACAAGCACACATATAAATAAAATCTGTACTTCCAGATTTGTTTAGGAAAGTCTCCATGTACATTTTTTTCTGAGTACTTTCTTTTTGTTGCTTTTAACTTACAATTAAAAGTACATATTTTTGTCTTACACTTCAACACAGCATTATATCTGGGATTCAGACCTTTTGCTCTAAATCATAGCATGTCATAGATTAGATTAAAGAAAACAAGTCTTTCTCAAAAGCTCTAATATGATTTCCCTTTTACATACATATGGGAAACTCTGGTGGCGTAGTGGTTAAGTGCTGCGGCTGCTAACCGAAGGGTCAGCAGTTCAAATCTGCCAGGCGCTCCTTGGAAACTCTATGGGGCAGTTCTACTCTGTCCCGTAGACCCGCAGCACTGGGTTTGGTTTTGGTTGTGGATGGGTGAGGATGATGATTATCCATTTAAGGAAAAAAGTGTGAAGAAGGCACATATCTTTTTCCTAAGTCCCTTTTTTATAGTCAGATTTAATATTTTCTAGTTTACTGTTCCCAATAAGCTCCATCAAGGCATGGGCTATATCTTATATGACTCCTATTGTTGTTATGCATACTACACTGATAACATAGTAAACATATCATAACCCAAAAACCCAGTGCCGTCGAGTCGATTCCGACTCACAGCGACCCTATAGGACAGAGTAGAACTGCCCAGTAGTTTCCAAGGAGCGCCTGGTGGATTCCAACTGCCGACCCTTTGGTTAGCAGTCGTAGCACTTAACCACTACGCCACCAGGGTTTCCAAACATATCATAAAGGTTTGTTAAAGAAAATTAAAGTATTTTATCTACAATTTGTTAATCTCTACTTTTTAAATCCATTTTATTCCCTTTTCCCAGCTAATAAAATAACAGCTTATTTTGAAATTGATACATTTTCACTCCCTCTATTATGAACTCTCTTGATTCTCAAATGGAAAGAGACAAGATAGTGAGTTGAGATTTTATCATGTAGAGGCAGGATACCAAACCAAACCAAACCCACTGCCGTCGAGTCATTCCGACTCACAGCGACCCTATAGGACAGAGCAGAGCTGCCACGTAGAGTTTCCAAGGAGCACGTGGCGGATTCGAACTGCCGCCCTTTTGGTTAGCAGCCGTAGCACTTAACCACTACGCCACCAGGGTTTCCACAGCATAGTGAAAACAGCTTTGACAACCAACAGACCTGTGCTTGAAATTCATCATGTAATTTTGAGCAAGTCATTTAATTCCTTTAACATTGATTTCCTCATCTGTAAAATGTGGAAAATCATACAGTTGTCAAAATGTAAGGCATCTTACCCAATGTTTAGTGTATCATAACTTCACAATAAAAATGATAATTGTTTTTGATGGTAGAGAACCTAAAATCAAAGTTGAAGCTAGTAGTAGATAGATTCCAAATACCTGCTAAATCCTAGATTCTAGCTGCTTTAATATTCAGTAGCATTTTCTGAAGTCGTTACTAGGAAGATACTTGATTTAGAATAGGATTTAATTATGTTTTATATGCTAGTTTGTTGAGTAGTTTCTGGGGTCTTAAAAGCTTACCAGAGGCCATCTAAGGCACAACTATTGGTTTCTACTCCTATGGAACAAAAGAGAAAGAAGGAAACCAAAGACTCAAAGAAGAAACTAGTCTACAGGAAAAAAATAGTCTACACGAACCACAGCCTCATCTACCCTAAGACCAGAAGAACTAGATGGTGCCTGGTTACTACTACCCATCAATCTAATCAGGGCCACAATAAATGGACGCTGATAGAAAGGGAGAAAAATATGGAATAGAACCTCAAGTTCCTAAAAAAAAAAAAAAAAAACCTACTGGACTGGATGAGACTGGAAGACTGCCCAAAACTATTGCCCTGAGATACTCTTCAAACCTTGACCTGAAACTAACCCCTCAGGTCGCCTTGTAGCTAAATAACAAACTGGCTTACAAAAATAATGAATATTACCCATAAGTCTTGTGGAATATTACCCGTAAGTACTGTGCTCCTTTAGAAAATCACTTACATAAGACCAAACTGTCAACAATTACTTTAAAAGAAAGACGAAAATGTAAGGGAGCAGGGAAACTACATTAATGGAAACTGAACAACCAGAACAGAAATAAATGAGAATGTTCACACATTCTGAAGAATGTAAACAATGTCACTGAGCGACTTGTGTAGAAATTGTGGAATGGGAACCTAAACTGTTCTGTAAACCTTCACTGAAAACACAATACCATTTTAAAAAAAGAATGAGATTTAAGTGCTTTGTGTAGCAAATAAACAGGTCAGGGATGGCCTGAATCTGCTGCTGACCCTTAATCCGTGGTGAGAACTTTGGCCTTTACTTCAGATTCACACCCAGAGCTCTGAGGAGGCTCTGGAAACTCTAAATGTACCCTCAAAACTCTAAATTGCATTGAGAAATTTTGATTCTTTTCCCTTTGATAAAGAACACAGACTGATCTTCCCCCTCCCGCCCCCCCCACCCCAAAGCTGTTGGAATAGAACAAGGTCAAAGGCTTAACATTCGCCATCAAATACAATGAAGTCGTCACACTTAGAAGTGAGACTGGCTAAACCAAAGCTAGTTTACATTGAAAAATTAATTTTTCAAACCTAAAAATAATTCCACACCCCCCAAAATTTGTGACAATTAAAATTTTACATTGAAAATAACTTCTAAGATATGAAAATAAATCAATCTTTTTAATAAATGTGCTGAAATTTTACAGAAAAAGGTAATGAACTGATCACTTCTTAGATTTACTTCGTGTTGTTTGGCCCAATATGACAAGCAGGATAAATGCATACAGATGTTGCTAGATTAAATTTAAAATGTTCAAAGCAACATTATACAGCCTCTGTGAGAAGTATATTAGGAAGTATATTAGGAAGGTTAACCATCAATTTTCATTTTAATGTGTGTCCAAAATATTTCCAACAAGTTCCCAGGTGTGTCACTAAATGAAAAGAATAGGGGAAAAATGTATTTGTATTTAGTTTATTCAAGCAGCCCACGTAATACAGATTCCACAGTACACTTAGGGAGAGGCCAGCATAATTAACCATCATGCTCATATTCTGTAGATATTGGTTTAGCCTGGAGTTTTACTCTGGCTATATATATTCCAGCCAGGGAGTAATTTATAACCCAGAGTAATCAACCTTGATATTTCTTCTCTATTGGGCCAAGTCACAGAGATTTTCAAATTTAATGATTCCCAGAGGTCAGACAGTTTTGAATTTCCTGAGTGATTTTTACCCTTAGGAAAGACCCAAACAGACACACAGATGACATTTTTCAATGTGCAGTTCTTACAAATGTAACTTAGAACCGAGATGGTTATTAACAAGTAATTCCATGTTAAATATGATCCAGATCATACTCTGAATTCTGAGATACAGCACTGTTCTCTCTTCAGATTACAAAATGCCCTCATAGCATTTTGCTTAAGCAAATTTCATGGTCCAAAATTGAGGAGTATACTTTATCATCACAAGGACCTTTCAGCAAGGTGGCCAGGGCAAATTTGGGTAGCCCAAAATTCAACAAATGATTGCCCACTCTGAATAATTTAGACTCCCAATTTACTTTCCCTCATAAATCTGGATTGGCTATCTAGACCGGTCACTTCACAGTGTAGTTTACTATATTCACACTCTGCTTCAGCTAAGTAGATTTTGATTTTCAGTACTGATAAGCTGTTGGAGATCATAGACTTTCTTTCAGAAGGGAAGGCATTACTGTACCAGATATCTTAATATGGATTATGCTTGCTTTTGATAACAAAACAGTGCTTCTTTCTCAGTGAGAACGTCCTAGGTCAAATTGCTGAACTGCCTTTTGTTTGACCCAATTAGTTTTCTGAAATATTAAAATATCAGTACCATCACATTTCAACCCTAAGTCCCTTAGAAGAAAGAGTTTACTGGTGCCTTCATAGTAGAACAGTTTCTTCTTTTTGATTACGGGGAGGGGGCAAAACAAACAAACAAAAATCCCATATACATATCCAAAAGAATCGAAAGCAGAACACAAGCAGAAACCTGCACACCAATGTCCATTGCAGCACTAGTCACAAGAGCCAAAAAGTGGAAGCAAGCGAAATGTTCACCCACAGATGAATGGATAAACAGAATGTGGTACATATATACAAGGGAATATGGCTCAGCCATAAAGAGAAATAAAGTCCTGGTACATGCTGTGGTACAGATGGACCTTAATAACATTATGCCAAGTGAAATAAGTCAGTCACAAAAAGGACAATTATTGTATGATTTCACTTATATGAGGTAAAAATATTTATAGAGATCAAAGCTTATTAGATGTCACTAGGAGTGAGAGGGAGAGGAGAAAAGGGAGTCATTGCTTACGGGGCACTGAAATTTCTGTTAATGGTGGTGGAATAATTTGGAAAAGGATAGTGGCAGTGGTTGCACAACATGATTAATGTAATCAATGTCAGTGAATTATACATAAAAATTGCTGAATTGGTAAATGCTTTATTTGATATATGTATTTACCACAATAATAATTAAAAAAAAGATTCTAATCAAAACTGGACCCAAGAATATTGTGAGAAGACAGAAGCAGGGTGCTATTATTATTATGAAAATGTGGGGGAAAAGGTAAAAGAAATATGACTTGACTTTAGAAGATAAAATAGGAAAACAGATTTTAAAAAACCCTGCAAGTCCCTACCACCCACCAAAGAAAAAAAAAAAACGTTAGAAACTTCTGAATGATTTCTACACTTACAAATTCAAACCACGCGGGTAAATTGGGCAAAATAGTAAAGAGCACTGTGCTTACTGAGGAAAACTTTGTTTATTGAACCTGGGTTATATTCTTCCTCTATCTACACTGAATGAATTAATTGGATAAACATTTAATTTTCCACTTTGAAAAACACATATAAACAACTTCATATCTTGGAGAACTTCAGAGTTTTTATTGTAAAAATGTATCCAACTATGTATATGATAGTGCTTAAAGACAATGCCAGTGTTCTGCTTTGGACTCTTTACAAGTGTGTATAGGACATATTTGTGATGTTCTAATGTGCACAATATATGTCAAATTGCCAAATGTGCATTAGTCTTGACAATTTCGGCTTTTCTGGAAAAAAAGAAATTTTTGAACTTTTTATGGCCAGCTAGAATAGAATACGATGTTTCTGTAGTTTGAAGCCACTGTCTCACTACTTTTGTCACCTTGTAATCAGTGTGTCTTTATTGTATCCATTGATGTGAAATTAGTAACAAATATTAAGAAAACATTTCATTTTGCAGTTTTGGAATCAAATGGCTTTTCCTTCTCATAACCTAATGTGGCGACAATATTTAGTTGTCAAAACACATCTGATAAATAACAAATCAGTCAATTTTCCGGATGTCATTCATTTTCCAGCTCATCACATGCTCTGATACTGACACTTCAAAATAGAGAAGACATCCAGGATAACAATTTTTCTAGTTTTAAAGAAAAAATTCAAGGGTCACCTTGTGTCACCTAAAAAAAAGATTAAATACCCCAAACACAGTAAATCATTATCATTATTGTCATCTTATAACTAACTTGTAAGAATTACTTTATAGTATAAAAATATCATTAGCTTATAAGAAATACCCTGTCACAGTAGCTTATGAGAAACGCCTGAATCTGATTTGCCAACTAAAGCTGAAAATGATTTTATCTAAGTAATTGTAATTAGAATAATACCAAAGCCTTTCTCCTGTTGCTAAGAATGTGCAGAAACCTTGCTAATGTCTGACATAAATTTTTGTGATATTGGGCAAAAGCTTTTGGAGGAAACAGATATATTGTCAAGAAGAGAGGAAGGAATTGAGGGCTTTTTGACTTGGTGGCAGAAATTTGCATGTATTTTAGGTACTCTGTGAGGTGGTAATTACGCCTTCTGAGATGTAACTGAACCTGAATTAGCAGCCCTGGCTCATGCTCTGGATGCAAGCCATGCTTTCACATAACACACTTATAGATCATGGCCAATGATTTAAACTCTGTTTTCCAAACTTGAATATTAGAATTAGTGAAGTTCCTGACTCATACCCAAGTCCCCGGAGTTTATACAGACTTGATTTTGGTTAATCTCCTGCCCTTCTTGTTATTTCTCAGGATCTCTCTCTGCATCTTAATTCCTGGCTAATTCTTGCAGCTGTTACTGCAAATGAAAGTGATACCTTTGAATCACATCCTCGCCTCCTATTTGTCCTCTGCTGGCTGTACCAAGAGACCCCACTTTAATTTTCATATCCCAGATAGCATGTGTTTATATGATAAACATTAGTAGTAGTCAAGCCACAAACTACTGCATTTTCTTTGTGATTTGCATACCACGAATTACTGTATTTAGCTTCCCTGTATTCTATCTTTAACTTCTCAGCCCCATATGCCTGTTTTGGCCAGGAAGGTACTTTGGAAACTTCTTTCTCAAGTCTGGAATCTCACAGGCCTCAAGATTTCCTGAATACTCTCTCTTATCTTGTGTCTTGACCAAACTGCTGCCCTGGCACTAAATGCAGCATATATACATCCGGTATACGGTTAGGTCTGTGTTAGGGCTGCATTACAGCACTTAGTGAGTATTGATTTGCATTTTGGGATGTTTTCTATGGGCATAGCAGGAATAACCCTCTCCTATTCTTGCAAGGAAACAGTAGTAAGGCCGAACAAACCACGGCTTGCTACATTATCAGAGCCCTTGGGAGAAGCCCTGAAGTGTGTCCCTGTTATCGAGATGTTCTTGAGTGATTTCAAAATGACATCTTTTAACATTTCCCAATAAATAATGCATGTCCTTTATGCCTCAAGCCTTGTTAGGCAGCAGAAAGAAGTGAAATGAGCACTGAATGAGGCATTGAGAGGCTTGGATTCGAGTCTTGTCTCTGTCACATGTCCACCGAAGGAACTGGCCCAGTCACTTCGACTTTCTGGGCCTCAGTTTTCCCAACTGTAACATACAAACTGCCAACCTACTGCACTTCCCAAAGCATAAGTCTCAGGTGTTTGCCATTGCTCCCATGAGTGATAGGATCTGAATCTATTTCTGACCAAGTTTTATTCTCTGACTATGGACCTGAAGACTGATTCTTGAGACTGATGGCTTAGGAGGAAAGCTTTTGGGAGATCACTGTAACGCGTAAGGGAAAAAGGATCACTATGGCCCCTCTTCTCAGGATTGGGTGGGGGTCAGGAGAAGGAGTTAAATTCCCTTTCTGCATCTGGGCATTTGATAATAGGTGCCAAAAATATCTACGAGAAGAAGGCAGAAAGTGTATTTTTCCCCCCTTTATTTAAATTACCTGGTACAAAGGGGAGATAATTGAGTTTATCCACTCCTAAGGGTCTCTAGATGAAAATTAAGTGAGCTTTTTGGAGAAATCAACCCTTCACTTTGTGTTTATTCACCTTTACAATATTCAACACCATTTTACATTGTCCCCAACAGAACAGATACACTACCATTTCCTGTTTCACAGTAATATTACCGCAAACATGGAGCACGGTGGGGCAGTACATGTGTTCATAAGTGCAAAGCACATACACATTTTCTATAATTAAAAAAAAATACCCTCCTCCAACACAAGATTCTTGGAGAATGGCTTTTATGTTATCCAGATAGTTGTTATCGTGGCTGGTGGAGCCTTTCCCTGAGCTGAAGAACTTTAATCCCTTTGTAAGATCCATGTCTTTCCCTTCATACCTGAAATGTATAGCAGCTGGAGAAAAAAGATGCCCCTTGATGAATGACCCAAAACTCTCTAACAAATGTTGCTTTGGTAATGAAATAAAATAATAACTTTTTCTTCCCTGGGAAGATTAGAGCAATATAAAAAGAAGTTCAAGCACACCACTGTTGACAGCAGAGAAAGAAGCAGGAAAGTTATTTAAGATTTAATTCTGAGTCATGTTGCACCACATCCCTTCTAATTCTCACTCCCACCCCAAATGAAAATCCATCCTTTTCCTTCTTTTAATTGGGAATGCAGCCCCTAGTAGTTACGTGCCATTGATTACCTGATTGTTTGGTTTAAAGTCAGAAGGCACCTTCCTAAACATCTCTTTGAATATAGGAAAGAAACAACATGCAAACCAGGAAACAATTTCACTTGCATTTTGTCCATATAAGTCAATTATAAGTGTATAAAAATGTAAATTTAATCCAAAATCCTTCGGTCCATTGTTTATTTTTAATGTACTGATTATTTCTTTTGATGGATACAGTTTATCTAAGAAAAACTGAGCATCTGTGTCTGTTGTCTTATTTCCCCTCTCTCTCTCTCATTAGTAACATGTTTTTGTTTTTCTTTCAGACTGCTTTTTTTTTGAGCTGAATCTCTACAGCTACCATTAATTACAATGAATCACTTTTACAGTGAAAATATACAACTTATACTAGCCGATATGAGCATGTATTCATGTTTGTAAAGGTCCTGAAACATTATAGCGCTCTTATTTTTCTAATCATAGCTAATTTTGAAAAGGATAAAATACACAATTTGAACTTCTCTAATCCTTCTGCAGATAAAATATCATCCCCAAAGAGTTATAACAAGAAGAGTAAATAAAAATAATTCTGCCCATCCATGCAAGTAACTCTACTTATGCAGATTTGGTTAAATTACAAATATTCACAGGGCTATTTTATTCAAAATCAACTGAGCTAAATACATTTTGATAGCAGTTATGAAAGAGCTCTCCATTTCAAACTTACATTTCCCCAAGTTCAAAGTTACTTCCCCCCTCCCACCTCAGGCAGCCAACCATATAATTATTTTGCTTGTGCAAATACCAAGGAAATGACATGTGAAGATGGTCCAGGTTTATTATATCTATTACCATCCTTAGATCTGACAGGTTACCCAGAGCCTGGTGTGAAGAGGCCAATTCTAGATATCAAGGGTGAAAGGAAAGATGAGAGCTAATCATGCATTAAAAAAACTGAAGCCTACCGTTTTGGTTTCTTTCTGTTTTCTCCAGAGATCTCCAAAAAATTCATGCGACAGCCACTCCAACAAAGATGCTACTGATCTGTGCATCAATTCTGGCTCCCTGTTCCGAGAACAACTAATCCAACCCTCCTCCGCTGCCAAAAAAAAAGAAAAAAGAAAGAGAAAAGGGAAGGAGGTTGAGTGAGAGAGAGAGAGAGAAGAAAGAGTACAAAGAAAATCAAATAAAAGAAAGCCTAAAGAAAAATGAAGACAGCCAACGGCAAAAAATAAATAAATAAAATTCTCAGCATTATCTAACCACTACCATGTTGGAAAGCGTGGTAGCGAGATGTCAGAGTAAAATTTGCCAGCCACTCTGTGCACACTGAACATTTCCGTTTTCTAGGGGGCAGCTTACGTGTTTCGCTCTCTCTCTGTCTCTCTCTGATTAATGATGCAGGGCAATGCTATGGGTTGTACATAGAGGCTGCAAAGCTTCACACTTAGCAAAAGAAATTCTCCTTTCTATTTATAGGGCCACAGTTCATTGTCTTCCAATCCTGTGGTTGCACTCAGCTTTGAGTTTGTGATAACATACAGCCTATTTGTTTATGGAGCTCTTTGCTGAAGCTAGATGCCCTCTGGCCCCTTCCATAAATAGTGGATTACTGCAATCTTCACTGGAATCCTTTCTCACAGCCCCTCAATTATTGCGTGTGAGCACCAAAATGGACACTTCTCTAAGGATGTCCCTTAAGTAGCTCCCCAAAAGAGAGAGGTCAGGGTGAAAATGATCTCATCCTAGAACATTCTTGGGTTAAAAACCTTTAATTCATGACATTTAAATAAATACCACCCCTAAAGAGAAATTTGGAGCTAGTAAACCCATCTCCCACTACCTATACACCCACTCCCCCTTCCCCTCAGTGTTTCTGTAACCCGGAAGTGCATTTCTCCATCCCCCCCCCCCGCCCCCAGCAGTGGTTACGGAGAATTGGGCAAAAAGAGGTTGATTTCCTGTGGCCCAGGCTCATAGCCAGAGTGTCTTGAAGATTATGTCCCTAGGCATCCCACAGTCCAGTGCCACTCTGTATGAGGCTACTAACATCCTACCACCATCACCACGGGAAGATGAACAGGAAGCAGCTGGGAGTAATACCCAAGCTTTGAGTAGTACCTCTAGATCAGAGCAAGGAAATGGTTTTGTTCCCATTTTACAGTAGAGAAAACAGACTCAGAGATGTTACATAACTTTCTCCAAGTAACAGCTTCCATAGTCAAGAAAAGCTGAGCATCGATTTGGAATTTTCAAATTAAGGAGATTTGAAACCGTAGAATATCATTGCCGACTCTCAGGCTATAGTGATACCTGTTGGTAAAGCATCATATTGCAACCTAATTCTATTAATCATAAATACACAGACAAATGAACTTGTAGATGCAAATTCAGGAAATTCACAGGGCTGAAAGAAAAATCCCTACAGTCTTACCCTAATGGGGTAATGGCATAAGGGAGATTCCATATTTGAGGAGCTCCCACATAGTCTTAAATGGACTGTAAAATACCCCTCAGTTCCACAATTTTAAGTGGTCACAGGGTGAGCCAACTGCTGGACTCCTTCCTTCCTTGCCAAAGTTTTTAGCTTTATGTGATGGCTGTATCTTTTGTTTTTCTTTGATAAAGAAGATCTGATTTCATCATGGAAAGTGATGGGAAAACAGAAGCCACTTTACAGAAATTCACTGAATCCTCGAAGAAAGTAGAGGGGAATGGGTAGAGAGTTGTTTCTACCTTCAACAATGACCCAGCAGCCAATTCAAACAGCTGGTTTCCTAAAGCCCATGCTCATTTGTAAAACCAATATACCAAAACCAAACCAAACCCACTGCCATGGAGTCAATTCCAACTCATATGACCCTATAGAACAGAGTAGAACTGTCCCATAGGGTTTCCAAAGAGTGCCTGGTGGATTTGAACTGCCAACCTTTTTGGTTAGCAGCCATAGCTCTTAACCACTGTGCCACTAGGGTTTCCAAAATAGGTATAGTGAAGTTTAATTTGTTAACTGAATTTTCATTCTTTATCCAGAGACAATAAGGAGCCCTGAAGGCACAAGTGTTAAGTACTGGGCTGTTAACCAAAAGGTCAGTGGTTCAAACCCACCAGTAGTTCCACAGGAGAAAGATGTGGCAGTCTGCCTCCATAAAGATTTACAGCCTTGGAAACCCTGTGGGGCAGTTCTGCTTTGTCGATAAGGTTGCTATGAATCGGAATCAACTCAGTGGCAATGGGTTTGGTTTGGTTTCTTGGTTTGGCAGCACGATGGTTGAGCACCTGGCTGCTAAGCAAAAGGTCAGTGGTTTGAATCCACCAGTGGCTCTGTGGGAGGAAAGACCTGGTGATCTGCTCTCGTAAAGATTACAGCCTAGGAAACCCTATTTTTTTTTTAATGAGTTGAAATCGACTATACAGCACACAGCAACAACGTCTAGAAAATAAAGATAAATGGTCCATAACACAATGTCCAAAAATAAGAAATAAAGGTGTCATCATGTGTTGGGGCAAATTTGGGGCCTGAAGCTTCAAGAGGGCATAATTTTTTATTTGAAAATGTCCATAGAGCATTATACTACAAGTCACAGTGTAAATGCAAATGAACACTGGATTTCCCAACCAAAAATAGTACTCTAGTTAAGGGAATAAAAATGTGCTATTTGGATAAACATGCCCAGGCAAGAATCCAAGCCAGGAGTGGTTTCATTGTTATTGATTTCAATGTCCCTATAATTAGCTGTAAGCTGTTAGTAAGGGTATCTATTGTACTAGACCTTTGGGCATAAGGCATTCAGCTGAAGCTCACAAAGGTAACTTTATACAGCCTGTATTTATGTATGGCCCTGTGGACAAGGCCGTACAGAGAAAGCAACAATTTTATCCATAGACAGACAATTGTTATGCTCCTTAAAAGCCCACTCACATCCCTGCCATCAAGCCTGAAAAGTCACTATTTCAGGTTTGTTTCTTTGAATTCTTTCCCCTCTGTGTCATTTTTGCAGAAGCAAACGCTGTTGGGAAGGGAAATATGTATAGCCTCATATTCCTTGCCTAATGTAAGTTTATCAGTTAAATCTACTCTCAGTAGAGATTCTGGCAATGTCAAGACAATTGAAAGAAATGCTGAAGAGGAATGGGAAGGGTATGGGGAAGTACCCATTAAACAATTTTGCCTTGAGCCAAACCTGCTGATCACATTAGAGACTCATGGAGTGTTAGATACAGTGGGATTCTTAGATATCCTCCTAGATTGACAGTGTCTGCAACAATGGTCTCAAACATAGCAACGATTGTGAGGATCTTACAGGACCAGGCAACATTTTGTTCTGTTATATATAAGGTCTCCTAAGTCAGAGTCAACTTGACCATACCTAACAACAAGATATCTTCCTGGGCATGGATTTTTACTGATGGGCCAGCATGAACTTCAGAAGGTCCTTGAATCCCTGAAAGCATTTCATAAAAAATTCCTACGTGCACTCATATGTGCATTTTTTCTAGGGAGAAGGGCCATAGCATTAATCAGATTCTTGAAGGGATCTGGGGCCAAATAACCAATGGACTAATGAGAATTGCCACTTCAAACTGCCTGCTATGAGGAAGTGCAACCTGGCAGGAAGTGCCCAGCAGTGAGGGTTTTCAGATAGTAATCCCCAAATGGTTACAAACCACTGATCTGACAAACTTCCTCATTTACAGGTGAGGAAATTGAAATCAGAGAGTTATAAATCTTCTCCAATATGACATAGTTAATCAGAGTGAGCTCAATAAAAATTATTGAGTCTAATAAGAAATGGCTTCTATTATCCTCTTATATTTTCCTTGATATTTTCTTCCTGAGGTCACTGTGGATGTTAAAGAGGGTACTGAGAGTGTATTAGCTACAGGCTTATCATAGTATTTTCGTGTCTGAGTGATGGCAGGAGAAGACATGTGGTATAAAGGGAAAGCAAATGTTGACTACTAGGGTTGTATTTGTGATGTTTGATGTAGTGTTAAAGCAGAAATTCTTTAGCGTAGAGAACCCCTGACACTGTACAAAAAAAATATTTGAGTGTGTATTTGTGTGTGTGCGTGTGCTCGTGTGTTTTCCTGTGTGCATACTGTACTAGGAAATGATCCCATAGATAGCATAAGCTTCTTAAAGGAGTCAGTGACCCAAAGGACGTTAGAAACCACTAACCTCATTTTTCAGTTAAGGAAACAAAGGTCCCAAAAGGAGAAGAGACTTGCTTATGTTCTCATAGAACCCAATCTCTTAACTTTAGTTCAGTGTTATTTACACTGCTCCAAGCAGGCTCTTTCTCAACTACCTTATCTCTCTAAATGAAATGCGTTTGACCCTTCCCTTATTTAATATGTCTGTGGTAAAAACCTAGTCAGATGTATTTAAGATGGGGAATGCTATAGACTAAATACAGAAAAGGCTTTTTAAATGAGTGCAAGGAAATTTTCTGAGCCTTAAATCATTAAACTAAAGCATTTTCAAATGCCTCTAGCCACTGTGTTTAGGGTAAGAGTTTGACCCTATATAGGTTAGGTTTATAAACAAAAAAAAATACATTCTACTTAATTTAGATGGAAAGAAATTTATTAAGGATTATTAGGTAACTCACCAAATCTCTAGGAGAGACAAAGAAACAGGGTTAGACATCACACAACTAGGGACTCTTCAGCCAAGAGTAATGCCCAATCACACCATGAAATTATTCTAGCAGAAACACTATTATGGGCACCACCCACCACTCAGTACCTATGACATTAGGGATTGGATATGACACTCTGCCTAGCTTCTCTACAAGAACCAGATGCCTCTGTCAAAATGCTTCCCAGAAGATCCAACCTCCCTCTACAGCCACATATTCATATTGCTTTTTTCTACTTCCGAATCTCACAAAGGCTTATTTACTTGGATAAACTTGAGTCACATGCCTGTACTCCAGATGCAAAAATTATTAATGGATTGTATAAAACATAAATGCAAACATTAAAAATATATAAATATTAATACATAAAATAAATGTAGATTTTAACTTTCTAGACTTAGTAGTACAAGAAATCAACCTGAAAAGGGGTTGAAATGGAAGGGAAGATTGGTAACTCTTAAAATCCAATATAGGAAAGACTAGGGTTGGGGGAAGTGTAAGAAAATCACTCAAGGAACAATTTAAAGTCAAAACTGACTTGTTGAGACCCTTGGAGGCTCCTAAGCCATCTAATTCCATAATGAATTAGCCTGATACAAAACTCTTTGAACTGTCAGTTTAAACCAAATAGGATTAAGAAGGCAAATACTCAAAAAGTAAAATACACTCAAGTCATGTCTGCAATCTTCAAAAAATGAAATGCCTGTTGTTCTAGGGATTGTCTACGCCTTTGCATGTCCCCATAGAGAACTGACTATATCAGGAGTTTGGGGGAGATAAGAGATGGGACCTTGCCAGCTCAGAAATGCCTGGTCCTGGCTCAAGGGCACAGTGAGGTGAAACAGGATTAATGATAGAGGAAATGGAATGGGAATAGATAATTGGGTTACAGGTATAGAGAGAATACAAAGAGGCTGATAATTTAGGAGAAAGGAAGACGGGAAGATGGAGTGAAGATGGAAGTGGTGAGCAGATCATTTTGAATCAGAGTGAAGCACAAGAAGCAACATTCTCTGTGAATGTGCTGAACTGTGGAAGGAAACAGGTTGTCTTAGAGGACCTAGGAGGGAAGCTGGTTAGTGGCCACAGTATGTTAGTTTTCCTGTCCTGCATCTTACCTCTGACTTAAAGGGACAGATTTAGGTAGACTATGAGTATGCTTTTATATTCCGAGATCTGTGGAGGTGAAGTCTTTTATAGGTGTAAAAAAAACTCACTGCTGTTGAGTCGATTCTGACTCATAGCGACTCCGTAAGACAGGGTAGTAATGTCCCATAGGGTTTCCAAGTAGTGGCTGGTGGATTCGAACTGTAGACCTTTTGGTTAGCAGCTGCAGCTCTTAACCACTGCACCATCAGGGCTCCTCAAAGATTAAAATCCATTGCCATCGAGTCGATTCTGACTCATAGTGATCCCATAGGACAGAGTAGAACTGCCCCATAGGGTTTCCAAGGAGCAGCTGATAGATTTGAACTGCTAACCTTTCGGTCAGCAGTCGAGCTCTTAACCACTCTGCCACCAGGGCTCCCAGTTTTTTTGTTTTGTTTTATTTTTAAATAGGTGTAGTCTCCATATATCATTTATATGCAGGCGAAAACCAAGAATTATCAAGAGACAATAACTTTTCCTTGGCTCAGAGAACTGGGTAAAATTGGGTTCATCACGCCTTTCTAGTCTCAAGGGTTTACTGAAGTTGTTTTTGGTTTGGAAACAGGAAGTTTATTTAAAACTATCTATCAGAGTAGAATATACACACAAATTTGCCATTTGTATTTCTTCTTAATTAGGCTGTGCAGGTTTCAGATGCCACAGTGCCAGTCTCCATCTTTGAACTCTGGAATATGGAGATGTTTTGAGCCCACCTTCCCAGTTGTTTTGCTGAGGAAGTTACACTCAGCAGCAGATGATTTATTTAACCTTGACATGGTTTCTAACTTATGTTAGAACAAAGGTATTTCAAAGAATTTATCAATTTTTATATGTATTTTTGTTTACTATCACCTTTAACTTTATCATTTCTTCCATTTGCTTTATCTACTAGACATTTAAGAGCAGGTTTCAGAGTCTCTTCTGACATCCATTTTGGTCTTCTCTTTCTTTCCTGTCTTTTTAACGACCTCTTGCTTTCTTCCAGAGCCCTGGTGGCACAATGGTTAAGAACTTGGCAGCTAACCAAAAAGTCAGCAGTTCGAATCCACCAGCCTCTCCTTGAAAACCCTATAAGGCAGTTCTACTCTGCCCTGTAGGGTCACTATGAGTCGTAAAAGACTCAATGACAATGGGTTTGGTTTGGTACATGTTGCTTTCTTCATGTATGATGTCCTTGATATCATTCTAAACTAGTCTGGTCTTCTGTCATTAGTGTTCAACCCATCAAATCTATTCTTGAGATGTTCTATAAATTCTGGTGCGTTATACTCAAGGTCATACTTTGGCTCTCATGGACTTGTCCTAATTTTCTTCAGCTTCAAATTGAACTTGCATATGACCAATTGGTGGTCTGCTCTGCAGTCAGCTCCAGACCTTGTTCTGACTGATGACACTGAGCTTTTCCATCACCTGTTTCCACAGATGTAGTCTATTTGAGAGCTGAACAGAAGATTTCAAAGGGTAGCTCAAGAAGACAAAGTATTGTAATTACATGTGCAAAGACCTCGAGTTGGAAAACCAAAAGGAAAGAACACGCTTGGCATTTCTCAAATTGAAAGAATTGAAGAATAAATTCAAACCTCGAGTTGCAATATGGAAGGATTCTACAGGGAAAATACTGAACAAAGCAGGAAGGATAAAAAGAAGCCTATATTCAAATGTTTCAGGAGGTAGCATGTGATCAGCAACGAATGGTACTGAAAGAAGAGGTCCAAGGGGCACTGAAGGCATTGGTGAAAAACAAGGCTCCAGGAATTCAGAGAATACCAGTTGAGATGTTTCAACAAATGAATGCAGCACTGGAAGTGTTCACTCATCTAAGCCAAGAAATTTGGAAGACAGCTACCTGGGCAACCAACTAGAAGATATCCATATTTACACCTATTCCAAAGACAGGTGATTCAACCAAATGTGCAAATTATCAAACAATATTATTAATATTACAGGCAAGTAAAATTTTGCTGAGGATCATTCAAAAATGGCTGCAGCAGTACAATAACAGGGAACAGCCAGAAATTCAAGCTGGGGAGGCAGGGCCAAGATGGCAGAATAGCAGACGCTACACATCATCCCTCTTACAACAAACACCTGAAAAAATGAGTGAATTAATTATATAGGACAATCCAGGAACCCTAATCACCAAAGACAAAGCTGAAGAATTGGACTGAGCAGCAGGTGAAAGGAGGGACAATTCAAAAGCAGGAGAGAAGTAAAGATCGCAAGATCATCAATGCCCTGCTAGCTCAGTCTGCTCCGTGAGCATGGGCTGAGGCAAACCACAACATCCAAAGACGAGCCCCATCACATCAGGTGCAGCCAAGTAGCAACAAGTGTGCACGCACCTCCAGAACCAAGTAGGAACAACACCAGACCTGCAAAAGTCACATGCAGGCCTCTAACCTACCACACAGAGGCAAAATAATCTTGCCCTCTCCCAGGTTTTCGCAGCAAAGTGCTTCCTTCCCTTCACCCACACCCACCCAGCTCTGCTTCACACCAGTCCAGCATTATTTTACAACTACCACACCCCCTAAGCCAGGAACTCAGGGCTCTTTGTACCCACACCAGTTTCACAGCATTAAAAAATACCAAGTCCCCTAAGCCAGAAACTCAGGGTGGGTTAGGAGGCCCTGCCCCTTAGTGAAGCCATTGGCATAAGGGGTCCAAGGACTTGCAGCACCTTCCACCCCTGCCCATACCTGTATGGGCCGATTCAATGCCTCATGTCATCATTAGCATAAAACACTAGGGCATACACCTGAACCCCATATTCAACTGCAGCAGCCAAGGGGAGATTGCAGATTCGTGACATTTGACACCTCCCTGCCCCTTAAACAGGGGCCTCACCCTCACTCCCCTGGGCCCTGAGGGTTGGTAGTACCAACCACTCCACCTAGCCACCACGACATGGTCTGAGAATAAGTGATGCCTCACAGTCCCTCCAGCCAAAAGCACAGTGCCCCAGGACTAGCTGCAATACCCCCCAAATCAACATTCTAAGGGACAGGAACATGCCCTCCACAAAGGCACCCAGAACCAGTCATAATCCCCCTGCCTTGCTCCACACATAGACCCTACTGCAGCCAGTTACCTATCCCTGCTCTGAAAATATCTATGCAGCCCTGCTGATCTAGGACTGTAGGTGAGAATTTGCACCACACACTGGGTGACTGACAACCTGTACACTTGAGCAACACCCCCACAAGGAGAGTGAACACACTCCTGAGCTCACACACCTAGTAGCTGCTCTGACTCCCTGGAGAAAGGATGTGAGGGCTTCAAAAATACCAATAACCAAAGTAGCACACACGACCAGTCTACTTGAGCAAAACAAAACAAAACAAAAAAGTTAGGACAGAGTAAAAAAATGTACAATAAATAAATACAATAACTTATTGATGCCTTGGAGAAAACAGTCAATACCAACTCACATAAAGAAGCAGGTCAAGATGGCTCCAGCAAGCAACCAAAATAAAGAACCAGGAAACCTACCAGAGTAAGAAAAGGTAATGGAACTACCTGAGAAAAAATTCAAAAGACTAATATACAGAGCTCTCCAAGAGATCAGGAAGGAGATCAGGCAAAGCTCAGACCAAGCCAAGGAACACACAGACAAAGCAATAGAGGAATTCAGGAAAACAATACAAGAACAAAATGACAAAATTAACAGGCCAATAGAAACCACACAGAGACAGCAACTAGAAATCCGAAAGATTAACAGCAATATTTCAGAATTAGACAATAGAAGGTCATAGGAGCAGAATTGAGGCAATGGAAGTCAGAATTCATGAGATTGAAGATAAAGCCCTTGACACCAACTTACATTTGAGGAAATATCAGAAAAAAAGAATTAAAAAAAATGTAGAAAACATAAGAATTACATGGGACCTTATCAAGAGAAAAAACCTAGGAGTGGTCAGGCTATCAGAACAGGGGAAGATAACAGAAAACACAGAGAGATTTGTTGACAATTTGCTGGCAGAAAATTTCCCTGATATCATGAAAGATGAGAAGATATCTATCCAAGAAGTTCAACAAACTCTGTACAAGGCAGACCCCAAAGAAAGCCACCAAGACATATCATAATCAAACTTGCCAAGACCAAAGACAAAGACAGAATCTTGAGAGTGGCTAGGGATAAACAAAAAGCCTTTTACAAAGCAGAACCAATAAGAATAACCTCTGATTACTCAGCAGGCAAGAAGGCAATAGGATGACATATATAAAGCCTTGAAGGAAAAAAAATTACCAGCCCAGAAATATATATCCAAAAAAACTGTCTCTCAAATACAATGGTGAAATTAGGTCATTTCCAGATAAATGGAAATTAAGGGAATTTGTAAAAACTAAACCAAAATTAGAAGAAATATTAAACAGAGTCCTTTGGGTAGAGAACCAACAATTTCAGACAACAATCCAAGACTAGAACACAGGACAGATCAAGCAGTTATCCACCCAGATAGGGAATTCACAAAAACAAATTAAACCAAAAGACTGAAAATATAAACCAGAGACATCAATATGTAAACAATGACAATGCCAAAACAAAAAAGAGGGAATAAACAGGGTAGTCATAGAACTTCCATACGGAGAGGAAGTTAAGTGATATCATGAAATAAAAAATTGGTTTAAATGTAGAAAAATAAAGGTAAATTTCAAGGTAACCACAAAGGAAGCTAACAAACCTACCCACCAAAATTAAGAAGAGAACATAAATACACTGCAAACACAAGATCAACAATAATGAAAGAGGTGAAAAAATGCATAAAAAGAACTCAGCACAGAAAATTAAGTGGAACAAACAAACCATCAACACCACAAAAAAAAAACAAAACCTCGAAATGACAGCAGTAAACTCATACCTATCAATAATTACACTGAATGTAAATGGCCTAAATGCACAATAAAGAGACAGAGAGTGGCAGAATGGATTAAAAAACACGATCTATCTGTATGCTGGCGTAGTGGTTAAGTGCTATGGCTGCCAACCAAAGGGTAAGCTGTTCAAATCCACCAGGAACTCCTCGGAAACTCTATGGGGCAGTTCTACCCTGTCCTATAGGGTCGCTATGAGTCAGAATCAACTCGATAGGACTGGGTTTGGTTTTGGTTTTATCTATATGCTGCCTACAAGAGACACACCTTAGACACAAAGACATAAACAAACTAAAACTGAAAGGACAGAAAAAATATATATGAAGCAAACAACAACCAAAAAAGAGCAGGAGTGGCAATATTAACCTATGACCAAATAGACTTTAAAGCAAAATCCACCCAAAGGATAAGGAAGAACACTATACAATGATTAAAGGTCAATACACCAGGACAACATAGCCATAATAAATATATAAACACCCAATGACAGGGCTCCAAAAAACAAAACAAACTCTAATAGCACTGAAAAGAGACATAGACAGCTCCACAATTGTAGGGGACTTCAACACAATACTTTTGGTGAAGAACAGAACATCTAGAAAAAAACTCAATAAAGATACGGAAGGTATAAATGCCACAATCAATCAACTTGACCTCAAAGACATATACAAAGCACTCCACCCAACAACAGCAAAGTATACATTCTTTTCCAGTGCACATGGAACATTCTCCAGAATAGACTGTATATTAGACCATAAAGTAAGCCTTAACAGAATCCAAAACATCCAAATATTACAAAGTATCTTTTCTGACCATAAAACCATAAAAGTAGAAATCAATGACAGAAAAAGCAGGAAAAAAAATCGAACACCATGGAAACTGAACAACACCTTACTTAAAAACTACTGGGTTGTAGAAGAAATCAAGGATGGAATAAAAAAAAATCATAGAATCAAATGAGAATGAAAACACATCTTTCCAAAACCTTTGGGACACAGCAAAAGCAGTGCTTAGAGGTCAATTTATAGCAATAAATGCACAATCCAAAAAGAAGAAAAGGCCAAAATCAAAACGTTAACCCTACAACTCGAACAAATAGAAAGAGAGCAGCAAAAGAAGCCCTCGGTCATCAGAAGAAAGGGAATAGTAAAGATTAGAGCAGAAATAAACAAAATCGAGAATAGAAAATCATTTGGAAGAGTCAATAAGACCAAAAGCTGGTTCTTCGAAAAGATCAGCAAAATCGACAAACCATTGCACAAACGGACAAAAGAAAAATGGGAGAAGAAACAAATAACCAGAATAACAAACGAGTTGGGTAATATCACAACATACCCAACGGAAATAAAAAGGATCTCTAACAAATTTGAAAACCTAGAGGAAATGGGAAAATTTCTAGAAACACATTACCTACCTAAACTTAAACAAACCAAGGTACAAAAACTAAATAAACCCATAACAAAAGATGAGATTGAAGAGGTTAAAAAAAAAAAAACTCCTAACAAAAAAGAGACTTGCTAGCT
Organism: Loxodonta africana; assembly: GCF_030014295.1. Taxonomy (NCBI): domain Eukaryota; kingdom Metazoa; phylum Chordata; class Mammalia; order Proboscidea; family Elephantidae; genus Loxodonta; species Loxodonta africana. The sequence continues at coordinate 90,591,153 of NC_087369.1, read as the reverse complement.
CTGCTTCACTGGAGAATTCTATCTAACTGTGAGACAAGAGGTAACACCAATACTACTAAAGAAAGGTATTTCAGAACATAGAAAAGGAAGGAATACTCCTGAACTCCTTCTATGAAGCCAACATAACCCTGACACCAAAGCCAGGCAAAGACATCACAAAAAATGATTGATACAAACCAGTATCCCTCATGACCATAGACACAAAAATTCTCAACAAAATTCTAGTCAATAGAATACTAGAGCATATCAAAAAAATAATTCATCATGACCAAGTGGAACTCATACCACATATGCAGGGGTGGTTCAACAATAGAAAATCAATAAATGTAATTTTTATCACATAAATAAAACAAAAGGTAAGAACCACATGATCTTATCAATCAATGCGGAAAAGGCATTTGACAAAGTCTAACACCTGTTCCTGATAAAAACTCTCAGCAAAATAGGAATAGAAGTGAAGTTACTCGACATAATAAAGGACATTAAACAAAGCCAACAGCCAACATCATTTCAAATGGAGAGAGAGTGAAAGCATTCCCCTTGAGAATGGGAACCAGACAAGCATGCCCTTTATCACACTCTTATTCAACATTGTGCTGGAGGTCCTAGCCAAAGCAATAAGGCAAGAAAAAGAAATGAAGGGCATCCAGATTGGCAAGGAAGAAGCAAAAGTATCTCTATTTGCAGAGGACATGATCTCAAACACAGAGAACCCCAAAGAATCCACAAGAAAACTACTGAAATTAAAAAAAAAGATTTCAACAAAGTAGCAGGATACAAGATAAACATACACAAATCAGTTGGATTCCTCTACGTCAACAAAGAAATTTGAAGAGGAAATCACCAAATCAATACCATTTACAATAGCCCCCAAGAAGATAAAGTACATAGGGATAAGTCTAACCAGAGATGTAAGACCTATACAAAGACAACTATAAAATACTATTGTAAGAAGCCAAAAAAGACCTGCATAAATGGAAAAAAATACCATGTTCATGGATAGGAAGACTCAACATTGTGAAAATGTCAATTCTACCCAAAGCAATCTACAGATAAAATGCAGTCCTGATCCAAATTCCAACAACATTTTTTAATGTGATGGAGAAACAAATCACCAACTTTGTAGGAAAAGGGAAGAGGCCCTGGATAAGTAAAGCATTACTGAAGAAGAAGAAAAGAGTGGGAGGTCTCACACTATCAGACTGGTCCTGGTACAACAGACACATAAACCAAAGGAACAGAATTGAGAACCTAGATGTAAATCCATCCACCTACAAACAGCTGATATTTGACAAAGTACCAAAGTCTGTTAAATGGGAAAAAGACAGTCTCTTTAACACATGGTGCTGGCATAACTGAATAACCAACAGTAAAAACATGAAACAGGACCGATACCTCACACCATACACAAAAACTAACTCAAAATAGATCAAAGACCTAAATATAAAATCTAAAATGATAAAAACCATGGAAGAAAAAATAAGGACAATATTAGGGTCCCTAATACATGTCATAAATAGTGTACAAACCATAACTAACAATGCACAAATACCAGGAGAGAAACTGGGTAACTGGGAACTCTAAAAATCAAACACTTTTGCTCATCAAAGACTTCACCAAAAGAGGAAAAAGAGGACCTACGGACTGGGAAAAATATTTTTGGCTACAACTTATCCGATAAGGGTCTAATCTCTAAAATCTACAAGACACTTCAAACCTCAACAACAAAGACAAATAATCTAATTAAAAAATGAACAAAGGATATGAACAGACACTTCACCAAAGAAGACATTCAGACAGATAGCAGATACAAGAGGAAATGCTCTTGATCTTTAGCCATTAGAGAAATGCAAATCAAAACTACAATGAGATACTATCACGCCTCAACAAGGCTGACACTAATCCAAAAAGTACAAAATAACAAATGAATAAATCTTGGAGAAGTTGTGGGGAGATTGGAACTCTTATGCACTGCTGGTGGGAATGTAAAATGATATAGGGCTTTATTAAAAAAAAAACTAGAAATATAAATACCATATGATCCAGCCATCCCACTTCTAGGAATATACCCAAGACAAATAAAAGCTGTCACATGAATAGACATAAGCAGACCCATGTTCATTGCAGCACTATTCACAATAGCAAAAAGATGGAAACAACCTAAATGCCCATCAACAGATGAATGGATAAACAAATTATGGTACATACAGAGAATAGAACACTACGCAATGATAAAGAGCAATGATGAACCCGTGAAACATCTCACAACATGGAAGAATCTGGAAGGCATTATTCTGAGTGAAATAAGTCAGTCACAAAAGGACAAATATTGTATGGGATCACTATCATAAGAACTTAAGAAAAGATTTAAACAGACAAAAGCATTCTTTGATAGTTACCAAGGAGGGGAGAAAGGAGGAGGGAAAATCACTAACTAGCTAGTAGATAAGATCAAATTCGGTGAAGGAAAGGACAATACACAATACAGGGGAAGTCAGCAAAACTGGACCAAAGCAAAAGCAAAGATGTTTCCAAGACACATCCAAACACTTTGAGAGATAGAGTAGCTGGAACTGGGGCCAGGGGACCTTAGTTTCGGGGAACTTCTAGGTCAATTGGCATACCATCTGATGCTAAAGATCTCTTCAAAGTGTTAAAAAGCAAAGATATCACCTTGAAGACTAAGTTGTGCCTAACCCAAGCCATGGTGTTTTCAATTGCCTCATATGCATGTGAAAGCTGGACAATGAATAAGGAAGACCGAAGAAGAATCGATGTCTTTGAATTATGGTGGTGGTGAGGAATATTGAATATACCATGGACTGCCAAAAGAATGAACACATCTGTCTTTGAAGAAGTGCAGCCAGAATGCTCCTTGGAAGCAAGGATGGTGAGACTTTGTCTCACACACTTTGGGCATGTTATCAGGAGGGATCAGTCCCTGGAAAAGGACATCGTGCTTTGTAAAAAGTAGAGTGTCAGCGAAAAAGAGGAAGACCCTCAACGAGATGGATTGACACAGTGACTGCAACAATGGGCTCAAGTCTAACAGCAATTGTGAGTGAGGATGGCACAGGACTAGGCAGTGTTTCGTTCTGTTGCACATAGAGGAGCTATGTGTCAGAACTGACTCAACGGCACCTAACGACAACAAAAACATCACCTTTTAAACCAAGGCTGTCTCCAGCTAGTCCTTAGTTTCCACTGAACTAACTGCTAACAAGTACAGCATCAACTCAATTCTTCTGTGTAAGACCAGCAACATGCAAAAGATATGGCAGTGCCTAAGATGCTCCCCTTACCTCTATGGAGAGAGCAGCTGAGTTAGTGGTCTCTCATTCCCAAAGGCCATGTTCCTTCTCAAGTAATTAATCAAACGCCCAATAGGGGAGTTCCACTTCATCTGTCCCTTTCTGGAGTCTCCCAATGAATCTCATTACTGTTCCTTTCCCTCTGTCTTCCATATGCCTGGGTGAAGGAAGGTAAGGTAGACACTCTAATCCCTAGGGATTATTATCTCATTAACACAGTCATCCTCTGCCCCGCTGCAGATGTATTATTATTCGGGGCTCTCCTATGCAAGTGATTGGAACTCAACTTAAACTGCATTTAGAAAGAAAAAGTGTTGATTCATGTACCTGAAAATTCCATGGTTTCAAGCATGGCTAGATTCAGGTGTTGAAGCAATAGAGGGATAAATATATCTCTTGCCACATCCTGTGTCTAATTTTCTCTGTCTTGGCTTCATCCTTAGCTGTGCTTTCCAAAGTGCTGATAAGCTGTACTTCCAAAAGCCCTACAAGATAGGTAGAGCAGGTATTATTATACTCTCTTTACACATGTGGGAAATGAAACACAGAAAATTTAAATACATTTTCAAAGTCACATAGCTAGTTAGGTGAGTAACTGTATCAGACACCTCACATCTTCTTAGCCCTACATTGTACCCCAGTTGTTACTGCAGCAACAAACTGTAGGCAGATATAACCCAAAAGCACGAAGCCTCAACTACACCATGTATCTTTCACTTTCTGCCACAGTATTTCTTTCTGCTGCATGTAAACTTGGAACTGTGAAGGAGCTGTTGGAAGGTTCATCACTGCAGGTCCAATAGATTCTTAACAAGGACTTGTTCAAATAAAATTGATTTTAAACTGGAGAAATGACTCACCTTGCTCTTATATCCAATAATAAAAAAAAAAGAAATGCAGTTGATCACTTGGAGAACGAGAAATATCACTAAGCAGCATCACACGTAGAAATGACAGGAATTTCAGCTGACTGTAAGCTCATGCTCAGTGATCAATGAGCTATAACGACCACAACCGCAACAAAAAAAGAAAAATAAGTAAATGCTATCTTACCCTGGTGGCATAGTGTTCAAGAGCTATGGCTGCTAACCTAAAGGTCGGCAGTTCAAATCCACCAGTTGCTCCTTGGAAACTGTATGAGGCAGTTCTACCCTGTCCCATAGGGTCGCTATGAGTCGGAATCAACTCAAAGGCAAGGTTTTTTTTTTTTTAACGCTATATTAATAGAAATAAAATATCTAGAATGATGGCGATGATTCTGTCCTGTGTGTCTTATTCAGGGTTCTGTAGCAAAGAGAACCAGTGACACACACATACACACACACATATATATATATATGTATATATAGAGAGAGAGGGAGAGATTTATTTCAAGGGATCAGCTCATTTGATGGCGGGAGGAGACAGACTGGCAAGTCGAAAATCCATAGGTCAGGCAGTAGGCTGGGCACTTCTGCAGGTTTACATCTCAAAACACATAGGTTGGGATGGAAAGAGTGCAGAGCGGAAAGACAGGGAGATTTGCCAAAAGATCTATCTATAGACTGGAGGCAGATCACACCCTAAAGAAATGCCCTTTCAACTGATTGATTGATTACAATATACTATATTACATTACAGAAGATCATTACATTACATGACATTAGGGAAGATCATTACATTGCATTGCATTGCATTGCATTACATTACATTAGGAAACAGCAACTAGCCTAGTGTTTGGCCAAACCACTGGGAACCATAGCCTATTAATTACTAAACATGGCACTTACTAATCACCAACTACACAGCCAAGTCTTTTACATGAGCAGATTGATCAACACAACCCTAAGGGGAAGAACTGGAAGCTGTAGATACAAACACCCAAAAGGCATATATGCTTTCTGAATGTAAAACAAACAGAAAAAATTGTTGTCAAAATTTAAAATAGGCAGTCTAGGGGAGCTAATGAGTTCTCTGTTCTCGGAGGTATGAAAGCAAATGAAAATGACTTGAGTTACATCAAAGACCCTCAAATTGTTTGAAAAAGCTCTGGGGGATCTGCAAAGGCAAGACTACAGGCCCAAAACTCAAAGGTTTCCACTTTAACATGTTTCATATATAGGATTTCTATGTAAAATTTCATTTGAAAAAATAATCTCACTTTTTAAAAATATTTTTAAAAACTGCTGAACTCACTAGTGTTTTTGATTCTTTGTAAACTTGAGATCATGTGGCCATGTAACATAATAAAGCAAAGTCTCTAGTGTTCCACCTGGATTCTAAACTTGGTTCTACTACTCATTAGTTCTTTACCCTTGGACAAGAATTTAACCTCTGATTGCCTCAATTTCCTCATCTGTAAAATGGAGTAATAACCCAAACCATTGTCGTGGAGTCAATTTTGACTCATAGCAACCCTATAGGACAGTGTAGAACTGCCCCCATAGCGTTTCCAAGGCTATAACCTTTAAGAAGCAGATTGCAACATCTTCCTCCTGCAGAGCACCTGGTGAGTTCAAACTGCTGACCTTTCAATTAGCAGCCAAGTGCTTAACAACTGCCCAACCAGGGGATAATAATAGAACATACTATATGGGAATGTCATGAGGTATAAATAAGTTAATATAAGCAAAGCTTTTAGCAAGCTTTCAATAAATAATTACTGTTAACATTATTAAATGAAAAGGCACCCTGACAGTTTGTTAGAAGTGCCAAAATCTGTGGCTACAGAGTTTATCATTCTTCAGATTTCCAAGATTAGCATGAACTGTTTGCTGCTATATACAGAGATCTAATCACGTTCCTTCTGACAAGGATGTGCTTATATTCCATTAGCTCAGGACTGTGAATAACTCCTAAAAAAACTATTAACTCTAATGCTGGATATTTATTTCTTGGAAAAAGATAAGAAAATTTACCTGGCCTCACTCTCTCTTTTTGTTATCTAGTTCTGCTGTAACAGAAATACCACAAGTGGATAGCTTAAAAAAAAAAAAACAGATTTATTTTATCACAGTTTAGGAGGCTAGAAGTCCATATTCGGGACATTGGCTCTAGAGGAAGGCTTTCTTTCTCTGTCAGCTCTGGAGGAAGCTCCTTGTCTCTTTAAACTTCTTCTCCTGGGCAATCTTCATGGGGCTTGGTATCTCTCTTCCCCCATCTCTTCTTCCTTGCTTGCTTGTTTAATCTTTCTTATGTCTCAAAAGAGATCAACTCAAGATACACCCTACACTTCTCCTATCTCATTAACACAACAAAGAAAACCCATTCCCAACTTGGATTATAACCACAGATATAAGCATTAAGACTTACAACATATACTTTTGGGAGGCACAATTCAATCAAATAACACTTTCCTTCCAGATTTGTGTAGATTCCTCTGTGAAGCATGTTTTAGACAAGGACTAAAGGAGTAACTTCTCCAAATCATTCTCCCATCTCTGCCTAACATTCTCGCCTTGAACCACAAACTGCATTCTATTGCTTAAATCCGAAAATGACTAAGTATGACCTGCAGGCCAAAGCTGGCCTTATATACCATGAATTTCACCTCTTAAAAAAAAAAAGCGTATAATTCAATATTTTTACTATATTTAGAATGGTGCCACTATCACTATAATCAAATTTTAGAACACTGTCAGAACTCCAAAAATAAACTATTCACTTTCCATTCCCTCATCTATTCATTTCTGGGCAACAACTAATACACTTTCTGTCTCTATAGATTTATCTGGCCTCACTGTCTTTGTTATCTAGTGCTGCTAATGACAAATGGAACAGAATTCAGAAGCCAGATGTAAACCCATCCACCTATGGTCACCTGATCTCCGACAAAGGCCCAAAGGCCACCAAATGGAGAAAGGACTGTCTTTTCAACAAATGTTGATGGCAAAACTGGATGTGCATCTCCAAAAAATGAAATAGGACCCATATCTCACATCATACACAAAAATTCAGAATGGATCAAAGACCTAAATATAAACTCAACAATTATAAAGTTCATAGAAGAAGAAATAGGATCAACACTAGAGAACCTAATTGCTGTTGTTGTTCTTAGGTGCCATCGAGTTGGTTCTGACTCATAGCGATCCTACGCGCAACAGAACGAAACACTACCTGGTCCTGCGCCATCCTTACAATCATTGTTATGTTTGAGCTCATTGTTGCAGCCAATGTGTCAATCCACCTCGTTGACGATCTTCCTCTTTTCCGCTGACCCTGTACTCTGCCAAGCATGATGTCCTTCTCCAGGGACTCATCCCTCCAGAACAACATGTCCAAAGTATGTAAGACGCAGCCTCGCCATCCTTGCCTCTAAGGAGCATTCTGGCTGCACTTGTTCCAAGACAGATTTGTTCGTTCTTTTGGCAGTCCATGGTATAGTCAATATTCTTCGCCAACACCACAATTCAAAGGCATCAACTCTGCTTCGGTCTTCCTTATTCATTGTCTAGCTTTCACATGCATATGATGCGATTGAAAATACCATGGCTAGGGTCAGGCCCACCTTAGTCTTCAGGATGACATCTTTGCTCTTCAACACTTTAAAGAGGTCCTTCGCAGCAGATTTACCCAATGCAATGCGTCTTTTGATTTCTTTACTGCTGCTTCCATGGCTATTGATTGTGGATCCAAGTAAAATGAAATCCTTGGCAACTTCAATCTTTTCTCCATTTATCATGATGTTGCTCATTGGTCCAGTTGTGAGGATTTTTGTTTTCTTTATGTTGAGGTGTAATCCATACTGAAGGCTGTGGTCTTTGAGCTTCATTAGTAAGTGTTTCAAGTCCTCTTCACTTTCAGCAAGCAAGGTTGTGTCATCTGCATAATGCAGGTTGTTAATGAGTCTTCCACCAATCCTGATCCCCCGTCCTTGTTCATATAGTCCAGCTTCTCGGATTATTTGTTCAGCATACAGATTAAATAGGTACGGTGAAAGAAGACAACCCCGATGCACACCTTTCTTGACTTTAAACCAATCAGTATCCCCTTGTTCTGTACGAACAACTGCCCCTTGATCTATGTAAAGGTTCCTCATGAACACAAGTGTTCTGGAATTCCCATTCTTCTCAGTGTTATCCATAGTTTGTTATGATCCACACAGTCGAATGCCTTTGCATAGTCAATAAAACACAGGTAAACATCCTTCTGGTATTCTCTGCTTTCAGCCAGGATTCATCTGACATCAGCAATGATATCCCTGATTCTACGTTCTCTTCTGAATCCAGCCTGAATTTCTGGCAGTTCCCTGTTGATATACTGCTGCAGCTGTTTTTGAATGATCTTCAGCAAAATTTTGCTTGCATGAGATATTAATGATATTGTTCTATAATTTCCACATTCAGTTGGCTCCCCTTTCTTGGGAATAGGCATAAATATGGATCTTTTCCAGTCAGTTGGCCAGGAAGCTGTCTTCCATATTTCTTGGCATAGACGAGTGAGCACCTCCAGCGCTGCATCTGTTTGTTGAAACATCTCAATTGATATTCCATCAATTCCTGGAGCCTTGTTTTTTTGCCAATGCCTTCAGAGCAGCTTGGATTTCTTCCTTCAGTATGAAATATGCCTGATCGGTTACTGATCATATGCCACCTCTTGAAATGGTTGAATATCGACTAATTCTTTTTGATATAATGATTCTGTGTATTCCTTCCATCTTCTTTTGATGATTCCCCCAGTAGTTTAATATTTTCCCCAATGGAATCCTTCACTATTGCAACTCAAGGCTTGAATTTTTTCTTCAGTTCTTTCAGCTTGAGAAATGCCGAGTGTGTTCTTCCCTTTTGGTTTTCCATCTCCAGCTCTTTGCACGTGTCATTATAATACTTTGTCTTCTCTAGCTGCCCTTTGAAATCTTCTGTTCAGTTCTTTTACTTCATCAATTCTTCCTTTGCTTTAGCTGCTCGACACTCAAGAGCAAGTTTCAGGGTCTCCTCTGACATCCATCTTGGTCTTTTCTGTCTTTCCTGTCTTTTCAGTGACCTCTTGCTTTCTTCATGGTTGATGTCCTTGATGTCATTCCACAATTCGTCTGGTCTTCGGTCACTAGTGTTCTGCATCAAATCTATTCTTGAGATGGTCTCTAAATTCAGGCAGGATATACTGAAGATCGTATTTTGGCTGTCATGGACTTGCTCTGATTTTCTTCAGTTTCAGCTCGAACTTGCATATAAGCAATTGATGGTCTGTTTCACAGTCGGCCCCTGGCCTTGTTCTGACTGATGATATTGAGCTTTTCCTTCATCTCTTTCCACAGATGTAGTCAATTTGATTTCTGCGTGTTCCATCTGGCGAGGTCCATGTGTATAGTTGCAGTTTACGTTGATGAAAGAAGGTATTTGCAATGAAGAAGTCATTGGTCTTGCAAAATTCTATCATTCGCTCTCCGGCATTGTTTCTATCACCAAGGCCATATTTTCCAACTACTCGTCCTTCTTATTTGTTTCCAACTTTTGCATTCCAATCACCAGTAATTGTCAATGCATCTTGATTGCATGTTTGATCAATTTCAGACTGCAGCAGCTGATAAAAATCTTCTATTTCTTCATCTTTGGCCCTATGGTTGATGTGTAAATTTGAATAATAGTCGTATTAACTGGTCTTCCTTGTAGGCGTATGGATGTTATCCTATCACTGACAACGTTGTACTTCAGGATAGATCTTGAAACTTTCTTTTTGACGATGAATGCAACACCATTCCTCTTCGAACTGTCATTCCCAGCGTAGCAGACTATATGATTGTCTGATTCAAAATGGCCAATACCAGTCCATTTCAGCTCACTAATGCCTAGGATACTGATCTTTTATGCTTTCTATTTCATTTTTGATGAGTCCCAATTTTCCTAGATTCATACTTCGTACATTCCAGTTTCCGATAATTAATGGATGTTTGCAGCTGTTTCTTCTCATTTTGAGTCATGCCACATCAGCAAATGAAGGTCCCGAAAGCTTTACTCCATCCACATCATTAAGGTCAACTCTACTTTGAGGAGGCAGCTCTGCTCCAGTCATCTTTTGAGTGCCTTCCAACCTGGGGGGCTCATCTTCCAGCACTATATCAGACAATGTTCTGCTGCTATTCATAAGGTTTTCACTGGCTAATGCTTTTCAGAATTAGACTGCTGGGTCCTTCTTCCTAGTCTGTTTTAGTCTGGAAGCTCAGCTGAAACCTGTCCTCCATGGGTGACCCTTCTGGTGTCTGAATACTGCTGGCATAGCTTCCAGCATTACAGCAACACACAAGCCCCCACAGTACGACAAACTGACAGACACGTGGGGGAGAGAACCTAATACATGGCATTAACAGGATACAAACTGTAACCAACAACACACAAACTCCAGAAGATAAACTAGATAACTGTGATCTTCTAAAAATTAAACACCAAAAGACCTCATCAAAAGAGTAAAAACAGAACCTACAGACTGGGAAAAAAATTGGCTACTGCAAGTCAGACAAAGGTCTAATCTCTAAAATCTACAGGAAAATTCAGCACCTCTACAACAAAAAGATAAATAATCCAATTAAAAATGAGCAAAGGAAATGAACAGACATTTCATCAAAGAAGATATTAAAGTGGCTAACAGACACATGAGGAAATGCTTGTGATCACTAGCTATTAAAATAAGAGAAATGCAAATCGAAACCACAATGAGATGCTGTTTGATGCCAGCATTACCGGCACGAATCAAAAAAAACAGAAAATAACAAATGTTGGAGAAGCCGCGGGGAGAACGGAATTCTTATGCACTGCTGGTGGAAATTCGAAATGATACAACCATTTTGGAAAATGATATAGTGCTTCCTTAGAAAGCTAGAAATAGAAATACCATATGAGCCAGCAATCCCCCTCCTAGGAACATATCCTACAGGAATAAGAGTCATCACAGGAACAGACACATGCACACCCATGTTCATTGCAGGAGAGTTCACAATAGCAAAAAAGATGGAAACAACCTAGATGCCCATCAACAGATGAAAGGGTAAATAAACTATGCTACATAACACACAGTGGAGAATCACACGGCAATAGAAAAGGATGATGAATCTATGAATCACCTCATAACGTGGATGAATCTGGAGGGCATTATGTTGAGTGAAATAAGTCAGTCACAAAAGGAAAAATATTGTATGAGACCATTATTGTAAAACCTCATGAAAAGGTTTACACACAAAAAGAAACAACTTTTGATGGTTATGAGGGAAGGGAGGGGTGGGGATGGGAAAACACTAAATAAGAAAATAGATAAGTGGTAACTTTGATGAAGGGTAAGACAGTACACAGTTCTGGGGAAGCCAGCACAACTTGTACAAGGCAAGGTCATGTAAGCTCCATAAAAAAAAAAAAAAAGCTCCATAGACACATGCAAACTCCCTGAGGCATCGCATTGCTGGGCTGAGGGCTGTGAGGACCATGATCTTGGGGAACATTTATCTCAATTAGCATGACACAGTTTATAAAGAAAATGTTCTACATTCTACTTTGGTGAGTAGTGTCTTGAGTCTTTAAAGCCTATGTGCAACCATCTAAGATACTCCACTGGTCTTACTCCTTTGGGAGCAAGGGAGAATGAAGAAAACTGAAGACACAAGGCAAAGATTACTCCAAAGGACTGATGGACCACAACTACCACGGCTTCCACCAGACTGAGTCCAGTATAATGAGATGGTGCCTGAATACCACCACTGACTCTTCTGACAGGGATCACAATGGAGGGTCCCGGACAGAGCTGGAGAAAAATGTAGAACAAAACCTAACTCACACACACACACACAAACAAAAGAGCAGACATACTGGCCTGACAGAGACTGGAGAAATCCCGAGAGTATGGTTCCCGGACACCCTTTTACTCAGTAATGAAGTCACTCCCAAAGTTCACCCTTCAGCCAAAGATTAGACAGACCCATAAGCAAATGAGACCAAAGGGGTACACCAACCCAGGGGCAAGGACTAGAAGGCAGGAGGGGACAGCAAAGCTGGTCATAGGGAATCCAAGGTAGAGAAGGGAGAGCGTTGACATGTCGTGATGTTGGTAACCAATGTCATAAAACAATATGTGTACTAACTGTTGAATGCGAATCTAGTTTGTTCTGTAAACCTTCATATAAAGTATGACTGAAAAAAAATTTAAGCCTCTAGTTGTTAAATGCTACGGCTGCTAACCAAAGAGTTGGCAGTTTAAGTCTGCCAGGTGCTCCTTGGAAACTCTATGGGGCAGTTCTACTCTGTCCTATAGGGTCACTATGAGTCGGAATCGACTCGATGGCACTGGGTTAGTTGTAATACTGAGGAATTCTATGGGCAAAATATTGAAAGACGCAGGAAGCATCAAAAGAAGATGGAAGAAATACACATATTCACTCTATCAAAAATAATTGGCCGACATTCAGCTATTTCAGGAGATAGCATATATGATCAAGTACCAACAGTACTGAAGGAAGAAGTCCAAGCTGAACTGAAGGCACTGGCGAAAAACCAAAAAACAAGTCTCCAGGAATTGAGAGTCTGTCAGTCCCCCATGGGTCTGTCAGTATGTCGCACTGTGGGTGCTTGTGTGTAGTGATGCTGGGAGTATGCCACAGTATTCAAATATCAGCAGGGTGACCCATGGAGGAGAGGTTTCAGCTGAGCTTCCAGATTAAGACTAGGAAGAAGGACCCAGCAGCCTATTTCTGAAAATAATTAGCCAGTGACAACTTTATGAACAGCAGTGGAATATTGTCTGATACAGTGCTGGAAGATGAGCCCCTCAGGTTGGAAGGCACTCAAAATACAATTGACAACATCATGATAAACAGAGAAAGACTGAGGTTGTCAAGGACTTCATTTTACAATCAACACCCATGGAAGCAGCAGTCAAGAAATCAAAAGACACATTGCATTGGGAAAATTGGCTACAAAAGAAATCTTTAAGGTGTAGAAAAGCAAAGATGTCACCCTGAGGACTAAGGTGCACCTAACCCAAGCCATGGTGTTTTCAATCGCCTCATATGCATGTGAAAGCTGGACAATGAATAAGAAAGACCAAAGAAAAATTGACACCTTTGAACTGCGGTGTTGGCGAAGAATAAAAGAACGAACAAATCTGTCTTGGACGAAGTGTACCCAGAATGCTCCTTAGAAGCAAGAATGGCGAGACAACATCGCACATACTTTGAATATATTATCAAGAGGGATCAGTCCCTGGAGAAGGACATCATGCTTGGTAAAATAGAGGGTCAGTGAAAAAGAGGACGACCTTCATCAAGATGGATTGACACAGTGGCTGCAGCAATGGGTTCAATCATAGCAACAATTGTGGGGATAGCGCAGGACCCAGCAGTGTTTCGTTCTGTTGTGCATGGGATCACTGTGTGTTGGAACTGACTCGACTGCACCTAACAACAACAATGGGAATTGAAGGAATACCAATTGAGATGTTTCAACAAATGGATGCAAGACTGGAAGTGCTCAATTGTCCATGGCAAGAAACCTGAAAGACAGCTACCTAGCCAAGCGACTGGAAGAGATCCATATCTGTGCCCATTCCAAAGAAAAGTGATCCAACAGAATTTGTAAACTATCATTAATCTCACACAAAAGTAAACTTTTGCTGAAGATAATTCAAAAACAGTTCCAGCAGCACAGCAACAGGGAACTGCCAGAAATTCAAGCTGGATTCAGCAGAAGACATGGAACGAGGGATATCTATTAGTTTGATTTTAACATAGCCACCCAGATCCCTTTTTATTACTATTTGTATGGCCTATTTTTATCCTTTTACTTTCAACCATTTGTGTCTGTGAATCTAGTGTGTCTCCTGTAGACAGCAAACGGTTGGATCTTACTTTTTCAGTATAACCTGCAAGACTTTTCCTTTTGATTAGATTGTTTAATTCATTCACATTTAATCTTATTATTGATACATTTGGATTTTGTCTGCCATTTTAAATTTTTCTTCCTCTATATCGTCTGTCTTTTGTGTTCCCTTTTTTCTCCTTTTACTACTGTCTTTTGTATTAAGTGGATATTTTCTTTAAGGATTTTTGAACATATTTTTTGTTGTTCCTTAGTGGTAGTTTTCAGACTTACAATGGGCATCTTGTCTCTCCTCCTGTGCCACTGCATAGGAGTTAGGATGGGGACAACATCCTGATTCTCCCAGAGTAAAATACCCACCCTATGAGTGGGTACTGGTGGTGGGGTAGAAGCTCCTGGTCTTCTCAGCTTGCTTCTTCCAGCATGAGCGAACAAGAAAATGGGCTGGAGTAATCAGAGATCCAGTATTCTCTATTGTTCCTGGAACAGAGCTTTCACTCTACAAATGGGAGTTGGGAAGGAAGAGAATGTTATAGTCCTTTCCGCCCAGAATAGAATTTCAGCAACATGGACCTGGAAGAAGACATGATATAATCATTTGGCCTGTCCCTGTATTAGTGAAACTGTAGCTATAGACTGGAATCGAGAGAAAATGAGAGCCTTCCTATTCTTGGCTGCACCTGACTAGAGTAGAGCTTCTGTAACATGGAACTGGGGAGGACAAGGAATGGAAGGAGCTTATAACTCAAATGCCAAAGGCTCAGACAGTTATAACTGTGATTTTAGTAAATTTTCTTGAACAAATATTTAACACTTTCCTGTATGCTGTGTAGGTCAATTTTCAGAACCTTTAAATAGTTATTTTTATGATTTTCAACAGTTAAATATGTGCTGCTCTGCAAAGGGTCTGCTGAGCTCCTCACATTGTTGTTGTTAGGTGCTGTGGAGTTGGTTCCAACTCATAGTGACCCTGTCTATAACAGAACAAAACACTGCCTGGTCCTGCGCCACCTTCACAACCGTTGCCACGTTTGAGCCCATTGTTGCAGCCGTGTGTCCATCCATCTCGTTGAGGGTCTTCCTCTTTTTCACTGGCCCTCTAATTTACTAAGCATGATGTCCTTCTCCAGGGACTGGTTCCTCCTGACAATATGCCCAAAGTAGGTGAGATGAAGTCTCACTATCCTTGCTTCCAAGAAGCACTCTGGCCGTACTTCTTCCAAGACAGACTTGTTTGTTCTTCGGGCAGTCCACGTTACGTTCAATATTCTTCGCCAGCACCATAATTTAAAAGTATAAATTCTTCTTCCTTATTCATTGTTCAGCTTTCACAAGCATATGAGGTGACTGAAAAATACCATGGCTTAGATCAGGTGCACCATAGTCCTCAAAGTGACATCTTTGCCTTTTAACACTTTAAAGAGGTCTTTTACAGCTTTTTTTTTTTACAGCAGATTTGCCCAATCGTTTGATTTCTTGTCTACTTCTTCCATGGGTGTTGATCGTGGATCCAAGTAAAATGAAATCCTTGACAACTTCAATATTTTCTCCATTTATTATGATGTTGCTTATTTGTCTAGTTGTGAGGATTTTGGTTTTCTTTATACTAAGGTGTGATCCATACTGAAGGCTGTAGTCTTTTATTTTCATCAGTAAGTGCTTCAAGTCCTCTTTGCTTTCAGCAAACAAGGTTGTGTCATCTGCACATTGCAGTTTGTTAATGTGTCTTCCACCCACCTGATGCCACATTTTTCTTCATATGGTCCAGCTTCTCGGATTATTTGTTCAGCATACAGATTGAATAAGTATTGTGAAAGGATACTGACATACACCTTTCCTGATTTTAAACCATACAATGTCCCTTTTTTCTGTTCAAACACCCTGGCTGCCTGTTTTTATAAATAAAGTTTATTAGAATACAGTCACTGTTATTTGTGCATTGTTTATAACTGTTTTTGTGCTCAACAACAGAGTTGAGTATTTGCTACAGAGATTATATGATCCACAAAGCCTAACGTATTTACTACTTGGCCCTTTACAGAAAAAGTTTGCCTACCCTTGGCTTACATAAACAATCCTTTCAGTTAATTGATCTTCTCTTTTGAGATGCAAAAACACCTGAAAGAGTTGGGGTGGGGGGGCATAGTCGGGTTGTCCAGTAATCCAAATGATGATATAAATTAGTCTGATCAGCTGGCCTTAAATAAAAATATAAAAGGATCAGCTGGCCTTAGGGAAAGGAAATTCTTATTTCGGGCTGGTGGTTATGATCTGAGAAGTAACGAGGGATACTGGAGATTTTAGAGAAGGGCAGGCCTGGATAGAGGACTAAAGAAAGAAATTTGGGCTAGTGAAAGGGCAAAATGAGAACATGGACTGTCAATGGAAGTATGGGAGAGAGGATTCACTGGAGCACTAAAATGACAGTGAGAAGTACCTGCACCCAGGTTGCCTCAATGAAGTTTCAATCACTCTTCCTTGTTAATTTCCATATTTCAACATTGTATTTGTTTTGTACCATGGAGCAATTTACCAGAAAAAACTCACATTTTAATTGTCTGTTAAAACATCAACCACTGCAGAAGCAGGTGTTTATTTGCTTTTTGGAAGTTACCCCATCCCAACCCTCTACCCTCTCTGCCATAGAGCTCCAGGCACACAGGGGTGCGAGTTTATCTTGTTAGTTCACTGTTCCCAGGATGGGCAACAACCCTTGCAAATTTGACCCCAGAGCTGTGAAATTCCAAGCATGTTTTGTAACTTTGCTGTTCTTTCACAGCTGTGCAGCTGCTGTCTCCCTTGTTATGGAGAGCCCTCTTGTCCTCCTATAGGGATTTGCACTCTGTCCATGACTAAATCCCCTCTGCACACAGGAACTTCTATGGCATTTCCTTTCTAGTCTTTCCAGGTAAGTGGAGAGTAGTGATGCAATTTTTTCAGGCCTTCTATGAAGCTGAAATCAGGCCATATTCTTTTCTAAATGAAGTCTCCCTTTAACTGCAAAATGGCCCCTGCGTAGACTGTTTCCTTGCTACAAGACTATAGGTATCTTTGAGGCAGAGTGAAATGGAAGGAACCACAGACAAGGAGTGCGGCGCTGGGCTTTTGTCCCAGCTTTCCCACTAACTCAGTGTGTAACCTATTTACCCCCACGTCCATCTCCCAGGCTTATTTCTTCCTCTATAAAAGGAGCTCTGATGGTGCAGTGGTTGAGTTTGGATGCTAATCAAAAGGTTGGCAGTTTGAATCCACCATCCACTCCTTGGAAACCCAGTGGGGCAGTTCTACTCTGTCCTATAGTGTCGCTGTGAGTTGGAATCCCCTCGAAGGCAACACTTTTTGTTCATTTGTTTGTTTATAAAAGGAAAGCATTAGATTTAATGATCTCTGAAGTCATTTCCAGCTCCACAAGTCTCTGAAATCTACTAAATTTTCAGTTTTTCTTCCCCCCCTGATGTGCTCGCTGGGTCAGTTACTTTTGTAAGGACTTTCCACTTAGCGGAGATTTTTCCAGTTTCACACACAGCCCGAGGCATACATTCTCCATATTCCACTTCCATCATGCAAATTTGGCCCTAGAGCTGTGAAATTCTAAGCTTTATCCTTTACCCTGTATTTCTCTCACAGCTGTGAGCTTTTCTTTTCCCCCAATCTTCCAAGCCCTCCCAGGTCATCCCTTTCCATTTCAGAATTTATACTGTTTGGGGGATGAAAGCCCCATATATACTACTGATCAGCATCTTACCCTTTCAACTGTATGGCAAACATTCCTTTAAAACAAAGCATGTGATTTTGGGTCTTTCCTATATGAGCAACTATAGTAACTATAGAAGATACGTATAATTAGTTCTAATCCAATTCCTTTAATATAGTGTGTAAAGTCCTAAGTAATTGGGGTATGGTTAATGGTCTCAGGTATGCCACTTATTTAATTTTCTGGATATTTTTTCTTCTCCTTCAAACAGAGATAATAAGTTCTATTCTATTCTATTCACCCCATAGAGTGTTTGTGGGTGCTCATCACGGCAAAGGCTTTACACATGTTTGTTAATGGTGATAAAAATCGATTGTTGTTTTTTTTAATTGTTAAACATTTTATTTTAAAGAGACTGTCTTTACTGCTATTGTGTATGTAAGTTAGCACAGCTAACTCTGGCCACAGCAAGTCATTATTAATTGGAATGCTGACATAGGGATCCTTTCAGCTACAGAAGATAGCTAATTTATCAATACAAAGAAAGGGCTTATGGTGTGATCTCAACACATCCTCATAGTGACTGAGAGAAGGAAAGCTTTGACTCTCAGAAACACAGATTTTGGATTTTCAAACTTCCTAATGTAGAGTTCAAAGAAAGGTCTGGCGATCTGCTTCCAAAATCAGCCAGTGATCATAATGATCTAGTCTCACAAATGATCGTGGAAATGGTGCAAGACTGGGCAGGTTTTCCACTATTATGCATGGGATCACCGTAAGTCGGGGGCAACTCAGAGGCAGCTAACAACAGCAACAATGTAGAATGACAAATACCAAAGTGTGTGGCCAGGGTTACCAAAAAGGCCCCACAACTGGTACCTCTTCCACCTGTCTTAAGTACTTGGCACTCCCCTAAGTAAGAGGTGTGTGTGTGTGTGTGTGTGTGTGTGTGTGTGTGTGTGTGTAGGTCTGTGTGCATGCACATGTGTGTGTTTTTGTTTAAAGCCTGATCCTGGTTCAAATAAAGCTAGACATCACACACATAATAGATGTGAAATAGAGATTTGTTGAGTGAGTTGAAATGACAGTCCCCTTGATGGGCAAGCTGCCCTTAAGTCATTAGCATCTTGGGGTAAAGAATGGAACTGAAGTCAAAACAGAAGGACAATGGTAGCTTAACGGTGACAGGGAGAAGGGATAAAAAGCTGAAAATTGCAGAAAAAAGGTATCATATTCTTATATGATTTTCTCTAGGACTGGCCAGAGAAAAGGCCAGTTCTGAAATCAAACTTCTCATGCCTGAGAAGGTAAATTGCCTCAAATGCCAGGTTTTGTGGACCTAAACCAATGTAGACTTGAGTAAGTCTATTTTTCTGCTTTGCTTTGTGTTATGGATTTAATTGTGTTCCCCTAAAAAATGTGTGTCAACTTGCCTAGTCCATGATTCCCAGTATTCTGTGATTGTCCACCACTTTATCATCTGATGTTATTTTCCTATGTGTTGTAAATCTTAATTCTATGATGTTAATGAGGTGGTATAAACAGCAGTTATATTAATGAGGCAGGCCTTAATCAACAAGATTGGGTTGTGTCTTATGACAATCTCTTTTGAGATATAAAAGAGAGAAGTGAACAGAGAGACATGGGGACCTCATATCACCAAGAAGAAGTGTATCCTTTGATCTCTGGGTCCCTGTGCAGAAAAGCTCCTGAAACAGGGAAAGACTGATGACAAGGACCTCCCTCCACAGCTCACAGACAGAGAAAGCCTTCCCCTGGAGCTGGCACCCTGAATTTGAACTTCTAGCCTACTAGACTGGGAGAGAATAAACTTCTGTTTGTTAAAGCCATCCACTGTGGTATTTCTGTTATAGCAGCACTAGATAACTAAGATAGTTTTGCTTTGGTTTGTTTGGGGAGGGTGAAGATCAAAGAAAATATCTTGGCTTTATTTTCCTAAGATTTCCTTCCATTTCCAAGATGAATGAATCATTGAGGTAAACAGAATTTTTATCATGGTGACTGTAACCATTAGGATAATTTTTCTTGGATTTCTAAAATCAAATTTTCAGGAATTTACTTAAAGTCTGCTATCATGAAATTTACTTGGTTTCTGTTTATTACCCAGATATAACATTTCCCTTTGAGATACTGCACTTGAAATTTTAAGGTTTTAAAATGGGTATTGAAGCACTTGCTGGGTTTCATATTCAGGCCTGACCTCTTATATCCTTTCTTAGAGAGCTCAGTCGGTTGCTCAGAGTTGTCTAATTGCAGACTTGAATCTCTGGGAAACAGAATTTGAAGCATTGCTGCTTCTCAAATCGTAATCAGGTCTCTCTGAGTGCTCAGTCAATTGCTAATTGTAAAATTAAAGAGGCAATTGTTTTTTGTGTTAAGCTGTCTGCCAAGGTAGAAGATTGTAAAATGGAGTGCTGGCTGTGCTTAAGGAAGAGTGCTGGAAATGCAGGTGGTGATGAGTGCTATAGAGAACGTTTTCAAGAGGAGCCACTTCAAGGATTAACATACGAGTTAAACTCATTGCTTTGGGGAAAGTGGTCAAAGTTTCTTTGCTCAATTCTGTGTGTGTTTGGGGGAGGTATTTCACATAAGGTGAGTTTAGTTCAGAATTTTGAGGCTTTGGAGATAACATTTTTATTTAACTGTTAGGCTTATTTCTCTTATTTGTGGAGTACAGGTACAGGGTACAGTACAAGGTACAGGGAAGTTACATAACGTAGAAAAAAACAGCTAGGATATACTGATCACGTTGGCCAACCAATCTTTATGAAAGCACCAAAGCAGTCTGTGAAATGAGGTAAAATATGCCCTTTATGCTCATTTAAATCCTAACTGTCCTTTATCCTTCAAATGCTGTTTCAAATTTCACTACATCCAAAAAATTCACAATTTCCTAGGCCTTGGGACTGTTGATTATCCTTTGTACTGCTTACTACTTTTTTTTCCATGTTTATTGCCCTTCCCAATTTGATAGGAAGTAAACTTTAGGAGATTCAAGTTGGAAACCCACACAGTCCTTAATAAACTCATTTAGAACCCGTTAATTAACTAAATGGTTGAACAAAGCAATGTGACCTTCATAATGGGTAAAAGTCATTGGATAGACCGATGGCGGGGTGACAGGTACCAAAAAGCAGAGCACCTGTTTATTCTAGTGGTCTGCATACTAATCTGTATGTTTTAAACTTTGACATGTCTAGAGGGGATTTGTTTTGTCCATTATGTTCACTTAATCTACTCTATCAAAAGTAGGGTTGAAGCCTCACTTTGCATAGGACAGGTTTGCCCAGTAGGGTAGTCTTGAGGGATCATGATGTAATGCTTCTCCGGTAAATTTATTATCTGGTAAATTCCCAAACCTATACTTTTCTTCATTAACAGCTAAATATAATGAGCTATAAGTGTCTTGCATCACATATTCAGTTTGACTGTACTAAATACTTTTGTAGGGGATTTTTGTTTTAAACCCAAGGAAGTGATGTTATATCCTGTTTTTGCCAGTGGTTTATGAATAGCAACCAAAGTTCTCTGCTCAGCCAAAAAAATTAGTCTGTTACCTAAAACAAGTAAGATAACTGAATTAGAACTTCCATGTAGTGTCACTGAATTACTTAATTATGAGGAACGCAGAATACAAGCCATCTTCAAGCCATGAAATTTGCAGTAATGCAAAAGAAAACATTTCTGTGCTTGCCACTAGTCAGAAACAGACTGCCATCCTAACATGTTGTAAATGACAATAACCATTACCTCTCACACTGATAATAGTGCCAGAATACAGAGAAATAAGTGATCTCTCTTTCAAAGCATTAATAATGCTATTATTGATGTCTTACAGTGTTTGTATTAATCAATCATTTATCATTAAATTTTATACTAATAATAGCTCTTTTTTTCACTATGCTTGATACCTTGTGTACATTATGCCATTCAATCTATGAGGTAGATATTATGTTATCATCCTCATTTTAAAAATTAAAAAAACAGACTCAGAAATGCTACGCGATTTGCCTAAGACCACACTGTCAAGAAAGATAGTAGTAGCCCATTTACTGACTCTTCCAACCCTGCATTAAGATCCAGGTAGATTTCAAAGCAGCACAAGACAAGATCCCTGTTCCCTACGAACTTGTAGCATAGTTGAGGAGGCATGATTCACAGCTAGAAATAGTTCAAGACAGAATATAAGTGCTCCATTTCAGGGCTCAAGTTTTAAGTGCCATAGGCATCCAGATAAGCCTATCTCAGTCCAACAGTCCAAGGCGCTTCACAACTTCACTTCACTATGCTGAGGAGTCATCTAAGAGTAGAAAAGACAAGGAGGAAAGGTATTAACATTTATCACCCACCTACTATTATTTTTTTTACTATTATACAGGTACATAATTTCATTAAACTTAAAATAAACTTTGTGAAGGAGTATTTGATGAAGGAAGAAATTAAGACTTAGAGAAATTAATTACATAGGATATCTCAGCAAGAAATGATGAAGCTAAAATTTGGATGCAGATGTGTCTGATTCTAAAACGCAAGAAAGCAATATTTTATAGTAGGAAGAATGGACAAGGAGCCTTACTGTTCCCATCAGTAAAAGGTGGGGTAATAATAATACCAATCACCTCGTAGTTATTATAATACTGAATCACAGGATTAAAATATCATTGTCTATCCTATTTTTTAAAATTTTTTTATCCTATTATTTTTCAGTCCTTCAGATAAGGTTGTTTCACATGGCAAATGAAATGATGTATGAAGAATGTCTGAGATATATCAGGTGATAGATAGCAAAGTTATTGTCACTTTGATCAATGTAAATCTTCACAAAGAGCATTTCCAGTGAGGCATTGATTTTGTAGCATTCAAACCTTTATCTCTTTGGAAAAAAGTTATTATGGTTATGTGCGTGTGTATGTACACTAAAAAGTTCGCCATTTTAACTCTTAAGTGTACAATTCAGTGACATTAAGTGCATTTACTGTGTTATGCAACTATCACCACTATTGGTTTCCAAACTTTTTCATCACCCCAAACAAAAACTTTGTACCCATTACGCAATAACCTCCCATTTCTCCCTCCTCCCAGAGCCCCATAACCACTCATAAACTTTTGTCTCTATGCATTTGCCTATTCTAGATAGTTCATATAAGGGGGATAATAAAATATTTGTCTCTTTGTGTCTGAATTATTTCACTTACCATAATGTTTTCAAGGTTCATCTATGTTGCAGCATGTATCAGAACCACAACTATTAAAAAACACATAGGGGTAAAACTTCCAGCCACCACCTGTCAGTTTTTTGTACTGTGCTATGATACTGGAAGCTATGCTACCAGTATTTCAAATACCTGCAGGGTCACCCATTGTGGACAGGCTCCAGCAGAGCTTCCAGAATAAAACAGACCGGGAAGAAGGCCCTGGTGATCTACTTCTGAAAATTAGTCAATGAAAACCTTATGAATAGCGACAGAACATCATTCAATATAGTGCTGGAAGTTGAGCCCCTTGGGTTGGAAGGCATTCAAAATACAACTGAAGAAGAGCTGCTTCTGCAAATTAATTACATGAATGAAGTAAAACCTTTGAGACCTTCATTTGCTGATGGGGCAAGACTCAAAAATGAGAACATCTGTAAATAGCCCTTAATAATTTCAACATGGAATGTACAAAGTATGAATCAAAGAAAACTGTAAGTTGTCAAAAATGAAATAGAACTTTTGAAGGTCAATATTCTAAGCATTAGTGAGCTGAAGTGGACTGATATTGGCCATTCTGAATGTGACAGTCATAGGGTCTACTATGTTGGTAACAACAAATTGAAGAGGAATGGCATTGTATTCATTGCCAAAAGAACATTTCAAGATCTATTCTGAAGCACAATGTTGTCAGTGATAGGTTAATATTCACAAACCTACAAGTAAGACAATGGTGCCTGGGTGGCACATCAGTTTGTGATTGATTGCTAACCCAAAGATTGGTGGTTCAAACCCACCTAGTGGCTCTACAGAGGAAAGGGAAGGTGAACTGCTTCTGTAAAGAAGTTATAGTTCATAACATATGGGATAAACTGTGAGCCAGATGCTAACCCAGTGGCAGCCAACAACAACGGAATACCAGTTAATATGGCTAATATTCAAATTTACACACCAACCACGAATGCCAAAGATGAAGGAATTGAAGATTTTTAGGAACTGCTGCGGTCTGAAATTGATCAAACATGCAATCAAGAAGATTGATAATTATTGGTGATTGAAATGCAAATGTTGGAAACAAACAAGAAGTATCAGTAGTTGGAAAATATGGTCTTAGGGATAAAATGATTCCAGAGACCACATGATAGAATTCCATAAGATTTATTCATTGAAAATACTTTTTTTCAACAACACAAAAGACAGCTATACATTTACACCTCTCTGGATGTATTACACGGGAATCAAATTGACTACATCTGTGGAAAGAGATGATGGGGAAGCTCAAAAATCATCAATCAAAACTAAGCAATACTGTGAAACAGATCATATACTACTCACAAGCAAGTTAAAGTTAAAGCTGAAGAAAATCAAAGCAAACCCTCAGGAGCTAAAGTATGACCTTGAATACATTCTACCTGAGTTTGGACCATCTCAAGAATAGATTTGACACACTGAACACTAATGACCAAAGACCAGATGAGTTATGGGATGACATCATACATGAAAAAAGTAAAAGGTCACTAAGAAGACAGAAAAGAATGAAAACACCAAACTGGATGTCAGAAGAGACTCTGAAACTTGCTCTTAAGTGCACAGTAGCTAAAGCTTACAGATGAAATAAAAGAGCTATACAGAAAGTTTTAAAGGGAGGCTTGAGAAGACAAGGTAAAGTATTATGTTAAAACATGGAAAAATCTGGAATTAGAAAACCAAAAGGGAAGACAACTGGCATTTCTCAAGCTGAAAGAACTGAAAAGAAATTCCCAGCTTCAAGTTGCAATGTTGAAGGAGTCTACGAGCAAAAACTAAATGACACAGGAAGCATCAACAGAAGATAGAAGGGGTACACAGAGCCACTGTATCGAAAAGAATTGGTAGATGTTTAACCATTTCAGGAGGTAGTATATGATTGATAACTTCTGGTACTGAAGGAAGAAGTTCAAGCTGCACTGAAAACATCAGCTAAAAACAAGGATCCAAGAATTGACAAAATGCCAATTGAGATACTTCAACAACCAGGTGCAATGCTGGATGCACTTCTTTGTGCATGTCAAGAAATTTGGAACACAGCTACCTGGCCAAACAACTAGAAGAGATCCATATTCATGCCCATTCCAAAGAAAAATGATCAAATTAAATGCAGAACTTATCAAATAATATCATTTATATCATATGTAGCAATATTTTGTTGATGATAATTGAAAAGTGGCTGCAGTCATACATTGACAGAGAACTGCAAGAAGGTCAAGTTGGATTCAGAAGAGGACCTGGCATGACATACCATGTCTGATGTCCGGTGGACCTTGGCCAAAAGCACAGAATATCAGAAAGACGTTTACCTGTGTTTTCTTGACTACATGAAGGCATTCAAATGTGAGGGTCATAAAAAATTATGGATAACATTACAGAGAATGGAAATTCCAGAATTCTTAATTGTTCTCATGTGGAACCTGTACACATGGATCAAGAGGCTGTTGTTCAAACAGAACAAAGGGCTTTCTGCATAGTTAAAATCAGAAAAGGTGTGTGAGAGGGTTTAATCCTTTCACTTTGCTTATTCAATCTGTATGTAGAACAAACAATCCGAGAAACTGGACTATATGAAGAAGAACGTGATGGTGTCAGGACTGGAGGAAGAATCATTAACAACCTGCAATATGCAGATGACACAACCTTGCTTTGCGAAACTGAAGTTGACTTGAAGTACTTACTGATGAAAGTCATAGACTACACCCGAACATAAAACAATGAAAATACTCACAAGTGGACCAATCAACAACATCATGATAAGTGACAAACAAATTGAAGTTGTCAAGGATTTCATTCTACTTGAATCAACAATCAGTGCCCATGGAAGCAGCAGTCACTAAATCAAGGAATTTGCATTGGGCAAATCTGCAGCAAAAGACCTCTTTAAAGTGTTCAAAGCAAAGATGTTTCTTTGATGACTAAGGTGCAACTGACAGAAGCCATGGTCTTTTAAATTGCCTAACATGCATCTGAAAGCTGTACAATGAAAACATATCAAAGAGGAATTGATATATTTGAACTGTGGTGTTGGAGAAAAATATTGAATATACTGTGGACTGGCAGAAGAATGAAGAAATCAGTCTTGGAGGAAGTACAGCCAGAATATTTTAGAAGTGAGCATGGTGGGATTTCATCTTATTTACTTTGGACATGTCATCAGGAAAGACCAATTACTAGAAAAAGACACCATGTTTGGTAAAGAAGAGGGTCAGCAAAAACAAGTGAAAACTCCATGAGATGGATTGATGCAATAGCTACAACAATGGACTCAAGCATACCAATAATTATAAAGATGGCACAGGACAGGGCATGTTTGGTTCTAGTATAAGTAACATTGCCATGAATTGGAGCCAATACAATGGCAATTAACAACATAAAAGCTTCCAGATCTTGTTTTTGAAAATGGATTCATAGATACGACACCAAAAGCTTGAGCAACAAAACAAAAATAAATAAATTGAACCTCATCAAAATGGAATTTTTTCTTGCACCAAAGGACTTTATCAAAAAGTAGAAAGACAACCTACAGAATGGAAGAAAGTATTTGGAAAGTATATAACTGAAGTTAAGAAAGATATCATTTTTATTTTTTATTGTGCTTTAAGCGACTGTTTACAGCTCAAGTCACTTTCTCATACAAAAGTAAATACACACATTGTTTTGTGACCCTAGTTACTCTCTCTATAATGTGACAGCACACTCAACCAGCTCCTGTCCCTTTTTGCCTTTTCGTCTCGCCTCTGGACAGAGCTGCCCATTTAGTCTCATATATCTACTTGAACTAAGTAGCACCTGCTTCACGAGTGCAATTTTATATCTTTTAATCCAGTCTAATCTTTGTCTGAAGAGTTGGCTTTGGGAATGGGTTCAGTTCTGGGCTAACAGAGTATGGGGGCCATGTCTTCCGGATTCCCTCCAGTCTCAGTCAGACCATTAAGTCTGGTCTTTTTACTAGAATTTTAATTCTGAACTGCTATTTTTCTCCTGCTCTGTCAGGGACTCTGTGCTGTGTTCCCTGTCAGGGTGGTCATTGGTGGCACCATCTAGTTCTTCTTGTCACAGACTGATGGAATCTTGGTTTATGTGGCCCTTTCTGTCCCTTGGGCTAATATTTTCCTTGTGTCTTTGGTGTTCTTCATTCTCCTTTGCTCCAGGTTGGTTGGGACCAATTGATGTATCATAGATGCACATTTGGTAGCTTTTAAGAGCCAGAGGCAACTCATCAAAATGGGATGCAGAACATGTTCTTAATAAATTTTCTTATGCCATTAATAATCGGAACCTGGAATGTATGAAGTATGAATCTAGGAAAATTAGAAATTGTCAAAAATGAAATTGAATGCATAAACATCAGTAACCTAGCCATCAGTGAGCTGAAATGGACTGGTATTGGCCATTTTGAATTGGACAATCATATAGTCTACTACACCGGGAATGACAACTGGAAGAGGAATGGTGCTGCATTCATCATCAAAAAGAACATTCAAGATCTATCCAGAAGTACAATCCTGTCAGTGATGGGATAATACCCATACACCTACAGGAAAGACCAGTTAATACCACTATTATTCAAATTTATGCACCAACCACTAAGGCCAACGATGAAGAAATAGAAGATTTTTATCAGCTGCTGCAGTCTGAAATTGATCAAACATGCAATCAAGATGCACTGATAATTACTGGTGATTGGAATGCAAAAGTTGGAAACAAACAAGAAGGATCAGTAGTTGGAAAATATGGCCTTGGTGATAGAAACAATGCCGGAGATCAAATGATAGAATTTTGCAAGACCAACAACTTCTTCATTGCAAATACCTTCTTTCATCAACATAAACGGCGACTATACACATGAACCTTGCCAGACGGAACACACAGAAATCAAATTGACTACATCTGTGAAAAGAGACGATGGAAAAGCTCAATATCATCAGTCAGAACAAGGCCAGGGACTGACTGTGGAGCAGACCATCAACTGCTCATATGCAAGTTCACGCTGAAACTGAAAAGAATCAGAGCAAGTCCACGAGAGCCAAAATATGACCTTGAGTACATCCCACCTGAATTTAGGGACCATCTGAAGAATAGATTTGATGCATTGAACATGAGTGACCGAAGGGCCAGACGAGTTGTGGAATGACATCACGGACATCATCCATGAAGAAAGCAAGAGGTCTTTGAAAAGACAAGAAAGAAAAGACCAAGATGGATCTCAGAGGAGACTCTCAAACTTCCTCACGAGCATCAAGCAGCTAAAGCAAAACCAAGAATTGATGAAGTTAAAGAACTGAACAGAAGATTTCAAAGGGTGTCTCGAGAAGACAAAGTATTATAATGACATGTGCAAAGAGCTGGAGATGGAAAACCAAAAGGGAAGAATACGCTCGGCGTTCCTCAAGCTGAAAGACCTGAAGAAAAAATTCAAGCCTCAACTTGCAATAGTGAAGGATTCTATGCATAAAATATTAAACGACGCAGGAAGCATCAAAAGAAGATGGAAAGAATACACAGAGTCATTACACCAAAAAGAATTAGTCGATGTTCAACCATTTCAAGAGGTGGCATATGATCAGGAACTGATGGTACTGAAGGAAGAAGTCCAAGCTGCTCTGAAGGCATTGGCGAAAAACAAGTCTCCAGGAATTGATGGAATGTCAATTGAGATGTTTCAACAAACAGATGCAGCGCTGGAGGTGCTCACTCGTCTATGCCAAGAAATATGGAAGACAGCTTCCTGGCCAACTGACTGGAAAAGAGCCATATTTATGCCTATTCCCAAGAAAGGTGATCCAACTGAATGTGGAAATTATAGAACAATATCATTAATATCTCATGCAAGCAAAATTTTGCTGAAGATCATTCAAAAACAGCTGCAGCAGTATATTGACAGGGAACTGCCAGAAATTCAGGCTGGATTCAGGAGAGGACGTGGAACCAGGGATATCATTGCTGATGTCAAATGGATCCTGGCTGAAAGCAGAGAATACCAGAAGGATGTTTACCTGTGTTTTATTGACTACGCAAAGGCATTCAACTTTGTGGATCATAACAAATTATGCATAACACTGCGAAGAATGGGAATTCCAGAACACTTAATTGCGCTCATGAGGAACCTTTACATAGATGAAGAGGAAGTTGCTTGGACAGAACGGGGGATACTGCATGGTTTAAAGTCAGGAAACGTGTGCGTCAGGGTTGTATTCTTTCACCATACCCATTCAATCTGTATGCTGAGCAAATAATACGAGAAGCTGGACTACATGAAGAAGAATGGGGGATCAGGATTGGAGGAAAACTCATTAACAACCTGTGTTATGCTCATGACACAATCTTGCTTGCTGAAAGTGAAGAGGACTTGAAGCACTTACTAATGAAGATCAAAGACCACAGCCTTCAGTATGGATTGCACCTCAAAATAAAGAAAACAAAATCCTCACAACTGGACCAATAAGCAATATCATGATAAGCAGAGAAAACATTGAAGTTGCCAAGGATTTCATTTTACTTGCTTTGACAACAGCCATGGAAGCAGCAGTCAAGAAATCAAAGAACACATTGCATTGGGTAAATCTGCTGCAAAGGACCTCTTTAAAGTGTCGAAGAGCATCAGAGATGTCACCCTGAAGACTAAGGTGGGCCTGACCCAAGCCATGGTACTTTCAATCACATCATATGCATGTGAAAGCTGGACAATGAATAAGGAAGATCGAAGAAGAATTGACACCCTTGAAATGTGGTGTTGGCAAAGAATATTGAATATACCATGGACTGCCAAAAGAATGAACAAATCTGTCTTAGAAGAAGTACAACAAGAATGCTCCTTGGAAGCAAGAATGTCAAGACTGTGTCTTACATACTTTGGACATGTTGTCAGGAGGGGTCAGTCCCTGGAGAAGGACATCATGCTTAGCAGAGCACAGGGTCACTGGAAAAGAGGCAGGCCCTCAACGAGGTGGACTGACACAGTGGCTTCAACAATGTTCTCAAGCATAAAAACGTTTTTAAGAATGGCTCAGGACCGGGCAGTGTTTCTTTCTGTTGTTTATAGGGTCGGTATGAGTTGGAACCGACTTGACGGCACCTAACAACAGCAGCAACATGCCAATTGACCTAGATGGTCCCTGAAACCATGGTCCCCAGACCCCCGACCCTACTACTCTGTTCCTCAAAGTGTTTGGTTGTACTCACAGAACCTCTTAGCTTTTCGTTTAGTCCAGTTGTGCTGACTTCCCCTGTATTATGTGTTGTCCTTCCTGTCACCTAAGATAATTCTTATCTACTAGCAGTTGTTGTTGTTGTTAGGAGCCATTTAGTGTTTTCCGACTCATATTGACCCCATGTACGACAGAAAGAAACACTGCCCAGTCCTGCACCATTCTCACAATTATTGTTAAGCTTGAGCGCATTGTTGCAGCCACTGTGTCAATCCATCTCCTTGAGGGTCTTCTTCTTTTTCGCTGACCCTCCACTTTACCAAGCATTATGTCCTTCTCCAAGGACTGATCGATCCTTCCTGATAACATGTCCAAAGTATGTGAGATGTAGTCTCGCCAGCCTTGCTTCTAAGGAGCACTCTGGCTGCCTTTCTTCTAAGACGGATTTGTTCATCCTTTTGACAGTCCATGGTATATTCAATATTCTCTGCCAAAACCTGAATTCAAAGGCATAAATTCTTCTTTGGTCTTCCTTATTCAGCTTTCACGTAGATATGAAGCGACTGAAAACACCATGGCTTTGATCAGGCGCACCTTAGTCCTCAAGGTGACATCTTTTCTTTTTAACGCTTTAAAGAGATCTCCTGGAGCCAATTCGCCCAGTGCAAAATGTCTTTTGATTTCTTGACTGCTGATTCCATGAGTGTTGATTGTGGATCCAACTAAAATGAAATCCTTGACAACCTAAGTGTTTTCTCCTTTTGTCCTGACGTTACTTATCGATCCAGTTGTGAGGATTTTTGTTTTCTTTATGTTGAGGCGTAATCCATGCTGAAGGTTGTGGTCTTTGACCTTCATCAGTAAGAGCTTCAAGTCCTCTTCACTTTCAGCAAGCAAGGTTGTGTCATCTGTACAATGCAGGTTGTTATTGAGTCTTCCTCCAATCCTGATGCCCCGTTCTTCTTCATATAGTCCAGCTTCTTGGACTATTTGCTCAGCATACAGATTGAATAAGTACGGTGAAAGGATACAACCTTGATGCACACCTTTCCTGCCTTTAAACCAATCAGTATCCCCTTGTTCTGTTTGAAAGACTGCCTCTTGATCCATATACAGGATCCTAATGAGCACAATTAAGTGTTCTGGAATACCCATTCTCCACAATATTATCCATAATTTGTTATGATCCACACAGTCGAATACCTTAGCATAGTCAATAAAACACTGGTAAACATCTTTCTGGTATTCTGTGCTTTCAGACAGGATCCATCTGACATAAGCAATGATACCCGTGGTTTCACGTCCTCTTCTAAATCTGGATTGAATTTCTGGCAGTTCCCTGTCTATGTACTGCTACAGCCGCTTTTGGATGGTCTTCAGCAAAATTTTGCTTGCATTTGATATTAATGATATTGTTTGATAACGTCTGCATTGGGTTGGATCACCTATCTTGGGAAGAATCATAAATATGGATCTCTTCCTGTCGTTTAGCCAGGTAGCTGTCTTCTAAATTTCTTGGCATAGACAAATGAGCACTTCCAGCACTGTATCCTTTTTGTTGAAACATCTCAATTGGTATTCTGTCCATTCCTGAAGGCTTGTTTTTCTCCAATGCCTTCAGTGCAGTTAGTACTTCTTCCTTCAGTATCATAGGTTCCTGATCATATGTTACTTCCTGAAATGGTTGAAGGTTGACCAATTGTTTTTGGTATGGTGACTCTGTGTATTTCTTCCATCTTCTTCTGATGCTTCCTGCATCGTTTAATATTTTCCCCATAGAATGCTTCAGTATTGCGACTCAAGGCTTGAAATTTTTCTTCAGTTATTTTAGCTCGAGAAATGCTGAGCATGTTCTTCCTTTTTGGATTTATATCTCCAGGTATTTGCACATGTCATCATAATACTTCACTTTGTCTTCTTGAGCCTCCCGTTGAAATCTTCTGTTCAGCTCTTTTATTTCATCATTTTTTCCTTTTACTTTAGCTACTCGACATTGAAGAGTAACCTTCAGAGTCTCTTCTGACATCCATTTATGTCTTTCTTTCCTGTTTTTTAATGACCTCTTGCTTTCTTCATGACTGATATCCTTGATGCCACTCCACAACTCATCTGCTGTTCAGTGATTAGAGATCAATGCATCAAATCTATTCTTGAGATGGTCTCTAAATTCAGGTGGGATATACTCAGGGTTGCACTTTGGCTCTCGTTGGCTTGTTCTAATTTTCTTCAGTTTCAACTTGTATTTTCATATGAGTAATTGATGGTCTGATCTGCAGTTGGCCAATGGCCTTGTTCTGACTGATGATACTGAGCTTTTCCATCATCTCTTTCCACACATGTAGTCAATTTGATTCCTGTATATTCCACCTGGTGAGGTCCACATGTATATCAAAAAAACAAACCCCTTGCTGTCTAGTCAATTCCAACTCTTAGCAACCCTAAATGACAGAGTAGAACTGTCCCATAGGGTTTCCAAGGAGTGCCTGGTGGATTCGAACTCCCTACTTTTATTGGTTAGCAGCAGCAGCTCTTAACCAGTATGCCACCAGGGTTTCCTCCACGTGTATTGACACAGTTTATGTTGTTGAAAAAAGATATTTGCAATGAAGAAGTCATTGGTCTTGCAAAATTCTATCATGTGATCTCCAGAGTTGTTTCTACCACCAAAGCCATGTTTTCCAACTACCAATCCTTTCTTTCCAACTTTCCTGTTCCAGTCACCAATAATTAATCAGTACATCCTGATTGCACATTTCATCAATTTCAGACTGCAGAAGTTGGTAAAAATCTTCAATTTCTTCATCTTTGGCCTTAGTGGTTGGTGCTTAAATATGCATAATAGTCATCTTAACAGGTCTTCCTTGTAGGCGTATGGATATTATCCTATCACTGACAGCATTGTACTTCAGGATAGATCTTGAAATGTAATTTTTGGTGATGAATGCGACATCATTCCTCTTCAAGTTGTCATTCCTGAAGTAGCAGACCATATGATTTTTTGAATCAAAATGACCAATACCAGTCCATTTCAGCTCACTAATACCTAGGATATCGGTCTTGTATGCTTTCCATTTCATTTTTGATGAGTTCCAATTTTCCTAGATTCATACTTCATACATTACAGGTTCTAATTATTAATGGATACCTGCAGCTGTTTCTTCTCATTTTGAGTCATGAAACATCAGCAAATGAAGGTCTCAAAAGCTTGACACCATCCACATCATTAAGATCGACTCTCCTTTGAGGGGCAGCTCTTCCCCAGTCATCTTTTGAGTGCCTTCCAACCTGAGGGGCTCATCTTCTGGCAGTATATCAGACAACATTCGGCTGCTATTCATAAGGTTTTCAGTGGCTAGCTCTTTTCAGAAATAGACTGTCAGGTCTTCCTAGTAAGCCTTTGTCTGGAAGCTCAGCTGAAACCTGTCTGCCATGGGTGACCCTGCTGATATTCGAATACCGGTGGCATAGCTTCCAGCATCACAGCAACATACAAGCCCCCACAGTACTACAAACTGACAGACACTTGGGGGTATCTACTCTCTAGTTAGTGAATACCCCTTTCCTTAACCCCCCACCCTAATAACCATCAAAGAATGTTTTCTTCTGTGTTTCAACCGGTTCTTGGGCTGTTATAATAGTAGTCTCATACAGAATTTGTCTTTTTGCAACTAATTTCAGTCAGCATAATGCCTTCCAGATTCATCCGTGTTATGAGATGTTCCGCAGATTCATCCTTGTTCTTTATTCTTGTGTAGTATCCCATTGTGTGAATATACCATAATTTGTTCATCCGTTCATTCGTGGATGGGCACCTAGGTTGTTTTCCATCTTTTTGTTATTGTGAACGGTTCTGCAATGAACATGGTTGTGCATATATCTATTTGAGTGAGGGCTCTTATTTTTCTCTAGGATATATTCCAAGAAGTGGGATTGTTGGATAGTGTGGTACTTCTATTTCTAGCTTTTTAAGGAAGCACCAAATCAATTTCCAAAGTGGTTGTACCATTTTACATTGCCACCAGCAGTGTATAAGTGTTCCAGTCTCTCCACAACCTCTCCAACATTTATTATTCTGTGTTTTTTTGGATTAATGCTAGTCTTGTTGGTGTGAGATAGTATCTTTCTGTAGTGTTGATTTGCACTTCTCTAATGGCTGATGACCGTGAGCATTTCCTCTTGTATCTATTAGATGCCTGAATGTCTTTTTTGGTGAAATGCCTGCTTATATCCTTTGCCCATTTTTTAACTGGGTTATTTGTCTTTTTGTGTTGAGGTTTTGCAGTATCTTGTAGATTTTAGAGATTAGAAGCTGATCAGATCTGTCATAACCAATTTTTTTTTTCCCCAGCCTGTAGGTTGTCTTTTTACTCTTTTGGTGAAGTCTTCCGATGAGCATAAGTATTTAATTTTTAGGAGCTTCCAGTTATCTAATTTTTCTTCTGGTGTTTGTGCATTTTTAGTAATGTTTTGTATTCTCTTTATGTAATGTGTTAGGGCTCCTAATGTTATCCCTATTTTTTTTTCCATGATCTTTATCATTTTGGATTTTATATTTAGGTCTTTGATCCATTTTAAGTTTGAGACTGCTCTGACAGGGATCACAATAGTGGTCCTGGACAGAGCTGGAGAAAAATGTAGAACAAAATTCTAACTCACAAAAAAAGACTAGACTTACTGGCTTGACAGAGACTGGATAAACCCCAAGAGTATGGCCCTGCAACACCCTTTTAGCTCAGTAATGAAGTCACTCCTGAGGTTCACCCTTCAGGCAAAGATTAGACAGGCCCATAAAACAAAACAAGAATAAGGGGCACAACAGCCCAGGGGCAAGGACTAGAAGGCAGAAGGGAACAGGCAAGCTGGTGATAGGGAACCCAAGTTTGAGAAGGGAGAGTGTTGACATGTGGGATTGTTAACCAATGTCATAAACTATGTGTGTACTAATTGTTTAATGAGAAACTAGTTTGTTCTGTAAACCTTAATCTAAAGTATAGTAAAAAATAATAACAGTAAATATTAATAACAAGAAAAAAAATGAATGACATATTATGTTGAGCAAATCTGCTACAAAAGACCTCATTAAAGTATTAAAAAGCATAGATGTCAGTTTTAGATCTAAGGTGCTTCTGATCCAAGTCATGGTATTTTTAATCACCTAATGTGCATGCCAAATCTGCAGAATGAATAAGGAAGACTGAAGAAGAATATATGCCTTTGAATTTTGGCATTGGCAAAGAAAACAAATCTGTCTTGGAAAGCATACAGCCAGAATGTTCCTTAGAAGTCAGGATAGTGAGACTTCATCTCACTTTGGACATGTTATCAGGAGGGACCAATCCCTGGAAAAGGACACCATGCTTAGTAGAGGGTCAGCAAAACCAGGCAACGTTTTTTTTCTGTTGTACATAGGGGTGCTGTGAGTCAGAATCGACTCGACAGCACTTAACAACAATATCTGATAATGATTTAAAATCCAGGATATATAAGGATCTTGATATCTTTTAAAACATTGAAGACAAAAGAGCTGAAACAAATCTTAAGAAGATTCTTTGTTTATGTCTGTACAGGAATACTTATAAGCTTTTTTTTTTTTAATGCAGATAAAATTCCCAACAGAAAAATGGACCAGTCAGGCTTTGATTTAACAAGAGTAAGCCTCCTGGAAAATTGATGTCATCAATAGTGTTTATTTACATTGCATTCCATTAGTTATTATAATAGAATTTACTGCCTTAGGACCTAAGTGCTTTACAATAAACAACATACTGAGATTGATATTGTAACCCAGGAAAGAAAGGGTTTGTGTAACCCTATCCAGGATGTCTTGGTAGCAGTTAGAAAGAGTAGTCTTCCAGGACAGTCTGTAGTATATCGGTTTCAGGAAACAAAAGGAATGTTCCACAGATTCTCTCAGTTGGCAAAAAAAAAAAAACAAAAAAAAAAAAACGCAACAACCATCAAGTTGATTCCAACTCATAGTAACACCATGTGTTACAGAGGAGAACTAAACTACATAGGGTTTTCTCGGCTGTGATCTTTACGGAAGCAGATCACCAGGGATTCCTTCCATGGTGCTACTGGGTGGGTTCAAACTGCCAACCTTTAGGTTGGTAGCCAAGTATAAACTCTTTGTGCTATACAGGGATCTTTTTTGGTTGGCACTCACTGTCTCATAAAACATGAAGATGTTACACAGAGCCAGGCACAAGTTACAGAATGAATTATAAGAGGGCATTAAAGCAATGTTTTCTAAAATGTGAATAAGTCAGTATCAAGTAAATTGAATCACTGAGTTAGTAAACCATTTCCTTCTCAATTTTGTTTCACTATTTCTGATTAAATCAAAGATAAAGTATCTGGTTTTAGTCTTTAGCACCTCTCTAACTCTTGCTAATTTCCCCTTTTGGTACGCAGGGAACAGGTTTTAGCTCAGAGCCTTGGATGGGCTGGATAAGATTTTTAATTTCAGTGTTTTTTAATGGTATTTATTTTCTATGACTCCCACCACTCCTCTGTGAGTTTGTTGTACTGTGGTGACTTGCATGTCACTATGATGCTGGAAGGTATGCCACCAGTATTTCACATACCAGCAGGGTTACCCATGATGGACAGTTTTCAGCAGAGCATCCAGACTAAGACTAGGAAGAAAGACCTGGCGGTGTACTTCTGAAAAAGTTAGCCAGTGAAAACCTTAGGAATAGCAGCTAAACATTGTCTGGTATAGTGCTGGAAGATGAGCCTCTCAGGTTGGAAGGCACTCAAAATACAACTGGTGAAGTGCTGCGTCCTCAAGGTAGAGTCGACCTTAATGATGTGGATGGAGTAAAACTTTCAGGACCTTCATTTGCTTGTGTAGCATGTCTCAAAATAAGAAGAAACAGCTGCAAACATCCATTAATAATCAGAACATGGAATAAAAAGTATGGATCTAGGAAGATTGGAAGTCATGAAAAATTAAATGGATAGCCTAAAGATCAATATCCTAGGCATTAGTGAACTGAAATGCACTAGTACTAGCCGTTTTGCATTGGACAATCATATGGTCTACTGTGGCTGGAATGACAAACTGATGACAAAAGGTGTCACATTCACCTTCAAAAAGAACATTTCAAGATATATCTTGAAATATAACATTGTCAGTGATAGAATAATATTCATACGCCTACAAGGAAGAGCAGTTAATGCTACTATTAACATTTACACACCAACCACTAATGCCAAAAATGAGGAAATTGAAGGTTTTTACCAACTTCTGAAGTCTGAAATTGACAAATATGCAATCAAGATGCATCGATAATTACTGGTGATTGGACTGCAAAAGTTAGAAACAAAGAAGAAGGATATGTATTTGGGAAATATGGCCTCGATGATAGAAATGACACCGGAGATTACATAATAAAATTTTGCAAGACCAATGACTACTTCTTTGCAAATACTTTTTTTTCAACAACATAACTGGCAATTATACATATGGTCCTCACCGGATGGAATACACAGGAATCAAATTGACTATGTCTGTGGAAAGAGACAATGGAGAAGCTCAATATAATCAGTCAGAACAAGACCAGGGGCCATTTACAGAACAGACCATCAGTTGCTCATATGTAAGTTCAAGATGAAGCTGAAGAAAACTAAAACAATTCCAATGAGAGCCAAAGGAGGACCAATTCCAATGAGAGCCAAAGGAGGACCAACTCAATTTAGAGGCCATCTCACAATCGGATTTGATGCATTGAACACTAATGACCGAAGACCAGGCAAGTTGTGGAATGACATCAAGTATATCACACATGAATAAAACGAAAGGTCATTAAAATTAGCTGGCTAATTTTTGGAAGTAGATTGTCAAACCTTTCTTTCTAGTCTGTTTTTATCTGGAAACTCTCTTGAAACCTGTTCAGCATGGGTTACCCTGCTGGTATTTGAAATACCCATGGCACAGCTTCCAACATCACAGCAACACACAAGCCACCACAGCATGTTATCGTAGAACTCTCAACTTTCCCTTTAATTCTGTCAATGTTTGCTTCATATATTTTGAGGCTCTCTTGTTAGGTGCATAGATGTTTATAATTTTTGTATTCTCATGATGAATGACCCCTTCATTGATATATAATGTCCTTCTTTGTCTCTTATAACAGTTTGACTTAAAGTCTATTTTGTCTGATATTTGTATAGCACCCCAGCTCTCTTTTGGTTGCTTTTTCAATGGGATATTTTTTCCATCCATTGTCTTTAAGTCTATTTGTGTCCTTAGATTTAAAATGAACCTCTTGTAGATAGCATACGTTTTTTATCCATTCTCCCAATCTCTGCCTTTTGATTAGAAATTTAATCAATTTACATTTATCACAATTACTGGTAAGTAGGGATATATCTCTGCTATTTTCTTTTCTTTTTTTTTTCTTTGTATGTCTTATAACTTTTTTTGATTCTTATTTCATCCATCACTGCCTTCTTTTTGTTTAATTGATTTTTTGTTGTGAACATTTTTTATTCATTTTGCATTTCCATTTCTGCATCTTTTTAAAGTACTTTCTTTGTGGTTATCATGGGGATTATATTTAATGTCCTAACTTCATAAAATCTAGTTTAAATTGATACCTTCTTAATTTAAATAGTATGTGAAAACTCTCTTCCTAAACACCTCACTTCCCTTCATCTTTCAGTTGTTTTAACACATAATATTTTTATACACTGTGTATATAGAACTCCTTTTAAAAGAAAGTCTTGAAACAACCAGTAACATACTAGTCTCCTGTGAAACACACTTCGAGAAATATTATTAAAAGAGCAATGATCTGCCTTAAGCGTCAGCATTGTCCTAGGAGCTGCAATGAAGTGATATTTTGTTAAAAGATCTGAATTCAGTGAATAACATGAAAAGATAGCCATTACATATTAAGTGAAATAAATAGTATAAACTACTAAATACAGTGTATAATTTCCATAATAAATATTTATTTGCATAAGACTAAAGTGGAAGAATAAACCCCAAATGTGGGCAAGCCACTTACTCTATCTTGGATTTTTCATCTCTAAAGTATGAATACTACTTAAAATGCATTGGAAGCTATGAAATGCTGTAAAAAGAATTGTTAAGTCCCAAATAACTCTATTCAGATGGATTGAATCTATGGTTGGTGGATAGCTGGCTGTTTCATTATATCAGGCCTGACTTATCCAGTATATCATGGCGCTGCAAATTTCACAACACAGAGGCCACCGCATGAAGGAAAGGAGGGGGCAGAGAGCAGGTACCCAAGCCCAGGGTTCTGAACTCAACCAGAGTGATTCCGCTTTTGATCCATCTTATATATTGGATGTCTTCCTAAATTTTTTAAAAAATGTTTAAAAGCCACTGTCCTAGAGTAAATCAATTAAAACTTAAACTATGTAAAAGGTTGAACTAACAAAAGTTGTGTGATAGATATATTACAAAAAAAAACACAAGAGTAACAGTTGTGGCTGCTTATGTACCACCAAAAACCTCATGGGATTTGGTTCCTTGGTTTGGAGGTTTAGGATCATCCCAATTAGTTGGCCTCATAACCTGTTTAGTGCTTCTGTTCTAACTCCTAGTTCTTTGCATAGTGCCTGGGGCATTAAAAGATTGTAAGTGTCCATTCAAGGCACAAAAAAGTGGTTTTTATTCACCTGGAGCAACAGACAAAAAGGGAGAGTCAGGAATAGGAGGAGGATACGAAATGGGTGGCTAATTGCCTCCATGAACAACTGCCTCCTTTGCCATGAGACCCGAAGAAATGGGTAGTGCCCAGCTACCATTACTGACCATTCTGATCAAAGATTCTATAGAAGAATCCTGACCAAAAGGAGGAAAATGCAGAACAGAATTTTAAATTCTCATGAACTTCAGACTTTCTGGAGCAATGGAGGCTCAATGAACCCCTGAAACTATTGCCCTGAGATAATTGTTAAACCTTAAGCCAAAAATATACCCCGAAGTCTTCTTAAAACGGAACAATAGTCTAGCTTAAAAAAAGAAAAAAAAAATTTTTTTTTCTTAACTAGTAAAAAATGTCTGCCTTAAGCATTATGCTATTTTAAGAACTATCTATATGGGTTCAAATTGACAACAGCAGCTCAAGAGATTGATAGGAAAATCAGGGGGCAGAAAGTTTATGTTAATGAGGGAGGAACAACTCAGAAAATGAAAGTGAGAATGTTTGCACAACTTGAAAAATGTAATCAATATCACTGAACTGTACATGCAGAAACGGTTGAATTGGTGTATGTTTTGCTGTGTTATTCTTAACAACAACAAAATTTAAAACGAGATTAAAAAAATCTTGAAGTAGAGCTGATTCTTGCTCTCCACCAAAGTGCTTCTTTGCCCAACTTCCCTGGATACACTTCTGGCTTCCTGTCACTTAGGAGACAGATTTCAGGCACTCCTGACCTCTCTCTCTCCCTTCCTGACTGCATGGGATGGGGCTGGATTGATCTGGCCAAGAAAGGAAGAAGTTGGATATGGCACCCTGTGTTAAGCAGTAGAAATGTAGAGATGTCTACATCCTAACCTCTAAAATCTATGAATATGTTACCTTACATAGCAAAAGGACTTTGCAGATATGATTAAAGCTAAGGACCTTGAGATGAGCAGATTATCCTGGATTGTCCAGGTGGACCCAACCCAATCACTTAAAAGTGGAAGAGTGAGGCAGAAGTGAGATTCAGAGGGAAATGTGACTATGGAAAAATAGACAAAAAGCAATAGTACTGACTTTGAAGATAAAGAGAGAGACCATATGCCAAGGAATGCAGACAACCCTTAGAAACTGGAAAGGATAGAACTGCATTCCTAGGTCCTCC
Organism: Loxodonta africana; assembly: GCF_030014295.1. Lineage (NCBI taxonomy): Eukaryota > Metazoa > Chordata > Mammalia > Proboscidea > Elephantidae > Loxodonta > Loxodonta africana. The sequence continues at coordinate 90,550,149 of NC_087369.1, read as the reverse complement.
AGAAACTAATGCAGCCCTGAGGACATCTTGATTTTAGGTAATTGAGATTTGTTTCACACTTCTGACCTCTAGAATTTTAAAATAAATTTGTGAGGTTTAAGCCACTGATTGTGCGATGATTTGTTATCTCTATAATTGTAATTGCTATATGACAGCAATAGAAAACCATCGTAGGCCCCATTGATTCAAATTTTGATCCCCTGACATCTCATGCAGAATCTACACTTATCAGTGGTTCTCAACTCAGGCTGCAAATTAGAATCACCTGGAAAGCATTTAAAAAATATATCCTTGGGAGAGTGATGTCATAAAAATGGCAAAGTAGGGAAATCTAGCACTCCATTCCCTCCACAAAGCAATTAATAAAATTGTAAAGACTGTCATAATAAGCTCTTTCAGAACTACAAAATCTAATTTCAAGGAATGCTTAATAAAGAAAGAAGCTGCTGCACTGTGGTACAATTGACTACCTACCATTCTCCACTCCTCAGTTTGATGTTGACCATGAAAACAGCAGCTCATATGGTGCAGGTTGCTAGTGCCAGGAGGAGCAGTGTGGACCTTGTTCTCAAAAATTGAGGCAGTTTGTAACTAGTACATCTGCCTTACAAAGAATTCTAAAGGGAGACCTTCAGGCTGAAATGAAAGGACATTACACAGTAATTCAAAGCCATACTATAAATCTACAGTAATCAAAACAGCATAAGAATAGACATAGATAAATGGAATAGATTGGAGAGCCTAGAAATAAACCCGTACATCTATGTCAGTTGACTTTTGACAACAGTGCCAATACCATTCAATGAGGAAAGAATTGTCTATTCAACAAACGGTGCTGGCACAACTGGATAGCCACATGCAACAGAATAAATTTGAACTTCTACCTTATGCCACATAAAAAAATAATAATAATAATAACTCAAAATAGATCAAAGACTTGAATATAAGTCCAAAAATTGTGAAACTTAGAGAAAACATAGTGGTAAATTTTCATGATCCTGGATTTTGCAATGAATTCTTAGATACGACACCAAAAGCATAAGCAATAAAAAAAATAGATAAATTACACTTGATCAAAATTAAAAACTTCTGTGCATCAAAGGGCACTATCAAAAAAGTGAAAAGGCGGCCTACAAAATGGGATAAAATATCTAGGTATCATTTACTTGATACAAGTCTAGTGTCAGAATATATCAAAAATATTTACAACTCAACAACAACAAAGAAAAACAACCCAATTAAAAAATGGACAAAGGACTTGAACAGAACATTCTCTAAGAAGATACACAAATTACCAACAATCATATGAAAAGATGCTCAACATCATTAGTCATTTGGAAATGAACATCAAAACCACAACATGGAAGGTGGAGACCACATGGCTCCGTAAACAGATGCACCATGCCAACCCTCTGCAGCAAAAACCTGACAAACTAAGTAAAACAGATACAAACGTCAACCCTGGAACCCTCAGCACCAAATGAAGCCATAAAAAACTAGATCAAACACCAAATGGAAGAAGGAACTGATGGAATACACAGAACGAGGAGTGATATGGAGTAGATGCCCCCTGCCAACTAAGAGAGCACAACATTGTCATCTTGGAACACCCGGACAGGGAGTACAGGAAGGCAACTTCGTGGAGCCCCCAACAGGAGACAGAACACATAGTAACCAAAGAAACACTCTCTCCCACCCCTCACTCTTCTGCCTGTTAGCCACCCCCACCCCTTCCCAACAAGCCATGCCACACTGCATGTCTAGAAAACCATGGGCCCACTGCCACCCAGGTCCACCCCACAACCACCCACTGGCTCCCAATATGCCATTTTTCCCCTTTTATTTCTCTATCTTACCTAGCCCCATATGCCACCTCCGCACTGTCTTGATGGTCTATACCATGCCACTCAGCTAGAAAGCCATTGGCCAGCTGCCAACGTGGGTCCACCCCACTTCCACTGCAGGCTCAAACTGTGCTATTTTTCCCCCTTCTTCCTTTTCTTTCTCCCTCCCACCTAGCTGCATACACCACCTCCACCCCTTCCCAACAGGCCACACTGCACAGCTAGAAATCCACTGATCCACCACCAATCTGGGTCCATCCTGTCCCCACTGCTGGTTCCTGCTGCACCACAGTTTTGTTTTGTTTTTTTTTCCTTTCTTCCTTTTCTTTCTCCCTCCCACCTAGCCACATATGCCACCTCCATCCTTTATCACTGGGCAACACTGCACCACCTAGTTTAGAGAACAACCAACCCCACATCACCCTGGCTCTGCTTGTCCCCACCCACTGGCTCCTACTACACCAATTTTTTTTTTTACTTTTCTCTTTGTTTCCCTTTCTTTCCTTTCTGTCTCCCTCCCACCTAGCCCTGTACACTAACTACCTCCACCGCTTCCTGTTAGGCCACACTGTACTACCTCAGCTAGAGAGCCACTGGCCTGCCATTGCCTTGGGTCTGCCCCACCTCTGTCATTTTTTTCCTCTTTCTTTTCTTGCCTTTGTTTCCACCTCCGGCCAGCCCCCTGAGCCACCTTACCTTCCCATTGGACCCTGGTCTACCCTGACCCCACTCTCCTGTCCCTGTAGAACCACCATTTTTTTCCTTTCCTACTTTTTTCCCTCCCACCCAACCCTGTAGGCTACTTCCCCCCTACTGCCAGCCCCTGATAAGCCACGGTAGATAGAGTGCCACCGACACAGCAGCCCACGACTATCCAGGTTCGCCCTTCCCTCACCTACTGGTCCCCACAGTACCAGCATTTATCCTATTTTCTTTTTCTTTCTACCTTCCATCTAGTCTCATATGCCACCTCACACCCCTTCTCACCTGCTCCCCAGTCTGTCCCACCCCCACCTGCCAGCTACATTTTTTTTCTTTTATTTCTCCTCCACACCTAGCCCCACACAGCACTCCCCATCCTGCCAGCCTCCGCTGTGCAGACAAAGCTAGGGCATCCTTGGCACTGAGGCCCAACGCCATACTGAGCCTGCACTGTACCTCCTCTCTTGCCACTCAACCACTCTGGAAATGACACCCCCTGCCTATCAGGGAAGAGGTGTGAATGCTCCCACACCACTAGATGAACAGAAAGTGCCCACCCTGTCAGCCCTAAGCCACCTCATCCAAACCAGTGCCCAGCAAAGCAGGGTCCCCTGGACTGCTGCTGCCCTGCCCGCAGAGACAAGGTGGTGAGAGCTATCATGACAACAGCTGAGCAAGCAGTAAAGCATGCTTGGCCCACTTACTCTGACATATCCAAACAAAACAAAAAAGCAGCATGAAACAAATGAACATACAATCAATAAATAATGACAATAATATTTTAATGTCTTAGAGACAGCGGACAATGTCAAAACATAAAAAAAGCAGGACAAGTTGGTTTCAGTAAGTGACCAAAATAAAGAAACAGATGGCTTCCTGGTAGAAGAAAAGGCAGTGGAAATATCTGATATGGAATTCAAAAGGATAACATTTAGGATTCTCCAAGAGATTAAGACAGAGATCAAGGAAAATACAGACAAAACAAAGGAGAAAATAGATAAAATCATGAAAAAATCAGACAAAACCAACAAAAATACAGCCAAAATCAAGGAAAACATAGAAATAGAACAGAAGAATTCAGGAAAATAATACAAGAACAAAACACCAAAATAAAAAATTAAAAATCATACAAAAAGAACAACTAGAAATTGAAAAGACAAGCAACAAAATTTCAGAGATGGACAACTCAATAGAAGGTCTTAGGTGCAAATTCGAAATAATGGAAGACAGAATCAGTGAGACTAAAGACAAATCCAAAGACACAACTTTGTTTGAAGAAAAATCAGAGAAAAGAATGATGAAAACCTAAGAATTATGTGGGACACAATCAAAAGCAAAAATTTGTTCATGGTTGGCATTCCAGAACAGGGAGGGAAAACAGAAAGCGCAGAGAAGATTGATGAATATTTGCTGGCAGAAAATTTCCCAAATATCATGAGAGATGAAAAGCTGACCATCCAAGAAGTTAAACAAACCCCATATGGGATAGACCCCAAAAGAAAGTCACCAAGACAGATCATCATCACACTTGCCAACACCAAAGACAAAGAAAGAATCCTGAGAGCAGCTCAAGAAAAATAGTCATGAAAAAGTTGAAACAATAAAACCAAAAACCTGTTAAACAAGTTCTGATTAATTGGCGGAAGCTATGCAGGCAAGAAGGTAATGGGATGACATACAAACCCTTGAAAGAACAAAACAGCCAACCAAGAATAATATACATTGCAAAACTTTCTCTCAAATATGATGGTGAAATTAGGACATTTCCAGATAAGCAGAAATTAAGGGAATTCTTAATAACCAAACAAAACTTATAAGAAATGTTAAAGGGAGTCCTTTGGTTAGAGAGTCGACAACATCATACACCAACCAGAGTCTAGGACACAGGACAGCATCAGTTAGATAACAACTTAGGTAAAGAACTCTCAATAATAAAATGAAACTAAGACATAAAACAGGGAAACAGTGATGTCACTGTAAATGATGAGAACATCAAAAAATAAAAGGGTAAATAAAAGGTGTAGGTATAGAACATTCAAACAGAAAGGGAGTCAAGGCAATATCAAGTAATAAAAGCCTGATTCAAATTTAGAAAGATAGTGGTAAATTTCAAGGTAACCACAAAGACATTTTTAAAAATTACTGATCAAAATAAAAAAGAAGAAAAACATAGACTCAATAAACACAAAATCCACACAAATGAAAGGAAAGAACACAAAATCAACAAACCAAAGGAACTCAGCACAGGAAAGTAAGAGGAACAAAGAAAACATCAGCACCAAAAAGTAATAATAATAATATATATATATGACAGCAATAAACTCATACCTACTGATAATCACACTGAATGTAAATAGCTTAAATGCACCTGTAGAGAGACAGACAGTAGGAGAATGGATAAAAAATCATGACTCATCAATATGCTGTCTATAAGAGACATAACCTTAGACACAAAGACACAAATATATCAAAAATCAAAGGATGGAAAAAATATACGAAGAAAACAGCAACCAAAACAGAGCAGGAGCGGCAATACTAATCTTAAATAAGTTAGACTTTAAGGCACAAATCAACCATAAAAGGCAAGGAAGGACATTATACAATGATTAAAGGCACAATCCACCAGGAAGACATAATCTTAATAAATACCTACACACCCAATGACAGGGCTCCAACACACACAAAACAAACTCTAACAGCACTGAAGAGAGAACTGGAGAGTGACTGCCACAATAAGAGTAGAAGACTACAATGCACCACTCTTGGTAAAGGATGGTACTCCTAGAAAGAAACTCAACAGAGATACAGAAGATCTAAAGGCCAAAATCAATCAACTTGACTTCATAGAAATATATAGAATATTCCAACCAACTGTAGCAAAGTATATATTCTTCTCCAATAGAAATGAACATTCTCCAGAATAGACCACATCTTAGGCCACAAAGCAACCTTCAATAAAACCCTAAACATTGAAATACCTCAAAGCATTCTCTATGATCACAATGCCATAAAAGAACAAATCAATAACAGGAAAAGCAAGGAAAAAAAATCAAAATTATGGAAACTGAATAATACCTTTTTTATATGGTAAATATAAAAAATCAAAGAGAGAATCACAAAATCCCTAGTATCAAATGAGAATGAAAACACATCATACCAAACCCTTTGGGACACACAAAGAGAGTGTAAGAGGTCAGTTAATAGCAATGAACACACAAATCAAACAAACAAAAAAAAAAGATAATGGTCCAAAACAAAAACATTAACCTAACAACTCAAACAAATACAAAAAGAGCACCAAAAGAAGCCCACAAGCAGGGCTAAGATGGCTGACTAGGTAGAAGCTACTGCAGATCCCTCTTGCAACAAAGATTCAGAAAAACAAGTGAATCGATCACATACCTGACAATCTACAAATGCTGACCATCAAACACAGATCTAAGGAGGTGACCTGAGCGACAGGGAAGCGAAAAGCCGTACGCTGAAGCAGCGACCTCTTCTGGAATGAGCGTCCCATGCCACAGCCTTGAGCCCTTGCAGTTCCCTGGTGCCAGAGTGGTGGGGCTGATCACAGCTTACTGAGATGGGGCAAGCACAAGACACAGCCCTAACCCTTAACCCCCTGGAGTAACCTGGCAGAGACTCAGCCAGCACAAGCAGGCTGCACACTGACCCGGCTGACAGGAGAAGGAGAAACCACGGGAAAGCGGTGACTGTTTTTGGAGCCTGGAGCCAGTGTCCCAGTCAGAAAACCTTGGTGCTGGGCTTTGGACTAAGCACAGAGGATCAGATCACCGCTTCCTGAGACAGCACAAGCACGGGATGCAGCCCTAACCCCCTGGAGTAACTTTGGCGGAAACCCAGCCAACACACACAGGCTGCACACCGACACGGCTGACAAGAGAAGAAAAAACCACGGGGAATCAGTGACTAGTAGTGGAGCAGGGAGTGCAGCGTACCAGCAAGAAAAACTTAGCATTGGGCTTTGGACTAGGAGTGGAGGAGCTGATCACGGCTTCCTGAGACAGTGCAAGCACAGGACGCAGGCCTGACCCTCAGGGGCAATCTCAACCCAGCCAGCGCACACAGGCTACACACCCCTCTGGAATCTCAGATAAAACGGTTTTCACCAAACAAGATAAGTAACTTTGTATATATTGCTGCACTACTCTCTCCTATTTATTTGATCCCTCCCCTCCTTGCCCAGGCAGCTTCAATAACATTGGAATTTCCTGGGCCAAGGAGTGAAGTGCTCTGCAGGTTTTTTTTTTCTAACCCATTCTCCTGATCTGAGAGAAGCAGCAATTAACAATCGGGGTGGGGGGAGCGGGATGGAATCCTTCCCTGACTTTCCTAAACTGGAATAATAATACAGAACCAGCTCCAGCCAAGAATAAGAGATCCAGTCTTTGGCATTCATCCCTACAGGGAACCAGGTGACTATTACAATGCAAAGGCAATTCTGATAGAGATCTGACTGTAATTGTTTTAGCGAAGCAGTGGAAAGACAAGTTTTGGAGGTCCGATACCTCTCTACCTATTAAACAGAGCACTCACTGATCCACAACAGGGAACTGAGGGCTGAAGCTCCACCCACACCACCTAGCCACCTGCTAAAGGGGTCTGAGGATAGTGACACCTGCCAATCTTAAGTGTCTCTAAGAATAGAGACACTCCTACCTCACTGGCACATGGGGGAAGGCTGTCAGCATCCTACCCTCCTCAGAGTGTGACCCCCTGCCACTACTAAAATCTGGTGCATACAGCCATCACCACTACTCCTCTAAGTTAATAGGTGACAGCCTACACCACACAATAGGTGACCCACTATCAGGACACCTAAGCTGATTCTATTCAAGAATAGTGAATGGACTTATAGGCTCATATATCTGGCAACAGCTCAAACCAGCTGGTAATAGGACATAAGTGATTCAAAGGCTACAAAAGTCCAGATAGCACAATCTAGGAGCCCATCTGGGTATATTGAAACAAAATAAAACAAGAAGATAAGACTCAGTGAGCAAATATTAAATAAATCATTACAATATCTTATATATGGCTCAGAGACAGCAGTTGATATCAAATCACATAAAGAAGCAGACCATGATTGCTTCTACAAATTCCCAAATTAAAGAATCAAAATCTTTCCCAAATGAAGATACAATCCTGGAATTGCCAGATGTAGAATACAAAAAACTAATATACAGAATGCTTCAAGACATCAGGGATGACCTCAGAAATGAAATAAGGCAATCTACAGAAAAAGCCAAGGAACACACTGATAAAGCAGTTGAAGAAATCAAAAAGATTATTCAAGAACATAGTGAAAAATTAATAAGCTGCAAGAATACATAGAGAGACAGCATTCAGAAATCCAAAAGATTAACAGTAAAATTACAGAATTAGACAACTCGGTAGGAAGGCAGAGGAGCAGAATCGAGGAATTGGAATGCGGAGTGGGGAAGTGGGAGGATAAGGCAATTGACACCAATATAGTTGAAGAAAAATCAGATAAAAGAATTTAAAAAAATGAATTAACCCTACGAACCATGTGGGACTCTATCAAGAAGAATAACTTGCGTGTGACTGAAGTTCCAGAACAGGGAAGGATAACAGAAAATACACAGAGAATAGTTGAAGATCTGTTGGCAGAAAACTTCCCTGGCATCATGAAAGATGAAAGGATATCTACCCAAGATGCTCATCGAACACCGTAAGAAATTGATCCCAAAAGAAAACCACCAAGGCATATTATCATCAAACTTGCCAAAACCAAAGATAAAGAGAAAATTTTAAAAGCAGCTAGGGATAAAAGAAAAGTCACCTACAAAGAAGAATCAATAAGAATAAGTTCAGACTACTCGGCAGAAACCATGCAGGCAAGAAGACAATGGGAAGACATATACAGAACACTGAAGGAGAAAAACTGCCAGCCAAGAATCATATATCCAGCAAAACTCTCTCTCAAATATGAAAGCGAAATTAAGACATGTACAGATAAACAGAAGCTTAGAGAATTTGCACAAACCAAACCAAAGCTACAAGAAATACTAAAGGAAATTCTTTGGTCAGAAAATCCAATAATATCAGAAACCAACACAACACAAGGTCACAGAACAGAACATCCTGATATCAACTCATATAGGGAAATCACAAAATCAAAATAAAAATAATTTAAAAAAGAAAAAAAAATGCTCAAAACAGGGAATCATTGAAGTCATTATGTAAAAGATTACAATAATCAAAAAAGAGGGAATAAATACAGGTAGATCTTCCATATGGGGAGGAAAACAAGGTGATATAGGACGACACAAGTTAGGTTTTTACTTAGAAAAATAGGGGTAAATATTAAGGTAACCACAAAGAGTTCTAACAATTTCATACTTCAAAATAAAAACCAAGATAAACATAAAGACTCAGCAAAAATAAATTCAACTACTAAGAAAATGAGGAACACACAATTTACAAAGAAAAACTTCTCAGCACAAAAAAGTAAGTGGAAAAATGAAATTGTCAACAACTCACATAAAAAGGCATCAAAATGACAGAGAAAAAAAACTTACACTTATCTATAATTAAGCTGAATAAAAATGGACTAAAGGCACCAATAAAGAGACAGAGAGTCTCACACCGGATAAAAAAACCCGATCCATCTATATGCGGCCTACAAGAGACACACCTTAGACTTAGAGACACAAACTAAAACTCAAAGGATGGAAAAAAATATATCAAGCAAACAATAAGCAAAAAAGAAGAGGAGTAGCAATATTAATTTCTGACAAAATAGACTTTAGACTTAAATCCACCACAAAGGATAAAGGACACTACATAATGATAAAAGGGACAAGTGATCAGGAAGACATAACCATATTAAATATTTATGCACCCAATGACAGGGCTGCAAGATACATAAATCAAATTTTATCAGAACTGAAAAGTGAGATAGACACCTCCACAATTATAGTAGGAGACTTCAACACACCACTTTCGGAAAAGGACAGGACATCCAGTAAGAAACTCAATAGAGACAGGGAAGACCTACTTACAACAATCAACCAACTTGACCTCATTGACTTATACAGAACTCTCCACCTAACTGCTGCAAAGTATACTTTTTTTTCTAGCGCACATGGAACATTCTCCAGAATAGACCACATATTAGGTCATAAAACAAACCTTTGCAGAATCCAAAACATCGAAATATTACAAAGCATCTTCTCAGACCACAAGGCAATAAAAGTAGAAATCAATAACAGAAAAATTAGGGAAAAGACATCAAATACTTGGAAAGTGAACAATACCCTCCTGAAAAAAGACTGGGTTATAGAAGACATCAAGGAGGGAATAAGGAAATTCATAGAATGCAACGAGAATGAAAATACTTCCTATCAAAACCTCTGGGACACAGCAAAAGCAGTGCTCAGAGGTCAATTTATGCCAATAAATGCACACATACAAAAAGAAGAAAGAGCCAAAAGCAGAGAACTGTCCCTACAACGTGAACAAATAGAAAGTGAGCAACAAAAGAATCCATCAGGCACCAGAAGAAAACAAATAATAAAAATTAGAGCTGAACTAAATGAATTAGAGAACAGAAAAACAATTGAAAGAATTAACAAAGCCAAAAGCTGGTTCTTTGAAAAAATTAACAAAATTGATAAACCATTGGCCAGACTGACTAAAGAAATACAGGAAAGGAAACAAATAACCCGAATAAGAAACGAGAAGGGCCACATCACAACAGACCCAACTGAAATTAAAAGAATCATATCAGATTATTATGAAAAATTGTACTCTAACAAATTTGCAAACCTAGAAGAAATGGATGAATTCCTGGAAAAACACTACCTACCTAAACTAACACATTCAGAAGTAGAACAACTAAATAGACCCATAACAAATAAAAGAGATTGAAACGGTAATCAAAAAAATCCCAACAAAAAAAAGTCCTGGCCCGGACGGCTTCACTGCAGAGTTCTACCAAACTTTCAGAGAAGAGTTAACACCACTACTACTAAAGGTATTTCAAAGCATAGAAAATGACGGAATACTACCCAACTCATTCTATGAAGCCACCATCTCCCTGATACCAAAACCAGGTAAAGACATTACAAAAAAAGAAAATTATAGACCTATATCCCTCATGAACATAGATGCAAAAATCCTCAGCAAAATTCTAGCCAATAGAATTCAACAACGTATCAAAAAAATAATTCACCATGACCAAGTGGGATTTATACCAGGTATGAAAGGCTGGTTTAATATTAGAAAAACCATTAATGTAATCCACCATATAAATAAAACAAAAGACAAAAACCACATGATCTTATAAATTGATGCAGAAAAGGCATTTGACAAAGTCCAACACCCACTTATGATAAAAACTCTTACCAAAATAGGAATTGAAGGAAAATTCCTCAACATAATAAAGGGCATCTATGCAAAGCCAACAGCCAACATCACTCTAAATGGAGAAAACCTGAAAGCATTTCCCTTGAGAACGGGAACCAGACAAGGATGCCCTGTATCACCGCTCTTATTCAACATTGTGCTAGAAGTCCTAGCCAGAGTAATTAGGCTAGACAAAGAAATAAAGGGCATCCTGACTGGCAAGTAGGAAGTAAAATTATCCCTATTTGCAGATGACATGATCTTATATGCAGAAAACCCTAAGGAATCCTCCAGAAAACTACTGAAACTAATAGAAGAGTTTGGCAGAGTCTTAGGTTATAAGATAAACACAAAAAAATCACTTGGATTCCTCTACATCAACAAAAAGAACATCGAAGAGGAAATCACCAAATCAATACCATTCACAGAAGCGCCCAAGAAGATAAAACACTTAGGAATAAATCTTACCAAGGATGTAAAAGACCTATACAAAGAAAACTACAAAGCTCTACTACAAGAAATTCAAAAGGACATACTTAAGTGGAAAAACATACCTTGCTCATGGATAGGAAGACTTAACATAGTAAAAATGTCTATTCTACCAAAAGCCATCTATACATACAATGCACTTCCGATCCAAATTCCAATGTCATTTTTTAAGGTGATAGAGAAACAAATCACCAACTTCATATGGAAGGGAAAGAAGCCTCGGATAAGCAAAGCATTACTGAAAAATAAGAAAGTGGGAGGCCTCACTCTGCCTGATTTCAGAACCTATTATACAGCCACAGTAGTCAAAACAGCCTGGTATTGGTACAACAACAGGCACATAGACCAGTGGAACAGAATTGAGAATCCAGATATAAATCCATCCACTTATGAGCAGCTGATATTTGACAAAGGCCCAGTGTCAGTCAATTGGGGAAAAGGTAGTCTTTTTAACAAATGGTCCTGGCATAACTGGATATCCATTTGCAAAGAAATGAAACAGGACCCATACCTCACACCATGCACAAAAACTAACTCCAAGTGGATCAAACACCTAAACATAAAGACTAAAACGATAAAGATCGTGGAAGAAAAAATAGGATCAACCCTAGGAGCCCTAATACAAGGCATAAACAGAATACAAAACATTACCAAAAATGACAAAGAGAAATCAGATAACTGGGAGCTCCTAAAATCAAACACCTATGCTCATCTAAAGACTTCACCAAAAGAGTAAAAAGACCACCTACACACTGGGAAAGAATTTTCAGCTATGACATCTCAGACCAGCGCCTGATCTCTAAAATCTACATGATTCTGTCAAAACTCAACCACAAAAAGGCAAACAACCCAATCAAGAAGTGGGCAAAAGAACACACAATTCACTAAAGAAGATATTCAGGCAGCCAACAGATACATGAGAAAATGTTCTCGATCATTAGCCATTAGAGAAATGCAAATTAAAACTACGATGAGATTCCATCTCACTCCAACAAGGCTGGCATTAATCCAAAAAACACAAAATAATAAATGTTGGAGAGGCTGCGGAGAGATTAGAACTCTTATACACTGCTGGTGGGAATGTAAAATGGTACAACCACTTTGGAAATCTATCTGGCGTTTTCTTAAACAGTTAGAAATAGAACTACCATACAACCCAGAAATCCCACTCCTCGGAATATACCCTAGAGAAACAAGAGCCTTCACACAAACAGATATATGCACACCCATGTATATTGCAGCACTGTTTACAATAGCAAAAAGCTGGAAGGAACCAAGGTGTCCATCAAAGGATGAATGGGTAAATAAACTGTGGTATATTCACACAATGGAATACTACGCATCGATAAAGAACAGTGACGAATCTCTGAAACATTTCATAACATGGAGGAACCTGGAAGGCATTATGCTGAGCGAAATGAGTCAGAGGCAAAAGGACAAATATTGTATAAGACCACTATTATAATATCTTGAGAAATAGTATAAACTGAGAAGAACACATACTTTTGTGGTTACGAGGGGCGGAGGGAGTGAAGGAGAGGGTTTTTTACTGATTAATTAGTAGATAAGAATTGCTTTAGGTGAAGGGAAGGGCAACACTCAATACATGGAAGGTCAACTCAATTGGACTGGACCAAAAGCAAAGAAGTTTCCAGGATAAAATGAATGCTTCAAAGGTCAGTGGAGCAAGGGTGGGGGTTTGGCGACCATGGTTTAAGGGGACTTCTAAATCAATTGGAAAATAATTCTATTATGAAAACATTCTGCATCCCACTTTGAAATGTGGCGTCTGGGGTCTTAAATGCTAACGAGTGGCCATCTAAGATGCATCAGTTGGTCTCAACCCACCTGGAGCAAAGGAGAATGAAGAACACCAAGGTCACACGACAACTAAGAGCCCAAGAGACAGAAAGGGCCACATGAACCAGAGGCCTACATCATCCTGAGACCCGAAGAACTAGTTGGTGCCTGGCCACAATCGATGACTGCCCTGACAGGGAGCACAACAGAGAACCCCTGAGGGAGCAGGAGATCAGTGGGATGCAGACCCCAAATTCTCATAAAAAGACCATACTTAGTGGTCTGACTGAGACTAGAGGAATCCTGGCGGTCATGGTCCCCAAAACTTCTATTGGCACAGGACAGGAACCATCCTCGAAGACAACTCATCAGACATGAAAGGGACTGGACAGTGGGTAGGAGAGAGATGCTGATGAAGAGTGAGCTAATTATATCAGGTGGACACTTGAGACTGTGTTGGCATCTCCTGTCTAGAGGGGGGAGGGGAGGATAGAGAGAGTTGGAAGCTGGCAAAATTGTCACGAAAGGAGAGATTGGAAGGGCTGACTCATTAGGGGGAGAGCAAGTGGGATTATGGAGTAAGATGTATATAAACTTATATGTGACAGACTGACTTGATTTGTAAACCTTCACTTGAAGCTCAATAAAAGTTGATAAAAAAAAAAGAGCAGGACTGGCAATATTAATTTCTGACAAAATAGATTTTGAAGTTAAATCCACCACAAAGGATAAAGAAGGACACTACATAATGATTAAAGGGACAACTTACCAGGAAGATATAACCATATTAAATATTTATGCACCCAACAACAGGGCCGCAAGATACATAAAACAAGCTTTAACGGAATTGAAAAGTGAGACATCTCCACAATTATAGTAGGAGACTTCAACACACCACTTTAGGTGAAGGATAGGAATTCCAGTAAGAAGCTCAGTAGAGACACGGAAGATCTAATTGCTACAATCAAACAACTTGACCTCATAGACTTATACAGAACACTCCAGCCAACAGCTGCAAAGTATACTTTTTTTTCCTAGTGCACATGGAACATTCTCTAGAACAGATCACATATTAGGTCATAAATCAAACCTTTGCAGAGTCCAAAACATCGAAATATTACAAAGCATCTTCTCAGACCACAAGGCAATAAAACTAGAGATCAATAACAGAAAAACTAGGGAAAAGAAATCAAATACTTGGAAAATGAACAATACCCTCCTGAAAAAAGACTGGGTTATAGAAGACATCAGGGAGGGAATAAGGAAATTCATAGAAAGCAACGAGAATGAAAATACTTCCTATCAAAACCTCTGGGACACAGCAAAAGCAGTGCTCAGAGGCCAATTTATATCGATAAATGCACACATACAAAAAGAAGAAAGAGCCAAAATCAGAGAACTGTCCCTACAACTTGAACAAATAGAAAGCGAGCAACAAAAGAACCCATCAGGCACCAGAAGAAAACAAATAATAAAAATTAGAGCTGAACTAAATGAATTAGAGAACAGAAAAACAATTGAAAGAATTAACAAAGCCAAAAGCTGGTTCTTTGAAAAAAATTAACAAAATTGATAAATCATTGGCTAGACTGACTAAAGATATACAGGAAACAAATAACCCAAATAAGAAATGAGATGGGCCATATCACAACAGACCCAACTGAAATTAAAAGAATCATATCAGATTATTACGAAAAATTGTACTCTAACAAATTTGCAAACCTAGAAGAAATGGATGAATTCCTAGAAACACACTACCTACCTAAACTAACACAATCAGAAGTAGAACAACTAAATAGGCCCATAACGAAAAAAAGAGATTGAAAAGGTAATCAAAAAATCCCAATGAATAAAAGCCCTGGCCCAGACGGCTTCACTGCAGAGTTTTATCAAACTTTCAGAGAAGAGTTAACACCACTACTGCTAAAGGTATTCCAAAGCATAGAAAGGGATGGAACACTACCTAACACTTTCTATGAAGAAAGCATATCCCTGATACCAAAACCAGGTAGACACCACAAAAAAAAGAAAATTACAGACCTATATCCTTCATGAACATAGGTGCAAAAATCCTCAACAAAATTCTAGCCTACAGAATTCAACAACATATCAAAAATAATAATCCACCATGACCAAGTGGGATTTATACCAGGTATGCAAGGTTGGTTCAATATTAGAAAAACAATTAATGTAATGCACCATTTAAATAAAACAAAAAACAAAAACCACATGATCTTATCAATTGATGCAGAAAAGGCATTTGACAAAGTCCAACACCCATTCATGATAAAAACTCTCAGGAAGACTGGAAGGACCCAGGTGGTAATGGCCCCCAGAACTTCCACTGCCCCAGAACAGGAACCATTCCTGAAGCCAACTCTTCAGACATGGATTGGACTGGACAATGTGTTGGAGAGGGATGCTGGTGAGGAGTGAGCTTCTTGGATCAGGTGGACACTTGAGACTATGTTGGCATCTCCTGCCTGGAGGGGAGATGAGAGGGTGGAGAGGGCTAGGAGGTGAAGAAATGGACACGAAAATAGAGAGTGGAGGGAGGGAGCGGGCTGTCTCATTAGGGGGAGAGTAAATGGGAGTGTGTACCAAGGTGTATATGGGTGTTTGTGTGAGAGGCTGACTTGATTTGTAAACTTTCACTTAAAGCACAATAAAAATTATTTAAAAAAAGAAAAACAAACAAAAAACTCTCAGCAAAATAGGAATAGAAGGAAATTTCTTCAACATAATAAAGAGCATTTTATACAAAGCCAACAGTCAACATCATCTTAAATGGAGAGAGCCTGAAAGCATTTCCCTTGAGAACGGGAACCAGACAAGGATGCCCTTTATCACCACTCTTATTCATCATTGTGCTGGAGGTCCTACCCAGAGCAATTAGTCTAGATAAAGAAATAAAGGGCATCCAGATTGGCAAGGAAGTAGTAAAATTATCTCTATTTGCAGATGACATGATCTTATACACAGAAAACCCTAAGGAATCCTCAAGAAAACTACTGAAATTAATTGAAGAGTTCAGCAGAGTTTCAGGTTACGAGATAAACATACGAAAATTAGTTGGATTCCTCTGTATCAACAAAAAGAACATTGAAGAGCAAATCACCAAATCAATACCATTCACAGTAGCCCCCAAGTAGATAAAATACTTAGGAATAAATCTTACCAAAGTTGTAAAAAACCTATACAAAGAAAACTATAAGGTACTACTGCAAGAAGCTAAAAGGGACCTACATTAGTGGAAAAAACATACCTACCTTGCTCATGGATAGGAAGACTTACCATTGTAAAAATGTCTATTCTACCAAAAGCCATCTATACATACAATGCACTTCCGATCCAAATTCCAACATGTCTTAATGCGATGGAGAAACAAATCACCAACTTCATATGGAAGGGAAAGAAGTCACAGATAAGTAAAGCATTACTGAAAAAGAAAAAGAAAGTGGGAGGCCAAACTCTACCTGATTTTAGAACCTATTACACAGCAACAGTAGTCAAAACAACCTGGTACTGGTAGAACAGACACATAGACCAATGGAACAGAATTGAGAGCCCAGATATAAATCCATCCACATATGAGCAGCTGATATTTGAAAAAGGCCCAGTGTCAGTTAATTGGGGAAAAAGATAGTGTTTTTAACAAATGGTGTTGGCATAACTGGATATCCATTTGCAAAAAAATGAAACAGGACCCATACCTCACACCATGCACAAAAACTAACCCCGAATGGATCAAAGACCTAAACATAAAGTCTAAAACGATAAAGATCATGGAAGAAAAAATAGGGACAACATTAGGAGCCCTAATACAAGGCATATGCAGAATATAAAACATTACTAAAAATGACGAAGAGAACCCATATAACTGGGAGCTCCTAAAAATTAAACACCTATGCTCATCTAAAGACTTCACCAAAAGAGTAAAAAGACCACCTACAGATTGGGAAAAAATTTTCAGCTATGACATCTCCGACCAGTGCCTGATCTCTAATATCTACATGATTCTGTTAAAACTCAACCACAAAAAGACAAACAACCCAATTAAAAATTGGGCAAAGGATATGAACATGCACTTCACTAAAGAAGACATTCAGGTGGCTAACAGACACATGAGGAAATGCTCTCGATCATTAGCCATTAGAGAAATGCAAATTAAAACTACAATGAGATTCCATCTCACTCCAACAAGGTTGGCATTAATCCAAAAAAATAATAATAATAAAAGTTGGAGAGCCTGGGGAGAGAATGGAACACTTATACACTGCTGGTGAGAATGTAAAACGGTACAACTACTTTGGAAATAGATTTGATGTTTCCTTAAAAAGCTAGAAATAGAACTACCATGTGATCCAGCAATCCCACTCCTTGGAATATATCCTAGAGAAATAAGAGCCTTTACATGAAGAGATATATGCACACCCACGTTCACTGCAGCACTGTTTACAATAGCAAAAAGCTGGAAGCAACCAAGGTGCCCATCAACAGATGAATGGATAAATAAATTATGGTGTATTCACACAATGGAACACTACACTTCGATAAAGAGCAGTGATGAATCTGTGAAACATTTCATAACATGGAGGAATCTGGAAATCATTATGCTGAGTAAAATTAGTCAGATGCAAAAGGACAAATATTGTATAAGACCACTATTATAAGATCTTGAGAAATAGTTTAAACTGAGAACACTTTTTTTGTGCTTATGAGAGGGTGGGAGAGGGTTATTTACTGATTAGATAGTAGATAAGAACTACTTTAGGTGAAGGGAAGGACAACACTCAATACAGGGGAGGTCAGCACAACTGGACTAAACCAAAACCAAAGAAGTTTCCTGAATAAACGGAATACTTAGAAGGTCAGCAAAGCAGGGGCAGGGGTTTGGGGACTATGGTTTCAGGGGACATCTAAGTCAAATGGCAAAATAAAATATATTAAGAAAACATTCTGCATCCCACCTTGAAGTGCGGCATCTGGGGTCTTAAATGCTAGCAATTGGCCATCAAAGGAGAATGTAGAACACCAAGGTCACAAGGTAATTATGAGCCCAAGAGACAGAAAGGGCTACATGAACTAGAGACTACATCATCCTGAGACCAGAAGAACTAGATGGTGCCCAGCCACAACTGATGACTGCCCTGACAAGGAACACAACAGAGAACCCCTGAGGGAGCAGGAGAACAGTGGGATGCGGACCCCAAATACTCATAAAAAGACCAGGCTTAATGGTCTGACTGAGACTAGAAGGACCCCGGCGGTCATGGTCCCCAAACCTTCTGTTGGCCCAGGACAGGAACCATTCCCGAAGCCAACTCATCAGACGTGGATTGGACTGGACAATGGGTTGGAGAGAGATGCTGATGAGGCATGAGCTACTTGCATCAGGTGGACACTTGAGGCTATGTTGACATCTCCTGTCTCGAGGGGAAATGGGAGGGTAGACAAGGTTAGAAACTGGCAAAATGGTCATGAAAGGAGAGATTGGAAGGAGGGATTGGGCTGACTCCTTAAAAAAAAGGGGGAGAGTAAATTGGTGTATGTAGTAAGATGTGTATAAGTTTGTGAGAGAATGACTTAATTTGTATACTTTCACTTAAAGCACAATAAAAATTAAAAATAGAAGCCCACAGGCATTAGAAGAAAGGAAATAATAAATATTAAATCAGAAATGAATGAAATAAAGAACAGAATATCAAAGAAAGAGTCAACAAGGCCAGAAGTTGGTTCTTGGAAAAGATGAACAAAATTGACAAACCCCTGGCCCAATTGACAAAAGAAAAACAAGAAAGAAAGTAAATAACCCAAATTAGAAATAAGATGGAAGACATTACAACTGACCCAACAGAAATAAAAAAGATCATAACAGAATACTATGAAAAATTATACTCCAACAAATTTGAGAACCTAGAAGAAATGGACTAATTTCTAAAAACACACTACCAACCTAAACGAAAATAAACTGAGATAGAAAATCTGACTAGACCCAGAACAAGCATACAGATCAAAGAGGTAATTAAAAAAAAAAGAAAAAAGCCCTGGCTCAGACTTCTTCACTGGGGAATTCTGCCAAACATTAAGAGAAGAGTTCATACCACTACTTCTCAAACTACTTCAGAGCATTGAAAAGGAAGGAATACTCCCGAACTCATTCTATGAAGCTAGCATAACCTTGATACTAAAGCGAGGCAAAGACACCAAGAAAAAGAAAATTACAGACCAATCCCTCTCATGAATATAGATGCAAAAATTCTCAACAAAATTCTAGCCAACAGAATTCAGCATTATATCAAAAAATAATACACCATGACCAAGTGGGATTCATACCAGATATGCAGGTTGGTTCAACATTAGAAAAGCAATCAACTTAGTCCACAACATTAAAAGAACAAAAGAATAGATTCACATGATCATCTCAATAGATGCAGAAAAGACATTTGATAAAGTCCAACACCAATTCCTGATTAAAAAAAAAAACTCGGTAAAATAGAAATAGAAGGAAATTCCTCAATGTAACAATTCTAAGGTTCCCTAGAGTCCCTAGGGCCTCAGTGTGTTTCAGAATCACCTATCCAGACTCACAACTAGAAGGTTTAGGGTTCAGCCGCAGAATCTGCAATGGAAGCATCACTAGTGACTCTGATGCAGGATTTAAATATTTCAGAAATTAAAAAACAAACAAACAAAACAAGTGATCTAAATCAGGGAGTCCAAGCCAACATTTTGAGAAACACTCTCCTATGGTGTTTTTTTTTAATTGAAGGGTATCTATACAAAACCAGGGGCCGGGTGGCACAGCGCTTAAGAGCTATGGCTGCTAAGCAAAAGGACAGCAGTTCGAATCCACCGGCTACTCATTGGGAGCCCTATGGGGCAGTTCTATCCTGTCCTATAGTGTTGCTATGAGTCAAAATTGACTCCATGGCAATGGGTTTTGGTTTGTTATACAAAATAAACAGCCAGCATCATTCTCAAAGGAGCCAGGTTGAAAGCATTCCCCCTTTGAACAGGAACAAGACAAGGATGCCCTTTATCACAACTTCTATTTAACATTGTGCTGAAAGTCCCAGCTAGAGCAATAAGGCAAGAAAAATAAAGAGCATCGAATTGGAAAGGAAGAAGTAAAACTATCCCTAATCGTAGATGATATGATCTTCTACATAGAGAACCCCAAATATTACACAAGAAAACTACTGGAACTAATAGAAAGATTCAGCATGGTAGCAGGATACAAGATCAACATAAAAAAAAAATCAATTGAATTCCTATACACCAGCAAAGAAAACTTCAGCAAGGAAACCAGGAAAACAATACCATTTATAACAGCCCCTGAAAACATAAAATACTTAGGAATAACTCTAACCGGGGAAGTAAAAGACCCATACAAAGAAAACTACAAAACAGTATTCCAAGAAACCAAGAGACCTATGAAAAATGGAAAAACATACAATGCTCATGAATAGAAAGACTCAACCTTGTGAAAATGTCAATTCTACCCAAAGTGATCCACAGATACAACGCAATTCCAATCCAGTTTTTCCATCTTTAACTAGATGGAAAAACTAATCACCAACTTTATATGGAAAGGAAAGAGGCTCCAGATAAGCAAAGTATTACTGAAGAAAATGAACAAATTAGGAGGTCTGAAAACTACCTGATCTCAGAGCCAACTATACAGCCACAGTAGTCAAAACAACCTGTACTAGTACAAGGAAAGACACATAGACCAAAGAAACAGAATCGAGAGCCCAGATGTAAATCCATCCACATATGGTCAGCTGATCTTTGACAAAGTACCAAAGTTCATTAAATGGGAAAAAGACAGTCTTTTTTAACAAATGAAGCTGGCAAAACTGGATGCCCATCTGTAAAAAATTGAAACAGGACCCATACCTCACACCGTACACAAAAACTAACTCAAAATGAATCAATTACTTACAATAATACCTAAAATTATAAAGATCATGGAAGAAAAAATAGGGACAAATGTAGGGGCCCTAATACATAGCCTAAATAGTATACAAATCATAGCTAATGATGCACAAACACCACAAGATAAACTAGATAACTGGGAGCTTCTGAAAATTAAACATGTATGCTCATCAAAAGACTTCCTGAAAAGAGTAAAAAGAGAACCTAAAGACTGGGGGGGAAAAATTGGCTAAGAAATATCCGATAAGGGTCTAATCTCTAAAATCTGTAGAATACTTCAACATTTCAATAACACAAAGACAAATAATCCAACTAAAAAATGGGCAAAAAATAAGAACATATACTTCACCAAAGAAGACATGAAGAGAGCTAACAAACACATGAAGAAATGCTCACAATATCAGCCATTAGAGAAATGCAAATCAAAACTGTAGTGAGATACCATCTCACCCCAACATTACTGGCACGAGTCAAAAAAACAGACATATCAAATGTTGGAGAGGTTGTGGGGAGACTGGAACTCTTATCCACTGTTGGTGGGAATGTAAAATGGTAGAACCAAAATGATATAGTGCCTCCTTAAAAAGCTAGAAATAGAAATACCATACTTTCCAGCAATCCCACTCCTGGGAATATATCCTAGAGAAATAAGAGGAGTCACACAAATAGACATATGCAAACCCATGTTCACTGTACCAGTATTCACCATAGCAAAAACATGAAAATGACCTAAGTGTCCATCAACAGATGAATGGATAAACAAATTATGGTACATACACACAATAGAATGTTAAGCAATGATAAAGAACAATGATGAATCTGAGAAACATCTCACAACATGGATGAATCTGGAGGGCATTATGCTGAGTGAAATGAGTCAATAACAAAAGGACAAATATTATTTGAGACCACTATTACAAAAACCCAAGAAATGGATAACACACAGAAAAAAAAAAAACTGTAATGGTGAAAAGGGAGGGGAGGTGTTGGGAAAGGAAATCACCAAGTAGATATTAGACAAGTATTAACTTTGATGAAAGGAAAGATAATACAATATAGGGGAAGTAAGCACAACTTGACCAAGGCAAAGACACAGAAGCAACCTAGACACATCCAAACACCTTGAGGGACTGAGTTACTGAGGCTGAGGGCTGGGGAAAACAATACCAGGGACATCTACATCAATTGGCATAATATAAAAAAAAAAAGTTCTACATGAGGTGGAGCCAAGATGGCGGAATAGGCAGACACTTCCAGCGAGCCCTCTTGCAACAAAGACCCTAAAAAACAAGTGAAACAAGTATATTTATGACAAGCTAAGAGCCCTGAATATCAAAGGCAAGCTTAGAAAATGAACTGAGGGGCAGCGGCAGGAAGAGACGGTTCAGAAGCAGAGAGGAGTTACCAGACCTGAATCATGGGGAGCCCTCGGGTACCATTCTGGGAGCAGCAATGGTGGGCTGTCACTAGCATTTGGCTGCAGATTCCTCAGGGAGAAACAGCCAGCTACACAGACTTCTCACACCTCCTGAGCCAGAGAAGAACAGCGCTCTTGGCAAAAGCTAAGTACTTGCATATATTTTACTGCACTCCCCTTCCAGGCTGACTTCAGTGGCTGATGTCTGAGATAGGCCCTGTTGAACACCTAGAGCCGTCCTCCCAGCCTTGGAGAAGGAATAAATTTGCAATTGGGGAAAAAGATAATTTGCCAGCTCCACTGCCAGAGGAGCTCAGGACAGAAGTGGCTCCTGTCGAGGCATAAACAGTCTGTGGACTCTGAATACCTTTACCCTCTGCATGCACCTGTGTGGGCCTATTTCAGGAGAATATGCCCTCCTAGGCAGACTCCAACTGCTTCAGCTGTGCGGTGGACAGGTAGGTGTTTCATGTTTGACATTGCTCTGCCTATTAAACAGGGTCCTCACCTACCCGCATCAGGGGCCTAAGGACTGGCAGCTCCACTCAGGTCACCCAGCTCCCCAGTTTTTGCAACAAAAACATTGGGTACCCATTGTCCACCTGCAGAACCCCACTACCTGTACGTTCTAGGGGACAGAGACACAATTTCCTCAGAGACACATGGGGGTCGATTCTCAGCCCCCTGCCTTATAAAGAGTGTGACCCTCTGCTGCAACCAGATACTGGCACCTATACCAATCACCCCTGTCCCTCTAAGACTGTAAGACAGAGCCTTTACCACACACTTGATGATCAGCTTCCTGGACACCTGAGCTGAATTCATACAAGAAAAGTAAATGGACTCCTAGAATGATATACCTGATAACAGCTCTAGCCATCTGGTGACAGGACGTCAGAGCTCCAAAGGCGAAAATAATCAAGCTAGCTCACTCAAGCAACCTATTCAGGCATATCAAAACAAAACAAAGCAAGAAGCTATGACACAGTAAACAAGCATAAATTAATACAATAACTTATAGATGGCTCGGAGACAACAGTCAATATCAGGTCACATAAAGAAAAAGACCATGTTCACCTCAACAAGGTCTCAAAACAAAGAGTCAAGGGATTTTATAGATGAAAGTGCCTTCCTGGAATTACCAGAGGCAGAATACAAAAGATTAATATACAGAACCCTTCAAGACATCAAAAAGGAAATGAGGCAATACACAGAACAAGCCAAGGAACACACAGATAAAACAATTGAAGAAATTGAAAAGATTGTTCAGGAACATAATGAAAAATTTAATAAGCTGGAAAAATCCATAAACAGACAACAATCAGAAATTCAGAAGATTAACAATAAAATTACAGAAGTAGATAACTCACTAGAAAGAGGAGAAGAATTGAGCAAGTGGAAGGCAGAATATCTGAACTCGAAGATAAATCACTTGGCACTAATATATTTGAAGAAAAATCAGATAAAAGAATTAAAGAAAAATGAAGACAACTTAAGAATCATGTGGGACTCTATCAAGAGAAATAACCTACGAGTGATTGGAGTACCAGAACAGGGAGGGATAACAGAAAATACAGAGAGAATTGTTGAAGATTTGTTGGCAGAAAACTTCCCTGATATTGTGAAAGATGAGAAGATATCTATCCAAGATGCTCATTGGACTCCATGTAAGGTAGATTTTAAAAGAAAGTCACCGAGACATAATCAAACTTGCCAAAACCAAAGATAAAGAGACAATTTTAAGAGCAGCTAAGGATAAAGAGGAAACCCTGGTGGCGTAGTGGTTAAGTGCGATGGCTGCTAACCTAAATGTCAGCAGTTCAAATTCACCAGGCACTCCTTGGAAACTCTATGGGGCAGTTCTACTCTCTCCTATGGGGTCGCTAAGAGTTGGATGGCAATGGGTTTAATGGGTCTAGGGATAAACAAAAAGTCACCTACAAAGGAGATTCAATAAGCGTAAGCTCAGACTACTCAACAGAAACCATGCAGGCAAGAAGGCAATGGGATGACTTTATAAAAACTTGAAGGAAAAAAATTGCCAGCCAACAATCTTATATCCAGCAAAACTGTCTCTAAAATATGAAGGTGAAATTAGGACATTTCCAGATAAACAGAAGTTTAGGGAATTTGTAAAAACAAAACCAAAACTAAAAGAAATACTAAAAGGAGTTCTTCAGTTAGAAAAACAATAAAATCAAGTATCAAACCAAGACTAGAACCCTGGGCAAACAGAAGTAAACCCAGACAGGGAAATCACAAAAATAAATCAACATAAAAAAAT
The DNA here is from genome assembly GCF_030014295.1 of Loxodonta africana. NCBI lineage: Eukaryota > Metazoa > Chordata > Mammalia > Proboscidea > Elephantidae > Loxodonta > Loxodonta africana. Next base: position 90,525,281 of record NC_087369.1, on the reverse strand, counting down.
GCTCAAAACAGGGAAACAGCAATGTTATTATGTAAAACAAGACAATATTAAAACAATAAAGAGGGATTAAAAAGTGTAGTCATAGATCTTCCATACGGAGAGGAAGGCAAGATGATACAAAGAAATAAAAGTTAGGTTTAAATTTAGAAAAAAAGAGGGGTAAAAATAAGCTAACCACAAAGGAGACAAGCTATCCTACACATCGAAATAAAATACGAGAAAAGGATAGAGACTCAGCAGAAACAAAATCAACAACAATGAATTTGAGGAAAGAGCAATATATAAAGACAATCTACTCAGCACATAAAATTAACTGGGAAAAAGAAACTGTCAACAACACACAAAAAAAGATATCAAAATGATAGCACTAAATTCATACCTATCCATAATTACGCTGAATATAAATGGACTAAATGCACCAATAAAGAGACAGAGAGTGGCAGAATGGATTGCAAAATAACGTCCGTCTATATGCTGCCTACAACAGACACACCTTAGACTTAGAGACAAAACAACTAAAACTCAATGGATAGAAAAAATATATCAAGCGAACAACAATCACTAAAGAGCAGGAGTGGCAATATTAATTTCTGACAAAATAGACTTTAAAGTTAAATCCATCATAAAGCATAAGGAAGGACACTATATGATGATTAAAAGGACAACATACCAAGAAGACATAACCATATTAAATATTTACACACCCAGTGACAGGGCTGCAAGATACATAAAAGAAACTCAGCGTTGAGAAGTGAGATAGACAGCTCCACAATAATAGTGGGAGACTTGAACGCACCACTTTTGGTAAAGGACAGGACATCCAGAAAGAAGCTCAATAAAGACGTGGAAGACCTAAATGCCACACTAAACCAACTTGGCCTCATAGACTTATACAGAACACTCTACCCAACAGCAACTGAGTATACTTCCTTTTCTAGTGTACATGGAACGTTCTCTAGAATAGACCACATATTAGGTAATAAAGCAAGCTTTAGCAGAATCCAAAACATTGAAATATTACAAAGCACCTTCTCTGACCATAAGGCCATAGAAGTGGAAATCAATGACAGAAAAAGCAGGGAAAAGAAATCAAACTTGGAAACTGAATAATACCATGCTCAAAAACAACTGGATTATAGAACACATTAAGGATGGAATAAAGAAATTCATAGAATGCAATGACAATGAAAACACTTCCTAACAGAACCTTTGGGAGACAGCGAAAGCAGCACTCAGAGGCCAATTTATATCAGTAAATGCACACATACAAAAAGAAGAAAGAGCCAAAATCAAAGAATTATCCCTACAACCTGAACAAATAGAAAGGGAAAACGAAGGAAACCCTCAGGAACCAGAAAAAAACAAATAATAAAAATTAGAGCAAAAAAAATGAAATAGAAAACAGAAAAAAAATTGAAAGAATTAACAGGACCAAAAGCTGGTTCTTTGAAAAAATCAACAAGATTGATAAACCACTGGCCAAACTGACAAAAGAAAAACAGAGAGGAAGCAAATAACCTGAATAAGAAATGAAATAGGAGATATTACAACAGCCCCAACTGAAATTAAATCATATCAGATTACAATGAAAAATTGTACTCTAACAAATTTGAAAACCTCGAAGAAATGGATGAATTCTTAGAAACACACTACCTACCTAAACTAACACAAACCGAGGTAGAACAACTAAATAGACCCATAAAAAAAAAAGAAGAGATTGAAAATGGAATCAAAGAACTCCCCCTCCCCCGAAAAAAGCCATGGCCCAGATGGCTTCACTGCAGAGTTCTACCAGACTTACAGACAACTTAACACCACTACTACTAAATATATTTTGGAGCATAGAAAAGGACGGAATACTCCCAAACTGATTCTGAGGCCAGCATATCCCTGATACCAAAACCAGGTAAAGACACCACAAAAAAGAAACTTATAGACCTATATGCTGCATGAACTTAGATGCAAAAATCCTCGACAAAATTCTAGCCAATAGAATTCAAGAACATATCAAAAAATAATCCACCATGACCAAGTGGGATTCATACTGGGTATGCAGGGATGGTTCAACATTAGAAAAACAATTAATGTAATCCACCACATAAGTAAAACAAAAGACAAGAATCACATGATTTTATCAATTGATGCAGAAAAGGCATTTGACAAAGCTGAACACCCATTCATGATAAAAACTCTCAGCAAAATAGGAATAGAAGGAAAATTCCTCAACGTAATAAAGGGCATTTATACAAAGGCAATAGCCAACATCACCTTAAAAGGAGAGAGCCTGAAAGCATTCCCCTTGAGATCAGGAACCAGAAAAGGATGCCCTTTATCACCGCTCTTGTTCAACATTGTGCTGGAGGTCCTAGCCAGAGCAATTAGGCTAGATAAAGAAATAAAGGGCATTCAGATTGGCAAGGAAGAAGTAAAAGTATCTCTATGTGCAGATGACATGATCTTATACCCAGAAAACCCTAAGGAATCTTCAGGAAAACTACTGAAACTAATAGAAGAATTCAGCAACGTATCGGGATACAAGATAAACATACAAAAATCAGTTGAATTCCTCTACACCAAAGAAAGAACATCAAAGAGGAAACCACCAAATCAATACCATTTACAGTAGCCCCCAAGAAGATAAAATACTTAGGGATAAATCTTACCAGAGATGTAAAAGACTTATACAAAGAAAACTACAAAAGTCTTCCGGAAGAAACCAAAGGAGACCTACATAAGTGGAAAAACATACCTTGCTCACGGACAGGAAGACTTAACATTATAAAAATATCTATTCTACCAAAAGCGATCTATACATTTAATGCAATTCTGATCCAAATTCCAACAACATTTTTTAATGAGATGGAGAAACAAATCACCAACTTCATATGGAAGGGAAAGAGATCCTGGATAAGTATAGCATAACTGAAAAAGAAGAACAAAGTGGGAGGCCTTACTTTACCTGATTTTAAAGCCTATTATATGGCCACGGTAGTCAAAACAGCCTGGTACTGGTACAACAACAGATATATAGACCAATGGAACAGAATTGAAAATCCACACATAATCCATCCACACATGAGCAGTTGATATTTGACAAAGTTTTATTAAAGTCAATTAAATGGGGGAAAAGACAGTCTCTTTAACAAACGGTGCTGGCATAACTGGATATCCATCTGCAAAGAAGATGAATGAGACCCATGCCTCACACCATGCACAAAAACTCACTAAACTAGATCAAAGATCTAAATATAAAATCTAAAACGATAAAGATCATGGAAGAAAAAATAGCGAAAATGCTAGGAGCCCTAATACATGGCATAAACAGTATACAAAACATTACTAACAATGCAGAAGAGAAACCAGATAACTGGGAGCTCCTAAAAATCAAACACCTATACTCCTCCAAAGACTTCACTGAAAGAGTAAAAAGATGACCTACAGACAGGGAAAAACTTTTTAGCTATGACATTTCCGATTTGAGTGTGATCTCCAAAATCTACACGATACTGTGAAAACTCAACTACAAAAAGACAAGTAACCCAATTAAAAAAAGGGCAAAAGTTATGAATAGACACTTCACTAAAGAAGACATTCAGGTAGCTAACAGATACATGAGGAAATGCTCACGATCATTAGCCATTAGAGAAATACAAATCAAAACTACAATGAGATTTCATCTCACTCCAACAAGGCTGGCATTAATCCAAAAAATACATAATAATAAATGCTGGAGAGGCTGTGGAGAGATTGGAACACTTCTACACTGCTGGTGGGAATGTCAAATGGTACAAACACTTTGGAAATCGATTTGGTGCTTCCTTAAAAAGCTAGAAATAGAACTACCCTAAGGTCCAGCAATCCCACTCCTTGGAATATATCCTAGAGAAATAAGAGCCTTTACACGAACAGATATATGCACACCCGTGTTCGTTGCAGCACTGTTTACAATAGCAAAAAGATGGAAGCAACCAAGGTGCCCATCAATGGATGAATGGATTAATTACGGTATATTCACACAATGGAATACTACACATGTATGGAGAACAATGATGAATCCGTGAAACATTTGATAACATGGAGGAATCTGGAAGGCATTATGCTGAGCGAAATTAGTCAGTTGCAAAAGGACAAATATTGTATAAGACCACTATTATAAGAACTTGAGAAATAGTTTCAACAGAGAAGAAAATACTCTTTGATGGTTATGAGAGAGGGGAGGGAGAGAGGGTGGGAGACGGGTTTTCACTAATTAGATAGTCGATAATAACCACTTTGGGTGACAGGAAAGACAACACACAATACAGGCGATGTCAGCACAACTGGACTAAACCAAAAGCAATTTCTTGAATAAACTAAATCCTTTGAAGTCTAGCATTGCAGGGGCAGGGGTTTGGGGACCATGGTTTCAGGGGACATCTAAGTCAATTGGCATAATAAAATCTATTAGGAAACATTCTGCCTCCCACTTCAGAGAGTGGCATCTGGGGTCTTAAACGCTAGCAAGCAGCCATCTAAGATGCATCAATTGGTCTCAACCCACCTGGATCAAAGGAGAATGAAGAACACCAAGGACACAAGGTAATTATGAGCCCAAGAGACAGAAAGGGCCACATAAACCAGAAACTACATCAGCCTGAGACCAGAAGAACTAGAGGGTGCCCAGCTACAACCGATGACTGCCCTGACAGGGAACACAAAAGAGAACCCCCGAGGGTGCAGGACCAGATTCTCATAAAAAGACCAGACTTAATGGTCTGCCTGAGGCTAGAAGGACGCCGGTAGTCATGGCACCCAGACCTTCTGTTAGCCCAGGACAAGAACCGTTCCCAAAGCCAACTCTTCAGACACGGATTGGACTGGACAATGGGTTGGAGAGCTATACTGGTGAGGAGTGAACTTCTTGGTTCAGGTTGATAGTTGAGACTATGTTGGCATCTCCTGCCTGGAGGGGAGATGCGAGGGTGGGGGGTGGTTAGAAGCTGGTGAAATGGACATGAAAAGACAGAGTGGAGGGAGGGAGCGGGCTGTCTCATTAGGCAGGGAGCAATTGGGAGTATGTAGCAAGGTTATATAAGTTTTTGTGTGAGAGACTGACTTGATTTGTAAACTTTCACTTAAAGCACTATAAAAATTAAAAAAAAAAAACACTCTACATTCTACTTTGTTGAGCAGCATCTGAGGTTTTAAAACCTTGCAAGTGGGTATCTAAAATATACCTATTGGTCCCATCATGTTCAGAGCAAAGGAGAATGAAGAAAACCAGACAAGGAAAATATTAGTCAACCAGCCTGAACCCAGAAGAAATAGTGCTCTCTACCAGCACTGACTGCTCTGACAGGAATCACATTACAGGGTCCCATACACAGCCGGAGAAAAAGTGTAGAACAAAATTCAAATTCACAAAAAAAATTCAGACTTACTGGTGTGATAAAGACTGGAGGAACTCAGAGCCTATGGTCACAAAACACCTTGCTAACTCAGAACAGAAGCCACTCCTAAGTCCACCTTTCGACCAAAGATTAGACATATCTGTAAAATAAACAATAACATACATGAGGAACGTGTTTCTTAATTCAATCAAGCAATAGAGACCAAATGGGCAACACCTGCCCAAAAGCAAAGACGAGAAGGCAGGGAGGGATAGGAAAACTGGACAAATGGACATGGAGAACCTGGCGTGGAAAGGGAAAGGGGGAGAGTGCTGATATATTGTGGGGATTGCAACCGGTATCACCAAACTGTATATAAATTTTTTAATTAGAAACTAATTTGTGCTGTGAGCTTTCACCTAAAACACAGTAAAACTAAAAAAAAAAAAAAAGCAGATTAGGCATAGAAGGTTGAAAAACACAAATGGGGGGAAGATAGATGCCATGTGGAGATCACCAAGGAACTGAGGTTACAGAAGCCCCAGAGCTGACAGAGAGAGTCTTCCCCTAAAGCCAGCGCCCTGATTTTGGATTTATACCTTTCCGAATTGTGAGAAAATACATTTCTGTTCCTTAAAGCCGAAAAAAAAAACACCCAAAAACAACAAATACAATGAGTGGCACAGTATAACAAAAATAAACAAACCACAATGAGATACCACTTCATATTCACTAAGATGGGTATTAAAAAAAAAAGACAAAATCCCAAAATAACAAATGTTGGTGAGAATGTGGAGAATTTGAAACTCTTGTGCATTACTGGTAGGAACGTAAAATGGTGCAGCTGCTGTGGAAAACAATTTGTTGGTTCTTCCAAAAGTTAAATGTAGACCTACCATATGACCCAGCAATTCTACTCCTAGGTATATACCCAAAAGAGCTGAGAATATACATTCACTCAAAAAACTTGAACACAAATGTCCCTAGTAGCATAATTCATAATAGCCAAAAGGGAAAACAACCCAAACGCCCACCAACTAATGAATGGATAAAATACATTGTGGTGTGTTCATATAATGGAGTATTATTCAGCCATAAAAAGTAATGAAGTAGTGATGGATAATACAACATGGATATAGCTCGAAAATACTATGCTAAGTGAAACAAGCCAGACACAAAAGGCCACATATTGCATGATCCCATTTATATGACGTATCCAGAATGGACGAATCCTAGAGAAAGAAAGCAGATTAATGATTGCCTACAGTTGTTTTTTTTTACAGTTGAGGGGAAGGAGGACTGGACAGTGGGTGCTTAATGGGTACAGGGTTCCTTTAGTGTGATGAAAATATTTTGGAAATAGAAGTGACATTTGCACAGCCTTGTGACTGTGCTGTCACTGAAATACACATTTTCAAACGGTTAATTTTATATTATGTGAATTTTACCCCAATTAAAAAATTTTCACTCCACTCAATCATACTTAAATAACAATACCTGGTGTTCCCCTCCCCACTCCCAGCATCAATTTAGAACAAATCCTCAAAGAATTCTAATGTATAGCCAGAGTAAAGAACCACTATGGCTAACAGAGCTGGGAAAATTGATCTTTAGATGGCAACCAGAGGTCATTTTAAAGGTGACCTACGGTTAATTGTTCATTGTTCATCATCTTCATCTCAGTATTTTCTTCCATATGGGGAGGTTTTTCCATCAAAACAAATGTTGCAGAGAGAGGGAGTTAAAAACAAAATCACACTTTAAAAACAGGTGCCCCTTGACACTGTTGAGTTCATCCAATAATTCAAACACCATGAGCATGAGGTCTCCTTCAATACCGGTCAACAAATGAACTGGTCCAGTAAATGCAGAAGGAATTTCTCTGTGCAGTTAACACAGCAGCTGATCATACAAAAGAAATGTTGTAATTAGTATTTTACAAGATACCAATTTTTGGATGTGTCGATATACTCACTTTTTTCTGTTGAAGACAGCTCATCAGGCTCAATACTCACCCCTCTTTCCTCCCATGCATGGCAGGTGTGTATACTCATTCTTCATTTGAGGACAGCAATGCATGAGAAGTAGACTCAAATAGGGCTCTCAATGTCTAATCACATTAAAGTCACCTGAGAAACCTCTTTATCAGAATAATTTTTGTAGCCAAACACACAGGTTTTGAAGTCAGTAAGCTTGATTTCATACTCTAGCTTTGCCAATTATTTGCTGTGTGACAATGGGCAAGTCACATACCCTCTCTGATTCTGTTTATTATCTGGAAAAACTGTTGTGAGAATGAAATGAAACCAAACCTATAAAGTACCCAGGAGAGTGCCTGCCACCACATTAAGTAATCAATAAAATTAATATGTTAAAAATGTGGAAATGGCAAATGTTTTGTTATACATATACTTGTTGTTGTTGTTAGTTGCCTTCTAGTCATCCCCAACTTATGATGACACCATGCACAAAAGAAAAGAAAAGAAAAAAAAAAAAACATTGCCCAGTCCTGCACCACCTCATAATTGGGTGTAGATTAGACAGTTGTGATTCATAGGGTTTCCATTGGCTGATTTTTGAAAGTAGATTTCCATGCCTTTCTTAGTCTGGAACTTCCACTGAAACCTGTTCAGCATCATAGCAACATGCAAGCCTCCACTGATAGACGGGTGGTGGCTGTGCATGAGGTATATTGGCCAGGAATCGAACCCAGGCCTCCCAAATGGAAGGCAAGAATTCTACCACTGAACTACCAATGAATCACACACACACACACATTTACTACAATAAAAGTAAATTAATACATAACACGGTCTTAGGAACATGAGACAAAGTTCCCAAGACCCCAAATCTACCCTCAAATGACTATTGCTATAACTCTGAGAATGTTATTCTATATTAAAATGATTATCCCTCCAGGAGAGGGATGCTGTCTTAACTGTGCAGAACTGCAAGGGCAGAAGGGCGTGCCACCAAAGAAAAACACTACTTAGTAGGCCATTTAGTTGAGACAAACCTAACCTTCCCAGTGGTAGAGCTTCTTGCTTGAAAATTCTCAGAAATGGAGGAATTACGCTTTCATAGAGGCAAGTGCCCTTTGCAGGAATCAGATTAAGATATTCCTATTATGGATCATAATACCTATGTTTTCTAAAAATGGCAATTGTTTGTTCATCTTACTGAAGTTGGCTTCAGGCTTCTCAAAAATATATTTGCCTCCCCTGAAATGAGTAAAGACTAATGGATACATTGTCCATTAGAGAGACACTTTCTTCTTTGATTTCTGACACATTTTTTTTTAATTGGGCTTTAAGTGAAAAGTTTACAAATCAAGTCAGTCTCTCACAGAAAATTTATACACACCTTACACATATACTCTCAATTGCTTTCTCCCTAATGAGACAGCCCGCTCCCTCCCTCCGCACTCTCTTTTTGTGTCCATTTTGCCAGCTTCTAACTCCCTCTACCCTCTCATCTCCCCTCCAGGCAGGAGATGCCAACATAGCCTCAAGTGTCCACCTAATCCAAGAAGCTCGCTTCTCACAAGCATCTTTCTCCAACCCATTGTCCAGTTCAATCCCTGTCTGAAGAGTTGGCTTCGGGAATGGTTCCTGTCCTGGGCCAACAGTAGATCTGGGGGCCATGACCACCGGGGTCCTTCCAGTCTCAGCCAGACCATTAAGTATGGTCTTTTTAGGAGAATTTGGGTTCTGAATCCTACTGCTCTCCTGCTCCCTCAGGGGTTCTCTGTTGTGTTCCCTGTCAGGGCAGTCATCGGTTGGAGACGGGCACCACCTAGTTCTTCTGGTCTCAGGATGATGTAGGCTCTGGTTCATGTGGCCCTTTCTGTCTCTTGGGCTCGTAATCACCTTGTGTCCTTGGTGTTCTTCATTCTCCTTTGATCCAGGTGGGTTGAGACCAATTGATGCATCTTAGATGGCTGCTTGCTAGCATTTAAGACCAATGGGAAACTCTTACAGGACAAATGACCCAGTTTCTTCAATAAAAAATTGTAAGAAGAAAAAGGAGAGATGGAGGAGAAACTATAGATTAAAATGATGTAAGAAATATCCAACAGCAATGTAGGGACTTTAAATACTCAAATACATGGAAACAAAACCATTTATAAAACAATGGGAAAATATGAACACTGACTGGATTATTTGGCTATATTATGAATTATTTTTAATTTTGGTTTTGGTGTGATAATAGGATTTTGTATGTTTTTATCATCTATCTTTACAGAATGCAAAATGAAATGGTGTCTGGGATTTGTTTCAAAATAATTGAGGGTGAGAAGTGGGGTAGATGAAACAATACTGTATGAATTGGTCATTTTTAAGCTGGAACACTGGTGTTTCACTGTACTATTCTATTTTGAATATGTTTGACATTTTCTTTAAGACAAAGCATTTTAGAAAAGGAATTTCGATTTCTGAGTTGGTAAACGGATAGATTAAGGTGAATGACTGCATGTAGGAGACAAGGGAGAAAGAAGAGCTGAGGGAGAAAGAAGGGTCAAAGACGATTCGATTCCTTCAGCTTGAACAACAGGGAGGATGGTAGCACCATTTGCTGAGATGAGGACGCATGGAATAGAATCACTTTGTGTATGCTGAATCATATGGTAGTTCAATTTCTAGCTTTTTAAAAAAAAAAAATTTAAGGAAGCGCCAAATCGATTTCCAAAGTAGTTGTACCATTTTACATTCTCACCAGCAGTGTGTAAGTGTTCCAATCTCTCCACAGCCTCCCCAACATTTATTATTTTGTGTTTTTTGGATTAATGCCAGCCTTGTTGGAGTGAGATGAAATCTCATTGTAGTTTTGATTTGCATTTCTCTAATGGCTAATGATCGTGAACATTTCCTCATGTATCTGTTAGCTACCTGAATGTCTTCTTTAGTGAATTGTCTGTTCATATCCTTTGCCCATTTTTTAATTGGGTTGTTTGTCTTTTTGTAGTTGAGTTTTCACAGTATCATGTAGATTTTACAAACCAGGCGCTTCTATTCCTATTTTGCTGAGAGTTTTTATCATGAATGGGTGTTCAACTTTGTCAAATGCCTTTTCTGCATCAATTGATAAAAGCATGTGATTCTTGTCTTTTGTTTTACTTACATGATGGATTACATTAATTGTTTTTCTAATGTTGAACCATCCCTGCATACCCAGTATGAATCCCACTTGGTCATGGGGGATTATTTTTTGATATGCTGTTGAATTCTATTGGCTAGAATTCGTCGAGGATTTTTGCATCTAAGTTCATGCAGCATATAGGTCTGTAAGTTTCTTTTTTTGTGGTGTCTTTACCTTGGTTTTGGTATCAGGGATATGCTGGCCTCATAGAATCAGTTTGGGAGTATTCCATCCTTTTCTATGCTCCAAAATATATTTAGTAGTAGTGGTGTTAACTGTTGTCTGAAAGTTTGGTAGAACTCTGCAGTGAAGCCATCTGGGCCACGGCTTTTTTTTTTTTTTGCGGGGGGGGGGAAGTTTTTTGATTCCCTTTTTTAATCTCTTCTTTTTTTTATGGGTCTATTTAGTTGTTCTACCTCGGTTTGTGTTAGTTTAGGTAGGTAGTGTGTTTCTAGGAATTCATCCATTTCTTTCAGGTTTTCAAATTTTTAGAGTACAATTTTTCATGGTAATCTGATATGATTCTTTTAATTTCAGTTGGGTCTGTCATAATATTGCCCGTTTCATTTTTTAATTGGGTTATTTGCTTCCTCTCCTGTTTTTCTTTTGTCAGTTTAGCCAATGGTTTATCAATTCTGTTGATTTTTTCAAAGAACCAGCTTTTGGTCTTGTTAATTCTTTCTATCGTGTTTTTTTTTTTCTGTTTTCTATTTCATTTAGTTCTGCTCTAATTATTATTATTTGTTTTCTTCTGGCACCCGAGGATTTTCTTTGTTGTTCTCTTTCTATTTGTTGAGGTTGTCGGGATAATTCTTTGATTTGGGCCTTTTCTTCTTTTTATATGTGTGCATTTATTGATATAAATTGACCTCTGAGCTCTGCTTTTGCTGTGTCCCAAAGGTTCTGATAGGAAGTGTTTTCATTCTCATTGCATCCTATGAATTTCTTTATTCCATCCTTATTGTCTCTACAATCAAGTCTTTTTTGAGCATGGTAATGTTCGGTTTCCATGTGTTTGATTTCTTTTCCCTGTTTTTTTTTTTTTTTCTGTTATTGACTTCCACTTTTATGGCCTTATGGTCAGAGAAGATACTCTGTAATATTTCAGTGTTTTGGATTCTGCTAAGGGTTGCTTTATTACCTAATATGTGGTCAATTCTATAGAATGTTCCATGTGCGCTAGAATGAAAGTATACTTGGTTGCTGTTGGGTAGAGTGTTCCGTATAAGTCTATGAGGCCAATTTGGTTTAGTGTGGCATTTAGATTTTCTGTGTCTTTATTGAGCTTCTTTCTGGATGTCCTGTCCTTCACCAAAAGTGGTGTTTTGAAGTCTCCTACTATTATTGTGGAGTTGTCTATCTCACTTTTCAATGCTGATAGAGTTTCTTTTATGTATCTGCCAGCCCTGTCATTGGGTGCATAAATATTTAAAATGGTTATATCTTCTTGGTATATTGTCCCTTTAATCATTATGTAGTGTACTTCCTTATCCTTTATGATGGATTTAACTTTAAAATCTGTTTTGTCAGAAATTAATATTGCCAGTCCTGCTCTTTTGCGATTGTTGTTTGCTTGATATATTTTTTTCCATCCTTTGAGTTTTAGTTTGTTTGTGTCTCTAAGTGTAAGGTGTGCCTCTTGTAGGCAGCATATAGATAGATCATGTTTTTTAATCCATTCTGCCACTCTCTGTCTCTTTATTGGTGCATTTAGTCCATTTACATTCTGCGTAATTATGGATAGGTATGAATTTAGTGCTATCATTTTGATGTCTTTTTTGTGTGTGTTGTTGACAGTTTCTTTTTCCCACTTAATTTTATGTGCTGCGTAGTTTATCTTTATTTTCCTTTCCTCATATTCCTTGTTGTTGATTTTGTTTCTGCTGAGTCTCTATTTTTTCTTGTATTTTATTTTGATAGTAGGATAGTTTGTCACCTTTGTGGTTACGTTATTATTTACCCCATTTTTCTAAGTTTAAAAAAAAAAAACCTAACCTTTATTTCTTTGTATCCCCTCATCTCCCTGTCCATATGCAAGATCTGTGACTACATTTCTTAAGCCGTCTTTATTGTTTTAATGTTGTCTTCTCTTACGTAGTAAGACTGTTGTTACCTTGTTTTGATCGTCTTTTAATCTTGATTTATTTTTTTAATTTCCCTGTCTGGATTGACTTGTGGTTGCTCTGTCCAGTGTTCCAGTCTTGGGTCGATACCTGATATTATTGATTTTCTAACCAAAGAACTCCCTTTAGTATTTCTTGTAGTTTTGGTTTGGTTTTTACGAATTCCCTAAACTTCTGTTTTTCTGGAAATACCCTAATTTCACGTTCATATTTGAGAGACAGTTTTGCTGGATATGATTCTTGGCTGGCAATTTTTTTCCTTCCATTTTTTATATAAGTGATCCCATTGCCTCCTTGCCTGCCTGGTTTTTGCCATGTAATCCAAGCTTATTCTTATTGGCTCTCCTTTGTAGGTGACTTTTCATTCATCCCTAGCTGCTCTTATAATTCTTTCTTTATCCTTGGTTTTGGCAAGTGTGATTATAATATGTCTTGGTGAATTTCTTTTAGCATCTACCTTGTGTGGGGTTCAATGAGTGTCTTGGATAGATGTCTTCTCATCTTTCACGATACCAGGGAAGTTTTCTGTCAACAAATCTTCAACAATTTTCTCTGTATTTTCTATTATCCCTCCCTGTTGTGGTACTCCAATCACTCGTAGGTTATTTGCCTCAAAAGAGGCCCGCATGATTCTTTTCTTCATTTTTAAAAAAAAATTCTCTGATCTGATTTTTCTTCAGATATATTAGTGCCAAGTGTTTTATCTTCAAGTTCAAAAATTCTGCCTTTCACTTGCTCAAATCTGCTTTTCTGACTTTCTATTGAGTTGTCTAATTCTGTAATTTTATTGTTAATCTTCTGAATTTCTGATTGCTGTTTGTCTGTGGATTTTTCCAGCTTATTAAATTTTTCATTTTGTTACCGAATAATCTTTTTAATTTCTTCAGTTGCTTTATCTGTGTATTCCTTGGCTCGTTCTGCATATTGCCTCATTTCCTTTCTGATGTCTTGAAGGGTTCTGTATATTAATCTTTTGTATTCTGCCTCTGGTAATTCCAGGAAGGCACTTTCATCTAGAAGATCACTGGATTCTTTGTTTTGAGAGCTTGTTGTGGCAATCATAGTCTGTTTCTTTATGTGACTTGATATTGACTGTTGTCTCCAAGCCATCTATAAGTTATTGTATTAGTTTATTTTGTTTGCTTGCTGTGTCATAGCTTCTTGCTTTGTTTTGTTTTGATATGCCCGAATGGGTTGCTTGAGTGAGCTAGCTTGATTATTTTTGCCTTTGGAGCTCTGATGTCCTGCCCACTGATGGCTGGAGCTGTTATCAGGTATATGAGTCTAGGAGTCCATTCACTTTTCTTGTGTGAATTCAGCTCAGGTGTCCAGGTAGCTGATCATCAAGTGTGTGGTACGGGATCTGTCCTACAGTCTTAGAGGGGCAGGGATAATTGGTGTAGGTACCAGTATCTGGTTGCAGCAGGGGGTCACACTCTGAACAATGCAGTGAGCTGAGAATCGACCCCCATGTGTCTCCGAGGAAAGCGTGTGCATGTTCCCTAGAACATACAGGTGGGTGGATTCTGCAGACAGACCATGTTTACCCAATGTTTTTGGTCATAAGGACTGGGAGGTCCTTGGACCCCTATCGCGGGTGGCTGGGTCACCTGAGTGGAGCTACCAGTCCTTAGTCCCCTGATGTGGGTAGGTGAAGGACCTGTTTAATAGGCAAAGCAATATCAAATGTCAAACACCCACCTCTCCGCCACACAGCTGAAATGGTTGGAGTCTGCCAACAAGGTTCTATTCTCTGGAAATAGGCCCACACAGGTCCTTGCAGAGGGGAAAGGTACAATTTATGCCTGGACAGGAGCCGGTTCTGTTCTGAGCTCCCCCGGTTAGTGGAGCTGGCGTATTATGTTTTCCCCCAGATTGCAAATTTATTCCTTCTCCAAGGCTGGGAGGATGGCTCTAGGCACTCAAAAGGGACTATCTCAGGCCCAGGGAAATCAAGAGCTACTGAAGCCGGCTTGGGTGCCGGTGGGGTTGGGGCATGAAATTCACACAAATACTTAGATTTGCAGAGAGTACCATTCTTCTCTGGTTCTGGAGGTTTGAGTAGGCTGTGTGGCTGGATGCTTCTCTCTGAGGAAACTGTGGTTGAATGCGGGAATGATGCCTGAGGGCTCCCTGCAACTCAGGTCTGGTAACTCCTCTCTGCTTCTGAACCATCTCTTCTTCCCCCTGCCCCTCAGTTCGTTTTCGAAGCTTGCCTTTGATGTTCAGGGCTCCTAGCTTGTCATAAATATACTCGTTTCACTTGTTTTTTCGGGTCTCTGTTGTAAAGAAGGCTCACTGGAAGCATCTGTCTATTCTGCCATCTTGGCTGCACCTCTCCGACACATTTACTTGTCATCAAATCAAAAGAATCATTTTTCTTTCATATTTACCTAGAGAACTATGCAAAGAGATAGTGGGATCTTCTAGTTGTTCTTAAACAATCCTGATGGCCTTAAAACCTGTTTGCCATTTGTCGTAACAGAAAATAAGAGAAAGCTAAGCCCCAGGGCCCTTAGCCTCAGCCTTTCATATCCAGTTTATTCACTTTATCAGAAACTCAAGGAAAGTAATGCTTACTCACTCACTTTTTTCATTTCAAAGCAGAGGATTTTACTGAGATATGGGAAATAATGTTAGATAAATACCGTGAGCACTTTTTTCTTTTTTTAATTTTATCGTGCTGAAAACATACGTAACAAAACACACTATTTCAACCATTTCTAAGGGGACAATTCAGTAACATTGATTACTTTCTTCAAGTTGTGCAACCACTCTCCCTATCCTTATCAAACTTATTCCACCACCATTAACACAAACTCAATGACCCCTACACAAAAACTCCCTCTTTCCCCCTCCCTGCTTACCCTGGTACCCAGCCACTGATAATCTTTGGTTTCTATGCATTTGCCTATTTCATATACCTGGGTTCATATTGTGTTTGTCCTTTTGCAACTAACTGATTTTACTCAGTATAGTATTTTCAAGGTTCATCCATGTCGTGGCATGCATCAGGACTTCATTTTTCTCTATGGTTGAGTAGTATTCCATTGTGTGTATATACCACATTTTGTTCATCCATTCATCTGTTGATGGACTCACTGATTTTTGAGTGGGTTTTCCTTTAATCAAAACATGCAATATTACCTCTGAATAACTAATAGTAAGGCACAATGGGAATTCACTGCCATCTAGTCGATTTTGACTCATGGCAACACTATAGGACAGATTAGAACTGCCCCATAACCTTTCCGGGGCTGTAAATCTTTACAAAAGCAGACTGCCACATCTTTCTCCTTTGGTGTGGCTAGTGGGTTCCACCTGCCAACCTTTTGATTAGCAATAGAGCTCTTTAACCATTGCACCACCAGGATCCATGTGGCAAAATGGGTAGTTAGGATCAATAAGTCTAACAACGTGTCCTTAAAGTACCTGGACTCTGGGAATGCACAAAAATACAGCAACCACTCTACCAAGAAAAAAAAAAAAACACTCTGTTAAGGAAAAACTTGTGTTCTCTGGATACATTTCCTTGTCAGAAAGGTCTTGTCATTAGTACTGGGGAAACAGACCACTGAGGATGCACTTTAGAAGTAGAATCCTCACTACACTTGGGCCCTCATTTTTTTTCTTTTTTCTTATAAAAGTAATGCATGTTGATTGATTGAATCTTTCATTCAATTAGTCATTCAACAAACATGATTGAGCACCTAAAATGTCCCATGCATAATGCTGGACACTAGGACATATTGGTGAACAAGATAGACATGGTCCCTATCCTCAGTTTATTAGGGGATATAGGAATGAAATAAATATATATTTGATTGCTATTAAAATTATGCAAATGCTATACAGGAGAAGTACAATGTGCTATGAAGGAGTAAAGGAAAGGGAAGCTCATTTAAATCAGGGGATCAAGGGAGGCCACTCTGTTGAAGTGACTTTGAAACTAGGAATGAAAATGAATTAATCCTTTGAAAATTTTCGGGAAGAACATTCCAGGCAAGGAGAAGAGCAAGTGCAAAGACCTTGAGGTGGGAGCAGTCTTGGGGAGTTTGAAGAGCTGAAATAGAGTAGGAGAGGAAGGGAGATTGATGGGAAATTTGTTCTGAGAGATAGTAAAAAAGGCCAAATCATGGAGGGCCTTTTGCCCATAGTAAAGACCTTTGCTTGTATCATAAGTATAGTAGGAATCCATTAGTAAATTTTAAGCAGGAGATTTACATGACCTGATTAATATTTTCAGAAAAAGACATTCTGGGGTATCTCTGAGGAATGGGTCCTAGGGTGTTAAAGTTGACATGAGGAGTCCACTAAAAAGGTTACAGTAAAAAAAAAAAAGGAAAATATAGAAAAGCACAGAGAAGAAAATAAAATTTTTTTTCTCTGAGTTAACTACTATTATAATTCCATAGGGTTTTTTTTTTCTCATCAGTTATATTAAACAAAAATTAAATTATACTGTGCATATGTTTTAATCAATGTTTTGAAACCATTTCAATAGAGCATCCTGGAAAGAGAAGAAAGAGAGGGGAGACATTTCCTACTTCCAAGTTTGACCAGACTTGAGTCTTTTCCTTGTTTGTACCTCACTAGTTCCCTGGGCAGGGATGTTGTTCCTTATGGGCTGCTTGCCTCCAGCTAAGCAAAGGATGAAAGAAGGTGCCTGGCTGCAGTGTCAGCAGCCATTAAAATATACCATTTTTTAATCTTTCCTACTTTGAAATCTAAACCTTCTATAGCCTTCGCTTTTCTATCCCAGAGACTCTGTTTTACTGCTTTTCCCCACACTTATATCACATGCCTGGACTTTCTGAGAAAATATGATATTCCTTTTCAGACTCACCAAATAGCAGAAGAGGCAATTGAGGCCCAAAGGGGGCTAATAATTTCCGTCAGGTCACAGAAAATGAGCAGCAGAACATGGACTAGACCTTGGGTCTTTTAGCTTCCAGGCCAGTGTTCCTTCCCCTACAGCAGAAGCACTTTCTCTCATAAAACCCACTGCTGTCGAGTGGACTCTGACTTATAGAGACCGTATAGGACAGGGTAGGACTCCTCCATAGAGTTTCCAAGAAGTGCCTGGTGGATTTGAACTGCCAACCTCTTGGTTAGCAGCTGTGGCTCTTAACCACTACGCCACCAGGGTGTCCACTCTCTCATAATCATCTGCAAATCCAGCCTCCAGCACATGTTCATCAACAACAAGATCAGAGCTAGAAAAGAAACAGAAATAGGACAGAATCCAGGCCTGAATGGTACTGAAAGCAATATGAGTTTGTACTCAGATAATTATTACCATTTTGATTGCAGGAATCTCCCTTTCAGCTTGGGCTCAAGGGTAAGTTGTAGGGAGCTCTGGCAAAGGGCTTCTCTCTACAACTTCATTACTTACCTTCCTCTTCTGAAGCGCCATTTTTTTTCTTTCACCTTCTTTCCTTCTTTTCTTCCTTCTTCCTTCCTTCTTTCTTTGTCATTCTTTTTCTTGTTTTTAGGCCTTACTGATGCCAGCTCTCTGTGTCAAATTTTCAGTGGTAGCTAAACATCAGATTTGTAAAAGAGTCAATCCAAGGTATACATATAAAAACACAATTACTGGTAGTAGAGTTTAGAGATTTAAGTAGGAGTAAGTTCCAATTTAAGTAATTTAAGTAAGAGTAAGTTCCAATTTCCATGGAAATAATTATCTCACCCAGGGCTTATTTGCATAATGACTAAGGTCAGACATGTCTATGGGTCAGCATCTGTTATTAGATATTGAGAGTTCTATTTTTATGTACAGAGTTGGCGGGTCTTCATGTGTTAGAAGCCTCTTCACACCAGTTCTTTTAACTGCTTAGTTTTTTGTTGCCAAACTTCTATTTCATTTTAAGCTACTTCTAAACATGCCTCCTAACATCTGTCATCTTTCATTCCATTCCTCTTTCTTATGTAGATCTTAAACCTGAATTAGTAGGCTGCTTGAGGAGAGAAATATCATGAGGGTGGAGAGTTCATTCCATGTACTTTCAGATGGAGAAAATACAGTATTAGAATAACATTAAAAGGATGAAATAAAAAATGTAGTTCCTTAGTAATACCAATTACACATGATATTAATTGCCATCACTGAGATGTCTTGCACACCTACTACATCCCACATGTTGTGCTAAGGGATTTCACATATATTTTCTCTTCACCCTCCTGACAATCCTGTAAAATAAGAATTTTTAGATTCATTTCCCAGTAAGGAAACCAAATTGTAGAGAGATCAAGTAACTCAACCTAAAGTCAAATAGTTAGTGGTAGAGCTGATGTTTAAGCCCAGGGCTGCCAAATTTCAGTGCCCATAACCCTTTGGAACTACCTTGCTAAAAACAAAACCAAACCTGTCGCCGTTGAGGTGATTCCGACTCATAGCAACCCTACAGGACAGAGTAGAACTACCCCATAGGGTTTCCAAGGAATGGCTGGTTAATTTGAACTGCTGACCTTATGGTTGGCAGCCAAGATCTTAACCACTTCACCATATTGGTAAGGAGGGTTATAAATAAAGAATGCCTCATTGCCAGAACACAAAAGTAACAGATAACATGAAATTGACCTGTTGATCAGAGGGAGGTTTGAGTCACCATTCTCATGTTCATTAGCTAAAACAGATCTAATGTGAACTTTGGGGTTTGAATCTTGTTATGATAGTAATTATTCTGCACATCATGCTAATGTGAATTATTGAGTACTTACAGTAATGAGATATTTTTAAACAAATTAAAAACTGGAGAACTTATCCCTATTGGAATATTAAAGTTGAAAAGGAGCTTACGAAGTATGTATTCTACCCCATGGTTTTATAAACCAGGAAACCAAAGTCCAGAGAGGTCCTTGCCCAAAGTTTCAAAGAGAGATATTGGCATGCTCAGCTTCACAATGCTGGTATAAATATGTTGGGGAACACTTCATTTTGACTCCTGGGGCTTTATTATGATTTAAATTAACAGAAGTTAAGCAGTTATAAAGCTAAGGTATAAACTAGCTAAGGAGATACAAAATAAATCTATCACTCAGCAACTATTTATAGATTGTTTACCTGGTACCCAGTCCTGTGCTAAACTATGTTGTGAGGAATACAGTTGAATATGAATCAGTCTCTGCCTCTAGGGTACTCAGAGTTTAGTTAATAAAATAAAAATAACATGTGCACGAAGTTGGACAAGTAACAACAACAACAAAAAAACAGCATAAAGCAGTGGAAAAAGCACAGGACTGGGATTCAGGATATCTGGGTCTGCTCTAACACCACTTATTGCAGGACCACTTACTATGGGACTCTGGTTATGCTTTGGTTCTGTTTCCTCCCCTAAAATAAGAGAATTTGGCAATGGCTGTATCAAGGAATGGAAAGGGGGTGAAAAAAGTGGGATATTTTGCTCTCCATCCCCATCAGGTCCAGTTTCTTCATTCTATATTGACAAATCAATTGTCTTGATCCTGCAAATGCAGGATCAAGTCAGGTGTCCTAAAGAGCTCCTCACCATTCCCTCTTTCCAACCTGATTGCTGTCTTTCAGCTCTTGTTATACAGAGCCAATTCTAAGAGTTCTTTCTAACTTAGATTCTAAACCAGGTGTATAAAAGTGACAGGGGTGGGTCAGTCTGTTGGTGTTATAGGAGCACAAAAGAAAGAGACAGATATTGCTAAACATTATGGGAGTAAGCATACATTCCTGTCTCTGGGTGGTGCAAAAGGTTAAGTGCCCCACTACTAGCCAAAAGGTAGTTTGCTGGAACCCACCCAGAGGCTCCTTGGAGGGCAGGCCTGGTGTTCTGCTTTCAAAAGGTCACAGTCTTGAAAATCCTAAGGAGCAGTTGTACTCTGCAAAAGTGTGGGTCACTATGAGTCAGAATCAATTTGATTACAGCTAACGAGGACAACAAAAATAATGTGACTTTAGGTAAAAGAAAAAGCTGGGATTTTAGTAGGCTGAAGAGTAGAGTGGGTGTGTTCCAAGAAGAGGAGTCAGGAAGCACAGAGATGGAAAAGCTCAAGAGATGCCTGGAAGAGATTAAAAAACTAATTTGGCTGGAATAAAGAAAGGAATGGAAGTTGGCCTTAGTCATGTAAGTTAGGTTTAGTTTAGATACCAAGTCAAGGAATCTGTTTTTTTCTTCTACTGGCAGTAGATGCCAAAAGAGGTATGCTGAAGTAGGGAACTGCATGCAGCCAGTCTTAATAAAGGCTAAGTTTTCCTTGTATGCACACTCTCATCCTGATCATAGGCTGTATGTGGTCCTTCTATGGCCTTCCCCTCCCTCTCATAGTTTTTCTTCCATAATGCTGGTTTCACAAAAGTTGGGGCCTAAAGTGTGGTTGTGACAGTAAATTCTTGTTGAACTTTAGATGGGGCAAACCCACTAAAGTTCAGGGAGGAACTAACTAGGCAGCCACCACCAGCCAAAGGAAAGTATGATCTGGAGAAGATTGAATTTGGACTGGCAAGTCAGAACTGGAGCTGGAGTGGAAGCCAGTGCAAAGGCAGAGTCCTGGCTACTAGAGGAAACAAAAAAAGTTAACACTGAAAACAACCGGAGAGAACTCACACAGGTCTGATTGCATCAGCACTATATTGGAGTCACTGGAAATAAAAGAAATAACTGGGCGCATAGATGAAAGAGGGAAAGAGTAACTGATATTATGAGATACTGTCTTCACTCTGCACACACTCTTTCACACCTCCACTTCCCTGCTGGGAAAAGAAGGTATAAATTATATTTTTTCAGAGCAAGAACAGAAATATCAAAGCAAAAAGCAAACAACCTTCCAGAAACAGATTTAAAGCACATCTTACAAGCACATTTAACAGAACTACAAAAGTCAGTCTTGGGTAATATGGTGAACTGGTAAACATAGTCCCATATGCCTGGCAGTTTGTCATACTGCGGTGGCTTGCATGTTGCTGTGATGCAGGAAGCTATGCCACAGGTATTTCAAATACCAGCAGGGTCATCCATGGTGGACAGGTTTCAGCTGAGCTTCTAGACTAAGACTAGGAAGAAGGACCTGGTGGTTTACTTCTGAAAAAAAATTGGCCAGTGAAAACCTTATGAATAGCAACAGAACACTGTCTGTTATAGCGATGGAAGAAGTCTCTCAGGTTGGAAGACACTCAAAACACAACTGGGGAAAAGCTGTCTCCTCAAAAAAAAAAGTAGAGTCGACCTTAGTGATGTGGATGGAGTCAAGTTTTCTAGCCTTCATTTGCTGTTGTGTCATGACTCAAAATGAGAAGAGCTGCAAACTTCCATTAATAATCAGAACATAGAATGTATGAAGTATAAATCTAGGAAAATTGGAAATGGTCAAAAATGAAATGGAACACATAAAGATCTATATCCCAGGCATTAGTGAGCTGAAATGGACAGATATTGGACATTTTGAATCAGATAATCATATGGTCCACTATGCTGGGAATGACAAATTGAAGAGGAATGGTATTGCATTCATCATCAAAAAGAGCATTTCAAGATCTATCCTGAAGTACAATGCTGGCAGTGATAGGATAATATCCATATGCCTACAAGGAAGACCAGTTAATACGACTATTATTCAAATTTATGCACCAACTACTGAGGCCAAACATGAAGTGATTGAAGATTTTTACCAATTTATGCAGTCTGAAGTTGATCAAACATGCAATTAAGATGCATTGATAATTACCGGTGACTGGAAAGTGAAAGCTGGAAACAGAGAAGGATACGTAGTTGGAAAATATAGTCTTGGTGATAGAAACAACACAGAGATCGTATAATATAATTTTGAAAGACCAATGATCTTTTCACTGAAAATGCCTTTTTTCAACAACATAAAGGGTGACAATACACGTGGAACTCACCAGATGGAATACATAGCAATCATATCCATTAAGTCTGTGGAAAGAGACAATGGAAAAACTCAACGTCATCAGTCAGAACAAGGCCGGGGCAGACTGCAGAACAGACCATCAATTGCTCACGTGCAAGTTCACCTTGAAGTTGAAGAAAATTAGAACAAGGCCATGAGAACCAAAGTATGACCTTGAGTATATCCTGCCTGGATTTACAGAGCATCTGTAGAATTGACGAATTGAACACTAATGACTGAAGACAAGATGAGTTGTGGAACGACATCAAGGACATCATACATTAAAAAGACAGGAAAGAAAAGAACAAAATGGGTGGCAGAAGAGACTCTGAAACTTGTTCTTGAATGTAAAGTAGCTAAAAGGACAGGAAAAAATGATAAAGTAAAAGAGTTGAACAGAAGATTTCAAAGGGTGGCTTGAGAACAGAAAGTGAAGTATTATAATGAAATGTGCAAAGACCTGGAATTAGAAAACCAAAAGGGAAGAACACGCTCGGCATTCTCAAGCTGAAAGAACTAAAGATAAAATTCAAGCCTTGAGCTGCAATATTGAAGAATTCTATGGGGAAATTTTTAAACAATGCAAGAAGCATCAAAAGAAGATGGAAGTAATACACAGAGTCACTGTACCAAAAAGAATCGGTCAGTGTTCAACCATTTCAGGAAGTAGCATATGGTCAAGAACAGATGGTACTGAAGGAAGAGATCCAAGCTGCACTGAAGGCATTGGCAAAAAACAAGACTCCAGGAATTGACTGAATACCAATTGTGATGTTTCAACAAACAGATGCAGCGCTGGAGGTGCTCACTCATCTATGCCAAGAAATTTGAAAGACAGCTACCTGGCCAACCTACTAGAAGAGATCCATATTTGTTGCCATTCCAAAGAAAGGTGATCCAGCAGGATGTGGAAATGATCGAACAATAGCATTAATATCATATGCTAGCAAATTTTGTAAAATTTTGCTAAAGGTAATTAAAAAACATTTGCAGCAGTATATCTACAGGGAACTGCCAGAAATTCAAGCCGAATTCGGAAGAGGACATGGACCCAGGGATATCATTGCTGATGTCAGATGGATCCTGGCTGAAAGCAGTGAATACTAGATAGATGTTTACCTGTGTTTTATTGACTATGCAAAGGCATTTGACTGTGTGGAATCATTACAAATTATGAATAACATTGTGAAGAAAAAGAATTCCAGAACACTTAATTGTGCTCATGCGGAACCTGTACATAGATCAAGAGACAGTCATTCGAAGAGAAAAAGGGGAAAGTGTGTGGTTTAAAGTCAGGAAATATGTGCGTCAGTGTTGTATCGTTTCACCAATATATATTCAATCTGTATGCTGAGTAAATAATCCAAGAAACTGGACTATCTATTTAGTGATTTCCATTCCCCATACTTCACCTCCAACTTAACCATCAAAGATTGCTTTCTTTTGTGTGTAAACCTTTTCTTGAGTTTTTAAAATAGTGGTCTCATACAGTATATGCCCTATTGTGATTGACTTATTTCATTCAGCACAATGCCCTCCAGATTCATCCACGTTGTGAGATGTTTTGAGAATTCAGCATTGTTCTTTATCATTGCATAATGTTCCATTGCGCGTATGTACCATCATTTGTTTATCAATTCATCCGTCGGGCACTTAGGTTGCTTCCATCTTTTTGCTTTGTGAATGAACATGGGCCTGCATATGTCTATTCATGTGACAGCTCTTATTTCTCCAGGCTATATTCCTTTTTTTTATATTCCTAGGAGTGGAATTGCTGGATTGTATGGTATTTCTATTTCTAACTTTTTAAGGAGGTGCATTATGGTTTTCCGTAGTGATTGTGCCATTTTACATTTTCACCAGCAGTGCACTCTACCTGCAAGCTCTCCAACATTTGTTATTTTCTGTTTTTTTGATTCATGCCTGTAATGTTGGTGTCAGATGGTATGTTGTTGTACTTTTCATTTGCATTTCTCTAATGTCTAATGATTGGGAGCATGTCCTCATGTGTGTGTTAGCTGCCCAAATGCCTTCTTTGGTGAAGTGCCTGTCCATATGCTCTGCCCATATCTTAATTGGATTATTTGTCTTTTTGTTTTGAGGTGCTGACGTATTCTATAGATTTTAGGGATTAGACCCTTGTCTGATATGACAGCCAAAGCTATTTTCCCAGTCTTTAAATTCTCTTTTTACTCTGTTGATGAACATAAGGATTTAATTTTCAGGGGCTCCCAGTTATCTTGTTTATCTTCTGGTATTTGTGCATTGTTATTTGTGGTTTGTATTCTATTATGCCGTGTTTGAGGGCCCCTAGTGTTGTCTCTAATTTTTCTTCTGTAATCTTTACCATTTTAGGTTTTATATTTAGGTCTTAGATCCATTTTGCACTAGCTTATAGGTGTGAGGTATGGATTCTGTTTCATTTTTTTACAGATGGGCATCCAGTTTTGCCAGCACCATAAGTTAAAAAGACTGTTTTTCCCTCATGTAATGGACTTTGGTCCTTTATCAAAGATCAGCTGACCATAGGTGGATGGATTTACATCTGGGTTCTCAGTTCTGTCTCACTGGTCTATGAACTGTCCTTGTACCAGTATCAGGCTGTTTTGACTACTGCGGCTGTATAGTAGGTTTTGAGATCAGCTAGTGTGAGTCTTCCTACTTTTACTTTTTCTTCAGTAATGCTTTACTTATCAGAGGCCTCTTTCCATATAAATTTGGTGATTAGTTTCTTCCATCTCAGTAAGGAATGCTGTTGGTGTTTGTATCCGGGTTGCATTATATCTGTAGGTCACTTTGAGTAGGATTGAAATTTTCACAATGTTGAGTCTTCTTACCCACGAGCATGGTATGTTTTTCCATTTATGTAGGTCTCTTTTAATTTTCTGCAATAATATTTTGTAGTTTTCTTTGTATAGGTCATTTATGTCAATGGTTAGATTTATTTTATCCTTTTCGGGGCTGTTATAAATGATATTGTTTTCCTGATTTCCTTGTTGAAGTTTTCTTTGCTGTTGTATAGGAATCCAACTGATTTTTTTGTTTTATGTTGATCTTGTATCCTGCAACTCTGTTGAATCTTTCTACTAGTTCCACTAGTTTTCTTCTGTAATATTTGGGGTTCTCTATGTTTTTTTTTTTCTATGTATAGGATCATATCATCTGTGAAGAGCCATAGTTTTGCTTCTTCTTTTCCAGTTTCAATGCCCTTTATTTCTTTTTCTTGCCTTATTGCTCTAGCTAGGACTTGCAGCACAATGTTAAATAGAAGCAGTGATAAAGGGCATCCTTGTCTTGTTCCTATTCTCAGGGGGAATGATTTCAGTCTCTCTCCATTGAGAATGATGTTGGCTGTTGGTTTTGTAGAGATGCCCTGTGTTGAGGAATTTCCCTTCTATTCCTATGTTATTGAGAGTTTTTATCAGGAATAGGTGTTGGAGTTTATCAAACACCTTTTCTGCATCAATTGAGATGATCATGTATATCTTTCTTTTGTTCTATTTATATTGTGTATATGTTGACTGATTTTCTAATGTTTAACCATCCATGCATGCCTGGTGTGAATCCCACTTAGTCGTGTTGTATTGTTTTTGATATGATGCTGAATTCTATTGGCTAGAATACTGTTGAGAATGTTTGCATCTATATTCATGAGCGATATTGGTCTGTAATTTTCTTTTTTGTGTGGTATCTTTACCTGGTTTTGTTATCAGGGTTATGCTGGCTTCATACAACAAATTTGGGAGTATCTCTTTTCTATGCTCTGAAATACTTTGAGCAGTATTTTTTTTTTTTTTTTTTTAGTATTGTTATGAACTCTTTTCTGAATGTTTGGTAGAAACCTCCAGTGAAGCCATCTGGGCCAGGGCTTCTTTTTTATTATTATTATTGTGTGCGTGTGTATGGGGGGGGATTACCTTTTTGATCTCTTCCCTGTTTCTGTGTCTTTTCAGATTTTCTAACTCAGTTTGTATTAGTTAGTTAGGTAGTGTGTTTATAGAAATTTGTCCATTTCCTCTAGATTTTCAGATTTGTTGCAGTATAATTTTTGGTAGTATTTTGTTATGATACTTTTTATTTCAGTTGGTTCTGTTGGAATGTCCCCCATCTCATTTCTTACTTGAAATGTGTATCCTGTGTTCTAGACTCCAGTTGTTGTCTGATGTTTGTTCTCTAACCAAGTGACTCCCTTCAACATTTCTTGTAAGCCTGGTTTGGTATTTATGAATTGCTCTCCTGTTTTTCTTTTGTCAGTTTGGCCAGTGGTTGGTCAATTCTGTTGATATTTTCAAAGAACCAACTTTTGGCATTGTTAATTCTTTTTATTGTTTCCTGTTCTCTGTTTCATTTATTTCTGCTTTAATCTTTATTATTTCCTTCTGCAGTTTTCTTTCTGTTTTTTCAAATTGTAGGGCTAACTTTTTGATTTTGGCTCATTCTTTTTTGATGTGTGCATTTATTGCTATAAATTGACTTCTGCTATATCCCAAAGGTTTTGGTATGATGTGTTTTCATTCTTATTTGATTCTAGGAATTTTTTTGATTACCTATTTGGTTCCTTATATTAACCAGTTGTTTTTAAGCCAGGTGTTATTCAGCTGCCACATACTTGATTTTTTTCCCTTGCTCTTCTTTTATGGCATTGTGATCAGAGAAGATGGTTTGTATTATTTCTATGTTTTGAGTTTTATTGAGAGTTGCTTTGTGGCCTAAAATGTGGTCTATTCTGGAGAATGTTTCATGTGCATTGGAAAAGAATGTATACTTTGTGCTACTGAGTGGAGTGTTTTATATATATCTATGAGGTCAAGTTAACTGATTTTGTCCTTTAAATCTCCTGTATCTCTGTTGAGTTTCTTTCTAGATGTTCTGTCCATTACTGAGAGTGGTATGTAGAAGTCTCCTACTATTGTTGTGGAACTATTTCCCTTTTCATTGCTATCAGAGTTTGTTTTATGTATTTTTGGAGCCCTTCCATTGTGTGCATAGATATTTATTCAGGTTATATCTTCTTGATGGATTGTCCCTTTAATCATTATATAATGCCTTTCCTTGTCTTTTATGGTGGATTTTGCCTTAAAGTCTATTTTATATATTAGTACTGCCACTCCTGCCCTTTTTTGGTTACTGTTTGCTCGATATATTTTTTCCATCCTTTGATTTTTAATATTTTTATTTCTTTGTTTCTAAGGTGTGTCTCTTGTAGACAGCATATTGATGGGTTACATTTTTCTTATCCATTCTGCCACTCTTTGTCTCTTTACAGAAACATTTAACCATTTACTTTCAGTGTGATTGTAGCTAGGTATGAGGTTTATTGTTGTACTTTTGTGTGTGTGTGGTGCTGACGTTTTCTTTGTTCCTTACTCTCCTGTGCTGAGTTCCCTTTGTTTTTTGATTTTCTGTTCTTTTCTTTCGTTTGTATAGATTTTGTGTTTACTGAGATGTTAGGGTTTTCTTCTTTTTTATTCTGATGAGTAGGTTTGTTAGCTTTCTTTGTGTTTATCTTGAAATTTACCATTATATTCCTAAGATTTAACCAGTCTTCTTTTACTTGATATCACCCTGACTTCCCCTCCTTTTGAAGCTTCTATACCTACATTGTTTATTCCCCCTTTTGCTGTTTTGACATTGTCATCATTTACAGATTGACACCTCTGTTTCCCTGTTTTAAGTCTTTTAGTTCTGTTTTATTATAGTGAGTTCTTTACCTAGGTTGGTATCTGGTTGATGCTTTTCTGTGTCCTAGACTCCAGTTACTGTCTGATGTTGGTTCTCTAACCAAATGACTCCCTTTAACATTTCTTGTAAGTCTGGCTTGGTATTTATGAATTCCCTTTATTTATGTTTACCTGGAATTGTTCTAATTTCACCATGATATTTGAAAGAGAGTTTGCATGATATATTATTCTCGGTTGGCAGTTTTATTCTTTCAAGGTTATATATATATATGTATATCATCCCATTGCTTTCTTGCCTGCATAGTTTCTGTTGAGTAATCATAGCTTAGTCTTATTGTTCCCCTTTATAATTAGCTTTTCATTTTCCTCGAGCTGCTCCCAGGATTCTTTGTCTTTGGTTTTGGCAAGTGTGATTATGGTGTGTCTTGGTGACTTTCTTTTGGGGTCTATCCTGTATGGGGTTTGCTGAGCTTCTTGGATATTCAGTTTTTCTTCTTTCCTGATACTTGGAAAGTTTTCTGCCAGCAAATCTTCTACAATCTTCTCTGTGTTTTACATTTTCTCCCCTGGTTTTGGAACGCCAATCACTTGCACATTTTTCCTGTTTATTGTGTCTCACGTAATTCTTAAGTTTTCTTCACTCATTTCTCTGATTCTTCCTCAGATAAAGCGGTGTTCATGGATTTGTCTTCAATTTCACTGATTCTGCCTTCCACCGTTTCAAATTTTCTCCTAAAACCTTTTACTGAGTTTCCCAGTCCTCAAATTTTATTTTCTATCTTTTGGATTTCTAGTTTCTGTTTGTGCATGATTTCTAATTGTTGATTTATTTTGATTTTTTTTCTTGCATTGTTTTCCTGAATTCTTCTATTGCTTTGTTTGCATTTTCCTTGATTCTGGCTTTGTTCTTGTTGGTATTGTCTGTGTTTTCCATGATTTTGTCTAGTTTTTCCTTGGTTTTGCCGGTTTTCCTTGATCTCTTTCCTAATCTCTCTTTTTGGTTTGCAGCCAAATGCTTAACCACTGTGCCACCAGGGCCCCCTAATCTCTTGGAGACCCCTAAATACTAGTCTCTTGAATTCTATATCAGGTATTTCCACTGCCTTTTTTTCTGCCAGAGGTCATCTGTTTCTTTATTTTGGTCACTTGCTGGAGCCATCTTGTCCTGCTTTTTTACATGTTTTGACGTTGTCTGCTGTCTCTAAGATATTAAGGCACTATTTTCTTTATTTGTACACTGTATGTTTGTTTGTTTTGTCCTGCTTCTTTGTCTTGTTTTGATATGTCAGGGGCTGCAGGCTGTTCATGCTTTGCTGCTTGAATGTCTGCAGGCAAAGTAGGCCTCACCACCTTGTCCAGTTGGACAGGGCAGCAGGAGGCAGGGTGAGTTCACTTGGTGGTATACTGATTTGGTGAGGTGGCTGAGGGTGGATTGAACTGGTGCTGTCTGCCTCCTGGTGTTGGCCCAGCAATGTAGGAGCATACACAGCCCCTCACCAGAGAGAATATGGGCTGACAGCAGACCGGTATCTCTCTACCTGCAGTGGTGAATTGTGGCCTGCCGGGAAGGAGTAGATGTTCCATATGGGTCTAGGTAAGAGGGAGAAAGAAAAGGAAGTAAGACAAAAGAAAAAATGGCATGGTAGGAGCTGATGGGGGGGGCAATCCAGGGTGGTTGTGGGGTGGTTGCTGTCTAGCTAAGTGGTGCAGCTGGTCCATTGGGAAGGGGTGAGGGTGGCAAATGGGACTAGGTAGAAGGGTGAAAGAAAAGGAAGAGAGGGAAAAAAAGTGAAAAAAATGGTGTGGGAAGAGCTGGTGGTTGGGGGAGTTATGAACCCTGGGTGATGGCAGGCCAGTAGCTCTCTAGCCAAGTGCACAGCACAGCCCACCAGGAAGGACTGGGGTTGGCACACAGGGCAGAAGGGTGAGGGTTGGGAAAGCATGTCTCTTTGGTTACCGGCTGCTCTGTCTCCAGATGGGAGCTCCATGGAGTTGCCTTCCCATATTCCCTGTCTGTGGTCATTTCTGGCTATGCTCCAAGATGGTGCACCTGTGCTGTTAGTTGGCAGGTGATCCCTACTGCGTATCTCTCCTCGTTCTCTGTTTTGATTCAGTTTCTTCTTCCATTCAGTATTCGATCTAGTTCTTTATCCCTTCATTTGAGGCTTAGGATTCCAGGATTGACATTTGTATCTGTTTTACTTAGTGTTTTGGGTCTGTGCTGCAGAGGGACAACATGATGTGTCTGTCTAGGGTGCCATGTTGGCTCCACCTCTCCTTGTGACCTTTATTAATCTCTAATTTTACAAGAACTAGCCTTTTGACTATTTAGCTGATTATTATACATTTTCTTTTAAATCAATCAACAGGCATTTATTGACTAGCTATTATTTACATGATACTGAGAGAGCTAGATTAATTATGTGTCATCTTATATCAATAAAATCTCTAGTTTATAACCCAGGTTACAGTCTCCCATACAGAAAGAAATACGTGGCCCTTAGTTAATCTAGCAACAGAAATTAACTACCAAAATCTTAATATCCCTATAAGAAATTAGGTTCAAAGTCAATATGTTGTAAAGTACAAAAAACAGTGGGTATCCTCAAGCACTTAACTGTCTAGGGGAGAAGTTGTGGTTTCACAGTAAAATAGAATTTAAGCTAAATCTAAAGATCTCTTTAAGACTGGATAGACAGGAGGTGTAAAGACATGCATTGCAGGCAAACAGTGTGAGCAAAGTCAGAAGTGTATATGTTCAATGTTTTTTCAGGAGACTTAGTTTTTGCATATTTCATATTAATGCAGATTTGATTATCAAATATATTTACCCAGACCAATGATTATAGAAACTGTACTGAATGAAGAACTTTGAACCTTTAAAGGCACCTCAGAAAATCCATCCATGAGCAGTATTGCTAGGTAAGATATGCCTGCCCTCAGCCCTTCCCTCTACAGCTATAGATTTGTTTCAAATCCTTTCCTTCCCTTTGTTCTGGAGACCTTGCCTCGCATCCAGAAAATTTACCCCCAGGGAACACTGATTGGTTCACTTTGGGATCTTCATCATTTAACAAGGCTATGGCCAATCTCTGATATTTGATATCTTCTGAGATCTCTAGCCTTAATCTTAGGCAGCTAGGTGGTGCAAATAGTTAAGTGCTCAACTATTAGCCAAGAGGTTGGCACTTCAAATCCACCCAGTGGCTCTGAAGGGAGTCCTGGTGATCTGCTTTTGAAAAGCTACAGCCTTGAAAACCCTATGGAGCAATTCTACTCTGCCTACATGGGGTCATCATGAGATGAAATTGAGACTGCAACTTAACAATAACAACTCTAATCTTAATTTTCTTCTCTGAAAAACTGTATCCAAATACTTTGTGGTGAGGCTAAGTTAAATGGCTTCTCCTCTTACTCTCAGGGGGCCTCAGTCAGTGCTATCTTGACCCTGGGCACTGCTTTAAACCCTCATATTTTCTATGGTGCTGATAAGGTTTTATAAAATCTTTAATGGCATCTTCTGTGCTGTTATGAGTTGAGGGGGACACTTCTCCCCTCCGTGGTTCTATTCCTAATACTACTGCTCACTGTGTCCTTATGTTTAAATAACTGTTACTGTTTACAAATAATTCTCACCTACATTTCTTATTAGATCCTTGCAACGGTGATGCAGAAGGGGCAGAGATTACTATAACTATCTTACAAATGAGGAATCAGCTTCACAGTGGAAAAGTGTCTTCCTCAAAATCACAATGTTAGGAAGGGTCAGAACTGAGACTAGAGCCCAACTCTATCTAATTATTATCACTCAGTTACAATTGCAAACCCAGGCTTGCCATTTCTGGAACTCCTGCACTCCAGAGTTTTAAGAAATAGGGATGAGGTTTGTTATTTGTTAGGCCCCAGAAATACTGGATCAAGGTTACTGCATATAGCTCCTCCTCTAGAAGTATGAAGGAACTCTGGTGGTGCAATGGTTAAGCACTCAGCTACTTACTGAAAGGTTGACAGTTCAAATCCACCAGGGGCTCTACAGGAGAAAAGACCTGGTGATCTGCTCCCATAAACATTTCAGCCTAGGAAACTCTATGGGACAGTTCTGCTCTGCTCTATAGGTTCAGAATTGACTCCATGGGACAAAACAACAACAACTAAAAGTAGGGTTAAATTGGTGCTTTTGGAAAATTCTGATAATTTCAAGAGTTACTGAGCCAGTCTGATTCCTTTGCTTCTCCAAATCCAAGGGATAAAGTTTGTTATTCATGATAACAATACACCAGTTAAAAAAAAGATTAATGTCTCAAATATGACTTCAAATACATAAGGTAATTTCTGCAAAAAAAAAATCTTTGCCCTTGAATAGATTTCAAATCATAGCGACACTATAACAACAACAACAAAAAAAAAAACATTGCCATTGAGTCAATTCTGACTTATAGCAACCCTACAGGACAGAGTAGAACTGCCCCATAGGTTTCCACGGAGCACCTGGTAGATTCAAACTGCCAATCTTTTGGTTAGCAGCCATAGCTCTTAACTACTATGCCACCAGGGTTTCTAGTGGCTCTATCAGACAGAGTAAAACTGCCCTTATAGGGTTTCCAAGGAGTCGCTGGCGGATTTGAACTGCAGACCTTTTGGTTAACAGCCGAGCTCTTAACCACTGCACCACCAGGGCTGAAGTGCACCTAAATAGGAAGAGAGCAAAGGCCAGAGTGAGCAAATGTTTTCTTAAGAACATTATGTTCAAATGGAAAATAACCTCCCTAAGAGCCATAAAACAGTTCTGAATACACTTTTTCTTGATTAAACAAGTAATGTCTTCGGAAATTTAATTTTAAATAGCATATATAACTAAATATAATCAGCAGTTTTTGTTGAAAACAAGATAGATATAGATAGAAATAGAGGTAGATAGACATAGTAAGCTGGAAATATTTATATTTCAAGAACTTCTGGGTGTCAAAAACATCTACTCACACCTCATTCATCCAGAGCTCAAATATCTGGCAACCTCACCTATCCAAACACAGCTGACAGAGCCAGGAAGGAAGCAAAATAGCCCTGAATAGCCAAAATAGATGTCACAAAGTCCATAAACTAAAACCCATACAGTTAGTTCCATACAAGATTTTCCTTTTTTCACACAACTCCTCTCCAAATAAAATAAAACAGCAGGCTTTTGCTCATTTTAGTTAAGTTTAAATTCTGTCCTAACTAGCTTGATTAATGTGCTTTCAAAGCCAAAAAGATTAGAGTAACTAATTAAAAACATGGAGACTGATTTAGACAGTGGCAAAATGTGAGAGCAAATTGCTCAAAAAGGTATAGACCAAGAGCACTGTAAAAACAATACAAAAAAAAAATCCATGAGCCTTTTTGTATGTAGGGACAAACACTCGTAAAGATTTCAATACCCTTAGAGAAGCAAAATATACTGTACCACAACTGATATTTGTAATGACTCTCAGTCATCCTGAAATTGTTACACTAAATGTTAAACTTGAAAAAAACTTGAAGCTCTCCTTAAATAATGATAATAGTAATAATAATAAAATAAATAACAACAATAATCGTTTGTAAAGTGACTTAGTGTTTAGAAAACACTTTAAAAAAATACAGCTCATATAGATATCCAGTCTAACCCTTTAAAAAAATAATAAAATAATAGCACTGAAATCTAAAAAGAAGTGACTTGTCCAAGATCACATAACTTTTCAGTGGCAGGTCTAAAACTAGGACCGTGGCCCTCTGAATCTGGATTAGTGCTTCTTTCATACACCATGTCTCCTTGTTTAACACAAACGGCTAGGGTAAGAAGGAAATATTTGCACCTAAAATGGTTTTTAAAACGTTCAGGTGCTTAGAATGCTACCTAATCATTTCTACGGGAAACAACTGTCTGAAACACAGATTCCCAGAAGATTTCGGAGAATCTTGGTTTTGCCCTGTGTTTTTTTTTTTAACCCCTGTGCTAAATTATATATATTATCTTTTGTTACTGATAGAAAATTACTATTTCAAAAAAAATCACACAAGGAAAATATTTTGTAAATTTTCAGTCTTATAAAGACAAGGAGTCTGTATAATTTTATAAAACTAACCACTGCTTTTAAAAATGTTACTTTTTTGTCATTGTAAGTATATCTATCACACATATTTTCCCAATTCAACTTTTTACAGGTTTACAACTTGTTGTTCTTGTTAGGTGTCATCGAGTTGGTTCAGACTCATAGCAACTGTGTGTACCACAGAAAGAAACACTGCCTGATCCTGCACCATGCTCACAATCGTTGTTATGATTGAGCCCATTTGTGCAGCCACTGCGTCAATCC
Organism: Loxodonta africana; assembly: GCF_030014295.1. NCBI lineage: Eukaryota > Metazoa > Chordata > Mammalia > Proboscidea > Elephantidae > Loxodonta > Loxodonta africana. The sequence continues at coordinate 90,490,758 of NC_087369.1, read as the reverse complement.
ATCTCGTTGATGGCTTTGCTCTTTTCTGCTGACCCTGTACTTTACCAAGCATGATGTCCTTCTCAAGGGACAGATGCCTCCTAACAACATGTCCAAAGTGTGTAAGACGCAGTCTTGCCATCCTTGCTTCTAAGGAGCATTCTGGGTATACTTCTTCTAAGATAGATTAATTCATACTTTTGGCAGTCCATGGTATATTCAGTATTCTTCAGCAATGCCACAATTCAAAGGCATCAATTCTTTGGTCTTCCGCATGCATATGATGTGATTGAAAATACCATGACTCGGGTCAGGCATACCTTATTCTTCAGGGTGACATCTCTGCTTTTTAACACTTTAAAGAGGTCTTTTGCAGCCAGTTTGCCCAATACAATGAGTCTTTTGATTTCTTGACTGCTGCTTCCATGGCTGTTGATTGCAGATCCAAGTAAAATGAAATCCTTGACAACTTCAATCTTTTCTCCGTTTATCATGATGTTGCTCATTGGTCCAGTTGTGAGGATTTTTGTTTTCTTTATGTTGAAAAAAAAATTTTTTTTTTTTTATGTTGAGGTGCAATCCATACTGAAGGCTGTGGTCTTTGATCTTCATTGATAAGTGCTTCAAGTCCTCTTCACTTTCAGCAAGCAAGGTTGTGTCATCTGCATAACGCAGGTTGTTGATGAGTCTTCCTCCAATCCTGATGCCCCATTCTCCTTCACATACTCCAGACTCTTGGATTATTTGCTCAGCATACAGATTGAATAGGTATGGTGAAAGGATACAACCCTGACGCACCACTTTCCTGACTTTAAACCACACAAATCCCCTTGTTCTGTCCAAACGACTACCTCTTAATCTATGTACAGGTTCCTCATAAGCACAATTAATTCCCATTTTTTGCAATATTATCCATAATTTGTTATGATCCCCACAGTCGAATGCCTTTGCATAGTCAATAAAACACAGGTAAACATCTTTCTGCTTTCAGCCAGGCTCCATCTGACATCAGCAATGATATCCCCTAGTTCCATGCCCTCTTCTGAATCCAACCTGAATTTCTGGCAGTTTCCTGTCGATATACTACTACAGCCACTTTTGAATAATGTTCAGCAAAATTTTGCTTGAGTGTGATGTTAATGATATTGTTTGATAATTTCCGCATTCCTTTGGATCACCTTTCTTGGGAATAGGCATAAATATGGATCTCTTCTAGCTGTCTTCCAAATTTCTTGGCATAGACAAGTAAGCCCTCCCAGCGCTCCATCCATTTGTTGTAACATCTCCATTGATATTCTGTCAGTTCCTGGAACCTTGTTTTTCTCCAATGCTTTCAGTGCAGCTTGAATTTCTTCCTTCAGTACCATGGGTTCCTGAGCATATTCTACCTCTTGAAATGGTTGAAAGTCGACCAATTCTTTTTGGTATAATGACTACATATTCCTTCCATCTTTTGATGCTTCCTGAGTCTTTTAATGTTTGCCCCATAGAATCCTTCACTACTGCAACTTGAGGCTCAAGTTTTTTCTTCAGTTCTTTTAGCTGGAAAGTTGTCGAGCATGTTCTTCCCTTTTGGTCCTCTATCTCCAGCTCTTTGCACATGTCATTACAATACTTTGTCTTCTGGAGTTGCCCTTTGAAATCTTCTGTTCAATTCTTTTACTTCATCATTTCTTCCTTTTGCTTTAGCTGCTCGACATTCAAGAGCAAGTTTCAGAGTCTCCTCTGACATCCATTTTGGTCTTTTCTTTCATTCCTGTCTTTTTAGTAACCTCTTGCTTTCTTCATTATTATGTCCTTAATGTCATTCCACAACTCGTCTAGTCTTCGGTCATTAGCGTTCAACACGTCAAATCTATTCTTGAGATGATCTCTAAATTCAGGTGGGATATACTCAAGGTTGTACTTTGGCTCTTGTGGACTTGTTCTAATTTCCTTCAGTTTCAACTTGAATTTGCATATGAGCAACTGATGGTCTCTTCCACAGTTGGCCTCTGGCCTTGTTCTGACAGGTGATGTTGAGCTTTTCCATCAACTCTTTCCACAGATGTAGTCAACTTGATTCCTGTGTATTCTATCTGGTGACGTCCATGTGTATAGGCTCTGTGTATGTTGGTAAAAAAAGGTATTTGCAATGAAGAATTCGTTGGTCTTGAATAATTCTATCATGGTATCTCTGGCATCATTTCTACCACCTAGGCCATATTTTCCAACTGCCATTCTTCTTTGTTCCCAACTTTTGCATTTCAATCACTAGTAATTATCAACACATCCTGATTGCATATTCAATCAATTTCAGACTGCAGAAGCTGGTAAAGATCTTCAATTCATCTTTGGCCTTAGTGATTGGTGCACAAATTTGAATAATTGTTATATTAACTGGTCTTCCTTGTAGGCATATGGATATTATCCTATCACTGACAGTGTTGTACTTCAGGATAGATCTTTAAATGTTCTTTTTGACAATGAATGCAAGGCCATTCCTCTTCAAGTTGTCATTCTAGGCCTAGTAGACCATATGTTTGTCTGATTCTAAATGGCCTGTACCAGTCCTTTTCAGCTTACTAATGCCTAGGATATTGATCTTTATGCATTCCATTTCATTTTTGATGATTTCCAATTTTCCTAGATTCATACATCATACATTCCAGGTTCTGATTACTAATGCAGCTGTTTCTTCTCATTTTGACTCACGCCACATCAGCAAATGAATGCCCAGAAGCTTGACTCTATCCACATCATTAAGGTTGACTCTACTTTAAGGAGGCAGCCCTCCACAGTCGTTTTTTGAGTGTCTTCCAACCTGGGGAGGCTCATCTTTCTGCACCACATCAGACAATGTTCCACTGCTATTCATAAGGTTTTCACTGGCTATTTCTTTTCAGAAGTAGACTGTTGGGTCCTTCTTCCTCCCAGACCCAGTGTCGTCGAGGCAATTCCGACTCATCCTTCTTCCTAGTCTGTTTTAATCTGGAAGCTCAGCTGAAACCTGTCTGCTATGGGTGACCCTTCTGGTTGCTGAATACTGATGGCGTAGCTTCCAGCATCACAGCAACAAGGAAGCCCCCACAGTATGACTAACTGGCAGCAATTACAATAATCGGCTGTGCAACCCTACCCTTAATCAACATGATTATTCCATCACCATTAAGTTCCCTTTCCCCCTTCTCTCCTGCCCCAGGTAACCACTAATAAACTTTGGTCTATAGACATTTGACTTTTCTTGCCTTTTAATGTAAGTGAGGTCGTACAATATTTGTCCTTTTGTGATTGGCTTATTTCACTCAGCATAATGTCTTCAAGCTCCTTCCAAATTGTAGCAAGTATCAAGACTTCATTTCTCCTACTGACTGAGTAGTATTCCACTGTACGTACCATATTTTGTTTATTCATCTGTTTATGGGCATGTAGGTTGCTTTCATCTTTGGCTATTGTGAATAGTGATACAATGCACACAGGTGTACATGATGGTTAAGGTTGTGTGTCAACTTGGCTGGGCCATAATTCCCAGAGGCTTGACAGTTCTGATGTAGTTTGGTAATTATGCAATAATGTAATCACCTCTATGATGAAATTTGATATAATGGAATCTCCTCCATAATGATATCTGCTATGAGCAGCCAATCAGTTGAAAGGCAGTTTCCTTGCGGGTATGGCTGGTATCCAATATATATATAGACTTTCTGGCAAAGGCCACTGGCTTTTGCTCTGCTCTGGATCCTGTACTCAGCTCATCATCATCTGAAATCCAGTTCTTGGAACTGGAGCCGGCAGTCTGCCATCTTACCTGCTGATCTTGGGTTTGTCAGCCCCTGCAGCTACGTGAGTCAGGAGAAGCCTCCAATCTGATACCGGACTCACAGACTTGGGACTTCCCAGCCTCTAAAACTGCATAAGCTGTTTCCTTGAGATATATATATACACACACACTTCACTGCTTATGTTTCTCTAGAGAACCCAGCCTAAGACAGTGTACAAGTCTCTTTTTGAGTCTCTGCTTTCAAAAGTGTTGGGTATATACCTAGGAGTGGAACTGCTGAATCATATCGTAGTTCTATTTTTAGTTTTTTGAGGAACTACCACAATGTTTTCTACAACAGCTGTACCAGTTTGCATTCCCACTAGCAATGGGTAAGGGTTCCACTTTCTCCCAAATCCTCGCCAACATTTGTTATTTTCTGGCTTTTTTTTTTTTTTCAATCTTAGCCATCCTAGTGGGAGTGAAATTGCATTTCATTGTGGTTTGATTTGCATCTCAGAGAAGCTGCTCAGGCTGCTTATGAACAACTGAAAACCTCATGGGATATGGTTCCTTGGCTTGGAGATTTAGGGTCATGGTTTCTTGGTATACCCCCGTTAATTGGCCTAATAACATTTTTAGTGCTTCTGTTTTAACATAGTGCCTAAGATCTTAAAAGCTTGAGGGCGGTTATCCAAGGCACAACAACTGGTTTCTATTCACCTGGAGAACAGAGAAAAAAGGAGAGTCAGAAATAGGAGGATATGAAATGGGTGGCTAATTGTCTCCATAAACAACTGCCTCCTTTGCCATGAGACCAGAACTGGATAATGCCCAGCTACCATTACTGAACATTCTGGTCAAAGACTTTATAGAAGGGTCCTGATTCAAAAGGGGAAAATAGAGAACATAATTGCAAATTCTCATGGACTCTAGACTTTCTGGGGCCATGACAGGTGGATGAACCCCTGAAACTATCACTCTGAGATTATTTTTAAACCTTAAACCAAAAATATGCCCTGAAGTCTTCTTAAAACCAAATAATAGTTTAGATTAACTAGTAAAAAATGTCTGCCTTGAGCATTATGGTCTTTTAAGAGCTATCTACATGGCATCAAATTGACAACAACTCGAAAGATTAGGGGCAGTGAGTTTATGTTAATGAGGGAGGAACAACTCAGAAGAGGAGGGTGAGAACTGGTGCACAACTCAAAGAATGTAATTAATGTTACTAAATTGTACATGTAGAAACTTGAATTGCTGTATGTTTTGCTGTGTATATTCTCAACAACAATAACTAAATAAAATTTTGGAGAAAATGTTATGTATTACAAAAGGATTTAACCAAAAGGATTTTTTAAAATAGCAATATTCCATTCTGCATTTATAATAGGATTCAGTTCACCAGTGTTCTCTGTATATATGACTTTACTTGTATTAAATGAGGTCCATAAAGAGTTTGGCTACTGAAAAACTACATGCATGTATGTGATTCTTTATTAATTCATTAACCTAAATGTATCAAGTGAAATTGTGACTCAAATTGTATAAAAAACAATCAAACCAGGGAGAACATGGCATAGTTGATTTTAATAAACAAATATAACAGAATATTTTCTGAATTAGTACCAATATATGAAAGCAGATATCACATCACATGCACTCAGAGAGATCCAAGCAAAGAATCTTCACTGCAAACCCTGAAATTCTCAAGGTTGTGAAATGTTTTAGAACATAACATTTTGTCTTTAAGGCGCATGTGTAGGTGTGTTATGTGAACCTCATGATACTTTTGAGATATTTTGGATTAATGTGAATTGTCTGTATCCCCAAGGATGGAAAGAGAAAGTGTCATAGGTATTCCAAATTATAATAATTCCCATAATTCATATTAACAACAATAGGCAGCTACTCTTTAATCTACTTTGTTCAATTAGTGTATATTTTCTAGATTAAACCAGAATCATATTTTTACCTGTACAATTTCAAATGTTTTGACAATACACTAAGTCCTTCTGTTATCAAATTACATTTTGTTGCTCTCAGGAGAAGGTGAAAAGATTAGATTAATTGCTGAAAAACTGGTGTACAATTCATTCTATTGCCGATCACCTTCTGTAAAGAAAGATATTTGTTCACATACTCCATAGAGCAATATGTTTCCTTTTGGGGAGAAAATAGAGGCATGAATATTTCTTTCATAAGAATCATTCTGAGGGTGAAAGGAGGGGGCATGTGTTTCTTTAAGGCTCTCGTCAGCCTCATTTTTTAAAAAATCTTTAATATGTATAGCTGGACAGATAGATTATATGGATTGTTCTAGCTAATTATTTGATTAAATTGTCTTGGAATCATCCAAAAATTCAAGAGAGATAGTTTGAAGATCCTCCTTCCTCTGATGAATTTCCAAATTACTGTCCTTACACCTCACACATGACTGAAGAACCAAGCTGCCATGTTCTGAAAATTGATCACAAAATTCTGAAGTCATGAAATAATACACAACTGGATCAAGACAACAATTCAGATTTGCAAGACACAGGAAGATGATGTGCAAATATAGAGTGCTCTTAATAAATGAGCAGTTGGAAAAGACATGTTGCTTCACCATCATAAAGAAGGGGAAATTGAGATGGTAAGGAGTGAAACACACAATGAACACCACTGCACACATCAGGACCATTCGCCAAGCCTTTTTTCTCTCTTCGGTATTCTGTGAGGGAACTTGGAATTCCTTTAAGGATTTTCTCGTTTTCCATGTGCAACAGGTGATAATTACAACAGGTAACACAAACCCTCCAATTTCAGCTACAGTTACCATGCCAATGGAGGAAGCCATGCTAATGTGTTGAAGCCCTAAATCAGCAAAGCAGGACTCAGTGTTGTTGGCTAAGTCTGCGTTTCTCAGGATGGGAAGTGGCAAACAGGCAGTCCCCACAACGACCCAGATGGCAGCACTGATGCCCACGTCGTACCTACGTTTCCAGTCTCTGGCCTTGAATGGCTTGAGGAGAAAGAAACACCTCTGAAGGCTGATGCAGGTCAGGAAGCAAATGCTGGCATACATGTTAAGATACTTCAGGTAGAAGCACAGCAGGCAAAGGGCTCTCTGGAAAGGCCAGTGATGGTTGATGTAATAGTAAATCCGGAGGGGTAAGGACAGCACATGAGCAAGGTCAGCCACAGAGAGATTGATCATGAAAATGATGGCTTTATTTTTCTTGCTGATGAAGCGGCATAAAACCCACAAGGCCACACTGTTGGCCAGAAGACCAGGGATGAATATGAGGGCATAGGTAGTTGCATAGAGCGAGTACTGAAATGGCATTTGAAGATCCGTGCACTTTGCTCTTGTACTGTTGTTGCTGTTACTTCCCATTCTGAGGATTTATGTTCCTTCTTTAAGGAAAGCATTAGAGTGATGATTTCTGCAGAAAATTGAGTAAAAATAGAGTCAAGGCCATGTCAGTCTTATGTTTGATTACACAAATATATTTGTTTCCCATCAAAGAAGTATTCAAATAAAAAAAATTTTTTTTTTTTGTAAAGCATAAATTAAAAGGGTCTTTTGTAAGTAAACCGAAATATCAAAGGAAAGATATTTTCAGGAATCAAAAAGATCACTATTTTGGGAATAATCTTTCAGGTTTTTCCCTTATTAGTAAGAGAGAGTAATCAAACTTGCAGAGCTAGCCCACAAGGCAAGACCTCACTGCAAAATAGCCCCAAGACATACATTCCAGCACTCCTATTGGGTTCCATCTTTCAGTTTTACAGTTTTCCTCATCTGGATTTTCAGATTTTGAGATCTAGCTGAGTCCCCTAACATCAACCCTACGACAGCAAAAATTTAACTCATCTTCAACTGCATCCTTCTCAGAGATTAGGTGATTGCTGAGGTGAGCTTGTGTTCTTTTTGGAGTGAGACATGTGATAGGGACCTGGGTAAGAGTTGGCAGATCACCAGGCCTTGGACTGATAGGGACTAGGAAAAGGGAATGCAACTCAAATAACCTTTGCCTCTTTCAGAATTAGTCCTGCTAATACGTCATAGAACAAATCCTGGTGGCACAACAGTTAAGTGCTCAGTGGCTAAATGAAAGTTCTGAGGTTTGAACCCATCAGTGGCTCCCCAGGAGAAAAGACCTGGTAATCTGCTTCCATAAAGATAACAGCCAAGAAAATCCTATGGGGTAATTCTACTCTGTCACATGGAGTCGCTATGAGTCGAAATGGATTCAATAGTACCTAACAACAACAGTAACACGTGTCGTGGCACTTTCCAGAGCTCCTGTAACTTTAAAGTTCAGACATTATGGTCACTTCAGCTTTCAACAAAAGGAGCTATATCTTTCCTTCTAGCTTTCAGTGCAAGTCCAAAGAAAAGTTGTTAATGTGGTTGGTTACATTTTTACCAACCCAAATTGTTAGAAAATTCTTCCTTCAGTGAGCCAAAATTTGTTTCCCTGTCATTTCAACCTAATTCTGTCTGCCAAAGCCAAATAAAATAAGTCTATGCCCTGTTATACTTGAAAGCTCATCTGAAGACAGCAATCCTGTTCTTTCTCAAATCTTCCCTTATCCAGATTAAATATTCATCCATAATATGACATGGTCCTGTTCTGGGTTTTCTTTCTTTTGGTTTAAATCCTTATTGTTTTTTGCCAAAAGCCACTAGAAAACAATTTATTTTACCCTTGAATGTGACAGTTTAACAACTTAAATGTTTGATATTTTTAGAAAATATGACTTATGTATCTGATTTTAGAAAAAAAAGGATAAATGGGATTTTAACACTCCTTTGTGCTTTTTATTGCTTGCAAAAGCTGAAGTTTGCTTCACATTTTGTGGAATTTACATTTTGTGGAATTAAAAGGAAAATAAGACAGCCTTAACGTTGATTACCTTGTACTCACATGCAAAAGTAAATGCACATTTTTGCAACAACTTTTGAAATATGATTTGGGAAAGCAATATAGGGTAAAACACAACCAATTAAAAAGTGTAAAAATGTAGTCAATCCACACACAGCTCATACAGTGCCAAACAACCTATTTGAGCTGACTACATGAGGCTTTCAGAAAGATTATATTTACTGACTGACAGTCAAACAGCTCATTCACATAAACATCTATTTTGATTTTTTTTTTCCACTAAGGTGACAATTTTGCTGAATCGCTTAGTATAGCAAACTGTAAATGGAGCCAAACTATCTTTTTTTGGTTTATCTGTTTGTTTATTCAATGAACTAACTAAAGGAATTGATCAGATGTTGTTTATACTCAGTCAAAATAAAAAGCTGTATAAATTTGAAACAGAACTATTCATGAAATAAAATTAAGGGAACAGCTAATACAAATGAAGACTTATCTGATCATCTTTGGATTTGTTATAATAATAACTAATATTTATTGAATACCCACTTTGAGCCAGGTGCTATGTTAAGTGCTTTACATATATTCTCTCAATTAATTCCTAACAAGAACACCATGTGGCAAATATATTATTATTGCTATTTTACAGATGAGGGACCTGAGGTCCAAAGAAAGGCAAGGCTCACTTCCTCTAGGAGCCCTTCCCAAACCTCCTCGAACTACAGGTCACTCCTCTGGCCTCAGAGTACCCATAGTTCTGATACTTTTCTTTATTGAAAGTGCACTAAACACACCCAGCATGCAGTAGTTATTTGCCTTTCCATGTGGGTGTATTTTATTCTTCTAAATAAATAGCAATCTCCTACAGATCAAAGACTCAGTGTCTTACTTCTGTCTATAAAAGTGTCTTGAGCATATTAGTGGTCAACTATTGAGTGCATGATGGAATGAACGATGAATGGTTAAAAAAAAGAGAGGAAGAGAATGAGTTCGTATCTGGGGGATTAAAATTTAGCTGTGATGTTTGACTTGACCACCAGGTGTCATAAATATACCAACGTTCTTTTGACATTGGACTAGTTGCCACGGTGTAGACTCCAACTCATGGTGACTCCAAGTGTATCAGAGCAGAAGTGTACTCCACAGGGTTTTCAATGGCTGATTTTCATAAGTAGATTACTAGGTTTTTTTTTTTTTCTGAGATGCCTGTAGATGAACTCAAACCTCTAACCTTTTGATTAGCAGCCAAGTAAGTTAATCACTTGTACTACCCAGGGATTCCTTTTGACATTTAACGCATAATTTGTTTAAAAACCCCATTAAGGGAGAAGTCATATTAAAAGAGAGAAGTACCAAAAACACCCTCTGTAATTTCAGAAGCAGAATCCTTTAAAGGGCTTTTAGGGAGTTTGGTTTATTTTATTTTATTTTTTCAGCCTTTATATGTCCTCTTATAGTTCTCTGCAAACACTTAGTTTGGTTTTTATATGCATTATACATCACTAAAATATTAGGGCTGTTAAAAGCCATCAATATCTTCTTATCCTGTCATTTTTTATACATGAGGAAACTTAGTCCAAAAAATGAGATTAAATTTTCCAAATTCACACAGAAAGTTAACGGCAAAGGCTGAACCAGGATCTCTTGCCTCCCATTAGAGAGCAATTTCTATTTCTCCGGGAATTTCTACAATGCAGATTGCATTTCTGTAATTATCTACTAATAATACAAACTTTCAGAATGAACCAATGCCAGATTTTAGACAACTAACCTTGACAGTGAGGTGTTACAGTAAGTGATTAGTTCCTTCCAAATATTTTGAGGCAAATACAGTATTTTTTAAAGTAAATGGATATTTCCAGTCCCTGATCATATGATTGCATAAAAAATCCAGTTAAACGTCTTAGATTTGGTTGTTTTTAAACTTTCATGCTTTCTTCATCATACAAGGAAGAATTTCACATAAGAAAACAGAGGTAAGCAAAAACAAATCAAAACTATCGGAGGGACAGTTGTGCTTTAATGGTAGAATTATCACCTTCCCTGCTGGAGACACTGGTTCAATTCCTGGCCAATGCACTTCATGCATGGCCACCACCTGTCTGCCAGTGGATGCTTGCATGTTGCTGTGATGCTGAACAGATTTCATTGAAGCTTCCAGATTAAGACAGGCTAGGAAGAAAGGCCTGGTGATCTACTTCCAAAAATCTGCCAATGAAAACCGTATGGATCACAGCAGTCTGACCAGCAATGGATCGTGAGGATGGTACAGGACCAGGCATTGTTTTGTTCCATGGTGTATGAGATTGCCATGAGTTGAAAGCCTACTCAACAGCAGCTAACAGCAACTATAACAGCAACATCTATCTATCCGTCTATCTACCTACAGCAGTATTTCCACTGTTAACATTTTGATGTAAAGTCTTCAAGACCTTTTCTTTCTATGCACATAGATCTATATACGAATACATATATAGATGCATCAACCAAATTTGACTTATATACACACGCTCTTTTATAATAGATTTTGTTCCTTTAACCAAAATCATGATTATCCTTCCATGCCAATAAATACATATCTGAATAATCATTTTAATGGATACTTAGCATTTCATCAAAAGTATGTACCATAATTTAACTAGTGGACATTTAGGTAGATTCCCATTTTTTCACTGTTAGAAACAATGATAAACATTTTTGTGCACTCACCTTTGTACTCTTGACCAACTATTTCCTTTGGATAAATTCTTAAAAGTGGAATTTCTAGGGTTTCGATGCATAATACCAAATTATCCTGCAGGAAGTCATCTTATAATAAAATTCCAAAGCTCATGCTCTTTCCCATAACATAAATCTATTGGTTTTCCAAATACATCATATTCTGTTTAACTGGAAGAAATATGGTATAGAGAACTCTGAGTCATTCTTTAAGGCCCTGTTGAAAGTACCTTCCTCCATTCTTCTACCTCTTCACTAATCAACCTGGACAGAATTTATTATCCCCACCTTAACACAATGATTCTCAAAGTTGAGCATGCATCACAGACATCTGGAGGGCTTGTCCCACCCACAAAGTTTCAGATTCAGTAGGTTTGGGGTGAGACCCAATGATTTGCACTTGAAAAAGATCCCCATGTGATCCAGGGGCCACACTGAAAACCACTGCCCTAAAACACTGTTTATACCAGCAAGGGTTGTGTTTTACCTGATAAACCAGTATATTATCTCCTCACGAATATTGTTAATCATTTAAGTAATTATATTTTCCTTTTCACAGAGGAGTTTGTATCCTAACTTTCTAACTGTACAGTATAATCTGGCCTATTTATCTATATTCTATTATTTCTCCTGGTCAGGACCAGGCAGAAGAAAAGTAACAGTAAAACAAAAACAATGACAAAAATCCCACACTGTGTTAAAATTTTTAGGAAACAGTCATGATTCTATTTTTTTTTAATATCTTCTGCAATCAGAAGTGTACGATAGCTCTTTTAATGCCATAAAAAAATTAAGCTTTTAACTGTTTTATCACAATGGATTGTTGAGAAAAGCATATAAGCTTACAACAATTGAGAAAAATATAAGTTTATTCCTAAAGCATTAAAATCCAACTGATTCAATTTTAAAATAATTATTTTCTTCTTTGGTATCAGGAACTTGAAAACAGTAAGTTCAGTCAAAGCAAAAATGCATTTGTCTCAAGACTTTTTATTAGATTTTACAAATCTAGATGATAAATACTAAATTAGACTGATTTTCAACTTTTAAAGGGAAATATATTTCTGATTTTACTTTTCCCTCAGAAGCTGAAGAGACTTTTTTATGGATTGAATTACCAAAAAACAAACCCAGTGCTGTCGAGTCGATTCTGACTCATAGCGACCCTATAGGACAGAGTAGAATTGCCGCATAGAGTTTCCAAGGAGCGCCTGGCAGATTCAAACTGCCAACCCTTTGGTTAGCAGCTGTAACACTTAACCACTATGCCACCAGAGTTTCCATGGATTGAACTAAATCCCCCCAAAGCATGTGTTGTAAATCCTAACTTCTGCCTGTGGTTATAATTCCATTTGAGAAAGGGTTGCATTTGTTATGTTAATGAGGCAGGATTAGTGTAGGTATGTCTTGAGTGAATCTCTTTTGAGATAAAAAATAAATTAAACAAGCAAGCAATCAAGCAGAGATGGGGGAAGAGAGGTGCCAAGCCACAAAAAGATCAGCCAGGAGCAGAAGCTCAAAAGAGACAAGGAATTCCTCCAGAGCCAGTAGAGAGAGAAAGCCTTTCCCTAGAGCCTGCACCCTGAATTTGGACTTCCAGCCTCCTAAACTGTAAGAAAATAAATTTCTGTTTGTTAAAGCCACCCATTGGTGGTTTTTCTGTTATAGTAACACTAGATAAGTAAGACAGACTTACAAACTTTCACCCACAACCACTTATTCTTAATTATTTTTCACCAGAACCCAACTTGTTTTTAACTTACAGTTTTCTGGATCTCTCTCTCTCTGTTTGAGAATCAGTACAGTGTTCAAAGCATTGGCTTTGGGGTCAGAGAGACCTGAGTTTGAATCCCAGTTCCTCCACTGTCCACTGATGGGTTGTGTTTCCTAATTTATCTGAGCCACAGTTTCCCCCGCTATACAATGTATGGTATTGCTTTATATATTCAATGAGGTGAGCTAATATATGCAATGCATGTATCTGACACATAGTAACATTTCAACAAGTATTATTATAATTTGTTTTGTGTATTTTTATGCATATGGAAGAAGGTAAAATATTAATAAATTTCAAAGCCCAGCTCAAGTTCCCCATGTACCCCAGAAAGCTACCACTGACTTCTCTAGTCCTTATTGACCTCATCTTTCTTGGTATTTCTGAAGTATCTACCAACTTATGCCACATAGCATCAGTATTTAATAATAATTATATTTACTGAGCATTTGCTATGTGCCAGACACTTTTGTTATTGTTAGGTGCTGTCCAGTCAGTTTCAAATCACAGCAACCTTATGTACAAGAAATTGAAACACTACCCGATCCTGCACCATCCTCACAACCTTTGCTATGTTTGAGCCCACTGTTGCAGCCACTGTGTCAATCCATCTAATTGAAGGTCTTCCTCTTTTTGCTGGCCTTCTAGTTTAGCAAGCATGATGTCCTTCTCCAGGGACTGGTAACATGCCCAAAGTACATGAGATGAAGTCTCATCATCCTGGCTTCCAAGGAGCATTCTGGCTGTACTTCTCCCAAGACAGGTTTCTCTGTTGTTGTGGCCAACCAAAACCCACTGCCGTCGAGTTGATTCCGACTCATAGCAACCCTATAGGACAGAGCAGAACTGGCCCATGGAGTTTCCAAGGAGCGCCTGGCAGATTTGAATTGCTGGCCTCTTGGTTAGCAGCCATAGCACTTAACCACTATGCCACCAGGGTTTCCATTGTTCTGGAAGTCCATGGTATATTCAATATTCTTAATCAACACCCTAATTTAAAGGTCAATTCTTCTTCAGTCTTCCTAATTCATTGTCCAGCTTTCACATGCATATGAGGCAATTAAAATATTATGCCTTGGGTCAGGCCTTAGTCCTCAAAGTGATGTCTTGCTTTTTAAGACTTTAAAGAGGTCTTTTGCAATTTGCCCAATGCATCATTTGATTTCTGGACTGCTTCTTCCACAGGGATTGATTGTGGATCCAAGCAAAATTAAATCCTTGACAATTTCAATATTTTCTGTGTTTATCCAGTTGTAAGGATTTTTGTTTCTTTATATTGAAGTGTAATCCATACTGAAAGCTGTAGTCTTTGATCTTCATCAGTAAGTGATTCAAGTCTTCTTCACTTTCAGCAAGCAAAGTTGTGCCACCTGCATATTGCAGGTTGTTAATGAGTCTTCCATCAATTCTAATGCCATATTCTTCTTCCAGTCCAGATTCTCTGATTGTTTGCTCAGCATACAGATTGAATCAGTATGGTGAAAGGATGCAAACCTGAGAACACCTTTCCTTATTTAAGCCACTCAGTATCCCTTTGTTCCGTTCAAATGACTGCCTCTTGGTGTATGTACATGTTCCAAATGAGCACAGTGAAGTGTTCTGGAATTCCCTTTATTCCCAACGTTATGCGTACTTTGTTATGATCCACAGTTAAATGCCTTTTCATAGTCAATAAAACACAGGTAAACATCTTCCTGGTATTCTCTGCTTTCAACAAAGATCCTTCTAACATTAGCAATAATATTTCTCATTCCATGCCCTCTTTTGAATTCAGTTTGAATTTCTGGCAGTTCTCTGTTGATGTATTGCTGTATTTGTTTTTGAATTATTTTGAGAAAAAGTTTATTTGCCTGTGATATTAATGATATTGTTCACTACTGTCTGCTTTGTGTTGGATCACCTTTCTTTGGAATGGGCACAAATATCAATCTCTTCCAGTCAGGTGCCCAGGTAGCTGTCTTCCAAATTTCTAAGCATAGATTAATGAGCACCTGTAGTGCTGCATCTATTTGTTGAAACATCTCAGTTGGTATTCTGTCAATTCTTGGAGCCTTGTTTTTGCCAATGCCTTCAGTACAGCTTGGACTTCTTTCAGTACCATCAGTTCTTGATCATATGCTACCTCCTGAAATGGTTGAACATTGACCAAATCTTGTTGGTATGGTGAATCTGTGTATTCCTCCTTTTTTTTTTTTTTTTGATGCTTGCTGCATCATCATTCAATATTTCGTTACTAAAAAAAAAAAAAAGCAAAAACAAACCTGTTGCTGTTGAGCCAAATCTGATTCATAGGGACTGTATAAAACAGAGTAGAACTGCTCCATAGGATTTCCAAGGAGTGGCTGGTAGATTCAAACTGCCAACTTTTTGTTTAGCAGCTGAATTCTTAACTACTGCACCACCAGGGCTCCATTTTGCCCACAGAATCCTTCAAAATTGTAACTCAAGGCTTGACTGTTCTCTTCAGTTCTTAACCTTGAGAAATGCCAAACATGTTATTCCTTTTGGTTTTCTAGCTCCAGGTCTTTGCACATTTCATTACAATACTTTACTACATCTTTTAGAGCTGCCCTCTGAAATCTTCTGTTCAGCTCTTTAACTTCATGATATCTTCTGTTCGCTTTAACTACTCTAAGTTCAAGAGCAAATTTCAGAGTTTCTTCTGTCATCTATTTTGATATTTTCATTCTTTCCTTTTAATGACCTTTTGCTTTTCTCATGTATGCTGTCCTTGATGTCATCCCACAACTCCTCTGGTCTTTGGTCATTGGTGTTTAAGATGTCAAATCTATTCTTGAGAGGGTCTTCAAATTCTGGTAGGATGTACTCAAAGTCGTATTTTGGTTCTCATGGATTTGTTTTAATTTTCTTCAGCTTCAACTTAAACTTGCATGTGAGCAATTGATGGTCTGTTCTGATTCGCCCCTTGGTCTTGTTCTGACTGATGATATTGAGGTTTTCCATCTTCTCTTTCCACAGACGTAGTTGATTTGATTCTTGTATTTTCCATCCTGTGAAGTCCACGTGTACAGTCGTTGTTTACGTTGCTTAAAAAAAAAAAAAGGCATTTACAATGAATAATTCTTTGGTCTTCCAAAATTCTATCATGGGGTTTCCAGGGTTGTTTCTATCACCAAGGCCATATTTTCCAACCACATATGTTTCTTCTTTGTTTCCAAATTTGCATTCCAATTACCAGTAATTATCAGTGCATCTTGATTGCGTATTTGATCAATTTCAGACTGCAGAAGTTGGTGAAAATCTTCACTTTACTCATTTTTGGCATTAGTGACTGATGCATAAATTTGAATAGTCCTATTAACTGGTCTTCCTTGTTGTTGTTCTTAGGTGCTGTCGAGTCGGTTCCGACTCATACCGACCCTATAAACTACAGAACGAAACACTGCCCAGTCCTGCGCCATCCTTACAATTGTTGCTATGTTTGAGCTCATTGTTGCAGCCAATGTGTCGATCCACCTCGTTGACGATCTTCCTCTTTTCCGCTGACCCTGTACTCTGCCAAGCATGATGTCCTTCTCCAGGAACTGATCCCTCCTGACAACATGTCCAAAGTATATAAGACACAGCCTCGCCATCCTTGCCTCTGAGGAGCATTCTAGCCGCACTTGTTCCAAGACAGATTTGTTCGTTCTTTTGGCAGTCCATGGTATAGTCAATATTCTTCGCCAACACCACAATTGAAAGGCATCAACTCTGCTTCGGTCTTCCTTATTCATTGTCCAGCTTTCACATGCATATGATGCGATTGAAAATACCGTGGCTTGGGTCAGGCGCACCTTAGTCTTCAAGGTAACATCTTTGCTCTTCAACACTTTAAAGAGGTCCTTCGCAGCAGATTTACCCAATGCAATGCGTCTTTTGATTTCTCGACTGCTGCTTCCATGGCTGTTGATTGTCAATCCAAGTAAAGTGAAATCCTTGACAACCTCAATCTTTTCTCCATTTATCATGATATTGTTTATTGGTCCAGTTGTGAGAATTTTATTTTCTTTACTTTGAGGTGCAATCCATACTGAAGGCTGTGGTCTTTGATCTTCATTAGTAAATGTTTCAAATCCTCTTCACTTTCAGCAAGCAAGATTGTGTCATCTGCATAACGCAGGTTGTTAATGAGCCTTCCTCCAATCCTGATCCCCCATTCTTCTTCATGTAGTCCAGCTTCTCGTATTATTTGCTCAGCATACAGATTGAATAGGTATGGTGAAAGAATACAACCCTGACGCACACCTTTCCTGACATTAAACCAATCAGTATCCCCTTGTTCTGTCCAAACAACTTCCTCTTGATCTATGTAAAGGTTCCTTGTGAGCACAATTAAGTGTTCCAGAATTCCCATTCTTCGCAATGTTATCCATAATTTGTTATGATCCACACAGTCGAATACCTTTGCGTAGTCAATAAAACACAGGTAAACATCCTTCTGGTATTCTCTGCTTTCAGCCAGGATCCATTTGACATCAGCAATGATATCCCCTAGTTCCACGTCCTCTTCTGAAACCAGCCTGAATTTCTGGCAGTTCCCTGTCAATATACTGCTGCAGCCGTTTTTGAATGATCTTCAGCAAAATTTTGCTTGCATGAGATATTAATGATATTGTTCTATAATTTCCACATTCGGTTGGATCACCTTTCTTGGGAATAGGTGTAAATATGGATCTTTTCCAGTCAATTGGCCAGGAAGCTGTCTTTCATATTTCTTGGCATAGACAAGTGAGCACCTCCAGCGCTGCATCTGTTTGTTGAAACATCTCAATTGATATTCCATCAATTCCTGGAGTCTTGTTTTTCGCCAATGCCTTCAGAGCAGCTTGGATTTCTTCCTTCAGTACCATCGGTTCCTGATCATATGCCGCCTCTTGAAATGGTTGAACATTGCCTAATTCTTTTTGGTATAATGACTCTGTGTATCCTTTCCTTCTTCCTTTGATGTTTCCTGCATCGTTTAATATTTTCCCCATAGAATCCTTCACTATTGCAACTTGAGGCTTGGATTTTTTCTTCAGTTCTTTCAGCTTGAGAAACACTGAGCGTGTTCTTCTTCCCTTTTGGTTTTCCATCTCCAAGTCTTTGCACATGTCATTATAATACTTTACTTTGCCTTCTCGAGAGGCCCTTTGAAATCTTCTGTTCAGTTCTTTTACTTCATCAATTCTTGGTTTTGCTTTAGCTGCTCGACATTTCAGAGCAAGTTTCAGAGTCTCCTCTGAGATCTATCTTGGTCTTTTCTTTCTTTCCTGTCTTTTCAATATCCTCTTGCTTTCTTCATGGATGATGTCCTTGATGTCATTCCACAACTCATCTGGTCTTTGGTCACTAGTGTTCGCTGAGTCAAATCTATTCTTCAGATGGGCTCTAAATTCAGGTGGGATGTACTCAGGTTCATATGTTGGCTCTCATGGACTTGCTCTGATTTTTTCAGTTTCAGCTTGAACTTGCATGGGGCAATTGATGGTCTGTTCCACAGTCAGCCCCTGGTCTTGTTCTGACTGATGATATTGAGCTTTTCCATTGTCTTTTTCCACAGATGTAGTCAATTTGATTTCTGCGTGTTCCATCTGGCGAGGTCCATGTGTATAGTCGCTGTTGATGTTGATGAAAGAAGGTATTTGCAATGAAGAAGTCGTTGGTCTTGCAAAATTCTATCATTCGATCTCTGGCATTGTTTCTATCACCAAGGCCATATTTTCCAACTACTGATCCTTTTTTTTGTTTCCAACTTTCGCATTCCAATCGCCAGTAATTATCAATGCATCTTGATTGCATGTTCGATCAATTTCAGACGCTAATAAAAATCTTCTATTGCTTCATCTTTGGCCCTAGTGGTTAGTGTGTAAATTCGAATAATAGTCTTTATTAACTGGTCTTCCTTGTAAGTGTATGGATATTATCCTATCACTGACAGCATTGTACTTCAGGATAGATCTTGAAATGTTGTTTTTGATGATGAATGCAACACCATTCCTCTTTGAGTTGTCATTCCCAGCATAGTGGACTTTATAATTCTCTGATTCAAAATGGCCAATACCAGTCCATTTCAGCTCACTAATGCCTAGCGTACTGATGTTTATATGTTCTATTTCATTTTTGATGGCTTCTAATTTTCCTGGATTCACAGTTCATACATTCCACTTTCCGATTATTAATGGATGCTTGTAGCTGTTTATTTTCATTTCAAGTCATGTCACATCAGTAAATGAAGGTCCCAAAAACTTTACTCCATCCCCATAATTAAGGTCAAATCTACTTCAAGGAGGCTCTTCCCTAGTCGCACTTTGAGTGCTTTCTCACCTGTGAGGCTCATCTTCTGGCATCACATCAGACAATGTTTCACTGCTATTCAGAAGGTTTTTCACTGCCTAACTTTTTTCAGAAGCAGACCGCCAGGTTCTTCTTCCTAGTCTGTCTTATTCTGGAAGCTCTGCTGAAACCCATCCACTATGGGTGACCCTGCTCGTATTTGAAATACTGATGGCATAGCTTCCAGCATCACAGCAACATGCAAACTACCTCAGTACGACAAACAGACAGCTGTGTGGTGACAAGACACTTTACATATATTATACCATTTAATCTTCATGACATTCTTGTTAGGAAAGACACCCATTTGGTAACGTAGTTTGTCCATAGTTGTACTACTAGTTTGTGATGAAACAGGGATTTGAACCCAATTAGTTTGATTCCATAGCCCACATTATGCTCTATTACCTCACACTAGTGGATTTTTTACTATTGTGTCTAAGGTGTTAGCCTTGAATGCTAGCTCCTTGACAAGCATCTTATCTTCTGTGAAACACATCGTAGAACAAGCATGGGCATAAACTAGGACTCATTATCTGACTGGCAAATAAGATAAATACTTCAGAACTAAGGAGCTTCTGAAAGAACTTTAACCTAAAAATCTCACTACAAACATCCATTACTTGGTCACTGGCCTCTTTAGAATTTTCCCAGTTTCCCTTCAGAGCCATAAGTTTGGACTATGTTCTCTAGGGACTCTGACACTTGAATTTTTTTTATAAGTTAAGAGCTTCATTCACTTCATCGAAAATTTTAATCCTGCATCCAGCTCGTCATCATTTGACCTCCAATTCTATGGACTTGAGTCAGTAGCCTACCATCTTACCTGAAGTTCTTAGAGTCGTCAGCCTCTGCAGCCCATAAGTTAGTGGCCTGCTGTCTGACCTGCCAATCTTGAGCTTGTGAACCCCTGCAGCCACATGAGTCAGGAGAAGCCTCTAGCCTGATGTCTGACCCATGGACTTGGGACTTGCCAGCCTCTACAACTTCATGAGCCATTTCCTTGAGATAACTCTCTTCCTCTCGCCGTACACACACACACACATATATATATATATACTTCACTGGTTTTTCTTTTGTAGAGAATCCAGCCTAAGACACTCATCATATCTGACCTCTGCTCAGCATTTAATTCTATTAACCATTCCATACTTTAAAACCTCTCTTTTCTTGGCCTTCATGATTCCATACTTGCCTGTTAACTTCCCTCTTTTTCTAACTGCTGCTTACCTTCTTCTGAGGCACATCTTTCTCTGAAAATTCCAGAAATGATGGTGCAGTCCATATTTTGTCCTAAATATTCTTTTCTTTTCATGTGACCTATTTTCTCTAGGTTAGGTCATCTATTCCTACCACTTCAATTACTACACATAAGCACATGATTACCAAATCCATAGCTCCAGTCTACAGCTACCCCTCAGCTCTAGATAAATACATACATTCATACATATATGCATGCATACATACATACTTACAGATATAAGTACCTACTGGACTACTAGTATGTCCCATAGTCATTGTAAATTAAAAAAAATTAAACAAAGTATAAATTTCCCCTGAAATGTATGCTCCTCTCCTACTAGAATCACCATATACTAGGGTGACTGCATATCCTGATATGGCTAATACGATCCTAGTTTACACACATCATTGTAGTATAATTACTAATGGAATGCCCTTTCACTCTCAAAAGTGCCATAGTTTGGATGATTTATGATTACTCTGTTATCTACCCAGTTAGCTAATCTGGATGATACCTTTAACATCTTCACCTATTAGCACCCACCATATACAATCACTAGATCCTATTACTTCTATCAACTTAAGTTTTTAAATGTACTTACTTCTTCCTTTCTTCATCATCTCTTTATCTCATACTCTAATCAGTCTGTTATCAATTCACCCTACCTTCAATCTTACCTATTCCAATCAATATATTTTCCATTCAAAGTGATCTTTCTAAATTTCAAATGCGATCACACCACTACCCTGTTTTGTTCTCTTAAAGATTCCCATGAATATTTAGACCACACTCTTTTCTATGATTTATTAGATCCTGCAGCCCTATTTCTCCAATCTCACCTCTGCAATTTTACTCCTCACAAGCATTCTCTGCTTCTGCAATACTGAAGTTCTTAAATTTCCATGAATGTTCATGTACTTTGTCTTATCTAGGACTTTTCACAAATCCTTCCTCTTCCTGGAATATTCTTTTCCCCATCTTCATTTGGATAACTCATTTTCCTTCAGGTCTTAACTTAGACTTTCCTTTGGGAAGACTTTCCTGACGTCTCTCTAGGTTTGAATTGGGTACTTCTCTTTTGTTCTCCTATAGGACTCTGTGCTTTCTTCTATTGACTGGATTTCACACTAATGTTACACTCTGGGGCAGAGAGTGAGTCTCTATTGATCAAGTTTGCATCATGAAAACTAGAACCGTTCCTAAAAAAAAAAAAATTCCTAGCAGGCATTAAATACTAAAAAAAAAAAAAAGTCTGAGTAAATAAATTAAGGGGATGGTAGAATTTTAGGTGCAAGAAAAAAGGTAAAATTGTTAGCAATTGGAAACTAACACTCCATTTCCTCTTTTATTCAAATTATACCAGGCAGGCCTGATTATAAGACTCTTCTGGGAACTTCCAATACCAGGCAAGATGGCGTAAATTTACTCCAACCTATTCCTTCTAGTAATTAATGTCGTAAAACCTGGACAAAACTTGTAAAAGATAATCTAAAAGGTGGAGAAAATAAGACAGTCTGGCTAGAGACCTCAAGGCATGGGAAACTACATGGTGGTTAATTTACTGTATTTATCCCCTCCTTTTTTTTTTATATCCGGACTTGGGTTCTGAAGAAGCCCACAACCTAGAAAACAAAATTCAAAAACAAGATGGCTGAAAATTTCCCAAATCTGGTGCAAGATATAAAGCTTTGAATTCAAGAACCCAGCAAACCGGAAGTAGGATAAATGCAAAGAAATGCACACCAGAGAATCATAATCAGCTTTCTGAAAACTAAAGACCACAAGGAAGTCTTGAGAGGAGCCAGAGAGAAACAATACACTACCCATAGAGAAACAATGGTTCAAATGACATTGAAACCATGAAGTCCAGTGAAACTATCCTTCAGGAATAAACATTTTCAGATGATGGAAACTAAGCTGACCTGACCTAAAAGAATTGCTAAGGGAAGTTCTGTGAATAAAAAAGGAAATGATAACAAACAAAAACTTGGAACACCAAGAATGAGGGAAGAAGAACATAAAAAATCATATATCCAGGAAAACTATGCTTCAAAATGAAGGAGAAATTAATGCAATCACAGATAAAGAAAAACTAAAAGAAGTCATTGATAACAGACCTGCCCAACAAGAAATAACAAAAGGAGTCCTTCAGGCTGAAATGAAAGGACATGAGACAATAACTAGAATCCAAAGAAAGCAGTAAAGATCACCAGTAAAAGTAACTATATAAGGAAAATTAAAAAGGTAACATAAACATATATTTGTAACAATTTTCTTCTACTGTCTATTTAAAGCAGTAATTATAAATAATTATAAGCTGTGTTGATAAAATTGTAACGTATAAAGCTGTAATTTGTATGACAGTAGTAGAACAAAATAGGGAGGTGGGAACAGGGATATATTGGGGCAATGCTTTCCTATACAATTGAAATTAAGATGGTATTAATATAAACTAAACTGTTTTAAGGTAAGATGTTAGTTCAACTCCCCAAGGCAACCACTAAGAACATCATTCAAAAACTATAGTAAAGAAATTGAAATGGTACACAAGAAAATATCTATGTAACACAAATGAAGGCAGTAATGGAGGATTTGAGAATAGTTTTATAATGCCCTAAGACATTTAGAAAACAAATAGCAAACTGTAACCACATTAAATATAACTGAATTAAATATTGCAATTAAAAGT
Source organism: Loxodonta africana (assembly GCF_030014295.1). Taxonomy (NCBI): domain Eukaryota; kingdom Metazoa; phylum Chordata; class Mammalia; order Proboscidea; family Elephantidae; genus Loxodonta; species Loxodonta africana. The sequence continues at coordinate 90,467,424 of NC_087369.1, read as the reverse complement.
GAGAGCTTGGTAGATTGGATTGAAACCAATACCTATATCAAACCATACACTATCTACAGAGACACACATTAGATTCAAAGATGAAGACAGGTTGAAACTAAAAGGATAGAAAAAGATATACTCTGAAAACAGTAGACAAAAGAGAACTGGAGGAGCTATACTAATATCAGACAAAATAGATCATGGAAAAAAATTTCTATTTAGAGAAAAAGAAGCACATTATGTAATGATAAAAGGGTCAGTAAATCAGGACTACGTAATAACTAAAAGCACATATGTATCTAACAATATCTTCATGAAAGGCATGAAGTAAAAACTGACAGAATTGAAAGGAGAAAGAGACAGTTCTACAACACAAAGTGGGTACCCTATTTTCAATAAAGGCTAGAACAACGAGGCAGAGGATGAACAGGAATATATGACTTAAACAACACTATGAAATAACTATTACTATTAAAAAAATAATAGAATACTCCACCAAAAACAGAAGAATACACATTCTTTACAACTGCATATGGACCATTCTCCAAGATGGAACAAATATTAAGCCGTAAAGCAAGTCATAACAAATTAAAAAAGATAGCTATCACACAAAGTATGCTCTCTGACCACAACAGAATGAAATTAGAAATCAACAAAAGAAGGATTTTTAATTTACAAATTTACAAATACATGCAAATGATTTAAAAAAAATATTCCTAAATAACCAATGGGTCAAAGAAGAAATCATGAGAAGTATTAGAAAATGTCTTGAGATGAGTGAAAATGAAAACACAAAGTACCAAAACTTAATGGATGCAACTAAAATACTGTCTAGAAGAAATTTTATAGATGTAAATACCTATATTAAAAAGAAGAAAGATTTCAAATCAATGCACTAATTTCCCACTTCAAGCAACTAAAAATATAAGAGCAAACTAAATCCAAAGGAAGCAGAAGAAACAAATATTAAAGATTACAGCATAAATATAAATTACAGAATAGAATAACAACACCGAATACCAATGAAACCAAGTTTGGTCCTTTCAAAATATTGACAAACTTAACAAATTTTATCAAGACTGACCAAGAAAAAAAGGAGAGAAAATCCAATTACTAAAATCAGGATTGAAAGAGGGGATATCACTATTGATCTTACAGAAATAAAGATGATTATAAGGAAATACTATGAACAACAGTATGCAAACAAATTAAAAAATTAGATGGTATAAATGAAATAGAAACATTTTTAAAAAGACACAAACTACCAAAATTAACTAAAAAATAAATATAAGATCTAAATAGACTTTAAAAAGGTAAAAAGATTGGATTAGTAATATAAAAAAAAATCCCACCCCCCCAACACACACAAAAAAAAAGCCCAGGATCATATGGCTTCACTAGTGAATGCTGCCAAACTTTTAAAGAAGAATTATCAACAATCCTTCACAAACTCTTCTAAAAAATAGAAGAGGATGAAACATTTTCCAACTCATTCTATGAGGAGGCCATTATTACCTGGATACCAAAACTAGACAAAGATTTCACAGGAAAAGGAAATGGCAGATCAGTATTATTTATGGATGTTATGCATATCCCTTATGAAGAGTTTCTGAATTAGTTATGGGTTTTCTGAAACCAGCAATATATAAAAAGAGTCATACACCATAATCTAAATGGGTTTAATATCTAAAAATCAACCAATGTAATACAGAATTTTAACAGGAAAAAGAAAAAAAAAACACATACTCATCTTAATAAACCTGTGGCTATAGAGTAGATTCCAACTCACAGTGACCTTATAGTACAGAGCGGAACTGCCCCATAGGGCTTTCAAGGAGCAGCTGGTGGATTCAAACTGCTGACCTTTTGGTTAGCAGCTTTTAATGTCTAACACTGAATGTTTTTTTCAATAAGATCAGCAAAAGACAAAAAATTCCACTCTCATGACTTCTATTAAATATTGTAAAGTATATTATAGCCAGAGTAATTAGGAAAGAAAAGAAGTAAAACTATGTCTATTTACAGAAGACATTTCTTGCATATAGAAAATCCTAAATAACCCACTAAGTTTTTATGACCTGATGAACAAGTTCTGTAAAGATTGAGAATACAAGATCGATAAACAAAAATTGCTTATATTTCTACACAGTGGCAATGAGCAAACCAAAAATGAAATTAAGAAACCAATACAGAAGAAGGGGAGGGGCCAAGATGGCAGAATACTCAGATGATTCATGTCATCCCTCTTACAACAAAGACCCAAATAAACAAGTGAATCAGATATATATGACAATCTAGGAACCTTAATTATCAAAAATAAACCTGAAAAATTGGACTGATCGACAGGTGGAAAGAGAGACAATTCAAAAACTGTGGAAACAGGGAATTACAAATAGCATGATTGTCAGTGTCCTGCTAACTGAATCTGCACAGTGCACACAGGTTGAGGCAAGCAGCAACAACCCAAGCTGAAACCCACCCCATCTGATGCAGCCAAGCAGCAGTAAGTCTGCAAGCACCTCCAGAACCAAATAGGATTGACATCAGACCTGCGAAAGTTAAGTGCAAGCTCCCAAACTACCACATGCATGTCAGAACCTCTCCCCCACAAAAGCTCCACAGCCAAGGAGCACTTCCTTCTCCTCATCCATCCCCCTCCCCACTACAACACCGTTCAGGCTGCATTCAACACCACCATATCCCCTAAGCTGCAAACACACAGCCTGGTCCAGAGGCACTCTCTCCATTGCCCAGTCGCTGTCATAGGGGGTGCAGCACCCTTCACCACCATTGATCACCTGCACCAGTGCCTTGCAGGGCAACCCAATAAGGCACTCCTTCATTAGAACAAAACAGGTAGGGCATCCACCTGAAACACATTTTCACATGCAGAAGCCAAGTGGAAGCTGCAGCTTTGTGACATTCAAAACTCCCCAACCCCCAAAGAAGGGGCCTCTCCCACCCACACCACAGATCTGAAGGCCAGCGGTACTACCCACTCCACCTAGCCATTCCTGACAAGGTCCTGAGAATTAGTGGTATTGCAATCCTTCCAGCCAATGGCACAAGGCGCCCAAGGACCAGATGCACTACCTCCTCCACTCTGTGCTGTAGGGGACAGGGGAATGCCCCCCATCTAGGCAAGTAGCGGAAGATGCCAGCTCCCTGCCTTTCCCTGCACGTCACCACTGACTGCAAACAGAGACCTGTGCCAGCACTGAACACCCCCACATAGCCCTGCCCGCCCAGGACTGTAGGTGAGAGTCTTCACACCACACATTCACTGACTGACAAAATAAGCACCTGTGTTCCAACAAACCAGTAAGAAGTGGAGCACACACACAACACCCAACCCAAAGACCAGAGAAAACACCACCTGTACCCACAAAGCAGTGGACCAGCAGGACAGAATCATTAGCTCACCAAAAATTTTGCCTACATCTTCAGCACCCCCGCAAGAACAGTGAACCAGCTCCCAGGCTCACACACCTAGTAGCTGCTCTGAACACCTGGAGACAGGAGATGAAAATTTCAGTGATGCCAATGACCAGAGTAGCACACACGCCCAGTCTACTTGGACATCTCAAAACACAACAGAACAAAAATACAGGACACAGTAAACAAAAATACAATAATTAAATAAATATAATAACTTATTGATGCTTTGGCAAATCACATAGAAGCAGGTCAAGATGGCTCCAGCAAGCAACCAAAATAACGAACCAGAAAACCTTCTGGAGGAAGATAAGGCAATGGAACTCTCTGATAAAGAATTCAAAAGATTAATATACAGAACTCTACAAGAGATCAAGAATGAGGTCAGTCAAAACTAAGGCCCAGTCAAGGAACACAGACAAAGCAATAGAAGAATTCAAGAAAACAATACAAGGAAAAAATGACAGAATGAACAGGCATTTACAAATCATGTAGAAATAGCAACTAGAAATCCAAAATATTAACAATAAAATTTCAGAATTGGACAACTCAATAGAAGGTCATAGAAGAAGAATTGAGACAATGGAAATCAGAATTAGTGAGATTGAAGATTAAATCCTTTGGCACCAATTTGAGGAAAAATCAGAAAAATGAATGAAGAAAACTTAAGAATTATATGGGACACTATCAACAGGAAAAGCCTACGAGTGACTGGAGTACTGGAATGGGAGGAGGGAGAAATGGAAAACACAGCAAGAATTGCTAAAGACTTTCTGCCAGAAAACTTCCCCAATATCACAAAAGATGAGAAGACATCTATCCCAGGAGCTCAAGGAACCTCATACAGGGTAGACCCCAAAGAAAGTCACCAGTACATATCATAATCAAACTTGCCAAAACCAAAGACAAAGAAAGAATCCCGAGAGTGACTAGGGATAAATGAAAAGCCACCTGCAAAGGAGAACCAATAAGACAAAATTCTGATTACTCAGCAGAAACCACACAAATAAGAAGGCAATGGGATGATATATAAAAGCCTTGAAGGGAAAAAAATTGCCAGCCAGGAATTATATATTCAGCAAAATTGTCTGTCAGATATGATAGTGAAATTAGGTCATTTCCAGATAAACAGAAATTAAAGGAATTTGTAAAAACTAGACCAAAATTATAAGAAATATTAAAGGGAGTCCTTCAGTTAGATAACCAACAACATCAGACAACAATCCAAGACTAGGACACAGAACAAATCAACCAGATACCAACCCAGATAGAGAATTAACAAAAACAAAACAAAGCTAAAAGACTGAAAATTGGGAACCAGAGATGTCAATATGTAAATGATGACAATGTCAAAACAAAAAAGAGGGAATAAATGGTGTAGTCATACAACTTACATATGAAGAGGAAGACAAGGTAGTATAAAGAAATAAAAAAAACTGGTTAAAACTTAGAAAAATAAAGGTAAATTTCAGGTATCCACAAAGGAAGCTAACAAACCTACTCATCAAAAGAAAAAAAAATACTCAGCAAACACAAAATCAACAATAAAGAAAGAAATGAAAAGAAAATACATAAACAAGAGGAACTCAGCACAGAAAATTAAGTGGAACAAAGAAACTGTCAACATGTCAAAAAAAAAAATGACAGCAGTGAACTCATACCTATCAATGATTACACTGGATGTAAATGGCCTAAAAGCACTAGTAAAGAGACAGAGAGTGGCAGAATGGGTAAAAAACACCCGATCCATCTATATGTTGTCTACAGGAGACACATCTTACACACAAAGACATAAACTAAAACTCAAAGGATGACAAAAATATATCACACGAACAATAACCAAAAAAGAGCAGGAGTGGCAATATTAATCTCCAATAAAATAGACTTTAAAGCATAATTCACCACAAAGGATAAGGAAGGACACTATAGAACGATTAAAGGGTCATTACACCAATAGGACATAACCATAATAAATATATATGCACCCAATGACAGGTTTCCAAAATACATAAAACAACTCTAACAGCATTGAAAAGAGAAATTGAGAGTTGCGCAAGAATAGTAAGAGGCTTCAACACTCCACTTTCAGTGAAGAACAGGACATCTAGAAACTCAATAAAGATACAGAAGATCTAAATGCCACAATCAAACAACTTGACCTCACAGACATATACAGAACACTCCACCCAGCAGCAAAGTGTACATATTTTTCCAATGCACATGGAACATTCTCTGGAATAGACCACATTTTAGGCCACAGAACAAGCCTTAACAAAATCCAAAACATCAAAATAATACAAAGTATCTTATCTAATCATAATGCCATAAAAGTAGAAATCAGTAATAGAAACAGCAAGAAAAAAAAAAACTAAATACGTAGAAACTGAATAACACCTTGCTTAAAAACTACTGAGTAATAGAAGAAATCAAAGATGGAATAAAACAATCCATGAAATGAGAAAAAAAAACACATCTTATTAAAAGCTTTGGGACACAGTAAAAACAGTGCTCAGCAGTTAATTTATAGCAATAAATGCACACATCAAAAAAGAAGAAAAGGCCAAAATCAAAATATTAACCCTACAACTCAAACAAATAGAAAAAGAGCAACAAAAGAAGCCCTCAGGCGCCAGAAAAAAGGAGATAATAAAGGTTAGAGCAGAAACAAATGAGATAGAGAAAGAACTGAAAAAATCAGCAAGACCAAAAGATGGTTCTTTGAAAAGATCAACAAAATAGACAAATCATTGCCCAAACTGACAAAAGAAAAACAGGGACGGAAGCAAATAACCTGAATAAGATATGAGATGGGTGATATCACAACATGATAAAACACACCCAAGAGAAATAAACAGGGTAATAAGGGAATATTACAAAAAATTATACTCTAACAAATTTGAAAACCTAGAGAAAATAGACAAATTTCTAAAAGCACATTACCTACCTAGACTAACACAAACTGAGGTAGAAAATCTAGACAGAAGCGATTGAAGAGTTAAAAAAAAAAAAACTCCCCCCAAAATATCCCTGGCCCAGACAGCTTCACTGGAGAATTCTACCAAGCTTTCAGAGAACTGACACCAATACTACTAGAGCTATTTCAGATAACAGAAAAGGAAAGAATACTTCCAAACTCGTTCTGTGAAACCAGCATAACCCTGATGCCAAATGCAAGCAAAGACACCACAAAAAAAAAGAAAATTACAAATCAATATCCTTCATGAACATAGACAGAAAAATTCTCAACAAAATTCTAGCCAATAGAATTCAACAGCATACCAAAAAAAATAATACATCATGACCAAGCAGGATTCATACCAGGTATGAAGGGATGGTTCAACATTAGAAAATCAATTAAAGTAATCCAACTTGTAAATAAAACAAAAGAATCACATTATGCAGAAACGGCATTCAACAAATTTCAACATGCATTCCTGATAAAAAAAACTCTCAACAAAATAGGAATGGAAGGGAAATTCCTTGACATAATAAAGGGGATGTATACAAAACCAACAGTGAACATCATTCTAAATGGATTAGACTGAAAGAAAGCATTCCTCTTGAGAAAGGGAAACAAATGAGGACGTCATTTTTCACTGCTCTTATTCAACATTGTGCTGGACATCCTAGCTAAAGCAATAAGGCAAGAAAAAGAAATAAAGGGCAATCAAATTCATAAGGAAAAGGGAAAACTATTCCTATTTGCAGATGGTATGATCTTATACGGAAACCCTCGTGGCGTAGTGGTTAAGTGCTACAGCTGCTAACCAAAGGGTCGGCAGTTCAAATCCACCAGGCGCTCCTTGGAAACTATATGGGGCAGTTCTACACTGTCCTCTAGGGTCGCTATGAGTCAGAATCAGCTTTACGGCACTGGGTTTGGTTTTCTGGTATGATCTTATACACAGAAAACCCCAAAGGATTCACAAGAAATCTACTGGAACTAATAGATTTCAGCAAAGTAGCGGGATACAAGATTAACATACAGAAATCAGTTGATTCCTCTACAGCAACAAAGAGAACTTTGAATAGGAAATCACCAAGTCAATACCATGTACAATGGCCCTCAAGAAGATAAAGTACTTAGGAATAAATCTAACCAGGGACATAAAAGACCTATATGAAGAAAACTACAAAACACCACTGCAAGAAACCAAGAGACCTACATAAGTGAAAAAACATACCATGCACATGGATAGAAAGACTCAGCATTGTGAAAATATCAGTTCTACCCAAAGTAATCTACAGATACAATGCAATCCCAATCCAAATTCCAACAGCATTCTTTAACAAGATGGAGAAACAAATCACCAAGTTTATGCAGAAAGAGGCCCTGGATAAGTAAAGCATTACTGAAGAACAAAGTGGGAGACCTCACACTACCTGATTTTTGAACTTATTGTACAGCCGTGATAGTCAAAACAGCCTGGTACTTGTACAATAACAGACACACAGAACGATGGAACAGAACTGAGAACCCATCCACCTGTGAGCAGTTGATATTTGGCAAGGGGGCAAAGTCCATTAAATGGGGAAAAGACAGACTCTTTAACACATGCTGCTGGTGTAACTGGATGTCCATCTGTAAAAAAAATGAAACGAGTTCCATACCTCACGCCATACTCAAAAATTAACTCAAACTTGATGAAAGACCTAAATATGAAATCTAAAACAATAAAGATCATGGAAGAAAAAATAGGGAGAATGCTAGGGGCTCTAATACATGGCACAAATAGTACACAAACAATAACTAACAATGCACAAAGACCAGAAGAGAAACTAGATAACTGGGAGCTTCTAAAATTAAACTCTTATCAAAAGTCTTTACCAAAAGAGTACCTACGGACTGGGAACTAGGAGTCAGAATTGACTGGACAGCAATGGGTACAGACAGGGAAAAAAATTTTGGCTATGACATATCTGACAAGAGTCTAATCTCTAAAATCTACAAAACACATCAATGCCTCAATAACAAAAAGACAAATAATCCACTTTAAAAATGGGCAAATAATATGAACAGACACATCACCAAAGAAGACATTCAGGAAGCTAAAAGACACATGAAGAAATGCTGGCGAACATTAGCCATTGTTGTTGTTAGGTGCTGTCTGGTTAGTTCAGACTCATAGCGACCCTATGTACAACAGAATGAAACTTTGCCCAGTCCTGCACCATCCTCGCAATCTTTTTATGCTTGATCCCATTGTTGCAGCCACTGTGGCAGTCCTTCTCATTGAGGGTCACTGTCTCTTTTTTGCTGACTCTCCACTTTACTAAGCGTGATGTTCTTCTCCAGGAACTGGTCCCTCCTGATAACATGTCCAAAGCACATGAGACGAAGTTTAGCCATCGTTGCTTCTAAAGAACATTCTGGCTGTATTTCTTCCAAGAGAGGTTTCCTTGTTCTTCTGGCAGTCTGTGGTATATTTAATATTCTTCATCAACACCATAATTAAAAGGAGTCAATTCTTCTTACATATTTCTTATTCATTGTCCAGCTTTTGCATGCATATGATGCAATAGAAAATATCATGGCTTGCATCAGACACACCTTAGACCTCAAAATGACATCTTTAGTTTCCACACTTTGAAAAGGTCTTTGCAGCAGATTTGCCCAATGCAATACATTGTTTGATTTCTTGACTGCTGCTTCCATGGGTGTTGACTATTGATATGTCTTAGTTATCTAGTGCTGTTGTAACTTGAAGTTGACAAGAATTTCATTTTACTTGGATCCACAATCAACACCAATAGAAGCAGTAGTCAAGAAATCAAAAGACACATTGCATTGGGAAAATCTGCTGCAAAGGACCTCTTTAAAGTGTTGAAAAGCAAAGATGTCACCTTGAAGGCTAATGTGTGCCTGACCCAAGTCATGGTATTTTCAATCACATTATATGCATTCAAAAATTGGACAATGAATAAGGAAGACCAAAGAAGAATTGATGCCTTTGAATTGTAGTGTTTGTGAAGAATATTGAGTATACCATGGACTGCCAAAAGAACGAACAAATCTGTCTTGGAAGAAGTATAACCAGAGTGCTCCTTAGAAGCAAGGATAGCTAGACTGCCTCTTACATACTTTGGACTTGTTAGGAGGGATCAGTCCCTGGAGAAGGACATCATGCTTAGTAAAGTACAGGGTCAGCGGAAAAGAGGAAGATCCTCAACAAGATGGATTGAAACAGTGGCTGCAACAATGGGCTCAAGCATAGCAACTATTGTAACGATGGCAATGGACTGGGCAGTGTTTCATTCTGTGGCACATAGGATCATTATGAGTGAAAACAGACTCGATGGCACCTAACAACAACAACAGCTATAACAGAAATACCACAAGCGGGTGGCTTTACAACAAACAGAAGTTTATTTTCACACAATAATGTAGGCTAAAAGTCCAAATTCAGGGCGTCAGCTCCAGGGGAAGGATTTCTGTCTCTGTCAACTCTGGAGAAAGATCCTTGTCCCCAACCTTCCCATGGTCAAGGAGCTTCTCAGGTGCAGGGACCCCAGGTCCAAAGGATGAGCTCTGCTCCCAGTGATGCATTCTTGGTGGTAGGAGGTCCCCAATTCTCTGCTTGCTTCCCTTTCCTTTTATCTCTTGAGAGATGAAAGGTGGTACAGACCACACCCCAGGGAAACTCCCTTTACCTTGGATCAGGGATGTGACCTGGTAAGGGTGTTACAGTCCCACCCTAATTCTCTTTAACATAAAATTACTATCATAAAATGGAGGACAGTCACAGAATACCAGGAATCACGTACCAACCAAGTTGACACACACATTCTTTGGGTGACATAACTCAATCCATGACAGGATCCAAGTAAAATGAAAGCCTTGACAACTTCAATTCTTTCTCTGTTGATCATGATGCTGCTTACCGGAACAGTTGTGAGAAATTTTTTTTAACTCTGTGTTGAGGTGAAATCCATATTGAAGATTGTGGTCTTTGATCTTCATCAGTAAGTTCTTCAAGTCCTCTTCACTTTCTTCAAACATGGTGGTGTCATCTGCATAACTCAGGTTGTTAATGAGTCCAATCCTGCTGTTCTGTTCTTCATATATTCTAGCTTTTTGGATTATTTGCTCAGCATACAGATTGAATAAGTATGATGAAAGAATACATCCCTCATGCACACATTTCCTGACTTTAAACCATGCGGTATCACCTTGCTGTGGTCAAATACTGTCTCCTTGTTTATGTATATGTTCCTCATGAGCACAATTAAGGGTTCCCAAATTTCCATTCTTCTCAATGTTATCCATAATTTGTTATGATCCACACAGTCGAATGCTGTTGCATAGTCAATAAAACACAGGTAAACATCTTTCTGGTATTCTCTGCTTTCAGCCAAGATCCATATGACATTAGCAATGATATCCCTGGTTCCATGTCCGCTTCTGGATCCGGCTTGAACATCTACCAGTTCTTTGTCCATATACTGCTGCAACTGGTCTTGAATGATCTTCAGCTAAATTATACTTGTGTGTGATATTAATGATATTTTTTTGATAATTTCCACATTCTGCTGGCTCAACTTACTTTGTAATGGGCATAAATATGGATCCCTTCCAGTTGGTTGGTCAGGTAGCCGTCTTCCAAATATCTTTGCATAGATGGGTAAGCATCTCTAGCACTGCATCTGTTTGTTGAAACATCTCAACTGATATACAGACAACTCCTAGAGCCCTGTTTTTCACCACTCCCTTCAGTGAAGGATGGACCTCTTACTTCAATACCATCGGTTCTTGATCATAAGCTGCTGCCTGAAACGGCTGATTGTCGACCAATTCTTTTCGGTATAGTGACTCTGTGGATTGCTTCTATCTTCTTTTGATGCTTTCTACATCATTCAATATTTTCCCTGTAGAATCCTTCAATATTGCAACTTAAGGGTTGAATTTTTTCTTCAGTCCTTTCAGCTTGAGAAATTCTGAACGTATTCTTCCCTTTTGGGTTTCTACCTTCGGGTCTTGGCACACTTCATTATAATACTTTGTCTTCCCTAGCTGTCCCTTGATATCTTCTGTTGAGCTCTTTTACTTCATCAGTTCTTCCTTTCACTTTTATCTACTTCAAGAGCAATTTTCAGAGTCTTTTCTGATATCCATTTCAGGCTTTTTCTTTCTTTTCTGTCTTTTTAATGATCTTTTGCTTTCTTCACGTATGATGTCCTTAATGTCATTCCACAACTTGTCTGGTCTTTGGTCATTAGTGTTCACTGTATGAAATCTGTTCTTGAGATGGTCTCTAAATTCAGGTATGATATACTCAAGGTGGAAATCCTGGTGGTGTAGTGGTTAGAAGCTATTACTGCTAACCAAAAGGTCATCAGTTCGAATCCACCAGGCACTCCTCGGAAACTCTATGGGGCAGTTCTACTGTGTCCTATAGGGTTGCTATGAGTCAGAATTGATTCAAGAGTAATGGGTTTTTTGGTTTAGTATGCTCAAGTTAATTTTGGCCTTAGTGGTTGGTGCATAAATTTGAATAATAGTCATATTATAGGTCTTTCTTGTAGGCATATGGATATTATCCTATTGCTGACAGTTGTACTTCAAGATAGATATTGAAATGTTCTTCCTGATGATGAATGCAATGCCATTGCTCTTCAACTTGTCATTCCTGGCATAATAGACCATATGATTGTCTGATTCAGAAAGGCCAGTACTAGTCCATTTCAGCTCACTAATGCCTAGGATATTGATGTTTATGTTTATCCATTTAATTTTTGATAATTTCCAATTTTCCTAGATTCAGAGTTTGTACACTCCACTTTCTGATTGTTAATGGATATTTGCAGCTGTTTCTTCTCATTTTGAGTTATGCCATATCAGAAAATGACGGTCCTAAAATCTTGGCTTCATCCACATCATTAAGATTGACTCTACTTTGAGTAAGCAGGTCTTCCCAGTCATATTTTGAGTGGCTTCCAAACTGAGGGGCTCATCTTCCGGCACTATATCAGACAATGTTTCACTGTTATTTATAAACCACTAAGGCCAAAGATGACGAAATTGAAGATTTTTAACAATTCTGCAGTCTGAAATTGATCAAATGCAATTAGTGTGCCTTGATAATTACTGGTGATTGGAATGCAAAGATTGGAAACAAAGAAGGATTTGTAGTTGGAAAATATGGCCTTGGTGATGGAAACCATACCAAAGATTGCATGACAGAATTTTGCAAGACCAACAACTTCTTTATTGAAAATACCTTTTCTTTTTTAACAATGTAAATGGTGACTGTACACGTGGACCTCAGCAGATTGAATACACAGGGTTCCACATCTGTGGAAAACGTCGATGGAAAAGCTCAATATCGTCAGCCAGAACAAGGCCAGGGGTGACTGCAGAACAGGCCATCAATTGTTCAAATTCAAGTCGTAACTGAAGAAAATTAGAGCAAGTCCATGAGAGCCAATGGAGCATATTCCACCTGAATTTAGAGACCATCTCAAGAATAGATTTCACACATTGAACACTAATGACTGAAGACCAGATGAGTTGTAGAATAACATCAAGGACATCATACATGAAGAAAACAAGTCATTAAAAAGACAGGAGAGAAAGAAAAGACCAAAATGGATGTAAGTCAAGGCTCTGAAACTTCCTCTTGATTGTAGAGTAGCTAAAGCAAAAGGAAAAAATGATGAATTAAAAGAGCTTAACAGAAGGTTTCAAAGGGCAACTCGAGAACACAAAGGAAAATATAATAGTAATATATGCAAAGACCTGGAGATAAAAAACCAGAACACGCTCTGCATTTCTCAAGCTGAAAGCACTGAAGAAAAAATTCAGGCCTCCACTTGCAATATTAAACAACGCAGGAAGCATCAAAAGATGGAAGGAGTACACAGAGTCAATATACCACAAAGAATTGGTCAACGTTCAACCATATCAGGAGGTAGCATATGATCAGGAACCAATGGTACTGAAGGAAGAAGTCCAAGCCACACTGGAGGCATTGGTGAAAAACAAGGCTCCAGGAATTGACAGAATATGAATTGAGATGTTTCAACAAACAGATGCAGCACTGGAATTTCTCACTTGTCTATACCAAGAAATTTGGAAGACAGTTACCTGACCAACTGACTGGAAGAGATCCATATTTATGCCTATTCCAAAGAAAGTTGATCTAACCAAATGCAGAAATTATCAAACAATATCATTAATATCACATGCAACTAAAATTTTGCTGAAGATCATTCAAAAGTGGCTGCTACAGTATATCAACCAGGAACTGCCAGAAATTCAATTTCTGAATTCAGAAGAGAACGTGGAACCAGGGATATCATTGCTGATGTCAGATGGATTCTGGCTGAAAGCAGAGAATTCCAGAAAGATGTTTACTTGTGTTCTATTGACTATGCATAGGCATTTGACTGTGTGGATCATAACAAATTATGGATAACATTGCAAAGAATGGAAATTCCAGAACACTTAATTGTATTCATGAGGAACATGTACGCAGATCAAGAGGCAGTTGTTTGAACAGAACGAGGGAATACTGCATGGTTTAAAGTCAAGAAAGGTGTGCATCAGGGTGGTATCCTTTCACCATATCTATTCATTCTGTATGCTGAGCAAAGAATCCGAGAAGCCGGACCATATAAAGAAGAACATCAGGATTGGAGGAAAACTCATTAACAACCTGCGTTAAGCATATGACACGACCTTGCTTGCTGAAAGTAAGAGGGCTTGAAGCGCTTACTGATGAAGATCAAAGACCACAGCCATCAGTATGGATTATACCTCAACATAAAAACCAAAAACCAAACCCGTTGTCATCCAGTCGATTCCAACTTATAATGACCCTATAGGACAGAGTAGAACTGCCGCATAGAGTTTCTAAGGAGTGCCTGGTGGATTCGAACTGCCAACCTTTTGGTTAGCAACTGTAGCACTTAACCACTATGCGACATACCTCAACATAAAGAAAACAGAAATCCTCACAACTGGACCAATAAGGAGTACCATGATTAAAAGAGAAAAGACTGAATTTGTCAAGGATTTCATTTCACTTGGATTCACAATCAACACTCATGGAAGCAGCAGTCAAGAAATCAAAAGACAGGGACTTTCCACCAACATGGTGGCATAGACAGAAGCACCACGCTGTTCCTCCACAGCAAAGATCCGAAAAACTAAGTAAAACACAGGCTAATGTCATTCCTGGAACCTGACATGCCAAACGAAGAGATAGAGAACTCAGCCAAGCACCGAATGGAATAAGAAACTGAAAGAGGATGAAGAGCAAGGAGAAATATATGCGGAGGGCCCCATCAGCTAAGGCAGCACGATCCGCCATCTTGGACTCCTGTCAGGGATGGGCAAACAGGGAGCACGGGGAAGCAGCTTTGCGGAATTCCCAGCAAGAGACAGAGCACCCAGAAACCAGTGATACAGGCTTTCCCACCCCCATTCTCTCTCCAATGCTCTACCTCTGAGCTTCCTGACTGGCTCTGGTGGCTTGGCCAGTCAGGAAGCTAAGCCTCTGTGCCACTTAGATTCACCCCACCCACATCAGAGATCAGCAGACAGGGAGTACAGGAAAGCAGCTTCACGAAGCTCCCAACAGGAGATGAGCACCTGGTAACGAGTGATTTACGCTTTCCTAGCCTTCCCCTTCTTCCCCCAACTTCAGCCTCCTCTGCCTCCCTCCAGCCACAGTCTCTTGGCCAGGAGGCAACTGCTTTGGCCTTAGGCTGCTTGAATTTGCCCTGCCCACACTGGCTGGGCCCCTCTGCTGGTATTGCTTCTTTCCGTCTCTTTTGGTTTCCTCTGTGCCTCCTACCACCTCCCCCTCCTTACTCTGGAACACCTAGCTCTGTGTGCCATATTTACTTCTTCTTGGAAGGCTGTGAAGCCACACTCAACTGGGGAACCACTCCCCTGGCCCATGACACCATGCTGGTGGGATCCCGGGGGACTTTTTTGGCTTGTTTTGCTTTGTTCTGATTTGTTTGTTTCCTTTTTTCTTTTCACAGCTTGGGAGCCACTTCTAGCTAGGCTGCACTGCATGGCTTAGGAGATACTACCCAAGTCTGCGCAGCTTCATAGGTGGGATCCGTGGGGGCATTTCTTTCTTTCTTTTTTATTGTTTTCTCTCTTTTTCCCCTTCTGTCTGTCTTCATTTCTCGGTTCTTTTCTCTACACTTACCTTGTTTTCCTTTCTCCTCAATACCTGGTGCAGTGTGACTGCTATACTCCCTCTAGCCAGGCTACACTGTGCAGCCTGGGAGCCACTTCCCCAATCTTAGCAGCCCCACCAGTGGGACTCCAGGACTCCCGGGGGCTTTTATTTTACAAATTTTTATCTAGTTATTTCTCTCTCTCTCTCTCTTTTTTTTTTTTCTTTTTGCTTTTCTCCATTTCTTGGTTTTTCATCTCTCCACTCCAAAGGTAAGCTCCCTTAGCACTCTTTTTTTCTCTCTTTCTTTGTTTGCTTACTTGTTTTTGGCTCCTGTTTTTCTCTCCTCTCTCTCCTCTTTCCCATACTGTTATTAGCTTCACACATCACAGCCTCCCCCCCTTCCTGCCTACCTGTACCATGCACTGAATATCACATCTCCAAGCAGCACAGGCATGGCCTACTGGAACCTGCCCAGCACTGATTCATGGCCCACCCTGTCAGCCCTTGAACATGCCATATACAACCCATCCTAGCCCCTCCTCTTCAGCTGGACATGCCCTGCTGCACCATAGCTGAATGACTGGTCCTGCCCATTGGACAAGGAGTTGAAAAGTATCATGACTACAGATGAACAAACAACAAAGGGCGCACAGCCCACCTGCTCAGGCATAACCAAATAAAACAAAAAAGCAGGACAAAACAAATCCACAACCAAGAAACAAAGAAAATAACTACCGAATGTCCCGAAGCCAGCAGACAATTTCAAAGTACATAAAAAAATAGGACAGGATGGGTCCAGTAGGCATCCAAAATAAAACACCAGATGACTTTCCAGTAAAAGAAAAGGCACTAGAACTACCTGCCAGGGAATTCAAATCTCTAATATTCAGAGCAATCCAAGAGTTGAATCAAAAGGCAGACAGAAATGAGGAAAAAATAGACAAATTTATGGAAAAGGCAGACAAATTAATAGAAAATACAGACAAAAAATGGAAGAATTCAGGAAAATAATACAGGAACAAAATGACAAAATAAAAACACAACTAGAAATCATACAAAAACAACAATTAGAAATCCAAAAGATAAGCAACAAGATTTCAGAAATGGACTGTGTCATAGAAGGGCTGAGGAGCACATTTGAAATGATGGAAAACAGAATCAGTGAAATTGAAGACAAAAACTTGGATACAAGTCTGTCTGAAGAAAAATCAGAAAAAAAGAATGAAGAAACCCTGAGAATTATGTGGGATACAATCAAAAGCAAAAAGTTACAAACAATCAGAGTTCCAGAACAGGGAGGAAAAAAAGGAAAACACAGAGAGGATCATTGAAAATTTGCAACAGAAACCTTCCCTAATATCATGAATGATGAAAAGCTGACCATCCAAGAAGGTCTACGAACCTCATATAGTATTGACCCCTTAAAAAAAACACCAAAGCATATCATAATCACACTCACTAAAATCAAAGACAAAGAAAAAATCTTGCGAGCAGCTCGAGAAAAACAAAAATTCACATACAGAGGAGAAACAATCAGACTAAGCTCTAATTATTTACCAGAAATCATACAGGCTAGAAGGCAATGGGATGACATATTTAAAACCTTGAAAGAAAAAAAAATTTCCAACCAACAATAACATATCTTGCAAAACTTTTGTTCAAATATGATGGTGAAATTAGGACATTTTCAAATCAACAGAAATTAAGGGATTATGTAAAAACCTAACCAAACTTACAAGAATTATTAAAGGGAGTCCTTTGGTCTGAGAACTAACAACATCAGACCACAAACGGAATCTAGGATGCAAGATTGTACCAGCCAGATACCAATCTAGGAAATGAACTCTCAAGGACTATCCAAAACCAAAACAATTGCAACAGGGAACCAGAGAGGTTAATCTGTAAATGACAACAATGTCAGAACAATAAAAGAGAATGATATAGGTATAAAACTTCCTAATGGAGAGGAAGGCAAGGTGATACCAAGTAATAATAGAAACATATTACCTAGAAGACAAGGGTAAATTTCAAGGTAAACACAAAGAAAGTTAACAAACCTACTCATCAAAATAAAGAAGAAAAACATAAAGTCTCAATAAAAACAAAAACTACAAAAACAAAAGAAATCCACAAAAAAAAGGAACTCAGCACAGGACAGTAAGAGGAACAAAGAAAATGTTAGCACCACACACACACAAAAAAAACTACAATGACAACAAAAAACTTAAGGATAAAGAACAACAATGGATCTGTGAAGCATCTCATAACATGGATGCATCTGGAGGACATTATGCTGAGTGAAATAATTCAATCACAGAAGGACAAATATTGCATGAAACCACTACTGTAAAAACTCGTGAAAAGCCTTACATACAAAAACAATATTTGATGATACAAGGGAGGGAAGGGGTAGGGATGGAAAAAATACTTAAAAGACAATAGATAAGTGGAAACTTTGGTGAAGGGTAAGACAGTACACAATACTGGGGAAGCCAGCACAACCTGTACAAGGCAAGGTCATGGTAGCTCCATAGACACATCCAATCTCCCTGAGGGACTGAATTGCTGGGCTGAGGGCTGTGGGGACCATGGTCTTGGGGAACATCTAGCTCAATTGGCATAACACAATTTATAAAAAAAATATGTTCTATATTCTACTTTGGTGAATAGCTTCTGGGGTCTTAAAAGCCTGTGAGCAGCCATCTATGATACTCCACTGGTCTCACCCCTTCAGGAGCAAGGAAGAATGAAGAAAACTGAAGATACAAGGGAAAGATCAGTCCAAAGGACTAACGGACCATATCTACCATGGTCTCCAACAGATTGAGTCCAGTATGAGATGGCGACTGGCTACCACCACCGACTGCTTTGACAGGGGTCACAATAGAGGGTCCCTGGCAGAGCTGGAGAAACATGTAGAACAAAATTCTAACTCGAAAAGAAAGACCAGGCTTGCTGGCCTGACAGAGACTGGAGAAATCCTGAGAGTATGCTCCGGACACCCTTTCAGCTCTGTAATGAGGCCACTCCTGAGGTTCACCCTGCAGCCAAAGATTGAACAGGTCCATGGAATAAAACAAAACTGAAGGGGGTGCACCAGCCCTGGAGCAGGGACTAGAAGGCAGGAGGAAACAGGACAGCTGATAATAGGGAACCCAGGGTTGAAAAGGGAGAATGTTGACATGTAGTGGGGCTGTTAACCAATGTCATTCAACAATGTGTGTACTGTTTGATGAGAAACTAGCTCGTTCTGTAAACTTTCATCTAAAGTTCAATTAAAAAACATACATGTATATTGAAAAAAAAGAAGTCAAGAGACATATTGCATTAGGCAAATCTGCTGCAAAAGGCCTCTTTAAAATCTTAAAAAGCAAAGTTGTCGCCTTGAAGACTAAGGTGCACCTGACCCAAACCATGGTGTTTTCAATAGCCCCATGTGTATATGAAAGCTAGACAAGGAATAAGGAAGACCGAAGAATTGACTCCTTTGAATTGTGTTGTTGGCAAAGAATATTGAATATACCATGGACTGCCAAAGAACGAACAAATCTGTCTTGGAAGAAATACAGCCAGAATGTTCCTTTGCAGTAAGGATGGAGAGACTATGTCTCATATACTTTGGACATATTATCAAGAGGGCTCAGCTCCTGGGGAAGAACAACAAGCTTGGTAAAGTAGAGGGTCAGTGAAAAAGAGGAACACCCTCAATGGGATGCATTGATACAGTGGCTGCAACAATGGGCTCAAGTATAATGATTGTGAGGATGGCATAGGACAGGGCAGTATTTTGCCCTGTTGTGCATAGGGTCTCTATGAGTCAAAGCCAACTCAATGGCACCTAACAACAACAACATCCTCAAGGTCATATTTTGGCTCTTATAGACTTGTTCTAATTTGCTTCAGCTTCACCTTGAACTTGCATATGAGCAATTGATGGTCTTTTCTGAAGTCAGCCCCTGGCCATTAGAGAAGTGCAAATCAAAACTACCTTGATTATTTTAGTTATCTAGTGTTGCTGTAACAGAAATTCCACAAGTGGATGGCCTTAACAAAGAGAAATTTATTCTGTCACAGTCTAGTAGGCTACAAGTAGAAATTCAAGGCATCAGCTCCAAAGGAAAGCTTTCTGTCTCTGTCGACTCTGGGGGAAGATACTTGTCATCAGTCTTCCCCTGGCCGAGGAGCTTCTCAGCGCAGGGACCCTGGGTCCAAAGAACACACTGTTCTCCTGGCTCTGGTTTCTTGATAGTATGAGGTCCCCCTGTCTCTCTGCTTATTTCTATCTTTTATATTTCAAAAAAGATTGGCTTAGGACACAATCTAGTCTTGTAGATTAAGTTCTGCCTCATTGACACAGCTGCCACTAATAGCATCGCATTAACATCATAGAGATAGGATTTACAACACATAGGGAAATCACATGAGATGATAAAATGGTGGACAATCGCACAATACTGGGAATCATGCATGGCCTAGTCAAGTTGATACACATATTTTGGGGAACACAATTCAATCCATGACAGTGAGATACCATCTCACCCCGACATTACAAGCACTAATCCAAAAAACACAAAACAGCAACTGGTGGAGAGGTTGCGGGGAGACTGGAACTTTTATGCACTGCTGGTGGGAATCAAAAATGGTACAACAACTTTGGAAAACAATATCCTTAAAAAGCTAGGAATAGAAATACCATAAGATCCAGCAATCCCACTCCTAGGAATACACACTAGAGAAATAAGAGCTGTCACTTGAATAGACATATGCACACCCATGTTTACTGCAGCACTATTCACAATAGCAAAAGAATAGAAACAACCTAAATGCCCATCAACACACAAGTGGATAAACAAATTATGGTAAATACACACAATGGAATAGTATGCAAAGATAAAGAACAATGTTGAATTCAAGAAACATCTCACTACATGGATGAATCTGGAGGGCATTATGCTGAGTGAAATAAGTCAGTCACAAAAGGACATGTATTGTATGAGATCACTATTATAAGACCTCAAGAAAGGCTTAAACACAGAAAAAAAGCATTCTTGGAAGGTTAAGAGTGTGGGGAGGGGAAGGGGAGGGAAATCATTAACTATATAGTAGACAAGTGTCAACTTTGGTGAAGGAAAGGACAACACACAATATAGGTGAATTTAGCACAACTGGACCAAAGGAAAAGCATAGAAGTTTCCTAGACACATCCAAACACTTTCAGAGACCCAGTATCTGGGCCTGGGGGCTGGGAACCATAGTCTCAGGGGACATCTAGGTCAACTGGCATAACATAGTTCGTAAAGAAAATATTCCACATCCTTCTTTAGTGAGTAGCGTCTGAGGTCTTAAAAGCTTGACAGTGGCCATCTAAAATATATCTATTGGTTGTCATCCCATCCAGAGCAAAGGGTAATAAGGAAAACCAAAGACACAAAGAAAATATTAGTCCTAGGTACGAAAGGACTGCATGAACCACAGACTCCAAAAGCCTGAGCCCAGAAAAACTAGATGGTGCCCAGCTATCACAACCAACCCCTTTGACAGGGATCACAACAGACAGTCCTGGGCAGAACAGGAGAAAAATGTAGAACGGAGTTTAATTCATGAACAAAGACCAGACTTACTGATCTGATAGAGACTGGAGGAATCCCCAGGACTAGAGCCCCTAGACACTCTGGGTAACTCAGAACTGAAACCATTCCTGAAGGCTGCGTTTCAGACAAAGATGAGACAGCCCTATTTAAAAAAAAAAAAAAACACGTGAGGAATGTGCTTCTTAGTTCAATCAAATATACGATACTAAATGTGAAATGCTGTCCAAGAGCAGGATGAAGGGACACAGGAAATCCGTGGTGGAAAGCAGGAGCATGCTGTCACATTTTATGGATTCCAACCAACGTCTCAAAACAATATGTGTTTAAATTTTTGAATGAGAAATTGGGCTGTAAACTTTCACCTAAAGAACAATAATTTTTTTATAAAAAAAAAGAAAGCAATACAATTTACAATAGTATCAAAAAGAATAAAATACTTAGGAATAAATTTAATCAAATATCTGAAAGACTTGTACATTGAAAAGTACTAAACATTGTTGAAAAATTATAGATGACCTAAGTAAATGAAAGGAAGCCCTCTTGTCATAATGCTAAAGAGCTCAGTTGCTGACCAAAAGGTCGGCAGTTCAAATCCACCAGCTGCTCCCTGGAAACCCTATGGAGCAGTTCTACTCTGTCCTGTAGGGTTGCTATGAGTAAGAATGGACTCGAAGGCAACGGGTTTGGTTTTTGGTTTTGTAAGTAAAAGAAAAGACATCTCATGTTTATGGATTGGAAGACAATATTATTAATATGTTGACACTACCAAATGCGTCCTCATATTCAACACAATATCTATCAAAACCTCAGTTGCCTTATTTGCAGAAATTGACCGATCCTAAATTTATATGGATGTACAACAGACCCAGAATACCAAAACACACTTGGATTAGAATAACTAAGTTGGAGAACTCATACTTCCTGGTTTCAAAACTTACTTCAAAGCTACAGTAGTCAAGACAGTGTGGCATTGACATAAGATAGACATATAGATCAATAGAATAGAATTGAGAGTACAGAAATAAATGCTTAAATTTATGGTTGATTAGTTTTCAAGAAAATTAATACCAAGAAAATTCAATGGGGATGGAATAGTCCTTTCAACAAACACTGCTGGGACAGGTGGATATTCACATAAAATAGAATTAAGTTAATAGCTGTGATGATCTTTTATGCATATTCAATCAAACACTAAGTGTTGATATGAAGGTGTCGTAGATTTGATGATTAAAGTCTATACTCTGTTGACTTTAAGTAAGAGAGACTGTCCTAGATAAAATGGGTAGGCCTGATTCAATCAGTTGACAGACTCTAAAAGGAGAGTTGAGAATTCCCTGAATGTAATGGATTGAATTGTATCCCCCAAAAGATATGTTTAAGTCCTAGACCCTGCACCCTCGTGAGTATGACCTTATTTGGTGAAACAGAGTTTCTTTCTTTTTTTTTTTTTTTTGCGAATGTTATCAGTTACTGATCATATCAGAGTAGGGTGTGTTCTAAACCGTTTTGAGTGGTGTCTTATAAAATGGGAGTCACACATAGGGGAAATTCAACATGTGAGGATCCATCTACAAGTCAAGAAATGCCAAGAAGCATCTAGGGCTACAGAAGCTCAAAGAAATAAGGAAGGATCTTCCCTCAGATCCAACAGAGAGAGAGAACATAGCTTTGCCAGTGCCTTGAATTTGGACCTCTGGTCTCCAGAACATTGAGTCCCTGTGTGGTGATGGGTAAGCGCTCTAGGAAACAAATACAGTATCTAAAGGCTTAAGATTAAAATGTTAGAGTGGACATATCATGTAAGGGCTGTCACCCGAAGTTGGAGCTTCCAGAGATGCATCTTTTACCATGACTGTGAAAAATACATTTGTGAATGGATGCCCAGCATCCTTTAAGAGCTCTGTAATTGCTCGTTTGTATAGGTCAAAAATTACAATGGAAACTTCTACCATTGAATGGAGATCCCTAATAGCAATGGGGATAATGGGATCTCAAGGTCTCAGGGGGAAAATGTTAAAGAACTAAATTGCCAAAGATAAGGTGAACAGGGTTAACATGATGGAAACTGGAGATGAAGTGGTAATCAGAATAGTATTACTTTCAGAAACGTATGACATTGACTAGTTAAGCATGGTGTCCCTAGAAAAATTAGATGGATAGTTTACTAAATTCTTATTTCATCTGTATCAATGGAAGAATTTTAGGTCGAGTCAACAGAGGTCTAAATTACATCATCAAAACAGAAAGTCAGGGCCCATGAATCAATTATCAGACTTTAACTAGTTTACAGACCCAGAACCCCTTGAATGAAGGAGCAGCTGGGTGTCCCTGAGGAAGGACACTGCTCACAGTCCTAAAAATTTATACTGTTAGTCTTTCTCCCAGACTTCCCCAAAGGGATCTATGGTAATTTACCAAAGTGAGTGCAAACCGGGGAAAGGGAAGTAATCACACTTTCCATAGATTACTGGATATTGGCTCTAAAACTGATACTGACACCTGAAGACCCAAATGTCACTGTGGTCTATCTGTCAGAGTAGGGGTTTATGGAGGTCAGGTGGTCAAAAGAGTTTTAGCTCTGGTTCATCTCACAGTGGGTCCAGTTTGTCCCTGAACCCATTCTGTAGTGATTTCTCCATTTCCAGAAAACATAATTTGAATTGACATACTCAGCAACTGGCAGAATTCCCACATTGGTTCTCTGACCTGTGGAGGGAGACCTATTATGGTAAAAAAGAAAAAAAAAAAAAGAATTCAACTGTGTGGATCATAACAAATTTTGGATACCATTGCAAAGAATGGAAATTCCAGAATCCTTAATTGTGCTCGTGAGGAACCTGCACATAGACCAAGAGGCAGTTGTTCAAACAGAACAAGGGTATATGCGTGGTTTAAAATCAGGAAAAGTGTGCGTCAGGGTTGTATCCTTTCACCACACTGACTCAATCTGTATTCTAAGCAAATGATCCAAGAAGCTGGAATATATGAAGAAGAACATGGCAGCAGGATTAGAGGAAAACTCATTAACAACCTGTGATATACGAATGACACAACCTTGCTTGCTGAAAGCAAAGGAGGACTTGAAGCACTTACTGATGAAGATGAAAAACTACAGCCTTTGGTATAGATTTCACCTTAACATAAAGAAAACAGAAATCCTCACTGCTGGACCAATAAGTAACATGATAAACAGAGAAAATTTTGCAGCTGTCAAGAATTTAATTTTACTTAGATCTACAATCAATGCCCATGGAAGCAGCAGTCAAGAAATCAACAACTTATTGTGTTGGGCAAATCTGCTGCAAAAGACCTCTTAAAAGTCTTAAAAAGAAAAGACATCACTTTGAGGACTAAGGTACACCTAACCCAAGCCATGGTATTTTCAGTCGACTCATAAGCTTGTGAAAGCTGGACAATGAGTAAGGAAGACTGAAGAAGAATTGACTTCTTTGAGTTATGGTGTTGGCAAAGAATATTGAATATACCATGGACTGCCAGAAGAACGAACAAGTCTGACTTGGAAAAAGTACAGACAGAGTGCTCCTTGGAAGTGAGGATGGTAAGAATTCCTCTCACGTACCTTGGGCACGTTATCAGGAGTGACCAGTACCTGGAGAAGGACATCATGCTTGGTAAAGCAGAGGGTCAGCAAAAAAGAGGAAGACCCTCAACGAGATGGATTGATACAGTGGCTGCAACATACATGATATAGCAATGATTGTGATTGCAGGCACCTGTCTAAAGTGGACAGCTGAAGAACAATGGCCCTTTTCTGAGACATCCCTGAAAGGCAATGGTAAAGGGAAATTTTCCTAGAGGCAGAACTTCAAGCAGTGCACCTGGTTGCTCATTTTGCCTGAAAGGAGAAATGGCCAGAGATAAGAGCCTTAGTGATTCAAAGGCTGTGGTTAATGATTTGGTTGGATGGTCAGAGACTCTGAGGGAGCATGATTGGAAAAGTGATGACAAGGTGGTCTTTGGAAGGAGTATGTGGATATACTTCTCTGAATGGGCAAAATATATGAAGATATTTGTGTTCTATGTGAATTCTCACCAAAAGGTGATCTCAGCAGAAGAGGATATTGATATTGATAATAAAGTGGATACCAAAAAAAAAAAAAACCATTACCGTCGAGTCAATTCTGACTCAAAGCTACCCTATGGGACAGAGTAGAACTGCCCCATAGGGCTTCCAAGGAACAGCTGGTGGATTTGGACTGTTAAGATTTTGGTTAGTGGCTGAGCTCTTAACCACTGCACCATCAGGGCTCCGATCAAGTGGATAGAATGACTCATTATATGGATATCAGTCAGCCTTTTCCCCCAGACACTTCTGTCATTGCCCAGTGGGCTAATGAACAAAGTAACCATGATGGCAGGGATGGAGGTTAAGCATGAGCTCAGCAACATCAATTTCCACTCATCATGGCTAAACTGGCTGCAGCCACTGCTGAGTGCCCAATCTGCCAACAGAAAAGGCCAATACTGAATCCCTAACATGGCATCACTCCCAGGATAACCAACCAGCTACTTGGTGGCATGTTTATTACATTGGACCACTTGCATTATGAAAGGGGCAGCATTTTGTTTTTACTGGAGTATATACTTACTGCAGAAATCCCTCCCAATGCTTCTGTCAAAACTATTATCTGTGGACTTACAAAATGTGTTTTATATTATCATGGTACTCCGCACAGTATTGCTTCTAATCAAGGAATTCATTTTACAGAAAATAAGGTAAATCTGTGGGCACGTATTCAGGGACTTCACTGTTCTTGTTATGTTCTGCATCATCCTAAATTATGTTCTTATTATGTTCTGCATCATCCTAAAGCAGCTGCTTTGAGATAACAGTGTACTGACCTTTTGAAGACAAGTTTACACTACCAGCTAGCCGGCCTTACCTTGCAGGGCTGCAGTACTGTCCTCCAGGATGTTGTATATACTCCAGATCAGCAGCCAGTATATGGTGCTATTCCTCCCATAGCCAAGATTTGTGAGACCAGAAATCTGGGGGTGGAAATGGAAGTCATTTTACTTACAATTGCCCCTAGTGATTCACTAGCAAATTTTTGCCTACCATCCCTTCAATCTTAGGCTCTTCTGGTCTAACCATTGCCGTTGAATAGATTCCGACTCATAGTGACCTTATAGGACAGATTACAACTGCCCCATAGGGTTTCCAAGGAGAGCCTGGCGAATTTGAACTGCCAACCTTTCAGTTAGCAGCAGCAGCTCTTAACCACTACACCACCGGTGTTTCTTCTGGTCTACAGGTCTTAATTCCAAAGGAAGGAATATCTCCCACCAGCAGACACAACAATTATTCTATTGAACTGGAAGTTGGAACTGCCACCTGGACACTTTGAGCTCCTCATGCCTCTGAGTCAACAGGCAAAGAAGAGGATTATAGTATACTGGCTAAAGTGATTTATATCTAATACCAAGGGGAAATCTGAGGTAAGGAACAGTATGTGAGGGTAAGGAAGCATACCTGGAATACAGGGGATTCCGTACGGCGTCTCTTAGTACTACCATTTCGTGTGGGGAATGTCAATGGAGAACTACAACAACCAAATTCAGGTAGGACCGCTAATGGCCAAAACTTTCTGGAATAAAGTTTTTTTTTTCTTTTGTTTTTTTTTATCCCACCAGGCAAAGAAAGAACCACAACCAGATGAAGTGCTTATATGGACAAAGGAAATATGGAATGGGTAGTGGAAAAATGTAGCTAATAATGCCAGCTATGACCACGTGACCAGTTACGGAAACAACGACTCTAATGGTTATGAGTATTTTTTCTTATATTGTCATGAATACTTGCATATATATTAACCAAATATTTTTGTTTTATTTTCTGTCTTATCCTCTTATCATATAACTTATGATGCATTAAAAATAGTTAACTTTATGTCACAGCCCTTAAGTTATAGGGTATCAAAGGATAAGAATGAACATCACTCAAGAACTTTTCATTCTCCTCTGGGTTAAGGGTTAGCATGTTTTCAATTGTATGTAGGATTAATTGTACCATGTTAGGCAAAAGTATGACTTTGTTACTGCAAATTAAGTATGGTTTAAGGAGATGTTTATGGGTGTCAAGTTGACAAAGCATGTAACTTCATGGTCTTCTTTGTATGTCAATTTGGCTAGGCTATAGTCCTTAGTTACTCAGTCAGGCACTAATGTAAATTTTTCTGTGAAGGTATTTTCATAGATGTGGTTAAATTTGTAACCATTGACTTTAAATAAGGGAGATTATGCTATATTATCTGGGTGAGCATGATTCAAAAGGCCTTAAGAGCAGGGCTGAGGTTTCCCTGAAGAAAAAAGAAATTTTACCTATGGACAGCAGCTTCAATCTGTGCCTAAGAGTTCTAGCCTGTCCTTCATGAAATCCTGCCTTAATGGATTTCTGACTTGCCTACCCAGCCCACACAATTGCTAAGACTATTCCTCACAAGGAATTTCTCAATACATATCTCATACTGGTTCTGATTATCTGGTGTACCCCTGCAAGCACAGTTCCTTACCTTACACCATACACAAAAATTAATTCAAAATGGATCACAGAAATGAATTTAAGACCTAAAAGTATAAAATTCTCACAACGTGAGAAAATATATGCAAATTATATGTTTGATTAGGGGTTAGTGTCCAGAATACGTAAAAAAAAAAAGAGAGAGAAGAAAAAAAAACTCTTAAAATTCAACAATAAAAAATACTCAACAAAATGCTAGCAAACCAAATCTAAAAGCATATTAAAAGTGCTGTACACCACGATCAAGTAGGATTTATTCCAGGAATGCAAGGGTGGTTCGACACTAGAAAATCAATCAGGGTAATACACCACATTCATAGGACAAAGGAAAGAACCACATGATCATCTCAATCAACGCAGAAAACGCATTTGACAAGATTCAACATCTTTTCATGGTAAAAACGCTCGACAAGATATGAATAGAAATACCTCAGTATAATAAAGGGCATCTATGATTTTTTTTTTATGAATAACCTACAGCTGAAATCATACTCAATGGAGAAACTCTGAGAGCTTTTCTATTAAGATCAGTAACAAGACAGGGATGCCGATTCTCACTACTACTATTCAACATCATTCTGGAAGTCCTAGCCAGAGCAATTAAGCTAGAAAAAAATAAAAGGTATCCACATTGGGAAAGAGGAGATGAAACTATCCCTTTTCTCAGAGGACATGATTCTATACATAGAAAACTCCAAAGAATTCACAAGAAAGATATTACAACTAATAAATGAATTCAGCAAAATGACAGGATAAAAGGCCAACAACCAAAATGAGTCACATATGTATATATCAGTAACGTGCAAGAGGTAAAGAAAATTAAGGAACCATTTACAAAGGAGCCCTGGTGGTGAAGCAGTTAAGTGCACAGCTTCTAACTGAAAGGTCGGAGGTTCGAACCTACCATCAACTCTGTGGGAGAAAGATGTGGCAGCTTGCCTCCATAAAGATTTACAGCCTTGGAAAACCTATGGGGCAGTTTTACTCTGTCCTATAGGGTCGCTATGAGTTGGAATTGACTTCAGAGCAGTGGGTTTTTGGGGTTTACCATTTACAATATCATCCAAAAGAATAAACTACCTAGGGGTAAATTGAGCCAGGAAAGTGAAAGACCTGTATACAGAAAATTTGGAAACATTGCTAAAAGAAACTAAAGAAGACCTAAATAAATGGAAGAACATTTTGTGTTTGTGGATCAGAAGGTTTTATATGTTAAGATGTCAATAATACAAGAAGAAATCAATAAATTCAATGCAACCCCCATCAAAATTCCATCAGCCTTCTATACAGAAATAGAAAAGACCATCCTCAAATGTATATGGAAGAACAAGGGACCATGAATAGCTAAAGCAATCTTAAAGAAGAATAAAGTAGAGGGACTCACAATTCCTGACTTCAAAACATACTGTAAAGCTACAGTAATTAAAACAGCCTGGTATCAGTATAATGATAGATATATGTTGCTGTTAGTTGCTGTCACTGTTTGAATTGGCTAGACCATGATTTTCAGTGGTTTGGTAGTTACATAAAGATGTAGTTTGGCAGTTATGTAATGATGTAAGTTGGTACTTATGTAATGATGTAGTCATCTCCATTTTGTGATCTTATGTATCCTCCATTTTATGTGTTGTAAATCCTATGAAGCAGGATTAGGGTAATATATATCTTAAGTACTTAAGTCACCACCCTACACCATCTTACTGAAATCACACCTTGCTTAAGCCACAATTTTTATAAGAGATAAAAGCAGAGAGAAGCAAACAGAGAGAAAGGGACTTACTATCACCAAGAAAGAAGACTCAGGAGCACAGCGCATCCTTTGGACCCAGGTCCCTGCACTGAGAACCTCTTAGACCCAGGGGAAAGTTGATGCCAAGATACATGGAGATTTCCAAGGAAGGCCAGGACTGCAGGTGTTGACAGAAGACGAGGACTTCCTCCAGAGTGATAGAGAAAGCTTTCTCCTAGAGCCAGCACTCTGAATTCAGACTTCTAGCCTCCTAAACTATGAAAGAATAAATATCTGTATGTTAAAGCCACCCATTTATGGTATTTCTGTTATAGCAGCACTAGATAACTAAGATAGTTGCCATTGAGTTGATTCTGACTCATGGAGACCGCATGTGAGCAGAGTAGAACTGCTCCATAGGATTTTTAAGGAGATCAATGGAATAGAATTGAGAGCCCAGAAGTAAATCCATACATCTATGGTCAATTACATTTCAACAAGGGTGTCAAATTTATCCAATGGAAGTCTCTTCAATAAATGGCACTGGGAAAATTGGATTTCTACATGCAAAAGAATGAATCAGGAGCTATCCCTCACACCATACACAAAAAAATAATAAAAAAAAATCAAAATGGATCAAGGATCTCAATCTGAAAGCTAAAACTATAAAATTAGAAAACGTAGAGGTGAAGCTGTGGGACCTAGGTTTTTGTGATAGGCTATCAAATATAACAACGAAAGGATGAGTAGCAAAAGACAAAACAGATAAATGGGACTTCATAAAAATTAAATACTTTTGTGCATCAAAGGACTTTACTTAAAAAGTAAAAAGACAACCTACATATTGGGGGAAAAATTTGGGGAAATATGTATCCAATAAGGGTCTAATATCCAAAATTTATAAAATACTTTTGCAACTTAACAACAAAAAGGCAAACAATCTAATCAAAAAATGGGCAAAGGACTTGGACAGATATTTCACCAAAGAGGACATTCAAATGGCCAACAAACACATAAAAAGTTGCAAATCAAAACCACAATGAGATACCATCTCACCCCTATTAGAATGACAATGATCAAAAATCAGAAAACATTAGGTCTTGGCAAAGTTGTGGAGAAACAGGGACCCTTACCCATTACAGATGGGAATGTAAAGTGGTACAGCCACTGTGGAAAACAGTTTCACAATTCCTCCAAAAGTTGAACATAGAACCCAGGAATTCCACTCTTAGGTATACACCCAAAAGACCTAAAAGCCGTGGCATAAACAGACACATGTACACCAATGTTCATTGAAGCACTATCCATAATAACCAAAGGTGAAAACAAATAAAATGGCTGTTAACTAATGAATGAATAAACAAAATGTATTATATACATACGGTGGAACAATAGTCAACCATAAAGAGAAATCAAGACCTAATGCATGCTACAACACAGATGAACCTAGAAAACATTATGCTGAGCCAAATTAGTCAGTGGCAAAAGGACAAATACTGTATGATCTCACTTATAAGAAATAAGCAAATATATAAACAAACAAACCTGTTACCCTCAAGTCAATTCTCACTCGTAGCTACCCCACAGGACAGAATACGACTGCCCCATAGGATTTCCAAGGCTGCAATCTTTATGGGAGCAGACTGCCAAATCTTTCTCCCACAGAATGGCTGGTAGGCTCAAACCGCCAACCTTTTGGTTAGCAGCCAAGCACTTAACCACTGCACCACCAGGGCTCCTTAAGCAAATATATAAAAACCAAAAACCAAACCCAGTGCCATCAAGTCGATTCCGACTCATAGAGACCCTATAGGACAGAATAGAACTGCCCCACAGAGTTTCCAAGGAGCACCTGGTGGATTCGAACTGCCAACCCTTCAGTTATCAGCCGTAGCACTTAACCGCTACGCCACCAGGGTTTAAGCAAATATATAGAAACCAAAAATCATTAGTGGTTAAAGGGAGTTTTTGCTTAGGGTGCATTGAATGTATGTTCCTGGTGGTGGAATAATTTGCAAAAAGGTAAAGAGAATGAGTAAGCAACTTGAACAATGTAATCAATATCACTGAATTGTCTATGTAGAAACTGTTGAATTGTTGTGTGCGTAATTGTATATATTTTCACCACAATGAAAAAAATGACAAAGAACCAAATTACAAAATGAACAGAAGTTTTAAATAGATATTTCTCCAAATAAGGTATCTAAAATGGTCAGTAAGCACACGAAAACATACCCAATTTCATTAATCATTAGGGAAATGCAAATCAAAACCACAATGAGATTACATTTCACACTGACTAGGATGACTAAAAACGGCAGACAAAAAAAAAGTATAAGTAAGGATATGGAGCAATTAGAACTATTACGCATTGCTAGTTGGAATGTAAAATGGTGCAGCCTTTTTGGAAAGCAATTTAGAATTTGCTCAAAATATTAAATAGTTACCATATGCCACATTAATTCCCTCTCTAGATATAAATCAAATGAAATAGAACATATGTCCACACAAAAATTTGTACATGAGTGTTCATAGCAGGATCAATCCTAATAGCAAAAAAAGTATAAATGACCCAAATGTTCATCAACAGAGAAACTGATGAAAAAATGTGTATTCATACAAGAAGATATTTTTCAGGAACAAAAAGAAATGAAACACTGATAAGTGCTACAACATGGATGAACACTGAAAACGTTATGCTAAATGAAATGTGCTGATTAGATAAATCTATACAGACAGAAAGTAGATTAGTCGTTGCCAGGAATTGAAGGGAGAGAGATATGAAGTAATTGCTGATGGGTACAGAATTTCTTTTGGGAGTGATAAAAATGCTCTAAAATTAGACAGTAGTGATGGTTGCACAGTTCTGTGAATATTCTAAAAACCACTGAATTGTACACTATAAAAGAGTGTATTTTATGGTATATGAATTATATCTCAATAAAAAAATAAATGTTATAAAACACAACTATAAAATAAGGCATTCTCAAAAATACTATAGATGAATCAAAGGAGTATAATAAAAACTGTTCAAGTAACTGTGAAGTAGCAAATAAAATGGAAACAAAGGAATAAAAAGAAGGAACAATGTACTAATGATAAAGTTACAAACATAAATCTTAACATATCAATGATTACATTAAATATAAATAATCTAAATACTCCAATGAAAAGAGAGAATGGCACTTTCGATAACAGAGCATGTAGAAAAAAAGATCAATAAGGAAACAAGAGGACTTGAATGACACTATAAACCAACTAGACCTAATAAACATAAACATATATAGAACACTCTACACAACAACAGCAAAATATACATTGTTCTCCAATGTACATGGATCATTACCCAAGATAAACAACATGTTAGGTGTAAAGAAAGTCTTAATAAATTCAAAAAGGTTGAAATCATACAAAGTATTTCCTCTGATAGCAATGGAGTAAAATTCCAAAAGAAAACTGGAAAATACAGAAATAAATGGAAATTAAACAACACACTATTAAACAACCAACGGGTAAAGGAAGAAATCAAAAGAGAAAGCAGAAAATACTTAGAGTCAAATGATAATGAAAGCACAACATATCAAAACTTAGTGAGATGAAGTGAAAGCAGTACTCTGAGGAAAATTCATAGCTGTAAAACACCTACATTAAAAAAGAACCATCACTATCTAACTTTACCACTTGAGAAATTAGAAAAAGAAGAGCAAACCTAATCTAAACCAACCAGAAGAAAAGAGATAGTAGAGATATATGAAATAGAAAACAGAAAAAAAAAAAACAGAATGACTGAAACTAGAAGTTTTTTTTTGAAAGATCATTAAAATTGGCAAACCATTAGCTAGACTGACAAAGAAAAAAGAAAGAAGATGCAAATATTTGAAATCAGAAACAAAAGTGCAGACATTACAACCATACAGAAATAAAAATGATAGTAAGAAAATGCTGTGAACAACTGTTTGACAACAAAGTAGAAAATCTTGGTAAAATGAGCAAATTTCTAGAAACACATAAACTCCCTACATTGACTCAAGAAGAAATAGAAGATCTCAACACACCCATAACAAACGAAGAGACTGAGTCAGTAATAAAAACCTTCCAATAAAAAAAAGTCCTGGACCAGTTGCTTCACTGGGGAATTTCACCAAACATTTTAAAAGTGATTCCAATCTTTTCCAAAAAAGGAAAAATTTTTTAACTCATTTTATGAGGCTAGTATTACTCTGACACCAAAGCCAGAAAAAGACAATGCATGAAAAGAAAACTACAGACCAATATCTCTTATGAATATATATGCAAATATACTCAACAAAATATTAGGGAAGTGAATCTAAAGCATATTAAAATGATTATACACCAAGATCAAGTGGGATTTATCCCAGGAAATGCAAGAGTGGTTGAACATTAAAAAAAACAATCAAGGTAAAACCAATCATTAACAGATTAAGGAAAAGACCCACATGACCATCTCAGTCGATACAGAGAAGATGTTTGACAAAATCCAACACTCTTTCGTCATAAAAACAGCCAACAATCAAGGAATAGTAGGGAAAATCATCTATCTGATAAAGGGCATTTATGAAAAATCCACAGTTAACATCATACTCAGTGCTGAAAGACTGAGAGCTTTCCCTCTTAATATCAGGAGCAAGACAAGGATGCCTCTTCTCACCACTGCTACTCAATATTGTACTAGAAGATCTAGCCAGAGCAATTAGGCAGGAAATAGAAATCATATGTATCAAATCATGAAGGCAGAAGAAAAACCATTCATTTTTGCAGATGATATGATCCCATATACAGAAGACCCCAAAGAATCCACAAGAAAGCCACTAAAGCCAATAAATTAATTCAGGAAAGTGTCAGGGTAGAAGGTCAACACACACACAAAAATCAGTCAAGTTTTTACACATCAGCAATGAGAAACCCGAAAAAGAAACTAAAGATACAATTTCATTTACAATAGCATCTAAAAGAACAGAATACTCAGGAATAAATTTAACCAAGGAAGTGAAACACATGTTCATTGAACACTATAAAATGTTACTGAAAGAAATTAAAGAAGACCTAAATAAATGGAAGGGCATTCCATGCGCACAGATCAGAAAACTTAACATTGTTATGATATCAATAATACCTAAAGCAATCTACAGATTCAATGCAATCCCAATCAAAATTACAGTGGCCTTCACATTATGCTAAGTGAGATTAGTCAGTTGCAAAAAGACAAATATTGTACAAGACCACTATTATAAGAACTCAAGAAATAGTTTAAACAGAGAAGAAAATATTGTTTAATGGTTACGAGAGGAGGGAGGGAGGAAGGGTGGGAGGGGGTATTCACTAATTAGATAGTAGATAAGAACTACTTTAGGTGACAGGAAAGACAACACACAATTCAGGGAGGTCAGCACAACTGGACTAAACCAAAAGCAAAGAAGTTTCCTGAATAAACTGAATGCTTCGAAGGCCAGTGTAGCAGGGGTGTGGATTTGGGGACCATGGTTTCAGGGGATATCTAAGTCAATTAGCATTATAAAATCTATTAAGAAAACCTTCTGCATCCCACTTTGGAGAGTGGCATCTGGGGTCTTAAACACTAGCAAGCGGCCATCTAAGATGCATCCATTGGTCTCAACCCACCTGGATCAAAGGAGAGTGAAGAGCACCACGGACATAAGGTAATTAGAAGCCCAAGAGACAGAAAGGACCACATGAACCAGAGACTACATCAACCTGAGACCAGAAGAGCTAGAAGGAGCCTGGCTACAACTGATGACTGCCCTGACAGGGAACACAACAGAGAATCCCTGAGGGAGCAGGAGAGCAGTGGGATGCAGACCCCAAATTCTCATAAAAAGACCAGACTTAATGGTCTGACTGAGACTAGAAGGACCCCGGTGGTCATGGCCCCCAGACCTTCTGTTGGCCCAGGACAGAAACCATTCCCAAAGCCAACTCTTCAGACATGGATTGGACTGGACAATGGGTTGGAGAGGGATGCTGGTGAGAAGTGAGCTCCTTGGATCAGGTGGGCACTTGAGAGTATGTTGGCATCTCCTCCCTGGAGGGGAGATGAGAGGGTAGAGGGGGTTAGAAGCTGATGAAATGGACACGAAAAGAGAGAGTGGAGGGAGGGAGTGGGCAGTCTCATTAGGGGGAGAGCAATTGGGAGTATGTAGCAAGGTATATATAAGTTTTTGCGTGAGAGGCTGAATTGATTTGTAAAGTTTCACTTAAAGCACAATAAAAATTAAAAAAAAATTACAGTGGACTTCTTTGCAGAAATGGAAAAGCCAATCATCAAAGTTATATGGAATGACAGGGCACCTCATATAGCCAAAGCAATCTTGAAAAAGAACAAAGTAGGAAGACTCACACTTTCTGATCTCAAAACATATTATAAAACTACAACAAACAATACAGTCTGGTACCAGTATAATAATAGACATATGGACCAATGGGATAGGATTGAAAGCTTAGAAATAAACCTGTACATCTGTGGTCAATTGATTTTGGACAATGGTGTTAAGTCCACCCAATGGTGAAGAATAATCTCTTTAATAAATGATGCTGGACCACTGGTTTTCCACAGACAAAAGAATAAATCTGGACCTATACCTCACACCATATAAAAAAACTAACTCAAAATGGGTCAAAGAACTAAATATAAGAACCAAAACCATAACACTCTTAGAAGAAAACATAGCTTCGAGATAATGCTTCAGGACCTAGTTTGTAACAATGGATTTTTAAATATGACATGGAAAGCAAGAGCAGCAAAAGACAATATTTTGACTTGATCAAAATTAAAAACTTTTGCTCATCAAAGGACTGTATCAACAAAGTGAAGAGACAGCCTACAGACTGGGAGATATTTTTTGGAAACCGTATATCAGGTAAGAGTTTAATATCCAGAATATATAAAGAGCTCTTACAACTTAACAATAAAAAGATAATGCAATAAAAAAAATGGGCAGAGGACTTAAACAGACATTTCAGCAGAGGATATAAAATGACCAACAAGTACATAAAAAGATACTGAATGTCATAAGTCATTGGGGAAATGTGTATCAAAACCACAATGAGCTATCAATTCACACCCACTATGACTGAAAAAACAGGTATTGGAGACAAGTACATAAAAAGATACTGAATGTCATAAGTCATTGGGAAAATGTGTATCAAAACCACAATGAGCTATCAATTCACACCCACTATGACTGAAAAAACAGGTATTGGAGAGGATGTGGAGAAATAGGAACCCCTCATCAATTGCTGGTGGAATTGTAAAAAGGGGCAGCTGCTGTAGAAAGTGGTTTGATGGTTCTACAAAACATTAAATGTAGATTTATCATATGATCCAGCAATTCCACTTCTAAGTATACATCTAACAGAATTGAAAGCAGAAACTCAGACACTTGTATACCAGTGTTCATTACAGCACTAGTCACAATAGACAAAAGGTGGAAACAGCCTAAATGTTCATCAACAGGTGAATGGATAAACAAAATGTGTATATACATATGATGGAATATTACTCAGCCATAAAGAGAAAGAATACAGTCACAAAAGGACAAATATTGTATTATCCCACTTACACGAATCACTAGAACAGGCAAGTGTACAGAGATGGAAGGTTTATTAGTGGTTACCAGGGAAGAGTGTGAGCGATGGGGAAAGGAGGACTCAATGCTTAAGGAACACTGAGCTTCTGACAAGGGTGATGGTAAAATCTGAGAATGGATAAGGGTGATGATTGAACAACAGGATGAAACTCATTAATATCGCCAAATTGTAAATTGTGAAGGTTGTTGAACTATCAATTTTTTACACATATATTTACAATTTAAAAAATGCAGATTGGAAAAAAAAGGACAGATTGACAAAGTATATAGAAAAACATTGCTAAATGTCTTAGTTTCATATTGCTGTTGTAACAAATTACTACAAATAGTGGCTTAAAACAACAATAAATTATTATCTTACAGTTCTAGAGGTCTAAAGTCTGACATGTATCTTACTGTTCTAAAATGATGTTGGCAGGGCTCTGTTCCTTTCTGGAGGCTCTAGGGGGAATTTCCATTTTCTTGCCTTTTGCAGCCACTGTAAATTGTCTGGAAACCCTGGTGGTGTAGTGGTTAAGTGCTACAGCTGCTAAACAAAGGGACGGCAGTTCAAATCTGCCAGGCACTCCTTGGAAACTCTATGGGGCAGTTCTACACTGTCCTATAGGGTCGCTATGAGTTGGAATCGACTCGACGGCACTGGGTTTGGTTTTTTGATTGTGTATAGATTGTCTGCATTCTTTAGATAATTCCTCCCTTCTATCTTCAAAGCCAGCAATGACCAGCCAAATTCTTCTCACACTGCCATCTCTCTGCTTCTCTCTCTCCTGCCTCTCTCTCCCATTTATAAGGACCCCTGTGATTATATTGGGTCCACCCAGATAATCCAGTATAACTGTAACTCTCCCCCCCCACCCCTGTCCACGTAAATTAACATGTTTACAGGTTCTGGGGATTAGGACACGG
The DNA here is from genome assembly GCF_030014295.1 of Loxodonta africana. NCBI lineage: Eukaryota > Metazoa > Chordata > Mammalia > Proboscidea > Elephantidae > Loxodonta > Loxodonta africana. Next base: position 90,429,478 of record NC_087369.1, on the reverse strand, counting down.
ACATCTTTGGCGGGGAGGGGGTGGTAGAAGGGGGAGGAGGCATTATTCTGCCTACTGCACCTAAATATATGTCATCTACAAGACATTCATTTTAATCATAGCACCATAGATAGGTTTTAAGAAAAAGGATGGAAATATATATACCATGCAAACATTGATCTAAAGAAAGCAGTAGTGGGTATTTTAATATTAAAAAAGTAGACTTCAGAGCAAACAAAATTACTAGGGACAAAAGGGATGTTATGATAAAATGATCAACCCACCAAGAAGACATTGTGATTTTAAATGTGTACAGATGGAAAAACAGAGCTTTAAAATAGAGGAATAAAAACTGACACAGTTGAAGGGGGAAATATACAAATCCACAATTATAGTTGGGGACCGCAACGCTTTCTGCAACTGACAGAATTACTAGACAAAAGTCTGCACAGATGTGGAGGAAATGAAAGTTATCTTGAAGCAACACGAACCAATTGAAATTTATAGAATACGCTATTCAACAAGAACAAAATACACATTTTTTTTCAATCCAACATTAAACATTTGCCAAGATAAACCATGTCTTGGCTCATAAAACAAACTGAAAAATTTAAAAAAAAACTGAAATCATACAGGATTTTTTCTCTCATCATAATGAAATCAAATTAGGAATCAAACTAATAATCAATAAAAAGCTACAAATCAAGCAAGAAGATACAAGTAACATCTGAACACTAAAGAATTAAATACACACCTGGTGGTGTAGTGGTTAAGAGCTTGGCTGCTAACCAAAAGGTCAGCAGCTCGAATCCACCAGGCATTCCTTGGAAACCCTATGGAGCAGTTCTACCCTGTCCTGTAGGGTTGCTATGCGATGGAATCAACTTGACGGCAATGGGTATGATTTTCTGGTTTTCTAATCAATCTATGAGTCAAAGAGGAAGTCTCAAGGGGAATAAAAACATACTTTGAACTGAAGGGAAATGAAAATACAGCACATCAAAATATGAGGGAGTATAGCTAAACAACTGCTTAGATGGGAAATAGAGAGCATTAAATGCCTTTATTAGAAAAGAAGAAAGCCATGGTAGTCAAAACAGCCTGGTAAGGATGGCAATCACCACCCATTGCTCTGACAGGGATCACAATAGAGGGTCCCAGACAGAGGAGGACAAAAATGTAGAACAAACTCAAATTCACAAAAAAAGACCAGACTTACTGGTCTGACAGAGACTGGAGGAAGCCCCAAGACTCTGACCCCTAGACACCCTGCTGACTCAGAACTGAAGCCACTCCGGAAGTCCACCTTTCAGCCAAAGATTAGACAGGCTTGTAAAACAAACTGAGCCCTGGTGGCTAGAAATACCATATGATCCAGCAATCCCACTCCTAGGAATATATCCTAGAGAAAGAAGAGCCCTCACACAAATAGGCATATGCACACCGATGTTCATTGTAGCATTATTCACAGTAGCAAAAAGATGGAAACAACCTAAGTGCCCATCAGCAGATGAATGAATAAACAGATTGTGGTACATACACACCGTGGAATACTATGCAACCATAAAAAAACAATGATGAATCTGAGAAACATCTCACAACATGGATGAATCTGGAGGGCATTATGCTGAGTGAAATAAGTCAATCATGAGAGGATAAATATTGTATGATACCACTACTATAAAAACCCATGAAATGGTTTACACACAGAAAATAACAATCTTTGATGCTCAGCAGGAAGGGGAAGGGTGGGGAGGCAAAACCACTGACTAGTTAGTAGACAAGTATTAATTTTGATGAAGGGAAAGATGACACACAATATAGGAAATATAGCAAAGTCAGCACAACTTGATCAAGGCAAAGTCATAGAAACTACCTAGACATAACCAAACACCTTGAGGGACTGATTTACTGGGGCTGAGGGCTGGGGACCATGGTCTTGGGAGATCTAGGTTAATTGGCATAAGATAGTTCATAAAGAAAATGTTCTACATCCTACTTTGGTGAGTAGCATTTGGGGTTTTAAAAGCTTGTAAGCAGCCATCCAAGGTACATCTGTTGGTCCCATCAAGCTTGGAGCAAAGGAGAATGAAGAAAACCAGAGACAAAAAGAAAATATTAGTCCAAAGGACTAATGGACCACATGAACTACAGCCTCCACCAGCCTGAGCCCAGAAGAACTAGATGGTGCCTGGCTGTCACCATCCACCACTCTGACAGGGATCACAATAGAGGGTCCCAGACAGAGGATGACAAAAATGTAGAATAAACTCAAATTCACAAAAAAAGACCAGACTTACGGGTCTGACAGAGACTGGAGGAACCCCCGAGACTGACTCCTGGACACCCTGCTAACTCAGAACTGAAGCCACTCCAGAAGTCCATCTTTCAGCCAAAGATTAGACAGGCTTATAAAACAAACCAAGCCGTGGTGACACAGTGGTTAAGAGCTTGGCTGCTAAGCAAAAGGTCAGCAGTTCGAATCCACCAGTTGCTCCTTGGAAACCCTATGGGGCAGTTCTACTCCGTCCCATAGGGTTGCTATAAGTCAGAATCAATTTGACAGCAATGGGTTTTCAGGTTTATAAAACAAACATAACACACTAGGGTAATGCTTCTTAGTTCAATCAGGTATATGAGATCAAATGGGCAACACCTGCCCAAAAGCAAAGACAAGAAGGCAAGAAGGGACAGGAAAACTGGACAAATTGACACAGAGAACCCTGGGTGGAAGGGCAAAGAGGGAGAATTCTAACAATTTGTGCATAAATGTTTGAATGAGAAACTAATCTGCACTGTAAACGTTCACCTAAAACACAATAAAATTAAAAAAATAAGATTGAAGAAAACCAAAGACACAAGGGAAAGATTAGTCCAAAGAACTATGAACAAAAACTACCACAGCCTCCACCAGGTTGAAACAAGCACAACTAGATGGTACCCTGCTACAACCACCAACTGCCCTGACAGGGATCACACAGAGGGCCCCAGACAGAGCTGGAGATAAATGTAGAATAAAATTCAAACTCACAAGAAAGGACCAGACTTACTGGTCTGACAGAAACTGGAGAAACCCCAGGAGTATGCCCCCCAGACACCCTTTTAACTCAGTATTGAGGTCACTCCTGAGGTTCACCCTTCAGCCAAAGATTAGACAGACCCATAAAACAAACCATAACACATGTAGCTCAACCATATGTACTAGACTAAATGAGCACACTAGCCCAAGGGCAAGGATGAGAAGGCAGGAAGAACAGGAAAGCTGGACTAAAGGAAATGGGGAGCCCAAGGTAGAGAAGGGGAGAGTGTTGACACTTTGGAGATTAGGAATCAATGTCACAAAACAATATGTGTATTAATTGTTTAATGAGAAACTAATTTGCTCTGTAAACCTTCATCTAAAGCACAATAATAAAAGAAAAATAAACAAAATACATTTTTTAAACTTAAAGAAGAAATGAAAGGTATCAAATCAAACTACATATAAGCTTCCATCTTAAGGAACTAAAAAAACAGTTAAATAAACTTAAAGCAAACAGAAAGAATGAAATAACAAAAGTATAAATTAATCTTAGAAATAGAAAGAGCAATTAGAGATATCAAACCCAAAGCCAGTTCTTCGAAGAGATTGATAAAATTAATACACCTCTCGCAGGTCCAACAAAGAAAAAAAAAAGAGAGAAGAGACAAATTAGCAGTATCAGGAATAAAAGAATAAAGGGAATACTATGAATAACTCTATGCATACAAATTTGACAATTTAGATGAAATGGATCAATTCCTTGAAAACCACAAACTACCAAACTCACACAAGATAAAATAGATAATAGTCCTACAATATTAAAGAAATTGCATTTATAGATTAAAAAAAAACTTCTGAAAAATAAATCTTCAGGCCCCAATGATTTCATGGACAAATTCTATCAAACATTTAATAAAGAAGTAACACAAATCCTATACAATCACCTCCAGAAATAGAAGAATAGGGAATATTTCCCAACTCATTTTATGAGACCAGCATTTCCCTAATGCCAAAACCAGAAAAAGATAATACAAAGAAACAAAAAATATAGATCAATATTTCTCCTGATATACGTACAAAAATCCTCAACAAATACTATTAAATTGAAACCAGCAATATATAAAGAAGTATACAACATGTCCAAGTGGGAATCATTTTGCAAAGACAAGGCTGATTCAGTATTCTAAAATCAAACAATGTAATCCACCATATCAAGAAAAATCATGCTAACATGTCAACTAATACAGAAAAATCATTTGACAAAACCCAACAGCCATTCATTTGAAAAACTCTCAGCAAACTAGACATAAAGGAAAACCACCTCAACTTGATAAAGAACAACTCTAAAAAACCTATAGTTAGCATCAAATTTAGTGGTGAAAAACTAAACGTTTTCCCTCTAAAATCCAGAACAAGGCAAAGACGTTCACTCTCATCGCTATTATTCAACATACGACTGGAATTTCTAGCCGGTACAATAGGAAAGGTAAGGACATAAAAAGATATACAGATAGCAAAAGAATAAAACTATCCCTATTTGCAGATGACATGACTGTCCATATAGAAAATATCAAAGAATTCTACAAAAAAAGAAAAAAAAACCCTCTTAGAACTAAGAAGTGAACTTACCAAGGTTGCAGGATACCAGGTCAAAACACAAAATCAATTGCATTTCTATGTGTTAGCAATGAATATGTGAAAACAAAAATTGAAATTGAGATATCATTTATAATAGCCACACCCCCAAAAAATAGACAAGGAATATTTTCGTATACATGTAGCTAAAATGTACAGGATCTGGGCCCTGAAAACTAAAAAAAAGTTGATGAATGAAATTGAAGACCTAAATAAATGAAGATATATAACATGTCCACTGATTGGAAAATTCGACATAGTAAATATGTCAATTCTCCACAAATTAACATCAAGGTTTAATGCAATTCCTATCAAAATTCCAGGAGGTAATTTTGTAGATACAGACAACCTTATTCTAAAATTTATGTGGAAAGGCAAAGGAACTAGAATAGCTAAAACAATTATGAAAAGGAAAAGTAAAGTTAGAGGAATCACTGTAACCAATGTTAAGAATTAGTATATGGGAGATGGGGACAAGATAGAGGAGTAGTCAGATGCTTCTGGTGTCCCTCTAAAAACAAACACCTGAAAAAACAAGTGAATTGATTATGTATGACAATCTAGGAGCCCTGAACATTAAAGGCAAAGTTGAGGAATCAGACTGAGTAGCAAGGGGAGGGAGAGATGGTTCAGAAACAGTGAGGGGTTGCCGGACCTGACCCAGCAGGAACTGGCACCCCGCAGGCTGGATCCACTGGGGCAGCACAAGTCCAGGGCCAGCGAAGAGCAGCACTCTCAGCCTAAGATAAATACTTGTGTCTAAGCTACAGAATGGACCAAAAAACACTGCTTTGGGAAACTCTCTCCCATTTAACTGACCCCTGCCCGCTCTGCACCGGATCCCAAGCCAGCTTCAGTGATAATTGCTTTCCCTGGGCTGGAAGTAAGACCTGTTGTGTGCCCTGAGCCATCTTCCCAGCCTTGGAGAAAGAACAAATTAACGGCGGGAAAAAATAATCTGCCAGCTCCCCTAAGCTGGGAAGTCAGGCCAAAAACAGCTTTTTTTGTCTAAGCACAGGCATAAATTGTGCACTGACTTTGAATGTCTTTCACCCCTGCATAGACTAGTGTGGGCCCATTTCAACAGCAAGGCCCTCATTAGCACAGTACAACAGGGTATATACCTGAAGTCTAACTTCAACAGTTTCAGCTATATGGTGGAGAGCCAGGTTTGTGATATCTGACACCACTCTGCCTAAAAAGCAGGATCCTCACCTACCCACATCAGGGACCTGAGGACTGGTGGCTTCACCCACACTGCCTAACCACACTCAAAAGAGGTCCAGGATAAGTGCTGCCTCCCAGTCTCTACAGCCAATAACATTGGGTGCCTATAGTTGAGCTGCAAAACTCACCCACCTAGGAGCTGTAGGGAACAGTGATATACTTTCCTCACGGACACTCAGGGACAGCTGTCAGCCCCCTGCCTAGCTCAGTGCATGACCCCCTATTACAGCCAGATGCCTGTACCTACACCAGTCACCCCTGCTCACCTAAGACTGTAAGTGAGAACCTGCACCACACACTTGGTGACTGACTACCTGGACACCTGAGCTGAATCCATACAAGAAAAGTAAATGGACTCCTGGGTTCTTTTACCTAGTAACAGCTCTAACCACCTGGTGACAGGACGTTAGAGCTTCAAAAGTATCAATAATCTAGCTAGCTCACTCAAACAGCCTATTTGGGCATGTCAAAATGAAACAAAACAAGAAGCTAGGACACAGTTAGCAAACGTAAAATAAATAAATATAACTTGATGGCTTGTAGACAACAGTCAATATCAAATCACATAAAGAGGCAGACCACAATTGTATCAGCAAGCTCCCAAAACAAAGAATCAAGAAATTTTCCTGCTGAAGATAATTTCCTGGAATTATCAGAGGTAGAATAAAAAGATTAATATACAGAACTCTTCAAGAGACCAGGAAGACCAGGCAAAATGCAGAACAAGCCAAGGAACCCACAGACATAGCATTAGAGGAACTTAAGAAGATTAGAGAAGAGCATAATGACAAATGTAATAGACTGCAAGAAGTCATAGAGAGACAGAAAACAGAAATTCAGAAGATTAGAAATAAAATTTCAGAATTAGGCAACTCGATAGAAAGTCATAGGAGCAGAATTGAGGCAATGGAAGTCAGAATTAGTGAGACTGAAGGTAAGGTACTTACATGAACATATTTGAGGAAAAATCAGATAAAAGAATTTAAAAATATGAAGAAACCCTATGAATCATGTGGGGCTCCATCAAGAGAAATAACCTACAAGTGATTGGAGTACCGGAATGGGGGAGGAGGGACAACAGAAAACACAGGCAGAATTGTTGAAGATTTATTGGCAGAAAAGTTCCCTGATATTGTGAAAGAGAAGAAGATACCTATCCAAGAAGATCATCAAACCCCACACAAGGTAGATCCCAAAAGAAAGCCACCAAGACATAACATAATCAAACTTGACAAAACCAAAAATAAAGAGAGAAGTGTAAGAGTGGCTAGGGATGAATGAAAAGTCACCTAAGACTAAGCTTGGACTACTCAGCAGAAACAATGCAGGCAAGAGGGCAATACCAAAAACCAAAACCTGCTGCCGCAGAGCAGATTCCGACAATAGTGACCCTATGGGACAGAGTAGGACTGCCCATAGGGTTTCCAAGGAGCATCTGGTAGATTCAAACTGACAAACTTTTGATTAGGGGCCATAGCTCTTATCCACTACGCCACCAGGCAATGGGACAACACATATAAAGCCTTGAAGAAGAAAAATTGCCAGCAAAGAATTATATATCCAGCAAAACTGTCTCTCAAATATGAAGGCAAAATTAAGACATTTTCAGAAAAACAGAAGCTTAGGGAATCTGCAAAAGCCAAACCAAAATTACAAGAAATACTAAAGGGAGTCGTCCGTTTACAAAATCAATAACATCAGATAACAACCCAAGGCTACAATACAGGACACAGCAACTAGATATCAACCCAGATAGGGAAATCACAAAAGTAAATCAAAGCTAAAATGCTCAAAACAGGGAAAGAGATGTCATTATGTAAAAGATGACAACATTAAATCAAAAAAGGGAATAAAAAAAGTAGTCATAGATCTTTCGTGAAGAGATGAAGTCAAGCTGATATAAAGAAATAAAAGTTTGGTTTAAACTTAGAAAAATAGGGGCAAATATTAAGATAACCACAAAGAAAACTAACAATCCTACACATCAAAATAAAAAAAAAAAGAAAAACATAAAGACTCAGCAAATACAAAAGCAACAGCAATGAAACAGAGGAAAAAACAATATATAAAGAAAAACTACTCAGCACAGAAAATTAAGTGGAAAAAAGAAATTGTCAACAACACAAAAAAAAGACATCAAAATGACAGCACTAAACTCATACTTATCAATAACTATGCTAAATATAAATGGACTGAATGCACCAATAAAGAGGAAGAGAGAGGCAGAATAGATTTTTAAAAAATGATGCTTCTATACGCTGCCTACAAGAGACGCACCTTAGACTTAAAGGCGCAAACAAACTAAATCTCAAAGAATGGAAAAATATATATATATCAAGCAAACAACAATAAAAAAGGACCAGCAGTACAATATTAATTTCTGACAAAATAGATTTTAAAGTAAAATCTACCACAAAGAAAAAGGAAGGACAACTATATAATGATTAAAGGATCAATATACCAGGAGGATATAACCATACTAAATATTCATGAACCCAAAGACAGAGTGCCAAAATACATAAAACAAACCCTAACAGCACTGAAAAGAGGGATAGCTCCACAATAATAGTAGGAGACTTCAACACACCACTTTCAGTGAAGGACAGAACATCCAGAAAGAAGCTCAATAAAGTCATGGAAGATCTAAATGCCACAATAAATCAATTTGACCTCATAGATATATTCAGAACACTCTACCCAGCTGGAGCCAAGTAGACGTTCTTTTCCAATGCACATAGAACATTCTCCAGAATAGACCACATATTAGGCCGTAAAGCAAGCCTTAACAGAATCTAAACCATTGAAATATTATAAAGCATCTTTTCTGACCACAAAGCCATAAAAGTAGAAATTAATAACAGAAAAAGCAAGGAAAAAAATCAAACACATGTAAACTGAACAACATTTTGCTCAAAAGCTATCGGGTTATAGAAGAAAGTAAAGACAGGATAAAGAAATATATAGAATCAAATGAGCATGAAAACACTTCCTACCAGAACGTTTGGGACACAGCAAAAGCAGTGCTCAGAGGTCAATTTATAGCAATAAATCCACACATCCAGAAAGAAGAAAGGGGAAAATCAAAGAATTATCCCTAGAACTCAATCAAATAGAAAAAAGAGCAGCAAAAGAAGCCCTTGGTCACCAGAAGAAAGCCAATAATAAAAATTACTGCAGAATTAAATGAAATAGAGAACAGAAAAAACAACTGAAAGAGTTAACAAGACCAAAAGCTGACTCTTTGAAAAGATCAGTAAAATCGATAAACCAATGGCCAAACTGACAAAAGAAAAACAGGAGACAAAGCAAATAATTTGAAGAAGAAATGAGATGGGCGATATCACAACAGACCAAACTGAAATTAAAAGAATCATAACAGAATACTCTATCAAATTTGAAAACCTAGAGGAAATGGACAAATCTCTAGAAACACACCACCTACCTAAACTAACACAGAGATAGAACAACTAAATAAACCTATTACAAAAGAAGAGATTGAAAAGGTAATTAAAAAACTCCCAACAACAACAACAACAAAAAGCATTGGCCACGATGGCTTCACTGGAGGATTCTACCAAACATTCAGAGAAGAGTTAACACCACTACTACTAAAGGTATTTCAGAGCATAGAAAAGGACGGAATACTCTCAAACTCATTCTATAAAGCCAGTATAGTGGTGTTACCAAAACCAGGTAAAGGCACCACAAAAAAAAAAGTTACAGACCAATATCCCTCATGAACATGGACACAAAAATCTGCAACAAAATTGTACCCAAAAGAATTCAACAACATTTCAAAAAAAAAAGTAACAATTCACCATAACTATGTGGGATTCATACAAGTTATGCAGGGTTGGTTTAACATTAGAGAAATGATCAATGTAATTCGTCACATAAATAAAAGACAAGAATCACATGAATCTTATCAATTGATGCAAAAAAGGCATTTGACAAAGTTGAACACCCATTCATGATAAAAACTCTCAGCAAAATAGGAATAGAAGGAAAAATCCTCAACATAATAAAGGGCATTTATACAAAGCCAACAGCCAACATCACCCTAAATGGAGAGACCCTGAAAGCATTCCCATTGAGATCGGGAACCAGAAAAGGATGCCCTTTATCACCGCTCTTATTCAACATCGTGTTGGAGGTCCTAGCCAGAGCAATTAGTCTAGATAAAAAAATTAAGGGCATCCAGATTGGCAAGGAAGAAGTCAAAGTATCTCTATTTGCAGATGACATGATCTTATACACAGAAAACCCTAAGGAATCCTCAAGAAAACTACTGAAACTAATAGAAGAATTCAACAGAGTATCGGGATACAAGATACACATACAAAAATCAGTTGGATTCCTCTACACCAACAAAAAGAACATTGAAGAGGAAATCACCAAATCAATGCCATTTACAGTAGCCCTCAAGAAGATAAAATACTTAGGAATAAATCTTACCAGATACATAAAAGACCTTTACAAAGAAAACTACAAGACACTACTGCAAGACACCAAAAGAGACCTACATAAGCGGAAAAACATACCTTGCTCATGGATAGGAAGGCCCTACATTGTGAAAATGCCTATTCTACAAAAAGCAGTTTATAGATAAAATGCAATCCAGATCCAAATTCCAATGTCATTTTTTAATGAGATGGAAATATAAATATAAATCACCAACTTTATTTGGAAAGGGAAGAAGCCCCAGATAAGTAAAGCATTACTACAGAAGAACAAAGTGGGCGGCCTCACACTACCCAATTTAAGAACCTATTATACAGCCACGGTAGTCAAAACACCCTGATACTTGTACAACAACAGATACATAGACCAATGGAATAGAATTGAGTATCCAGACATAAAATCATCCACCTATGAGCAGCTGATATTTAAAAAAAGTGCAGTCTGTTAAATTGGGAAAAGAAAGTCTCTTTAACAAATGGTGCTGGTATTACTGGATATCCATCTGCAAGAAAATGAAACAAGACCCATACCTCACACCATGCACAAAAACTAACTCAAAATGGATCAAAGACCTAACTATAAAATCTAAAACAATAAAGATAATGGAAGAAAATTAGGGACATTGCTAGGACTCCTTATATATGAACAGTATACAAAAGGTTTAGTAACAGTGTACAAACACCAGAAGAGAAACTAAGATAACTGGGAGCTCCTGAAAATCAAACATCCAAAGACATTACCAAAAGAGTAAAAAAACTACCTACAGACTGGGAAAAAAAAATTGGCTGTGACAAATCTGATCAGCATCTAATCTCTAAAATCTACAAGATACTGCAAAACCTGAACAACAAAAAAACAAATAACCAAATTAAAAAATGGGCAAAGAATATGAACAGGCACTTCACCAAAGAAGACATTCAGGCGGCTAACAGATACATGAGGAAATACTCATGATCATTAGCCATTAGAGAAATGCAAATCAGAACTGAAATGAGATACCATTTCACCCCAAGGCTGGCATTAATCCAAAAAACACAAAATAATAAATGTTGGAGAGGTTGTGGAGAGACTGGAATGTAAAATGGTACAACCACTTTGGAAATCAATTTGGTGCTTCCTTAGAAAGCTAGAAGTAGAACTACCATACGATCCAGCAATCCCACTCATTGGAATATATCCTAGAGAAATAAGAGCCCTCACACAAACAGACTTATGCACACCCATGTTCATTTTAGCACTGTTTACAATAGCAAAAAAAAAGGAAATAACCAAGGTGCCAATCCACAGATGAATGGATAAACAAATCATGGTATATTCACACAATGAAATACTACACAATGATAGAGAACAGCAATGAACCTGTGAAACATCTCATAACATGGAGAAATGTGGAAGGCATTATGCTAAGTGAAATTAGGCAGTTGCTAAAGGACAAATATTATATGAGACCACTATTATAAGAACTCAAGAAAGGGTTGAAATATAGAAGAAAACATTTTTTGATGGTTACGAGGGTGTGGAGGGAGGGAGAGGGATATTCACCAATTAGATAGTAGACAAGAATTATTTCAGGTGAAGGGAAGGAGAACACACACTACAGGGGAAATCATCACAAATGGACTAAACCAAAAGCTAAGAATTTTCCTGAATATAAGCAAACACTTCAAGTGACAGAGAAGCAGGGGCAGGAGCCTGGGGACCATGGACATCTAGGTCAATTAGCATAACAAAGTGTACTAAGAAAATATTCTGCATCCCACTTTCGTGAGTGGTGTCTGGGGTCTTAAAAGCTAGCAAGCAGCTGTCTAAACCCAGTGAAAAAATGGCAGCTGTGTAGGATGCATCAATTGGTCTCAACTCACCTGGAGCAAAGGAGAATGAAGAACACCAAAGGCACAAGGAAAATATGAGCCCAAGAGACAGAAAGGGCCACATAAGCCAGAGACTCCATCAGCCTGAGACCAGAAGAACTTGACGATGGCTGGCTACCACCAAGACTGCCTTGACAGTGAACACAACAGAGAATTCCTGACAGAGCAGGAAAAAAGTGAGATGCAGACCCCGAATTCTAGTAAAAAGATCAGACTGAATGGTTTGACTGAGGCTGGAGGGACCCTAGAGGTCATGGTCCCAGGACTTTCTGTTAGCTCGCAACTAAAATCATTCCCGAAGCCAACTCTTCAGACAAAGATTAGACTGGACTAAAAGACATAAAATGATACTGGTGAGGACGTGCTTCTTAGCTCAAGAAGACACATGGGACTATGTGGGCAGCTGCTGTCTGGAGTAAGATGAGAAGGCAGAGGGGGCCAGGAGCTGGTTGAATGGACACAGAAAATACAGAGTGGAGAGAAGGAGTGTGCTGTCACATTGTAGGGAGAGCAATTAGGGTCACATAACATTGTGTGTATAAGAATTTCTATGAGAAAGTAACTTAAACTGTAAACTTTCACTTAAAGCCCAATGAAATATATACATATAAATATTAAAAAGAAAATAGGAAAAAAATTAGTACAGGACTACTGTAACCAAGATAATACGGTATCAGTAAAGGATTAAACACATAGATCAGTGAAATACAAAAGAAAATTAAGAAATAGATTAACATACAAGTATAGTGAACTGATTTTTTACAAAGGTGCAAATTCAATTCAATGAAGAATAGCCTCTCAACAAGTGGTATTTGAATAATTAAATACTCATATACAAACAAAAGCTAATTTTGACCTAAAGCTCATATATTATGCAAAACATAACACAAAATGGATTATATATCTAATTATAATGAGACTGGTGGCACACCCTCCATCTTGAACAGGCAAGAAATTGTGCCTGTCATGTTAAGTGATACAGGAACTAACTCCCTATTTTTAGTTATCTCCTTATTATGTTTCCTATTTCCACCTCGGTTGAGAAAAACAAGAGCCTGGAGTTGCAGGACCAGTTAAAACTGGCAAGAACCAGATCTGGCCCACCTGACATGAGCAGTACTAGCAATTGTGTCCTTTGGATGACCTATTGATGTCAGAGGCTGAAAATCACACCCCTGTCTACCCCCAGACTCTGGCAAAAAACCATCTTTGTGGTGCCCCTTCCAGACTGAACAGGCCCAGAAGACCACTCGCCCTCACCAAGCCTTTTCCGGCCAAGCCAATCAGGCTTACCACACTTTAAGGCATTTCTGAAGACACCAGACCCAATTTGCTTCACCCATATAAACCTCCTGAGTCATCGTTCGGAGAGCCACCTTGGCAGCAGGAGTTCTGGTGTGCTCCTTTACTTGGCCAACTAAATAAAGCTTCTTCTTTCGCTTTCACCTGCTTCATGTCTCTGCAGCCATGCCAAGCTAGACCTGGACCAGTCCAGTTACAGTAAAACTATTAAATTTTTGATGAAATAGGAGAAAATCTTTAGGACCTAGGATTTCGTAAAATGTTCTTAGACATGACACCAAAAGAATGATCCAGAAAAAAAAAATCAATGAGTTGGACTTTATCAAAATTTTTTAAAAAATTGCTCTGTGAAAGATCCCATTAAGAGGAAGAAAAGACAAGCCATAGACTTGGAGAAACTGTTTGCAAACCACATACCTAACAAAGAATTTTTATCTAAAATGTATAAAGAGCTCATAGAACTCAACAGTAAGAAAAGAATCTAATTAGAGAATGGGGAAAGGATGTAAACAGACATTTTTCTGAAGATGATCTACATATCAAATAAGCAAATGCAAAGATGTTCAACATCACTAGCCATTAGGGAAGTGTGATTTAAAACCATGATAAACCTATTAGAATGTCTAAAATAAAAAGTACTGACAACAGCAAGGGCTGACTAGTATGCAGAACAACTGCATCTATCTCCTACATTGGTGTTAGAAATGTTAAGTGGTACAAACACTCTAGAAATCAGTTGGTCAGTTTTTTACAAAATTAAACATATAATCTAGAAATTCCACTCTAGGTAGATACCCAAGAGAAATAAAAATGTATGTCCACAAAAAATGTGAATGTGGATGTTCATAGCAATTTTATTCATAATAGACAAAAAATGGAAACAATCCAAATGTCCTTCAGTGGATGAATGAATAAACTATACATTCATCTATTCAATGGAATAGTATAGATGATACATCTACACAAGGGAACAGTACTCAGCAATAAAAATGAACTATTGATACAGAGGCAATAACTTGCATAGTTCTCAAGGCCATTACACTGAGTGGAAAAAAAATTCAAAGAGTTTACATACTGTTTGATTCCATTTATACAACATTGTAAAAATGGTAAAATTATAGATATAGGGAACATAACGCTTGTTGACCAGGGCATTAGGGATGGGAGGAAGGTGTGACTAAACAGGCATAGAACAAGGGAATTTTTTTTTATGATGATAGAACAGTTCTGAGTCTTTATTGTGCTAGTGATTAGATAAATATATGTGATAAAATTTTATGGAACTATATATACACATGAACGCACACAAATGAGTACATGCAAGTATTGGTAAAATCTAAATAAGGTCTGTACCCTAGTTAATAGTATTATACCAATGTCAGTTTTCTGGTTTCAATAATCTACTATAGTTTGTAAGATCTTATTGTTGGGAGAAGCTGGTGAAGACTACAGGGGAATGTGTACTATTTTTGTAACTTCTCATGCTTCTATAATTATTTCAAAATAAAAAGTTAAAAAAAATGACTTCCTCATGAGATGCACTGAAGCAAAATTGTCTCACTCAATGAGGAAACCAATCAGAAAGGATTTATCTCAGGTTTATCACATATAACATATAACATAACATTGGAGGAAACCATTCTATGATCTACCATTCTATGATCATTTTCCATGCTTGTTTTGAGTGTTAATCCACAATTAAGAAATACTTTTTTTGCTTTGGTTTTGTTGGACATACATATAACTTCAGAGGCCTCTCTGGAAAAACATACGTTCATTGAACTGAATCTCACATCAGAGCCAAGTCCCAGGCGAGACGCTTAAGAAGTTTGATTTTAAGTCCAAGCCAACTCTGTACTCTCTGACTTGCTCACAGGGATGGAGCAGCATTGCTCCAATGTAAAGCCAGCAAGGAAAAGCTGACCCTATGGTTGATTCTGCTCACTGTCTGGGCAGTAGGCTGTTGACTGATATGGAACATATACAATAAAAACACATTTTTAGTTAATAAATAGGCAAAAGTGTGAAGTCAGCAAAGTTCCCTTTTCACTCATTACCCCATAACCAAAAAAAACCAAACTGGTTGCCGTCGAGTCGATTCGGACTCATAGCGACCCTAATAAGACGGAGTAAAACTGCCCCATAGGGTTTCCAAGGAGTGCCTGGTGGATTTAAACTGCTGGCCTTTTGATCAGCAGCTATGCTCTTAACCACTAAGCCACCAGGTTTTCCATTACCCCATAAAGTTCCCCCCTCCCTTTTTTTCCCCATTATCCTCTTTTCAATCACCCAGTACCTTCTAAAGCATCAGCCTTCCTTGTTGGAGAAAAAAATAGCAACTGGCTGATAAATCTGGATCATAAACTCATTCACTGAATTGTAATTAGCTTAATCATTCACCACTCCCAGGAAATTTGTATATTAAGAAATGGAAACTTAGAGAGGCAGTAAGTAAACTGGGAATAGATAACTAATACAGTAGAGAGATTTCTGGCCTGGAGGCAGACATGCAGGCAGGACTAGGAGACACATCAAGTTGGGAATGCCTCTTCCAGTCTCAAAATAATACATTTTAAGAAGTTGCCAATTTTTAAGTCTAATTCTAGTAGTGTCTTATCATTTAATATCCCCAGAAACTACAGGCAGTATTACTTCCCAAGTTTCAGCAATAATTTTGACCAAGTGGAAAAATGTCTGGAGCTCTAGTAAATAATATCTTTCTCAGCCTTCTAGGATGCCCACATTCACCGTTGCAGAAAGCAAGACTTCCCCACAGAATTAGCCAACAGTAACCTCTCCCTTTCCTAGATCTCTGCAGTTTTGCAAAAGCCTAGCCTCTACTAAGCACCAGCCTTGGGGTAAACTTTGTTCCTAGGGAAACAGAGACAATTCATTTCTCCCCCAGGGCAGGTTGAATAACTTTCCTTCTCCTCAACCAATTTGCTTGCTGGGTGGCGGAGGGAGAGCAGATTGGGAATAAAAACTCAGTCCAGAGCTTTTAAGTCTGCTGGGAAGGTCCTTTGGTCAGAGTCCCTCCAAAATACAATTTGGAGGGAAAGTCAATACAAGGAGCACTGCTGACCTCAGCTCTTCTGGAAGTTCCCAGATCCCTGCAGCTGCTTAGCCAGACTAGGTTTCACACACTATGCCAAGTCCAAGTCACTTTGGAACGGATTTTGATGGAGGAAAAAAACCCACCCATACTCGTGGTCGGAGATTAGGGAGAACTGCTTTCCATATTCAACGTTATGATGTGACTTGGCAACCATAATATGAAGATAGTGCCATCCTGTGAGTCATGCTCATGCTGTCTACAGCTGTTAGTTACATTTTGTTTCTGGAAGGAAAACACAAAAAAACAAAAAAAGCTAGTAATACAGTAAAGTCTTTATCCTGTTATTTCATTATAAAAATCGTGAGGCATGTTTTACTAAAAGGGAATTTAGTACCTTCGACTCTTTAACTGAAAGAATCCAGTACATACAAAATATACTTATTTTCTCATTTCATGGGAAAGTAGTCGTATGAGTAAGTTTCACTGATACCCTAGCATGACTTCCACTAACTTCTTTAGGATTGTATATAACTTTACATACCCTGAAAAAGCTTGCATACTTAAAAATCAAGCTCCAAGTGTGAAACTAGAAGAACTTAAAAAAAAACTGTTATTTCATTATTTCAAGTAAATAAAATGGAAGGAATCCTAACAAAGGCAGTTGGAGCCCCTTGCAAAAATGTTTCCCATGCTCTCAAATTAAAAATACATTCAAATAAATATTCTTCGTAAACTGAGAATCAGCTCCTCTGAGATTTGACAGCTGTGCTAACTTCTAGGGCTTGATGAAAATCCTCATGCTATTTGAAGTCCTCATGTCCCACCCTAGAATGAACACAAGAAAAATGTTCCAAACCAAGGAAACATGTCAAGCCTCATCTTTTTAAAAGATGTCATGTAGGAATTTAAATGTACTTATCATTTGAGCGCACCTTAATTTGGTTGACATACACACTGAATTTAAAATTTTAAGCCCCACCCCACCCCACTCTCTGGTTCATGCTGAAAGAAATGTGTTTAATCAACCACAATCTTAATTTTAACATAAAATTCTCAGGAGCAGTGTTTAATATAAGTCTGGACTTGTGGTCTCTGTCAGTGGCATATCAAATTGTACAAAAAGGAGCTTTCTATCTAGACAGCCATATTTCCTTACACAAATCATGCAGCCGTTTCAGTGAACATGTTAACGACTTACAAATAGATATTACCTCACTGGAGCCTCCATTCTTCATAACAATACATCCCCCAAAAGGTAAGATATTAGCAGAGTCAGGGCAACATTTTCAATGGAAGCTGCAGAAATTTACACTGTTGTTTTCAGTTCAGAGATTTTTAAGTTTTCAACGTATGAAAAGAAAGCCAAGAGCCTTACCCTTTCTACCCAGATATCCTGTAGAGAACTGCAGGCTTGTTCAGCTATGAGAGGAAGTAACTTAGTTTATTCAGCAAAACAGGAAAAAAAAAAAAACAAAATCGTTTCCTTCTAATGGGAGGTAGAACTGTACGTCAGCATCACTCAGTTATTTAGGAAAGCATTACCCCCAGAGAATACTGTGGGCAAAAAAAATTCAAATTTTGGTTTTGATAAATTCAGAGTTTCCATGATTTGTACACTTCTTCAGTACGGAACAGAGTATTTGACTTTAATTTGCCACGTATTACAGTAGTTTTTCAGTCTATTCTGGAAGTTTAAAGTGTGGGTTATGCAAATACTCAGTATAACTAATAGAATTTTATTTTGTCATTTAAAAATGAGTTATAATGCACTTAAAATGCTAACCATTTTTAATGGAGAGCAATAAATAATGCTTTTTACACTGATTCCTTATTGTCTAACTATAGTGCTTTATTTCTTACCACGATTTCTTCCTGGTTTATAGTTTTGCAAGGCATCCACTTCTTGAAGGGATTCATTTGTACTTTTTTTCAGGCCACCAGGAGGCTATTTTTAGCTTGCTAAACTTACAGAAGATACTATACTTCCAGACATCATTATAGCTGTTAAAAATACTCAAAGCTCAAATAAACTCAAACTTAACATTTATTCTGAACAGTTATTCTATATGATTTCAGAAAAAGAAAATGGCTAGAGGTAAGTGAGGCACTATGAGGTTTATAAAGAGAAGAGATGGAAGAAACATAGAAGATCAACCACTGGGTAACCTTTTGTTGTTGTTGTTGAGAATATACACAGCAAAGCATACCCTAATTCAATACCCTAATTCTACACGTACAATTCAGTGACATTGATTACATTCTTTGAGTTGTGCAAACATTGTTCTCCTTTTCTGAGTTGTTCTGTTACTGGGTGGAAACCCCAGATTCTTACTCAGCGTGACTCGTATTGGCCAATGAACAAGAGATCGAGGTGGGAGAACAGGAAAGGCACTTTATTTCCTTGTACAAGTCAAAGCTGTTGCTGCCAAGACTGCTTGCCAAGGGCTGGCAGGCAAGTTAGTTTTAAGGGGGTTTACAAGTAGGGAGTTCATACAAGCTACATCATCAACATTCTTAATTATACTACGCAGGCACAGTGGGGTTTACATATAACCTCCAAGCAAAAAAAAAAAAAAATAGCAGGATTCAAATGCAAAGCTAGGGTGGGGGATCCCAGCTGTTAGAAATAATTTTTCAATACAACACTGTAGAAGAGGAAGTCAAGTAAAGAATACAGCACTGTGGGGGCTCTGTCTCACTCCCCTCATTTCTTTTTGGATGTAGGTCATTCAAGACCAGTGTCCATTTTGAACTACAGCCTGGCTTGGAATTGTTCGGCATATTTTCGGGGAGGGGAAAATATTGGACCTAGGCCTTTCATTGTGATTACTGACCTCTTTTTTATTAAAAGAGTGGCTTTTATGCCCCATTTATGTGAATGTCCCTAAAAGATTCTTTTTTTTTTTCCAGATTGTCTTAGCTATTGTCTTTATAACCTCAGAGCCCAGTCGATGTGTCTTTATGAGTCTTTGTGAGTCCAGTTCCAGCTGGGTCATATTTTTTTATGCTCAAGGATAGAGAATAATGGCTCCAATATTATCTCTTAAATTATTCTTTTCTTTTGATCGGAGATTGGAGATATTAATACCTGGGCTTAATCTACCCCTTAGATGATGACCATGGCAGGCTCTTTAAACTGACAGTGCTGGTTTTCCACCAGATACCATCTGGTTTTTTACCAGGATCTCAGGTTAAGAGCAAGGATCCCGTCAATCACTAGAGTGAGCAGACTCAAGGTACGTCAACATTTTAGCCTGAGGCTTTTTTTAAGTGTGTAAGACAATCGAAGGTAAGTTTTATTATGCCTAATACTATCAGGATGTAGATTAAGAACATTACTATTCCTTGCGGTAGTAATCTAGCCCATGTAAATAAATCTGTTTTTTGTAAGGGAGTTATAGTGTGTAAGCAAGTAGCTTGCTGTCTAATACTATGTATATCCTGTTATACTTTTCCTGTGTTATTTATCCAAATGCAACAAGAGGTGTTTGCTACAGAACAGACTATACTTTCTTGGGCTAATACAAAAACCTAAGGCTATTTTGCTATCTCATGTCACATTGGCTAATGAGGTCAGAGATTACTGTTGTGTTTTTATCTCATTAGCAACATCATCTGTAATTTGTCTCATAATGACTGACAAATTTTTAAAAGATTTTTCTAATTCATCTATACCATAACTAGGAATTTAAGCTATCAACCAAACCCTGAGTGTTGGACCAATGGGTTTCTTTCTGACTCTTGTTTTATAATGCGTAAAGATTTAACATTACCTTTCAATATTTACTAGCATCATTACTATGAATATCTAAAGGTGATCTTAAAGTTTCAGAGTGTGTTGCTCCTGTATTCACTAGGAATCTAAACAAGAGATTGCCCATGTAAACTGTCAGTTGGAAAGGGTTAGAGGAAACCGCAGGTATAGAAAAATTCACATGTGATGACTAGATTTTCATTAGAGAGTACATGATTAACAAACCAATATAGGATGGACCTCACCTGTTGGACATCTTCAGTTAATCAATTCAACACATACTAAGTATGCCCCTCCATGGTTTACCTATTAACAGTCATAGGCCACTTTTTCAGAAGCAGAAGAATCACAAAGTTGTTTTTAGGAGAGAAGAGCTTTTAATTTAAGAGTTTAAAATATCTAAACTCATTAGTTAAATAATTTAGGAGAAATTGAGACAGATAGGGTTAACTGTGCCAGCAGCTGAACAAAAGAGGTGTTAAAAGATTACTGTCTAGAAGTTGGGTAAACAGGAACCCACCCTGTCAACATGAGATAAAATTGAAACAACCCATGAGTTACTATCTCCTTCTTAGTGTTTTTCTAGTCTCCTCCTCCTTTACAGGCTCTGCATGCACAGAATAACAAAGTGTGACCAACAAAGTGTGACCACTGTTTAACCTTCCTTAGCCCTCTGAAGATGGAGATGTAGTGCCGAAGATCAAGTGCGCTTGGGCTATATCCCATAATATGTGATGCCAAGGGCTGCCGAGAAGACTCCATCTTGAATATCAGCAGGTTCCATCTTAGATTCCAGATGTGTGTGCAACCTAATTAGCATACACTGCCATCCTGAGGAGTACCCACCCCTTGAAAGAAGTCCACTAAATATTCATTACTCTATTGTCTCCACCTAACCCATATAAGCCCTAGCCTTGCTTTCCTTTTTGAGTCAGTCTTTTGGAGAGGCTTAGATACCCGCTGACTCCTTTTGCTTGACTCAAGCAAAATAAAGCTTGCTGAAAAGAAAGTTTGTCTTTCACGTGTATTCTTGCTTGGGAAAAGACAAGGGCCCTTTGTGTCAGATTGGCAATTGGTAACAAAAGGAAAATGTTTTCTTATATTCAGAAAGTAGGACCATAAAACATCAGCAATATTGTCACATAAAACCCATAGTTTTCTTTTGTTTACTCAGTCTTATGTAGTTAATTTCTGTTTTATGTGATTCTGGATCAGCCACAGTCTGTGAACCCGTAAGCTTCTGCATAGGAGTTCTGGAAATTTTATTCAGTCTAGTCACAGTCTTTTTCGCAAGTACAATATAGTCTATTTTTCTCGTTGAGATATTTTGGTCAAACATTTTCAGCAAATCAGTAAAGTAAAAGCTTATTTGCAGATGACAAAATTTAATGACTATGATTAACTTAAAGAATAATACTCTTACAGTGAAAGACCTGATAGAAGTTAATTACAAGCATAAAGGCCAAATAAAATCAGTTAAAAAAAAAACTTTGGATAAAAGTATCTCTAAATATAACCATTAACCATATTTTTAAAGAGCTGCAGATATAATACATAATAATCTTGGGACATAATGCCAGGATATGCCAAGTCAGGATATACCAAGAGTATACCAAGATTATCAAATCTTTAAATACCTGAGTAGTAATAAAAGAAAACTTTATAGGTAAATGATGTGAATTCCCAATCAAACCACTGGTTTTGAGAAAGTTGTGACCATGTTAGCAATTAAGAAATAATAATAAAATTATGGCATAATATTATGCATTTGCTATCTAATATTAGGCAAAAACACGTGAGGAAATATTAACTTATAAGTTTTAACCCAAAGAGAATCAGGCGTTCCTCTTGATTTTGACAACACATTCCATGTAATTTATTTTAAAAAAAAAAAATTTTAGCACTTTTTTTTATAAAAGTTATTTGTGGCTGTCCACGAAGTTTCAGAGCTGTCAGAAGCCTATTATCAGTTACCATGAAATAATATTAAGGTTGTTTAACAAAAGATCTGAAAGTAAAACTTAGCTTTTTTTTTTTTTTTCTAAAAGCCATGTGGCTTGGTTTTTGACTCAGGAATCTTATTATTATGAGTGGCCAAACCTTCGCCTTCAAGGCAGGTTACACAAAGAATAAATTAACCCTTTAACTCAGAAATCAAAGAAAATTCTGTTACTTTAACAGCAAGAAACCCAATTTTTTTGTTTCATATTTTATTTAATGTTAAAGCTCTTAAAAATCTCATAAATTAGACCATTAGACTTTAGTCAGATAAAACTTGTAACCATATTGAATAAATTTCTTTCTAATAAATCTCTTAAACATTGTCTTTGTTGGGTATCTCTTATAGTACATTATTTAAATGGCAAAGATGAACACACTCATTAGCAGATTTAATATATATTTTTTTATATGTATATATATATATCCTTTCTCTTGTGGCATAAAAAGCAAAAGTATATAAGCTTAAATTATGACCAATATCTATTAGTTCAATTTGACATAGTAAGTTACCTAAAAGGTCTTAGAGATTATTTTAAGCCTGTATATCATAAAACATAACTGTTGTTGAAAGATCTTAGAGATTATTTTAAGCCTGTATATCATAAACATAACTGTTGTTGAAAGAAAGTCTGTTTAAACATTCCATGTTTTCATTCAACTTTTACTGTTTCTCATATTTTCTCAATCTAATTTTAGCCCTTAAAGATTTTATCAACTGGCTTTGGACTTCACAAAGTCTCTGCCCAGCTGACCAATTCGTTGATATGGATATAACCTTAAGTGCCTGGGTAGGGTTGGAAACATTTTTCTAGGCCATTTCAGGTGTCTCATTTTGATTTCTATTTTTCTGGCCTCTTAAAGTTCTGCTACAATAGAGATAACGTTTACAGTTCTTTTATGATTGGGATCCACCCAAATTCTGATAACTATAGTAAGCTTCCTGAAGCTATATGACCTTGGAGGCTTGCTGTTGTCCCACCCTTCCTATTTTTGACTCAGGGTAGAAGACAAGATAAGGCTATTCTGATTCATTTACATGTGTTTAAATTGATCTAGGCATTTTGAAAGGCTATCTGCCCAGTAAATACCAAAGCTCTTTAGCAAATTTGTAAATCAGTCCCTCAATTCTTATCTAGCCTTTTTTTTTCTAAGCTTGCCTTACGTCTCTCTTTTTTTACCCACTCTGCAACTACTAGTTTTGCTTTAAGAAGAAATTATTTTTTTTCCTCAAATAAAACACATTTCATATAATATCTAGCTTAAATTACTCAGAGAGATTTTGTTCTTAAAATTGACTTAAACAAAAAGTTCTTCAGTTTAGCTACGAAAAATCTAAACCATAAGACAGGGAGAAGACAGTTTTTCTTAGATGAGGAAAGAACTGAGGTTCTAAGACAGCCTTACAGGAAAACAGCAATCCTCAACAATAGCCTCCAACCTGATACAAGACAGAAACTTAGACACAATCTTCTAGACTAGAAGCAAGCTCTTAGAACAAGACTAGGCAGAAAGACCACATAAGTCACCAAACAATATCACACAAAACAAGGATATGGAAATTTTAGTTTCCTAAAGGTATGTGGCAATTTTTGGTAAGATCAACTCAATTCAATGGAAATAGCAGGTTTTAGATAAAGCTTATTAACTTGTCAGAGCATCAGATGGAAGAATATTATTGTGATTCTTTATTGAGAAACTATATCATAAAACAGGTATGGAGTTGCCACTTTTTCCTGCAAATTTTGTAACACAGGTCAGGAGCTGCCATGTCTCCCTGAGAATATGGCAAAACAGGTCAAGGGCTGCCACCTCTCCCTGCAAATTTGGCAAAACAGAGCACTATTTTCCAGGTTTTCTCTGAGCAACAAAGAGAAACCTGATGAGGAATGTTGCAGGGTTTGGACAGTGTTTCGCTTAGGCCAAGGTGTACCTTTCTTGTGTGAGAGTTTACTTACGGGTGGCAGGCAGCCTAGTGCTCTAGCCTATCTCGACACCACCTTATCCTGTCACGAAGGTCTTAAATGCTCATCATGAGCACTGGTGACAACTCTAATGGCTTTTAATGGCTGAATTATGCCTGAATTTTTGTGGTTTATAGTGGCTCTGAGCTCTATGAGTATAGAATTACCTCTTTAATGTTTCACATGTCCAAATCCAGACCTGGACTGCAGTTTACCAAGAGTTACTAGATATCACTCTTAAACAAATGACCAAGCAAAAATCTAAGAAAGATCCTTCTTAATCAAACAACCAGTTTTTCAAACAAAACTTAAGAAAATATGAGAAAAAGAACAAAAAGAACAAGCAAAGTCTCATTTTCTGAGAGCACTCACCTCGTCAGTGTTGAAGAGACATGGAATGTGAATGCTTGGGTCCAGAAGATAAGACCTCTCTTTTTGCCAGCTTTTGCTCCACTGTCCAGGTCTCTTTGAGGTTGACTGGATTTGTGGTTTTAGAATCTCCACAACAACTATACCATTAACTCTTGTAGGGTGAAAACACCACAAAGTTTAGTGAAGCAAAAAGAAAGGTTTTATTCGGCATACATTTAAAGAGGCAAAAGGAGGAAAGGGATAAGCATGGTGCCAGAGCCATGTCTGTCCAAGTCTCTGTTTCCAGTTCTTAAGGGTGCATTTTAGGGGACTGCATTGTGGGGTCCCTTGAATGTTCCCCATTCTCTGGGTACACACACACACTCACACAACCTAACCCGGTGCACCACTTAACAGGTACCTGGGCCTTTTTATGCCCTCAGCGGTCAATTCCTCTTGCTTCTTGGGACTCTTCTAAGGCCTTACCTAGCAATTACCCTGTTAGTTACCAAATAACATCAGATTCCTAATGCTCTCAACGGTCAGTTTCTCCTGATGCTTGGGACTCTTCTAAGGCCTTACCTAGGCACTTACCAAACAACCTAGGTGCCTTTCATGTCTCCTACAGAGCCATCATTCGGGCCCCAGGAGGGATCGGCTTTCAGAGCTGTTACAAGGTCTCCAGGAGAAATCTCCTGGTGGCTCCAGACTTCAGGGCCAGTCTGTTTTCTGATCCACTTCAGGAACCAAGCAGATGGCTCCTGGCTGGCTCACCAGAAATATTACTAGGTGGAAACCCCAGGTTCTTACTCGGCTTGACTCGTATCAGCCAACAAACAAGAGATTGAGGTGGGAGAACAGGAAAGGCACCTTTATTTCTTTGTACAAAGAAATGGAGTCAGTTGAAGCTGTTGCTGCTCTCCAAGGGCAGGCAGGCAAGTTACTTTTAAAGGGATTTACAAGTAGGGAGTTCATACAAGTTATGTCAACAACATTCTCAATCATACTACACAGGCTCAAAGGGGTTTACATATAACCTCCAAGTAAAAGCAAGATTCAAATGCAAAGCTGGGGGTGGGGGAAGCCCAGTGAGTTGAAACAATTTTTCACTACAACACCTTAAGGGAGTGTCATGAATTGAATTTTGTCCCCCCAAAAATGTGTGTATCTACTTGGCTGGGCCATTATCCCCGGCACTGTGTGATTTTCCAATATGTTGTAAATCCTGCCTCTACGATGTTAATGAGGGAGGATGGGCTGGACGGCAGTTGTGTTAGTGAGGCAGGACTCAACCTACAGGATTGGATTGTATCTTGAGGCAAATTCTTGAGATAAAAGAAAAAAGCAAGCAGAGAGACAGGGGGACTTCATACCACCAAGAAAGAGGCACCAGAAGCAGAGTGTGTCCTTTAGACTCAGGGTTCCTGCACAGAGAAGCTCCTAGTCTAGGGGAAGATTGATGAAAAAGACCTTCTTCCGGAGCCAACAGAGAGAGAAAGCCTTCCCCTGGAACTGATGCCCTGAATTTGGACTTTTAGCCTACTCTACTGTGAGAAAATAAACTTCTTTTTGTTAAAGCCGTCCACTTGTGGTATTTCTGTTACAGCAGCACTAGATAACTAAGACAGAGAGGAAGCCAGGTAAAGAATACAGCACTGTGGGAGCTCTGTCTCAGTTCCTCCCCCATTAGCAGAAACTCACTGCCCTTAAAGTTCCTATCTAACCTTTCAAGCTGTTGTTGTCACTTTAATCCCACCCATATAAGTAGTTCTTAAAAGAGCTTGATGCTTAAGGTAGACTTTTTTTTTACTAGTTAAACTAAATTATTATTTGGTTTTAAGAAGATTTCAGGGAATATTTTTGGTATAAAGTTTAATTAAAGATTATCTCAGGTCAATAGTTTCAGGCGTTCATCTAGTCTGCAGGCTTCAGAATGTCTGGAGTCCATGAGAATTTGAAATTTTGTTATGCATTTTCCCCCTTTTTATCAGGATTCTTATATAGAATCGTTGATCAAAATGTTTAGTAATGGTAGCTGGGCACTACCCAGCTCTGGTCTCACAGCAAAAGAGTTAGTTGTTCATGGAGTCAATTAGCCACACATTCCATTTCCTCCTCCTATTTCTGACTCTTCTTTCTCTGTTGCTCCAGGTGAATAGAGACCAATTATTGTGCCTTGGATAACCACTAAGAACTACCTAACAAACTAGGAGATAGAACAGAAGCACAAAACATGTTACTAGGCCAGTTAACTGGGATATTCCATGAAACCATGATCCTAAACCTCCAAACTCAGGAAACAAATCCTATGTTTGATTGTACATAAGCAGCCTCAAGAGCTACTCTTTGTTGTTGCTGTTGTTATAAATATTTCTGTCACACAACTTTTGAACTATTGGCTAATTTTAACACGATTGAGGGAATCCTGCCCTCCCTTTTTTACTGAGGCCAACTGATATTAGATCTCAAAGTGGTCTCTGGCCCTCCACCCAGACATACATCTTGAAATTCAAATTTAGTAAGCCTGGTTTCTAAAAGGAGAGAAAAGATTACCAACTTTGAGTCAAAGAAAAGCCACTGGCAGGATGAATTTTTGCCAGGTATTTGTTAACAGTGACAATCTGGATTCTTGGGTATCTTAGTCATGTAGTGGTGCTATAACAGAAATACCACAAGTGGATGGCTTTAACAAAGAGAAATTTATTCTCTCACATTATAGGAGGCTAGAAGTCTGGATTCAGGGTGCCAGCTCCAGGGGAAGGCTTTCTCTCTGTGTTGGCTCTGGAAGAAGGTCCTTGTCATCAATCTTTCCCGGTTGAGGAGCTTCTCAGTGCAGGGAGCCCAGGTCCAAAAGACGCGGTATTCTCCTGGTTCCTGTTTCATGGCAGTATGAGGTTCCCATGTCTCTCTACTTGCTTCTCTCTTTTACATCTCAAAAGAGATTGATTTAACACACAACTTAATCTTGTAGATGGAATCCTGCCTCATTAACATAACTGTCCCTAACTCCATCTCATTAACATCATAGAGGTAGTATGTACAACACATAAGAAAATCACATCAGGTGACAAAATGGTGGACAATCACACAATACGGGGAATCACAGCCTAGCCAAGTTGACAGATATTTTGGGGGGACACAATTCAATCCATGGCCATGGGTAAGAAAACCTTAAAATCAAAGTAAAATGTCAGTTATTAATTTTATTTTCTTTGACAAATCCCCTGGATGCAATGGCTGTTATTTCCCTATAATTACACGAAAGGTCATATGTCTTTGCCATGGAATAAGAATGTGTTAAAAATGCACGGAGTTTTCTGCTACGCTCATGCCCATCTTGTTTGATCCTCATCCTTTTTTGTTTTTTTCTGTGTGTGCATGTATGTGAGTAAAGATGATTTTTAGGCTGGCTATGCAAGGTAAATATTTCCAAGGGACAAAGCTGTTTGGATTCTCCTGGAATCCAGATTTCTGGGTTCATGGAATTAGGGCGATCCAGCCAGGCCATCCCCTTAAGTATCATTTTGAACCTTGAGCCCTTAAGGAACAGTTTTCCTATAGTCACCTTCAAGTCAAACAATAGCCTAGTAAGCAGCTTAGTGGGCGTCATTTTGCCTTAGGCATTGGGCTTTTTTAGGTAATTATCAATGTGCAGCCAGTTTCCAGGAGCAGGAACTTCAGGGTCTGACTGGAAAATGTACGGCATGTCCTTAGTGACTCTGTTTCTCTAACCACCTGTAACCCTGCACGTGTGCTTGTGCCACCTCCTAAGAAACCAATGTAACAATGACCCATGTAAACCATTTTCACTGTCCCCTCTTCAGAGCACCTTCCCGATACATTTGGGTTGACACTGTCTCATTCGAATCATATCTACTCACAATAAACATATTCTGTTACACTAATTTTTGGCTTTTCTCTAGGCATTTAGGTTTTTTTTTTTTGAGAATCCTTTATTACCATCTTTTTATCTCAGAATATGTTTGCTGAATAAGATATGAATGGAAACACCCGACTTCTGGTTGGTTAGTTCATTTAGTTAGTGCCCTCTTTTTAAGATCCAAGATTATGCACCTGTCCTTGTATGATTGGCTTTGCTATTTCATAGCCACAGATTTCATTCCCATGTTAGCTAATCTGGAAACCTTGGTGGCATAGTGGTTAAGTGCTACGGCTGCTGACCAAAGGGTCGGCAGTTCGAATCTGCCAGGTGCTCCTTGGAAACTCTATGGGTTAGCTCTACTCTGACCTATAGGGTCGCAATGAGTCAGAATTGACTCGACAGCACTGGGTTTGGTTTTTGGTTTTGTTAGCTAATCTTACAAGGAAACTAGGGAAACTAGACCTTGATGGGCCAATAATATTATCTTGACATATGAAATATAGCAAACTATGAGTTTAAGTGTAGACTTTTGAAACTGTCAGGAACATACCTTGCTTATATGAAATATACTGACTTTTCTGTTAGATACTTTTCTTCTCTTATAGGAACTGAAAAAAAATAACCTAAGACTTGATAAAGTCCAAGGTTGCACGTCACTATAAGATGGGAGAAGAAAACATAAATCTAACAATTAAAGAACAGAAATTTCAAGACTTCAAGAAAGACATGATATGGTATTTAATTAAATATATTCATTTTTACTATATTAGTCTTTTTAGAAAAATTTATGAAAATTTAAGGATTATAACACAAAAATTTCCTTCTATATGAAGTTAATATACATAGTAAAAAATTCGACATATAATCTGTTTTTAAATTACTAGATAATGTTTGCCCTTAGCAAGACTTTGGGCCAATAAAATTTGACTGTATTAATTTTAGCCCCACTTTAATATGGTGTCAGATAATCTTGTGGTATGGTGGTATTTACAGAACAGCTTTTGGAGATAAGTGATTCTGTCTTTCTTAACTTTAACATTTAAAAGTTTGCACCAGATTATATTCACCTTCTAATACCTTCTTTTTTTATATTGTGCTTTAAGTGAAAGTTTACAGCTCAAGTTAGTTTCTCACACAAAAACTTATACACACATTGTTATGTGACCCTAGTTGCTATCCCTATAATATGTCAGCACACTCCTCCTTTCCTCCCCGGATTTCCCATATTCATTCAACCAGCTCCTGTCCCTTTCTGCCTTCTTATCTGGCTTCAGACAGGAGCTGCCAGTTAGTCTCATATAGCTACTTGAACTAAGAAGCACACTCTTCACAAGTATCATTTTACTTCTTACAGCCTGGTCTAGTCTTTGTCTGAAGAGTTGGCTTCGGGAATGGTTTTAGTTCTGGGTTAACAGAGAGTCTGGGGGCCATGTCTTCTGGAGTTCCTCCAGTCTCAGCCAGACCATTAAATCTGGGCTTTTTACTAGAATTTGAGTTCTGCTCCCCACTTTTTTCCTGCTCCATCAGGGACTCTCTGTTGTGTTCCCTGTCAGGGCAGACATTGATGGTAGCCGGGCACCGTCTAGTTCTTCTGGTCTCAGGCCAAGGGAGTCTCTGGCCCTTTCTGTTTCTTGGGCTAATATTTTCCTTGTGACTTTGGTGTTCTTCATTCTCCTTTGATCCAGGTGGGTTGGGACAAATTAATGCATCTTAGATGGCCACTCACTCGCTTTTAAGATCCCAGACACCACTCATCAAAGTGGGATGCAGAACATTTTCTTAATAAAGTTTGTTATGCCACTTGACCTAGATGTCCCCTGAATAAGCATTTATGTTCTTTACACAAGCCACATTGAAGTGTTTAAACCAAATTGCTATGTTCTGCCATATTGTCTGTTTCAAGAGTTATAGTGTGGTAAGAATAGGAACCGCCTTGGGAATCAGCACAAACATCATTTGGTCACAAAAATTGAATGATTTGAAGTCACCAGAAAGACTGTGCTTAGAATTGTCTCCAATTTTGATGACTTAAATTACTTTTTGAGACTTTCTTTTGGGTTAAGCATTCTCCTCTCCATACTCTTGTCTTTGAAAATGCTAATTTTAACACATTAAGTCCTTGATACTACACTGTGAAGGTATTGCTTGGGAAACAGTTGGCATGGGTGAAAGAGGAGTAAAACCCATAAAAATGAAGAAAGGAGTAGAAAGGAGGGCAAAGCCATTCAGGGTTTCATGATCTTGACATTAAGTAGCCCCATTAAAACAATTCACTGAAAGCCATTCAATAGACTGTTGTCTGAAAATGTTGTTAAATGTAGCAAAAACAGTGGTTTTAAAACTAAAAATTGGGTGACTTATTTAGTATAGGTCTCATGATTTCCTCCCCAAGACATTAATTTTACTACTGCTGTAGCTATAGTTTGAAGATCTAAGATTTTAAGTGTCTCTCTGGGAACTTCTATTGCTTCTCAATCTTTTCCTCTTGGATGGAAGGTAACTTTGGACCTGTTCATATAGACCAAAAACCAAATGATCTTAATTGTGTTATAAGACATAGGGTCTCAATAAAGTTTTAACATAAAGCAATGCTATAAACAATACCAGGGCCACTGCATAATGTTGTGCAGTGAAAAAGAGTGACTATTCGAGATGTGCATAAGAGCAAAAATCTAAGTCAAGCAGTACTCCTAAGGATTTCCTGGAGGAAGATCTTTAATTATGTAATTTTCTAATTCACAAAAGGCATGGCTTTCTAGTGAAGCCTTTTAACCAGAGGACTATGTCAGGTTGGAAGGAAAGCCTTTTTTTAATTTTATAAAGGAGTCATACAGACTGTAGATGGCCCTGATCAAATACATTATTTTTGAAAAAAAATCTAAAAATAGTGTACAGATGGATTGGGGAGTAGGGGTGGAGAGTTTTAAGGCAAGAAAATCATTCATGGGTGTTGTAATAATCCAAGCATGAGTTAATAAGGATTTGGAATTGGAGAGTGCAATCAATAGGCCATGCACAACTGAAAGATGGGTTGAGAAAAGCAGACTATATACTAGGAAGTAAGTTAGTTCACGTTAGAGGACTAGAGCTGTGGGGAAAGCTTCTATTATCATGAACAGTCTGTTGCTAGGAACGTGTATGTTAAATGCGTTTCTGGTAAGACCTTAAAAGGAAGTGATAAAAGTGTTATTGGATACTGGAAGAAAGGAGATCCTTGTTATTAGGTGGCCAAGAACTTGGCTGAATTATGTTCAAATATTTAATGGAAAGTAAAACTTGTAAGTGATGATACTAGATATTTAACAGAGGAGATTTCTAAGCAAAATCTTTAAAGTACAATCTGGTTTCTCCTTGCTGCTTATAGTAAGTTGTGGGAGCAAAGAGACAAATTTATGAATGAACTGAGCAAAAAGAAGCAGAACTTGAAGATTTGTAAAATTCACATATCCATATTGTGAAAAGTAAGAAAGTATGCTCTAAAGAGGACATCAAGGATGTGGATAGACAATTGTTTGCTAAAGAGATTAGGCATGTGACCTGTGGACCCAACCAACCATCTCAGCAGAAACACTCCTAGTTTAGACTGAAGGAGACAGAGACAGGAAGTTATTAAAAAAAAAAGTCTGATTCTTGGAATTCTACAGGCAGTAAACAGGACAACGGAGCTATGAGGGATGATCTTGTGAGTAGTTCAGAGACCTACAAGACTGCTGGCACGAGGAGTTGGGGTAGGGGGAGGTGAGGGGAACAGAGGTGCCACTTCCTTGGTTTCAGACGGTGGGGTCATTACCTAGATTTCAAAGTGTGAGACCATCACCTAGTTCCAAGGAGGTGTATGTTTTACCGTGTATATTCTCAAGAACAACAAAATGAAATTTAAAAAAAATTGCCAAATGTCCCCAAAATGCAGTTCTGGCCCATGTTTCAATACCTTGCCTTATTTTTGCCTATGTCTGTGTGCATAACCAAGATCCATCTGACATCAGCAATGATATCCCTTGTTCCACATTCTCTTCTGAATTCGGCTTGAATTTCTGGCAGTTCCCTGTCAATGTACTGCTGCAACAGTTTTTGAATCATCTTCAGCAAAATTTTACTCATATGTGATAATAATGATCTTGTTCAATAATTTCCAGATTCTGTTGGATCAATTTTCTTTAGAATGGGAACGAATATGGATCTCTTCCAGTCAGTAGGCCAGGTAGCTCTCTTCCAAATTTCTTGGAATAGACGAAGGAGTGCAGAGAATACCAGAAAGATGTTTACTTGCATTTTGTTGACTATGCAAAGACATTGGGTTCTGTGGATCTTAATAAATTTTGGATAACATTGGGGAGAATGGGAATTCCAAGATATTTAATTGTGTTCATGCAGAACCTGTACATAGGCCAACAGGCAGTTGTTTGAACAGAACAAGGGGATAATGTGTGGTTTAAAATCAGGAAAAGTGTATGTCAGAGTTGTATCCTTTCACCATACTTATTCAATCTGTATATTGAGCAAATAATCCGGGAAGGTAGACTATATGAAGAATGGGGAATCAGAACTGGAGGAAGACTCATTGACAACCTGCAATATGTGCATGACATAACCTTGCTTGTTGAAAACTAAGAGGACTTAAAGCACTTACTGATGAAGAGCAAAGACTACAGCCTTCATTATGGATTACAAGACATAAAGAAAACAAAAATCCTCACAATCATAACAATAAACAACATCATGATAAATGAAGAAAATATTGATGGAGACAAGTATTTCATTTTACTTCGATCCACAATCAATGTCCATGGATGCAACAGTCAAGAAATCAAAGGACGTATTGCACTGGCCAAATTTGCAAAAGACTAAGGACTAAGATGCACCTGACCCAAGTCAATGTATTTTCAATTGCCTCATATGCATGGGAAAGCTGGACAATGAAGACTGAAGAAGAATTGATGCCTTTGAATTATGGTGTTGGTGAAGAACAAACAAAAATATCTTAGAGGAAGTGCAACCAGAATGCTCCTTAGAAGTGAAGATGGTGAAAACTTGGTCTCACATACTTTGGACATCCTATCATAAAGGATCAGTCCCTGGAAAAGGACATCATGCTTCATGCTTGGTAGAGTCAGATAAAAAAAAGGAAGACCTCAAGGAGATGGATTGTGACACACTAGCTGCAACAATGTGCTCCAACATAACAATTATGAGGATGGCACAGGACTGGGCAGTGTTTTGTTCTGTTGTTAGAGTCTATGAGTCAGAACTGACTCATCAGCACCTAACAACAACAAAAACATATGCATAACTGTCTTGCCACTTAGCCTGAACAGAGACTGTCTGTAGAGACTATTAGTAAATATTTATCTACCTCCAAATCTGGAAAAGACTAATCAAGTACTCTCCACATGGAAATCTACTACCTTCCATGGGCCAAGCATCTTGTTGTTGTGGTCAAATCAGCTCTGACTTATGGTGACCTTATTACAACAGAATGAAACATTGCCCTGTCTTGTGCAGGCTTCATGATCTTTGGTATGTTGGAGTCCTTTGTTGTGGTTATTGTGTCAATCCATCTCATTGAGGGTTTTCCTCGTTTTTGCTAGCCCTCTACTTTATGAAACATGATGCCCTTTTCTAGTAGTTGGTTTGGTTTTTCCTGATGATGTGTCCAGAGTAAGGGAGCCTAAGTTTCACCATCCTCACTTTAAAGGAGTGTGCTGGTTGTATGTCTTCTAAGACTGATTTATTCATTCTTCTGGCAGTTCAAGGCATATGCAATATTCTTCATCAACACCACAGTTCAAATGCATCAATTCTTCTCTGTCTTCTTTTATCATTATCCAACTTTCTCATATGAGGTATTGAAAAGACCATGGCTTGGGTCAGATGTACCTTAATCACCAAAGTGACATATTTTCTCTGTAAATCTGTAAAGAAGTCTTTTGTAGCATCTATATTTTTTTTTATAGTTATAGTTTAGTAAAGGGCTGAAGAATTTCAAAAGGTCAAATTTTTTCAGTGGTCAAATTTTTTAATGGTCAAACCCATGGTTGTATTCCATTTCTGATGAAATGATTATAATCAAGTGACATATATGTGCTTTTTGTCCCTTTTGACCATTTCATAATAACCAGTTAAGATAATCAGATAATTCATGTTGCTATACTGGCCCATCTGTCACAAATTGATATGTGTTTGAATTTTCCCCTTTAAGTTAGTTTCACTTTCAGCTTGGTGATGAGAGAAGGGCAGAATTTATTTTGTTAGGTTTACTTATAACTGAAACAATTTTACTGCACTAAAAATATGCTATAAAGTTGTTGTTTAAATATGGTAATATTAGGATTTTAATGCATTGCTGAATTATATTTAGACTTTTTTGAGTTTATATTTATTAATGACCTTTATTTTTTATGTTTTTGCCTTAATCAGAATCATAATTTATTTCAAATTGAATTAGCAGCTTACCTTCTCTTTCTATATTTTAGGAGTAATCATGAAAATCAAAATTATGTGCTCTTTGAAAACTTTAATAAGTGCATCAGGTACAATTTTCTCTTATGTAGATGCTCTTAATATTTTCTTAATTTCTTTTGCAGTGGTTTGAGCTTTCTACTTCTTGTATCATTTTGATGATTCTTTTAAATGGAAAATCATCCATTTCAATGAGATTTACAAATGTATTTACATTAAATTTATTATAGCATTTTCTTATATTTTCTCATTGGTTATTTTCTGCCCTTTCTATTTTCTAAAATTGTTTACATTGTTGGTATTTCTAATTTGGGTCGTATAATGTCATATGTATAATTCCTTATTTTAGAAGCACTATATTCCCTTTTTATGTTATTTAATGTCTACTAAATATCCATTATACCTTACTGTTTTTTAATTTATTCCCTCATAATTATTTGTTTTGAAGCAATTATATTTTTCATTTGCCTAATTGCTGATTCTTTTTTTAAAATAGTATTTACTATTTTCTGACTAAAAATTATGTTTACCAAAGAGAATCTGGAATATCAGAAAAAATTTAAAGTAAAAAATAATTATTCATAATCACATCTCCCAAAGATAATTAACATTTCAGAGTGATTTTTTCAGGTTATTTATTTACTTATATATACATGTGTGTGTGCTTATGGCTAAGGCCATCCATGTCATCACATATTTATTTACACTAATCCCCAGGGCTTTGCTGCCACACAAGAGCTTGGAATAAGCATTTATAAAAAGGGGTGTGACAAAATGTGGTATATACTTTTTTGGGTTTTTTTGGATTAAAGGGAAAACCACCTTAAATACACGAACATTTCCCACCAAATTCATTCTATCACAGTAAAGTGTAGGCTAATATGTAGTAGTTAAGCTTATGAGCACTGGATTTAGGCTTCCAGAGATAAAAATCCTGGTCCTGTCACTTATTAGCTGTATATCCTTGAGTAAGTAACTTTACCTTTCTATACCTAAGGTTTTTAATCCAAAAAGTGGGGATGATGATAATACCTACATCACAGGGTTGCCATGAGAATTAAATATGACAGTCCAAAGTAATCCCCTCACATAGATTCATTAAATGATAGCTATTTCTGTTGTATATTTGTGAATACTTGTGTGCATGCTTGTGGTATTACCTATATAATCCAAACCTCAGAATGAATGAGAAATCTATGATGTATACTTGCCACCAGACTTTTGCCCATGTTTTTATATCCAACCATTGTTCTTCAAGACCAGTTATACATAAGGTTTTCTCTTTCCACCATTTTTATGATCCACCTTACTTCACCCCACCACACAAAAGTTCAAATCCTATAAGGCCCCCCATATTCTACACTCCTAACTTTTCCAGCTTCGTTACTTGCTACTCCCTTCTATATTTCTAGCCAAACTATAGTATTTGGTGTTAGCCAAATCCCAGCCTTTTTGTCTTTCCGTCCTTGCCTCACAGGGTTTTCCAACCAGAATGCTTACTCTTCATATTTAGTGAGAACTTGAAGACCCCCCATCCTGCAAGGCCCAACTCAAATGGAATTTCTTAAATTGTGGAAATCCTTGTGCCCCCTTCTCCTGCAAGTCCAAAAGATCAGGAAATATGTTAACGTATGTCAACAGCTCCTGAAAATTTGCTACCCTCATTCTTTCTTCTTAGTACCCGATTTGAAATTCAGCTTCTGTAAAACAAATTGCTCCCTAATTTATAACTTTGCATGTATAGTTTAGTTGGACAAAGGAACACCTACGTGAAAATTAGAAACGTATTCTCTATTCCTAAAGCAAAACTGTGGTTTTTGAGTTAAACGCAGGCTCCAAAATATGCTAATTATTCATCAGTAGTAAATTTGGGACTTTTGGAGGTTAATTAACTTAGAGTCTTAGAGGAGAATAGTATACTTGTACTTGGAATCACATATTGCAGTCATAAGTGGTCTAAATAGTTAATATGCCACCCATACTACTTACAACCTAAAAGTAAATTAAACCTACAGGAATGCAGTTTAAAATTTTCTATCACAAGCAGCAATCTTAATTTTATGGTGAGATATATTCCTGGAAAATATACGAAAAGATGTAAGGAGCGCTAAAGAAGAATAAGACTTTGACAATTAAAGACAGCAACGATTTATTAAGAATGAGAGAGACATTTTCAAAGTGGCAGTCAGTTTTAGAGAAAGTGTGACTATTGCAAAGTAGTTTTTTGTTTATATGCATTTTACAGTCTTGTGATAAATGAAAGAACGTACCGTTGGTTCTTTGACGGTTATACAGTAATGTAGAAGAACAAATCACGTGGAATACACAAAATTCTAGAGATACAGGTCTTAGAAAAAAGAAACGTTTAGGTTAAACATCTACTATCTATTACTTCAAAGTGAGCAAGGTCCTTGGGGAAACAAGAAGGGACATTCTTGAGGGATTAATGAGGTTGGTTTGCAGAGATATAGTTAATGATAAGACACCCAGAAGTCTTGGAGTGTCGTCTGGGCTTCTGGGGGTTCTTAAATTTTAACAGGAGATGCTGATTTTCTCATAGAAAAAATTTCATAACAAAGGGTTACATTTTTAAACGAGTCTGATGCTCAATATTTTTATAGAAATGACCACTGCTTCATAAGAATAATCTCTTTAATCAATTTTTTATACCTATATTCTGTGTTAGCATATAAAGCTTTTTAAAGGTAAGCAGAATATCCATCACACAGAAACTGCCTTTGTTATAAAAATTATTGTATAAAGTTATTATATGCCTCAAAATTCCTTCCTATTTTTACCAAAACCATCAGAAGGTGAAAACGTCTTTCATCAGGGCTGTGGGATTCTGAAAGGTTTCTAGGTGGATTTTGACAGGTGTCTTACATAGATTGGGGGGCAACTTGGGGCTTTTTAGCAATTTTTGAAAAATTCATTCAAGAATTTATGGTTCGCTGTCCACTTTGTATCACATTATGTTCCTGTAGTAAGCACAGGGATAACTGTTCAAATTTTTGGTCATTGTCATACTTTAAAGCAGTCTCATGGATTTCTTGAGCTGCAATCTCATCACTCCAAGCATTATCATTTCCCCCATGGCATTATGTAAGGTATCCCAGCCTTCAAATTCAAGAACCAACCATTTCTTGCTTGAATGTTTTTATCCTTTTCTTTCTCACCACATTAAAAAAAAATTGGTGTCCAGTCAATTCCAACTCATAGTGACCCTAGAGGACAGAGTAGAACTGCCCCACAAGGTTTCCAAGGAGTACCTGGTGGATTCGAACTGCTGACCTTTTGGTTAGCAGCCAAACTCTTAACTACTATGCCACCAGGGTTTCCATATCACCACATTGTTATCATTGTTGTTGCTAGGTGCCATCGAGTCAGTTCTGACTCATAGAGACCCTATGCACAACAGAACGAAACACTGCCTGGTCCTGAGCCATCCTTACGATCGTTGTTATGCTTGAGCTCATTGTTGCAGCCACTGTGTCAATCCACCTTGTTGAGGGTCTTCCTCTTTTCCACTGACTCTGTACTCTGCCAAGCATGATGTCCTTCTCCAGGGACTGATCCCTCCTGACAACATGTCCAAAGTATGTAAGACGCAGTCTTATCATCCTTGCTTCTAAGGAGCATTCTGGTTGTACTTCTTCTAAGACAGATGTGTTCGTTCTTTTGACAGCCCATGGTATGCTCAATATTCTTCGCCAACACCACAATTCAAAGGCGTCAATTCTTCTTCGGTCTTCCTTATTCGTTGTCCAGCTTCCTCATGCATATGAGGTGATTAAAAATATCATGGCTTGGGTCAGGCACACCTTAGTCCTCAAGGTGACATCCTTGCTTTTCAACACTTTAAAGAGATCTTTTGCAGCCAATTTGCCCAATGCAATGAGTCTTTTGATTTCTTGACTTCTGCTTCCATGGTTGTTGATTGTGGATCCACATAGGGATTTACAGTTGTTAACCTGACTATACTAGGCCCCCAAAAGGCCCGCCCGAGATGAAGTCACATCAGCAAATCAAAACTTTGTTTGTATTTCCTGTAAATGCCTAATCTTCCTAAAAGCCAAGATCCAAGTCAGTTGACTCTCCCAGAAGTGGAAATATAAGCTAATTAATCAGGACTTGTCTGCTCATTTTAACCTAGTTCAAAATTTCCCCTTAATCCCAAATAAAGAAAATGCCCACTAGCCAATCTGAAATTTGCCCAGTATAGCTTCCTGTTCTGTCTGTGCCTACAAAACCCTTTCACTTTGTACCGCTCTTCAAAAATCTGATCTGACATCCAAAGCTGATGCCCCCCACATTCATGAATTGCAAATAAAATTTATGAGTTTGTACACAAATTTAATCTTGTAGAAATTTTACTTGTAAAGGAGGTAAGAAAAAAGCCCAGAGATTCTGGTTTTTTGATGGCCAAAGTGAAAATCCAAAGCCAAGCACCACGGCTGTTGAGTAAATTCTGACTCATAGCAACCCTATAGGACAGAGTAGAACTGCCCCACAGGGCTTCCAAGGCTGTAAATATTTATGGAAGCAGACTGCCACATCTTTCTTCCACAGAGCGTCTGGTGGGTTCCAACTGCTGACCTTTTGGTTAGCAGACGAGTGCTTTAAACCCTGCACCACCAGGGCTCTTTCAAAGTAAAAGGCTATAATTTAATTTGCCCATTAATCCACAAATCATGTCTTGCTAACCACTTGAAAAAAGGGCATATGGGTTCGACTTTCAAGAACTGAGGCTCCTTTCCTCCACAAGCATAACAGGATGCATAGTTCCAAATGGATCTCTTTCAAAGTCATCTCCTTAGGATGGGGTTGTCTACCCAGTCATTCTGTTAGTGCTGCCATTAACTCCAAGCACATCTGGAAACCGTTTTTTGACATTTCCTTCAGATCCAGGTTAATAAAGAAAGCACAAGAAAACCAGTTTTACTGTTTTATAATTACAGAACTCTTTCCCTTACGAGAACTCTTGTTCTTTTTTTTTCTTCCTTTTTTTGTTTGTCTCTCTTCCTAGTCCATAGCCAGTGTATTCAAATGGATGTTCTGAGGACCACTACTTCCCTTCTCCTTACTGAACACCAATATCTATGTTCTTTAAATTGCAGGCATAAAAGATGAGCGTGACAGATTGAGCTTCATAAATATAAATGCCCACCTCAGAAGTTGAGGACGACTTATGTTCAAATTTTTCTTATGGTTCTGAAACAATGGCAATAACCTTTGTAAAAAATGAAGATAATAAAATTGCCAGAAGGATTTTTTAATAAGCGCAGATATAGTAAATTTTAAAAAGAATATGGCTAGCTCTCCCCCCCCAAAAAATACAAATTTTACAAAATGTTCATCTGTCAGCTTTCCAACTTTCCTTTTTTGACCCACTTATAGGCCTATAAAAAAAAAAATTTTTTTATAGGGTTTGTATATCATGCGTTAAGCCTTAAATTACACTTTGTGAGAAATAATAAACTATTTCAGGCTGTTATAACCCATATCATCAGGATTGTATAGACTGAGAAAGTACTAGTATAGCTCAACTATTTATAATTTAATACCTTGAAAACTGGAGCCTGACATGACATAACCCACAGCCTTTTCAGATAATCCCAGGCAAGTTGTGCTGAAATGGTCTTGGTCTTACGTGACCTAGCTTTAGTATATGTCTTCACCATTCAAATAAAGTTTAGTATTGACCTAGTAAATGTAACAATGCAAAAAGAGGAAATAAATTTAAGCAGATTCGGTGTATACTGGACAAATTTTGGCTCACCACTGTTTATTCCAAGGCAAGTTGCTTAAACTTTCTGAAATTCCATCTATTCGTTTATAATGGAAACTTCCACAAGTTTATTGGGGGGGGGGGAGCAGATGAGATGCTATATGTGAAATTACCTAAAACAGTGGCAACTCAGAACACAATAGACATCCAATACATTTTAAATGACTGAATTCCCATACCCTTTCTTCAGTAACAGATTTGAGGTCTTGAACTTCACGCACACATTTGCTTCAACTCTTTAGTCCTCCTGCCTGTGCATTTATCCCTTAGAAATACTATAGATTTTTACCCTCATTCAGAAATGTCTTCATATGAAATGAAGATTTACTTACTTTTACAAGCTGGAAAAGATTCGTGTATTTATTGTATCTTATTAACAACAACATATTTACTGAAAAATGCTTAAAATAAAATATCCCATTTCTATTTGATTAGAAACATTAGTAAAATTTTGATCTTGGTTTCTTAAATAAGAAAATGCCTTGAATTTCAAAAGAAGAAAAAAGCAAATCCCATCTTCCTTTCCTGTCTCATATTTTCCACACTCTGCATTCACGATCACACCCTTGTGACCACGACTATCACACAAGAAAACACCTATTTTGGTTATTCCCCAAGGTTCAACTAAAGATATTGTCTGCCTATTCATTCTGACCTTTGGAACAAGTCAAGGAATGTGGGTAAACAAATTCATAATTGAGGAATTATTTTATTTTTAACTAATCATTGATGAACCACTCTCCCTGCTCATGAGGCGGGAACGGGTCACAGAGTTGCCATGGCGGGATAGTTGGTCACGAAACTCTGAGGCCATAAAGTAATAGAGAATAGGATCCAAAAGGCAGCAGAGACTTGCAAGACACAGACAAAAAGGATGGAAATACAGTGTGCTTCGGACAACGAGACAACTGCTAATGATGCTTTCCTTTACTAGGGTGTAAAAAATAAAGTTAATATGATATGGAGTGAAGCAGATGAAGAAGACTGCAGCACACATGAAAACCATCCGCAGTGCTTTCTGTCTCTCACTGATCCCTTGAAAAGCTTCTGGTGGCTGTCTCAGGGATATAGTTGTTTTCCAGGTACACCATGCGATGATGACAACTGGGATCACAAATCCTGACAGTTCAGCAACTGTAATCATCCCAACCAAAGCCACTGCATTCATTTGCTTGTAACCAAGATCAGCAAAGCAAGACTCGTTGTTGTTGGCTAAGCCTGCATTTCTCAGGATAGGAAATGGCAAACAAGCAGTCCCCACAACGACCCATATAGCAGTACTGATGCCCACGTCGTACCTACGCTTCCAGTTTCTGGCCTTGAATGGCTTGAGGAGAAAGAAGCACCTCTGAAGACTGATGCAGGTCAGGAAGCAAATGCTGGCATACATGTTGAGATACTTCAGGTAGAAGCACAGCAGGCAAAGGGCTCTCTGGAAAGGCCAGTGATGGTTGATGTAATAGTAAATCCGGAGGGGTAAGGACAGCACATGAGCAAGGTCAGCCACAGAGAGATTGATCATGAAAATGATGGCTTTATTTTTCTTGCTGATGAAGCGGCACAGAACCCACAAGGCCACACTGTTGGCCAGAAGACCGGGGATGAATAGGAGGATATAGGTGGTTGCATAGAGCGAGTACTGAAATGTCACATTAAGGGAAATGCAGCCATTTTCAGCATTGCTGGTGCTGTTGCTATTCATCTTTAATATTTCAGTATATTCATCAAGGTAAACCACGGTGTTATGATACCTGCCCAAAACAAAGGAAAAAACAAAAAACTATAATGATTAATGAGTTATTTAGATAACCATCAGCTCTTCCTTTTATACTTACAGAGACATAGGATATTAGAATTAGAAGAGACCTGTTCACAGATGTAGAAGCAGAGGTTCATGGAAACTATACTACTGATCCAAGGTCACCCAATGAAAGTCAGTTATGGAGGCATGGAATTGCACTCCAACTGCCCTCCCAGATTCTCTAAATTGTGTCTCAGGGGCAAGGGTGTCCTGAAATTTTCAGTCTATTGTTCCTGCTACATTCAAAAGTGTGTGTATATCATCTCTGGCATTTGAGTCTGTTTCCTTTGCCTCAAAATTTGTCTTGCCTCAAGTCTTGGATGGAGTGAATACTGCCCACTCATCCCCAATTTCAATGGTAGAAATTCAGCCTCACATTTCAGATCACCCTGCCTCTTCTTTGCCTGCCACCTCACTCACTGGGTCTTGTCTTCCTACATTGGCTCCCCAACACTTGGAAAATGGCCCTGCCTCCTCGAGCCAGCATGCCAGTGTCCTGGCTGATTTTTAGGGGTTGGGAACGTGGTTTCTCTATTATTCCATCGCAGTAGCTGGTGACTCTGAGGTTCTCCTGTACTTTGTCTCTCTCTTTTGTCTTTGGTCCCATTCCGTATTTACCTGAAAAACTTCAGTAGCATATGGATTCATCCAGAAGCTGAACTGGGATAGCCTCTCTTATGTAACCTGGAGGGGAAAAGACCTATTCACCCTTTAAGAGGAATTCTTTGCTGGTGTGGTGCCATGGATATGCCAGGATTATCCAACAGTCAAAATGAACATTGTTTAGGGCAACAGCAAAACAAGGCTGCCAAAACCATTTTTTGGAAAAAAGATATAATGCTAGTCTTTTGTTCATTAAAGTAGTCATCATTAGGAGAAAATCTGTTTTGGAGTTCCTTAATCATACTCTATGCTTTAGCATGGTTTTTATTATGTATTATTTGTGGGACATGGGTAGCACACAGTAATTTTTAGGGCTTTCCAAGGTCTGACCATGGAGTTGCACAGGCTCCCTGCAGGTAGGAATAGCAAGCAATCCAAAGACTCTTTATTTTACTTTAATTCTCTGGTTAAGAACCCTTGGAAAAGCTCTAATTCAACTCCTACATTAAAAAAAAAAAGGGTAGAAAAAGCAAGGCCCAGAGAGAAGAGTTTCTTAAAGCCACACATCTACTGAATGAAAGATTTGGGACTTCAAAAGGGAAGACAAGGTGCTTAATCTTCATACCCACCCTGCTCCCACCATCCATTTTCCTACTCAAAGCAAGTTTTACAAACATACCTTCTATCCATATCATGGAATATTTTTTGCATTTAGAGCCAGAAGTGGAAGAAGTAAAGCAGTGAGTTTGTTCCTCAGGTGGGATAAGAGTTTTGTTGTTATGTTATTGTTTTGTTGTTATTTCGTTTTGCACATTTACAAAAACAAGACCAATCTGGTTTTAGTTTCTCCTCTTAAGTAGCAGAGTAGCTTCCTACTTCATTTTCAGTCCTGCTCCAAGAAATTTTGTTGTCGTCGTTGGGTATCTTTAAGTAAATTCTGACTCATAGTGATCCAATATGACAGAGTGGAACTTCCCCATAGAGTTTTCTTGGCTATAATCTTTACAGAAGTAGATTGCCAGGTCTTTCACCTACAGGGCCTCTGGGTGTGTTGAAACCACCAACCTTTAGTTTAGCATCCAAGCACTTAACCACTGTGCCACCAGGGCTCCAGGAAATAGAGATGTGATAAAAGAACAAAATTCCAAGTGATGGATTCACAGATAAAAGGGGGGTGATGTTATAATCTACTATTTCTCTTATGCTCACTTCCCCCTACTTGGCCTATCATGTGTGATATGCCCTAAAGAATCATACAGTAATCTTTTGCATATCTGTATGGCTTAAGACCAGAATGAGGGGGAAGAGGGTACTCAAGGTGGAAAACCAAAAAAAACCAAAACCACTGCCGTCGAGTCGATTCCGACTCACAGCAACCTTATAGGACAGAGTAGAACTGCCACATAGAGTTTCCAAGGAGCGCCTGACGGATTCGAACTTCTGACCCTTTGGTTAGCAGCTGTAGCACTTAACCACTACGCCACCAGGGTTTCCCATGTGGAAAAGCAGAGATTAATTATAATTTTGTGACTATCTATTATGTATCCCCTGGTGGCTCAAGGGTTAAGAGCTCAGCTGCTAACCAAAAGGCTGGCAGTTCGAATCCACCAGCCACTCCTGGGAAACCCTATGGGGAAGTTCTACTCTGCCCTGTAGGGTTGCTATGAGTTGGAATCGACTTAATGGCAACGGGTTCGGATTTTTTTTTTGGATTATGTATCCCAATATCTGCAATGGGAGCTTTCACATGCATTATCTAGTTTAATGCTCACAGCCACCCTAAGAGGTAAATGTTATTATTGCCTTTATAGTGTAGATGAGGG
This sequence comes from Loxodonta africana, assembly GCF_030014295.1. Lineage (NCBI taxonomy): Eukaryota > Metazoa > Chordata > Mammalia > Proboscidea > Elephantidae > Loxodonta > Loxodonta africana. The sequence goes on along the minus strand of NC_087369.1, from coordinate 90,384,502 downwards.
AATGTCTCACCATGGCCTAAAGGCCATATCCACTGTGGTTCCTATATCCCTCAACATCAGCTTATGTTGTTCTCTACCTCATTCTCATTCTCAGCTAAACTGAGATGCTTTCAGTTTCTAGAACAAGCCAAGCATTTTTCCTGACAAAGATCTTGTTATAGATTGAATTGTGTCCCCCCATAATATGTGTCAACTTGGCTAGGCCATGATTTCCAGTATTGTGTGGTTGTCCTCCATCTTGTGAGCTTATGTAATTATCCTCCATTTTGTAATACATTGTAAATCCTAACCTTTATGCCTGTAGTTATAGTCCCACTGGGGAGTGAGCTGTCCATTATGTTAATGAGGCAGGATTAGAGCAGGATGTATCCTGAGTCTACCTTACTAGAGTGTGTGGCTCAAGTGAACACCCTTATCCCAGTCACCACCCTTACTACCCTTATTCAAGTCATACCCTTGACTCATACCTTTTATCTTACAAGAGATAAAAGGAGAGAGAAGCAAACAGAGATAGGGACCTTAATACCACCAAGAAGAAGAGATGAGAGTTGAGCTCACCTTCTAGACCCATAGTCCCTGTGCTGAGAACCCCCTACAACCAGGAGAGAGAAAGGTGTAACACTGGAGGTGGCTCAAGACAGTGAGAAGCAGCCACAGAGAAATGGCAGCAGCAGAATTAGAAGACCAGTATGAGACGTGTGGAAGCCAACCCAGGGAGTGAGAAAGACCGAAAGAGACCTGAGTACCTTCAGGCAGGAGGCTTCCAAGCGGAGTGGGGTGCGTCTGGGCACTTGTCAGTGGAGCTGAAGAGCTTTGTAACACTTGCCTCAGTAATACAGAGGACAGGCTGAGGGGCCTTGGGGCCAAGGGCCAGAGAGAGGCCTGCCTAATGGACACAGCTGAGACGAGGTTGTTCTGACTGACAAGAACCTTCCACCGGGACCGACAGGGAGAGAAAACCTTCCCCATAAGCTGGCACTCTGAATTCAGACTTCCAGCCTTCTAAACTGTGAGAAAATAAATTTCTGTCTGTTAAAGCCATCCATTTGTGGTATTTCTGTTATAGGAGCACTAGACAACTAAGCCATGCCTCTGTATGTGTTGTTCCTTCTGTCTAGAATTCTGTTCCTCCAGATATGCACGTTTTTGACTCCTTTTAAACTCAGTTTATGATCAGAGAGAACTTTCCTGCCAATCCTAACTAGATAATTCTACACGTCATTATCTTTTCTCATACTCTTTATTCTTTCCCTTTGTAGCATCTACATTTGTAATACAGATGTTTGTTTACTTGTTCATTGGTTATCTCAACCAATCTATTATAACTTCATTAGAGTCGTAACAAAACACCAGTGTCATAACATCTGATTTGTTCATCTCCATGTAACTAGGACCTAGCCTGCTAGCTAGTAATACCCAAAAGTATTTGTATAATTGGATTGAATTGCATCACAATAGTTCAAAGCCTTTATTTAAAAGCATTAAAGCAAAAATGCAAGCTATGATATCTCAACTAACACATTTCTGCTGCCAACTGTTTCCCTGAAATTCTGTCTTCTGATCTGGCCTATCAGCATCAATATTCCTTATGCCTTTCCTTTTCAACTCAGAAAGATAATGCCTGGAAAGACCTGAGAGAACAAAGCAGAAATCACAGGTGATCAGACGTATCCTGTGGGTAGAAACCAACATAACTCAAGTTCTCCGAGTATCATCAACACTATTACCTGGACCTCAGGAAGAGAGGTATCTTTGTGATCTGCTTCCAAAGGCATCTCAATTTTTCAATTTTATTGGTTGTGATCCTTTAAAGTGTACACCTACTAATATAATCAGCAAATGATTTCATACCCACCCATGTGTGGGACCTGAAATGGGGGTAAGAAAGTTGCATCTGTAGTTCCCAAAGCTGTCTATGCCTCTAAAGTAAACAAAAAGGGGAAAATAACCTTATTTAATTTTTTCCATTGATTTTTTGAAATTCTGACTGCCTTGGAGGCCATCATTCAATCAACATGTATTTAATAAGCCCAATACTATAAGCCCTGTGCTAGATTCTGTGGAGAATATAGACTCATAAACCATGGCCTCTGGCCCTGAGAAGCTTCTGGTCTGGTGGGAGAAACATTTTTAAATTATCCAAAAACACCATCAGTGCACACCAAGAACTGAGGGAATGGTATAGAAGATGATGAGAACCCCTCATGTTAGCACAGCCTCACCCTGGTGAGGTAAACGGGACAGGTACCAGTAATACCTCTACCATATTTTTAGTTGATAACGAGATGGATTCAAGACAGATTCAGTGCCTCGTTCAAGGTCACAGGGTTAGAGTATGATGGAATCAAAACTAGAAGCCAGGCTCATTGGCCTCTTATTCAATGCTCTCTTCTCTATCAAATTCTGAGAGATAGGGCACTTTGAGTCAGAGAAGGTAGTACTTCCTTTTTCCAGCGCTTTCCAAATTTGTACTCTTTAGCAATTCCTGTTTTCTCAAGTGGTTTTCTTTCTCTAACATTGTGATTGCTGAGCTACACTGCAAACTATGCCATACTAACTTGCACCATACACTCCTAGAGATCTAACATTTCTAGATCTCTCCATTTCTCCTAGTCTAACTCGACAAACCTCCTTCATCTCACTTCTTCTCCAGTTATAGATCAAATAACTGGTAAAATTGACAACTCTCAGATGAGAACCCTTGACTTCCTTGCACCCCATTCTTCTGCTGAACCAGCCTGGCAAAACATTAACCTCAGGTCAATTCCACAATCTTCTCTTTCTTACCACTTAAGCTGCTGGACAATACTATCAAAAATACCAACGTCTTTTGGATTAACAGAACTACAAATTTATGATTTCCAGCTTAAGAGTTATTGTTTGTTTGTTTGTTTTTGCTCTATCCTCTTTTGCAAACCTCTGCTTAGCATCTTCTTCATTTCCCATGGTAGCTATTCTGCATCTGCACATTTCTACTAAACCTCTCTCCTATTTCCTGCTGTCCCATCCCAGACCTTTCTCAGCAGTCTTACCTTACAGAGAAAATTGAGGTTATTGGATGAAAAGCAACTCAACTTCATCCATTGCCCCCTCCCAACACACATATAATCTTTTCTACAGTTACACTTATCTCACTTCCCAACATAGCTGTCTTTCCAGATGCTCCGGATGAATCTTTGTACCCTTAATCCCATCTCTTCTTATGTTCCTCAGGATCCTCTTTCATTAATTGTTCCTTTCACTCCTGATCATCATATTCCCCTCCTCTCTCAGCTATATCTATGTCATCAAGTCTCTCTAACCTCAAAAATAATTCTTTTCTTCTCTAGTACTTTATTCTGTTTGTCATTTTCCCTCTCTTCTTAAATAAAATTTCAAGAGTTGTTTACACTGTTTCTTTTTCCTCACTTTATATCCATTCTTCTTTGCCCTTCAAGGTAGCGTAATACCCTGAACAACCTCACTGAAACTGTTTTGGCGAATGTCCACATGTGATCATCATGTTGCTAAATCATGCAGGACGTCTCTGCTGCCTTGAAAACAGTCTGACCACGTCCATCTTTTATAAGTGCTCTCCTCCCTTGGCTTCCAACACACGATTCTTTCTTGGTTCTCTTCTTTACTACCTGTGCATTCTTTCTAAATCTGTTCTGTGGCTTCTTTTTGCTTTGTTTATTCTTTTAATGTTGATTTTTCTCCAAGTCTGTATCCTCTCTTCTTATTCAGCATACTCTTCCTGAGTAACATCATCTACTTTCATGGCATCAATTACCACCCATATCCTGAGGACTCTCACATCTATATATCCAGATCTGACTTCTCTCCAGATATTAAACCTGTATGTCCAACTTTGAGCTGAGATTTCCCATTTGAATGTCTACAAAACAAAAACTGTTTTTTTTTTTTGAGTCGATTCCAACTCATAGCGACCCTATGGGACAGAGCAGAACTGCCTCACAGGGTTTCCAAGGAGTGGCTGGTGTATTAGAACTCTGTCCTTTTGATGAGCAGCTGAGCTCTTAACCACTGCATCACCAGAGCTCCTGAATGTCCCCAAGCCATCCCAAAGCATCTTGAAATGAATACGCCCAAACCTAAACTCCTCATGGGAGTCCCTGGGTGGAGCTAATGGTTAAGTGCTGAAGTACTAGCCCGAAAGGTTGGCAGTTCAAACCCACACAGAGGCCTCTTGGTAGACAGGCCTGCTTCTGCTTTTGAAAGATCACAGCCTTGAAAACCCCATAGAGCAGTTCTACTCTGCACACATAGGATCACCATGAGTTGGAACTGACTTGACAACAATTAACAACAAAAAACTCATCACACTCCCTGAACTTTACTTATCCACCACCATCTATCCAGTTCAAGAGCCAGGATCTTTAGAATAATCCTAGACAACTTCTCTTTAATCCAATCAACCACAAAATTCTCTCTTTCTCTCAGCTATGGCTCCTCTATATCAGGCTTTCATCTTGCCATCTTCCCTTGCCTGGATTGTTAAAAGACTTAGTAAATTATCTACTTGCCTGAAGAATTACCTTCTTAAAGTCTATCGTCTAGCATGCTACCATAGATATGTAATAAAAATGCTTATCTGGTTGCCCCATATCACCATGAGAATTACATTAACACTACATTCACTATATTATGTTAAATGTTTGCATCTATGTCTCTATTTCTAACTAATATGTCAGAACATAGCAGAATTCCTGGCACGTAGTAGTTATTCAGTTAATATTTTAACTAAATAAATATTCTGCCTTATTACAACTCTTTTATTGTTTAACTATTTATGGATCTCTTTACACTTGGTTGTAAATTTATGAAGTCAGGGACCATGTTCCAAATTTGCTTCTCTAATTCTTGAACAAGGCTGAACATATTAAAACAACTGATGTTAGCTGGCTTATGTGGGGATTAATCCTAAGGACTTAACTTCATCGATGTTGCATAACCAACTCAGCTAACTAAGTCCACAGAGACAATAAGGGCCAGATAAAATTATAACCTGTGAAAATGCCACATTCTCAGTGCCACGCTTCAGTCCCTAGCTCTGTAGTTATGAACCACTCAGCTGCAGTTAGAGCAGAATCCTTTATTTATTGTACTTTGGATGAAGGTTTACAGAGCAAACTACTTTCTCATTAAATAATTAATACACATATTGTTTTGTGACATTGGCTGACAACCCCACAACATGTCAACATACTCCCTTCTCTACCTTGAGTTCCTATTACCAGCTTTCTTTCCTATCCTCTACTGCCTTCTCATCCTTGCACCTGGGCTGGCGTGCCCATTTAGTATCACTTTCTTTTTTGTTTGTTTTAAATTTTTATAGTGCTTTAAGTGAAAGTTTGCACATCAAGTCAGTCTCTTATATAAAACCTTATATACACCTGGCTACATACTCCTAGTTGCTCTCCCCCTAATGAGATAGCACATTCCTTCCCTCCACCCTGTGTTTCCATGTCCGTTCAGCCAGCTTCTAGAGCAGAATCCTTGATGAATTCCTAAGAATACCAGTCTTACAGAAGTAAATGCCTCTTCGTTCCTCCAGTTTGGGACACTCTGCCCAGGGTACACACTGCCTACTCCAAGGGTCAGGACCATGGGGAGGGATGCCTCTTCTTTTGAAAGAGGAGTCTGCTGACAGAAGCTAAGTCCCGAAGAAAATGACCAGTACAGAGCTCTAATCTAGTAATCACAGAACAGAAAATCAGCCATCAGCTCTGAGTTAACAAGATTCACTTTCAACATGTGGCTCTAAGGATATTCCTGACCAAAACTCCATCAAACTCCTTTCCCCTTGAAGCCCATCTCAGAGTTCAATATTTTGCTCCTCTCATAAGATCCCATCTTAACTCTCATCTTTTCCCTGCATTGGGCAACTCTACTCTGAATTACCCATCATATGTTAGGGTACAGTTCTATCAAAGCCAGGGGCCTTTTTGGAGCTTTGTTTATGAACCCAAACCGTAACAGATCTGTGGGTAGAAGTACTGGAACAATCTATAACAGGAGTGGTCTGAATGGGACAAGCCTTTTTGTGGGATAGAAAAGGCTCAAAAGCAGTAGGATATATGAAAAGGAATACTGAATTTGTTGCCAACAGACTTGGTTTCTAATACTTATTCAAATACTAACTCTTTATCTTGCCCTGAATAAGCCCCCTCCCTTTTGTGGGTTTCATTTTTCTCACTATTAAAATAAGACAATTTGAACTGGGTGATCTTTAAACTCCCTTCCAGCTCTAACTTTCCAGTGCTTTATAGGCATTATCCCTCTCAATACCTGCCCCTAACTAATACCAACAGCACTGCCATTGCCACTGTTAATGCTTACACAGCTATCACCTCAATCTATCTCCTGATTTACATTTTACAGAGCATTATTACACCAACATTTGCAGTTAATAATTATTAAAAATATATATTATGAATAATCATGTCAGGGGATATCATCCTCATTTTACAGATGAGGAAACTGGGGTTCAAAGAATCGATCTCATTTGCCTGAAGATGCAAGATTAGCACGTGGCAGAGACAGGAGTGTGGAGTTTAAGCTTTTAGCATCAAAATGACTGCTCTTTTCCTAGTACCGACTCTACAAACCTCTACCCTCTCAATAAAACCAAAACAAAAAAACCCAGTGCTGTCGAGTTGATTCCGACGCACAACAACCGTATAGGACACGGTAGAACTGCCCCATAGGGTTTCCAAGGAGCAGCTGGTGAATTTGAACTGCCGACCTTTTGGTTAGCAGCCAGGCTCTTAACCACTGTGCCACCAGGGCTCCATATTAACACCACTAAATGAGAATGTTTATTAAATTTACCTCTCCTCGGCACTGGGTTTTTTTCTGGGTTATTTTCTTTGACGATAGGGACAACTGTGGGATTGTCATCTTGAGAGGAGAAGGGGAAATAAAACAGGGAAAAGGGAATGGGCACTTAAAAGGAAACTTCTCACTCTCCAAGGTACAGCTTTTACAGGTCATTAGGAACTTTGCTTTGCCTTATCTTACCTTTTTATCTTTTTTAACCACTAAAGTCTAACATGAATTGGCTCTGCCAGTATGAATTCTATAACCATGGTGTCCTTCATTCAATCTCTCATAACCAGAGCTAAAGAAGATCAGCTGGGACTGGAAACTGATATCTCCTGAATTAATTAAAATCAACTCCAGATAACCCAGCTTGACATCAGAAATGCAGATATTTGGATATATTCTACAAGTTTACACATTTTTTTCTGTAAATTAGGGGAAGTAAAAATTATATACCTTTAAAATGAATTAAAGAACTAGCATATTAGAGTTTGAATTTGAACTTCCATGCATTAATCTTAGTTGGATTTTTAGTCACTTAGGAAGGAGGCATGATTAGATACCATTTTTTGCAGTTGGTGCAGCATTTTGTTAGTGGAAAAAGCCATGATATTTGCGCAGACCTGGGGTCATATCTTGACTAAGTTATTGGCTGTGTAGCCTGAAACAGGAGCCCTGGTGGTGCAGTGGTTAAGTGCTTGGCTGTTAACTAAAAGGTTGACAATTCAAACTCACCAGCCCCTCTGTAGGAGAAAGATGTGGCAGTCCGCTTCCATAAAAATTACAGCTTTGGAAACCCTATGGTGCAGTTATACTCTGTCCTATAGTCTGTATAAGGTGGAACTGATTTGATGGCAATGGGTTCGGTCTTGGCCTGAAACATCTCACTTATCTCTGGGCTTCAGTTTCCTCATCTATAAAATAAAGATACTAGTGGTGTCCACAACATAGATTGTTGTGAAGATTATATGGGAAACTTGTGCGAAAGTACCTATTTTCATGTCTGGTACACAACAGACATTCAACAAACATTAGTGAATTTCCTCTTTACGTGTACACAGAGTGATCTCCTAGGACTTTGGTTAGATCCTGTATTTTTAGAAAAAATCCCTGAAAAGTATAGTCATGAGAGCCAGACAGGTCTAAAGCAGTAATTTTAAAGTGGGAGTGTGAAAAACATATGTTACTTAAAAAAATACATATTCTTTATCATAATAAATTTATTTGGAGAACAAAATATAATTATTGTCCTTATAATACAAACTTCTGGGTGTACAGATCTATAAAATCTTCTTGGCTGTTGGGTGCAGAGTACTTGAAAAATCTGTATGATGTAGTAGGTCTTTCTAGGGTCCAGGGTCTGGTTCTCAGTATGGCAAGTTCACAATAACCTTCTAGTGAGATTTTCATATTTCTCAAAGGCAACATTAGTTTTAAAAGATTGACAAATAAAAATTGAAAGACACAGTCATGGTGGAAATCAGATTTTAGAACTCTTTCCTTTGTTGTCTGTGTTTTATTATTTGAGAAAAAGAAAAACAAAAAAGGAAATTACTTACAAAACATTTTCCTGTGCCCTAAAAGTTGAAGGTCTTGTGATAACATAATCTGGAAGAAATACAATGACCTTTTGCAAAGGTTACTGAATTACCCTGGAAACTTGGATTTTATTTTCAGAAAGAACCTTCTAATTAGATTTTCCTACTAATGACACCGTTATTCATGACTTAATGATATGTAACATTTCTGAGGTACCTAGCAGCCTAGAATCGAATCATTATATTTCTAAGAAGGGAATTAGATACCATCTATTCCAAGTCTCCCCTTTATAAAAGGTGAGAAGATTGAGACCCAAAGAAATAAAATGACTTGCCCAATGCCACACCTTTGAGTCATTGAGCTAGAACACAGACTCCTTGACCCCCTGTCTATAGTTCTGCTTGCTTTATCACTCTGCTTTTGATGCATGTGAACTGATACTAGATGAAAATTTCTCTGCAAAATACCCTTATCTGGAGTGTAAGCAGACCTTTAGGCCAATGGCGTTTAAATAAAGCCTAGATTTCTTGCCAGCCATATCTACTACCCTGAGTGATGGAACTCTTAGAAGGGGTAGTTTCAAAACATACAGCCTCTATTCTCTTTACTAAAATGTCCCTGGATGGTGCAAAAGGTTTGCACTTAACTATTAATAGAAAGGTTGGTAGTTTGAACCCACCTAGCAGTGCCACAGAAGAAAGGCCTGGTGATCTGCTTACATAAAGATTACAGCCATGAAAACCCTTTGGAGCTCCGTTCTAGTCTGTAGTACATGTGATCACCATGAGTTGGAATTGACGTGATGGCAAAGTGTAATCCTCTTTGCTAGAGCCATGACAGAGGTCTGCCCTGTCTCTTATGGCCTCAAATGACTTACTTCAAACACCACTGACCACTGAAGACAATTCAAATGACCCAGAAATATGCTCATTCATTTGGAGTTTGATGATTCATCACTGCTAGTATTTGAGCGGGCTGTACAACTTGCACTCAACAACTTCCCCAGTTGAGCTCAAAACAGAACTCCCTTTGTCCAAAGAAATAGCCATGTTAAACAGGGCCATTGCAAAGACAATTACCCCAAATTCATGACCCAATTCCAAGTATACTTCAGGCCATTTTCTGCTGCAATATACTTGCATGTCCCCTGCTTTCAGCAGCAAATAATTTTACTGTGTCACAATTGCTGAGGAATAAACTTCCAATTAACAGAACTGGCAAAAACTCTCTGCATTCATTTGAACAACCAAAAAATATTATATTCTTACTTGCAGGATCCTTGGGACTGAGGCTACTTCACCCTTAAAAGCACAACAAAACCTGTCATCATTCTATCTATACTGATTCTGATGCCACCTGGCTTGGCACAGTCCATCTTCAGGAACTCCCCAATCGGCAGTTCCTATTTTACTCATTCATCTTGGCTTTGAACAAGACAGATGTTAGCACTCAAAGTAATAAGCAATAATTACTGAAAAGACAGGTGTCATTTTGCTGTTATTCTTGACTCTGCTGTATAGTGCGGATGACTTGGATCAAACAGTAGCTTTCAAAGGATCAAAAAAAATCTTCCAAGCGGACTCTGAAATAATTTCACTAGAGCTTGTGATCTGAGATATTTTCTCCTTTTCTAAACTAAAAACTGGCAGAGTCATAAATAACATTTACAGTATTCTCTGGGAGATGCAGACTGCTGTAGGGAAAAGGGTGTTTTAGTCAGAAGACACAGGTTCCCAAACTGGATGATGTGATCCCAAGTGTCTTCCCTGCACTATCTCTCAGTTTCCCCATGTGTATTTTAAGAGATTTGGATCTTCTAAGAGCCCTTGTGGCATAGTGGTTAAGAGCCACGGCTGCTAACGAAAAGGTTGGCAATTCAAATCCACCAGGTGCTCCTTAGAAACCATATGTGGCAGTTCTACCCTGTCCTATAAGGTCGCTATGAGTCGGAATTGACTGGATGGCAATGGATTTGGTTCTTCAGGTTTTTGGTTTCAGCTCCAAAATCTATGCTCTGGTTTTCATTCCTTTTCTCCTGGGAAAACTTAACATCTGTCTCTGTACTGCTGAAAACTAAACTTCAAAGCAAGGAGCTAATAGATAAAAATCTTTGTTTATTATACAGCTAGATGAACTACACACAGCAGAAGTTGAGTGCAAAACATCATTCTTCTTTTCCCAGCAACCAAGATAAAGCACAAACATTTTCACATTTCCTTTTCTCCTCCACAAACACAAAATTTAATCTACATGAAATGTGTAAAAAAAATCCTCTTTTTCTGACTGAATATACCAAGTTGTCCCAATGAGTCTCATTGAGGACACTCTTTTCTAACCACTTTGTGTCATCTTTCCTGGTCCCACCCTACAAAGAACCCTCAGAAAAGAGGAAGATGTATCATGGACACCACACTCCTGGAACAATGGTGGGGACTAACGGCATTAACCTTAACTTTGGACTCTGGTCAGATTCAAAGGCAATCATATTTGCCCCTGCTGTAAAAAGTCTGAGATGAGAAACCAGAGACCATTTTCATTTCAGACACCAACCCCACAAGAGCCTACGTCTTGGATCTTCATGTCTCCACCAATCCTCCCACATGGAACCACCAATTTCCAGGTGTTAGGCTGTAACTTACCTTGGAGTTCAGCCGGGATTAGACTCTTGTTCTTTTTGCAGGGAGGTAGGAGTAAAAACGCCTAACTCTGAGGGGCAAGGATCCTGCCGATAACTAACAAACTTGTTGTTGAAAGAGGAAGTTGAATACATTTGGTGTCTCACCACAGAAACCTAACTTGCACAGAACGAAGGTAAGTCCCTTGAACAGATGACGCCACCTTAGTTTTATTTCTATTTTTTTTTTTAGTTCATTTCATTGGTGCAGAGAAATTCAAAGGGCAGGTTATGCGCACACTCAATGACTGCATACTAGCCTTCTTCACTGCTCCCTACCCTTCCGCCTTTCACTATAGTCCACATGCCTGTCTCATTAGGTTTCAGCAGGCTCCATGGCAAGATGAGATTTTCAAGTAAAATCTGATGAGAGTTTACCTGTGAACAAGAGATGCAGCTTCTTCAAGACCTGAGGGCAAAGGCTAAGAAATCTCAAAATACAAGTCAGAAATAAAAGCAGTAGGATTACCTTTACTTAAGCTCTTCCCTCCATCTGGAGTGCACTTTCCTCGACCTCCTTATCCCAAGGTTCACAATTTAATGTGCACTTTGGTTATTTTTGTACATTTTTTTATCCCCTAAAAAAAAAAGAATTTTTCTTTTCTTTTTACTACAGTGTAAATTGAGGGCAAAAACAATGTCTGACTCATCTCTATATTCTCAAATTGTACAACACAAGGCACTTTCACAAATGTTTGTTAAATGAATATGTGAGGAAATGAATGAATCAATGAATGTTTAAAGAATGCATGAATAAATATTGTTGGTTACACAGCCTCCCTCCAGGTATTCCAGGATTCTGAACTTTATGTACAATGTCTATGGGGTCTTCAGACTGAAAATAAAGGAAGATAAATACATTTAGAGACTGTAGCCTCAACCAAATCAGAGAATAGTTCTGAAAAAGAAGGCTTACAAAGCAGCACAAACTTCTGTGGGCACATAAGAGAACTGCACTCAGAACCAAGAGCTCAAAGCTGCAGAGTCTTCTGGGTAATAAACATAAAAAACTGAAAACCAAATCCGTTGTCATCTGGTTGATTCCAACTCATAGAGATCCTATAGACAGATAGAACTGCCTCATAGAGTTTCCAAGGAGCGCCTGGTGAATTTGAACTGCCGCCTTTTGGTTAGCAGCCATAGTGGCACTTAACCACTATGCCACCAGGGTTTCTGTAATAAACATAGTAAAGGAGAAAAAGAAAGTACTGTGGGTAAGGTCAAAGGGTAGAATTTGGACTCATGAATGTCGTTATGTGCCATCGAGTCAATTCCAACTCATAATGACCTTATCGCACTGAGTAGAACTGCCTCATAGAGTTTCTTAGGATGTAATCTTTGCAGAAGCAGATCACCAGGTCTTTTCTCCCTGGAGCCACTTGCAAACTGCCGGCCTTTCAGTTAGCAGCCTAGTCCTTAATCATTAGGCAACAGGGCTCCTTAATTAATGGATAAGACTGATTAAAGAAGGAAATAGATAATATTCTTATAAGAGGGCAACCTGAATCTGCACCAGGCTCTCCATATAAAACAAGTAGCATTAGAGAATTAGATGCAGCCATGTCCAACACTCAGAGATCTTCAACATAAATTTTGAGGGCATAACAAGATGGAAGCAGAAAAGATTTCTGCACTGGAAACTAAGATTTTGGTCTGATTGATGGGAAAGCCATGGCTTGTGAGGACTGGTAAAAGGAGAGGGTGCCCATCTGACTGATGTATACCAAATAAAACAAGCTTGACCTTGCAGTTCCCTTCCTCATGCTGATTTCATATATTTATTCAGCTCCAATCTATTGTTAATTTAGTTACCTGACTTGGCTTCCCTACTGACAGGCAACCACACATTTCAGTCCATTTGAGTTATGCTCCTGGCTATAAATTATTAAATTGGCTTTCTGGTACAAATCTGTCCCTTGTGAGTTTGGACAGTGACAGCCAGTTTTCCTAGGGTCCGATCCTTCTCTAGACAAAGAAAATTGCAGACCTCTTGAGCTTAGAAACCAAACCCTGTGATATAGAGAGAAAAGGAACCTTTTCCTGACAAGTAGCTCTTGTCACCACCCCCACCTTCGTTTTTCACACAAACACATTAACATTTCTAGGAGGAAGCCAGCTTACCTCATTTCTCTCTTGCATGCAAGTATCCTCTCCTCTCATTGACCCTAAAAAGGGAAACAAAAAAAGCTTAGAAGTCAGTGTCCCAGTTCATGAAAAAGAAAAATTCAACTCAAGTTTTGATTGCTGATTAGAAGGCGCAAAGATGTGGACAAATCAAAAAAGCTGATAAATTAACAATCTCCAATTAGCTTTTGGAAGAGAGTCCTCTAGTTATCTGACATGATTGATCATGAAATCATTAGTGCCTCAAATGAAGCATTATATATCCAGTCATAGGTATCTAAAGAGTAGAAAAGTAGTGCAGCTGCTCCTTCTTGCTCTTAATTCTGAAATATCTTCTTTTCCAGACGTTCAGCCTCAAGGTTTAATTGGTGGACCATATCTTCCTTAGGCTGGAGGAAGTTTAAGATTTGGTGCTTCAAAGGATTTTAGGTCTTTTCTGACAGTAGCAGGAGATAGGGAGCGATGGCTATTGAGGGCATTACTTACTACCATGAACTTTCTTTTTCTAAGAGAACCAAAGAGTCTTATCTGATCTTGTTATCAGGACGACCTAAGCTTTTCCCAAGCAACTGCTTTGATTAGAATTTAATGGACACTGATATTATATAATTGATCATATGTCCCTCTTTACATGTTGTTGTTGTTGTCAGGTGCAGTCGAGTCAGTTCTGACCCATAGTAACCCTGTGCACAACAGAATGAAACACTGTCCTGTCCTGCACCATCCTTACAATTGTTGCTATGCTCAGCCCATTATTGTAGCCACTGTGTCAATCCATCTTGTTGAGGGTCTTCCTCTTTTTTGCTGACCTTCTACTTTACCAAGAATGATGTCCTTCTTCAGGGACTCATCCCCCCTGATAACATGTCTAAAGTATGTGAATCGTAGTCTTGCCATCCTTGCTTCTAAGGAGCATTCTGGCTATACTTCTTCCAAGACAGATTTGTTCGTTCTTTTGGCAGTTCATGGTATATTCAATATTCTTCACCAACACCACAATTCAAAGGCATCAATTCTTCTTTGGTCTTCCTTATTCATTGTCCAGCTTTCACATGCATATGAGGGGATTGAAAATACCGTGGCTTAGTCCTCAAGGTGACATCTTTGCTTTTCAACACTTTAAAGAGGTCTTTTGCAGTCAATTTGCCAAAGCAATGTGTCTTTTGATTTTTTGACTGCTACTTCCATGGGAGTTGATTGTGGATCCAAGTAAAATGAAATCTCTGACAACCTCAGTCTTTTCTCCTCTTATCATGATGTTGCCTATTGGTCCAGTTGTGAGGATTTTTGTTTTATTTGTGTTGAAGCGGTAATCCATACTGAAGGCTGTGGTCTTTGATCTTCATCAGTAAGTGCTTCAAGTCTTTTTACTTTCAGCAAGCAAGGTTGTGTCATCTACATAATGCAGGTTGTTAACGAGTCTTCCCCCAATCCTGACGCCCTGATCTTCTTCATATAGTCCAACTTCTTGGATTATTTGCTCAGCATACAGATTGATAAAAAAAAAAAAAAATTTTTTTTTTTGGTATGGTGAAATGACACAACCCTGACACACACCTTTCCTGACTTTAAACCACGCAGTATCCCCCTGTTCTGTTCGAATGACTGCCTCTGATCCATGTGTGGATTCCTCATGAACACAATTAAGTGTTCTGGAATTCCTGTTCTCTGCAATGTTATCCATAATTTGGTATGATCCACACAGTCGAATGCTTTAGCATAGTCAATAAAACACAGGTAAACATCTTTCTGGTTTTCTCTGCTTTCAGCCAGGATCCATCTAACATAAGCAGTGATATCCCTGATTCCATGTCCTGTTCCAAATCTGGCTTGAACTTCTGGCAGTTCCCTGCTGTGGCCGCTTTTGAATGATCTTCAGCAAAATTTTGCTTGCATATGATATTAATGATATTGTTTGATAATTTCTGCATTCCGTTGGATCACCTTTCTTTGGTATGGGTACAAGTACGGATCTCTTCCAATTGGTTGGCCAGGTAGCTGTCTTCCAAATTTCTTGACACAGACAAGTGAGCACTTCCAGCACTGCATCCGTAGGTTAGTGAAAAACTTGAAGCTGATTTTATAGTCTAATGATAACAAGTAGAGCATCAGCGGAAAAGAGCAAGACCCTCAAAGAGATGGATTGACAAAGTGGCTGCAACAATGGGCTTAAGCATAACAATGATTATAAGAATGGCTCAGGACCGTGCAGTGTTTTGTTCTGTTGTACACAAGGCAGATATGAGTCAGAACCAACTCAACAGCACCTAACAACAACAACACCTATAATAACAAGTGTAGATACCTTTTTATGGTGTGCATTTTAATTGGCCTCATTCATGGCTCAATATTTATGTTTTTTCCCTTATTTTCCACCTACTTTTAATTTATATTATCTTGCTATGGTATGCATCCTTTTAAACTACCCTCAGTCCTTTCTGGGAAAACAGTAGGACAAATAATTAAAAAACAAAGCACAGAGTAAACAATGACCTCAATTCTTTTTGCATTAGAACTGTTGTTGTTAGGTGCTGTGGAGTTGGTTCTGACCCATAGTGACCCTACATACAACACAATGAAATGCTACCTGGTCCCACACCATCCTCACAATTGTTGCTATACTTGAGCCCATAGTTGCAGCCGTTGTGTCAATCTATCTCATTGAGGGCCTGCCTCTCTTTCACTGACCCTCTACTTTACCAAGCAGGATGTCCTTCTCCAGGGACTGGTCCCTTCTGATAACATGTCCAAAGTAAGCAAGAAGAAGTTGCACCACCCTTGCTTCTAAGAAGTATTCTGGCTGTATTTCTTGCAAGACAGATTTGTTCGTTCTTCTGGCAGTCCATGCTATGTTCAACATTCTTTGAAAACACCATAATTCAAAGGTATCAACTCTTCTTCCTTTATTCACTGCCCAGGTTTCCCATTTTGAGGCAATTGAAAATACCATGGCTTGGGTCAGGTACACCTTAGTCCTCAAAGTTACATCTTTGCTTTTCAACACTTTAAAGAGGTTTTTGTAGCCAATTTGCCCAGTGCAACAAGTCTTTTGATTTCTTGACTGCTGCTTCCATGGGTGCCCCATGCGTGTTGGCCATGGATCCAACCTCAATCTTTTCTCCATTTATCATGATGTTGCTTATTGGTCCAGCTGTGAGGATTTTTGCTTTCTTGATGTTGAGGTGTAGTCTATGCTGAATATTGAAGTCTTTTGTCTTCATCAGTAAGTGCTTCAGGTCGTCTTCACTTCCAGCAGGCAAAGTTGTGTCATCTGCATATCGCAGGCTGCTAATGAGTTTTCCTCCAATCCTGATGCTGTTGCGGCGTTCTTCGTATAGGCCAGCTTCTCATATTATTTGCTCAGTATACAGATTGAATAAGTATGGTGAAAGCATACAACCCTGACACACACCTTTCCTGATTTTAGGCCATATGATATCCCTGTGTTCTGTTTGAAGCACTGTATTAGAACTATTTAACATGAACTTTTTCAGATAAACTGTATTCAAGCGTTGCTCATATCTGATTATATGGCCTTTGACTTTTCTTTTGGAATTAATCATTCAGTAAGTAATTAATGAGCTACAACAATGATAAATTTTGTTGAATGCTTAATGGGCAGGATTATATTCAAAAGCAAAAAATATGTTCCCTATCTTCCAGAAGCCTACAATCCAAGTGACAAGAGGACAACTCATAAAAGAATTAGACACATGGCATAGTATATGATTTAGTATTAAACTATGTGAAAGTTAAAAAGAAAATGAGATCACTATGGGCTGGAGGCTGGACATGTTTGAGAAGGTTGACTGATCCTTTCTCAGTGGGCAAGTTTTAGTTTCAGCAGTGTTTGCCAATGTGTGGAACATATTCCAATGGAGGCATGCAAGGTTATTTTAAGTGGTACAAGGAATAACTAAGAAGATGTTTAAAGTTATGCATTTATTTTGATGCTTTAACATTATTAAAAATTGTACATCAAATCCATGCTTTTATGGATGATATCACTTAGGAACAGGCTAAAGTAGATAATTAAGTTTTAAAAATTGTGATTATTTAAACAAGCACACTCATAAAAAAGTATGGAGGGTAATCAGGCATAGAAAATTGTGGAGGAAAATTTGAGTGTCTGAAATTTGGCAAATATCAGGTATTATAAATGAATTTTGTTTCCCAAAACAATATGTTGAAGTCTTAATGCCCAGAACCTGTGAACGTAATCTTGTTTGGAAATAGTCTTTGAGGCTATTATCAGTTAGGTTAACATGAGTTCATACTGGAGTAGGGTGTGTTTTATATGATTGGTGTCCTTATAAAAGAGGAGAAAAGACACAAAGACAAGGAGATAAAGACTGTCATGTGAATATGCATCTACAAACCAAGGAATTTCAAGGATTGCCAGAAGCCACCAGATGCTAGGAGAGAGGCATAGAACAGTTTCTTCCTCAAAGCCCTCAGAAGGAATCAGCATAGCTGATACAGTGGTTTAGACATCTATCCTCCAGAACTGTGGGACAGTAAATTTATGTTCTTATAAGCCACCCAATTTATGGTATTTTGTTAGGGCAGCCCTGGGAAACTAATACACCAGCTTAGGGAGAGGAGAGAGGGCAAGGAATTTCAGGAGAGAGAAGGACATGCCAAGGACATGAATAGAGAATAAACACGTACTGTTTGTGTGACACTGAGGACAAAAGGCTTGACTGAAGCATAAGGTTTATGTTAGGAAACAGTAGGAAAGAAGCTTGGAGTGTTGAGCCATACAAAGATGGTCTTGGAGTATAGAAGTCATAGGATACAGGAAGCCACTGAAGAGCTTTAAACAGAGCTGAAGGAGGTAGATAAGAACTACTTGAGTTACAGTCTACGTACCTGTCATCATTCTGGGTAATTTATACACATCTCATTTAATACTCTGAACAGTCCTATGACATGTTGTTGTCATTGCTAGTTGCTGTCAAGTTGATTCCAACTTGTGATCCCAATGTGATAGGGGCTAACATTACCCCCATCTTACCATGAGTGAACAGAAGCACAGAGAGGTTAATTTCCTTAAGACCACACAACAAGTAAGTGGGAGAAGCAAGATTCAGACTCAAGCCCGTCTAGCTCCAGAGCCAAGCCTCTTTCTACTACTCCCTGAAAGATCACACAGACAATGATAGACAAGACAGATTGGAGAAGAAGGTGAAAGAGGAGGTGGAAAGCCCTATCTTAGTTATCTAGTGCTGCCATAACAGAAACACCACAAGCAGATGGCTTTAACAAAGAGAAATTTATTTCCTCATGGTAAAGTAGGTGAAAAGTTCAAACCCAAAGCATCAGCTCCAGGGGAATGCTTTCTCTCTTTGTCATCTCTGGAAGAAGGTTCTTGTCCTCAATCTTCCCACGGTCGAGGAGCTTGCCAGGCGCAGGGACTCCAGGTCCAAAGGATGCGCTCTGCTTCTGATGCTGCTTTCTTGGTGGTATGAGGTCTCCAACTCTCTGATTGCTTCCCTTTCCTTTTTATCTCTTGAGAGATAAAAGGTGGTGCAGGCAACACCCCAGGAAAACTCCCTTTACATTGGACCAGGGTTGTGACCTGGGTAAGGGTGGTGTTACAATCCCATCCTAATCCTTTTAACATAAAATTACGATCACAAAATGAAGGACAACCACACCATACTGGGAATCATGGCCTAACCAAGTTGATACACACATTTTTGGGAGGACATAATTCAATCCATGACAAGCCCTATTAGGATGATATACCAGTAATTTAAATTTAAGGTAATGAGGACATTGATTAGGGCAATGACAATAAGAATAAAGAGAGAATAGTTTCAAATGAAATATATTTTGCAAAAGAGCACTTAAAATAGTAATCAACAAAAGAGAAAATGAGTCTTCATGAGTGTGAATAAATCAGCCTTTGAAGGGGTTTAATTTTTGCATATTTTTCATTAAAATTTTTTGAGTCATTCACTGAAGTATCTTCCTTAAGTGAGAAAAACATACTTTGTAGCTAGAAGAGGCATTAATTTTCCTGAGTTCCAAAAGCTTGTCATGGAGACAGGCAACTTCTTGAGGCCCTATGTGAGGAATGAGTAATCCTGAGGGGCCGGGGGGGGAAAGCTGGTCTCACAGGATATGAATTTCTAAAGAAATATATTTAAGATAATTTCTATAAGAAGAGGTTTCAGTCAACCAAACTGGCTGCTTGTGTCTACATGTTGTGAATTAAAGAGAGTCGTGGAATTTCCTCAAGCTCTTTTCTTTAAAGTAATATGTATTTTTTAATACATTGTGTTTTAGGTGAAAGTTTACAGATCAAGTTAATTTCACATTCAAAAATGTAAACACATATTGTTTTGTGACTTTAGTTGCAGTCCACACAATGTGACAGCATACTCCCCCTTTCCGTCTCCTGGTTCCGCGCGTTCATTTGTCCAGATCCTGACACTTGCTGCCATATCTTGCTTTTGGAGAGGAGTTACCCATCTGGTCTTGTATATTCGATTGAACTAAGAAGCACGTTCCTCACATGTGAAATTTTTTGTTTTACAGACCTGTCTACTCTGTCTCAGAAGTGGGCTTCAGGAGTGATTTCAGTTCTGAGGTAGCAGAGAGTTCTGCAGCCATAGTCTTGGGGGTTCCTCCAGTCTCTGTCACACAAGTACATTTGGTCTTTTTTCATGAATTTGAAATCTGTTCTACATTTTTCTACCATTCTGCCCAGGACTCTGTTGTAATACCTGTCAGAGCAGTAGGTGGAGGTAGCTGGGGACCATCTAGTTCTTCTGGGCTCAGGCTGGTAAAGTCTCTGGTTCATGTGGTTCTTTAGTCCTTTGGGCAAATGTTTTCCTGGTGTCTTTGGTTTTCTTCATTCTCCTTTGCTCCAAACATGATGGGACCTATAGTTGTATCTTAGATGGCTGCTCACAGGCTTTTCAGACCACAGACACTATGCATTAAAATGGAATGTACATTTTCTTTATGAGCTATGTTATGCCAATTGACCTAGATGTCCCCTGAGACTATGGCCCCCATCCTCAGCCACTCAGGTCCTCAAAGTGTTTGGATGTGTCTAGAAATTTTCTAGGCTTTTGTTTTTGTCCAGTTGTGCTGACTTCCCCTATGTTGTGCATTGTGTTTCCCTTCACAAAAGTTGACCCTTGTCTACTATCTAATTATTTCCTCTCCCCCTCCTTCCCCACCATTAAAGAATGCTTTTTTTCCTGTGTGTAAACCTGTTCTTGAGTTCTTATAATAGTGGTCTCATACAATATTTGTTCTTTTGTGATTGACTTATTTCACTTAGCATAATGCCCTCCAGATTTATTCATATTGTGAGATGTTTCACAGTTTCATTATTATTTTTTATCATTGCCCAGTATTCCATTGTGTTTATGCACCATAATTTGTTTATCCACTCATCTGAGGATGGTCATTTAGGTTGTTTCCATGTTTTTGATATTGTGAATAGTGCTACAGTGAACATGGGTATGTATATGTCCATTCATGTGACAGCTCTTATTTCTCTAGGGTATATTAATATTCCTAGGAGTGGAATTATTGGATCATATGGTATCCCCATTTCTAGATTTTTAAGGGAGCACCATGTCATTTTCCAAAGTGGTTGTGCCATTCTACTCTCCTACCAGCAGTGCATAAATGTTCCAACCTCCCTGCAACCTCTCCAACATTTGTTATTTTGTGTTTTTAGGATTAGCATCAGTATTGTTGGGGTGAGATGGGATCTCATTGTAGTTTAGATTTGCATTTCTTTAATGGCTAATGATTCGGAGCATTTCTTCATGTGTCTGTTGGCCACCCTAATGTTGTCTTAGGTAAACTGTCTGTTCGCATCCTTTGTCCATTTTTTAAATTGGATTATTGTTTTTTTGTTGTTGTTGTTATTGAGGTGTTGAAGTGTTTGGTAGATTTTAGAGTTTACTCCATTGTCCGATATGTCATAGCCAAAAAATTTTTTCCAGTCTGTATGTTCTCTTTTTACTCGTCTGGGGAAGTCTTTTGATGAGCGTAACTGTTTAATTTCTAGCAGCTCCCAGATATTCCATTTCTCTTCTGGTGTTTGTGCATTGTTAGTTACGGTTTGTATACTATTTATGCCAAGTATTAGGGCCCCTAGCATTGTCCCTATGTTTTCTTCCATTACCGTTATCCTTTTTTATTTTATATTTAGGTCTCTGATCCATTTGGAGTTAGTTTTTGTGTGTGGTGTCAGTCATGGATCTTGTTTCATTTTTTTTGACATATGAACATCCAGTTTTAACAGCACCATTTGTGAAAGAGAATATGTTTTCCTCATTTAATGGACTTTGGACCTTTGTCAAATATCAACTGCTCATACATGGATGGATTTACCTCTTGGCTCTCAATTCTAATCCACTAGTCTATGTGTCTGTTGTTGTAACACTACCATCCTTTCTTTTTGTTGTTGTTGTTTGTTTTGTTTTTGTACTTTAAAAGAAGTACAAATTGGCTTCTCATTAAGCAATTAGTACACATACTGTTTTGTGACATTGGTTGCCATCCCACAACTTGTCAACACTCTCCCCTTCTTGACCTTGGGCTCACTATTACCAGCTTTTCTGTCCCCTCCTGCCCTCTTTTCCTTTTACCTGAGCTGGTGTCCCCATTTAGTCTCATTTTGTTTTATGGGCCTGTCTGATCTTTGGCTGAAGGGTGAACCTCAGGACTGACTTCATTACTGAGTGAAAAGTGTGTCCAGGGGCCATACTCTGGGGTTTCTCCAGTCTCTGTCAGACCAGTAAGTCTGGTCTTTTTTTTTTTTAATTTTTATTGTGCTTTAAGTGAAAGTCTACAAATCAAGTCAGTCTCTCATACAAATATTTATATACAACTTTCTATATACTCCTAGTTGCTGTCCTCCTAATGAGACAACACACTTCTTCCCTCCACTCTCTCTTTTCGTGTCCATTCAGCCAGCTTCTAACCCCCTCTGCCCTCTCATCTCCCCTCCAGACAGGAGATGCCCACATAGTCTCATGTATCTACTTCATCCAAGAAGCTCAGTCTTCACCAGTATAATTTTCTATCCCCTAGTCCAGTTCAATGCTTATCTGAAGAGTTGGCTTTAGGAATGAATCCTGTCTTGGGCTAACAGAAGGTCTGGGGACCATGACCTCCAGGGCCAGTCCAATGCTTATCTGAAGAGTTGGCTTTGGGAATGAATCCTGTCTTGGGCTAACAGAAGGTCTGGACCATGACCTCCAGGGTCCTTCTAGTCTCAGTTAGACCATTAAGTCTGGTCTTTTCACAAGAATTTGGGGTCTGTGTCCAATGCTCTCCTGCTCCCTCAGGGGTTCTCTGTTGTGTTCCCTGTCAGGGCAGTCATCAGTTCTAGCCAGGCACCATCTAGTTCTTCAGGTCTCAGGCTAAAGTAGTCTCTGGTTTATGTGGCCCTTTTTGTTTCTTGGGCTCATAATTACCTTGTGTCTTTGGTGTTCTTTATTTTCCTTTGCTCCAGGTGGGTTGAGACCAATTGATGCATCTTAGATGGCCGCTTGTAAGCGTTTAAGACAGCAGGTGGCACTCTCCAAGGTAGGATGCAGAATGTTTTCTTAATAGATGTTATTATGCCAATTGACTTAGGTGTCCCCTGAAACCATAGTCCCCAAAACCCCACCCCTGTTCAACTGGCCTTCGAGGCGTTCAGTTTATTCAGGAAACATCTTTGCTTTTGGTTTAGTCCAGTTGTGCTGACCTCTCCTGTATTGTGTGCTGTCTTTCCCTGCACCTAAAATGGTCCTTATCTACTATCTAATGAGTAAAAAACCCTCTCCCTCCCTTCCTCCCTTCTCACTCTTGTAAACATCAAAAGAATATTTTCTTCTCTGTTTAAACTATTTTTCAATTTCTTATAATAGTGGTCTCATACAATATTTGTCCTTTTGTAACTGACTAATTTCACTCAGCATAATGCCTTCCAGATTCCTCCATGTTATGAAATGTTTCACGAATTCATCATTGTTCTCTATTGATGCATAGTAGTACATTGTGTGAATATACCATAATTTATTTATCCATTCATCCATTGATGGGCACCTTGGCTGCTTCTATCTTATTGCTATTGCAAATAGTGCTGCAGTGAACATGAGTGTGCATATATCTGTTCATGAAAAGGCTCTTACTTCTCTAGGATATATTCCAAGGAGTGGGATTGCTGGACCTTATGGTAGTTCTCTTTCTAGTTTTTTAAGGAAGCACCAAATCGATTTCCAAAGTGGTTGTACCATTTTACATTCCAACTAGCAGTCTATAAGTGTTCCAGTCCCTCCACAACCTCTCCAACATTTATTATTTTGTGTTTTTTGGATTAATGCAGCCTTGTTGGAGTGAGATGGAATCTCATTGTAGTTTTGATTTGCATTTCTCTAATGGCTAATGATTGTGCGCATTTCCTCAGGTATCTGTTAGCTATCCGAATGTCTTCTTAGTGACGTGCCTGTTCATATCCTTTGCCCATTTTTTAATTGGTTTTTTTGTCTTTTTGCAGTTGAGTTTTTGCAGCATCATGTAGATTTTAGAGATCAGACTCTGATTGGGAATGCCATAGCTAAAAACTTTTCCCAGTCTATAGGTAATCTTTTTACTCTTTTGGTGAACTTTTTGCTTGAGCATAGGTGTTTGATTTTTAGGAGCTCCCAGTTATCTAGTTTCTTTTCTGCGTTGTTAGTAATGTTTTGTATACTGTTTATGCCATGTATTAGGGCTCCTAGCGTTGTCCCTGTTTTTTCTTCCATGATCTTTATCATTTCAGATTTTATACTTAGGTCTTTGATCCATTTTGAGTTAGTTTTTGTGCATGGTGTGAGGTATGGGCCTTGTTTCATTTTTTTTTTTTTTTTTTGCAGATGGATATCCAGTTATGCCAGCACCATTTGTTAAAGAGACTGTCTTTACCACTTTTTCACTGACTTTGGGCCTTTGTCAAAAATCAGCTGCTCATATGTGGATGGATTTATGTCTGGATTCTCAATTCTGTTCCATTGGTCTACGTATCTGTTTTTGTATCAGTACCAGGCTCTTTTGACTACTGGGGCAGTTATAATAGATTCTAAAATCAAGTAGAGTGAGGCCTCCCACTTTGTTCTTTTTTAGTAATGCTGTGCTTATCCGAGGCTTCTTTCCCTTCCATATGAACTTGGGGATTTGTTTATCCATCTCATTAAAAAATGTCATTTGAATTTGGGTTGGAATTGCATTGTATCTATAGACAGCTTTTGGTAGAATAGATATTTTCACAATGTTAAGTCTTCCTATCAATGAGCAAGGTATTTTTTTCCACATATGTAGGTCTGTTTTGGTTTCTTGCAGTATTGTCTTGTAGTTTTCTTTGTATAGGTCTTTTACATCTCTTGTAAGATTTATTCCTAAGTATTTTATCTTCTTGGGGGCATTGTAAATGGTATTGATTTCGTGATTTTCACTGCAATACTCTTTTAATTGTTGATGTACAGTAATCCAACTGATTTTCGTATGTTTATCTTGTATCCTGATAATCTGCTGAACTCTTCTACTAGTTTCAGTAGTTTTCTTGAGGATTCTTTACGTTTTCTGTGTATAAGATCATGCCATCTACAAGTAGAGATACTTTTACTTCTTCCTTACCAATCTAGATGCACTTTATTTTTTTATCTAGCCTAATTGATCTGGCTAGGACCTCCAACACAATGTTGAATAAGAGTGGTGATAAAGGGCATCCTTATCTGGTTCCTAATCTCAAGGGGAATGCTTTCAGACTCTCTCCATTTATGTTTATGTCGGCATTGTATAAATGCCCTTAATTATGTTGAGGAATTTTCCTTCTATTCCTATTTTGCTGAGAGTTTTTATCATGAATGGGTGTTGAACTTTGTCAAATGCCTTTTCTGTATCAATTGATAAGATCATGTGGTTCTTGTCTTTTGTTTTATTTATCTGATGGATTACGTTAATTGTTTTTCTAATGTTGAATCATCCCTGCATACCAGGTATGAATCCCACTTGGTCATGGTGAATTATTTTTTTGATATGTTGTTGAATTTTGTTGAGGACTTCTGCATCTAATTTCATGAGGGATATAGGTCTGTAATTTTCTTTTTTTGTGGAGTCTTTACTTGGTTTTCTTATCAGGGATATCCTGGCTTCATAGAATGCGTTTGGGGGTATTCCATCTTTTTCTATGCTCTGAAATACCTTTAGTAATAGTGGTGTTAACTCTTCTCTGAAAGTTTGGTAGACCTGTGCAGTGAAGCTTTTTTTCAAAAGGCCAGGGCTTTTTTTCTTTGGGAGTTTTTTAAAATACATTTTCAACCTCTTCTTTTGTTATGGGTTTATTTAGTTGTTCTACTTCTGTTTGAGTTAGTTTAGGTGGATAGTGTTAGGTGTTTGCCTATACTAAGTTTTCAAATTTTTTAGAGTACAATTTTTTATAGTTATCTGATATGATTCTTTTCATTTCAGTTGGGTCTGTTGTAATATCACCCATCTCATTTCTTATTCAGGTTATTTGCTTCCTCTCCTGTTTTTCTTTTGTCAGTTTGGCCAGAGGTTTATCAATTTTGTTGATTTTTTTCAATGAACCAGCTTTTGGTCTTGTTAACTCTTTCAATTGTTTTTCTGTTTTTTTTTTTTTTTTTCATTTAATTCTGCTCTAATTTTTGTTATTGCTTTTGTCTGGTGCCTGAGAGTTTTTTGTTGTTGTTGCCCTGTTTCTATTTGTTCAAGTTGTAGGGATAATTCTTTGACCTTAGCCCTCCTTTTTGTATGTGTGCATTTATTGATGTAAATTGACTTCTGAGCACCGCTTTTGCTGTGTCACAAAGGTTCTGATAGGAAGTGTATTCATTCTCACTGGATTCTATGAATTTCTTTATTCCACCCTTAATGTCTTCTATAATCCAGTCTTTTTTTGAGCAGGGTATTGTTCAGTTTCCAAGTGTTTGATTTCTTTTCCCTGCTTTTTCTGTTGCTGATTTCTACTTTTATGGCCTTATGCTCAAAGAAGATGCTTTGTAATATTTCGATGTTTTGGATTCTTCTAAGGCTTACTTTATGACTTAATATGTTGTCTATTATAGAGAATGTCCCCTGTACAGTAGAAAATAAAGTATACTTGGCTGCGGTTGGGTGGAGTGATCTGTATATGTCTATGAGGTCAAGTCGGTTGATTGTGGCATTTAGATCTTCCGTGTCTTTATTGAGCTTCTTTCTGGATGTTCTATCCTTCACCGAAAGTGGTGTGTTGAAGTCTCCTACTATTATTGTGGAGTTGTCTATCTCACTTTTCAATGCTGATAGAGTTTGTTTTATGTGTCTTGCAGCCCTGTCAATGGGTGCAAAAATATTTAATATGGTTATATCCTCCTGGTATATTGTCCCTTTAAGCATTATATAGTGTCCTTCCTTATCCTTTGTGGTGGATTAAAGTTTAAAGTCTGTTTTGTCAGAAGTTATTACTGCCAATCCTGTTCTTTTTTGATTGTTGTTTGCTTGATATACTTTTTTCCATGCTTTGAGTTTTAGTTTGTTTGTCTCTAAGTCTAAGCTGTGTCTCTTGTAGGCAGCATATAGACGGATCTTGTTTTTTAATCCATTCTGCCACTCCCTGTCTCTTTATTGGTGCATTTAGTCCATTGACATTTAGCGTATTTACGGACAGGTAGTTTGTTTTTAGTGCTGACATTTTGATGTCTTTTTGTGTGTGTTGTTGACAGTTTCTTTTTCCCACTTAAGTTTTTGTGCTGCATAGTTTATCTTTTATATTGTCTTTCCTCTTATTTGTTGCTGTTGATTTTGTTTCTGCTGAGTCTCTGCTTTTTTCTTGATTTTATTTTGATGAGAATGATTGTTATTCTCCTTTGTGGTTTCCTTAATATTTACCCCTATTTTTCTAAGTTTAAACATAACTTTTATTTCTATATATCGCCTTGTCTTCCTGTCTATAGGAAAGATCTATAACTACATTTCTTAGTCACTCTTTATTGTTTTAATGTTGTCATCTTTTACGTAATAACATCACTGTTTCCCTGTTCTTAGCTTTTTTATCTTGATTTATTTTTGTGATTTCCCTGTCTGGGTTGACATCTGATTGCTCTGTCCAGTGTTCTAGTCTTGGGTGGATACCTGATATTATTATTTTCTAACCAAAGAACTCCCTTTAGTATTTCTTCTACTTTTGGTTTGGTTTTTACAAATTCCCTAAACTCCTGTTTATCTGGAAATGTTGTAATTTTACCTTCATACTGGAGAGACAGTTTTGCTGGATATATGATTCTTGGCTGGAAATTTTCTTCCTTCAATGCTTTATATAAGTCATCCCATTGACTTCTTGCCTGGATGCTTTCTGCTGAGTAGCTCAAGCTTAATCTTATTGACTCTCCTTTGTAGGTGACTTTTTGTTTATCCCTAGCTACTCTTCAAATTCTCTTTATCTTTGGTTTTGGCAAGTTCAATTAAAATATGTCTTGGTGGCTTTCTTTTAACATCTACCTTATGTGGAGTTCGATAAGCATCTTGGATAGATACCTTCTCATCTTTCTCAACATCAGGGAAGTTTTCTGCCAACAAATCTTCAACAAATCTCTCTGTATTTTCTGTTATCCCTCCCTGTTCTGGTACTCCAATCACTCGTAGATTATTTCTCTTGATAGAGTCCCACATGATTCATAAGGTTTCTTCATTTTTTTTAATTCTTTTAACTGATTTTTCTTCAAATATCGTAGTGTCAAGTGTTTTATCTTCTATATCACCATCTCTGCTTTCCACTTGCTCAATTCTTCTCCTCTGACTTTCTATTGAGTTGTCTACTTCTGTAATTTTATTGTTAATCTTCTGAATTTCTGATTGCTGTCTCTCTAGGGATTCTTGCAGCTCATTCAATTTTGCATTATGCTCTTGAATAACTTTTTAATATCTTTGTCTGCTTTATCATGTGTTCATTGGCTTGTTCTGCATATTGCCTGATCTCCTTCCTAATCTCATTCCTGACATCTTGAAGAGTTCTGTATATTAATCTTTTGTATTCTGTATCTGGTAATTCCAGGAAAGCACCTTCATTCAGAAGATCCCTTGGTTCTTTGTTCTGAGAGCTTGTTGAAGTAATTGTGGTCTGCTTCTTTATGTGATTTGATATTGACTGTTGTCTTTGAGCCATCTATAAGTTATTGTGTGGTTTTATTCTATGGTTGCTTACTGTATCCTAGCTTCTTGCTTTGTTTTGTTTTGATATGCCCAAATGGGTTGGTTGAGTGAGCTATCTTCATTATTTTCACCTTTGAAGCTCTGATGTCTTGTCAATAGTTGGCTAGAGATGTTATCAGGTATATGAGTCTAGGAGTCCATTCACTTTTCTTGTATGGATTCAGTTCAGGTGTCCTAGTAGCCAGTCACCAAGTGTGTGGTACAGGCTCTGTCCTAGAGTCTTAGAGGAGCAGGGGTGATTTGTGTAGGTTCCAGTACCTGGTTGCAGCAGTGGGTCATACTCTGAACAAGGCAGGGGGCTGACAACCTTCCCCCAAGTGTCTGTGAGGAAAATGTGTTCCTGTTCCCTAGAGCATACAGGTGGGTGTGTTCTGCAGATGGGCCATGGGCACCCAGTGTTTCTGATTGTAAGGACTGGGAGGTACCAGTTATCCTTGGACCCTTTTGCATGTCGCTGAGTGACCTGAGTGGAGCCACCAGTCCTTAGGCCCATCATGTGGGTAGGTGAGGACCCTGTTTAATAGGCAAAGTGGTGCCAAACATCAAACACACACCTCTCCACCGCACAGCTGAAATAGTTGCAGTCTGCCAACAAACACCTGTTCTCCTGAAATAGGCCCGCATAGGTCATGCAGAGGGGAAATGTATTCAATGTAAAAAGATCATTTATGCCTGGACAGGAGCCGCTTCTGTCCTGAGCTCCCCAGGTTAGCAGAACTGGCAAATTATCTTTTCCCCATTTGTGGATTTATTCCTTTTCCAAGGCTGAGAGAATTACTCAAAGTGCTCAGCAAGGCCTATCTTTAGCCCAGGCAAATCAACAGCCACTGAACCTGGCTTGGGGGCTGGGGGTGTGGCAAAATATATGCAAGTAATTAGCATTTGCTGAGAGCACCATTCTTCTCCGGTTCTGGAGGTGTAAGTAGGCTGTGTGGCTGGCTGCTTATCCCTGTGGAAACTGCAGCTGATCCCTACCACCAGCCCACCACAGCCAATCCCAGGAATGGTGCCTGAGGGGTCCTGGTGATTCAGGTCCGGCAACTCCTCTCTGCTTGTGGACGATCTCTCACTCCCCCTGCCCCTCAGCCCATTTTCTAACTTTGCCTTTGATGTTTAGGGCTCCTAGCTTGTCATAAATATAATTGTTTCACTTGTTTCTTCAGGTCTTATTTGTAAAACGGATGACTATAAGCATCTGGCTATTCCGCCATCTTGGCCCTGCCCCCAAGTCTGGTCTTTTGTGTGTGTGTGTGTGTGTGTGTGTGTGTGTGTGTGTGTGAGTTAGAATTTTGTTCTACATTTTTCTCCAGGTCTGTCCAGGTCCCTCTACTGGGGTGATGGTAGCTGGATACCATCTAGTTGTGTGGAATCAGTCCAGTGGAGACTGTAGTACTTGTGGTCTGTCAGTCCTTTGGACTAATCTTTCCCTTGTGTCTTTGGTTTTCTTCATTCTCCCTTGCTCCAGATGGTGTGAGACCAGTGGAGTATCTTAGATGGCCACCCAGAAGCTTTAAGACTCCAGATGCTACTCACCAAAGTAGAACATAGAAAATTTTCTTTACAAACTATGTTATGCCAATTGAGCTAGATGTTCCCCAAGTCCAGGGTACCCACAGCCCTCAGTTCAGTAATTCGGTTCCTCAGGGAGTTTGGATGTGTCTATGGAGCTTCCATAACTTCACCTTGGACAAGTTGTGCTGGTTTCCCCAGTATCGTGTAGTGTCTTACCCTTCACCAAAGTTACCACTTATCTATTGTCTATTTAGTGTTCTTCTATCCCCACCCCTTCTCTCTCTCGTAACCATCAAAGATTGTTTCTTTTTGTGTGTAAACCTTTTCCTGAGTTTTTATAACAGTGGTCTCATACAACGTTTGTCCTTTCGTGATTTACTTATTTCACTCAGCATAATAGTCTCTAGATTTATCCATGTTGTGAGATGTTTAGCAGATTCATCATTGTCCTTTATCATTGCATCATATTCCACTGTGTGTATGTATCATAGTTTGTTTATCCATTCATCTGTTGGTTGTAGGTTGTTTCCACCTTTTTGTTAATGTGAACAATGTTACAATGAACACGGGTGTACATATGTCTATTCATGTGATGGCTCATGTAGAAACTTTCACTATTGCAACTCAAGGCTTGCACTTTTTCTTCAGTTCTTTAGCTTGAGAAATGCCAAGCATGCTCTTCCCTTTTGCTTTTCTATCTCCAGGTCTTTGCACATGTCATCATAATACTTTACTTTGTCTTCTCGAACCACCATTTGAAATCTTTTGTTCAGCTCTTTTACTTCATCATTTTTTCCCTTTAGCTTTAACTACTCGATGTTCAAGAACAAGTTTCAGAGTGTCTTCCATTTAGGTCTTTTCTTTCTCTCCTGTGTTTTTAATAGCCTCTTGCTTTCTTCGTTTATGATGTCCTTGATGTCATTCCACAACTCATTTGGTCTTCAGTTCGACACATCAAATCTATTCTTGAGATGGTCTCTAAATTCAAATGGGATATACTCAAGGTTGTACTTTGGCTCTCGTGGACTTGTTCCAATTTTCTTCAGTTTCAGCTTGAACTTGCATATGAGTAATTGATGGTCTGATTCACGGTCATCCCCTAACCTTGTTCTGACTGATGACATCAAGCCTTTCCTTCTCTCCACAGATGCAGTGGATTTGATTCCTGTGTATTCTGTCTGGTGAGGTCCATATAGCCACCATTTATCTTGGTGAAAAAAGATATTTGCAGTGAAGAAGTTTTCGATCTTGGAAAATTCAATCATGCGATCTCCAGCATATTTTGAGAAATTTTCTTTTTATACCTACACCTGCATGTGAAAGCTGGACAATGAATAAGGAAGACTGAAGAAGAATTGACACCTTTGAATTGTGGTGTTGGCAAAAATATTGAATATACCATGGACTACCAAAAGAATGAACAAATCTGTCTTGAAAGAAGTACAGCAAGAATGCTCCTTAGAAGCAAGGATGATGAGACTGCATCTCACATATTTTGGACATGTCATCAGCCCGTGGAGAGGGACATCATTCCTGGTAAAGTAGAGGGTCAGTGAAAAAGAGGAAGACCCTCAAGGAAATGGATTGACACGGTGGCTGCAACAATGGGCTGAAGCATTGCAACAGTTGTGAGGATGGCGCAGGATCGGGTGATGTTTTGTTCTGTTGCGCATAGGGTCACCATGAATGAGAATGGACTCAATGGCATCAAACAACAACAATAGTACCTATTTTATTGAGAGCTTTTATGAGGAATGGGCGTTAGACTTTGTTGAATGGCTTTTCTGCGTCGATTGAGGTGATCATGTGACTCTTTTATTTTATTTATATTGCAGATTATATTGATTGATTTTATAATGTTGAACCGTCCTTGCATACCTGGTATGAATCCCACATGGCCATGGGGCATTCTTTTTTTGATGTGGTGCTGAAATCTATCGGCTAGAATTTTGTTGAGAATTTTTGCATCTATATTAATGAGAGATACTGGTTACGTAGTTTTCTTTTTTCGTGGTGTTTGCCTGATTTGGGTATCAGGGTTATGCTGGCTTTATAGAATGCATTCGAAGTATCCCTTCCTTTTCTATGTTCTGAAATAGTTTGAGTAGTACTGGTGTAAGCTCTTCTCTGAATGTTTGGTAGAATTCTCCACATAAGCCATCTGGGCTGGGACTTTTTTTTTGTTGGTAGTTTTTTTTTTATTATTATTACCTTTTCAATCTCGTCTTGTTATGGACCTGTTCAGATTTTCAACTTCAGTTTTTGTTAGTTTGGGTAGATAGCTTGTTTCTAGAAATTTGTCCATTTCCTCTAGGTTTTCAAATTAGTTGCTGTATAGTTTTTCATAGTATTTTTTTTTTATGAATCTTTTTATTTCAGTTGAGTCTGTTGTAATGTTCTCCATTTCATTTCTTATTTGAGTTATTTGCACCCTCTTCTGTTTTTCTTTTGTCAGTTTGGCCAGTGGTTTGTCAATTTTGTTGGTCCTTTCAAAGAACCAAATTTTTGGTTTCCTTGATTCTATTGTTTTTCTATTTTCCGTTTCATTTATTTCTGGTCTGATTTTTTTTTTTTTTCCTTTCTTCTGGTGGCTGTGGGCTTCTTTTACTCTTCTCTTTCTATTCTTTGAAGTTGTGTAGCTAATGTTTTGATTTTGTCCCTCCTTTTTTGATGCGTGCATTTATTGCTATAAATTGACCTCTGAGCACTGCCTTTGCTGTGTTCCAAAGGTTTTCATATGATGTGTTTTCATTCTCATTTGATTCTAGGAATTTTTTGATTACATCTTTGAATTCTTCTTTACCCAGTGGTTTTTGAGCAAGGTGCTATTTAGTTTTCCTGTATTTGATTTTTTTTCTTTGCTCTTCTTGCTGTTAATTTCTACTTTGATGGTATCTTGATCAGAGGAGATACTTTGTTTTATCTCTGTGTTTTGGATTTTGTTGAGGGTTGCTTTGTGGCCTAAGATGTGCTCTCTTCTGGAGAACGTTCCATGTGCGTCAGGAAAGAATGTGTACTGTACAGCTGTTGGGTGGTATGTTCTATATATGTCTATGAGGTCAAGGCGGCTGATTGTTGCCTTTAGATCTTCCGTGTCTTTGTTGAGTTTCTTTCTAGATGTTCTGCCCTTTACCATGAGTAGTGTGTTAAGTCTCCTGCTATTATTGTAGAACAGCCCTTCTTTGTCTTTTATGGCAGATTTTCTTCTAAAGCCTATTTCTCTTTTCAGCACTGCTAGTTTGTTTATTTTGGAGCCTTGTCATTGGGTGTGTAGATATTTATTATGGTTATGTTGTTATGATGGCTCATTCCTTTAATCATCATATAGCATCCCTCTTTGTCTGTTATGGTGGATTTTGTTTTAAAGTCTATTTTATCTGAGACTAGTGTTGCCACTCCTGCTCTTTTTTCATAGTTGTTTGCTTGATATATATTTTTTCCATCCTTTGATTTTTTTTTTTTTATAAATTTTTGTCTTTGTTTCTAAGGTGCATCTCTTGTAGACAGCATATTGATGGGTCCTGTTTTTTCATCCATTCTATCACTCTCTGTCTCTTTATGGGTGCATTTAGGCCATTTACATTCAGTGTAATTATTGATAGGTTTGGGTTTATTGCTGTTATTTTGTAGTGCTTTTTTTTTTAATGCTGACGTTTTCTTTGTTCCTCTTACTCTCCTGAGCTGAATACGTTTTGTTGTTGGATTTTCTCTCCTTTTTTTCATTTTTGCAGATTTTGTGTTTACTGAGACTATGTTTTTCTTCTTTATTTTGATGAGTAGTTTTGTTAATCTTCTTAGTGGTTACCTTGAAATTTACTTTTATCTTTCTAAGGTTGAACCAGTCTTTCATTACTTGGTATTGCCTCTCCATTTGAAAACTCTAAACATATACCATTTAGTCCATCTTTTTTTCTTCTGAAGTTGTTTTCATATGCAGGTTAACCTCTTTGGTTCCCTGTTGTAAAACTTTTAGTTTTGTTTTCTACTTGAGAGTTCCTTACCTAGGTTGGTATCTGGCTGATGTGGTCTTGCATCCTAGATTCAGGCTATTGTCTGATGTTGTTCTCTAACCAAAAAATTCCTTCTAATAGTTCCTGTAAGTTTGGTTTGGTTTTTACATATTCCCTTAATTTCTATTTATCTGGAAATGCTCTAATTTTATCATCGTATTTGAGCAAGAGTTTTGCAGGATGTATTACTCGTGGTTGGCATTTTTTTATCTTTCAAGGTTTTATATATGTTATCCCATTTTCTTCCTGTCTGCATGGCTTCTGACTAATAATCAGAGCTTAGTCTTATTGTTTCCCCTCTTTATGTGACTTTTTGTTTTACTCGAGCTGCTCTCAGGATTCTTCCTTTGTCTTTGGTTTTAGCAAATATGATTATATTAAGCCTTGGTGATTTTTTAGGAGGTCTATCTTATATGGGGTTTGTTGAGTTTCTTGGAGGGTTGGTTTTCATCTTTCATCATACTAGGGAAGTTTTCTGTTAGCAATTTTTCAATGATCCTCTCTGTGTTTTCTGTTTTCTCCGTCTGTTCTTGAACTCTCATCACTCAAACATTTTTGCTTTTGATTATATCCCACATCGTTCTCTGATTTTCTTCATTTTTCTTAGTTCTTTTCTATGATTTTTCCTCAAAGTGGTATCCAAGGATTTGTCTTCAATTTCACTGATCCTGTCCTCTGTTCTTTCAAACCTGCTCCTCAAACATTCTATGACAGTGTGCATTTCTGAAATCTTGTTGTTTTTCGTTTGGATTTCTAATTGCTGTTTTTGTCTGATTTCTAGTTGTGAGTTTATTTAGACATTTTGTTTTTGTATTATTTTACTGAATTCTTCCATTGTTTTGTCTGTATTTTCCATGATTTTTCTATTTTTTCCCTGATTTTTGTCTGCTTTTTCCTTCATCTCTTGGCTATCCTTGAATATTAGAGATTTGAATTTCCTATCAGGTAGTTCCAGTGCCTTTTCATCTACTGGAAGGTCACCTGGTGTTTTATTTTGAAAGCCTATTGGAACCATACTGTCCTTTTTAAAATATATATATATAAAAAAAATATGTTTAGATATTGTCTACTGTATTTGGGAATTCGGTAATTATTTTCTTCATTCATTGATTGTGGATTTGTTTGTTTTGTCCCACTTGTTTGTTTTATTAGGTTACTTCTGAGCAGGCGGGCTGGGCATTTTTTGTTTTTTGCTTCTCTTTGGACATGATACTTCTCACCACCTTGTCCAATAGACAGAGTCAGTCACTCAGCTATGGTGCAGCAGGACAGATCCAGCAGAAGGTGAGGGATTGTGATGGGTCATTTGCAGCATGTATTGGGGCCAACAAGGTGGATTCTGGGGGCAGTGCAGGGCATGTTCTGGTAGTCCATTCCTGTGGTGCTTGGGGGTACGATGCTCAGCGTAGAGTGCAGATAGGCAGGAGGGTGTTGGGAAGATGTGATGTGTGGAGCTAAGTGGGTGTGGGAAAGAAGAGAAAGAGAGAGAAAAAGAAACCAAAAGAAAAAAAATACTGAAGGAACTTGCCCGTACAGACCCAGGGAGACTGTGTACCAGTGGCTTTATAGCCAGGCTGTGTGGTACAGCCTGTCAAGAGGGGACAGATACAGCACATCAGCTAGGTGAGCGGGAGAAAGGAAAGGAAGGAAGGGAGAGATAAGAAACTTAGGTCAAAAAAAAAAAAAAGAGAAAGGTGCAAGTGGTCTGGTAGTTGGGAGAAAGGACAGGAAGGAAGATAGAAAGACAAGAAACCATGGGAGGTGGGAATAAAAGGTGCCAGGTCGTTGGGCAGAAGGAAAGGAAGGAAGGTAGAGAGAGACAGGGAACTGAGAGAAAAAGAAGAAAAAAAATGCTCCAAGGGATCCCACTGGAAGTGGGTCCCCAGCTGAGTGGCACCGCACAGCCCATTAAGAAGCAGAGATGGTACCCAGCGTCAGGTGTTCAGGAGAAGGGTAAGGAAGGAAGGTAGAGAGACAAGAAACTGAGAAAAGATTTTTTTAAATGCTGGGAGGGAGCATACTGGTGTGGTGGCATAGACTGGGAAAGGAACTCCCTAGTGGAGCAGTGCTGTACAACCTGTCAAAAAAGAGTGGAGATGACACACGGTGCTAGGTGTTAAGAAGTAAGAAAAGAAAGATAGGTAGAGAGAGAAGAGAAACCAACAAAAGAAAAACGCCCCGAGGGAGCCCTCTAGCTTGGCAGTACAGATCAGGGAAAGGGATACCCAGCCAAGTGTCATTGCACAGCCTGTCTAGAAGGGGCAGAGATGGCAAATGGCACTAGGTATTCAGGAGAAAGGAAAAGAAGGAAGGTGGAGGGACACAAGAAACTGAGAAACAAAGAAAAACTAAAAAAAAAAAGCCCCCAGGAAGTTTAGTGGCGTGGTGGCATGAGCTGGGGAAATGGTTCCCCAGCCGAGCAGAGCTGCACAGCCTGTCAAAAGGAGCAGAGATGGCACATGGAGCCAGGTGTTCTAGAGAAAGGAAAGGAAGGAAGTGAGAAAGAGAGAAGAAACCAAAAGAAGCCAAAAAAAAAAAAAAGCAACAACAAAAAAATGGCACTGAAGTAGCTGGCCAGTGGGGGTGGAGCAAATCCAAGCAGCAAGGAGCTGGCATCTCCCTGGCCTAGTGACCACAGCCCACTGGAAAGCAGTGGAGGCAAAGCAGGGGGAAGAAGGTTGGGGGGTGGGAAAGTGTGTACTGCTGGTTACCAGGCACTTTGTCTCCTGCTGGGAACTCTGTGAAGTTGCCTTCCCATACTCCCTGCCTGCTGTTCTAGGTGGCTAAGAGTTCCAAGATGGTGAATCCATGACATGTTAGCTGATAGGGGACCTCCACTCCGTACCTCTCCTTGGTCTCTGTTCTCTGTCAGTTTCTTATTCCATTTGGTGCTTCGTTGAGTTCTTTATCTCTTCATTTGACACTTGAGGTTTCAAGATTGGTGTTTGCCTTTGTTTTACTTAATTTTTCGGGTTTTTGTGGAGGGAAGGTGTGGCACTTCTGTCTATAGCACCATATTGCTCTGTCCCCCAGGCTGTTTTGACTAGCGTGGCTATATAATAGGTTGTAAAATCAGGTCGTGTGAAGCCTCCCACTTTGCTCTTCTTTATAGTAATGCTTTACTTGTATGGGGCCTCTTCCCTTTCTGCATAAAATTGGTGATTTTTTCTCTCTCTCTCTCAAGTTGGATCAAAGGTGTTGGAATTTGGGTCGAAACTGCACTGTATCTATAGATCGGTTTGGATAGAATCGAAGTTTTCACAATGTTGAGTCTTCCTATCCATGAGGGTGGCATGTTTTTCCACTTATGTAGTTCTTTTTTGGTTTCTTGCAGTAGTGTTTTGTAGTTTTCTTTGACTAGGTCTTTTATGTCCCTGGTTAGATTTATTCCTAAGTACTTTATCTTCTTGGGTTCTATTTTAAATGGTATTGATTTGATGATTTCCTTTTCAAGGTTCTCTTAGTGCAGATTTTTGTATGTTAAGCATGTATTCTGTTACTTTACTGAAATCTTCTATTAGTTCCAGTAGCTTTTTCTGTGGATTCTTTGGGGTTTTCTGTGTATAAGATCAAATCATCTGTGAATAGGGATAATTTTACTTATTCTTTAGCAATTTGGTAACCTTTTATTCCTTTTTCTTGCTTTATTGCTCTAGCTAGGACTTCCAGCACAATGTTGAATAAGTGCAGTGATAAATGGCATTCTCATCTGGTTCTTATTCTCAAGGGAAATGCTTTCTTTTACTCTGCTCTGTTTACAATGATGTTGGCTGTGGGTTTTGCATATATACCCTTTATCATGTTGAGGAATTTCCCTTCTATTCCTATTTTGCTGAAAATTTTTATCAGGAATGAATGTTGAACTATGTAAAATGCATTTTCTGTGTCGATTGATAAGATCTTGTGATTCTTTTGTTTTATTTATGTGATGGACTACATTGATTGATTTTCTAGTGTTGAACCATCTCTGCATAACTGATATGAAGCCTGCTTGGTCATGATGTATTATTTTTTTGGTATGTTGTTGAATTCTATTGGCTAGAATTTTGTTAAGAATTTTTCTGTCTACATTCATGAACGATATTTATATGTAGTTTTTTTTTTTTGTGTGTGTGTGTGTGTATGTGTGTAGTGTTTTTGCCTGGCTTTGGTATCACAGTTATGCTGGCTTCATAGGATGAGTGTGGGAGTATTCCTTCCTTTTCTATGTTCTGAAATAAGTTTTAGTAGTATTGGTGTTAGCTCTTTTCTGAAACTTTTGTAGAATTCTCCAGTGAAGCCATCCAGGCCAGGGCTTTTTTTGTTTGTTGGGAGTTTATTTATTTATTCATTTATTTTTAACTACCTCTTCAATCTCTTCTTTTGTTATGGGTCTGTTTAGTTTTTTTACCTCAGTTTGTGTTATATTAGGTAGGTAGTGTGCTTTTTAGAAATTTGTCCATTTCCTCTAGGTTTTCAAATTTGTTGGAGTACAATTTTTCATGGTATTCTGTTATGATCCTGTTTACTTCATTTGGGTCTGTTGTGATACCCCTGTCTCATTTCTTATTCAGGTTATTTGCATCCTCTCCTGTTTTTCTTTTGTTGGTTTGGCCAATGGTTTCTTGATTTTTTTCATCTTTTCAAAGAACCAAATTTTGGTCTTGTTGATTCTTTCAATTGTTTGTTTTCTGTTGTCTATTTCATTTATTTCTGTTCTAATCTTTATTATTTCACTTTTCTGGTGCCTGAGGGCTTCTTTTGCTGCTTTCTTTCTGTTTGTTCAAGTTGTAGGTTCATGTTTTGATTTTGGTTCTTTCTTCTTTTTGGATGTGTGCATTTATTGCCATAAATTGACCTCTAAGCACTGTTTTTGCTGTGTCCCAAAGGTTTTGGTAAGATGTGTTTTCATTCTCATTTGATCCTATGAATTTTTTTTCCATCTTTGGTTTCTTTTATTACCCAGTATTTTTTATGCAAGGTGTTGTTCAGTTTCCATGTATTTGATTATTTTCCTCGCTGTTTGTTATTGGTTTCTACTTTTATGGCATGATGATCAGAGAAGATGCTTTGTGTTATTTCAATGTTCTGAATTTTGTTAAGACTTGCTTTGTGGTTTAAAACATTGTCTATTTTGGAGAATGTCGCATGTGCATTGGAAAAGAATGTATACTTCACCAATGTTGGGTGGCGTGTTCTGCATATGTCTATGAGGTCAAGTGGGTTGACTATGGCATTTAGGTCTTCCATGTCTTTATTGAGCTTCTTTCTGGATGTTCTGTCCTTCACCAAAAGTGGTATGTTGAAGTCTCCTACTATTCTCGTGGAACTATTTCTCTTTTCAATGCTGTTAGAGTTTATTTTATATATTTTGGAGCCCTGTCATTGGATGCATATATATTTATTACGGTTATGTCCTCCTGGTGTAATGACCCTTTAATCATTATATAGTGTCCTTTCTTAACCTTTATGTTGTATTTTGCTTTAAAGTCTGTTTTATTGGAGATTAATATTACCACTTCTGCTCTTTTTTGGTTATTTATTGTGTGATATAGATATTTTTCCATCCTTTGAGTTTTAGTTTGTTTATGTCTTTGTGTCTAAGGCCTATCCCTTGTAGACAGTATATAAATGGATTTTTTTATCCATTCTGCCACTCTCTGTCTCTCTACTGGTGCATTTAGGCCATTTATATCCAGTGTAATTATTGATATGTACGATTTTACTACTGCCATTTGGTTTTATTTTGTGTGTGGGGGGGTGTTGACAGTTTCTTTGTTCTGCTTAATTATCTGTGCTGAGTAGTTTATGTATTTTCTTTTCATCTCTTTCCTTATTGTTGAATTTGTGTTTGCTGAGAGTCTTTATGTTTTTCTTCTTTTTTTTATTTTTATGGTTGGTTTGTTAGATTCCTTTGTGGTTACCTTGAAATTTACCTTTATTTTCTAAGTTTCAGCCAGTCTTTTATGTCTTCATATCACCTTGACTTCCTCTGTAAATGGAAGTTCTATGACTACAACATTTATTCCCTCTTTTTTGTTTGACCTTGCTGTCATTTACATATGTTGTAAAAGACAAATAGGTTCCCTATTTTCAGTCTTTTGGCTTTGGTTAGTTTTTGTGAATTCCCTATCTGGGTTGGAATTTGGTTGATCTGTCCTTTGTCCTAGTCTTGAATTGTCTGATGTTGTTGGTTCTCTAAACAGAGGGCTCCGTTTAATATTTCTTGTAATTTTGGCCTGGTTTTTTACAAATACCCTTAATTTCTATTTATCTGGAAATGACCTAATTTTGCCATCATATTTGAGGGACAATTTTGCTGAATATATAATTCTTGGCTGGCAATTTTTTTTTCAAGGCTTTATATATATGTCATCCCATGGGTTTCTTGCTGGCATGGTTTCTGCTGAGTAATCAGAGCTTAGTCTTATTGGTTCTCCTTTGTAGGTGACTCTTCTTTTATCTCTAACTGCTCTTGGGATTCTTTGTCTTTTATTTTGGCAAGTTTGATTATGATATGTCTTGGTGACTTTCTTTTGGGGTCTATCCTGTTTGGGGTTTGTTGAGCTTCCTGGATGGTCATCTGTTCACCTTTCATGATATTAGAGAAGTTTTCCGCCAGCAAATCTTCAACAATTCTCTGTGTTTTCTGTTATCCTTCCCATCCCCTGTCTAGTACTCCAATCACTTGTAGGTTTTTCATCTTGATAGCGTCCCACATAATTCTAGACTCTTCAATTTTTAAATTATATTTTCTTATCTCATATTAGTGTCAAGGAGTTTGTCTTCAATCTCACTAATTTCGACTTCCATTGTCTCAGTTCTGCTCCTGTGACTGCTACTGAGTTGTCTAATTCTGAAATTTTATTGTTAATCTTTTGGATTTCTAGTTGCTGTTTTTGTATGGTTTCTAGCAGCTGTTTTTTTCTGTCATTTTGTTCTTGTATTCTTTTCCTGAATTCTTCTATTGCTTTGTATGTGCATTTGCATGTGCATTCCTTGTTTTTGTCTGTGTTTTGTCTGATTCTCTTCTTGATCTCTTGAAGAGCTCTGTATATTAGGCTTTTGAATTCTTGATTAGGTAGTTTCATTGCTTTTTCTTCCTCCAGAATGTTTTCTGGTGTTTTATTTTCATCGCTTGCTGGAGCCATCTTGTCCTGGTTCTTTATGTGATTTGATATTTACTGTTGTCTCCCAAGTATCAGTATGTTATTATATTTACTTTTTTATTCTTTTTTTGTTTACTGCATCCTGAATTTTTGTTTTGTTTTGTTTTGATATGTTCAAATAGGCTGAGATTTTGTGCTACTCTGGTGGTTAATCTGGTGGCATTGAAGCTCTCACCTCCTGTCTCCAGGTTGTCAGCTTCTAAGTCTGTGAGTCTGGGAGTCTGTTCACTGTTCTGCTGCAGGTGCTGATGCTGTAGGTGTAGTTTTTGGTGAGGCAATGAATCTGTCCTGCTCGTCACCTGGCCGTGGTTGCAGGGGGTGTTTTCCTTTGACATGAGGTTGAACGTTGTGTGTGTGCTCCTCTGCCTACTGGTTGGTTGGGGCAAAGGTGTGCAGGTTATTGATCATGAGTGTGTGGTGCAGGGACTCTCACCTACAGTCCTGGATGGGTAGGACTGCATGGGGATGTTTGGAGCATTCACAGTTCTCTTTTTGCTGTGGGGGGGTGATGTGGGGAGCAAGGCGGGGGGGGGCTGTCAGTTGCCACCAGGTGCTTGGATGAAGGGGGTGCCCTGTCTGCTAGAGTACATAGTCGGGGGATAGTGCAGCTGGTCCTTGGATGCCCAGTGCCATTGGCTGGAAGGATTGGGGGACACCATTAATTCTCAGGACTCTGTCATGGGCGGCTAGAAGGACTGCGTAGTACCACCAGCCTTTAGGCCCCAGGCGTGGGTAGATGAGGCCCCTTCTTAAGAGATGGGGTGGTCTCAAATGTCAGAAATCTGCAGTTGCCACTTTTTGGCTGCATGTTCAAATGGGCTTCAAGTGGATGCCCTGCCCATTTTGACCTAATGAAGGAGTTTTGTGCCAGGTCTGCCAGCAAGGCAGTAAGCAGTGTGATTGAAATATGGGGGATGAAGGGCACTGTAAGTCCGTGGACCCCCTACACCAGTGGCTGGGCGAAGGGGCAGGTGCCTCCAGACCAGGCCATGAGTTCCCGGGTTAGGGGGCATGGCAGTGTTGAATGCCGCGAGACTGGTGTTGGAGTGGGGAGGGGATGAATGAGGTGAAGGGAGTGATCCTTGGCTGTGGAGCTCTGGTGTGGGAAGGCTTAAGGTGGGCATATGTGGTGGGTTGGAAGCTTGCACTTAATTTTTGCAGGTCTGGTGTCACTCCTGCTTGGTTCTGGAGGTGCATGCAAATTCACTGTTGCCTTGGCTTCAGCAGATGGGGTGGGTTTTGGGTTATGATGCTCCTGCTTCCTCAATCTGTGTGTGCTGTGCAGATGCAGCTAGTGGGATGCTGGCAATCCTGCTGTCTGTAATTCTCCATTTCTGCTGTTTTTGAGTTGTCTCTCCTTCCACTTGTCAGTCAGTCCAATTTTTCAGGTTTGTCTTTGATGATTAGGGTTCCTAGATTGCCATATATATCCAATTCACTTGTTTTTGGGGGGAGCGGGAGAGGTCTTTGTTGTCAAAGGAATGACAGTATGTATCTGACTATACTGCAGTCTTGGCCCCACCTCTTCTTTAAATAGTATTTTATTGTTTTCAGTGAAGACTTACACAGCAGTTTAGGTTCCCGTTCAACAATTTTTACACAAATTGTTCAGAGACATTGGTTACATTCTTCACAATGCATGACCATTCTCATTAATTCCATTCTGGTTGTTTCATTTCCATTAATCTAGTTTAATTTCCCCCAAATTCTTGATGCTTTCTTTGGTTTCCACATCATAAAAGGCATAAACAATGAGCAAGAGACAAATAGATGATGTGAAGATATATCTTGCCTCAATTTCTTATTCCAGGCTTCTTGATATAGACTTACTGATTTCATACATGTCACACGATCATTGAGAAAATGGTGGAATAGGTGCATTCAAATTGTGGTATTGGCAAAGAATATTGAATATAACGTGGAATGCCAGAAGAATGAACAAATCAGTCTTAGAAGAAATAGAACCAGAATGGTCCTTAGAAGTGAGGAAGGCAAGACTTTGACTCATTTACTTTGGACACGTCATCAGGAAAACCCAATTTCTAGAGAAGTACAATAGACGACTAATGAAAATGAAGAAAACCCTCAATGAAATGGATTGACAGAAGAGCAACAATAGATTCAAACATACCAACAATCATGAAGATGGCACAGACTGAGCAATGTTCCATTCTGTTATACAAAAGTTCACCATGAGTCAGAGCCTACTCAAAGCAACTAACAACATGTACCAAAAGCTTTACATATATTATCAAATCTATTTCTTATACTAATCCTATGAGGTAGGAACTATCATTATTCTAATTTTTATAGGAAGTTATTTACTTCCTTTCTGGGTGCCTACAATACTTTACTCTGAAGATTATATTATACTGTGTTGTAATTATTTATTTTTATGATTATACCCTCACTAGACCGAAGACTCAAGACCATGTCTAAGTCTTCACCTAGCATGTGCCTGTACAGAAGTGCTCAGTAGATGTTTTAACGCAATGAACATCCTTGATAATATTTGACAACAATAAACATAGTGATAATATTATCAATAAAAAAATTTTTTTAATAGCTACTATTATTTGAGTCCCTACTATGTATCTCTTTACAATGGTTATTCATTTATTTCACACAGTCACATATGTTGTTTTGTTGTTGTTGTCGTTAGGTGCCCTCAGTCAGTTCCAACTCATAGCGACCCAGTGTACAACAGAACAAAATACTTCCTGGTCCTGTGCCAACCTCACAATCATTGCTATATTTGAGACCATTGTTGTGGCCACTGTGTCAATTCATCTTGTTTTGAGGGTCCTCTTATATTTCTAAGACCCTCTTCTTTACCAAGAATGAGGTCCTTCTCCATGAACTGGTCCCTCCTGATAATATGTCCAAAGTAAGTGAGACAAAGTCTCACCATCCTCACTTCTAAGGAGCATTCTGGCTGTGCTTTTTACAAGACAGGTTTGTTCGTTCTTCTGGCAGTCCATGGTA
Organism: Loxodonta africana; assembly: GCF_030014295.1. Taxonomy (NCBI): domain Eukaryota; kingdom Metazoa; phylum Chordata; class Mammalia; order Proboscidea; family Elephantidae; genus Loxodonta; species Loxodonta africana. The sequence continues at coordinate 90,340,475 of NC_087369.1, read as the reverse complement.
TAGTCAATATTCTTCGCCAACACCATAATTCAAAGGCATCAATTCTTTGTTCTTCCATATTCATTGCCCAGCTTTTGCATGCATATGAGGTGAAAATACCATGGCTTGGGTTAGGCGCACCTTAGTCCTCAAGGTGACATCTTTGCTTTTTAGGACTATAAAGAGGCCTTTTGCAGCAAATATGCCCAATGCAATACGTCATTTGATTTCTTGACTGCTGTTTCCATGGGTGTTGATTGTGGATACAAGTAAAATAAAGCTATTTGACAACGCCAATCTTTTCTCCAATCATGATGTTGCTTATTGTTTCAGTTGTGAGGATTTTTGTTTTCTTTATGTTAAAGTGTAATTTATACTGAAGGCTGTAGTCTTTCATCTTCATTAGTGAGTGCTTCAAGTCCTCTTTGCTTTCAGTAAGCAAAGTTGTCTCATCTGCATATTGCAGAATGTTAACGAATCTTCTTTTAATCCTGATGTGGTGTTCTTCTTCATATAGTCGAGCTTCTCAGAATATTTGGTCAGCACACAGATTGACTAAATATGGTGAAAGGATACAACCCTGACACACACATTTTCTGATTTTAAACCATTCAGTATCCCCTTGTTCTGTTCAAATAACTGCTTCTTTGTCTATGTATAGATTCTGCATGAGCACAATTAAGTGTTCTGGAATTCCCCTTCTTTACAATGTTATCCATAAACTGTTATGATGCACACGGTCAAATGCAAAGGCATTGGACAATTGCATATGGGACACTTTAATTAGTTATAGAAACTGAGGCTTAGAAAGGGACAAAGATCTTTATTTCATTCTCCAAAGTCCTTTTTGGTTGTACAAAATACTCCTTTTTTTTTGTTGTGCTCTAAGTGAAAGTTCACAAATCAAGTCATCTCTCATACAAAAATCTATATACACCTTGCTATGTACTCATAGTTGCTCTCCCCCTAATAAGACAGCATACCCCTTCTCTCCACCCTGTATTCTCTGTGCCCATTCAGCCAGCCTCTGTCCCCTCTGCCTTCTCATATTGACTCCAGACAGGAGCTGCCCACATAGTCTCATGTATCTACTTGAGCTAAGAAGCTCACTCCTCACCAGTATCATTTTTTATCTTATACACTAGTCCAATACCTGTCTGAAGAATTGGCTTTGGGAATGGTTCCAGCCTTGGGCTAAAAGGGTCCTTCTAGTGTCAGTCAGACCGTTAAGCCTGGTCTTTTTATGAGAATTCGAGGTCTGCATCCCACTGCTCACCTGCTCCATCAGCGATTCTGTGTTGTGTTCCCTGTCAGGACAGTCATCGGTGGAGCTGGGCACCATCTAGTTCTTCTGGTCTTGGGCTGATGTAGTCTCTCATTTATGTGAACCTTTCTGTCTCTTGGGCTCATAATTACTTTGTGTCTTCAGTGTTCTTCATTCTCCTTTGCTTCAGGTGGGTTGAGACCAATTGATGTATCTTAGATGGCCACGTGCTAGCATTTAAGACCCCACTCTCCAAAGTGGGATGCAGAATGTTTTCTTAATGGATTTTGTTATGCTCTCTTCTCTGTTTAAACTATTTCTTGAGTGCTTATAATAGTGGTCTCATACAATATTTGTCCTTTTGCAACTGACTAAATTCACTCAGCATAATGCCTTCCAGATTTCTCCATGTTATAAGATGTTTCACGGATTCATCATTATTCTCTATCGATGCATAGCATTACATTGTGTGAATATACAACAATTTATTTATCCATTCATCTGTTGATGGGCATTTTGGTTGCTTCCATCTTTTTGCTATTGTAAACAGTGCTGCAGCGAACATGGGTGTGCATATATCTGTTCATGTAAAGGCTCTTATTTCTCTAGGATATATTTCAAGGAGTGGAATTGCTGGATAGTATTGTAGTTCAATTTCTGGCTTTTTAAGGAAGTGCCAAACCGATTTCCAAAGTGGTTGTACCATTTTACATTCCGACCAGCAGTATATAAGTGTTCTGGTCTCTCCAAAACCTCTCCAACATTTATTAATTTTGTGTTTTTTGAATTAATGCCAGCCTTGTTGGAGTGAGATAGTATCTCATTGTAGTTTTGATTTGCATTTTTTTAACTCACATATCTGTTAGCTGCCTTCTGTCTTCTTTGGTGAAGTGCCTGTTCATATCCTTTGCCCATTTTTTAATTGGGTTATTTGTCTTTTTGTTGTTGAGCTTTTGCAGTGCAGTATCATATAGATTTTAGAGGTCAGACATTGATTGGAAATGTCATAGCTAAAAACATTTTCCCAGTCTGTAGGTAATCTTTTTACTCTTTTGGTGAAGTGTTTGGATGAGCATAGGTGTTTGATTTTTAGGAGCTCCCAGGTATCTCATTTCTCTTATGGTGTTTGTGCTTTGTTAGTAATGTTTTGTATACTGTTTATGCCATGTATTAGGACTCTGCATTGTCCCTATTTTTTCTTCCATGATTTTGTATTTAGGTTTTTGATCCATTTTGAGTTAGTTTTTGTGCATGGTGTGAGGTATGGGTCTTGTTTCTTTTTTTGCAGATGGATATCCAGTTATGCCAGCACCATTTGTTAAAGATGCTGTCTTTTCCTTCTTTAACTGACTTTGGGCCTTTGTCAAATATCAGCTGCTCATGTGTGGATGAATTTACATCTAGAGTCTCAATTCTGTTCCATTGGTCTATGTATCTGTTTGTACCAGCACAAGGCTGTGGTGGTATAATATGTTTTAAAATCATGTAGTGTGAGGCCTCCTAATTTGTTCTTCTTTTTCAGCGAAGCTTTACTTATTCAGGGCCTCTTTCCCTTCCATGTGAAGTTGGGGATTTGTTTCTCCATCTCATTAAAAAATGTCATTGGAATTTGGATCGAAATTGCATTGTATCTATAGATGGCTTTTGGTAGAATAGACATTTGTACAATGTGGAGTCTTCCTATCCACAAGTAAGGTATGTTTTGCCACTTATGCAGGTCTCTTTTGGTTTCTTGCAGTTGTGTCTTGTAGTTTTCTTTGTATAGGTCTTTATGTCTCTGTTTAAATTTATTCCTAAGTATTTTATCTTCTTGGGTGCTACTGTAAATGCTACTGATTTGGTGATTTCCTCTTGGAATCCAACTGGTTTTTGTATGTTTATCTTGTATCCTAATACTCTGCTGAACTCTTCTGTTAGTTTCAGTGGTTTTCTTGAGGATTCTTTAGGGTTTTCTGTGTTTAAGATCGTGTCATCTGCAAATGATATACTTTCACTTCTTACCATTCTGGATGTCCTTTTTTTCTTTACTTAGCCTAATGGCTCTGGATAGAACCTTGAGCACAATGTTGAATAAGAATGGTGATAAGAGGTGTCCTCGTCTGGTTCCCTTCTTAAGGGGAATGCTTTCAGACTCCCTCCATTTAGGATGATGTTGGCTGTTGGCTTTGTATAAATGCCCTTTGTTATGTTGAGGAATTTTCCCTGTGTTCCTATTTTGCTGAGAGTTTTTTTATCATGAATGGGTGTTGGGCTTTGTCAAATGCCTTTTCTGCATCAATTGGTAAGATCATGTGATTCTTGTTATACAAAGTACACTTATCTTCTACCAGATAAGAGAAGAAATAAAAAACAAACTAAACAAACAAACAAAAAAATGAGTATATTTGAGGACTAAAAAAGTCAAAATCTTTTGGCTTTTTAACAAAAGGTTTCCAAAGTAGTTCTAGATTTAGAACATGATATTTGATGCAATTACACCAATCAACACAGCTTACAAGCCCATGAAAATTTTCCACATGACCTGAATACAAATGTGTTCCTGATCACTACTAATGTCAGATGGAGCAAGAGAACAGTGGAATGCAGACCTCAAATTCTCATAAAAAGACCAGACTTAATGGTCTGACTGAGACTGGAGGGACCCCAGAGGTCATGGTCCCTGGACCCTCAGCACAAGACTGGAACCAGTTCCAAAGCCAATTCTTCAAACAGGGATTGGACTGGACTATAAAACAGAAAATGATACCAGTGAGGAGTGAGCTTCTTGGCTCAAGCAGACACATGAGACTATGTGGCAGCTCCTGTTTGGAGGTGAGATGAGAAGGCAGAGGGGTACAGGAACTGGTTGAACAGTCACGGGGAATACAGGGCGGAGAGGAGAAGTGTGTTGTCTCATGAGGGGGAGAGCAGCTAGGAGTACATACCAAGTATGTATAAGTTTTTGTATGAGAGACTGACTTGATTTATAAACTTTCACTTAAAGCACAACTTAAAAAAAAGAACTTATACCTTTGAATTGTGGTTTTGGTAAAGAATATTGAAAATACCGTGGAAATGCCAAAAGAATGAACATATCTATCTTGAAAGAAGTACAACCATAATGTCCCTTAGAAGGTTTCCAAACAACTTTCATTAACTCAAGTCCTAAGTAACTGGTATTAGGGCAATGAGTAAGGCGAACAGCATTAACCTATACAGTAACACAGCCATGCAAGATAACCAGATATAGGGGTACTCCCTGCAGTAAAAACATGTCAGTCCAGGTCACAAAAGGTGAGTAGGACCATAGTGACCAGATTAAGGAAGAGTGATTAGGATAACTGAGTAGAAACAGCCATGAAATAGATCTATAAAGCAGAAATACTTAACCTCATACATTGCACTTTACTTAAGGCATAACGAGTAAATATTCTTTCTGAATTGGAGGCGTAAGAAACAAAAGGAAGTGAATATAATTCAATAAAGGACATTGAGGGACCAAGAAATCAAGATCTTAATGGACGTCAGGACATAAGTGCCAGCAGACTTGTCTTTAGAGCCTCATTTTTAGGAGATTCCTTGAACTATATTCTGCAGGAACTAACACTAATGCTCCTTGCTTCTCTGGAGTTGGAAAACACAACTCCCTGAACATGATATCAGCGTATGTCTTAGTCATCTAGTGCTGCTGTAATAGAAATACCACAAGTGGATGGCTTTAACAAAGAGAAATTTATTTTCTCACACTCTAGGAGGCTTTAAGTCCAAATTCAGGGCATTGGCTCTAGAGGAAGGCTTTCTTTTTCTGTTGGCTCTAGAGGAAGATCCTTGTTATCAATCTCCCCCTGGACCGGCAGCTTCTCCACACAGGAACCCCAGGTCCAAAGGATGTGCTCTGTTCTGGGCACTGCTTCCTTGGTGGTATGAGGTCACACCTCTCTGCTTGCTTCCCTTTCCTTTTATCTCTTGTAAGATAAAAGGTGGTGCAGGCCACACTCCAAGGAAACTCCCTTTACATTGGATCAGGGATGTGACCTTAGTAAGTGTGTTACAAAGCCACTCTAATCCTCTTTAACATAAAATTACAATCATAAAATGGAGGACAACCACACAATACTGGGAATCATGGCCTAACCAAGTTGACACATATTTTGGGGGGACACAATTCAATCCACGACATTCCACACTTTGGCCCCCAAAAATTCATGCCCTTGCTACATGTAAGACACATTCACCCCATCATATCACAGCAAAAGTATTAAATCAACTCCAAGTCCAAAATCCAAAAAATTCCTCTTCATCTGTGAAATCCAGAATACTGGTTATCTGCTTCCAAAGTACAATGGTAGAACAGGCAGGCACAAGCTATACAGTTCCATTACAAATGGAAGAAATTGGAGGGAAATAAGGCATAACAGGCACCAAGCAAGTCAGTAGAACACATTACATTAGCCCTCAAGGCTTTGAAAATAATCCTCTGTTTTTTGAAACAATTTACACAATGGCCCTTCCCTCCAAACTTTAGGTATTGGCCACACTTTCCAGATTCTGAGTGGTGGCCCATTGGCTCTGGGCTTCAGCTCCACCTTCCAGGCACACTGGGACGGACAGCAACTCTGCTCCCTCAGCTTTAAGCACACCATTCTTCTCGTCCATCTGAGTGGCGACTTCACCCTTAGAAACAACAGAGGACATGCATGGCTTCACCCTTTGAAACCCCAGAGGTCGTGGCCCTATCTTTTGAGACTGAGGCAGCTCAGCTTCCTGTTTTCTTTGTCTCTCAGCCCTTGGGCCTCACACCAGCATCTGCCCTGCTCAAATAAGTGTTCCAAAGCTCAGTAGCTCCATCGATAAGTGCCCATAGGCACCCCACGCTGCCAGGAAGCCTCCTGCACAAAGACAGACACTCAGCTCTCTCACTCCATGGGTTGGCTCCAGTACGGTCTGGTGCTGGTCTTCTGGTTCTGCTGCTGCTGGTTTGCTGCTACTGTTTCTCAGCATCTGTACCTTCTCCTGTGTTAACAGTTCTCCTCACTTTCCTCTGAGTCTTCTATCCATCCACAGTTTCAAAACTGCTTCCACATTTTAGGTATATATTAGAGCAGAACCCCACTCTCAATAACAAATTCTGTCTCAGTCATCTAGTGCTGCTATAACAGAAATACCACAGGTGGATGATTTTAACAGAGTGAAACTTATTTTCTCACAGTCTAGTAGGCTAGAAGTCCAAATTCAGGATGTTAACTCCAGGGGAAGGCTCTCTCTCTCTATTGGCTCTGGAGGAAGATCCTTGTCATCAGCCTTTCCCTGGACTAGAAGCTTCTCCATGTAGGAAAGCTGGGTTCGAAGGACATGTTGTACTCCTAGCACTGCTTTCTTGGTGGTATGAGGTCCCTCCTCTCTGGTTACTTCCCTTTCATCTCTTATAAGGTAAAAGGTGGTGCAGGCCACGCTCCAGGGAAACTCCCTTTACATTGGATCAGGGATGTGACCTTAGTAAGGGTGTTACAATCCCATCCTAATCTTCTTTAACATAAAATTACAATCACAAAATGGAGGACAACCACGAAATACTGGGAATCATGGCCTAACCAAGTTGACATATTTTAGGGGGACACAGTTCAATCCATGACAGCATGTGTACATTAGTTGTGGCTTTTGGAAAAAGTGATTACATGGAGAAAAGCTTTAGTTTCGAGCCTAAACAAACCAAAGAAGTGCCCTAAAATATTTCTCACACCTTCATTATCTTTCAATATCTTTCATTGCTAACGTATTTATTTCACCCATTACCTCTGAAGCTGAACCTCAACCAGGACCCTCATAACTAGTATTATCAGTTAACTCCTGTTGATCCAACAGTAAAAAACCAGAAATGTAAGATTACCAGAATGCTGTTTACTATCCTACACAAGGATCATTGATCTTCACCATTATGCTTTCTATCAGAAAATACCGAATTCTATTTAACAAACTTTAAAGTTTTGTAGTTTATTCCAGATCTTAGAAAATTGGATTATGTTACACTTAATATGGCAATTCTCTATTAAAAAATAGACAATTTTTCAAAGACCTGTATATGTGTAACCTGACCCTAGGGATGCCAGTAAATTTCCATTAGTCCTTAAACTAGCCCAAGCCAGATTTGGCCTGCCCTACGGCAGTAGGTTATAGTAGGTTACATGGCAGAAAGGCCAGCAGAAAGGCCAGCTGTGACCATTAATTGACCACAACAGTGGACCCAGCAACAGGTGGAATGAATCAGAAGGAAAATCATCACCTGGACACTATTCTGAAGCAAGAGGTTCAACAAGAACCACATCATCTCCTGTTTCCTGTTCACCTTCTGGAAGTTTCCCTCCCCTGTACACCTGCGTGGCCACCAGCTTGCTGCCCAAATCACATATAAACCCTGTTTCCCATAGCTTGAGGAGTCATATCTGAAGGACTTTCTCCTGGCTCCTTGCTCGCACATTGCCATAAACTTACTTTCTCTTTCTCAAAGTCTTGTGTCCAGATTATTGGCAGGTCTGAGCACACCAGACAGAACTCACCTTCTAGGGTTTGGTAGCAATTTTGGTGTCCAATGTGGGTCCAGAGGGTTGCACAGACCCTCTGTTCAGAGCCTGGCAACCCCCCGATTGTGAGTGGAAACTCTACCGACCCACAGCGCACACCAAGCCTCTTGTTGGAGAGGATTGGGTGGGTCTCCTAAACATGACTGAGGCAATGACTGGTCTGAGGCACTGTTACTTTGAGAATTAGAAACTAATTCAGATATGGACATCCACTAGGTAAGTACCCTCAGAATCTTTCTTGTTAAGCGTAAGTGCTTGGGGTTGGAGATGGGGAGGTATCTGGAAGGTCAAAGTAGGACTAAGACATCCCCATTAATTGGAATTGAAGCCCTACTAAGACATCCTCGTTATGCTACCATTCCCCGGAGCTGATGGCAGAGAATTGCCACCCTAGTTTCTGGTGGACCACTGTCCTGGTTCTGGTTCTGAGGTGGGGAGTTATCTGGAGGATTGTAAGTAGGACTAAGACATCCCTATAGGGGAGGATTGAAGCCCTCCTAAGACATCCTCATTAACTTGCCCTGCCACTCTCCCTAGCCAACGGCAGAGAACAGGTAGCCTAGTTTCTAGTCGTTGATCTTGGTCAGGTTTAGGTTCTGGTTCTGGTTCTGAGTGTGTGTGTGTGTGTGTGTGTGAGTGAAATATGGGAAACCAACCTCTAGTGTACTTTTACTGGTGCTGTTTGTTTTTTCATGTGGGTTCTAATTACTGTTTGGGTCACTTAACTATGCTACTATTTTACAATTAGGTCTGTTTTGCAAAAGAGAGGGAAAATGGGATGAAATCCCTGTGTAAAAACCTTTATGTCTCTCTGGCAAAACAAAAACCTACAAAAACAGTGTAAACTAACGGTGCAGGGGAAAAAGAAAGGGGAGAAAACTCCACCTGGCAAGGCCTAGGGCCAAAGCCAGGCCAGATAAATGGGATGATTGATAGGGGGCCAGGGTCTTCTGATTTCACCCAACCAGAGGCCCAAGGCCGTATGCATATGAAGGTGTACAGAAGCCTAAACGGAATGTTTTAAAAGGTTATGTGTTTAGGATTATACATTTATCTGTATGTACTATGGATATTGAATGTTTAAATATGTATGCTAGAAAAGAATATTGGGTAGTATAGATTACAGAGAATACATAACTACTTTCAGTCAATATTTAATTGGATCTGCTAAAAGGAGAGCTAGGATTTGCCTGGGAGAAACACAGCTTTTTGTTTATAGAGTGGAGGCTCAGGTTAAAAATCGGGGCCCCACCCAGATTTGCATTTATCCATACTCCTTCCACCTGGAGGTGTAGGCCTAATTCCAGGCCTGGCACCTCCCTGATGGCCCCAACACCAGCAGCCCCCACTGCACTGCTCCTCTGGTGGCAGCCACTACCCCTTTGGTAGAACCCTCCACCACCCTTCCTGCAAATTGCTTGCCGGCTCTTCAGGAGTCAGAAACTCCTGGTCCTGCCAAGGGAATAGTCTCCCCAGCACACACCTGTAGTGGGGTGCTGTTTGGCCAGGGATCCACCCAAGTATACTCAGGGCAATTTCCACTGAGACAAATGCTTGCTGGACTTGATCACAACACCCAGCCAAGAGGGATTATGTGGGTCCATACAGTGTTCTCCACTTCTGACCTGTATAATTGGCACATTCTTTTAACTCCAGAGGAAAGGAAGATGGTCTTAGAAAAGGCACACTAAGAGGCCGACAGGTTGCTTAACCTCAACCCTCAAAATGGTATTAGACTCCCAGCACCCCAGGCTGTACTTGCCACAGACATTTGCTGGGGGCAGGACAGCTAAAACATTATAAAAACTGATAATTGGTTTACAGCAAGGGGCCCCAACACAGAAGAACTTTAGAAAAGTTCAGGATGTACAACAAGGCTCCAAGGAAAATCCCTCCAGCTTCCCAGAATGGGTGGGTATGTGAAGCATACTGGCAATTTACTGATATAAACCCCGAAGACCCAGAGAATTTTAGGTTAATAAATGACTTTCATCAGCCAGAGTGCCCCTGACATCAGATGGAAACTTCAAAAGTTAGAAGGAGGTAACCCACCACCCAGGCAAATCTCATGCAGGGTAAGTCCTCATGGGCCCCAAAAGGGCTGGTGGCCAACCCAAGGCCCCTTAAAGGTAGGCCCCAGACAGTGTGCCTACTGCAAACAAGAAGGCCACCAGAAAGACAGTGCCCCTCACAGCAAACCCAATCCAAGCAGGAAACCCATAACACAACTCCTGCAGATGACTTGGACTGACAGGGCCCAGGGGCTCCCCTGCACCCAGCCTCTGGCTAATGATTACTGTTCCTGCTTTCATCCTGAAAAGCATTTACAAGGATGACTAGATAGTGGCAGTGGAGAGAGAAAAGACCCATGAGGAGCTCTGGGTTACAAATGACTGTGGGCTGACAACTAAATTTTTAGTAGGCACGGGCACAACCTATTACTTCATACGCAACGGACCAGAGAGCTGGAGAACATAGCCTCTGCTACTGTCCCATGCACACAGGGGATATTCCAGCCACCCCAGGCAGGGACAAGTTTGCAGTCCTAGCCCTTAGCTGGCTTCATTGGCAGGGTGCAGAGCTGCCAAACATGGGCAGAGGTGACCCACAGCTTCAGGGCCTGGTAAGACAGTCACCATTCTTACCTTGCCCCAAACCCTGGCAGGCCCCTGACAGCAAAGAGATTCTTGGCTGGTGGGACTGGAGGAAAGAAAGCCTACTGAGATGCCTTTTTTTGAATAATGTACTATGTTCAACAGAGGTGGCAGTTATACACTGCCCTGGGAAACCAGAAGGGAGAGTCACATAATTAAAGGATCAGGTGGCCAAACAAGCTTCTAGAAGAAAAATCCACACCATTTGCCTTGCTTTTAATTCCTCATCTTCAGCCACCAGAAAATCCCCAGAGCACTGAATGTGATATAAACGGAGCTTCTGACTGCGGCTTTGACCTTAATAACAGCAGGGGACAAGCAGCTATACAGTTTCCAAGGACAGGTGCTAATACCAGAACACCTGATGCACCCAATAATAAAGGCAGCACATGAGAGCACACATTATGGTCAGGGTGCTATGTTTCACTGGCTAGTCAAACCGATTAAAGAGCCCAATCTACAAAATACTCAACAATGTATCACCTGCATGAAGAACAATCCAAAAACAAGCCCAAAACCTCCTATGCCTGGGGTACAAGCCCACGGGATTTGACCTGGAGAAGACTGGCAAGTGGACTTAAGAGTTATGCCAACAGCTACAGGAGGTTTCAAGTATCTTTTAATGTTTCTAGATACCTTTACTGAATGAGTAGAAGGCTTCCTCTTCCAAACAGAAAAGGCATCTGAGGTAAGCAAAGCTCTCCTCAATGAAATGATTCCTAGACTTGGCCTACCTTATTCAATTCAAAGCGATAACGGAGGAGCCTTTTTATCCAAAGTCGCTCAAGAGGTTTCAGGACATTTAGAAATTCGGTGGAAGCTACACGCTCCCTGGAGCCCACCTTGATTACTGCATTTGACTCTGTGCTTAAAAGGTATAATTAGAAACCTAAGCTAGAATGGGCAATGTGGGTGAATATTCGTATTCTAAAGAGATCAAGCTGCTACATTGCCCTGTTGAGAGTCCGAGTGGACCCTAGAAGCAGGCTGCAATTGAGCCCCTATGAAATGCTGTATGGGAGAACTTTCCTTTAGGCAACCTGGGGATGTAGTGCTTCAGATGATCCTTAAGTAGTCCAGGAACTTAATATTTCTAGGTATCTTAGGTAACAGTTCTAATTGTAACATTGTCTTAAACACTTTCACATCCTGGCTCTTGTTCCCTGCTCCATTTCTTTTCCAGTCTTCTGGGCCAGGGGGAAGGCCGACTTGCATTTCAGTGCTCATTGGCATGTGTTCTGCTTATACAAGGCAATTTGCTTCTCTTAGCACCTAAGATCAGCCATTCTTTTTGCCCTCCTAAATCTTAGGGGTGGAGCGAGGCGACAGAAGCCGGCAGTAGCACTGGTGCCCAGAAGTTGGAAGCCATCAGCAGGTGTACAGTATTTACTGGGAGGTCGTTAATTGGGTTGAAGGGAAAACCTCTGAGTGTGTGAAAGGGCCTGGCAGCAGGAGAAAACCAATATAGCTTCTGGTGGCAGTATAACAGAAGGGTCTTGGAGACCATCTGCCTGGGTTCAAATCTTGGCTCTGCTAGCTTTTGATTTTGAGTCAAGGGGTTTCACTTCCAGGTGGTTCAGTTTCTTTATTTGCAAAATAGCAGTAAATAACAGTGGCTGATTTATAGGGTTATTGTGAAGATTAAATAAGATAAAGTAAAAACGACTTAGCTCATTGTCTGGCATATATTAAATTTATATTTCTTTTTGTGAGTTTGGTGGGGAAGGTAAGAGGATATAGATAGTATAAAAAAGTAAAACTTAAGTTCTATAATAGTTCTTCTTTTCCACCTTCTAAGTCTTCTTTGCCTGCTATCCCCCAGAAGCTAATTGTTTGCCTATAACTCCAATTCGTGTCAGCAGGAAGGAGTCAAATGAGTCACCAACCCTTATCCCTTAAGATTAAGGAATTACTACACTTCAAGGGCGGATTGTAACCTGACCCTATGAATGCCAGTAAATTTCCATTTGTCCTTGAACTAGCCCAGGCCAGATTTGGCTGGCCTGCATGTGCAGAAGAGCCAGCTGAAACCGTTAATGACCTCAATAGAGGACCCAGCCACAGATGCAATGGATCAGAAGGAAAATCATCACCCAGAACCAATTCCAAAGCAAGAGGTCTGACAAGAACCACATCACCTCCTGTTTCCTGGCCGCCTTCTAGAATTTTCCCTCCCCAGTACACCTGCGTGGCCGCCATCTTGCTGCCCAAATCACATATAAGCCCTGCTTCCTCATAGCTCAGGGAGTTGGATCTGAGAAGCTTCCTCTGAGCTCCTTACTCTTTACGTTGCAATAAAGTTACTTTCTCAAAGGTGTGCCCAGATCATTGGTAGGTCTGAGTGTGCCAGACAGAATTCACCTTCTACGGTTCAGTAACATATGGAAAGAATTTATTTGAGAATAGTGGGATATACGGTTGAATAGAAAAAAGGTGGAAGGGAACTTACATCTACCAAGCATTATACTGGTCATTCTCAGAGGAATTATCTCATATAAACCTCACCAAAGACTATGAGTCATATTATCCCAATTAAGGCTCAGGAAGGTTAAAGTGATTTTGCCTAAAATCTCATAAAAATTAAAAGAGTTGATATTTTATGCGTGCCTGTCACTAAAACAGTTTGAGCCACAATAATCCAGGCAGAGAAACTAATGAAGTTGAAATTAGAAGCCTTTGAAAATGTTTGGACAGATAAATTACATAATACAATCAGCATATCAGGTAGATTAGGAAAGTAGTGGGAGCAAGATAAACTGGAGAAATAATAGGAGGAAGGTGTCAAGGAGTAAGAGTCAGGAGGCAGAAATTAAGACATAGATGTTTGTTTCAACAGATAAAGTGTCAGCTAATAAATACCTGAATTAAAGGAGTGGTGATAGGACTGGAAAGGAGAGAATGAATGTCAGGGATGCATAAACTGGTTGGATATAGGAAGAGAGATATATACAGGAGGCATCCTAAACCATGGTGTTTGGTACCTAAAGCCTCCATTCCTTTATCCCACATACCTAGGGGTTCCCTACATTGGAAGCACTACTCCTATTCCAGCTAGCCTAAATGGTAAGAGCTAAGTTCAAGTGAAGTGCTTTGGGAGAGAACCAAAGGATACCTGTCAGGCAGGAAGGGGTAGTATATGTTTATAGTGTCTTTGAAGAAAGAAAAAGCAGTGACACTTGACCTGATTTGTTACAAGCTCTACAAGGGTCACACTTCAAGCGTTTTCTGACTGGAAGAGAAAAAAAAAATTTTTTTTTTTTTGGAAGAGAAGTCATCATCAAAAGTACAACAGTTGACCCTTGGGTTAATGCTCCTTCCCCTGCTCTGTGAGGGTGCTGTGCAGGGAGGGGGGGAGTCAGGATCCTGAAGATCTGTGATATTAGACTCAGAGCCAGAGATCAGGGGCCCTTCCAAGTGTGTGGGCAGCTGAGAAGAGAATTTTGCACAGAGATAATTTGTAATGAAATATAATATTAATGTGCAATTAAATATTCTACTTCTGATTTATTCTCTTTTATTTTTTTATTGAACTTTAGATGAAGGTTTATGGAACAAACTGTTTCTTATCAAACAATTAGTACACACGTTGTTGTATGACATTGGTTAACAGCCCCACGACATGTCAACACTCTCCCTTCTCAACCCTGGGTTCCCTATTACCAACTTTCCTATTCCCTCCTGCCTTCCGGTCCCTGCCCCAGGGCTGGTTCGTCCCTTTAGTCTTGTTTTGTTCCATGGGACTGTTCAATCTTTGGCTGAAGGGTGGACCTCAGGAGTGACCTCATTACTGAGCTGAAAGGGTGTCCAGGGCCATACTCTCAGGGTTTCTCCAGTCTCTGTCAGGCCAGCAAGTCAGGTCTTTATGAGATAGAATTTTGTTCTACATTTTTCTCCAGCTCTGCCTGGGACCCTCTATTGTGATCTCTGGTCAGAGCAGTCAGTGGTGGTAGCCAGGCGCCATCTTGTTGTACTGGACTCAGTCTGGTGCAGGCGGTGGTAGATGGGGTCCATTAGTCCTTTGGACCAATCTTCCCTTTGTATCTTTAGTTTTTTTCATTTTTCCTTGCTTGAAGGGGTGAGACCAGTGGAGTATCCTAGATGGCCGTTCATAGGCTTTTAAAACCCCAGACACTACTCACCAAAGTAGAATGTAGAACATATTCTTTATAAACTATGTTATGCCACTTGAGCTAGATGTTCCCCAAGACCATGGTCCCCACAGCCCTCAGCCCAGCAATTTGGTCTCTCAGGGAGATTGGATGTGTCTATGGAGCTAGCATGACCTTGCCTTGCACAGGTTCTGCTGGCTTCCCCAGTATTGTGTACTGTCTTACCCTTCACCAAAGTTTCCACTTATCTATTGTCTATTAAGTGTTTTTCCATCCCCACCTCTCCCTTCCCTCTTAACCTCAAAGGTTGTTTCTTTTTCTATGAGTTTTTACAGTAGTGGTCTCATACAATATTTGTCCTTCTGTGATTGACTTATTTCACTCAGCATAATGCCCTCCAGATTCATCCATGTTATGAGATGCTTCACAAATTCATCCTTTTTCTGTATAGTTACATACAACTCTATTGTGTATAAGTACTACAGTTTCTTTATCCATTCATTTGTTGATGGGCATATAAGTTGTTTCCATCTTTTTGCTATGGTAAACAATGCTGCAATGAGCATGGGTGTGCATATGTCTATTCGTGTGACTACTCTTATGTCTCTAGGATATATTCCTAGGAGTGGGATTGCTGGATCATATGGTATTTCTATTTCTAGCTTTCTAAGGAAGAGCCATATCGTCTTCCAAAATCATTGTATCATTTTGCATTCCCACCAGCAGTGTATAAGAGTTCTGATCTCCCTGCAGCCTCTCCAATATTTGTTATTTCCTGTTTTATTGATTCATGCCAGTAATGCTGGGGTGAGATGGTATCTTATTGTGGTTTTGCTTTGCTTTCTGTAAGGGCTAGAGATTGTGAGCGTTTCCTCTTGTGTCTGTTGGCCGCTTGAATGTCTTGTTTGTTGAAGTGTTTATTCATTTCCTTTGCCCGTTTTTTAATTGGATTATTTGTCTTTTTGTTGTAGAGGTGTTGGATTTTCTTATAGATTTTAGAGATTAGACCTTTGTCAGATTTGTAATAGCCAAAAAATTTTTTCCCAGTCTGTAGTTTCTCTTTTTACTCTTTTGGTGAAGTTTTTGATCAACATAAGTGTTTAATTTTTGAAGATCCCAGTTATCTAGCTTATCCTCTGCAGTTTGCCTGTTGTTGGTTGTGCCTTGTATCCTGTTAATGCAGAGTATTAGGGCCTCTAGCCTTGATCCTACTTTTTCTTCTATGAACTTCATGGTTTTGGGCTTTATATTTAGGTCTTTGATCCATTTCGAGTTAGTTTTTGTATATGGTGTGAGGTATGGGTCCTGTTTCCTTTTTTTGCAGATGTACATCCAGTTTTGCCAGCACTATTTTGGGTTTTTTATTTGTTAAAAAGACTGTCTTTTCCCCCATTTGATAGACTTTGGGCCTTTCGTGTGACCTTAGGTGAATGGATTTACATCTGGGTTCTCAATTCTGTTCCATTGATCTACGTACCTATTGTTGTACCAGTACCAGGCTGTTTTGACACCTGTAGCTGTATTGTAGGTTCTGAGATCAGGTAGTGTGAGTCCTCCTACTTTATTTTTCTTCTTCAATGGTGGTTTACTTATCCTGTGCTTCTTCCTTTTCCATATAAAGTTAATGATTAGTTTTTCCATCTCTTTAAAGAATATTGTTGGTATTTGGATTGGGATTGCATTATATTTGTAAATCGTTTTGGGTAGTATTGTCATTTTCACAATGTTGAGTCTACCTATCCATGAGCATTTCCATTTATGCAGATCTCTTTTGATTTCTATCAGTAGTGTTTTGTGATTTTCTCTGTATAGGTCATTCATATTC
The DNA here is from genome assembly GCF_030014295.1 of Loxodonta africana. Classification (NCBI taxonomy): domain Eukaryota; kingdom Metazoa; phylum Chordata; class Mammalia; order Proboscidea; family Elephantidae; genus Loxodonta; species Loxodonta africana. Next base: position 90,324,087 of record NC_087369.1, on the reverse strand, counting down.
CTGATTAGATTTATTCCCAAGTATTTTAATTTTTTAGAGGCTATTATTTTTATTATATAGTATTGTTTTCATGATTTCCTTTTCATCATTCTCTTTATTGGTGTTTAGGAATCCAACTGATTTTTGTATGTTTATCTTGTATCCTGCTAATCTACTGAATCTTTATATTATTTCCAGTAGTTTTCTCGTGGAGTCTCTTGGGTTTTCTATGTATAGTATCATATCATCTACAAATAGGGAAATTTAACTTCTTCATTACCAGTTTGGATGCCCTTTATTTCTTTGTCTTGCCTTATTGCTCTAGCTAGGACTTCCAACACAGTGTTAATTTAAATAGGAGAGTTGATAAAGGGCATCCTTGTCTTGTTCCTATTCTCAAGGGGAATGTTTTCAGCCTCTCTTCATTAAGAATGATGTTGGCTGTTGGTTTTGCATATATGCACTTTATTATGCTGAGAAATTTTCCTTCTATACCAGCAGTTTGAATCCACCAGACGCTCCTTGGAAACTCTACAAGGCAGTTCTACTCTGCCCTATAGGGTCGCTATGAGTCAGAATCGAATTGAGGCCACTGGGTTGTTTTTTTTATACCTATTTTATTGACAGTTATTATCAGGAATGGGTGTTGGACTTTGTTGAATGCCTTTTCTGCTTCGACTGAGATGATCATGTGATTCTTTTCTTTCCATTTATTTATGTGGTGGATTACGTTGATTGATTTTCTAATGTTGAACCATCCTTGCATAGCTGGTGTGAATCCTACTTGGTCATGGTGTATTATTTTTTTGATATGATGCTGAATTCAATTGCCTAGAAATTTGTGGAGAATTTTCGTGTCTATATTCATGATAGGTATTGGTCTGTGATTATCTTTTTTTGTTGTGTCTGCCTGGTTTTGGTATCAGGGTCACTCTGGCTTCATAGAATGAATTTGGAAGTATGCCTTCCTTTTCTATGTTCTGAAATAGTTTGAGTAGCACTGGTGTAAGCTCTTCTTTGAATGTGATAGAGTTCTCCAGTAAAGCCATCTGGGCCAGAGTTATTTTTTGTTGGTAGTTTTTTTAAATTACCTTTTCAATATCTTCTTTTGTTATGGGTCAGTTTGGATTTTCAACATTTTGTGATAGTTTGGGAAGGTAGTGTGTTTCTGGAAATTTGTCCATTTCCTCTAGGTTTTCAAATTTGTTGGAGTGTAATTTTTCTTAATACACCGTTATGATCCTTTTTATTTCACTTGGATCTGTTGTAATGTCCCCCATTTCATTTCTTATTTGGGCTATTTGTGTCCTCTCTTGTTTTTCTTTTGTCAGTTTGGCCAGTGGTTTGTCAATTTTGTTGATCCTTTCAAAGAACCAACTTTTGGTTTTGGTGAATCTTTCTATTGTTTTTCTACTCTCTATTTCATTTATTTCTGCTCTGATCTTTATTATTTCCTTTCTTCTGGTGGCTATGGGCTTCTTTTGCTGTTCTCTTTGTTCAAGTTGTGTAGCTAATGTTTTGATTTTGTCCCTTCTATTTTTTAAATGTGTGCAGCTATTGCTATAAATTGACCTGCGAGCAATGCCTTTGCTGTGTCCCAAAGGTTGTGGTTTGATGTGTTTTCATTCTTGTTTCTAGGAAATTTTTGATTCCATCTCTGATTTCTTCTATTACCCAGTGGTTTTTAAGCAGGGTATTATTCAGTTTCCATGTAATTGTTTTTTTTCCTTACTCTTCCTGTTCTTAATTTCTACTCTGATGGCTTTGTGGTCATAGAAGGTACTTTGCATTATCTCAATGTTTTGGATTTTGTTGAGGGTTGCTTTGTGGCCTAAGATGTGGTCTCTTCTGGAGAATGTTCCATATGCATTGGAAAAGAATGTGTAATTTGCAGCTGTTGGGTGGAGTGTTCTATATATGTCTATGAGGTCAAGTTGGCTGATGTGCTCTTTAGCTCTTCTGTATCTTTGTTGAGTTTCTTTCTAGTTGTTCTGTACTTTACCGAGAGTGGTGTGTTGAAGTCTCTTACTATTATTGTGGAACTGTTAATTTTTCTTTTCAATGCTGTTAGAGTTTGTTTTATGTATTTTGGAGCCCTGTCATTGGGTGCGTAGATGTTTATTATGGTTAAGTCTTCATAACGAATTGTCTTTTTAATAGTTACATAGTTCCCTTTTTTGTCTTTTATGGTGGATTTTGTTTTAAAGTCTATTTTATCTGAGATTAGTATTGCCACTTTTTTGGTTGTTGTTTGCTTGATATATATTTTTTCCATCCTTTGATTTTTAATAAATTTACTTCTGTGTTTCTAAAGTGTGTCTCTTGTAGACCACATATTGATGGGTCCTATTTTTTTTTGTCTGTTCTGTCACTCCGTGACTCTTTATGGTTTCATTTAGGCCATTTACATTCAGTGTAATTATTGATAGGTGTGAGTTTATTGCCATCATTTTGTAGTTTGTATGTGTGTGTGGTGCTAACATTTTCTTTTTTCCTCTTACTCTCCTGTGCTGAGTTCCTTTTGTTTGTGGATTTCTTTTGTTTTTGTAGACTCTGTTTTTATTGAGACTTTATGTTTTTCTTCTTTATTTTGATGAGTAGGTTTGTTAAATTTCTTTGTGGATACCTTGAAATGTACCCTTTCCTTCCTAGGTTTGAACCAGTCTATTATTACTTGGTATCACCTTGCCTTCCTCTCCATTAGAAAGTTCTATACCTACACTGTTTATTCCCTCTTTTATTGTTCTGACATTATTATTATTTACAGATTAACCTCTCTGGTTCCCTGTTGCAATTATTTTGGTTTTGGATATTTCTTGAGAGTTCGTTTCCTATGTTGGTAACTGGCTGGTATAATCTTGCATTCTAGATTCAGGCTGTGGTCTGATGTTGTTTGTTCTCAGACTGAAAGACTCCCTTTAATAATTCCTGTAAGTTTGATTTACTTTTTACATATTCCCTTAATTTGTTTTTCTGGAAATGTCCTAATTTTGCCATCATATTTGAATGAAAGTTTTGCAGGATATATTATTCTTGGTTGGCAGTTTTTTTTCTTTCCAGGTTTGTATGTCATCCTATTGCTTTTTTGCCTGCATGGTTTCTGCTGAATAATCAGAGCTTAGTCTTATTGTTTCTCCTCTGTATGTGACTTTTTGTTTTTCTCGAGCTTCTCTCAGGATGTTTTCTTTGTCTTTGCTTTTTGAGAGTGTGATTATGACATGCGTTGGTGTTTTTCTTTTGGGTCTATCCTATATAGCTTTTGTTGAACTTCTTCGATAGCTTTTCATCATTCATGATATTAGGGAACTTTCCTGTCAGCAATTCTTCAATGATCCTCTGTGTTTTCTCTCCCCGTTCTGGAACTCCCATTGCTCGCAAATTTTTGCTTTTGATTGTATTCCACATAATTCTCAGGGTTTCTTCATTTTTCTTCATTCTTTTTTCTGATTTTTCCTCAGAGTTATAGCCAAGTGTTTGTCTTCAATTTCGCTGATCCTGTTTTCCATCATTTCAAACCTGCTCCTTAGCCCTTCTATGACACTGTCCATTTCTAAAACCTTGTTGTTTATCTTTTGGATTTCTAATTGTTCTCATGATTTCTAGTTGTGAATTTATTTTGGCATTTTGTTTCTGTATTATTTTCCTGAATTTTTCATTTTTTGTCTGTATTTTTCATTGATTTATCTGCCTTTTCCATAAATTTGAGTATTTTTCCATCATTTTTTTCTGTTTTTTGCTTCAACTCTTGGATAGCTCTGAACATGAGAGATTTGAATTCCCTGTCAGGTAGTTCTAGTGCCTTTTCTTCTACTGGAAAGTCATCTGGTGTTTTATTTTGGATGCCTACTGGAGCCATCCTGTCCTGTTTTTTAAATACGTTTTAATATTTTCTGCTGTGTTCAGGACATTCAGTAGTTATTTTCTTTGTTTCTTGGTTGTAGATTTGTTTATTTTGTCCTGTTTTTTTTTTTTGTTTTATTTGATTATATCTGAGCATGTGGACTGTGCCTTCTTTGTTGTTTGCTTGTCTGTAGTCGCGACACTGTTCACCTCCTTGTCCAATGGGCAGGGCCAGTCATTCAGCTATGGGGCTGCAGGGGATGTCCAGCTGAAGGGGAGGGGCTGGAATGGGTTGTTTGTGACACATACTAGGACCCACAGGGTGGTCCAGGAATCAGTCCTGCGCAGGTTCCGGTAAGCAGGGTCGGTACTGCTCAGTGGTATGATGTTCAGTGCACGGTGTGGGTGGGCAAGAAGGAGGGGGGAGGTTGTGATGTGTGGAGCTAATATGGGTATGGGAAACAGGAGATGGAAACAAGAGCCAAAAAAAAGGGGGGGGGAAATGAGTGCTAAGGGAGCTTGCCATTGGAGTAGAGAGATGAGAAACCTAGAAATGGAGAAAAACAAAAAGAAAAAAAAGAAAAAGGGATAAAGAAAAAAAAAGATAAAAATTTGGAAAAGGAAAAAAATTAAGAAAAGCCTCCAAGGGTCCCATGGATGTGGCTACCATGACTGGGCAGGGGCTCCCAGGTGCACAGTATAGCCTGGCCAGAGGGGGTATAGATGTCACACAGCACCAGTTATTCAGAAGACAGGAAAAGAAGGTCAGTATTGACAGACAAGAACTGAGAAATGAAGAAAGACAGAAAGGGAAAAAGAGAGAAAAAAACTAAAAAAGGAAATTCCCCCAGGGATCCCACCTATGTGGCTACACAGATTGGGGGAGTGGCTCCTAAGCTGTGCAACGCAGCCTGGCTAGAAGGGTCTCCCAAGTGCTAAAAGAGAAAGAAAACAAAACAAAATCCCCAGGGATTCCACCAACATGGTCTCATGGGCTGGGAGAGTGGTTCCCCAATTGAGTGAAGCTTCACAGCCTTTCGAGAAGAAGCAAAGATGGCACACTGAGCTAGGTGTTTGAGAGTAAGAAGGGGGAGGTGGTGGGAGGCATGGAAGAAACCAAAAGAAATGGAAAGAAGTAACATCTGCTCAGGGACCCGGCCAGTGTGGGCAGGGCAAATCCAAGCAGCCTGGGGCGGAAGCAGTTGCCTCCCAGCCAAGAGACAGTGGCTGGTAGGAAGCAGAGGAGGCTGAAGGGGGAAAAGAAGGGTGGGGATTAGGAAAGTGTATGTTGCTCGTTACTGGGTGTTGTCTCCTGCTGGGAGCTCCGTGAAGCTGCTTTCCTGTGCTGCCTGTCCACTAGAGCCCCAACAGGATTTCAAGATGGTGAATCTGTGCTGCATTATCTGATAAGGGACCTCCACACGTATCTCTCCTCACTCTGTTCTCTGTCAGTTTCTTATTCCATTTGGTGTGTGGCTGAGTTCTTTTTCTCTTCATTTGACACTTTGGGTTACAGGAATGATGTTTGTCTCCGTTTTACTTGGTTTTTTGGGTCTCTGCTGTGGAGGGACTTCGTGGTGCTGTTGTCTATGGTGCCATGTTGGCTGGAAGTCCTGGATTTATTTTCATTTAAAATTGTAAAAATGTGAAATATAAATATAAAAGTCATTCTTAGCTTGTGGGCCATACAAAAACAGGTGGTGGACCAAATTTGGTACAGAAATGGAGGGAATATTTCCTATGGCAAACAATGATCTCTTTTTAGATAAATAAGACAATTTCAAGTTTCTTCACTTTTTCTTCTAAGGTACTACCTCTGAAGTGAACAGTCTTGCTCATGTCAGTAGCTCCCCAAAATGGCTACTAAAATTCCAAATTGTCATTGGTTAAGTTGGGTCAATGATAGAAACATAAAGCTTATGCATTAGCATTATTATGAGAAAACATGAAGGAAGTAGGAGTTTAGACCAGAAAAGGCACAGTTGTAGACTATGAAGACCCCATAAGAATTAAATGGTCTATAAAGATGGTGCTTAAGTAATTTTGTGTCTGCAGAGCTTGGGCAAGATCTAATTATCACCACTCAGGGGCTGGAAAAATCCTTCTGATTCTGGACAGATAAGACTAAATAAAGCATTTCTCAGGAACACAAGATAAGACTGAGGAAGAAGTTCTTGGAATGTTTTGAAATGACTATGGCAGATGGACCCTAAGATAACACTCAATGATCTCTGCCTCTTGGTGTCCATGCTTATATATATAATCCCTTACCCTTCAATATGAGTGGAACTTGTCACCTACTTGTAGTCAATAGAATATGGCAAAGGTGAAGGAATTTTGCAGATATAATCAAGCTCACAAAGCAGTTTATTTTGAGCTAATCAAAAAAGATTATTTTGGGTAGATCTGACTTGATCAGGTGAAAGCTCTAAGAAGAGAGTCTGGGCTTTCCCTGAAGTGAAAGAATCTTTGTGTAGGCTAGGTGAAGTAAGAAACCATGTTAGAGAAGCCAACATGGCAAGGAATTGCAGGGGCCTCTAAGAACTGTGAGCAGCCCCCAGTAGACAGCCAGCAAGAAAACAAGAACCTTGATCCTACAGCTGCAAGGAGATGAATTCTGCCAACAATCTAAGGAAACTTGTAAGTGATCTCTTCCCAGTTGAGCCTCTGGTGAGACTGCAACCCTGGCCAACACCTGGATTGCAGCCTGCTGAAACCGTGAAGCAGAGAACCCAGCTAAGGTGTTTTGAAACTTCCAACCTATAGAAACATGAGATAATAAGGTGTCATTTTAAGCCACTAAGTTTGTAATGATGCGTTACACAGCATTAAAAACTAATGGAGTAACACGAGGGAAAGTTTGCCACTCTGAGACATTCTGAACTCTTTAGTCCTCGTGGCCAACTTGAGGATGAACTTATTGGACCCATGCTTCCCCTCTTCCTATAGACTTGCCAACTTAGAGACAACATTTAAGATACTAAACAAACAGACCTAGGAGCAGGTGTTTGAGGCCAGAAAACAATTTCACAAAGGAACAATACAAATCTGCTTAGATAACAAAACCATCTGAAGAACCTTATTCCTAGGAAAGTAATATCAACCTAATTCTGAGCAGATTCAGGGAAATAGCACAGATCAATTCAGGATGAACTTACCTTTGACCCAAAGGCAGATGGCATCTTAAACAGGTAAAGACTCAATAGGTCTCAGATGTGCACATTGTACCGATTTGAGGGTCCTAGACTGTATCAGTGAGAGATTGAACTGAATCTCAGTGGACATTCCATTTCAGTCAATGATCTCCAGCCAAAGATCACTAGGAATACACCTATAGTTAAACAGGCTGGGTTTATTGCTAGTTGCAGTAATGGAAAGTACACACCATAGGGAACTGCGAGGTGTCTCTGTAAGATGGTGTTAGAAAGGACTTACAAAATAGGGGGTTGGTTGTGTTAGAAGATTTTGGTGAGAGTTTAAGGAGGCACGGCTCTGCTCTAGATTGGATACTATCAGGAAATGGGGCACCCATAAGTTCTGTAAATGGGCATCTTAAGGAGTCTTATCCAGAAAGAGAGGAGATAAAAGTGAGACGAAAGCTATAATTGGTAAAGAAGCAGCAGTCACTCACATTAACTGGTAGAGGAGGATGTTTGGTATTTTATGGCTCAGAAAATGTTCACGTTTTGTCTGTGTTTATGCATGATTACAGAACTATCTTGTTCTTGTCTTGATCCATCATGGTCACAGATATTGGTTTTCTGTGACATTGTTTATATTAAACAGGCAAATATCCTCCAGCTGGGAGTATCAGGTCACCTCCTAGCAACATCGAGGCCTAGCTAAAAGTACTAGGCCAGCTCCAGGATGTCAGAGACTGCTTCTCTCTTTCTCAAAACCATACTGCTCAGGTCTTTGTTGAGTCCAGAGTAGACCTGCTTGAAGTTGAGAATATACGGTTGAAGAAAACTTCTGTCCAGTCGTTCTGGTTATAAGTAAAGACAACAGATTTGAGGCCACGGAGGAATAGAGAACCTGATTATCAATTATCCACTATCCCTTTTTTAGGCAGTACATCTTTATTTCTATTTTCCTTATTCTTCTGCTTTCCCATTATTATTTCATTCACGTTTTCATGTAATAACAGCTCCCATGAGCAGCAGCTAGGGCTCAACATTTCCTGATTGATTTAATTGTTTACATATTTGAATTTTTTTTTCATTCATACATCTCTTTTGCAATAGAGCTATTTTGAGTCTGAAACATAGGGAAAGGAATATTTTATGACACTCTATGTATAGGAATTTTATTTTGGCATAACCAAATAAAGATAAAATAATCATGGAAATATAAGGATCTTATCTTTCCTGAAGGAGCCCTGGTGGCACAGTGATTAAGCACTCTGCTGCTAACTGACAAGTTGGTGATTTGAACCCACCAGCTCTTCCATGGGAGAAATATGTGGCAGTCTGCTTCCTTAAAGATTTACAGCCTTGAAAACCCTATGAGGCAGTTCTACTCTGTCCTACTGGGTTGCTATGAGTCAGAATTGACTGGACAGCAATGGGTACTATTAATCTCCCCCAAAGGAGCCCTGGTTGCACAATGGTTAAGGTGCTTGGCTGCTAACCGAAAGGAAAAAATCCACAAGTGACTCCACAGGTAGAAAAGAACTGGTGATCTGCTCCCTTAAAGATTACAGCTTTGGAAACCCTATGGGGCAGTTCTACTGTGTCCTATATGGACCGTATGAGTTAGAATTGACTCAGTGGCCCACGATGACAACAATATCCCCCGGGACTATTTTGATATATCTCCTAATTTATCAGATCCCCTAATTTAGCCTGTGTAGAGGCATTTTAATGCTATATAATACATCAAAAGCCCCTGACACCACAAACAGGTATACTGTTGTGGAGCACTTTATATGAGTAACAGAAAAAGAGCTCAACTTTACAGCTTGCGTTTGAGATCTACTTGTGCAACAGGTTTTGAAACCACTAATCCTTGAAGCTATTTTCCATCAGAGCTGGGGAAAAGTAACTCAAACATGAGATAGATGGACATAAGGTGAGCAAAATTTCCTTCCTTTGAAATGCTATTGATGCAGCCAGGGAGGCAAAACCGACAAGGAGGAAACTAGTTTTCCACGATTAACTTGGATGGTGTAATTACAGAGAGAGAAGGGAAAAAAGAAATAAAAAGAGGAAAAAGTCCAATGACAGGACAGGGTGGGAGAAAGGAGTCTACTCTGACTGGAAGGAGGCGAGTGGCCTTGACAATGTTCACAGAAAACAGAAAATGTCAGTGGTGTTTGGGATCTCCATATTTGCACATTTTTTTTAAGAGTCTATGGGCTACCAGCAAGAATATGTATGTGATATTGTGAGAAGGAATGTTTATGGCACATCACTCTGCAATCCACAAATCAAAATGAGTCTCTAGGAATGTGAGTGCAAGATGTAAAGACAGCCTGTAGCGCAACATTCAGTGACACTTTTACTGATTACAAGCTGTAGCAGTCACATAAGGGTATTTCTTTAGTCCCAGGTGGGCAAAATTTTGTTAAAGGGCCAGATAATAAATATTTTCAGCTTTGCAGGTCACACATGTCTGTTGCAACTCCTCAGTTCTGCCTTTGTAGCACAAAAGTAGCCATGTGGTGGTTATTAGGTCCCATCCAGTTGGTTCCCATTCATAGCGACCCTACCTATAACAGGATGAAATGCCACCTGGTCCTACACCATCCTTGCTATACTTGAGCCTATTGTTGCAGCCACTGTGTCAATCCATCTTACTGAGGGTATTCTTTTTCACTGACCCTCTACTTTACCAAGCATGATGTCCTTCTCCAGGGACTGATCCCTCCTGATAACATGTCCAAAGTATGTGAGACAAATTCACATCTTCCGCGCATCTAAGGAGCATTCTTGTTCTACTTCTTCCAAGACAGATTTATTCCTTCTTCTGGCAGTCCATGGTGTATTCAATATTTTTCCCAACACTGTAATTCAAAGGCATCAATTTTTCTTCCTTCTTCCATATTCACTGTTCATCTTTTCCATCCATATGAGGTGATTGAAAATACCATGAGGTGCACCTTAGTCCTCAAAGTGATATCTTTGCTTTTTAACACTATAAAGAGATCTTTTGCAGCAGATTTGCCCAATGCAATACATCATTTGATTTCTTGACTGCTGCTTCCATGGGTTTTGACTATGGATCCTAGTAAAATGAAATCCTTGACAACTTCAATCTTGTCTCTGTTTATCATGATTTTTTTATGCTTATTGGTCCAGTTATGAGGATTTTTTTATGTGAAGGTGTAATACATACTGAAGGCTGTGGTCTTTGATCTTCATCAGTAAGTGCTTCAAGTCTTCTTCACTTTCATCAAGTAAAGTTGTTGTATAATCGGCATATTGCAGGTTGCTAATGAGTCTTTCTCCAATCCCGATGCCCCATTCTTCTTCATATAGTCCAGATTCTTGTATTACTTACTCAATCTAGAGATTGATTAAGTATGGTGAAAGGATACAACTCAGACACACACTGTCATGGATTGCGTTGTGTCTGCCCAAAAATGTGTGTATCAACTTGGTTAGGCCATGATTCCCAGTATTGTGTGGTTGTCCTCCATTTCGTGATTGTAATTTTATGTTAAAGAGGATGAGGGTGGGATTGTAACACCCTTACCAGGTCACATCCTTGATCCAATGTAAAGGGACTTTCCCTGGGGTGTGGCCTGCACCACCTTTTATCTCTCAAGAGATAAAAGGAAAGGGAAGCAAACAGAGAGTTGGGCACCTCATACAGCCAAGAAAGCAGTGCCGGGAGCAGGGCATGTCCTTTGGACCCGAGGTTCTTGAACAGAGAAGTTCCTTGTCTGGGGGTAGGTTGATGAGAAGGCCGACAGAGAGAGGAAGCCTTGCCCTGGAGATGATGCCCTGAGTTTGGACTTCTAGCCTACTTTACTGTGAGAGAATATACTTCTCTTTGTAAAAGCCATCTACTTGTATTTCTGTTATAAGAGCACTAGATGACTAAGACACACACCATTCCTGATTTTAAACCACGCAGTATCCCCTTGTTCTGTTCAAACGACAGCCCCTTGGTCTATGTACAGGTTCTTCATGAGTGCAATTAAGTGTTCTGGAATTTCCTTTCTTCATAATATTGTCCATAATTTATTATGATCCACACAGTGGAATATATTTGCATAGTCAATAAAACACAGGTAAATATCTTTATGGTATTCTCTGCTTTCAGCCACCAACTTTCTGACATGAGCAATGACATTCCTCATTCCACATCTTCTTCTGAGTCTGGCTTGAATTTCTGGCAGTTACCTGTCAACATACTGCTGCAACCATTTTTAGACAGCACCTAAAAATATGCATATGTTTGTGCTCCAAGAAATTTTATTTATGGATGCTAAAATTTGCATTTCATATAATTTTTATGTGTCCTGAAATATTATTCTTCTTTTGTTCCAAACATTTAAAAAAGTAGAAAACCTATTGTTAGCTAGCAGTCATGCAAAAACAGGTGGTGGGCCAGTTTTGGCCTGTAGGCCATAGTGTACCAACCCCTGATTCAAAGTATGTTACTAAATAGCAAAACCCAGCTCTATTCATTAAATACTATTCAATGTCTGTCTAACTGACCTAAAAAATAGGGGCTCTCAGTTCTCAGACACATCTCTATTCTCCTATTTGAGAATGTTCTTCCAGCCTCACTTTTCTTTCTCTAAACTCTTTCAGTCTCTAATATTTTGACCTGCCATTTTTTGTCTCTATAGTTTTAGGTCAGTTTTTCCAGATAGTAGCCCTGTCTCTCTAGCAGTCTATATATTACCAAACCAGGTACTATGACTTCATCTGTAGTACCACCACTATCATCACTATTACAGTGCCTACTACTGTTGTGGAACAAAATGTGTCTACTCTTTGGAGTAATATTCTCTTAGACCAAGCTCAAGTATGTTGTTGTGTGCCGTCTATTCAGTTCAGACTCAAAGTCACCCTATAGGACAGAGTATAATGGCCCCATGCATTTGACTGCTAACTGAAAGGTTGGTGGTTCAAATCCACCAGCTGCTTCTTGGAAATCCTATGAGGCACTTCTGCTCTGCCCTATAGGGCCTCTATGTGTTGGAACCAACTTGATGGCAATTTTTTTTTTTAATAAATGCCCCATAGGATTTCCTAGGCTATACTCTTTACTGGAGCAGAACGCCAGGTCTTTTCTCCCATGGAGCATCTGGTGGGTTCTAACTGCCAACCTTTCTGTCAGCAGCCAAGTATAAGGCTCCCAAAACTCCCTTTAAAACAATCACCGAGCCCTCAAAATCTGCTTTTCTACCAGTCTTCCCTATTTCTGTTACTAGTTTCCCATTGTTTGAAGCTGAAAATACTACCATCATCTGCATTCCCCACTGTTCAACCACTGACACTGCCATTTATTCAGAAGCTAAGTCCTCTAGGTTTTTCTCTGCAGTCTTATACCTTCCCAGTGCCACTATCTCAGTTTATGTCCTTTTCATGAAACTCCCAGCACAGTTACTACAATAGTCTCCCAACTACTGTGTCATATGCCCAACACAGAACTATCAGCTTCATTTGCCTTAAGTTCAGCTGTGGTCATGTCGTTTTGTGTGTGTGTGTGTGTGTGCGCAGGAACCCTCAACGATGCATTACTGTTCACTAGGTTCCTTGCAAAACTCCTCTGCTTCAACCTCATGGTTTCATTTTATTTTCTATCATCCTCTTTCCCCACACTCCTAAATGTATACCATGTCTCAAACAAACTGGACTATCACTATTCTGCAAACACAAGCTGCACTTTCTCATCTCCAAGTCTTTGCATGAGCCAATCCATCTTCTTGAAGCCTTTTACTCTCTCTTGCTACTTAAAATCCTACCCATCTTCCCTTCGAGGCTCTGCCAAACTCCACTATTTTCATGAAACCCTCTCTATACTCTTTTACTTACCTTATCGATTGGACCTTTCCATTCTCTGAACCTGCACCACATTTAGGTGCTTGCATTCTGTTTGAGATGTTAGATCTATGTATACTTATCTACTGCACCCCTTCTACTAGACTGCAAGTCCTTGTTATGTACATGATAGGTGTTCAGTAATTTTGTTGAATTGAATTGAATCTGCTGGCCATCAAGTCAGGAGCCATATGCGTATGACACTGGAAATCTTCTGGTTTTATTTTCTTATTAGGGAGGAAAATGTAAATGTAAAATCTCTTTGTCTTTAGTAAGAGTACTTTTACTTGTAAAAGTCAAATACATGATCACCTATTTTATTGTAATTGTTGAAAACTTAGAGCGCATTTTTGGTATGAATTGGACTCAAAAGATAAATGTGAGTTCCTAAAGTGTTTTTAAAAATCTATGAATCATTCCTATTTTGCAGTCAAATAATATTAAGCCTATTTTTACATTTATAAAGCAACTGTCATGCCTCTATTCATCAGAGGTTTCCTCTATTTGTCTAGGCGAAAACACAAGAGATAAATGTGCTGGGCTCCAGTTCCGGCTCTGTTGTAAAATGCAGATAACAATCCTTGCCTCAGAGGATTGCTGCAAGAATCAAGGGCAATAATACATGTGAAAGAAACGGCTTTAAAAGAGAATAAAATAATATGCTGAGGTAAGATATTACTAAATGCTTCACTGGTCATCAGTGAAAATATTAGATCATTATAATCCATCAAAGGGCAAACTTAGATTAAGTTGTATCAAATAGTTCTTTTTCTCCTTTGGTTGAAGAAGGATGTGTAGATCTCAGAACAGTTGATCTGATCAAGCCATCTTAGAAACCAAAAAATAAAATACAATAAACAATTCAACTGCAGAGTTACTAACCCACAAAAAATCACCCTGGTTTGTAAGTAAGGACACAGCTTTATTCCTAGTTCTTTTGCATCTCGGTCTAATGATATTTTAGAACATACAGAAACAGGAAGCCAGCAATACTTTTCCTGTGGTCATCTTTGATCCTTTTCCTTGATCAGATCTCTTACAGCTCCGGGGTAACTTATACCAGATTCTTGTGAGAAAAAAGCAACAAAAACAAACATGCTCAGTGATTCAAAAAGTCACCATAGAATCTGGCAACTTCATGTTGTTCAATAATTATTTATATCATAACCTGATGTGAATTAGGTCTGATGCACAAAATATAGAAAATGTCACATTTATTCAAAAACTTTGAAAGTCACAGTGTGGGGAAGGATGCTGCCACTTCATATGAATTATATGTGGAAGTTATGACAAGGTACTAAAATATTAGTCAAGTGAGAAGTAGGTTTGCTAATGCTAAAACATTCAATATATCACAAAGCAACCATTTGAAATATGGTATTCTCAACTTCCATAATGGAAGTTTTATTCAGTTACATTCTTAGTAAAGGAATATCATTGCTTGCTGTCTTCCAAAGTCTTCAACAAACTTCTATCCCCACTTCCAGGAAAGTTAGCAAATTTAGTAGGATTTTAGAAAGATAGGCTAATATCAGACCACCAAAGATTATATTGAAAATACCTAGTGTTGATGAGGATTTGTGGTGAATAAGCAGTTCTCAGACAATGTTTTGAAGTGCAATTTGGCAATTTCTAGAAAAATTTCAAATGCATATACCCATTGATCAAACAATTCCATTTTTAGAAAGTACTCACTCAAGTGTTGATAACAAGTCCAAAGTAAGTGAGAGGAAGTCTTGCCATCCTCACTTCTAATGATAATTCTGACTGCACTTCTTCCAAGACAGATTTGTACATTTTTCTGGCAGCCATGGTATATTCAGCATTCTTCACCAACACTGTAATTCAAAGGCATTAATTCTTCTTTGGTCTTCCTTACTCATTGTCCATCTTTCACCTGCATATGAGTTGATTGAAAACACCATGGTCTGGGTCAGGTGCACCTTAGTCCTTAAAGTGACATATTTGCTTTTTAACACTTTAGAGAGGTCTTTTGCAGCAGATTTGTCCAATGCAATAAATCGTTTGATTTCTTGACTGCTGCTTCCATGGGCACTGATCTTGGATCCAAGTAAAATGAAATGCTTGACAACTTCAATCTTTTCTCCATTTAGCATGATGTTGCTTATTGATTCAGTTGTGAAGATTTTTGTTTTATGTTGAGGTGTAATCCATATTGAAGGCTGTGGTCTTTGATCTTCATCAATAAGTGCTTCAAGTCCTCTTCACTTTCAGCAAGCAAGGTTGTTATATCATCTTCATATAGCAGGTTGTTATTGAGTCTTCCTCCAATTCTGATGCTGTGTTCTTCTTCACACAGTCCAGCTTCTAGGATTATTTGCTTAGCATATAGATTAAGTATGGTGAAAGGATACAACCCTGACACACACCTTTCCTTACTTTAAACCATGCAGCATCCCCCTGTTCGAAAAAACTTCTTCTTGGTCTAGGTACAGGCTCCTCATAAGCACAATTAAGTGTTCTGGAATTCCCATTTTTCACAATGTTATCCATAATTTGTTATGATCCATACAATCGAATGCCTTTGCATAGTCAATAAAACACAGGTAAAACATCTTTCTGATACTTTCTGCTTTCAGCCAACATCCTACTGACATCAGCAATGATATCTTTCATTCCACATCCTCTTCTGAATCCATCTTGAATTTCTAGCAGTTCCCTGTCAATGTACTGCTGTGGCCACTTTTGAATGATCTTCAGCTTCTATATTTTATAACCTGAAAGATTAATTATAGACCGAGGATTTCCAAATTTATAACTCTAGCCAAGAGCTCTTCTCTAAACTTCAAATTATTATCCCACAAATGCCTGCTGAACGTTTCACTTGGATGTCCCAAACATACTCAAATTCAATATATCCAAAGTTGAACTTAACATATTTTTCACAAATTTCCTTATCTCCTTGGGAGTCAAAGACACTACCATGCATATGGTTGCTCAAGCCAGTAATGTGAACATCATTCTTGATTCTTCCCTCTCTTTTAGCCTCCATTCCCAATCAAATTGTGGTGATTTTGGTGATTATATCTCCAAGAATTTTCTTAAATCCATCCACTTTTCTCCACCTCCAATTACACTACTTCAGGTCACCATCATTCAACCTAGATTACAGCAATATCCTAGTTACCTCCAGAGAGAATCCCACACAAAATCTAATCCTTTTATTCAGTCCTCTGCTTCTAACGCATAAATGGTTTCCAGTTGCTTTTAGGATAAATCTATTATTTCTTAACTTGGCTTATAAAGTTCTGCTTGACTCAGATGCATCTTATTTGTTCAGTCAATTCCTATATCATACTCTCATCTCCAGCTATAATAGAGATCTTTTCTCCCCCTGTTCTTAGACTGGGTTAGGTATATCTCTATACCCCTCTGACTGCTTGAAGCTTTCCTAGCACAGCACTTAAGGTACTGTTTTGCAAATACCTGTTTACTGCTCTGTGTTCACCACTAGAATGTACTGTTGCATAAAAACAGGGACTACATCTGTTTTGATGTCCCTTGCTTCTACTCTGATACATAATAGATACTTGATAAACAATTATTGAATGAACGAATACATGAACTTGAATTTAAGAATTCAGAACCAAAAAGAAAGTTGATGGCTTTCGAGTTCAAGGCCCAATTAATGCTTTCTCTCACCATCTCCTCAGGAAAATAATTATTTCAGAAAAGAAAATGGACATTCCCCTCCCCCCACACACATGCCTTTGTTTTTGTTCTAGCAGGCTGGAGTTGTGGATGTAACTGTTTAAGGGTGTAAAGACTGATAAAAATGCATTTCACGGAAACTATAATCTCAAAAGAAACTGTTAATTTTGAGTGACAAACCAGCAAATTTTTTACAGATAAGTTCAAACTGCCTCTTCTTCCCTATTTCAGATCTGAAGGTCTTTGTGGGTTTATTTCTTTCTGAATTGGTCGTGCCTGAGGAGTTTCCCCTTAGTATAAAGCAGCCTGTCTCTTCCCATGGTGTCCCATATTTCACCATTTTCTTATAGTCCCAATTCTTTGAGAAAGGGTGCCCTAAACTGAGGTAAAGATCTGGCTATAGATCTCTAAAGATAACTTATCTTAGGTTCAAAGTTGGGCATTTATTTTTAGAGAAATCTCCAAGGCATGTCTTTAGACAGTGTTACAGGTTGCATGAGGGAATGCATTTTTATCAACCTTAAATATGGAACCAATAGTTCCTAAAATCAGTTATGCATAGACTTTTATTTCTGTTTTCTTTTCAAATTTATAACTTTACCAGGGTATCATAGAAATTTATTTTGCAAAAAAGGTGTATTTCTGAACATTTTGAATACAAAATACAGATAAATCCTGTTTACCGAGTATATAACTTTGGGCAAATCATTTAACCACTGAGAGTCTCAGTTTCTTCATGTGTAAAACAGAGATAAAAAATAAATTGTGTTGGACTAAACCAAAAGCAAAGAAGTTTCCTGAATAAACTGAATGCTTCGAAGGCCAGCGTAGCATGGGCAGGGGCCTGGGGACCATAGTTTCAGGGGACATCTAAGTCAATTGGCATAATAAAATCTATTAACAAAACATTCTGCATCCCACTTTGAAGAGTGGCATCTGGGGTCTTAAACGCTAGCAAGCAGCCATCTAAGATGCATCAATTAGTCTCAATCCACCTGGATCAAAGGAAAATGAAGAACACCAAGGACACAAGGTGATTACGAGCCCAAGAGACAGAAAGGGCCACATGAACCAGAGACTACATCATCCTGAGACCAGAAAAACTAGATGGTGCCTGGCTACAACAAATGACTCCTCTGACAGGGAACACAACAGAGAACCCCTGAGAGAGCAGGAGAGCAGTGGGATGCAGATCCCAAATTCTCATAAGACCAGACTTAATGGTCTGACTGAGACTAGAAGGACCCCGGTGGTCATGGCACCCAGACCTTCTGTTGCCCCAGGACAGAAACCATTCCCAAAGCCAACTCTTCAGACATGGATTGGACTGGACAATGGGTTGGAGAGGGATGCTGGTGAGGAGTGAGCTTCTTGGATCAGGGGGACACTTGAGACTGTGTTGTCATCTCCTGCCTGCAGGGGAGATGAGATGGTGGAGGGGGTTAGAAGCTGGTGAAAAGGACACGAAAAGAGTGGAGGGAGAGAGCAGGCTGTCTCATTAGGGGGAGAGAAATTGGGAGTGTGCAGCAAGGTGTATATGGGTTTTTGTGTGAGAGACTGGCTTGATTTGTATACTTTCACTTAAAGCACAATAAAAATTATTTAAAACAAAACAAACAAAAAAATAAATTGTGAAAATTAAGTGAAACAATGGATGTACATGGTGCATAGTAGATGATCAATATAACATATCATCATTATTATCATTATCATCCAGCCACCTAATCAGATATATTAGGATTGTCCTTAATGCTTCCATCTTCCTCATTCATTACACCAAATCAACTTCCAAGTCTAAATATAAAAAAAAAATATATCTACCTTCAAAATGTCTTTCAGATTTATCTCTTCATTTCTTTGCACTGTTACAATCTGCTTTCAATCCCTCATCCTTTCTTGATATTGAAGGGTCCCCCTAAATATTGTATCTCCTCTCCAGTGTCACCTAAGTCATCGTCTTAATATATAAGTCTTATTAAATTACTCTCTGACTTAAAAACCCTTTAGTGGCTTCCTATTTGCTACTAACTCAGGTCCAAATTCTTTAAGTTAACCTTCAATTTACTGTATATCCTGGCCTTGTCCTAACTTTTCAATTTCATTTTAGTCTACCTTTTCCTTAGCCACACTCAGGAAGTCAGTTGCCAACCATGCCTCTGAACTTTTGATCACTCAAAGTGCATACAGTAAGAACTCAACATTTAATTCAGGCAAAGAGAAGGCAGTCTGGGCATCAGAACTACATTTTTCAAGAAAGCCCAGCAAATATAAATTTACTGAACTCAATGGACTATGGTATAGAGAATATCCTTGGGAAACTGACATAAACTTTTGATTTATGATTGTCCACTTAATTTGGAATACTCCTGGTCCTGCACATTTTCCATTCAAAGTCTCTTTAAGTCTCGTATTTAAAGATCTAGAACAAAGGCTAGCCCCTCTGTAAAGCTTTCCTAAATCTTTCAGAAGAATTAACTCTAAATAAATCAAGGTTATGTGCCAACCATAAATAGCTTAGTTAATTTGTCCCTTAAGAGTGAATGCTTCATATTATAATTCACATATATGTCTCTTTCCCTAGACTGTGAGCTCATTAAAAGCAGGGACCATGTGCAGTCTGAACAGAAATCTTGAGTGGAAATGTTTTTAGAACTAGTACAGAAAACCTCCATACTTTCCCAATGCCAGGGTGTGTAAGAATGAATTTATATGCATAGACTTCTTGTTTTTTGACTGAGCCTGAAGGAAAAGAGGTTTTAGTGAGGGAGACCTCCAAGAGGACAAGTCAGGAAAATGAAGACTTTAATGTTACATGAGCATTGTAAAAGGGCTCTGAGCAACACCTTCAAGGAATTTGGCTGAGGGTGCCCCAGCTCACACACCAGAAACTAGAGGCCTTCGTGAAGATGCCTGTATTTGTTGGCACAAGGAGCTCCAAGTAATGGGATTTGAAGGCTGGATTGAATGGGAAAATCATTTCTCTTATTTTCTCTGTATTGAATAGATAATAATTTTCCTATTATATCTGCATAATCATATCACCCACAACCCATCTGTCAGTTTGTCATACTGTGGTGGCTTGCCTATTGTTATGCTGGAAGCTATGCCGTCAGTATCTCTAAAACCTACAGGGTCACCCATGGTGGACAGGTTTCAGCAGAGCTTCCAGACTGACTAAAAAGAAAGGCCTGGCTAACTACTTCCAAAAATTAGCCAACAAAAACCTTATGAATAGAACACTGTCCAATATAGTGATGAAAGATGAGATCCTTAGATTAGGAAGCGCTCAAAATACGATTGGAGCAGAGCTGCTTCCTCAAAATACAGTCAATCCTTAATGATGTGGATTGAGTAAAGCCTTAAGGACCTTCATTTGCTTATGTGGCATGACTCAAAATAAGACTTAACAGCCACAAACATCCTTTAGTAATCAAAACACAGACTGTACAAAGTATGAATTAAGGAAAATAGGAAGTTATCAAAAATAAAATGGAATGTTTAAAGATTGATATGCAAGCCAAAGAGAACTGGTATTGGCCATCCTGAATCTGACAATCATAGGGTCTACTATGCCAGGAATGACAAACTGAAGAAGACCAGCATTGTATTCATCATAATGAAGAATATTTCAAGTTCTATCCTGAAGTACAGTGCTGTCAGTGATAAATTAATATCCATACACATACAAGGAAGACCAGTTAATATGACTATTAATCAAATTTATGCACCAACCACAAATGCCAAAGATGAAGAAATAGAAGATTTTTATAAACTGCTGAAGTCTGAAGTTGATCAAACATACAATCAAGAAGAATAAACAATTAATGTTGGTTGGAATGCAAAAGTTAGAAACAAAGAAGGATCAGTAGTTGAAACGTGGACTCACTGATAGAAATACTGCCAGAAATTGAATGATAGAATTCTGCAAGACCAATAATTTATTCACTGGAAATATCTTTTTTCAACAAAACAATTGATGACTATATACCTGGACCTCACTGGATGGATTACACAGGAATCAAATTGACTATACCTATGGAAAGAGACAATGAAGAAACTCGATAACATCAATCAAGACGAAGCCAAGGCCAGACTGTGGAACAGAACATCAGTAGCTCATGTCGAAGCTGAAGAAAATGAAAGCAAGTACACAAGAGCTAAAGCATGACCTTTAATACATGTAGCCTTGCCTGAATTTAGAGACCATCGAAAGAATATATTTGGTGCACTGAGCATCAGTGGCCAAAGACCAGAAGAGTTGTGGATGACAACAAAGATATCATGCATGAGGAAAGTAAAATGTCATTAAAAAGACAGGAAACAAAGAAAAAAAGACCAAAATGGATGTCAGAAAAGACTGAAACTTGATCTTAAGCACAGAGTAGCTAAAGTGAACAGAAGAAATGATGAAGTTAAAGAGATGAACAGAAGATTTCAAGGACAGCTTGAGAAAGCAAGGTAAAGTATTTATACTGAAATATGAAAAACCTGGAGTTAGAAAACCAAAAGGGAAGAAAATGATCACCATTTCTCAAGGTGAAAGACCTGAAGAGAAGATTCAAGCCTCAAATTGCAATATTGAAAGATTCTATGGGCAAAAAAATGAATGACACAGAAAGCATCAAAAGAAGATGGAAGGAATACACAGAGTCACTGTATCAAAAAGAATTGGTTGAGGCAGCATACAATCTAGTAATGCTGTTACTGAAGGAAGAAGTTCAAATTACACTGAAAAAAAAAAAAAGAAGGCATTGGCAAAAAACAACGCCCCAGGAATTGATGTAATACCAATTGAGGTACTTTAACAAAAGGATACAATGCTGAAAGTACATTTTTGTCTATGTCAAGAAATTTGGAAAACAGCTACCTGGCCATCCCAAAGAAAGTCATTCAAATAGAATGTGGTAATTATGGAGCAGTGTCATTAATATCACATGTTAGCAAAATTTTGCTAAAAATTTTTTGCTAAAAAAAATTGCCAGAAGTTCAAGCTGAATTCAGAAGAGAATGTGGAATGAGGGATATCATTGCTGGTGTCAGATGGATCTTGGCAAAAGCAGAGAATACCAGAAAGATGTTTACCTGTGTTTTATTTACTATACAAAGACTTTCAACTCTGCAGATCATGACTAATTATGGATAGCATTATGAACAATGGAAAATCCAGAACACTTAATTGTGCTTATGTGGAACTTGTACATGGATCAAGAGGTAGTGTTTCGAACACAACAAGGGGATACTGCATAGTTTAAAATTGGAAAAGGTGGGTGGCAGGGGTGCAGTCTTTCACCTTACTTATTCAATCTGTTTATTAAACAAATAATCCAAGAAGTCAGACTATATTAAGAAGAATTTGGCATCAGGATTGAAGGAAGAATGATTAACAACCTGCGGTATGTAGGTGGCACAACCTAACTCACTAAAAATGAAGGCTACTTGAAGCACTTACTTATGAATGTCAAAGACTACAGCCTTCCATATGGATTACACCTGAACATAAAGAAAATAAAAATCCTCACAACTGGACCGATAAACAACACCATGATAAATGGTGAAGAAATTGAAGTTGTCAAGGATTTCATTCTACTTGGATCAACAATCAACAGCTGTGGAAGCAGTAGTCAAGAAATCAAGACATTGCATCAGGCAAATCTGCTGCAAAAGACCTCTTTAAAGTGTTAAAAAGCAAAGGTGTCACTTTGATAACTATGGTGAGTTTGATCCAAGCCATGTTCTTTTCAATCACCTCATATGTGTAGTAAAGCTGTACTATGAAAATGGAAGACCAAGGAAGAATTGAAGCATTCAGATTGTGATGTTGGCATAGAATATTGAATATATCTTGGAGTGCCATAATTATAAGCAAATAAGACTTCAAGGAAGTACAACCAGATTCCTCCTTATAAGTGAGGATGGCGAGGCTTCGCCTTGTTTATTTTAGACACATCATCATGTTTGGTAAAGTAGAAGGTCATCGAAAAACTGGGAAATCCTCAGTGAGATAGACCAACACGATAGCTGCAACAGTGGGCTCAAGCGTACCAACAATTGTGAGGATGGTGCAGGGCTCAGCAATATTTAGTTTTGTTATACATAAGGTCACTATGAGTCGAAGATGTCTTAATGGCAAATAACCACAACAACAACAATTACATTTCCATCACAGATAAAACCCCTACCACTCCAGTCAGGCCATGGAGACTCAGCTTGAGAAAACGATAGGTTTCCTGAGTCATTGAGTCTTTCTATTTTGGTCTTGTAGCACTTTATCTCCTTATTTCTTTGTGGCACTGGTTGGTTATAAGCTGGGCCACTAGCCTCAAGGGCCAGGCTGACAACAACAGTGGAGACTGAAGATCAAGCAGTGATGTGTCACTATGAATCAGTAGCTGGAAAATGGAGAACCAGTTCACAGTTTTTGTTTTAGTTTTATTTTGTGTTGTTTTCAGAACTGAACTGTAAGAAGATCATCTTCCAAAACTAAGTCTTTAGGTGGTTTTCGAACTGTAAATAAAGCTCAGGCCAGTGTCGGGGAGTTCCCCAGCAAGGTCTCCAGACAGAAATATGTTACCTTGTGAAGGTCAGGTGCTGAACTAAGCATTGAGTAGAATCAGTGTTCTAGGACAGTCAAAGCCAAGTGGCCAATCAAAGTAAACATGATGGTAGGGGGGTGGGTTCAGAATGAGGTCACCAAATTCCCTTTAAGGGCCAAGGTAGATGAGATGAAGGGATCTCAGGACAGACTGTTGCTCTGTCAAAAAAAAAAAAAAAAGAACTGACAAAAAGATACTTATGGGCCAGACTCTGCTTTCACCCTAGTGGTTTCTTTTTTAGCCTTCAGAAAAGTATGAGATGTAAGGTCTGATGCTTCAGGATACATTCTAAAATTATAGAACATTGACCCCTAGTCCCAAGCCACCATTTGTTCCCAGGGCAACTCCATGTACTCCTAGTTTGATTATGGTCTAAGAATAGACTGGCTTTTGGTAGACCATAGGTAAAGAGGTATTAGTTGCTTCATAACAGACTTGGTGTTTCAGAAACTAATTTCTGATGTCTTAGAAACATTAGGGGGTGATATATTTATATAAAATTTCCTGTTTCTATTTCTCTATTTCGCTTTTAGGTTAAGAGCTCGTTTGCTAATCAAAAGTCAGCAGTTCCAATCCCCCAGCCACTCCTTGGAAGTCCTATGGGGCCGCTACGAGTTGAAATTGACTTGAGGCAATGGGTTTTGTTTTGTCTTTTTTTTTTTTTGAACATATCTTTTAAATCTCACACCACCCAAGTTGCTGAATAACACCTTCCTTTTCATTTTTCCCTTTTTCTAGGCTAAAAGAGGTGTTCATAATAGCACCAACATACTGTGCATTTCTTTCTTCCACTAGAATGGATTTATGTGCCAGAGGGAAAAGGGTGGATAAGAGGACACTGAACAGACTCATTGCCTAAAAGAGACTCGTAAAGAAGTGAAAGGTAAGGAAAAGTCCAAGATAGAATGGGTAATTCTCTGCCTGTCTTCACCTTAATTGGCTTTGTGAATTAATTTGAGCTAGTTGCTTTTTGGGTAACAGGATTAGGTTACTCAGACCCTATCTACTCTAGAAGGTTGGGAACCTGAGGGAGTAACACTGAATGATAATTTTTTTTTCTCATGAACAATTAGTAAGGGCTCTCATTGTGATAGTGGAAACTTTTCCATTGCTCCTCATATTAGCCTTGTAGACATGGGAACTGAGTTTCATCACACTTAGTGCCCATAGAAAGTTCTAAAAGTACTTCCAGGTGCCATCCAGGAGAACAAGCGTCCATGAAACGTGGCAGAAGGATATTGGATTTTTAACAAAATGAGCTTATTTCATTTGAAATCAAGTGAAGGTGTCTTTTTCTTCACTCCTCTTCAGATTATTTCCTGAGGTTCATGGATTTATCCATATCCTGTTGCTCCTTGATTCACTTAAGTAACTTTGATATAATGAACTTGGTTTTTATAGCATACAGATCAGTGACAGGAATTTAATATTCTAAAAAGTAATTTATCTTTAACAAAGGAACATGGGTAAAAAAAGGAATGGGACAGCAGGAATGATAGGGACTAAATGGAAATGTTTATAGTGTTTTAGGCAAACAATGAGACAAATAGTCTTACTGTATGAGGCTCACCAAAGGTAACAATGAGTGACAGCATTTGGTTTAGGTCCTGGTTATAAAGAGGGATCTTGAGTGTCAGACCAAGTTTAGACTTTACCCAATAAATAATAAAGAGCTATTGAAGGCTTTTGAAGAGAAGATAACCTGAAAATAGTAGTATTTTGGGGGAAAAATCATGGAATAATATACAGAATGGGGAAGGGGAAGACATGGAAAGTAGTGATATTAGGTAGGAGGTTATTGCAGTAGTTCAGTCAAAAGGCAAAAGGATAGTGGCAATGGCAATGGATTCAAGGAGACAGAAACTTCATGATGAAAGAAGGCTTAGTGGGACCTGCGGGCTGAGTGTCTTTGCTTTTTCTGAATGTACTCTCAAAGAGTGGTGACCCTTGAGATCTGAGGACCAAGAGATAATTCCCTAGGGCTCAGCTAACATGATCATACTACCAGATAGTAAAAGTCCTTGATGAATATTAACAGTTCAAATTAAATGGAGGGAGGTGAAAAATCCCTGAACACTTTGAAGCATTTATAAGATTGTGCAAAAAAGTGCTTTGGTTATTAACAAAATAAATAAATAAAAGACTAAACTGTTAGAGGCTTGTTCTGTTAATTTTTAGGTGTGTCTCACAGAGTCACCTGGTTTGTGCTAGAGAGTGTGTCTAACTTATCTTTTTGGGAGAGAGAAATAAGGGCTTAGTCATTAGAAGAGCTTACAACAAGTGCATTCAAAGGGAAGAATTGATCTTGGAAACAGATAAAGCAACACACTGAAGGTCTGTTGTGATGCACATCAGTACTTAGGACCCTTGCAAAGCTATAGCTGATGCTGTCAGAAAATGCCATATGCCTTGAAAACAGTAATTGGGAGACATATGCCTATAACAGAGCTACCTGTCCAGAGTAGAGAACATGGACCAGCTCATGAATTTCTGCAGAGCAATGACCAGCCAACCACCATCTGGGAATGACTTCCCTCTGTCCTCTTTGGATCAGCTTGGATTCTTGAACTAGCTATGACCTCATCCCATCCTTTTTAGCATCCAATTTCCTTCCAGTTTTTATCAATCACATTATAAGTCTTTACTGAAGACCTACCATGTGCCCAGATCTGTGGGTCATAAGGAAATAAAACATTATAGCAAATATATACAGTTGGAGCCTCACCATTTTCCATGGTGTGGTGCAATGAATTCCTTTAAGTGGTCTTTTACCTTGGTTCTTTGGAAAAATAGCTTGGGAGAGTTTCCCCCTATTCTTTGAGGAGTTATTAATTTTGTCCTAGTTATTGGGAGAAGCAACTCCAAATAGGGCTTCCAGTTTGGGTGGGGAGGCTTCCAGGTTGTTTTCTACCCCGGAGGGCTTGTTACTATTGCCCAGGGGATTCCCTGGGTTGATTGACTTTTCCTGGGTAATTAAAGGAGACCTAGTTTTTTTTTTAGTGGCACAGTGGTTAAGAGATTGGCTGCTAACCAAAGGGCTGGCAGTTCAAATCCATCAACCACTCTTTGGAAAGCTTATAGGGCAGTTCTACTCTGTCTATAGTGTTGCTACGAGTTGGAATTGACTTGATGGCAGTGGTCTTGGTTTTTCTGGTTTGGATAATTAAGGTTTGGTTGAATTCTGGTCTGGTGAGCAAAGCCCCACCTTGTATCTGATGAGGAGTGGGGTATATAAATGGCTGAAACACAAAGGTTTTAGAAGCACATAGAAGCTGAGTGGTCCTGAAGCTGCTACACTGGCTATGAGCTGGTCAGTTAGCAGCAGAGAGGCTGATGGCAGAGAGGCCAACAGCAGACAGCCTGTCGGCAGAGCACTGGACAGCAGAGGCCCAACTGCAGAGAGGCCCGACTATGGAGAGCTGTTGCTGGGGAGCAACATACAAGGGAGCTGAATGAGCTGCTACAGTGGCTATGAGCTGGGCCAGTTAGTGGCAGAGAGGCCTAGAGCAGAAAGGCCAATGGTGGAGAGGATGATGGCAGAGAGGCCAACAGCAGAGAGGTTCGATGGTGGAGAGCAGCTGAGAGAGCTCTCCTAGTCAGAAGCTGTCCTGCATAAAAGAAGGGAGAGACGTGTTCACCTCAGGGACCTTCCCAGACCTTGCTTGTGTGCTTCCTGATCCTGATCCCAAGTTGTTCCTGTTACTTCCAAGTTGATCCTGATCCCAAGTAGTAGCCTATTACTTCCCTAATAAACCTCATAACTGTGAGTATGGTCTGTGAGTTCTGTATGGTCATTGCAACAAATTATTGAACCCACCAGAGTAATAGAGAGTGCCATGGGGGAAAGGTTTGTGTCAGAAATGGTGAAGAAGTTGGAGAGTAGAGGTATGTCTGACCTCCACATCATAGCAATCAGCTTTGTACTGATCCTGATTCTTAACCCTCATGAATTTAGACAATTCATTAATCTGCCTTACACATGGTCACCCTACTGGGTGAAGAATTCCAGACTGTATTCTGAGCTCTGTCTTAATTTTCTACAAGCAAATTATCTACCTTGAAATTCTGTGGGAGGCTACTTTCAGCCATTTAGGTTGAAAGACAACAGCAGTGGGTTTGAGGGTCAGGGCTACTTGCAGAACAAGTCATTATTTGAGTATGTGTACATACTACCAAGCATGTGATCATTTTACTAAATTAAAAAGTCATTCCTCAGACACCAATGAGAGCAATTAAATCAGTACAGTTATATTCCACCCAAGTGGCCAAACGAGTTGTAGACATGAACCAGGAAAAAGACCACGCTCCAAAGCCAAACATAACTGATTTGAGCTACAGTCCTTCATTTTGTATACTTTCTTCATTTCTGTCAACATGAACAGGGCCACTGTAACAGAATATTCTTAGATGTTCTTTCCTTGAGACCAGGTTCAGTTTGCAGCCTTCTATTAAAAACAGTTCAACTGGAAGTGTGAATAACCTCCTTCTACCTGTATGTGCTTTTTGGGGATTATTATACATACACACACACATATATATATGACTTGAATATATATGACACATACATACACACATACATACACACACACACATATATATGACTTGAATATACATTCCTCCAAAGAAGATATAAAAATAGCCAATAAGAACATAAATAAGGGCATGATTGAAATGATGCCCAACCTTATTAGTCACCATGGAAATGCAAATAAAAAACTACAATGAGATACCTTTTCACACCCTCTACCACTAGGTTGGAGGCCTGGTGGCTCAGTGGTTAAGTGCAACAGCTGTTAACCAAAAGTTGGCAGTTTGGATCCACCACCCACTTCTTGGAAACTCCATGGGGCAGTTCTACTCTGTCCTACAGGATCGCTACGGGTCAGAATTGACTCGATGGCAACTGGCTTGGCAGGGCTACCACTACAGTGGCTATATACTGTTATTGATATAATTTTAATTATATAATATATAGTTATAATGATTACATCAATATAATAATCACAACATTCACTGAGGTCCTATTCTGCGTAAGACACTGCCCAAGTTTCCATGAGTGATGCTTACAGGAAAAGTAAAAAAGACAAAATATTTCTATACTCAAGATGCATACAGACTTTGCAGATAGGCATATACACATTTTGTTGGTAACACTACCAGGTTGTTGTTGTTAGGTGCCATCAAGTTGGTTCCTACTCATAGTTGCTCTATGTACAACAGAACGAAACACTGCCTGGTCCTGCATCATTCTCACAAATGTTGCTATGTTTGAGCTCATTGTTGCAGCCATTGTGCCAATCCATCTCGATGAGGGTCTTCCTTTTTTTCACTGACCTTCTACTTTACCATGCATGATGTGCTTCTACAGGAACTGGTCTCTCCCAATAACATATCCAAAGTACATGAGACAAATTCTCACCGTCCTTGCTTCTAAGGAACATTCTGGCTGTATTTCTTGCAAGGTAAACACTACCAGGTAAAAAAAAAAAATAGTGTATACTTAATTATCAAATAGTTACAGGTTGTACCTCCCACAGGAATTCAGAGAACTATAATAGCCAGGGAAGCATCTGTAGATAAGAAGAGGTATAAATTATGTCCTGAATGATAAATAGGATTTAGATGAGCAGAAAGAATGTGAGAGATCATTCTAGGCCAGAAGACAAGTCCAATAACCCAGTGCCAATGACCTAGTGTGCAGAAATATTCAAGAAGTGTTTGAGTGAAATCATGGCTGAAGCATAAAGCACATCTTTTGAATAGCTTGAAGATCAGTCTAAACTGAAAAGGGAGTGATGTCAAATAATGAAGGGCTTTTAGTAACAGGCTAAGCAGTTTAGACTTGAAGCTGTAGACCATTCATTCAGAAACCTTTTTAGGTTTCACTACACTATCATTAAAAAAATGCATTCCAGTGGCAGAGCCAACATGACTGTACAGCAAAGGCCCAAAAAATGAAGTAAAATGGATACAAACATCAATCCTGGAACCCTAAGCATCAAACGAAGGGACAAAGAATTCAACCAAGCATTTAATGGAATAAGAAACTGAGAGAATGAGGAAAGCTATGGGGTGGAGGTCCCCTGCCAGCTAGCACGGCACAGACTCACCATCCTGGACCTCAACCACCAAGAACAGTGAACAGGGAGAATAGGAAGGCAACTTCATGGAGCTCCGAACAGGAGGCAGAGCACCCAGTAACCAGGAATACAGGCTTTCCCACTCCTCACTCTTCTTCCCTCTACACAGCCTCTGCCACTTTCCAATGGGCCACAGTTGCTCAGCCAGAGAGATGCCAGCTCCTTGCCACCTGGATTCACCCTGCCCTCACCAGCCAACTCCTTCAGTGCCTTCTTTATTGTTGTTTTTTTGGCTTTTTTTGTTTGATTCTTATCTCTCACTTCCTTCCTTTCCTTTCTCCCACTCACCTATCTGTGTGTGCAGTCCCTGCCCCTTCTTGATGGGCTGTGCCACACCACTCAGCCATAGAGCCACCAGCGCAGGGCTTCCCTGTGTCCACTTTGCCCCTACTGGCAGGCTCCTAGAGAACATTTCTTTTTTTGTTTCCTCTTTCTCTATTTCCTTTCTACCACCCACCTAGCCCCATGTGCCATCTTCTCCCCTTCTCAACAGGCTACATGCTGAACCACTCAGCTAGAGAGCCTTTGGCACATGGTCTCACTAGGTCTGTGCTGCCCCCCCAGGCCAGCTCCCTCAGTGCCATATTTTTTTTCTTTGTCTTTCCCCTTCTCCCTGTTCCTTCTCTCTCCCATCTAGGCCCTGCACTGCCTCTGCCCCTTCTTCACAGGCTGTGCCATGCTGCTGAGTGAGAAAGACATTAGCTTGCAGCCACCTCAATTCTGTCCCACTCCCAAAAGCCAGATCCTCAGAACCATATTTATTTATTTTGTTGTTGTTTTTGTTTTATATTTTCTTAATTCTGTTTCCTTTCATTTCTTTCCTTTCTCCAGCCCACCTAGCCATGTGTGCCACCCAAGCCCTTTTTCAAGAAGCCAAACCACACCACTCGGCTAGAGAGCCACCAACACACAGCCTTGCTGGGCCTTCCCTGCCCACATCCACTGAATCTTACTGCACTGTCTTTTTATTCACTTTTTCTTTTTTGCTTCATGTTTTCCCCTTTTTTGCTTCTATTTCTCTCTCTTCTTTCTCTCACCCATTTAGCTCCACATATCACATCATCTCCTTTCCCTCCTGCCTATCTGCATTGCATGCCGAGTGCTGCACTCCTGAGCGGCACAGGCATGGACCATCAGACCCTGCCCTGCACTGATCCCTGTCCCACCCTGTTGGGCTCAGTACGTGCTGCAAACAACCCATCCCCACAATTCCCCCTCTGCTGGACCTGCCCTGCTGCACCATACCTAAGTGATCAGCACTGCCCACCTGGAGAAGGTGGTGAGGAGTATTGTGCCCACAGATGAGCAAGGAACAAAGCATGCCCATCCCACCTGCCCAAACATAAATAAAATAAAAAAAGCAGGATGAAACAAAAAAAACTACAAATAATAAACAAAGAAAATAATTCCTTATTCTTCAGAAGGCAGCAGACAATATCAAAACATATAAAAAAAAATACAGGAAAGGATGGCTCCAGAAAAAGTCCAAAATAAAACACCAGATGAATAAAAGGCACTGAAAAAAAATGCACTGAAGAATAAAAGGTAGAGTAAAGAGCACTGAAACTACCTCATATGGAAATTCAAACTCTAATATTTGTGGCTATCCAAGAGATGAAGGAAAATGCAGAAAAAGATAAGAGAAAAGTAGACAAAATCATGGAAAATACAGACAAAATCAGGGAAAACACAGACCAACCAATGGAAAAATTCAGGAAAATAATATGGGAACAAAATTTCAAACAAATAACTAGAAATAATACAAAAAAGAGCAAGTAGGAATTCAAAAGATAGACAAGATATCACTAATGGACTGTGAAATAAAAGGTTTTAGGGGCAAATTTGAAACAATGGAAAACAGGATCAGCAAAATTGAAGACAAATCCTTGGGTACTACTTTGAGGAAAAGTCAGAAAAAAATGAAGAAATGTCGAGAATGATGTGGGATACAATCAACAGCAAATTTGCATGTGATTGGAGTTCCAGAACAGGGGGAGAAAATGGAAATCACAGAAAGGATCACTGAAGATTTGCTGATAGAAAATTTCCCTTATATAATGAAAGATGAAAAAGCTGACCATCAAAGCAGCTCAATGACCTCCATATAGGATAGACCCCAAAAGAAAGTCACCAAGACATGTCATAATCACACTTGCTAAAACCAAAGACAAAGAAAGAATTGGGAGAGCAGCTCAAGAAAAATGAAAAGTCACATACAAAGGGAAAACAATAAGATCAAGGTCTGAATACTCAGAAGAAACCATGCAGGCAAAGAAGGCAATCAGATGACATATTTAAAACCTTGAAAGAAAAAAAAATTACCAACCAAGAATAATATACCCTGCAAAACTCTCACTCAAAGATGATGGTGAAATTAGGACATTTTTAGATAAACAGAAATTAAAGGAATATGCAAAAACCAAACCAAACTTACAAGAATTATTAAAGGGAGTTCTTCAGTTAGAGAACCAGCAACATCAGAAAACAATGGGAATCTACAATGCAAGACAGCATCAGCCAGACACCAACCTAGGTAATGAATTCTCTAGTATACAACAAAACTAAAAGATTTACAACAGGGACCCAAAGAGGTCCATCTGTAAATGGCAACAACGTCAGAACAGTAAAAGAGGGAATAAATGGTGTAGGTATAGAACCTTCAAATGAAGAGGAAGTCAAGGTGACATCAAGTAATAAAAAACTTGCTTAAACTTAGGAAGATAAGGGTAAATTTCCAGGTAAACACAAAGAAAGTTAACAAATCTATTCATCAAAAAGAAGAAAAACAGTCCCAGTAAATGCAAAATCTACAAAAACAAAAGAAATGAAAAAAAAAATCCAGAAACAAAACGAATTCAGCACAGGAGAGTAACAGAAAGAAAACGTCAGCACCACAAAAATAAAATAACAGCACTACAAAATGACAGCAGTAGACTCACACCTATCAATAGTCATACTGAATGTAAATGGTTTAAATGCAGCCATAAAGAGACAGAGAATGACAGAATGGATTAAAAAAAAAAACAGGGCCCATCAATGTACTGTCTACAAGAGATATGCCTTAGAAACAAAGCCATAAATTTATTAAAAATCAAAGGATGGAAAAAAATAAGCAACAGCAATTAAAAAAGAGCAGGAGAGGCAATACTAATCTCAGATAAAACAGACTTCAAAACAAAATCCACCATAAAAGACAAGGAAAGACATTATATGATGATTAAAGTAACAATCTACCATGGGGATATAACCATAATAAATACCTATGCACCCAATGACAGGGCTCCAAAATACATAAAACAAACTCTAACAACAATGAAAAGAGAAACTGACAGTTTCACAATAATAGTAGGTGACTTCAACATGCCACTCTCAGTAAAGGACAGAACATCTAGAAAGAAATACAACAAAGCTACAGAAGATCTAAACGGCATGGTAAACCAACTTGACCTCATAGACATATATAACACAAACTACCCAACAGCATCAAAGTACACATTATTTCCCAATGTACATGGAATGTTCTCCAGAAGAGACCACATCATAGGCCACAAAGCAACCCTCAACAAAATCCAAAACATTGAGGTAGTACAAAGCATCTTATCTGATCACAATGCCATAAAAGTAGAAATTAATAACAGGATGAGCAAGGAAAAAAAGCCAAATACTCAGAAACTGAATAACACCCTGCACAAAAGCCAATGGGTAATAGAAGAAATCAAAGATGGAATAAAAATTTCCTAGAATCAAACAAGAATGGAAACACATCATACCAAAATCTTTGGGACACAGCAAAGGCGGTGCTCAGTGGTCAATTTATAGCAATAGACGCACACATCAAAAAAGAAGAAAGGAGCTAAATCAAAACCCTAGCGATACAACTCGAACAAATAGAAAGAACAGCAAAGAATACCACAGCCACCAGAAGAAAGGAAAAGAAGATCAGAGAAGAAATAAATGAAACAGAGAAGGGAAAAACAACAGAATCAACAAAACCAAAAGTTGGCTCTTTGAAAGCATCAACAAAGCTTTGGCAAAGTTCACAATAGAAAGCAAGAAGAGGCCGTAAACAAATCAAATAAGAAAGGAAATGGGGGACATTACAACAGACCCAACTGAAATAAAAAGGAATCATAACAGAGCACTATGAAAAACCATACTCCAACAAATTTGAAAACCTACAGGAAATGGACAAATTCCTAGAAACACACTACCTACTTAACTAGCACATATTGAAGTTGAAAATCTGAGCAGAACCATAATAAAAGATGGAAATGGTTTAAAAAAAAAAAGCCCTGGTCCCAATGGTTTCACTGGAGAATTCTACCAAGCATTTAGTGGAGAGCTTGCACCAGTACTACTCAAACTATTTCAGAACAGGGAAAAGGAAAGGGTACTTCCGAATCCATTCTAGTAAGTCAGCATAACCCTGACACCAAAACCAGGCAAAGACACCACAGAAAAAGAAAATAACAGACCAATATTTCTCATGAATACAGATGCAAAATTTACCGACAAAATTCTAGCTAAAAGAACTCAGCATCATATAATAATTATACACCCAAAAAAAGTGGGATTCATACCAGGTCTGCAAGGATGTTTCAGCATTGGAAGATCAATCAACATAATCCACCACATAAATAAAACAAAAGAATCACATGATCATCTCAATTGGTGCAGAAATGGCATTCCATGAAGTCCAACACATATTCCTGATAAAAACTCTCAAAAAAATAGATATAGAAAGGAAATTTCACAGTATAAAATAAATGGCACCTATACAAAACCAACAGCCAACCTCATTCTTAATGAAGAGATCTGAAAACGTTCCCCTTGAGAACAGGAACAAGACAAGGATGCCCTTTATCACCACACCTATTTAACATTGTGCTGGAAGTCCTAGCTAGAGTAATAAGGAAAAAAAACAGAAATAAAGGACATCTAAATTGGTAAGGAAGAAGTACAACAGTCCCTATTTGTGGATGATATGATACTATACATAGTCAAAAAAGACTACGCAAGAAAACTACTGGTACTAATAGAAAGATTCAGCAGAGTAGCAAGATACAACATAAATACACAAAAATCAGTTGGATTCCTATACACAAATAAAGAGAACTATGAAAAGGAAATCGGGAAAACAATATCATTTATAATAAAAAATTATAAAATAGCCTCTAATAAAATAAAATACGTAGGAATAAATCTAACCAGGGATACAAAAGAACTATACAAAGAAAAACTACAAAACAGTACTGCAAGACACCAAAAGAGACCTACATAAATGAAAAAAAATACCATGCTGATGGATAGGTAGACTCAACATTGTGAAAATGTCAGTTCTATCCAAATCAATCTACAAATTCAAAACAATTACATTCCAAACACCAACAGCATTCTTTAACGAGATGGGAAAAACTAATGCTTAACTTTATATGGAAAGGGAAGAGGCCCCAGATAAGTAAAGCATTACTGAAGAAGACGAACAAAGTGGGAGGCCTCACACAATCTGATTTTAGAACCTATTATACTGCCACAATAGTCAAAACAGCCTGGTACTGTACAACAACAGACACATTGACCAGTGGAATAGAATTGAGAACCCATTTGTAAACCCATCCACCTATGGTCACCTGATTTTTGACAAAGGCCCAAAGTCCATTAAATGGGGAAAAGACATTCTTTTTAACAAATGGTTTGGGCAAAACTTGATGTCCATCTCCAAAAGAATGAAACATGACCCATACCTCACACCATACACAAAAACAAATTCAAAATGGATCAAAGACCTAAATATAAAACCCAAAAATATAAAGATCATAGAAGAAAAAATAGGGTCAATACTAGAGGCCCTAATACATGGCACAAACAGGATACAAACCACAGCTAATAATATGAAAACACCAGAAGATAAGCTAGATAACTGGGATCTTAAAAATTAAACACTTATGTTCATCAAAAGGCTTCACTGAAAGAGTAAAAAGAGAACCTACAGATTTGAAAAAAAAAAATTGGCTAAGAAAAATCCCACAAAGTTGTAATCTCCACAATCTACAGGAAAATCCAACACCTCTACAACAAAAAGACAAATAACCACTTAAAAATGGGCAAAGGATATGAGCAGACACTTCATCAAAGAAGACATTCAAGTGGCTAACAGATATATGAGGAAATGTTCTTGATCACTAGCCGTTAGAGAAATACAAATCAAAACTACAATGAGATACCAGCTCGCCCAGACTTTACTGGCATAAAAAAAAAAAAAAAAAAAACAGAAAATAACAAATGTTGGAGAGGCTACAGGGAAATGAAAACTCTTATGCACTACTGGTGAGGATGCAAAATTGTACAACCATTTTGGAAAACCATATGGCACTTCCTTGAAAAGCTAGAAATAGAAATACCATAAGAGCCAGCAATCCCACTCCTAGGAATATATCCTAGAAAAATAACAGCTGTCACATGAATAGACACATGCACATCCATGTTCGTTGCAGCATTATTCACAATAGCAAAAAATGGAACCAACCTAAGTGCCCATCAACAGATGAAGGGATAAATAAACTATGGTATATACACACAATGCAACATTATGCAATGACAAAAAATGATGAACCTGCAAACATCTCACAACATGGATGAATCTAGAGGGCTTTATGCTGAGTGAAATAAGTCAATCACAAAATAACTAATATTGTATGAGACCACTATTATAAAAACTCATGAAAAGGTTTACACACAAGAAGCAATCTTTGATGGTTACTAGGGAGGGGAAGTGTGAGGATGGAAAACCACTAAATAGACAATAGATAAGTGGTAACTTTGGTGAAGGGCAAGGCAGTACACAGTACTGGGAAAGCCAGCACAACTTGTCCAAGGCAAGCTCATGGAAGCTTCATAGACACATCCAAACTCCCTGAGGGATCAAATTACTGGGCTGAGGGCTGGAGATTATGGTCTCAGGGGACATCTAGTTCAATTGGCATAATATAGTTTATAAAGAAAATGTTCTACATCCTACTTTGGTGAGTAGCAAGCAGGGTCTTAAAAGGTTTTGAGCAGCCATCTAAGATATTCCACTGGTCACGCCCCAAATAGAGCAAGGGAGAATGAAGAAAACCAAAGAAATAAGGAAAAGATTAGTCCAAAGGACTAATGGACCATAACTATCACAGCCTCCCCCAGACCAAGTCCCACAAAACTAGATGGTGCCTGGCTACCACCACCAACTGCTCTGACAGGGATCACAATAGAGGGTCCCGGACAGAGCTGGAGATAAGTATAGAAAAAAAATTCTAACTCACAAAAAAGACCAGACTTACTGGTCTGACAGAACCTGGAGAAACCCTGTGAATATGACCCTCGGACATCCTTCTATCTCAGTACTGAGGTCACTCCTGAGGTTTATCCTTTAGCCAAAGATTAGACAGGCCCATAAAACAAAACAAGACTAAATAGGCACACCAGCTCAGGGGCAAGGACGAGAAGGCAGGAGGGGACAGGGAAGCTGGTAATGGGAAACCCAAGATGGAGAAGGGGAGAGTGTTAACATGTCGTGGTTTGGCAACCAATGTCACAAAACAATATGTATATTAATTGTTTAATGAGAAACTAATTTGCTCTCTAAACCATCTAAAGTACAATAAAAAAGGACTCCAAGCCTTTATTTATGTTTATAAATCAAAAACACATACAACTGTGTATGTTAAAAACATACGCAAATTAAAAATTTTAAAGGATGAAGTAAAATAAATAAAATGGAAGTTCTAATATTTGATTTTCTTTCTTCCCCAAGTAGATTATTTTGCAAATTTCATGGAGTACACAAACCCCACTTTGAGAAGACCACTATAGGATACAGGACGAGTGTACCTGGGAGGTTGACATGATCAGTGAGTAGAGCAGATTGCTCGGGCAGGGAAGGAGGTATATACCCTCATCCAGGCATGAGTAATAAGGTCTTGAACTCGGGTGGTGGCTTTGAGAATGGAAAGGAAGGAATGGATGCAAAAGACATTATGAAAGGATAATTCACCAAAGTCGTTGAGTGAGTACTTATGAAGATAACAAAAATTAGAAATATAGGAAGACGTTGGAATTTCTAGCCTGGAACTAAAGCTCTGGAGGAATGCCAAGATGCCAGGAAGGAACACTGGTCTTGGAGGGAAAATGAAGAATTCTATTCTAAATATGTTATGTTGGGCATACTATAGGTATAAATGGCCAGCTGGGAATACTCAGTATAATCTTCTCTTGCCTTTCTATTTCGCCTGCCTCCCCACCCCATGAGTAAACTCCAAGGCCTCATGGACCAGGAAGCCTCCATGTTTCCCAGAAACACCTTCCAGGTAGATGGCTGTTAGAATCCCAGTTTTCTGTACTACTTAATATTCTACATTGCTCTCTCCAACAGCTGGTACCGTGGACCCCAACTCTTTGGGCACTGCACCTGGAAATTATAATGGGCACCTACTTGCCCTCCAGCCTGTAACAAATATATTGCTCACTCTTTTTAAAAAAATCGGTATTGCTTACAACATATCATTACTTATTTCTCAGTTGAATCATTATGTCTACCAGATTAAATGCTACCCTGACTGGATTTGTACTTTTTTTTACACTTCTAGACAAATAATGGAACCCTGGTGGTGCAGTGGTTAAGAGCTACAGCTGCTAACCAAAGTGTTGGCAGTTTGAATTCACCAGCTGCTTCTTGGAAATCCTGTGGGGTAGTTCTACTCTGTCCTATAGGGTTGCTATGAGTCGGAATCGACTTGATGGCAATGGTTTTTGTTTTCTGAAACGAATAACATTCTTAATAGAGCACCTTTAATGGATGATCTGCTTTCTCTCCTATAAGAACTTCTATTCTTCGATATTTACTTAATCCCTCTTTCTTTAATTTTGTGTAATTTAGCATTCTACATTGCCACGTTTAAACCATTCCCATTACCTGAAATAAAATGAAGATTTAATGAATCAAATCCTAACCAAGATGAAGGTGGGTGGTGAGGAAATTTTCAGTTATTTTCTTCTACAGCAGTCTCCAAAACCACACCACTGTGTAGGTTTGTCCATATTGGTCAAGTTTAGCATCATCTTCTGCTCAGAAATCCTGTTGTCTTTGTTCCAGCTTTTCAATCTTGTTTGAGCTGTTCCAGCTTGTTTCAGCTTTTCAATCTCTCACTGCAAAATACTAAGTAGCTTCTCAATGCATTCAGAATTCATTTCAGACATTTTGAAGCATCAAATCTAGCTCTTATTGAGTTGAGTCGCTCTGCTTATTTTCTCACATCCCTTCTTCACACTGTACATTCTTGCCAATCTGGACTAATAGATATTATCAAAACACTCCCACAATCTATGACTCTTTAATCCTTTCTTTGCCAATTCTTTCCACTTAGAATACCCTATTCCACCTCCCTTCTCCATATTTGCCAGCCAAAATACTCCACATTTTTTCCCAATTCCTTTTATCTGCTTGCTTTCTTCTAAATTGTGACACACACACACACATATGAATAGCAGCGGAACATTGTCTGATATAGTGCTGGAAGATGAGCCACTCAGGTTGGAAGGTACTCAAAAGATGACTAGGGTAGAGTTGCCTCCTCAAAGTAGAGTAGTCTCAAATGACATGGACCTTCATTTGGTGATTGGCACAACTCAAAATGAGAAGAAACAGCTACAAACATCCATTAGTAATTGGATCGTGGAATGTATGAAGTATGAATCTAGGAAATTTGGAAATTGACAAAAATGAAATGGAATGCATAAACATCGATATCCTAGGCATTAGTGAGCTGAAATGGACTGGTATTGGCCATTTTGAATTGGACAATCATATGGTCTACTAGGCCAGGAATGACAAATTGAAGAGGAATGGCGTCACATGCATCACCAAAAGGAACATTTCTTTGTTCTATCCTGAGGTACAACTCTGTCAGTGATAGGATAATATCCATACACCTACAAGGAAGACCAATTAATCAAAGATGCATTTCTTCTTTGGTGAAATATCTATTCTAGTCCTTCGCCCATTTTTTGATTGAGTTATCTTTTTGTTGTTAAGATGTAGGAGTTTTTATATATTCTGGATTCCAATCCTTATCATGTATGGTTCCTCAAAGTTTTCTTCCAGTCTGTGAGTTATCTCTTTACTTTGTTTATAAAGTCCTTTAATGAACAAAATTTCTTAATTTTGATGAAGTCCAATTTATCTATTTTATCTTCTATTGCTCATGCTTTTGATATTGTATCTAAAAACTTATTGGTAAAAACTGGATTCTGAAGCTTCATTATTGTTATTAGTTGCCATCAAGCTGGCCCCCAACCCTTGTAGACCCCATGCACAATGGGATCTGATCATTGTGATCTGTAGGGTTCTCACTGGTTGATTTTCAGAAGTAGATTGCCAGGTCTTAATTTATTTTTCTTTCTTAGTGTAGAAGCTCTGCTGAAACCTGTTTAGCATCACGGCAATAAGCAAGCCTCCCCTGACAGATGAGTTGTGGCTGTGCTTGAGGTGCATTGCCCAGGAGTTGAACCTGAGTGCCATACATGGACGGCAAGGATTCTGCCATGAACCATCACTACCCTTACCTGAAGCATACCCCTACTTTTTCTTTTAAGAGTTTTATGATTTTAGTTCTTATATTCAGGTTTCTGATCCATTTTGAGTTAGTTTTTGCATTTGGTGTGAGGTTTGCGTCCAGGTTTATTCATTTGTAGATACCCAGTTGTCCCAGCATTATTTATTATTATATATTTTTTAATTATGCTGTATGTGAAATTTTACAGAGCAAATTAGTTTCTCATGCAACAATTGATACACAAATTGTTTTGTTACATTGGTTGCAATCCCCGTGACCTGTCAACATTCTCCCCTTCCTCACATCAATTCCCTGTTTCCCTCTGTCCATTATTCCTGTTCTTTCCTGCCTTCTCATTATTGCTTTGGGGCAGGTGTTGCCATTTTGGTCTCATCTACATGATTGAACAAGAAGCACATTTCTCTCACATGTGTTATTTTTTGTTTTATAGACTTGTCTAATCTTTGGCTGAAGGGTGAACTTCGGGAATGATTTTAGTTCTGAGTTAGCAGGGTGTCTGGGACCATAGTCTCAGGGGTTCTTCCAGTCTCTGTCAGACCACTAAGTCTGGTCTTTTTTTATGTGTGTGTGAATTTGGATTTTGTTCTATATTTTCCTCCTGCTCTGTCCAGAACCCTCTATTGTGTTCCCTGTCAGAGCAATTGGTGGTGGTAGTGGGGCACCATCTAGTTCTTCTGGGCTCAGGCTGGTGGAAGCTGTGGTAGAAGTGGTCCATCAGTCCTTTTGACTAATATTTTCCTTGTGTCTGGTTTTCTTCATTCACCTTTGTTCTGAATGGAATGGGACAAGTAGATGTATCTCAGATGGCCACTCGCAAGCTTTTAAGACCCCAGATGCTACTCACCAAAGTTGGATGTAGAATTTCTTTATGAATCATGTTATGCCAGTTGACTTAGATGATCCCCTCCACCATGATCTCCAGCCCTCAGCCCCAGTAACTCAGTCCCTCAGGATGTTTGGATGTGTCTATGAAGCCTCTATTATTTTGCCTTGGTTAAGTTGTGCTAACTTCCTCTACATTGTGCATTGTCTTTCCCTTCACCAAAGTTAACACTTACCTAATATCTAGTTAGTGATTTCCCCTTCCCAACCCTCCCCTCCCTCATAACCACCAAAGATTGTTTTTTCTGTGTATAAACTTTCTCTAGAATATTTATAATAGTGGTCTCATACCAAAGACCAAAAACCAAACACATTGCCGTCAAGCCGATTCCCACTCACAGCAACCCAGTATTTCTCTTTTTGTGGTTGACTTATTTCACTCAGCATAATGCCCTCCAGATTAATCCACATTGTGAGATGTTTTGCAGATTCACCATTGTTCTTTATCGTTGCATACTATTCCACTGTGTGTATGTACCACTGTTTGTTTAAACACTTATCTGTTGATGGGCACTTAGGTTGTTTCCATCTTTTGCTATTGTGAATAATGTTGCAATGAATATTGGTGTGCATATGTCTATTTGTGTGACAGCGCTTATTTATCTAGGATATATTCCTAAGAATGAGGTTGCTATATCACATGGTATTTCTATTTCTAGCTTTTTAAGGAAGCACCATGTGGTTTTCCAAAATGGTTATACAATTTTGCATTCCCATCAGCACTGCCTAAGAGTTCCATCTCCTCGCAACCTCTCCAATACCTGTTTTTTTCTCTTTTTTTTTTTTGATTAGTGCTAAGGAGCATTCTGGCTGTACTTCTTCCAAGACAAGTTTGATCATTCTTTTGGTAGTCCATTGTATGTTCAATATTCTTCACCAGCACCGTAATTCAAAAGCATCAATTCTTCTTCCATCTTTCTTACTCATTGTCCAGTTTTCGTGTGCATATGTGGTGATTGAAAACACAATGCTTTGAGTCAGGTGCACCTTAGTCCTTAAAGTGACATCTTTGCTTTTAAACACTTTAAAGAGGTCTTTTGCAGCAGATTTTCCCAATAAAATACATCTTTTGATTTCTTGACTGCTGCTTCCATGGGCACTGACTGTGGATCCAAGTAAAATGAAATCTTTGACAACATAAAAATTTTCTCTGTTTATCATGTTGCTTATTTTTTTTTTATTGGTCCAGTTGTGAGGATTTTTGTTTTCTTTATGTTGAGGTGTAATCCATACTGACGGCTGTATTCTTTGATCTTCATCAGTAAGTGTTTCAAGTCCTCTTTGCTTTCTGCAAG
This sequence comes from Loxodonta africana, assembly GCF_030014295.1. Taxonomy (NCBI): domain Eukaryota; kingdom Metazoa; phylum Chordata; class Mammalia; order Proboscidea; family Elephantidae; genus Loxodonta; species Loxodonta africana. The sequence continues at coordinate 90,282,077 of NC_087369.1, read as the reverse complement.
CAAGAATGTGTCACCTGCATATTGCAGGTTGTTAATGAATCTTCCTTCAAGCCTGACACCATGTTCTCCTTCATATAGTCCTTCTTCTGGGATTATTTGCACATCATACAGCTTGAGTAAGTATGGTGAAAGGATACAACCTTGACACTCACCTCTCCTGATTTTAAACCATGCAGTATCCCCTTCTTCTATTCTAACAACAGCTTCTTGGTCTATGCACAAGTTTTGCATGAGAACAATTAAGTGTTCTCCAATTCCCATTCTTGCCGATGTTATTCATAGTTTGTTATGATCCACACAGTCAAAAGCCTTTGCGATATCACTTGTTCCATGTCTTCTTCTGAATACAGCTTGAATTTCTGGAAGTTTAGCTTGAATTTCTGGAAGTTCCCTGTTTCATGTACTGCTGCAACCACTTGTGACTGATCGTCAGCAAAATTTCATTTGTGTGTGATATTGATGATATTGTTTGATAATTTGCACATTCTATTGGACCACCTTTCTTTGGAATGGGCACAAATATGGATCTTTTCCAGTCGGTTGGTCAGGTAGCTGTCTTCCAAATTTCTTGGCATAGATGAGGGAGCACTTCCAGCACTGCATCCCTTTGTTGAAACACCTCAATTGATATTCTGTCAGTTCCTGGAGCCTTGTTTTTCATCAATGCCGTCAGTGCAGCTTGGCCTTCTTCCTTCAGTACTGTTGGCTCTTGATCATATGGTATCTCCTGAAATGATCAAACATTGATCAATTCTTTTTGGTACAGTAACTCTGTGTATTCCATCCATTTTCTTGTGATGGTTCTTGCATAGCTCAGCATTTTCCCTGTAGAATTCTTCAATATTGCAACTCAAGGCTTGAATTTTTCCTTTAGTTCTTTCAACTTGAGAAATGCCAAGCATGTTCTTCCCTTTTGGTTTTCTAACTCCAGGTCTTTGCACATGTCATTTTATTTTCAGTGAAAAAAAAAATTTTTATATGTTTTGAGTGCCATTATATATTTTGAGTGCCTTCCGATCTGAGGGGCTCATCTTCAAGCAGTATATTAGACGATGTTCTAGTGCTATTCATAAGGTTTTTACTGGCTAATTTTTTTCAGAAGTAGACGGCCAGGCCCTTATTCCTAGTCTGTCTTAGTCTAAAAGCTCAGCTGAACCCTGTTCACCATGGGTGACACTGGTGGTATTTGAATACCAGTGGCATAGCTTACAGTACCACAGCAACATGTAAGGGCCACAATATGACAAGCTCGGAGTTATTAAAACTAGAGGCCTTTTTTCAGGGATCTTTTGGGAACTTTTTTTTTTATATACAGGATCACGTTATCAGTGACAAGAAATAGTTTTAACTTCCCCTTCATGATTAGGATAACTTTTATTACTTTTTCTTTCTTTTATTTTTTTTTTGTGCTTTATGTGAAAATTTACAGCTCAAATTGATTTCTCATTCAAAAATTTATACACATATTGTTTTGTGACATTAGTTCCAATCCCCACAATGAGAGAGCACACTCCCCCTTTCCACTCCAGGTTCCCTGTGTCCATGCGACCAGTTCCTATCCCTTCCTGCCTTCTCATCCTGCTGTAGGACAGGAGCTTCCCATTTGGTCTTGTATATCTGACTGAACTAACAAGCTCATTCCCCACCTGTATTTTTTTTTTTTTTGTAATATAGTCCTGTCTAATCTTTGAAGAGTGGGCTTTGGGAAAGTTTTCATTTCTGGGTTAGCATTGCACCTTGGGCCCATAGTTTCGGGGGTTCCTGTAGTCTCTGTCAGACCATTAAGTCTGGCCTTTTTTACCTGCATTTGAGTTCTGTTCTACATTTTCTCCTGCTCTGTCCAGTACTTTCTGTTCTGTTTCCTGTCAAGGTGGTTATTAATGGTAGACAGGCACCATCTTGTTCTTCTGATCTCAGGCTGGTGGAGTCTCAAGTTCATTTGGTCCTTTAGTCCTTTGGGCTACTGTTTTCCTTGTGTTCTTTTCTTCATTTTTCTTTGCTCTGAGTGGGATGGGACAAACTGATGTATCTTAGGCAGCACTCCCAATCTTTTAAGACCCCAGGCTTCACACACCAAAATGGGATGTAGAACATTTTCTTTTATAACTATTTGTCAGTTGACCTAGATGTCCCCCAAAACTGTGGTCACCAGGCCCTAGCCCCAGCTACTCTGTCCCTCAAAGTGTTTGGATGTGTCCAGGAAACTTCTTTGCTTTTGCTTTGGTCCAGTTGTGCTGACTTCCCCTGTATTGTGTGTTGTCCTTCCCTTCACCGAAGTGGATCCTTGTCTACTATCTCGTCAGTGATTTCCCCTCGCCATCCCTCCCCGCCCTTTTAACCATCAAAGAAAGTTTTTTTCTGTTTTCTTTAGTTCTTATAATAGTGGCCTCATACAATATTTGTCCTTTTGTGACTGACTTATTTTACTCAGCACAGTGCCCTCCAGATTCATCCATGCTGTGAGATGTTTCGTGGATTTATCATTGTTTTTATATTTGCATAGTATTCCATCGTGTGCATGTACCATAACTTTTTTTTTATCCAATTGTCTGTTGATGGGCATTTAGGTTGTTTCCATCTTTTTGCTATTGTGAATAGCAAATGAACATAGGTGTGCATATGTCTATGCACATGACAGCTCTTATTTCTGTCAGGTATATTCCTAGGAGTGGGATTGCTGGATCATATGGTATTTCTATTTCTAGCTTTTTAAGGAAAAGAAGCACCATATTATTTTCCAAAGTGGTTATATCATTTTACATTCCCATCAACAGTGCGTAAGAGTTCCAATCTCCCCACAACCTCTCTAACATTTGTTATTTTGTGTTTTTTGGATTAGTGCCAGCCTTGGGGTGAGATGGTATCTCATTGTAGTTTTGATTTGCGTTTCTCTAATGACTAGCGATTGCGAGCATTTCCTCATGTGTCTATTAGCCGCCTGAATGTCTTTGATGAAGTGTCTGTTCATATTCTTTGCCCATTTTTTAATTGGGTTCTTTGTCTTTTTGTTGTTGAGGTGTTGGTATCTTGTAGATTTTAGAGATTAGATCCTTATCAGATATGTTGTAGCCAAAAAAATTTTCCCATTGTGTAGGTTCTCTTTTTATTCTTTTTTTGTGAAGTCTTTTAATGAGTATAAGTGTTTCATTTTTTTTTAGTTATCTAGTTTTTCTCCTGGTGCTTGTGAATTGTTAGTTATGGTTTGTATACTATTTATGCCATGTATTAAGGCCCCTGGCATTTTCCCTATTTTTTCTACTATGATCTTTATCATTTTAGGTATTATATTTAGGTCTTGATCCATTTTCAGTTAGTTTTTGTGTACGGCATGAAGTATGGGTCCTGTTTCATTTCTTTTTTACAGATGGACATCCAGATATGCCAGTACCATTTGATAGAGAATGCCTTTCCCCATTTAGTGGACTTTGGGCCTTTATCAAATAAGAGCTGCTCATAGGTGTATTCATTTAGGCCTGGGTTCTCAATTGTGTTCCATTGGTCTATGTGTCTGTTTTTTACCAGTACGAGGCTGTTTTGACTACCATGTACTATAATAGCTTCTAAAATGATAGTGTGAGGTCTCCCACTTTGTTCTTTTCAGTAATGCTTTACTTACTGGGACCTCTTCTCTTTCCATATAAAGCTGGTGATTTGTTTCCACATCTCTTTAAAAACACTGTTGGAATTTGAATCGGGCTTGCATTGTATTTGTAGATTGCTTTAGGCAGAACTGACAGTTTCACAGTATTGAGTCTTCCTACCCATGAGCATGGTATGTTCATCCACTTACAAAAGTCTCTTTTGGTTTCTTGAAGTAGTGTTTTGCAGTTACACCTGGTTAAATTTATTCCTAAGCACTTTATCTTCTTGAGGGCTATTGTAAATGGTACTGATTTGGTGATTTCCTTTTTGAAGTTCTCTTTTTAGGCATATAGGAATCCAACTCTTTTTTGTATGTTTTTCTGGAATCCTAATACTTTGCTGAAATCTTCTGTTAGTTCCAGTAGTTTTCTTGTGCATTTTTGGGGTTTTCTGTGTAAAATTCATATCATCTGTGAATGTTGTTGTTGTTAGGTACCATCAACTCAGTTCCAACTCATAGTGACTCTATGCGCAACAGAGCAAAACACTGCCTAGTCCTGTGCCATCCTTACAATTTTTGTTGCTATGCTTGAACCCATTGTTGCAGCCACTGTGTCAATCAATTTCATTGAGGGTTTTCCTCTTTTTCACTGACCCTCTACTTTACCAAGCATGATGTCCTTCTCCAGGGACTGTTCCCTTCTGACAACATGTCCAAAGCATGTGAGATGAAGTCTCGCCATCCTTTTCTCCAAGGAGCATTCTGGCTATACTTCTTCCAAGACAGATTCGTTCATTCTTTTGACACTCCATGCTATATTCAATATTCTTTGCCAACACCACAATTCAAAGGTGTCAATTCTTCTTCGGTCTTCCTTATTCATTGCCCAGCTTTCACATGAATCTGTGAATAGGGATTCTTTTATTTCTTCCTTACCAATTTGGGTGCACTTTATTTCTTTTTCATGCCTTTTTGCTGTAGTAAGGTCCTCCAGAACAATGTGGAATAAGAGTGGTGATAAAGGGCATTCTTGTCTGTTTCCCCGTCTTAAGGGGAATGCTTTCAGTCTCTCTCCATTGAGAATGATGTTGACTACTGGCTTTGTATAAATGCCCTCAATTATGTCAAGGAATTTCTGTTCTGATCCTATTTTGTTGAAAATTTTTATCAGGAACATGGGTTGGACTTTGTCAAGTGCCATTTCCACATCAATTTATAAGATCATGTGGTTCTTGTCTTTTATTTATATCATGGATTACATTGATTGATTTTCTAATGTTGAATACCTCTGCATACCTGGTATGAATCCCACTTGGTCACGATGAATTATTTTTTTTGATATGCTGTTGAATTCTATTGGCTAGAATTTTTTTGAGGAACTTTGTGTCTGTATTTATGAGGGATATTGATCTGTTTTTTTTTTATTGATCTGTAATTTTCTTTTTCTTGGTGTCTTTTCCTGTCTGTGGTATCAGGATTATGTTGGCTTCGTAGAATGAGTTCAGGAGTATTCCTTTCTCTTCTATGCTCCGAAATACCTTTAGTAGCAGTGGTGTTAACTCTTCTCTAAAAGTTTGGTAGAAGTCTCCAGTGAAGCCATCAGGGCCGGGGCTTTTTTTGTTGGGAGTTTTTTTTTTTTTTTTTTTACCTCTTCCATCTCTTCTTTTGTTTAGGTTTATTTAGTTTTTCTATCTCTGTAGGTAGTGTATTTCTAGAAATGCATTTTATCCATTTTATCTAGGTTTTCAAATTTGTTGGAGTACAATTTTTCATAGTATTCTGTTGTGATCCTTTTTATTTCTGTTGGATCTGTTGCGATATCACCCATCTCATTTCTTATTCCGGTTATTTGCTTCCTCTCCTGTTTTTCTTTTGTCAGTTTTGGGCAACGTTTTGTCGGTTTCATTGATCTTTTCAAACAACCAACTTTTGGTCTTGTTGACTCTTTTAATTGTTTTTCTATTCTCGATTTCATTTATTTCTGCTCTAATCTTTATTATTTAATTTCTACTGGTGCCTGAGGGCTCCTTTTGCTGCTCTCTTTCTTTTTGTTCAAGTTGTAGTGTTAATGTTTTGATTTTGGCCCTTTCTTCTTTTTGAATGTATGAATTTATTGCTATAAATTGACCTCTAAGCACTGTTTTTGCATGTCTCGAAGGTTTTGGTAAGATGCCTTTTCATTCTCATTTCATTCTACGAATTTCTTTACTCAATCCTTGATTTCTTCTATAACCCAGTAATTTTTAAGCAAGGTGTTGTTCAGTTTCCTTGTATTTGACTTGTTTTCTTTGCTGTTTCTGTTATTGAATTCTACATTTATGACATTATGGTCAGAAAAGATGTTTTGTAATATTTCAATGTTTTGGACTCTGTTAAGGCTTGCTTTGTGGCCTAAAATGTGGTCTGTTCTGGAAAGTGTTTCATGTGCTTTGGAAAAGAATGTATATTTGGCTGCTGTTGGGTAGAGAGTTCTGTATATGTCTATGAGGTAAAGTTGATTGTGGCTTTCAATCTTCTGTATCTTTACTGAGTTTCTTTCTAGATGTTCTGCCCTTCGCCAAAAGAAGTGTGTTGAAGTTTCCTACTATTATTACGGAGCTGTCAATTTCTCTTCAATTCTGTTAGAGTTTGTTTTATATTTTTTGAGCCCTGTTATTGAATGAGAAAATATTTATTATGGATATTATCCTTCTTGTGTATTGATACTTTAATCATGATACAGTGTCCTTTCTTAAACTTTGTGGTGGATTTTGCCTTAAAGTCTATTTTGTCAGAGATTAATATTGCTACTTCTACTCTTTTTTATTGTTGTTTGTTATATTTATTTCTATACTTTGAGTTTTTGTTAGTTTGTGTCTAAAGTGTGTCTCTTGTTGACAGCGTATAGATGGATTGTGGTTTTGATCCATTTTGCCACTCTCTATCTCTTTATTGGTGCATCTGTGCCATTTACATTCAGTATAATTATTGATAAGTATGCTGTCATTTTGATGCATTTTTGTGCTGTTGACAGTTTCTTTGTCCTATTTAATTTTCTTTGCTGAGTTCTTTTTGCTTATGTATTTTCTTTTCATCATTTTCATTATTGTTGATTTTGTGTTGCTGAGTCTTTATGTTTTTCTTTTTTATTTTGATGGGTAGGTTTGTTAGCTTTTTTGTAGTTACCCTAAAATTTAACTTGATATTTCTAATTTTAAACAATTTTTTTATTTCTTTATATTGCTTTAACTCCCTCTGCATATGGGAGTTCTATGACTATACTGCTTATTCCCTCTTTTTTTGTTTTGACATTATCATCGTTTACATATTGACATCTCCAATTCCCTATTTTCAGTCTTATAGCTTTGAGTCGTTTTTGTGAATTCCCTGTCTGGGTTGATAACTGGTTGATCAGTCCTGTGTTCCAGTCTTGGATTTCTGTCTGATGTTGTTGGTTCTCTAATCCAAAAAAAAAAAAAAAAAAAAAATCCAAGGACTCCCTTTAATATTTCTTGTAATTTTGGTTTGGTTTTTAAAAATTCCCTTAACTTCTGTTTTTCTGGAAATGACCTAATTTCACCATTGTATTTGAGAGACATTTTTTTTTTTTGGATATATAATTCTTGTCTGGCAATTTTTATCCTTCAAGACTTTATATATGTCATCCCATTGTCTTCTTACTTGCATGATTTCTGCTGATTAGTCAGAGTTTAGTCTTATTGGTTCTCTTTTATAGATGACTTTTTGTTTATGCCTAGCTGCTCTCAAGATTCTCTTTGTCTTTGGTTTTGGCAAGCTTGATTATGATATGCCTTGGTGACATCCTTTTGGGGTCTACCCAGTATGGGGTTCATTGAGCTTTTTGGATGGATATCTTTCATCTTTCACGATATCAGGGAAGTTTGCTGCCAGCAAATCTTCAACAATTCTCTCTTTGTTTTCTGTTATCCTCCCCATTCTGGTACTCTAACCACTCGTAGGTTTTTCCTTTTGATAGTGTCTCTCATAATTTTTAGAATTTCTTCAATTTTTTTAATTCTTTTTTTCTGATTTTTCCTCAGATAAATTGGTGTCAAGGGATTTATCTTCAGTCTCACTAATTCTGACTTCCATTGTTTCAATCCTTCTCTATGACCTTCTACTGAGTTGTCTAATTCTGAAATTTTATTGTTAATCTTTTGGATTTCTAGTTGCTGTCTCTGCGTGGTTTCTATCAGCCTGTTGATTTTGTCATTTTATTCTTGTATTGTTTTCCTGAATTCCTCTATTGCTTTGTCTGCATGTTTCTTGGCTTGGTCTGAGTTTTGCCTGACCTCCTTCCTGATCTCTTCAAAAGCTCTGTTATATTAGTCTATTGAATTCTTTCTTAGTAGTTCTAATATCTTATCTTCTTCTGGAAGGTTTTCTGGTTCTTTATTTTAGTAGCTTGCTGAAGCCATTTTGACCTGCATCTTTATGTGATGTGATATTGACTGTTGTCTCTGAAGCATCAATAAGTTATTATATTTATCTATTGTATGTTTTTTTTAACATGTCCTACAAGCTCTGGGTCTGTGAGCTACTTTGGTTGTTGGTGTCTTTGAAGGTCTCATGTTCTGTCTCCAGGTGACAGCAGCTACTAGGTGTGTGAGCCCAGGAGTCTGAGTCTGTTCACTTTTCTTGTGGTGGTGCTCCACAGGTGCCCGTGTTGTTGACCATCAAATGTGTGGTGCAGATTCTCACCTACAGTCCTCGATGGGAAGGGCTGAGTAGGGGTGTTCAGAGCAGGCACAGGTATCTGGCTGCTATAGGGGGTATGTGTGGAGGAAGGCAGGGGCTGATGGCTGCCCCAGGGTGCCTGAGTGGAGGGTGTATCCCTGTCCCCTATAGTGCATAGTAGGGGGGTATTGCAGCTGGTCCTTGGGCACCCAGTGCTGTTGGCTGGAGGGACTTGGAGCCACCACTTATTCTCAGACCCCATTGTGGGTGACTAGATGGAATGAGTGGTGCCACCAGCCCTCAGGCCCAACTGTGGTTGGGTGAAGTCCCAGTTTAGGGGTATGTGTGGTGTCAAATGTCACAAATCTGCAGCTCCCCCTGGGCTACTGAAGTTGAAAATGGTCTTCATGTTTATGCCCTGCTGTTTTATGCTAATGAGGGCATGTGGTGTTGAATTGGCGCACACAGGTCTGGGCAGGGGTGAAGGGCACTGAAATTCCATGTACCCCTTAAGGCAGTGGCTGGGCAGAGTGGCTACGAGACTGGTGTGGGTGCAAAGAGCCCTGAGTTCCTGGCTTAGGGGCCATAGTGTTTTTTAATACTGCATGACTGGTGTTGGAGCGGGCACGGTAGGCGGTGGATGAGGGGAAGGAAGCACTTCTCCTCTGTGAAACTCTAGGATGTGAGGAGTTATTTTGCCCCTGCATGGTAGGTTAGAAGCTTACACTTAACTTTTGCAGGTCTGGTGTTGCTCCTACTTGGTTCTGGAGGTGTGTGAAGATGCACTGCTGCTTGGCTACACTTGATGTGGTGAGGTTAGTCTTTGAATGTTGCTGCTTGGCTTAGCCTGTGTGTGCTACGCAGACTCAGCTAGCAGGGTGCTGGTGATCTTGCAATCGTTACTTCTCAGATGCTTTTGAATTCTCTCTCCTTCCCCTGCTGTTCAGTCCAATACTTCAACTTTGCCGTTGATGATTAGTGTTCCTAGATTGTCATATATAAATGATTAACTTGTTTTTTGGGGTCTTTGTTGTAAGAGGGATGACAGGAAGCATCTGACTATTCTGCTATTTTGGCCCCACCTATTTTTTTTTGTTGTCTAATTGATCTGACTAAAACTTCCAGTACAATATTGAATAACAGTAGGAGTGGTTTTCTTGTTTTGTCCTTGATCTTAAGGGGAAAGCTCTCAGTCTTTCTCCATTGAGTATGATGTTAGCTGTGGGTTTTTCATAAATACCCTTTATCAGATGATGCTTTCCCTTTTCTTGGCTTGTATTTTGGTCATGAAAGGGTGCTGAATTTTGTCAAATGCCTTTTCTGTATCAATTGAGGTGATAATGTGGTTCCTTTCTTTTGTTCCATTAATGAGGTGTATTTTTTTTATTACATTAATTAATTTGCTAACGTTGAACCACGATTGCATTCCTAAGATAAATTCCATTTGATCATGGTGTATAATCCATTTAATATTCTTTTCAATTCAGTTTGCTGATATTTTGTTAAGGATTTTTGTCATCTGTATTCATAAGGAATATTGCATTGTGTCTGTCTAGCTTTTGTATCAGAGTGATGCTGGCTTCATAGAATGAGTTAAGAGGTGTTCCCTCCTCTTCTATTTTTGGAGAAGTTTAAATAGGATTCAAGTCACTTCCATAAATGTTTGGTAGAATTCCCCTGTTAAGCTACCAGGTCCAGGACTTTTCTTTTTGGGGAGATTTTTGATTACTTATTCAATCTCTTGTTGTGGGTTTGTTAAGATCTGTTTTGACTTGCTTCAGTGTAGGATGCTTATGTGTTTCTAGATGTCGGTCCATTTCATCTTGATTATTTAATTTGCTGGCATACTATTTTTCATGATATTCTCTTTTGACCCTTTTTATTACTGTAGGGTTGTTTATAATGTCCCCCTTTTCATTTTTATTTTTGTAGGCTCAGTTGTAATGTCCCCACTTTCATTTTTGATTTTAGATATTGCATCTTCTCTCTTTAGTCCAGCTAAAGGTTTGAAAATTATAATGATTTTTTTTTTGTGTGCATGGAAAAACTAGCTACTGGTTTCATTGATTTCCTCTCTTGTTTTTCTATTCTCTATTTCATTTATTGCTGCTATGATCTTTGTTATCCCCCCCTTTCTGGTTTCTTTTGATATAATTTACTCTTCTTTTTCTCATTCTTAAAGTTGTAAAATTAGGCTATTGATTTGTGATCTTTATTCTTTTTTAATGTAGGCATTTATAGTTATAATTTTCCTCTGAACACTGCTTTTGTGTGTCCCATAAGTTTTTTTAATATGTATTTTTTTTATTTAGTTGAAAATACACACAGCTAAAAATGTACCATTTCAACAATTTCTACATGTACTTCAGTGCCATTGGTTACATTCTTCAAGTTGTGGTACTGTTCTCTCTATCCTTTCCAAATTATTCTACCATCATTATCTTAAACTCGCTGTTCACTAAGCCTCCTATCCAACTTTTTGAGTTGTCATTGTCAATTTGATCTCACATTGATAACTCTTAAGAGAGCACAATGGTCAAGGAAGATTTAGTTTGGTAATTAAGATAAACTTTTTGTTGTTGTTGTTCAAAGGAGACATCAGGGCATAGTTTTGGTTTAAGGCTTAAAGTTTAAAGATTATTTCAGGACAATAGTTTCAGAGGATCATCCAGCCTCAATGAATCCAGAAAGACTAGATACCATTGAGAATTTGAAATTCTGTTCTGTACTTCCTTTCACCCCCTTTGATTAGCATTGATCTACAGAACCTTTGATCAAAATGTTCAGTGATGGTAGAGGGACACCATTCAGTTTTTCTGATCTCATGGAAAAGGAAGCAGTTGTTCATGGAGGCATCCAGAAATATATTCAATTCCCCCCTCAATTCCTGACTCCTCTTTTTCCTGTGCTTTCATTTTCATTTGACACTAAATATTTTTTTTCTTATTTCTCCCTTAACTCATTGGTTATTTAATAGTGTGTTGTTGAATTTCCATATTTGTGTATTTTCCACATTTCCTTCTCTTATTAATTTCTAATTTCACTCCATTGTGGACAGAGAAAATACTTTGCATGTTTTTTATCTTTTAAAATCTATTGTGACTTGCTTATGACCTAACATGTGATCTATCCTAGAGAATGATTCATGTGCATGGAGCAGAACGTATTCTGTGCTGTAGTTTGGTGAAGTGTTCTATTTTTGTCTGTTTGCTCTAGTTGATTTATAGCGCCATTTAGAACCTCTGTTTTCTTAATTATCTTCTTTCTATATGCTTTGTACGTTATTGAAAGTGGAATATTGAAGTTTCTACTGAATTTAGAGACCATCTCAAGAATAGATTTCACGTGTTGAACACTAATTATCAAACACAAGACAAGTTGTGGAATGACATCAAGGATGTCATACATGAAGAAAGTAAGAGGTCATTAAAAAGACAGGAAAGAAAGAAAAACCAAAATGGATGTAAGAAGAGACTCTAAAACTTGCTCTTGAATGTTGAGTAGCTAAAGCAAAAGGGAGAATTGATGAGGTAAAAGAGCTGAACAGAAGATTCAAATCGTGGCTCGAGAAGACAAAGTAAAGTATTATAATGATGTGTGCAAAGAGCTGGAGTTAGAAAACCGAAAGGGAAGAACATGCTCAGCATTTTTCAAGCTGAAAGAACTGAAGAAAAAATTCAAGCCTTGAGTTGCAATAGTGAAGGATTCTATAGGGAAAATAGTAAATGAGTAAATGATGTAGGAAGCATTAAAAGAAGTTGAAAGGAATACACAGAGTCACTGTACCAAAAAGAATCGGTTGATGTTCAACCATTTCAGGAGATAGCATATGATCAGGAACCAGTGGTACTGAAGGAAGAAGTCCAAGCTGCACTGAAGGCATTAGTGGAAAAAAAAAAAAAAGGCTCCAGGAATTGATGGAATATCAATTGAGATGTTTCAACAAACGGATGCAGCATTGGAAGTGTACACTCATCTAGGCCAAGAAATTTGGAAGAAGCTACCTGGCCAACTGACTGGACCAGATCCATATTTGTGCCCATTAGAAAGGCGATCCAACCAAATGCAGAAATTATCAAACAATTTCATTAATATCACCTGACAGTAGAATTTTGCTGAAGATCATTCAAAAGCAGCTGCAGTAATAAATCAACAGGGAACTGCCAGGAATTCAAGCAGTGTTCAGAAGAGGAGGTGAAACCAAGGATATCATTGCTAATGTCAGATGAATCTTGACTGAAAACAAAGAATAGCAGAAATATGTTTATCTGTATTTATTGACTATGCAAAGGCATTTGTATGGACCATAACAAATTATGGATAACATTGCGAAGAATGGGAATTCCAGAACACATAATTGTGCTCATGAGGAACCTGTGCATAGATTGAGGTAGTTGTTCGAAAAGAACAACGGCACACTGCGTGGTTTAAAGTCAGGAAAGGTGTGTGTCAGGGTTGTATCTCTCTACCATACCTATTAAATCTGTAAACCCATATTAAATCTGTATACCGAGCAAATAATCTGAGAAACTGGACTACATGAAGAATGGGGCATCAGGATTGGAGGAGGACTCATTAACAACCTGCGTTATGCAGATGACACAACCTTGCTTGCTGAAAGTGAAGAGTATTTTTTGAAGCACTTACAGATGAAGATCAAAGGTCATAGCTTTCAGTATGGATCGCATCTGAACATAAAGAAAACAAAAATTTTCACAACTGGAACAATAAGCAACATCATGATAAATGGAGAAAAGATTGAAGTTGTCAAGGATTTCGTTTAACTTGGATTCATGTTCAACGCCCATGGAAGTAGCAGTCAAGAAATTCAAAAGACACATTGCATTGGGCAACTCTGCTGCAAAAGGCCTCTTTAAAGTGTTGAAAAGCAGAGATGTCACCTTGAAGATTAAGGTGCACCTGACCCAAGCCATGGTGTTTTTAGTCGCCTCACCTGCATGCAAAAGCTGAACGATGTATAAGGAAGACCAAAGAATTGACGTCTTTGAATTGTGGAGTTGGCAAAGAATATTGAATATAGCATGGATTGCCAAAAGAGGGAACATATCCGTCTTGGACAAAGCACAACTAGAATTCTCCTTAGAAGCAAGGATGGCGAGACTACATTTCACATACTTTGGACATGTTATCAGGAGGGATGAGTCCCTGAAGAAGGACATGCCTGGTAAAGTAGAGGGCCAGCGAAAAAGAGGAAGAACCTCAATGAGATGGATTGACAGAGTGGCTGCAACAATGGGCTCAAGCATAGCAACGATTTTGAGGATGGTGCAAGACTGGGCGGTGTTTTGTTCTGTTGTACATAGGGCTTCTATGAGTCAGAACTGACTCTATGGCACCTAGCAACAACAACAATTATTATTGTAGAGAAATCTATTTCTCCCTTCAATTCTATCAGTTTTTTTTTAAACACTTTTATCATTATATAATGTCCTTATTTGTCTCTTATTTCATGTTTTGATATAAAGCCTATTAAAATCACCACCCCAGCTCTCTTTTGGTTACTATTTGTATGGGGTAATTTTTTCATCCTTTCACTTTCATCCTATTTGTGATTTGGGCCTAAGATGTGTCTCTAGTAGACAACGTATAGTTGGATCATGAGCTATTATCCATCCTTCCACTCTCTCTTTTGACTGGAGCATTTAATCCATTTACATTCACTGTAATTACTGATAAGAAAGAACATACTTGTCATTTTGTTATTTGTGTGTCTCATAACTTCTTTGCTTCTTATTTCCTCTAGTTATGCCTGTTTTTTTTTTTTTTGTAGTGAACGATTTTGATTCCCTACTCCTTTCTTTTGTATGTATTTTTTAGATATTTTCTTTGTAGTTACCATGAGTATTACGTTTAACATCTTGCATATATGACAACCTGGATTAAATTGATACCAACTTAACTTCAGTAACATACAAAAGTTCTATACCTGTACCATTCATCTCCCCTCCCCTTATATATGTAGTTGTTATCAGTAATTACATCTTTATACATCATGTGACCTGTAATTACATTTATACTTATCATTTATGCATTTGTTAAGTATTAAGGACATAACCACTAGAATTATCAAGCAAATATACCTTAAATCTTGCCCTTATACTTACCCCTACAATTACCTTTAATGGAATTTTTTTTTTCTTTTTCTAAGTACTTCTTTGAGTTATGTTCTAGTGTCCTTTCTTTCTTATCTGAATACTCCCTTTAGTACTTTTGTAAGGGAGGTGTATTGGCTAGGGATTCTCTGAGCTTTTGTTTATTGGAAATATCTTTATTTCATTCTCATTCTTGAAGAATAGTTTTGATGGATATAGTATTCTTGGTTGGCAGTTCTTTTCTTTCAGCACTTTGAATATGTCATTACATTGCCTCTGGCCTCCAAGGTTTCTGAGCAGAAATAGACACTTAATCTTACTGGGGATAATTTGGGCGTGACTGTTCACTTCTCTCTTGCAGCTTTCAGGATTCTCTTTGTCTTTCGCTTTTATACAGCTTGATTATAAATTGTCTCAGTGTAAATCTTTTTGGTTTTACTCTTGAAGTTCTTAGTGACATAGTTTACCTTGGTCAAGTTATGTGTACTTCATCAGTATTTGAGGCTACCTTTCCCATCACCAAAAATAACAACTGTCTACTATCTTGAGACTGCATCCCCCTATTCCTCCCCCTCCCCACCAAACCCTGTTAACCACCAATAAGCATTGGTCTCTGTACATGCATTCTTTTCTTCTTATGAAAGAGTGATCATACAGTATTTGTCCTTTTGTGATTGACTTATTTCACTCAGCATAATGTTCTCCATATTTGTCCACATTATAAGATGTTCCCAGGCTCATCATTCTTTACAGTTGGATAGAATTCCATTGTATGTATATACCACATATTTTTATCAATTCATCCATTCATGAGCGCTTAGGATGTTTCCATCTTTTTGCTATAGTGAATAATGCTGCAATAAACATGTTGTTGCTGTTGTTAGGAGCCATCAAGTTGGTTTCAAGTCATAGTGACCCTATGTACAACAGGATGAAACATTGCCCAGTCCTGCGCCATACTCACAATTGTTACTATGTTTGAGCCTATTGTTGCAGCCACTGTGCCAATCCATCTTGCTGAGAGTTTTCCTCTTTTTTGCTGACCCTCTACTTCACCAAGCATGAAATCTTTCTTCAGGGACTGGTCCCTCCTGATAACATCACCAAAGTATGTGAGACAAACTCTCACCACCCTTGCTTCTAGTGAGCATTCCAGCTGTACTTCTTCCAAGACAGATTTGTTTGTTCTTCTGGCAGTCTGTGGTATATTCAACATTCTTACCAACACCGTAATTCAAGGGCATCAATTCTTCTCTGATCTTCCTTATTCATTGTCCAGCTTTCACATGCACATGAAACGGTTGAAAATATCATGGCTTGGGTCAGGCGTGCCTTAGTTCTCAAAGTGATATCTTTTTCTTATAATATTGTTTTTAATGAATTAATAAATATATATTTTAAAAACCTCTGTTTTAATTTGTAATACAGTAAATATCAACAGATACAACCAACATAAAGAAGCTTCTTGGTGTCTTCAATAAAATTTTCACTTTTTTAATTTTGTGTTGTAGGTGAAAGTTCACAGCACAAATTAGTTTTTCATTCAAAAAATTTAAACACAAATTCTTTTGTGACATTAGTTGCAATCCCTGCAATGTATCAGCACCCTCCCCCTTTCCCTTTCCACTCTGAGTTCTCAGTGTCCATTCATCCAGTTTTCCTGTCCCTTCCTGCCTTCCCTTCTTTGCTTTTGGGCAGATGTTGCCCATTTGGTCTTATATACTTGACTGACCTAAGAAGCACATTGCACTGTGTGTTATTATTTGTTTTATAGGCCTGTCTAATCTTTGGCTGAAAGGAGGACCTTGGCAGTGACTTCGATTCTGAATTAGCAGGGTGTCTGGGGGCTATAGTCTTGAGAATTCCTCCAGTAATTGTCAGACCAGTAAGTCTCATCTTTTTTTGTGAATTTGAATTTTGTTCTGCATTTTCCTCCCACTCTGCCCAGAACTCTCTACTGTGATCCCTGTCAGAGTGGTTGGTGGTGGTAGCTGGGCGCCATCTAGTTTTTCTGGGCTCAGGTTGGTGGAGGCTGTGGTTCATGTGGTACATTAGTCCTTTGGATTAATATTTTCCTTGTCTTTAGTTTTCTTCATTCTCCTTTGCTCCAAATGTGCTGGGGCCAGTAGATGTATCTTAGATGACCACTCACAAGATTTTAATACCCCCAGACGCTACTTACCCAAGTAAGATGTAGAACATTTTCTTTATGAACTATGTTATGCCAATTGACCTAGATGTTCTCCTAGGCCATGGTCCCCAACTCTCAGCCCTAGTAACTCAGGCCATGAAGGTGTTTTTGTCTAGGAAGCTTCTATGACTTTGCTTCAGTCGAGTTGTACTGACTTCCCCTATATTGTGTATTGTCTTTCACTTCACCGAAATGAACACTTTTTTTACTATCTAGTTAGTGATTTCCCCTCCCCATCGATCTTAGTTATCTAGTGCTGCTATAAAAGAAATACCACAAATGGATGACTTTAACAAAGAGAAATTTATTTCTTCACAGTGAAGTAGGAAATTCAGGGTGTCAGCTCCAGGGGAAATCTTTCTGTCTCTCTATCGGCCTTCTCATCAGTCTTCTCCTGGACTAGGAGCTTCTCCGTGCAGGTACCCCAGGTCCAAAGGATGTACTCTGCTCCCAGCACTGCTTTCTTGGTGGTATGAGGTCTCCCTGTCTCTGTACTTTCTTCTCTTTTTTATATTTCAAGAGATTGCCTCAAGACACAATCTAATCTTGTAGATTGAGCCCTGTCTCATTAACACAACTGTTGCCTATCCTTCCTCATTAACATCATAGAGGCAGGGTTTACAACATATAGGAAAATCACACAATACGGGGAATCATAGCCCAGCCAAATTGATACATACATTTTTGGGGGGACATAATTCAATCCATGACACTACCTTTCCACTCAAAGTGACATCATTGCTTTTCAGCACTTCAAAGAGTTCTTTTGCAGCAGATTTGCCCAATGCAATATGTCATTTGATTTCCTGACTGCTGCTTCCGTGGGCATTGATTGTGGATTCAAGTACAATGAAATCCTTGACAACTTCATTCTTTTCTCTGTTTACCATGATGTTGCTTATTGTTCCAGTTGTGAGGATTTTTGTTTTTTTTAAGTTTAGGTGTAATTCATACTGAAGGTTGTATTCTTGATCTTCATCAGTAAGTGCTTCAAGTCCTCTTTGCTTTCTGCAAGCAAGAATGTGTCATCTTCATATCACAGGCTGTTAATAAATCTTCCTCCAATCCTGATGCCATATTCTTCTTCATTTTGTCTTGCTTCTCAGATTCTTTGGCCAGCATACAGATTGAATAAATATGGTGAAAGGACACAACCCTGACACACACGTTTCCTGATTATAAACCATGCTGTATCCCCTTCCTCTATTCTAACGACTGCTTCTTGGTCTATGTACAAGTTCCTCATGAGCACAATTAAGTGTTCTGGAATTCCCATTCTTCGCAATGTTATCCATAGTTTGTTGTGATCCACACTGTCAAAAGCCTTTGCAGTATCCCTTGTGCCATGTCTTCTTTGAATACAGCATGAATTTCTGGCAGTTCCTGTAGATGAACTGCAGCAACTGCTTTTGAATGATCTTCAGCAAAATATTACTTGCTTGTGATATTAATGATATTGTTCGATTATTTCCACATTCTGTTGGGAACCCTGGTGGTGTAGTGGTTAAGAGCTATGGCTGCTAACCAAAAGGTCATCAGCTCGAATCCACCAAGCACTCCTTGGAAACTCTATGGGGCAGTTCTACTCTGTCCTACAGGGTCGCTAAGAGCCAGAATCGACTCAAAGGCAACGGGTTTGGTTTTTGGTTTTGGTTGAATCACACTTCTTTGGAGTTGGCACAAATATGGATCTCTTCCAGTCAGTTGGAAACGTAGCTGTCTTCCAAATTTCTTGGCATAGATGAGTGAGCATCTCCAATGCTGCATCCATTTGTTGAAGCATCTAAACTGCTGTTCTGTCAATTCCTGGAGCCTTGTTTTTCAACAATGCCTTCAGTGCAGCTTAGACTTCTTCCTTCCATACCATCGGTTCTTGATCATATGTTACCTTCTGAAATATTTTAATGTCGACCAGTTCTTTTTTAGTACAGTGACTGCGTATTCCTTCTATCTTCTTTTGATGCTTCCTCTGTCATTCAATATTTTGCCCTTTATTGCAACTCTAGGCTTGAATTTTTTTTTCAGTTCTTTCAGCCTGAGAAATGCCAAGCATGTTCTTCCCTTTAATTTCCTAACTCCAGGTCTTTGTACATTTCATTATAATGCTTTACTTTGTCTTCTCGAGCCACCCTTTGAAATCTTCTGTTCAGCTCTTTTACTTCATCATTTTTTTCCAATCACTTTAGCTACTTCATGTTCAAAGGCAAGTTTCAGAGTCTCTTCTGACATCCCTTTTGGTCTTTCTTTCTTTCTTGTCTTTCATGACTTTTTGCTTTCTTCACGTATGGTGTCCTTGACGTCATCCCACAACTGGTCATTAGTGTTCAGTGCATCAAATCAGATGGTCTTCAAATTCAGGTGGAATATACTCAAGGTCGTATTTTGGTTCTCATGGACTTGCTTTAATTTCCTTCAGCTTCAACTTAAACTTGCATAGGAGGAATTGACGGTCTATTTCACAGTCGGCCCTGGTCTTGTTCTGACTGATAATATTGAGATTTTCCATTGCCTCTTTCTACAGATGTATTTGATTTGATTTCTATATTTTCCATCTGGTGAGATCCACATGTGTAGTCCTTGTTTATGTTGTCAGAAAAAGGTATTTCCAATGAATAGGTCATTGGTCTTGCAAAATTCTATCATGTGATCTCCAGCATCATTTCTATCATTAAGGCCATATTTTCCAGCTACCGATCCTTCTTTGTTTCCAACTTTCACATTCCAATCACCTGTAATTATTGACACTTATTGATTGCATGTTTGATCAGTTTCAGACTGCAGAAGTTGTTAAAAATCTTCAATTTCTTGGCATTAGTGGAAGAAATAAAAAATGAAATGGAATGCCATTCCTCTTCAATTTGTCATTCCTGGCATAAAAGACCATATTATTGTCTCATTCAAAATGGAAAATATCAGTCCATTTCAACTCATTAACGCCTAGGATATCGATCTTTATGCATTCCATTTCATTTTTTATTCATAGCTGTTTTTTTCTGATTTTGATTCATGCCACATCAGCAAATGAAGTCCCAGTGAGCGTAGGTGTGCATATGTCTGTGTGTGTCTCTTTTATTAGATCTCTAGGGTTTGTTTTTTTTTTTAGGGTATAGCCTAGGAGTCAGATTGCTGGATCATAATGTATTTCTATTCCTAGCTTTTTGAGGAAATGTCATACCTTTTTCCATAGTGATTGTATCATTTTACAATCCCTCCAGTAGTGGATAAGTGTCCCAATCTCTCCACTTCTTCACCTGTATTTGTTGCTTTCTGTTTTTTTTTTTTTTTTTAATTAGTGCCATTTTTGCGGGGATGAGATGGTATCTCATTGTAGTTTTGATTTATAGCTCTCTAAGAGCTAATGATGTTGAGCATCTTTTAATGTGTTTGTTGGCTGCTCGAATGTCCTCTTTGGTGAAGTGCTGTTCATAACCTTTGCCCATATTTAAATTCGGTTATCTGGTTTTTTGTTGTTGAATTGTTTAAGTTTTCTATATATTCTGGAGATTATAATGTTGTTCCCAAAGACTTTTTCCTAGTCTGTCGGTTGTTTTTGTTTTTTACTCTTTTGATAAAGTTAATTTAATTTTCAGGAAGGTCCAGTTATCAAATTTGTCTTCTGCTGTTGGTTCATTTGCAATTATATTTGTTAGTCTGTTTAGATTAACAGTTAGATTCCATAGTTTTCTTCCTGTATTATCTTCCAGGAACCTTATAGTTTTAGCTTTAACATTTAGGTCTTTGATCCATTTTGAGTTTGTTTTTGTGTGTGGTGTGAGGTTATGGATCCAGTTTCATTTTTCTGCAACTGGATATCCAGTTTTGCCAGCACCATTTGTTAAAGAGACTGTTTCTTCCCCATTGAATAGACTTTGACCCCTTGTTGAAAATTAGCTGCGCATAGATGGATGGATTTATTTCTGGGTTCTCAGTTTTATTCCATTGGACTATGAGTCTGTCACTGAAGCAGTATCAGGTCATTTTGATTACTGTGGCTCTTTCTTTCACTCTAGCTTTCTTCTTTCCTTCCTTCCTTTCTTCAACCTGTGTCACTGCACCAATCAAGTGTCTCCAAATGCTTGCATGCATGGTCCTAAAACCCTCGCCCCTGCTATGCTGGCCTTCAAAGCATTCAATTTATTCAGGAAACTTCTTGGCCTTTGGTTTAGTCCAGTTGTACTGACCTCTCCTGTTTATTGTATATTGTCTTTCCATTAACCTAAAGTACTTCTTATCCACTATCTAATTAGTGAATACCTCTCTCTCTTCACTCCCTCCCGCCTCTTATAACCATCAAAGAATATTTTCTTCTCTGTTTAAACTATTTCTCAAGTTCTCATAATAGTGGTCTTATAGAATATTTGTCCTTTTGCAACTGAATAATTGCACTCAGCATAATGCCTTCCAGATTCCTCCATGTTATGAAATGTTTCACAGATTCATCACTGATCTTTATAGATGTGTAGTATTCCATTGTGTGAATATACCATAATTTATTTATCCATTCATCTGTTGATGGGCACATTGGTTGCTTCCATCTTTTTGCTATTGTAAACAATGCTGCAATGAAGACGGGTGGGCATATATCTGTTCGTGTAAAGGCTCTTATTTCTCCAGGATATATTCCAAGGAGTGGGATTGCTGGATCGTATGGTAGTTCTATTTCTAGCTTTTTAAGGAAGTGCCAAGTTGATTTCCAAAGTGGTTGTACCATTTTACATTCCCATCGGCAGCGTATAAGTGTTCCAGTCTCTCCAAAACCTCTCCAACATTTATTAATGTCAGCCTTGTTAGAGTGAGATGGAATCTTATCGTAGTTTTGATTTGCATTTCTCTAATGGCTAATGATCGTGAGCATTTCCTCACATATCTGTTAGCTACCTGAATGTCTTCTTTAGTAAAGTGTCTGTTCATATCTTTTGCCCATTTTTAATTGGATTATTCGTCTCTTTTAATTTGAGTTTTTGCAGTATCATGTAGATTTTAGAGATCAGGTACCGATCGGAAGTATCATAGCTAAAGGTATTTTCCCAGTCTGTAGGTAATCTTTTTACTCTTTTGGTGAAGTCTTTGGATGAGCATAGGTGTCTGATTTTTAGGAGCTCCCAGTTATCTAGTTTTTCTTCTGCATTGTTAGTAATGTTTTGTATACTGTTTATGCCATGTATTAGGACTCCTAGTGTTGTCCCTATTTTTTCTTCCATGATCTCTATCGTTTTAGATTTCATGTTTAGGTCTTTGACCCATTTTGAGTTCATTTTTGTGCATGGTGTGAGGTATGGGTCTTGATTCATTTTCTTGCAGATGTATATCCAGTTATGCCAGCACCATTTGTTAAAAAGACTGTCTTTTCCCCTTTTAACTGACTTTGTGTCTTTTTCAAATATCAGCTGCTCATATGTGGATGGATTTATGTCTGGATTCTCAATTCTGTTCCACTGGCCTATATATCTGTTGTTGTATCAGTACCAAGCTGTTTTAGACTACTCCAGCAGTGTAATAGGTTCTAAAATCAGGTAGACTGAGACCTTCCACTTTGCTCTTCTTTTTGGTAATACTTTACTCATCTGGGGCCTCTTTCCCTTCCATATGAAGTTGGTGATTTGTTTCTCCATCTCATTAAAGAATGTCGTTGGGATTTGGATCGGAATTGCATTAAATGTATAGATCACTTTTGGTAGAATAGACATTTTTATAATATTAAGTCTTCCTATCCGTGAGCAAGGTATATTTTTCCACTTATGTAAGTCTCTTGTTTTCTTGCAGAAGTATACTCTAGTTTTCTTTGTATAAGTCTTTTACATCTCTGGTAATATTTATTCCTAAGTATTTTATCTTCTTGGGGCTACTGTAAATGGCATTGATTTGGTGATTTCCTCTTTAATGTTCTTTTCATTGGTGTAGAGGAATCCAACCGATTTTTGTATGTTTATCTTGTATCCCGATACTCTGCTGAACTCTTCTATTAGTTTCAGTAGTTCTCTGGAGCATTCCTTGGGGTTTTCTGTGTATAAGATCATGTCATCTGCAAATAGAGATACTCTTATTTCTTTTTTGCCAATCTGGATGCCCTTTATTTCTTTATCCAGCCTAATTACTCTGGCTAGGCCCTCCAACACAATGTTGAATAAGAGTGGTGATAAAGGGCATCCTTGTCTAGTTCCCGATCTCAATGGGAATGCTTTCAGGGTCTCTCCATTTAGGGTGATGTTGGCTGTTGGCTTTGTATAAATGCCCTTTATTATGTTCAGGAATTTTCCTTCAATTCCTATTTTGCTGAGAGTTTTTATCATGAATGGGTGTTGAACTTTGTCAAATGCCTTTTCTGCATCAATTG
This sequence comes from Loxodonta africana, assembly GCF_030014295.1. Classification (NCBI taxonomy): domain Eukaryota; kingdom Metazoa; phylum Chordata; class Mammalia; order Proboscidea; family Elephantidae; genus Loxodonta; species Loxodonta africana. The sequence continues at coordinate 90,259,179 of NC_087369.1, read as the reverse complement.
ATAAAATAAAGTGATTCTTGTCTTTTGTTTTATTTATGTGGTGGATTACATTAATTGTTTTTCTAATGTTGAACCATCCCTGCATACCTGGTATGAATCCCACTAGGTTATGGTGAATTTTTTTTTTGATATGTTCTTGAATTCTATTGGCTAGAATTTTGTTGAGGATTTTTGCATCTATGTTCATGAGGGATATAGGCTGTAATTTTCTTTTTTAGTGGTGTCTTTACCTGGTTTTTGTATCAGGTGTATTGTGGCTTCATAGAATGAGTTTGGTAGTATTCCGTCCTTTTCTATGCTCTGAAATACCTTCAGTAGTAGTGGTGTTAACTCTTCTCTGAAAGTTTGGTAGAACTCTGCAGTGAAGCCGCCCGGATCAGGGCTTTTTTTTGTTGGGAGTTTTTTGATTACTTTTTCAATCTCTTCTTTTGTTGTGGGTCTATTTAGTTGTTCCACCTCTGTTTGTGTTAGTTTAGGTAAGTCATGTGTTTCTAGGAATTCATCCATTTCTTCTAGGTTTTCAAATTTGTTAGAATACAATTTTTCATAGTAATCTGATATGATTCTTTTAATTTCAGTTGGATCTGCTGTAATATCGCCCATCTCATTTCTTATTTGGGTTATTTGCTTCCGCTCCTGGTTTTCTCTTGTCAGTTTCACCAGTGGTTTATCAATTTTGTTGATTTTTTTCAAAGAACCAGCTTTTGGTCTTGTTAATTCTTTCAATTCTTTTTATGCTTTCTATTTCATTTAGTTCTGCTCTAATTTTTATTATTTGTTTTCCTTCTAGTGCCTGTGGGTTTCTTTTGTTACTCTCTTTCTATTTGTTCAAGTTATAGGGTTAATTCTTTGATTTTGGCCCTTTCTTCTTTTTGTATATGTGCATTTATTGCTCTAACTTGGCCTCTGAGCCCCGCTTTTGCTGTGTCCCAAAGGTTCTGATAGCAAGTGTTTTCATTCTCATTGGATTCTCTGAATTTCTTTATTCCATCCTTAATGCCTTCTATAATCCAGTCTTTTTTGAGCAGGGTATTGTTCAGTTTCCAAGTGTTTGATTTCTTTTCCCTGCTTTTCCTGTTATTAATTTCCACTTTTATGGCCTTATGGTCAGAGAAGATGCTTTGTAATATTTCGATGTTTTGGATTCTGCTAAGGCTTGCTTTATGACCTAATATGTGGTCTATTCTAGAGAATGTTCCATGTGCACTAGAAAAGAAAGCATGCTTGGTTACTGTTGGGTGGAGTGTTCTGTATATGTCTATGAGGTAAAGTTGGTTGATTGCGGCATTTAGATCTTCCGTGTTCTTATTGAGCTTCTTTGTGGATGTCCTGTCCTTCACCGAAAGTGGCGTGTTGAAGTATCCTACTATTCTTGTGGGTCTATCTCACTTTTCAATTCTGATAGAGTTTGTTTTATATATCTTGCAGCCCTGTCATTGGGTGCATAAATATTTAATATGGTTATATCTTCCTGGTTAATCGTCCCTTTAATCATTATGTAGTGTCCTTCCTTATCCTTTCTGATGGATTTAACTTTAAAGTCTGTTTTGTCAGAAATTAATATTGCCACTCCTGCTCTTTTTTGATTGTTGTTTGCTTGATACATTTTTTCCCCATCCTTTGAGTTTTAGTTTGTTTGTGTCTCTAAGTCTAAGGTGTTTCTCTTGTAGGCAGCATATAGACAGATCTTGTTTTTTAACCCATTCTGCCACTCTCTGTCTCTTTATTGGTGCATTTAGTCCATTTACATTCAGGGTAATTATGGATAGGTATGAATTTAGTGCTATCATTTTGATTTTTTTTTTTTGTGTATTGTTGACAGTTTCTTTTTCCCACTTAATTTTATGTGCTGAGAAGATAATCTTTATATATTGTCCTTTCCTCATATTTGTTGTTGTTGATTTTGTTTCTGGTGAGTCTCTATTTTTTCTTGTATTTTATTTTGATGAGTGGGTTGGTTTGTCTCCTTTGTGATTAGCTTATTATTTACCCCTATTTTTCTAAATTTAAACCTAACTTTTATTGCTTTGTATCGCCGTATCGTCCTCTCCATATGGAAGGTGTATGATTACATTTCTTAGTCCCTCTTTATTATTCTAATGTCTTCTTTTATATAATAACATCGTTGTTACCCTGTTTTGTGGTTTTTTTCTTCTTTTTCTTATCTTGCTTTTTTTTTTTATATTTCCCTGTGTGGGTTGTCTTCTGGTTGCTCTGCCCAGTGTTCTAGTCTTGGGTTGATACCTGATATTATTGATTTTCTAACCAAAGAACTCCCTTTAGTATTTCTTGTAGTTTTGGTTTGGTTTTTACGAATTCCCTCAAGTTGTGTTTATATGGAAATGTCTTAATTTCACCTTCATATTTAAGAGAAGTTTTGCTAGTTATGTGATTCTTGGCAGGCAATTTTTTTCCTTCAGTTTTTTAAATACATCATCCCATTGCCTTCTTTTCTGCATGGTTTCTGCGAGTAGTCCAAGCTTATTCTTATTGGATCTCCTTTGTATGTGACTTTTCGTTTATCCCTCGCTGCTCTTATATTTCTCTCTTTATCTTTGGTTTTGGCAAGTTTGATTATAATATGTCTTGATGACTTTCTTTTAACATCTACCTTATGTGGAGTTCAATGAGCATCTTTTGCGATATCAGGGAAGTTTTCTGCCAACAAATCTTCGACAGTTCTCTCTGTATTTTCTGTTATTCCTCCCTGTTCTGGTACTTCAATCACTCATAGGTTATTTGTCTTGATAGAGTTCCACATGATTCTTAAGTTTTCTTCATTTTTTAAATTCTTTTATCTGATTTTTCTTCAAATTTATTAGCGCCTAGTGATTTATCTTCGAGTTCCGAAATCCTAGCTTCTACTTGCTCAGTTCTGCTCCTCTAAAATTCTATTGAGTTGTCTACTTCTGTAATTTTATTGTTAATCTTCTGAATTTCTGATTGCTGTCTGTCTATGCATTTTTCCAGCTTATTAAACTTTTCATTATGTTGCTGAATAATCTTTCTAATTTCTTCAGTTGCTTTATCTGTGTGTTCCTTGGCTTGTTCTGTGTATTGTCCCATTTCCTTCCTGATGTCTTGAAGGGTTCTGTATATTAAACTTTTGTATTCTGCATCTGGTAATTCCAGGAATGCACTTTCATCTAGAAGATCCCTGGATTCTTTCTTTTGAGAGCTTGTTGAGGTGATCATGGCCTGTTTCTGTATGTGACTTGATATTGACTGTTGTCTCCGAGCCATCTATAAGTTATTGTATTAGTTTATGCTTGCTTACTGTGTCGTAGCTGCTTGCTTTGTTTGTTTTGGTATACCCCTATGGGTTGCTTGAGTGAGCTAGCTTGATTATTTTCACCTTTTGAGCTCAGACGTCCTGTCCCCAGATGGCTAGAGCTGTTATCAGGTATATCAGCCTAGAAGTCCATTCAGTTTTCTTGTATGAATTCAGCTCAGGTTTCCAGGTAGCTGATCATCAAGTATGTGGTATAGGCTCTGTCCTAGAGTCTTAGAGGGGCAGGGATGATTGCTGTATATACCGGTATCTGATTGCAGCAACGGGTCATGGTCTGAACAAGGCAGAGGGTTGAGAATCATCCCCCACATGTCTCTGAGGAAAGTGTGTCCCTCTTGCCTAGAGCATACAGGTGGGTGGATTCTGCAGGTGGACCATGGGCACTCAATGTTTTTGGTTGTAAGGACTGGGAGGTACCAGTTATCCTTGGACCACTGTCATGGGTGGCTTGGTGACCTGACTGAAGCCACCAGTCCTTAGGCCCCTGATGTGGGCAGGTGGGGACCCTGTTTAATAGGCAAAGCAGTGTCAAACATCAATCACCCACATCTCCAACACACAGCTGAGACAGTTGTTGTCTGCCAACAGGGCCTATTCTCCTGAAACAGGCCCACACAGGTCCATGCAGGGGGGAAAGCTACTTATTGTCCACGGGCCATTTATGCTTGGACAGGAGCCGCTTCTGTCCTGAGCTCCCCTAGTTCGTGGAGCTGGCAAATTATCTTTTCCCCCTGTTGTAATTTATTCCTTTTTTTTTTCCAGGGCCTAGAGGATGGCTCTAGGCACTTAACAGGGCCTACCTCAGGACCAGGGAAATGAATAGCCTCTGAAGCCAGCTTGCGGGCAGAGAACGTGGTAAAATATATGCAAATAGTTAGCTTTTGCCCAGAGCGCCGTTCTCTGGTTCCGGAGGTGTGAGTAGGCTGTGTGGCTGGCTGCCTCTCCCTGAGAAAAGTATTGCCAAATGCTACTACCAGCCTGCCACAGCTGCTTCTGGGAATGGTGCCTGAGGGCTCCAGGTGATTCAGATCCGGTAACTCCTTTCCGCTTCTGAACTGTCTTTTCCTCCCCCGCCCCTCGATTCATTTTCTATCCTATACTTTGATGTTCAGGGCTCCTACTTGTCACAAATATACTTGTTTCACTTTTTTGGGGGGTCTTTGTTGTAAGAGGCCTCGGGGGAAGTGTTTGTCTATTCCACCATCTTGGCCCACATCCCAAACGGCTTTTTTTTTTTTGCAGAAATTGACAAACGGATCATAACATTCACATGGAAATGCAAGGAACTCAGAATATAGTTAAAACAATCTTGAAAAAGATGAACAAAGTTGTAGGACTCACACTTCCTGATTTGAAAACTTATGTCAACAGTACGGTAATCCAGACACCACCTTACAAGCATAAAGATAAATATTCAGATCAGTGGGACAAAAATGAGAGTCCAGAAATAAACCTTTGCACTCAGGACCACTTGATGTTTGAGAAGGATACTAAGACAACTCAAAGGGAAAGAAAAGCCATTTCAATCAATGATGGCGGGACAACTGGATGTTGTTTCTGTTGTTGGGTGTCATCAAGTCAGTTCCACTTCATAAAGACCGTATGTATTACAGATGAAACACTGCCAGCTCCTGCACCATGCTCATAATAGTTGTTATGCTTGAGTCCACTGTTGTAGCCACTGTGTCAATCTATCTCATTGAGGGTCTTCCTCTTTTTCACTGACCCTCTACTTTACCAAGCATGATGTCCTTCTCCAGGGACTGATCCCTCCTGACAACGTGTCCAAAGTATGTGAGACATGGTCTTATCATCCTTGCTTCCAAGGAGCATTCTGTTTGTACTTCTTCCAAGACAGATTTATTCATTCTTTTGGTGGTCCATGGTATGTTCAATATTCTTCTCCAACACCACAGTTGAAAGGCATCAATTCTTCTTTGGTCTTGCTTTTGCATGCATATGATGTGATTGAAAATACCATGGCTTGGTTTAGGCGCACCTTAGTTGTCAAGGTGACATCTTTGCTTTGCTTTTCAACTCTTTAAAGTGGTCTTATGCAGCAGATTTTCCCAATGCAATGTGTCTTTTCATTTCTTGACTGCTCCTTCCACGGATATTGATTGAGGATCCAAGTAAAATGAAATCCTTGACAACGTCAATCTTTTCTCCATTTATCATGAGGTTGCCCACTCGTCCAGTTGTGAGGATTTTTGTTTTCTTTATGCTGAGGTGTGATCCATACTGAAGACTGTAGTTTTTGATCTTCATCAGTAAGTGCTCCAAGTCCTCTTCACTTTCAGCAAGCAAGGTTGTGTCATCTACATAACGCAGGTTGTTAATGAGTTTTCCTCCAATCCCAATGCCCTGTTCTTCTTCATGTAGTTCAGCTTCTCAGATTATTTGCTCAGTGTACAGATTGAATAGGTATGGTGAAAGACTACAACTCTGACGCACCCTTTCCTGACTTTAAACCAATCAGTATCCCCTTGTTCTCTCTGAGCAACTGCCTCTTGATCTATGTACAGGTTCCTCATGAGCACAATTAAGTGTTCTGGAACTCCTATTCTTCGCAATGTTATCTGTAATTTGTTACGATCCACACAGTCAAACCTTTTAGCATAGTCAATAAAATAAAGATAAACATCTTTCTGGTATTCTCTGTTTTCAGCCAGGATCCATCTGACATCAGCAGTGATATCCCTAGTTCCATGTCCTCTTCTGAACCTGGCTTGAATTTCTGCTGCAGCCACTGTTGAATGATCTTCAGCAAAATTTTACTTGTGCGTGATTTTAATGATACTGTTCAATTATTTCCACATTCAGTTCGATCAGCTTTCTTGGGAATAGACATAAATATGGATCTCTTACAGTTTGTTGGCCAGGTAGCTGTCTTCCAAATTTCTTGGCATAGAGGAGTGAGCACTTCCAGTGCTGCATCTGGATTTGCACAGGTAAAATGTTGTAAATGGGCTCATATCTCACACTACACACAAAAATTAACTCACAATGGATCACAGAGCTAAATGTAAGAGCTAACACTATAAAACACTTGAAAGAACACATAGGAGTATATCTTCATAATCTTGGTATGAAGAAACAATGATTTCTTAGATATGACACCAAAAACACGTGACAAAATAAATAAATAAATTTGACTTCATCCAAATTAAAAACTTTTATGCTACAAATGATACCATCAGGAAGTGAATTTTGCAAATTGTATATCTGATAAATATATTGCATCCAGAATCCATATTCTTAGAAATGGATACAGGGTTTCTTTCTGTGGTGATGTAAATATTGTAGAATTAGACAGTGGTTGCACACCTCTGTATGTTACAAACCACTGAATTGTACAATTTGAAAGAATGAATTTTATGTTATGTCCAATACATCAATATATTTAATAATGTTATTAAAAAACAAGATTAGCAAGGAAATACAGGCAGAGAACAAATCATGTAGGGCATTGTAGAAAGTGGCAACTTATTCAGTTTTTATTGCAAATACAAGGGATGGTTTTAAGCAAAAGTGATGTGATTGACTGCTAACCTAAAGATTGGTAGTTCAAACCCACTCAGTGGTCCTATGGAAGAAAGCCCTGGAGAACTACTCCCATAAAGATTGTGGTTGTTGTTAGTTGCTGTCGAGTCAATTCTGTCTCATGGCGACCAAGAAAACCCTATGGAAAAGTTCTTCTCTGTGACACATGGAGTTGCCATGAGTCAGAATCGGCTCAGTGACAACAGATTTGGTTTGGTTTGGTGATATATGATTCAGTGTTTTTAAAAAAAATCACTGTATTGTATAGATAAAGAGACTGTAAAGAGGTAAGAAGGAACCAGAGACTAGATAGGAAGCCATCTCAGGAAAGAAAGACCATGGACACTTGGATTAGCATAGTAGCAGGGAGAATGGAGAAAAAATGATTTGCTAAATTGAGAAGACTGAAGTAGCACATTTTGGGAGGAGAGGGAAAAGGGAAATCAAGAGTGTGGCTTTTGCGATGTCATCCAGATTTTATACGGAAACCAAACTGGATTAACTGGCTAACCCACCTGTTAATAATAAATGAACCAGAAGAGAGCTTCTGTCCAGCATCATATGATGGTGGGTTTGTGCATTCATTCAGCAAGCATATAATTTGTGAAATTCTATGCTACATGGGGTATTAAAATAAGGATAACAAAATGCCTTTGTCCTCCAAGAGCATTTAATTGAATGGAAAAATAAGACATGTTCAAGTAACAGTAATATACCATTGCGTATGTATGTCTTAGAGGTATTACGGACAGTATCTGTAATAGAATACTTTTAGTTGGAGTGACTGGGGAAGGCTTCCCAAAGAAGATGTGATTTGAGAAAGGCTTTCAGCCATAAAAGAGAATAGGCACTTTAGAAAGGAAATGGCACCAGCAATGACAAAGGGAAAGCAAAGATGAAGTGTATTAGAGGGACTGCATAGAACAAATGGTGAATTACAAGTCATCTGAATATAGGAGACAATAAAGAGTCAGAGGTGACCTCAAGGTTCTTAACCTAAGTGGCTGAGAAAATTGTGAGAAAAGCAGGAGAAGAAATTAATTTAAGAGAAAAGCTAACAGCATCAGTTTTAATCCTGATTATAGCCTATTCAAGTAGTCATAGTCATGTAGAAATAGGCTATTGTTAATGGATCAATAGGGATTTTGGAATCAGCAAAAACGGATTGCTTGAAGCTATGACAATAGTTTAGAATCTAAGAGAATAAAGGCATGGTGGGGGAGGTGATGGAAAAGTAGCATCACCTAGGTATAGTGATGGGAAAAATGAAAAGTTAGGAAAGTAAGACGTTTTTGTTATAGAAAAAAGAAGCAAAATCTAAAGACAAGGGTAATCATCTTTGTGAAATGTGACACAAATGTCAAAGAGAGTGAAAAATAAGAAGCAATTGAATTTGACTTAAAATTCAGAGATTAGGGCAACTTCAATGAAGTAATTAGGACAAAAAGACTACCTGGTTAAGAATAGTATGAGTGGTTAAAGGAATGAAAGCAATGGCTATAAACTCTGCTGTCTGTAGAGTGATAGAGAAAAAGCATGTTGATAGATGCAAAAAATTTCGTGCAATTGTTTATTCTTTTAAAAACAGAGTTGTGTACATTCACAGAGAGAATTAAAATATAGGAACACACACAAAAGACTTTAGAATGCTAAAAGGTAATCTCACTTACTTTCAAATAAACCTGGGTGAAAAGTTAAAAACAAAAATAAACCCAACAAACAAACAAATAGGTCCTGGCTTTCTGTTTTGAACGTGATTTACTTCAAAATCCAGCTTACTCCTCTGACCTGGAAGTCCCCTCACCAACCCACCATCAGACCAGTTAAGCTAAGTCACTTCTCCCTTAACTTACCACTGGATCCAAGTATCTTGTTAGATTTAAGGTCTTGTGAGCTTCCTCATTGCACCAAATTGTGCTCACTCTATGAACTTATTTTTCTTTTTGATAAATTTACCTTTTTTTAAAGAACGTGGTGAAATAAAAATGTTTTTTTGATGGCCTGTACTGGTTTCATTTGCTTCACTCACTTTCTCCTACTGGCTTACACCTGCTTTCCTTGACAGCATAGGTAGAATAAATGCCACCCATTGGTGAGGAAAGTGATTTGAAAAAGCTTTACAGGTCAAAAAGTGTTCCCCATTAATTTTTATGTTGCCTGGAATTTCACCACTAGACATTAATTCCTTTGAAAGTTAAAATATTTTTTATTTCCTTAGGGACTCTAAAATACAGAGTATCTGAAATAATTTTCCTCTAATATCCAGAAATTAAGTGAAATTCTTTTTAACTAGGATTGGTGCCTGGGAAAAATGGGACACAGAGTTCATGAAAAGGAAAATACCTCTGAGAGAGAAAGGCAAGCAAAGCTTAGACAATCTGAGATAAAATCTATCCAGCTCTCTCCTCACCCCTCCATAGGCACACATGCTTTTAATTTTTATTTTCTTAAACCCATTCCTTTATATTTCTTCCTTATATAAAAAAAAAAAAATACTCCCTTATTCTCTTCTATATCTTTTATATACACTAGGTGGCAGTGCAATAACAGGAGAAGAGAGTGGAGTTCAGAATCTGAAAAGAAATTTATAGAGATGACCTCTTACAGTACCTTCTTTTAAAAAATCCAGAAACTGAAACCGCATTAGGGATGTGACCTGTCCAAAGTCATAAGCTACTTAGTGCTAGTACCCGATCAGTCATTCGTCCATGCTCTTTGCTGTTAGGTGCTGTCGAGTCGGTTCTGACTCATAGACACCCTACGTACAACAGAACGAAACACTGCCTGGTCCTGTGACATCCTCCCAATCATTCCTGTTTGAGCCCATTGTTGCAGCCACTGTGTCAGTCCATCTAGTTGAGGGCGTTACTCTTTTTTTCTAATCCTCTACTTCACCAAGCATGATGCCCTTCCTGATAACATGTTCAAAGTACGTGAGACAAACTCTTGCCATCCTTGTTTCTAAGGAGCATTCTGGCTGTACTTCTTCCAAGACAGATTTGTTCATTCTTCTGGCAGTCCATGGTATATTCAGTAGTCTTCGCCAACACCATAATTCAAAAGCATCAATTCTTTGATTATTCTTATTCATTGTTCATGATCTTTAACCTTCTCATATTCTCTTCTGTTCCACCACCCCTTCTCAGCACCTAAACTTGGGACTGCCAAAAACATTGCTGGAGAAAACCACCGAATGGTATTTTTTAAATTTTATTGTGGTGGAATACATGTAACAAAAGACTTCAATCATTTATATGTGTATAATTTAATGACATTAACTACATCCACCGTGTTGTGTAGCAAGCACCACTATTTCCAATTTTTTCATCAATCTCTCTTAATGAAAATTCTGTACCACTTAAACAATAACCCCTTATTGTTCCCTCCCACCTGCCCCAGGTAATCACTAATGACCTTTGGTCTCTATGCATTTGTCTATTCTAGGTATTTCCTATAAATGGGATCATACAATATTTGTCCTTCTGTGTCTGACTTAGTTCACTTAGCATAATGTTTTCAAGGTTTATGCATCCCATAGCATGTATCAGAATTACATGTCTTTTTGTGGCTGAATACTATTCCATTGTATGTATATACTACATTTTATTTATCCATTCATCCGCTGATGGACTCTACTTTGACTGTTTCCACCTTTGGCTATTGTGAATAAAAAAAAAAAATAGTGCTACAATAAACATTGATGCACAAGTGTCTGTATTCTTGCTTTCAATTCTTTTGGATATATACCAGGGGTGGGTTATCCAATAGGCAAAGTAAGCACAGTGCTTGCTTACCAGATCATTTGCAGTGAACAATTTCACATTTTTTTCACATCAAATATTCTGCTTCTAGGTATGACTGGCATCTCTTTCTCTCCCAACCCCACAGAACCTTCGCACAGAATCAAAGACTCTTTTCAAATTTACAATCCCTGACAAGGGTGGATAATCCAGTAAGCAAATTAAGCATAGGCTTATTTTCTAAATCGTAGTTAAATTCACACGGGTTTCATTACATTTTGATGTGAACGGATGATCTGTTAAGCAAGGTAACCACCATGGATAATCCAATCCTGCTATACATCGAGAAGTGGATTTGCTGAGTCATAAGGCAGTCTTTTATTTAACTTTATGAGGTAATGTCAAACTGTTTTCCACAGCAACTGCACCAGTTTACAATCCCACAAGAATAGATGAGAGTTCCAATTTCTCCACATCTTCTCCAACACGATATTTTCTGTTTTTCTAATAATAGCCAACCTAGTAAGGATAAAGCAGTATCATGCTGTGATTTTGATTTGCATTTCCCCAGTGACTTAATAACCTTGAGCATCTTTTCATGAGCATGTCTGTCAGTTTGTCATACTGTGGTGGCTTGAGTGTTGTTGTGATCCTGGAAGCTTTGATACCGGTATCTCAAGTACCAGCAGGGTTACCCTTGGTAAACAAGTTCCAGTGGAGCTTCCAGACTAGGAAGAAGGACCTGGCACACTACTTCATAAAAAATTGGCCAGTGAAAATCTTATGAATGGCTACAGAACATTGTCTGATATAGTGCCAGGTGATGAGCCCCTCAGATTGGAAGGCATGAAAAATACAACTGCCTCCTCAGAGTAGCGTGGGCCATAATGATGTGGTTGGAGTTAAGCTTTTGACACCTTCAAGTGCTGATGTGGCATGACTCAAAATGAGAAGAAACAGCTGCAAATATCCATTAACAATTGGAATGTGGAATGTATGAAGTATGAATCTAGGAAAATTGGAAGTTGTCAACAATGAAGTAGAATGCATAAAAATTGTTATCCTAGGATTTAGTGAGCTGAAATAGACTGGTATTGGCTGTTATGAATCAGGCAGTCATATTGTCTACTATGCCAGAAGCAACAAATTGAAGGCGAATGGCTTGGCATTTATCGTCAAAAAGAACATTTCAAGATCTGTCCTGAAGTATGAGGCAGTAGTGAGAGGATAATGTCAGTACACCTACAAGGAAGACCAGTTAATGCAACTATTATTCAAATTTGCACAAAAAATACTAAGGCCAAAGATGAAGAAATTGAAGATTTTTACCAGCTTCTGCAGTCTGAAGTTGATTGAACACGGCAATCAGGATGCACTGATAATTACTGGTGATTGGAAAGTGAAAGTTGGAAACAAAGAAGAAGGATTGGTAGTTGGAAACTACAGTCTTGGTGATAGAAACAATGCTGGAGGTCACATGATGGAATTTTGCAAGACCAATGACTTCTTCACTGCAAATACCTTTATTAAAAAACATACAAGGCAAATGTACACATGGACCTCGACACATGGAATACACAGAAATCAAATCGACTACATCTGTGGAAAGAGACAACGGAAAAGCCCAATATCATCAGTCAGAACAAGGCTAGGTATTGACTACAAAACAGACTATCAACTGCTCTTATGCAAGTTCAAGTTGAAACTAAAGAAAATTAGAACAAGTCCATGAGAACCAAAATACAATCTTCAGAATATCCCACCTGAATTTAGAGACCACCTCGAGAATAGATTTGATGGGTTGAACACTAATGACTCAAGACCAGATGAGTTATGGGCATTATACATGAAGAAAGCAAGAGATCAGTAAAAAGACAGGGAAGAAAGAAAAGACCAAAATGGATGTCAAATGAGACTCTGAAACTTGCTCTTGAACATTGAGTAGCTAAAGCAAAAGAAAGAAATGATGAAGCAAAACAGCTGAACAGAAAATATTAAAGGGTGGCTCAATTTTTTTTCAAGAAGACAAAGTAAAGTGTTATAGTGACATATGCAGGGACCTGGAGATGGAAAACCAAAAGGGAAGAACATGCTCAGCACCTCTCAAGTTAAAAGAACTAAAGAAAAAATTCAAGCCTTAAGTTGCAGTATTGAAGGATTCTATAGAGAAAATATTAAATGACGCAGGAAGCATCAAAAGATGATGGAATGAATACACAGAGTTGCTATACCAGAAAGAATTGTTCAACATTCAACCATTTCAAGAGGCTGCATATGATAAGGAGCCAATGGTACTGAAGGAAGAAGTCCAAGCTGCTCTGAAGGCATTGGCAAAAAACAAAGCTTCAGGAATTGATGGAATATCAATTGAGATGCTTCAACAAAAGAATGCAGTGCTGGAAGTGCTCACTTGTCTATGCCAAGAAATTTGGAAGACTGCTACCTGGCCAACTGGCTGGAAGAGATCCATATTTATGCCTATTCCCAAGAAAGGTGATCCAACAGAATGCAGAAATTATCAAAAAATATCATTAAAATCACATGTAAGTAAAATTCGCTGAAGATCATTCAACGGCAGCTAGAGAGGTATATCAACAGGGCACACCCAGAAGTTCAAGTCGGATTCAAGAGGATGTGGAACAAGGGATAGCATTGCTAATGTCAGATGGATCCTGGCTCAAATCAGAGAATGCCAAATAGATGTTGACCTCCATTTTACTGACCGTGCAAAGGCATTCAACTGTGTGGATCATAACAAATTATGGATAATATTTTGAAGAATGGGAATTTCAGGACACTTAATTGTGATGTTGAGGAAACTTTACATAGACTGAGATGCAGTCATTCCAACAGAACAAGTGGATACTGTGTGGTTTAAAATCAGGAAAGGTGTCTGTCAGGGTTGTATCCTTTCACCATACTTATTCAGTCTGTACGCTAAGCAAATAACTTGAGAAGCTGGACTATATGAGGAAACCCTGGTGGCATAGTGGTTAAGTGCTACGGCTGCTAGCCAAAGGGTGGGCAGTTTGAATCCGCCAGGTGCTCCTTGGAAACTCTATGGGGCAGTTCTGCTCTGTCCTATAGGGTCGCTATGAGTCGGAATCGACTCGACAGCACTGGGTTTGGTTTTGGTTTGGTTTGGACTATATGAAGAAGAACGAAGCATCAGGATTGAAGGAAGACTCATTAACAACCTGAGATACACAGATGACACAACCTTGCTTGCTAAAAGTGAAGCGAACTTGAAGCACTTGTTGATAAAGATCAAAGACCACAGCTTTCAATATGGATTACACCTCAACATAAAGAAAACAAAAATGCTCACAACTGGACCAATAAGCAACATCATGATAAACAGAGGAAAGATTGAAGTTGTCAAGGATTTCATTTTACTTGGATCCACAGTCAACACCTATGGAAGCAGCAGTCATGAAATCAAAAGATGCGTTGCACTGGGCAAATCTGCAGCAAGGCCTCTTTAAAGTGTTGAAAAGCAAAGATGTCACCTTGAAGACTAAGGTGCGCCTGACCCAAGCCATGACATTTTCAATCGCCTCATATGCATGCGGAAGCTGGACAATGAATAAGGAAGGCCAAGGAAGAATTGATGTCTTTGAACCGTGGTGTTGGCGAAGAATATTGAATATACCATGGACTGCCAGAAGGAATAAATCTGTCTTGGTAGAAGTACAGCAAGAATGCTCCTTAGACACAAGGATGGTGACACTATATCTCACATACTTTGGACATATTATCAGGAGGGATCAGTCCCTGGAGAAGAACATAATGCTTGCTGAAGTAGAGGGTCAGGGAAAAAGAGGAAGACCTCCAACGAGATGGATTGACACAGTGATTGCAACAATGGGCTCAAGCATAACAATGATGATGAGGATGGCACAGGACCTGGCAGTGTTTCATTCTGTTGTGCATAGGGTTGCTATGAGCCAGAGCTGACTCAATGGCACCTAAGAATGACAAGAACAGGAAGACTAGTTAATATGACTATTATTCAAATTACACACCAACCACTAAGGCAAAAAAGGAAGAAATTGAAGATTTTTATCAACTTCTGCAGTCTGAAATTGATCAAACATGCAATCAAGATGCATTGGTAATTACTGGTGATTGGAATGTGAAAGTTGGAAACAAAAAAGGTTTGGTAGTTGAACTATGTGGCCTTAGTGATTGAAATCCCTCTAGAGATAGCTTGATAGAATTTTGCAAGACCAACGATTTTTTCGTTGCAAATTCCTTTTATCAACAACATAAACGATGACTATACATGTGGACTTTGCTAGATGGAATACACACGAATCATATTGACTACATCTGTGGAAAGAGACAATGGAAAAGCTCAATATTATCAGTCAGAACAATGCCAGGGGCTGACTGTGGAAAACACTATCAATTGCTCATATGCAAGTTCATGCTGAAGTTGAAGAAAATGGGAACAAGTCCATGAGATATAAAGTATGACCTTGAGTATATCCCACCTGAATTTAGAGACCATCTCGAGGATAGATTTGATGCATTGGATACTAAAGACTGAAGACCAGATGAGCTACAGAAGGACGTCAAAGACATCATACATGAAGAAAGAAAGGGACATTAAAAATGAAATCTTTGACAACTTCAGTCTTTCCTGTTTATCATGATGTTGCTTATTGGTCCATTTGTGAGCATTTTTGTTTTCTTTATGTTGAGGTGTAATCCATATAGAAAGCTGTGGTCTTTGATCTTTATCAACAAGTGCTTAAAGTCCACTTCACTTTTAGCAAGCAAGGTTGTGTCATCTGTGTATCTCAGATGACAAGACCAAAATGGACGTCAGAAGAGACTCTGAAAGTTGCTCTTGAACATCAAGTAGCTAAAGCTAATGGAAGAAATCATGAAGTGAAAGAGCTGAACAGATTTCAAAGGGCAGTTTGAGAAGACAAAGTAAATTACTATAATGAAACGTGCAAAGAACCGGAGATAGAAAACCGAAAGGGAAGAATATGCTCGGCATTTCTCAAGCTGAAAGAACTGAAGAAAAAATTCAAGCCTTGAGTTGCAATACTGAAGGATTCTACATGGAAAATACTAAATAATACAGAAAGCATCCAGATAGAAGGAATACACAGAGTCACTATACCAAAAAGAATTGGTCGACATTCAACCATTTCAGAAGGTAGCATATGATGAAGGACCAATGGTACTGAAGGAAGGGGTCCAAGCTGCTCTGAAGCCATTGGCAGAAAACGAGGCTCCAGGAATTGATGGAATACCATTTGAGATGTTTCAGCAAATGGATGTGGTGTTGGAAGCTCTCACTTGTCTGTGCTAAGAAATTTGGAAGACAGCTACCTGGCCAACTGAATGGAAGAGATACATATTTGCACCTATTCCAAAGAAAGGTGATCCAACAGAATGTAGAAATTATTGAACAGTATCATTAATATCACATGTAAGTAACATTTTCCTGAAG
The DNA here is from genome assembly GCF_030014295.1 of Loxodonta africana. Lineage (NCBI taxonomy): Eukaryota > Metazoa > Chordata > Mammalia > Proboscidea > Elephantidae > Loxodonta > Loxodonta africana. Next base: position 90,243,134 of record NC_087369.1, on the reverse strand, counting down.
ACTATTCAAAAGCAGTTGCAGCAGTACTTCCACAGGGAATTGCCAAAAATTCAAGTCAGATTCAAGAAGACATGGAAGACGGGATATCATCGCTGATGTTGGATGAATTATGGCTGAAAACATAGAATACCAGAAAGATGTTTACCTATTTTTTTTTTAATAACTTTTATTAAGCTTCAAGTGAACGTTTACAAATCCAATCAGTCTGTCACATATAAGTTTACATACATCTCACTCCCTACTCCCACTTGCTCTCCCCCTCTTGAGTCAGCCCTTTCAGTCTCTCCTTTCTTGACAATTTTGCCGGCTTCCCTCTCTCTCTATCCTCCCATCCCCCCTCCAGACAAGAGTTGCCAACACAATCTCAAGTGTCCACCTGATATAATTAGCTCACTCTTCATCAGCGTCTCTCTTCCACCCGCTGACCAGTCCCTTTCATTTCTGATGAGTTGTGTTCGGGGATGGTTCCTGTCCTGTGTCAACAGAAGGTCTGGGGAGCATGGCCGCCGGGATTCCTCCAGTCTCAGTCAGACCATTAAGTTTGGTCTTTTTATGAGAATTTGGGGTCTGTATCCCACTGATCTCCTGCTCCCTCAGGGGTCCTCTGCTGTGCTCCCTGTCAGGGCAGTCATCGATTGTGGCTGGGCACCAACTAGTTCTTCTGGTCTCAGGATGATGTAGGTCTCTGGTTCATGTGGCCCTTTCTGTCTCTTGGGCTCTTAGTTGTCGTGTGGCCTTGGTGTTCTTCAATTTCCTTTGTTTACATATGTTTTATTGACTATGCAAAGGCATTCAACTGTGTGGATCATAACAAATTATGGATAACATTGGGAATAATGGGAATGCCAGGACACTTAATTGTGATGTTGAGGAACCTGTATGTAGACCAAGAGGCAGCTCTTCCAACAGAACAAGGGAGATAGTATCTGGTTTAAAATCAGGGAAGGTGTCTGTTTGGGTCGTATCCTTTCATCATACTTATTCAGTCTGTATGCTGAGAAAATAATCTGAGAAGCTGGACTATATGCAGAAGAATGGGGCATCGGATTGGAGGAAGAATCACTAACAATCTGAGATACACAGATGACACAACTTTGCTTGCTGAAAGTGGAGAGGACTTGAAGCACTTACTGTTGAAGACCAAAGACCACAGCCTTCAGTATCAATTACACCTCAACATAAAGAAAACAAAAATCCTCACAACTGGGCTAATAAGCAATCTCATGATAAATGAAGAAAATATTAGGTTGTAAAGGATTTCATTTTACTTGGATCCACAATCAACACCCATAGAAGCAGCAGTCAAGAAATCAAAGAGCTTATTGCATTGGGCAAATCTGCTACAAAAGATCTTTATAAAGTATTAAAAAGCAAAAATGTTTCTTTAAGTACTAAGGTGAACCTGACCCAAGCCGTGATGTTTTCAATCAACTCATATGGATGTGAAAGTCGGACAATGAATAAGGGACCAAAGAAGAATTGGTGCCTCTGAATTACGGTGTTGGTGAAGAATATTGAATATACAACAGACTGCCAGAAGAAGGAAAAAATCTGTCTTGGAAGATGTACAGCAAGAATGCTTCTTAGAAGCAAGGATGGCGAGACATGTTATCAGGAGAGACCAGTTCCTGGAGAAGGACATCAAGATTCTTAGAGAGTCAGCAAAAAAGAGTAAGACCCTCAACGAGATGGACTGACAAAGTTGCTGCAACAATAGGCTCAAACCTAGTAGCAATTGTGAGGATGGTGCAGGACTGGGCAGTATTTTGTTCTGTTGTACATAGGGTGGCTATAGCTTGGAACCCATTGACACCACCTAACAACAACAACAGTGCACAGAAGTAAGAATTCATATGGCAAGCTGAGGAAAAGTGAAGAGAACTTATTTTCTAGAGAGGATATTATTTTTTCTTTTAGAAAAGTTCTGAGAGATGAATTCAAATATATGCATATATATCAGTCAGTAAAAGTATTACGCTAAGTTAGGCTGGAAGAGGGTGATGTCGGGGAATACAAAGATGATTTTGACAGAAGCTCAACCCTTAAGACACTCATATTCTAATAACGGAGGTAAGAAATATCCACAGGTGATGAATAATGAGAAATAAGTGCATGTTTACACGAAGTATTATCTGCATTATTCCTGAACTCTGGAAAAAAAAAGTTTTTTTTTTTTTTTTAAGGTGATAGAAGAAAGAGAGATCAGTGAGGATGGGAGAACTCAGGAATACCTTACGGAGTGAGTAAGGTGCTTTGGACACACATTTTTGTGCTCCTGGTGAATTCTCTTCAAGATAACAGTTATTAAATCCGATGGTCTCAGAATGTCTATAAAATTCTAAATATCATATTTAAAATACTGTACACATATATTTTTCTGGAGAGAGTCCACTGCTTCCATCAAATTCTTGTGGAAATCCATGACTTTAAAATGGTTATTAATCCCAGTTCAAAATCTCAAGATAAGTTAACACCACTACTACTAAAGGTATTTCAAAGCATAGAAAAGGATGGAATACTACCTAACTCATTCTATGAAGCCCACATATCCCTGATACCAAAAGAAGGTAAAGACACCACAAAAAAAGACAATTACAGACCTATATCCCTCATGAACATAGATGCAAAAATCCTCAACAAAATTCTAGCCAATAGAATTCAACAGCATATCAAAAAAATAATCCACCATGACCAAGTGGGATTTATACCAGGTATGCAAGATTGGTTCAATATTGGAAAACCAATTAATGTAATCCACCATATAAATAAGACAAAAACCACATGATCTTATCAATTGATGCAGAAAAGGCATTTGACAAAGTCCAACACCCATTCATGATAAAAACACTCAGCAAAATAGGAATAGAAGGAAAATTCCTCAACATAATAAAGGGCATTTATACAAAGCCAACAGCCAACATCATCCTAAATGCACAGAAAGCCTGAAAGTATTTCCCTTGAGAATGGGAACCAGACAAGGATGCCCTTTATCACCACTCTTATTCAACATTGTGCTGGAGGTCCTAGCCAGGGCAATTAGGCTAGACAAAGAAATAAAGGGCATCAGGATTGGAAAGGAAGAAGTAAAATTTTCCCTATTTGCAGATGACATGATCTTATACACAGAAAACTCTAAGGAATCTTCAAGAAAACTAATGAAACTAATAGAAGAGTTTGGCAGAGTATCAGGTCACAAGATAAACATGGAAAAATTAGTTGGATTCCTCTACATCAACAAAAAGAACATCGAAGAGGAAATCACCAAATCAATACCATTCACAGTAGCCCCCAAGAAGATAAAATACTTAGGAATAAATCTTACCAAAGATGTAAAAGACCTATACAAAGAAAACTACAAAGTACTAGTGCAAGAAACTAAAAGGGACCTACATAAGTGAAAAAACATACCTTGCTCATGGATAGGAAAACTTAACATAGTAAAAATGTCTATTCTACCAAAAGCCATCTATATATACAATGCACTTCCGATCCAAATTCCAATGTCATTTTTTAATGTGATGGAGAAACAAATCACGAACTTCGTATGGAAAGGAAAGAAGCCCCGGATAAGTAAAGCATGACAGAAAAAGAAGAAGAAAGTGGGAGGCCTCAGTCTACCTGGTTTTAGAACCTATTATACAGCCACAGTAGTCAAAACAGCCTGGTACTGGTACAACAACAGGCACATAGACCAATGGAACCGAATTGAGAACCCAGATATAAATCCATCCACATATGAGCAGCTGATATTTGACAAAGGCCCAATGTCAGTTAATTGGGGAAATGATAGTCTTTTTAACAAATCGTTCTGGCGTAACTGGATATCCATCTGCAAAAAAAAAGGAAACAGGACCCATACCTCACACCATGCACAAAAACTAACTCCAAGTGGATCAAAGAACTAAACATAAAGACTAAAACGATAAAGATCATGGAAGAAAAAATAGGGACAACCTTAGGAGCCCTAATACAAGGCATAAACAGAATACAAAACATTATTAAAAATGACGAAGAGAAACCAGATAACTGGGAGCTCCTAAAAATCAAACACCTATGCTCATCTGCTCATCTAAAGACTTCACCAAAAGAGTAAAAAGACCACCTACACACTGGGAAAGAATTTTCAGCTATGACATCTCAGACCAGCGCCTGATCTCTAAAATCTATATGATTCTGTCAAAACTCAACCACAAAAAGACAAACAACCCAATCAAGAAGTGGGCAAAGGATATGAACACGCACTTCACTAAAGAAGATATTCAGGCAGCTAACAGATACATGAGAAAATGCTCTCAATCATTAGCCATTAGAGAAATGAAAATTAAAACTACGATGAGATTCCATCTCACTCCAACAAGGCTGGCATTAATCAAAAAAACACAAAATAATAAATGTTGGAGAGGCTGCGGAGAGATTGGAACTCTTATACACTGCTGGTGGGAATGTCAAATGGTACAACCACTTTGGAAATCTATCTGGCGTTATCTTAAACAGTTAGAAATAAAACTACCATACAACCCAGAAATCCCACTCCTCGGAATATACCCTAGAGAAATAAGAGCCTTCACACGAACAGATATATGCACACCCATGTTTATTGCAGCTCTGTTTACAATAGCAAAAAGCTGGAAGCAACCAAGGTGTCCATCAACGGATGAATGGTTAAATAAATTGTGGTATATTCACACAATGGAATACTACGCATCGATAAAGAACAGTGATGAATCTGTGAAACATTTCATAACATGGAGGAACCTGGAAGGCATTATGCTGAGCGAAATTAGTCAGAGGCAAAAGGACAAATATTGTATGAGACCACTATTATAAGATCTTGAGAAATAGTATAAACTGAGAAGAACACATACTTTTGTGGTTACGAGGTGGGGCGGGAAGGAGGGTGGGAGGGGGTTTTTCACTGATTAGTTAGTAGATAAGAACTGCTTTAGGTGAAGGGAAGGACAATACTCAATACATGGAAGGTCAGCTCAACTGGACTGGACCAAAAGCAAAGAAGTTTCTGGGATAAAATGAATGCTTCAAAGGTCAGCAGAGCAAGGGCAGGGGTTTGGGGACCATGGTTTAAGGGAACTTCTAAGTCAATTGGCAAAATAATTCTATTATGAAAACATTCTGCATCCCACTTTGAAATGTGGCGTCTGGGGTCTTAAATGCTAACAAGCGGCCATCTAAGATGCATCAATTGGTCTCAACCCACCTGGATCAAAGGAGAATGAAGAACACCAATGTCACACGATAACTAAGAGCCCAAGGGACAGAAAGGGCCACATGAAGCAGAGACTTACATCATCCTGAGACCAGAAGAACTAGTTGGTGCCTGGCCACAACCAATGACTGCCCTGACAGGGAGCGCAACAGAGAACCCCTGAGGGAGCAGGAGGTCAGTGGGATGCAGACCCCAAATTCTCACAAAAAGACCATACTTAATGGTCTGACTGAGACTAGAGGAATCCCGGCGGTCATGGTCCCCAAACCTTCTGCTGGCCCAGGACAGGAACCATTCCCGAAGACAACTCATCAGACATGAAAGGGACTGGACAGTGGGTAGGAGAGAGATACTGATGAAGCGTGAGCTATTTATATCAGGTGGACACTTGAGACTGTGTTGGCATCTCCTGTCCGGAGGGGGGATGGGAGGATAGAGAGAGTTGGAAACTGGCAAAATTGTCATGAAAGGAGAGACTGGAAGGGCTGACTCATTAGGGGGGGAGCAAGTGGGAGTACAGAGTAAGGTGCATATAAACTTATATGTGACAGTCTGACTTGATTTGTAAACGTTCACTTGAAGCTCAATAAAAGTTAAAAAAAAAAAGGACAAATATTATATAAGACCACTATTATAAGATCTTGAGAAATAGTATAAACTGAGAAGAACACATACTTTTGTGGTTATGAGGTGGGGCGGGAGGGAGGGTGGGAGGGGTTTTTTTACTGATTAGTAGATAAGAACTGCTTTAGGTGAAGGGAAGGACAATACTCAATACATGGAAGGTCAGCTCAACTGGACTGGACCAAAAGCAAAGAAGTTTCCGGGATAAACTGAATGCTTCAAAGGTCAGCAGAGCAAGGGCAGGGGTTTGGGGACCATGGTTTAAGGGGACTTGTAAGTCAATTGGCAAAATAATTCTATTATGAAAACATTCTGCATCCCACTTTGAAATGTGGCGTCTGGGGTCTTAAATGCTAACAAGCGGCCATCTAAGATGCATCAATTGGTCTCAACCCACCTGAATCAAAGGAGAATGAAGAACACCAATGTCACACGATAACTATGAGCCCAAGAAACAGAAAGGGCCACACGAAGCAGAGACTTACATCATCCTGAGACCAGAAGAACTAGTTGGTACCCGGCCACAACCGATGACGGACCTGACAGGGAGCACAACAGAGAAACCCCTGAGGGAGCAGGAGATCAGTGGGATGCAGACCCCAAATTCTCACAAAAAGATCATGCTTCATGGTCTGACTGAGACTAGAGGAATCCCGGCAGTCATGGTCCCCAAACCTTCTGTTGGCCCAGGACAGGAACCATTCCCGAAGACAACTCACCAGACATGAAAGGGACTGGTCAGTGAGTAGGAGAGAGATGCTGATGAAGAGTGAGCTAATTATATCAGGTGGACACTTGAGACTGTGTTGGCATCTCCTGTCCGGAAGGGGGATGGGAGGATAGAGAGAGTTGGAAGCTGGCAAAATTGTCATGAAAGGAGAGATTGGAAGGGCTGACTCATTAGGGGGAGAGCAAGTGGGAGTACAGAGTAAGGTGTATATAAACTTATATGTGACAGTCTGACTTGATTTGTAAACGTTCACTTGAAGCTCAATAAAAGTTAATAAAAAAAAAAAAGAGTCCCAAGCATCTGGCAGACCCGTCCCAAATGCCTGGGAACATTATGTTTTGAACTCAAAACTAGAAACAAAGCTCGGATGGATTTCCCTACAAATAGATCTCCCATCTGCACTTTTCCAGGCTATAATTTGGCTCTTAGTTGTCAGAGGTACTAACCTCAACTGACAAAGTGGGGGCATTTGGATGTTTTTCTGGTTCATCATTAGTTGACTGTTATTGTCATATACTTCCTTTGGCTGATATAAGACAGAGTCACCTCTAGAAGTCATGGTGACCTCTACTGATTATGCTACCCTCATCTGCCCAAAGATACTGTTGCCTAAATGTCACTTAAGCTGTTTTCCTCGTCTTGGGAATGGGAAGTACTAGGTCATAGGCATTCATGCTGTCTTCCCTTGAAACATGCATTGGTAAAGTGGCTAGAGATGAGAGAAGGAAGGTTGCTGGGGTATAGGCTGTGGCCAAAAAACAACTAATTGGCCGATATGGTAATTGACCTCATGTCCTTGGCCTCATCAACTCCATACTCTGAATTCTGAGCCAGACGACCCAGCACACCTTCAAAAAGAATTAAGAAACTCTTAATCCTTCAAAAATGCAGCAGATCATTCCTACAGTGTGTGGTGTTTTTGTCATCAGGGATAATTAATACACAACACTGCCATGCCAAGGCAGACTCAGTCAATGATCCATTCCACAAAAATCTGGGAATGTCAAATTGAAAGATTATCTAATCCAAGACCCTTATTTTACAGATGGGGAACTGAAGCCCAGGGAGAGAAAATAGCTTGTCCAAGTTATACATCTAGTTAATGGCAGCACCAAGACAAGATCCCAACTTTCTTAGTTCATAGTTCAATATGTCCACTTTACTGCATTTCAGTACAGTGAATCTTTATTCTCAGAGGACAGAGAGTGATTTAGAAACACATAATAAGTTTAACTATGCCCTGGAGGAGAAAAAGTATTACATAAGTCGGCCAGGAGCCCATGTAGGCAGACTGCCTCAAGGATTCTGAGGAAGTTTGTATTTCAGTGTCCTGTAGCTCATATGAGTTGCATGACATTTGGTGGCAAAATTTCCAGGCTAACTGAAAGCCTAAGGTCTTTTTTTACAAGCAGGAGCAGTAAACTAGAGAAGGAAGGGGGTAATTATGAGTTGCTAAAAGCAGAATATAGCCAGTCACGTAACTTTCCCCAGGAGTAGCCTAGGCCATCAGCATCATTGTCCTCCTGTAGGCTAATCAGCTAAACAAAAACATGTGTTAACTGTTTCAGTTGCTATATAAAAAAAAAAAAAACAGTAGCAGTCCTGTAAGCGTATATATTTATTATTTTTTTTTTCTTTTTAAGCTCCCCTGGTCTTTTGTCAAAGGCTAATGATGATAGACCACATATGATGATAGACCATCTTCATTTCCTGCAGATTAAGACTGATTCAGACAATAGAAAAAAATACATTTCTTTTTTTAATGGTTACTACGTCTTTTCTCCTTTAAAGTCATTTTTGCTCCTTTTTGGTATATACCAAGATTAGTTGTCCAATAATATCCCACTATTCTCTAGCTGCTTGAAGGCTCCCATTGCAAAAAAGACAGAAGGTGGAGAAGCAGTATAATGTGTATGTAAGTTTTATATAAGTTCTATGAGGAACAGAATTTTTGTCAATTTTGTTCAGTGTTCTAGCATCTTGATCAGTGCTTCACTTTCACACACAGTAAGTGCTCAATATTATTTGTTAAACAAATGGAATCAATTGAAAAGATGAAAGAGTAATGGGATTAGATACGTGTTGTGGCCCTGTCAAGGGGTGTTTGACAGGCAAAATACATGCCACCTTGCTAAAAGCTACAAGTTTATAGAGGAGAGTAATGGAAGAAAAGGGCAGGAAAGAAAGTGGGATGAGATCATGGAGGGCCTTGAGGGCCATGCCAGAGTGTAAAAGTTTTCTTGTATCCAGATGGAAGCTATTGCAGCCTCTTCATCCAGGCATCAATATTATTAAAGCTCTATTTGGGAAAGATTTTCTGGTGGTAATGCAGGATGTATGGTAAGGAGAAATATAAAGGGTAAGAGAAACTGCAGAATCATAAATTTTTAGAGTTAGAAGAGACTTCAGGGTTATCTAGTCCAGCCTCCCAACCAGTGTTAGAATCATATTTATCACCTCTCTGACCAAAACAGGATTAGCTTTTCTAGAAAATAAGTCCCAGGAGCTCAAGAGAATTTTCTTTCTTCTTCACTGGTGAATATCCACAGCCTAACACAGAACTTGGTAAATGATAAGCACACAATAAATATCTATTGCATGAATAAACAAACGAATGAATCTAATAAGTGTTTACATAATTGCAGTGACAGTGTGTTCACTAGTTCAAAATTATTCTACTGGAAAGTATCTCTGATTGTTAAAAAATCAATCTACATTACTTAGCAAAAGCCTCTCTTCCCAGTAACTTATACCTAATGATTTTACTTCTGTTCTACTAAAGCGATGTAAATATAGTATCAATTGCCATAATTTTTGAAGCTGTAGAATATATCGAGTCTTGAAGTCTTTCGAGGTTTGAAAAAGGGTATCAGTAAGAAGGGAGGCAAGAGATGTTAAAGGATTTAAAGCCTTATGAAGGCAAGAAATCTGTTAAAATTTATATCACCAATGCCTAGCACAGAGTCTGGCACATAGTAGAGGCTCAATAAATATTTAAGTAGTTATTTATTGAGCAACTAAGTAGAAGGGGGGTCTGAGAAAAGGGTAAGTCAGGGAATCACTCCAAGGTTTTAAGCTTTGATGAATGGAAGTACCATTGCCAAAAAACAGGAAAGTCATGAAGAAGAAGCTAGTTGGAGACATGGGAAGAGAGATAAGTCCCACTCTCTGAAATGTTGATTTGTTATGATAGCAAGATCTCTCTAGCTCACAGTAGTTGTAAAAAAATGACACTTAACATTCTTTTATTTATTTATTTTTGTTTTTGCTTAGAATATACACAGCAAAACATATACCAATTCAACTGTTTCTATATGTACCATTTAGTGACAGTGACATTGATTACATTCTTTGAGTTGTGTGATCATTCTATCCTTCCTTTTCTGAGTTGCCCCCCACCCATTCTTTGCAACAAAGAGATTTGCTGAGTCTATGTCAGGCAAGATATAGCAGATTGGGGTGCGTCTAACCACTTGGGTAATAATCAAACTATGAAGATAAATGTGTAATTCAAAGCAGAGAATTATTAGAATTGAGATGGAACACTTCAACTGTAGGTAAAAAAATAGAGAGAAGAGGAAACAACACAAAAGACAAAGAAAGAGGAATAACAGAAGTAAAAAGAAAACTCAAGATAGTGTTGGGTCATTGGGACTGTCTTAGTTATCTAGTGCTGATATAACAGAAATACCACAAGTGGGTAGCTTTAGCAAACAGAAATTTATTTTCTCACAGTTTAGGAGGCTAGAAGTCCAAATTAAGGGTGCCAGCTGTAGAGGAAGGCTTTCCTCTCTCTGTCTCCTCTGGAGGAATTTCTTTGTCTCTTTTGAGTTTCTGCTTCTAAGCAATCTTCATGTGGCTTGGCATCTCTGTTCCCCTGTGTCTCTGCATCTCTTGCTTGCTTGTTTAATATCTTTTATATCTCAAAAGAGATTGATTCAAGACACACCCTACATTAATCCTGCCTCATTAATATAACAAAAACAACCCATTCCGAAATGGGATTATAACTGCAGGCTTCCAAAAACCAAACCAAACCCATTGCCGTCCAGTCAATTCCAACTCATAGCAAGAGGTTGGGATTTACATTTTTGGGTGACACAGTTCAATACATAACAGAGACCAAGGCAGAAAGTGATGTCAAGTAAATTTTCTAGAACAGGTAATTTCTCTTTATGACTGAATAATGTTCCACTGTATGGATATACCACATATTGTTTATCCATTCATTTGTTGAGGGACATCTGGATTGTTCTCACTTTTGGCTATTTTGAATAGTACTGCAATGAGCATTGGTGTATATGTGCCTGTTTTCATCTTTTCTTCCAAGTCTCTTTGGTATATACCTAAGAATGGGATTACTGGGTCATATGGTACTTCTGAAAGGAGCCCTGGTTGTACAGTGGTTAAGCACTCAACTGCTAACTGAAAGGTCAGTGGCTGCTCTGTGGGAGAAAGATGTGGCAGTCTGCTTCCATAAAGATTACAGCCTAGGAAAACTTATGGGCTCTGTCCTATAGGGTGGCTATGAGTTGGAATCAACTTGAATGCAACAGGGATTATGGTAATTCTTCTGATACATGTTATAACATTGATGGACCTTGAAAACCTTATGATAAGTGGTGTCAGTCAATCACAAAAGGTCAAATACTGTATGATCCCCATTACATGAAATATCTAGAATAGGCCAATGCATAGAAATCAAAGTTTATTAGTGGTTACCAGAGGCAGAAGGGAGGCGGGAAGAGGAAGCATGGTTTAGGAAACATTGGGTTTCTATTTATGGAGATGGATAATTTTGTAATAGATATTGGTCATGGTTGCACAACATTATTGATGTAAGTGAAACACACTAAAAATGTTGAATTGGAAAATGCTGTGTTGTATATTTTTACCACATAAAAAAAGGACAGGTGCAAAAGCACTAAATAGATGCTATTGGATTGGAATAAAAGGTCATTAACCTCCAGAAATGTCGCTGGGACACAGTATAGCATAATGGTAAAGAACATCGCTTCTGGAGCCAAATTGCCTGGGTGTGACATTGGACAAGTTCCTTGACCTCTTAATGGCTGTTTTTCATTTGTAAGATGGGAGAGGTAATATTAAATAGTACCTACTCCATTTTTTTTTTTTTACTCCATGGAGCTGTTGTGAGGATTAAATGAGTTAAGGCATGTGTATGTAAAATACTCAGTAAGCAGATTACTACGTGGAGAATGAGAAAATGGGGGCAATGATTATTTCAACTGTGCAATAATGAAGGGAACTAGCAAGAGAGGAAAGGGAAACAAGAAAAGTGGAACCTTTTCAGGATGTGTCCTCTGAATATGCTCAAAGGACAGAGGCTAAGAAGACTGTGTTAAAGGGAAGGGTGGAAAAAATAAGGGATAATATTGAAGATGCACCAAAACAGATTCCACTGAAGAGGAGGAATAGAGATAAGAATGGAAAGACAAAATGCAAAAATGTGATTAGCAAAAAAGTTTTTTTTTATTGAAAGGTAAATCAATGAAGAAACTTAAAAGAAATGGACTCAGTCTTCCCTGAAAAACAGTCAATTATCAAAGATCAGGGGCTAGATCTGGGTGTCCAGGGGATTACAATGAGTAGACAGCCACAGTAAAGCAGGTATACACTAGAAAAACAAAGGCCCTTACTATGATCTCCATTTTACAATGATTCGGCACCTACCCACTCACTTTATGGGTTAAGTGAGGCTTAGGGCTTGCATGCCTAGAAAGAAGGGTTATCCAGATGTTGGGAATAGAGATAAAAAGACGCTCTTTTGTTTCTCTGTATAGTAATTCATTGTATGTATTAAAGAGAATCCCATGCCAGTCCAAGAAGATTCAACTAGAAACTATGGCTCAGGCAGAAAGGAACACATGGCACATTTTCTAAGTGAAATGCATATGTGTTAATTACGCTTTTCAGATTGGCGCCAGCGTGGGCAATTCGTGGAGGTGCACTTCAGAGGATATTTCAAAACTTCAGTATTTGAAAGGAATCTACATGTTTGTTTGGTTTTGTTTTTAATATTTAATTCCTGATTGGTAGTTGATTGTTTCTATTCTTCCTTTTGTAAATTTTTTCCCTACCTGAATTACCTCCTTCCACTTAACCCTAGACAAAAAGGCACTAGAAATGCATTTTAGGGCAACAATTTTGTGGAAACCAATATTATGATATGCTTTGGTGAGTAAGGGAATACACTGCAAATGTTTCTTCCAGGACAGTATTGTTTTTGGTCTACACCAACAAGCAATGGCAGGAGTGGGATTACGGTTTGTGCACACACAAGTCCTCTCCATTTTATAAAGGGCAGAATCAGTGGCTCATTGTGCCCACATTTTAATCTGACCTGATGAAAATAATCTCTCTAGCCAATGTCACTGCCCTGTTCAAAAACCTTCAAAGGCTGGAGGCAGAGCAAGATGGTAGTGTAATCAGTCATATGCTTCCATTCTCTGTACAAAAATCCAGAAGAGAACAAGCAAATACTGATGAAATCCATAATTCCTGAACTCTGGACATCAATTAAAGGACTGGAGGACCAAAGTTAACACTAAATCAAGTAAAAGATATACAGAGAGTGAGAGAGTGGAGGTTCACCACACATGTTAATCCCAACCAGCTCCCCAGCTCAGCATGGACAACTGGTATGGCTGCAGCCAGTGCCCTATGCAGGGAGTCCAAGGTGGGAGCAGCACAGAGAGCACAAAGTGGGTCATACCTAGGACAGAATGGCTCAGTGAGCAAAGCACAGGCTGGAATGCCCATGAGTCCCACAAAAGAGCAATGTGGTGAGTGTAGCATGGGCTGAAGCACATGGACTGTTAGGCCCAGGACAGAGAAACTTGGTGAGCACAGTGCAGGCCAAAATACCTGAGAAATCAGGCCCGAGGCAGCATCTTGGAGAGCATAGTGTGAGCAGGAGTTCCAGAGGGTCCTGGTAAAGAGTAGCATGGTGAGCAGAACACAGGTCTGAGTTCCTGAGCACTTAGGTCTGGGACAGGGATATTTGGTGAGCACAGTGCAGGCCAAAACCTGAGAAGTCAGACCAGGAACAGAGCAGCTCGGTAAGCATAGCATGAGCTGGAGTTTCCCTGAGTCCTGGGAAGAAACATGAGGTGAGCACAGTGTGGTCTGGAGTTCATGAGCATTGAGGACATGTGGTGAATCAGCAACAGCTGGTACATCCAGGGTGGGACTCTGAGGCTGGTGCAGCACAGCCAATGTTCATGAGAGGGGAGTCTTGCAGTGCATCTGTGGCAGCTGCAGCTCCTGAGTTGGGGAGGGTTCTAGTTCCAGAGTTGCATGGCTGGTGCTCTTGGATGAGGGGGGGAGATATGTAGTGAGCAATCAGAGGCAGCAGTAATTCCAAATTGTGGAGCGGGGGCAGGGGACAGGTTCTGAAAAGCATAACTGGCATCCCTGGGGGTGGATACTGGTACCAGAGTAATATGGTCAGCATTCCTAATATCTGGTGGGGAGGCAGCCACACCAAGTGCTAGAAGACACAGAGTTTCATACTGAAGTGACATGGCCAACACCCCTACTCAAGGAGCCTGGAGATGAAGCCATGGAGGTGGCACTTCTGGAATGGAATACCAATAGGGAAGGGACAACATCAGCTGCATATAAATGGAAGTCTGGAGTTGAAGCAGAACTACAAACTTCAATATTTTAATAACAGTAATGAAAAGGAAGAAGAATAAACCCTAGAGAAGTGGAAGATTCTAATCCCCAGAGTTACCAGAGTAAAATAGCTTAATGTCCCAATCACTACAGACAATCACAAAGCATATAAAGAGGCAGGAAAGGATGATCCATGAAAAACATCAAAATAAGAGGACAGACACTGTCCCTGAAGAAGGACAGATAATGGAATTATTAGATAAAGACTTTAAAGCAACAGTATTAAAAAAAAAATTAAGCATGCTCAAAGAGTTAAAGCAAAACATTTTTCAAAATCCAACACCCTTCCATGATAAAAACACTCAACAAGCTAGGAATAGAACAGAAAATCTTCAATATGATAAAAAAAAAACATTTATGAAAAAGTCACAGCTAACTCAATGGAGAAAGATTAAAAGCTTTCCCCTTAAGATTAGGACCAATACAAGGGTTCCCACCCTCGTCACTGCTATTCAATATTTTACTGGAAGTTCTAGCCAGAGTAATTAGGCAATAAAAAGAACTGAAATGTATCCAAATCATGAAGGAAGAAGTAAAACTTCTCTCTTTTGCAGATGATATGATCCATGTTCACACACCCAATCTCTTTAGCAAATGGTTGTCCAGCCACACCCTTGATGTCCTCTTCAAAGCATGCTTTCTCAATTTTTACAATATGGATATACTGAGGCCTTTCCAAATCTTCAAGTTATGGTTCCTTTTTGCACAGTTTATTCCTCGATTCACATCTTCTTGCATTTTACTATACACAGCAAGGGGAAGCCAAATTGCATCTTCAAGATTTTGCTTCCAAATCTCCTCATCTAAGCATCCAAGTTCATTGCTTACATATTCTACTCCCCAGAAACACTCAAACATAATTCCAACAAGTTCTTTGCCACTTTTTAACAAGGATTTTCCTCCCTCCAGTGTCCAATAAAGTGTTCCTCATGTCCTTTTAAGGCTTTACCAGAAGAACGTTTAACATCCATATTTCTAGCAGCATTTTGTTTTTGATGATAGAAGCTTTCATTACAGCTCTCCTTGCTTCTTTATGAGCCCTCATGAGAATCTCCTTTAATGTTTTAATTCTACCAACAGTCTTTTCAAGGCAATCTAGGCTTTACTATCAAGCACTTCAAAATTCTTCCAGCCTCTACTCAATTTCCAATTCCAAAGCCACTTCTGCATTTTTAGGTATTTGTTACAGTGGCATCCCACTTTTTGGTACCAAAATCTGTATTTGTTTCCCAGGGCTTGCCATAACAAAGTACCACAAGTTGGGTGGCTTTAAAGAACACCAGTTTATTTTCTCACAATTCTGGAGGCTAGTAGTCCAAATTCAGGGTGTTGACAGAGCCATATTCTCTCTAAAGGCCCTAGGGGATTATCCTTTCTCATCTCTCCCCACTTCTGATAGCCCCAGGTGTCCCTTGAACTGCAGCTGCAGAATAAATCTGTCATCAAATAGCTGTCTTCCCTCTCTGTATTCTCCTCTTTCATAGGACACCATTCAGATTGGATTAAGACTCACACTATTCTGGTATGACTTTGTGTGAACTTAACTTATAACATCTTCAAAGATCCTATTTCCAAACAAGGCCATGTTGACAGGTACCAGGGGTTAGGTCTGCAATATATCTCTTTGGAGAACATGATACAATCCACAATACAAACGAAGTATATAAAACTGATATAGTCTCTGGACGAAGCTGAGGAGAAGGGCCTTGAACCTTATCTACTACCTCCTTCCCCCCTTATCACTGATTTACGTAACATCTCCCAAGGTATTTCTGCAGAATCTCCAGAACTCATCTGAACATGATTTGAGAAACAGTGGCTTGATTCATGATAATTGTTTTACACACAGATCCAACTTTGTAAATCCCACTGCATGTTTCTTGAGGGGTGCTCAAATGCCCTGTGATCAAAAATCAATCTCAAAAAAAGCAATTTCTCCCTTAGTGCTCCTCCTCATTGCCTAATATTCTCACGTTTAATGTATCTCCAAGAAACCCCTGTTAAAACACAAATATTATTATAAGTTCCTTTAGCAAATTAACTGTGCTTGTTACCTCAATTAATGATACCCCCATTCACCCATTTGTGAATCCAGAAACGTGGCAGTTATTCTTGACTCATCTTTCTCCATAGCCCCCTATATCCAACTCCACACCAAGTTTTGATTCTACCTCCCACATACCTCACAAATCTGTGTGTGTCTCTCCTTACCCACATCACCCTAGTTTAGATACCACAATCCCTTGCCAACTTTACGCAATAGTGGCTTTCTTTTTGTATCCACTCTTTATCCAATCCATTCTATACAATTTGTTTATTGTGCTTTAGGTGAAAGTTTACAGCTCAAGTTAATTTCTCATTCAAAAATTTATACACATATTGTTTTGTGACATTGGTTGTAATCCCACAATGCGACAGCACGTTCCCCCTTTCCACCCCAGGTTCCCTGTGTCCATTTGTCCATTCTTGTTCATTCCTGCCTTCTCACCCTGCTTTTGGACAGGAGCTACCCTTGGTCTCATATATTTGATTGAACTAAGCAGCATGTTCCTCACGTGTATTATTTTTTGTTTTATAGGCCTTTCTAATCTTTGTCTGAAAAGTGGGCTTCAGGAAGTGTTTCAGCTCTGGGTTAACAAAGCTTCCAGGTGCCATAGTTTCAGGGGTTCCTCCAGTCTCTGTTAGTTCATTAAGTCTGGTCTTTTTATGTAAATTTCAGTTCTGTTCTACATTTTCTCTTGCTGTCTGGGACTCTGTTGTGTTCCCCATCAGGGCAGTCATTGGTGGTAGATGGGCACCAACTAGTTCTTCTAGTCTCAGGCTGGTGGAGTCTCTAGCTCATTTGGTCCTTTAGTTAGTCCTTTGGACCAGTATTTTCCTTGTGCCTTTGGTTTTCTTCATTCTCCTTTGCTCCAGGTGGGATGGGACCAGTAGATTCATCTTAGATAGCTGCACACAAGCTTTTAAGACCCCAGAACCTACTCACCAAAGTGTGATGTAGAACATTTTCTTCATAAACTGTGTTATGCCAGTTGACCTAGACATTCCCTGAAACTACAGTCCCTAGGCCCCAGCCCCAGTTACTCAGTCCCTCAAAGTGTTAGGATGTGTCTAGGAAATTCTTCGTTTTTGCTTTGGTCCAGAGGTACTGACTTTCCCTGTATTGTGTGTTACCCTTCCCTTCACCGAAGTTGACACTTGTCTATTATCTAGTTAGTGATTTCCCCTCCTGGTCCTCCCCCCACCTTCATAACCATCAAAGAATGAATTTTTTCTATGTGTAACCGTTTTCTTGAGTTATTATAATAGTGTTCTCATACAATATTTGTCCTTTTGTGACTTATTTCACTCAGCATAATGCCCCCTGGATTCATCCATGTTGTGAGATGTTTTGTGGATTCTTCATTGCTCTTTATCTTTGCATAGTATTCCACTGTATATTTGTATCGAAATTTGTTTATGCACTCATCTCTTGATGGGCATTTAGGTTGTTTCCATCTTTTTGCTGTTGTGAATAGTGCTGCAAAGAACATGGGTGTGCGTGTGTCTATTCGTGTGATGGCTCTTTTTTCTCTAAGGTATATTCCTAGGAGTGGGATTGCTGGATGGTATGGTATTTGTATTTCTACCCTTTTAAAGAAGCGCCATATCATTTTATAAAGTGGTTGTACCATTTTATATTCTCACCAGCAGTGCATAAGCGTTATAATTTCCCCACACCTTCTCCAACATTTGTTATTTTGTGTTTTTTAGATTAGTGCCAGCATTGTCGGGATGAGATGCTGTCTCATGTAGTTTTGATTTATATTTTTCTAATGGCTAATGATCTTGAGCATCTCCTCATGTGTCTGTTAGTTGTCTGAATGTCTTTTTTTGGTGAAGTGTCTGTTCATATCCTTTGCCCATTTTTTAATTGGATTATTTGTATTTTTCTTGTTCAGGTGTTACAGTATCCTGCAGATTTTAGAGATTAGACACTTATTGGATATGTTGTAGTCAATTTTTTCCCAGTCTGTAGGCTCTCTTTTTACTCTTTTGGTGAAGTCTTTTGATTTGCATAAGTGTTTGATGGGTTGATTTTTAGGAGCTCACAGTTATATAGTTTCTCTTCTAGTGTTTGTGCATTGCTAGTTATGGTTTTTATACTAGTTATACCATGTATTAGAGTCCATAGCATTTACCCCATTTTTTCATCCATGATCTTTATCATTCTAAATTTATATTTAGGTCTTTATTTTGAGTTAGTTTTTGTGTGTGGTATGAGGTATGGGTCCTGTTTTTTCATTTTGTTTGTGTTTTTACAGATGGATATCCAGTTAGGACAGCACCATTTATTAAAGAGAAAGTCTTTTCCCCCTTTAACGGGTTTTGGGCCTTTGATGGATATCAGCTGCTCATAGGTGGGTGGATTTACATCTGGGTTCTCAATTCTTTTCCTTTGATCTGTGTGTCTGTTGTTGTACCAGTACCAGTGCCAGGCTGTTTTGCCTACCACATCAGTATAATAGATTCTAAAATGAGGTAGGTGTGAGGCCTCCCACTTTGTTCTTCTTCTTCATTGATGTTTTACTTATATGGAGCTTCTTCCCTTTCCACATAAAGTTGGTGATTTTTTTCTCCATCTTGTTAAAAAATTTGGATCAGAATTGCATTGTATCTGTAGATTGCTTTGGGTAGAATTAACATTTTCACGAGGCTGAGTCTTCAATCCATGAGCATGGTATATTTTCCCATTTATGTAGGCTTTCTTTTGGTTTCTTGCAGCAGTGTTTTGTAGTTTTCTTTGTATAGATCTTTTATGTCCCTGGTTAGATTTATTCCTAAGTACTTTATCTTCTTGGGGGCTATTATAAATGGTATTGATTTGGTGATTTCTTTTTCAAAGTTCTCTTTGTGTACAGGAATCCTACCTATTTTTGTATGTTAATCTTGTATCCTGATACTCTGCTGAAAACTTTTATTAGTCTCAGTGGCTTTCTTGTGGATTCTTTGGAGTTTTCTGTGTATAAGGTTATATCATCTGAGAATAGGGATAATTTTACTTCTTCCTTACCAATTTGAATACCTTTTTATTTTCCCTTGCCTTATTGCTCTGCTTAGGACCTCCAGCATGATGTTGAATAAGAGTGGTGATATAGGGCACTCTTGTCAGGTTCCCGTTCTCAAGGGGAATGCTTTCAGTCTCTCCTCATTGAGAATGATGTTGGCTGTTGACTTTGTATTAATGTCCTTTATTATGTCAAGGAATTTCCCTTCTATTCCTATTTTGCTGAGAGTTTTTGTCAGGAATGGCTGTTGGACTTTGTCAAATGTCTTTTCTGCATCGATTGATAAGATCATATGATTCTTTTGTTTTATTTATGTTGTGGGTTATGTTGTTTGATTTTCTAATGTTGAACCACCTCTGCATACATGGTATGAATCCCAGTTGGTCATGATATATTATTTTTTTGAAATGCTGTTGAATTATATTGGCTAGAATTTTGTTGAGGATTTTTGTGCCTATGTTTATGAGGGATATTGTTTCAATTTTCTTTTTTTTTTTTGTTGTGTCTTTGCCTGGCTTTGGTATCAGGGTTATGCTGGCTTCACAGAACGAGTTCAGGAGCATTCCTTCCTTTTCTATGCTCCAAAAGAGCTTTAGCAGTACTGGCGTTAACTCTTCTCTGAAAGTTTGGTAGAATTCTCCCGTGAAGCCATCTGGGACAGGGCTTTTTGTTTGTTGCTGGGAATTTTTTATTAAATCTTCAGTCTCTTCTTTTGTCGTGGATTTATTTAGTTTTTCTACCTCAGTTTGTACAGATTAAGTAGATAGTATGTTTCTAGAAATTTGTCCATTTTCTCTAGATTTTCAAATTTATTGGAGTACAGTCTTTCATAGTATTCTGTTATGACCCTGTTTGTTTCAGTCAGGTCAGTTGTGATATCACCCATCTCATTTCTTATTCCAGTTATTTGCTTCCTCTTCTGTTTTTCTCTTATCAGTTAGGCCAATGTTTGTTGATTTTGTTGAACTTTTCAAAGAACCAACTTTTGGTCTTATTGACACTTTCAATTGTTTTTCTAATCTCTATTTCATCTCTAATCTTAATTATTTCCTTTCTTCTTGTGCCTGTGGGATTCTTTTGCTGCTCTTTTCCTATTTGTCCAAGTTGTAGGGCTAATGTTTTGATTTTGACCCTTTCTTCTTTTTGGATGTGTGCATTTATTGCTAAAAAATGGCCTCTAAGCACTGCTTTTGCTGTGACCCAAAGATTTTGGTAAGATGTGTTTTCAGTCTTATTTGAGTCTATGAATTTCTTTATTCCATCCTTGATTTCTTCTATAACCCAGTAGTTTTTAAACAAGGTGTTGCTCAGTTTCCATGTTTTTGATTTTTTTTTTTCCTTGTTGTTTCTTTTACTGAATTCTACTTTTATGGCATTATGGTCAGAAAAGATGCTTTGCAATATTTTGATGTTTTGGATTCTGTTAAGGCTTGCTTTGTGGCCTAAAATGTAGTCTATTCTACAGAATGTTCCATGTGCTTTGGAAAATAAGGTATACTTTACTGCTGTTGGGTAGAGTGTTTCATATATGTCTGTGAGGTCAAGTTGATTGATTATGGCATTTAGATCTTCCATATCTTTATTGAGTTTTGTCATGGATTGAACTGTGTCCCCAAAAAGTATCTATCAACTTGGCTAGGTCATTATTCCCTTCTATGATTGTCTACCATTTTATATTCTGATGTGATTTCCCTATGTGTTGCAAATCCTATCACTATGATGAAATAAGATGGATTAGTGGCAGTTATATTGATGAGGTCTACAAGGTTAGGTAGTGTTTTAAGTCAATCTCTTTTGAGATATAAAAGAGAGAAGCGAGCAGAGAGACATGGGAAACTCATACCACCAAGAAAGCAGTGCCGGGAGCAGAGCACATCCTATGGACTTGAGGTTCCTGAGCTGAGGTGCTCCCAGACCAAGAGAAAACTGATGACAAGGACCTTCCTCCAGAGCCAACAGAGAGAAAAAGCCTTTCCCTGGAGCTGGTACCTGAATTTGGGCTTTTAGCCTACCGGACTGTGAGAGAATACATTTCTCTTTGTTAAAGCCATCCACTTGTGGTATTTCTGTTATAGCGCCCTAGATGACCAAGACAAATTTCTTTCTAGATGTTCTGTCCTTCACCAAAAGTGGTGGGTTGAAGTCTCCTACTCTTATTGTGGAACTGTCTATGTCCCTTTTCATTGCTATTAGAGTTTGTTTTATTTTGGAGTCCTGTCATTGGGCATGTATATATTTATTATGATTTTGTCCTCCTGCTGGACATTATATAGTGTCCTTCCTTGTCCTTTATGGTGGATTTTGTTTTATAGTCTATTTGTCAGAGAGTAAAATTGCTACTCCTGCTCTTTTTTGGTTGTTTGGTTGATATATATATATGTATATTCATCCTTTGATTTTTAGTTGTTTATGTCTTTGTGTCTATGGTGTGTTTTTTGTAGACATCGCATAGATGGATCGTGTTTTGTTGTTTTTTTTTTTTACCATTTTGCCACTCTCTGTCTCTTTACCAATGCATTTAGCCCATTTATGTTTGGTGTAACTATTGATAGGTATGAATTTATTGCTGTTATGTTGATGTTTGTGTGTGTGTGTGTGGTGTTGACAGTTTCTTTGTTGTGTATAACTTTCTGTGCTTAAAAAAAATAAAATTAGTTCTTTTTAAACCCGCCGCACTTATGTATTTTATATTCATCTTTTTCATTATTGTTGATTTTGTGTTTGCTAAGTTTTTATATTTTTCTTCTTTTTTATTTTGATGGGTAGGTTTGTTAGCTTTCTTTGTGGCTACCCTGGAATTTACCTTGATATTTCTAATTTTAAACTGATTTTTTATTTCTTTATATCGCCTTAACTTCCTCTCCATACGGAAGTTCTATGACTACACTGTTTATTCCCTCTGTTTTCACATGGCAATTGTTTACATATTGATGCCACTGGGTCCCTATTTTCAGTCTTTTAGCTTTAATTTGTTTTTGTGAATTCCCTCTCTGGGTTGATAACTGGTTTATCTATCTTGTGTTAGTCTTGGATTGTCTGATGTTGCTGGTTCTATTACTGGAGGACTCCCTTTAATATTTCTTGTAATTTTGATTTGGTTTTCACAATTTCCCTTAACTTCTGTGTATCTGGAAAAGTCCTAATTTTGCCATTGTATTTGAGAGACAATTTTGCTGGATATATAATTCTTGGCTGGCATTTTTTTTTTCCTTCAAGACTTTATGCATGTCATCCCATTGCCTTCTTGCCTGCAAGGGTTCTGCTGAGTAGTCAGAACTTAGTCTTATTGATTCTCCTTTGTAGGTGACTTTTCGTTTATCCCTAGCCAGTCTCAAGATTCCATCTTTGTCTTTAGTTTTGACAAATTTGATTGTGGTATGTCTTGGTACTTTCTTTTGGGGTCTACCCTATATGGGGTTTGTTGAGCAACTTGGATAGATATCTTCTTGTCTTTCATGATATTAAGGAAGATTTCTGCCAGCAAATCTTCAACAATTCCCTTTGTGTGTGTGTGTGTTTTTTTTTATCTCCCCCTCTTCTGGTACTTCAATCACTTGTAGGTTTTTCCTCTTGATAATATCCCACACAACTCTTAGGCTTTCTTTCTTTTTTTTTAATTATTTTTTTTGATTCTTCCTCAAATGGATTGTTGTCAAGGGATTTATCTTCAGTGTCACTAATTCTGACTCCCATTGTCTCAATTCTGCTCCTATAACCTTCTATTGAGTTGCCTAATTCTGAAATTTTATTCTTAGTCTTTTGGATTTCTAGTTGCTGTCTCTGTATGGGAAACCCTGGTGGCGTAATGGTTAAGTGCTACAGCTGCTAACCAAAGGTTTGGCAGTTTGAATCCACCAGGCACTCCTTGGAAACTCTATGGGGCAGTTCTACTCTGTCCTATAGGGTTGCTATGAGTTGGAATCTACTCGGCAGTGCTGGGTTTGGTTTGGTTTTGGGTCTCTTTATGGTTCCTAGCATCCTGTTTATTCTGTCTTTTTTTTTTCTTGTATTGTTTTCCTGAATTCTTCTATTGCTTTGTCTATGTGTTCCTTAGCATCTTCTGAGTTTTTGCCTAATCTCCTTCCTGATCTCTTGAAGTGCTCTGTATATTAGTCTTTTGAATTTTTTCAATATTTCCATTACCTTATTTTCCTCCAGAAGTTTTTCTGGTTCTTTATTTTGGTCGCTTGCTGGAACCATCTTGACCTGCTTCTTTGTGTGATTTGATATTGGCTGTTTGCTCTGAGGCATCAATAAGTTATATTTATGTTTGTTTACTGCATCCTGACTTTTTGCTTTGTTTTGGTATTACTTCCTCATTCGTTGGTTTCTTTGAAGCTCTCATGTCCTGTCTCCAGGTGGTGAGAGCAGCTACTACGTTTGTGAGCTCAGGAGTCCGTTCGCTTTTCTTGTGGGGGTACAGTTAGTCAAGGCACAGGTGTACAGGTCATCAGTTACTGAGTGTATGGTGCAGACTCTCACCTACAGTCTTAGGTGGGCAGGGCTGTGTTGGCATGTTCAGAGCAAGTACAGGTGTCTGGCTGTAGTGGGGGGCTATGTGTGAGGCAAGACAGGGCCTGATGGCTCCCTCCGGACACCTGGATGGAGGGCTTGTCCCTGTCCCCTAGATCCTGTAGTGGGGGGTATTGCAGCCAATCCTTGGGCAACCAGTGCTGTTGGCTTGAGAAACTGGGAGGCTCCACTAATTCTTAGGCCCCTGTTGTGGGTGGCTAGATGGAGTGGGCAGTACTGCCAGCCCTCAGGCCCCTGATGTGGGTGGGGGAGGCCCCTGTTTAGGGGGTGGGATAGTGTCTAATGTCACAAATCTGTAGCTCTCCCTTGAGTGCTGCAGGTGAAAATGGGCTTCAGGTGTATGCCCTACTGCTTCATGCTAATGAGGGCATGCAGTATTGAATTGGCCCTCAAGGGTCTGCGCAGGGGTGAATGGTGCTGCAAGTCCATGGACCCCTTGTGCCCATGGCTGGGCAAAGAGGCAGGGCCTCCCAACCAGCCCTGAGTTACAGGCTTAGGGGTTATGATGTCATTGAATGCCATGGGACTGGTATCAGAGTGGAGGACACTGAGTTCCTGGCTTAGGGGGCATGGCATTTTTTAATGCCTTAAGACTGCTATGGTACCAGAGGGCCCTGAGTTCCTGGCTTAAGGCATGTGACATTTTTGAATATCACAAGACTAATGTCAGAGGGAAGTGGGGTGGGGGGTAAGTGAGGTGAAGGAAGCACTTCTCCTCTGTGAGGTTTTGGGGGGAGGGGTTATTTTGCTCCCTCACAGTAGGTTAGAGGAGCCCTGGTGGTGCAGTGCGAAGAGCTACAGTGAGCTGCAGATGCTAACCAAAAGGACAGCTGTTTGAATCCAACAACTGCTTCTCGGAAACCCTATGAGGCAGTTCTACTTTGTCCTATAGGGTCACTATGAGTCAGAATTGACTCAACAGCAATGTTTTGTTTTGTTTTTTTGGTAGTTTAGAAACTTGCACTTAACTTTTGCAGGTGTGGTGTCACTCCTGTTTGGTTCTTCAGGTGTGTGCGGATTCATTGCTGCTTGACTGCACCCAGTATGGTGGGTCTTGTCTTTGGATGCTGCTGCTTGCCTTAGCCCGTGTGTGCTGCACAGCCTCAGCTAGCAGGGCACTTGCAGTCTCACGAGTGGTACTTCTCTGCTGCTTTTGAATTGTCTCTCCTTCCACTTGCTGCTCAGTCCAGTTTTTCAGCTTTGTCTTTGATGATTGGGGTCCCTAGATTGTCGTATATAATCGATTCACTTGCTTTTTCAGGTTTTTTGTTGTAAGAGGGAGCACAGGAAACATCTGACTATTCTGTCATCTTGGCCCCACGTCCTATGCAATTTATTAGAAGGGGTATTTCTACAACATGAGTCTCATAATATCATTCCTTGTGTTCAAGTGCATCAATGCCTCATTATTGTCATAGATTTCAAACTCCCTAATGTAGCCTACAAAACCCTACATAATCCAGACTCTGGTTCTCAAGCTTCATCACATGACACCCCCCATTTTGTACTCTTTCTCCCAGCCACATGGAACTACTTTTGGTTCCTTGGATGTGCCATCATCTTTTTCTCCTCTCACCTCTGAGCCTCTGATACACTATTTCCTTAGACTAAATACTCTCCCCTTCTTCCCTTCTCTCCCCATCTCTTAGTTCTTTACCTCAGTCAAATACCTACTCTTCCTTCAGACCACAATTTAAACATCAGTTCCTCCAGGAAGACTTTACTGATCACACTTTATCCATCATGTCTCACTCTGGTTAGGTGGCCCTCCTACCTTCTCCCATAACACCCATACTTCCTTTCTGACAACACTTAACTACCAGCTTATAATGGACTATTTACATTTTTGCATCCTCTACCTGATTATAAATTCTACAAAAGCAGGAATCATATTTCTATTTTTTTAAAGTTCTAATCTGAGTGCAAAGCAAGGTGCAAATATGTAGTGCTGGCACATAATAGGTATACAAATATTTGTTGCATGCATGAATAAACTAGCAGGAGTTTGGTCATGATGGAAATCAAAAGGATTAAATTTTAGGCTGATTTACTGGGATGTCCCTTGAATCCATGACTCTAAACATCCAAACTAAGAAGTGAAATCCTATGAGGTGTTTGGTTGTACATAAGCAGACTCAGCAGCTACTCTTTT
Source organism: Loxodonta africana (assembly GCF_030014295.1). Taxonomy (NCBI): domain Eukaryota; kingdom Metazoa; phylum Chordata; class Mammalia; order Proboscidea; family Elephantidae; genus Loxodonta; species Loxodonta africana. The sequence continues at coordinate 90,217,122 of NC_087369.1, read as the reverse complement.
TGTTGTTGTTGTAAACATATCTATTAAACAACATTTGCCAATTCCACTTTTTTCAGGTGTACAACTTATTGACATAAATTATATTAATTGGCTGTGCAACTCTTACCCTTAATCAATGAAATTTTTCCATCATTGTTCCACCTCCTATTTCACTACATAGTGCCTGAGGGCCTAAAAGCTTGCAAGTGGCCATCCAAGGTACAACAATTGGTCTCTATTTGCCTGAAGCAACAGAGGAAGAAAAAGAGCCAAGAATAAGAGGAGGGAATGGATTGTGTGGCTAATTGTCTCCATGAGCAACTGCCTCCTTTGCCATCATACCAGGAGAACTCGATGGTGCCCTACTACTATTACTGAATGTTTTGATCAAAGATTCTATAGACTAATTCTGATCAAAAAGGGGAAATGCAAAACAATTTCAAATTCTCATGAAATCCAGACTTTCTAAAACCATTGAGGCTGTACGAACCCCCAAAATGATTGTTCTGAGACAGTCTTTAAACCTTAAACCAAAAACATTCCCCAACGTCTTCTTTAAACCAAACAATAGTTTAGCTTGACTAGTAAAGAATATCTGCCTTGAGCATTGTGATCTTTTAAGATCTATCTATATGGGATCAAAATTACAACAGCAAGTCAAAAGATTAGTTAGGAAACTTAGCGGGCAGTGAGTTTATGTTGATGGAGTAGGAACAATTCCGAAAAGGAGAGTGGGAATGGTTGTACAACTTGATGAATGTACTCAACGTCACTGAATTGTACATGTAGAAACTGTTGTATTGGTGCATGTTCTACCGTGTGGATTCTCAGTGATAACAACAAAAAATAAAATAAATTAAAAATAAAAGACTGGGATTTGATGGAGCAAGTGGAGAACTGGAAGGGGGCAAAGGTCTCAGGTACTACATGAAATGGGATGCTTTGGTTAGCATGAAGCCTTGAGAACTGGTTTCTTCAAAGTAAACTAAACTGTCTCCCTATCTTACTCAAGGTTTTTTCTTTACTTGTGGACTGATAGAACCAAATGGTTAAAAAAAAAGCCTTCTGATACACTGCTGTCCCAATGGAAGAATTGAACCCACTGCCATCGAGTTGATTCCGACTCATAGTGACCCCATGTGACAGAGTGGAACTGCCGCATAAAGTTTTCTTGGCTGTAATTTTTATGGAAGCAGGTCACCAGGTCTTTCTCCCTTATAGCCACTGAATGAGTTCAAACCACCAACCTTTTGGTTAGCTGCCAAACACTTAACTGTTGTCCTAGCAGGGCTCCTTATAAACTAAATGCAGAGATTTAAATTACTAGGGAGCTTATTTAAAAACAGCTCTTAAAAAATGTGTATTTTTAAAAAAGACTAAAATATAAAAATGGCTTGCCTTTTAGTTGATAAGCTAACTGATATCTTAAGCACAGCCATTAAATTCTATTTTTCCTTCAATGGTAATTTTTTTTTTATTGTACTTTAGATGAAGGTTTACAGAACAAACTAGTTTCTTGTCAAACAGTTATAAACACATTGTTCTATGACGTTGGTTAACAACCCCATGACATGTCAACACTCTCCCTTCTCAACCCTGGGTTCCCTATTATCAGCCCTCCTGTTCCCTCCTACCGTCCAGTCTCTGCCCCAGGGCTAGTGTGCCCTTTTAGTCTTGTTTTGTTCCATGGGCCAGCTCAATCTTTGGCTGAAGGGTGAGCCTCAGGAGTGACCTCATTACTGAACTGAAAGGGTGTCCAGGGGCCATACTCTTAGGGCTTCTCCAGTCTCTGTCAGGTCAGCAAGTCTGGTCTTTCTTTTTGAGTTAGAATTTTGTTCTACATTTTTCTCCAGCTCTGTCTGGGACCGTTTATTGTGATCCCTGTCAGAGAAGTCAGGTAGCCGGGCACCATCTCGTTGTTATGGACTCAGTCTGGTGGAGGCCGTGGTAGATGTCGTCCATTAGTCCTTTGGACTAATCTTTCCCTTGTATCTTTAGTTTTCTTCATTCTTCCTTGGTACCAAAGGGGTAAGATCAGTGGAGCATCCTAGATGGCTGCTCACAGGCTTTTAAGACCCCAGATGCTGCTCACCAAAGTAGAATGCAGAACATATTCTTTATAAACTATGTTTTGCCAGTTGAGCTAGATATTCCCCAAGATCATGGTCCCCACAGCCCTCAGCCCAACAATTCAGTCCCTCAGGCAGTTTGGATGTGTCTATGGAGGTATCATGACCTTGCCTTGTACAGGTTCTGCTGGCTTCCCCAGTATTGTGTGCTGTATTACCCTTCACCAAAGTTTCCACTTATCTATTGTCTATTAAGTGTTTTTCCATCCCCACCCCTCCCCTTTCTCATAACCATCAAAGATTTTTTCTTTTTGTATGTAAACCTTTTCATGAACTTTTACAGTAGTGGTCTCATACAATATTTGTCCTTTTGTGATTGGCTTATTTCACTCAGCATAATGTCCTCCAGATTCATCCATGTTATGAGATGCTTCGCAGATTCATCATTGTTCTTTATCATTGCATAATACTCCATTGTATTACCAGAGTTTGGTTATCCATTCATCTGTTGATGGGCATCTAGGTTGTTTCCATCTTTTTGCTATGGTGAACAATGCTGCAACGAACATGGGCGTGCATATGTCTGTCCGTGTGATGACTCTTATTTCTCTAGGACACACTCCTAGGAGTGGGATTGCTGGATCATACGGTATTTCTACTTCTAGCTTTCTAAAGAAGCACCATGTTGTTTTCCAAAATGGTTGTATCATTTTGCATTCCTATCAGCAGGGCATAAAAGTTCCAATCTCGCCACAGCCTCTCCAACATCTGTTATGTCCTGTTTCATTGATTTGTTCCAGTAATGCCAGGGTAGGATGGTATCTCTTTGTGGTTTTGATTTGTATTTCTTTTTTTTTTTCTAATGGCTACAGATCGAGAGCATTTCCTCATGCATCTTTGGCCACTTGAATGTCTTCCTTGGTGAAGTGTCTGTTCATTTCCTTTGCCCATTTTTAAATTGCATTGTTTATCTTTTTGTTGTAGAGATGTTGGGTTTTCTTGTAGATTTTAGAGATTAGACCATTATCTGATTTGTAATAGCCAAAAATTATTTCCCAGTCTGTAGGTTCTCTTTTGGTGAAGTCTTTTGATTATCATAAATGTTTAATTTTTAGAAGATCCCAGTTATCTAGTTTATTGTCTGGAGCTTGTGTGTTGTTGGTTGTGGTTTGTATCCTGTTAATGCCATGTAGGGCCTCTAGTATTGTTCTTATTTTTTCTTCTATGAACTTCATGGTTTTTGGCTTTTATTTAGGTCTTTGATCCATTTTGAGTTGTTTTTGTATATGATGTGAGGTATGGGTCCTGTTTCATTTTTTTGCAGATGGACATCCAGTTTTGCCAGCACTATTTTTTTTTATTTATTAAAAAGACTGTCTTTTCCCCATTTGATGGACTTTGGGCCCTTGTCAAAGATCAGGTGGCCATTGGTGGATGGATTTACATTTAGGTTTTCAATTCTGTTCCATTGATCAATGTATCTGTCATTGTACCAGCACCAGGCTGTTTTGACTACCGTAGCTGTATCAGTTCTGAGGTGAGGTAGTGCAAGTCCTCCTACTTTATTCTTCCTCTTCTATAGTGCTTTACTTATCCGGGGCTTCTTCCCTTCCCATATAAAGTTAATGATAAGTTTTTCCATCTCTTTAAAGAATGTTGTTGGTATTTGGATCAGTATTGCATTGTATTTGTAAATTACTTTGGGTAGAATTGTCATTTTCACAATGTTGAATCTACCTAACCATGAGCATGGTATGTTTTTCCATTTATGTAGATCTCTTTTTGTTTCTTGCAGTAGTGTCTTGTAGTTTTCTTTGTATAGGTCTTTTACATCCCTGGTTAGATTTATTCCCAAGTATTTTATTTTTATAGGGGCTATTGACGGCACTGGGTATTATAAACGATATTGTTTTCCTGCTTTCCTTTTCATCATTCTCTTTATTGGTGTATTTTTTTTTTTTTTTTTAGGAATCCAACAGATTTTTGTATGTTTTTCTTGTATCCTGCTAATCTGCTGAATCTTTCTGTTAGTTCCAGTAGTTTTCTCGTGGAGTCTTTTGGGTTTTTTATGTATAGTATAATATCATGTACAAATAGGGAGAGTTGAACTTCTTTTTTACTAATTTGGATGCCCTTTATTTCTGTTTTTTGCCTTATTGCTCTAACTAGGACTTCCAACACAATGTTAAATAGGAGTGGTGATAAAGGACATCCTTGTCTTGTTCCTGTCCTCAAGGGGAATGTTTTTGGCCTCTCTTCGTTAAGAACGATGTTGGCCGTTGGTTTTGCACATATGCCCTTTATTATATTTAGGAATTTTCCTTCTATACCTATTTTATTCAGAGTTTTTTATCAGAAATGAGTGTTGGACTTTGTCTAACGCCTTTTCTGCGTCGATTGAGATGATCATGTGATTCTTTTTTTTTTATGTGGTGGATTACATTAATTGTTTTTCTAATGCTGAACCATCCCTGCATACCTGGTATGAATCCTACTTGGTCGTGGTGTATTATTTTTTTGATATGCTGGTGAATTCTATTGGCTAGAATTTTGTTGAGAATTTTTGCATTTATGTTCATGACAGATATTGGTCTGTAAATTTCTTGTGGTGTCTTTGCTGGTTTTTGTATCAGAGTTATGTGGGCTTCATAGAACTAATTTGGAAATTTCTCTTCTTTTTCTATGTTTTGAAATATTTTGAGTGGTACCTATTTAACGTCTTCTCTGAATGTTTGGTAGAATTTTCCAGTAAAGCCATCTGTACCAGGGCATTTTTTTGTTGGGAGTTTTTTTTTACTATTACCTTTTTAAATCTCTTCTCTTTCTATGGGTCTGTTCAGATTTGCAATGTCATTTTCTGTTAGTTTGGGTACATAGTGTGTTTCTAGAAGTTTGTCCCTTTCCTCTAGGTTTTCAAATTTGTTGGAGAATGGTTTTTCCTAATATTCTGTTATGATCCTCTTTATTTCAGTTGGGTCTGTTGTAATGTCCCCCATTTTATTTCTTATTTGGGTTATTTGCATCCTCTCCTGTTTTTCTTTTGTCAAGTAGGCCAGGGGTTTGTCGGTTTTGTTGATCCTTTCAAAGAACCAACTTTGGTTTTGTTGATTCCTTTAATTGTTTTTCTATTCTCTATTTCATTTATTTCTGCTCTGACCTTGATTATTTCCTTTCTTCTGGTGGCTGTGAGCTTCTTTCGCTGATCTCTATTTGTTTGAGTTGTGTAGCTAATGTTTTGATTTTGTCCCTTTCTTCTTTTTTGATGTGTGCATCTATTGCTATAAATTGACCTCTGAGGAGTGCCTTTGCTGTGTCCCAAAGGTTTTGGTATGATATGTTTTCATCCTTGTTTGATTCTAAGAATTTTTTATCCATTTCTGATTTCTCCTATTACCCTGTGGTTTTATGCAGTGTGTTATTCAGTTTCCATGTAATTGATATTTTACCTTACTCTTTCTGTTGTTAATTTCTACTTTGATTGCACTGTAGCCAGAAAAGATACTTTGTATTATCTAAGTGTTTTTGGATTTTATTGAGGGTTGCTCTGTGGCCTAAGATGTGGCCTATTCTGGAGAACATTCCATGTGCATTGGAATAGAACATGTGCTTTGCAGGATTGTTCTATATATGTCTATGAGGTCAAATTGGCTGATTATGCTCTTCTGTAGCTTTGTTGAATTTCTTTCTAGATGTTCTGTCCTTTACTGAGAGTGGTGTGTTGAAGTCTCCTACTATTATTTTGGAAGTGTCAATTTGTCTTTTCAGTGCTGTTAGAGTTTGTTTTATGTATTCTGGAGCCCTGTCATTGGGTGTGTAGATATTTATTATGGTTTAAGTCTTCATGATGGATCATCCCTTTAACCATTATATAATGTTCTTGTTTGTCTCTTATGGTCGATTTTGTTTTAAAGTCTATTTTATCTGAGATTAGTATTGCCACTCCTACTCTTTTTTGGTAGTTATTTGTTGATATATATTTTTTCCATCCTTTGGTTTTTAATAAATTTGCATCTTTGTTTCTAAGGCTTGTCTCTTGTAGACAGCATATTGATGGATCCTGTTTTTTTTAACCATTGTGTCACTCTGTGCCTCTTTATGGCTGCATTTAGGCCATTTATATTCAGTGTAATTATTGGTAGGTGTGAGTTCACTGCTGTCATTGTGTAGTGCTTTTTTTTGTGGTGTTAACATTGTTAACATTTTTTTGTTCCTCTTACTCTCCTGTGCCAAGTTCCTTCTGTTTGTGGATTTCTTTTTCATTTCTATTGTTTTTGTAGATTTTGTTTTTATTGAGACTTTATGTTTTCCTTCTTCATTTTAATGAGTAGGTTTGTTAACTTAATTCGTGATTACCTTGAAATTTACCCTTATCTTCCTAGGTTTGAACCAGTCTTTCATTACTTGTTATTGTCTTGCCTTCCTCTCCATTAGAAAGTTCTATACCTATACCATTTATGCCCTTTTTTATTGTTCTGATGCTGTTGTCATTTACAGATTAATCTCTCCGGTTCCCTGTTGCAATTGTCTTGATTTTGGATAGCCCTTGAGAGTTCATTTCCTATGTTGGTATCTGGCTGGTATCTTGCATCCTAGATTCAGTCTGTGGTCTGATGTTGTTTGTTCTCAGAATGAAGGACTCTCTTTAATAATTCTTGTGGTTCTGGTTTGGTTTTTACATATTCCTTTAATTTCTGTTTATCTGGAAATGTCCTAAGTTCACCATCATATTTGAGTGAAAGTTTTGCAGGATATATTATTCATGGTTGGCAATGCTTTTCTTTAAAGGTTTTGTATATATCATCCCATTGCCTTCTTGCCTGTATGCTTTCTGCTGAATAATCAGAGCTTAGTCTTATTGTTCCTCCTCTGTATGTGACTTTTTGGTTTTCTCGAGCTGCTCGCAGGATTTTTTTGTCTTTGGTTTTTGTGAATGTGATTATGATATGCCTTGGTATTTTACTTTTGGGTGTATCCTATATGAGCTTCATTAAGCTTCTTGGATAGTCAGCTTTTCATCATTCATTATATTAGGGAAGTTTTCTGTCAGCAATTCTTCAATGATCCTCTATGTGTTTTCCTTTTTCTCTCCCTGTTCTGGAAATCCGATCTTTCACAAATATTTTCTTTTAATAGTATCCGACATAATCTTCAGGGTTTCCTCATTTTTCTTTGTTCTTTTTTCTGATTTTTCCTCAGAGTTGTATCCAAGTGTTTGTCTTCGGTTTCACTGATCGTGTCTTCCATCATTTCAAGCCTGCTCCTCAGTCCTTCTATGACACTGTCCATTTTTTCTTTCTTTATTGTGCTTTTAGGTGAAAGTTTACAAGTCAAGTCAGTCTCATACGAAAAGTTATATACACCTTGCTATGCACCCCCAGCTGCTCTTCCCCTAATGAGACAGCACAGTCCTTCTCTCCTCTCTTTATTTTCATGTCTATCCAGCCAGCTTCTGACCCCCTCTGCCCTCTCATCTCCCCTCCAGACAGGAGCTGCCCACATAGTCTCATGTGTCTACTTGATCCAAGAAGCTCATCCTTCATCAGTATCATTTTCTATCCCACGGTCCAGTCCAATTCCTGTCTGAAGAGTTGGCTTTGGGAATGGTTCCTGTCCTGGGCTAACAGAAGGTTTGGGGGCCATGACCACGGGGGCCCTTCTAGTCTCAGTCAGACCATTAAGTCTGGTCTTTTTATGAGAATTTGAGGTCTGCATCCCACTGCTGTCCTGCTCCCTCAGGAGTTCTCTGTTGTGTTCCCTGTCAGGGCAGTCATTGGTTGTTACCAGGCATCAATTAGTACTTCTGGTCTCAGGCTGATGTAGTCTCTGGTTTATGTGGCCCTTTCTGTCACTTGGGCTCATAATTACCTCGTGTCTTTGTGGTTCTTCATTTTCCTTTGCTCCGGGTAGGTTGAGACCAACTGATGCATCTTAGATGCTAGTATTTAAGACCACAGTTGCCTCTCACCAAAGTGGGATGTGGAATGTTTTCTTAATACATTTTGTTATGCCAGTTGATGTAGATGTCCCCTGAAACCATGGTCTGCAGACCTTCATCCCTGCTACTCTGGCCTTTGAAGAGATTGGTTGTATTCAGGAAACTTCTTTGCTTTTGGTTTAGTCCAGTTGAACTGACTTCCCCTGTGTTGTGTATTGCCGTTTCCTTCACCTTAAAATAACTTTTTCTACTAGTTAGTGAATATACCTCTCCATCCCTCCCCACCCTTGTAACCATCAGAGAATATTTTCTTCTACGTTTAAACTTTATCTGAGTTCTGAAAATTGTGGTTTCATACAAAATTTGTCCTTTTGCAACTAATTTCACATGGCATAATGTCTTCCAGTTTCCTCCATGTTATGAAATGTTTCACAGATTCATCATTGTTAATCATGTAGTATTCCATTATGTGAATATAAATTATTTATCCATTCATCCGTTAACGGGCACCTTGGATGCTTCCATCTTTTTGCTGTTATAAACACTTCTGCAGTTAACATGCGTGTGCATTTATCTACTCATGTGAAGGCTCTTATTTCTTTAGGGTATATTCCAAGGAGTGGGATTGCTGGGTAGTATGATAGTTCTACTTCTAGCTTTTTACGGAAATGCCAAATGGATTTCCAAAGTGGTTGTACCGTTCTGCATTCCCACCAGCAGTGCATAAGTGTTCCATTCTCTCCACAACCTCTCCAACATTTATTATTTTGTGTTTTTGGATTAATGCCAGCCTCGTTGGGGTGAAATGGAATCTCATTGTAGTTTTGATTTGCATTTCTCTAATAGCTAATGATCCTGAGCATTTCCTCATGTACCCATTAGCAGCCTGAATGTCTTCTTTAGTGAAGTGCCTGTTCATATCCTTTGCCCATTATTTAATTTCGTTATTTGTCTTTTTGTTATTGAGTTTTTGCAGTATCATGTGGATTTTAGAGATTAGATGCTGGTCAGAAATGTCATAGCTAAAAACTTTTTTCCCAGTCTGTAGGCGATGTTTTTATTCTTTTGCTGAAGTCTTTGGATGAGCATAGGTGTTTGACTTTTAAGAGCTCCCAGTTATCTAGTTTCTCTTCTGGTGTTTGTACATTTTTAGTAATGTTCCATATACTATTTATAGGGCTTCTAGGGTTGGCCCTATTTTTTCTTCCATGATCTTTATTGTTTTAGGTTTTGCATTTTGTGTTTGATCTATTTTGAGTTAGGTTTTGTGCATGGTGTGAGGTATGGGTCTTGTTTCATTTTTCTGCAAATGGATATCCAGTTATGCCAGCACCATTTGTTAAAGAGACTATCTTTTCCCCATTTAACAGACTTTGGACCTTTGTCAAATATCAGCTGCTTATATGTGGACGGATTTATGTCTGAATTCTAAATTCTGTCTATGTATCTGTTGTTGTACCAGTACCAGGCTGTTTTGGCTACTGTGGTGGTATAAAAGTTCTAAAATCAGGTAGCATGAGGCCTTCTACTTTGTTCTTCTTTTTCAGTAATGCTTTATTTATCCGAGGCCTCTTTCCCTTCCATATGAAGTAGGGGATTTGTTTCCTCATCTTATTAAAAAAGTCACTTGTATTTGGATCAGGATTCCATTGTATGTATAGATCACTTTGAGCACAGTAGATATTTTTATGATGTTGAGTCTTTCTATCCACGAGCAAGGTATATTTTTCCAATTATGTAGGTTTCTTTTGGTTTCTTGCAGTAGCGTCTTGTAGTTTTCTTTGTATAGGTCTTGAATATCTCTGGTTAGATTTATTCCTACGTATTTTATCTTCTTGGGGGCTACTGTAAATGGTATTGATTTGGTGAGTTCTTCTTCAATGTTCTTTTAGAGTAATTCACCTGATTTATGTATGTTTATCCACAATCAACAGCCATGGAAGCAGCAGTCAAGAAATCAAAAGACCCATTGCATTGGGTAAATCTGTTGCAAAGGACCTCTCGAAAGTGTTGAAAAGCAAAGATGTCACCGTGAAGACTAAGGTGCGTCTGACCCAAGCCATGGTATTTTCAATCGCATCATATACATGTGAAAGCTGGACAATGAATAAGGAAGACCGAAGAATTGACGCCTTTGAATTGTGGTGTTGGCAAAGAATATTGAATATACCATGGACTGCCAAAAGAACGAACAAATCTGTCTTAGAAGAAGTACAACCAGAATGCTCCTTAGAAGCAAGGATGGAGAGACTTCGTCTTACATACTTTGGAGATGTTGTCAGGAGGGATCAGTCGCTGGAGAAGGACAGCATGCTTGGCAGAGTACAGGGTCAGCAGAAAAGAGGAAGACCCTCAATGAGGTGGATTGACACAGTGGCTGCAACAATGAGCTCAAGCATAACAATGATTGTAAGGATGGCTCAGGACCGGGCAGTGTTTTGTTCTGTTGTGCATAGGGTCGCTATGAGTTGGAACTGACTTGACGGCACCTAAAAACAACAGCATCTTGTATCCTGATACTCTATTAAACTCTTCTATTAGTTTCAGTATTTTTTTTTTTTTGAGGATTCTTTGGGGTTTTTTCTGTGTGTAAGATCACGTCATCTGCAAACAGAGATACCTTTACTTCTTCTTTGCCAAATTGGATACACTTTATTTCTTTGTCTAGCCTAATTGCTCTGGCTAGGACTTCCACTACAGTGTTGAATAAGAGTGGTGATAAAGGGCATCCTTGTCTGCGTCCCATTCTCAAACGTAATGCTTTCAGACTTTCTCTGTTTAGGACGATGTTGGTTGTTGGCTTTGTTTAAATGCCCTTTATTATGCTGAGGAATTTTCCTTCTATTCCTATCGTGCTGAGAGTTTGTATCATGAATGGGCGTTGGACTTTGTCAAATGCCTTTTCTACAGCAATTGATAAGATCATGTGGTTCTTGTCTTTTATTTATGTGATTGATTACATTGATTGTTTTTCTAATGTTGATCCATCCCTGCACACCTGGTATGAATCCCACTTGGTCACGGTGAATTACTTTTTTGATATGTTGTTGAATTCTATTGGCTAGAATTTTGTTGAGGATTTTTGTGTCTGAGTTCATGGGGGATATTGGTCTGTATTTTCTTTTTTTCTGGTGTCCCTTTTTTTTCTTTTTACCTGGTTTTGGTATCAGGGTTATTCTGGCTTCATAGAATGAGTTTGGAAGTACCCCATCCTTTTCTATGCTCTGAAATACCTTTAGTAGTGGTGATGTTAAGTCTTTTCTGCAAGTTTGGCAGAATTCTCCAGTGAAGTTGTCAGGGCCAGGGCTTTTTTTGTTGGGAGTTTTTAAATTAGCTTTTCAATCTCTTCTTTTATTATGGGTTTATTTAGTTTTTCTACCTCTGTTTGTGTTAGTTAGGTAGTAGTTTATCTCTAGAAATTTGTCCATTTCTCTAGGTTTTCAAATTAGTTAGAGTAAAATTTTTCATAGTATTCTGTTATGATTCTTTTAATTTCAGTTGAGTCTGTTGTAATATCGCCCATCTCATTTCTTATTCATGTTATTTGCTTCATCTCCTCTTTTTCTTTTTTTCAGTCTGGCCAATGGTTTATCGATTTTGTGAATCTTTTCAAAGAACCAGCTTTTGGTCTTGTTACCTCTTTCAATTGTTTTTCTGTTCTCTATTTCATTTAATTCTGCTCTAATTTTTATTATTTACTTTCTTCTGGTGCCTGAGTGTTTCCTTTGTTGTTCTCTTTCTATTTGTTGAAGTTGTAGGAATAATTCTTTGATTTTGGCCCTTACTTGTTTTTGAACATGTGCATTTATTGCTTAAATTGACCTCTGAGCACTGCTTTAGCTGTGTCCGAAAGGTTCTGCTAGGAAGTATTTTCATTCTTGTTTGATTCTATGAATTTCTTTATTCTGCCCTTAATTTCTTCTATAATCCAGTCGTTTTTGTGCAAAGTCTTGTTCAGTTTCCGTGCGTTTGATTTCTTTTCCCTGCTTTTTCTGTTATTGATTTCTACTTTTATGGCTTTATTGTCAGAGAAGATGTTTTGTAATATTTTGATGTTTTGGATTGTGTTAAGGCTTGCTTTATGGCCTAATATGTGGTCTATTCTAGAGAATGTTCCATGTGTATTGGAAAAGAAAGTATACTTGGCTGTTGTTGGGTGGGGTGTTCTGTATATGTCTATGAGGTTAAGTTGATTGATTGTGGCATTTAGCTGTCCTGTGTCTTTACTGAGCTCCTTTCTGGATGTTTTGTCCTTCACTGAAAATGGTGTGTTGAAGTCTTCTACTATTATTGTGGAGCTGTCTATCTCACTTTTCAGTGCTGTTGGAGTTTGTTTTATATATCTTGAAGCCTTGTAGTTGAGTGCATAAATATTTAATAAGGTAATATCCTCCTGGTATAAAAAAAAATTGTCCCTTTAATCATTATATAATATTCTTCCTTATCTTTTGTGGTAGATTTAACTTTGAAGTATGTTTTGTCAGAAATTGGTATTGCCACTCCTGCTGTGTTGATTGTTTTTTGCTTGATATATTTTTTTCATCCTTCGAGTTTTAGTTTGTGCCTTTAAGTCTAAGGTGTGTCTCTTCTAGGCAGCATATAGACAGATCATGTCTTTTTATCCATTCAGCACCTTCTGTCTCTTTATTGGTGCATTTAATCCATTTACGTTCAGCGTAATTTTGTATAGGTGTAAGTTCAGTGCTGTCATTTTGATGTCTTTTTTTGTGTGTTGTTGACAGTTTCTTTTTTCCCTTTAATTTTTTGCTGAGTAGTTTTTCTTTGTAAATTGTTCCTCTTTTTCACTTTTGTTGATTTTGTTTTTGCTGTGCCTTCATGTTTTTCTTGTATTTTATTTTGATATGTAGGATTGTTAGTCTCCTTTGTGGTTACTTTATTATTTACCCTTATTTTTCTAAGTTTAAACCTATCTTTTATCCCCCTATAGCACCTGGATTTCCTCTCCATAGGAAATACCTATGACTACATTATTTACTCCCTCTTTATTGATGTAATGTCATCTTTTACATAATGACATCACTGTTTTCCTTGTTTCGAATGTTTTTTTTTTTTTATCTTGATTTATGTTTGTGATTTTCCTATCTGGGTTGATATCTGGTTGCTCTGTCTGTGTTCCAGTGTTGGGTTGATATCTGATATTATCGATTTTCTAACCAGAGAATACCCTTTAGGATTTCGTGTAGTTTGGGTTTCTCTTTTGCAAATTCCCTAAACTTCTCTTTATCTGGAAATGTCCTTACTTAGCCTTCATATTTGAGAGACAGTTTTGCTGGATATATGATTCTTGGCTGGCAGTTTTTTTTTTTTTCCTTCAATGCTTTATATATGTCATCCCATTGCCCTCTTACAGTCATGGTTTCTGCCAAGTAGTCAGAGCTTATTCTTATTGACTCTCATTTGTGGGTGACTTTTCATTTATCCCTGGCCACACTTAAAATTTTCTCCTTTTCTTTGGTTTTGGCAAGTTTGATTATAACGTCTTGGTGATTTTCTTTTGGGATCTACCTTATATGGAGTTCCATGGGCATCTTGGATAGATATCCTCTCATCTTTCACGATGACATGGAAATTGTTTGCCCACAGATCTTCGACAATTCTCTCTGTATTTTCTGTTATCCCTCTGTGTTTTGGTACTACAAGCACTCATAGTTCATTTCTCTCGATAGCGTCCCACATGATTCTTAGGGATTCTTCATTTCTTTAAATTCGTTTATCTGATTTTTCTTCGAATATATTGTTGCCAAGTGTTTTATCCTTCAATCTCACTAATTCTGACTTCCATTTCCTCAATTCAGCTCCACTGACTTTCTACTGAGTTGTCTGATTCTGAAATTTTATTTTTAATCTTCTGAATTTCTGATTGTTGTCTCTCTATAGAATCTTGCAGCGTATTAAATTTTTCATTATGTTCTTGAATAACCTTCTTAATTTCGCTGACTGCTTTATCTGTGTGCTTTTTGTCTTGTTCTGCATTTTGCCTGGTCTCCTTCCTGATGTCTTAAAGAGTTCTGTATGTTAATCTTTTCTATCGTACACCTGGTAATTACAGGAAAACATCTTCATCCAGAAGATTGTTTTGGGCATTTGTTGAAGCGATCATGGTCTGGTTCTTTATGTGATTTGATACCGTCTGTTGTCTCTGAGCCATCTATTAAGTTATTGTGTTAATTTACTTTATGTTTGCTCACTATGTCTTAAGTTCTTACTTTGTTTTGTTTTTATATACCTGAATAGGCTACTGCTACTAGAGTGAGGTAATTTGATCACTGGAGCCTTTGAAGCACTAATATCCTGTCACCAGATAGCGAGAGCTGTTACCACATATATGAGCCTAAGAGTCCATTCACTATTCTTTTATAGATTCAGCTCAGGTGTCCTGATAGTTGGTCACCTAGTGTGTGGTGTAGGCTCTCACCCACAATCTTAAAGGAGCAGTGATGATTGTGGTATGCACAGGTTTTTTGTTGCAGCAGAGGGTCACTCTCTGAAGAAGACCGGGGCCTGACAACCTTCCCCCGAGTGTCTTTGAGAAAGGCACGTCTCTGTTCTCTAGAGTTCAATGGTGGGGAGCTCTGTAGCCATACCATAGGCACCTAATGCCTTTAAGTATAAGGACCGGGAGCCACCACTTACCCTTGGAACCCTGTCATGTGTAGCTAGGTGGCATGGGTGGAGCCACCAGTCCTCAGACCCCCTGCTGGGGGTAGGCGATGACCCTGTTTAACAGGCAGAGTGGTACCAAATGTTAAAAACCTGCCTCTCCACCACACAGCTGAAACAGTTACAGTTAGACCTCAAGGACATTCACCCTTGCAATATAACAGCCAGATCCTATCTGCTGTACTGGGTCCACCTGGGTATATGCAGGGACAAAAGACTTTCAAGGTCTGTGGGCCGCTTGTGCCTGGACAGGAGCCACTTCTGCTCTAAGTTTCCAGATTAAGGGAGCTGGTAGATTATTTTCCCCCATTTGTTAATTTGTTCCTTCTCCAAGGCCAGGAGAATGGCTCAGGGAGCAAAGCAGAACCTTTCACTCTTTTTTTATGGATATTTTATTGACATGCAGCCAACTGAACAAAGAGCAGTCTATTACATAGAGTTATCTTAGCAATGTGTCAGAGTAGCTAGCCAATAATTCCATAAATATATAGTGAATGAAAATGAAAAATTAATCAATCAATGAAAGTGTGAGTGACATGCCTGCCTGTACATATATACTGTCATTCAGAGTCACTCTTTTTCTAGAAACAAAAAGTAGAAGGCTGTGTATTTTGGTTTGAGGAATTCTAGGTAGGATGTCTTCCCTAAAATAGCCATCCTTCTCATCCAAACAATCTCTAACTTAACTCTGTCACTATGTATAAATGTTCCAGGTGTAGTTTTTTGTGTCTAAGAGTCATTTAGATTTACTAGAGTCCCATAGTAAAATACAAAATTTTTTAACATGTTGCCATTTATTCACATCAGTAAGAAAGAATAACTGTATTATGTAACTATTCAGATCCTGGACCATATATTATAGTTTTTTGGTTCCCCCACATCACCTGACACAATTGTATTCACATAATAGAATCTTAAATATTATACAAAATTAGCTTTAAAAGGGCCCTTACAGTAACCAAAAGGAAGAAAATTGAAGCCCAAAGAAGGTAAGTGACTTACTCAAGGACTCTAATAACTGAAAAGACATCATATACATGGGCAGAAAGACTGTATTTTCTGAAGTGTTAACCAAGGATTACTTATTATTATTTTAATTTTTTTTAGTCAATGACAAAGCTAGAATTAGAAACCAGCTTCTTTAGACACCCAGTTCTGTGCTCCAACAACTATACTACATGGCTACTCTTCTCATATAAATGGCCAAGATTCCTGGCAGAGTAGGGGGGTGGGGTGATATTAAAAAATAAAAAAAATTATTAAGCTCAGGTGCCATGATTTCCATTTCTAAATAAACTATAGATTTAGGTGACTAATAAGTCATGACTTTATTTTTCTCCTTCAGATTGCACTCTATCTTCCAAGCTGCAGGTCTCCCACTCCTTATTATAGTTTGAAAGTTTTTTTTTGTTTTTTTGTTTTTTTTTTTACAGATGAAGCAAGGTCAGAAACCCTTCTACCATTGTAACTTGGGGATATAAGGCAATGGCTGGACAGTTATGCTTCACATTGGAGAAAGATGACTTTATTGTCTTGCTATGTAAGGTAACTCAACTAAAATAAGTCACTACTCACCGGTATCCTATAGGGTCGCTATGAGTCAGAATCTACTCAGCCAGAATGGATATTCACCACTATTCACTCCTGTTGCCTGATTAGGGTCTGTGTCCTCGAGCAGTCAAGCCAATGAGAT
Source organism: Loxodonta africana (assembly GCF_030014295.1). Classification (NCBI taxonomy): domain Eukaryota; kingdom Metazoa; phylum Chordata; class Mammalia; order Proboscidea; family Elephantidae; genus Loxodonta; species Loxodonta africana. Next base: position 90,200,765 of record NC_087369.1, on the reverse strand, counting down.
GTACTCCAAGTCAGAAAGAGTCAGAAAGTTTATTTAGGAGATATATACACCACCGGGCCCGACAGCAACGCAGACTGTTTCTACGGAGTCCCAAAGAACAATTTTACATTAGAGCTTATACAGAATTTTTACAAGGGTTAGAAGTGTCTTTGTAGCCTGCAAATGGCATGGCCTGACAAAAGACTCTTTATCAGACTAAAAACATACATGTCTGACATCTCCTTATCAGGCTAAAGATACACATGTCAGGCATCTGGGCTCTGATTTCCCTGTGGGTGGGTTGTAAGTCACAGGTGGTCAGACAGAACAAAACAAATTTATTTGCATTGGATTAAAACAAAGAACAAAGTCATTAGCATTAGGTCAAAACAGAGTCATTAACAAAGTTATGTGAAGGAGGAGGCAGGCAGAGGAAGGAGAAAAACTTATAGGCTCATCATGGCATTAGTTATGTCAAGCTCTCAGTCACACATTTTGAAAAGGAGAAAACATTCTGGGAAGTATTAGGGTCATCCTCCACACATGCACACCTGTCTCTTTCCCTTTGGATACACACACATAGCATGGACACTCACACATAGATGGGGAGGGGCATGGGGGAGGATTTGTCACTTCTAATATGAAAGGCCCAGGGTCACCTTGGAGAAGACTCCTGGCTTGCTCGCCTTGAAGAAAATAAGCCCTACAATAATAGCAACTCCTAACCCAACTCTCCCAGAACAACATTCAGGAACACTCAATTTAGCCTGAGCCTTCTAATCCAGTTACCCAGAAATCAACTGTTCCCAAGACTGCAACAGTCTCTGATTTTCACACCCTGCTCATAAAGGAACCCTGATTAGACCTATACATTCAAGGGCCAGAGCTGAGTCCCTTGCCACCGTTACTGAGGACCCCTCCCTGCCGTTGTGTTTTTCTTTTTTAATTTGACTGCTTTGGGAGCATATGTAGGTTTCTCACTGGAGGAATGAAAGAAGCTGTGAAAAGCAGGAATAGCTTAAAGGAATTGCCTGGGGCTCACTACCAGGCAGGATTACTTTTGGTGATACCCTGAAACAAAAACATCTTTCTTCCATGCTGCCCCATTGTTGTTGTTTTTTGTTTGTTTTGTTTTTCTCACTTAATATTGAAAGTCTACCAATTGAAAATTCATGTGGTTTAACAAGCATCCTCTTGGAGTTGCTTATAGGAATATTCAGAAACTACTCTTCACTTACTTATATATTTCTGAATGTGTTCAATCACATTGCCTTCTTCCAAACCAGGAACTGCATCACCAGGAAAGTTAGGGAAGGGTGAATAAAATTCTGAAATTAGGGAGAGGAGTAGGTAATATTCTTGAATATAAAAACTTCAAGTGAGGAAAAGACCTATTTGTTTCTCCCCAACCCCACGCCCCCAGTCTGCGGAGAGTCCTAAGTAGCATAATAACACTAGATACCTGAGGAATGGGGTAGGAGATCATCTGAGAGAACTTCAGAAAAGGAGAATACCAAAGGACAACTTCACACATTGTAAAAATTTGCCCATGGCCAGCCTGTCCACCAAAACATGGAGAAGGATATCTCCTTGTCTACTTCTTAAGTATCCCCATCCCCCCTCACACAGGTCTAAATAAGAAACACTAACCCTAAAATATCATGGTAATCAGGCTTGCAGGGCCTAGTCTGGGAGCCAAATACTCTTCTTGAAAGAAAATCGTTTCTAAGTTTTAAGCATCTAATTAAAAACCGCAGTCAACTTTCAGAATGCAGTCTACCTGTAATTTGGGGCTGCCTCTCTGGCAGCCCCATTTCATTTTCATCTCCTCAGCCAACAGTATTTCTCTCGCCCTGCAACAGGGTAAAATGAAATATGGTTACTTTATTTATAATTCTCTGCATTTCAGATTGTTTACACTTTTATCTGATGCTTGCTTTGGAATTAGAGTTAAGATATCACTACTTTTCTATCTTTTCCTTGTCTAAAAAATTTGCTTTTGTTATATTTTTTCGATAACATGGGAAGATTTGTTAGCATTTGATATTTTCTAACTTTTTAAAAATATATTTGCCTAGAGGATTTTAAAATCTATATGAATAAACATCAGTAAAGCATTCTCTTGCTAGCATTCTATTTTTTCCTCTTTCCAGGAGGTAGTTTGATGGGAAAAACAACAACAAGTACAATGAATTGGGTACTTAAAGAGGCCTTGGTTAGAACCCTGGCTATGCTATCAAGGAACTGTGCTGTTTTCAGCAAGCAGTCTGATATTTATGGCTCTGTTTCTTCATCTGTAAAAATTGGCATAACAGAACAACATCAGCAAGAGGACAGAATAAGAAGCTCCATGTTCCCATCCCTCCACAGAAACATAAAAAATAAGCACAAACTGTCAGAACTAACCTTATTAGAACTCTAGAAAACAGTAAAAGGTTTATAGCAATAAAGTGAATGCTGAATCAAGAAAAAGGCAACTTCAGAACTGTTGGAAAGCTTTCTGCCCTTACACCCTCCCAGGCTCAGCAGTTGCCCTGAAGCAGAGAACTCATATCCAGGTTGGGATCCCCAGTTCTGGAGGGGGGAGAGCAGATCTTATTTTACAAATAATTGTGTTTTCCTGTTCTAACCTGTCAGGTGGCTATCTAAAGGACTGAAGCAAAGCAACGCTCTCTGTTTTTTTACATTTTTGAACGCAAGCAGGACAGAAAAGTGGCAGGTTTTGCCAAAAACACAGTAGGGTGAACAAAAAGCTGGTGGCCTCCTGAGAGAAATTAGTGATAGAGACATACAAAAGAAAGCTTAAGTCCAAGAAGGAAAAGCTGGGGAAAGGTCTTATTTGGAAAATTAGGGCATTCAAAATAACCCATGCAAAGAGGGGAATTTAGGAAGCTACACACATGCCCAGGGCAAGATGCTAAGAGACAAACAGAGAAAACTTCATGCTTTCACCTCAGGCTGATCTCCAAGCTCAGCATAAGCCTGGTTAAGTATTAAAGGAGTGCCCCAGCACAGAGTTCATCTATAAAGACTACAACAGTTTTTTTTGTCCATTGTGTGTTTTTTGTTTCTTTTCTTTTTTACTTCTCTTATTCAAAGAAATCTCCATAAGAATACAAGCTGAACACAAGTTAAAGGCAGAGAGACTTCAGTGATCAGTGCACATCAAAGAAGCCAATCTTTGAAAAAATAGTTTGGAAAAGTCATTAAACAAATGGACTACTACTGCCTTAAGCAAAGCAAAACAAAACAAAAACGGTAGACCAAAAGGAAAGAGGAGAATCTGATTTACAAAGTTACAGTATTATAATATACAAGTGTCCCATTTTCAACAACAAAAAGTCAGGAAGCATGCAAAAACAAACAACAACCAAAAATAATAAATAAAGGATGACATAACCAAAGGAACCAAATAAAATCAGAAACCATATCTTAGAAAACCCAAACACTGGACGTATTTAGGCAAAGACTTTAAGACAATGTCTTACATATGTCAAAGAGTTAAGGAAAGGCATAGACAAAGAACTAAAAGATTCCAGGAAGGCTATATATAGGAAAAAAACAAGAATATAAGAGATAGAAATTATAAAAAGGAACCAAAAAGAAATTCTGGAGTTGTAAAGTATGATAACTAAATTGAAATATTTACCAGAGGATTTCAAAAGCAGATTTGTGCAGGAAGAAGAAAAAATTAGTGAACTTGAAGATTGGAAAATTGAAATTATCCAGTATGAGAAACAGAAAGAAAAAGAATAAATAAAAGCAAACAGAGCTTAAGGGACCTGTGGGGCACCATCAAGCTTACCAACATACACATAATGGAGTGCCAGAAGGAGAGAAGAGACATAAAGGCAGTGAACTGACATATTTAAAGTGCTGAAAGAAAAGACCTAGCCAGCAAGAATTCTATCCAGTAAAAGTTTCCTTCAAAAATGAAGATGAAATTAAGACATTCCCAGGTAAACAAAAACAAGAGAGTTTGTTATAATAAGGCCTACTCTACAAAAAATACTAAAGGTAGTCCTTCAGGCTAACTGAAATGAAAGGAACATAGAAGCTTGAAGTAAGACAAAGGGGGGAAAAAACAGATCTGTGGTAAAGATAATTTAATGGGCAGATACAAAGCCAGTTTATAGTGTTTTAACTCTAGTTGTTGTGTCCTATATGATTTTAAGCAACAAATACATAAAAGTCATTATAAATTTATGTTACTGGGCACATAGTGTATGAAGACGTCACATGGGAAAACAACTGAAAGATGAAGGGGATGGAGCTGTTTAGGAAGAAAGTTTTAATATATTATTGAAATTAAGATGCTGTAAATTTAAATTAAATTGTTATAAATTTAAGATATTAAATACAATCCCCAAAGTAGCAACAAAGAGATATCTAAAAAATCTTCACTGCCAAACCAAAAACCAAACCCACTGCCGTCGAGTTGATTCCGACTCATAGCGACCCTTTAGGACAGAGTAGAACTGCCCCATAGAGTTTCTAAGGAGCACCTGGTGGATTTGAACTGCTGACCTTTTGGTTAGCAGCCGTAGCACTTAACCACTACGCCACCAGGGTTTCCAATCTTCACTACGAAAAAAATTAATTAAATAAAATGAAGGCAGTAATTGAGAGAACGAAGATCAAAAAAGTGTAATATGTATAAAAATATTAAATTAGCAGAGTAAGTCTCTCATTATCAATAATGGTGTTAAATGTAACTAGATTAAAGTCTCTAATCTAAAAGCAGAGATTGGCAGAATGGATAAAAAAGCATGATCCAACTGTATAATCTCCATAAGAGACTCACTTTAAATCTAATGACACAAATAGAGAGTGAATGGATGAAAAAAGATGTTCGATGCAAATAGACTTTTAGTCAAAACTGTTACAAGAGACAAAGGACATTATATATCAATAAAAGTGCCATTCATCAGGAAATATTAAAAATATATAAACATATATGCACTTAAACAACAAAGCCTCAAAATATATGAACAAACATTGACAGAATTGAAGGGAAAATTCATAGTTCTACAGTCTGACGGTTTGTGGTACTGTGTTGGCTTGCATGTTTCTATGATGCTGGAAGCTATGCTGCCAGTATTTTCAAATGTGAGCAGGGTCACCCATGGAGGACAATTTTCAGCAGAGCTTCCAGATTAGGGCAGAGTAAGAAGAAAATCTGGTGGACTACTTCTGAAAACTAGCCAATGAAAACCCAATGGATCACAACAGAATATTTTTGAATATAGTGATGAAAGATGAGCCTCCTAGGTTTGAAGGCACTCAAAATACACAGTGGTTTCAATAATGGATTCAAGCATACAAACAATTGTGAAGAAGACAAAGGACTGAGCAATGTTTTGTTCTGTTGTATACGGGGTGAACATGAGTAAAAGCTGACTTGACAGCAACTAACAACAACAACAATAATAGTTGGAAACTTCAGTATACCACTTTCCATAATGGATAGAAAATCTAGACAGAAGATGAACAAGAAAGTAGAAGATTTGAACAACACTATAAAACAACTAATCTAACAGACTGTATACAGAACACTCCACCCAATAACAGAAGAAAGTGCATTCTTCTCCACTGCACATGGATCATTCTCCAGGATAGACCATATGTTAGGTCACAAATAAAATCTTAATAAATATAAAAAAGATTGAAACCATACGAAGTATATTCTCCAGCCACAGTGAAATGGAGGTAGAAATCAAATAAAGGAAAACTGGAAAATTCACAAATATGGAAAAATTAAAGATTGCACTCTTAAAAACCCAATGGGTCAAAGAAGAAGGTAAATTGGAAATTAGAAAATACTCAGAGATGAATGAAAACCTAACAAGACATAGCAAAACCTATGGAATGGAATGAAGGCAGTGTTCAGAGGAAAATTTATAGCTGAAAAGCATACATTAAAAAAGGAGAATGATCTCAAATCAAAAACTTAACTTTGCACCTTGAAAAATTATAAAAATGAAGAACAAACTAAGCCCAAAACTAGCAGAAGGAAGAAAACAATAAAGATTAGAGAGGAGATAAATGAAATGAAGAATAGAAAAATAGAATCAACAAAACCCAAAGCTGGTTCTTTAAAAAGTCAATAAAACTGACAAAAGTTTAGCTAGATTGACAAAGAAAAAGAGAGAAGATGCAAACAACTAAAATCAGAAATGTGGGTGGAGACATTACTAGCGACCTTACAGAAATATATATTTAGAAAAAGGGTTATAACAGAATACTATAAACACTTGTATGCCAACAAATTAGATAACTTAGATAAAATGGACAAATTCCTAGAATCACAAAAATTACTGAAACTGACTCAAAAAGAAATAGAAAATCCCAACAGAGTTATAAAAAGTAAAGAGATTGAAGCAGTAATCCAAAGCTTGTCAACAAAGAAATGTCCAGGACTGAATGCTTCACTGGGGAATTCTATCAAACATTTAAAGAAGAACTGACACAAATCCTTCTCAAACTCCTCAAAAAATGTAAGAGGAAGTAACACATCCTACCTCATTCTATGAGTATTACCTTGTTACCAAAGCCAGGTAAAGAGATTACAAGAAAATAAAATTACAGAGCAATATCCATAATGAAGTTAGATTAAAAAATGATTGACAAAATACAGAAAACCAAATCCAACAGCATATTGAGTGGATTATACATCATGGCCAAGTGAGATTTAACCAAGTGACACAAGGGTGGTTCAACACAAGAAAACAAATCTGCGTAATACACTGCATTAATAGTACAAAGGGAAAAACTACGCATGATAGTCTCAAATGATGCAGAAAAGGCATTTGAAAAAATCATCACCATTTTACTATGAAAATATTCAGAAAATTAGGACTAGGAGGGATCTTCTTCAACATAATAAAGGGCATTTATGAAAAACCCACAGTTATCATCATACTCAATTATGAAAAACAAAAAGCTATCCTTTGAAAATCAGAAATAAGACAAAGATCCCCACGTTCACCACTGCTATTTAACATTATATTGTAAGTTCTAGCCAGAGCAATTGGGCATGAAAAAGAAATAAAAAGCATTCAAATTGGAAGGAAAGCAATAATGTTATCTCTATTCACAGATGACGTGGTCATATATACATAGAAGACCCAAAAAAATCCACAAGGAAGATTTTAAAGTAAATTTTCAGGGTACGATATCAACACATAAAAATCAGTTGTGTTTGTATACACCACTAATAAACAATTGGAAAAGGAAATTAAGAAAAAAATGTCTTTTACAATAGCATTTAAAGAATAAAATACCTAGTAATAAACTTAAGCAAGGAGGTGAAAGACTTATACACTGAAAGCTGCATAACATTGCTGAAAGAAATTAAAGAGGACATAAATAAATGGGAAAAGCATCTCTGTTCATGAGTTGGAAGACTTGCTATTGTTGAGGTGTCAGTACTACCCAAAGTGATCCCCAGGTTCAGTACAATTCCTATCGAAATCCCAAAAGTCTTTTTTGAAGATATGGAGAAGGCAATCCTCGGATTTATATGGGGTTGCAAGGAACTCTGAATAACCAAAGCAATCTTGAAAAAGAACAAAGTCGGAGACCCATGCTCCCCAATTTCAAAATTGGGCTACAATAATCAATACTGTGTGGTATTACAGTAAGGATAGATATAAACCAAAAAAAAAAAAAAAACGCAGTGCTGTCGAGTCGATTCTGACTCATAACGACCCTATAGGACAGAGTAGAACTGCCCCATAGAGTTTCCAAGGAGCACCTAGCGGATTCGAACTGCCAGCCCTTTGGTTAGCAGCCGTAGCACTTAACCACTACACCACCAGGGTTTCCAGGATAGATATATAGACCAATAAAATAGAATCGAGAGTTCAGAAATAAACCTATACATCTATGGCCAGCTGATTTTCAACAAGGGTGCTAAGACCCTTCAGTGGGGAAAAGATAGTCTCTTCAATAAATGATGCTGAGGAAACTGGATTTCCACATGCAAGCAAATGAAGTTGGACCCCTATCTCTCACCATATACAAAAATTAACGCAAAATATATCAACCTAAATATAAAACACAAAAACATATAATTCTTCAAAAGAAACATAAGGGTAAATCTACAAGATCTTGCATTTGGCAATGGAATTTTTAGATATTAACAAGCAACAAAAGAAAAAAATTAACTGGAGTTTATCAAAATTAAAAACTTTTGTCCATCAAAGGATATTAAAAGAAAGTGAAAATGCAACCTAAAGAATATGAGAATATATTTGGAAATGACATATCTGATGTGTTTTATATCCAAAATATATAAAGAAGTCCCACAACTTAGCAACAAAAAGACAACCCAATTAAAAAACAAACTAGTTGAATAGAATTTCTCCATAGAAGGTATATAAATGGCCAGTAAATACATGAAAATATGCCCCAGATCATTAGTTAGTAGAAAAATACAAATTAAAACCACAATGAGATATCAGTTAACAGCCACGAGGATGTGAAGTTGGAAATAACAAGTTTTGGTGAGAATGTAGACAAATTGGGATTCTCCAAGCAATGCTGGTAGGAATGTAAAATGGGGCTGCTGCTGTGGAAAACAGTTTGGCTGCCTCTGAAAAAGTAAAACATAGAACTATTGTTATTGTTGTTGTCCTGTGCCCTCAAGCCAATTCCAACTCATGGTGACCCCATGTGTTACAGAGTAGAACTGCTCCACAGGGTTTCGTGGATGTAATGTTTACAAAAGTACATCTCCAGGCCTTTTCTTCTGCAGCACTGCTGGGGGGGTTCGAACCATCAACCTTTCAGTTACCTGCTGAGTATAAACAATTTGTGCCACCGAGGGACATTCTCCTTGGTCTGTAACCAAAAGTAATGAAAGCAGGGACTCAAACAGATATTTGTACACCAATGTTCATAGCAACATTATTTACTATAGCCAAAAGATGAAAACAACCCAAGTGTCCATCAACAGATGAATAAACAAAATGTGGTATAAACATATAATGAAATATTATGCAGCCATAAAAATGAGTGAAATTCTAACATATGCTACAACATGGATGAACTTGAAACATTAGGCTAAATGAAAGAAGCCAGACACAAAAGGATAAATATTGTATAAGTCGACTTATATGAAATATATGGAATATGCAAATTCATAGAGGTAGAAAGCAGATTAGAGGTTAACAAAAGTTGGAGGAAGAGAAGAAGAGGAAATTAATGCTTAATGACTAGAGTTTCTGTTTGGGATGATAAAACAGTTTTGGAAATCAATAGTTATGCTGGTTGCACAAAATTGTGAAAGTATTATTGCAAGGAATTTCCCACTAAGAATGGTTGGAGTGATAAATTTTGTTATATATATTTTACCTCAATAAAAAAAAATTTTTTAATTGGCATAGCAATCTGTTCCTTATCTTCTTCTCAGGTTGGTTAGTGGAACCAAAAGAGAAAATGTCCCAAAGAGTATGTATAATTCCACCACTCATCTATCAGTTTGTCATATGGTTGTATTCAAAAATGAAACGGAACACTTGAAGATCAATATCTTAGGTATTCACGATCTGAAATGGACTGGTATTGGTCATATTGAATCAGATAATTGTATAGTCTACCATGCTGGGAATGACAAATTGAAGAGGAATGCCATCACATTCATCATCAAAAGAACATTTCAAGATCTATTGTGAAGTTCAACACGGTCAGTGATAGGGTAATATCCATACACCTACAAGGTAAACTAGTTAATATGACTGTTATTCAAATTAACACAACAATAACCAATGCAAAATATGAAGAAATTGAAGATTTTTACCACCTTCTTCAGTCTGAAATTGATAAAACATGAAATCAAGAAGCACTGATAATTACTCGTAATTGTAATGCAAAAGTTGGAAACAAAGAAGAAGGTTCAGTAACTGGAAAATACGGCCTTCATGATAGAAACGATGCCGGAGATAGCATGATAGATTTCTGCAAGACCAATGACTTATTCATTACAAATACCTTTTTCAACAACATAAAGGATGACTATACACACGGACCTCACCAGATGGAATACACAGGAATCAAATCAACTACATTTGTTGAAAGAGACGATGAAGAAGCTCAATATCATCAGTCAGATCAAGGCCAGGGGCCAACTGTGGAACAGACCATCAATTGCTCATATGCAAGTTCAAATTGAAGCCAAAGAAAATTAAAACAAGACGAGAGCCAATGTATGACCTATAATATATCCTTCCTGAATTTAGAGACCATGTCAAGAGTAGATTTAATTCACTGAACACTAATGACCAAAGACCAGAAGACTTGTGGGATGACATCAAGGACATCATACAAAGAAAGCAAAAAGTCATTGAAAAGACAGGAAATAGAGAAAGGCCAAAATAGATGTCGGAAGAGATTCTGAAACTTGCTTTTGAACATAGAGTAGCTAAAGAGAATAAAAGAAACGATGAAGTAAAAGAGCTGAACAGAAGATTTCAAAGGGCAGCTCTAGAAGGCAAAATAAAGTATTATAATGAAATGCGCAAAACGTGGAGTTGGAAAACCAGAAGAGAAGAACATCTCAGAATTTTTCAAGCTGAAAGAACTGAAGAAAAAATTTAGGCCTCAAGTTACTATATTGAAGGATTCTACTGGCAAAATATTGAATGATGTAAGGAGCATCAAAAGAAGATAAAAGAAACACACAGTTACTGTACCAAAAAAATCAATTGGCCTTCATCCATTTCAGGAGGTATTATATGATGAAGACCTGATAGTACTAAAGGAATAAGTCCATACTGCACTGAAGCCATTGGTGAAAAAACAAGTCTTCAGAAATTGACAGAATATGAATTGAGGTGCTTTCACAAACAAATGCAAGGCTGAAAGTGCTCATTCGTCTATGCCAAGAAATTTGGAAGAGAGGTACTTGGCTAACCTACTGAAAGAGATCCATGTTCATGCCCATTCCAAAGAAACATGATCCAATGGAATGCAGAAATTATAGAACAATATCTTTAATATCACATGCAAGCACAATTTTGCTGAAGATAATTCAATTATGGCTACAGCTGTACGTCAACAGAGAACTTCCAGAAGTTCAAGCCAGATTCAGAAGATGTCATGGAACAAGATATATCATTTCTGATATCAGACGGATTTTGGCTGAAAGCAGAAAATATCAGAAAGATGTTTACCTGTGTTTTATTGACTATGCAAATGCATTTGACTGTGTGGATCATAACAAATTATGAATAACATTGTGAAGAGTTGGGAATTCCAGAACACTAAATCGTGCTCGTGAGGAATTGTACATAAACAAATAGGCAGTGCTTTGAACAAAATAAGGGAACACAACATGGTTTAAAATCAGAAAATGACTGACCTTGACAAGGGACTTTTTCACCACAGATGGAGAAAGCTCTCATGGATGGGAAAGAGTAAATCACTGGCTACCAGGTGCTCTGTCTCCTGCTGGGAGCTCCGTGAAACTGCTTTCCCATACTCCCTGTCCACCGATCTCCAACAGGAGTCCAGGATGGCAAATCCATGCTGTGTTAGCTGATAGGGGATCTCCACTCATATCTCTTCTCACTCTCTGTACTCTGTCAGCTTATTTTATTTGATGCTTGGCTGAGTTATCTCTTCATTTGACACTTAGGGTTCCAGGATTGATGTTTGCCTCCGTTTTACTCAGCTTTTTGGGTCTTTGCTGTGGAGGGATGGCGTGTTGCTTTTGTCTATAGTGACATGTTGGCTCCGCCTGTCTCGCTTCACTCACTGCAGGAACCTGGGCACACGATCTCCTTTCCCAGTGGATCTATCTCAAGTCCACACTTTTTAAGAATTTGAGTTTTGTTCTACGTTTTTCTCCCATTCTATCAGGGTCCATCTATTATGTCTCCGATCAGAACAGTTGGTAGTGGTATCTGGGCACCATCTAGCTCTTGTCTCTTGGTAGATAAGGCAGTAGTTCACGCAGCCTCTTAGTCCTATAAACTAGTTTCATCTTTGAGTCTTTGGTTTCTTTCTTTCTCTTTTGTTTCAGACAAGTAGAGACCAATAGTTGTATCTTAGATGGCTGCTCGTAAGCCTTTTATATCCCAGATGCTTTTCACCAAACTAGGATGTAGGACAAAAACTTTATGAAATACAGCAATTGACTGAGTTGTCCCACATCAAATGTGCTTTTATTTTCCAAATTAGAATTCCAGGAAATGACTGACCTTTACAAGTGACTTTTTCACCATAGGTGGAGAAAGCTTACATGAGACTGGAACTTTGGTGTGTTTGCTGTCTTGGTCCACTTAATGCTCCTTCTGAAGGAGTAGCTTTGGAAATCCCCACACCATGGCAACATTGGAAAGAAGATATACTTCTGGCATTTAAACCTGGAATATGGAGGACATTGTCTCACTTAAACAATGGTATATATTATTTTTTTAATTAAAAATTAATGTAACAAATATTTACTAAGTATATTCCCTGTTCCAGGTACTAAGCTGGGCACTGAGGATGCAATGGTAAACAAGAAAGTCCTTTCCCTCAAGGAGTTTACAGTCTCATGGGAAATGCAAACCAGAAAAGGATGGTGAGATGTTCCATGTTTTATGGTAGCACTGAAGAGTGATGACTTAACTCTGCTTTGAGGGTCAAGAGAGTAAAGAAGGGTTTATGGAGGAGTTGTCTTAGTTTCTCAGGCTGCCATAATAAAATACCAGAAAGTGGGTGGCTTAAAGAACAGAAATTTATTTTCTCACAGTTTCAGAGGCTAAAAATCCAAATCAGGGCCTCAGGTGTGGATTCCTTCTTTGGACCTTTCTCCTAGTTTCTGGTGACTGCCGACCATCCTTGGCATTCTTGTGCTGCTTATAGACCCATCTGCCTCTGTTGTCACATGGCATCTCCTCCCTACATGTATGTCTGTGTCTGTCCTCCCCTTTGTAAGACACCACTCAGAAGAGAATAGGCTTAGAACACACTCTACTACAATGTGACCTTATTAACACAACAAAAAAGCACTACTTCCTAACACAGTCACATCACAGGTACAGTAATTAGGACCTCAACATATATTTTGGGGGGACACAATTTAATCTATAACAGTGGGTAATGTTAAAACTGAATCTGTAAGTATAAGTAGCAATTTGCCAGTCAAATAAGTAGAAAAGAGCATTATAGACAGAAGGAACAGCATACACAAGGCACAAATTATAAAATGACTGTATAAAAATGTATGTATTTAAAAAATTACAAGATCATGATGATGGAGAAGTGGGCAGGTAACTGGATAGGGGAGTAACAAATTCTTTTCCAACGTACATGGAATGTTCTCCAGAATAGACCACATCTTAGGCCACAGAGCAACCCTCAACAAAATCCAAAACATTGGGATAATACAAAGTATCTTCTCTGACCATAATGGCATCAAAGTAGAAATTAATAAGAGGAATAGTAAGGAAAAAAAATTACATGGAAACTGAACAACACTCGGCTTAAAAACCACTGGGTAATAGAAGAAATCGGAGATGGAATAAAAAAAAATTCCTAGAATCAAACAAGAAAGAAAACACATCATACCAAAACCTTTGGGATAGAGTAAAGTCTATCCTCAGAGGTCAATTTATAGCAATACATGCACATATTAAAAAAGAAGAAAGGGACAAAATCAAAACATTAGCTACACAACTCAAACAAATAGAAGGAGAACAGCAAAAGAAGCCCACAGCCACCAGAAGAAAGGAAATAAAAAAGATCAGAAAAGAAATAAATGAAATAGAAAATAGAAAGAATCAACAAAACCAAAAGTTTATTCTTTGAAAGGATCAACAAACCACTGGGAAAGTGACAAAAGAAAAACAGGAGAGGATGCAAATAACCCAAACAAGAAATGAAATGGGGGGCATTACAACGAATCTAACTGAAATAAAAAGGATCATAACAGAGTATTATAAAAAACTAGAAGAAAAAATAGGATCAACACTAGAGGTCCTAATACACGGCATTAACAGGATACAAACCATAACCAACAACACACAAACTGCAGAAGTTAAGTTAGATAACTGTTATCTTCTAAAAATTAAACAGCTATGCAAATCAAAAGACATCACCAAAAGAGCAAAAAGAGAACCTACAGACTGGGAAAAAAAAATTTTTTTGGCTATTGCAAATCAGCCAAAGATCTAATCTCTAAAATCTGCAGGAAAATCCAAAACCTCTACACCCAAAAGAAAAATAATCCAATGAAAAAATGGGCAAAGAAAATGAAGAGGCACTTCATCAAAGAAGACATTAAAGTGGCTAACAGACACATGAGGAAATGCTCACAATCACTACCCATTAGAGAAATGCAAATCAAAACCACAATGTGATACCATCTCACCCCTGCATTAATGGCATGAATAAAAAAAAAAAAAAAACAGGAAATAACGAATGTTGGAGAGGCTGCGGAGAGATGGGAACTCTTATGTACTGCTGGTGGGAATGCAAAATGGTACAACCATTTCAGACAGTGATATGGCGCTTCCTTAAAAAAAAAACCTTAGAAAGCTAGAAATACAAATACCATATGACCTAGCAATCCCACTCCTAGGAATATATTCTAGAGAAATAAGAGTCATCACACTAATAGACATATGCACACCCACGTTTATTGCAGCATTGTTCACAATACCAAAAAGATGGAAACAACCTAGATGCTCATCAACAGATGAATGGATAAACAAACTATGGCACATACACACAGTGGAGTATTACGCAAAGATAAAGAACAATAATGAATCCATGAAGGATCTCATAACATGGATGAATCAGTAGGGCATTGTGCTGAATGAAGTAAGTCATTCACAAAAGGAAAAATATTGTGTGACACCACTACATGAAAATGTTTACATACAAAAACAATCTTTGATGGTTACAAGGGAGCGGAGGGCTGGGAATAGAAAAACCCTACATAAATCATAGATAAGTGGTAACTTTGGTGAAGGGTATGACAGTAGACAATACTGGAGAAGCCAGCACAACTTATCCAAGGCAAGGTCATGGAAGCTCCATAGACACATCCAAACTCCCTGAGGGACCGAACTGCTAGGCTGAGGGCTGTGGGGACCATGGTCTCAGGGAACATCTAACTCAATTGGCATAACATAGTTTATAAAGAAAATGTTCTACATTCTACTTTGGCGAGTAGTGTATGGGGTCTTAAAAGTTTGTGAGGGGCTATCTAAGATACTCCACTGGTCTCACGCTGCCTGGAGCAAGGGAGAATAAAGAAAACTAAAGATACAAGGGAAAGATTAGTCCAAAGGAGTAATGGACCAAAACTACCATGTCCTCCGCCAGACTGAGTCCAGTACAACTGGATGGTGCCTGGCTACCATCACTGAATACTCTAACTAGGATCACAATAGAGGGTCCTGGACAGAGCTGGAGAAAAATGTAGAACAAAATTCCAACTCAGAAAAAAAGACCAGACTTACTGGTCTGACAGACTGGAGAAACCCTGAGAGTATGGCCCCCAGACATGCTTTTAGCTCAGTAATGAAGTCACTCCCGAGGTTCAGCCTTCAACCAAAGATTAGACAGGCCTATAAAACAAAATGAGACTAAAGAGACACACCAGCCCAAGGGCAAGGACTAGAAGGTAGAAGGAGACAGGAAAGCTGGTAATAGGGAACCCATGGTCGAGAAGGGAGAGTGTTGACATGTCGTGGGGTCATAAAACAATATGTATAAAAATTGAGAAGGTGATTTGTTCTGTCAACCTTCATCTAAATTACAATAAAAAATAAATAAGAAGTTCAGACTTTCTGAACTGGCTAAGACTAGATGAATCCTTGAGACTACTGATTTGAGATACCCTCAAAAAAAAGTTTTTTTTTTTCTAATCATTGAACTAAAATTACTCCCAGAGGTCACATTTCAGCTAAATAATAGATTAGCACATAAAATAAACAATATCACCCATGATTTCTGTGCCGCTTTAAAAAATCATGTATATGAGACCAAACAGTCATTTACTCTAAAACAATGATGATAAGGTAATGGGGGGCATGAAAACTAGATTAACTGAAATGGAACAACCAGAATAGAAATAAGGAGAATGTTGACACATTGTAAAAAATGTAACCATATCACTGAGCAATTTATATAGAAATTGTTCACTGGGAACGTAATTTTCTGTGTAAACTTTCACTGAAAACACAATAAAATATTATTAAAAAATAGTACATTTGGGGGGAACTTCCAGGTTCTGGGCTACAAAATCACAAAAGTTGCCTTAATCAATATTAGCTACAAGTTGAGGCTACCTGGATAGTCATATTCTTTGATTATGATTGAAATTATTATCTATTGTGCTAAGTTGAGGATTTATGTACTCATTCTATCAGGACTATTTATTATCTTTTATGTTCAAGCTCTATTCTAAGTTTCTGAAGATTCATAAATAAAGAAGACAGAAAAGAAACCTGCGCTCATAGAACTTATATTTTAGAGAGAGTAAGAAGAGTCAAAACAGATTATAAAAAATGCTCCCAAATTGTCTTCTAGTGGCCAGAGACACAATACTCCAGTAGAAGGTAATTATCTTCTCTTTGATAGTGACAATGCTCCAGTAGAAGGTAATTATCTTCTCTTTGATAGTGATGGACCAAAGAAAGCCAAGAGGCAGCATAGTATGGTGGTCAAGCATCCAGGTTTTAACATTTATCTAGATTCATGGCCCTCATTTACCATTTACTAGCTGTGTGGCTCTTGTGGGTTAGTCACATAACCCCTCTAAACCATACTGTTCTCATTAATAAAGTGTAGAAAATAGAATCTAACTAACAGGATGTTATGAGAATTAATAAAATAATCCAGATTTTAAAGAAGATGGAATAGTGTTACATAGGCTTCCAAGATTTTGATATTTTGTCAAGTGGACCAACTACCATCTATTATCTCCATCGCTTTATAAAATAAAAACAATAAAAATGTGTGCACATCTCAAAAGGAAACCACGTACCCACTCAGAGTATCCATATATTTTTGTAGTTAATAGCTTTCTTTTTTAAATAAAATGATACTGAGGTGGAGCCAAGATGGCGGAATAGACAGACGCTTCTGGTGAGCCCTCTTTACAACAAAGACCTGAAAAAACAAGTGAAACAAGTATATTTATGACAAGCTGGTATCCCTGAGCTTCAAAGACAAGCTTAGAAAATGAACCGAGGGGCAGGGGAAGAAAAAGACCATTCAGAAGTGGAGAAGAGTTACTGGACCTGAATTGTGGGGAGCCCTCAGACACCATTCCTGGAGCAGCGGTGGTGGGCTGGTACTAGCGTTTGGCCACAGTTTCCTCAGGGAGAAGCAGCCAGCCACACAGCCTACTCAAACCTCCGGAACCTGAGCAGAACGGTGCTCTTGGCAAAAGTTAAGTACTTGCGTATTTTTTATCGTGCCCCCTACCCCCAAGCTGGCTTCAGTGGCTGAATTCCCTGGGCCTGAGATAGGCCCTGTTGAGTGCCTAGAGCCATCCTCCCAGCCTTGGAGAAGGAAAAAAATTTGCAACTGGGGGAAAAGATAATTTGCTAGCTCTACTAATTGGGTGAGCTCAGGACAGTAGTGGCTCCCGTCCAGGCATAAACAGTCCGTGGACTTTGAGCAACTTTCCCTTCTGCATGGACCTGTGTGGGCCTATTTCGGGAGAATACGCCCTTGTTGGCAAACTCCAACCATTTCAGCTGTGCGATGGAGAGGTGAGTGTTTGATGCTTGACATTGCTTTGCCTATTAAACAAGGTCTTCACCTACCCACATCAGGGACCTAAGGACTGGTAGCTCCACTCAGGTCACCCAGCCAACTGCAACAGGGGTCCAAGGATAACTGTTACCTCCCAGTCCTTACAACCAAAAACTTTGGGTGCCCACGGACTGTCTGCAGAACCCACCCACCTGCATGCTCTAGGGAACAGGGACTCACTTTCCTCAGAGACACTTGGGGGTCGGTTCTCAGCACCCTGCCTTGTTCAGAGCGTGACCTCCTGCTGCAATCAGATACCGGTATATACAGCAGTCACCCCACCCCTCTAAGACTGTAGGACAAAGCCTGTAAAACACACTTGATGATCAGCTACCTGGAAACCTGAGCTGAATTCATACAAGAAAACTGAATGGACTCCTAGACTGATATACTTAAAAGAGCTCTAGCCATCTGGGGACAAGACGTCAGAGCTCTAAAGGTGAAAATAATCAAGCTAGCTCACTTAAGCAACCCATTTGGGTATATCCAAACAAAACAAAGCAAGCAGCTACGACACAGTAAGCAAGCATAAACTAATACAATAACTTATAGATGGCTAGGAGACAACAGTCACATAAAGAAAAAGACCATGATCACCTCAACAGGCTCTCAAAACAAAGAATCAAGCGATCTTCTAGATGAAAGTGCATTCCTAGAATTACCAGATGCAGAATACAAAAGTTTAATATACTGAACCCTTCAAGACATCAGGAAGGAAATGGGACAATATGCAGAACAAGCCAAGAAACACACAGATAAAGCAACTGAAGAAATTAGAAAGATAATTCAGGAACATAATGAAAAGTTTAATAAGCTGGAAAAATCCACAGACAGCAATCAGAAATTCAGAAGATTAACAATAAAATTACAGAAGTAGACAACTCAATAGAAAGTCAGAGGAGCAGAACTGATCAAGTAGAAGTCAGATTTTTTAACTCAAAGATAAATCACTTAGCACTAATATATTTGAAGAAAAACCAGATAAAAAAAATTTTTTTAAATGAAGAAACCTTAAGAATCACGTGGGACTCTATCAAGAGAAATAACCTACGAGTGATCGGAGTACTAGAACAGGGAGGGATAACAGAAAATACAGAGAGAATTCTTGAAGATTTGTTGGTAGAAAACTTCCCTGATATCGTGAAAGATGAGAAGATATCTATCCAAAACGCTCATTGAACTCCACATAAGGTAGATGTTAAAAGAACGTCACCAAGGCATATTATAATCAAACTTGCCAAAATCAAAGCTAAAGAGAGAATTATAAGAGAAGCGAGGGATAAATGAAAAGTCACCTACAAAGGAGAGCCAATAAGAATAAGCTCGTACTACTCGGCAGAAACCATGCAGGCAAGAAGGCAATAGGATGACATATTTTAAAAACTGAGGGAAAAAAAATTGCCTGCCAAGAATCATATATCCAGCAAAACTGTCTCTTAAATATGAAGGTGAAATTAAGACAGTTCCAGATAAATGCAAGTTGAGGGAATTCATAAAAAACCAAACCAAAACGGCAAGAAATACTAAAGGGAGCTCTTTGGTTAGAAAATCAGTAATATCAGGTATCAACCCAAGACTAGAACACTGGGCAGAGCAACCAGAAGTCAACCCAGACAGGGAAATCCAAAAATACAAAGCAAGATTATATAAAAAAAGCTCAAAACAGGATAACAGTGATGTTACTATTTAAAAGAAGACAGTATTAAAATAATAAAGAGGGACTAAGAAATGTAATCATACACCTTCCATATGGAGAGGAAAATATGGCAATACAAAGAAATAAAAGTTGGTTTTAAATTTAGAAATATAGGGATAAATAATAAGGTAATCACAAAGGAGACAAACTATCCTGCTCATCAAAATAAAAGAAAAAAACAGAGAGTAGAAACAAAATCAACAGCAACAAATATAAGGAAAGAACAATATATAAAGATATCTACTCAGCACATAAAATTAAGTAGGAAAAAGAAACAGTCAACAACACACACAAAAAAGACATCAAAATGATTACTAAATTCATACCTATCCATAATTACGCTGAATGTCAATAGACTAAATGCTCCAATAAAGAGACAGAGAGTGGCAGAATGGATTAAAAAACAAGATCCATCTATATGCTACCTAAAAAGAGACACAACTTAGAGATACAAGCAAACTAAAACTCAAAGAATGGAAAAAATATATCAACCAAACAACAATCACAAAAGAGCAGGAGTGGCAATATTAATTTCCGACAAAATAGACTTCAAAGTCGAATCCATCATAAAGGATAAGGAAGGACACTATATAATGATTAAAGGGACAATACACCAAGAAGATATAAGCATATTAAATATTTATGAATCCAACGACAGGGCTGCAAGATACATAAAACAAACTCTATTAGCATTGAAAAGTGAGATAGACAACTTCACAATAATAGTAGGAGACTTCAACACACCACTCTCAGTGAAGGACAAGACATCCAGAAAGAAGCTCAATAAAGGCACGGAAGATATAAATGCCACAATAAACCAACTCGACCTCATAGACATATACAGAACACTCCACCCAACAGCAACCAACTATACTTTCTTTTGTAGTGCACATGGAACATTCTCTAGAATAGACCACATAATAAGTCATAAAGCAAGCCTTAGCAGAATCCAAAACATTGAAATATTACAAAGCATTTTCTCTGACCATAAGGCCATAAAAGTGGAAATCAATAACGGGAAAAGAAATCAAACACTTGGAAACTGAACAATACCCTGCTCAAAAAAGACTGGATTATAGAAGACATTAAGGATGGAATGAAGAAATTCAGAGAATCCAATGAGAATGAAAACACTTCCTATCAGAACCTTTGGGACACAGCAAAAGCGGCGTTCAGAGGCCAATTTATAGCAATAAATGCACACATCTAAAAAGAAAAAGGGCCAAAATCAAAGAATTATCCCTACAACATTAACAAATAGAAAGAGAGCAACAAAAGAAACCCACAGGCACCAGAAGAAAACAAATAATAAAAATTAGAGCTGAAATAATGAAATAGAAAACAGGAAAACAATTGAAATAATTAAGACAAAAAGCTGGTTCTTTGAAAAAATCAACAAAATTGATAAATCACTGGTTTAACTGACAAAAGAAAAACAGGAGAGGAAACAAATAACCTGAATAAGAAATGAGATGGGCAATATTACAACAGACCCAAATGCAATTAAAAGAATCGTATCAGATTACTATGAAAAATTGTACTCCAATAAATTTGGAAACCAAGAAGAAATGGATGAATTCCTAGAAACACACTACCTACCTAAACTAACACATACAGAGGTAGAACAACTAAATGGACCCATAACAAAAGAAGAGATTGAAAAGGTAATCAAAAAACTCCTAACAAAAAAAGCCCTGGTTCGGACAGCTTCACTGCAGAGTTCTACCAAACTTTCAGAGAAGAGTTATCACCTCAAAGCACAGAAAAGGATGGAATATCACCAAACTCATTCTATGAAGCCACCATATCCCTGACACCAAAACCAGGTAAAGACAACACAAAAAAATAAAATTATAGACCTTCACGAAAGTAGATGCAAAAATCCTCAACAAAATTCTAGCCAATAGAATTCAAAACCATGTAAAAAAAAAATAAGTTCGCCATGACCAAGTGTGATTCATACTAGGTATGCAGGAATGGTTCAACATCAGAAAAAACAATTAATGTAATCCATCTTTTTATCATATAAATAAAACAAAAGACAAGAATCACTTGATTTTATCAATTGATGCAGAAAAGGCATTAGACAAAGTTCAACACCGATTCATGATTAAAAACTCTCAGCAAAATAGGAATAGAAGGAAAATTCCTCGATAATAAAGGGCATTTATACAAAGCCAAGAGCCAACATCATCCTAAATGGAGAGAGCCTGAAAGCATTCCGATTGAGATGGGGAACCAGACAAGGATGCCCTTTATCACCACTCTTATTCAACATTGAGTTGGAGGTATTAACCAGAACAGTTAGGCTAGATAAAGAAATAAAGGGCATCCAGATGGGCAAGGAAGAAGTAAAAGTGCTATTTGCAGATGACATGATCTTATACACAGAAAACCCTAAGGAATCCTCAAGAAAACTACTGAAGCTAGTAGACGAGTTCAGCAGAGTATCGGTAAACATACCGATAAACATACAAAAATTAGTTGGATCCCTCTACACCAACAAAAAAAACATCGAAGAGGAAATCACCAAATCAGTGCCATTTACAGTAGCCCTCAAGAAGATAAAATATTTGGGAATAAATCTTACCAGAGATGTAAAAGACTTATACAAAGAAAACTACAGTACACTTCTGCAAGAAACCAAAAGAGACTTACATAAGTGGAAAAACATACCTTGCTCATGGATAAAAAAAAAAACCCAGTGCCATCAAAGACTTAATGTTATAACAATGTCTATTCTACCAAAAGCAATCTATACATTTAATGCAATTCTGATCCAAATCCCAACAACATTCTTTAATGAGATGGAGAAACAAATCACCAACTTCATATGAAAGGGAAAGAGGCCCTGGATAAGGAATGCATTACTGCAGAAGAAGAACAAAGTGGGAGGCCTTACTTTACCTGATTTTAGAACCTATTATACTGCTACAGTAGCCAAAACAGCCTGGTACTGGTACAACAACAGATACATAGACGAATGGAACAGAATTGAGAATCCAGGCATAAATCCATCCACATATGAGCAGTTCATAATTGACAAAGTCCCCAAAACTTTTAAATGGGGGAAAGACAGTCTTTTTAACAAATGGTGCTGGCATAACTGGATATCCATCTGTAAAAAAATGAAACAAGACCCATACCTCGCTCCATGCACAAAAACTAACTCAAAATAGATCAAAGACCTAAAGATAAAATCCAAAACGATAATGATCATGGAAGAAAAAATAGGGACAATGTTAGGAGCCCTAATACATGGCATAAACATTATACAAAACATTATATATAATGTGGAAGAAAAACTAGATAACTGGGAGCTCCTAAAAATCAAACACCTATGCTCATCTAAAGACTTCATCAAAAGAGTAAAAAGACTACCTACAGACTGGGAAAATATTTTTAGCTATAACATTTCCGATCAGCGCCTGATCTCTGAAATCTACACGATACTGCAAAAACTCAACTACAAAAAGACAACCCAATTAAAAAATGGGCAAAAGATATGAATAGACACTTCACTGAAGAAGACATTCAGATCAAAACTACAATGAGATTTCATCTCACTCCAACAAGGCTGGTATTAATCCAAAAAACACAAAATAATAAATGTTGGAGAGGCTGTGGAGAGATTGGAACACTTACACACTGCTGGTGGGGATGTCAAACGGTACAACCACTTTGGAAATCGATTTGGCACTTCCTTAAAAAGCTAGAAATAGAACTACCATACGACCCAGAAATCCCACTCCTCGGAATATATCCTAGAGAAATAAGAGCCTTTAAACAAACAGATATATGCACACCCATGTTTATTGCAGCACTGTTTACAATAGCAAAAAGATGGAAGCAACCAAGGTGTCCATCAACGGATGAATAGATAAATAATGATATATTCACACAATGGAATACTATGCATCAATAAAGAATAGTGATGAATCTGTGCAACATTTCATAACATGGAGGAACCTGGAAGGCATTATGCTGAATGAAATTAGTCAGTTTCAAAAGGACAAATAATGTTTAAGACCACTTTTATAAGAACTTGAGAAATAGTGTAAACTGAGAAGAAAACACTTTTTTTGTGGTTACAAGATGGGGGAGGGAGGGAGGGTGGGAGAGGGGCATTCACTAATTAGATTGTAGATAAGAACTACTTTAGGGGAAGGGAAAGACAACACACAATACAGGGGAGGTCAGCACAACGGGGTTAAACCAAAAGCAAAGAACTTTCCAGAATAAAGTGAATGCTTCAAAGGCCAGCATAGCAGGGGCAGGGGTTTGGGGACCATGATTTCAGGGGACATCTAAGTCAATTGGCATACTAAAATCTATTAAGTAAACATTCTGCATCCCACTTTGAAGAGTGGCGTCTGGGGTCTTAAACACTAGCAAGCAGCCGTCTAAGATGCATCAGTGAGTCTCAACTCGCCTGGATCAAAGGAGAATGAAGAACACCAAGGACAAAACATAATTATGAGCCCAAGAGACAGATGGGGCCGCATGAACCAGAGACTGTCCTGAAGAACACCAAAGACACAAGTAATTATTAGCCCAAGAGACAGAAGAGCAACATAAATCAGAGACTACATCAGCCTGAGACCAGAAGAACTAGATGGTGCCCGGCTACAACCGATGACTGCCCTGACAGGGAACACAGCAGAGAACCCCTGAGGGAGCAGGAGAGCAGTGGGATGCAGACCCCAGATTCTCAAAAAAAGACCAGAGTTAATGGTCTGACTGAGACTAGAAGGACCCTGGTGGTCATGGCCCCCAGACCTTCTGTTGGCCCAGGACAGGAACCATTCCTGAAGCCAACTCTTCAGACATGGATTGGACTGGACCATGTGTTGGAGAGGGATGCTGTTGAGGAGTGGGCTTCTTGGATCAGGTAGACGCTTGAGACTATGTTGATAATTCCTGTCTGGAGGGGAAATGACAGGGTAGAGGGGGTTAGAAGCTGGCGAAATGGATACGAAAAGAGAGAGTGGAGGGAGGGAGGGGGCTGCATCCTTAGGGGGAAAGTACTTGGGAGTATGTACCAAGGTGTATATAAGTTTTTGTGTGAGAGACTGACTTGATTTGTAAACTTTCACTTAAGCACAATAAAACCTAGAAATTATTAAATAAAATATAATGATGCTGATAATTGATCCACTTGGTTGGACGACATTGTGATTTTACTAAATGTCACTGAATCATTCACTTTAAAATGGTTAATTTCACATAGTGTAAATTTTGCCTCAATAATTATTTAAATGTATGGACATTAATTCAGATTTTGAAAATTAATTAAATTTATTCTTTTATCTCTTTGTATTTCATTTTTTTATTTTACTTTAGATGAAGGTTTACAGAGCAAACAAGTTTCTCATTAAACAATTAATACACATATTATTTTGTGATATTGGTTGCTAACTCCAGGACATATCAACACTCTCCCCTTCTCTACCTTGGGTTCTCCATTACCAGCTTTCCTGTCCCCTCCTGCCTTCTCATTCTTGCCCCTGTGGTGGTGTGCCCATTTAATCTCGTTTTGTTTATGGGCCTGTCTAATCTTTGGCTGAAGGGTGAACCTCAGGGGTGACTTCATTACTGAGCTAAAAGAGTGCCTGGGGGCCATACTCTTGGGGCTTCTCCCGTCTCTGTCAGATGAGTAAGTCTGAGTTAGTGTTTTGTTCTACATTTTTCTCCAACTCTATCTGGGAAACTGTATTGTGATTCCTGCCAGAGCAGTCCATGGTGGTAGGTGGACACCATCTAGTTGTCCTGGACTCAGTCTGGTGGAGGCTGTAGTAGTTGTGGTACATTATTCCTTTGGACTAATCTTTCTCTTATGTCTTTGGTTTTCTTCTTTCTTCCTTGCTCCAGGTAGGGAGAGACCAGAGAAGCATCTTAGATGGCCGCTCACAAGCTTTTAAGACCCCAGGTGCTAGTCACCAAAGTAGAATGTAGAACATTTTCTTAATCAACTATGTTATGCCAGCTGAGGTAGATGTTCCCTGAGACCATGGTCCCCATAGCACTCAGCCTAGTAATTTGATCCCTCAGGGAGTTTGGATGTGTCTATGGAGCTTCCATGACCTTGCCTTGTGCTGTTTTCCCCAGTATTGTGCACTGTCTTACCCTTCACCAAATGTACCACTTATCTATTGCCTATGTAGCATTTTTCCCTCCTACTCCTTCTCTCCCTTGTAACCATCAAATATTGTTTCTTTTTTTATGTAAACCTTTTAATGAGTTTTTATAGTAGAAGTCTCATACAGTATTTGTCCTTTTGTGATTGACTTATTTCACTCAGTATAATGCCCTCCAGATTCATCCATGTTGTGAGATGCTTTGCAGATTCATCATTGTTCTTTTTTGTTGTATAGAATGCTATTGTGTGTATGCATCATAGTTTATCCATTCATTTGTTGATGGACACCTAGGTTTTTTCCATCTTTTTGCAGTTGTTAACAATGCTGCAATGAATTTGGGTGTGCATATGTCTATTCTTGTGAGGGCTCTTATTTCTCTAGGTTATATTCCTGGAGTTGGATTGCTAGATCATATAGTATTTATATTTCTGACTTTTTAAGGAAGCACCATATCTATTTCCAAAATGGTTGTATTATTTTGCATTCCCACCAGCAGTGCATAAGATTTCCAATTTCTCTGCAGCCACTCCAACATTTGTTGTTTTCTGTTTTATGATTCTTGTCAGTAATGTCAGTGTGAGATGGTCTCATAGTGGTTTTGATTTGCATTTCTCTAATGGCCAGTGATTGTAAGCATTTCCTC
Source organism: Loxodonta africana (assembly GCF_030014295.1). Classification (NCBI taxonomy): domain Eukaryota; kingdom Metazoa; phylum Chordata; class Mammalia; order Proboscidea; family Elephantidae; genus Loxodonta; species Loxodonta africana. Next base: position 90,174,547 of record NC_087369.1, on the reverse strand, counting down.
ACTACTTGTCTGTTAGCCACCTGAATGTCTTCTTTGGTGAAATGTCTGTTCATATCCTTTGCCCATTTTTTAATTGGATTACTTGTCTTTTTGTTGTAGAGGTGTTGGATTTTCCTGTAGATTTTAGAGATTAGACATTCATCAGATTTGTCATAGCCAAAAACTTTTTCCCATTCTGTAGGTTTTTTTTTTTACTTTCTTGGTGAAGTCTTTTCATGAGCATGTTTAATTTTCAGAAGATCCCAGTTATCTAGCTTAACTTCTGGTATTTGTGTATTGTTAGTTATGGTTTGTATCCTGTTACCACCATGTATTAGGGCCTCTAGCGTTGACTGTATTTTTTCTTCTATGACCTTTATAGTTTTCGGTATTATATTTAGGTCTTTGATCCATTGTGAATTAGTTTTTGTGTATGATGTGAGGTATGGGTCCTGTTTCATTTTTTTTTTTTTTTTTGCAGAGGGACATCCAGTTTTGACAGCACCATTTGTTAAAGAAAGACCGTCTTTTCCCCATTAGATGTACTTTGGGCCTTTTTTGAAGATGGGGTAACTGTAGGTGGATGGGATCTCAATTCTGTTCCATCGAGGAATATGTCTGTCATTGTACCAGTACCAGGCTGTTTTGACTACCTTAGCGGTATAATAAGCTCTGAGTTCATGTAGTGTGAGTCCTCCTACTTTATTCTTCTTCAATAGTGCTTTACCTATCCAGGGCCTCTTTCCTTTTCATATAAAGTTAATGATTAATTTTTCCATCTCTTTAACGAATATTGTTGGTATTTGGATCGTGATTGCATTGTATTTGTAGATTGTTTTGAGTAGAATTGATATTTTCACAATGTTGAGTCTACCTATCCATGAGCATCGTATGTTTTTTCCATTTATGTAGTTCTCTTTTGTTTTCTTGCAGTAGTGTTTTTTAGTTTTCTTTGTAAAGGTCTTTTACATCACTGGTTAGATATATTCCTAAGTGTTTTATTTTTTTAGGGGCTATTATAAATGGTATTTTTTTCCTGATTTCCTTTTCATAGTTCTCTTTATTGGTGTATAGGAATCCAAATGATATGTTTACCTTGTATCCTGCTACTCTGATGAATCTTTCTATTAATTCCAGTAGTTTCCTTGTGGAGTCTTTTGGGTTTTCTAGGTATAGTATCATATAACCCACAAATAGGGACAGTTTTAATTCTTCCTTACCAATTTGGATGTCCTCTATTTCTTTTTCTTGCCTTATTGCTCTAGTTAGGACTTCCAGCACAATGTTAAATAGGAGTGGTGATAAAGGGCATCCTTGTCTTGTTCCTATTCTCAAGGGGAATGATTTAAGCCTCTATTAAGAATGATGTTGGCTGTTTGTTTTGTATAGATACCCTTTATTATGTTGAGGAATTTTCCTTCTATTCCTATTTTGCTGAGAGTTTTTATCATGAATGGGTGTTGGACTTTGTCAAATGCCTTTTCTGCGTCAATTGAGAAGATCGTGTGATTCTTTTTTTTTATTTTACTTCTGTGGTGGATTATCTTGGTTGATTTTCTAATGTTGAACCATCCTTACATACCTGGTATGAATCCCACTTGGTTGTGTTGTATTATTTTTTTGATATGATGCTGAATTCTATTGGCTAGAATTTTGTTGAGAATTTTTGCATCTATATTCATGAGAGATATTGCTCTGTAATTTTCTTTTTTTGTGGTGTCTTTGCCTGGTTTTGGTATCAGGGTTATGCTGGGTTCATAGAATGAATTGAGAAGTATTCCTTCTTCTTCTGTGTTCTGAAATAGTTTGAGTAGTACTGACGTAAGCTCTTCTCTGAATGGTGGAATTCTCCAGTGAAGCATCTGGGCTGGTGCTTTTTGGCGGGTGCGGGGGAGTGTTTTTTTTTAATTACCTTTTCAATCTCTTCTCTTGTTATGGGACTGTTCAGATTTTCAAATTCAGTTTATGTAAGTTTGCATAGGTAGTGAGTTTCTAGAAATTTCCCCATTTCCTTTGGTTTTCATATTTATTGGAATATAGTTTTTCATAGTGCTCTGTTTTGATCCTTTTTATTTCTGTTAGATCTCTGTCAGTTTCTCTTTTCAGTGCTCTTAGAATTTGTTTTATGTATTTTGGAGCCCTTTCATTGGCTGGGTAGATAATTATTATGGTTATGTGTTCGTGGTGGATTGTCCCTTTAATCATTATATAATGCCCTTCTTTGCCTTTTATGGTGAATTTTGTTTTAAAGTCTCTTTTATCTGAGATTACTATTGCCACTCCTGCTCTTTTTTCGTAGCTGTTTGCTTGAAATATTTTTTCCATCTTTTAATTTTTAATAAATTTATGTCCTTGTTTCTAATGTGTGTCTGTTGTAGACAGCACATTGATGGGTACTGTTGTTTTTTAATCCATTCTGTCACTCTTTGTTTCTTTATGGGTGCATTTAAGGCATTTACATTCCATGTGATTATTGATAGGTGTGAGTTTATTGCTGTCATTTTGTGGTTTTTTTTTTTTTTTTTGTAGTGCTGACATTTTCTTTGTTCCTTAGTCTTCTGTGCTGAATTTCTCTTGTTTTTGGATTTTTTTATGTGTTTCATTTTTGTAGATTTTGTGTTTAGTGAGACTTTTTTTTAATTTTAATTAGTAGGTTTCTTAACTTTCTTTGTGATTTCCTTGAAATTTACCCCTATTTTTCTAAGTTTAAACCAGTCTTTTATTACTCGATAACACCTTGAGTTCCTCTCCATTTGAAAGTTTTATACCTACTCTGTTTATTCTCTTATTGTTCTGATGTTGTTGTCATTTACAGATTAACCTCTTTGGTTCCCTGTTGTAAATCTTTTAGTTTCATTTTATCCTTGGGAGTTCATTATCTAGTTTGGTATCTCATTGATGCTGTCTTATGTGCTAGATTCAAATTGTTATCTGATGTTGTTTGTTCCCTAACCGAAGGACTCCATTTGATAATTCTTGTAAGTTTGATTTGGTTTTTACATATTTCCTTAATTTCTATTTATCTGGAAATGTCCTAATTTCACCATTATATTTGTGTGAGAGTTTTGCAGGACATATTATTCTTGGTTTGCAGTTTTTCTTTCTAGATTTTGTGTATGTCATCCCATTGCCACCTTGTCTGTGTGGTTTTTGCATAGTAATCAGAGTTTAGTCTTATTGTTTCCCCTTTGTATGTGACTTTTCGGTTTTCTTGAGCTGCCCTCGGGATTCTTTCTTTGTCTTTGGTTTTAGTGAAGTGATTATGATGTCTGTTTTTCTTTTGGTGTCTATCCTACATGAGGTTCATTGAGCTTCTTGGGTAGTTGGCTTTTCAACTTTCATAACATTAGAGAAGTTTTCTGTCAGCAAATCTTCAATGATCCTCTCTGTGTTTTCCATTTTCTCCCATTGTTCTGGAACTCCAATCACAGCCAAACTTTTTCTTTTGATTGTATCCCACATTGTTCTCAGAATTTCTTCATTTTTCTTTGTTCTTTATTCTGATTTTTCTTCAGAAAAAAGTGGTATCCAAGAGTTTGTCTTCAGTTTTGCTGATCCTGTCTTTCATTGTTTCAAATTTGCTCCTAAAACCTTTTATTGCACTGTCCATTTCTTAAATCTTGCTGTTTATCTTTTGGATTTCTAATTGCTGCTTTTGTATAATTTCTAGTTGTTTATTTTGGCATTTTGTTCCTGTATTATATTCCTGATTTCTTCCATTGTTTTATCTGTCTTTTCCATGATTTTGTCTGTCATTTCCATGATTTTGTCTATTTTTTCCTTATCTTTGTCTGCATTCTCCTTCATCTGTTGGAGAACCCTGAATATTAGAGTTCTGAATTCCCTATCAGGTAGTTCCCGTGCCTTTTGTTCTTTTGTTACAGCAGAAGGCCATCTGGTATGCTACTATGGTTGTTCTGTGGAGCCATACTCTCCTGTTTTTTTTTTTTTTAATGTATTATGATATCGTTTTCTGTTTCCAGGACATTCAGGAATTCGTTTTCTCCATTTATTGATTGTGAATTTGTTTTGTCCTGCTTTTTTGTTTTATTTGTTTATGTCTGGGCAGGCAGGCTCAGTGTGTTTTGTTGCTTGCTTGCCTGTGGACATGATACTTCTCGCCACCTTGTCCAAGTGAGTCGGATCAGTCATTCAGCTACAGTGAAGCAGGGTGGGTCCAGCGGGGGTGGAGAGGCAGGGGTGGGTAGTTTGCACTATGAACTGGGGGTGATGGGGCAGGGCTGGGTGAGCAATGTATGGTGTGGCCCAGGGGACTGCATCAGTACCACTTGGCGGCATGGTACTTGGTGCATGGTGCAGATCAACAGGCGGAAAAGGAGAGGATGTGAAGTGCAGAGCTAAGTGGGTGGGTCAAAGAAGAGAAAGAAGAGAGTGAAACAAAGGCAGAAAAAGAACAAAAAAATGAAGTAAAAAATAAAAAGAAAATGAGCAAAATGATGGTGCAGTAGGATTTGACCTGTGGGCATGGGGCAGTCCTGGTATGGCTGTGTGCTGGTGGCTCAGCCTGTCAAGAAGCATCATTGGTGGCACACAGAGTGGTGCTCTATCTCCTGCTGAGAGCTCTGTGGAGTTGTCTTCTCATACTTTGTGTCTGAGTTCTTTGGTGGCTGTAGCCCAGGATGTCAAATCTGGCCACATTAGCTGGTATGGCACCTCCACCCTGTAGCTCTCCTCATTCTCTCTTCTCTGTCAGTTTTTTATCCCATTCAGTGCGAGATGGAGGTCTTTATTCCATCATTTGGTACATAGGTTCCAGGATTGATTGTATCTGTTTTACTTAGTTTTTTGGGTCTTTTCTGCAGAGGGACGGCATGGTACTTCTGTCTATAGCAACATGTTGTCTTTGTCTCTCCTGTATTCCATTTTTTATAAATATTTTATTTTGTTTTAGAAGAAAGTTTACACAGCAAATTAGGTCCCCACTTAGTGATTTTTATGCAGATTGTTGCGTGACATTGGTTACATTTTTCACAATGTATCAACATTCACATTATTTCCATTCTGTTTTTTCTTTTTCCATTAATCTACCTTTCCTGCTCCTATTCAGTTTCTCATCTTTGTTTTAGAGTGAATGTTGACCGTTTGGTCTCATATAGCTGATTATTTAAGTGAGCACAGTAGTCATGGGTGACATTGTTTATAAGCCAATCTACTATTTGGATGAAAGATGACCACTGGACTGGCTTCAGTTCTATGTTCAAAGGGTACATTAGGGCAATAGTCTTGGGGGATCCTCTAGTCTCTATTGGTCTAGTAAGTCTGGCCTTTTGTAGGAATTTGAGTTTTTTCTACATTTTTCTCCCTTTCTATCCAGGACCTTCTATTGTGTCCCTTGTCAGAAAGGTCAGTGGTGGAAGCCAGCACCATCTAGTTATTCTGGTCTCAAGGTAGATGAGGCCATGGTTCATGTGGGCTATTAGTCCTGTGGACTAGTTTCTTCCTTGAGTCTTTGGTTTCCTTCATTCTCTTTTGTTCCAGGTAAATAGAGACTAATAGTTGCATATTAGATGGCCTCTTGTCTCAGTTATCTAGTTCTGCTATAACACAAAGTGGATGACTTTAACAAAGAGAAATTTATTCTTTCACAGTCTAGGAGGCTAGAAGTCCAAATTCAGAGTGCCAGCTCTAGGGGAAGGCTTTCTCTCTCTGTCGTTTCTGGAGGAAGGTCCCTGTCATCATCAATCTCCCCTTGGTCTAGGAGCTTCTTCACAGAGGAACCTCAGGTCCAAAGGATGCACTCTGCTCCTGGCGCTGCTTTCTTGGTGGTATGAGGTCCCGCTGTCTCTCTACTCACTTCTCTCTTTTATATCTCAAAAAAATTGGTTTAAGTTGTAGATTAATCTTGTAGATTGAGTTTACATAACTGCCACTAATCCCATCTCATCAACATCATAGAGATAGAAATATAACACATAAGGAAATCACATCAGATGACAAAACGATGGACAATCATACAACACTGGGAATCATGACCTAGCCAAGCTGACAGATATTTTGGGGGAACACAGTTCAATCCATGACACTACTCTAGAGCTTTTAAGTCCCCAGTCACTACTCACCAAACTAGGATGTAGATCATTATCTTTATGAACTATGTTATGCCAGTTGGCCAAGTTGTCCCATGAGAGTATGGTCCCAAGCTTTCATATAAAGTAAACCAATCACATGAGGTGTTTAGTTGTGTCTAGGAAGTATCCATAATTCTTCCCCATATGTGCTTTATTATACATATGAATATATATGCAGCACAAACATGTATTTTATATATATATATATATGTATATATGCCTACAGATACACTTATATATGCACACCTACATACTCATATGTGTCTTCCTATACACATGTGGAAAGCCTGGTGGCATAGTGTTTAAGAGCTACGGCTGCTAACCAAAAGTCAGCAGTTGAAATCCACCCGGTGCTCCTTGGAAACTCTATGTGGAAATTCTGCTCTGTCCTATAGGGTCACTATGAGTTGGAATTGACTTGACAGCAGTGGTTTTTTGTTATACACATATATGCCTTCATGTCTACCTGTCACCACATGCATATTTTTTGGTAGTTATAAAAAAATTTTTTTTATTATTATTGTTATTACAAAACTGTATGTTATAGAATTTACTTATATTGTCTCTTATCCTTGAGTACTTTTAGTGTCTTCATTTACCTTGGACAAGTTGTGCACACTTCGCCCATACTGAGTATTGCCTTTTCCATCACCAAAAATAACAAATGTCTACTATCTAGAAAGTGATTCCCCCTCCTTTCCCCCCCAACCCTGGTAACCATCAAAGAACGTTGCTTTCTATTGTATACCTCTTCTTGACTTTTTATAAAAGTGAGACCATATACAATGTTTATCCTTTTGTGATTAACCTATTTCACTCAGCATAATGTCCGACAGATTTGTCCATGTTATGTTTCATGGACTTATTATTGTTTACAGTTGCATAGTATTCCAACTTATGTATGTACCACAATTTGTTTATCCATTCATCCATTGATGGGCACTTAGGTTGTTTCCATCTTTTTGCTATAGTGAACAATGCTGCAATGAACATAGGTGTGCAAATGTCTATTCACGTCACTGCTCTTATATCTTTAGGCTATATACCTGGGAGTGGGATTGCTGGGTTATAAAGTATTTTTATTTATAGCTTTTTGAGTAAGCACCATACCATTTTCCATAGTGGTTGTACCATTTTACAATTCCACCAGCAGTGTATGAGTTCCAATCTCCTCACAACCTTGCCAGCATTTGTTATTTTCTGTTTTTTCGATCAGCGAAATATTTGCAGGGGTGAGATGGTATCTCATTGTAGTTTTGATTTGCATCTCCCTAATGGAAACCCTGGTGGCGTAGTGGTTAAGTGTTACAGCCGCTAACCAAGAGGTCAGTAGTTCGAATCTGCCAGGTGCTCCTTGGAAACTCTATGGGGCAGTTCTAGTCTGTCCTATAGGGTTGCTATGAGTCGGAATCTGGTTTTTTTTTTTTTTTGGAACGGCTAATGAGAAGCCCTGGTGGTGCTGTAGTTAAGAGATCAGCTGCTAACCAAAAGGTGGGCAGTTTGAATCTACGTTCTTCTCCCTGGAAACCCTACGAGGCAGTTCTACTCTCTCCTATAGTGTGGCTATGAGTTAGAATCGACTTGACAGCAGTGGGTTTGGTTTGGTTTGGAATGGCTAATGATCACATGCATTTTTTCGTGCATTTGTTGCCTGCTTGAATTTCCTCTTTGGTGAAGTGTCTGCTCATGTCTTTTGCCTATTCTCTTAATTGAATTGTCTTTTTGTTTGAGTTGTTGAAGTTTTCTGTATATTTTAGAGATTTAGACCCTTATAAGATATATAGTTGCGAGAGATTTTTTCCCAGTCTGTAGGTGCACTTTTTACTCTTTTGGTAGTCTTTTGATGAGCATAAGTGTTTAATTTTTAGGAGGTCCGAGTTATCTACTTTGTCTTTTACTGTTTGTACATTTGTAGTAATTTTTGATAAACTGTTTATGCCAAAAATTAGGTCCTCTAGTTTTGTGTCTATGTTCTCTTCCAGGAACTTTATAGTTTTAGCTTTGACATGTAGATCTTTCATCCATTTTGATTTAGTTTTTGTGTATGGTGTGAGGTATGGATCCTGTTTCATTTTTCTGCAAATGGATATCCAGTTTTGCCTGCACCATTTGTTAAAGAGATTGTTTCTTCCTCATTGGATGGACATTGACACTTTGTCGAAGATCAAGTGCCCATAAATGGATGGATTTATTTCTGGGTTCTCATTTCCATTCCATTGGTCTATGCGTCTGTCGTTGAACCAGTAATAGGTTGTTTTGAGTACTGTGGCTGCATAGTAAGTTTTCAGATCAGGAAGTGTGAGGCCTCCTACTTTGTTCTTCTTCAATATTGCTTTGGCTAGCTGGTGCCTCTTTCTTTTCCATATAAAGTTGGTAATTAGTTTTTCCATTTTATTAAAGAATGTTGTTGGGGTTCGGATTGAGACTGCATTGTATCTATAGGTTGCTTTGGGTAATATTAACATTTTCACAATGTTGAGTCTTCCAGTTCATGAATATGAAATATTTTTTCATTTATGTAGATCTCTTTTAGTTTTTTGCAGAAGTGTTTTGTATTTTTCCTTGCACGAGTCTTTTACATCCTTGGTTAAGTTTATTCTTAGGTATTTTATCCTTTTAGTGGTTATTGTAAGTGGTATTGTTTTCTTGATTTCCTTTTTGGAATTCTTCTTGTTAGTGTAGAGGAGATCAACAGGTTTATGTGTATTGATCTGTTACCATGCCATTTTGTTGAATTCTTCTATTAGAGCCAGTAGCTTTCTTCTGAAATCCCTGGAATATCTATGTATAAAATCATGTCTCCTGCCAATAGGGATAGTTTTACTTCTTCCTTTCTTTGGATACCCTTTATTTCTCTTTCTTGCCTTATTGCTCTGGCTAGAACTTCCAGTACAATATTGAGTAAGAGTGGTGATAGTGGGCATCCTTGTCTCAATTCAGTTGTCAGAGGGAAGACCCTCAGTCTTTCTCCAGTAAGAATAATGTTGGCTGTTGGTTGGCATATATTCCCTTAATTACATTGAGGAATTTTCCTTGTATTCCTATTTTGGTGAGAGTTTTTATAAGGAAAGTGTGTCAGATTTTATCAGTCTTTGTATTCCATTTTGCATGATTTCTATTGACCTGTCTTCAAGTTCTTCACCTATGTCTGATTTGATTATAAGCCCATTTAAAGGATTTATATCTTATATGATAGATTTTATTTTTTGTTTTGATTTAGCATTTATATTTGACATTTTTATAGCTTTCCTCACTTTGCCAAAATTCCTTATTAATGCATACTCTTCATCTATTACACTAGACCACTTAATTTTTATTCAGTTATTTTTTCACACAATTTTTACATTAAATTGTAATTCACATAATTTACTCTTTTAAGGTGTATATTTCAGTGGTTTATAGTGTATTTACAAAGTTGCACAACCATTACCACTATGTAACTCCAGGACATTTCCAGCACCTCTCAAAAAAACTCATAACAACTAGTAGTCACACTCTGAATCCCCTCCCTGCAACCCATAGCCACCTCTAATATTTTTTTGTCTGCACAAGTTAGCCTGTTCTGGACATTTCATATAAATGGTAGCACACATTATGTGACCTTTTGTTGTCTGGCTTCTTTCACTTAGCATAAGTGAACTTAGTTGCAGCACGTATCTATCTGTACTTCATTCCTTTTTATGGCTGAATAATATCCATTGTACACACATATCATATATTACTTAGCCATTTATCAGTTGATGGACATTCGGGTTGTTTCCAGCTTGGGCTGTTATGAACAATGTTACCATAAATATTCATGTACACTTTTTTGTAGATATATGTATTCAATTCCTTGAGTTCAATTCCTGGAATTGCTGAGTCATATGGTCACTCTGTGTTTGACTTTTGGGGAACTTTCATATGATCTCCAAAAAGGCTGCACTATTTTTGTTTCCATCAGCAATGTATGAGGGTTCCATTTTCTCCACATACTTGTCCACACTTTGTATTGTATTTTTTATTATACCATCCTAGTGTGTGTGAAGAGACCTAGTGGTGCAGTGGTTAAGAGCTTGGCTGCTCATCAAAAGATCGGCAGTTCTAATCCACCAGCATCTCCTTGGAAACTCTATGGGGGAATTCTACTCTGTGCTTTAGGGTCGTTATGAGTCAGAATTGACAGTAATGTGCAGGACGTGTGAAGCATCTCATGGTGGTTCTGGTTTCTTTTTCCCTAATGACTAAGTATGTTGAGAATCTTTTCATGCGCTTTTTGGGGTTTTGCATATCACTTTTGAAGAAACGTCTATTAATATCTTTTGCCAATTTTTAATTATTTGTCTTTTTGTTGTTGAGTTGGATGAGTTTTCTTATATATTCTGAATAATAGTTCCTTATATATGATTTCCAATATTTTCTCCTATTCTGTAGGTTGTCTTTTCACTTTCTTGATAATGTCTTTTGAAGCACAAAAGGTTTTAATTTTGTAAAGTCCAATTTATCTGTTTTTTATTTTGTTTTATTTTATTATTGAACTTTTGCTGTTATATCAAAAATTGTTACCTAACTGAGGTAGTGAAGATTTATTCCTCTGCCTTCTTGTAAGAGTTTTATAGTTTTAGCTCCTACATTTAGTACAATGTTGAATATATGAGATGAGAGTAGACATCTTTGTCCTGTTCCTGAACTTATGGGGAAACTTTCAGTCTTTCACCATTACGTATGATATTAATGTGGGTTTCTCATAGATGTCTTTCATCATGTTGAGAAAGTTCTCTTTGATTCCTAGTTTGCTGAGTGCTTTGTATACCAAAAGGGTGTTGGATTATATAAAATGCTTTGGCTGTATCTATTGAGATAATCTTGTGACTTATCCTTTAGTCTATTAATGTGATGAGTTGCTTTGATTGATTTTCATATGTTGAACCAACCTTATATTCCTGCAATAAATCCCACTTGGTCATAGTATATAATTCCATTTATATGTTGTTGAATTTGATTTGTTAGAATTTTGTTGAGGATTTTTGTGTCTATATTCATAGAGAAGGAGCCACTCACCTACTAACTGAAAGTTAAATAGTCCAGACCCATCAGCTACTCCTTGAGAGAAAGGTGTGGGAATCTGCTCCCCTAAAGATTACAGCCTTGAAAACCCAATGAGGCGGTTCTACTCTGTCCCCTAGGATTGCTATGAGCTGGAATTGACTCTCCGGCAGCCAGTTTTGGTTTTTGGATTCATAGGGGATTTAGTCTACAGTTTCCCTGTGATGTGTTTGTTTTGATATCAAGATAATACTGGTCTTACAGAATGAATTGGGAAGTGCTCCCTCCTGTTCTATATTTTTGGAAGTCTGTGCGAAGAAATGTTATTAAATATTCTTTAAATGATTTGTAGAATTCACCAGTGAAGCAATTGGGTCCTAGGATTTCCCTTATGGGATGTTTCTGAGAAATATTTTAATTTTTTTCACATGTTATAGATCTATTCATGTTGATCAATTTATCTTTGAGTCTTTCTAGGAATTTATCCACTTCTTTTAGGTTATCTAGTTTCTTGGCCCCCACATGTCTGTCAGTTTGTCGAACTGTGGGGGCTTGTGTGTTGCTGTGATGCTGGAAGCTATTCCAGCGGTATTCAGACACCAGCAGGGTCACCCATGGAGGACACGCTTCAGCTGAGCTTCCAGACTAAGACAGACTAGGAAGAAGGACCCGATACTCTACTTCTGAAAAGCATTAGCCAGTGAAAACCTTATGACTAGCAGGGGAACATTGTCTGATATAGTGATGGAAGAAGAGCCCCCCAGGTTGGAAGGCACTCAAAAGATGACTGGGGAAGAGCTGCCTCCTCAAAGTAGAGTTGACTTTAATGACATGGGTGGAGTAAAGCTTTCAGGACCTTCATTTGCTGATGTGGCACGACTCAAAATTAGAAGAAACAGCTGCAAACATCCATTAATAATTGGAACCTAGAATGTACGAAGTATGAATCTAGGAAAATTGGAAATTGTCAAAATGAAACGGAACGTATAAACATCGATATCCTAGGCACTAGTGAGCTGAAATGGAGTGGTATTGGCCATTTTGAATCAGATAATCATATAATCTACTATGCTGGGAATGACAACTTGAAGAGGAATGGTGTTGCATTCATCGTCAAAAAGAACGTTTCTCGATCTGTCCTGAAGTACAACGCTGTCAGTGATAGGATAATATCCATACACCTACAACGAAGACCAGTTAATACGGCTATTATTCAAATTTACACACCAACCACGAAGGCCAAAGATGAAGAAATAGAAGATTTTTATCAGCTGCTTCAGTCTGAATTTGATTGAACATGAAATCAAGATGCATTGATAATTACTGGCGATTGGAATGTGAAAGTTGGAAACAAAGAAGAAGGATCAGTAGTTGGAAAATATGGCCTTGGTGATAGAAACAATGACGGAGATCGAATGATAGAATTTTGCAAGACCAACGACTTCTTCATTGCAAATACCTTCTTTCACCAACATAAACAGTGACTATACACATGGACCTCACCAGATGGAACACACAGAAATCAAATTGACTACATCTGTGGAAAGAGACAATGGAAAAGCTCAATATCATCAGTCAGGAAAAGGCCAGGGGCCGACTGTGGAACATATCATCAATTGCTCATATGCAAGTTCAAGCTGAAACTGAAGAAAATCAGAGCAAGTCCACGAGAGCCAAAATATGACCTTGAGTATACCCCACCTGAATTTAGAGACCATCTGAAGAATAGATTTGTTGCATTGAACACTAGTGACCGCAGACCAGATGAGTTGTGGAATGACATCAAGGACATCATCCATGAAGAAATCAAGAGGTCATTGAAAAGACGGGAAAGAAAGAAAAGACCAAGATGGATGTCAGAGGAGACCCTGAAACTTGCTTTCGAACGTCAAACAACTAAAGCAAAAGGAAGAATTGATGAAGAAAAAGATCTGAACAGAAGATTTCAACGGGCCTCTCGAGAAGACAAAGTATTATAATGACATGTGCAAAGAGCTGGAGATGGAAAACCAAAAGGGAAGAACACGCTCAGCATTTCTCAAGCTGAAAGAACTGAAGAAAAAATTCAAGCCTCGAGTTGCAATAGTGAAGGATTCCGTGGGGAAAATATTAAACGACGTAGGAAGCATCAAAAGAAGATGGAAGGAATACACAGAGTCATTATACCAAAAAGGATTAGTCGATATTCAACCATTTCAAGAGGTGGCATATGATCAGGAACCGATGGCACTGAAGGAAGAAGTCCAAGCTGCTCTGAAGACTTTGGCGAAAAACAGGGCTCCAGGAATTGATGGAATATCTGTTGAGACGTTTCAACAAACAGATGCAGTGCTGGAGGTGCTCACTCTTCTATGCCAAGAAATATGGAAGACAGCTCCCTGGCCCACTGACTGGAAGACATCCATATTTATGCCTATTCCCAAGAAAGGTGATCCAACCGAATGTGAAAATTATAGAACAATATCATTAATATCACATGAAAGCAAAATTTTGCGGAAGATCATTCAAAAACGGCTGCGCAGTATATCGACAGGGAACTGCCAGAAATTCATGTCAGTTTCAGAAGAGGACGTGGAACCAGGGATATTATTGCTGATGTCAGATGGATCCTGGCTGAAAGCAGAGAATACCAGAAGGATGTTTACTTGTGTTTTATTGACTATGCAAAGGCATTTGACTGTGTGGATCATAACAAACTATGGATAACATTGCGAAGAATGGGAATTCCAGAACACTTAATTGTGCTCATAAGGATAAAACAATTAGAATTATCAAACAGGAATACCTTATTACTAACCTTTACATTTTTTCATGCAATTACCTTTACTAGAGGTCTTTTATGTATGTTTTGAATTGCATTCTAGTTTCTTTTCTTTTTCATCTGAAGAATTACCAATAGTATTTTTTTTGCTGTGCTGGTCTGGTGGATATAAATTTCTTCAGCTTCTGTTTGTCTGGGAATGTTTTAACTTCACCCTCATTCTTGAAGGAAAGTTTCACTGGGTGTAGTATTCCTGGTCGGCGTTTTTTTTTTTTTTTTTTCTTTTTTTTCCTGCACTTTAAATATTTCATTCCTTTGCCTTTTGGCCTCCAGTGTTCTGAGGACAAATAGACACTTAATCTTATTGGGAATCCTTTATATGTCACAGTTTGCTTCCCTCACACTGCTTTCAAAATTCTTTATTTTTTGAGAGCCTGATTATGATGTTTCTCAGTGTACATCTCTTTGGGTTTATCTGCTTGGAGTTCTTTGAGCATCTTGGGTTTGTAGATTCATGTCCTTTGTCACATTGGGGAAATTTTCTGTCATTCTTTCTCTCTCACCCCCTTTTCTCTTTCTCTCACTTCCTTCTGGAATTCCCATGATATGTATATTAGGTCTCTTGGTGCTGTCCCATAATTCCATTAAACTGTGCTCAGCCTTTGTGAAGAATGAGAATTCCAGAACACTTAATTGTGCTCATGAGGAACCTTTACATAGATCAAGAGGCAGTTGTTCGGACAGAACAAGGGGATACTGATTGGTCAGGAAAAGTGTGTGTCAGGGTTGTATTCTTTCACCATACCTATTCAATCTGTATGCCGAGCAAATAATACAAGAAGCTGGACTATATGAAGAAGAACGGGGCATCAGGCTTGGAGGAAGACTCATTAACAACCTGCATTATGCAGATGACACAACCTAGCTTGCTGAAAGTGAAGAGGACTTGAAGCACTAATGGATATCAAAGACCACAGCCTTCAGTATGGGTTGCACCTCAACATAAAGAAAACTAAAATCCTCACAACTGGACCAATGAGCAACCTCATGATAAATAGAGAAAAGATTGAAGTTGTCAAGGATTTCATTTTACTTGGATCCACAATCAACACCCATGGGAGCAGCAGTCAAGAAATCAAAAGACGCATTGCATTGGGTAAATCTTCTGCAAAGGACCTCTTGAAAGTGTTGAAGAGCAAAGATGTCACCTTGAAGACTAAGGTGCGCCTGACCCAAGCCATGGTATTTTCAGTCACATCACATGCATATGAAAGCTGGTCAATGAATAAGGAAGACAGAAGAAGAATTGACACCTTTGAATTGTGGTGTTGTTGAAGAATACTGAATACACCATGGACTGCCAAAAGAATGAACAAATCTGTCTTGGAAGATGTACAGCCAGAATGCTCCTTGGAAGCAAGGATGGTGAGACTGTGTCTTACATACTTTGGACATGTTGTCAGGAGGGATCAGTCTCTGGAGAAGGACATCATGCTTGGCAAAGTACAGGGTCAGCAGAAAAGAGGAAGACCCTCAACGAGGTGGATTGACACAGTGGCTGCAACAATGGTCTCAAGCATAACAACAATTGTAAGGATGGTGCAGGACCAGACAGTGTTTTGTTCTGTTGTGCATAGGGTCGCTATGAGTCAGAGCTGACTCAACAGCACCTAACAACAACAACAACTGGGTTAACAGTGCATCCAGGGGCCATAGTTTCGGGGGTTCCTCCAGTCTCTGTCAGACCATTATGCCTGCTTTTTTCACATGAATTTGAGTTCTGGTCTACATTTTTCTCCTGCTCTGCCTGGGACTCTCTTTTGTGTTCCCTGTCAGGGCGGTCATTGGTGGTAAATGGGCACCATCTAGTTCTTCTGGTCTCAGGTTGGTGGAGTCTCTGGTTCATTTGA
This sequence comes from Loxodonta africana, assembly GCF_030014295.1. Taxonomy (NCBI): domain Eukaryota; kingdom Metazoa; phylum Chordata; class Mammalia; order Proboscidea; family Elephantidae; genus Loxodonta; species Loxodonta africana. The sequence continues at coordinate 90,158,783 of NC_087369.1, read as the reverse complement.
CCCTTTAGTCCTTTGGCCAAGTATTTTCCTTGTGTCTTTGGTTTTCTTCGCTATCCTTTGCTCCAAGTGGGATGAGACCAAATATTTATCTTAGATGGTCACTCGCAAGCTTTTAAGACTCCAAATGTCACTCCCCAAAGTGAGATGTAGAACATTTTCGTTATAAACTATGTTATGCCAATTGACCTAGATGTCGCCCCAAACTGTGGTTCCCAGGCCCCAGCCCCAGCTATTCTTTTCCCTCAAGTGCTTGGCTTTGTCTGTGAAACTTCTTTGCTTTTGCTTTCTTCATCCAGTTGTGCTGACTTCCCCTGTGTTGTGTGTTGCACTTCCTTTCACCAAAGTTGGTCCTTGTCTAATATCTAGTTAGTGATTTAACCTCTTCCTCCCTCTCCACCTTCGTAACCATCAAAATAATGTTTTTTTGTATTTAAACCGTTTCTTGAGTTCTTATACTAGTGGTCTTATACAATATTTGTCCTTTTGTAACTGACTTATTTCACACAGCATAATGCCTTCCAGATTCATCCATGTTGTGAAATGTTTCGTGGATTAATCACTGTTCTTTATCATTGCATAGTATTACATTGCACGTTTATGTACCATAATTTGTTTATCCATTTGTCTGTTGATGGACATTTAGGTTGTTTCCATCTTTTTGCTATTGTGAATAGTGCTGCAATGAACATGGGTGTGCATATGTATATTCGTGTGATGGCTCTTATTACTCTCAAGTATATTACTAAGAGTGGGATTGCTGGACCATATGGTATTTCTATTTCTAGCTTTTTATGGAAGCACCATATCATTTTCTAAAGTGGTTGTACCATTTTGCATTCCCACCAGCAGGGCATAAGAGTACCATCTCTCTACAACCTCTCCAACATTTCTTATTTTGTGTTTTTTGGATTAGTGCCAGCTTCATTGGGGTGAGATGGTATCTCCTTGTAGTCTTGATTTGTATTTCTCTAATGGAATCCCTGGTGGCGTAGTGGTTAAGAACTACATCTGCTAACCCAAATGTCAGCAGTTCAAATCCACCAGGCGCTCCTTGGAAACTATGGAGTAGTTTGGCTCTGTCCTATAGAGTCGCTAGGAGTAGGAAATCTACTCAATGGCAATGGGTTTTTTTGGAAACCCTGGTGGTGTAGTGGTTAAGTGCTACAGCTGCTAACCAAGAGTTCGGCAGTTCGAATCCATCAGGCGCTCCTTGGAAACTCTATCAGGCAGTTCTACTTTGTCCTATAGGGTTGCTATGAGTCAGAATCGACTCGACGGCAGTGGGTTTGGTTTGGCTTTTGGTTAATGGCTAATGATCATGAGTATTTCCTTGTGTGTCTGTTAGGTGCCTGAATGTCTTCTTTGGTGAAGAATCTGTTCATACCCTTTGGCCATTTTTTAATTGGATTGTTTTTTGTTGTTGTTGTTGAGATTTTGCCATATCAACTCGATGGCAATGGGTTTGTTTTTTTTTTCCCCACTTAACAGGTTTTGGGCCTTTGTCAAATATCAGCTGCTTATAGGTGGATGGATTCAGGTCTGGTTCTCAATTCTGTTCCATTGGTCTATGTGTCTGTTGTTTCAATACCAGGCTGTTTTGACTACCGTGATGGTATAATAGGTTCTAAAATCAGGTAGCCTGAGGCCTCCTACTTTGTTCTTCTTCTTTAGCAATGCTTTACTCATCCAGGGCTTCTTTCCTTTCCATATAAAGTTGGTAAGTTCTTTCTCTATCTCATTATAAAATGCCATTGGAATTTGGGTCAGGATTACATTGTATATGTAGATCACTTGGGGTAGAATTGACATTTTCACAGTATCAAGCCTTCTTAACCATGAACATGGTATGTTTTTCCTCTTATGTAGGTCTCTTCTGGTTGTGCCGAATTCTCCTGTATTGTATGTTGCCCTTCCCTTCAAGATGATTCTTGTCTACTGTCTAGTTAGTGAATTCCCCTCCCCCTCCTCCCCACCATGATAACCATCAAAGAATATTTTCTTCTGTATTTAAACCTTTCCTTGAGTTCTTATAATATTGCTCTCATACAATATTCATCCTTTTGCAACTGACTAATTTCACTCAGCATAACGCCTTCCAGATTCATCCATGTTGTGAGACGTTTTGAGATTCATCATTGTTCTTTAATGTTGCATAGTATTCCATCGTGTGTAAAAACCTGTTGCTTTGAGTCAATTGTGACTCATAGCGACCCTGTAGGACAGAGTAGAACTGCCCCATAGGGTTTCCAAGAAGCGCTTGGTGGATTCAAACTGCTGACATTTTGGTTAGCAGCTGTAGCTCTTAATCACTACACCACCAGGGTTTCCTCCATTGTGTGTACCATTATTTGTGTATCCATTTATCTGTTGATGGGCACAGAGGTTGTTTCCATCTTTTTGCTATTGTGAACTGTGTTGCAATGAACATGGGTGTACATATGTCTACTCCTGTGATGGTTCTTATTTCTCTAGGATATATTCCAAGGAGTGGGATTGCTGGATCATATGGTACTTTTTAAGAAAGCACCAAATCATTTTCCAAAGTGGTTGTACAATTTTACATTTCCACCAGAAGTTCATAAGTGTTCCAGTCTCACCACAACCTCTACAACATTTATTATTTCGTGTGTTTTGGATTAGTGCTAGCCTTGTTGGGGTGATCAACTGATTTTTGTATGTTTATCTTGTATCCTGATGCTTTGCTGAAATATTCTGTTAGTTCCAGTAGTTTTTCTGTGCATTCTTTGGGGTTTTCCGTGTATAAGATCATATCATCTGTAAATAGCTATACGTTTACTTCTTCCAAAGCAATTTGGATGCCTTTGTTTCTTTTTTTGCCTTTTTGCTCTGACTAGGACCTCCAGCACAATGTTGAATAAGAGTGGTGATAAAAGGGCATCCTTGTCTGGTTCCCGTTCTCAAGGGTAATGCTTGCAGTATCCATTTAGAATGATTTTGACTGTTGACTTTGTATAAATGCCTTTTATTATGTCAAGGAATTTCCCTTCTATTCTTATTTTGCTGAGAGTTTTTATCAGGCATGGATGTCAGCTTTGCCAAATTCCTTTTCTGTGTCAATTGATAAGATCATGAGGTTCTTGTATTTTGTTTTATTTATGTGATGGATTGTGTTGACTGATTTTCCAATGTTGAACCATCCCTGCATATGTGAATTCCATTTGGTCATGATGAATTTTTTTTTAATATGCTATTGAGTTCTATTGACTAGAATTTGTTGAGGATTTTTGCATCCATGTTCATGAGGGATATTGGTCTGCAATTTTCTTTTTTATGGTGTCTTTGCATGGCTTTGGTATCAGAGTTATGCTGGCTTGAGAGAATGAGTTTGGGAGTATTCTTTTTATGCTCTGAAATACTTTTAGTAACACCGGTGTTAACTCTTCTCTGAAAGTTTCTTCTCTGAACGTTTGGTAGAGTTCTCCAGTGAAGAAGTCTGGACCAGGGCTCTTTTTCATTGGGAGGGTTTTTTTTTTTTAATTACCTCTTCAATCTCTTCTCTTGTTATGGGTTTATTTAGTTTGTCTACGTCAGTTTGTGTTAGTTTGCATAGGTAGTGTGTTTCTAGAAATTTGTCCGTTTCCTCTAGGTTTTCAAAATTTTTGGAGTACAGTTTTTCATAGTATTCTGTTTTGATCCTGTTTATTTCCATTGGGTCTGTTGTGATATCACCAATCTTGTTTCTTTTGGGTTATTTGCTTTCTCTCCTGTTTTTCTTTGTCAGTTTGGCCAGTGGTTCATCTCTTCAAAGAACCAGAATATGGTCTTGTTGACTCTTTCAATTGTTTTTCTATTTCATTTATTTCTGCTCTAACCTTAATTATTTCCTTTCTTCTGGTGTCTGAGGGCTTCTTTTGCTGTTCTCTATTTGTTTGAGTCTTAGGGTTAATGTTTTGATTTTGGCCCTTTCTTCTTTTTGGATGTGTGCATTTATTGCTATAAATTGACCATTAAGCACTGTTTTTGCTATGTCCCTGTTTTGGTAAAATGTTTTTTCATTCTCTTCTGTGAATTTCTTTATTAAATCCTTGATTCCTTCTATAATCTAATAGTTTTTAAGCAAGGTGTTTTCAGTTTCCATGTATTTTTTTTTCCTTACAGTTTTTGTTATTGATTTCTACTTTTATGGCATTATGGTCAGAAAAGATGTTTTGTAATATTTCTGTTTTTGGATTCTGTTAAGTCTTGCTTTGTGGCCTAAAATGTGGCCAACTCTGGAGAATATTCCATGTTCATGGGAAAAGAATGTGTACTTGGCTGCTGTTGGGTGGAGTGTTTTATACATGTCTATGAGGTCAAGTTGATTGATTGTGGCATTTAGATCTTCTGTATCTTTATTGAGTTTCTTTCTTGCTGTTCCACCCTTCACTGAAAGTGCTGTGTTGAAGCCTCCTGCTATTATTGTGGAGCCGCCTATTTCTCTTTTCATTGCTGTCAGAGTTTGTTTTATGTATTTTGGAGCCCTGTCATTGGGTACATATTATTTATTATGGTTATGTCCTCCTGGTGTATTGATCCTTTAATCATTATATAGCATTCTTCCTTATCCTTTGTGGTGGACTTTGCTTTACAGTCTATTTTGCCAGAGATTAATATTGCCACTCCTGCTCTTTTTTGGTTGTTGTTTGTTTGATATATTTTTTTCCATCCTTTGAGTTTTAGTTTGTTTGTGTCTTTGTGTCTCAGGTCTGTCTCTTGTAGATAGCACATATATGTATCGTGTTTTTTAATCCAATCTGCCACTCCTTGTCTCTTTACTGGTGCATTTAGGCCATTTACATTCAGTGTGATTATTGATAGGTATGAGTACTGCCGTCATTTTAATGTATTTTTTGTGATCTTGACAGTTTCTTTGTTCCACTTAATTTTTTGTGCTTTTTTTTTTTTTGCCTACGTATTGTCTTTTCATCTTTTTCTTATTGTTGATTTTGTATTTGCTGAGTTTTTATGTGTTTTTTTTTTATTTTGCTGGGTTGGTTTCTTAGTTTCCTCTGTGGTACCTTGAAATTTACCTTCATTTTTCCAAGTTTAAACCAATCTTTTGTTTCTTAATATTACCTTAACTTCCTCTCCATATAAAAGTTCTATGACTACACCATTTATTCCCTCTTTTTTATTTTGACATTGTCATCATCTACATATTGACATCTCTGGTTTCCTATTTTCAATCTTTTAGCTTTGATTTTTTGTTTAATTCCCTGTCTATGTTGATAATTGATTGTTCTGTCCTGTGTTTTAATCTTGGATCGTTGTCTGATATTGTTGTTTCTCTAACTGGAGGGCTGCCTTTAATATTTCTTGTAATTTTGGTTTTGTTTTAAAAAATTCACTTAACTTCTGCTTACCTGGAAATGACCTAATTTGGCCACCGTATTTAAGAGAGTTTTGCTGGATATATAATTTTTGGCTGGCAATTTTTTTTTCCTTCAAGGCTTTATATATGTCATTTCATTGCCTTTTTACATGCATGGTTTCTACTGAGTAGTCAGAGCTTAGTCTTATTGGTTTTCTTTTGTAAGTGACTTTTTGTTTATCAGTAGCTGGTCTCAAGATTCTATATTTGTCTTTGGTTTATGCAACTTTGATTATATGTCTTAGTGACTTTCTTTTGAGGTCTACCATGTATGGGGTTTGTTGAGCTCCTTGGATAGAAATTTTCTCATCTTTCATGACATCAGGGAAGTTTTCTGCAAGTAAATTTTCAATAATTCTCTCTGTGTTTTCTGTTATCCCTCCTGTTCTTGTACTATGATTACTCATAGGTTTTTCCTCTTGATAGCCTCCCACATAATTCTTAGGCTTTATTCATTTTTTTTAATTCTTTTTTCTGATTTTCCTCAAATAAATTGGTGTCAACAGATTTATCTTCAATTTAACTAATCCTGACTTCCATTGTCTCAATTCTGCTCCTATGACCTTCTTTTGAGTTGTCTAATTCTGAAATTTTATTGTTAATCTTTTGGATTTCTAGTTGCTGTCTCTGTGTGATTCTACCAACCTGTTAATTTTGTCATTTTGTTCTTGTATTGTTTTCCCGAATTCCTCTTGCTTTGTCTGCATGTTCCTTGGCTTGGTCTGAATTTTGCCTGATCTCCTTCCTAATCTCTTAGAGAGCTCTGTATTAGTCTTTTGAATTCTTTCTAAGGTAGTTCCATTATTTTACCTTCCTCCAGAAGGTTTTCTGGTTCTTTATTTTGGTTACTTTCTGGAGCCATCTTGACCTGCTTCTTTATGTGATGTGATATTGACTGTTGTCTCCGAGGCATGAATAAGTTATAATATTTATTTATGGTATATTTAGGTACTGTATCCTAACTTTTTGTTTTGTTTTGATATGCCTAAGTAGGCTAGGCCTGTGACCTAATTTGGTTGGGATCTTTGTAGCTCTCATGTCCTATCTCCAGGTCGACAGAGTGCTACTAGGTATGTGAGCCCAGAAGTCTGTTCACTTTTTTGTAGGGGTGTGGCACAAGTGTTCAGGTCATCTGTCACCTAGTGTTTGGTGCAGACTCTCACCTACAATCCTAAAGTAGCAGATCTGTGTAGGGGTGTTTGAAGCAGGCACAGGCATAAGACTGCAGTAGGGGGCTGTGTGTGGAGCAAGGCATGGGGCTGATGACTGTCCCTGGGTACCTGGATGGAGGGCATGTCCCTCTCCCCTAGAGTGCATAGTGAGGAGGTATTGCAGCTGGTCCTTGGACACCTGGTGAAGTTGGCTGGAGGGACTGGGGGGCACCACTTATTCTCAGACCCCTGTCATGGGTGGTTAGATGCAGTGGGTGGTACCGCCAGCCCTCAGTCCCCCAGTGTGGGTGGGTGAGGCCCCAGCTTAGGGTGCAAGGTGGTTTCAAATGTCACAGATCTGAAGCTCCCCCTTGGCTGCTGCAGTTGAAAATGGGCTTCAGGTGTATGCCTTGCTGTTTTATGCTAATTAGGGCATGTGGTATTGAATCGACCCACACAGGTCTGGGCAGGGGAGAAAGGTGCTGCAAATCCATGGACCCCAGTAGCTGGGCAAAGTGGCTGCAAGACTGGTGTGGGAGTGGAGAGCCCTGAGTTCCTGGCTTAGGGTGTGTGGCAGTTTTTAATACTGTGGGACTGGTGTAAGAGTGGAGAGGGGTGGGGGCTATGTGAGAGGAAGGAAGCACTTCTCTGCTGTGAAACTCTGGGAGGGGGAGGGATTGTTTTGCCCCATGCAGTCGGTTAGAAGCTTGCAGTTAATTTTCTCAGGTCTCGTGTCACTCCTACTTGGTTCTGGAAGTGTGTGCAGATTTGCTGCGGCTTGGCTACACTGGATGTGGTAAGGCTCAACTTTGAATGCTCCTGCTTGCCTCAGCCCATGTGTGCTGAGCAGACTCAGCAGGACACTGGTGATCTCGCGATTGGTACTTCGCAGCTTTTCAATTGTCTGTCCTTCCTCCTGCTGCTCAGTTCAGTTCTTCAGCTTTGTCTTTGATGATTAGGGTTCCTAGATTGTCATATATATAATCATTTCACTTGTTTTGGGGGGTCTTTGTTATAAGAGGGATGACAGGAAGCATCTTACTATTCATCCATTTTATCTCTGCCTCTACCCACAAAAAAACGGACGTTTTAAATAATATCATGTCTTTACCCTGGAAATCATATTCTATCCTTACCTAGGGTTTATTTTTGTTATCTGTTTTGTTGTCATTGTTGTAGTTGATTGTTTGTTTAGTGACATTTTTAACTAATCCTGTAAAGTCTGTACTCTTTGTTGTGTGTTACCACTGAAATGCCTGTTCCGTTTACTTAGTGATCAGCTAATGATTGGATAGAGATTACTTAAATGCCTGGAACTAATGTGTCTTCCAGTCTTTTCTGATCTGAGAGACACTGTGTCTGTGTTGGTGCATGCCTTCAACATTCAAGCTGGCAGTTGAAAACTCTGCTTTAGCCTTCACTTATTGTTGTGCAGAGCCTTAAGGTCAGCCAGAGATGAGAGCTTAGGGTATTCTCAATTATTTCTTGAACATGTTCACAGCTCCAGGCTTGTGTAAAACCCTTCACATTTGATAGCCTTCTAGATTCCCAGGATTTTCTGGACCTTTTCAAAGCCCCTAGTGGACTTCTCATTTGCTACTTTTTTTTTTTAAGGTTTTTGGTTAGCCTATTATTTGCTCCATCTCTTACCCACTGCCTCTAGCATCCTCAATGTTAAACATTGTGGCTGGCTGTTTTTGCTCTTCACATTGGGATAGATCCAAGTCAAGTCAAATAAAGACAAGCCTTGTGAGTGACCTAACTGGTCAAATAATAATTATTTGGGAATGGTGCTTTGAAGAAGGTCTAACCCTTTTCTGCTCCCACCAGTGACTTCCAAGTTGCTGTTTTTAATTGTGATTACAGGCAGTTGGGTTTCAGGGTCACTGTGGATATCAAGAAAGAGGGATGGGAATACAGTAAGTTAAAATGTGGCAAAGTTTGCTGTTATTGTCAAGATTCAGACTTTTTTTTCTTAAATAAACACTCTGCAGATTGCTGAAAACATTTAATTCCCATAATTCTGAAAATGTTGATTTTGACAATTTTTGCCAGTGATATTGTTGTTTTTATGGAAGAGAAGATTTTTGGAAATTGTTACTTCACCATTCCTGCTGATATCACTCAAACATAGTTATTTTAAGGTATTGACTGATAATCCCAACATCTGGGTCATCTCCGTGTCTGGTTCTGTGGATTTCTTTATCTCTTGATGAGAGTTTTTTCTTCCTTTTTTCTGTGTATCATATATTTTTTTTTTGAATGCTGGCAACAGTTGTAGAAAAATAGTACAGATTGAAGCGAATAGCATTCACACCCAGAAATGGGCTTACTTCTTCTGTCAGGTCATTGCTGTGAAAGTTTGGGGGAAAAAAATCTAATCAATATTTGGTCTCAATTTGTGTTTCGTTGCTCCCATTGCCCTCAGTGCATCATACACTTCAAATTATTCCTGCATTGAGCTGTCATTAGCTTGCACTTCATGTGGGACTGTGGTACCAGAAGATTTTTCTCATTGTTTTGCTCCACTTTAAGCTTTCATCAGTTTCTTCATGCCTATACTGTGGAGGGAGTTTCTCTCCATTGTCTTCTTCCTCCCCCAGTAGTAGAACTTGGTTGTTTGTTGTTTGGTGCTATCTTCATGGTGGGGTCAGTAGGGGTTCCCTGTTCTCCTGCTCCAGCCTCAGCCTACGCGAAGTCTGTGTCCCTGGATTTCAGGATGGGTCTTTCTCATAATTTGTGCTCCTCCTCCCTATGGCAGTGTATTATGTCTTGTATCTGTGATGAGTCTTGCGTGGGAGAGAATTTCCTGATGCTCCCAATGATAGCAGATGGTTGTGTGTGTGGGTGTGGGTGTGTTTGTATTGGTGCAGTGTCCTGTGGTTAATATGTTTTCCTGCCTTTCTCCCAGTGACAGAATGGCTTTTGCTTCTACCCTTCCCCCTAAAACAATGAATCTTTACCTAGTCCCTGGGAGTGGGAAAAAGGGTTTCCGGTTCCTCCCCCAGAAGCTAATGGATTTTTCTTATATATCCCCACATTGGCTTCTGCTTTGTATGAGAGGATAATCTAAGAAAACAGGTGGTGTTTTACATCTGTCCCTCAGTGGCAGTTAATCACCTCCTGCACTTATTATTTTTTCTTGTCTCTTGTCAAGTCCCAAAACTCTCTCATGAGTATTCCATGGAGGCCTGTGGGAAAGAGTCTGTGATAGAGTGTAAGCTCCCCTTGTGTCTGGGATTCCCATTTATCATAAATTGGTATGTTAGCCCTTTAAGAGCTAGTTAAAATTTTAATTGATTTCTTCTCATCCACTTTTATGGTGGTTACCTCTTCCTCCTAGTCTCTTTCAAATGTGGAGCACTTTATGATTTCCATTTTCTCACTGGAGGAACTTGTCTCCACTTGGTATTCAGATCCCTTTATTTTCTCGCAACCTCAGCTCATTGATGAGTTCAAAAAATTATGATTTTTATATTATCTAGATTTTTTTCTCAAAGTTAGGACAGCATTGATATTCCCTTACAGCTTTCTCTATCCTAAGGAGAAGCAGAGTCAAAATTAAATGAATTAAATTTATGAAAATAGCTATTATCTTCATTTTTTTTCATTTTTGCTATAGACCAACATTTAAGAACCATGCAGACATTGTATGTAAAGTATTTAGCTTAATTCTTATCATGTAGGAACCTCTTGATTAACGATATATACTGATATTGTTGTTGTTGTTATCATCATTATTTTCTTCTTTGTTGTCGTCTTTATTCATGTGCCCAGTCAAACCAAATGCGATGAATTGCTTAGGACTTGTCTCTCCAACAGCGTGTCAGAGGGAAAAAGAACTTTTCATTTATTTCTCATTCACTCATCACATAGCCTGAATTTAGTGAGTTTACCAGAAAGGCCATGCCAGCTTAATGGACAATGCCAATGCTTTTCAGACTTTACCCTGCTCAAAGACAGATTTGCTAAAGGAAAAGAAAGGGCACTAGTTTGGTTCTTAAAGGTGTGATATAAATAAGGTTGTGTGGACAGCATAAGTGGGTACAAACAACCTACTTTGGTTTTGGTGCCAAGTTAGCTTCAAAATTAATTAGCCAGAAAATCTTACTGATAATGAATAAGCACTTCCTTGTCACTGATTAGTTCATTGATCCCACCTAATATATAATATCTCATTGCTGTTGAGTCAATTCCGACTCATAGTGATGCCTTTGAATTTTGGTGCTGGCAAAGAATATTGGGTATACCATGAACTGTCAGAAGAATGAACAAATCTGTCTTGGAAAAAGTACAGCCAGAATGCTCCTGAGAAGCGAGGATGGTGAGACTTTGTCGTACGTAATTTAGACGTTATCAAGAAGGAACAGTCCCTGGAGAAGGACAAAGTAGAGGTAAAGTAAGGGCCAGCAAAAAAGAGGAAGACGCTTAACGAGGTGGATTGACCCAGTGGCTGCAACAACAGGCTCAAACATAGCAACGATTGTGAGAATGGGGCACAACCAGGCAGTATTTCATTCTGTTGTACATAGGAGCACTATTAGTCGGAACCTACTGGCTGGCACCTAAAAACAACAACATATTCATAAGGGATATTGGCCTGTAGTGTTCTTTTCTCATGGTGTCTTCTTTTTTTTTCTGTATTGTTTTGGTATTAGGGTTATGTTTGCTTTTTTTTGCTTCATAGAATGAAATAAGGTGTATTCTTTCCTTCTCTATCTTTTAGAAGAGTTTCAACATGATTGGTTTCAATGCTTCTCTAAATGGTTGGCAAAATTCCCTAATGAAGCCATCTGGTACAGAACTTTTTTTGTTGGGAGTTTTTTGATCACTGATTTAACCTGTTCACCTGTTATGTGGTCCTGCTTGCTTTTTAAGACTCTTCATAATCTGACCCCACCTTACTTCTTCACTATGTTCTCCAATTACTTCTCAATACACACTCTCAGCTCTAGATAGACTGATCTCCTCACTGCATTTAAATACCCTATAATAATTTCCACTTCTATAACTTTGCTAACATTCTTTGCCCTACCTAAGTTCCTTCTCTACTTATTGCTATCAAGCATTGAAATATATAAGTAATGTAAATGAGTGAAACTGGTCAGGTGTTATACAATGAAGAATGCTAGGGATTTCAGTTTTCTCACATTTAAAAAATGGGGTTTATACAATTATTCTTACAGGTTCGACCTAAGAACTAAATGAAAACATGAAGGTAAAGCAAGTGATTCAGTGCTGTTTTTGTTGTTAGGTGCCATCAAGTTGGTTTCAACTCATAGCTACCCTATGCACAACAGAAAGAAACACTGCCTGGCCCTGCACCATCCACACAATTGTTGCTGCGCTTGATCCCATTGTTGCAGCCAATGTGTCAAATCCATCTCACTGACGGTCTTCCTCTTTTTCGATGGCCCTCTATTTTACCAAGCATGACATCCTTCTCTAGGGACTGATTCATCCTGATAGCATGTCCAAAGTATGTGAGACATAGTTTTGCCATTCTTGCTTCTGGTTGTACTTCTTCCAAGACAGATTTGTTCCTTCTTTTGGCAGTCCGTGGTATATTCAATGTTCTTCGTTAACACCACAATTCAAAGACATCAATTCTTCTTTGATCTTCCTTATTCATTGTCCAGCTTTCACATGCATATAAGGCGACTGAGAACACCATGGCTTGGGTCAGGCGCATCTTAGTCCTCAAGGTAACATCTTAGCTTTCCAACGCTTTAAAGAGGTCTTTTGCAGCCGAGATGCCCAATGCAAAGCATCTTTTGATTTCTTGACTGCTGCTTCTATGGGTGTTGATTGTGGATCCAAGTAAAATGAAAGCCTTGACAACCTCAATCTTTTCTCCTCTTATCATGATGTTGTTTATTGGTCCAGTTGTGAGGATTTTTGCTTTCTTTATGTTGAGGTGTAATCCCTACCGAAGGCTGTGGTCTTTGAGCTCATCAGTAAGTGCTTCAAGCCCTCCTCACTTTCAGCAAGCAAAGTTGTGTCATCTGCATAATGTAGGTTGTTAATTGGTCTTCCTCCAAACCTGATGCCCTGTTCTTCTTCATAGAGTCCAGCTTCTTGGATTATTTGTTCAGCATACAGATTGAATAGATGTGGTGAAAGGATACTACCCTGACGCACCCCTTTCCTGGTTTAAACCACGAAGTATCCCCTTGTTATGTTCGAACGGCTACCTCTTGATCCATGTACAGATTCCTCATGAGCACAATAAATTGTTCCAGAATTCCCATTCTGCACAATGTTATCCGTAATTCGTTATGATCCACACAGTCAGATGCCTTAGCATAGTCAATAAAACACAGGTAAACATCTTTCTGGCATTCTCTGCTTTCAGCTAGGATCCATCTGACATCAGCAATGATATCCCTGGTTCCATGTCCTCTTCTAAATCCAGCTTGAATTTCTGGCAGTTCCCTGTTGATAACATCTTTCTGGCATTCTCTGCTTTCAGCTAGGATCCATCTGACATCAGCAATGATATCCCTGGTTCCATGTCCTCTTCTAAATCCAGCTTGAATTTCTGGCAGTTCCCTGTTGATATACTGCTGCAACCGCTTTTGAATGATCTTCAGCAAAATTTTGCTGGCATGTGACATTAACGATATTGTTCTACAATTTCCACATTCGGTTGGATCACTTTTCTTGGGAACAGGCATAAATATGGCTCTCTTCCAGCTGGTTGGCCAGGTGGCTGCCTTCCAATTTTTTTGGCATAGACAAGTGAGCACTTCCAGTGCTGCATCTGTTGAAACATCTCAGTGCAGTAAACCAAAACATCTTGCCATTGAGTCGATTCTGACTCGTAGTGACCCTGTGGGACAGAGTAGAACTGCCCCAGAGAGTTTCCAAGGAGTGGCTGGTGGATTCGAACTGCTGACCTTTTGGTTAGCAGCCGAGCTCTTAACCACTGTGCCACCAGAGCTCCAACATTTAGTGCAGTAGTACATACTTAATAACTCGTATTATTTACTTTTTGGTGAAATTTTCCATTTTTTCATTTGTTTGAAGATAAGTTATAATTGTTGAAGCTTATTTTTATGACAGCTGTTTTAAAATCAATATCAGTTGGTTCCAACATCTGATTCATGTCAGTGGTGGTGTCAATTGACCATCTTTTCTCATCCAAATTGTGATTTTATTGGTTCTTGGTATGACAGGTGATTTTTTTGTAATTATGGACATTTTGTTTGTTATTTTAGGATACTGTGGTCCTATTTGAAGTGTTTATTTTAGCTAGCAGTCCCCTCATGTAGGTGTACCATGCAGGTCCTGGTATACTCTTGTAGGCTGTCGTTCCAATGGCATTTTAATTTTCAGAGCCTTTGCTCTGTTTTTTTTCGGTCTGCTCAGTCAATATGGTGCCATCTGGAATTCCTACTGGTTTCTGCTGATGCTGCCTGATAGGATGGAATTGGTTTACCCAAGCTGAGCCTCCAAATAGGGTGTCTTTCAGTGGGGGAGAAGTGTGGTGGGATTCCTCTATCTGTACCCTGCCCCCACCCCACCCTACGAGATGCCCAAGTACCTCTGGACTTAGGCTGGAATCCTTGGCTTGCAAGAACAAAGACTTCTCAGAACAACCACTTGTTATGTTTGCGTTTCTCCCACTGGTTCTGCTGGCCAGCCCTGGTATTTCTGGATTCGGAGAGTCTCAGGCCTATAGAGACAAAGATGTTTCTTGGATCAGGCCTCCTGAAGTAATGGATTTCTCCCGCTAGTTCTGTCTGCCAGTCTTGATTATCTCTCACTGGGGGGAAGGGAGTTGCAGGCAGGGAAAGGCAGTGCCTCCCCTGGCTGCTTTCTTCTGGCTGGGCTCCAATTTGATACCCTTTGCTGGAGGTGTAAGACTAACCTAATGTTGTCAGAGGGTCTTCCCTTAGATCCTGTGAAAGAACGATGCTACCTGGGCTGCCTTTTGTTGCTAGGTCATAGGTAGGGAAACGCTGGCTCTGGGTTATCTTCTTCTATTGGGTGGTAGGACTACAGGTGCCCCCTGCTGTGTTTTTTCTGGTCCTAGGGGCCCAAATTAGTTCACTTTCTTCTTACCACTTTTCATAGCTTTCCTTCGGTTGTCTCTTGGGTGATTTTAGGGTTTATAATTTTGCTTAGCCAAGAAGAGAAGGAAAAAATTGGTCTATTCTATGTTGTCCTGACCAGGAGTCTCCATATTTATTGTTAATAAGGAAAAAAAGAGTACATGAGTTGTAAGATTAATGATATTTATTTTATTTTTCCATTTAAGTAAAATTGAAACTATAAAATTAGTTACTCCCTGCAATAATATGGTATAGTGGAATAAGCAGGGCTTTGGGATCCTGAATTTGCTTTCCAGCTGTATCACATCTTAGTGGGATGTTACTGGTCAAGTGACTTAACTTTGTTTTAGCTTCACTTCCTAGACTTAAAATGAATCTACTGATATCTCCCTTTTAGGGTTGTAGTGAGCATTAAATGAGATAATATATATACTATATTTAGCCACAATGTCTGGTCATTGCTCACGAGATGGCACTTATTGAACTATTTATGGATTATTAGCATCTGTCTTCTAGAACCCACTCTTTTCTATGTCAGAGGTCAGACTACTAACAACTAAGTGATTTTTAGAGTACTGTTCTCCATTTTTGAGTACAAAAATAAGTAGCTTCCTTCTAAAGATGGCAAAGTTACAGTCAATAGGCTGTCCCTGGCAAAGATCCTACATGCCATACTGTACACATCTGTATGAGTAATTATTTTGTTTCTCCTTTGTCTGTCTAAAGCAGGGCTCCTCATCTCAGAATCCCAGCAGATGTTTCTTTATTTAAACTGTATTCAGTAAGAGGAAGGAAAGAGAGGCAGTCACACACAAGGAGGAAAGAGGTCCCGGTCATAGTGCCACATTTATTCAGAGGCCACCATGCCAGGAAAAATATGCACACCAATTGTAATTTGTTTTTTTTCCATTTTAGTTGATTTTTTTTTCAAACAAATTAATTTTTTCCTTAGATACTGATTAAATCTTAGTTACTGAGAACCAGCTAGTAGACTTTCAATACTGTGGTGGATGGCCAAACACTGTATTCCCTTAGCAGGAAATTTGGTGGGGAATTTTGCTTTCAGTGCAGTGGCTGGTTTTGTCTTTATACATATGTACTTGTTTTGTATGCAGTGGACTAAGAAATATATACCAAGTTAGGAGCTAAATTTAGGGTAGTAATTTTAACAGTTGGGCCTATCTTTTATAAGTTTCCCTGGTGGTGTAGTGGTTAAAGAGCTTGGCTGCCAACCAAGAGGTCGGCTATTTGAATCCAATAGCTGCTTCTTGGAAACCTTATGGGACAATTCTGCTCTGTCCTATAGGGTTGCTATGAGTCAAAATTGACTGAGTGGCAATGAGTTTGGTTTTGGTATATACTAAACTAATTAACAGATACATTGGATCTGGAAAACTGCCACCCTGTTAAGCATGTGATTACTCCATTTAACCCACTATTTTAACTTATAGCCTTTGTTTGGATTCAAATTTGATCATTACTCCCAACCACAAGTTCTAACTTCAGCGTGTCACTGCAATGCCAGAGCACACTGGTTGAAACGTGAAAAATTTAAACTAGTGACTGGAAATCAAATAGAACAAAAACTCAACCCAAACTGCCTGAATTCAAACTTGTTTTTGTAATTGAACTCAATCACTCTGGTCAGCAGAAGAATGCAAAGTCTAGAAAGAAAACTGTGTAGAGGAAAATTCCTGGAGAATAACTAGAAAGTTAACTCTGGCAAGAACTGGATTCAAGTCCCATTTTGGGGAGGGTGATTAGGCTTTAGATGAGGCCAGGAATAATATAAACCATCTTGGTTAAGCTAACAGGAACAACTATGTAGCTTATACATGTATGTAGATGATGAATTGCAGAAATATCTACTAAGCAGGATGCCAAATGCTTTGCTGGTCCTCGTTAGCAAAGACATCGATCTTTAAAGAGAAAATGGCACGGTAGAAAGAACAGGCCTTTGGAGTTAGGCAGAACTGACCTTGAATCACATTTACTATACATGTGACCTTGAGGAAGCTACATAATCTAAGTCTCAGTTTCCTCATCTGCAAAACGGGGTTAATCAAACCTATCTTAAGTCAATTGATAAGGAAAACACTAAAAACCTCAAAGGAAAATGAGCTAAGAACACAAGCAGTTTACAGAAAACCAAAATATAAATGACTGAAAACTAAGTATGAAATATTTCCAGCCTCACTAACAATACAGAAAGGCACATTAAATGTGATGCCATACATTTTCATTTCTCTGGGATAAATGCCGAAGAGTGCAATTTCTGAGTTGTATAGTAATGGGTACTGGGTATAGTAATTGCATGTTTACTTTTATGAGAAACTGCCAAACTGTTTTCCAGAGCGTTTGCACCATTTTACATTCCCACTATGAATATATGAGTAAATACAGTTTTTCTGAATTCTCACCAGCATTTGATGTTGTCATTATTTTTTGTTATAACCATCTGATAGGCATGTAGTGATATCTCACTGTGGTTTTAATTTTCATTTACCTGATGGATAATGATGTTAAATATCTTTTCATTTTGTATATATATTTTGAAGGAACCAAGAAGAGGAAAATATCAGAAAGGTGAGATTTGAGGTCACCTCTCACATATGTATGAAAAAATGAGAAACATTGAAAACCTAAATAACCAACAATAGGGAAAAAGGTCAGATAAATTATGATTTTTGCCTTTAATGGAATATTATGCAAGCTTTTAAAATTCTATTTTAAATAATATTTAATCATATGAAAAAACACTCATAATTTGAAAGTAAATATGCAGAAAAAAATAATATATGCAGTGCTGTCCCATTTACGCATGCAATACGTAGACATTGCTTCCTGGTTGACACAATTACCTGTGAGCAGACAATGTTTTCCATTTTTATGGCATCAGGATGCCTAACACAGGACTAATCCTATTTTCACTTTATTGAATTAGAAAACAATATCCCCCACCCACACCCAAAATCATAATTTTATGACGGTGGTAGAACTTGAGGTATTTTATTTTCCAGTTTTAAGCAGTGTTATTATAATGTTTAATGACAGTAATAACAACTATTATTTAAAATTTTTGAGCACCTACCATGTTATCAAGATTGTGCTAGAATATGTAGCTAACAGCAAAAAGACCGTTAGATATTCCCCACCTTCCATGCGTTATTGAAATCATTTTAGCATAATGATTAAAAGTGGTGACATGAATTGAAGTCCAGGGTTTGCCCCTTGCTAGCCTTTGGACAAGTTATTTAACCTGTTTCCTCATTCCACAAAATGAGAATAATAGTAGTGATTATGCCATTAAGTTGTTATGAAGATTAAATGAGCATGCACAATGATTAGTACAGTACCTGGAACAGAGTAAGTGCTCAGTAATGCTACCTATTTTTTCCTATTGCTGATATTCTGATCAGCTCCCAGTATACATGCTACTTCAGTGTTAAACCATGAGATGTGTTAGGAATTAGGAGTGAGGGGAATAGCCGAAGACTGAAATAATTACTAAAAGCTTTCTGGAAGAAGTGCGGTAGAGGTCTTGATTTGAGTAGGTTAATAGAAGCGAGTAGGGAAAGGACAATAGTGCTAATGGACACATGCATGATTAGAAACAATACCTGATGAACAAATTTGTTTATTTATTTTCACTGCATCTCTGTCTTATATTGGGCTTGTATTAACCTACAAGATCCTTACCATATTAAGAGCTTTTGGTGGGTTGTTGTTATTGTTAGGTGCCATAGAGTCAATTTGAACCTATAACCACCCACATGACAGAGCAGAATTTCTTCATAGGGCTTTCTACGCTGTAATCTTTACAGGAGCAGATCTCCAGGTCTTTCTCCAGCAGAGCCCAGCTTTTACTAGGGCTTCCTTTTGGTGGGTGAGGATAGCTAATCCCTTCTGTTTCCCCTGCATGGCCTTGCCAAGGGTTTGGCACATAGAATGTACTCAGTAACGGCTTTGTGAACTTAACTGAACTTGTGTTAGCAAGGAGTTGACAAACAAAGCAGTGATCTTTTTCTCCTTAAGGACTCCCCAAAGATAAAGAGGAGACCTGGTGACACAGTGGTTAAAGCGCTACACAGCTAACCAAAAGATCGGCAGAAAGATATGGTAGTCTGTTTCCATAAAGATTTACGACCTTGGAAACCCTATGGGAAAGTTCTACTTCGACCTAAAGGGTCACTATGGTCAGAATTGACTCGACAACAGTGTTTTTTTTTTTAAGACAAATCTTTTTCAATGATTAGATTTATATATTATGTTTTTTTGTGAAGGTAGACTAAAAAGAGATCTAAGAGGCCTAACCCCTATCAGATGTATAAGTATTCTCCACCACAGGTGGCTGCCAAATTTTCATTGATTGCACTTGGCAATGGCCAACTTAATATTTCCCCAAACTCTAATTATTAGAAAGTTTTCTCTGCTTGCTTGCTTGTTTAAATATTTAAGACAAACGCCCATTTTTGTAATTAAGACCCAGTAGCACCACTCAGCCTTAAATAAAAAAAAAAAAAGTTTTTTTTCACTTTTTAGCCTTAGGCTTGTTGCTATTGTTGTTAGGTGCTATAAGGTTGGTTCCAACTCACAGCAACCCTATGCACAACAGAATGAAACACCACCTGGTCCTGCACCATCTTCACAGTCGTTGGTATGCTTTAGCCCATTGTTGCAGCCACTGTGTCAGTCCATCTCATTGAGGGTCTTCCTCTTTTTCACTGATCCTCTACTTCAGCAAGCATGATGTTCTTCTCCAGGGACTGGTCCTTCCTGATAACATGTGCAAAGTATGTGAGACGAAGTCTCACAATCCTTGCTTCTAATGAGCATTCTGGCTTTGTGTCTTCCAAGACAGATTTGTTCTTTCTTCTGGCAGTCCATGGTCTATTCAGCATTCTTCGCCAACACCATAATTCAAAAGCATCAATTCTTCTGCTGTCTTCCTTATAAATTGTCTAGCTTTCACATGCATATGAGGTGATTAAAAACACCATGGCTTGGGTCGCATACATCTTAATCCTCTAGGTGACATCTTTGCTTTTTAACACTTTAAAGAGGTCTTTTGCAGCAGATTTGCCGAATGCAATGTGTTATTTGATTTCTTGACTGCTGCTTCCATGGGCATTGGTTGTGGATCCAAGTAAAATGAAAGCCTTGACAAACTCAAATCTTTTCTCTTCTTATCATGATGTTGCTTACTGGTCCAGTTGTGAGGATTTTGTTTTCTTTATGTTGAGGTGCAATCCGTACTGAAAGCTGTGGTCCTTGATCTTCATCAGTAAGTGCTTCAAGTCCACTTGACTTTCAGCAAGCAAAGTTGTGTCATCTGCACGTCACAGGTTATTAAGGAATCTTCCTCCAATCCTGATGCCATGATCTTCTCTATATAGTCCAGCTTCTGGGATTATTTGCTTAGTGTACAAATTGAATAAGTACGGTGAAAGGATACAACCTTGACACACACCTTTCTTGACTTTAAACCACGAACTATCCCCTTGTTGTGTTCAAATGACTTCCTCTTGGTCTATGTACAGGTTCCTCATGAACACAATTAAGTGTTCTGGAATTCCCATTCTTCGCAATGTTATCCATAATTCTTTTTGACCCACACTGTCAAATGCCTTTGCATAGTCAATAAAACACAGGTAATAAACATCTTACGGTATTCTCTGCTTTCGGCCAGGATCCATCTGACATCAGCAATGATATTGCTTGTTCCACATCCTCTTCTGAATCCAGCTTGAATTTCTGGTAGCTTCCTGTCAATGTACTGCTGCAACCACTTTTGAATGATCTTCAGCAAAATTTTACTTACAGGTGATATTAATATTGTTAGATAATTTCCACATTCTGTTGGATCATCTTTCTTTGGAATGGGTACAACTATAGATCTCTTCCAGTAGATTGGCCAGGTAGCTATCTTTCAACTTTCGTGGCATAGACCTGTGAGCCCTTCCAGTGCTGCATCAATTTTTGAACATCTCAATTGGTATTCTGTCAATTCCTGAAGCCTAGTTTTTCAACAATGCCTTAAGCACAGCTTGGACTTCTTCCTTCAATACCATCAGTTGTTGATCATATGCTACCTCCTGAAATGGCTGAACATCAACCAGTTCTTTTCAGTACAGTGACTTGGTGTATTCCTTCCATCTTCTTTTGATGCTTCCTGCATATTTCAGTATTTTCCCAGTAGAATTCTTCACTCTTGCAACTCCAGGCTTGAATTTTTCTTCAGTTCTTTCAGTTTAAGAAATGCTGAGTGTGTTCTTTCCTTTTGGTTTTCTAGCTCCAGGTCTTTGCACATTTCATTATAATACTTTGTCTTTTTGAGTCACCCTTCGAAATCTTCCGTTCAGCTTTTACTTCATCATTTTTTTCTTTCCCTTTAGCTACTCTACGTTCAAGAGCAAGCTTCAGAGTTCCTTCTGACATCTATTCTGGTGTTTTCTTTCTTTCATGTCTTTTTAATGGCTTCTTGCTTTCTTCATGTAGGATGTGGTTGATGTTATTCCACAACTCATCTGGTCTTCTGTCAATAGTGTTCAATTCATCAAACTTATTCTTGAGATGGTCTCTAAATTCAGGTTTGATATACTCAAGGTGTTACTTTGGCTCTCCTGGACTTGTTCTATTTTTCTTCAACTTCAACTTGAACTTGCATATGAGCATTTGATGGTCTGTTCTATAGTCGGCCCCTGGCCTTGTTCTGATTGATGATATTGAGCCTTTCCATTGTCTCTTTCCACAGACATAGTCAATTTGATTCCTACGTATTCCATCTGGGAAGGTCCATGTGAATAGTTGCCGCTTATGTTGGTGAAAAAAGGCATTTGCAATGAAAAAGTCGTTGGTCTTGCAAAATTCTATCATGCAAACTCTGACATCATTTCTATCACCAAGGCCATGTTTTCCAACTACCAATCCTTCTTTGGTTCCAACTTTCACGTTCCAATCACCAGTAGCTGTCAATGCACCTTGATTGCATGTTTGATCAGTTTCAGACTGTAGAAGTTGATAAAAAATTTCAATTTCTTCATCTTTGGCCTTAGTGGTTCATTCACAAATTTGAATAATAGTTGTATTAACTGGTCTTCCTTGTAGGTGTCTAAATATTATCCTATCACTGACAGTGTTGTACTTCAGGATAGATCTTGAAATGTTCTTTTTGATGATGAAAGCAACACCATTCCTCTTCAATTTGTCATTCCCAGCATAGTTGACCATATGATTGTCTGATTCAAAATAGCCAAAATCAGTTCAATTCAGCTCACAAATTCCTAGGATATTGATATTTATGTGTTCCATTTCATTTTTGACAATTTCCAATTTTCCTAGATTCATACTTCATACATTCCACATTCCAATTATTAATGGATGCTTACAGTGTTTCTTCTCATTTTGAGTCATGCCACATGAGCAAATTAAGGCACTGAAAGCTTGAGTCAATCCACGTCATTAAGGTTGACTCTATTTTGAGGAGGCAGCTCTTCCCCTATCATATTTTGAGTGTCTTCAAACCTGAGGGACTGATCTTCTGGCACTATATCAGAAAATATTCTACTGCTATTCATAAGGTTTTCACTAGCCAACTTTTTAGAAGTAGACTGTCAGGTCCTTCTTCCTAATCTGGAAACTCCACTGAAACTTGTCTACCAGTGGTGACCCTGCTAGTATTTGAAGTACCAGTGGCAAAGCTTCCAGCATCACAGCAGCATGCAAGTCACCACAGTGAGACAAACTGACAGACATGTGGTGGGCTTTAGGCTTACCACCTGGGAATATACAGACTAAGTACTGTGACAAAACCACTGTCCAAGAGTGATATTCAGTGTTAAAGGTTGACAACTGGCAGTAATACAATCAGGTCTCTCAGGGACACAAGCTTTTGACTTACTCTCTCCTTATAATTTCTTCGAAAGTAATTTGAAAGACACAACAGTCAAGGTCTTGGAAAACATTCCAGATCAGAAACTACACAAATATAATTTTTACTCCAAAAATGACTAACTTGGTTAAGAGGGTTATCACTGGAAAATGCCTGCTTCTCTCCCCTCTTCCCCATGGCCTGCATACTTAGGTACATCAGGAAATAAGCTTGAGTTCCTTACTATAGTGTGTAAATTATGTCGTTTCTTTCCAGGGCAGTCCAAATAGCCCTCATTTGCACTACTATGTGTACTTGTGTGAGAGCATATTACAGATGAAGAAACTGAGGCTCAAGTGACTTAACTGAAGTGCACAGGTCACAAAGCTGGACTGGTAGAGCGTTCCCAAAATCTATAACACTCTTTAAGTGGGCACAGTATTGGCAACACAAGAAAGAAAGTTGAATGGACAATTTTACAGTGAACCAATCATAATAAATGAGCTACTGGTGATAAAGAAAATACATTAATCTTAGAAGTTTGTCCCAGAAAGTTTGTTTAGTCCCTAATACTGTTTTGTTTTTTAAACCCATTAAGCCTCTGAAGGAGTCAAGTTCCAGACAAAATAACATTGGGTAGTCTGCTTTGGCTTTCTTTCTGCATCCAGCCCCTCATAGATAGAACCCACTGGCTCTCCCCCACAGAAATTATACATTTTGTGTTACACAGCTAACTTTAGCCTGACAGCCTGCCACTTATTATTTCTCAAGGAACATTGTATCATGAAGAGAATTAAAGGTTGGTTCCTTTGGTCAGCTATTGTAGCCAGTAATATTTTCTTCAGCTTTCTTGCAGTCATAGCGACTATTAACAGAGCCTCAGTCTACTGGGCCACCTGCTGGTCATCTATCTTGGTCATTTCCTTTAAAAAAAAAAAAAAACAACACACACACACATAATATATCATTTATCACTTAACAGTACTGTGTTTCCACAACAACATAATATTCAACTGTTGCTCTGGTTAGTTATGCAATAGTGTAAACAAAGTTCTGGCCAAAATGGCACCATAGACAGAAGCACCATGCAATCCCTCCACAGGAAAGACCCAAAAAACTAAGTAAAACAGAGACAAACGTCAATCCTGGAACCCAAAGTGTTTAATGAAGAGATAGAGAACTCAACCAAGCACTGAATAGAATAAGAAACTGACAGAGAACAGAGAGCGAGGAGAGATAAGTGCAGAGATCCCCTATAAGCTAACATAGCATGGATTCACCATCTTGTACTCCTGTCGGAGATCAGTGGACAGGGAGTATGGGAAAGCAGAATCACAGAGCTCCCAGGAGGAGACAGAGCACCAGGTAACTAGCAATACATTCTCTCCCACCCCCCATCCTCTTCCGGCTGCTCTACCTCCATGGTTCCCGGCTGGCAGTGGTGGCTTGGCTGGCCAGGAAGTTCAGTGTCCATGCCACCTGGATTATCCCCACCCACATCAAAGATTGGTGGACAGAAAGTACGGGAAAGCAGCTTCAAGAAGTTCCCAGCAGGAGACAGAGCACTTGGTAACCAGCGATATGTGCTTTCCCAACCCCCACCCTTCTTCCCCACCCACCTCAGCCTCTTCTGCTTCCCGCCAGCCAAAGTATCTTGGCCGGGTGGCAACTACTTTGGCCCTGGGCACCTTGGGTTCACTCTGCCCACACTGGCTGGCTCCCTGAGTGCCATTGGTCTTCTACTGATGTTGCTTTTTTCTGTTTCTTTTGGTTTCTTCTGTACCTCCCACCACTACCCCCTCCTGTCTCTCAAACACTTGGCTCTGTGTGTCCTCTTTGCTTCTTCTTGAAAGGCTGTGCTGCTTCCCTAGACTGGGGAACAAACAACTCCCCCAGCCCATGATTTTATGCTGGTGGAATCCCCGGGGCTTTTTCTTCCTTTCTTTGTTTTGCTTTGGTTTGTTCTGTTTGTTTAATTTTTCTATTTGCAGCTAGAGAGCCCCTTCTAGCTGGGCTGCATTTCATGGCTTAGGAGCCACTTTCCCAGTCTGCACAGCCACGTAGGTGGGATACCTGGTGGCATTTCTTTTTTCTTTCTTTTTTCCTTTCTGTGTTTCTTCAATTCTCAGTTCTTATCACTCTATGCATACCATCGTTCTTGTCTCCTGAATACCTGGCACTGTGTGACATCTATAACCCCTCTACAGCCAGGGAGCCACTGCTCCATCTTCATAGCCACACTGGTGGGATCTGTGGGGGCTTTTCTTTCTTTTTTTTCCAAATTTTTATCTAGTTATTTTTCCCCTTTTATTCTTTTTTTTTTTCCTTTTTGTTTTTCTCCAGTTCTTGGTTTCTCATCTCTCCACTCCAATGGTAAGCTCCCTTAGCACTCTTTATTTTTTTGTTTGTTTGTTTGCTTTTGGCTCTTGTTTCTTTCTTCTCTCTCTCCTCTTTCCCATACCTGTATTAGCTCCAGACATCAAAACCAACCCCCTCCTTTCTGCCTACCTGCACTGTGTGCTGAACATGACACCTCCGAGCAGCACAGGCAAGGCCTACCAGAACCTGTCCAGGATAGATGCCTGACCCCCCCATCAGGCCTAGAAAAAAATCGCCAACCAAGAATAATATGCCCTGCAAAACTCTCATTCAAATATGATGTTGAAATTAGGACATTTCCAGATAAACAGAAATTAAGTGAAAGTGTGAAAACCAAAGCAAACTTGCAGAAATAATTAAAGGGAGTCCTTCGGTGTGAGAACAAACAACATCAGACCACAGCCTGAATCTAGGATGGAAGATTGTACCAGCCAGATACCAACCTAGGAAATGAACTTTCAAGGACTATCCAGAATCAAAAGAATTACAACAGGGAAACAGGGAGGTTAATCTGTAAACAAAACAACGTCAGAACAATAAAAGAGGAAATAAATGGTGTAGGTATAGAACTTTCTAACGGAGAGGAAGGCAAGGCGATACCAATTAATAATAGATTGGTTCAAACCTAGGAAGGTAAGGGTAAATTTCCAGGTAATCACAAAGAAAGTTAACAAACCTACTCATCAAAATAAAGAAGAAAAACAAAGTCACAGTAAAAACTAAATCTATAAAAACAAATGAAAAAGAAATCCACAAAGAAAAGGAATTCAACACAGGAGAGTAAGAGGAACAAAGAAAATGTTAGCACCACAAAAAAGCACTACAAAATGACAGCAATAAACTCACACCTATCAATAATTACACTGAATGCAAATGGCCTAAATGCACCCATAAAGAGACCCAGAGGGATAGAATGGATTTAAAAAACAGGACCCATCAATATGCTGTCTACAAGAGACACACTTAGAAACAAAGACATAAATTTATTAAAAATCAAAGGATGGAAAAAATATATCAAGCAAACAGCTACCAAAAAGGAGCGGGAGTGGCAATACTAATCTCAGATAAAATAGACTTTAAAACAAAATCTACCATAAAAGACAAAGAGGGGCACTATATAATGACTAAAGGGATGATCCATCATGAAGACTTGACCATGATGAGCATCTACACACCCAATGTCAGGGCTCTGAAATATAGAAACCAGACTGTAACAGCACTGAAAAGAGAAATTGGCAGTTCCACAATAATAGTAGGGGACTTCAACACACCAGTCTCGGTAAAGAACAGAACATCTAGAAAAAAAACTCAGCAAAGCTACAGAAGAGCTAAAGAGCACAATCAGCCAACTTGACCTCATAGACATACATAGAACATTCCACCCAACAGCTGCAAATACACATTCTTTTCCAATGTACATGGAACATTCTCCAGAATAGACCACATCTTAGGCCACAGAGCAACCCTCAACAAAATCCAAAACATTGAGATAATGCAAAGTATCTTCTCTGACCACAACATCATCAAAGTAGAAATTAACAACAGGAAGAATGAGAGAAAAAATCAATTACATGGAAACTGAATAACACCTTGCTTAAAAACCACTGGGTTATACAAGAAATCAGAGATGGAATAAAAAAATTCCTAGAAACAAATGAAAATGCATCATAGCAAAACGTTTGGGACACAGCAAAGGCAGTCCTCAGAGATCGATTTATAGCAATAGATGGACAAATCAAAAAAGAAGAAAAGGACAAAATCAAAACACTAGGTACATAACGACCAAATAGAAAGAGAACAGCAAAAGAAGCCCACAGTCACCAGAAGAAAGGAAATAATGAAGATCAGAGCAGAAATAAATGAAATGGAGAATAGAAAAGCAATAGAATCATCAAAACCAAAAGTTGGTTCTTTGAAAGGATCAACACAATCAGCAACCACTGGCCTAAATGATAATAGAAAAACACGAGAGGACACAAACAACCCAAATAAGAAATGAAATGGGGAACATTACAACAGATCCAACTGAAATAAAAGGGATTATAAGAGTACTATGAAAAACTATACTCCAACAAATTTGAAAACCTAGAGGAAACGGGCAAATTTCTAGAAACACATTACCTGCCTAAACTAACACAAACTGATGTTGAAAATCTGAACAGACCCATAACAAGTGAAGAGATTGAAAAGGTAATTAAAAAAAAAAAAAAAAACTCCCAACAAAAAAACATCCATGGCCCAGATGGCTTCAATGGAGAGTTCTACGAAACATTCAGAGAACGGCTTATGCCAGCACTACTCAAACTACTTTAGAACATAGAAAAGGAAGCCGCACTTCTGAATTCATTCTATGAAACCAGCATAAGCCTGATACCAAAAGCAAAGACACCAAAGAAAATTACAGACCAATATCTCTCATGAATATAAATACTAAAATTCTCAACAAAATTCTAGCCAATAGAATCCAGCATCGTATCAAAAAAATAATACACCACTACTAAGTAGGATTCATACCAGATATACAAAGTATGGTTCAAGATTAGAAGATCAATCAATGTAATCCACCACATAAATAAAAGGAAAGAATCACATGATCATCTCAATCGATGCAGAAAAGACATTGGACAAAGCCCAATACCCATTCATGATAAAAAACTCTCAGTAAAATAGGTACAGAAAAGACAATTCTCAATGTGATAAAGGGTATCTATGAAAAACCAATGGACTACATCATTCTTAACCGAGAGAGGCTGAAAACATTCCCCTTGAGAACAAGAACATGACAAGGTTGCCCTTTATCACCACTCCTATTTAACATTTTGCTGGAAGACCTAGCTAAAGCAATAAGGCAAGAAAAAGAAATAAAGGGCATCCAAACTGGTAATGAAGAAGGTTAAACTCTCCCTATTTGTGGATGATATGACACTATACATAGAAAACACAAAAGACTCCACGAGAAAACTACTGGAACTTATAGAAAGACTCAGCAGAATAGCAGAATACAAGATAAAAATAGAAAAATTATTTGAATTCCTATACATCAATAAAGTGAACTTTGAAAAGGAAATCAGGAAAAAAAAGTCATTTATAATAACCCCTAAAAAAATAAAATACTTGGGAAAAAAATCGAACCAGGGGTGTAAAAGACCTATACAAACAAAACTACAAAACACTACTGCAAGAAAGCAAAAGAGATCTACACAAATGGAAAAATATACCATGCTCATACTCAACATGGTGAAATTGACAATTCTACACAAAGCAATTTACAAATACAATGCAATCCTGATCCAAATACCAACAACGTTCTTTAAACAGATGGAAAAACTTATCATTAGCTTTATATGGAAAAGGAAGAAGCCCCAGATAAGTAAAGCACTACTGAAGAACAATAAAGTGGGAGGACTCACACTACCTCACATCAGAACCTACTATACAGCTAAGGTAGTCAAAATAGCCTGGTATTTGTAAAACGACAGATATATTCACCAATGGAACAGAATTGAGAACCCAGATGTAAATCCATCCACCTATGGTCTCCTGATCTTCGTCAAGGGCACAAAGTCCATCAAATGGGGAAAAGACAGTCTTTTTAACAAGTGGTGCTGGCAGAACCAGTGTCCATCTGCAAAAAAAAAATGAAACAGGACCCATACCTCACACCATGTACAAAAGCTAACTGAAAATGGATCAGAGACCTAAATATAAGGCCACAACCTGTGAAGTTCACAGAAGAAAAAATAGGATCAACGCTAGAGGCCCTGATATGTGGCATTAATAGGATACAAACCACAACCAACAACACACAAGCTCCAGAATATAATCTAGATAACTGGTATCTTCTAAAAATTAAACATTCATGCTCATCAAAAGACTTCACCAAAAGAGTAAAAAGAGCCCACAGAATGGGGGAAAATATTTGGCTATTACAAATCAAAGGTCTATTCTCTAAAATCTACAAGAAAATCCAAAACCTATACAACAAAAAGACAATCCAATTAAAAAATGGGCAAAGGAAATGAACAGACACTTCAACAAAGAAGACATTCAAGTGGCCAGCAGACACATGAGGAAATTGTAGTGATCACTAGCCATTAGAGAAATGCAAATCAAAACCACAGTGAGGTGCCATCTCACCCCAGCATTACTGGCACGAATCAAAAAAAAAAAAACAGGAAATAACAAATGTTGGAGAGGCTGGAGGGAGATCAGAACTGTTATGTACTTCTGGTGGGAATGCAAAATGGTACACCCATTTTGGAAAACAATATGGTGCTTCCTTAGAAAGCTAGAAACAGAAATAACATATGATCCAGTAATCCCACTCTTAGCAATATATCCTAGAGAAATAAGTCATCACAGGAACAGACATATGCACACCCATGTTCATTTCAGCATTGTTCACAATAGCAAAAATATTGAAACAACCTAGATGCCCATCAACAGATGAATGGATTAAAAAAAAACTGTGGTATATACACACAATGGAGTATTACACAATGATAAAAAAAAAGCGATGAATCTGTGAAGTATCTCATAACATGGATGAATCTGGAGGGCATTATGCTGAGTGAAATAAGTCAATCATAAAAGGGCAAATATTGCATGAGACCACTACTGTAAAAACTCATGAAAAGGTTTACACATAAAAAGAAACAATTTTTGATGGTTATGAGGGAGGGGAGGAGTGGGGGTGGAAAAACATTAAATAGACAACAGATAAGTGGTAACTGTGGTGAAGGGTAAGACAGTACACAATACTGGGGAAGCCAGCACAACTCATCCTGGGCTGAGGGCGTGGAGTCCATGGTCTCAGGGAACATCTAGCCCAATTGGCGTAATATAGTTCATAAAGAAAATGTTCTACATTCTACTTTGGTGAGTAGCCTCTGGGGTCTTAAGAGCCTGTGAGTGGCCATCGAGGATACTCCACTGGTCTCAACACTTTGGGTGACCATCTACTTTACCAAACATGACGTCCATCTCCAGGGACTGGTCTGTCCTGATAACATGTCCAAAATAAGTCAAAGTCTTGTCATCATCCCTTCTAATAAGCATTCTGGCTGTACTTCTTCCAAGACAGATTTGTTCATTCTTCTGGCAGTCTATTCAATATTCTTCATCAACACCATAATTCAAAGGAATCAATTCTTCTTTGTTTTTCCTTATTTATTGTCCATCTTTTGCATGCATATGAGGCAATTGAAAACACTATGGCTTCAGTCAAGGGCACCTTAGTCCTCAAAATGACATCTTGGCTTTTTAACACATTAATTTAAAGAGGTGTTTTGCAGCACATTTGCCCAATGCAATCCATCATCTGATTTCTTAATTTCTGATTCCATGGGCATAGGTTGTGGAAGTTGAAATTTCTGACAACTTCAATACGTTCTCCATTTATCATGACGTTGCTTAATTGTCCAGTTATGAGGGTTTTTGTTTTCTTTTTGTGTAATCCATACTGAAGGCTGTAGTCTTTGATCTTCATCAGGAAGTCATTCAAGTCCTTTTCACTTTCAGCAAGCAAGGATGTGTCATCTGCATATAAACCCATACCAAAATCCAAATCCGTTGTTGTCGAGTTGATTGCAACTCATAGAGACCCTACAGGACACAGTAGAACTGTCCCATAGGGTTTCCAAGGAGTGACTGGTGGACTCGAGCAGTCTACCTTTTGATTAGCTTCAAAGCTCTTAACCACTACACCACCAGGGCTCTACCAGGTGGTTGTTAGTGACTCTTCCCCCAATCCTGATGATGTGTTCATCATAGAGCCAAGCATCACAGATCATTTGTTCAGCATACAGATTGAATAGGTATGGTGAAAGGATACAACCCTGATGCTCACCTTCCCTGACTTTAAACTATGCAGTATCCCCTTGTCCTCTTCAAACAGCTGTTTTGGTCTATGTACAGGTTCCTTTCAGCACAATTAAGTATTCTGTAATTCCCATTTCCTGCAATTTTACCCATAATTTTTTATGATCCACACAGTCGAATGCTTTTGCATGGACAATAAAACACAGGTAAACATCTTTCTGGTATCCTCTGCTTTCAGCGAAGATCCATCTGACATCAGCAATGATATCCCTCATTCCATGTCCTCTTCTGTATCTGGCTTTCATTTCTGACAGTTCGCTGTCGATGTACTGCTGTGACTGTTTTTGGATTATCTTCAGCAAAAATTTACTTGTGTGTGACATTAATGATATTGTTTGATAATTTCTGCATTCTGTTAGATCACCTCTCTTTGGAATGGGCACTAATATGAAACACTTCCTGTCGGTTGGCCAGGTAGCTGTCTTTAAATTTCTTGGCATAGATAAGTGAGAGCTTCCAGCATTGCATATGTTTGTTGAAACATCTCAATTGGTATTCTGTTAATTCCCAGAGCCTTGCTTTTCACCAAAGCCTTCAACCATTGATGCTTGATCATATGCTGCATCCTGAAATGGCTGAATATCGCCCAATTCTTTTCAGTGCACTGACTGTGTATTCCTCCCACCTTCTTTTATTTTTTTTTTTGGTTCTTGTTTTGCAAAGCCTCTTTTTAAAGCTTTATTTTCATTTATTTTATTTTAGAGCAAATTAGTTTCCCGTTAAATAATTAATACACTTATTATTCTGTGATGTTGGTTGCCACCCCCAGGGCATGCCAACACTCTCTCCTTCTTAAACTTGGGTTCCCCATTACCAGCTTTCCTGTCCACTCCTGCCTTCTCATCCTTGCCTTTGGGATGGTGAGTCCATTTAGTCACATTTTGTTTTATGGGCCTGTCTAATCTGTGGCTCCCCCACGTGTCTGTCAGTTTGTCATACTGTGGGGGCTTGAGTAGTTGCTGTGATACTGGAAGCTATGTCACCGGTATTCAGATACAAGCAGGGTCACCCACGGAGGACAGGTTTCAGCTGAGCTTCCAGACTAAGACAGACTAGGAAGAAGGACCAGGCAGTCTACTTCTGAAAAGCATTAGCCAGTGAAAACATTATGAATAGCAGCAAAACATTGTCTGATATAGTGCTGGAATATGAACCCCCAGGATGGCAGGAAGTCAAAAAATGACTGGGGAAGAGCTGCCTTTTCAAAGTAGTGTCAACCTTAATGACATGGATGGAGTAAAGCTCTCAGGACCTTCATTTGCTTATGTGACACGACTCAAAATGAGAAGAAACAGCTGCAAATATCCATTAGTAATCGAAACCTGGAATATACGAAGTATGAATCTAGGAAAATTGGGAATTTTCAAAAATGAAAAGGAACGCATAAACATTGATATCTTAGGCATTAGTGAGCTGAAATGGACTGGTATTGGCCATTTTGAATTGGACAATCACACAGTCTACTATGCTGGGAATGACAACTTGAAGAGGAATGGTGTTGCATTTATCGTCAAAAATAACGTTTCAAGATCTATCCTGAAGTACAACGCTGTCAGTGATAGGATAATATCCATATGCCTACAAGGAAGACTAGTTAATACAACTATTACTCAAATTTACACATCAACCACTAGGGCCAAAGATGAAGAAATAGAAGATTTTTATCAGCTGCTTCAGTCTGAAATTGATCAAATATGCAATCAGGATGAATTGATAATTACTGGCGATTGGAATGTGAAAGTTGGAAACAAAGAATGATCAGTAGTTGGAAAATATGGCCTTGGTGACAGAAAAAAAATGCCGGAGATCAAATGATAGAATTTTGCAAGACCAACGACTTCTTCATTGCAAATACCTTCTTTCACCAGCATAAACAGCGACTATACACATGGACCTCGCCAGATGGAACACGCAGAAATCAAATTGACTACATCTGTGGAAAGAGACAATGGAAAAGCTCAATATCATCACTCAGAACAAGGCCAGGGACCGACTGTGGAACACACCATCAATTGCTCGTATGCAAGTTCAAGCTAAAACTGAAGAAAATCAGAGCAAGTCCACGAGAGCCAAAATATGACCTTGAGTATATCCCACCTGAATTTAGAGACCATCTGAAGAATAAATTTGACGCATTGAACACTAGTGACTGAAGACCAGACGAGTTGTGGCATGACATCAAGGACATCATCCATGAAGAAAGCAAGAGGTCATTGAAAAGACAGGAAAGAAAGAAAAGACCAAGATGGATGTCGGAGGAGACTCGGAAACTTGCTGTCGAACGTCACCCAGCTAAAGCAAAAGGAAGAATTCATGAAGTAAAAACTGAACAGAAGATTTCAAAGGACGTCTTGAGAAGACAAAGTAAAGTATTATAATGACATGTGCAAAGAGCTGGAGATAGAAAACCAAAAGGGAAGAACACGCTCGGTGTTTCTCAAGCTGAAAGAACTGAAGAACAATTCAAGCCTCGAGTTGCAATAGTGAAGGATTCTATGGGGAAAACGTTAAATGACGCAGGAAGATCAAAAGAAGACGTAAGGAATACACAGAGTCATTTTACCAAAAAGGATTAGTCAATGTTCAACCATTTCAGGAGGTGGCATATGATCAGGAACCGATGATACTGAAGGAAGAAGTCCAAGCCGTTTTGAAGGCATTGGTGAAAAACAAGGTCCCAGGAATTGATGGAATATCAATTGAGATGTTTCAACAAACAGATGCAGCACTGGAGGTGCTCACTCATCTATGCCAAGAAATAGAGAAGACAGCTTCCCGGCCTACTGACTGGAAGAGATCCATATTTATGCCTATTCCCAAGAAAGGTGATCCAACAGAATGTGCAAATTATAGAACAATATCATTAATATCACACGCAAGCAAAATTTTGCTGAAGATCATTCAAAAATGGCTGCAGCAGTATATTGACTGGGAGCTGCCAGAAATTCAGGCCGGTTTCAGAAGAGGATGTGGAACCAGGAATATTATTGCTGATGTCAGATGGATCCTGGCTGAAAGAAGAGAATACCAGAAGGATGTTTACCTGTGTTTTATTGACTACGCAAAGGCATTCGACTGTGTGGATCATAACAAATTATGGATAACATTGCAAAGAATGGGAATTCCAGAACATTTAGTTGTGCTCATGAGGAACCTTTACGTAGATCAAGAGGCAGTTGTTTGGACAGAACAAGGGGATACTGATTGGTTTAAGTCAGGAAAGGTGTGCGTCAGGATTGTATTCTTTCACCATACCTATTCAATCTGCATGCTGAGCAAATAATATGAGAAGCTGGACTATATGAAGAAGAACGGGACATCAGGATTGGAGGAAGACTCATTAACAACCTGCGTTACGCAGATGACACAACCTTCCTTGCTGAAAGCGAAGAGGACTTGAAGCACTTACTAATGGAGATCAAAGACCACAGCCTTCAGTATGGATTGCACCTCAACATAAAGAGAGCTAAAATCTTCACAACTGGACCAATGAGCAACCTCATGATAAATGGAGAAAAGATTGAAGTTGTCAAGGATTTCATTTTACTTGGATCCACAATCAACACCCATGGGAGCAGCAGTCAAGAAATCAAAAGACGCATTGCATTGGGTAAATCTTCTGCAAAGGACCTCTTGAAAGTGTTGAAGAGCAAAGATGTCACCTTGAAGACTAAGGTGCGCCTGACCCAAGCCATGGTATTTTCAATCGCATCATATGCATGTGAAAGCTGGTCAATGAATAAGGAAGACAGAAGAAGAATTGACACATTTGAATTGTGGTGCTAGTGAAGAATATTGAATACGCTGTGGACTGCCAAAAGAATGAACAAATCTGTCTTGGAAGACACACAGCCAGAATGCTCCTTAGAAATGAGGATGGTGAGACTGTGTCTTACTCACTTTGGACATGTTGTCAGGAGGGATCAGTCCCTAGAGAAGGATATCATGTTTGCCTGAGTACAGAGTCAGCGGAAAAGAGGAAGACCTTCAGCGAGGTGGATTGACACAGTGGCTGGAACAATGAGCTCAAGCATAACAAGGATTGTAAGGATGGCTCAGGACCGGACAGTGTTTCATTCTGTTGTACATAGTGTCGCTATGAGTCAGAACCAACACGGCGGAACCTAACAAGAACAATCTTTGGCTGAAGGGTGATCCTCAGGAATGATTTCAGTACTGAGATAAAAGTGCATAGGGGGCCCCCACTCTCAGAGTTTCTCTAAGCTCTGTCAGACCAGTAAGTCTGGTCTTTTCTTTTTTTGTGAGTTAGTATTTTGTTCTACATTTTATATAGCTCTGTTTGAGACCCTCTATTGTGATCCCTGACAGAGCAGTTGGTGGTAGTAGCCAGGCACCATCTAGTTGTTCTGGACTCAAACTGTTGGAGGCTGTGGTACTTGTGGTCCATTTGTCCTTTGGATCAATCTTTCCCTAGTGTCTTTGGTTTTCTTCATTCTCTCTTGCTCCAGACTAGGTGGGAATAGTGGAGTATCTTAGATGGGTGCTCACAAGATTTTAAGACCCCAGGCGCTACTCACCAAAGTAGAATGCAGAACATTTTCTTTAAAAACTGTCATGCCAGTTGAGCTAGATGTTCCCTGAGACCATGGCCCCTGCAGCCCTCAGCCCAGTAATTTGTACCCTCAGGAAGTCTGATGTGTCTATGGAGCTTCCATGACCTTGCCTTGGACAAGTCGTGATGGCTTCCCCAGCATTGTGTACTGTCATACCCTTCACCAAAGTTACCACTTATCTATTGTCTAGTGTTTTTCCATCTCTACCCCTCCCGTTCCTCCTTCATAATCATAAAAGATTGTTTCTTTCTGTGTGTAAACCTTTTCGTGAGTTTTTATAGTAGTGGTCTCATACAATATTTGCCCTTTTGTGATTGACTTATTTCATTGAGCATGATGCCCTCCAGATTTATCCACGTAGTGAGATGTTTCACAGATTCAATACTGTTCCTTATCATTGTGTAGTATTCTATTGTGTGTATGTACCATAGTTTGTTTATCCATTGATCTGTTGATGGGCAGTTAAGTTGTTTCCATTTTTTTTGTTATTGGGAATAATGGTGCAATGAACATGCCTGTGCATGTGTCTATCCTGTTACAGCTCTTATTTATCTAGAATGTATTCCTAGGAGTCGGGTTGGTGGCTCATATATTCTATTTCTAGCTTTTGAAACGGTACCATACCGTTTTCCAAAATGGTTGTGCCATTTTTCTTTCCCACCAGCAGCACATAAGAATTCCAATCTCCCCACAGTCCTTCCAACATTTGTTATTTTCTATTTTTTTGATTCATGTCAGTAAGGTCAGGGAGAGATGGCATTTCATCGCGGTTTTTATTTGCATTTCTCTAATGGCTAGTAATCATGAGCATTTTCTCAAGTGTCTGTTAGCAACCTGAATATCTTCTTTGGTGAAGTGCCTGTTCATATCCTTTGCTCATTTTTAATTGAATTATTTATTTGTCTTTTTGTTTTGGAGGTGTTGGATTTTCCTGTAGATTTTTGAGCTTAGACCTTTGTCGGATTTGTCATAGCAAAAATGTTTTTCCCAGTCTGTAGGTTCTTTTTATTCTTTTGGTGAAGTCTTTTGATGAGCATAAGTGTTCAATTTTTTAGAAGATTCCAGTTATCTAGCTTATATTCTGGTGTTCGTATATTGTTAGTTATGGTTTGTATCCTGTTTATGCTGTGTATTAGGGCCTGTAGCATTGACCTTTTTTTTTTCTTCTATAATCTTTAGAGTTGTCAGATTTACATTTAGGTCTTCAATTCATTTTGAATTACTCTTTGTGTAAGCTGTGAGGTATGGGCCCTGTTTAATTATTTTGCATATAAACATCTAGTTTTGCAAAAGACATTTGTTAAAAAGACCACCTTTTCCCCCATTTGATGGGCTTTGGGGCTTTGTCCAAGATTGGGTGACCTTAAGTGGATGGATATACATTTGGGTTCTCCATTCTATTCCCTTGGTCGGTGTGTTCTGTTGTTGTACTAATACCAGGTTGTTTGACTACCATAGCTGCATAGTAGGTTCTGAGGTCAGGAAGTGAAAGTTCCCCTACTTTATTTTTATTCTTCCACAGAGCTTTACTTATCCGGGGCCTCTTCCCTTTCCATATGAATTTAGTGATCAGTTTTTCAATCCTTTAAAGACTTATATTGGTATTTGGATCAGAATTGCATTATATTTGTAGATTGCTTTTGGTAGAATTGAAATTTTCACAATGTTGAGTCTACCTATCTGTGAGCATGGTATGTTTTTTCCATTTATGTAGGTCTCCTTTGGTTTCTTGCAGTAGTGTTTTATAGTTTTCTTTGCATAGGTCTTTTATATCTCTGGCTAGATTTATTCCTAAGTATTTTATTTTTTAGGGATGCTTATAAATGGCATTTTTCCCCCTGATTTCCATTTCATGGTTCACTTTAATGGTGTATTGGAATCCAACTGATTCTTTTTTTATTATTATTTATTTATTTTTTTAATAACTTTTATTAAGCTTCAAGTGAACGTTTACAAATCCAATCAGTCTGTCACATATAAGTTTACATACATCTCACTCCCTACTCCCACTTGCTCTCCCCCTCTTGAGTCAGCCCTTTCAGTCTCTCCTTTCTTGACAATTTTGCCGGCTTCCCTCTCTCTCTATCCTCCCATCCCCCCTCCAGACAAGAGTTGCCAACACAATCTCAGGTGTCCACCTGATATAATTAGCTCACTCTTCATCAGCGTCTCTCTTCCACCCGCTGACCAGTCCCTTTCATTTCTGATGAGTTGTATTCGGGGATGGTTCCTGTCCTGTGTCAACAGAAGGTCTGGGGAGCATGGCCGCCGGGATTCCTCCAGTCTCAGTCAGACCATTAAGTTTGGTCTTTTAATGAGAATTTGGGGTCTGCATCCCACTGATCTCCTGTACCCTCAGGGGTCCTCTGCTGTGCTCCCTGTCAGGGCAGTCATCGATTGTGGCCGGGCACCAACTAGTTCTTCGGGTCTCAGGATGATGTAGGTCTCTGGTTCATGTGGCCCTTTCTGTCTCTTGGGCTCTTAGTTGTCATGTGGCCTTGGTGTTCTTCATTTTCCTTTGCTCCAGGTGCGTTGAGACCAATTGCTGCATCTTAGATGGCCGCTTGTTAGCATTTAAGACCCCAGACGCCACATTTCAAAGTGGGATGCAGAATGATTTCATAATGGAATTATTTTGCCAATTGACTTAGAAGTCCCCGCAAACCATGTTCCCCAGACCCCCGCACTTGCTCCGCTGACCTTTGAAGCATTCATTTTATCCCGGAAACTTCTTTGCTTTTGGTCCAGTCCGATTGAGCTGACCTTCCATGTATTGAGTGTTGTCATTCCCTTCACCTAAAGCAGTTCTTACCCACTGATTAATCAATAAAAAACCCTCTCCTACCCTCCCTCCCTCCCCCCCTCGTAACCACAAAAGTATGTGTTCTTCTCAGGTTTACTATTTCTCAAGATCTTTTTATAATAGTGGTCTTATACAATATTTGTCCTTTTGCCTCTGACTAATTTCGCTCAGCATAATGCCTTCCAGGTTCCTCCATGTTATGAAATGTTTCAGAGATTCGTCACTGTTCTTTATCGATGCGTAGTATTCCATTGTGTGAATATACCACAATTTATTTACCCATTCATCCGTTGATGGACACCTTGGTTGCTTCCAACTTTTTGCTATTGTAAACAGAGCTGCAATAAACATGGGTGTGCATGTATCTGTTTGTATGAAGGCTCTTGTATCTCTAGGGTATATTCCTAGGAGTGGGATTTCTGGGTTGGATGGTAGTTCTATTTCTAACTGTTTAAGAAAACGCCAGATAGATTTCCAAAGTGGTTGTACCGTTTGACATTCCCACCAGCAGTGTATGAGAGTTCCAATCTCTCCGCAGCCTCTCCAACATTTATTATTTTGTGTTTTTTGGATTAATGCCAGCCTTGCTGGTGTGAGATGGAATCTCATGGTAGTTTTAATTTGCATTTCTCTAATGGCTAATGATCGAGAGCATTTTCTCATGTATCTGTTGGCTGCCTGAATATCTTCTTTAGTGAAATGTGTGTTCATATCCTTTGCCCACTTCTTGATTGGGTTGTTTGTCTTTTTGTGGTTGAGTTTTGACAGAATCATGTAGATATTAGAGATCAGGCGCTGGTCGGAGATGTCATAGCTGAAAATTCTTTCCCAGTCTGTAGGTGGTCTTTTTACTCTTTTGGAGAAGTCTTTAGATGAGCATAGGTGTTTGATTTTTAGGAGCTCCCAGTTATCGGGTTTCTCTTCATCATTTTTGGTAATGTTTTGTATTCTGTTTATACCTTGTATTAGGGCTCCTAGGGTTGTCCCAATTTTTTCTTCCATGATCTTTATCGTTTTAGTCTTTATGTTTAGGTCTTTGATCCACTTGGAGTTAGTTTTTGTGCATGGTGTGAGGTGTGGGTCCTGTTTCATTTTTTTGCAAATGGATATCCAGTTCTGCCAGCACCATTTGTTAAAAAGGCTATCTTTTCCCCAGTTAATTGACACTGGTCCTTTGTCAAATATCAGCTGCTCATACGTGGATGGATCTATGTCTGGGTTCTCAATTCTGTTCCATTGGTCTATGTGTCTGTTGTTCTACCAATACCAGGCTGTTTTGACTACTGTGGCTGTATAATAGGTTCTGAAGTCAGGTAAGGTGAGGCCTCCCACTTTCTTCTTCTTTTTCAGTAGTGCTTTGCTTATCCGGGGCTTCTTTCCCTTCCATATGAAATTGGTGATTTGTTTCTCTATCCCCTTAAAATATGACATTGGAATTTGGATCGGAAGTGCATTAAATGTATAGATGGCTTTTGGTAGAATAGACATTTTTACTATGTTAAGTCTTCCTATCCATGAGCAAGGTATGTTTTTCCACTTAAGCATGTCCTTTTGAATTTCTTGTAGTAGAGCTTTGTAGTTTTCTTTGTATAGGTCTTTTACATCCTTGGTAAGATTTATTCCTAAGTATCTTATCTTCTTGGGGGCTACTGTGAATGGTATTGATTTGGTTATTTCCTCTTCGGTGTTCTTTTTGTTGATGTAGAGGAATCCAAGTGATTTTTGTATGTTTATTTTATAACCTGAGACTCTGCCAAACTCTTCTATTAGTTTCAGTAGTTTTCTGGAGGATTCCTTAGGGTTTTCTGTGTATATAATCATGTCATCTGCAAATAGTGATAACTTTACTTCTTCCTTGCCAATCCGGATACCTTTTATTTCTTTGTCTAGCCTAATTGCCCTGGCTAAGACTTCCAACACGATGTTGAATAAAAGCAGTGATAAAGGGCATCCTTGTCTGGTTCCCGTTCTCAAGGGAAATGCTTTCAGGTTCTCTCCATTTAGAGTGATATTGGCTGTTGGCTTTGCATGGATGCCCTTTATTATGTTGAGGAATTTTCCTTCAATTCCTATTTTGGTAAGAGTTTTTACCATGAATGGGTGTTGGACTTTGTCAAATGCCTTTTCTGCATCAATTGATAAGATCATGTGGTTTTTGTCTTTTGTTTTATTTATGTGATGGATTACATTAATGGTTTTTCTGATATTAAACCAGCCTTGCATACCTGGAATAAATCCCACTTGATCAGGTTGAATTATTTTTTTGATGTGTTGTTGGATTCTATTGGCTAGAATTTTGTTGAGGATTTTTGCATCAATATTCATGAGGGATATAGGTCTATAATTTTCTTTTTTTGTCATGTCTTTACCTGGTTTTGGTATCAGGGAGATGGTGGCTTCATAGAATGAGTTGGGTAGTATTCCGTCATTTTCTATGCTTTGGAATACCTTTAGTAGTAGTGATGTTAACTCTTCTCTGAAAGTTTGGTAGAACTCTGCAGTGAAGCCGTCCGGGCCAGGGCTTTTTTTTGTTGGGAGTTTTTTGATTACCTTTTAAATCTCTTTTTTTGTTATGGGTCTATTTAGTTGTTCTACTTCTGAATGTGTTAGTTTAGGTAGGTAGTGTTTTTCCAGGAATTCATCCATTTCTTCTAGGTTTTCAAATTTGTTAGAGTACAATTTTTCATAATAATCTGAAATGATTCTTTTAATTTCATTTGGTTCTGTTGTGATGTGGTCCTTCTCATTTCTTATTCGGGTTATTTGTTTCCTTTCCTGTATTTCTTTAGTCAGTCTAGCCAATGGTTTATCAATTTTGTTAATTTTTTCAAAGAACCAGCTTTTGGCTTTGTTAATTCTTTCAATTGTTTTTCTGTTCTCTAATTCATTTAGTTCAGCTCTAATTTTTATTATTTGTTTTCTTCTGGTGCCTGATGGATTCTTTTGTTGCTCACTTTCTATTTGTTCAAGTTGTAGGGACAGTTCTCTGCTTTTGGCTCTTTCTTCTTTTTGTATGTGTGCATTTATTGATATAAATTGGCCTCTGAGCACTGCTTTTGCTGTGTCCCAGAGGTTTTGATACGAAGTATTTTCATTCTCGTTGCATTCTATGAATTTCCTTATTCCCTCCTTGATGTCTTCTATAACCCAGTCTTTTTTCAGGAGGGTATTGTTCATTTTCCAAGTATTTGATTTCTTTTCCCTAGTTTTTCTGTTATTGATCTCTAGTTTTATTGCCTTGTGGTCTGAGAAGATGCTTTGTAATATTTCGATGTTTTGGACTCTGCAAAGGTTTGTTTTATGACCTAATATGTGGTCTATTCTAGAGAATGTTCCATGTGCACTAGAAAAAAAAAGTATATTTTGCAGCAGTTGGGTGGAGAGTTCTGTATAAGTCAATGAGGTCAAGTTGGTTGATTGTTGTAATTAGATCTTCCGTGTCTCTGTTGAGCTTCTTACTGGATGTCCTGTCCTTCTCCGAAAGTAGTGTGTTGAAGTCTCCTACTATAATTGTGGAGGTATCTATCTCGCTTTTCAATTCTGTTAAAATTTGATTTATGTATCTTGCAGCCCTGTCATTGGGTGCATAAATATTTAATATGGTTATGTCTTCCTGATCAGTTGTCCCTTTTATCATTATGTAGTGTCCTTCTTTATCCTTTGTGGTGGATTTAAGTCTAAAGTCTATTTTGTCAGAAATTAATATTGCTACTCCTCTTCTTTTTTGCTTATTGTTTGCTTGATATACTTTTTTCCATCCTTTGAGTTTTAGTTTGTTTGTGTCTCTAAGTCTAAGGTGTGTCTCTTGTAGGCAGC
Organism: Loxodonta africana; assembly: GCF_030014295.1. NCBI lineage: Eukaryota > Metazoa > Chordata > Mammalia > Proboscidea > Elephantidae > Loxodonta > Loxodonta africana. The sequence continues at coordinate 90,116,882 of NC_087369.1, read as the reverse complement.
ATATAGATGGATCGTGTTTCTTTATCCAGTCCGAGACTCTCTGTCTCTTTATTGGTGCATTTAGTCCATTTACATTCAGGGTAATTATAGATAAATAAGTTTTTAGTGCTGTCATTTTGATGCCTTTTTATGTGTGTTGTTGACAATTTCATTTTTCCACATACTTTTTTGTGCTGAGGCGTTTTTCTTAGTAAATTGTGAGATCCTCATTTTCATAGTGCTTGACTTTATGTTAGTTGAGTCTTTACGTTTTTCTTGGTTTTTATCTTGAGTTATAGAGTTGTTATACTTTTTTGTGGTTACCTTATTATTTACCCCTATTTTTCTAAGTAAAAACCTAACTTGTATTGTTCTATATCGCCTTGTATCACTCTCCATATGGCAGTTCAATGCCTCCTGTATGTAGTCCCTCTTTTTGATTATTGTGATCTTTTACCTATTGACTTCCATGATTCCCTGTTATGTGTATTTTTTTTAATTAATCTTAATTTGTTTGTTTTTGTGATTTCCCTATTTGAGTTGATATCAGGACGTTCTGTTTTGTGACCTTGTGTTGTGCTGATATCTGATAGTATTGGTTCTCTGATCAAACAATATCCTTTAGTATTTCTTGTAGCTTTGGTTTGGTTTTTGCAAATTCTCTAAACTTGTGTTTGTCTGTAAATATCTTAATTTCGCCTTCATATTTCAGAGAGAGTTTTGCTGGATATATGATCCTTGGCTGGCAGTTTTTCTCCTTCAGTGTTCTGTATATGTCGTCCCATTCCCTTCTTGCCTGCATGGTTTCTGCTGAGTAGTCAGAACATATTCTTATTGATTCTCCCTTGAAGGAAACCTTTCTTTTCTCCCTGGCTGCTTTTAAAATTTTCTGTTTATCTTTGGTTTATGGTGAGTTTGATGATAATATGTCTTGGTGTTTTTCTTTTTGGATCATTCTTAAGTGGGGTTCGATGAGCATCTTGGATAGATATCCTTTCGTCTTTCATGATGTCAGGGAAGTTTTCTGTCAGGAGTTCTTCAACTATTTTCTCTGTGTTTTCTGTCCCCCCTCCCTGTTCTGGGACTCCAATCTCCCGCAGGTTATCTTTCTTGATAGAGTCCCACATAATTCTTAGGGTTCCTTCATTTTTTTTAATTCTTTTGCCTGATTTTTTTTCAGCTATGTTGGTGTCGATTCCCCGGTCCTCCAGATGTCCCAGTCTGCATTCTAATTGCTCGAGTCTGCTCCTCTGACTTCCTAGTGCGTTGTCTAATTCTGTTATTTTATTGTTAATCTTTTGGGTTTCTACATGTTGTCTCTCTATGGATTCTTGCAACTTATTAATTTTTCCACTATGTTCTTGAATAATCTTTTTGAGTTCTTCAACAGTTTTATCAGTGTGTTCCTTGGCTTTTTCTGCAGTTATCCTAATTTCATTTGTGATATCATTAAGCATTCTGTAAATTAGTTTTTTATATTCTGTATCTGATAATTCCAAGATTGTATCTTCATTTGGGAAAGATTTTGATTCTTTTGTTTGGGGGGTTGGAGAAGCTGTCATGGTCTGCTTCTTTAAGTGGTTTGATATGGATTGTTGTCTCCGAGCCATCACTGGGAAACTAGTTTTTCCAGAAAATCCAGACGGTGCACTCTCGACTCCAAAATCAGTCGCTGCCTCCTGGGGACTTCTCATCCCTCCAGCCGCGTGGCCGTGCCGCCTCCGAGAACCAGTTGGGCCTCCTCCCGAGATTAGTTCAGATGGGTGGAGCAGGTCCCCGTGCTTGTCCCGTGACCGAGTGTCCCGGCTGGGACGCTGTTCTCTCTGCTCCAATACCAGTCGCTGCCTCCCGGGGACTTCTCCTACCGGCTGTGTCCCACGCCACCCGCGCGACCCGGCTGGTCCCCTTCCCGGGGTTAGTTCAGGGGGGTGGAGCAACTCTCCGTATTTATGCCGTACCTGCGTCCAGTCCAAATCCCGGCGGGATGGTTCTCTGGCTGGGATGCTGCTCTTCCTGCTCCAAGACCAGTCACTGCCTCCCGGGGACTTCTCCTACCGGCTGCGTCCCACGCCGCCCGCGGAACCGGCTGGTCCCCCTCCCGGGGTTAGTTCAGGGGGGTGGAGCAGCTCTCTGTGCTTGTGCCGTACCTGACTGGTACGCTGGCTCCAGGCTCTGGAAACAATTGCTGCTTCCCTGTATTAGTTCGTTCTCCATCTCTAAATCTGTGTTTGTTGTTCAGGGTTCGTAGATTGTTATGTATGTGATCGATTCACTTGTTTTTCCGTGTCTTTGTTGTAAGAGGGATCCAAGGTAGCATCTGCCTAGTCCGCCATCTTGGCTCCGCCCCCCTGATTCTTTTTTTAAATAATTTTTATTGTGCTTTAAGTGAAAGTTTACAAATCAAGTCAGCCTCTCACATAAAAACTTATGTACACCTTGCTACATACTCCGAATTACTCTTCCCCTAATGAGACAGCCCGCTCTCTCCCTCCACTCTCTCTTTTCGTGTCCATTTCACCAGCATCTAACCCCTTCTACCCTCTCATCTACCCTCCAGGCAGGACATGCCAACATAGTCTCAGGTGTCCACCCGATCCAAGAAGCTCACTCCTCACCAGCATCCCTCTCCAACCCACTGTCCAGTCCAATCCATTTCTGAAGAGTTGGCTTCGAAAATGGCTCCTGTCCTGGGCCAACAGAAGGTCTGGGGGCCATGACCACTGGGGTCCTTCTAGTCTCAGTCAGACCATTAAGTCTGGTCTTTCTATGAGAATTTGGGGTCTGCATCCCACTGCTGTCTTGCTCTCTCAGGGGTTCTCTGCTGTGTTCCCTGTCAGGGCAGTCATCGGTTGTAGCTGGGCACCGTCTAGTTCTTCTGGTCTCAGGATGATGTAAGTCTCTGGTTCATGTGGCCCTTTCTGTCTCTTGGGCTCATAGTTATCATGTGACCTTGGTGTCCTTCATTCTCCTTTGATCCAGGTGGGTTGAGACCAATTGATGCATCTTAGATGGCTGCTTGCTAGCATTTAAGACCACAGACGCCACTCTTCATAGTGGGATGCAGAATATTTTCTTAATAGATTTTAGTATGCCAATTGACTTAGGTGTCCCCTGAAATCATGGTCCCCAAACCCCTGTCCCTGCTACACTGGCCTTCGAAGCATTCAGTTTATTCAGGAAACTTCTTTGCTTTTGGTTTAGTACAGCTGTACTGACCTCCCCTGTACTGTGTGTTGTCTTTCCCTTCACCTAAAATAGTTCTTATTTACCAACTAATTAGTGAATACCCCTCTCCCAACCTCCCTCCCTCCCTCCTCTCATAACCACGAAAGAATGTTTTCTTCTCATTTTAATCTATTTCTCAAGTTCTTGTAATAGTGGTCTTATACAGTATTTGTTCTTTTGCAGCTGACTAATTTCACTCAGCATAATGCCTTCCAGGTTCCTCCATGTTATGAAATGTTTCACAGATTCCTCACTGTTCTTTATCGATGCATAGTATTCCATTGTGTGAATATACCATAATTTATTTATCCATTCATCCATTGATGGGCACCTTGGTTGCTTCCATCTATTTGCTATTGTAAACAGTGCTGCAATAAACATGGTTGTGCCTATATTTGTTCGTGTAAAGGCTCTTATTTCTCTAGGATATATTCCAGGGGTGGGATTGCTGGATTGTATGGTAGTTCTGTTCCTAGCTTTTCAAAGAAGTGCCAAATCGATTTTCACAGTGGTTGTACTATTTGACATTCCCACCAGCAGTGTAAAAGTGTTCTGATCACTCCACAGCCTCTCAAACATTTATTATTTTGTGTTTTTTGGATTAATGCCAGCCTTGTTGGAGTGAGATGAAATCTCATTGTAGTTTTGATCTGCATTTCTCTAATGGCTGATGATTGTGAACATTTCCTCATGTATCTGTTAGCTACCTGAATGTCTTCTTTAGTGCAGTGTCTATTCATGTCTTTTGCCCAATTTTTAGTAGGGTTATTTGTCTTTTTGTAGTTGAGTTTCTGCAGTATCATGTAGATTTTTGAGATAAGGCGCTAATCGGAAATGTCATAGCTAAACACTTTTTCCCAGTCTGTAGGTAGTCTTTTTACTCTTTTGGTGAAGTCTTTGGATGAGCATAGGTGTTTGATTTTTAGGAACTCCCAGTTATCTAGTTTTTCTTCTGCATTCTTAATAATGTTTTGTATACTGTTTATGCCATGTATTAGGGCTCCTAACTTTGTCCCTATTTTTTCTTCCATGATCTTTATCGTTTACATTTTATATTAAGGTCTTTGATCCATTTTGAGCTCGTTTTTGTGCATGGTGTGAAGTTAGGCTCTTGTTTCATTTTCTTCCAGATGGATATCCAATTATGTCAGCACCATTTGTTAAAAAGACTGTCTTTTCCCCCATTCAACTGTTTTGGGGCCTTTGTCAAATATCAACTGCTCATATGTGGATGCATTTACGTCTGGACTCTCTATTCTGTTCCATTGGTCTATGTATCTGTTGTTGTACCAGTACCAGGCTGTTTTGACTGCTGTGGCAGTATAATAGGCTCTAAAATCAGGTAAAGTAAGGCCTCCCACTTTGTTCTTTTTCAGTAATGCCTTCTTTATCCGGGGCCTCTTTCCCTTCCATATGAAGTTGATGATTTGTTTCTCCACCTCATTAAAGAATGTTGTTGGGATTTCGATCAGAATTGCATTGAATGTATAGATCGCTTTTGGTAGAATAGACATTTTTATAATGTTAAGTCTTCCTATCCGCGAGCAAGGTATGTTCTTCCACTTATGTAAGCCTCTTTTGGTTTCTTGCAGAAATGTACTGTAGTTTTCTTCTTATAAGTCTTTTTCATCTCTGGTAAGATTTATTCCTAAGTATTTTATCTTCTTGAGGGCTATTGTAAATGGCATTGATTTGGTGATTTCCTCTTCAATGTTCTTTTTGTTGGTGTAGAGGAATCCATCTGATTTTTGTATGTTTATATTGTATCCCGATACTCAGCTGAACTCTTCTATTAGTTTCAGTAGTTTTCTTGAGGATTCCTTAGGGTTTTCTGTGTATAAGATCGTGTCATCTGCAAATAGAGATACTTTGACTTCTTCCTTGCCAATCTGGATGCCCTTTATTTCTTTATCTAGCCTAATTGCTCTGGCTAGGACCTCCAACACAATGTTGAATAAAAGTGGTGATAAAGGGCATCTTTGGTTCCCGATATCAATGGGAATACTTTCAGGCTTTCTCCATTTAGGTTGAGGCTGGCTGTTGGCTTTATATAAATGCCCTTTATTATGTTGAGGATTTTTCCTTCTTTTCCTATTTTGCTGAGAGTTTTTATCAGGAATGGGTGTTGAACTTTGTCAAAGGCTTTTTCTGCATCAATTGATAAAATCATGTGATTCTTATATTTTATTTATGTGGTGGATTACATTAATTGTTTTTCTAATGTTGAACCATTCCTGCATACCTGGTATGAATCCCACCTGGTCATGGTGAATTATTTTTTTGACCTATTGTTGAATTCTATTGGCTAGAATTTTGTTGATGATTTTTGCATCTACATTCATCAGGGATATAGGTCTATAATTTTCTTTTCTTGAGGTGTCTTTACCTGGTTTTGGTATCAGGGATATGGTGGCTTCATAGAATGAGTTTGGTAGTATTCCATCCTTTTCTATGCTCTGAAATACCTTTAGTAGTATTGTTGCTAACTCTTCTCTGTATGTTTGGTAGAACTCTGCAGTGACGCCATCTGGACCAGGGCTTTTTTTTTGTTGGGAGTTTTTTGATTACCTTTTCAGTCTCTTCTTTTGTTATGGGTCTATTTAGTTGTTCTACCTCTGTTTGTGTTATTTTAGGTAGGTAGTGTGTTTCTAGGAATTCATCCATTTCTTCTCGGTTTTCAAATTTGTTGGAGTACAATTTCTTGTAGTAATCTGATATGATTCTTTTAATTTCAGTTGGGTCTGTTGTAATACCGCCCCTCTCATTTCTTATTCGGGTTATTTGCTTCCTATCCTGTTTTTCTTTTGTCAGTTTAGGCAGTGCTTTATCAATTTTGTTGATTTTTTCAAAAAACCAGCTTTTGGTCTTGTTAATTCTTTCAATTGTTTTTCTGTTTTCTATTTCATTTAGTTCAGTTCTAATTTTTATTATTTGTTTTCTTCTGGTGCCTGTGGGTTTCTTTTGTTGATCTCTTTCTATTTGTTCATGTTGTGAGATAATTCTTAGATTTTGGCCCTTTCTTCTTTTTGGATGTGTGCATTTATTGATATAAATTGGCCTCTGAGCACCACTTTTGCTGTGTCCCAAAGGTTCTGATAGGAAGTGTTTTCATTCTTATTGGATTCTATGAATTTTATTCCATCCTTAAAGTCTTCTATAATCCAGTCTTTTTTGAGCAGGGTATTGTTCACTTTCCAAATGTTTGATTTCTTTTCCCTGCTTTTCCTGTTATTGATTTCCACTTTTATGGCCTTATGGTCAGAGAAGATGCTTTGTGATATTTCAGTGTTTTGGATTCTGCTAAGGCTTGCTTTATGACCTATTATGTGGTCTATTCTAGAGAATGTTCCATGTGCACTACAAAAGAAAGTATAGTTGGTTGCTGTTGGGTGAAGTGTTCTGTATATGTCTATGAGGTCAGTTTGGTTGATTGTGGCATTATGTCTCCGTATCTTAATTGAGCTTCTTCTGGATGTCCTGGCCTTCACCAAAAGTGGTGTATTGAAGTCTCCTACTATTACTGTGGAGCTGCCTATCTCACTTTTCAATGCTGATAGAGTTTTTTTTATGTATCTTACAGCCCTGTCATTGGGTGCATAAATATTTAATATGGTTATATCTTCTTGGTGTATTGTCCCTTTAGTCATTATATAGTGTACTTCCTTATCCTTTATGATGGATTTACTTTAAAGTCTAATTTGTCGGAAATTAATATTGCCACTCCTGCTCTTTTTTGATTGCTGTTTGCCTGATATATATTTTCCATCTCTTGAGTTTTAGTTTGTTTGTGTCTCTAAGTCTAAGGTGTGTCTCTTGTAGGCAGCATATGGACTGATCTTGTTTTTTAATCCATTCTGCCACTCTCTGTCTCTTTATTCGTGCATTTAGTCCATTTACATTCAGGGTAATTATGGATAGGTATGAATTTAGTGCTATCATTTTGATGTCTTTTTTTGTATGTTGTTGACAGTTTATTTTTCCCACTTAGGTATATGTGCTGAGTATTATCTTTACATTTTTCCTTTTCTCATATTTGTTGTTGTTGATTTTGTTTCTGCTGAGTCTCTATTTTTTTTCTTGTGTTTTATTTTGATGAGCAGGATAGTTTTTCTCCTTTGTGGTTACCTTATTATTTACCCCTTTTTTTCTAAATTTAAACCTAACTTTTATTTCTTTGTATTGCCATATCTTCCTCTCCATATGGATGGTGTATGATTACATTTCTTAGTCCCTCTTCATTATTCTAATTTTGTTTTCTTTTATATAATAACATCGCTGTTACCCTGTTTTGAGGTTTTTTTTTATATATAATTTTTGGTTTTTTTTGGATTTCCCTGTCTGGTTGACTTTCGGTTGCTCTGCCCAGTGTTCTAGTCTTGGATTGATACCTGATATTACTGATTTTCTAACCAAAGAACTTCCTTTAATATTTCTTGTAGTTTAGGTTTGCTTTTTACAAATTCCTTAAACTTGTGTTTATCTGGAAATGTCTTAATTTCACCTTCATATTTAAGAGACAGTTTTGCTGAATACATGATTCTTGGCACGCAATTTATTTTCCTTCCTTTTTTAAAATATGTCATCCCATTGCCTTCTTGCCTTCATGGTTTCTGCCAAGTAGTCTGAGCTTATTCTTATTGGCTCTCCTTTGTAGGTGACTTTTCATTTATCCCTTGCTGCTCTTATAATTCTCTCTTTATCTTTGTTTTTTGTGAATTTGATTATAATATGTCTTGGTGATGGTCTTTTAACATCTACCTCATGTGGAGTTCGATGGGCATCTTGGATAGATATCTTCTCATCTTTCAAGTTATGAGGGAAGTTTTCTACCAACAAATCTTCAAGAATTCTCTCTGTATTTTCTGTTATCCCTCCCTGTTCTAGTACTCCTGTCACTCGTATGTTATTTCTCTTGATAGAGTCCCACCTGATTCTTAAGGTTTCTTCATTTTTTAAAATTCTTTTATATGATTTTCTTCAAATATATTAGTGCCAAGTGATTTATCTTCCAGTTCTGAAATTCTAGCTTCTACTTGCTCAATTCTCCTCTTACTTTCTTTTGAATTGTCTACTTCTGTAATTTCATTGTTAATCTTCTGAATTTCTGATTGTTGCCTGTCTATGGATTTTTCCAGCTTATTAAATTTTTCATTATGTTACTGAATAATCTTTTCAATTTCTTCAGTTGCTTTATCTGTGTGTTCCCTGGCTTGTTCTGCATATTGCCCCATTTCCTTCCTGATGTCTTGAAGGGTTCTGTATATTAAACTTTTGTATTCTGGCTCTGGTAATTCCAGGAATACACTTTCATCTAGAAGATCCGTGGATTCACTGTTTTGAAAGCCTGTTGATGTAATCATGGTCTCTGTCCTTATGTGAATTGATACTGACTGTTGTCTCCAAGCCATCTATAAGTTATTGTATTAGTTTATGCTTGCTTACTGTGTCGTAGCTGCTGGCTTTGTTTTGTTTTGGTATACCCCTATGGGTTGCTTGAGTGAGCTAGCTTGATTATTTTTGCCTTTGTAGCTCTGATGTCCTGTCCCCAGATGGCTAGAGCTGTTACCAGGTATATCAGTCTACGAATCAATTCAGTTTTCTTGTATGAATTCAGCTCAGGTTTCCAGGTAGCTGATCATCAAGTGTGTGCTACAGGCTCTGTCCTGCAATCTTAGAGGTGCAGGGGTGATTGGTGTATATACCAGTATCTGATTGCAGCGGGGGTCACGCTCTGAACAAGGCAGGGGGCTGAGAACCAACCCCCAAGTGTTTCTGAAGAAAGCACGTCCCTGTTCCTTAGAGCGTGCAGGTGGGTGGGTTCTGAATGCGGACCATGGGCACCCAAAGCTTTTGTTTGTAAGGACTGGGAGGTACCAGTTATCTTTGGACCCCTGTTGTGGGTGGCTGGGTGACCTGAGTGGAGCTACCAGTCCTTAGCTCCCTAATGTGGGTAGGTGATGACCTTGTTTAATAGGCAAAGCAATGTCAAACATCAAACACCCACCTCTCCACCGCATAGCTGAAATTGTTGGAGTCTTCTAACAAGGGCCTATTCTCCTGAAATAGGCCCACACAGGTCCATAGAGAAGGGAAAGGTCCTCAGAGTCCCTGGAAAGTTTATGCCTGGACAGGAGCTGCTTCTGTCCTGAGCTCCCCTGGTTAGTGGAGCTAGCAAATTTTCTTTTCCCACAAATGCAAATTTTTTCCTTCCCCAAGGCCAGAAGGATGTCTCTAGGTCCTCAACAGTGTCTATCTCAGGCCCAGGTAATTCAGCCGCTGAAGCTGGTTTGCAGGTAGGGGGGTCGCGTTAAAATATATGCAAGTACTTAGCTTTTGCCGCTAGTGCCGTTCTCCTCAGGTTCCTGAGGTGTGACAGAGCTGTGTGGCTGGCTGCCTCCCCCTGAAGAAACTGCGGCTGAACACAAGTACCAGCCCGGCGCTGCCACCGCTCTGGGAATGGTGCCTGAGGGCTTCCCTCCATTCAGGTCTGGTAACTCCTCTCCGCTTCTGAACAGTCTCTTCCTCCCCCTGCCCCTCAGTTCCTTTTCTATGCTTGCCTTTGAAGCTCAGGGCTTCCAGCTTGTCACAAATATACTCATTTCACTTGTTTTTTTCGGGTCTTTGTTGTAAAAATGGCTCGCTGGAAGCGTCTTTCTATTCTGCCATCTTGGCTTTGCCTCTCTCCAACTGATTTTTTATGTTTATCTTATGTCCTGCTACGCTGCTGAATCTGTTATTTCCATTAGTTTTCTCTTGGAGTCTTTTCAGTTCTCTACGTATAGCATCATATCATCCACAAATAGGGACAGTTTTACTTCCTTATTACCAGTCTGGATGTCCTTCATTTCTTTTTCTTGCTTGCCTTATTGCCCTAGCTAGGACTTCCAGCACAATGTTAAATAGGAGTGGTGATAAAGGACATCCTTGTCTTGTCTTGTTATCAAGGAGAATGTTTTCACCCTCTCTCCATTAAGAATGATCTTGGAGGTGGGGCCAAGATGGCTGACTAGGTAGAAGCTACCTCGGATCCCTCTTCCAACAAAGACTTGGAAAAACAAGTGAATCGATCACATACATGACAATCTACAAACCCTGACCATCAAACACAGATCTAAAGAGTTGATCTGAGTGACAGAGACTGAGAATGAGCAACCACGGGGAAGCAACGATTGATTTCGGAGCCTGGAGCCAGCGTCCCAGTCAGAAAACCTTGGCGCCAGGCTTTGGACTGGGCACAGGGAAGCTAAGCATGGCATCCTGAGACAGCGCAAAAATGGGATGCAGCCCTAGCCCCCAGAAGTGACCTTGGGGGAAGCCTAGCCAGTGCATGCAGGCAGCGCAGTGATGCGGCTGACAGGAGGAGAAGTCACTGGGAGGCAGCAACTGGCTTTAGAGCCTGGAGTACGGCGTTCCAGCTGAGGAATCCTGGCACTGGACTTTGGACTGGGAGTGGAGGAACTGACCACGGCTTCTGAGACAGCACAAGCAAAGGATGCGGGCCTGACCCTCGGGGGCAATGTCGACCAGACCAATGCACACAAGCTAAACACCCCTCAGGAATCTCAGATAAAAAAGTTATCTCCAAGCAAGATAAGTAACTTTGGCTATATTTGGGGTGCTACTTTCTCCTATCTATCTGATTCCTCCCCTCCCCTTCCGGCGGCTTCATTAACATTGGAATTTCCTGAGCCAGAGAGTGAAATGCTCTGTGGGTTTGTTTTTTTTTTTTTTTTTTGGTCTTTTCCTAACCCATTCTTCTGGCCAGAGAGAAGCAGCTACAAAAAACACAGGGACCAAAAATTCTTCCCTGACTTTCCCAAATTGGACTAAAAATACAGAACCAGCTCCAGCCAAGACTCTGAGATCCACAGTCTTGGGATTTCATCCCCACAGGGAACAAGGTGGCTATTATAATGCAAAGGCATTGATAGGGATCTGACTGTAATTGTTTTAGCTGATTACTGGAAAGACGAGTTTCCCAGGTCTGATAGCGATGCATATTAAACAGAGCCCTCACTGACCCACAACGGGGAACTGAGGGCTGAAGCTCCCCCCAGACCACCTAGCCTCCTGACTTAGGGATCTGAGGATGGTGACACCTGCCAATCTGTAGAGGTACATGCATTGGGTACCTAAGGTACAGCTGCAGAGCACAACCACCAATGTGCTATAGGAATAGACACACCTACCTCACTGACACTTGGGGGAACACTGTCACCATCCTGCCGCCCCCCAGAGTGTGACCCCCTGCTGCTACTAGATTCTGGTGCTCACAACTATCACCACTACTCCTCTACGTGGATAGGTTACAGTCTGCACCACACACTTGGTGACTCAAAATCAGATTCTACTGAAGAATAGTGAATGGGCTCTTAGGCTTATATATCTGGTAACAGCCCAAACCAGCTGGTAATAGGACATAAGTGATTCAAGGGCTACAACAATCAAGACAGCATAATCTAGTAGCCCATCTACGTATATTGAAAGAAAACAAAACAGGATAAGACTCAGTGAGCAAATATAAAATAAATCACTACAATATCTTACAGATGGCTCAGAGACAGCAGTCGATATCGAACCACATAAAGAAGCAGACCATGATTACTTCTACAACTCCCAAAATCAAAGAATCAAAATCTTTCCCAAATGAAGATACAATCCTGGAATTGCCAGGTGCAGAATATAAAAAACTAATTTACGGAATGCTTCAAGACTTCAGGGATGACCTCAGAAATGAAATAAGGCAATCTACAGAAAAAGCCAAGGAACACACTGATAAAGCAGTGGAAGAAACCAAAAAGATTGTTCAAGAACATAGTGGAAAAATCAATAAGCTGCAAGAATCCATAGAGAGACAGCATTCAGAAATCCAAAAGATTAACAGTAAAATTACAGAATTAGACAACTCAATAGGAAGTCAGAGGTGAAGAATCGAGAAATTGGAATGCAGGGTGGGGGACCTGGAGGATAAGAGAATTGACACCAATATAGCTGAAAAAAATCAGATAAAAGAATTTAAAAAAAATGAAGAAACCCTAAGAATCATGTGGGACTCTATCAAGAAGAATAACTTGTGTGTGATTGGAGTCCCAGAACAGGGAGGGATAACAGAAAATACAGAGAGAATAGTTGAAGACCTGTTGGCAGAAAACTTCCCTGATATCATGAAAGACAAAAGGATATCTATCCAAGATGCTCATCAAACCCCATTTAAGATTGATCCAAAAAGAAAATCACCAAGACATATTATCATCAAACTTGCCAAAACCAAAGATAAAGAGAAAATTTTAAAAGCAGCCAGGGATAAAAGAAAGGTCTCCTACAAAGGAGAATCAATAAGTTCAGACTACTCAGCAGAAACCATGCAGGCAAGAAGGCAATGGGATGACATATATAGAGCACTGAAGGAGAAAAACTGCCAGCCAAGGATCATATATCCAGCAAAACTCTTTCTCAAATATGAAGGTGAAATTAAAACATTTACAGATAAACTCAAGCTTAGAGAATTTGCAAAAACCAAACCAAAGCTACAAGAAATACTAAAGGAAATTGTTTGGTCAGAAAATAAATTACATCAGATAATGACACAACACAAGGTCACAGAACAGAGCATCCTGATATCAACTCCAATAGGGAAATCACAAAAACAAATTAAGATTAATTTAAAAAAGAAAAAAATGCTCAAAACAGGGAATCATTAAAGTCAATGTGTAAAAGATCACAATAATGAAAAAGAGGGACTAAATACAGGTGGCATAGAACTGTCATATGGAGAGGAAAACAAGGCGATATAGGACACGTTAGGTTTTTACTTAGAAAAATACGGGTAAATATTAAGGTAACCACAAAGAGTGGTAACAACTCAACAAATCAAAATAAAAACCAAGAAAAACATAACGACTCAGCAAACATAAAGTCAAATACTATGAAAAACAGAAACACACAATTCACAAAGGAAAACGTCTCAGCACAAAAAAGTAAGTGGAAAAATGAAATTGTCAACAACATGCACAAAAAGACATCAAAATGACAGCACTAAACACATAAAAAATTTTTTTTAAAACACATACTTATCTATAATTACGCTGAATGTAAATGGACTAAATGCACCAGTAAAGAGACAGAGAGTCTCAGACTGGATAAAGAAACACAATCTGTCTATATGCTGCCTACAAGAGACACACCTTAGAGACACAAACAAACTAAAACTCAAAAAAAAAACTCAAAGGATGGAAAAAAATATATCAAGCAAACAATAAGCAAAAAAGAGCAGGAGTAGCAATATTCATTTCTGACAAAATAGACTTTAAAGTTATATCTACCACAAAGGATAAAGAAGGACACTACATAATGATTAAAGGGACAATAGACCAGGAAGATATAACCATATTAAATATTTCTGCACCCAATGAGAGGGCTGCAAGATACATAAAACAAACTTTAACAGAACTGAAAAGTGAGATAGACACCTCCACAATTATAGTAGGAGACTTCAACGCACCACTTTCGGAGAAGGACAGGACTTCCAGTAAGAAGCTCAATAGAGACATGGTACACCTAATTGCTACAATCAACCAACTTGACCTCATAGGCTTATACAGAACACTCCACCCAACAGCTGCAAAGTATACTTTTTTTTTCTAGTGCACATGGAACATTCTCTAGAATAGACCACATGTTAGGTTATAAAACAAACCTTTGCAGAATCCAAAACATCGAAATATTACAAAGCATCTTCTCAGACCACAAGGCCATAAAAGTAGAAATCAATAACAGAAAAAATCAGGGAAAAGAAATCAAATACTTGGAAACTGAACACTACCTGCTGAAAAAAGACTGGGTTATAGAAGACATTAAGGAGGGAATAAAGAAATTCATAGAATGAAATGAGAATGAAAACACTTTCTATCAAAACTTCTGGGACACAGCAAAAGCAGTGCTCAGAGGTCAATTTATATCGATAAATGCACACATACATAAAGAAGACAGAGCCAAAATCAGAGAACTGTCCCTACAACTTCAACAAATAGAAAGTGAGCAACAGAAGAATCCATCAGGCACCAAAAGTAAACAAATAATAAAAATTAGAGCTGAATTAAATGAATTAGAGAACAGAAAAACAATTGAAAGAATTAACAAAGCCAAAAGTTGGTTCTTTGAAAAAATTAACAAAATTAATAAACCATTGGCCAGACTGACTAAAGAAATACAGGAAAGGAAACAAATAACCCGAATAAGAAACAAGATGGACCATATCACAACAGACCCAACTGAAATTAAAAGAATCATATCAGATTATTACCAAAAAATGCACTCTAACAAATTTGCAAACCTAGAAGAAATGGATGAATTCCTAGAAAAACACTACCTACCTAAACTAACACAATCAGAAGTAGAACAACTAAATACACCCATAACAAAAAAAGAGATTGAAAAGGTAATCAAAAAACTCCCAACAAAAAAAAAGCCCTGGCCCGGATGGCTTCACTGCAGAGTTCTACAAAACTTTCAGAGAAGAGTTAACACCACTACTACTAAAGGTATTTCAAAGCATAAAAAATGATGGAATACTACCTAACTCATTCTATGAAGCCACCATATCCCTGATACCAAAACCGGGTAAATACACCACAAAAAAAGAAAATTACAGACCTATATTCCTCATGAACATAGATTCAAAAATCCTCAACAAAATTCTAGCCAACAGAATTCAACAACATATCAAAATGAACATAGATTCAAAAATCCTCAACAAAATTCTAGCCAATAGAATTCAACAACATATCAAAAAATAATCCACCACGACCAAGTGGGATTTATACCAGGTATGCAAGGCTGATTTAATACTAGAAAAACCATTAATGTCATCCACCATATAAATAAAACAAAAGACAAAAACCACATGATCTTATCAATTGATGCAGAAAAGGTATTTGACAAAGCCCAACACCTATTCATGATAAAAACTCTCAGCAAAACAACAATTGAAGGAAAATTCCTCAACATAATAAAGGGCATCTACACAAAGACAACATCCAACATCACTCTAAATGAGAGAGCCTGAAACCATTTCCCTTGAGGATGGGAACCAGACAAGGATGCCCTTTATCACCGCTCTTATTCAACATTGTGCTAGAGGTCCTAGCCAGAGCAATTAGGCTAGACAAAGAAATAAAGGGCATCCGGATTGGCAAGGAAGAAGTAAAATTATCTCTATTTGCAGATGACATGATCTTATGCACAGAAAACCCTAAGGAATCCTCCAGAAAACTACTGAAACTAATAGAAGGCTTTGGCAGAGTTTCAGGTTACAAGATACACATACGAAAATCACTTGGATTCCTCTACGTCAACAAAAAGAACAAATCGAAGAGGAAATCACCAAATCAATACCATTCACAGTAGCCCCCAAGAAGATAAAACACTTAGGAATAAATCTTATCAAAGATGTAAAAGACCTATACAAAGAAAACTACAAAGTTCTAGTGCAAGAAACTAAAAAAGACCTACATAAGTGGAAAAACATTCCTTGCTCATGGATAGGAAGACTTAACATAGTAAAAATGTCTACTCTACCAAAAGCCATCTATACATACAATGCACTTCGACCCAAATTCCAATGATGTTTCTTAACGTGATGGAAAAACAAATCACCAACTTCATATGGAAGGGAAAGAAGCCCCAGATTAGTAAAGCATGACTGAAAAAGAAGAAGAAAGTGTGAGGCCTCACTCTACCTGATTTTAGAACATATTATACAGCCACAGTAGTCAAAACAGCCTGGTACTGGTACAACAGGCACATAGACCAAAGGAACAGAATTGAGAACCCAGATATAAATCCATCCACATATGAGCAGCTAATATTTGACAAATGCCCAGTGTCAGTTAATTGGGGAAAAGATAGTCTTTTTAACAAATGGTGCTGGCATAACTGGATATCCATTTGCAAAAAAATGAAACAGGACCCATACCTCACACCATGCACAAAAACTAACTCCAAGTGGATCAAAGACCTAAACATAAAGACTAAAACGATAAAGATCATGGAAGAAAAAATAGGGACAACGTTCGGTGCCCTTATACAAGGCATAAACAGAATACAAAACATTACCAAATATGACAAAGAGAAACCAGATAACTGGGAGCTCCTAAAAATCAAACACCTATGTTCATCTAAAGACTTCACCAACAGAGTAAAAAGACCACCTACAGATTGGGAAAAAATTTTCAGCTATGACATCTCCGACCAGCGCCTGATTTCTAAAATCTATTAGATTCTGTTAAAACTTAACCACAAAAAGACAAACAACCCAATCAAGAAGTGGGCAAAGGATATGAACACGCACTTCACTAAAGAAGATATTCAGGCAGCTAACAGATACATGAGAAAATGCTCTCGATAATTAACCGATAGAGAAATGCAAATTAAAACTACGATGAGATTCCATCTCACTCCAACGAGGCTGGCATTAATCCAAAAAACACAAAATAATAAATGTTGGAGAGGCTGTGGAGAGATTGGAACTCTTATACACTGCTGGTGGGAATGTCAAATGGTACAACCACTTTGGAAATCTCTCTGGCGTCTTCTTAAAAAGTTAGAAATAGAACTACCATACAACCCAGAAATCCCACTCCTCAGAATATACCCTAGAGAAATAAGAGCCTTTACATGAACAGATATATGCACACCCATGTTTATTGCAGCACTGTTTACAATAGCAAAAAGCTGGAAGCAACCAAGATGTCCATCAAAGGATGAATGGTTGAATAAATTATGGTATATTCACACAATGGAATACTACGCATCGATAAAGAACAGTGAGGAATCTGTGAAACATTTCATTACATGGAGGAACCTGGAAGGCATTATGCTGAGTGAAATTAGTCAGATGCAAAAGGACAAATATTGTATAAGACCACTATTATAAGATCTTGGGAAATAGTACAAACTGAGAAGAACACATACTTTTGTGGTTACGAGGTGGGGAGGGAGGGAGGGTGGGAGAGCGTTATTTACTGATTAGTTAGTGGATAAGAACTACTTTAGGTGAAGGGAAGGACAATACTCAATATACAGAAGGTAGGTCAGCTCAACTGGACTGGACCAAAAGCAAAGAAGTTTCCTGAATAAACTGAACGCTTCAAAGGTCAGCAGAGCATGGGTGGGGGTTTGGGGACTATGGCTTAAGGGGACTTCTAAGTGAATTGGCAAAATAATTCTATTATGAAAACATTCTGCATCCCACTTTGAAATGTGGCATTTGGGGTCTTAAATGCTAACAAGCGGCCATCTAAGATGCATCAATTGGTCTCAACCCACCTGGATTAAAGGAGAATGAAGAACACCGAGGTCACACGATAACTATGAGCCCAAGAGACAGAAAGGGCCACATGAAGCAGAGACTTACATCATCCTGAGACCAGAAGAACTAGATGGTGCCCAGCCACAACTGATGACTGCCCTGACAGGGAGTACAACAGAGAACCCCTGAGGGAGCAAGAGATCAGTGGGATGCAGACCCCAAATTCTCATAAAAAGACCAGACTTAATGCTCTGACTGAGATTAGAGGAATCCTGGCGGTCATGGTCCCCAAACCTTCTGTTGGCCCAGGACAGGAACCATTCCCGAAGACAACTCATCAGACATGGAATGGACTGGACAATGGGTAGGAGAGAGATGCTGATGAAGAGTGAGCTACTTGTATCAGGTGGACACTTGAGACTGTGTTGGCATCTCCTGTCTGGAGGGGAGATGGGAGGGTAGACAGTGTTAGAAACTGGCAAAATTGTCATGAAAGGAGAGACTGGAAGGGCTGACTCATTAGGGGGAGAGTAAGTGGGAGTATGGAGTAAGGTGTGTATAAGCTTATATGTGACAGACTGACTTGCTTTGTAAACGTTCACTTAAAGCTCAATAAAAATTATATAAAAAAAAGAGTTGTGGATCTGTAAACTCACTCAAGTCTAGGAATTGATTGAGGGGCTGTGACTCTCTATTCTGGCGATTCGACTTAGACTGCTGTTCATTTGACCTAGAATTCTTCTGCTTGTACAAATCAAGTAAATGTTTAGTAGATTTCCTATTTCACTCCTAGGGACACCATGACTAAGTTTCCAACACTGTAAGTCCACATGAGTCAGACTATTATGATTACTGCTTTGATTCTGCTGTCCATTATGGTAGCCACGCCCACCTTGTTTTTGTCCATTAGGCTGCCACAGGGTCCAATCAGCCCCATTGTAGTTAGGTGTCTTGATTCAGTTAGGGAAGTTCCCACTGTCAAATCTGACTTAAATAGCAGTTGCAGCAGTCTTCAAGGATACTGGGCTCCTTTCACAAATTTGTTCTGCACTATTGTGGTGAAAGGTATGTCCTCTGGGCACTCCATGTGTGCATCTGTGGATCTAACCTGGTAAATCACTTTAACATGCCACTTTCTATAAGCCTTTGGATACCTTCTTCTACAGTATACCAAGGCAGATCTGGCATTTCAACTTGATTTAGTGTAGGCCACTGCTTAATCCATGCTTCAATGAACCACCCAGATAAACTATTAGATCCTTTTCTAAAATCTCTAGCCAAAACATTGAGTGAAGAATCTGTGCTTAGTTGACTCATCTCAATAAACTAAGGCTGATCCAATGTTATGTTCTTTGCACCATTATTCCACAACCTTAATAACCATTCCCACACATTTCCCAAGTTTCTGTTTGCATATATTAGAAAAATTGAGCAGTTCTCTTGGAGTGTAGCATACCCCCTCTCCGGTCACCCTTTTTATTGCACCTTTTGGAATTTGTTGGGCTTTAAGCCTAGCTATAGATCTAGAAGTAAAATTGGGTGGTGAGGGTGGGTCTGGGGGACATTCAGCAATTTCTTGTAAGGCATCAGCCTCAGGCAATGCCCACACAGTATCTCAGGCAAAGAATCTTCAGGCACAGGGGGGTTAATCTGATCAGATGGGGATGGAAGAGATAATGGTTTTACTGGGAGAATGGTTTAGCAGA
Organism: Loxodonta africana; assembly: GCF_030014295.1. Lineage (NCBI taxonomy): Eukaryota > Metazoa > Chordata > Mammalia > Proboscidea > Elephantidae > Loxodonta > Loxodonta africana. Next base: position 90,097,664 of record NC_087369.1, on the reverse strand, counting down.
CAAAGAAGGAGTAATCTCTTCAGATGGGAGTAAGAAGGATGATTCTGTCAGCAGGAGTGATTCAAGGGAGTTTAGGGGCTCCATGTCTCCAGCTTCCCGATTATCTGCCCGTATGTACCCATTCCAAGTTTTAGGATCCCACTTCTTCCTAATCAATGCCCTCACTTTAACTTCCGACATCATTTGAGATTGGAAGTTCAGTTGACATTATAATTCAACCACTCTTACGATAATACTCTGGGTTTGGTTTTCATCAATGTCTGCTCTGTTATGACAAGAAATGATACCTTCTTTCAGGGCACAAATATTTTCAGTCCTTTGATGAGGCACTTCAGCCGTGACCCTGAAGCCCTGAGCTCATCTCTTTCTTTTACCACTTTGCCTAGTGAAAGAAGGGCCAATAAACCAGCTTTCTTATACGTCTCATTCTGACAAAATTGTAGAAAAGTATCAGATATGCAGGAGGCAGAGCCAATATGGCACTAGAGATAGAAGCACCATGCCATCCATCTACAGCAAAGATGCAGAAAACTAAGTAAAACAGGTACAAATGTGAATCCTGGAACCCTAAGGACCAAGTGAAGGGATGAACTCAACCAAGCACAGAATGGAATAAGAAATAGACAGAGAACAGAGAATGAGGAGAGCTATGGAGTGGAGGTCCCCATCAGTTAACATGGCATGGATTCATCATCTTACACCCATCAGCCACCAAGAGTGGTGGACAGGGAGTATGGGAAGGAAGCTTCATGGGTTTCTCAGCAGGAGACAAAGCACTTTGCAACCAGGGATACACGCTTTCTTATCCCCAACCCTTCTTCCCTAAAATCCTTTGATACTACTTTGTTTGAGGAAAAATCAGAGAAAAGAATGAAGAAAAATGAAGAAATTCTGAGAATGATGTGGGACACAATCGAAAGCAAAAATTTGAGAGTGATTGGAGTTCCAGAACAGGGGGAGAAAACAGAAAACACAGAGAGGATCACTGAAGAATTGCTGACAGAAAACTTCCTTAATATCATGAAAGTAGAAAAGCTGGCCATTCAAGAAGCTCAATGAACCCCATATAGGATAGATCCCAGAAGAAAATCACCAAGACATATCATAATCACTAGCTCAAACATGATGGCAAAATTAAGACATTACCAGATAAACAGAAATTAAGGGAATATATAAAAACCAAACCAAACTTACAAGAATTATTACAGGGAGTCCTTCGACTAAAGAATCAACAACATCAGATGACAGCATGAATCTAGGATGCAAGACCACATCAACCAGATACCAACCTAGGTAATGAACTCTGAAAGGTAAAACAAAGCTAAAAGATTTAAAACAGGGAACCAGATCGATTAATCTCTAAATGACAACAAAAGAAGGAATAAACCGTGTAGGTATAGAACTCTCCAATGGAGAGGAAGTCAAGGCGATACCAAGTAAAAAAAAAAAGATGGATTCAAATGTAGGAAGATAGAGGTAATACCAAGGTAACCACAAAGAAAGTTAACAAACCTACTCATCAAAATAAAGAAGAAAATTATAAAGTCTCAGTAAATACAAAATTTACCAAAATGAAACAAGCAAACAAAAAAGTCCACAATCTAAAGGAATTTACCCAAGGAGAGTAAGTGAACAAAGGTCAGCATCAAGAAAAAAAAAGCACTACAAAATGACAACTATAAATTCACACTTATCAATAATCACACTGAAGGTAAAGGGCATAAATGAACCCATAAAGAGACAGAGAGTGACAGAATGGATAAAAAAAAACCAGGACCCATCAATCTGCTATCTACAAAGCACACACCTTAGAAACAAAGACACAAATTTGTTAAAAATCAGAGAATGGAAAAATATATATCAAGCAAACAGCTACCAAAAAAGAGCAGGATTGACAATATTAATCTCAGATAAAATAGACTTTAAAACAAAATCTACCATAAAAGGCAAAGATGGGTATTATATAATGACTAAAGGGATGATCCATCGTGAAAACATAACCATAATAAATATCTATGCACCCAATGACAAGGCTCTAAAATACATAAAACAAACTTTAATAGCACTGAAAAGAGAAATTGACAGTTCCACAACAATAGTAGGAGACTTCATCACACTACTCTTGGTAAAGGACAGAACATCTAAAGAAACTCAGCAAAGATACAAACGATCTAAAGTCTGCAATCAACCAAATTGACCTCATAGACATATACAGAACACTCCACCCAACAGCTGTGAAGTACACATACTTTTCCGATATATGTGGAATGTTCTCCAGATTAGATTACATCTTAGGCCACAAAGCTGCCCTCAACAAAATCCAAAATATAGAGGTAATACAAAGTATCTTCTCTGATCACAACACCATCAAATCAGAAATTAATAACAGGAAGAGCAAGGAAAAAAAAATCAAATACATGGAAAGTAAATAACACCCTGCTTAAAAACCACTGGGTAATAGAAGAAATCAAAAATGGAATCCAAAAATTCCAAGAATCAAACAAGAATGGAAACACATCATATCAACACCTTTGGGACATAGCAAAGGCAGTGCTCAGAGGTCAATTTATAGCAATAAATGCACACATCAAAAAAGAAGAAAGGGAAAAAATCAAAACATTAGCTACACATCTTGAACAAGTAGAAAGAAAACAGCAAAAGAAGCCCACAGCCACCAGAGGAAAGGAAATAATAAAGATCAGAGCAGAAATAAATGAAATAGAGAAGAGAAAAACAATAGAAAGAATCAAAACAAAAAAGTTGGTCTTTGAAAGGCTCAACAAAATCGATGAGCCATTGACAAAACTGACAAAATGAAAGCAGGTGAGGATGCAAATAACTCAAATAAGAAACAAAATGGGGGACATTACAACAGACCCAACTGAAATAAAAAGGATCATAACAGAGTACTATGAAAAACTATACTCTGACAAATTTGAAAATATAGAGGAAATGGACAGATTTCAAGAAACTTATTACACACGAAAACTAACACAAACTGAAGTTGAAAATCTAACAGACCCATAACAAGAGAAGAGATTGAAAAGGTAATAAAAAGAAAAAAAAAAAAAAAAAACCTTGGCCCAGATGGCTTCACTGGAGAATCTAAAACACATTCAGAGAAGAGCTTATACCAGTATTACTCAAACAATTTCAGAACACAGAAAAGGAAGGGATACTTCCAAATACATTCTATGAAGCCAGCATAACCCTGATACCAAAACCAAGCAAAGGCACCACAAAATAAGAAAATTACAGACCAATATCTCTCATGAATGTAGACGCAAAAATTCTCAACAAAATAATAGCCAATAGATTTCAGCATCATATCAAAAAATAATAATACATCACAAACCAATAGAATTCATACCAAGTATACAAGGATGGTTCAACATTACCAAATCAATCAACTTAACCCACCACATAAATAAAATGAAAGAAAATAATCATATGATCATCTCAATTGACATAGAAAGGCATTCAACAAAGTCCAACACCCATTCCTGATAAAAAAAAATCTCAGTGGAATAGGTATAGGAGGGAAATTCCTCAACATAATAAAGGACATCTATACAAAACCAATGGCCAATATCGTTCTTACCAGTGAGAAGCTGAAAATATTCCCTTTGAGAATAGGAACAAAACAAGGATGCTCTTTACTACCACTCATATTTAACATTGTGCTGGACGTCCTGGCTACAGCAATGAGGCAAGAAAAAGAAAAATGGGGTATCTGAATTGATAAGTAAGAAGTAAAACTGTACCTGTTTGCTGATGATATGATACTATACATCAAAAACTGAAAAGACTCCACAAGAAAACTACTGGAATTAATAGAAAGATTCAGCAGGGGAGCAGGATACAAGATAAACATGTAAATATCAGTTTGATTTCTATACAATAAAGAGAAATATGAAATGGAAATTGGGAAAACAAAACCATTTATAATAGCCCCTAAAAAAATAAAACACTTAAGAATAAACCTAACCAGGGAGGTAAAACACCTATACAAAGAAAACTACACAACACTACAGCAAGAAATCAAACTAGACCTACATAAACAGAAAAACATACCATACTCATGGATAGGTAGACCTAACATTGTGAAAATGTTAATTCTACCCAAAGCAATCTATAAACACAATACAGTCCTTATCCAAATACCAACAGCATTCTTTAAAAAGATGGAAAAACTAATCATTGACTTTATACGGAAAGGGAAGAGGGCCTGGATAAGTAAAGCACCACTGAAGAAGAATAAAGGAGGAAGACTCACTACTAACCTCAGAACCTACTATACAGCTATGGTAGTCAAAACAGCCTGGTACTGGTATGATGACAGATACATTGACCTGTGAAACAGAATTGAGAACACAGATGGTCCTCGCTTATGGTCACCTGATCTTCAACAAAAACAAAAAGTCCATCAAATGGGAAAATACAGTCATTTTAACAAATAGTGCTGGAAAAACTAGATGTCCATATGCCAAAAAATGAAACAGTACTCAAACCTCACACCATACACAAAAACTAATTCAAAATGGATCAAAGCCCTAAATACAAAACCAAAAATTATAAAGATCATGGAAAAAAAATAGGGCCAACACTAGAGGCCGTAATACACCACATGAGCAGAATACAAACCATAAGTAACAATACAGAAACATCAGAAAATAAGCAAGATAACTGGGATCTTCCAAAAATTAAACATTTATGCTCATCAAAAGACTTCATCAAAAGAGTAAAAAGAGAACTCTCAGATTGGGAAAAAATTTTTGGCTATGACAAACTTGACAAATGTCTAATCTCAAAAAACTACAGGAAAATCCAACACCTCTACAACAAAAAGACAAATAATCCAATTAAAAAATGGGCAAAGTATATGAACAGGCACTTCACCAAAGAAGACATTCAGGTGACTAACAGATACATTAGAAATTGTCAAAAATGAAATGGAACACATAAAGATAGATATCCTAGGTATTAGTGAGGTGAAATGGACTGGTACGGGTCATTTTGAATCTGACAATTCTATGGTCTACTATGCCAGGAATGACAACTTGAAGAGGAATGATGTTGCATGTATCATCAAAAAGAACATTTCAAGATCTATCCTGAAGTACAACACTGTCAGAGATAGGATAATATACATACGCCCTACAAGGAAGACCAGTTAATGCGTGTATTATTCAACTTTACGCAACAACCACTAAGGCCAAAAATGAAGAAATTGAACATTTTACCAACTTCTACAGTCTGATATTGACTGAACATGCAACTAGGATGCACTGATAATTACTGGGGATTGGAATGGGAAAGTTGGAAACAAAGAGTAAGGATTAACCCATTGCCATCAAGTCGATTCTGACTCATAGTGACCCTAAAGGACCGAGTAGAACTGCCACATAGAGTTTCCAAGGAGTGCCTGGTGGATTTGAACTGCCAACCTTTTGGTTAGCAGCCATAGCACTTAAATACTATGCCACCAGGGTTTCCACGAAGAAGGATTGGTAGGTGGAAAATATTGCCTTGGTGACAGAAACAATGCAGAAGACCGAATGATAGAATTTTGCAAGACCAAAGACTTCTTCATTGCAAATACCTTTTGCCACCAATATAAACGGTGACTATACACCTGGACCTCACTAGACAGAAGACACAGGAGTCATATTGACTACATCTGTGGAAAGAGAAGACAGAAAAGCTCAATGTCATCAGTCAGAACCAGGCCAGGGGCCGGCTTCAGATCAGACCCTCAATTATTTATATGCAAGTTCAAGTTGAATCTGAAAAAAAATTAGATGTTCACAGGAGCCAAAGTAGGACCTTGAGCATACCCCACCTGAAAAAAGAGACCATCTCAAGAACAGATTTGATGCGTTGAACACTAATGACCAAAGATCAGATGAGTTGTGGAATGACATCAAGGACATCATACATGAAGAAAGCAAGAGGTCATTAAAAAGACAGGATAGAAAGAAAAGACCTAAATGGATGTTGGAAGAGACTCTGAAACTTGCTCTTGAAAGTCGAGTAGCTAAGGCAAAAGGAAAAAATGATGAAGTAAAAGAGCTGAACAAAAGATTTTAAAGGGAGTATTGAGAAGACAAAGTGAAGTATTATGATGACATGTCCAAAGACCTGGAGATAGAAAACCAAAAGGGAAGAACACACTCAGCTTTTCTCAATCCGAATGAACTGAAGAAAAATTCAAGCCTTGAGCTGCAATACTGAAGGATTCTATGGGGAAAATATTAAATAACGCAGCAAGCATCAAAAGAAGATGGAAGGAATACACAGAGTCACTATACCGAAAAGAATTGGTCGACATTCAACCATCTGAGGAGGTAGCATATGATCAGGAACCGATGGTACTGAAGGACGAAGTCCAAGCTGCACTGAAGCACTGGCGAAAAACAAGGCTCTGGGAATACCAATTGAGATGTTTCAACAAATGGATGTAGCACTGGAAGTGCTCTCTTGTCTATCCCAAGAAATTTGGAAGAGAGCTACCTGGCCAATCGATTGGAGGAGATCCATATTTATGACTCTTCCCAAGAAAGGTGATTCAATGGAATGTGGAAATGTTCAAAAAATATCATTAAAATCACATAAAAGCAAAATTTCGCTGAATATCATTCAAAAGTGGCTGCAGCAGAGAACTGCCAGAAATTCAAGCCATATTCAAAAGAGGATGTGGAGCCAGGGATATCATTGCTGATGTCAGATGGATCGTGGCTGAAAACAGAGAATACCAGAAAAATGTTTACCTCTGTTTTAATGACCATGCTAAGGCATTTGACTGTGTGGATCATAACAAAATATGGATAACATTGCAGAGAATGAGGATTCTGGAACATTTGATTGTGCTCATGAGGAATCTGTACAGGCAGTTGTTCCTGCTCTGACAGGGATCACAATAGAACAACATTCTAACTCAAAAAGAAAGACCAGACTTGATGGTCTGACAAGACTGGAGAAACCCTGAGAGTATGGCCCCCGGGCACCCTTTCAGCTCAGTAATGAGGTCACTCCTGAGGTTCACCCTTCAGCCAAAGATTGAACAAGCCCATGGAACAAAGCAAGACTAAAGGGGCGCACCAGCCCTGGGGCAGGGACTGCCAGGCAGGAGGGAACAGGAAGGCTGGTAATAGGGAACCCAGGGTTGAGAAGGGAGAGCGTTGACATGTCGTGGGGTTGTTAACTAATGTCATAGAACAATGTGTGTATTAACTGTTTGATGAGAAACTAGTTTGTTTTGTAAACCTTCATCTAAAGTACAATTAAAAAAAGAGGCAGTCATTCCAACAGAATAAGGGGATACTGCATGGTTTAATCATACCTATTCGATCTGTATGCTCAGCAAATAATTGGAGAAGCTGGACTATATGAAGAAGAACGAGTAGTCAGGATTGGAGGAAGACTCATTAACAACCTCCGTTATGCAGAAGACACAACCTTGCTTGCTGAAAGTGAAGAGGACTTGAAGCACTTACTGATGAAGATCAAAGACCACAGCCTTCAGTATGGATTACACCTCAACATAAATGAAACAAAAATCCTCACAACAGTACCAATAAGCAACATCATGATAAATGGAGAAAAGAGTAAGGTTTCAAGGATTTCATTTTACTTGGATCCACAATCAACACCCATGGAAGTAGCAGCCAAGAAATCAAAAGACGCATCACATTGGGCAAATCTGCAGCAAAAGACCCTTTAAAGTGTTGGAAAGCAAAGATGTCACCTTGAGGACTAAGTTGAGCCTGATCCAAGCCATGGTGTATTCAATCACTTCATATGCATGTGAAAGCTGAACAATGAATAAGGAAGAACAAAGAAGAATTGATGCCTTTGAATTATGGTGTTGGTGAAGAGTATTGAATATACCATGAACTGCCAAAAGAATGAACAAATCTGCCCAGGAAGAAATACAACCAGAATGCTCCTTAGAAGCAAAGATGGCAAGAATATGCCTCACGTACTTTGGACATGTTAGGAGGAATCAGTCCCTGGAGAATGACATCATGCTTCTTAAAGTAGTGAGTCAGGGAAAAAGAGGAAGACCCTCAATTAGATGCATTGACACAGTGGCGGCAACAAGGGGCTCAAGCATAGCAACAATTGTAAGGATGGTGCAGGACCAGGCACTGATTCATTCTATTGTGCATAGGGTCGTTATGTGTCAGTATCGACTCAACAGCACCTAACAACAACAATAACAGATACATGAGGAAATGCTCATGATCACTAGCCATTAGAGAAATGCAAATCAAAATCACAATGAGGTACCATCTCACCCCGACATTACTGGCACGAACCAAAAAAAACCAAAATATTATGGTTATGTTGGAGAGGATGCAGGGAGATTGCAACTCTTATGCACTGCTGATGGGAATGCAAAAATGGTTCAACCATTTTGAAAACGGATATGGTGCTTCCTTAAGCAGCTAGAAATACCATACGATCCAGCAATCCCACTCCCAGGAATTATATCCCAGAGAAATAAGAGCTGTCACAAGAATAGACATACGCACATGCATGTTCATTTTAGCACTGCTCACAGTAGCAAAAAGATGGAACCATCCTAGGTGCCCACTGACAGATGAATGGATAAACAAACTATGGTATGTACACGCAATGGAATATTACACAATGATAAAGAACAATAATGAATCTGCTAAGCCTCTCACAACATAGATGAATCTGGAGGACATTATGCTGAGTGAAATAAGTTAACCACAAAAGGACAAATATTGTATGAGACTGCTATTATAAAAACTCATGAAAAGATTTGCACACAAAAAGAAGCAATCTTTGATGGTTATGAGGGAGGGGAGGTGTGGGGAGGGAAAAACACTGAGTGGTAATTTTGGTGAAGGGTAATACAGTACACAACACTGGGAAAGCCAGCACAACCTGCACAAGGCAAGGTCATGGTAGCTCCATAGACACATCCAAACTCCCTGAGGGACCGAATTGCTGGGCTGAGAGCTGTGGGGACCATGGTCTTGGGGAACATCTAGCTCAATTGGCATAACATAGTCTATAAATAATACATGCCAGGCAATGAGCTAAGTGGTTTTCAGTTTATCTTATTTAATCTTCACAATAACCTTCTAAAGAGGCCGCTGTTGTTTACCAATATTTTGCGTATTTTGCAGATAAGGAAATAGAGCCACCTGGAAGTAGAGCTCCTTGACCCAAAAATCAAGCTAGCAGAGGCAAGATTTGATCCCAGGCAGATGGTCTCCAGGACCCTTCTGTTATACTGCCACCAGAAGCTTTATTGCCTTTTTCCTGGTGCCAGGCCCTTTCATACACTCAGAGGTTTTCCCTTCAATCCAATTAACAATTTCCCTGTAAACACTGTAAATGGAGCAGGGAACGGGGAGCACTATTATTCCCGTCGCAGATAAATTTGGAACATATGACTAGAAGCTTAATGGTTAATAGCTTTCAGACCTAAGATATCTGGAAACACTAAGTTCCTGGACTACTTAAGGATCATCTGAAGCACTACATCCCCAGGCTGCCTTAAGGAAAGGTCTCCCATACAGCATTTTGTGGTCATTGTTGTTGTTGTTAGGTGCCGTCGAGTTGGTTCCGACTCATAGCAACCCTATGCACAACAGAACGAAACATTGCCCGGTCCTGAGCCGTCCTTACAATCTTTGTTATGCTTGAGCTCATTGTTGCAGCCACTGTGTCAGTTCACCTCGTTGAGGGTCTTCCTCTTTTCTGCTGATCCTGTACTCTGCCAAGATGATGTCCTTCTCCAGGGACTGATTCCTCCTGACAACATGTCCAAAGTATGTAAGACTCAGTCTCATCATCCTTGCTTCTAAGGACGATTCTGGTTGTACTTCTTTCAAGACAGATTTGTTCGTTCTTTTGGCAGTCCATGGTATATTCAATATTCTTCGCCAACACCACAATTCAAAGGCGTCCACTCTTCTTCGGTCTTCCTTATTCATTGTCCAGCTTTCACATGCATATGATGCGATTGAAAATACTATGGCTTAGGTCAGGTGCACCTTAGTCTTCAAGGTGACATTTTTGCTTTTCAACACTGTAAAGAGTTCCTTGGCAGCAGATTTGCCCAACACAATGCATCGTTTGATTTCTTGGCTGCTGCTTCCATGGGTGTTGATTGTGGATCCAAGTAAAATGAAATCTTTGACAACTTCAATCTTTTCTCTGTTTATCATGATTTTCCTTATTGGTCCAGTTGTGAGGATTTAAAAAAATTTTTTTTTTTTTTATGTTGAGGTGCAATCCATACTGAAGGCTGTGGTTTTGATGTTCATTAGTAAGTGCTTCAAGTCCTCTTTACTTTCAGCAAAATTACAGCATAACGCAGGTTGTTAATGAATCTTCCTCCAATCCTGATGTCCCGTTCTTCTTCATATAGTCCAGCTTCTCAGATTATTTGCTCAGCATACAGATCGAATAGGTATGGTGAAAGGATACAACCCCGAAGCACACTTTTCCTGACTGTAAAGCACACAGTATCCCCTTGTTTTGTCTGAACAACTGCCTCTTGAAATATGTACAGGTTCCTCATGAGCACAATTAAATGTTCTGGAACTTCCATTCTTCACAATGGTATCCATAATTTGTTATGATCCACTCAGTTCAATGCCTTTGTGTAGTCAATAAAACACAGGTAAACATCCTTCTGGTGTTCTCTGCTTTCAGCCAGGATCCATCTGACATCAGCAATGATATCCCTCATTCCACGTCCTTTGCTGAATCTGGCCTGAATTTCTGACAGAATTACCATACGATCCAGCAATTCCACTTCTAGGTATATACCCAGAAGAAATGAAAGCAGGAACACAGACATATGCACACCAATGTTCACTGCGGCACTATTCACCATAACCAAAAGATGGAAACAACCAAATTGTCTATCAACAGATGAATGAATAAACAAAATTTGGTGCACACATAAAATGGAGTATTACTCATGCATAAAGAGAAACGAAGTCCTGATACATGCTATAACATGGGTAAATCTTGAAAACATTATATTGAGTGAAATAAGTCAGTCACAAAAAGGCAAATATTGTATGATTCCAGTTATAAGAAATATTTAGAATAGGTAAGTGTATAGAGACCAAAGTTTATTAGTTGTTACTAATGGTGTGCATGAGGAATAGGGAGCCATTGCTTATGGGGTACTGAGCTTCTATTAAGAGTGATGGAAAAACTTGGAAATAGGTAATGGTGATGTCTGAACAACATGACGAACATAATATTACTGAATTGTATTTGTGACGAATGTTGAAATGGGAAATGTTTTTACATATATTTATCACAACAAAAAAGTAGCTTGTGCAAATGATATGAGAACAAAACACAAAAATCTCTGCCCTTACAGAACTTGAATTCTATTTGGGGGAGATAAATAATAATCAACAAGCATAATAAATGGGTATTTTTTTGGTATATATGCTGTTATGAGGAACATATTTTTTTCCTCAGACTCACTATGGGTTGGATTAGCTTGACCAAGGGTATTTTATGTCTTGTTCCCCGGAGCACTATGGTCCCTGAGACAATTTTTCAGGGATGAACTCTTAGGACAAAAGTGAGATCAAGCATGATTTCCACATCTTTCAATCAAAGCGTCTCTATTTGATCTATATTCTTTTTTTTTTTAATTCTACTTTAGATGAAGGTTTGCAGAACAAACTATTTTCTCATCAAACAGTTAGTCCACACATGGTTCTATGACATTAGTTAACAGCCCCACGACATGTCAACAGTCTCCCTTCTTAACCCTGGGTTCCCTATTACCAGCTTTCCTCTTCCCTCCTGCCTTCCAGTCCCTGCCCCAGGGTTGGCGTGCCCCTTTAGTCTTGTTTTGTTCCAGGGGCCTGTTCAGTCTTTGGCTGAAGGGTGAACCTCAGGAGTGACCTCATTACTGAGCTGAAAAGGTGTTCAGGGACCATACTCTCAGGGTTTCTCCAGTCATTCCCAGGCCAGCAAGTCTGGTCTTTCTTTTTGAGTTAGAACTTTGTTCTACCTTTTTCTCCAGCTCTGAACAGGACCTTCTATTATGATCCCTGTCAGAGCAGTAAGTGGTGGTAGCTGGGCACCATCTAGTTGTACTGCACTCAGTCTGGTGGAGGCCATGGTAGATGTGGTCCATTAGTCCTTTGGACCAATCTTTCCATTGTATCCTTAGTTTTCTTCATTCTTCCTTGCTCCTGAATGGGTGAGACCAGTGGAGTATCTTAGATGGCCACTCACAGGCTTTTAAGACCCCAGGTCCTACTCACCAAAATAGAATGTAGAACATATTCTTTATAAAATATGTTATGCTAATTGAGCTAGATATTCCTTGAGACCATGGTCCCCACAGCCCTCAGGCCAGCAATTCAGTCCCTCAGGGAGTTTGGATGTATCTACAGCACTACCATGATCTTGCCTTGTACAGGTTGTGCTGGCTTCCCCAGTATTGTGTACTGTCTTACCCTTCACCAAAGTTTCCACTGATCTATTGTCTATTAACTGTTTTTCCATCCCCACCTCTCCCCTCCCTCATGACCATCAGAGATTGTTTCTTTTTGTATATAAACTTTTTCATGAGTTTTAACAGTAGTGGTCTCATACAGTATTTGTACTTTTGTGATTGACTTATTTCACTCAGCATAATGCTCTCCAGATTCATCCATGTTATGAGATTTTTCAGAGTCATCGCTGTTCTTTATCATTGTGTAATACTCCATTGCATGTATGTACCACAGTTTTTCTTCTGTACCTATTTTATCGAGAGATTTTTATCAGAAATGAGTGTTGGAATTTGTCCAATGCCTTTTCTGCATCGATTGAGATGATCGTGATTCTTTATATTTATGTGGTGGATTATGTTGATTTATTTTCTAATGTTGAACCATCCTTGCATACCTGTTATGAATCCTACTTGGTCATGGTGTATTATTTTTTTGATATGCTGTTGAATTCTGTTGGCTGGAATTTTGTTGGGGATTTTTGCAGCTATATTCATGAGAAATATTCATGGGTAATTTTCTTTTTTTGTAGTATCTTTGCCTGGTTTTTGTATCAGAGCCATGCTGGCTTCATAGAAGGAATTTGGAAGTATTGTTTCCTTTTCTATGTTCTGAAATAGTTTGAGTAGTATTGGTGCAAGCTCTTCCCTGAGTGTTTGGTGGAATTCTCCAGGAAAGCCATCTGGCCAGGGCTTTTTTCTGTTGGGAGTTTTTTTTTTCCTTTTCAATGTCTTCTCTTGTTATGGCTCTGTTCGCAGATTTTCAACCTCATTTTTTTTGTGTGTGTTAGTTTGGGTAAGTAGTGTGTTTCTAGAAATTTGTCAATTTCCTCTAGGTTTTCAAATTTGTTGGAGTATAGCTTTTCATAATACTCTCTTATGATCCTTTTTTCTTCATTTGGGTCTGTGGTAATGTCCCCCATTTCATTTCTTTTTTGGGTTATTTGCATCCTTTCCTGTTTTTCTTTTGTCAATTTGCCCAGTAGTTTCTCAGTTTTGTTGATTTCTTTCAAAGAAACAACTTTTGTTTCATTGACTCTTTCTATTGTTTTTCTATTCTCTATTTCATTTATTTCTGCTCTGATCTTTATTATTTCCTTTCTTTGGCTGGTGCGGGCTTCTTTCGCTGTTTCCTTCTAATTGTTCACATTGTGTAGCTAATGTTTTGATTTGTCCCTTTCTTCTTTTTTTTAATAATTTTTATTGAGCTTTAAGTGAACGTTTACAAATCAAGTCACTCTGTCACATATAAGCTTATATTCACCTTACTCCATACTCCCACTTACTCTCCCCCTAATGAGTCAGCCCTTCTAGTCTCTCCTTTTGTGACAATTTTGCCAGTTTCTAACCCTCTCTACTCTCCCTTCTCCCCTCCAGACAGGAGATGCCAACACAGTCTCAAGTGTCCATCTGATACAAGCAGCTCCCTCTTCGTAAGCATCTCTCTCCAACCCATTGTCCAGTCCCTTCCATTTTGTGATGAGTTGTCTTCGGGAATAGTTCCTGTCCTGAGCCAACAAAAGGTTTGGGGACCATGACCGCTGGGATTCCTCTAATCTCAGTCAGAGCATTAAGTCTGGTCTTTTTATGAGAATTTGGGGTCTGCATCCCACTGATCCCCTGCTCCCTCAGGGGTTCTCTGTTGTGCTCCCTGTCAGGGCAGTCTTTGGTTGTGGCCAGGCACCATCTAGTTCTTCTGGTCTCAGGATGATGTAAGTCTCTGGTTCATGTGGCCCTTTCTGTCTCTTGGGCTCGTAGTTATAGTGTGACCTTGGTGTTCTTCATTCTCGTTTGATCCTGGTGGTCGGAGACCAATTGATGCATCTTAGATGGCCACTTGTTAGCATTTAAGACCCCAGACGCCACATTACAAAGTGGGATGCAGAATGTTTTCATAACAGAATTATTTTGCCAATTGACTTAGAAGTCCCCTTAAGCCATAGTCCCCAAACCCCCGCCCCTGCTCCGCCCACCCTCGAAGCATTCAGTTTATTCAGGAAACTTCTTTGATTTTGGTCCAGTCCAGTTGAGCTGACCTTCCACGTATTGAGTATTGTCCTTCCGTTCACCTAAAGTAGTTCTTATCTGCTAACTAATCAGTAAAAAACCCTCTCCCACCCTCCCTCCCCCCCCTCGTAACCACAAAAGTTTGTGTTCTTCTCAGTTTATACTATTTCTCAAGATCTTATCATAGTGGTCTTATACAATATTTGTCCTTTTGCCTCTAATTTCGCTCAGCATAATGCCTTCCAGGTTCCTCCATGCCATGAAATGTTTCACAGATTCCTCACTGTTCTTTATCGATGCATAGTATTCCATTGTGTGAATATACCACAATTTATTTAACCTTTCATCCGTTGATGGACACCTTGGTTGCTTCCAGCTTTTTGCTATTGTAAACAGAGCTGCAATAAACATGGGTGTGCATATATCTATCCGTGTGAAGGCTCTTATTTCTCTAGGGTATATTCCGAGGAGTGGGATTTCTGGGTTGTATGGTAGTTCTATTTCTAACTTTTTAAGAAAACGCCAGAGAGATTTCCAAAGTGGTTGTACCATTTTACATTCCCAACAGCAGTGTATAAGAGTTCCAATCTCTCCACAGCCTCTGCAACATTTATTATTTTGTGTTTTTTTGATTAATGCCAGCCTTGTTGGAGTGAGATGGAATCTCATCGTAGTCTTAATTTGCATTTCTCTAACGGTTAATGATCGAGAGCATTTTCTCACGTATCTGTTAGCTGCCTGAATATCTTCTTTAGTGAAGTGCGTGTTCATATCCTTTGCCCACTTCTTGATTGGGTTGTTTGTCTTTTTGTGGTTGAGTTGTAACAGAATCATATAGATTTTAGAGATCAGACACTGGTCAGAGATGTCATAGCTGAAAATACTTTCCCAATCTGTAGGTGGTCTTTTTACTCTGTTGGTGAAGTCTTTAGATGAGCATAGGTGTTTGATTTTTAGGAGCTCCCAGTTATCTGGTTTCTCTTTGTCATTTTTGGTAATGTTTTCTATTCTGTTTTTGCCTTGTATTAGGGCTCCTAACGTTGTCCCAATTTTTTCTTCCATGATCTTTACCGTTTTAGTCTTTATGTTTAGGTCTTTGATCCACTTGGAGTTAGTTTTTGTGCATGGTGTGAGGTATGAGTCCTGTTTCACTTTTTTGCAAATGGATATCCAGTTATGCCAGCACCATTTGTTAAAAAGACTATCTTTTCCCCAATTAACTGACACTGGGCCTTTGTCAAATATCAGCTGCTCATATGTGGATGGATTTATATCTGGGTTCTCAATTCTGTTCCATTGGTCTATGTGCCTGTTGTTGTACCAGTACCAGGCTGTTTTGACTACTGTGGCTGTATAATAGGTTCTAAAATCAGGTAGAGTGTGGCTTCCCACTTTCTTCTTCTTTTTCTGTAATGCTTTCCTTATCCGAGGCTTCTTTCCTTTCCATATGAAATTGGTGATTTGTTTCTCTATCACATTAAAAAATGACATTGGAATTTGGATCGGAAGTGCATTGTATGTATAGATGGCTTTTGGTAGAATAGACATTTTTATTATGTTAAGTCTTCCTATCCATGAGCAAGGTATGTTTTTCCACTTAAGTATGTCCTTTTTAATTTCTTGTAGTAGTGCTTTGTAGTTTTCTTTGTATAGGTCTTTTACATCTTTGGTAAGATTTATTCCTAAGTATTTTATCTTCTTGGGGGCTACTGTGAATGGTATTGATTTGGTGATTTCCTCTTCGATGTTCTTTTTGTTGATGTAGAGGAATCCAAGTGATTTTTGTATGTTTATCTTATTAAAAAAATTATTATTTTTTTTTCATCTTATAACCTGAGACTCTGCCAAACTCTTCTATTAGTTTCAGTAGTTTTCTGGAGGATTCCTTAGGGTTTTCTGTGTATAAGATCATGTCATGTGTAAATAGAAATAATTTTACTTCCTCCTTGCCAATCCTTACCTTGCCAATCTGGATGCCCTTTATTTCTTTGTCTAGCCTAATTGCTCTGGCTAGGACCTCTAGCACAATGCTGAATAAGAGCGGTGATAAAGGGCATCCTTGTCTGGTTCCCGTTCTCAAGGGAAATGCTTTCAGGCTCTCTCCATTTAGAGTGATGTTGGCTGTTGGCTTGGTATAGAAAAAAAAAATAGATTCCCTTTATTATGTTGAGGAATTTTCCTTCTATTCCTATTTTGCTGAGAGTTTTTATCATAAATGGGTGTTGGACTTTGTCAAATGCCTTTTCTGCATCAATTGATAAGATCATGTGGTTTTTGTCTTTTGTTTTATTTATATGGTGGATGACATTCATGGTTTTTCTAATATTAAACCAACCTTGCATAAAAAAAAATACCTGGTATAAATCCCACTTGGTCGTGGTGGATTATTTTTTTGATATGTTGTTGAATTCTATTGGCTAGAATTTTGTTGAGGATTTTTGCATCTATGTTCAGGAGGGATATAGGTCTGTAATTTTCTTTTTTTGTGATGTCTTTACCTGGTTTTGGTATCAGGGAGATGGTGGCTTCATAGAATGAGTTAGGTAGTATTCCGTCATTTTCTATGCTTTGAAATACCTTTAGTAGTAGTGGTGTTAACTCTTCTCTGAAAGTTTGGTAGAACTCTGCAGTAAAGCCATCTGGGACAGGGCTTTTTTTTGTTGGGAGTTTTTTGATTACCCTTTCAATCTCTTTTTTTGTTATGGGTCTATTTAGTTGTTCTACTTCTGATTGTGTTAGTTTAGGTAGGTAGTGTTTTTCTAGGAATTCATCCATTTCTTCTAGGTTTGCAAATTTGTTAGAGTACAATTTTTCGTAATAATCTGATATGATTCTTTTAATTTCAGTTGGGTCTGTTGTGATGTGACCCATCTCGTTTCTTATTCGGGTTATTTGTTTCCTTTCCTGTATTTCTTTAGTCAGTCTGGCCAATAGTTTATCAATTTTGTTAATTTTTTCAAAGAACCAGCTTTTGGCTTTGTTAATTCTTTCAATTGTTTTTCTGTTCTCTAATTCATTTAGTTCAACTCTAATTTTTATTATTTGTTTTCTTCTGGTACCTGATGGATTCTTTTGTTGCTCACTTTCTATTTGTTCAAGTTGTAGGGACAGTTCTCTGATTTTGGCTCTTTCTTCTTTTTGTATGTGTGCATTTATCGATATAAATTGACCTCTGAGCACTGCTTTTGCTGTGTCCCAGAGGTTTTGATAGGAAGTATTTTCATTCTCGTTGCATTCTATGAATTTCTTTATTCCCTCCTTAATGTCTTCTATAACCCAGTCTTTTTTCAGCAGGGTATTGTTCAGTTTCCAAGTATTTGATTTCTTTTCCCTAATTTTTCTGTTATTGATTTCCACTTTTATGGCCTTGTGGTCTAAGAAGGTGCTTTGTAATATTTTGATGTTTTGGATTCTGCAAAGGTTTGTTTTATGACCTAATATATGGTCTATTCTAGAGAATGTTCAATGTGCGCTAGAAAAAAAAGTATACTTTGCAGCAATTGGGTGGAGTGTTCTATATAAGTCAATGAGGTCAAGTTAGTTGATTACAGCAATTAGGTCTTCTGTGTCTCCATTGAGCTTCTTACTGGATATCCTGTCCTCCTCCGAAAGTGATGTGTTGAAGTCTCCTACTATAATTGTGGAGGTGTCTATCTCACTTTTCAGTTCTGATAAAGTTTATTTTATGTATCTTGCAGCCCTGTCATTGGGTGCATAAATATTTAATATGGTTATATCTTCCTGGGCAATTGTCCCTTTTATCATTATGTAGTGTCCTTCTTTATCCTTTGTGGTGGATTTAACTTTGAAGTCTATTTTGTCAGAAATTAATATTGCTACTCCTCTTCTTTTTTGCTTATTGTTTGCTTGATATATTTTTTTCCATCCTTTGAGTTTTAGTTTGTTTGTGTCTCTAAGTCTAAGGTGTGTCTTTTGTAGGCAGCATATAGACAGATCGTGTTCCTTTATCCAGTCTGAGACTCTCTGTCTCTTTATTGGTGCATTTAGTCCATTTACATTCAGCGTAATTATAGATAAGTATGTGTTTAGTGCTGTCATTTTGATGCCTTTTTATGTGTGTTGTTGACAATTTCATTTTTCCACTTACTTTTTTGTGCTGAGACGTTTTTCTTTGTGAATTGTGTGTTTCTGTTTTTCATAGTATTTGACTTTATGTTTGCTGAGTCGTTATGTTTGTTTTGGTTTTTATTTTGAATTGTGGAGTTGTTATACCTCTTTGTGGTTACCTTAATATTTACCCATATTTTTCTAAGTAAAAACCTAAATTGTATTGTCCTATATTGCCTTGTATCCCTCTCCATATGGCAGTTCTATGCCACCTGTATTTAGTCCCTCTTTTTGATTATTGTGATCTTTTACATATTGACTTCAATGATTCCCTGTTTTGAGCATTTTTTTTAATTAATCTTAATTTGTTTTTGTGATTTCCCTATTTGAGTTGATATCAGGATGCTCTGTTCTGTGACCTTGTGTTGTGCTGGTATCTGATATTATTGGTTTTCTGACCAAACAATTTCCTTTAGTATTTCTTGTAGCTTTGGTTTGGTTTTTGCAAATTCTCCAAGTTTGTGTTTATCTGTAAATGTCTTAATTTTGCCTTCATATTTCAGAGAGAGTTTTGCTGGATATATGATCCTTGGCTGGCAATTTTTCTCCTTCAGTGCTCTATATATGTCATCCCATTGCCTTCTCGCCTGCATGGTTTCTGCTGAGTAGTGTGAACTTATTCTTATTGATTCTCCTTTGTAGGAGACCTTTCTTTTATCCCTGGCTGCTTTTAAAATTTTCTCTTTATCTTTGGTTTTGGCAAGTTTGATGATAGTATGTCTTGGTGATTTTCTTTTTGGATCAATCTTAAATGGGGTTCGATGAGCATCTTGGATAGATATCCTTTTGTCTTTCATGATGTCAGTGAAGTTTTCTGCCAACAGATCTTCAACTATTCTCTCTGTGTTTTCTGATATCCCCCACTACCCGTTCTGGGACTTCAATCACATGCAAGTTATTCTTCTTGATAGAGTCCCACATGATTCTCAGGGTTTCTTCATTTTTTTTAATTCTTTTACCTGATTTTTTTCAGCTATATTGGTGTCAATTCCCTGGTCCTCCAGAGCTCCCGCTCTGCATTCTAATTGCTCGTTTCTTCTCCTCTGACTTCCTATTGCATTGTCTAATTCTGTAATTTTATTGTTAATCTTTTGGATTTCTGAATGCTGTCTCTCTATGGATTCTTGCAGCTTATTAATTTTTCCACTATGTTCTTGAATAATCTTTTTGAGTTCCTCAACTGCTTTATCAGTGTGTTCCTTGGCTTTTTCTGTAGATTGCCTTATTTCATTCGAGGTCATCCCTGATGTCTTTAAGCATTCTGTAAATTAGTTTTTTATATTCTGTATCTGGCAATTCCAAATTGTATCTTCATTTGGGAAAGATTTTGATTCTTTAGTTTGGGGAGTTGTAGAAGAAATCGTGGTCTGCTTCTTTATGTGGTTTGATATCGGCTGCTGTCTCCAAGCCATCCCTAAGATATTGTAGTGATTTATTCTATATTTGCTCACTGAGTCTTATCTTGTTTTGTTTTCTTTCAATATACGTAGATGGGCTACTAGATTGTGCTGTCTTGAATGTTGTAGGCCTTGACTCACTTATGTCCTATTACCAGCTGGTTTGGGCTGTTACCAGATATATAAGCCTGAGTCCATTCACTATTCTTGAGTAGAATCTGATTTTGGGTCATCAAGTGTGTGGAGCAGATTGTCACCTATCCACCTAGAGAGGTAGTGGTGATAGTTGTGAGCACCAGATTCTAGTAGCAGCATGGGTTCACATTCCAGGGGAGGTAGGATGCTAACAGGCTTCCCCCAAGTGTCAGTGAGGTAGGTGTGTCTGTATTCCTAAAGCACCTTGGTGGGTGGGCTCTGCAGCTGTACCTTAGGCCTGCAATGCAAGTACCTTTACAGTTTGATAGGTGTCACCCTCCTTAGACCCCTAAGGCAGGAGGCTAGGTGGTCTGGGGGGAGCTTCAGCCCTCAGTTCCCTGTTGTGGGTCAGTGAGGACTCTGTTGAATATGCAGAGATATCAGACCTGGGAAACTTGTCTTTCCAGTAATCCGCTAAAACAATTGCAGTCAGATCCCTATCAGAAATGCCTTTGCATTATAATAGCCACCTTGTTCCCTGTAGGGATGAAAGCCCAAGACTGTGGATCACATATGCTTGGCTGGAGCTGGTTCTGTGTTTTTAGTCCAATTAGGGAAGGATTTTTGGTCCCTGTGTTTTTTGTAGCTGCTTCTCTCAGGCCAGGAGAATGGATTAGGAAAAGACCAAAAAGAAAGAAAAACCGCAAGCAGTTCACTCTCTGGCTCAGGAAATTCCAATGTTAATGAAGCCGCCTGGGAAGGGGAGGGGAGGGTTCGGACAAATAGGAGAGCGTAGCACCCTGAACATAAACAAAGTTACTTATTTTGCATGGGATGACTGTTTTATCTGAGATTCCCGAGGGGTGCGTCGACTGTGTGCGCTGGCTGGGTAGAGATTGCCCCCGAGGGTCAGGCCCGCGTCCCGTGCTTGCGCTGTCTCAGAAGCCGTGGTTAGTTCCTCTGCTCCCAGTCCAAAGCCCAGTGCCAAGGTTCCCCGGCTGGGACGCTGCACTCCCTGCTCCAAAACCAGTCACTGCCTCCCAGTGACTTCTTATCCTCTCAGCTGCGTCACTGCGCTGCCTGCGTGCACTGGCTAGGCTTCCCCCGAGGTCAGTTCGGGGGGTAGGGCTGCGACCCGTGTTTGTGCCATCTCAGGATGCCATGCTCAGCTCCCCTGCACCTAGTCCAAAGCCCGGCGCCAAGGTTTCCTGACTGTGACGCTAGCTCCAGGCTCTGAAAACAGTTGCTGCTTCCCCTTAGTTGTTCGTTCTCAGTCTCTGTCACTCAGGTCAATTCTTTAGATCTGTGTTTGATGGTCAGGGTTCAGAGACGGTCATGTATGTGATCGATTCACTTGTTTTTCCGAGTCTTTGTTGCAAGAGGGATCCGAGGTAGCTTCTACCTAGTCAGCCATCTTGGCCCCCTCCCCTTTCTTCTTGTTTGATGTGTGCATCTATTGCTATAAATTGACCTCTGAGCCCTGCCTTTGCTGTTTCCCAAAGGTTTTGCTATGATGTGTTTTCATTCTGTTGATTCTAGGAATTTTTGAGTCGGTCTCTAATTTCTTCTATTGCCGAGTGGTTTTTAGGCAGGGTGTTATTGAGTTTCCATGTAATTGATCGTTTTTTCTTACTCTTCCTGTTGTTAATTCCTACTTTGATACCATTGTGGTCAGAGAAGATACTTTGTATTATCTCAATGTTTTGGGTTTTGTTGAGGTTTGCTCTGTTCCCTAAGATGTGGTTTCTTCTGGAGAACGTTCCATGTTCATTGGAAAAGAATGTGTACTTTGCAGTTGTTGGGTGGAGTTTTCTGTACATGTCTATGAAGTCAGGTTGGGTGATTGTGCTTTTTAGCTCTTCTATATCTTTGTTGAGTTTCCTTCCAGATGTTCTGTCCTTTACCGAGAGTGGTGTATTGAAGTCACCTGCTATTATTGTGGAATCGTCAATTTTTCTTTTCAGTGCTGTTACAGTTCTTTTATGTATTTTGGAGCACTGTCATTGGGTGTGTAGATGTTTATTATGGTTAAGTCTTCATGGTGGATCGTGCCTTTACTAATTATATCATACTCTTCCTTGTCTTTTATGGTGGATTTTGTTTTAAAGTCTATTTTATCTGTGATTAGTATTGCCACTGCTGCTTTTTTTTGGTAGTAATTTGCTTGATGTATTTTTTTTTCCATTCTTTGATTTTTAATAATTTTACATCTTTCTTTCTAAGGTGTGTCTCTTGTAGACAGCATATTGATGGATCCTGTTTTTTTTAATCCATTCTTTTATTCTGTGTCTCTTTATGTGTGCTTGTAGACCATTTACATTCAATGTAATTATTGATAGGTGTGAGTTTACTGCTGTCATTTTGCAGTGTTTTTTCTGTGGTGCTAACTTTTCTTTGTTCCTCTTACTTTCCTGTGTTCCTTTTGTTTGTGGATATCTTTTTCATTTCTTTTGTTTTTGTAGATTTTGTTTTTATTGAGACTTTATGTTTTTCTTCTTTATTTTTATGAGCAGGTTTGTTAACATTCTTTGTGGTTATCTTGAAATTTACCCTTGTCTTCCTAGGTGTCAATGAGTCTATTATTACTTTGTCTTGCCTTGCCTTCCTCTCCATTAGAAAGTTCTATATGTACACCATTTATTCCCACTTTTATTGTTCTGATGTTGTTGTCATTTACAGATTAACCTCTCTGGTTCCCTGTTGGAATTCTTCTGGTTTTGGATAGTCCTTGAGAGTTCATTTCCTACATTGGTATCTGGCTGGTAGAATCTTGCATCCTAGATTCAGACTGTGGCCTGATGTTGTTTGTTCTCAAACCAAAGGACTCCCTTTAATAATTCTTGTAGGTTTGGTTTGGTTTTTATATATTCCCTTAATTTCTGTTTATCTGGAAATGTCCTAATTTCACCATCATATTTGAATGAAAGTTTTGCAGGATATATTATTCATGGTTGGCAATTTTTTTTCTTTCAAGGTTTTGTATGTATTCATCCCATTGCCTTCTTGCCTGTATGGTTTCTGCTGAATAATCAGAGCTTAGTCTTATTCTTTCCCCTCTATAAGTGACTTTTTGTTTTTCTCAGGTTTTTTTCTTTGTCTTTGATTTTAGCAAGTGTGATTATGATACGCCTTGGTGTTTTTCTTTTGGGGTCTATTCTATATGGGGTTAGTTGAACTGCTTGGATGGTCAGCTTTTCACCATTCATAATATTAGGGAAGTTTTCTGTCAGCAATTCTTCAATGATCCTCTCTGTGTTTTCTGTTTTCAACCCCTGTTCTGGAACTCTGATCACTTGTAAGTTTTTGCTTTTGATTATATCCCAGATAATTCTCAGAGTTTCCTCATTTTTCTTCATTGTTGTTTCTGATTTTTTTTAATAATTTTTATTGTGCTTTAAGTGAAAGTTTACAAATCAAGGCAGTCTCTCACACAAAAACCCATATACACCTTGCTACACACTCCCAATTACTCTCCCCCTAATGAGACAGCCTGCTCTCTCCCTTCACTCTCTCTTTTCATGTCCTTTTTGCCAGCTTCTAACAACTTCCACCCTCTCATCTCCCCTCCAGGCAGGAGATGCCAACATAGTCTCAAGTGTCCACATGATCCAAGAAGCTCACTCCTCACCAGCATCCCTCTCCAACCCATTGTCCAGTCCAATCCATGTCTCAAGAGTTGGCTTCGGGAATGGTCCCTGTCCTGGGCCAACTGAAGGTCTGGGGGCCATGACCATGGAGGTCCTTCCAGTCTCAGTCAGACCATTAAGTCTGGTCTTATGAGATTTTGGGGTCTGCATCCCCCTGCTCTCCTGCTCTCTCAGGGGTTCTCTGCTGTGTTCCCTGTCAGGGAAGTCATTGGTTGTAGCTGGGCACCATCTAGTTCTTCTGGTCTCAGGATGATGTAGTCGCTGGTTCATGTGGCCCTTTCTGTCTCTTGGGCTCGTAATCACCTTGTGTCCTTGGTGTTCTTCATTCCTCTTTGATCCAGGTCTGTTGAGACCAATTGATGCATCTTAGATGGCTGCTTGCTAGCGTTTAAGACCCCAGACGCCACTCTTCAAAGTAGGATGCAGAATGTTTTCTTAATAGATTTTAGTATGCCAATTGACTTAGATGTCCCCTGAAACCATGGTCCACAAACCCCTGCTCCTGCTACGCTGGCCTTTGAACCATTCAGTTTATTCAGGAAACTTCTTTGCTTTTGGTTTAGTCCAATTGTGCTGACCTCCCCTGTATTGCGTGCTGTCTTTCCCTTCACCTAAAGTAGTTCTTATTGACTATCTAATTAGTGGATAACCCTCTCCCACCCTCCCTCCCTCCCCCCTCTCATAACCACAAAAGAATGCTTTCTTCTCAGTTTAAACTATTTCTCAAGTTCTTATAATAGTGGTCTTATACAATATTTGTCCTTTTGTAACTGCTAATTTCACTCAGCATGATGCCTTCCAGGTTCCTCCATGTTATGAAATGTTTCACAGATTCATCACTGTTCTTATTGATGCATAGTATTCCATTGTGTGAATATACCATAATTTATTTATCTATTCATCTGTTGATGGGCACCTTGGTTGCTTCCAGCTTTTTGCTATTGTTAACAGTGCTGCAATAAACATTGGTGTGCATGTATCTGTTCGTGTAAAGGCTCTTATTTTTCTAGGATATATTCCAAGGAGTGGGATTGCTGGATCGTATGGTAGTTCTATTTCTAGCTTTTTAAGGAAGCGCTAAATTGATTTCCACAGTGGTTGTACCATTTTACATTCCCACCAGCAGTGTAGAAGTGTTCCAATCTCTCCACAACCTCTCCAACATTTATTACTTTCTGCTTTTTGGATTAATGCCAGCCTTGTTGGAGTGAGATGACAGCTCATTGTAGTTTTGATCCGCATTTCTCTAACGGTTAATGATCGTGAACATTTCCTCATGTATCTGTTAGCTACCGGAATGTCTTCTTTGGTGAAGTGTCTTTTCATACCTTCTACCCATTTTTTAATTGGGTTATTTGTCTTTTTGTAATTGAGTTTTTGCAGTGTCATGTAGATTTTAGAGATCAGGTGCTGATCAGAAATGTCATAGCTAAACACTATTTCCCAGCCTGTAGGTAGTCTTTTTACTCTTTTGGTGAAGTCTTTGGATAAGCATAAGTGTTTGATTTTTAGGAGCTCCCAGTTATCCAGTTTTTCATCTACATTCTTTATAATGATTTGTATACTGTTTATGCCATGTATTAGCACTCCTAACGTTGTCCCTATTTTTTCTTCCATGATCTTTATTGTTTTACATTTTATATTTAGGTCTTTGATCTATTTTGAGTTAGTTTTTGTGCATGGAGCAAGGTATGGGTCTTGTTTCATTTTTTTGCAGATGGATATCCAGTTATGCCAGCACCATTCGTTAAAAAGACTGTCTTTTCCACATTTAACTGTTTTGGGGCCTTTTTCAGATATCAACTGCTGATATGTGGATGGATTTATGTCTGGATTCTCAATTCTGTTCCATTGGTCTATGTATCTGTTGTTGTACCAGTACCAGGCTGTTTTGGCTACTGTGGCGGTATAATAGATTCTAAAATCAGGTAAAGTAAGGCCTCCCACTTTGTTCTTTTTCAGTAATGCCTTATTTATCTGGGACCTCTTTCCCTTCCATATGAAATTGGTGATTTGTCTCTCTGTCTCATTAAAGAATGTCCTTGGGATTTGGATTGGAATTGCATTAAATGTATAGATTGCTTTTGGTAGAATAGACATTTTTATAATATCCACAAGCAAGGTATGTTCTTCCACTTATGTAAGTCTCTTTTGGTTTCTTGCAGAAGTGCACGTTTTTTCTGAAATAGTGTCGTATCCAAGAGTTTGTTTTCAATTTCACTGATCCTGCCTTACATCATTTCAAACCTGCTCCTCAGCCCTTCTATGACACTGTCCTTTTCTAAAATTTTGTTGTCTTTTGTATTTCTCATTGTTGTTTTTTGTATGATTTCTAGTTGTGGATTTATTTTGGCATTTTGTTTCTGTCTTATTTTCCTGAATTTTTTCCATTTTTTGTCAGTATTTTCCATTAATTTGTCTGCCTTTTCCATAAATATGTCTAGTTTTTCCTCATTTTTGTCTGCTTTTTGCTTCACCTCTTGGATAGGTCTGAATATTACTAGAGATATGAATTCCTTGTCAGGTAGTTCTCGTGTCTTTTCTTCTACTGGAAAGTCATCTGGTGTTTTATTTTGGACGCCTACTGGAACCATCCTGTCCTTGTTTTTTAAAATATATTTTGATATTGTCTGCTGTCTTTGGGACATTCAGTTGTTATTTTCTTCAATTCTTGATTTTAGATTTGTTTCATCCTGGGTTTTTTGTTTGTTTGTTTGTTTTATTTGGTTATGTCTGAGCAGGTGGGCTGTCTGTTCTTTGTTGTTTCCTTGTCTGTAGTCACAATGCTTTTCACCTCTTTGTCCAATGGGCAGGGCCAGTCACTCGGCTATGGTGCAGCAGGGATGGTCCAGCTGAAGGGGAGAGGCTGGGATGGGTTGTTTGTGGCAGGTACTGAGGCCAACAGGGCAGACCAGGAATCAGTGCTGGGCAGGTTCTGGTAGTCCGTGCCTGTTCTGCTCAGGGGTGTGATGTTCAGTGCATGGTGCAGGTAGGCAGGAAAGAGGGTGGAGGTTGTGATTAATGGAGCTAATATGGGTATGGGAAAGAGGAGAGAGAAACAGAAGCCAAAAACAAAGAAAGGAAAAAAAAAGTGCAAGGGGAGCTTACCGTTGGAGTGGAGTTATGAGAAACCTAGAAATGGAGAAAAGCAAAAAGTGGGAAAAAAAGAAAAAGGGAAAAGAAAAAATAGCTAGATAAAAATTTGGAAAAGAAGAAAAAATAGAAAAGTAAAGCCCCCAGGGGTCCCATCAATGCTACCACAAAGACTAGGGAAGTCTCCCAGGCCATGCTGTGTAGCCTGGCTAGAGGCGGTATAGATGTCACTCAGCACCAGGTATTCAGCAGATAGGAAAAGAAGGCAAGTATAGACAGACAAGAACTGAGAAATGAAGAAAGATAGAAAGGGAAAAAGAGAGAAGAAAAAAAAGAAAGAAAAAAAGATATGCCCCCAGGGATCCCGCCTACACTGCTGTGCAGATTAAGGGAGTGGCTCCTAAGCTGTGCTCCGCTAGAAGGGGCTTCCAAGTGCAAAAAGAGAAAAACAAACAAACAGAAGAAAGCAAAACAAGCAAAAAAAAAAAAAAAGCCAGGGATCCCACCAATGTGGTGTCTCTGGCTGGGGCAGTGGTTCCCCAGTTGAGCCGGGCTTCACAGCCTTTCAAGAAGTACCAAAGATGGCACAGGGTATTGGGTGTTAGAGAGAAAGGAGGGGCATTTGGTGGGAGGCACAGAAGAAACCAAAAGAGACAGAAAAAAGCAACACCAGCTCAGGAATATGGCCAGTGTGGATGGGGCGAATCCAAGCCGCCCGGGGCAGAAAGCAGTTGCCTCCTGGCCGAGAGACTGTGGCTGGCAAGAACAAGGAGGCTGAAGGGGAGGGAAAGAAGGGCAGGGTTTAGGGAAGCATATATCGATTGTTACCTGGTGCTCTGTCTTCTGCTGGGAACTTCGTGAAGCTGCTTTCCTGTACTGCCTGTCCGCCAATCTGTGATGTGGGTGAGTCGAATCCAAATAGCACAGACACTGCACTTTCTGGCCTGCTGAGCCACCGTAGCCAGCCAGGAAGCTTAGAGGTACAGTAGCAGGGAGAGGATAGGGTGGGAAAGCATGTATCACAGGTTACCGGGTGCTCTGTCTCCTGCTGGGAGCTCTGTGAAGTTACTTTCCCATGCTCCCTTTCTGCCAATCCGCAACCGGAGTCCAAGATGGCAGATCCGTGCTGTATTTGTTAGTTGATAGGGAATCTCTGCATGTATCTCTCCTCCCTCTCTGTCCTTTGTCATTTCTCATTCCATTCAGTGTTTGGCTGAGTTCTTTATCTCTTCATTTGACACTTCGGGTTCCAGGAAGGACGTTTGTCTCTGTTGTACTTAGTTTTTCGGGTCTTTGCTGTAAAGGGACGGCTTAGTGCTTCTGTATATGGAGCAATATTGGCTGAAATTCTTCATCTATATTGTACATTAAATATGCTATGTAAATTTTGGTTGAAGAAAGGGTTTCACTTCTAAAAGTTTAAAACCTCTAGATTAGCAGAAATTCTATTGATAGCAATTTCTTTTCTGGTCAAACTGGCGTAATAACAACTCCTGCCCCCAAACTTAAAACAGTCCATTATTTTATATCCCTTTAATTGTCTGTGTCTTACCAAGAAAATAGGAACTCCCTGAGGGTTAGTAACGGCCATGCATTCATAAAAGAAATGCTCATTAAGCACGTTTTTGTACCAGACACTGGGGATAGGCAGTTGGGGGATCCTGATGAGCAAAGTAGATATGGCTCTTACCTTCCTGGAACTTACTTTCAAATCATTGCAATATCTCTACAATGGCCTATGAAGCCCTACATGATGGAGTTCACTCTAACTCCCTGACTTCATTTCCTGGTACTCAACCCCTGTTCTTTGTGTTCCAGTCGCCCTGCCTGCCCTCTTTGCAATTTCTTGAACACTTCAGGCATGATCTAGCCATAGGAACGATGCACTAGCCGTTCCTTCACCTGGAACGTTTTTTGCCTAGATATCCACATGGTTAACTCCCTTGTTGTTGTTGTTAGTTGCTGTCGAGTTGGCACCGAGTCATTAACAACCCTATGTACAACAGAATCAAACACTGCCCAGTCCTGCGGCATCCTCATGTTCGTTTTTATGATTGAGCCCATTGTTACAGCCACCATGCCAATCCATCTTGTTGACGGTCTTCCTCTTTTTCATTGACCCTCTACTTTATCAAGCATGATGTCCTTTTCTAGGCACTGATCCCTCCTGACAACACATCCAAAGTATGTGAGAGAAGTCTCACCATCTTCGCTTCTAAGGAGCATTCTGGCTATACTTCTTCCAAGACAGATTTGCTTGTTTTTTTGGCAGCTCATGGTATATTCAATATTCATCGCCAACACTGTGATTCCAAGGCATCAATTCTTGCTGAGCCTTTCATTATTCATTGCCCAGCTTTTGTATGCATATGAGGCGATTGAAAACATCATGGCTTCGGTCAGGTGCACCTTAGTCCTCAAGGTGACATCTTTGCTTTTTTAACAAGTTAAAGAGGTCTCTGGCAGCAGATTTGTCCAATGCAATGCATCTTTTGATCTCTTGACTGCTGCCTCTATGGGTGTTGATTGTGGATCCAAGTGAAATGTGATCTTTGACAACTTCAATCTTTTCTCCGTTTATCATAATATTGCTTATTGGTCCAATTGTGAGGATTTTTGTTTTCTTTATGTTAAGGTGTAATCCACACTGAAGGCTGTAGTCTTTGATCGTCATCAGTAAGTGCTTCAAGTCCTCTTCACTTTCAGCAAGCAAGGTTATGTTATCTGCATATTGCAGGTTGTTAATGAGTCTTCCCCCAACACTGATGCCCCCTTCTTCATATAGCCATTTTCTCAGATTATTTGCTCAGCATACAGATTGAATAAGTATGACACACACCTTTCCTGACTTTAAACCATGCAGTATCCCCTTGTTCTGTTCCACGACTGCCTCTTGATCTAGGTAGAGCTT
Source organism: Loxodonta africana (assembly GCF_030014295.1). Lineage (NCBI taxonomy): Eukaryota > Metazoa > Chordata > Mammalia > Proboscidea > Elephantidae > Loxodonta > Loxodonta africana. The sequence goes on along the minus strand of NC_087369.1, from coordinate 90,067,826 downwards.
CCTCATGAGCACAGTGAAGTGTTCTAGAATTTCCATTCTTCACAATGTTATCCATAATTTGTTACGATCCACACAGTCAAATGCCGTTGCATAGTCAATAAAACACAGGAAAACATCTTTCTGGTACTCCCTGTTCAGCCAAAATTCATTTCACACCAGCAATGGTATTCCTCATTCCACATCCTCTTCTGAATTCAGCTTGAATTTCTGGCAGTTCCCTGTTGATGTACTGCTGGGACTGCTTCTGAATGATCTTCAGCAAAATTTTACTTGTGTGTGATATTAATGATATTGTTCAATAATTTCTGCATTCAGTTGGATCACCTTTCTTTGGAATAGGCATAAATATCAATCTCTTCCCGTGGTTGACCCAGCAGCTGTCTTCCAAATTTCTTGGCATAGATGAGCGAGCACCTCCAGTGCTGCATTCCTGTGTTGAGATACCTCAATGGGTATTCCATCAATTCCTGTGTCTTGTTCTTGGCCAATGCCTTCAGTGTAGCTTGGATTTCTTCCCCTCAGTACCATCGGTTCTTGATCATATGCTACCACCTGAAATGACTGAATGTTGACCATTTATTTTTGGTACAGTGATTCTGTGTATTCCATCTTCTTCTGATGCTTCCTGTGTGGTTCAAAATTTTGTCCATAGGATCCCTAAATATTGCAATTCAAAGCTTGGATTTTTTTCTTCAATTCTTTCAGCTTGAGAAATGCTGAGTATGTTCTTCCCTTCTGGTTTCCTGATTCCAGATCTTTGCACATGTCATTGTGCTTTGTCTTCTCAAGCCACCCTTTGAAATCTTCTGTTCAGCTCTTTTACTTCATTATTTCTTCCATTTGTCTTAGCTATTCGACATTCAAGAGCAAGTTTCAGAGTCTCTTATGACATCCATTTTGGTCTTTTTTTTTCTTTCCTGTCTTTTTAATGTCATCTTGCTTTCTTCGTGTATGATGTCCTTGATGTCATTGTACAACTTGTCATCAGTTATTAGTGTTTAATGGGTCAAATCTATTCTTGAGATGGTCTCTAAATTCAGGTGGGACATACTCAAGGTCATACTCTGGCTTTTGTGGACTTGTTCTAATTTTCTTCAGCTTCAATTTGAACTTGCATATGAGCAACTGATGATGTGTTCTGCAGTGGCCCTCTAGCTTTGTTCTGAATGATTATAATGAGCTTTTCCATCATCTCTTTCCAAAGATGTAGTTGATTTGATTTCAGTGTATTCCATCTGGTGAGGTCCACGTGTTTAGTTGCCATTTATGTGGTTGAAAAAATTGTATTTGCAGTGAAGAAGTTGTTGGTCTACAAAATTCTATCATGCAGTCTCTGGCATTGTTTCTATCAGCAAGGCCATATTTTCCAACTACTGACCCTTCTTCTTTGTTTCCAACTTTTGCGTTCCAATCCCCAGTAATTATCAATGCATCCTGATTGCATGTTCCATCAGTTTCAGACTATAGAACTTTGTAAAAATCTTCAGTTTGGCTTTAGTGGTTGATTTGAATAATAGTGGTATTAACTGGTCTTCCTTGCAGGTGTATGGCTACTATCCTATCACTGACAACCTTGTACTTCAGGATAGATCTTGAAATGTTCTTTTTGAAGATGAGTGCAATGCCACTCCTCTTCAACTTGTCATTACTGGCATGGTGGCCCATATGATTGTCTGATTCAAAATACCAATACCAGTCCATTTCAGCTCATTAATGTCTAGGATATCGATGTTTATGCATTACATTTCATTTTTGACGATTTCCAATTCTTCTAGATTCATACTTCATACATTCCATTTTCTGATTATTAATAGATGTTTTGCAGCTATGTCTTCTCATTTTGAGTCATGCCACCTCAACAAATGAAGGTCCTCAAAGCTTGACTCCATCCAAGTCATTATGCTTGACTCCACTTTGTGGAGGCAGCTCCTCCCCAGTCATATTTTGAGTGCCTTCCAACCTGAGGGGTCATCTTCTGGCACTATATCAGACAATGTTCTGCTGCTGTTCATAAGGTTTTAACTGGCTTATTCTTTTCAGAAGTAGACATCCGGGTCCTTCTTCCTAGTCTGGATTAGTCTGGAGTCTTAGCTGAAACCTGTCCACCACGGGTGACCCTGCTGGTATTTGAATACTGGTGGCATAGGTTCCAGCATCACAGCAACACAGAAGCCCCCACAGTAGGACAAAGTGACAGTCACATGTGAGATAAAAAAAAAAAGTAGCTATGTAAAAATATTCTTAAAAGAAGCCAAAATATTAATAGTAGTAGGATAATGGAAGCATTTTATTTTATTTGTAACTCCCTGTACTAGCATAATTTAAAAAATAATAGCATTGATTTAAGTTATTATTTTCTGATTTCACAATTATTTTCATGTTGGAAGATATCACATAGACATTAAAACCTTTTTTTTTTCTGTGAAAAAGCTTTACTTGATATACAATATGGAATTGAACTAGAAACAACCTGGATCTCTGAATGAAATGTGGCTTATGTTCATTTTTATGTTGTTGATATTTACAAGGGATCTCTAAAAAATTGTCAAAATGGTCTCTTCACTTCTATATCTCTTTTATTTATTTCTTTATTTTCTGCCCATAACTACCCATTAAATTATTCTCCCTCCTCTTAGTCACTTTCCTACTCAGGATATGGAATAGGAATTTTCACATTTTCTCATCCTATCCTATTTTTCAACTGAAGGCCAAGAAAATTAACAGGCAGCTAACTTCTGAATGAAAGAAAATGTCAGAGGCTTCGACATTTAAAGTACTTTCCTTACCTGAAGCAAATGTTCAAAAGTAGAGAGTTTTTTTTCCCAGCAAAACACCAAAATATTACCAAAATTTAAAAAATGTATTAATTTTAAACAAAAAACTTTAAAGGTCTCACTGCTTATTAAACTTTCATTGAGCATTTTAATGATCATTTCATAATTTTTCCTATTGAATATGTCTATTTATGTAAATAGGGCATTTGCAAATGATATCTGCATAGCAAAAGTATACTCCAGGATATCTTTAAAGATAAGCATAATTGCATTTATTTTATACAACCATTTGTATTACTTGAGGGAAATGGAAAATATTATTTGATATAAATTCATTTACCTCACTAAGTTATTAACTACTAACTACTACTAAGAGCAGTTGAAAATTTCATTAAGAGTCTGTTAAAAAAAAAGTATATATATCAAGGAGCCCTGGTGGTACAATGGATAAGCGCTTGGCTGTTAACTGAAAGGCTTAGGTTGGAACCCACCAGCTGCCCCATGGGAGAAAAGACCTGGTGATCTGTTCCTGTAAAAATTATAGTCTAGGAAACCAAACCCTAGGAGGAAGTTCTACTCTATCCTAGAGGGTCCCTATGAGTTGTAATCAACTGAACGGCACACAACAGCACTATATAGATCTACCTTTTGGTAGCATTATATTTGTTGCTCTTGCCAGTTTCAATCATTAACATAAAGACCTCAGCATCATATTAAAAAGCCACTCTATGACCCATTAAATTGACAGCTCCAGGAGTACTACTACACCATTATTCATTTTAAGAAAAAAGTATAACAGAATAGTGATAAATATCATTCCTTAGAACTTTATTCATGTGATACAAATAATTCATAATACAAACTGTAATAAAGAACATGTGCTGGCACAGCTAGGCTTCATGTATTCTTTAGAAGCCCCCAAAATTTGCAGATGTCTCATCAATATTCTTTTCATACCTAGTACATAGAAGCTAGATTTTCTAAGTAGGATTTCCAGAAATTCGAGAAGTAGGGCATCGATCAGCTGAGCAGCTCATGTTCATTAACTGTAACTTACATACTTCTCCTTTCTAACCAAATTGGGGAAGATCCTTAATTTCTCCAAGAGCCCTGATTGCTACTTCAGGATTGCCAGAAATTTGAAAAGCAGGACATTGAAAGCTGACCAGCTAACATTCATTATCTGTGCCTTATATGCTACTCTTTTCTGGTTAAATTGTGGCAAGAATCTTAAATGCTCCAGAAGCCTCGATAGCTACCTGAGTTTTGATATAGATACCACCATTTGACCCAACATCTGAGAGTTTAAATTGAATGGTCTGGAGTTTTAAAATTTTTTTTCAGCAACTGATGTGGATGACTATACTTGAAGGACAAAAGAAGAAATACATATATTTTGACTTCAGAATACGAACAATATTACATACTTGAGAGTTGCTTGCACAAATCAACTGTCCCACATTCCAGGCCCACAGTACTTGCACTGCATCAAGGAGCTTTAAACAAAGGAATGGTAGGGGCAAATTTGTCATCTCTCGTTGGGCTTGCCTGAGAGATTAACAGAGCTTACTCCAAACTTTGCTATGGCTGTACCACTTGATTTTGGTATCCTATCTAAATTCTCAAGCATCCTATCTCAGCCTCACTGTTTGGGGCTTTGTATGCTCCCATCTCAGAACTAACAACTTGTCAGGTTCCTACCCAGTAATAAGGCCTGATAAAAAAAAAACTGTTCTTCTGAACCACACCTGCTTCCAGGAAACACTACGGATTTGACCGAGCTTCTCACTGTAGGCAGAAAACTCCACCCTACACCTCGAGAGCATGACTTCCTGACCAGGCGCAGAACTAAGCAGATGAAAATGTTGAAGGCTTGCCAGAGACACTGGATTAGCAGGCACTCGTACTGCACCATCTGGCACCCACCTTGGGGTTTATGGAGCACCCCAAAACATTTGAAAATTTTCCAACAGTTTTATGACACCTTCAAGTTATAATTTCAACAAGTGGTCTCTCAGGCAATTAAATGAGGTGGGCAGCTTCATGTAGATTTAAACTTGGGAGTTTTCCAAGGACCTCAGTAGGGAAGAGAAAACTAATGGAAAAATACAAAAAAAAAAATTCTGCTTTATCAAGGGCTTGTCTCTATCTGCTCATGCTCCGTGTATTTCTCAGACTCAGAATACAGCGAAGCTGCCTTATATGGCCAATTTCAAGAAGCCCACTTAAGATTCACTGGCCTGGGAGAAGTGATCAATCACTTTCTAGACACTGGCATGCATACATGCAACTGATGTATTGGCTCAGTACCTAATGACAGCTACTCCTGTCATAAACCTAACACCCAAAATCCACACTTCTGCACCTTTGCTCCCAACCTAAACCAACATCAGACACTCGTGGTCCTGCCAGAGAAAAAAAGCTTAGGGTTAGAAACCTATATAGATAATGATTAAAAACACAGGATCTGAAGTCCAGCTGCTTGAGGTCAAATCCTTGCTTTCACACTCCCTTGCTTTATGACCTTGGAAACTTTACTCATTCTCCTCTTGCAGATAAAATAATAGCACCTATTTCAAAGCATTGTGAGGACTAAATGAAATAATTCACGTAGATTGCTTAACACAGTGCCTGACATATTTTTAGAGGCCTTTTCTCCGATTTGATATCACATCATAAAAGACTGGTGAAACAAATAGATGGAGAAGTGTTTATTCCTTTACTGTGAACAAAATGACCCATAATATGAGAGATTTTCCATCAAGAAGCTAAAACACTCCCACTTTAAGTAAATATTCCAGCTTACTAAATGGTGGACATATGACCCAGCCTGCCTGCCTGCCACCATTGTCAAACCATGTCTTTAGGTTGCAACTAGCTATCTTCACCCTCGTATATCTCTATCTATGCCTCCATGGACTTGAGGGTATATGAAAACTTTACTCAGTGCCTCATTCTTTTAAAACACATATTCTCCTCAGTTAAGCCTATTTCTTTGATATTAAAAATTATCATTAGACTCCCTCATTGGCAGGGACTGCAAATTCCAATTCCCAAGCATTGAGAGTCAGCATGAGAGACACTTGAAACTCTCCAGTTTGACTTCTTGTGTTTTCCCTTGTCTTAGTCATCTAGTGCTGCTTTAACAGAAGTACTACAAGTAGATGGCTTTAACAAAGAGAAGTTTATTTTCTCACAGTAAAGTAGGCTAAAAGTCCAAATTTGGGGTGTCAGCTCCAGGGGAAAGCTTTCTCTCTCTGTCAGCTCTGGAGGAAGGTCCTTGTGATACATCAGTCTTCCCTTGGTCTGGGAGCAGCTCAGCACAGGAACCTCAGGTCCAAAGGACATGCTCTGCTCCACGCACTGCTTTCTTGGTGGTATGAGGTGCCCCTGCCTCACCACTTGCTTCTCTTATATCTCAAGAGATTGCCTCAAGACACAACCCAATCTTATACATTGAGTCCTGCTTCACTAACACAACTGTCACCTGTCCTCCTTCATTAACATCATAGAGGCAGGATTTACGACATACAGGAAAATCACACAATATCAGGAATCATGGCCCAGCCCAACTGATACACATTTTTTGGGGGGACATAATTCAATCCATGACACCCCTATTTCCTTCTTTGTTAAGGATTTGACTGAGAACATACGTGAAATACTTGAGCAGTGATAGTTACATCCAACTAATGCAACCCTATTGCCATTTATGGTCTAAATTGGGACAACTATGGGGAAAGCCATCCAGAATCTCCTGTTCTGGGCTGCTGTACAAGGATGCACTGTTCAGTGATGCTTTCAGTAAGTGGGAACATGATTTTAATTTCACCATCACCCTGACTCCCTGGGTATAGATTTTTGCCAAGAGTTTGACTCTTTTCCAAAGCCAAGCACAGGCATTTCAAAACCTTCCTAAGACACTCACCAGCAGGCAACATTCCAGAAAAAAAAATTAAGTACAAATTCTTGGAGTAATAGAGCATAGGAACCCCTTTCCTAACAAGGAAGTCAGGTTTTGAATACTTCATGCTACCTCTATTATGAAAATTACTTTTCTGGTACCCTTATCTATTGCTGGGATTATCGATCTGGGTGCCCTCTGCTTTTGACACCTCCCATTACTGGTTTTTTTTTTTTTTTTTTAACTAGAGGAAATGTTACTCTGCTCAGGTAAACAGGATATCAATGTACAGTGGGCACCTTATTATTCTGTTTCTATAATTGTAGACATGTGAAGAATGCCTGCTGGCACCCGGGCAGATTATAGTATTTATTCCATGGGAAAAGCAACCTCTCCAGCCCCCCAGACATCAAGGCAGTCTTCCGCCCTTTCTATCTTCACAGAGCCCAGGCTTTGCCACAGTGAAGACAGTCTATGAGATGGGCAAATTTTAGAAAACTCTATCTTTAAGATTGGCAGAGGAACCCCACCACCACCACCACTACCACCACCACAGCAGGATATTATCCACAGACACTTGTCTAGAAAGATCACTTACTGCCCCAAAGGAATCTTGAAAACATTATGCTGAGGAAGATAGGTCAGTTGCAAAAGGACAAATACTGACATATGTCATTTATATGAAATAAGCAAATATATAGAAGCCAAATATTATTATTGGTTACCAAGGATGGGAGAGAAAGAGAAAAGGGAGTCTTTGGGGGACCTTAAGTTTATGCTAATGACAATGGAGTGTTTTGGATGAAGATAGCAATAATGGCACCACACCAAAAAATGTAATCAATGCCATTAAATTTTTGAGCTTCCTTGAAAACCCCTGCTGACTTGGATCACTGAATTGCACATACACTTTAATTCTCACACTTAACACATTCCAATTTGTCATCTCTTTTTCTGCTAACTGAGCCTGGCCAGCCCTCAACTCCGTTTCGACTTTATACCCTGAGTTTCAGCACCCTTTCCATGCTCTCCCAAGACTCCACCTGAGCTTGCTTCTATTTTTTGCTTCAACACATTCAATTCAGCGGCTGGTAAAAACTTCTTTTCACTACATAGCTGAGAAAGGATAGGATGAAAATAAATTCCTGCGAGATTTAGAATATTGCCCGGAAACACAGGCAGAGATCAAATGATCTTTTACAGACCCTTCCAAAGCTAGTAATATTTTGGTGAGTATGTGTGAGTGTGTATTTCAAATACATTTTCATTAAGTCCAAAAGTTTGCAAATGCTTTTTTTGTTGTCAGAACCCCTTATTTTACTTAATGCATTCCACTAGGGATTTATATGTTTTGCTTATTCTTAATTATAAAGAATTATAAAATTCTTGAAGACAGGAATCTTGATGGGTCACACTGATATGACTAGTTATAGTACTTGAGCCATTACTGTACATTTCTGGGCCTCACACAGGATCTCCCTATGGTGTTTAGCACAGATAACCACATTCTCCTCCTGGAGACTGTTACTTCGGTTTCTATGAGACCACTCCTTCTGTCTTCCCTCCTCCTGCTTTGAAAATTCCTTCTGTCTCTCCTTTGATGGCCCTTCTTCACTTGCTCATCCCTTAAACATTACTGTTCTTGAGGGTTTTATCCTTGGTTCTCATATTTTTATATCGTGCTTTTATTCTGGGTGTTTCCATTTACACTATGTCTTTAACTACAACCAACACATAATTGATTCTTCTATGGATCCAAGAGCTCACTCTTGAACTCCAGACTCATATAAACCACTGTTGACTTGACATTTCCAATTGGTTGCCCCACAAAAATATCCAAGTCAACATGTCAAAAGTTAAATCCATCATTGCCTATTCCTGCCCTAAACTGATTCTCTTTCAGTTTTGTCTATATCATGTAGCATCCACCATTCACTAACTCTAGCCGGAAACCTGTGTGTAGTTATTGACTCTTCCCAATCATTCAGTGTGGTCTGTTGGTTATAGTTTAGTACAGGTTTTTTTTTCCAACAGCTTTACTAAGCTATAATTGACATGCAATGAACTGCACATATTTAAAGTATACAATTGGTACATTTCTTAAATATAATACAGCTCTGAAACCATTACCATAATCAAAATAATAAATATATCCATCACCCCAAAAGTTTCTTTATGTGGCTTTGTAAATCCTCTCTTCCTGCCCTCCCTGCATGCCCACATCCACAGACATCACTTGTATTCCTTCTATATATTAGTTCAGGTTTTCTATACTTTTATATAAATGAAATCATATAGTAAATACTGTTATTCACACAACATAATCATTTTAAGATTCCTCCATGTTTTAGGGTATCAGTATTTCATTCTGTTTTATTGATGGGTAGTATTCCACTGTATGGAGATACCACAATTTGGTTACTCACTCATTTCTTGATGGACTTTTGTTTTCAGTTTAAGGTTATTAAAAATAAAGATGCTATGAACATTTATGTAAAAGTCTTTCTATGAATATATTGCTTTCATTTCTTGGATAAACACCAAAGGAGAGGATTTACTGAATCATATGGTAGGCATCTGTGCAACCTTTTTGAACTTCTTGTGTGATTTCTTTTCTCTCTCTTTTTTATCGTGGTAAAAATATACACACCAAAACATCCACCAACACAACGTAATGGCATTGATTACATTTTTTCCTGTTGTGTCACCACTGTCACTAGAATGAGAATTCCAGAACACTTAATTTTGCTCATGAGGAATGTGTACATAGACCAAGAGGCACTTATTCGAACACAACAAGGGAATACTGAGTGGTTTAAAGTCAAGAAACATGTACATTGGGTTTTATCCTTTCACCATACTTATTTAATCTGTGTGCTGAGCAAATAATCAGAGAAACTGAACTATATGAAGAAGAATGAGACAATAGGATTGGAGGAAGAGTTATTAACAACCTGCAGTATGCACATGACACAATTTTGTTTGCTGAAAGTGGAAAGAACTTGAATCACTTACTGATGAAGATCGAAGACTGTAGCTTTCAGTATGGATTACACCTCAACATAAAGAAAACAAAAACCCTCAGAACTGGACCAATAAGCAACATCATGATAAACGGAGAAAAGATTGAAGTTGTGAAAGATTTCATTCTACTTGGATCCACAATCAAAGCCCATGCAAGTAGCAGTCAAAAAATTAAATGACATATTGCATTTGGAAAATCTGCTGCAAAAGACCTCCTTAAAGCTTTAAAAAGCGAAGATGTCACTTTAAGGACTAAGGTGACCTGACCCAAGCCATATGTGTTTTTTTTTTTTCAATTGCCTTATATACGGTGCAAGCTGGACAATGAATAAGCGAGACCAAAGAAGAATTGACACCTTTGAATTATGTTGTTGGTGAAAAATATTGAATATACCATGGGCTGCCTGAAAAATGCACAAATCTGTCTTGGAAGAAGTACAGCAAGAATACTCCTTAGAAGTAAGGACTCAGTCTCATGCATTTTGGACATGTTATCAGGAGGGGCCAGTCCCTGAAGGAGGACATCATGCTTGGTAAAGTAGAGGGTCAGAGAAAAAGAGCAAGACCCTCAATGCGATGGATTGACACAGTGGCTGCAACAATGGGCTCAAGCATAATAACAATTGTGAGACTGGTGCAGGATTGGGCAGTGTTTGATTCTGTTGTACATAGGGTACTATGAATTCGAACCAACTCGGCCCTGCCTAATAGCAACAACAACAATGACATTATCACTGTCCTCATCCAAAACATTCCACCACTATTAACATAACTTCAATGTCTCCCCCCGCAAAAAATTACCCTTTTCTCCCTCTCTCCATCCTTTGTAACCATTATCTTTTGTTTCTGTATAAGTGAGATCATACAGTATTTGTCCTTCTATGACTAACTTATTTCACTCAGCATAATGTTTTCAAGGATCACCCATGCTGTGGCATGCATTTGTATTTATGGCTGCATAATATTCCATTGTATGTATTTCATGAATTTTGCTTACCCATTCGTCTGTATATGTACATTTTCATTGTTTCTACCTTTTGACTATTATGAAAAGTGCTAGAATGAACATTAATGTAGGTGTACAGGTATCTTTAGCCCTGGTGGTAGAGTGCATAAGAGGTTGGCTGCTAACCAAAAGGTCAGCAGTTTGAATTTACCAGCCACTCCTTAGAAACCTTATGGGGCAGTTCTACTCTGTCCTATAGGGTCACTATAGGTTGGAACCAACTCAAGGGCAACGAGTTTGGTTTTTGTTTTTTTGGTACAGGTTTCTGTTTGAGTTCCTGCCTTCAGTTCTCCTGGATATATACATAGGATTGGAATTGATGGTGATATGGTGATTCTATGCTCAACTTTTTGAGGAACCACCAAACTGTTTTCCACAGGGGCTGTATTTGTACCAGTTTTCAAGGTATAGATCCTACCAATGCACAAGGGTTCGAGTTTCTCCACAACCTTGCAAATACTACTTGTTTTGCTTCCTTTTTAAAAAAATTTTTATCATAATCACCTTATTGGGGTAATTTGCACTCCCTAATGGATAATGATGTTGAGTATCTTTTCATGTGCTTGCTTGCCATTTGCTTACCCGTTTTGGTGAACTTTCTGTTCATGTCCTTAGCCCATTTTTTATTGAGTTGTTTGTCTTTTTGTTAAGTTGTAGGAGTGATACACACACACACATATATATGTATATGTATGTAAATGTATATATATATATATATATATGCATCTGTCAGCTTTTCATACTGTGGGGGCTTGCATGTTGTTGTGATGCTTGAAGCTATGCCACAGGTATTCAAATACCAACAGGGTCACCCATAATGGACAGGTTTTAGCTGAGCTTCCAGACTAAGACAGATTAGGAAGAAGAACTTGGCCATCTACCTCTGGGAAAAAAAATTATCCATTGAGAACTTTATGAATGGCAGCAGAACATTGTCTGGTATAGTGCCGGAAGATGAGCCCCTCAGGTTGGAAGGCACTCAAAATACAACTGGGGAAGACCTACCTCCTCAAAGTAGAGTCGACCTTAATGATTTGGATGGAGTCCAGCTTTGGGGACCTTCATTTGCGAATGTGGCTCAACTCAAAATGAGAAGAAACAGCTGTGAACATTCATTAATAATCAGAACCGGGAATGTACAAAGTATGAATCTAGAAAAATTGAAAATCATCAAAAATGAAATGGAACACATAAACATAGTTATCCTAGGCATTAGTGAGCTGAAATGGACTGGTATAGGCAATTTTGAATTGGACAATCATATGATTTACAATGTGGGGAATGACAACTTGAAGAGGAATGGCATTGCATTCATTGTCAAAAAGGACATTTCAAGATCTATCCTGAAGTACAAGGCTGGCAGTGATAGAAAAATATCCATACACCTACAAGGAAGACCAGTTAATACGACTATTATTCAAATTTACATACCAACCACTAAGACCAAAAGATGAAGAAATTGAAGATTTTACCAACTTCAGCAGTCTGAAATTGATTGAACAAGCAATCAGGATGCACTGATAATTACTGGTGATTGGAATTCAAAAGTTGGAACTAAAGAAGAAGGATTGGTAGTTGGAAAATATGGTCTTGGTGATAGAAACAATGCTGGAGATCGAATGATAGAATTTTGCACGACCAACGACTTCATTGCAAATACCTTTTTTCAGCAAAATAAACGGCCATTATACACATGAACCTCACCAGATGGAATACACAGGAATCAAATCGACTATATCTGTGGAAAGAGATGATGGAAAAGCTCAATATCATCATTCAGAACAAGGCCAGGGGCTGACTTTGGAACAGACCATCAATTGCTCATATGCAAATTCAAGTTGAAACTGAAGAAAGTTAGAACTAGTCCTCGAGAGCCAAAGTATGACCTTGAGTATTTCCCACCTGAGTTTAGAGACCATCTCAAGAATAGGTTTGAAGCTTTGAAGACTAATGACCAAAGACCAGAGGAGTTGTGGAATGATATCAAGGATATCATACATGAAGAAAGCAAGACAGGAAAGAAAAAAAGGCCAAAATGAATGTCAGAAGAGACTCTGAAAGTTGCTCTTGAACATCAAGTAGTTAAAGCAAAGAGAAGAAATGATGAAGTAAAAGAACTGAACAGAAGATTTCAAAGGGTGGCTCCAGTAGGCAAAGTTAAGTATTATAATGACAAATGCAAAGACCTGGAAATAGAAAACTAAAAGGGAAGAACATGCTTGTCATTTCTCAAGCTGAAAGAACCAAAGAAAAAAATTTAAACCTTGAGTTGCAGTATTGAAGGATTCTATGGGGAAAATATTAAACAACTCAAGAAGCGTCTAAAGAAGATGAAAATAATCACAGAGTCATTCTATCAAAAAGAATTGGTAGACATTCAACCATTTCAGTACCATCAGTTCTTGATGGTACTGAAGGAAGAGGTCCAAGCTGCACTGAAGGCATTGGGGAAAAACAAGGCTCCAGGATATGACAGAATGCCAATTGAGATGTTTCAACAAATGGATGCAGCACTGGAAGTGCTCACTCATCTATGCCATGAAATTTGGAAGACACCTATCTGGCCAACCAACTGGAAGAGATTGATATTTATACCTATTCCAAAGAAAGGTGATCCAACTGAATGTGGAAATTATTGAACAATATCATTAATATCACACCCAAGTAAAATTTTGCTGAAGATCATTCAAAAGTGGCTGCAGCAGTATATACACAGGGAACTGCCAGAAATTCAAGCCAGACTAAGAAGAGGATGTGGAACGAGGGATATCATCGCTGATGTCAGATGAATCCTGGCTGAAAGCAGAGAATACCAGAAGGATGCTTACCTATGTTTTATTGACTATGCCCAGGCATTCCACTGTGTGTATCATAAGAAGTTATGGATAACATTGCGAAGAATGGATATTCCAGAACACTTTATTATGCTCACGAAGAACCTGTCCATAGATCAAGAGAAAGTTATCAGAAAAGAACAAGGGCATAATGGGTGGTTTATAATCAGGAAAGGTATATGTCAGGGTTGTATTCTTTCTCCATACTTATTCAATTTATACGCTGAACAAATAATCCGAGAAATTGGACTATATGAAAAAGAAAGGGGCATCAGGATTGAAGGAAGATTTATCAACAACCTGCGTTATGCAGATGACACAACCTTGCTTGTTGAAAGTGAGGACAACTTGAAGCACTTACTGATGAAGATCAAAGACCACAACCTTCAGTATGGGTTACACCTCAACATAAAGAAAACAAAAATCCTCACAACTGGACCAATAAGCAACATCATGATAAACAGACAAGAGACTGAAGTTGTCAAGGATTTTGTTTTAATTGTATCCACAATCAACACCCACAGAAGCAGCAGTCAACAAATCAAAAGACGCATTGCATTGGACAAAGCTGTTGTAAAAGACCTCTTTAAAGTGTTAAAAAGCAAAGATGTCATATTTAAGACTAGGTGTATCTGACCCAAGCCACGGTGTTTTGAAAGCTGGACAATGAATAAGGAAGACTGAAGAAGAATTGACGCCTTTGAATTGTGTTGTTGGTGAAGAATATTGAATATACCGTGGACCGCCAAAAGAGTGAACAAATCTGCCTTGGAAGTAGTACAACCAGAATACTCCTTAGAAGCAAAGATGGGAGGCTTAGTCTCACATACTTTGGACATGTTATCAGGAGGGATCTGTCCCTGGAGAAGGACATTATGCTTGGTAAAGTAGAGGGTCAGCGAAAAACAGGAAGGCCCTCTACGAGATGGCTGCAACAATGGGATCAAGCATACCAGTGATTGTGAGGATGGTACTGGACTGGGTGGTGTTTAGTTCTGTTGTAATAGGTTGCTATGAGTTGGAAAGTTGGAACCGACTCAACGGTACCTAAGAACAATAACAGCTATATGTATGTATATATATTTATATATATATATATTTATATATATATATACACACACATGATATTAGATCCTTATCCTACATATGGATCCAGAAAATTTTCTCCCAATCTGCTGTCTAACTTTTTAAAGAAACTGCCAAGTTATTTTCTGAAGTATTTTAAAAACCACATAGACGCAGTGTCTGACCTCCTCCAAACCCACAAGGGGGGTAGGAGAACCAAGGTAAACAGCACAAGGCTGAGTCCCATGATGTGGTGGCCAGACAAGCTTCCTCTCTCTTCTATCTTTACTAAGTCTCACACCACCCTTCCCTCATATAGCACCCTCTACTTCTCTGCTAAGTTCCATAATTAATTGCAATGGCTACACAGAACTCACAGACCATACTCTTAATTATGGGGTTTATTAGGGAAGTAACAGGTTACAATACATGTTCAGGAACACTCAAGGATACAGCTTTTCCATCAGGACTGCCTCTTCCTAGCCATGGTCACAGGCACACATCTCCCTGGCCCCAGGCCACTTCCCAAAGGCACTCAGCTTTCTCTCTTCTTGGGCTGGACAACCCACCGCATCATCCCCTGCTGCCGAGTCCCTGATGCTGGGTCTCTCCTGCCACAGCTTCTCACTGTCTTCAGGGTTACAGCTTGCTTTCTCTCTCTCTCTTTCTCATTCCCTTGCTTCCAGGCACTTCTCTGCACATGGATCCTGGGTCCAAAGAATGTACTCTCCTCTCCTGGCTGTCCTGCCCCGGTAGTGGTAAGATCCTTCTTTCTGCTCTAGAATTGTCTCTCTTTTAAGACAAAACTCACCAATTCCCCTGGTAAGCCACAATTACCCTATCACACAGTCACCTGAGCAGGAGTTGCAAGACCGTGGCTAGAAAGGCCACAGACAAAAGTAATTAATTGCACTGCAAGTATTTTACAAAGTATTGATTTTAATCACAGGGCTTGGTAGTACCAAGAGATACCCTAAGTAACCTCCTGTATTCCAGACGTAGTCTTCATTACCTCTGTTGTGTAATAACAGTTCAATTTCCCTTTAGTATTCAGGATCAGTCACACCAGCTAGTAGAGTAACTCCTTTCTTTGTGTGTTAAATCAGAGACATGAGGAGTCCCTAGTGAACAGGTGGCAGTCTTAAATTCTAGTTCAAAGCAATCATTGTTGTCTCTCCCAGTGGGAGCATTCCTCCCTTTGTAACTAAGACTTCTAGACTGGCAGATCATGGGGTGACATGGATATAAAGCAAAATGTTTGCTAGGTGATTACCAGGGGTAATACAACTCCAATTCCCACCCCCTTTTCCTGGACCCATGAATCCTGGCTGTGGTAAATATGCTGATTTAGAGCATATAAAACTTGCTGGAGAATACTATATCACCCCTGCAAGGTATTGCCACCTAGTTGTTGCCAAAATTGAATTTTAAAAAAGCCATTCCATGGTTCTATCAAGCCAGATGCTTCAGGATGATGAAAGGTATGGTAATAACTTCATTTGCTGTGAAGTGAGTTCTCGATCCACAATGCTGTGCAGTGTACCCTGTCAGTAGACAATGCATGCTCTAAGTCCACAGATGACAGTTTTGGCAGAAGTATTGCATGCAGGAAGGCAAACCCATATCCAGAGTGTCTGTCTCAGTAAGAACAAAATACTGCCCATTCCATGAGGGAAGAGGTTCAATGTAATCAACCTTCTACCAGGTTGCTGGCTGATTACACAAGGGAATGGTGCCATAACAGGGACTCAGTGTTGGTCTGCTGGTAGATTAGGCACTCAGTAGTGTCTATAGACAAGTCAGCCTTGGAAACGGAAGTTCATGTTGCTGAGTTCATGCATAACCTCCATCCCTGCCACCATAGCCACTTTGTTCATGAGCCCGCTGGGAAATGACAGGAGTGGCTTGGGGAAAAGACTGGCTGGTATCCACAGAACGCATCATCCTATCCACTTGATTACTAACATCCTCCTCTTCTGTGGTCATCCTTTGTGAAAATTAATACAGAACACAAATATCTTCACTTTGTTGTCCATTCAGAGAAAAGTATCCACACACCTCTTCTGCAAACATCCTTGTCATTAATTTTCCAGTCACGTTCCTTCCAAGCCCCTGACTATCCAGCCAAACCATTGGCCACAGCCCATTAATTGGTACACAATTGCACATCTGGCAATTTCTCCTTCCAAGCAATATGAACAGCCAAGTCCACTGATCAAATTTTTGCCCACTGGAAGGATTTCCCTTCATCACTGTCCTTCATAGAAGTCTCAGAAAGGGGTTGCAGTGCTGCAGTTGTCCACTTTCACATGGTGCCTGCATATCACGAAGAACCATCTACAAACCAGGCCTGACTTTCTCTCTTCCTCAGTCAATTGATTGTAGAGACTCCCCATGAGGCTATAGATGCAGGCTGGGAGAGAAAAGGTAATGTAGCAGAAGTGGGTACCATGGGAATTTGGGCTACTTCCCCATGTAAATTATTTGTGACTTCATGGCCTGGTAGAGCCTGATCTCATGTATTACTACTTCCATTTGATGATGGAGTGCTTCTGTGAACCCCAACTTAAGGTTTTGTTGGCCAGACAATGTCCAGTTCATGATACAAACCTCAGGTTGCATGGTAAATTGGTGCCCCATGGTTAAGCATTCAGTCTACTAAGGCCTAGTAGTAAGTCAAAACCTATTTCTCCAAAGGAGAATAGTTGTTTACAGAGGATGGCAAAGTTTTTCTCCAAAATCCTAAGGGCATAGACTGTGATCTCCCTATAGGGGCCTGCCACAGGCTTCAAGCAGCGTCTCTATCTGCCACTGACACATCAGGCAACATTGGATATAATGGATAATATAGCCCAAGTGGCAGAACAGCTTGCACGGCAGCCTGTACATGTTACAAAACCATCTCTTCCAGGCCCCACTCAAAACTAGCACCTTTTCCGGTCACTCAGTAAATGGGCCAGAGTAGTACATCCAAATGAGGAAAATTCTGCCTCCAAAATCCAAAGAGGCCCACTAAGCATTGTGCCTCTTGTTTTGGAAAGCACCAGATGCAACAACTTACCCTTCACCTTAGAGGGATATTTTGACATGGCCAGCACCGGTGGATACCTAGAAATTTCGCTGAGGTGGAAGGCCTCTGAACTTTTGTTGGGTTTATTTCCCACTGCCTGGCATGCAGGTGTCTTAACAATAAGTCCAGAGTAGTTTCCACTTCTTGCTTACTAGGTCCAATCAACATGGTGTCATCAATTTGATGGACCAATGTAATGTCTTGTGGAAGGGAAAGGCAATCAAGTTCTCTGCAGACTAAATTATGATACAGGGCTGGATAGTTTATATACTCCTCAGTTGGGACTGTGAAGGTGTATCACTGGTTTTGCCAGCTGAAAGAAAATTGTTTGTAGTGGTCTCTACTAGCTAGAATTGAGAAAAAAACATTTGCCAGTTCAATAGTGTGTACCAGGTACCAGGACATGTATTAACTTGCTCAAGCAATGAAACCACATCTGGAAGAGCAGCTGCAATTGTATTTACCACCTGGTTAATTTTATGATAGTTCACTATTATTCTCCAAAATCCATCTGTTTTATGGACAGGCCAATTAGGTGAATTGAATGGGGGATGTGGTGGGAATCACCATCCCAACATACTTCAGGTCCTTGACAGTGGCACTAAACTGTGCAATCCCTTCAGGGATGCAGTGTTTCTTTTGGTTTATTATTTTCCTAGATAGAGACAGTTCTAGTGGTTTCCACTTGTCCTTTCCTGCCACAATAGCCCTCATTCCACACATCAGGAGACTAATGTAGGGATGCTGCTAGTTGCTGAGTATGTCTATTCCTACTATAAAATTTGAAATTAGAGAAATCACTAGGGGGGGGGGTTGGACCACGCTGGACCCACTGTGAGAAGAACCTGAGGTAAAACTCAGTTGATCATCTGACCTCCAATTGTCCCTACTTTGACCTGGTGGCCCAGTGCTTAGGCATTTACCTGCTAACCAAAAGGTCAGCAGTTCGAATCCACCAGCCACTCCTTGGAAACCCTATGGGGCAGTTCTCCTCTGTTGTATAGAGTCGCTATGTGCCAGAATTTACTCAACAGCAACCTTTTTTTTTTTTTTTGGACTAGAGAACTACAGTGACTAGTGTCAGTTTAGAGCCAATTTCCAGTAATTCCTGAAAAGTCTGATCATTCCTTTTTATCTAATGAACAGTCACGCTGGTAAAGACTGTAGGTCACCCCCCTTTTTTTTATTGTGATCAAATATAAAACATGTACCATTCTAACCATTTTTACGTGTAGAATTCAGTGACATGAACTACCCTCACCATGCTGTGCAACCATTACCACTATCCAATACCAAATTTTTTCATTATCCTTAACATAAATTTGGTACCCTTTAAGTAATAAAAAAAAAAAAAAATTAAGTAATACCTCTGTATTTATTTCCCTTTCCCAACTCACCCCTGGTAACCACTAATAAACTTTGGTCTCTTTGCATTTCCTACTCTGGATATTTCATGTAAGTGTGATCATACAATATTTGTCCTTTTGTATCTAACTCATTTCTCTCAACAAAATGTTTTCAATGTTCATCCATGTTGTAGCATGCATCAGCACTTCTTTTCTCTTTATGGCTGAATACTATTTCCTTATATGTATTGGCAACATTTTGTTTATCCATTCATCTGTTGATGAATACTTGGATTATTTCCATCTTTTGGCTATTGGTGTCCCTGCTTTCAACTGTTTTTAGTATATACCTATGAGTGGAACTGCTGGGTCATATGGTAGTTCTATGTTTGTTTGTTTGTTTTCACAAAAACTGCCACTGTTTTTCACAGCAGCTGCACCATTTTACAATACCACTAGCAAGAAAGGATTCCTACTTCTCCACATCCTTGCCAACTCTTGTTATTTCCATTTTTCTGATAATATCCATCCTAATTTTTTTTTAATGTGTGTTAAGTGGTAAACGATTGTGAATTTGATCAGCATTTCGCTAAAGACTGATGATGTGATCATCTTTTCATGTGTTTATTGGCCATTTGCACATATTCAGTGGTAAAACGACTATTCAAGTGATTTGCCCTTTTTCATTGTCTTTTTGTTGTTGAATTGTAGAAGTTCATTACATATTATAGATATTAAACCGTAATCAGATATTTGATTCCAAAAACTAGTAGATTGTCTGTTCACTTATAAAGTTCTCTGATGTACAAAAGTTTAAAATTTTTTTTGAATCCACTACGTTTTGTCTTTTGTTGCTCCATGATTTTGGGGTCGTGGCTAAGAATCCGTTTTTAAAAACTAGGTCCTGAAGCATTACTCCTATGTTTTAACAGTTTTATAGTTTTAGTTCTTATATTTAGGTCTTTGATACATTTTGAATTAATTTTTGTATATGGTATTATGTATGGGTCCAATTTCATTCTTTTGCATGTGATGGCCCAGCTATACCAGCATCATTTATTTATTGAAGAGTTCATTCTTTCCCCATTAGATGGACTTGGCCTTTGTCAAAAATCAATTGAATGGGTTTATTTCTGGACTTTCTATTCTATTCCATTGGTTTATGTGTCTGTTTTTATACTAGTACCAGACAGTTTTGATTACTATGACTTCATAATATGTTTTGAAATTGGGAGGTATGACTTCTCCTACTCTGTTCTTCTTTTTCAAGATTGCTTTGGTTATTTGGGACCTCTTGTAATTTCGTATAAATTTGAGAATCAACTTTTCCATTTTGGCAAAGAAGACTGTCATTTATAGGCATTATGTTCAATCTACAGAATGCTTTGAGTAGTATTGACATCTTAGCAATATTAAGTTTTCCAGTCCATGAACACAAAATGTCTTGGCATTTATTCAGGTCTTCTCTAATTTCTTTCGACAATGTTTTATAGTTTTCAGTGTTCAAGTCTTTACCTCTCTCGTTAAATTTACTGCTATGTATTTTATTCTATTAGATGCTATTGTAAATGGAATTGTTTTCTTAGTTTACTTTACAGTTTATTCATTGCTGGTGTATAGAAATCCAACTAGTTTTTGTGTGTTGCTCTTGTGTCCTGCAACTTTGATGAAATCGTTTAGTAGCTCTAGTAGCTTTCTTGTGGATTTTTTGGGGTTTGGGGTTATATATATGCAGGATTATGTCATCTGTGAATAAGGATAATTTTCCTTTTTCTTTCCTGATTTGGATAGCTTTTTTTTTTTTCTTCCTTTGCTACTCTCGGTAGGACATACAGTACAGTAATGAATATCAGTGGTGAGAGTGGGCATCATTCTCTTGTTAGTGATCTTAAGGGGAAAGCTCTCAGTCTTCACTGAGTATGGTGTTAGCTGTGGTTTTTCCCCGGGAGATTTGAGATCATTCTTCCTTTTTCATGTAGTCATTTATGTCTATAAATTTTCCCTGAGTTATGCCTTCACTGCATTCTACAGTTTTTGATATGTTGTGTTTTCATTTTGTTTGACTCTAAGTATTTTGTTTTTGATATGTTGTGTTTTCATTTTGTTTGACTCTAAGTATTTTTTTATTTCTCTTTTGATTTCTTATTTAATCCATTGATTATTTAGTATTGTGTTGTTAAATTTTTACATATTTGTGTATTTTCTAATTTTCTCTCTGCTATTAATTTTTTTTATTAATTTATAGTTTCATTCCATTGTGATTGGAAAAAAGATACTTTGCATGATTTCAGTCTCGTTAAATTTATTGAAACTTGTTTCTTATCCTTGTATATGGTCTATCCTGGACACTGTTCCATGTGTGCTGGAGAAGATTGTGTATTGTGCTGTTATTGGGAGAAGTGCTCTATATATGTCTCTTAGGTCTAGTTGGTTAATAGGGGTGTTCATGTCTTCTATTTCTTAATTGATATTTTTTGTTCTATCCATTATTGAAAGTTGTGTATTAAGTCTCCAACTATTCTTGTAGACCTATCTACTTCTCCCTCCAAATCTGTCGGTATTTGCTTTATATATTTTGGGGCTCCGAAGTTTGGTGCATATATATTTATAATTGTTATATCATCTTGATAAATTAATAATTTTATCATTTTGTAGTGTCCTTCTTCGTGTCTTATGATAGATTTTGACTTAAAGTCTGTTATTTCTAATATAAAATTGCCACATCTGCTGTTTTTTTATTACTATCTCCATGGAATATTTTTTCATCCTTTCAATTCAACCTATTTGTGTCTTTGCTCCTAATGTGGGTCTCTTGCAGGCAGCATATAGTTGGGTCATTTTTTTTTAATTCAATCTGCCACTATCCGTCTATTGATTGGAGTGTTCAATCAATTTACTTTCGAGGTAATTATCAATAAAGGAGGACTTACTTCTGCCATTTTATTATTTGTATTTTATTTGTCTTGGGTTTTTGGGTTTTTTTTTTTAATACTTTCTTTGCCCTCCTTTTATCCCAGTGCTGTCTTCTTTCGTGTGTAGAGTTTTTGTTTGTTTGTTTTTGTACTCAATCATTTTGTTTCCAATCTCCTTTCCTTTTGTGTATAATTTTTATTTACTTTCTTTGTGGTTACCATGAGGATTACATTTTATAGCTTACATTTATAACAACTTGGTTTATATTGATACCACCTTAATTTCAGTACCATACAAAAACTATACCTATGCCGATTTCCCCCACCCCATTTGTTTTTGTTATCACCTTTTATGTCTCAAATATCCTGTAGCTTAATTTAAAACTTAACTACATTTATTTATGCTTTTGTCCTCATAAAGCATTAAGGACATGCCAACTGTATTTGTCAACCAAAAATACCTTAAATCTGGCCCATATACTTGTTAAGGAATTGCCTTTAATGGATTTTTTTCTCCTGTATGTACAACTCCAAGCTACTGTCTACTGCCCTTACTTTTCCTTCTGGAAGATTTCCTTTATCATTTCTTGTAAGGCTGTTCTGGTGGTAACAAACTCCTTCAGCTTTTGTTTATCTGGAAAAGTCTTAATTTTGTCCTCATTTTTGAATGCCAGTTTTGCTAGATATAGTATTCTTGTCTGACAGTTATTTTATTTCAAAATTTTAAGCATGCCATTCCACGGCCTTCTTGTCTGTATGGTTTCTAAGGAGAAGTCAGCATGTAATCTGGTTGAGGACTCCTTATATGTGATACTTTGCATCTCTTGTGCTGCTTTCAATATTTTCTCTTTATACTTGGTTTTTGAGAATTTGTTTATAATCTATCTTGGTGTGGTTCTCTTTGTATTTATCCTGCTTGAAGTTTGCTGGGATTTTTGGATGTGTAAATTCATGTCTTTTGTCAGATTTGGAAAGTTTTTGGCCATTATTTCTTTGAATATTCATTCTGCCCCTTTCTTTCTCTCTTCTCCTTCTGGGACTCCCACAATGCGTGTATTAATATGCTTGATGCTGACCGTCAGGTCACTTAGGTTTGTTCACGTCTCTTCATTTTTTTTTTTTTTGTTGTTCCTTAAACTCAATAATGTCAATTGTCCTGGGGCTCACTATTCAGGAACTCCAGTTCATCTTGTGCTCACCATGCTGTTCTGACAGAATTTACTGCTCAGGAACTTCAGCCCACTCTGTGCTTACCATGCTGCTGTGACCTAGGCCCCACTCCTCAGGAACTCCAACCCACAACATGCTTACCATGCCGCTCTGACCCACCATTCACCACTCAAGAGCTCTGGCTGTCACTGAGTTCTCCACACTGTTCTGACACAGATCTCTTGGCTCTGAAACTTCAGCACATGCTGCTATGACCTGGGCCCTACTCCTCAGGAGCTCTGTCCCCCTTTGTGCTTTCCAAACTGTTCCAACCTAGCACTCCTTGCCTAAAGGTGCTGACCACGGCTCCCTCAAGGTGGCCATGCTGAGCTAGGGAAGAGGGTGGTGCTAAGTGAACAGAAGAGAGCAGAACCACTGCTCTCCCCTCTCCCATTTGTATCTATCTTTTTCTTGACTCAGTTTTCACTTTGGTCCTTCAACCCTTAACTGATATCCATAGTTCCAAGATTACCAATTTTGTCAATTTTTGGCATTTTCTTCTGGCTTTGTTGGTCAGGGTAGAATCTTTCAACCACTTACACTGCCATATTGCTCCTGCTCCAACCTCTGAATTCTCAGTTTGTTTATTTTTATAGTTTCTATCTCTTTATTGAAATTCTTATTTTGTTTATGTATTGTTTTCCTGATTTAGTTCATTGTCCATGTTTTCCCTTAGTTTTTTTTTTTTTTAGCTTATTTAGTATTTTTGCTTTAAACTTCTCTAGTCTTCCTATTAGAAACCCTGGTGGTGTAGTGGTTAAGTGCTACGACTGCTAACCAAGAGATCAGCAGTTCAAATCCACCAGGTGCTCCTTGGAAACTCTATGGGGCAGTTCTACTCTGTCCTATAATGGTCACTATGAGTTGGAATCAGCTTGATAGCAGTGGGTTTGTTTTTTTTGGTTTAATCTGGCCACTATCTGGGCTTCCATAGGAATGTTTTCTGTCTCTTCATATTGTTCTTTCCATCTTTTTTTCTTTCTTTGTATGTCCTGTGATTTTTTGTTGAAACTGGGACATTTGAATATTATTATGTAGTAACTTTAGAACTCATATTCTTCCCCTTCCCCAGAGTTTGCAATTTCTTCCTCCCCCTGCCCCTCTGTTCATTTTCTAAGCTTGCCTTTGATGCTAGCTTGTCATAAATATACTTATTTCACTTATTTTTTGGGATCTTTGTTGTAAAGAGGGCTCGCAGGAAGCGTCTGTCTATTCTGCCATCTTGGCTATGCATGTGAAGTATTTTTTAATGATTCTATATTGAGCTCTCCATTCTCGTCATTCCAGCCCTATTTATATTGGTCAAGACTTATCCAATCTCTCAATTATATACTGCTTTATTTGGGTAGTCTATGTATGCGTCTCATCGTCTCAATTTGATGTTAGGCAAAGATACTAAGATTTTCTTTCTCCACAGTAATACAATTGTCCTGAGTTTCTGAGCTTTGAATGGGCTAAATCCACTCTGACTATGCTGACAATGACTTAGTAATGTCTGCTTAAGAAAGGCAGTGGAATATAGGATAAAAGATGAAGCAATTTTCTTGATTTTGTTTCCCTTCAATTGAGGTGAGGAAATAGATAGTTGAGGACAAAGGCATGTATTTCAATGAAATACTTTTCATTCCTTAGTGCTGTCTAGATCTAAAGTGGGTTCTGAAGAGAAGCAGCACAAAAGCAGAGAGTAGAATGGGGCAGGTCTGTGTACCTGACTACAAGAAATTGAGTCTCAGCCTTTTTCCATAGAACCTCTCCTTAACATTTTGGGAATGATTCAAACTGTCCATAGCCAGCAACATTTACTTTTTAATTAGTAAAAAGCCTGGAAAGGTGTGAGCTAGAAATAAACATTCATCTCCACACCTGTGGAAGTTCTTGCCACTAAGGAAAAAAAATGAGAGTATAATGATCTTGGTCTCTGTGATGATTAAGCTTTAAGAAGAAGCAGGACTAATGAGACCAATAAACACTTGGTCAACTTAATATAGGCCAAACATCAAAGACACCAAAATGAAAGGTAAGCATACTCAGTTTTCTCCTTAGAGTGTGATGTCGTCTCACTGAGTGTGTAGCTCAGATCATAAGCCAATGTTTGCAAAATCTGGGAGATTCCGTATGCTCATCTGGGAGGCAGAAACTCCATTTCATTTGAAAGGGGCTTCTCTTACTCTGAAATCCTTGGGGGCTCTTTGATAAACCTCAGAAGATATCAACCCACAGAATGTCAGTTTTGGTAGAATTAAGGTGCATTCTTTCTTCTTCATCTTCATCTTCGTCTTTGTTGTCTTTGTCTTCATCTTCTTCTCTTTTACTTCTTCTCCTCCTTCTCTTCTTCCTCCTCCTCCTTCTTCTTTTCTCAGGACACATCACAAAGAATACCTCAAACCTTTCTTGTGAATTCCCACCACAATCTCCCCCTTCCTCTGAGCAGATGACATCATTTCCTACTTACCTAGAAAAATTGATGTCTACAGATATGTCTGCATTTGTATGCTTCCTTAACTCCTTTCTTCCTGACAGCTCTGTGGAAAGTATTGCTTCTCCTGTTCAATGTTAATCCCATCCCCAATTGCTTCCACAAAAATCATACTCTTTCAGTTACCAACACCCTTCCTGTATCTACCTTTTCTCCCTTCCATTGGCTGTTTCCCTTCAGCATATGAACTTGTTCAAGTATCTCCACCTTGAAAACGATCACCACAATATCAACAGCAACAACTGCTATAGCCTTATTTTCCCCTCTGTCTTTCTGTACCTCTCTTTTCCCTCACAGACAACTTTATAAATCAGGTTAGGATATCTCCTCATCCTCACCACCATTTCACTTCTTAGTGAATAACTTGGCTTGTATTTCAACTACTACTCCCACAAAGGCCACTGGAGACTTACTAGTTTCTAAGTCACTGAACTGTTTTATCATTAGCCCACTTAACCTATCTAATAATTTACAACTAATAGAAAACATGTCTTCTTTCATGTGGAACTCCTTACTCCTAATCCTTTGGCTACTATTTAGTTTCCTTAATGGGCTCCTCCTTCTCTGGTGTACTCTATAGTTTCATCTTCGACTTTTTTTTATATACAACACGTTCTCATTTGATCTATACCCTATCCACAGTCTGTCTTCTCAGCTCCAAATCTATATTTCCAACTGTGTATAGACATCTCCACATGAATAGGCAATAGGCATTTCCTTTTCAAATTTTCCAAAAAAAAACCACACAATTTTACCCCACACCTATCTCAAGCTCAACCTTTCTTTTTCAATATTTCTTATCTTTATAATAGCAAAATCATCACCCAAGGCCGTAAATCTTAGTATCATCCTGGAAAACTCTCCCTCTTTCTGTTCCTTCTAAGTGGTTATCATACCCTACTAATCTGTTCTCTCCTCATCATTTTCATTAATTTTAAGTCAAGACCTCATCATTTGTCATCTGGACAAAGAACAGCACTGTAACTGTTCTCCTCACTGCCTCTCCCCCCTTTCTAATACATTCTCCAAAGAGTGTTCAGAGTAATATTCCTAAAGCCCAGACATGTCATTCCCTGCCTGAAATTCCTCAGTGCCTGTAGGTTAGGTATAGAACAACTTCAAACTCCTCATCATGGAATTTAAGACTGGTATCCAAGTCTTATTCATCTGCATATCTCCCACAATGTGCAGCCCTTTATAGGTATTCAGAAAATTCTTTTTGAGTTTTATTCTTAAAGAAATCATAATCATTTTACCAAGAACATTCCTTCCAAAAGATATTAAAAATCAAAAGATGCCAGGTTTTCAGGGCAGCATCTCTCCAAATATGATCCTTTTCATCACTCATGGATGTTAAAGCCAAAGACACAAAGTCTTCTTCTTTTTTTTTTTTTAGCAAGTGAATGAATAGAAGCAAGATGATAGGTCCAAGATTTGTAAATCGGGTGAGACACATTTCATGCTCCTGCGATTGACTGCCCTTGGAAATACTTGTAAAACAATCATGGTGAAACAAATCCCTGACAATTTTTTTTTCTCATAGGCCTGTGAAGGTTGAATTTAAGATAACTTAGATTCAATCCAAACTGCCTCAAGAAAACTGTGACTATTTGGTATGCACTGAGTTTTGGAAATCAAAAATTTTAAATAAGATGATCTTTTTCTGGAAAAGTAAAAGAGAGACTGGGCATTACAGCTAGACTTGTGTTCAAATTCTGGCTGCTGCCCACTAGCTGTGTTACATTAGGCAAATTATATAACCTCTGTAAACTTAATTTTTCTGCAAAATGGGGATAATAATACCTACTCTACTTTCATCACAATATTGTTATGAGGATTAAGAGATGGAACATGTGTGCAAGGAACTACCTGGCACATAGTGGGTGCCCAAGAAAGTCACCGAACCTTAACTGTTATATTATCTTAAACTTGAGTACTAGGTTTAACAACTTGGGAAATATACCGTACAATTAAAGAAATAAATAAACCATGGGGCAACAGCATAAGATTGCATTGAAAAAGCTAAGGACTGTATAGACCCAATATAATCTTAATAGAGACATTTTTAATATAAGAGTTTAAAGCCACTATCCAGTGCATAGTTAAGTCTCTGGCACATTCTTTTTTTAATGGAAAGAAAGGCAAGGAAAGAGATGAAGAGAAGAGGTAGCCTAATAAAACAGCTTCAGATAGTTAGGTCATCATCACTGAGCATAATATTTCAGATTGTTTCATAACATTGCCAATAGTCTCACCCCCAGATCTCTGACTGTACCTGCAGATTCCCAACACTGGCTACCTCCCTGCATTATGCCTTTCAGGACCTTCTTGTTAGATTTTTTTCTCCTGTCGTCTGTCTTGGAAACCTACCTATTACCTTGTCTTTCATTAAAGAGTACCCACCCCTGGTTCTGTCTCTGCCCAGTTCTGCTGTCACCTAAGGCAATGACTATAAGCATAGCACAGAAGGAATAAATCAACATTGCCCTTCTAAATTTACCCTTAATCCATGCTCACCATTTGAATCACTGCTATCAAACAGCAACTGAGGCATACAAGAGGATATGGAGAAGAGTTACACAATAGATAAATAGAATGTATATGATGATGGATATATAGATGACAGACAGACAGAGAGGATGATAGGTAGATTCTAATGGGATGAAAAAAAGGAAATTCAAGAGAGTCTATGGAAAAAGGTAAACTTCCAAAGGCTTTCAGGCACAAGCCTTTGTAAAGCATGTCTAGAAGGTAGACTTGGTGTACCAAAGGTTTATGCAAGTCAGGCCGGCATCCTGGACATCATTAACAGTGTACAAACCTTGTGAATGCTCTAAATCCCACAGATGGAGGTCTTGGCAAAATTTGACATTGGACCTCCCATTTTTGCTTTCTGCTTCTTCTTCACTAGGACGCATCAGAACTGCAGGCAACCAGTCTAGACATCAAGCTCAGATTTTCTAAGCTGAGATCCCTAGAAAAAGAAAGATAGTTCTCATTTTAAAGTGATTTGATTGCCATAATCATATTAGCTGATGCTGAAATGTTTGAGAAAAGATCATCAAGGAAACTTGGGAGCTGGAAGAGAGGGAAGAAGTTGAGGGGAAGTACCCTTGGAAATCAGCAAAAAGAGCTTCCCTTCCAAATAGCAGCAGAGGGACTCTGCATCTCCAAATTGTCTTCTGCATGTCTTGAGACATCTGTTTCTGAGAGGCAAACCTCGACCTCCACAAAACACGAACTGAGAAATTAAAGAAAACAAGTGACGCTAATTATTATTTTACTGGCAAGCAGCAAGATTCTCTTGCCCTTTGTCTGCTTGCATTCTCCACATCCTTTTTCAAGAAGGGGTCTAGTAAAAGAAAAGATTTCAAAGGAAGTGTTGTGTGATCTTTTACCCTTTGCATGTAAAATGATGTGCTACTCCAAATCAGGACCAAGGGGACATAGTGAGCACCATGATGAAAAAGATCCTATTTCCATGGAAGGGCTCAGGGAAGTTGACCTTCTGTGATGTGGTTTGGGTTAAATTATTTTGCCTTTTTTGTTTTCCCTCCTGTTGTTGTTAGGTGTTGTTGAGTCATTTCTGACTCATAGTGACCTTATGTACAACAGAATGAAACACTGTCTGCTCCTGTGCCATCCTCACAATCATTGCTATGTTTAAGCCCATTGCTATGGCCTTTGTCAATCCATCTCGTAGAGGTTCTTCCTCTTTTTCACTGACCCTCTACTTTACCAAGCATAATGTTCTTCTCCAGGAACTGATCCCTCCTGATAATGTGTCCAGAGTATATGAGACTAAGTCTCACCATCCTTGCTTCTAAAGAGCATTCTGGCTGTGCTTCTTCCAAAACAGATTTGTTTGTTCTCCTGGAAGTCTGTAGTATATTCGATATTCTTGGCCAACACGATAATTCAAAGGCATCAATTCCTCTTCAGTCTTCCTTATTCATTGTCCAGCTTTTGCACGCATATGAGGCGACTGAAAATACTATGGCTTAAGTTAGGTGCAACTTAGTCCTCAAAGTGCCATCTTTACTTTTCAACACTTTAAAGAAATTTTTTGCAGCAGATTTGCCCAATGCAATATGTTTTTTGATTTCTTGACTGTTGCTTCCACGGGCGTTGATTGTGGATCCAAGACAAAAGAAATCCATGACAATGCAATATCTTTCTGCCTTTATCATGTTGCTGCTTATTGGTTGAGTTGTGAGGATTTTTGTTGTCTTTATGTTGAGAGGTAATCCGTACTGAAGGCTGTAGTCTTTGATCTTCATCAGCAAGTGCTTCAAGTCCTCTTCACTTTCAGCAAGCAAGATTGTATCATCTGCATATTGCAGGTTGTTAATGAGCCTTCCTCCAATCCTCACATCGCATTCTTCTTCATATAGTCCAGGTTCTCAGGTTATTTGCTCACCATACAGGTTGAATAAGTATCGTGAAGGGATTCAACCCTGACGTACACCTTTCCTGATTTTAAGCCACACAGTATCCCCTTGTTCTGTTTGAAAGACTGCCTCTTGGTCTATGTACAGTTTCCACATGAGCACAATTAAGCATTCTGGAGTTCCCATTTGTGACGGTTATGGTTGTGTATCAACTTTGCTGTGCCATGATTCTCAGTGGTTTGGAAGTTATGTAATGATATAGTAATCCTCCATGATGTGATCTGAGGTGATCAGCCAATCAGTTTTAAGGGCAGTTTCTTCAGGGTTGTAGTTTATATCCAATATATATATAGACATTCTGGCAAAGCTCTCTTGCTTGCTCTGGATCCTGCATCCAGCTCATCATCATCTGCCCTCTGGTTCTTGGGACTTGAGTCAGTGGCCTGCTGTATTGCCTGCTGATCTTTGGATTTGACAGCCTCTGCAGCTTGTGAGCCAGCAGCCTGCTATCTTACTCACCAATCTTGGATTCATTAGCCCCTGCAGCAACATGAGTCCGGAGAAGCCTGATGCCTGACCCACAGATTTGGGACTTGCCAGCCTCTACAACCACATGAGCCATTTCCTTGAGATCAATCTTTCTTTCTCTGTCTTTCTTTCTGTCTTTCTTTCTTCCTTTCTTTTTCTTTCTTCCTTCCTTCCTTCTTTCCTTCCTTCCTTCCTTCCTTCCTTCCTTCCTTCCTTCCTTCCTTCCTTCCTTCCTTCCTTCCTTCCTTCCTTCCTTCCTTCCTTCCTTCCTTTTTCTTTCTTTCTTTCTCTCTCTCTCTTTCTTTCTTCTTTCTCTCTCTCTCTCTCCCTCCCTCTCTTCCTCCTTCCCTTCCTTCCTTCCTTCCTTCCTCCCTCCCCCCTCCCTCCCCCCCTCCCTCCCCCCTCCCTCCCCCCTCCCTCCCCCCTCCCTCCCTCCCTCCCCCCCTCCCTCCCTCCCTCCCTCCCCCCCTCCCTCCCTCCCTCCCCCCTCCCTCCCCCCTCCCTCCTCCCTCCCTCCCTCCCTCCCTCCCTCCCTCCCTCCCTCCCTCCCTCCCTCCCTTCCTTCCTTCCTTCCTTCCTTCCTTCCTTCCTTCCTTCCTCTTTCTTTTCTTTCTTTCTCTCTCTCTCTATACACATGTTTTACTGGTTTTGCTTATCTAGATAATCTAGCCTAAAACATTGTTCTTCACAATGTTATCTGCAATTTGTTATGCTCCTCACAGTTGAATGCCTTTGCATAGTCAATAAAACACAGGCTAATATCTTTCTGGTATTCTCTGCTTTCAGCCAAGATCCATCTGACATCAGCAGTAATATGTAGGCTTTATTGGTAATTTTTCTGATTCTTATTATGTACTCCTTTTAAAGAAAACAGAAACATGCATACAAACAGTCTTATTGATTCCATAAGAGTATAATCAGTTCACACGCAGATAAAATCCTATTTCAGAAAACTCTATATGGCAGCCAGATTTTTTTTTTTATTAATGTGGGATTTCATTGTCCTAAGTACTATACTAGAAATCATATCCCCAGACCTCAATCACTGGGATAAAACAGATCAGATACCCGGTCTGCCCACATCCACCTCCCTCTCTTCTTGTTGTTGTTAGCTGTCCTCAAGTCACCCCCTACTCATGACTATTTCATGCAAAATGGAAAGAAATACTGCCCAGTTCTGTGCCATCCCCATGACTGGTTGTGAATAGGACCACTGTGATCCACAGGGTTTTCATTGACTGATTTTCAGAAGCAGGTCTGCCAGGCCCTTCTCAGTCTGTCTTAGTCTGGAAGCTTAGCAGCTTAGCTGCAACTGGTTCAGTGACATAGCAACACACAAGCTTCCACTGACAGATGGGTAGTGGTTGTGCATTGGCCAGGAATCAAACCCAGTTCTCCACATGGAAGACTAAAATTCTACCACTGATCCACCAATACCCTAAAACCCTCCCTCCCTAGCCAACATATATTTGCACCAAGGAACTGAGCAGTAAATTAGCAAGTACTCTGAAGTTAGTGGGGGAAAGGGGAAATTCCCTTAAAAAAGTGTCATTCATTCTCAAAAGGTGTTATGTAGTTTGAATTGTTTATTAATTTATATCTACCATACAGCTATTCCCTTTGACCCTAGCTTATAGATCTGAGTGATATATGATTAAAGGGGTATATTAGTGTGAAATTGTTGTGTTTCAGTGAAGGGTTTGAAAGTTAAAATGAGTTTTTCTACTGGGTGGTTAGAATGTTGGAGATGGACAAGGCTAACAGAAGTCAAAGGGAAATTGCTGTGTTACAACCATCTAAAGAGAACACAACACCTGGGAAGGGCTCTGCTTTCCATTTCTTTTCTCAGGGTTTTAGTTATTTATTTCTGTGTGTGTATGCCTTTGTTTCTTATTCACACTTTTTTGTTCCCAACAAAGATTTTCAAGCTTTTAAAGGGCATATCACAGAATTCAGGTAGAGGGGGATATAATAATAATTATTATTCTAGGTACCTAAATGAATATAATTTGGTGATTACTGAATGTGAAGACAAAAAGAGAAATTTGGTAGTCATCCTCCAATAAAGAAAGCACAACAGTTCTTCAGAAACTAAGCTATATGTCACACGCAGGTAGACTGTATCCATTTTGTGAATAGCAGAGGGCCTGGAAAATGGTATAAGCTTAATAAACATGTGTTGTAAGAATGAATGAATGAAGTTTAATGAGTTCCCTGAAAGAAGGAATTGTGACTCACCTCTCTTTGTATCTCATGCACTCATCATGTTGTCCTTCTATGAAAGTCAAAGACATAATCTTGATATCACCACCTTCTTATTGTTGTTACATCAAAGAACATACTGCATTCCTGTTTTCATGTTTTTGGCGTCTTTTTATATTATTGACCCCTTCTTCCTAAATATTCTCCTCCAATGGCTTCCATAAAATCATCCATTCCAGGATTCTCTCTTACCTTTATGGTCACTTTCTGTCACCTTTGAAGCTCTTCTTTCTCTGTCTGCCCCTTGAATGTTGGTGTTCCTCAGATTTCTGTCCTTATCCAACTTCCTTTTTTATTCCAAATATTTTCTCTGGGTGGTCTCATTCATTCCCATCTTTATGCTTTGATTCTCAAATCCCCAACCCAGATTGCTTTTCCAAGATTCAAATGGACATATATAAATGTTTAGTGGACATTCTCACTTAGAAGTTCCCCATGCATCTCAAATTCAACATATTCAAAACTGAACTCATCTTTTCCTCCTCCTGTGTTCCTTATCTCAGTGGATGACACAATTATGCACCTATGTTGTTCATGCCCCTCCCTATCCCTCACACACCATATCCAATAACCAAATCTTGCAGACTTTACCTCTTAATTTGTCATGATTCTGTACTTTTATTTGATTTCCCAACTATCACGTCTTACCTAGATTATTGCAATAGCCTCCTAACTCGACTTCCTACCTTTGTTATTGCACCTCTCAACCCATTCTCTGCACTGTAGCCAGAACAATCTTTTTAAAACTTAAATCTCTTTTCATTTGACTAATTCCTTCTTCTCCATGAGTTTTTGAAATTATGTACCTACTGAGCAAAAAATTTAAAAAAGGAGGTTTGAATTCAGGTCTGTCTGATTCCAAAGTGGGTGCTCTTCTCACTGTGCTTTGCTGCCTCCTGCTTGGTAGTAAGATTGCCAGTGCAACCTTCTGAACAAACAATAATTTTTCAAGCCGAGTAGTCTGCTGTGGCTGGTTGTTCCACCCAGAGGGAAAGTGATTATCCTCTTCTGCTACCCAACAGAAACACCTTTTGTGCTGAATGCTTTCTTTTATGAGATCAATAAAGTCCCCTTCCCATAAGCCATTGCCTGGGCCTTGGGAATACTTCTGCTAGAGTGAATTTCTCACCATAGAAGCATTCCTTATGGTGGGATTTGATGTACAGGTAAAGTGCCTGTAACTCATCTTGCAAGAAAATATATACACTGTTGACAGTTTATGATACGAATTCCACAGGTTAAAGGCAACAGTTGCAGGAGTTTTTTTGGAAACACATTACTGGAGGAGAAAAGGCAAGTGTGTGAGAGAGGGATCAATGGAATACTCATGCTTTTTATTTTTCTTTGCAGTTCTCTGCTCTGTTGCTGTGTCTGCATGTGGCTAAGCCTTCTCCTTGAACCACTCAATGGAGGAAGGAGCATGTTTATACAATAGAACTATACAGACACTTGCTTCTCATAAAGCATAAACATGAAGCTATTATTTGTTTCTCCTTGAGACAAACAAACTTGAGGCAAACATGAACTATTTACACAGGGGGAGAGGATCCAGAAACAAATTTTGGAGAGAGTATACTTCTTGCTTTTTACAGGTCTTGCATATTTATAAAGGCCTATGCCTTCACAGGAAACCCTGGTGGCATAGTGGTTAAGTGCTATGGCTGTTAACCAAGAGGTTGGCAGTTCGAATCTGCCAGGCGCTCCTTGGAAACTCTACAGGGCAGTTCTACTCTGTCCCATAGGGTCACTATGAGTTGGAAACAACTCAGTGGCAGTGGGTTTTTTATGCCTTCACACATGGCTCATAAAGCTGCCACCAGAGAAAAGTGTTAATAGCTGGTTTTTTAGAGATCCAGTTCTCTACCTTTTCTTCACTTCGCCTTCTCCTCAATCTCAGCTTCACAGTAAAATTTAGAATCAAATAAATGCTGCCTAGAACACACATTCTCACTGACACTTTAGATTACTTTCTGAAGTAACAGACCAATCTTGAGCTACAGGGGCAAGGAGTGCTCTGCCCCTTCTGAGAGTTCCTTTCCTGTCAGCTCCAATGTCAGAGTAAAGGACAGTTCATATTTCATGGTCTTGAAATCTAAATGACAACAGGTACATGGTGAGAGTGTGTCACTTGAAGCTTTAATGGTGGGTATGCTCTTGGGCATGGGTGAGAACTTCTTGAGCTCTGGGATAAAAAAGAGGGAGTCCATTGTGAAGGAGGCAACGATGGATCCCTCCAGAGGGGGTGCAGGAAAGAAGACAAGTGTAAGTTCAACATACACCCAAAGAGGGCTGAGATTTGGATACAGACACAGCAAGTGAGTATCTGTGTGAAGTCTTCAAGCTATTAAGCATTAGCTGTGTGACTTAGGTACGTTAATTAACTTTTCTGAACCTCAGTTTCTGTATATGTAAAATCAGGAAAACAATGCCTCACAGGGTTTTCTTGAGAAATTGTTGTGAGGTTTAAGTGTGATGAGGTATATGACAATTCCTAGCACAGTGTTTAATGCATGGTAGTTACTTTCCCTTGTTTAGAATCTCCAAAGTGCAGTGGATTAATTATGAGCATTGAAATAATATAAATCAGGCTTCGAAGTGCAACTTCACCCAGACTGAATTGGAATCCCAGCTACATCCCTCTCTAACTTTAGTTTGTTGTCTTTGTTGTTAGGTGCCATCCATTTGGTTCCAAATCATAGTGACCCTATGTACAACAGAACTGAACACTGCAGCATCCTCACAAATCATTCTTATGCTTGAGCCCATTGTTGCAGCCACTGTGTCAATCCATGTCATTGAGGGTCTTCCTCTTTTTAGCTAATGCTCCACCTTACCAACCATGATGTCTAGGGACTAATCCCTCCTGATAACATGTCCAAAGTGTGTGAGACAAGGCCTTGTCATCCTCATTTCTAAGGAGCTTTCTGGCTGTACTTCTTCCAAGACAGATTTGTTTGTTCTTCTGGCAGCCCATGGTATATTCAATATTCTTCGCCAAGAACATAATTCAAAGGAGTCAATTCTTTTTCCTTCTTCCTTCTTCATTGTCCAGCTTTCACATGCATATGAGGTAATTGAAAAAACCGTGGCTTGGATCAGGCACACCTTAGTCCTTAAAATGACTTGTTTGCTTTTTAACATTTTAAAGAGGTCTTTTGCAGCAGATTTGCCCAATGCAATGTGTTGTTTGCTTTCTTGACTGCTGCTTCCATGGGCATTGATTGTGGATCCAAGTAAAATGAAATCCTTGACAACTTTAGTCTCTTCTCTGTTTATTCTGCTTATTGGTCCAGTTGTGAGGATTTTTGTTTTCTTTATGCTGAGGTGCAATCCATACTGAAGGTTTGGTCTTTGATCTTCATCGGAAAGTGCTTCAAGTCCTCCTCACTTTCAGCAAGCAAGGTTGTGTCATCTGCATAACGCAGGTTGTTAATGAGTCTTCCTCCAATCCTTCTTCTTCATATAGTCCAGCTTCTTGGATTTTATAGTTTAGTCATCTTTAAAATTTTCATTCTACCTGTCCTACAGGGTTGTTGTAAGGTAGGATTAAATTAAATATTGTATATTAAAAATCTTACCACAGTATTGGGAACAAAATAAACACTCAGTAAATATTAAACCCTTTTCTCCCTCATCCCCAGAAGCCTGTGGCAGTCTGAAGGATTGGTAAAAATAACACTGGACCCTTGGAAAAGGCAGTAGATATTCTGTACACAGTGAAATTAATGCCTTTTGTTCTTCTGTGTAAACATATTTCAAAGAGTGAATCTGAAGTTTTCTGAGTTCATTCCACTTATTTATGTGCTCCATTGCCCATGCCTAAAGTAATCCCAGAGCACCATACCTCTTTCAGAGGGCAAAATCACCAGCCATTCTCTCTGCTACAGTGGCTTGCTCACATTTATCAAATCAAATGCAAACTCCTTAATTAAGCATTCTTGAGATTCTATGCTATAGCAATCATACATACAAGATTTTCTAGAACAGACCAATTTCAAGTCTCCTTGTCCCCATCAACTACTGAAAATCCTGGCAGTTACAATACTTAACCTTTCAAAACACATATCCTACCTCTGACACTCATAACCAGAAGCAGAAGAAAAGTCATTTTACAAGTCATGTTGCTGTTGTTGTTGTTAGGTGCTACTGAGTGGGCTCTGACTCCTAGGCACTCTGTGGACCTATAATTAATTCTGAATTTATGGTCACTGTACCTAGAATTGGAAACCCTGGTGGCATAGTGATTAAGTGCTATGGTTGCTAACCAAAAGGTCGGCAGTTCAAATCCGCCAGGTGCTCCTTGGAAACTCTATGGGGCAGTTCTACTCTGTCCTACAGGGTCACTATGAGTTGGAATTGACTTGACGGCAGTGGATTTGGTTTTGGTTTTTATATCTAGAATTGGAAACCCTGGTGGTGTAGTGATTAAGTTCTACAGCTGCTAACCAAAAGGTCAGCAGTTTGAATCCACCAGCTGCTCCTTGGAAACTCTATGGGGCAGTTCTACTCTGTTGTATAAGTTCACTATGAGTCGGAATCGACTCGATGGCAGTGGGTTTTTTTTTTTTTTTTGGTATACCTAGAATTCTTTGTAGTCACAATGTGACACATTCCCACTCATTCATCACATGATAAGTCACTATTTACCAGGTTTTGTGCTAGTATACGGGCCACAGAGGTGAATATGTTATATAGTAGATGCAGACATGGAAGAAGACAAATGATAATATACTGTGGCAAATAAGAAAACAGAGTTATGTCCACAGAGCCAAGAGTAGAGAACAGTCAGCTAGCTCTGCCTGCAAATGACAAGGAAGACTTAATTAGGGGAAGAGACACTTGAACTTAAATGAAAAATTACAAATAATAAATAAATGACAAGTAACTACAGTTTTGTTTAATAGATACTCTTGGACTGGGTTGAGACGTATTCATTCTATTATTGTTTTCCATTTTGCTATCTCATGTAATATTTCGGTTTCTCTAGAAAGCAACAAAAGATAGCCCTATGCTGATAAACTTACTCTCATGTCTTTCTTTCATAAAAGTGGAACTTATAACACCTATTGCTTGCAGTCACCAGGTGGCTGAATTTGCACTCTCATCATCAGCCACTCTTTTCAAATATCATTACCTACTCAGAAAACATTAAAGAGAGTCATATAATATATATACACAAACATAGATATACACACATACATCTATAATGTATGATGTGGGTATCTATCAACATGTGCACATACTAAATAGACATCACAGACATTACATGTACACACTCACACTCGCATTTTCCATGTGCAGAAGCAAAATTAGCAGCCATCTCTGCTTGAGTGCAATGCTTGATTTTGGTCTTAGAAAACAAAGAATTTGATTGTTAAATGCTGGTTTGAGTTATAAAATATCAGCTAAAAAAATTATGTTCAAGAAACAGTCTTGATGCTTTTGAACTCAGTGACTATAAAATGTATTAATTTCATTTCTTCTTAACTCACCACCTGTTAATTCAATAAAGATGGTCATTTTTAAGCCTTAATTGTTGTGCTCTGTTTTTCAATTTAGTAGATTTTTTTGTCTTTACTCTTTTTTCTCCCAATGTAGCCTCAGCCCCAGCTCTCTGCCTATTTGTTAGAGGGGGCCAGACAAGACAGAGTGAACAGTTGATTTAAACTTGTAACAACTAATTCCCTTTTGGGGAGGAAGGTGTGTCAAGTGCTCCTCATTTTAAGGCCTTTATATGAAACCAAAAATGGCCCATGACAAACATAGCTGTGCACAGAAACATAATTACAAGCATTGTAGCAGGTAACAAAACAGATGAATTAACAGTGGAATAAAAAGTCTTCGTGCCCAACCAGACACCACCATTAGTTTTACAACTTTTGTCTCTCTCTTCCTGAGAGGAGACAGAGAGTAAATTAGTAGATTCTGGTCAGAAACTAGATAGCTCCTGGTCAGTGTCTGAGAGCCAAACACCTCCAATCTGTAGGGACAGCCAATACGGAAGGTGAGAAAAGCCTCTACAGATCCAACTCTGCTTAACCAAGATACAGTTTCTCTGTCCTTCAAGCCTTGCCCAGCTCACAATTCACCTTTGTTAGGAAACAGGCTGCTATACATTTTCCACATAAATTCCAACTGGCCACTGCTCATTTCCATCCCCTCCTTCAAACCCAGCCATCCCAGTTCCTCTGTGGTTAGCTGACCAGCAGCTGAGAGGAGACCTTTTCTCTATGAATGCATAATTGGTCATTGATGGACAAACAGGCATTCACTCTGTCAACCTGATCTAGGGAAAAAAATTTCTGACCATCCTCCCAGATGGCATGTCGGTCAACACAATCACCATATAATTTATTAGGTATTAAATATCAAAAATAATGGATCTTTTCAGTTACCATCTTGGCAGATAATGATAGCAGTATATTTTATTTGAGAAGCCAGCACAGACTTCTCCCAGTGAAACTGCAAACGGAAAACTGCGAGCATTGGCCCCAGATCCTCCTAGAAAAAGGCTGCCATTATACTCCATTACAGTTAAAGCTATGTAAGCACCTCCTGGATGGTATCCAATCACATAGCACTTTTCCCTCCCTTCTACTTTTTTTTTTCTTCCTTTTAGTAAAAACACGTCCTCTCAATGGCTAGACAGTGGTTTCTAGTAAAGAAATAGACTGCAAATCAACCAGGGGTGTGTGTGCTGAAAGGAGTGGGATTTTTTTTCCAGAATCACAAGTAACAAGATACTTCTTTGTAGCCAACTTTATGTGTTATGTGACATGCCATATTGACTGAAGGCTCTAGTCTAATGTATAACTCAGTGGTGCCATAAAGTGCCAAAGAGTACAAATTAAATGAGGGGTAACTGCAAAAGGAAAGGTGGAGTTATTTATTTGAGCCTTGAATATAGCTTAAGAGTTTAAATATGTTCAAGATTTGTCTTCTTTATTCGAGGTCTATTTTGAATATAGGGAGCCCTGGTGGTACAATAGTTAAGCTGGGTCGGTGACCAAAATTTCAGAGGTTCACACCCATCCAGTAGCTCCATGGGAGAAAAGGCTTGGCAATCTGCTCATGTAATGATTTACAGCCTAGGAAACCCTATGGGACAGTTCTACTCTCTTCTATAGGGTTGCTATGAGTCAGAATTAACTCGGCAGCACACAGCAACAACACCTTGAATGTTTGTATGGCTATCTGGGAACCACTATATTCTGAAAAGATAAAAAAGATGGGGTAAAAAGAAAGTAGCCTCTTTATGAAATTAGGTAGATGCTTTGCCAATTGTATTCTAAAATAAAGACATTCTTCTCTTCCATGTCTAGGTTCTGATGAAAGCCAGCATAAATCAAGTGGAAAAGATGTTGCACTTTGGGGAAAAGAGAAGGCTCAAGGGACAAATTGAGAAGTGGTGGAGTGTGGAGTGTAGAGTAAGAGCCTTAAAGTCATACAGACCTGGTTCCTCATCCCAGATCTGCCACTTTCATTCATTCAACAAACATTAATTGAGTAACTACAGTATGCTAGATACTGCACTGAAAAAGAAAAGGATGATTGTTGACCTCATGGAGGTTACACTTTATGCAATGATATAGACGGACATAACAAATGGTGGGAAAAAAATATCAGGAGCCTAGATGGCTGCCTAGTCAGACACACCTTGCATCCCACACCCAGACAATTCCTGCATGTGGGCTGCACACGCACTGAAACCTCTTGATCCCCTGCCATCTACTGAGACACCAGTTCATGCATGCGCAGGGGCCTATCCTGTCCATTCGGGTAGCACTGTCTCACAGTGGCTGTGCAGATGTTCTTCCTTGGCCTCCAGAGCATGTACTAACTGCTAGCACCAACCTGGAAGGGTCCCATAGTCCCACAAGTGCTATAGAAGGACCCTGGCCACACAGCACTTGTTGCCCAACATCAGCCAAAGAGCCTGCTTTCCCACCTCCACTCATTCCTGAAAAGGAAGATATATGAGCCTTACCACAGCAGACTCACATGTAAGCATGACCCACCATACCCACTAGTGAGAGAAAATCACCCAGTCAACTGACACCACCAAAGTCATACATATACCAGTACCACAAAACAACAATTAAAATAACACAAAGGAAGAAAGACATTCTAAATAGAAAGAGAAGAAACAAAGCTCCTGATATATCAAAACTAAACAAAACAAAAAAATCAGGACAAAACAAACAAACATACAATCAATCAATAAATTTTTAAATAAATTAACACCTCAATACCTTGGAGACAGTAGACAATAGCAAATCATATGAAGAAACAGGATAAGACGGCTCAAACACGTGAGCAAAATAAAGGGAAAGAAAACCTTCCTGAGGAAGAAATCATAATAGAAACACCTGATAAGGAATTCAAAAGACTTATATTTATGCTTCTCAAAGAGGCCAAAGAAAACAGGGGGAAAAAATACTAGGAAATTTCAGGAAAACAAGAACAAAATGATGAACTAAATAGACAAATAAAAAACATACAACGACAACTAGAAATCGAGATGATTAACCATAAAATATCAACAATAGATAACTCAGTGGAAGGACACAGAAGTAGAATTGAATTAATGGAAGAAAGAA
This sequence comes from Loxodonta africana, assembly GCF_030014295.1. NCBI lineage: Eukaryota > Metazoa > Chordata > Mammalia > Proboscidea > Elephantidae > Loxodonta > Loxodonta africana. Next base: position 90,026,425 of record NC_087369.1, on the reverse strand, counting down.
TCAGCAAAATAGAGAACAAATGTCTTGATACTAATTTGTTTAGGAACAGTCAGAAAAAAAAGAATAAAGAAAAATAAAATAAAAACTAAGGGTTATGTGGGACACCATCAAGAGGAATAAATAAATTCCAGGAGAGGGGGAAAAAAAGCACAGAGAGAATTTTTGAAGATATATTGGCAGAAAACTTCCCAAATATTATGACAGATGAGGTTTCCATTCAAGAAGCTTAATGAAATCCATATAGGATAAACTCCAAAATAAGGTCACCAAGACATATCATAATCAAACATTCCAAAACCAAGGACAAAGAAAGAATTCTGAGAGTAGCTCATGAAAAATGAAATATCATTTACAAAGGGTCACCAACAAGACTAAGTACTGATTTCTCATCAGAAACCATGCAGACAAGAAGGCAATGGGATAACATGTATAAAATTCTGAAAGAAAAGAATTGGCAACCAAGAATCATATGCCCAGCAAAATTGTCTTTCAAAAATGATGGTGAAACTAGGACATTGCCAGATAAGCAGAAATCAAGGAAATTTGTAAAAACCAGACCAGTCTTACAAGAAATATTAAAGGGAGTTCTTCAGACAGAGAACCAATGGCATCAGATAAAAACCTGAGATAAAGACACATGAAAGCGTCACCCTGATACCAACCCAGATAAAGACTTCACAAAAGTAAAATGAAGCTGCAAAACTGATTACAGGGAACCAGAGATGTTCACCTAATAAATGATGACAGCTTCAAAACAAAAAGAAGAATAAATGGTATAGTTACAGAACTTTTGTATGGAGAGGAAGTCAAGGCAATTTCAAGATATAACAGACTGTTTTAAACGTAGGAGGATAAAGGTAAGTTTCTGAGTAATCAAAAAGAAAATGAATAAATTGCTCATGAAATAAAGTAGAAAATAAAAGACTCTGTTAACACAAAAACGACAACAACGAATGATAAGAAAGAAAATCCATATACAAAAAGAACTCAGCAAAGAAAATTGGGGAAAAAAGAAACCATTAACACCACAAAAAAAGTATAACAAAATGGCAGCAGTTAATTCATACCAATTGATAGTCACACTGAATGTAAATGGATTAAATGCACAAGTCAAAAAGCAGAAAATGGCAGAATGGATAAAAAAAAACTTGCATGACCCATCAATATGTCGCCTACAAGACATATATACCTTAGACAAAAGACATAAATAGGTTAAAAATCAAAGGATGGAAAAATATGTATCAAGCAAACAGTAACTAAAAGAGAGCAGGAATGGCAATAATAATTTCTGATAAAACAGACTTTAAGTCAAAATCCATTATAAGAGACAAAGAAGGGCATTATATAATGATTAAAGTCATTATATAATGATTAAAGTGTCAATTCACCAAGATGTTATCATAATAATAAATATTTATGCACCAAATGAAAGAGCTCCAAAATACATAAAACAAAAACTCTAACAGAATTGAAAAAGAAAATAGACAGTTCTACAATAATTGTAGGACTCTTTAACACACCACTATTGATGATGGATGGAAGAACTAGAAAGAAACTTAACAAAGATACAGAAGATCTAAATAAAACAACCAACTTGACCTCATAGACATGTACAGGACACATCACCCAACAGCAGCACAGTACACATTCTTCTCCAATGCACATGGATCATTCTACAAATAGACAATATTTTAGGCCACAAAACAAGCCTCGATAAATTCAAAACATCCAAATAATACAAACCATCTTCTCAGTCCATAACGCTATAAAACTAGAAATCAATAACGGAAAGAAGAAGAAAAAAATTAAATACATGGAAACTGAATAACACCTTACTTAAAAGCAAGTAAGAAATTGGGTAATAGAAGAAATTAGAAATGAAATTTAAAAATTCCTAGCATCAAATGAGAATGAAAATACAACATACCAAAATGATTGAAACACAGAAAATCAATGCTTAGAGGAAACTTGATAGCAATAAATGCATACAACAAAAAAGAAGCAAGGTCTAAAATCAATAACTTAACCCACAACTTGATCAAATAGAATAGGAACAGCAAAAGAAGACCATAGTTACCAGAAGAAAAGAAATAATAAAAAGGAGAAATAGAAATAGAAAGAATCAACAAGGCTAGAAGATGGCTCTCTGACAGGATGAATAAAACTGACAAACCACTGGCCAAATTGACAAAAGAAAAAAAAATGAGAAGATGCAAGTAACCAAAATAAGAAATGAAACAGGTTACATTACAACAGAATGAACAGAGATAAAGAGAATCATAACAGAGTATTATGAAAAACTGTACTCCAATAAATTTGAAAACCTAGAAGAAATAGACACATTTCTAGAAACATACTACCTACCTCAAATAACACAAAAGAGGTAGAAAATCTAAATAGACTCATAACAAAAGAAGAAATTAAACTCCCCTCCCAAAAAAAAGCCCCACCCAGATGACACCACTGGAGAATTCTACAGAACACTCAAAGAACTCACATCCATCAGTACTACTCAAACTATTCCAGAACATAGAAAAGGGAGGAAAGTTACCTAATTCATTCTATGAAGCCAGCATAATCCTGATACCAAAGTTAGGCAAACGATGCCAAAAAAAAAAATTGCAGACTGATAACCTTCATGAATATAGACACAAAAAAATCCTCAACAAAATTCTAGCCAACAGAATTTAACAGCATATTAAAAAAAAATAATACATCATCACATCAGGTGGGATCCATACCAGGGATGCGAGGGTGGTTCAACACTAGAAAACAATCAACATAATTCATCATATAAATAACACAAAGGAAAAGAATCACAAGGTCATCTCAATTGATGCAGAAAAGGCAATTGGTAAAATCCAACACTCTTTCCTGATAAAAGCCCTCAACAAAATAGGAATAGAAGGGAAGTCCCTCCACATAATTAAGGGCATATATGCAAAACCAACAGCCAACATTATTTACAATGGAGTGAGATTGAAAGCATTCCCCTTGAGAATGATAATGAGACAAGGATGCCCATTATCACCCCTTTTATTCAATATTGTACTGGAAGTCCTAGCCAGAGCAATAAGGCAAGAAAGGGAAATACAGTATATCTAAATTGGAAAGAAAGAAGTAAAATGATACCTATTCGCAGATGACATAAACCTATATATAGAAAATCCCAGAGATTCCACAAGAAAGTTACTGAAACTAACAGCAGTGTTCAGCAAAGTGGCAGGGTACAAGATCAACACACATAGATCAGTTGGGTTCCTGTACCCTAACAAGGATAACCCTGAAAAGGAAATCAAGAAAACAATATCATTTACCATAGCTGCCCAAAAGGATAAAATACCTAGGAATAAATCTAACCAGGGATGTAAAATGTTTACACAAGGAAAGCTACAAAACACAACTACAAGAAACCAAAAGAGACCTATATAAATGGAAAAATATTCCATGCTCATGGATTGGAAGATAACATGGAGAAAATGTCAATACTACCCAAAGTGATCTACAGATATAGTGCAATCCTGATCCAAATCCCAGCAACGCTCTATAGTGAAAAGGAAAAAATTAATTTCCAACTTAACATGGAAAGGAAAGAGGCACCGAATAGCTAAAGCAATATTGAAGAAGAACAAAGTAGGAGGCTTCACACTTCCTCATCTCAAAGCTTACTATACAGCCACAGTGATCAAAACAGCTTGGTACTGGTTCAATGACAGACACAGAGACCAATGGAATAGAATTGAGAACCCAGAAGTAAATCCATCCATCTGGGCAGCTGATCTTTGACAAATGGTCAAAGTCCATTCAAAGGGGAAGAAACAGCCTCTGAACAAATGGTGTTGGCAAAACCAGATATCTATTTGCAGAAAAATAAAGCAGAATCCATACCTCACACCATACACAAAAACAAACTCCAAATGAATAAAAGACCTAAATGATAAAGCTAAAAGTATAATTACATAGGATTAAAACTAGGGGTTCTAATTTTCTGCATAAATTTTCAAACACAACTAAAAATGTCCAAGCAACAGAAGACAAATTGGATAACTGTGACCTCCTAAAAATTAAATAATTATGCTCATCAAAAAACTTTACAGAAAGGGTAAAAAGAAACCCTATAGATTGGGGAAAAAAGATTTAGCAACGACCTATCTGAGAAGGGTATAATCTCTAAAATATATAGAAAACTTCCACAACTCAACAAGAAAAAGGCAAACAATCCAATCAAAAAATAGGCAAAGGACATGAACAGACACTTCACCTGAAGAGATGTTCGGGACCATTAGCTATCAGAGAGATGCAAATCAAAACTACAGTGAGATACGATCTCATCACTGCAAAAATAGCACTGGTCAAAACAAACAAACAACAACAACAACAAAATGAAAACAACAAATCCTTGAGAGGTTGTGGGAAGACTAGAACTCTTAAACACTGCTGGTGGGATTTTAAAATGGTACAACCACTATGGAAAACGGTATGGCACTTCCTCAAAAAGCTAGGAATATAGATACCTTATGATCCAGTAATCATACTTCTAGGTATATATCCTAGACATGTAAGAGCAGTGACATGAAACGACATATGCACACCCATGTTTATTGTAGCAGTATTCACAGTAGCAAAAAGATGGAAACAACCCAAGTGTCCATTAATAGATGAATGCATAAACAAATTGTGGGACATGCATACACTGGAATGCTATGCAACTATACTGAATAATGATGAGTCCATGGAACAGCTTATAACATGAATGAATCTGGAGGACATTATGCTGAGTGAAATAAGTCAATCACAAAAGGACAAATATTGCATGGTGTCAATTTTATAAAAAGTTAAGAAGAGATATACACACAGAAAGCAAAGTTCTTTGATGGTTAGTTACCAAGGATGGGAGGGAGAGGGATGAGGAATCACTCCATAGACAGGAGACACCTGTTATTTCTGGTGATGGGAAAGGCAATACACACTATGATGGAAGTCAGCACAACTTGACCAAGGTAAATGAAACACTGAGGGGTATTCAGGAATAAAGGACAATTCCAGTAAGTGCTGTAACATACAATTTTGCAACAACAGTAATAACACCTGAAAAATATGTGTGGTTACAGACTTAGATATGTATGCTATATGTGTGTAGGAAGGTATATGTCAGTACACGTGTGTGCATATATGGTATATTTGTAGGCATAAGTATATACATGTTTGAATGTGCTATATATATATATATATATACGTGTGTGTGTGTATTCATATATATAATAAAACATGTAGGGGGCACAGTTACAGAGACCTCTTACACATATCCAAACACCTTTCAGGATTGTTTAAATGGGTTAAGGGGCTTGGGACCAGGTCTTATGGGACAACTCAGTCAATAGGCATAACGTAGCTCATAAAAATAATGTTCTACATCCTAGTATGATGAGTAGTGTCTGGGGTTTTAAAAGCTTGTGAAAGGCCATCTGAGATACAACTATTGGTTTCTTCCCATCTGGAGCAACAGAGAATGAAGTAAAACAAAGACTCAAGGAAGAAACTAGTCAACAGGACCAATAGCCCACATAAACCATCACATCCTGTAGCCTGAGACCAGAAGAACTAGATGGTGCCCAGCTACTACTACCTACTGATCTGACCAGGGGCACAATAGAGAGTCCCTGATAGAATGGGAGAAAAATGTAGAGCAAAACTCAAATTCCTAAAAAAGACCAGACTTACTGGACTGATAGAGACCAAACGAACCCCCGAGACTATTGCCCTGAGAAACCCTTTTAACGTGGAACTCTATCTACTTCTGGAGGTCTCCTTTCAGCCTATTATTTAATAGATTGGCTAATAAAGTAGACAATATCACCTGTGAGAAATATGCTCCCTTAAACAATCAACTATACTAGACCAGATGGTCAACATTTACCCAAAAGCAAAGATGAGACGGAAAGGAGGAGCGGGGAAGCTAGATAAATGCAAACAGAAGAGAAATATAAGAATGCCGACACATTGAGAAATTTGTAACTAATGTCATGGAAAAATTTGTTCAAAAATAGTTAAATGGGAACCTAATTTGCTGTGTAAACTTTTACCTAACACACAATAAAATATTAAAAAGTATCAAAAGTGCTAAGTGCTATGAAAAAAATTAAAATATGCTAATGTGATTTTTTTTTTAATGTGATAAGAATAACAGAGTGTGTACTGTAGATTGGATGATTACGGAAGGCCTCCCTGAGAAGCTGATGCTTGAACATGAATGATAAGGAGCCACCACATAATGACCAGGTGGAAAAGCATTCCAAGCAAAGAAAACAGGAAAGGCAAAGGCTCTACGACAAGAATAAGCTTATTAAGGAAATGGAAAGAAAACCAGTGTGCCTGGAGTTTGGGTGTGAAGGGGAGAATAATAAGAAATGAGGTTGAGCACATAGACGACAGCCAGATCATGGGAACCTTACCATGGTTAGGTGTTTGGATTTCATAGTAAGGCTCATTTACTAGCAATGAAGACTTGGACAAGTTATTTAAATATGCCTCAGTTCCTTCAGTTGTAAAGTAGAAATAAGACTAGGATTTACCTTATAAGGTTGTAAAGATAAAAAGAGATAATATACATAAATCACAATGCCTGACCCATAATAAGCATTCAGTAGATGTTAGTCGTTATTACATATTAGTCTCTCTGTGGCTGGTGGGGGCTTAGAATCAGACAGCCTGTGTTTAAGTCCTGGTTATGTCATTTATTACCTGTCTGACTCTGGGCAAATTACTTAAGCTTCCTAAGCCTCAGTTTTGTCATCTGTAAAGTGAGGCCATAATAGCTTATAGGATTTTGTGAAGTACTTTCTGGACATATTGTGCATTTGAAAATTTATGTATTAATATTGTTATTATTCAAACTCTGAACTTATGTACAAGTGGGAGTAGGTAGCCACTTTTGTGAAATGGTTTCAGAGGAACTAAGAAGGATCCCTTGTCTCTTAAAGTCTCACTTGCATTCACTTTAATCCCTGAAATTTCATTAAAAATGCAGATTCTCTTGTCAGCCTTGAGCATTGTGTTCTTTTAATTAAAGAACTATCTATATGGGAGCGAATGGACAACAATAACTCGAAAAGTTAGATAGGAAGCTTGAGGGGAGTGAGTTCAGGTTAATGGGAGAGGAACAATTCACAAAAGGAGAGTGAGAATGATTGCACAACTTGGAGAATGCAATCAATGTCACTGAGTTGTACATGCAGAAATTGTTGAAGCGGTGTGTTTTGCTGTGTATATTTTCAACAACAATAAAAAGAGACAATAAGCTTACAAAAAATGTGAATTCTTAAATTAAGAAAACAATTTCATTTGCAATATCATCTAAGAAAGTAAAATACCTAAGAATAAATACAACCAAGGATATGAAAGACTTATGTAATGAAAATTATAAAACACTGCTGAAAGAAATTGAAGACCTAAATAAAGGGAAAAAGATCCCTGGTGGAGGAGTGGTTAAGCACTCAGTTGCTAACCGAAAGGTCAGTGGTAGGAACCCACCAGTCATTTTGCTGGAGAAAGATGTGGCAGTCTGCTTCCATAAAGATTATAGCCTTGGAAATTCTATGAGCAGTTCTACTCTGGAACATAGGGTTGCTATGAGTTGGAATTGATTCAATGGCACGGGTTTAAATAAATGGAAAGACATTCAATGTGCATGGATTGGAAAACTTGACATTGTTAAGATGCCAATTTTACCCAAAACTATCTGTAGAATCAAAGCAATCTAGATCAAATTTTCAACAGCCTTTTTTACAAAAATGGAAAAAAAGCAATTCTCAATTTTATATGGCATGGTAAGAGGCCCAGAATAGCTAAAACAATTTTGAAAAAATGGAACAAAGTAGGTGGACTCACACCTCATGATTTCAATACATACTATACAGCTACAGCAATCAAAACAGCATGGTACCAGTATAGTAATAGACACATAGAACAATAGAACAGAATTGAGACTACAGAAATAAACTCACACATCTATGGTCAACAGATTTTTGACAAGTGTGCTAAGTTTATCCAGTTGGGGAAAGAAGAGTGTCTTAAATAAATGGTGCTGGGAAAATTGGATTTCCACATGCAGAAGAATGAATCAAGATTCATGCCTCAAACCATACACAAAAATAAATTCAAAATGGATTAAGAGCTTAAATGTGAAATATAAAACTGTAAAATTCTTAGAAGAAAATATAGGAGCATGGCTATTGGGCCTAGCTTTTCACAATTATAGAATAACAAAAGCACAAACGTCAAAAGTCAAAATAGTAAATGAAGGAGGTGGAGCCAAGATGGCGGACTAGGCAGACGCTACCTCGGATCCCTCTTACAACAAAGACACGGAAAAACAAGTGAATCGATCACATACATAACAATCTACGAACCCTGAACAACAAACACAGATTTAGAGACGGAGAACGAACTAATACGGGGAAGCAGCGATTGTTTCCAGAGCCTGGAGCCAGCGTACCAGTCAGGTACGGCACAAGCACAGAGACCTGCTCCACCCCCCTGAACTAACCCCGGGAGGGGGACCAGCCGGTTCCACGGGCGGCGTGGGACGCAGCCGGTAGGAGAAGTCCCCGGGAGGCAGTGACTGGTCTTGGAGCAGAAAGAGCAGCATCCGAGCCGGGGAACCGTCCCGCAGGGATTTGGACTGGACGCAGGTACGCCATAAACACGGAGAGTTGCTCCACCCCCCTGAACTAACCCCAGGAAGGGGACCAGCCGGGTCGCGCGGGCGGCGTGGGAAGCAGCTGGTAGGAGAAGTCCCCGGGAGGCAGCGACTGGTATTGGAGCGGGGAGAACAGCGTCCCAGCCGGGACACTCGGTCACGGCACAAGAACGGGGAGCTGCTCCACCCATCTGAACTAACCCCGGGAGGAGGCCCAACTGGTTCTCGGGGGCGGCACGGCCACGCGGCTGGAGGGACGAGAAGACCCCAGGAGGCAGCGACTGATTTTGGAGTCGAGAGTGCACCGTCCCAGTAGGGGAGCCTTGACGCTGGGCGTGGGGCTGGAAGCAGAGGATCTGACCGTGACTCCAGTGGGCCAGACCCCCCGGGGGCAATCTCCACACAGCAAGCACACATAGGCGACGCCCCACGGGAATCTCAGATAGAATAGTCATTCCAAGCAAGACAAGCAACTCTGGCTATATTCTGAGGTGCTACTCTCCTATCTCTCTGTTCCCTCCCCCACCCTCCCCAGGCGGCTTCATTAACATCTGAATAGCCTGAGCCAGAGGGAGAACTCTGATAGGGATCTGACTGCATTTTTTTTTAGCGGATTTTCTGGAAAAACTAGTTTCCCAGTGATGGCTCAGAGACAACAATCCATATCAAACCACTTAAAGAAGCAGACCATGACAGCTTCTCCAACCCCCCAAACAAAAGAATCAAAACCTTTCCCAAATGAAGATACAATCTTGGAATTATCAGATACAGAATATAAAAAACTAATTTACAGAATGCTTAATGATATCACAAATGAAATTAGGATAACTGCAGAAAAAGCCAAGGAACACACTGATAAAACTGTTGAAGAACTCAAAAAGATTATTCAAGAACATAGTGGAAAAATTAATAAGTTGCAAGAATCCATAGAGAGACAACATGTAGAAACCCAAAAGATTAACAATAAAATAACAGAATTAGACAACGCACTAGGAAGTCAGAGGAGCAGACTCGAGCAATTAGAATGCAGACTGGGACATCTGGAGGACCGGGGAATCAACACCAACATAGCTGAAAAAAAATCAGATAAAAGAATTAAAAAAAATGAAGAAACCCTAAGAATTATGTGGGACTCTATCAAGAAGGATAACCTGCGGGTGATTGGAGTCCCAGAACAGGGAGGGGGGACAGAAAACACAGAGAAAATAGTTGAAGAACTCCTGACAGAAAACTTCCCTGACATCATGAAAGACGAAAGGATAGCTATCCAAGATGCTCATCGAGCCCCATTTAAGAATGATCCAAAAAGAAAAACACCAAGACATATTATCATCAAACTCACCAAAACCAAAGATAAACAGAAAATTTTAAAAGCAGCCAGGGAGAAAAGAAAGGTTTCCTTCAAGGGAGAATCAATAAGAATATGTTCTGACTACTCAGCAGAAACCATGCAGGCAAGAAGGGAATGGGACGACATATACAGAACACTGAAGGAGAAAAACTGCCAGCCAAGGATCATATATCCAGCAAAACTCTCTCTGAAATATGAAGGCGAAATTAAGATATTTACAGACAAACACAAGTTTAGAGAATTTGCAAAAACCAAACCAAAGCTACAAGAAATACTAAAGGATATTGTTTGATCAGAGAACCAATACTATCAGATATCAGCACAACACAAGGTCACAAAACAGAATGTCCTGATATCAACTCAAATAGGGAAATCACAAAAACAAACAAATTAAGATTAATTAAAAAAAAATACACATAACAGGGAATCATGGAAGTCAATAGGTAAAAGATCACAATAATCTAAAAGAGGGACTAAATACAGGAGGCATTGAACTGCCATATGGAGAGTGATACAAGGCGATATAGAACAATACAAGTTAGGTTTTTACTTAGAAAAATAGGGGTAGATAACAAGGTAACCACAAAAAGGTATAACAACTCTATAACTCAAGATAAAAACCAAGAAAAACGTAACGACTCAACTAACATAAAGTCAAGCACTATGAAAATGAGGATCTCACAATTTACTAAGAAAAACGCCTCAGCACAAAAAAGTATGTGGAAAAACGAAATTGTCAACAACACACATAAAAAGGCATCAAAATGACAGCACTAAAAACTTATTTATCTATAATTACCCTGAATGTAAATGGACTAAATGCACCAATAAAGAGACAGAGAGTCACAGACTGGATAAAGAAACACGGTCCATCTATATGCTGCCTACAAGAGACACACCTTAGACTTAGAGACACAAACAAACTAAAACTCAAAGGATGGAAAAAAGTATATCAAGCAAACAATAAGCAAAAAAGAAGAGGAGTAGCAATATTAATTTCTGACAAAATAGACTTTAAACTTAAATCCACCACAAAGGATAAAGAAGGACACTATATAATGATAAAAGGGACAATTGATCAGGAAGACAAAAATATTTACGCACCCAATGACAGGGCTGCAAGATACATAAATCAAATTTTAACAGAATTGGAAAGCGAGATAGATACCTCCGCAATTATAGTAGGAGACTTCAACACACCACTTTCGGAGAAGGACAGGACATCCAGTAAGAAGCTCAACAGAGACACGGAAGATCTAATTACAACAATCAACCAACTTGACCTCATTGACTTATACAGAACTCTCCACCCAACTGCTGCAAAATATACTTTTTTTTTCTAGTGCACATGGAACATTCTCTAGAATAGACGACATATTAGGTCATAAAACAAACCTTTGCAGAGTCCAAAACATCGAAATATTACAAAGCATCTTCTCAGACCACAAGGCAATAAAACTAGAGATCAATAACAGAAAAACTAGGGAAAAGAAATCAAATACTTGGAAAATGAACAATATCCTCCTGAAAAAAGACTGGGTTATAGAAGACATCAAGGAGGGAATAAGGAAATTCATAGAATGCAACGAGAATGAAAATACTTCCTATCAAAACCTCTGGGACACAGCAAAAGCAGTGCTCAGAGGCCAATTTATATCAATAAATGCACACATACAAAAAGAAGAAAGAGCCAAAAGCAGAGAACTGTCCCTACAACTTGAACAAATAGAAAGTGAGCAACAAAAGAATCCATCAGGCACCAGAAGAAAACAAATAATAAAAATTAGAGCTGAACTAAATGAATTAGAGAACAGAAAAACAATCGAAAGAATTAACAAAGCCAAAAGCTGGTTCTTTGAAAAAATTAACAAAATTGATAAACCATTGGCTAGACTGACTAAAGAAATACAGGAAAGGAAACAACCCGAATAAGAAATGAGAAGGACCACATCACAATAGAACCAAATGAAATTAAAAGAATCATTTCAGATTATTTTGAAAAATTGTACTCTAACAAATTTGAAAACCTAGAAGAAATGGATGAATTCCTGGAAAAACACTACCTACCTAAACTAACACATTCAGAAGTAGAACAACTAAATAGATCCATAAGAAAAAAAGAGATTGAAACGGTAATCAAAAAACTCCCAACAAAAAAAAGCCCTGGCCCGGACGGCTTCACTGCAGAGTTCTACCAAACTTTCAGAGAAGAGCTGACACCACTACTACTAAAGGTATTCCAAAGCATAGAAAATGACGGAATACTACCCAACTCATTCTATGAAGCCACCATCTCCCTGATACCAAAACCAGGTAAAGACATTACAAAAAAAGAAAATTATAGACCTATATCCCTCATGAACATTGATGCAAAAATCCTCAACAAAATTCTAGCCAATAGAATCCAACAACACATCAAAAAAATAATTCACCCTGATCAAGTGGGATTTATGCCAGGTATGCAAGGCTGGTTTAATATCAGAAAAACCATTAATGTAATCCATCACATAAATGAAACAAAAGACAAAAACCACATGATCTTATCAATTGATGCAGAAAAGGCATTTGACAAAGTCCAACACCCATTCATGATAAAAACTCTTACCAAAATAGGAATTGAAGGAAAATTCCTCAACATAATAAAGGGCATCTATGCAAAGCCAACAGCCAATATCACTCTAAATGGAGAGAACCTGAAAGCATTTCCCTTGAGAACGGGAACCAGACAAGGATGCCCTTTATCACCGCTCTTATTCAACATTGTGTTGGAAGTCTTAGCCAGGGCAATTAGGCTAGACAAAGAAATAAAAGGTATCCGGATTGGCCAGGAAGAAGTAAAGTTATCACTATTTGCAGATGACATGATTATATACACAGAAAACCCTAAGGAATCCTCCAGAAAACTACTGAAACTAATAGAAGAGTTTGGCAGAGTCTCAGGTTATAAAATAAACATACAAAAATCACTTGGATTCCTCTACATCAACAAAAAGAACACCGAAGAGGAAATAACCAAGTCAATACCATTCACAGTAGCCCCCAAGAAGATAAAATACTTAGGAATAAATCTTACCAAGGATGTAAAAGACCTATACAAAGAAAACTACAAAGCTCTACTACAAGAAATTCAAAAGGACATACTTAAATGGAAAAACATACCCTGCTCATGGATAGGAAGACTTAACATAGTAAAAATGTCTATTCTACCCAAAGCCATCTATACATTTAACGCACTTCCGATCCAAATTCCAATGTCATATTTTAAGGGGATAGAGAAACAAATCACCAATTTCATATGGAAGGGAAAGAAGCCCTGGATAAGCAAAGCACTACTGAAAAAGAAGAAGAAAGTGGGAGGCCTCACCTTACCTGACTTCAGAACCTATTATACAGCCACAGTAGTCAAAACAGCCTGGTATTGGTACAATCACAGACACATAGACCAATGGAACAGAATTGAGAACCCAAACATAGATCCATCCACGTATGAGCAGCTGATATTTGACAAAGGACCAGTGTCAATTAACTGGGGAAAAGATAGCCTTTTTAACAAATGGTGCTGGCAGAACTGGATATCCATTTGCAAAAAAATGGAACAGGACCCATACCTCACACCATGCACAAAAACTAACTCCAAGTGGATCAAAGACCTAAACATAAAGACTAAAACAATAAAGATCATGGAAGAAAAAATTGGGACAACCCTAGGAGCCCTAATACAAGGTATAAACAGAATACAAAACATTACCAAAAATGATGAAGAGAAACCCGATAACTGGGAGCTCCTAAAAATCAAACACCTATGCTCATCTAAAGACTTCACCAAAAGAGTAAAAAGACCACCTACAGATTGGGAAAGAATTTTCAGCTATGACATCTCCGACCAGCGCCTGATCTCTAAAATCTACATGATTCTGTCAAAACTCAACCACAAAAAGACAAACAACCCAATCAAGAAGTGGGCAAAGGATATGAACACACATTTCACTAAAGAAGATATTCAGGCAGCCAACAGATACATGAGAAAATGCTCTCGATCATTAGCCATTAGAGAAATGCAAATTAAAACTACCATGAGATTCCATCTCACACCAGCAAGGCTGGCATTAATCCAAAAAACACAAAATAATAAATGTTGGAGAGGCTGCGGAGAGATTGGAACTCTCATACACTGCTGGTGGGAATGTCAAATGGTACAACCACTTTGGAAATCTATCTGGCGTTTTCTTAAACAGTTAGAAATAGAACTACCATCCAACCCAGAAATCCCACTCCTAGGAATATACCCTAGAGATACAAGAGCCTTCATACAAACAGATACATGCACACCCATGTTTATTGCAGCTCTGTTTACAATAGCAAAAAGTTGGAAGCAACCAAGGTGTCCATCAACGGATGAATGGGTAAATAAATTGTGGTATATTCACACAATGGAATACTACGCATCGATAAAGAACAGTGACGAATCTCTGAAACATTTCATAACATGGAGGAACCTGGAAGGCATTATGCTGAGCGAAATTAGTCAGAGGCAAAAGGACAAATATTGTATAAGACCACTATTATAAGATGTTGAGAAATAGTAAACCTGAGAGGAACACATACTTTTGTGGTTACGAGGGGGGGAGGGAGGGAGGGTGGGAGAGGGTTTTTTATTGATTAATCAGTAGATAAGAACTGCTTTAGGTGAAGGGAAAGACAACACTCAATACATGGAAGGTCAGCTCAATTGGACTGGACCAAAAGCAAAGAAGTTTCCGGGATAAAATGAATGCTTCAAAGGTCAGCGGAGCAAGCGCGGGGGTCTGGGGAACATGGTTTGCGGGGACTTCTAAGTCAATTGGCAAAATAATTCTATTATGAAATCATTCTGCATCCCACTTTGAAATATGGCGTCTGGGGTCTTAAATGCTAACAAGCGGCCATCTAAGATGCAGCAATTGGTCTCAACCCACCTAGAGCAAAGGAAAATGAAGAACACCAAGGCCACACGACAACTAAGAGCCCAAGAGACAGAAAGGGCCACATGAACCAGAGACCTACATCATCCTGAGACCCGAAGAACTAGTTGGTGCCCGGCCACAATCGATGACTGCCCTGACAGGGAGCACAGCAGAGGACCCCTGAGGGTACAGGAGATCAGTGGGATGCAGACCCCAAATTCTCATTAAAAGACCAAACTTAATGGTCTGACTGAGACTGGAGGAATCCCGGCGGCCATGCTCCCCAGACCTTCTGTTGACACAGGACAGGAAACATCCCCGAAGACAACTCATCGGAAATGAAAGGGACTGGTCAGCAGGTGGGAGAGAGACGCTGATGAAGAGTGAGCTAATTATATCAGGTGGACACTTGAGATTGTGTTGGCAACTCTTGTCTGGAGGGGGGATGGGAGGATAGAGAGAGAGGGAAGCAGGCAAAATTGTCAAGAAAGGAGGGACTGAAAGGGCTGACTCAAGAGGGGGAGAGTAGGTCGGAGTAGGGAGTGAGATGTATGTAAACTTATATGTGACAGACTGATTGGATTTGTAAACGTTCACTTGAAGCTTAATAAAAGTTATTAAAAAAAATAGTAAATGAAACCTGATTAAAAGTAAATAATTTTTTTCATCAAAGGACTTTATCAAAAAATTAAAAATAGAGCTACGATCTCACCCAGCAATTGCACTCCTAGGTATATATCTAAGAAACTTTTAAGCAGCAACACAAATAGACATATGTACACCAATGTTCATTGTACCACTATTCAGAATAACCAAAAAGTGGAAACAAGTGTCCATCAGTGGATGAATGGATAAACAAAGTGTAGTAATATGTACAATGGAATATTACTCAGCCATAAAGAGAAATGAGGTCCTGATACATGCTACAACATGGATGAACCTCAAAGATATTATGCTGAGGGAAATGAGTCAATCATAAAAGGACAAATATTGTATGATCTCACTTATATGAAATGACAAGAATAGGCAAATGTATAGGGACCAAAGTTTACTAGCAGTAACCGGGGATGGGAGTGAGGAGGTTGAGGGGTGTCCATTGTTTGAGAAGAAATGAGTTTTTGTTTATGATCACAAGAATACAGCATTGATTAAGGGTAATGGTTCCACAATATGATTAATGTAACTGATACACCTGAAAAAGGTTGCATTGGAAAGTGTGTTATATGTATTTCTACAAAAAATAAAATAAAGAAGAGCAGCTTCTGATACTGCTTATGTACAACAAAATACCTCATGGGATTTGTTCTCTTCGTTTGGAAGTTTAAGGTAATGTTTTTAAGGAATATTCCAGTCAAATGGCCTAATATTGTTTTTAGTACTTCTGTTCTACCTTCTAGTTCATTATGTAGTGCCTGGGTCTTAAAAGCTTGTAAGTGGACATCCAAGGTACAACAATTGGTCACTATTTGCCTGAAGTAGCACAGGAAGAAAGAGAGGAATAGGAGGGGGAACTGCGATATGTGTCTAATTGCCTCCATGAACAACTGCATCCTTTGACACGAGACTAGAAGAACTGAATCGTGCCCAGCTACCATTACTGAACTTTTTAATCCAGTATTCTATAGAAGAATCCTGATTGAAAGGGGAAAATATGGAACATAATTTAAAGTTCTCATGAAATCCAGACTTTCAGGAGCCATTGAGGCTGGATGACTCCCCAAAGCTATTGCTCTGAGGAAATCTTTCAACCTTAAATCGTGAACTGAAATTATCCCTTGAAGTCATCTTTAAAGCAAACAATACTTTAGCTTAATTAGTTAAGAAGGTTTGCCTTGAGTATTGTGATTTTTTAAAGAATTATCTACATGGGATCAAATTGACAATAGCAACACAAAAGGTTAGATGAGAAGTTTAGGGTGCAGTGGGTTTATGTTAATGGTGGTGAAATAATTTTGAAAAGGATGTTGAGAAAGGTGGCACAACATGAAGAATGCAAACAATGTCACAGAATTGTATATGTAAAACTGCTGAATTGCTGTATGTTCGGTTGTGAATATTTTAATCAAAAATATAAATAAATAAATAAAAACATGGATTCGTAGATTTGATACCAGAAGCACTAGCAACAATAGACAAAATAAATAAATTGGGCTTCATCAAAATTAATACTTTTTGTTCAACAAAGAACTTTAACAACAAATTGAAGGGACAATCTAAAGAATGAGAAAAATTGGGGGGAATCATACATCAGAAAAGTGTTTAATATTCAGAATATATGAAGAACTACTACTACTTAACAAGAACTACTACTACTTAACAACAAAAAGACAAGCAACCACAATTTTAAAAAATGGGCAAAGGACTTGAATAGGCATTTTACTAAAGAAGATATTCAAATGGGCCAACAAGCCCATGAAAAGATGCTCAAAAACATTAGCTGTTAGTGAGAAACAAATCAAAACCACAATGAGATACCACTTTAACCCCACTAGGATAGCTAAGATTTAAAGAAAAAAAAAAACAGAGAAAACAAATGTTGGTGAGGATGTGGATAAATCAGAACACTTATCCATTGCTGGTGGGGATGCAAAATTGTATAACCTCTGTGGAAAACAGGCAGTTCCTAAAAAGTTAATCATAGAACTACAATAAACACCCCCCCCCAAAAAAAAAAACCTGTTGTCTTGGAATCGATTTTGACTCATAGTGACCCTATAGGACAGAGCAGAACTGCTCATATGGTTTCCAAGGCTGTAATCTTTAGAGAAGCAGACTACCACATCTTTCTCCAACAGAGCAGCTGGTGCATTCAAACAGCCAATCTTTTGGTTAGCAACTTTCAATACTGTGCCACCAGGGCTCCTTTATAGGACCCAGCAATTCCACTCTTAGATATATACTCAAGAGACTTGAAAGCAGTGACACAAAGACACATGATCACCAGCGTTCATTGCAGTCCTATTCACAATAGCCGAATATAGAAACAACCTAAATATGTATCAACAGAAGAATGGATAAACAAAGGGTTGTACACATATCCAATGGATTATTCAGCCATAAAGAGAAAAGAAGTTTTGATACATGTTACACATGGATGAGCCTTGCAAATATTATGTGGAGTGAAAGAAGTTAATCACAAAAGGACAAACGTCGCATGATCTCATTTATATGAAATGACAAGCATATGCAAATGTATAGAGAACAAAGTTTATTAGTGGTTGGTTATCAGGAGTGGGAGGGAGGGAGAAAGGGGGACTCCTTGTTTAGGAAGCAGTGAATTTATGGAAATGGGGAAATTGACAACAATTATGGGTGATGGTTGCACACCATAATTAATGTAAACGATATCACTAAATTGTACACCTGAAAAATGTTGAATTGACAAATGTGTTATATTTATTTTTACAACAACAAAAAAAATGCATTCCTGAGGCAAGGCCAAGATGGCGGAGTAGTCACAAGCTTCCTGTGGTCCCTCTTACAACAAGGACCCCAAAAAACAAGTGACTCGATTGTACATATATGACAAGCCAGGAACCCTGAGCATCAAAGGCAAAGTTAAGAAATAGGACTGAGTGACGGGGGAGGGAGATACAGTGCAGAAGCAGCAAGGAGTTGCCGAGTTGGTGGCAGCACCTAAGCCCTGATTCTCTGGCGTAACTGCGGCGGGTCTGGCAGTAGTGTTCAGGGATGTGGCTGCTTCAGTGAAAGGCAAGTGAAGTGGTGCACCCCTGATCCCCTGGCTTGACCGTGGCAGGGCTGGCAGTGGCATTTAGGATGCAGAAGTTTCAACAAAAGAAGGCAAGTGAGGTGGCACAGCCCCAACCCCCTGGCATGACCACAGCGGAGACCAAGCCAGCACACACAATCTACACATGCCTCCAGGATCTGAGGTAAAACAGTGCTTTCAGCACAAGATAAGTGATTTTGTCCAATTTACCACGCAGATCTAATAGCTCCTCCTTTTGAAAAAACTCTCTCCCTTCTATCTGATCCTCTTCCCCCAGCTGGCTACATTAACGGTTGATGTCCCTGGGCCTGAGATAGGTACCGCTGTGTTCCCTGAGCCATTCTCCTGGCATTTGGAGAAGGAATAATTTAACAAACAGGAGAAAAATACTCTGCCAACTCTCCTAATCTGGGAACTCAGAGCGGAAGCAGCTACAGTCCAGGCACAAAAGATCCACAGACTTTGTCTTCCACCACTGCATGGATCCAGGTGGCCCCATTACAGCAGATAGGATATGGCTGTTATGTTGCAAAGGCGACTCCGCTTGAGGTCTGACTGTAACTGTTTCAGCTGTGTGGTGGAGAGGCAGATTTTTAATGTTTGATAACACTCTGCCTATTAAACAGGGCCCTCACCTACCCACAGCACCTAGCCACCCATGACAGGGGTCCAAGGATTCGCAGTGCCTACGAGTCCTTACGGTTAAAAGCATTGAGTACCTATGGTACACCTGCAGAGCCCACTTACCAGAGCACTCTAGAGAACAGGGATGTGCCTTCTCACAGACACTTGGGGGAAGGTTGTCAGCCTCTGCCTTCCTCAGAGTGTGACCCCCTGGTGCTACCAGAAACCTGTGCATACACCAATCACCACTGCTCCTCTAAGACTGTAGGTGAGAGCCTGCACCACATGCTAGGAGATGGACAACCTGGACACCTGAACTGAATCTATAGAAGCATAGTGAATGGACTTCTAGACTTATATACCTGATAATAGCACCAGCCATCTCGTGACAGGACATTAGTGCTTCAAAGGTTCCAATAATCAAGTTAGCTCACTATAGTAGCCTATTCAGGTATATCAAAACAAAACAAGAAGCTAGGACACAGTGAGCAAACAAAAAATAAATTAATACAATAACATAGGTGGCTCAGAGACAACAGTCAATATCAAATCACATAAAGAAGAGGACTGTGATAGCTTCAACAAACTCCCAAAACAAAGAATCAAGGACTCTTCTGGATGAAGATGTATTCCTGGAATTACCAGAAGTAGAATACAAAAGATTAATACACAGAACGCTTCAGACATCAGGAAGGACATCAGGCAAAACACAGAACAAGCCAAGGAGCACACAGATAAAGCAATCGAGGAAATTAAGAAAATTATTCAAGAACATAATGAAAAATTTAATAGATGGCAAGAATCCATAGAAATTCAGAGGAAATCAAGGCAATATAGGGAGATACAAGTTAGGTTTAAACTTAGAAAAATAGGGGCAAATGTTAAGGTAACCACAAAAGAGACTAACAATCCTACACATCAAAATAAAATACAAGAAAAACACAAAGACTCAGCAAAAATGAAATCAACAACTGTGAAAAAGAGGAACACACAATTTACAAAAACTACTCAGCACAAAAAAAAAATGGAAAAATGAAACTGTCAACAACACACAAAAAAAGATACCAAAATGACAGTACTAAACTCATACCTGTCTATAATCACTCTGAATGTAAATGGACTAAATGCACCAACAAAGAGAAGGCAGTGGTAGAATGGATAAAAAAACATGATCCGTCTACATGCTGCCTACAAGAGACACACCTTAGACTTAAAGATAGAAACAAACTAAAACTCAAAGGATGGAAAAAAATATATCAAGCAAACAACAATCAAAAAAGAGCAGGAGTGGCTATACAAATTTCTGACAAAACAGACTTCAAAGTTAAATCTACCATAAAGGATAAGAAAGGACACTATATAATGATTAAAGGGACAATATACCAGGAGGATATTACCATACTAAATACTTATGCACCCAACAACAGGGCTTCAAGATACTTAAAACAAACTCTAACAGCATTGAAAAGGAGATAGACATCTCCACAATAATAATAGGAGACTTCAACACACCACTTTCAGTGAAGGACAGAACATCTACAAAGAAGCTCAATAAAGACAGAGAAGAGCTAAATGCCAAAATCTACCAACTTGACCCCATAGACATTGTCATGGATTGAATTATATTCCCCAAAAAACATATCAGCTAGGTTAGGCCATTGTGGTTGCCCTCCATTTTGTAATTTTTCTATGTGTTATAAATCATAATCTTTGCCTGTAGTTAAAAGGACTAGGGTGGGATTGTAACACCACCTTTACCCAGGTCGCCTCCCTGATCCAAGGTAAAAGGAGTTTCCCTCAGGTGTGGCCTACACTGCCCTTTATCTCTAAAGAGACAAAAGGAAAGGGAAGCAAGCAGAAAGTTGGGGACCTCATACCACCAAGCAAGCAACACCAGGAGCAGAGCGCATCCTTTGTACCCAGAGTCCTTGCGACTGAGAAGCTCCTCGACCAGGGGAAGACTGAGGACAAGGAACTTCTTCCAGAGACGACAGAAAGAGAATGCCTTCCCCTGGAGCTGATGCCCTGAATTTGGACTTGCAACCTACTAGACTGTGAGAAAATAAATTTCTCTTTGTTAAACTCACCCACTTGGGGTATTTCTGTTAAGGCAGCACTAGATAACCAAGACAGATATATACAGAACACTCCACCCAACAGCATCCAAGTATATTTTCTTTTCCAACGGACATGGAACATTCTTTAGAATAGACAACATATTAGGCCATAAAGCAAGCCTTAACAGAATCCAAAACATCAAGATATTACAAAGCATCTTCTCTGGCCATAAAGCCATAACACTAAAAGTCAATTAACAGAAAAATCAAGGAAAAGAAATCAAACACATGGAAACTGAACAACACTTTGCTCAAAAACAATTGGATTATAGAACAAATTAAGGACAGAATAAAGAAATTCATAGGATTCAATGAGAATGAAAACATTTCCTATCAGAACCTTTGGAACACAGCAAAAGCAGTGTTCAGAGGTAAATTTATACCAATAAATGTACACATACAAAAAGAAGAAAGGGCCAAAATCAAAGGACTATCCCTACAACTTGAACAAATAGAAAGACAGCAGCAAAAGAAACCCTCAGGCACCATAAGAAAACAAATAATAAAACTTAGAGCAGAATTAAATGAAGTAGAGAACAGGAAAACAATTGAAATAATTAAAAAGACCAAAAGGTTTTTCTTTGGAATATTAACAAAACTGATAAACCATTGGCCAGACTGACAAAAGGAAAACAGAAGATGAAGCAAATAACCCAAATAAGGAATGAGATGCGTGATACCAGGACAGATCCAACTGAAATTAAAAGAATCATAACAGAATACTATGTAAAATAGTACTCTAACAAATTTGAAAACCTAGATGAAATGGACAAATTTCTAGAAACTCACTACCTACGTAAACTAACACAAAGAGAGGTAGAACAAATAAATAAACCCATAACAAAAGAAGAGATTGAAAAAGTAATTGAAAAACCTCCAACAAAGAAAAGCCCTGGCCCTGATGGCTTCACTGGAGAATTCTACCAAACTTTCAGAGAAGAGTTAACACCACTACTATAAAAGGTGTTTCAGAGCATAGAAAAAGACGGAATACTCCCAAACTCATTCTATTAAGCCAGCATAACCCTGATACCAAACCAGTTAAAGACACCACAAAAAAAGATAATTACAGGCCAATATCCCACATGAACTTAGATGCAAAAATCCTCAACAAAATTCTAGCCAACAGAATTCAACAACATATCAAAAAAATAATTCACCATGACCAAGTGGGATTCATACCAGTTATGCAGGGATGGTTCAACACTAGAAAAACAATCAACGTAATCCATCACACAAATAAAACAAAAGACAAGAACCACATGATCTTATCAATTGATGCAGAAAAAGCATTTGACAAAGTCCGACATCCATTCATGATAAAAAAAAAAAAACTCTCAGCAAAACAGGAATACAAGGAAAATTCCTCAACATAATAAAAGGCATTTATACAAAGCCAACAGCCAACGTCATCCTAAACTGGAGAGACTGAAGGCATTCCCCTTGAGAATGCGAAGCAGACAAAGATGCCTTTTATCACCACTCTTATTCAACGTTGTACTGGAGGTCCTAGCAAGAACTAGGATAACGAAATAAAGGGCACCCAAATTGACAAAGAAGAAGTAAAGGTCTCTCTGTAGATGACAGGATCTTATACACAGAAAAACCTAGAGAATTCTCAAGAAAACTACTGAAACTAATAGAAGAGTTTAGCAGAGCATCAAGATACTAGATAAACATACATAATTCAGTTGGATTCCTTCTACCAACAAAGTGAATGTCAAAGAGGAAATCACCAAATCAATACTATTTACGATAGCCCCTAAGAGGATAAAATACTTAGGAATAAATCTAACCAGAGACATAAAAGACGTGTACAAAGAAAACTATAAGACACTGCTGCAAGAAACCAAAAGAGACCTACATAAGTGGAAAAACATACCTTGCTAGTGGATAGGAAGACTCAACATTGTAAAACTACCTATTCTACCCAATGCTGTCTATAAATACAATGCAATCCCAAGCCAAATACCAATGATATTTTCTAATGAGATGGAGAAAAAAAAAACAATTTCATATGGACAGGAAAGAGGCCCCGGATAATAAATCATTTCTGAAAAAGAAGAATCAAGTGGGGGGCCTCACACTACCTGGTTTTAGAACATATTATACCACCACAGTAGTCAAAACAGCCTGGTACTGGTACAACAACAGATACATAGACCAATGGAACAGAACTGAGAATCCAGACATAAATCCATCCACATATGAGCAGCCAATATTTGACAAAGGCCCAAAGTCTGTTAAAAGGGGAAAAGAGTCTCTTTAACAAATGGTGCTGGCATAACTGGATATCCATCTGCAAAAAAATGAAACAAGACCCATACCTCACACCATGCACAAAAACCAACTCAAAATGGATCAAAGACCTAAATATAAAATGATAAAGATCATGTAAGGAAAATTAGGGACAATACTAGGAGCCCGAATACATGGCATAAACTGTACACAAAACATTACTAACAATGTACAAACACCAGAAGAGAAATTAGGTAACGGGGGGTTCCTAAAAGTCAAACACGTGTGCTCATCCAAAGACTTCACCAAAAGAGTAAAAAGATTATCTAAGGAATGGGAAAAAGTTTTTAGCTATGACATTTCCAATCAGTGTCTGATCTCTAAAATCTACACGATACTGCAAAAGCTCAACAACAAAAAGATAAATAACCCAATTTAAAAATGGGCAAAGGATATGAATAGGCACTTTACCAAAGAAGACATTCAAGCTGCTAACAGACTCATGAGGAAATGCTCACTATCATTAGCTATTACAGAAATGCAAATCAAAACTACAATGAGATTCCATCTCACCCCAACAAGGTTGGCATTAATCCAAAAAACACAAAATAATAAATGTTGGAGAGGCTGTGGAGTGATCGGAACACTTCTACACTGCTGGTGGGAACGTAAAATGGTACAACCATTTTGGAAATTGATTTGGCACTTCCTTAAAAAGCTAGAAATAGAACTACCATGTGATCCAGCAATCACACTCCTTGGATTGTGATTCCTAGAGAAATAAGAGCCCTCACACAAATAGATATAGGCACACCCATGTTCATTGCAGCATTGTTTAGAACAGCAAAAAGATGGAAGCAACCAAGGTGCCCATCAACGGATGAATGGATAAACAATTTATGGTATATTCACACAATGGAATAGTATGCATCGATAAAGAGCAATGATGAATCCATGAAACATTTCATAACATGGAGGAATCTGGAAGGCATTATACTGAGTGAAATTAGTCAGTTGCAAAAGGACAAATATTGTATGAGACCACTATTATTGTATGAGACCACTATTATAAGAACTCTAGATAAAGTTTAAACAGAGAAGAAAATATTCTTTGATGGTTATCAGGGTGGGGAGGGAAGGAGAGGAATATTTACTAACTAGATATTAGACAAAAATTTTTTTAGGTGAAAGGAAGGCAAAACATAACACAGGCATAGTCAGTACAACTGGACTAAACCAAAAGCAAAGAAGTTTTCTGAGTGCAACCAAACTCTTCCAAGGCCAGAGTAGCAGGTGTGGGGGTCTGCGGACCATGGTTCCAGGGAACATCTAGTTCAATTGGCATTACAAAATGTATTAAGAAAATGTTCCGTGTCCCATTTAGATGAGAGGCATGTGGGATCTTAAACGGTAGCAAGCGGCTATCTAAGATGCATCAATTGGTCTCAACCCACCTGGAGCAAAGGATAATGAAGAATACCAAAGACAAAGGTAAATATGAGCCCAAGAGACAGAAAGGGCTACATAAACCAGACTCCATCAGCCCGAGACCGGAAGAACTAGATGGTGCCTGGCTACCACCCATCACTGCCCTGACAGGGAACACAACAGAGAATCCTTGATGGAGCAGGAGAACAGTGGGATGCAGATCTCAAATTCTCATAAAAAGTCCAGACTTAATGGTCTGACTGAGACTGGAGGGACCCTGATGATCATGGTCCTCAGACTCTTTGATAGCCCACGATTGGAACCATTCCCGAAACTAACTCTACAGATAGGGATTGGCCTGGTCTATAAGATTTTTTTTATATATATATATATAAGATAGGCAATGATGCTGGTGAGGAGTGAACTTCATGGCTCAAGTAGACACATGAGACTATGTGGCGACTCCTGTCTGGTGGAAAGATGAGAAGGAAGAGGGATACAGGAGCTGGTTGAATGGACACGGGAAATACAGGGTGGAGAGGAGGAATGTGCTGTCTCATTAAGATGAGAGCAGCTAGGAGTACACAGCAAGAGGTGTATAACTTTTTGTATGAGAGACTGACTTGATTTGTAAACTTTCACCTAAAGCACAATAAATAAATTTTAAAAAATGCGTTCCTTGTGTGTTAGACTTACAGTCTTGGATGAGAGTAACAATACCAGCTAAGAATATAGGCTTTGGTAACACGCAGAACTGGGATAAAAGCAGACTCTGCTACTTATTAGCTCTATGATTATTTTAAACTTCTTCAGCTTGTTGAACCTCTGTATAACATCTGTGTAACATCTGTATAACATCTGTATAATGGGGTTAATTATAGAACCTTCCTCATAGTGTTGTTGTGAATAATGTATGTGAAGTCCTTAGTAAAGTAGCTGTCATTTAGTAATAGCAGCACCCTTATCCATATTACCATTATTAATGTGTACTCTTAGTTCTGACTCAGCATAAATTTGGAATTCCAGCCTAAGGACTTTAGAGGTGATTGAGTCTGACATACTCATTTTACAAACAGGGGAACTAAGACGCAGAGAGAGTATAGGACTTACCTAAAGTCACAGTGAGTAGGTGTCTTAGGCTGGGTTCTCTAGAGAAGCAAAACCAATAAAATGTATAAATATATTGAGAGATTTATATCAAGGAAATAGCTCAAGTGGTTGTAGAGGCTAGAGGCTTCTCCTGATCCATGTAGCCACAAGGGCTGGGGAAACTAAGATCATCAAGTCAGACAGCAAGGCTCTGGCTCACAGGTTGCGAAGAACAATGAATCCCAAGATTGGCTGGCAAAATGGTAGGTAAGCAGCTAGCTCAATTCCCAAGAACCAGAGGTCAGACAAAGAGGAGCCAGCTGCAGGATCCAGTGAGAACAAAAGCCCATGAGCCTTGCCAGAAAGTCCACCTATAATGGATGCAGGCCACACCCCCAAGGAAACTCCTTTTCAAATGATTGGCTACTCCCAGCAGATCTCACCATTTAGGTGACCACATTATATCAGATCTCACCATGGAGGTGATCTCATCATTATATGACTACCAAACTACATCTTAACTGCAAAACCACTGAGATTCATGGCCCAGCCAGGTTGACACGAAATCTCAGTGATCACAGTAGGAGAGCTGATTATGAAACCTAAGTTTCATGCAGAGTTGGCATTCAGAGCCTTCCCTTGGAGCATGTTTTGCTGAAAGGAAGGCAGGAGAGAGAGAAAAGAGAAAGAACCTCACCTATGAGCTTGGGGCAAGAGGAAGACTTGCTGAGAGATGGCTGAGGCCATATCATAATCAGCTTTGATAATAGGAAGTTGCCTAGGCCTGAGTGTTCATTAGACATTTGGAGTAATGTGACTTGGACCAGAGCACAAACACCCAAAAGTAGACAAACATCACAGATTCGGGACAACAGCAAATCAGAAATATAATGTTAAAAATACTTAGAACTTTCTTACACACATTGACAAATTTAGCACTTTTTAAAATTTTATTGTGCTTTAGGTGAAAGATTACATTGCAAATTAGTTTCTCATTCAAAAATGTTTGCACAAATTGTTTTGTGACATTGGTTGCAATCCCTGCAATGTGTCAGCACTCTCCCCCTTTCCCTTGAAACCCCGGGTTCCCCAAGTCTATTCCTCCAGTTTTCCTGTCCCTTCCTGCCTTCTTGTCTTTGCTGTTGGGCAGGTGTTCCCACTTGGCCTCATATACTTGATTGAACTAGGAAGCACATTCTTCACATGTGCTTTGTTTGTTTTATAGGCCTGTCTGATATTTGGCTGAAAGGTGGACTTCAGGAGTGGCTTCAGTTCTGAGTTATCAAGGTGTCCAGGGGCCATAGTCTCGGGGGTTCCTCCAGTCTGTCAGACCAGTGAGTCTGGTCTTTTTTAGTGAATGTGAAGTTCGTTCTACATTTTCCATCCTCTATTGTGGTCCCTGTCAGAACCATCAGTGGTGGTAGCTGGGCACCATCTAGTTCTTCTGAGCTCAGGCTGGTAGAGACTGTGGTTCATGTGATCCATTAGTCCTTTGGAATAAATTTCACTTGTGTCTTTGGTTTTCTTCGTTCTCCTTTGCTTCAGATGAGATGGGACCAACAAACGTATCTTAGATGGCCGCTTGCTAGCTTTTAAAACCCCAGACGCTACTCACCAAAGGAGAACTTAGAACATTTTCTTTATAAACTGTTATACCAATTGACCTAGATGTACCCCCAGACCATGAACCCCAGCCCTCAGGCCCAGTAATTCGGTCCCTGAAGGTGTTCGGATGTGTATGGGAAGCTGCTTTGACTTTGCCTAGGTCAAGTTTGTGCTGGCTTCCCCTAATATTGTGTGTTGTCTTTCCCTTCACCAAAGTTAACACTTGTCTGCTATCGAGTTAGTGATTTCCTCTCCCTGCTCCTCCCCTCCTTTCATAACCATCAAAGATGGTTTCTGTGTAAACCTTTTCTCAGTTTTTTATAATAGTTGTCTCATACAATATTTTTCCTTTTGTGAATAACTTATTTGACTCATCATAATACTTTTGCGAATAACTTATTTTACTCAGCATAATGCCCTCAGATTCATCCATTTTGTGAGATGTTTCTCAGATTCATCATTGTTCTTTATCGTTGCCTATTATAGGAAACCCTGGTGGAGTAGTGGTTAAGTGCTACGGCTGCTAACCAAGGGGTCGGCAGTTCAAATCCACCAGGCGCTCCTTGGAAACTCTACGGGGCAGTTCTACTCCGTCCTACAGGGTCGCTATGAGTCAGAATCGACTCGACAGCACTGGGTGTTCGGTTATTATTCCATTGTGTGTATGTACCCTAGTTTGTTTATCCATTCATCTGTTGATGGGCACTTAGGCTGTTTCCATCTTTTTGCTATTGTGAATAATGCTGCAGTGAACATGGTTGTGCATATGTCTATTCATGCGATGGCACTTATTTCTCTAGGATATATTCCTAGCAGTGGGATTATTTGATCCTATGGTATTTCTATTTCTAGCTTTTTAAGGCTGAGCCATACCACTTTCCATGGTGATTGTATCATTTTACATTCCCTCCAGCCATGCATAAGAGCTCCAATCTCCCCCAACCTATTTAACACTTGCTATTTTCTGTTTGTTTTAATTGGTGCCAGTAATGTCGGTGTGAGATGGTATCTTATTGTAGTAATGATTTGTATTTCTCTCATGACTAATGATTCCGAGCATTACCTCATATGTCTGTTAGTTCCGTGAATGTCTTCTTTGGTGAACTGTCTGTACATAACCTTTGCTCATTTTTTAACTGGATTATTTGACTTTTTGTTGTTGTGGTGTTGAACTATTCTATAGATTTTAGAGATTATGCCTTTGTTGAATATGCCATAGCCAATTTTTTTTTCCCAGTTTGTTCTCTTTTTACTCTTTTGGTGAAGTCTTTTGATAAGCATATAAAAACAAAGTTGCTATCAAGTCAGTTCTGACTAGTAGTGACCCTATAGGACAGAGTAGAACTCCCCCACAGGGCTTCTAAGGAGCAGCTGGTGGTTTTCAACTGCCAACCTTTTGGGTAGCAGCTGAGCTCTTAACCATTGCAACACCAGGGCTCCACAAGTGTTTAATTTTTAGGAATTCCCAGTTATTTAGTTTATCTTCTAGTGTTTGTGCATTGTTAGTTATGGTTTGTATTCTGTTTATGCCACATATTAGAACTCCTAGCTTTGTCCCTATTTTTTGTTTCATGATATTTATTGTTTTAGGATTTATATTCAGGTCTTTGATTCATTTGGAGTTGGTATTTGTGTATGGTATGAGGTATGGGTCCTGTTTCATTTTTTACAGATAAATATCCAGCTTTGCCAGCACCATTTCTTAAAAATACTCCCTTTTCCCTACTTAATGGACTTTGGTCCTTTGTCAAATATCAGCTGACCGTAGGATTTATGTCTGGGTTCTAGATTCTGTTCCATTTCTCTATTTGTCTGTTGTTTTACCAGTACTAGGCTTTTTTGACTACTGTGGTTTTATAGTGAGTTCTGAGATCAGGTAAGATGAGACCTCCTGCTAGTTCTTTTTCTTCAATAATGCTTTTCTTATCCAGGGCCTCTTTCCTTTCCAGATAAAGTTGATTAGTTTTTTACATCTGGTTAAAGAACTTGGTTGGTATTTGGATTGGGATTGCATTATATCTGTAGATCCGTTTGGGTAGAACTGACATTTTCAATATGTTGAGTCTTTCTATCCATGAGCATGGTATATTTTTCTATTATGTAGGCCTCTTTTTGTTTCTTGCAATACTGCTTTCCAGCTTTCTCCACACAGGTCTTTTACGTCCCTGGTTAGATTTATTACTGAGTATTTTATCATCTTTTTAGGAGCTATTTTTTTTTATTATAAATAGTACTGTTTTCCTAATTTCCTTTTTGAAGTTCTTTTTGTTGGCATACAGGAATCCAACTGATTTTTGTTTCTTAATCTTGTATCCTGCTACTCTGTTGAATCTGTTACTTCCAGTAGGTTTCTTGTGGAATCTTTGGAGTTGTCTATGTATAGGATCATATCATCTGTGCATAGGAATAGTTTTACTTCTTCCTGTTAAATTTACATGCTTTTTTTTTTCTTTTCTTGCCTCATTGCTCTGCCTAGGACTTCCAACACAACGTTAAATAGAGGTGGTGCTAAAGGGCAGCTTCATTTTTTTTCCATTCTCAGGGGGAATATTTTCAGCCTCTCTCCATTAAGAATGGTGTTGGTTGCTGATTTGCCATAAGAAGAATAGGTGCCCTTTATTATCTTGAGAAATTTCCCTTCTATTACTATTTTACTGAGTTTTTATCCGCAATGGGCTTTGGACTTTATCGCATGCCCTTTCTGTATAGATTGAGATGATCATGTGATTCTTTTGTTCTATTTATGTGGTAGATTACACAGATTGGTTTTCTAATGTTGAACCATCCCTGTGTACCTGGTATGAATCAAACTCGGTCATAGCGTATTTTTTTATATGATGCTGAATGCCATTAGATAGAATTTTGTTCAGAATTTCTGCAACTGTATTCATGAGCCTCCACACAGCTGTCAGTTTGTCATACTGTGGGGGCTTATGTGCTGCTGTGATGCTGGAAGCTATGCCACCAGTATTCAAATACCAGCAGGGTCACCCATGGCAGACAGGTTTTGGCTGAGCTTCCAGACTAAGACAGACTAGGAAGAAGGACCTGGTGGTCTACTTCTGAAAACAACTAGGCAGTGAAAACCTTATGAATAGCAGCTGAACATTGTCTGATGTAGTTCCAGAAGATGAGCTTCTCAGGTTGGAAGGCACTCAAAAGACGATTGGGAAAGAGCTGCCTCCTCAAAGCAGAGTCAACTATAATAACTTGAATGGAGTCAAGCTTTCAGGACCTTCATTTGATGATTTGGCATGACTCACAATGAAAAGAAATAGTTGCAAAACATCCATTAATTATCAGAATGTGGAATGTACAAAGTGTGAATCTAGGAAAATTGAAAATTGTGAAAAATGAAATGGAATGCATAAACTTCGATATCCTAGGCATTAGTGACCTGAAGTGAACTGGTATTAGCAATTTTGAATCAGACAATTTTATGTTTTCCTCCGCAGGGAATGACAACCTGAAGAGAAATGGCATTGCTTTCATCGTCAAAAATAACATTTCAAGATCAATCTTGAAGTACAAAGCTGTCAGTGATAAGAAAATATCCATATGCCTACAAGGAAGACTAGGTAATATGACTATTATTCAAATTTACACACCCATCACTAAGACCAAAGCTGAAGAAATTGAAGATTTTTACCAACTTGTGCAGTCTGAAATTGATCAAACATACAATCAAGATGCATTGATAATTACCAGTGATTGGAATGCAAAAGTTGGAAACAAAGAAGAGTCAGTAGTTGGAAAATATGGCCTTGGTGATAGAAACAATGCCAGAGATCAAAAGATAGAATTTTGCAAGACCAAAAACTTATTCATTGCAAATACCTTTTTGCAACAACATAAACTTTGACTATAAACATGGACTTCACCAAATGGAATAGACAAGGATCAAATTGACTATATCTGTGGAAAGAGATGATGTAAAATCTTAATATCATCAGTCAGAACCAGGCCAGGGGCTGACTGGGGAACAGAACATCAATTGCTCATATGCAACTTCAAGTTGAAGCTGAAGGAAATTAGAACAAGCTCATGAAAACCAAAGTACACCATGAGTATATCCCACCTGAATTTAGAGACATCTCAAGAATAGATGTGAAGCTTTCAACACTAGTGACCAAAGACCAGAGGAGTTGTGGAATGACATCAAGGACATCATACATGAAGAAAGCAAGAGGTCATTAAAAAGAAAGAAAAGACCAAAATAGATGTCAGAAGAGACTCTGAAACTTGCTCTTAAACATCCAGGAGCTAAAGCAAATGGAAGAAATGATGAAGCAAAGAGCTGAACAGAAGATTTCCAAGGGCAGCTTGAGAAGAAAAAGTTAAATATTATGACTTGAGTAAAGGCCTGGAGTTAGAAAACCAAAAGGGAAGAACATGCTCAACATTTCTCAAGCTGAAAGAAATGAAGAAAAAATTCAAGCCTTGAATTGAAATATTGAAGGATCATAGGGGGAGAATATTAAATGACCCAAGAAACATTAAAAGAAAATGGAAGGAATACACATACTCACTACATAAAAAAAATTGGTCGATGTTCAGCCATTTCAGGAGGTAGCATATAATCAGGGTCTGATGGTAGTGAAGGAAGAGATCCAAGCTACACTGAAGGTACTGGTAAAAATCAAGGCTCCAGGAATTGACAGAATACCAATTGAGATGTTTCAGCTAATGGATGCAGCACTGAAAATGCTCACTCATCTATGCAAGAAGTTTGAAAGACAGCTACCTGGCCAACTGACTGGAAGAGATCCATATTTATGCCAATTCCAAAGAAAGATGATCCAACCAAATGTGGAAATTATCAAACAATATCATTAATATCAAAAGCAATTAAAATTTTGCTGAAGATCATTCCAAAGTGGCTGCAGCAGAACATCGACAAGGAACTGCCAGAAATTCAAGCTGGATTCAGAAAAGGACGTAGAACGAGGAATACCATTGCTGATGGCAGATGGATCCTGGCTGAACGCAGGGGATACCAGAAAGATGTTTACCTGTATTTTATTGACTAAACAAAGGCATTCAACTGTGTGGATCATAACAAATCATGGGTAATATTGCAAAGAATGGAAATTCCAGAACACTTATTGTACTCAAGAGGGACCTGTACATAGATCAAGAGGCAGTCTTTGGAACAGAACAAGGGGATAGTGTGTGGTTAAAGTCAGGAAAGGTGTGTATCAGGGTTGTACCCTTTCACCATACTTATTCAATGGGGATGCTTAGCAAATAATCTGAGAAGCTGGAACACATGAAGAAGAATGGGGCATCAGGAGAGAAGTAAGACTCATTAACAACGCTTTATGCAGATGATACAACCTTGATTGCTGGAAGTGAAGAAGACTTGAAGCACTTACTGATGAAGATCAAAGATCACAGGCTTCAGTAAGGATTACACCTCAACATAAAGAAAACAAAAATCTTACAACTGGTTGGATAAGCAACATCATGATAAATGGTGAAAACATTGAAATTGTCAAGGGTTTCATTTTACTTGGACCTACAATCAACCCCCATGGAAGCAGCAGTCAAGAAATCAAATGATGCATTGCATTGGGGGAAATCTGCTGCAAAAGACCTCTTTAAAGTGTTAAAAAGTGAAGATGTCACCTTGAAGACTAAGGTGAGCCTGACCCAAGCCATGGTGTTTTCAATTTTCAATCATCTCATGTGCATGCAAAAGCTGGACAATGAATAAGGAAGACCAAAGAAGAATGATGCCTTTGAGGTTTGGTGTTGGCCAAAAGTATTGAATATACCACGGGCTGCCAGAAGAACGAACAAATCTGTCTTGGAAGAAATGCAGCCAGAGTACTTCTAAGGAAGCAAGGATTGCAAGACCGTGTCTCATATACTTTTAACATGTCATCAGGAAGGACCAGTCCCTGGAGAATGACATCATGCTTGGTAAAGTAGAGGCTCAGTGAGAAGGAGGAAGACCCTCAATGAGATGGGGTGGACTCAGTGGCTGCAACAATGAGCTCAAACATAACAATGATTGTGAGGATGAGGCAGGACAGCACAGTGTTTTGTTCCATTGTACATACTGCCGCTATGCGTTGTAACCGACTTCATGGCACCTAACAACAACAACCAAAACATATTTATGTGATATGTTGTTCTGTAATTTTCTTTTTTGTGTGGTATCTTCATCTGACTTTGGTATTGGGGTGATCTGGCTTCATAGAATGAATCGGGGAGTATTCCTCTTTTTTCAATGCTCTGAAATAGTTTGAGTAGTACGTCGTGAACTCTTCTCTGAATGTTTGGTTGAATTCTCCAGTGATGCCGTCTGGGACAGGGCTTTTTTGTTGTTGGGAGCTTTTTCTTTTTAATCTCTTTAGTCTCTTGTTAGGGGTCTGTTCAGATTTTCTGTTAGTTTAGGTAGGTAGTATGTTTCTAGAAATTTGTCCATTTCCTCTAGGTCTCAAAATTATTGGAGTAGGATTTTTCATAGTATTCTGTTATGATCTTTTTTATTTCAGTTGGGTCTGTTGTAATGTACCCCATCTCATTTCTTTTTTGGGTTAGTTCCTTCCTCTCCTGTTTTTCTTTTGTCAGTCTGGCCAATGGGTTGTCAATTTTTTTTGATCTTTTCAAAGAACCAACTTTTGTGTTTTTTTTTATTCTTTCTATTGTTTTTCTGTTCTCTGTTCCATTTATCTCTGCTCTTATCTTTGTTATTTCCTTTTTATGGTCCCTGTGTGCTTCCTTTGCACTTCTCTTTCTATTTGTTTGAATTGTTGGGCTAACATTGGGATTTTGTTCTGTTCTTTTTTGATGTGTTTGTTTATTACTATAAATCGAACTCTGAGTACTGACTAGTATGATGTCTTTTCATTCTTATTTGATTTTAGGGCTTTTTATTCCTTTTTTGATTTCTTCTATTATCCAATTGTTTTTAAGCAAGATGTCAATCAGTTTCTATGTATCCGATTTTTTTTTTTTTTGGTTTTTCCTTGCTCTTCCAGTAATTGATTTCTACTCTTTTGGCATTGTGATTAGAGAGAAGGTGTTGTGTTATTTTGATATTTTGTATTCTATTGAGGGTTGCTTTTCACCCTAATATGAGGTCTATTCTGTAGAATGTTTCGTGTGCATTGGAAAAGAATGTACACTTTGCTGCTGGTGAATGGAGTTTGCTACATATGTCTATCAGGTGAAGTTGGTTGCTTTTGACCTTTAGATCTTTTGTGTCTTTGTTGAGTTTCTTTCTAGGTGTTCTGTCCTTTACTCAGAGTGGTATGTTGAAGTCTCCTACTGTTATTATGAAACTGTACTTTTCTCTTTTCAGTGCTGTTAAGAGTTTGTTTTGTCTATTTTGGAGCCCTGTCATTGGAGTCATAGATATTTATTAAGGCTATATCTTCTTGGTGGATTAGCCCTTTAATCATTATACAATGTTCTTCCTTGTCTTTATGATGGATTTTGCCTCAAAGTCTATTTTATCTGAAATTAATATTGCCACTCCTGCTCTATTTTTGTTACTGTTTGCTTGCTATATTTTTTCCATCATTGGATTTTTAATATATTTATGTCCTTGTGTCTAAGGTGTGTCTCTTGTAGGCAACATATTAATGGGTCATGTTTTTTATACATTCTGCCGCTCTCTGTCTCTTTACAGGTGCATATAATCCATTTGCATTCAGTGTGACTATTGATAGGTATGAGTTTATTGCTGCCATACTGTTGTGCTTTTTTTTCTTTTTTTGTTGTGCTGACTTTTATTTGTTCCTTTTACTTTCCTTTGCTGAGCTCCTTTTGTTTGTAGATTTTCTTATCTTTTATTATTATAGATTTTGTTTTTACTGAGTCTTTATGATTTTCTTCTTTATTATTTTGTTGAGTAGGTTTGTTACCTTTCTTTGTGTTTATCTTGAAATTTAACCTTGTCTTCTTAAGTTTCAACCAGTCTTTTATTACTTGATATCACCTTGACTCCCCTTCCAATTGAAAGTTCTATACCTACACTGTTTGTTCCATCTTTTATTGTATTGACTTTGTTGTCATTTGCAGATTGACATCTCTGTTTCCCTGTTTTAACTCTTTTAGCTTTGTTTTATTATTGAGAGTTCTTTACCTAGGTTGTTATCTGGCTGATGCCCTCCTGTGTCTAGACTCCAGTTGTTGTCTGATGTTGTTACTTCTCTAACCAAAGGACTCCCCTTAATATTTCCTGTAAGTTTACTTTTGTTTTTACAAATTCCCTTAATTTATGTTTATGCAGAAATGTTCAAATTTTTCCATCGTATTTGAGAGAGAGTTTTGCAGGATATATTATTCTTGGTTGGCAGTTTTTTCCTTTCAAAGTTTTATATATGTCATCCCATTGCCTTCTTGCCTGCATAGCTTCTGCCGGGTAATCATAGTTTAGTCTTATTGATTCCCCTTTATGTGCAACTTTTCATTTTTCTTGGGCTGCTCTCAGGATTCTTTCTTTGTCTTTGGTTTTAGCAAATGTAATTACGATGTCATGGTGACTTTCTTTTGGGTTCTATTCTATACGAGGTTTGTTGAGCTTCTTGAATGGCCAGCTTTTCATCTTTTATACTAGTTGAGACATTTTCTGCCAACAAATCTTCAACAATCTCCTCTGTGTTTTCCAAGTCCTGTGCCCCACACCCCCATTCTGGAACTCCAATCATGTGCAAGTTTTTGCTCTTGACTGTGTCCCTCATAATTCTTAGGTTTTCTTCATTTTTCTTTGTTCTTTTCTCTAATTTTCCCCAAAGTGACATCCATGGATTTGTTTTCAATTTCACTGATTTTGTCTTCCATCATTTAAAATTTGCTTCTAAAACCTTTTATTGAGGTGTCCATTTCTCAAATTTTGTTGTTTATCTTTTGAATTTCAAGTTGCTGCTTTTGTATGATTTCTAATTGGTTATTTATTTTGACATTTTGTTCTTGTATTATTTTCCTGAATTCTTCTATTGCTTTGTCTGTTTTCCTTCATTTTGGCTATGTTTTTGTTTTTTTGTCTGTGTTTTCCATGATTTTGTCTATTTTTTTGTTGATTTTATCTGCGTTTTTCTTGATCTTTTCCTTAATCTCTTAGAAAGTCCTAAATATTAGTCTTTAGAATTCCATATCTGGTAGTTCCACTGCCTTTTCTTCTACCAGAAGGTTGTCTGGTTCTTTATTTTGGTTAGTTGTTGGAGCCATCTTGTCCTGCTCTTTTACATGTTTTGACATTGTCTGCTGTCTCTGAGACATTAATGTATTATTTTCTTTATTGATTGTATATTGGTTTGTTTCATACTGCTTTTTTGTTTTGTTTTCATACGTCAGGGCGGGTGGGCCAGACATGCTTTGCTGTTTGCTTATCTGTTGGCATGATAGATCTCATCACTTTGTCCAGTGAACATAGCAACAGCAGGCAGGGCAAGCCTCCTTTGCTGTACACTGGTTTTTTGAGATGGCGGAGTGTGGGTGGGCAATGTCTGCCTCCTGATGTTGGTCCAGTGGTGTGGGAGCTTTCACAGCTCCTCACCAGATGGGTGGAGGTATCCGACGGGCAGTGCTACTAGCTTGAATCCCACCATTAAGCAGCTTGTCCAGTGGCAGGAGGGGAGGGGTAACGTGGGCCTGATGTGGCCGCTGGCCTGAGTGCAGGGGAATCTATTTGCAGAAGTGTGGTGGGGGGGTGGCGAGAAGAGGGGTGGTGTAGGGGGCTATATGTGGTGGGGGGGAAGAAAAGAGAGAGAAAGAAAACAGAAAAAAGGGTAGCTGGAAGGTGTGGGTGGAGTGGACCTGGGGGCCAGTGGAAGGGGTGAAGTGGCATACTGAGCTAGGTGGGAGGTAGAAAGAAAAAAAATAAATAAATAAATGGCAGTGTGGTGGGGGCCAATGGGTGGGGGCAGGGTGAACCTGGGGTAGCAGCAGGTTGGTGTGTTGGTGGCTCACCAGCTCCAGTAGTGCAGTGGGGCCAGCTGGAAGGGGGGAGGTGGCACACGGGGTTAGGTGGAAGGGAGAAAAGGAAGAAAAGTAAAATATATATACATATTAAAATTAAAAAAAAAACTGGCAGTGTGGTGGGGGCTGGTGAGTGGGGTTAGGCTGTCTCAAGAGCTGGCAGAGAGGGGAGTGATGTATGGGGCGAAGTGGGTGGGAGGAAGAAGACAGAAGAGAAAGAAAAAAAGCAAAATAATGGCCATGTGATGGGAGATGGCACGTGGGGGTAGGGCAGACCCAAGATGGCAGCAGGAAGGTGGCTTTCTTGCCATGGTGGCATGGTGACACCCAGCAGGAAGTGGGGGGAGGTGGCATATGGGACTAAGTGGGAGGGAGAAGAGGAAGAAAGAGATAAATAAATAAATAATAGAAATAACTGGTGCTGAGGTGGGGGCCAGTGAGTGGGGGTGGAGTGGACCTGAGGGCAAGTGGGTAGGGAGGGGAGGTGATGGATGAGGATAGGTGGGAGGGATAAAAAAGACAAAGGGAAATAAAGCAAAATAAAATGGCGACATGGCAGGAGCTGGTGGGTGGGGGTGGGGTGGACCTGTGGTGGCAGTGGTCTAGTGGCTCTCTCACTGTGGCAGTGCAGTGGGGGCTGATGAGAAGTGGGGGAGGTGGCATACAGCACTAGGTGGAAGGGTGAAAGAAAAGGAAGAAAGAGAAAAAAGGTGACTTGATGCGAGGGGACAGGGTGCACCTGAGGTTAGGGGGCTCATATTGTGGACCCTGGTTGTGGGGACTGCTGGGATGGGGTGTTTCTTGCTTCAGCTCATCAGAAGGGTGAGGGTTGGGAAAATGTGTTTCTCTGGTTACCTAGTGGTCTGTCTACTGTTGGGAGCTCTGTGAAGTTGCCTTCTTGTACTCTCCAACTGGGGCCCTTGCTAGCTTTGTTCCAAGATGGCAACACCATGCCGTGTTAGTTGACAGAGGACCTCTACTTTGTATTTCTCCTCATTCTCTGTTTTCTATCTGTTTCTTCTTCCATTTGGTGTTTGGTCTAGTTCTTTACCATTTCATTTGATGCTTAGGGTTCCAGGATTGACGTTTGTATCTATTTTATCTAGTATTTTGGGTCTTTGTTGCAGAGGATGACATGGTACATCAGTCTAGGACACCATGTTGGCTCCTACTGTTAGCATTGGTTTGAATTTTTATTATTTATTGGGCAAAAGCATCATTCTCTTTTCAGTGCTTACCACCTTCAAAGTTTTTAATCTAGTCCTGCCTTGGAGTCTGGAATTTAGTTTCAGGTATGTGTTCTCCTTTAATTTGCTCTATTTTTCCCTATAGCACTTATTATCATCTGCCTTATTACTTTTTAACTTGTTTGTTGTTGGTTTCACCTGCTCTGACTTCAGAACGTAAGCTTTAAAAGGAAAGGGATTTTTGTCTGTTATTGTCACCACTGCATCCCCAATGCCTAGAAGAGTACCTGGAACATAATTGGTGCTCAAGAAATTTGTCGAATGAGTAAATTAATAAATGCTGGATCCAGAAATTCACCCAACCAACCTATTTCCCAGAAACCTCAAGTTGCCTTGAATTGAGACTATTCCAGATATCCCTGGGTCATAACTGAAGATGAGTCATAGTTTTGGTCTTGATACCACCAGCTTAAATTAGGAACGCAACAAGTGTGGAGAAACAGGCAGCTTACTCTGTACTAGCAATGGGTGAAGACAGGGCTCTTTATGACAAGCTTTTCATCTGCAAGGTCGGAGGTGATCCTTGATAAATAGGAAGGAAAGCTGGTTGCTAGGGCCACGCAATTCACCTCAATGTTAATGTCTGCCTGGATTACCCTCACTGACACATTTTAGGCCTCACACTGGCCTCACTCTCCTCAGGTCCTAGACTCAGTAGATCTTTGGATACTTGGATGAAAAGAGCTTCATGATCAGGCACTCAGAAAAGGGAAGAAGCAAAATGATAGAAAGTGCATGGCTCCCCAGGAATCTAAATCAAAGGAGGAGTTTCACTTAGTAGTCCATGCTTTGGGTTCCTGGTTGAAACAAATGCTTCGTATTTTATGAACCATGTCACTAACTCCACCTGGATGAGGAGACATTTGGGGGAAAGAACCCAAGCCTATATGAAATGAGAACATGCATTTCCAATCACTTCAGGCCGTTTTGGAAGACAGGGCTGTCTAGAGAAAGGTGGCATATGTTTTGGACTCAGCAGTACACAGAGTGTTGTCAAAAGAGCAGGATGGTCATGAATTAAACAATGCAGTATTAAATAACTATTAGGTCAAGGAAAAAAATCAAGAGTGAAATAAAAAAATGCCTGGAGATAAATGAAAATGAAAACACATCACGCAAAACTTATAGAATGAAGTCAAGGCAGTCCTCAGAGAAAAATTTAAAGCAATAAATGCCTACATTAAAAAAGAAAAAGATTTCAGCTAAATATGCTAACCCTACAGCTTGAAGAACTAGAAAAAGAAGAGAAAACTAAACCTAAAGCTACTAGAAGAAAAGAAATAATAAAGATCACAGCAGACATAAATGAAAGAGAGAAGAGGAAAACAGTATAGATAATCAACAAATTCAGAAGTTGGTTCTTGGAAAATACCAATAAAATTGACAAACCACTTTGCTCACAAAGAAACAAAGAGAGAAGACACAAATAACCAAAATAAGAAATGAAAGTGGAGACATTACAACTAACCGATTTGAAATAAAAACGATCGTAACAGAATACGATGAAAAACTGTACTCTGACAAAATTGGTAACTTTGATGAAATGGACAAATTTCTAGACACACATAACCTTCCTTAAGTGACTCAAAAGAAAGTAGAAAACTTCAACAAACCCATAACAAGTGAAGAGATTGAATCAGTAATAAAAATCCTCCCAAAAAAAAGTTCAAGACCAGACGAACATTTAGAGAAGAATTGGCATTAACCCTGTTCAATCTCTTCAAAAAAATAGATGAACTATTTCCCTATTTCTATGAACCGAGTATTACCCTGGTACCAAAACCAAACAAGGACACCACAAGGAAAGAAAACTACAGACCAATATCTTTTACAAATATACGAAAAACCAAACCTATTGTCGTTGAGTCTATTCTGATACATAGTGACCCTATAGGACAAGGTGGAACTCCTCCATAGAGTTTTCAAGGCTGTAATCTTTATGGAAGCAATAGTTGTATCTTAAATTGCCTCTCGCAAGTATTTAAGACCCCAGACACTACTCACCAAGCCAGGATGTAGAAAATAAAACTTCATGTACCATATTATACCAATTGACTGAGTTGTCCCAAGAGACTATGGCCTTAAGGCTTCAGACCCCATCCATAAACCAATCCCCTGAGGTGTTAAGTCTAAGAAGTATCCATATTTTTGTCCCCTATGTGTTTTATTGTATATATGAATATATATGGATGCATACATTTACATATATATATGCTTGCATATAGACACATCTATATATGACCACATATATGCACACATATACATACCTATTCACTTATATGCTTACTTGCAGACACATGTAACCACACACATAATTTTTACTTGTTGTTGCACAGTTGTATCTATCATAAAAAAAAAAAAGCAGTTACCAAAAAGGTCGTTTTTTCCTGCATACTTCTTAGTGACATCATTTACCTTGGTCAAGCCGTGCACCCTTCACACACATTTGGTGTTATATTTCCCATTAACAGAAATAACAAGTATTCAGAGAGCGATCTCCTTACCCTCCCCCGCACCTATCTCAGGTAACCACCAGTGATCATTGGTTTCAATAGGTATACATATAATTATATTTTTATATTAGTGAGATGGATCATACAGTATTTGTCATTTTGTGATACTTATTTCACTCAGCATAATGTCCCCCAGATTCATCCACATTATAATATATTTTGGGAACTCATTAACTTTATGGCTGCATAAAGAATTGATGCCTTGGAAATATGATACTGGCGAAGAATATTGAGTATACCATGGATTGCCGGAAGAAGAAACAACTGTCTTATAAGTACAGCCAGAGTGCTCCTTGGAAACAAGGATGGTGAGACTTCTGACTTAATTTGGACATGTTGTCAGGAAGGACCAGTCCCTGAAGAAGGAAAACATGCTTGGTAAGGCAGAAGGTCAGCAAAAAAAGAGGAAGATCCGCAATAAGATGGGTTGACACAGTGGCTGCAAGAATGGGTTCAAACATAGCAATGATTGTCAGGATGGCACAGGACCTGGCAGTGTTTCATGGGGTCACTATGATTCAGAACCAGCTCAACGGCACCTAACAACAGCAACAACAATCACATTTTCTTTACCCATTCATCTGTCAACAGGTACTTAGGTTGTTTCCATCTTTTTGTTATTGTGAATAGTGCTGCAACCAACATAGGTGTGCATATGTCTGATTGCGCCCTTAGTATTAGATATCTAGGGTATATACCTAGAAGTCAGATTGCTGGATCATAAGGTAGTTCTATTTCTAGTATTTTCAGGAAGCACCATATATATCGTTTTCCATGGCAGCTGCACCATTTTACATTCCCACCAGCAGCAGGTAAGTGTTCCAATCTCCCCACATCCTTTCCAGCATTTGTTGTTCTGTTTTTGTTTTGTTTTGCTTCGTTTGATTGGTTACATTTTTAGCAAGTATGAGATGATATCTCACTGTGGTTTTGATTTGCATCTCTCTAATGGCTAATGATCACAAGCATCTTTTCGTGCGTTTGCTGGCCTCTTGAATGTCCTCTTCAGTGAAGTGTCCACGTTTCTTTCCCATTTTTAATTGTGTTGTTTGTATTGTTGTTGTTG
The DNA here is from genome assembly GCF_030014295.1 of Loxodonta africana. NCBI lineage: Eukaryota > Metazoa > Chordata > Mammalia > Proboscidea > Elephantidae > Loxodonta > Loxodonta africana. The sequence continues at coordinate 89,983,843 of NC_087369.1, read as the reverse complement.
AATTGCTGAAGTTTTCTGTATATTTTAGAGATTAGACCTTTATCACATATGTCATTTCTAAGATTTTTTCCCAGTTTGTAGTTTGTCTTTTTACTCTTTTGATAAAGTCTTTTATGCAAATAAGTATTTAATTTTTATGTGGTCCCAGTTATCTACTTTGACTTTTGCTGTTTGTGCATTAGTAGTTATGTTTGATGACTTTTTTTTAATTAGGTCCCATAGTTTTTTTTTCCCTATATTTTCTTCCAAGAACTTTATAGTTTTAGTTTTAATATTTAATTCTTTGATCCCTTTTGAGTTTGTTTTTGGAAATTCAGCACCCTTTCTTGATAAAGACTCTTAAAAAGATAGGAATAAAAGGAAATTCCTCAACATGATTTAGGACATTTATGAAAAACCAATAACGAACATATACTTAATGGAGAAAGATCAAGAACTTTCCCCTTGAAAACAGAAACTAGATAAGGATGCCCATTATCACCACTACTAATAAATATTGTCCTGAAAGTCCTAGCCAGAGCAGTAAGGCAAGAAAAATAACTAAAGTATATCCAAATTGGAAACAAAGAAGTAAAGCTATACCTATTCAGAGATGACATGATCCTATATACAGAAAATCCTGAAGAATTTACTAAAAAGCTTCTAGAACTAATAGACGAATTTAGCAAAGTTGCAGGATACAAGGTCAACACACACACAAAAAAAATTAGGTTTCTATACACCAGCAATGAGAAATCTGAAAAGGAGATTAAGAAAATAACTCTATTTACAATAGCATCTAAGAGAATAACATATCTAGGAATAAATTTACCCAGGGACGTGAAAGACTTATATAATGAAAATTATAAAACATTGCAGAAAAATACTAAAAAAGACCTAAATAGATGGAAAGACATTCCATGCTTATGGATTGGAAGACTTAATATAGGCAAGATGTCAATACTATCCAAAGCAATCCATAGATACTACGCAATTTTGATCAAACAGCATTCTTTACAGACGTGGAAAAACAAATCCTCAATATTGTATAGATAGAGACTCTGAATAGTCAAAGCAATTTTGAAGAAGAAGAACAAAACAGGAAGCCTCACACTTAATGACCTCAAAATGTATTACACAGTTACAGTAATCAAAACAGCTTGGTACTGATTTAATGATAGAAACATAAACCAATGGAATAGAATTTAAAATCCAGAAATAAATCTAAACATGTATGGTCAACTGATTTTCCACTAAGGAGCCAAAGCCATTCAATGGGGAAGGAACAATCTCTTCAACAAATGGTGCCGGCAAAACTGGATTTCCAAATACAGAAAAATGAACAAGATCCATTCCTCACACCGTACATAAAAACAAATCCGAAATGATCAAGGATCTAAATGTTAAATTTAAAACCATAAAGTTCTTGCAAGAAAATATAGGAGCAATGCTTTGGAACCTAATATTTTTCCATGATAGACTAAACAAACACAAAAACAAATGCACAAGCAACAAAACAAGCAACAGATAACTGGGACCTTATAAAAGTTAAATACTTATGTTCATCAAAAGTCTTTATCACCAATTGAGTAGTTAAGCATTTATCGAATTATGTTCAAAAAAAGAAGTACCAAAAACCAGAAAACCAAACCTGTTGCCATCAAGTTGATTCTGACTCATAGCGACCCTACAGGACGGAGTAGAACTGCCCCATAGGGTTTCCAAGGAGAAGCTGGTGGGTTCAAACTACTGACTTTTTAGTTAGCAGCCGAGCTCTTAGATTAAATTCAAAAAAAGTACCAAAACAGCAATAGGTTATCTTGCTAAAAGTGTTCTGTGTTCAAATAAATTTAGAATAAGTATAAACTGACTCCTTATAGAAATCTCAGAGAACCTAACTTGCTAACATGCCCATACATCCAAGAGCATTATGTGTTTACCAAATGTATTTAACAAAACAAATTTTTCAAACCCATACTATAACAGAGCCTTGGTAAATGTTGCAATGGCTTACGTTCAATGCATAGTGAAAATCTGTGAACGCTGCTTTGCTGTAAGGGGAACAAAGAAATAGGACGATAAGTGGAGAGGGATGTGGGATTAATGGAGGTTTTTACTCTTAAGATGGGAGCTATTACAGCATACAATGATGCAGTAGAGAGGAAAAATGAATGAAGGAGAGAGAAGGTACAACAGCAGGAGCAATATCCCTAGGCAGTCAAGAGGGAAAGAGTTCTATTGCACAAGTTAGAGAGATGACTCTGGATAGACACAGAAATAGTTCATTTGCTGCTACAGGAGGAAAGTCAGATTAGTTGGTAACAGATGCAGTTAGAAAAGAGATTTGAGAGGTAGTGGAAGCAAATGAAGCTCTTTTTCGACCCTCTATTTTCTCAATGAGACAAGAAACAAAGACTATAACCTGAGATTGAGATTAGGAAGAGGTATTGGAGGTTTGAGATGTTGCCTATGAACAGTAGGAGGATAAAACAACAAGGGATATATTACAAGACTGCAGAGAAGAACTAAAAACCCACGTGAAGGGGTGGTCACAAATATAAAATGAGACCAAAAAGCATAGCTGGTTATTCTGTCCAGTCATGTTAAAAAAAAAAAAAATCGTTGTCGTCAAATCAATTCCAACTCACAGCGACCCTGTAGGACAGAGTAGAACTGCCACATAGGGTTTCCAAGGAGCAGCTGGTGGATTCAAACTGCTGATCTTTTGGTTAGCAGCTGAGCTCTTAACCACTGCACCACCAGGTCTCTGACAGCCACATTAAAGACCTGGAATAAAAAGAGTTGCATTTAACTAGGGTATGGTTTTCCCCATCAAGTTTAGTGAAAGGAAAGAGGACCAAAGGAGTCCACTATCTGCCTCATTCCATATAGAGCACTTTGTTAGTTTTTTTTTTTAGTAAGCTAAGGTTTTATTTGTTTTCCCCCCAACTTGAGAAATTCATAAAACTGTATATCTAATGTACAAATATAACTAAATAAAGTATACCACTTATACTCACATACAACCCCCACAAAAAAAAAGTATCAAAAGAGCAAAGAGACAGCCTACAGACTGGGAAAAATCTTTGGAAACAGTATAACTGATAAGGGTCTGATATCTGAAATATATAGACAACTTCTACAACTTAAGAACAAAAAGACAAATAACTCAATCAGAAGCTGGGCAAAGGACATGAACAGACACTTCACCAAAGAGTATACTCAGATTACCAACAGTCATATGAGAAGAGGATCAACATCATTAGCCATTGGAGAAACACAAATCAAAACCACAATGGATACCATTTCACTCCCATTAAGATGGCTAAGATAAAAAAAAAATGGAAAATAAGTGGTGGAGGATATGTGGAGGAACTGAAACCTTCATTCATTGCTGGTTGTTGTTGTTGTTATGTGCCATCGAGACAGTTCCAGCTCATAATGACCCTATGTACAACAAACTAAATAGTGCCCAGTCCTGAGCCATCCTTACAATCGTTGTTATGCTTGAGCCCACTGTTGCAGCCGCTGTGTCAATCCATCTCATTGAGGGTCTTCCTCTTTTTCATTGACTCTGTACTTTACCAAGCATGATTTCCTTCTCCAGGGACTGACCTCTCCGGACAACATGTCCAAAGTATGTAAGATGTAGTCTCACCATCCTTGCTTCTAAGGAGCATTCTGGCTGTACTTATTCCAAGACAGATTTGTTCATTCTTTTGGCAGTCCATGGTATATTCAATATTCTCCACCAACACCACAATTCAAAGGCACCAATTCTTCTTCGGTCTTCCCTATTCATTGTCCAGCTTTTTCATGCATATAATGCTATTGAAAGTACCATGGCTTGGGTCTGGCACACCTTAGTCTTCAAGGTGACATCTTCGCTTTTCAACACTTTAAAGAGGCCCTACTGGGCTGGGTTTGTAGCAGATTTGCCCAATGCAATGCGTCTTTTGATTTTTGACTTCTGCTTTTATGGTTGGTGATTCTGGATCCAAGTAAAATGAAATCCTTGACAACTTCAATCTTTTCTACATTTATCATGATGTTGCTTATAGGTTCACTTGTGAGGATTTTTGTTTTCTTTATGTTTAGGTACAATCCATACTGAAGGCTGTGATCTTTGATCTTCATCTCCATGGCTGGTAGGAATGAAACATGGTACAGCTATTGTGGAAAGCAGTCTGAAGTTTCCTTAAAAAACTAGAGGTAGAGTTACCATATGACCCAGCAATTCCACTCCCAGGTGTGCATATGTCTGTTCATATCACTTCTACTAGATCCCTAGGGTATATACCTAGGGGTGGAATTGCTCTATTCACAAAAGCAAAAAGATGGAAACAACCTAAATGCCCATCAGTGGATGAATGGATAAACAAAATGTTACACATATACAATGTAATACTACTCAGTGATAAAAAAAAAAAATGAGTTCCTGAAACTTTGTGGAATATGAACGAGCCTGGAGGACATTATGTTGAGTGAAATAATTCAATCACAAAAAAAAACAAATACTGTATGTTCCCACTTTTATGGAATGACAGAAACAGGTAAATATACAGAATCAAATGTCCATTAGGAAACCCGGGCGGCATAGTGGTTAAGAGCTATGGCTGCTAACCAAAAGGTTGGCAGTTCAAATCCACCAGGCACTCCTTGGAAACTCTATGGGACAGTTCTACTCTGTCCTATAGGGTCTCTCTGAGTCGGAATCAACTCGATGGCAACAGACTTTGTTTGTTTTTTAATGTCCATTAGTGGTCACCAAGGATGGGGAGAGGGGGATTCACTCTCTAGATAGAAGACACTTGCTATTTTTGGTGGTGGGAAAGTACGATGCAATGGATGATTTTTGTGTGGCCTTTCTTGACGGGGTCTTATAACTCCCGACCAGGTGATTGGGTGGGACTGTGTGATAGGGTAATTGTGGCCCACCAAGGAGATTGGCCAGTTTTGCCATCTGCTGGGCTTGAGGTGAGCCACCCCAGGGGCGGGAAAGAGAAGATCGTACCACCACAAGGAAGAACAGCCAGGACCAGAGAGTATGTCCATCGGACCCAGGATCTCTGTACTGAGAAGCTCCTGGAAACAGGAGACTGAAAGACAGAGAGAGAGCTGTAACACTGAAGTCAGCGAAAAGTGGTAGCAGAAACCTGGAAGCAGGAGATGGCATGGTGGGCTTCTCAGCCCACAGAAAGACAAAGCTGAGTGCCTTTGGGTAGAGACTAAGGGCCAAGGAGAGGCGTGCCTGCAAGCATGGTTGGGAAGAGGCTGTCCTGATGGAAGAACTGTATTCTGAGTGTTCCTGAACCTGAATTGTAACCTGTTACTTCCCTAATCAACCCCATAATCCTAAGTATTGTCTGCGAGTTCTGTGTGGCCATTGCAACGAATTACCGCACCCAGCAGAGGAGTAGAAAGTGCCTTGGGAGGGACGGTTGGTGTCAGAATGGGTAAAGCTGGCAGAGAGAGGAGGTGTGTCTGATCTCCGACTCATAGGAATCAGCCTTGGGCTGTTGGTCTTGATTATCCTTCCCCCTTGTGAAGAGAGAGGTCAGACACTGCCTCCACACCATTTTTACAGAAAGTTAATACCTAATGAGGGTGAAATGTACAGAGCCTGATGAAGGTAAACAATGTCACTAAAATGTACACAAGAAAAAAGGCCCTGTTGGAATTGCTATGGCATACATAAATTTGAAACAGCAGCAAAAACAACCGAAAAATATATATGTGGATACATATGTTTGTATGTAGGCATATTTGTGTATAGGTCAGTATATATGTGTACATATATACTGTAAAAACCCATTGCTGTAGAGTCGATTCCAACTCATAGCGACCCTATAGGACAGAGAACTGCCCTATAGGGTTTCCAAGTAGCAGCTGGTGGATTTGAACTGCCGACCTTTCGGTTAGCAGCCACATCACTTAATCACCGTGCCACCAGAGCTCCGTGTATAGATATAGGTATATGCATATGTGTATGCATCTGTGTGACTGTATGCACATGTATTTATATATATAATAAAGCACATAGGAGGCACAGTTATGGATACTTCTTAGACATAACCAAACACCTCTTGGGATTAGTTTTCTGGGTTTGAAGATTTAGGACCATAGTCTCATGGAACATCTTGGTTAACTGGCATACAATAATTCATAAAGTTACGTTCTACATCCTAGCTTGGTGAGCAGTGTCTGGGATCTTAAAAGCTTCCAGCAGCCATCTAACATACAGCTATTGGTCTCTACTCATTTGGAGCAAAAGAGGAGGAAGGAAACCAAAGGCTCAAAGAAGAAACCAGTTTACAGGACAAATAGTCTTCAGGAACCATGGCCTCATCTACCCTGAGACCAGAAGAACTAGATGGTGCCTGGTTGGCACTACCAACTGTTCTAATCAGGGCCACAATAGATGAACCTTGGTAAAATGGGAGAAAAATATGGAACAGAACCTCAAATTCTTAAAAAAAAACTTACTGGGCTGGTTGAGACTGGAGGACTCTCTGAGACTATTGCCCTGAGATACTCTTCAAACCTTGAACTGAAACTAATTCCTGAGGTCACCTTGTAGCTAAATATCAAACTGGCTCACAAAATTATGAATATCACCTGTAAGTACTGTGTTCCTTTAAAAACTCACCTATATGAGACCAAATGGTCAAAAATTACTTTAAAACAAAGATGATAATATAAGAGGACAGTGAAATTAGACTAATGGAAATGAAACAATCAGAAGGAAAATAATGAAAATGCTTACACATTGTTAAGAATGTAATCAAGGTCACTGAACAATTTGTGCAGAAACTGTTAAATGGGAACCTAAAGTGCTGTGTAAACCTTCACCGAAAACACAGTAAAACATTATTTAAAAAACAAAGAGAGAGAGCAGGGCAGGAAATTTGCAGTGCAGAGGCTCTGTAAGGAGGCTGAGGAGGCTGGGGCTCGAAGGGTGATTTACCATCTACCAGACAGTCATCTCTTGCCACCCTCACCCTGCTTTGGACAATGATTTAAATTAACCAGACTCTTTCCTTAAAATGCAAATACTTAAAGTGCAAGATTTAAAAAAGTGGGTGAAGGGATCCATCATGCACAGAGGTGTGAATATGCTCAAACTGTCACTATCTTGATAAAAAAGTGTCTATATTGGTTATATTGTTTTTGGTCTACAAAGAAGCCATATTTCTGGAGGAGGTGGAGAGAGATGTTGGGGAGCACAAGTGCCACAGGAAAGACAGGTAGAGATCATGAAGTTCGGGGAACCGTACCAAACAGAAGCTGCAAGAATTTGTAAGCGGGGACAGGAGGTAGAAGACGGCAGACAGGCTCTTGAAACAAAAGACCTCAGCCCCTAGTAGTCTGAGGACCTGGCCTAGAAGTCTGAGGACCTGGCCTAGAGGATCATTAACGACAAACTTCCTTTAATTTTAATCGTTGCCTAGGGCTGGCAATGGTCATGATGTCAGAAAAGCCAGAGTTTGCTGTCATTTCATGGGGAAGCAATGCACAATGTGGTTTTTGGGATGCCATTGCTTTCCTTGAGAGTTAGGAGGCATGAGCACAAGGATTATTAATTTCCTGTGCTGCTAAACTGGGATCACCACCTGTTTCAGTTATCGATCAGCTGGTCAACTAGCTCTCATTGCTGTCAAATAGTCTGTTCACCCAGACTTCCCCCAGGCCCCCCAGTTGTTGCCCTAAGTTATTTCATCAAATCCTAGAAATCAGATTAAAAAGTCAGCTTGGCTAGAAATCCCAAATAAATCAAAGCCAAGTTAGAAAAATCAGGGAAGAGAGGAGTTAGATTTTATCCTGATCTCTTGAAAAGTCACCCAGGGACTTCTCATTTGCCAATTCTGCATTAGGTTTCAGACAGTCTCAAAAATGAGGTATTGGAATTGATTTGATATCAAATATACTCTAATAAGGTATTTCTTGCAGATATAGAAAAGATGTATTTTGGATGCCCACAAATAAAGGCAAAATTGAATAAATAACTGACCAAAGTGTAACTGCTACAATCTAAATATATTTTATTACATTAATAAGTATTTAAGGTCCAAGTTGTAGTTACAACTGCACTGCTGCTTTTGGTGTTAAATGTAAAATAAAAGTCAATTTTACATTTAGGTATACATTAATTTTGTTGATTACATTGTTCATATGAAAAAGTTTCTATTATTTTAGCAAGTTATATTAACTATAAAAATGGAAATTACTTAGAAGAAAGTGAAATATTGAAAAATAAACAAAACTAAAAATGGAAATTACACAAAAGGAAAATGATTTATTGATATATTTTTGTCAATTTGATTAAGATGTCTTATTAAATAATTTGATGTCATAATCTTAAAATTTCATAATTTTAAGAGCCAAGAGCACAAGCAATAGTTCACATATAATTTACACTTACAAGAAATGGAAAAGAAAGAATACCAAAGGGAACAAAAACATTATTCATACTTTGATTGCTAATTTGACCTTACAATGTAACTGAACCTAACAACTGAATTAACCTAATTTCATCTAACTCAGACTACTTAGCATCTTATATATTTCATCTATAACCTTTCATCACAAGACAATACAATGTATGATTATTTTTAGGACTTTAAATCATGGAGGAAAAATAATGCAAATTTTGAGAATTCACTTTCATTATTGTTTTGTCGTTTTTGTATTTTTTCGATTACTTCCTAACTCAGGCACAAATTTTGTTGTTGTTTTCGGGTGCTGTCGAGTTGATTCTGATTCATACCGACCCTACAGGACAGGGTAGAACTGCCTCATAGGGTTTCCAAGGAGCGGCTGGTGAATGAATTTGAGCTGCCGATCTTTTGGTTAGCAGCCAAGCTCTTAACCACTATACCACCAGGGCTCCATGGCACAGATTTAGCAGTTTTTAAAGTTACGTTATGCACAAAGGTTTTTACTTAAAAATTTTAGTGTTATTAAATTTATATATCATCAGAAAGAAAAATAAAGGCTAATGAAATTTTTAAGAATTTCTTTTTCGTGTTAAAATTTTTACTTTTTGTTATTATTTTGTAATTTTAAATTTTAAAAACCAAAAACAAAGCAAAAAAAAAAAAATTCCCCTCTTGGCAGCTTCCTAGCTGCGTTATGATCCAAAATATTATATGAAAGTTATAGTACAGTATTTGTAAGTTTACTGGTCCTCAAAAAAGGAAGTTCTAATTTTTTGTGGTTTTTTAAATTTCATTTTGTTTTATTTATTTATCTTTCAATTCTCTCCTGATCTGGGCACAAATTTACAGATTTCCAGTTGCATTTTTGTTGTTGTTGTTGTCAGGTGCAGTCGAGCTGATTCTGACTCATAGTGACCCAACGTACACCATGATGAAACCACAGCCCGGTCCTGCACCATCCTCACAATTCTTGCTGTGCTCGATCCCATCATTGCAGCCACTGTGTCAATCCATCTTGTTCAGGGTCTTCCTCTTTTTGGCTGGCCCTCTACAAAGCATGATGTCCTTCTCCAGGAACTGATCTCTCTTGATAACATGTCCAAAGTATGTGAGACGTAGTCTCACCATCCTTGCTGCATTGTGCCTCAAAATTTAGTACAAAAGACAGTACAGTATTTTTAAATTTATAATTCTCAAAGGATAAATAAAATATTAATGTAATTTTGTGGGTTTTTTGGTTTGTTCATTTTATTTTTCAATTTGTTTTAGACGTGGGCACAAATTCACCAGCTCTCTGGATATATTGTGCTCCAAAATTTAATATGAAGAATTGGTATTCTAAAGTTACAGATCTCTATCCCCCCTCTCCCAAAGAAATTAATGCAAATTTTAAGAACATTTTTGTTATTATTTTGTTGCTTTATTTATTTTTTTCACTTTGCTCCTGACCTGGACACAAATTCAGCAGCTTTCTGGCTACAATGTGTTCCAAAATTTCATACAAAAAGTCAATATTTTGTAGAACCCAGTCTCCGGAAACACAGATAAATGGAAGTTTTAAGTAAAGATATTTGGTGGTGTTTAGTGTTTTTATTGACATTTTGTTGTTTTATTTGATTTTCCATTTTCTGCCTATCTTGGGCACATATTTATCTGCTTTCTGGCTTGGAATTTCCATATGAAAATCCTAATGTAGTGTAAAAAATAGAAGACAGGTTTTTAAAAACTGATACTGCTGGTGACTACAAATGTGTAAATCCAGTTAATTCTGTTTCTTCCCACCCATATTCATGCAAACACAGTTTCTTTTTCTGCTTTCAAAATACACACAACGAATTTTGCCAGCTTTTTGGAATTTGATACATTTCTTACTAATAATGTTAGGCTAAAATATGTTCTTGTGATAAAACAAACTCAATGACAATTCAAAAAAGAAAAGGACTAGCATATATCAGTAGTAACACAAATTAAAAAAAAAAATCCCTGAATTTGTTCTATATTTATAGGCCCAACCCAATTACCAAATATTATTGGAATGAAAATACCATTTTAAAGGTTTTAAGTAATATCCATATCTCTAAAGTCAAGGCTACCAGCCACTTATATAATGTGATACACTGAAATTCCATCCCAGCAAAAGAGTTTGGCAATCCCTTTTGGCTGTAATTAGACTCGACCTATAATTATTGAACAAAACAGCATATGTACAATAAATGTTCAAACAAATGTATCTGACTGTATTCAGTACATTATTCTATTCTCATTCTCATTACCTTTAAATCTCTTCTGTTATTCATAGCACAGGAAAATACATATCTGGACCCAAAGACAGTTGTCGTACCTAGAAAGTGGATTCTAGCATTAATTCGCCACCATTATTCATTGTTTGATCACTAACTTCCTCTTGAATAGCTGGAAGGGAAGGCTTTGTGGTCAGAGGTGTTTCAGTCTTAAACAGGGACTCCATCTTGATAAGGGTATTAATATAGAAGGACTTCTGGAAGGACTCAAGAGTGAAGTAATAGATGAAAGGATCAAAGCAACAGTTCAGAGTGGCAAGGCACAAAGTGATTGGGTACATGATCTTTGCAAATCTTTCCAACAAGCAATTGGTAATGGCTTGCGAACGCACCAAGGCATACAGAAAAAGGACTGAGTTGTAGGGCACAAAGCATACCACAAAAACTGCCATATGCACTGTGATCATCTTCAATACTTTTTTCTTGTTGGTCCCAATTTGAGACAGTGTAGCAGGCTTGCGGAGGGTTCTCAGCACCACAGAAGAGCAAGAGACATTTAATATTAGAGGAATAATGAACCCAACAACTTCAATAAATATGGTTATCTTGGACAGATAGGTCTTCCAGACACGTTTGGAGAAGCCCTCAAAGCAGGTGGTGGTTGCATTGTTGACATTAGTGGTGGAGAACAAAGAGGCTGAAATACCACCACTGAGGACTAAGATCCAAACCCCAGCGCACACAATGGCTGAATTCCTCCTGGTCCTAATGGTACGAGATCCAAAGGGATAAACAATGGCCAGGAAACGATCCACACTAATACAGGTGAGGAAAAGCATGCTCCCATAGATATTGGTAAGGAATGCAGTCCCAGAAATCTTGCAGAGGGTGTCACCAAAAGGCCAGTGGCGGTTGAAGTTGTAAAATATCTTGAAAGGTAGGGTGCAAACAAAAAGCAAATCAGAGAGAGCCAGATTGGTGATGAAAATGGCGGTCTCACTTCTCATTTTCATGCGGAAGCAGAAGACAAACAGGGAGGCACTGTTCGTTATCAGACCCAGGATGAATACAACACTATAGACAGCACCATTCAGATTATACTTGAAGGAATCATCAACAATGCAAGTATTATTGGCAGTAACATTGCCCAACCTGGGTCTGAGGCTTGAATTTAAATCTTGGAATTGGAAGTCAATGAATCTCCTGTCACCCATGGATCTTTCAGGAGGCCTGCTAGCTGCAGGAGTTCACCACTCTGAGACTACGGACTGGTAAGAAATATTTTCTTCCTGTGGGAGAAAAGATGGAACCAATAATCAAATATACCTTTCATGCATTATTTTTAAGGATTAAAAGATATTCTGTTCACTCAGATTGGAATACAATACGCATTCAATTTGGTTTGACAAGTACTTTCGAGCACCTAACATATGTAAAAAATACTATCAGGATGTGTTGCAGGAGTGGGGGTGACCACACTGAATGTAATAAGTGCAATACTGTAGCACTGTAATGAACAGGAATAAGGTGTTGGTTACTTGAGAGTTCAAGAAAGAAAAACAAACAAAGAAAAACTGATAGTTAAAGAATAATGCTAATACCTTGGAATTTATATGGCACTTTTCAACTTTCAAAGTCCTTTCAGAAGCAGTGTTTTATTTGATCTTTACATGAACCTCATGTGGAAGGCAAGACAGGAATTATAACTATTTTACAGAAGTAGAAACTGAGGCTTATGTAACTTAGAATTATAGGATGTCAGAATTGGAAGACAGTGTAAATGGTAGAGTCAGAGCCAGAATTCAGGTCTTTAGATTTTTTAACTACTCTAAAGTGTATTGTTTGCTCTCCAATATTACTGGACCCCATTGTTCAAGTATTAATTCTATTGCACAAGACTACATGTGGATATGGGACCCCCAGAACATGATTTAAAAAAAAAATTCTGACTAAACTCCTGAAGTAAATTGCTGATCTGCTTTTTTGTTCTGAAACACAAATTCAGAAAGCAGGGATCCCTCAGTTAATTGAAGCTTCTGGCTAAAAAGATGTTTCCTTGTATTACACGGCCTTTCTAGAGCAATAATTCAAATAACCTCAGTGTTTCTCTTCTGCAGATCATAGTCCCCTTTCCAAGATTCCTTCTCCCTCTCTCCTTGTCCATTCTATCAGTTACTTCCATGTCTTCAGCTCCTAAAATGGCCCTGATCAATGAAGCCTTTTCTGGCCAAATACAAGTGAGATGTGAGAGGTGGATTTGACGTGAAGAGCCATCTTCGTACCCCACTGTAAAATTCTGAACTGACCAGTTAGATGCCCTCTGCCTGCCACCATTTATACATGTTGCAGTCATTGACTTAATCATCCTCATGGTGTATCTGGGCCAACATCATTCCAAGGTGCATGTAGAAATCTTATCAGCATTCTCTAGGTCAACAGCTGTCACTGGACAGGGACTGTCCATTTAATGTGCTCTATAAATTTTTATAAATACACTATAAGGAGCCCTAGTGCCACAGAGGTTAAAGACCTCAGTTGCTAATCCAAAGGTCAGAGGTTTGAACCCACCAGCCACTCTGCAGGAGAAAGATGTGGCAGTCTGCTTCCATAAAGATTACAGCCTTAGAAATCCTATGGGGGGCAACTCTACTCTGTCTTACAGGGTCACTGTCATGGACTAAATTGTGTCTCCAAAAAATATGTGTCAACCTGGTTAGGCCACGATTTCCAGTATTGTGTGTTTGTCCTCCATTTTGTGATTATAAGTTTACGTTAAAGAGGATTAGGGCGGGACTGTGACACCATTCCTAAGGTCACATCCCTGATCCAGTGTACAGGGAGTTTCCCTGGGGTGTGGCCTGTACCACCTTTTATCTTACAAGAGATAAAAGGAAAGGGAAGCAAGCAGAGAGGGGGGACCTCATACCATCAAGAAAGAAGCACCAGGAGCAAAGCGCATCATTTGGACCTGGGGTTCCCGTGCAGAGAAGCTCCTAGTCCAGGAGAAGATTGAGGAGAAAGCCTTTCTCCAGAGCCGACAGAGAGAGAAAGCCTTCCCCTGGAGCTGACGCCCTGAATTTGGACTTTTAGCCTACTTTACTGTGATGAAATAAATTTATCTTTGTTAAAGCCATCCACTGGTGGTATTTCTGTTACAGCAGCACTAGATGACTAAGACAGTCACTATGAGTCTAAATCGACTTGATGGCAATGGGTTTGGCTTGGTGTAGGTATAATACAGTATGGACTAGTAGCTGCTGAAAGAATTATTTTAAACTAGAAGGATATGGAATAAAAATGGTCTTTGTCCTCTGACATATTCAGTCATGGCTTTTCACATGATTATGTTTTAAAATATGAAAGACATTTCTCTGAAGTGATTTCTCCTTAAATTACTCTTTTTGCTTCCAACTCACAGGAAACAGGTCAAAGAGCCTCTGTATATAAGAGGGAGGGAAATGGAAGGGGCAACCTGCCAGAGGTACAGAGGCCTAAAGTCACTTCAACTAGTGTTTGGCTTGAGAAAAAACTATTTAGCTTGAGAAAAAAAATTCATTCTCTATAGTGCTTTAAAAATATGGGGTACAAAGCAAAGTGTTGTTTTTAATAGCTAAGGTTTTCAAATTAAAATTGGAAACTTGATACCTCTAAAGTTTCATTCAACAAATCTTCATGGAGTGCCTGACTCTGTGCCAAGATCATATTCTTTCTTAGCCATTCAAATCATATGCCTGGTTCATCTTTTGTAAGAAGCAACCTTGATATGCAAAAGCAGAGTAAAATAGGAACCTTGAACAAAGAAGGTGCAGGAGAAAAAAGCCATAAGAGGGAGAAATAAAATATGGAAGGAAAGGTAGTAAGAGAGGAAGTGAAAAAGAAAGTATCAGAGAAAGAAAAACTGGGGAGTTGAGAGAAAGTGAGGAAGAGAAGATAAAGAAAAAAAGAGCCTTGCTGGGGGAGAGGTCAGTGCTGCCATCTAATTTGAATTTGGGACCTTGGGAGGTATTTCCAGTCCACATCAACTCTTCCAATTCCACCCTCTCTAGCTTTCTTCTTCTCACTCCTTTCAGGTTTCTCATACAGAATAACATTTTTTTTTTTTTTATCATTCTGTTTAAGGTCACTGACACTAATCAGCAGAAATGGGATAAGTGTGGAAAATCTCAGTCAATGGTGTTCAGATCTCACTTTGGGGGCTGTACACCCAAGTTTTTACAGCTTATTAGTTTCACCAGTGAAGTGGCAGAAGAAAAAGGAGAATGGCAAATTTTTCAACTACTAAAACCACTTTATATTTTATTTTTAACACCCCACTTACTACCCATTAATTCAGAGGTCTTTTTTACCCTAAGACCATTATTCACATTCAAAAAGAATGATTTCATTGTTGAAAAAAATCAAGAAAGCCAAAGAAATGTCCCTCTAACATAGTCACACCATCTAAAGCAACTGTGGAACTACAAGATCCCTAATATTAAAGCCAGTATGGTCTGTTTGCATGTGACTTCTACAATAAACAGTCTGTTTTACTTGAAAAACGCTTTCAAATTGGAAGAACTTTCACCTCTGCTAAGATTTCCTTTGATGACCCCTCTTACACACCATGCTTCTAACTCACTCAAAAAGCTCACCGCCATCGAGTCAATTCGACTCATAGCAACCCTATAGGACAGAGTAGAACTGCCCCATAGGGTTTCCAAGGAGCTGCTGGTGGATTCGAACTGCTGACCTTTTGGTTAGCACCCAAAAGCTTAACCACTGCACCACCAGGGCTCCACTGGCTATGTACCATTTTGTATTTCCCAAGATGGTGTGTTTCAAATAGGTGAGCATTGTCTCCCTATGTTCCCATTCAGTTTTATGTTCTCCAGTATACCCTATGGCGCAGTTGTTAAGCACTCAGCTGCTAACCGAAATGTCAGCAGTTTGAACCCATAAACCACTCGTGGGAGAAAGATATGGCAGTCTGCTTCAGTAAAGATTTACAGCCATGGAAGCCCTATGCGGCAGTTGTATTCTGTCCTCTAGGGTTGCTATGATTCCGAATGGACTCAACAGCAACAGGTTTTATAAACTATATTCACAGGAGGCAGTCTGCAAATGCCTGTCACTTCTGCTCTGCTGCTTTGAGTAATCAGATTCTGTGGGAAAGAACCAACCACAAGCAAGAAAGCATTACAGTCTCTTCTCAATCTTGAAGAGAGGGTATGGGAAAACTGCCACTATGACCCTATTCATAGCTCTCCCTTGGTAGAACACACAACACCTTTGCTGTCTAACAGTGAGGGTGTGGTGCTGGGACTTAACACAGCATTGGGAGCAAGGAGTTCTATTTCTGATTCAGACACTGGTTCAGTCTGTAACTTGGCTATACTGTTTCTCTTCCCTGTATAAATATTAACTCTGAGCCTCACAGCTGAGGCCAGGAGGATTCAACGGGGCTTGTGAGTAGCTTTATGAACTTGCCAGGATTCAGCCCTACTTAACCACAAAGAAACATCATAGAAGCTTGTTTCTTTCTCCCTGCCTCCGCCCCCCACCTCCACTGCCCCGCCAACACAACTGGAAACATATCTCAGTTTTTCTTGGTATCCTGAGCTTCATATTAGCAACACATCTTTCTCCTAATGCCATGTACAACTTGTACCTCAGAGAGCTCCCCTTGAGTTTCAACCTTAAGTACACAGTTTATTCATAGGAGGGCAACCAAGGAGGTTCCCCCCAAAGAAATATCTCCTATGGAGCTATGGTAAGTAATCTGAGAGGCATTTGGCTCTTAAATTGATTCTGAAGAAGAACCAGTGATATACAGAAATAAGATCTCCTTTCTGACTGGCCCAAGGAATGGGCTTTTAGCCATGGCACTTTGACTAAAAGAAACAGAGTGTTTTTAGCCACTAGATTTTCCTAAATGGCTAGCATACTGCACACTGAATGGAGGCGAAGGTCCAGCATGTGCTTCAGATGAGATGAAGAAGGGGAAAAAATAGGCTGACGCAGTTAATTACAACTTCCACTGCAAGGAGCATTAGACTATTTTCTTGTGAAGACCGTTGCAGCTGATTATTTCAACAATTGATCACTTAAGAGGTTCAGAGTGTTGAGTCGATATATTTTCATTGACAATGGTCAGGAAGCAGGTCACCTGGAGGCTGACCAAAAAGAAATCTGATCCTCAATGAATTCTTAACTTTGACCTACACATATGGAGTCGATTAGGATAGTTCATAGTAGTGCTCACAATTTTTTTTCCAAAATTTCTAGTGGTAATAAAATATACTACGTTTGAGTTCTTTAGGGATCCTGGAGGAAGTAGAGTAAGCCTTTTGGCCCTATAAGGATAAATATCTAAATACCTTCATTTCACTAAATGCAAATCTTTGGGATTTTTTTTTTTAAACAAAAAACTCTAACTTCTGGTATATGCCCAGTACCTTAGAAGACTGGCTTGCTTTTGCTCTCTTCAGAAGGCAGTCCAGAGCTCAAGAAGCCAAGGCCTTGAAGGCAGAGTATACTCAGATTCTCTTGTTTTGGTCACATTTTAATGAGCTTGAGTCAGGTCAGAGTGTTTCTGATCCCCAGAGCATTTCCTCTTTCTATTCTGGTAGAAGATTATGAAAGTCGACACAATAGGTTTCAGAGGAAGTTGAGACCTATTGTATCCTCGCCTATAAATATCTAGCAGTGAAGTAAACTAAAAAAATACACGAATGCTGTGAAAAACTACAGCTCGGAACCATTCTGATAGAGTAATAGAGAATATGTTCCAGAATGTTGCTTTTCAAATGAGAAGCTGCTAAGAGATAAGACACTTTCAGGAAATCTAGGCCAAGTCACAGGCACAAGTCACAATCATACACATGGTTCCAATTGACATTCGTATGCATTGGTTAATGTTTCATAATAGCCTTCCAAACACAACCTAGACTTACGACATTCCATGTGAAGGAAACAACAGCTAAAATTTTCACTCCTTGAAACAGAGTTGGTAATTGATCTGTATCAGCTCTATCTCAAGCAATCCTTCCTAATTACCAAATGTTTATATTGATAGGCCTCATTTATTTTTGATGCAAGAAATTTACTTTTAATAATGGCTTCCCTAAATGGAACCTGGTTTGCACTGAGATTATATAAAGTTGTTTTGTTCCCCCATTTTATTTGAGGAGAGCAGCAAATTAACATAGGCCCTAACCTGATTAGAGCCTCTCCTCAGTGATTAACTTGATTTTTTTTTCTTTTCACCAAAATATACTCCAATCTTCTACTAATCCTTCACCTGATGACACAGCTTAATCCTTGGAAATAATATGGTCTGGTGCTAAACAGAATGGAGCCAAATATTGCATCAGACCTACTAAAGTTTTCTGTAACACTTAGTTATAGAGTAAGACAACTGCAGAGAAATTGTCTAAAGTATTGATATTCAACATCTTGTCTCAGCAGAAGCTCCAGACCCTTTGGGGGAAATTTTAGGGTGTTCCTAAAAGAGCTCATTTGTAAATTCTGCAAGGCTTATACTAGGAATTCAGCTTTATTCCACAAATCCTTAACATATTCAAGAAAACAAATCAGTTATATATTTGCACACAAATTCATCTGACCTACTTGGAAACACATCCTGATAATATGAATAAACACCATGTCTCCCATTGCTAAAGGTGAGCCCAGTGGCACAGAAGTCTTGGGCCAAAGAATTAATATTCATCTATACGCAAATTGCCTGGATTACAATAAACAGTTACCACTCCTCCACTCATTATGGATCTTTGGCTCCTACAAACTGTAATCATATGGAAATATTGATTACAAAGAATATTGAAGAATGAAAATTAAGAATTTGTGCAGAAATCTATTATTAGGAGAGTGGTACTTACCACATTCGTTCAAACCAAATTCTAGCACCAATTTTATCCAAGACTTGGGTAATCAATGAACTTTCTGGAGGTACCCTCGTAAGGAATTTCCTCCAATGGATTTTGTGAGATAGAATGTCACAATAGGGTGCCATAAAGAGAATTTTCAATAAAAAGTATACCAAGATTGTATGGTAGAGAAAATTATTATATGATATAAATCAAAGGAAGTGAAAGCCAATGTATTTAATGGTGGTATCTAAATTCTTTGTATTTCATTGTTAGAGAATTGCAGATAACATTTTATTTTTCAAACCTGGGACAACTGTGCCATATTTTGCTAGTGACATTGACTGAAGCATAAAGCCCATGAGTCTGTGTAATCCATAATCATTTACAGATAACTTAGTGACAAATAGGCATAAAAATACTTCCTTCACTTCCATAAGGTACATACATTACATTAAAAGTGGGTGAGCAAAGATTTCTTTTTTAGCCTGAAGTTATATTGTTTCTTTGACATGTCTTTTTTTTCTCCTTTTCTTCTCTTTTCCTTGGCAACAACTGTTACTATTGGGCAGGGGCCTTGAAAAGGGAAAAGGAAAGAAGAGTGGAAACAACAGGTGGGGCCTTCACTGCCTTGTCTCTTAACCGCACCCCCACACCAGCCTATTTTCTTTCCCCACTTCCATTATTGGGTGTTAGCACTCTGACAATCACTGCTGCCTTCACCAGAATATCCTAGGCCTATCCAATGTGGCATGTCTGTAACATCTGCAAATTACAACTCCGCACAGATATTTACATAGAATCAGAAATACACTGTAATGGAATTCTTACAAATAGCACCTGCATTTGGATCATGCTCATTGTAGTCAGTGCCTCTGACTGTAAATTAGAGCCATCGGCTAGTGCTAAACATATACTATTGTCACATCTCACCCTTTTCTGAGTAAGAGTGGCATAAACAAAGTAGACTGCTGAACAATACTCCCACTGTCCTGAAATGTTTCTCTAATGTAAAAGAACCAAAATGAATAAAACAAATTAGACAATTTAAAATACATTGAGATCACCTTAAAATTAAGGAGAATTGATTTTCACACTCCTACAGAAAGTAGTATTACTAGAATGAAATGAATATTATTTTATTGGTTTATCTTAAAGGAAGACAAAAATGTTAATGTTTCTTTCTTCTAGAGCTTTTTATATAGAGTCAACTCGGACTCACAGAAACCCCATTGGACAGAGTAGAACTGTCCCGTAGGGTTCCCTAGGCTGAAATCTGTGGGAGCAGATCGCCAGCTCTACTCTCCTATGAAGCTACCGGGCTGATTAAATCGCCAACCTTTCGTTCGCAACTGAGCGCTTAACCATTGAGCCACCAAGGCGCCCTCATATCTGGTACTAAATTCAATAAAGCCATATCCAGCCCCATCACTAACTAATTGTGGGATAGCAAGTCACAGTCTCTCTCTGGACCTCAGTTTCTCTTCTCCTATTTTTGGCTTTGACTGCCAGAAGGCTTCAACTGGTGCCATGGCAGCGGCCTCAGTGGCTGTAACTTCCAGTTAGTTGTTTTTTATCTGCTCTCATTTGTCGCTGCAAAAAATATAAATTTTAATCCTCCAAAGTTTGAGAAGAGGAGGGACATTTTTATTAGACCCAATGAAATGATTGGTATATTTATCTGAATATCCGCAGTAAATATTATTAATTAGTGTCAGAAGCTAAAAGTCACTGAGAACAAAA
Organism: Loxodonta africana; assembly: GCF_030014295.1. Lineage (NCBI taxonomy): Eukaryota > Metazoa > Chordata > Mammalia > Proboscidea > Elephantidae > Loxodonta > Loxodonta africana. The sequence continues at coordinate 89,963,578 of NC_087369.1, read as the reverse complement.
GGCCATTTATATCCTCGTGTCTTGTCTTGCTAATGCCCTCATTTTCCTCATCTCTTTGTCCTTATGCCCATATTACCTCTAATTGTTTAGGTCTCAATCCTCAACCCTTCCTTCCTGTTTTCCTGTCACCTATCCCCTCAAAATATGAGGTTATCATCATACTTCAGAACCTAATGATATAGACTTGGCAGACTATTTATTCTAAACATTGTTCTGATAACCAATCAGAACAATAAGTATATCTATGAAAAGTGAGGTTGGATTCTCAGTGAAGGGTGGCCTCCTATCACACTCCTAATTTTCAGTGCCAATATTCAAAAATACATTATAGTTTTTTTTTTCCTCCCCCTTCAGAAGGCCAAGAGCAGGCTAAACATGATGACCCTAAACAGACAAAAGGAAACTACACAATTAGACTCTGATCAAACTATAGCAAGGGCAACAGTGCTCACATTTTCCCTCAAACGGTACTGAATAGATTAAGCTTTACCTAAGCTTGGCCTGAGCTTTGCTGTGAGGGATCTCCTCAGTCGTCTCTAACTTTCAGAGCATACACATTTTAAAAGGCTGAAGGCAGATCTGGTTGTTCTAATAGGGCTTTTATTTGAATTTCTGATTGGCAGGAAATGCTTTAGAATGTAGATACCATCAAGTGTATCACCTGAACCCATCCATTTTAGCAAGCATTCAACATTTCATCTGTGACAAGGCAAGGGGATTTATAGTCTATGTTCTGGGATATGTTGTATGGAATTTTGCTCTAAAAAGAAAAGTTTCAAAGCCACTGGATAATTTTGAGCTTAGATTATTACTGATGTCTTCATGTTAGTAAAGGAAAAAGAAAAGTGCAATTTGGTAAGGTAGTACCGTGAATAATCCTCACCGAGCTCTGAAATAGTCCAATCTTTGGAGTTGTCTGGTCTTTTTTTCACTCTGAAATAATTATAAGTTACATTGCTATGTTTCCTAAAACAAGGAAACTGAAATATAATATTTATCAATTCTACAAGACCTTTTTACTAAGAATGTTAAAAAATATTTAAGATATAACAAGAAAAACAATATAGTTTATTGCATTTGTATGGCAAACAGCATATAATTTCACATATTTCAACGTATGCCAGAATTAGTTTTTCATTCAAACACGTTTTTTCCTTTATGGTCAAGCTCATGAATTATTCAATATAGCAAATGTCACATTCTCCATAAATCAGTTAAGCATCAAAAGCATGTCTTGTATAGTTTGACTAGAGAAATCTCATCAAAATAGAACTTAATTTAGTTTGAAATTAATTGTAAATCGAAGAAATATAAAGCTAGCCAAAAAAGTCTTTAAATTGCTCTGCCAGCTCATTACAACTGTGTTTACACCAAACAGCAGCCTGAAAATCCTGTATCTCTTCCACTAAAGCAATATTATTGCCAAAACAATAGAAATTCTTGTTTTTCGTTTTTGTTCGGTTTTGTTTTTACCATTCAACAAGACAATCCCTGGTCAAAACTTCAGGGTTGAAGTTTAGTTCCTTCCCCCACACACTCAAAGCATCAGTGTTTCCACTGAAGTTTGTTATGCCGTCCCCCCACCCTCAAAGCCCAAATCGAATCTTTCTCAAAGAGACTTACCCCAAGAAAGAGTGTGCTAGATGAGAGAGTGTGCTCATGCCTGCAGACAGTTAGCTAGTAAACATGTAAACGGGCAACTCGCACTTTGAAAGTGCATATTTTTATCCATTTTTTTTTAAAAAGGGAAAGGTTAGCCCAGCCCAAAAGTAGCAGGCTCTCAGCTGCCGCAGCTTCTTACTGCAGACCGCTCATCCTGAAAATGTGAGCCTATTTACATTTATCTCTTTCCCTTTGTTAAGCACTGGCCTCTAGAATGCTGTTGCCGGCATGCCTTTAACAAACAGGACACAAGAAAGGGCCCAAAGTCCGGGCTGGAGCTGAGAGCTGGGGGAGCTCTTGGGGGTCTCAATAGGAAATGCTTTTCATTGGATAAGGACGCATTATTAGGAGCCAAGATCCCGCCCCATCCCCTGTGCTCCATCGTTCCCTTCGTCACCAATCACTGGACTGAAGAAGTTTTTCTTTAAAGAGCATTGCCCAGGAAAAGCAGTTTTCGCAGTCAAGAATTAGCAGCTTAAGTGCCACTTGATAATATAAAAAGTTTCTTTTCTCACCAGTTAATCTACAGAGAAAGCCAGTGTGCCTGTCCTTACAGCAGGAACTTTACTCCTTTACAATTCTAATGAGGAGCAGGAGGAGGAGACAAAAATCCGGACCGGGAGGAGTGTTTCAGTTATGAGCAGCCCCTGTTTGCTCCAACTTGTTTGAAATAATTACAACGATATTGATAAAAATAAGTAAGGGACTGGGAAAAGGTACCATAAGTACATTCTTATACTATGCAGAATTAGAACCTACCACCACCACCACCAAAAAATAAAATTCATACTCATTTAAGCCACTGAACTGGGGTCCCAGAGCTCTAAAACCCGCCTACTATAGACCAGGGAGTGTTCCATGGCAAAAGGAGGGTCTACACTTCTCTTGAACACCTGCCTGGCAGGAAGTCTAATTACCATGAAATTTTCTGAGGTTTGCTAAAAACCAAAATGAATAGTATAGATGCAATCCGTTTATAATAGGTAGTTATCTTAAATTGTACACCTCCTCCCCTCTCTCCGCAATTTCTTCACCCATAGGCTGATGGGTTCGATAATCCACACTGCTTTCTTTCCTCTCTATTTTGCCTTCGTTCCCTCCCTGTCTCTGATCTGAATTTGTTGAAGAAATTTACTGTCCATCTGTAACTTCATTGCATGCCCTTCTCCTCCACCTGCACTTCCCTCTAGCCTTTACCTCCACCCACTATCAACACCACCAACAACAGCAACCCTTCCTCCTTCTCTAGAATGAAACTCTCCAGCCAGGGACAAGGTTTTTTCTTTCTCTGGGCAAAGCTATGCCCCTGGAGAATTGGGGTGAATCTTCTGCCTCCCTCAAAACTACAGTCTGCATAATGAAGCTGCTTCCCAAATAAGACATGCTTCAGGTTTGTTTATTCTCCTTATGTCTTCAGTTCTATTGTGGCTACTCTCAAAAACAGTGAAGGCCAGTAAACATACCAGTGTGAAGCTGATACCAGCCTTGTTACTTCGGGCTCACTCTAAAAAGCCTATTCTTTGCTCTTCCCCCACTCCTATCCCTATCTCTGCCCTTTCTGTTCCCCTCTCCACTTATCTCAAGTTTGTCTATATCTGCCAGTTGCTAACATTGTCTTCGTCTCCACAAGTGGTCATTAACCTACTCTATGCTGGACCAACATTGGCCAGTTCTCAAAAGGAAGATATAGTCCCTTCCCTGCAAAACCTCATAGGCTAGCTGGTGACACAAAGACATGTGGAACAGGGAGACACCAATGGAAAATTGTGAAAAAAATTAATGTTGTATAGAGAGTAAGTTCCATAATGAAGCAGAAGATGGAGATGAGGCTGTCGTAGTTACCTAACTATAACAGATATATCACAAGTGGACGGCTTTAACAAACATAATTTTTTTCTTTCACAGTTTAGGAGGTTAGAAGTCCACATTCAGGGCACCAGCTCCAGGGGAAGTCTTCCTATCTCTGTCAGCTCTGGTGGAAGGTATTTGTCATCAATCTTCCCTTGGTGTAGGAGCTTCTCACCACAGGGACGCTGGATCCAAAAGATGAGCTCCACACCTATCCTGGCTCTTCTTGCTTGGTGGTAATGAGGAACCTCCCATCTCTGCTCAATTCTCTCTTTTATATGTCAAAATAAATTGACTAAACATAAAACTGAATCCTGTAGATTGAGTCCTGCCTCATTAACATAACTGCCTCTAACCCTACCTCATCAACATCGTAAAGGTAGGATATACAACACATAGGATATTCACATCAGATCACAAAATGGTGGACAACCACAATACTGCGAATCATGGCCTAGCAAATTTGACACATATTTTTGGGGAACACAATTCAATCCACAACATTCCACCCATTGGCCCCCCAAATTCACGTTCTTGTCACATATAAAACACATTAACTTTATCATATCATCCCAAAAGTCTTAAATCGACTACAAGTCCAAAATCTCACCTTCTACAAAATTCCTCTTTATCTGTGAAATCTAGAATACAAGTTATCTGCTTTCAAAGTACAGTGGTGGAACAGGCCCAGGGTAGACATTTCCATTACAAATGGGAGAAATTGGAGGGAAGGAAGGAACAACAGGTACCAAGCAAGTCGGCAGAACACATTACATTAGCTCTCAGGTCTTGAAAATAATCCTCTGTTCTCTGAGACCATTTAGGCAATGGCTCTGCCTTCTAGGCTGTTCGTGTCGGTTACACTCTCCCGATTCTGAGAAGAGGCCCCTCAGCTCTGGGCTTCAGCTTTGCCTTCCAGGCCCACTGGTATTCCAACTCTGCTCCCTTGCACTTGGGCAGCCCCATTCTCCTACTTCATGTGAGTGGTGACCCTACTCTTCAGCCCCAACAGGCCTCATTCTTCTGCCCATAGGGCATGGCAGTCCTGCCCCCTCAGCTTTGGGCAGCTGATTTGGACTCATCCTGCAGGCACTCAAGAAAGGCAGTCCTACACTCCAGTACCAAGATGATGAAGATCTGACTCTTTGAATACTAGGAGGCTGTGGCCCCATCCTTTGAAACCCCAAAGGCCATGGCTCCACACTTTGAGACCCCAGAGATCGTGACCCTACCCTTTGAGACTGAGACAGCTCTTATTCCTGTGCTCTTTGTCTCTGCAGCTTCTGCTTCCTAGTTTCTTGGCCTCTTGGGCCATCCTGGAGTCTGCCCTGCGTGGGCAAGTGTTATAAAACCCTTTCGCTCTATAAAGAAGTGCCTGGAGGCACCCCACTCTGCCAGTAATTCTCAGCTGGAAGGAACTCAGTTCTCTTGCTCCATGGGTTGCCAAACCTGGAAGCACCCCACTCTGCAAGGAAGGCTTCTGCACAAAGGCACTCTCTCTCACTCCTTGGGTTGGCTCCCTCGTCGTTTCATTCCGGACTCCTGGTTGTGCTGCCACCATTTCTCTGTTGCTGCTTCTCATCATCTGCACAGTCTCCAGTGTTACACCTCTCCTCGTTTCCTTCTGAGTTCTCATCAGAATTGTCTTTGATATCCATCATTCCACCTACAGTCTCTTCAAGGCAATCTAGACTTTTACTATTAGGCTCTTTAAAACTCTTCCAGTCTGTACCCATTCACAGTTTCAAAACTGCTTTCACATTGCAGGTATTTGTTTGTTAGAGTATCACCCCACTCGTCTGGTACCAAATTCTGTCTTAGCTAGCTAATGCTGCTATAACAGAAATATCACAAGTGGATGGCTTTAGCAAAGAGAACTTCCATTCTCTCACAGTTTGGGAGGCTGGAAATTCAAATTCGGGCACCAGCTCCAGGGGAAAGCTTTTTACCTCTGTCGGGCTCTGGTGGAAGGTCTTTGTCGTCAATCTTCCCCTGGTCTAGGAGCTTCTCACCACAGAGACCCCAGATCCAAAGGACAAGCTCCACTCCTATCCTGGCTCTTCTTGCTTGCTGGTAATGAGGTCCCTCTCCTCTCTTCTCTCTTTTATATCTCAAAAGAAATGGACTCAAGAAACAACCGAATCCTGAAGATTGAGCCCTGCCTCATTAACATAACTGCCTCTAATCCTGCCTCATAATATCATAGAGGTAGGATTTACAGCACGTAGGATATTCACAGCAGATCACTAAATGGTGGACAACCACACAATACTGGGAATCATGGCCTAGCCAGACTGACACACATTTTGGTGGGACACAATTCAATCTATAAAAAAGTCCCATGGAGAAGCAGAGTGGGCTAGGAGGACTTCCCAGAGGAGGTAGAATTTGAGCTGGATCTTGATGGATGATAACCAAAAAACCGAAACTCATTGCCATCGAGTCGATTCCAACTCATAACGACCCTACAAGACAGAGTAGAACTGTGACATAGGGTTTCCAAGGTGTGGCTGGTGGATTTGAACTGCCAACCTTTGGTTGGCAGCTGAGCTCTTAACCACTACGCTACCAGGGCTCCTGATGGATGATAGGGGTTTAAAGAAGTCGAGAAGGGGATACCTTTCCAGGCAGCCAGAGCAAAGTGGACAAATGCAGGAGATGTGAAGTGGGAGGTGAGAAGGAGGGTAGTTTGTGAAGAAAAAGGGATAAGGAGAAGAGCTTTGGTGGGGGGTGCTCTATTGTAGCAACTCAGTGCGCTATAGCGATTGAAGCCAACCTATAGTTATGGCCATCATCTCTCTGCATGATTGACTCACTAGTTGTGTCCTCTCTGGATTAATATCTCTCAGTTTTCTAATTCATCTGCATTCATTTTTCCCCAAGGGACTCAAGAGACTCCAGTACTCCTTAACAGGTCTTTTACCATGTCACTGGATCATTTGCCCTTCTACCATCACTCTTCCTCTCTGTACCTGAGCTTCAGCCTCCCTGGCCCTCTTCAATGTAATATGATCCCTCTCCACTTCCCTTAACCAAGTTAATTCTTACTCTTCATTCAGAACTTATCCCAGTCATCATGCCCTCAGGGAACACTTCCTTACGACTTAGTTTAGGTAATAGCCACTTACTATATACCCTTATAGCATCACAGCCCTAATGGTGCAGTGGTTCAGAGCTTGGCTGCTATCCTAAAGGTTGGCAGTTCGTATCCACTAGCTGCTCTTTGGAAATGCTATGGTTTTACCCTGTCCTTAAAAGTCACTATGAGTCTGAGTGGACCTGACTGCAATGGGTTTTTTTTTTTTTTTATAGCATCACAGATCTTTTCTTCATAGCATTCAAACAGGTGTAATTTTATATGTTGTTTTGTAATTATTTGATGAAAGTCAGTTTCTCCCAACTGCAAACTCCAAGAGGACAAGGTCCATATCTGAGTAATCCAAAATTAATATTAGCGGTGTTCACAAAAATTCTTCTCTCTGATCCTCTGCCTTGCCTAACTGTATAAGCAGCTTGCCTTTTTCACATTTTGGCTGAAAATGTGTAACAACTAAACCATTTACAGACAAGTCCACGCCAACACGTTATTTGAGTCCCAGTAGTACACACACACAAAGAAAAAAATTCCCATGGACAAGAAAGTAATAAAGCATATCCACCATTGTTTCCTTTTTTCCTTCACCTCACTCCTTTGCTGAAAACCTTCTAGTTTTGCTTGCTCTCTTATTTGTAAAGTAGAAGGGAGGGAAATAAAAACTTGTCCAGGGTGTTCACCAAAGAGCTAATTTGTAGCCACATGATTTAACCCAAAAGTCCTTTTAAAAAGCCTATTTTGAGTTGCTGTTGTGTTGTGCTCCTGGGGGGTGGGAATGAATATACAGCACAAAAGTGCATTCAGAAATATCTGTTTGAAAATAAAGTAACTGAAATATGAGTAACTTCCAACTGGGAATTTACACTGTTGAATAAGAACAGCCAGATACTTGGGACCTTCACACTCCAAACCCAAATGAATTTTTCTTTCCGCCAATTGTATCAAAGGACTGGGTGAATTCACTGCAAGTGTCAGAGTCTCAACACTTCATTAGTTTCCCTAGAAACATTATAAATGTAACCAAAGGCATTTAACCACGAAAAAAAAAATTTTTTTTTTTTTTATGGATTAGGATCCAGCTAACAGTATTGGTAAAACTCATATTCTCTAAAAGAAGACAAAGCTTGTATAATCCTGGCCAGTGTTCTAGGGAAGGGGAGCCATTTAATTATCAACTTCACATTAATTAGTGTTTGTCTAGAAGTCTTTCAGAAAACAAAGAAAGGCAAGTTTCTAAATCCAATAGTCTTTCTTTTTCATACAATCTTGCTTCAGTGGGAGGAATGGACTACAAGGTCAGGTCCCAAATTGGCTCACTTAATTCCTTACAAATCTGAAAGTGTAGAAAACATTTATTTTTCAAGCACAGTTCCTGGAATATTTATAACTCATCCTTCACACTTCACTTCCTAGCTATTTTTCAAGGAATCAGTTTACCTTCTCACTAACTGAGCAAGCTCGTATAATAACAAGTTCCAGTTGCTCGAAACAGGGTTGGCAGCTAGAGAAAATGAAGTTTTTAACCAAAGAGTTTTGTACAGAGTGTCAGCAGTCCTTTTTTTCTTGTACTTTAGATGAAGATTTAAAGAACAAACTAGTTTCTCATTAAACAAGTAATACACATATTGTTTTGTAACAATGTTTGTCAACACCACGACATATCAAGGCTCTCCCCTTCTCAACCTTGTGTTCCCCGTTACCAGCTTTCTTGTCCGCTCCTGCCTTCTCATCCTTGTCTATGGGCTGATGTGCCCTTTTAATCTCATTTTGTTTTACAGTCCTGTCTAATCTATGGCTGAAGGGTGAACCTCAGAAGTGACTTCATTACTCAGTTATAAGGGTATCGGGGCCATACTGTAGGGGTTTCTCCAGTTTCTGTCAGACCAGTAAGTCTGGTTTTTTTTTTTTTTGTGTGTGTGTGTGTGTGTGTGTGAGTTAGAAATTTGTTCAACAAGTTTCTTCTGCTCTGTCCAGGACCCACCATTGTGACCCCCGTCAGAGAAGTTGGTGGTGGTAGCTGGGCAACATCAAGTTGTGCTGGACTCAGTCTGGTGGCGGCTGTGATACTTGTGGTCCATTAGTCCTTTGGACTAATCTTTCCCTTGCGTCTTTGGTTTTCTTCATTTTCCATTGCTCCAGATGGGGTAAGGCCAGAGGAGTATCTTAGATAGCCGGTCACAAGCTTTCAGGATCCCAGATACTACTCAACAAAGTAGAGTGTAGAATATTTTCTTTATAAAATTGAGCTAGATGATCCCTGAGACCATGGTCCTCACAGCTGCCCATCCAGTAATTTGGTCCCTCAGGGAGTTTGGATGTGTCTACGGAGTTTCCATGTCCTTGCCTTGTACAAGTTGTGCTGGCTTCCCCAGTATTGTGTACTGTCTTACCCTTCACCAAAGTTACCACTTATCTATTGTCTATTTAGTGTTTTTTCCTCCCCATCCCTCCCTTGCCTTGTAACCATCAAAGACTATTACTTTTTATGAGTAAATCTTTTCATGAGTTTTCGTGGTAGTGGTCTCATACCATATTTGTCCTTTTGTGACTGATATATTTCACTCAGCATAATGCCCTGCAGATTCATTCATGTTGTGAGATGTTCCATAGATTTATTATTGCCCTGTACTGTTGCCTAGTATTCCATTGGGTGTATGTACTATAGTTTGTTTATTCATTCAGCTGTTGATGGACACTTAAGTTGTTTCCATTTTTTGCTATAGTAAATAATGCTGTAAAGAACATGGGTATGCACATGTCTATCTGCGTAATGACTCTTATTTCTCTAAGATATATTCCTAGGATTTGAAAGCTAGGGCCAAAGATGAAGAAGTAGAAGATTTTCATCAGCTGCTGCAGTCTGAAATTGATAGAACATGCAATCAAGATGCATTGATAATTACTGGTGATTGGAATGCAAAAGTCGGAAACAAAGAAGGAAAACCAATAGTTGGAAAATATGGCCTCATGATAGAAACAATGCCGGAGATCGAATGACAGAATTTTGCAAGACCAATGACTTCTTCATTGCAAATACCTTCTTTCACCAACATAAACAGTGATTATATATATGGACCTCGCCAGATGGGAACACACAGAAATCAAAATGTCTACATCTGTGGAAAGAGATGATGGAAAAGCTTAATATCATCAGTCAGAACAAGACCAGGGGTCGACTGTGGAACAGACCATCAATTGCTCTTATGCAAGTTCAAGCTGAAACTGAAGAAAATCAAAGCAAGTCAACGAGAGCCAAAATATGACCTTGAGTACATCCCACCTGAATTTAGAGACCGTCTGAAGAATAGATTTGATGCATTGAACATTAGTGACTGAAGACCAGATGAGTTGTGGAATGACATCAAGGACATCATCCATGAAGAAAACAACAGGTCATTGAAAAGACAGGAAAGAAAGAAAAGACCAAGATGGATGTCAGAGGAGACTCTGAAACTTGCTCTCGAATGTTGAGCAGCTAAAGGAAAAGGAAGAATTGATGAAGTAAAAGAACTGAACAGAAGATTTCAAAGGGCCTCTCGAGAAGACAAAGTAAAATATTGTAATGACATGTGCAAAGAGCTGGAGATGGAAAACCAAAAGGGAAAAACACGCTCAGCGTTTCTCAAGCTGAAAGAACTGAAGAGAAAATTCAAGCCTCTTGTTACAATAGTGAAGGATTCTATGGGGAAAATATTAAATGATGCAGGAAGCATCAAAAGAAGATGGAAGGAATACACAGAGTCATTATACCAAAAAGAATTAGTCGAAGTTCAACCATTTCAAGAGGTGACATAGGATCAGGAACCGATGGTACTGAAGGAAGAATTCGAAGCTGCTCTGAAGGCATTGGTGAAAAACAAGGCTCCAGGAATTGGTGGAATATCAATTAAGATGTTTCAACAAACAGATGCAACGCTGGAGGTGCTCACTTGTCTATGCCAAGAAATATGGAAGACAGCTTCCTGGCCAACTGACTGGAAGGGATCCATATTTATGCCTATTCCCAAGAAAGGTGATCCAACCGAATGTGGAAATTATAGAACAATATCATTAGAATCACACACAAGCAAAATTTTGCTGAAGATCGTTCAAGAACAGCTGTAGCAGTATATCAACAGGGAACTGCTAGAAATTCAGGCTGGTTTCTGAAGAGGACGTGGAACCAGGGATATCATTGCTGATGTCAGATGGATCCTGGCTGAAAGAAGAGAATACCAGAAGGATGTTTACCTGTTTTTTATTGACTATGCAAAGGCATTCAACTGGGTGGATCATAACAAATTGTGGATAACATTGTGAAGGGTGGGAATTCCAGAACACTTGATTGTACTCATGAGGAACCTTTACATAGATCAAGAGGCAGTTGTTTGGACAGAACAAGGGGATACAGATTGGTTTAAAGTCAGGAAAGGTGTGTGCCAGGATTGTATTCTTTCACCATACCTATTCAATCTGTATGCTGAGCAAATAATACGGGAAGCTGGACTTTATGAAGAAGAACAGGGCATCAGGATTGGAGGAAGACTCGTTGACAACCAGTGTTATGCAGATGGCACAGCCTTGCTTGCTGAAAGTGAAGAGGACTTGAAGCACTTACTAATGAAGATCAAAGACCACAGCCTTCAGTATGGATTACACCTCAACATAAAGAAAACAAAAATCCTCACAACTGGACCAATGAGCAACATCATGATAAATGGAGAAAAGACTGAAATTGTCAGGGATTTCATTTTACTTGGATCCACAATCAACACCCATGGAAGCAGCAGTCAAGAAATGAAAAGACGCATTGCATTGAGTAAATCTGCTGCAAAGGACCTCTTTAAAATGTTGAAGAGCAAAGATGTCACCTTGAAGACTAAGGTGTGCCTGACCCAAGCCCTGGTATTTTCAATCACATCATATGCATGTGAAAGCTGGTCAATGAATAAGGAAGACTGAAGAAGAACTGACGCCTTTGAATTGTGGCGTTGGCGAAGAATATTGAATATACCCTGGACTGGCAAAAGAACAAACAAATCTGTCTTAGAAGAAGTACCGCCAGGATGCTCCTTGGGGTAAGGATGGCGAGACTGTGTCTTACATGCTTTGGACATGTTGTCAGGAGGGATCAGTCCCTGGAGAAGGACATCATGCTTGGCAGAGTACAGGGTCAGCAGAAAAGAGGAAGATCCTCAACGGGGTGGATTGACACAGTGGCTGCAACAACGAGCTCAAGCATAACAAGGATTGTAAGGATGGCTCAGGACGGGGCAGTGTTTCGTTCTGTTGTGCATAGGGTCGCTATGAGTTGGAACAAACTCAACAGCACCTAAGAACAACAACAAAAATATTCCTAGGAGTGAGATTGCTGGATCATATGGTATTTCTGTCTCTAGCTTTTTAAAGAAGGGCCATATCGTTTTCCAAAATTGTTATACATTTTGCATTCCCACTAGCAGTGCATAAGAGTTCCCATTTTCCGGTAGCCTCTCCAACATTTGTTATTTTCTATTTTTTTAACTCATGCCAGTAATGTTGGGGTGAGATGATATCTCATTGTGGTTTTAATCTGTATTTCTCTAATGGGTAGTGATCATGAGCATTTCCTCACATGTCTGTTAGCTGCTTGAATGTCTTCTTTGGTGGAGTGTCTGTTCATAGCCTTTGCCCATTTTTAAATTGGATTATTTGTCTTTTTGTTTTAGAGGTGTTGGGATTTCCCGTAGATTTTAGAAATTAGGCCTTTGTTGGATTTGTCATAGCCAATTTTTTTTTCACAGTCTGTACGTTCTCTTTTTACTCTTTCAGTGAAGTCTTTTGATGAGCGTAAGTATTTAATTTTTAGAAGACTTCAGTAATCTAGCTTATCTTCTGTTTGTGTATTGTTAGTTGTGGTTTGTATCGTGTTAACGGCATGTGTTACGGCCTTTAGTATTGGCCCTATTTTTTCTTCTTTATTCTTTATAGATTTTGGCACTACATTGAGGTATTTCATCCATTTTAAATTAGTTTTGTGTGCACTGTGAGGTGTGTGCCCTGTTTCATTTTTTGGCAGACAGACATTCAGTTTTACGAGCACCATTTGTTTAAAAGACTGTCTTTTACTCATTTGGTGGACTTTGGGCCTTTGTCGAAGATCAAGTGACTGTAGGTGGATGGATTTACATCTGGGTTCTCAATTTTGTTCCATTGGTCAATGTGTCTGTTGTTGTACCAGAACCAAGCTGTTTTGATTATTGTAACTGTGTAGTATGTTCTGAGGTCAGGTAGTGGAAGTCCTTCTCCTTTATTCTTCTTCAATAGTGCTTTACTTATTCAGCATCTCTTCCCTTTCCATATAAAGTTAATGATTAATTTTTCCATCTCTTTAAAGAATGTTGTTGGTATTTGGATTGGGATTGTATTGTATTTGTAGATTGCTTTGGGTAGAACTGACATTTTCACAATATTTAGTCTTCCTCATGAACATGGTATGCTTTTCCATTTACGTAGGTGAATTTGGTTTCCTGCAATAGTGTTTTGTAGTTTTCTTTCTATAGGTCTTTTATATCCTTGGTTAGATTTATTCCTAAGTATTTTATTTTTTTAGGGGCTGTTATAAATTGTATTTTTTTCCTGATTTTCTTTTCATCATTCTCTTTATTGGTGTATAGGAATCCAACTGATTTTGGTAGGTTTACCTTGTATTTTTCTACTCTGCTGACTCTTTCTATTAGTTCCAGGAGTTTTCTCATGAAGCCTTTTGGGTTTTCTATGTATAGTGTCATATCATCCACAAATAAGGACAGTTTTACTCCTTTACCATTTTGGATGCCCTTTATTTCTTTGTCTTGCCTTATTGATCTTGCTAGGACTTCCAGCACAATGTTAAATAGGTGTGGGGATAAAGGGCATCCTTGTCTTCTTCCTGTTCTCAAGGGAAAGGGCTTCAGCCTCTTTCCATTAAGAATGGTGCTGGTGACATTTCCAGTCTGCATCTGAACTCTAAAATCAATGTAATACTGCAAAAACTCAACAAAAAAGCCAAAAAACTCAATTAAAAAATGGGCAAAGTATATGAACAAGCACTTCACTAAAGATGACATTCAGGTAGGTAACAGATACATGAGGAAATGCTCAAGATCATTAGCCATTAGAGAAATGCAAATCAAAACTACAATGAGATTCTATGCCACTCCAATAAAAAAAAAAGGCTGGTATTAATCCAAAAAACACAAAATAATAACTGTTGGAGAGGTTGTGGAGAGAGTGGAACACTTATGCACTGCTGGTGGGAATGTCAAACGGTACAAACACTTTGGAATCAATTTGTCACTTCCATAAAAAGCTAGAAAAAGAACTACCATACGATCCAACAAGCCCACTCCTTGAAATACATCCTAGGGAAATAAGAGCCTTTACACGAACATATATATGCACACCCATGTTCACTGCGGCGCTATCTACAATAGCAAAAAAGATGGAAGCAACCAAGGTGCCCATCAATGGATGATTGGATAAATAAATTACATTATATTCACACAATGGAATACTATATATCGATAAAGAACAGAGATGAATCTGTGAAACATTTCATAACATGGAAAGGAATCTGGAAATCATTATGCTGAGTGAAATTAGTTTCAAAAGGACAAATATTGTATGAGATCACTATTACAGGAACTTGAGAAAGAGTTTAAACAGAGAAGAAAATATTCTTTAATGGTTACCAGAGTGGGGAGGGAGGGAGAGAAAGGGGTATTCACTAATTAGGTAAAAAACAAGAACTATTTTAGGTGAAGGGAAAGACAACACACAATACAGGATAGGTCAGCACATCTGGACTAAACCAAAAGCCATGAAGTTTCCTGAATAAACTGAACGCTTCAAAAGCCAGCATAGCAGGGGTTTGGGGACCATGGTTTCAGGGGACATCTAGGTCAATTTGCATAATAATATCCATTAAGAAAACATTCTGCATCCCACTTTGGAGCATGGCCTCTGGGGTCTTAAACACTAGCAAGCAGCCATCTAAAATGCATCAATTGGTCTCAACCCACCTGGAGCAAAGGAGAATGAAGAACACCAAAGACATAAGGTAATTATGAGCCCAAGACACAGAAAGGGCCACATAAATCAGAGACTACATCAGCCCGAGACCAGAAGAACTAGTAGGTGCCCAGCTACAACTGATGACTTCCCTGAGAGGGAACACAACAGAGAACCCCTGAGGGAGCAGGAGAGCAGTGGGATGCAGACCTCAAATTCTTGTAAAAAGACCAGACTTTAAGGTCTGACTGAGACTGAAAGGACCCCAGAGGTCATGGTCCCCAGACCTTCTGTTAGCCCAAGACAGGAACCATTCCCAAAGCCAACTCTTCAGACAGGGATTGGACTGGAGTATAGGATAGAAAATGATACTGGTGAGGAGTGAGCTTCTTGGATCAGGTAGACACATGAGACTATGTGGGCAGCTTCTGTCTGGAGGGGCGATGAAGAAAGCAGAAGGGGTCAGAAGCTGGCTGAATGGACATGAAAATAGAAGGTGGAGAGGAGTGTGCTATCTCATTAGGTGGAGAGCAACTAGGAGTATATAGCAAAAAAAAAAGGTGTATATAAATTTTTGTATGAGAGACTGACTTGATCTGTAAACTTTCACTTAAAGCACAATAAAAATTTTAAAAAAAGAATGACGTTGGCTGTTGGCTTTGTATGTTGTTGTTGCTGTTAGGTACCATTGAGTTGGTTCTGACTCATAGCGACTCTGTGTACCACAGAACAAAACACTGCCCAGCCCTACACCGTGCTCACAATCATTGTTATGCTTGAGTCCACTATTGCAGCCACTGTGTCAATCTATCTTGTTGAGGGTCTTCCTCATTTCCTCTGACCCTGTGCTTTACTAAGCATGATGTCCTCCCCCAGGGACTGATCCCTCCTGACAACATGTCCAAAGTATGTAAGAAGTAGTCTCGCCATCCTGGCTTCTAAGGAAAATTCTAGTTGTACTTCTTCCAAGACAGATTTATTCATTTTTTGGCAGTCCATGGTATATTCAATAATCTTCACCAATGCCACAATTCAAAGATGTCAATTCTTCTTCTGTCTTTCTTATTCATTGTCCAGCTTTTGTATACCTGTAAGGCAATTGAAAATACCATGGCTTGAGTCAGGTGCACCTTAGTCTTCAAGGTGACATCTTTGCTTTTCAACACTTTAAAGAGATCCTTTGCAGCAGATTTGCCCAATGCAATACGTCCTTTGAATTCTTGATTGCTGCTTCCATGGGTGTTGATTTTGGATCCAAGTAAACTGAAATCTTTGATAACTTCAGTCTTTTCTCTGTTTATCATGATATGGCTTATTGCTCCAGTTGTGAGAATTTTTTTTTCTTTATGTTGAGGTGTAATCCATACTGAAGGCTGTTGTCTTTGATCTTCATCAGTAAGCGCTGCAAGTCCTCTTTGCTTTCAGCAGGCAAGGTTGTATCATGTGCATAATACAGGTTGTTAGTCTTCCTCCAATCCTGATGCCCTGTTCTTCTTCATATAGTCCAGCTTCTTGGATTATTTGCTCAGCAAATAGATTGAATAGGTAAGGTGAAAGGATACAATCCTGATGAGCCCAGACTCTTATTGTAAGAGTGGCTGAACTACAATGGAATGTCATGGATTGAATTGTGTCCCTCCAAAATATGTGTCAACTTGGTTAGGCCGTGGTTCCAGGTATTGTGTGGTTGTCCTCCATCTGTGATTTTCCTATGTGTTATAAATCATAATCTCTGCCTGTGGCTAAAGAGAATCAGGGTGGGACATAACGTCCTTGCTTAGGTGACATCCCTGATCCAATGTAAAGGGAGTTTCCCTGGGGTGTGTTCTGTGCCACCTTTTATCACGCAAGAGGGAAAAAGAAAGGGAACTAAGCAAAGAGTGGGGGACTTCGTACCAACAAGAAAGCAGTGCTGGGAGCATAGCATGCACTTTGGACCTCGGAGTCCCTGCATGGAGAAGTTACTAGTCGGGGGGAAAGCTGACAGAGATAGAAAGCCTTCCCCTGGAACTGAAGCCCTGAATTTGGACTTCTGGCCTGCTTTACTGTGAAGAAATTAATTTTTCTTTGTTAAAGCCATAGACTTGTGGTATTTCTGTTGTAGTAGCACTAGATGACTAAGACAGCATTTGGTGCTGAGAGGTCAAAGACTAAGAAATTGAAGATTTTTCCCAGCTTCTGCAGTCTGAAATTGATCAAACATGCAATCAGGATGCATTGATAATTACTGGTGATTGGAATGTGAAAGCTGGAAACAAAGAAGGATCAGTAGTTGGAAAATATGGCCTTGGAGATAGAAACGGTGCTGGAGATCGCATGACTGAATTTTGGAATACCAATGACTTCTTCATTGCAAATACCTTTTTTCACCAACATAAACAACGACTATACACACAGACCTCACCAGATGCAATACTCAGGAATCATATCAACTACATCTGATGAAAAAGCCCAATATCTTCAGTCAGAACAAGGCCAGGGGCTGACTGTGGAACAGACCATCAATTGTTAATAAGAAAGTTCAAGCTGAAACTGAAGAAAGTAAGAGCAAGTCCACAAGAGCCAAAGTATGACCTTGAACATATCCTGCCTGAATTTAGAGACCATCTCAAGAATAGATTTGACACTTTGAACACTAATGACTGAAGACCAGACAAGTTGTGAAATGACATCAAGGACTTCACACATGAAGAAAGCAGGAGGTCATTAAAAAGACAGGAAAGAAATGACCAAAATGGATGTCAGCAGAGGCTCTGAAACTTGCTCTTTCACGTTGAGTAAAGCTAAAGCAAAAGGAAGAAATGAAGAAAAAGACCTGAACAGAAGATTTCAAACGGTGTCTCGAGAAGACAAAGTAAAGTATTATAATGACATGTGCAAAGAGCTGGAGATAGAAAACCAAAAGAGAAGGAAGAATGTGCTTGGCATTCCTCAGGCTGAAAGGACTGAAGAAAAAATTCAAGCCTCGGGTTGCAATACGGAAGGATTCTATGGGGAAAATATTAAACAACGCAGGAAGCATCAAAAGAATATGGGTGGAATACACAGAGTCATTACACCAAAAAGAATTGGTGGATGTTCAACCAGTTCAAGAGTTAGCATATGATTAGTACAAGCTTCGCTGAGGGCATTGGAAAAAAACAAGGCTCCAGGAATTGACAGAATTATCAGCTGAGATGTTTCAAAAAACGGATGCAGCACTGAGAGTGCTCATTCGTCTATGCTAAGAAATTTGAAAGACAGCTACCTGGCCAACCGACTACAAGAGATTCATATTCAAAAGTGGCTGCAGCAGTATACCGACAGGGAACTCCCAGAAATTCAGGCCGGATTCAGGAGAGAATGTGGAACCAGGTTTATCCTTGCTGATGTCCAATGGATCCTGGCTGAAAGCAGAGAATACCAGAAGGATGTTTACCTGTGTTTTATTGACTATGCAAAGGCATTGGACTGTGTGGATCATAACATATCCATAACAAATTATGGATAACATTGTGAAGAATGGGAATTCCAGAACAATTAATTGTGCTCGTGAGGAACCTGTACATAGATCAAGAGGCAGTTGTTCAGACAGTATAAGAGGATACTTCCTCAGAGTTTTGTAGAGATGCCCTTTATTTTGTTGAGGAATTTCCCTTCTATATCTACTTTATTGAGAGTTTTTATCAGGAATGTGTGTTGGACTTTGTTGAATGCCTTTTCTACATCGATTGAGAAGATCAATTGATTATTTTATTTATGTCGTGGATTACGTTGATTAAATTTCTAATGTTGAACCATCCTTGCATACCTTGTATGAATCCCACTTAGTTGAGGTGTGTTAATTTTTTGATATGGTGCTGAATTCTGTTGGCTAGAATTTTGTTGAGGATTTTTGCATCTATATTAATGAGAGATGTTGGTCTGGAATTTTCTTTTTTTGTAGTGT
Source organism: Loxodonta africana (assembly GCF_030014295.1). Taxonomy (NCBI): domain Eukaryota; kingdom Metazoa; phylum Chordata; class Mammalia; order Proboscidea; family Elephantidae; genus Loxodonta; species Loxodonta africana. The sequence continues at coordinate 89,945,036 of NC_087369.1, read as the reverse complement.
ATTTGCCTGGTTTTGGTATCAGGCTTATGCTGGCTTCATAGAATGAATTTGGAAGTATCCCTTCTTTTTCTTTGTTCTGAACTAGTTTGGGTTGCACTGGTGTAAGCTCTTCTCTGAATGTTTGGTAGAATTCTCTGTTGAAGCCATTTGGGTCAGGGTTTTTCTGTTGTTGGGAGTTTTTTTTTTTTTTTTTTTTTAATTACCTTTTCAATCTCTTCTCTTGTTGCGGGTCTGTTCAGATTTTCAACTTCAGTTTGTGTAAGTTTGGGTAGGTAGTGTGTTTCTAGAAATTTGTCCATTTCCTCTGGGTTTTCAAATTTGTTGGAGTATAGTTTTTCAAAGTACTCTCTTATGATCCTTTTAATTTCATTTGGGTCTGTTGTACGGTCCCCCATTTCATTTCTTATTTAGGTTATTTTCATCCTCTCCTGTTTTCCTTTTGTCATTTTGACCAGTGGTTTGTCAACTTTGTTGATCCTTTCAAAGAACCAAATTTTGGTTTTGTTGATTTTTTCTATTGTTTTTCTCCTCTCTATTTCATTTATTTCTGCTCTGATCTTTATTATTTCCTTTCTTCTGGGGGCTGCTGGATCCTTTTACTGTTCTCTTTTTATTTGTTTGAGTTGCGTAGCTAATGTTTTGATTTTGTCCCTTTATTCTTTTTTGATGTGTGCATCTATTGATATAAATTGACCTCTGAGCACTGCCTTCGCTGTGTCCTAAAGATTTTGGTATGATGTGTTTTCATTTTTGTTTGATTCTTGGAATCTTTTGATTCCATCTTTGATTTTTTCTATTACCCAGTGATTTTTAACCAGATTGTTATTCAATTTACATGTATTTGATTTTTCCCCCTTGCTCTTCCTCTTATTTCTACTTTGATGACATTGTGATCAGAGAAGATACTATGTAGTATCTCAATATTTTTGTTGTGGATTACTTTGTGGCCAAAGAAGTGGTCTATTCTGGAGAAATTCCATGTGCATTAGAAAAGAATGTGTACTTTGCTGCTGGTGGGTGGAGTGTTCTATACATGTCTGTGAGGTCAATTGGTTGATTGTGTTCTTTAGATCTTCTGTATCTTTGCTGAGTTTCTAGATGTTCTGCACTTTACCAAGAGTGGTGTATTGAAGCCTCCTACTCTTATTGTGGAACTGTCAGTTTCTCTTTTCAGTGCTGTTAGAGTTTATTTTATGTAATTTGGAGGCATGTCACTAGGTGCATAGATATTTATTACAGTTATGCCGTCTTGGTGGATTGTTTCTTTAATCATTATATAATGTCTTTCTTTGTCTTTTATGGTAGATTTTGTTTGAAAGTCTGTTTTATCTGTGATTAGTATTGTCATTCCTGCTCTTTTTTGGTAGCTGTTTGCTTGATATGTTTTTTCCATTCTTTGATTTTTAAAAAAAATTTATGTCTTTGTTTCTAAAGTGTGTCTCTTGAAGATAGCATATTGATGAGTTCAGTTTTTTTTTTCCCATTGTGTCACTCTCTGTTTCTTTATGGGTGCATTTAACCATTTATGTTCAGTGTGATTATTGAGACGTGAGTTTATTGCTGTCATTTTGTAGTCTTTTTTTTGTGGTAAAGATGTTTTCTTTGTTCCTCTTACTTTTCTGTCCTGAAATCCTTTTGTTTGTGGATTTTTTTCCCATTTGTTTTGTCTTTGTAGATTTTGTGTTTAGTGAGACTTTATTTTTTGTTCTTTATTTTGATGAGTAGGTTTGTTAACTTTGTGGTTACCTTGAAATTTACCCCTATCTTTTTAAGTTTAAATCAGCCTTTTATTACTTGATAATGCCTTGACTTCCTCTCCATTTGAAAGTTCTATACTCACACTGTTTATTCCTTCTTTTATTGTTCCAACGTTGTTATCTACAGGTTGACCCATCTGCTTCCCTGTTGTAAATTTTTTAGTTTTTTTTTTTTTTAATCCTTGGGAGTTCATCATCTACATTGGTATCTGGCTGATGCTGTCTTATGTGCTAGATTCATGTTGTTGTCTGAAGATGCTGGTTCTCTACCCAAAGGATTCTCATTAATAATTCTTGTAAGTTTGGTTTGTTTTTACATATTCTGTTAATTTCTGTTGATCTGGAAATACCCTAATTTCTCCATAAAATTTTTGTGGGATCATTACAGGATACATTATTATTGAGTGGCAGTTTTTTTCTTTCAAGATTTTATATATGTCACCCCATTGCCTGCTTGCATGCATGGGTTCTGCAGGGTAATCAGAACCTAGTCTTATTGCTTCTCCTTTGTGACTTTTTTGTTTTTCTCAAGTGGCTCTCAGGATTCTTGTCTTTTGTTTTAGTAAATGTGATTATGATATGTCTTTTTGTTTTGCTTTTGGGGTCTATCCTACGTGGGGTTCATTGAGCTTCTTGGATGGTTGGCTTTTTGTATTTCATGATATTAGGGAAGTTTTCTGTCAGCAAATCTTCAGTGATCCTCTCTGTGTTTTCCATTTTCTCCCCCTGTTCTGGAACTCTGATCACATGCAAATTTTTGCTTTTCATTGTATACCATGTCATTCTCAGAGTTTTTTCGTTTTTCTTCATTCTTTTCTCTGGTTTTTCCTCAAAGTGGTATTCAAGTATTTGTCTTCTATTTCACTGATCTCGTCTTCCATTGTTTCAAATTTGCTCTGAAAACCTTCTATGGCACTATCCATTTCCGAAATCATGATGTTTATCTTTTGAATTTCTTATTGCTGTTTTTGTATTCTCTCTCTCTCTTTTTTAACTTATTTTGATATTTTGTTCCTGTATTATTTTCCTGATTTCTTCCATTGTTTTTTTGTCTTTTCCATGATTTTGTCTATTTTTTCCTTATTTGTCTGCATTTTCCTTTGTCTGCTGGGGAACCCTGAATATTAGAGTTCTAAATTCCTTATCAGTTCCAGTGCATTTTCTTCTAGCAGAATGTCATCTGGTGTTTTATTTTGGTCACTTTCTGGGCCATCCTCTTCTTTTTTTATGTTTTGATGTTGTCTGCTGTCTCCAAGACATTCAGGAATTATTTTCTTTGTTTATTGACTGTAGGTTTGATTGTTTTGTCCTGATTTTTCATCTGGTTATGTCCTGGCAGGCGTGCTCAGTTGTTTTGTTGCTTGCTTTTCCATGGGCACAATACTTCCCACCATCTTGTCCAGGCGGTAAGGGTCAGTCGCTTAGCTGTGGTGCAGCAGGGCATGTCCAGCAGCAGTGGACAAGTGAGGGTGGGTAGTTTGCAGCATGCACTGGAGGCAATGGAGCAGGGCTGCAGGGCTGTGCAGGGCGGGACCTAGGGTACCACGTTGGTACTGCTTGAGGCCATGGCACTCAGTGAACAGTGCAGATAGGCAGGTGGGAAAGGAGAGGCTGTAATGTGCAGAGCTAAGTGGATGGGAGAAAGAAGAGAGAGAAACAAAAGCAAAAGAGAAGTAAAAAACAGTAAGCAAAAAGTAAGTAAAAGAAAAGTAAATAAAATGGTGGTGCAGTAGGATGTTGTAGACCCAGCAAGGTGGTGTGCTGGTGGCTGTCTTTCCTAGTTGTGTAGCTCGGCCTGTCAAGAAGTGGCATGGGTGGTGCATGGGGTTAAGTAGGCAGGAGAAAGGAAAGGACAGTGGGGAAAGAGAGAGAAGAAACCAATAAACAATCAAATAAATACATAAATAAACAAAAACAACAAAAACAATATGGTGGTGGGCGAACCAGCCTTTGGGGGTGCAGCAGAATTGGGGTGGGAGTGAGCTAATGTTTCTCTCGCCAGGAGCCATGGCACAGCCTGTCAGGAAGGGGTGGAGTCAGCACAAGGCCTAGGTAGGAGGGTGAAGGAAAAAAGGGGAAAGATAAAGAAAAAGAAAAAATATGGTGCTAAGGCATCTAGCCAGTGGAGGTGGTGCAGCCCCAAGAGACTTTGTGCTAGATGCTTTCCAGCCAAATGGTACAGCACAGCCTGCCAAGTAGTTGAAGGCAGCACACGGACTGAGTGGATGGGAGAAAGGAGAAGAAGGAAGGGAGAGAGGGAAGAAACAATAACAAAAACAAACAGTAAATAAATAAAATGGCACTGAGGAAGCTGGTCAGTGATATAGACACAGACATGGGCAGGCCGTATGCAGTGACTCTCCAACCGAGCTCTGCACCACAGCCCCTCTAGAAGAGGCAATGGCAGTGCACGGGGACGGATGGGCTGGAGAAAGGAAAGGAGAGAGAGAGAAGAAACAAACAAAAAGAAAAAAGTAAACAAACCAAAAAAAATCAGAGACCATCACGAAGGGGAGTGCATGACACATGGGGTAGCTGGTGGGAGAAAGGAAAGGAAGGAAATGAGAGAGAGAAGCAACAAACCCCCACCATCAGAAAATGAACAAATAAACAAACAAAAATAGAACAAAGCAAACAAACCAAAAAATCACAGCCCATCAAGAAGGGGAGGAGACAGCACACATGGCTAGCAGGGCAGGGGAAAGGAATAGAAGCAAGTGAGGGATAAGCAACAACAACAAACAAAAACAAAAAACAATATCAAAAAAAAAAACAAAAAAAGAAGAAAGCAAACAAACCAAAAAATCGCAGACGTTCAAAAAGGGGAGAGGATGACACACGGGGCTAGCTGGGTGGGAGAAAGGAAAGGAAGGAAGGGAGAGAGAAGAGCAACAAAAAAGCCAAAAGAATAAAAATAAAACAAACAAAACAAAACAACAACAAAAAAAAACAGAACAAAGCAAACAAACCAAAAAGTCACATTCAGTCAAGAAAGGGACGGAATGACACACAGGGCTAGCTGGGCAGGAGAAACAAAAGGAAGGAAGGTAGAGAGAGAGAAGCAACAACAACAAAAAGCCAAAAAAAAAAAAACTAAAAACAAACAAAAATACAAACCAAACAAACAAATGGTGCTGAAGCGGTCAGCCAGTGGGCATGGGGTGGACCTCAGTGGCAGGGAGCTACTGTCTCTCCAGCCAATCAACCATGGCCCATTAGAAAGTGGCAGAGGCAGCACAGAGTGAAGAAGGAAGGGGGATGGAAAGCCAGTATCCCTGGTTAACAGGTGCTCTATCTCCTGTTGTGAGCTTGTGGAGTTGCCTTCCCATACCCCCTGCCTGCATTCTTTGGTGGCTGGAGTCCAAGATGGCGAATCCAGCCACATTAGCCAGTAGGGGACCTCCACTCTCTAGCTCTCCTCATTCTCTGTTCTCTGTCAGTTTCTTTTTCCATTTGGTGTTTGATTGAGTTCTTTATTCCTTCATTTGGTACTTAGGGTTCCAGGATTGACATTTGTATCTGTCTTACTTAGTTTTTCAAGTCTTTGGTGTAGAGGGATGGCATGGTGCTTCTGTCTATAGTGCCATGCTGGCTTCACCTCTTGAGTGTCAGCAGTCTTGATTGCTTGGTATAGGTTAGAAAAAATTCAAGATAATAATAATAATGACAACAGATTGCATTTCTTTTTAAAATTTTTTTTATTGTACTTTCAGTGAAAGTTTACAAATCAAGTCAGTCTCTCATATAAAAATTTATATACACCTTGCTGTACACTCCTAGTTGCTCTCCCACTAGTGAGACAGCATACTCTTTCTCTCCACCCTCTATTTTCGTGTCCATCAGCCATCTTCTGTCCCCCCTGCCTTCTCATCTACCCTCCAGACAGGAGCTACCCACACAGTCTCATGTGTCTACTTGAGCCAAGAAGCTCATTCTTCACCAGTATCATTTTCTATCCCATAGTCCAGTCCAATCCCTGTCTGAAGAGTTGGCTTTGGGAATGGTTCCAGCCTTGGGCTAACAGAAGGTCTGGGGACCATGAACTCCAGAGCCCTTCTAGTCTCAGTCAGACCATTAAGTCTGGTCTTTTTATGAGAATTTGAAGGCTGCATCCCACTGCTTTCCTGCTCCTTCAGGGGTTCTCTGTTGTATTCCCAGTCAGGGCAGTCATCAGTTGTAGCCGGGCACCATCTAGTTCTTCTGGTCTCAGGCTGATGTAGTCTCTGATTTACGTTGCTCTTCTGTCTCTTGGGCTCATAATTACTTGTGTCTTTGGTGTTCTTCCTTCTCCTTTGCTCCAGGTGGGTTGAGATCAAATGAAAGATTGCATTTCTTGAGCATTACTGTATGCCTGGCACAGTTCTAAGTTGTTTCCCTATATTTATTTACTTAATCTGTACGACTCCATGAAGTAAATACCACTATTATTCCTATTTTATACTTGAGCAAAATACAGCATGCAGATGTTAAGTAATTTGCCCTATGTCACAAGGCTAGTACTTTCTGCATTCATTCGGACAATTTTTGTACTGATAATCTTAGTCATATGTTCTTTTGATAGAGCACTCACTACCCTGTCCAAATCATCTGGTTAATGTGCAAACATAAACATTCTGCCTTTTCTGATGACAATTTCTCACTGGAAGCTGACAAACCCCTAACAGAATGTATGGCTTTTGGACAGTGCTGTTGTTGCTGTTAGGTGTCTTCAGGTCAGTCTGACTCATAATGACCCTATGTTCAACAAAATGAAATGCTTCTAGATCCTGTGCCATTCTCACAATATTTGCTGTGTTTGAGTACATTGTTGCAGCCACTGTGTCAAACTATCTCATTGAGAGGTTTCCTCTTTTTTTGCTGACCCTCTACTATACCAAACATGATGTCTTTCTCTAGAGACTGATCCTTCCTGATAAAATACATGTCCAAAGCACATGAGGCAAAGTCTCGCTATCCTTGCTTCTAAGGAGCATTCTGACTGTGTTTCTTCCAAGACAGATTTGTTTGTTCTTCCAGAAGTCCATATTCTTCTCCAACACCATAATTCAAATGCATCAATTTTCCTTTGGTCTTCCTTATTCACTGTCCAGCTTTCACATGCATATGAGGCAATTGAAAATACAACAGCTTGGGCCAGGCCCACCTTAGTCCTCAAAGTGACATCTTTGCCTTTTAACACTATAAAGAGGCTTTTTTGTAGCAGATTTTCCCAATGCAATGCATCATTTTATTTCTTCACTGCTGCTTCTATGAGCATTGATTGTGAATACAAGGAAAATGAAATCCTTGATAACTTCAGTATTTTTCCATTTATCATGATGTGGCTTATTGGTCTAGTTGTGAGGATTCTTGTTTTCTTTATGCTGATGGGTAAACCATACTGAGGGCTGTAGTCTTTTATCATCATCAGTAACTACTTCAAGTCCTCTTCACTTTCATCAAACAAAGTTGTGTCATCTGCATATTGCAGGTTGTTAACGAATCTTCCTCCAATCCTGATGCCCCGTTCTTCTCCATATAGTCCAGCTTCTCTGATTATTTGCTCAGCATACAGATTGCATAAGTATGGTGAAAGGATACAACCCTGACACACACCTTTTCTGATTTTAAACCACTCAGTATCCCCTCGTTCTGGTCAAACGACTGCCTCTTGGTCTATGTACAGGCTCTGCATGAACACAATTAAGTGTTCTGGGATTCCCATTCTTCTCAAAGCTATCCATGATTTGTTATGAGCTGCACAGTTGAATGCCTTTGCATAGTCAATAAAACACAGGTAAACATCTTCCTGGTATTTTCTGCTTTCGGCCAAGATCCATCACACATCAGCAGTGATATCCCTCATTCCACATCCTCTTCTGAATCCAGCTTGAATTTCTGGCAGCTTCCTGTTGAGGTACAGCTGCAACCGTTTTTGAATTATCTTAAACTATTTTTGAACAGTTCTAAGGTCTGAAAATCTCTGTATCTACTAATTTGAGACCTAAGGTCCCAGGCTGATCTCAAAGGCATGGGGTGTGCTAATAAATAGAGCACAAAATCAAAATGCAAATGTTCTGGAAGTATGATAGTATAGATGTGCAGTAGATTTTGATGAGAAAAATATCGTATTCCCTAGAGAAACCACTAAGAAAAAAACTAAAAACTAAGAAAGCACCTAAAAATATACTTAAAATCATTAAAGGAAAGAAAAATGTACACTAGAAAATATGCACTCAAGATGAAAAACTGAAAGAGGAACACAGAACGAAAGTAGTCATGAGACATAAAGAAAACAAAATTGAATACTGAAATCCAACCATATCCATAATAACATTAAATATGATAGATTAAACAATTGAACAGAAAGATGTATTGTCAGACTGGATTGAAAAACAAGATCCAGCTGTATGCTGTCTGTAGGACATACATTTAAGATTCAGTTTGAAATTTAAAGGATGGATAAATACAGCATAAAAACAATATCCAAAGATAGCTGGAGTGGCTATCAGACAAAATAGTCTTTTAGAAAACACCTGTTACTAAAATAAAGAGGGATGTTTTATAATTATAAAATGATCAACCTATCAGAAGATATTACAATTATAAACATATATGCACCTATACGCAGATGCCCAAAATACATGAAGCAACAGCTGATAGAATTGAAGGGAGTAATAGACAATTCAACAGTAATATTTGATGACTTTAGTGCTGCATTTTCAGTAATGAATATAACAACTAAACAGAAGGTGAAGAAACATATAGAATAAATAAACAACACTATATACCAACCAGACCTAACAGGTATCTATAGAATACTTCACCCAACAATAACAGAATATACATTCCTCTCGAGTACACATAGAATACTCTCCAGGATAGATCATAGGTCAGGCCATAAAACAAGGCTTAATAGATTTAATAGGATTGAAACAATACAAAGTATGTTCACAGACCACAAAGGAATATACTAAAATCAACAACAAAAAGAAATCATGGAATTTTTTTAATGTGGAAATTAAACAACACACTCCTAAATAATAAGGGTTAAAGAAGAAATATCAAGGGAAATTAGAAAATACTTTGAGTTGAGTGAAAATGAAAACACAACATACCAAAACTTATGAGATGCAACTAAAGAAGTGCATGGAGGGAAATTTATATGTGATATTAAATTAAAATATCTCAAATAAATAACTTTTCACCTTGGAAAATTAAAAAAAAAGAATACCATACTCAAAACAAGCATAAGAAAGGAAATAATAAAGAATAGAGCATAAATAAATGAAACAGAATAGAAAAACAATTGAGAGGGTCAAAACCAAAAGTTGGTTCTTTGAAGAGTTCTGCAAAGTTTGCAAACCCATAACTAAGGTGATCAAGGACTCAAATTTCTAAAACCAGGAATGAAACAGAGAGCATTACTACAGATCTTACAGAAATAAAAAGGACTGTAAGAGAATACCATGAACAATTGTTCACAAATTTGATAACCTAGGTAAAATGGACAGATTTCTGGAAAAACAAAAATTACCAAAACTAACTAAAAAGGAAAAAGAAAATCAGGACCAGATGGCTTCACAGGTGAATTCTGCCAAATTCTTAAGGAAGGATTAACACCAATTCTTCTCAAACTCTTCCAAAAAATAGAAGAGGAGGGAGCATGCCCTAAATCATTCTATGATGCCAGCATTACCCTGATAACAAAGCCAGACAAAAACACCACAAGAAAAGAAAACTACAGGTCCTTATCTCTTATAAATACAGATGCTAAAATCCTCAACAAAATACTAGCAAACTAAGTCCAGAAATATTTTGAAAGAATTATACACCTTGAACAAATGGGATTTAACCCAGGAATGCATCGATCAATGCAATACAGCATATTAATAGAATGTTGTTGTTAGGTGCCCTCAAGTTGGTTCCAACTCATAACAACCCTATGTACAGCAGAACTAAACACTGTCTTGTCCTGTGTTATCCTCACAATTGTTGTTATGCTTGAGTCCATTGTTGCAGCCACAGTGTCAATCCATCTCATTGAGGGTCTTCCTATTTATCACTGACCCTTCACTTTATCAAGTATGAAGTTCTTCTCCAGGGACTGGTCCATGTCCAAAATATGTGAGACAAAATTTCACCATCCTTGTTTCTAAGGAGCATGCTGTCTGTACTCCTTCTAAGACAAATTTGTTCATTTTTCTGGCAGCCCATGGTATATTCAATATTCTTCACCAACACCATAATTCAAAGGCATCATTTCTTCTTAGGTTTTCTTTATTCATTGTCCAGATTTTGCAAGCAAGTGAGGTGATTAAAAACACCATGGCCTGCGTCAGCCACACCTTAGTCCTTAAAGTGTCATCTTTTTTTTTTTTTTTTAACACTTTAAAGAGGTCTTTTGCAGCAGATTTGCCCAATGCATCATTTGATTTCTTGATTGCTGCTTTTTCAGGGCATTGATTGTGGATCCAAGTAAAATTAAATCCTTGACCACTTCAATCTTTTCTTGGTTTATCATGATGTTGCTTATTGGTCCAGTTGTAAAGCTTTTTGTTTTCTTTATGTTAAGGTGTAATTCATACTGAAGGCTATAGTCTCTGATTTTCATCAATAAGTGTGTCAAATCCTCTTCACTTTCATCAAACAAGGTTGTGTCATCTTCATATTGCAGGTTGTTAATGAGTCCTCCTCCAGTCCTGATGCCGGGTTCTTCTTCATATAGTCAAACTTCTCTGATTATTTGCTCAGCATACAAATTGAATAAGTATGGTGAAATGATACAACCCTGATGCACACCTTTTCTGATTTTAAACCAGTCAGTAGTCCCTTGTTCTGTCCAAACAACTGTCACTTGGTCTATGTAGAGGTTCCCCATGAGCACAGTTAAGTGTTCTGGAATTCCCATTCTTTTTAATGTTATCCGTAATTTGTTATAATCCACACAGTTGAATGCCTTTGCATAGTCAACAAAACACAGGTAAATATCTTTCTGGTATTCTCTGCTTTCAGCTAAAATCCACCTGACATCAGCAATGATATTCCTCTTTTCAAGTCCTCGTCTGAATCTGGCTTGAATTTCTGGCAGTTCCTCGTCAATGTACTGCTGCAAACAATTTTGCATGATCTTCAGCAAAATTTTACTTTCATGTGATGTTAATGATATTGTTCGATAGTTTCTGTATTCTGTTGGATCACCTTTCTTTGGAATGGGCACAAATATGGATCTCTTCCACTCAGCTAGACAGGTAGCTGTCTTCCAAATTTCATGGCATAGATGACTGAGTGCTTCCAGCGCTGCATCTGTTTGTTGAAACTTCTGAACTAGTATTCAGTCAACTCCTAGAGCCTTGTTTTTCACCAATGCCTTCAGTGCAGCTTGAGCTTCTTCCTTCAGGACCATTAGTTCTGGATCATACGCTACCTCCTGAAATGGTTGAACATCAACCAATTCTTTTTGGTACAGTGACATTTTGTATTCCTTCCATCTTCTTTTGATGCTTCCTTCATCGTTTAATATTTGTCCCATAGAATCCTTCACTATTGCAACTTGAGACTTGGACTTTCCCTTCAGTACTTTCAGCTTGAGAAATGGTGAGCATGTTCTTCCCTTTTGTTTTTCCAACTCTAGGTCATTGCACATTTCATTATGATACTTTGTCTTCTTGAGCTACCCTTTGAAATCTTCTGTTCAGGTCTTTTACTTCATCCTTTCTTCCTTTCACTATAGCTACTCTACATTCAAGAGGAAGTTTCAGAGTCTCTTCTGACATTCATTTTGGTCTTTTCTTTATTTCCTGTCTTTTTAATGACCTCTTGCTTTCTTTATGTATGATGTCCTTGATGTCATTCCACAACTTGTCTGGTCTTCTGTCTTTAATATTTAGTGAGTCAAATTTATTCTTGAAATGGTCTCTAAATTCAAGTGGAATGTACTCAAGTTCATACTTTGGTGCTTGTAGACTTTTCTAGTTTTCTTCAGCTTCAGCTTGAACTTGCATATGAGCAATCGATGGTTTGTTCCAAAGTTGGCCCCTGCCTTGTTCTGACGGATGATATTGAGCTTTTCCATCTTCTCTTTCCACAGATGTAGTCAATTCGATGCCTGTGTATTCCATATGGCATGGTCCATGTGTATAGTCTTGGTTTAAGCTGTTGAAAAAGTATTTACAGTGAAGAAGTCTATGATGTTGCAAAATTCTATCATGTAGTTTCCAGCATCATTTCTATCACCAAGGCAATATTTTCTGACTACTGTTCTTTCTTCTTTCTTTGCAACTTTCTCATTCCAATCACCAGTAATTATCGATGCATCTTTATTGCATGTTTGATCAATTTCAGACTGGATATTTGATAAAGATCGTCACTTTCCTCATCTTTGGCATTAGTGGTTCATGTGTAAATTTGAATAATAGTCTTATTAACGGATCTTGTGTGTAGGTGTATGGATATTATCCTATAAGTGACAGCACTGTACTTCAGGATAGATCTTGAAATGTTCTTTTTGATGATGAATGCAATGCCATTCCTCTTCAATTTGTAATTCCTGGCATAGTACACCATATGATTGTTTGATTCAAAATGGCCAGTACCAGTCCATTTCAGCTCATTAATGCCTAGGATATCAATGTTTATGCATTGCATTTCATTTTTGATGACTTCCAATTTTCCTAGATTCATACTTCTCACATTCCATGTTCTGATTATTAACAGATAGTTTGCAGCTGTTGCTTCTCATTTTGAGTCATGCCACATCAGCAAATGAAGGTCCCGAAAGCTCGACTCCACCCATGACATTAAGGTCGACTCTACTTTGAGGAGACTGTTCTTCCCCAGCCATATTTTGAGTGCCTTCCAACCTGAGAGGCTCATCTTCCACCATTATATCAGACAATGTTCTGCTGTTGTTCATAAGATTTTCACTGGCTAATTTTTTTCAGAAGTAGACTGCCAGGTCCTTCTTTCTAGTCTGTCTTAGTCTGGAAGCTCTGCTGAAACCTGTCTACCATGTTGACCATGCTAACATTTGAAATACCAGTGACATAGTTTCTAGCATCACAGCAACACCCAAGCTACCACAGTACATATGACAAACTGACAGACTTGTGGGGATTAATAAAATAAAAGGATAAAAAACTGTGCTAACCTCAATAAATGCAGAAAATGCACTTAACAAAATTCAACATTTCTTCGTGATAAAAACACTCAATAAAATATGAATAGAAGAAAACTTCCTCAACATAATGAAGGGCATTCATGAAAAACCCACAGTTAACATGATATTCAGTCTTTCAGGCTGAAAGCTTTCTCTTTAAGATCAGAAAGCAGACAAGGATGTCCAACTTTGCCAATTCTAGTCAACATTATGAAGGAAGATCTAGTGAGAGCAATAAGGTAAGAAAAAGGAAGATAAAAAAGTACTCAGGTTGGAAACCAAGAAGTAAAACAATCTCTATTTACCCAAAACATAATTTTGTGTATAGAAAATCTGAAGGAACACACACACGTAATTACAGATAAGTTCAGCAAGTTTGCAGAATGTAAGATCAATATACAAAACTCAGTTCAACTTCTATACATTAGCAGTGCACACTCTGAAAATGAAATTAAGGAAACAATCTCATTATAATAGCATGAAAATAAAGAAAACACTTGGCAATACTTTTAACAAAGAAATACAAGTCTTGTACAGCAAAAACTTGAAAGCATTGTTGAAAAAATTAAATAAGATCTAAGTAATGGAAATACAGCCCATGTTTATGGATGGGAAGATGTATATTGTTAGGATAGCAATACTGTACTTATTCAACAAAATCCCTATTCAAATTCTAGCTCTCTTCTTTGCAGAAATTGACAAGTTGATCCTAAAATTCATATGGAAATGCCAGTGACCAAGAATAGTGAAAATAATCTTTAAAAAAGAACAATGTTGGTGGCTCACAATTCCTGATTTCATCACTTACTATGAAAATACAGTAATCAAAACAGTGTGGTACTGGCATAAAGATAAATTAATGAAGTAAAATTAATAATCCAGAATCAAACCCACACATTTATGGTCAATTGTTATTTGACAAGAATGTCAAGACAATTCAACAGAGAAAGGATAGTGTTTTCAACAAATGGTGCTGGGTCAACTGAACATACACATTCAAAAGAATGACTTTGGACCTCTACCTCACATCATATAGAAAAGTTAGCTCAAGGTAGACTATATACCTAAAATTAAGAGCTAAATTATAAAACTCTTAGAAGAAAACAAAACAATGGTGTAAATCTCCATGATCATGAGTTAGGCAGTAATTTGTTAGATATGATATCAAAACAAAATATCATAAAAGAGAAGATTGAAGTGTTGGACTTCAAAATTATAACTTTTGTGGGTCAAAAGACACCATCAAGAAAGTGAAAAGCAATCCACAGAATGAGAGAAAGTATTTTTAAATCATATCTCTGATAAGGGACTAGTATGTAGAATATATAAAGAACTCTTACAATTCAAAATGAAAAAGAAAAATAACCCAATTAAAAAATGGGCAAAGGATCTGAATAGACATTTCCCCAAAGAAGATAAGCAGTTTACCAAGAAGTACATGAAAGGATGCTCAATGTCATTATAGTCATTAGGAAAATGCAAATCAAAACCACAGTGAGATACCATTTCACACCCACTGATGGTGTCATGGATTGAATTGTGTCCCCCGAAAGTGTGTATCAATTTGGCAAGGCCATGATTTCTGTACTGTGGGGTTGTCCACCATTTTGTGAACTGATATGATTATCCTATGTGTTGTAAATCCTAACCTCTATGATGTTGTGGGTTTTGTGATGTTAATGAGGCAGGACTCAATCTACAGGGTTACGTTATATGTTGAGTTAATCTCCTTTGAGATATAAAGAAAGACTCAAGCAGAGAGGAGAGGGACCTCATGTCACCAAGAAAAAAGTGCTGGGAGTGGAGTGTATATTTTGGATCTGGGGTCCCTGTGCTAAGAAGCTTCTAGACCAGAGGAAGATTGATGACAAGGACCTTCCCCCAGCACTGACAGAGAGAGAAGCATTCCCCATGAGCTGGCACCCTGAATTCAGACTTCTAGCCTCCTGGACTAGACTGTGAGAGAATAGACTTCTGTTTGTTAAAGCCATTCACTTTTGATATTTCTGTTATAGCAACACTAGATAACTGAAACAGAATTTGTTACCAAGAGTGAGTTGCTGCTCTAAAGGATACCTACAATGTGGAAGTGGTTTTGAAATTGTGAAATGGTAGGGGCTGGAAGAGTTTGAGGTGCCTTGCCTTGAAGAGGCTGTTGCTGGAATTATGGACATCAAAGACAATTCTGATGAGAGCTCAGAAGAAAGTGGGGAGAGCTGTAACACCAGAGATGGTGCAGATGTCAAGAAGCAACAGGAGAGAAAAAGCAGCAGCAGAACCAAGACACTGGCATGAGACGGCATGGGAGCCAAACCATGGAGCAAGGGAGCTGCGTGCCTTCAGGCAAGGGGCTTTCTGGGGGAGTGGGGTGCCTCCAGGAACTTATCAGTAGAGTTAAAGAGCTTTGGAAAACTTTCCCAAGGAGGACAGATGCTGTGCTGGCCCAAAGGCCTGCAAGGCCAAGAGACCAAGGAATCAGAAAGCAGAAGCCAAAGAGATAAGGAGCACAAGAAGCCAAGCTGCTTAGGTCCCAAAGGTAGGACCAAAACCTCTAGGGTCTCAAAGAATGGAGCCATGGCATGCCGGGTCTCAAAATGTGGGGCCACAGTCTCCTAGGTTTCAAAGAGTCAAATCTTCGCCAACTCGGTTCCAGGCTGTGGGGCTGCTGTTCATGAGTGCCAGTGGGATGAGGTTGGATCTGCTGCCCAAAGCTGAGGGTGTGGGGCTGCCATGCCCAATGGGCAGAAGAATGGATCCTGCTAGGGCCAAAGGGGTTGGGTTGCCACTAAGGTTGACTTGATAATGGGGCCACCCAAGCCGAGGGAGCAGAGTTGCTGTTCCAGTGGGCCTGAAAGGTGGAGCTGAAGTCCAGGGCCGAGGGGCCTCCAACCAGAATCCAGAGAGTGTGGCCAACACCCAGAGTCTGGAAGGCAGGGCCATTGCCTAAATGGTCTCTGAGAACAGAGAAATATTTTCAAGCCTTGAGAGCTAATGCAATGTGTTCTGCTGACTTGCTTGGTACCTGTTATCCCTTCTTTCCCTCCAATTTCTCCCATTTGTAATAGAAACGTCAGGCTTGTGCCTGTTCCACCAATATATTTTGGAAACAGATAAAATGTATTCTAGATTTCACAGATGAAGGTAGAAGATCAGAAAGAAGAATTTTTGTGAACACCACTAGCATTAATTTTGGATTACTCAGATATGAACCCCATCCTCTTGGAGTTTACAGTTGGGAGAAACTGACTTTAATCAAATAATCACAGGCAAATAATTACAAAACAACATGTAAAATTATACCTACGTTGAATGCTATGAAGAAAAGATCTGTGATGCTATTAAAAAAAACTGTTGCAGTCAGGTCGATTCAGACTCATAGTGACCCTTTAGGACAAAGTAAAACTTCCCCATTGGGTTTCCAAAGAGTGGCTAGTGGATAAAAACTGACAATATTTTTGGATAGAAACTGAGCTCTGAACCACTGCACCATTAGGGCTGTGATGCTATAAGAGTATGTAGTAAGTGGCTATTACCTAAACCAAGTCTTAAGGAAGTGTTTCCTGGGGGCATTATTGCTGGGATAAGTTTGGAATGAAGAGTAAGAATTAACTTTGGTTAAGAGAAGTTGGAGCTTTCCTGCAAAAGGAACAGTATGTGAAAATGCTCATGGTGAGAGGGATCATATTTCATTGAAGGAGCTGAAAGAGGGCCAAGGAGGCTGGAGCTCAGGTAGAGAGAGGGAGAGTGATGCTAGAAGGGCAAATGATCCAGTGAACATGGTAAAAGACCTGTTAAGGAGTACTGGAGTCTCTTGAGTCCCTTGGGGAAAAATGAATGCAGATGAATTAGAAAACTGAGAGATATTAATCCAGAGAGGACACAACTAGTGAGTCAATCATGCAGAGAGATGATGGCCATAACTATAGGTTGGCTTCAATCGCTATAGCGCACTGAGTTGCTACAATAGAGCACCCCCCACCAAAGCTCTTCTCCTTATCCCTTTTTCTTCACAAACTACCCTCCTTCTCACCTCCCACTTCACATCTCCTGCATTTGTCCACTTTGCTCTGGCTGCCTGGAAAGGTATCCCCTTCTCGACTTCTTTAAACCCCTATCATCCATCAGGAGCCCTGGTAGCGTAGTGGTTAAGAGCTCAGCTGCCAACCAAAGGTTGGCAGTTCAAATCCACCAGCCACACCTTGGAAACCCTATGTCACAGTTCTACTCTGTCTTGTAGGGTCGTTATGAGTTGGAATCGACTCGATGGCAATGAGTTTCGGTTTTTTGGTTATCATCCATCAAGATCCAGCTCAAATTCTACCTCCTCTGGGAAGTCCTCCTAGCCCACTCTGCTTCTCCATGGGACTTTTTTATAGATTGAATTGTGTCCCACCAAAATGTGTGTCAGTCTGGCTAGGCCATGATTCCCAGTATTGTGTGGTTGTCCACCATTTAGTGATCTGCTGTGAATATCCTACGTGCTGTAAATCCTACCTCTATGATATTATGAGGCAGGATTAGAGGCAGTTATGTTAATGAGGCAGGGCTCAATCTTCAGGATTCGGTTGTTTCTTGAGTCCATTTCTTTTGAGATATAAAAGAGAGAAGAGAGGAGAGGGACCTCATTACCAGCAAGCAAGAAGAGCCAGGATAGGAGTGGAGCTTGTCCTTTGGATCTGGGGTCTCTGTGGTGAGAAGCTCCTAGACCAGGGGAAGATTGACGACAAAGACCTTCCACCAGAGCCCGACAGAGGTAAAAAGCTTTCCCCTGGAGCTGGTGCCCGAATTTGAATTTCCAGCCTCCCAAACTGTGAGAGAATGGAAGTTCTCTTTGCTAAAGCCATCCACTTGTGATATTTCTGTTATAGCAGCATTAGCTAGCTAAGACAGAATTTGGTACCAGACGAGTGGGGTGATACTCTAACAAACAAATACCTGCAATGTGAAAGCAGTTTTGAAACTGTGAATGGGTACAGACTGGAAGAGTTTTAAAGAGCCTAATAGTAAAAGTCTAGATTGCCTTGAAGAGACTGTAGGTGGAATGATGGATATCAAAGACAATTCTGATGAGAACTCAGAAGGAAACGAGGAGAGGTGTAACACTGGAGACTGTGCAGATGATGAGAAGCAGCAACAGAGAAATGGTGGCAGCACAACCAGGAGTCCGGAATGAAACGACGAGGGAGCCAACCCAAGGAGTGAGAGAGAGTGCCTTTGTGCAGAAGCCTTCCTTGCAGAGTGGAGTGCTTCCAGACACTTATTTTTGAGCTAGGTTTGCCAACCCATGGAGCAAGAGAACTGAGTTCCTTCCAGCTGAGAATTACTGGCAGAGTGGGGTGCCTCCAGGCACTTCTCTATAGAGCTAAAGGGCTTTTGAACACTTGTCCAAGCAGGGCAGACTCTGGACCAGCCCCAGAGGCCGAAGAGGCCAAGAGGCCAAGAAACTAGGAAGCAGAAGCTGCAGAGACAAGGAGCATAGGAATAAGAGCTGCCTCAGTCTCAAACGGTAGGGTCATGATTTCTGGGGTCTCAAAGTGTGGAGCCATGGCCTTTGGAGTTTCAAAGGATGGGGCCACAGCCTCCTAGGATTCAAGGAGTCAGATCTTCATCATCTTGGTACTGGAGTGTTAGGCTGCTTTTCCCAAGTGCCTGCAAGATGAGTCCAGATAAGCTGCCCAAAGCTGAGGGGGCAGGGCTGCCATGCCCTATGGGCAGAAGGATGGGGCCTGCTGGGGCTGAGGATTAATGTCACCACTCATATGAACTAGGAAATTGGGGCTTCCCAAATGTGAGGGAGCAGAGTTGCTATTCCAGTGGGCCTGGAAGGCATAGCTGAAGCCCAGAGCTGGGGGGCCTCTACTCAAAATCTGGAGACTGTAGCCAACACCGAAAGTCTAGAAGGCAGAGCCATTGCCTAAATGGTCTCAGAGAACAGAGGAATATTTTCAAGACTTGAGAGCTAATGTAATGTGTTCTGCTGACTTGCTTGGTTGGTACCTGTTTTTCTTTCTTTCCCTCCAATTTCTCCCATTTGTAATGGAAATGTCTACCTTGGGCCAGTTCCACCACTGTATTTTGGAAGCAGATAACTTGTATTCTAGATTTCGCAGATGAAGAGGAATTTTGCCCCAGGATGGAATTTGGACTTGGAGTTGATTCAAAACTTTTGAGATGACTAGATGGGATGTATGTGTTTCATGTGTAGCAAAGACATGAATTTTGGGGTTGCCAATGGGTAGAACATTATGGATTGAATTGTGTCCCCCCAAAGTGTGTGTCAAATTGGCTAGGCCAAGATTCCCAGTTTTTTGTGGTTTTCCACCATTTTGTGATCTGATGTGGTTATCCTATGTGTTGTAAATCCTAAATCTGATGTTAATGAGGTAAGATTAGAGGCAGTTATCTTAATAAGGCAGGACTCAATCTACATGGTTAGGTTGTATCTTGAGTCAATCTCTTTTGAGATATTAAAGAGAGAAGCAAGCAGAGAGGAGAGGGACCTCATGCCACTACGAAAGAAGCGCCAGGGGTGGAGTGATTCCTTTGGGTCTGGAGTCCCTGTGCTGAGAAGCTCCTAAACCAGAGGAAGTTTGATGAGAAGACTTCCCCCCAGCACCAACAGAGAACGCATTCCCTGGGAGCTGGTGCCCTGAATTCGGACTTCTAGCCTCCTAGACTGTGAGAGAATAAAGTTCTGTTCTTTAAAGACATCTACTTGTGATATTCCTGTTACAGCAGCAGTAGATAATTTATACAGATGGCTATTATCAAAAAGGTATACAATAAATATGATGATGAAGATGTGGAGAAATCAGAATCCTCATATGTTATTGAGAATGTCAAATGGTGTAGCCTTTTTGGAAAAAAGTTTGGTAGTTGTAAAACTGGGGGTGGTGTCTGAACTCCCCTAACTTCACAGAAGCAAAGTCAACAGCCCAAGGCTGATTCCCATGAGAAGGAGGTCAGACATGCCTTTTTTTCTCCCTATCTTTACCAATTCTGACACCAACAGTCCCTCTCACAGCACTGTTTACTGGGTTCGATAATTCAGTGCAATGGCCACACAGAACTCACAGACCATACCCACAATTATGGGGTTTATTAGGGAAGTAACAGTTACAATTCAGGCTCAAGAACACTTAGGATACAGTTCTTCCATCAGGATAGCCTCTTTCCAGCCATGCTTGTAGGCATGCCTCTCTCTAGCCCTCAGTATCTACCCAGGGAGACTCAGCTTTCTTTCTCCGTAGGTCGGGAAGCCCACCACACCATCTCCTGCTGCTGGGCCTCTGCTGCTGGTTTCCTTTCTTGGTGGTGATGGGTTCCTCCTCTCTGTTCTGGAATTGACTCTCTTTTAAGGCAAAACTGACTGATCCGCTTGGTAAGACATAATTACCCTATCACACAATCACCTGGGTGGAAGTTACAAGGCCATGGCTGGAAAGGCCACACACAAAAGTAATTAATTGCACCACAGTAGTTCCTCAAAAAGTTAAAAAACTTACCATAAGATGTGACAATTTCACTCCTAGTATATATCCAAGAGAGATGAAAACATACATTCACACAAAAACCTATACACAAATGTCCATAGCAGCATTAGTCATAACACCTAAAAAGTGGAAAAACACAAATGTCCATCAATTGATGAATGTGTAAACAAACGTGGTATATTTATACAATGGAATATTATTTGGCAATAAAAGGAATGAAACACTGGTTTATGCTATAACATGGACGAACCTTGAAAATATTTTGTTAAGTGAAAAAAGCTAATCTCAAAAGACCACATATTGTAAGATTCCATTTATATGAAATAGGCAAATCTACAGAGACAGAAAGTGGTTGTGTAAGACTGGATTGGATTGGGAAGAGGGAGGGAAGTCAGAGTGACTGCCAATGGGTTGTTTTTGAAAGGATAATAATAATGTTTTAAAATGAGATTATTTTGATCTTTCCACAGCTCTTTGAATATACTAAAAACCACTGGATTATACACTTTAAACAATTGAACTTTAATGGTATGTAAATTGCATCTCAATAAAGCACTTTTTAAAACATGAAAGGGTTGAACCAAATAGTTTCCAAGATTCTTAGGGCTCTCTCATTTGAGGGTACTATAATATTAGATCTAACCTATTTTAGACTTGTAACTGCTTGCTGTTGACTGCTTTCTTTACCACACATCCTACTGAATTTCTTTCATTTCTGAACTCAAAATGATATGACCCTTTAAAAAGTCTATAACAGTATACATCAATAATTGTTAGTAAATGCACTTATCAGGCATGTTTTGAGATACCTTAATGTATAAGACACAACACTAAATGATATAGTCAATAAAAGAATAGTCGATACAGAGATTACTAAATCCTGGTCCATGCCTCCAAGCATCTGACAGATAGGAACTCAAAGAACTGCAAAGCAATGCAGAAGAAAGTCCAGTTGAATGTATCAGAAAAAGGCATGAAAGAGTAGGCAGCATTCAAATCTTGAAAGATCAATATGCATCTGGTCGTTGGACACAAAAGCACTCTGGGCTGAAAAAATTATATGAACTGAAAGACATGGACGGAAAAACCTGCTCTTAATGCAAATCCCCCAAGGACTTCGACTATACAATAGCGAGTCTACTTTTAGTTACTATAAACACTTGAATGTCATAAATTACATTCCTTTTAAAATATTCTATAATTCATACTACTCACTTCCTCTATCTTCCAATTAGTTTGAATTAATGAAGCTTTATTGTATCCTTACTCATACTGATTCACTTGATGACTGCTTAGGAATTTAATTTTTAATGGTCCTGTGGGGTTTATAAAGTAATTTTTTTTCCTTTGAAGTCAGAATTGGTACAATTCCTTAGGAGGCAGTCCAAAGCTAAAATAAGGAATCATTTCAATCCTTTTCACTCCCTAATTACAAAAAAAAGAAGACACACAAATACAAACACACACAATAACAGATTCCCCCAGAGATACATATATTTTTTATTATATTTTAGATGAAGGTTTATGGAACAAACTAGCTTCTCATTAAACAGTATATATATACCACTTTACGACATTGGATAACAACCTCATGACATGTCAACACTTTCCTTTCTCAACCTTGGGTTCCCTATTACCAGGTTTCCTGCCCCCTCCTGCCTTCTAGTCCTTGCCCCTGGGTTGCTGTGGCCCTTTAGTCTCATTTCGTTTTATGGGGCCATTTAATCATTTTTTTGCGTGTATGTGCTTTAAGTGAAAGTTTACAAATTAAGCCAGTGTCTTATACAAAAATTTATATGCACCTTGCTATGTACTCCTAGTTGCTCTCCCCCTAATGAGACAGCACATTCCTCCTCTCCACCCTGTATTCCCCATGTCCATTCAGCCAGCTCCTGTCCACCTCTGCCTTCTCATCTCGACTCTAGACTGGAGCTGCCCACATGGTCTCATGTGTCTTCTTGAGCCAAGAAGCTCACTCCTCACCAGTATCATTTTCTGTCTTATAGTCCCGTCCAACCCCTCTCTGAAGAGTTGGCTTTGGGAATGATTCCAGTCTTGGGCTAACAGAAGGTCTGGGGACCATGACCTCCAGGGTCCTTCTAGGCTCAGTCAGACCATTAAGTCTGGTCTTTTTATGATAATTTGAGGTCTACATCCCACTGTTCTCCTGACACATCAGGGATTTTCTGTTGTGTTCCCTGTCAGGGCAGTCATCGGCTGTAGCCGGGCACCATCTAGTTCTTCTGGTCTCAGGCTGATGTAGTCTCTGATTTATGTGTAGGCCTGTCTAATCTTTCACTGAAGGGTGAACCTCAGGAGTTACTTCATTTATGAGCTAAAACGGTGCCCAGGGGCCATACTCCCGGGGTTTCTCCAGTCTCTGTCAGACCAGAAAGTCTGGTCTTTTTTTGTGAGTTAGAATTTTGTTCTACATTTTTCTCCAGCTCTGGCCAGGACCCTCTATTGTGATCCCTGTCAGAGCAGTCAGTGGTGGTAGCCGGGCACCATCTAGTTGTACTGAACTCAGTCTGGTGGAGGCCGTGGAAGTTGTGGTCCATTGGTCCTTTGGACTAATCTTTCCCTTGTATCTTTAGTTTTCTTCATTCTCCCTTGCTCCTGAAGGGGTGAGACCAGTGGAGTACCTTAGATGGCCACTCGCAGGCTTTTAAGACCCCTGACACTATGCACCAAAGTAGAATGTAGAACATTTTTTTAATAAACTATGTTGTGCCAGTTGGGCTAGATGTTCCTTGACACCATGGTCCCCGCAGCCCTAAGCCCAGAAATTCGGTCTCTCAGGGAGTTTGGATGTGTCTATGGAGCTTCCATGACCTTGCCTTGTACAGGTTGTGCTGGCTTCCCCAGCACTGTGTGCTGTCTTACCCTTTACCAGAATCACCACTTATCTATTGTCTAGTGTTTTTCCATCCCCACCCCTCCTCTCATAACCGTCAAAGATTGTTTCCTTTTATGTGTAAACCTTTCCATGATTTTTTATAGTAGTGGTCTCATACATATCTGCCCTTTTGTGATTGACTTATTTCACTCAGCATGATGCCATCCAGATTCTCCCATGTTGTGAGATGCTTCACAGATTAATCATTGTTCTTTATCTCTGAGTAGTACTCCATTGTGTGTATAAACCACAGTACCATAGTTTGTTTATCCATTCATCTGTTGATGGGTATCTAGGTTTTTTCCATTTTTTGCTGTTGTGAACAATGCTGCAATGAATATGGATGTGCACATGTCTATTCGTGTAACGACTCTAATTTTCTCTAGGCTATATTCCTAGGAGTGGGATTGCTGGATCATATGGTATTTCTATTTCTAGCTTTCTAAGGAAGTGCCATATGGCTTTCCAAAAAGGTTGCTTCATTTTGCATTCCCACCAGCAGTGCACAAGAATTCCAATCTCTCTGCAACCTCTCCAACATTTGTTCTTTTTTATTTTTGATTGGTGCCAGTAATGCCAGGGTGAGATGGCATCTCGTTGTGGCTTTGATTGCATTTCTTTCATGGCTAGTGGGAAACCCTCATGGTGCAGTGGTTCAGTGCTATGGCTGCTAACCAAAAGGTCAGCAGTTTGAATCCACCAGGTGCTCCTTGGAAACTCTATGGGGCAGTTCCCCTCTGTCCTATAGGGTCACTGAATTGGAATCGACTTGATGGCAATGGGTTTTTCCTTTTAATGGCTAGTGATCTCAACCATTTCCTCATGTGTCTGTTAGCTGCTGAATCTCTTCTTTGGTGAAAAAAAAAACTTTGGTGAAGTGTCTATTAATTGCCTTTGCCTATTTTTTAACTGGATTATTCGTTTTTTGTTGTTGTAAAGGTGTTGGATTTTCCTATAGATTTTAGAGATTAAACCTTTGTTGGATTTGTAATAGGCAAATTTATTTTTTCCAGTCTATAGGTTCTTTTTTTTTACTCTTTTGGTGAAGTCTTTTGATGAGTATAAATGTTTAGTTTTTAGAAGATTTGCGTGTTGTTAGTTATGGCTCGTAACCTGTTAATGCCATGTATTAGAGCCTCTAGCATTGATCTATTTTTTCTTCTATGATCTTTATAGTTTTTGACCTTATATTTAGGTCTTTGATCCATTTTGAATTAGTTTTTGTGTATGGTGTGAAGTATGGGTCCTGTCTCATTTTTTGCACATGGACATCCAGGTTTGCTAGCACTATTGTTAAAAAGAATGTCTTTTCCCCATTTGATGAACTTTGGGCCCTTGTCGAAGATCAGGTGACCACAGGTAGATGGATATGCATCTGGGTTCTTAATTTTGTTCCATTGGTCAATGTATCTGTCATTGTACCAGCACCAGGCTGTTTTGACTACTGTAGCTGTATAGTAGGTTCTGAGGTCAGGTAGTGCTAGTCCTCCTACTTTCTTCTTCTTCTTCAATACTGCTTTACTATTCCGGGGCTTCTTCCATTTCCATATGAAGTTAATGATAATTTTTGCCGTCTCTTTAAAGAATGTTGTTGGTATTTGGATCGGGATTGCATTGCACTTGTAAAGTGCTTTGAGTAGAATTGTCGTTTTCACAATATTGAGTCTACCTATCCATGAGTATGGTATGTTTTTCCATTTCTGTAGATCTCTTTTGGTTTCTAGCAGTAGTGTTTTGTAGATTTCTTTGTATAAGTCTTTCAAATCCCTGGTTAGATTTATTCCCAAGTATTTTATTTTTATAGGGGCTATTATAAATGGTATTGTTTTCCTGATTTCCTTTTCATCGCTCTCTTTATTGGTGTATAGGAAGCCAGCTGATTTTTGTAGGTTTATCTTGTATTCTGCTACTCTGCTGAAACTTTCTATTACCTCCAGTAGTTTTCTCATAGAGTCTTTTGGGTTTTCTATGTACAGTATCATATCATAGGCAAATAGGGACAGTTTTACTTCTTCATTACCAATTTGGATACCCTTCATTTCTTTTTCTTGCCTTATTGCTCCAGCTAGGATTTCCAACAGAATATTAAATACGTGTGGTGATAAAGGACATCCTTGTCTTGTTCCTGTTCTCAAGAGGAATGTTTTCAGACTCTCTCCATTTAGAATGATATTGGCTGTTGGTTTTGTATACATGCCCTTCCTTATGTGGTGGAATTTCCCTTCTATACCTATTTTACTGAGAGTTTTTATCAGACATGGGTGCTGAACTTTATTGAATGCCTTTTCTGCATTGATTGAGATGATCAGGTGATTCTTTTCTTTTCTATTTTTGTGGTAAATTACTTCGATTGATTTTCTAATGAACCATCCTTGCATACCTTGTATGAATTCTACTTGGTAGTGGTATATTATTTTTTTGATATGGTGCTGAATTCTATTGGTTAGAATTTTGTTGACAATTTTTGCATCTACATTCATGAGAGATATTAGTCTGTAATTGTCTTTTTTTGTGGTGTCTTTGCCTGGTTTTGGTATCAGGGTTATGCTGGCTTCATAGAATGAATTCAGAAGTATCCCTTCCTTTTCTGTGCTCCGAAATAGTTTGAGTAATAACTGGCTTAAACTTTTCTCTGAATGTTTTGTAGAATTCCCTGGTGAAGCCATCTGGGCCAGGGCTTTTTCTTGTTGGGAGTTTTTTCATTACCTTTTCAATCTTTTCTCTTTTTATGGGTCTGTTCAGATTTTCAACTTCAGTTTGTGTTAATTTGGATAGGTAGTGTGTTTCTAGAAATTTGTCCTTTTTCTCTAGGTTTTTTAACTTATTGAAGTATAGTTTTTTATAATACTCTGTTATGATCCTTTATATTTCAGTTGGGTCTGTTGTAGTGTCTCCATTTCATTTCTTATTTGGGTTATTTTTGTCCTGCCCTGTTTTTCTTTTGTCAGTTTGGCCAGTGGTTTTGCTGATTTTGTTCACCTTTTCAAAGAACCAGCTTTTGGTTTTGTTGATTCTTTCTATTATTTTTCTATTCTCTATTGCATTTTTTTCTGCTCTGATCTTTATTATTTAATTTCTTCTGGAGGCTGTGGGCCTCTTTTTCTGTTCTCTTTCTGTTTGATTTGTAGGATTTATTCTTTGATTTTGTCCCTTTCTCCTTTTTTGATGTGTGCATCTTTTGCTATAAATCTACCTTTGAGCACTGCCTTTGCTGTGTTCCAAAGGTTTTGGTATGATGTTTTCATTCTCGTTTGATTCTGGGAATTTTTTTATTCCACCTCTGATTTCTTCTATTACTGAGTGGTTTTTATGCAGGGTGTTATTCAGTTTCCATGTAATTGTTTTGTTTTGTTTTTTCCCTTTGCTCTTCCTGTTGTTAATTTCTACTTTGGTGCATTGTGGTCAGAGAAGATGCTTTGCATTATCTCAATATTTTGGATTTTGTTGAGGGTTGCTCTGTGGCCTAAGATGTGGTCTATTCTGGAGAACATTCCATGTGCGTTGCAAAAGAATGAGTACTTTGCGGCTGTTGGATAGAGTGTTCTATATATGTCTATGAGGGCAAATTGGCTGAGTGTGTCCTTTAGATCTTCTGTGTCTTTGTTGAGTTTCTTTCTGGATGTTCTGTCCTTTACCGAGAGTGGTGTGTTGAAGTTTCCTACTATTATTGTGGAAGAGTCAGTTTCTCTTTTCAGTGCTGTTAGAGTTTATTTTATGTATTTTGGAGCCCTGTCATTGCGTGAGTAGATATTTATTATGATTATTTCTTCATGATGGCTCATCCTTTTAATCATTATTTAGTGTCCTTCTTTGTCTTGTATGATGAATTTTGTTTTAAAGTCTATTTTATCAGAGATTAGTATTGTCACTCCTGCTCTTTTTTGGTAGCTGTTTGCTGAAGGTATTTTTTTCCTTCCTTTGATTTTTAATAAATTTACATCTTTGTTTTTAAGACCTGTCTCTTGTAGACAGCATATTGATGGATCCTTTTTTTTTAAATCCATTCTGTCACTCTGTGCCTCTTTATGGGTGCATTTAGGCCATTTATGTTCAGTGTAATAAAATTGATAAGTGTGAGTTTATTGCTGTCATTTTGTACTGCTTTTTAAACTTTACGTTTTTGTTCTTTATTTTGATGAATACATTTGCTAACTTTCTTTGTGGTTACCTTGAAATTTACCCTTAACTTCCTAGGTTTGAATCAGTCTATTATCACTTGATATTGCCTTGCTTTCCTCTCCATTAGAAAATTCTATACTTACATTGTTTATTCCCTCTTTTATTGTTCTGAAGTTGTTGTCATTTGCAGATTAACCTCTCTGGTACCTTGCTGTAAATCTTTTGGTTTTGAATAGTCCTCAAGAGTTCATTTCCTAGGTTGGTATCTGGCTGGTACAATCCCCCAGAGATTTTGCATTTTAAGATTTTTTAGTGAAAACTATTTTTAGGATTGAGTTATGTGACCTTCTCAGCCATTCTGGCTAATTCTATATCTTGATAGTAAAAGGCAAGTGGGTAAACTGGAGTGTGACTTCCAGTTGTCCATTTGGCCTTCTGCTGTGGTTCCTGGCAGTCACAATGATTCCTTTCAAAAACCCAATGAGTGTTAGAAGCAGATGGTACCCAAACCCACCTCAGTGGAATGCTTGTGAAAGGGGAATTTCTATAAGATTGGATTTTCTTTGTGATGAGAGTGAACTTGGAAATGTGTCTTCAAATTCTGTAGAAGCTTTTGCAGTAGTGTTTGCAAGTGACCAACTTCAGGTAGTCAAGGCTAAAGGAACCAGACATGAACCTTCTATACATCTTAGAGCTTCAGGGGCCATTGTTCTAACCTCGGTCTTCACTCCCTCATCACCCTGTCAACAAATACTGCATACATAATACCTGTTATTATTAGTGATTTTCTACCTTGATAGCCTATTGTTCCAATTAGATTTCCAATTTTTTGAGAGAAGGGATCATGTTAAACACCTTTATATCCTCCTCTACACCGTCTGATGTGGCATTGTATGTTTCAGTTAACATTGTTTTCTTTGCAAGAACAGAGACCCAACAGGTTTAGCTCAAATAAAAGGGGCCAGGGTTAGGTTAAATATATACAGGGTCTCAAGGAAAGTTAAGGGCAGTAGTTTATGCATAGCCGGGACTCACAGGAACAGGAAATGGGATAGAAGTGGGGTAGTTACAAGTATAAACTTTGAAATCAAATTCTGGTTTTGCCACTGTCCAACTGTGTGACCATATGCAACTCAATGAATGAATCTGTGCCTCAATTTATCCATCTTTAAAAAGAGAATAATAACCACACTTCGTAATAAATATGTGGGGATTAAGAACTAAGCTGGCACTTAATAAGTTTTTATTATAAATATTAACTATTATTATTATTCAAGCAGGTCACTCCCTCTTGGGCTCCATAGTCCTTCCCTTGATATCTCTCCTTCTGTCTGTGAGTCTGCCATGTCCTCTGTTTTTTTGCAATCCAGTTTCCTCTACCTCTACTTTATTATTTCTATTTGCTCAAAACTTCAGCTTGCATGTGGCCCTTTGACTTGCTATACTTGAAACCCATGACTATATAGAGTAGTAGTTAATAGCACAGACTCTGGAGCCAGACCGTCTGGGTTTCAATCTTAGCTCTGCCTGGGCATCCCTGAGAAGTTACTTACTTTCTCTGTGATTCCATTTACTCATTTGCTCGATGATGATGATAATAACAGAAACAGAATCTACTGCATAGGCTGTTGTGAGGGTTGAATGAATTAATATTTGGCTGGCATATATAGCAAGTGCAACACGAACATTTGCAATAATTATTATGGCAATTCTCAATTCATCCTTTTGGCTTCTGCTTCCATTGCTAACTGTCTCAGAGTAGAGTTTGCTTGGCTTACTTCATCTTTTGTAAGCTAGGATCCACGGGTCATAAATCCATGCAAAGCCTAGGAATAAATTTGTCTTGTTAAGTACTCATTTGTGACCCAGTCAGTCATAGCCAGTGCAATGGGGCCAAAGAATACAAAACATGGTTACTACCTATGGTGGGACTGCAGGGGTAGGAAGTTTCTATTTCCTTTAAAGTATGAGCAAGCAAGTGCTGAAATATATTTAGGGCAGTGACTTAGTTATCTAAAACCAAAAAACCAAACTCGTTGCTGTGGAGTTGATTTTGACTCATAGCAACCCTATAGGATGGAAGAGAACTTCCCCATGGATTTTCCAAGGAGCACCTGATTGATTTGAACTGCCTTTCTTATGGTTAGCAGCCATAGCTCTTACCCACTATGCCACCAGGGTTTCAATAAACCAAACTTGTTGCCATTGAGTCAATTCCGACTCATAGTGATCTTATAGGACAAGGTAGAACTGCCCCATCAGGTTTCTAGCAAGCAGCTGGTAGATTCAAACTACCAACTTTTGGTTAGCAGCTGAGTTCTTAACCACTACGCCACCAGGGCTCCCTTAGTTATCTAGTGCTGCTATGACAGAAATACCACAAGTAGGTGGTTTTAACAAACAAAAATTTATTTTCTCACAGTTTAGGAGGCTAGAAACCTAAATTGTGGGTGTCAGTTCTAGGGAAATACTCTGTCAGCACTGGCGAAATGCCATTTTCTTTTTTCAGCTTCTGTTGCTCAGTTCCTTGGTGATCTTTATGTGGCATGGCATCTATCTTTCCCCATCTATGCTTGCCTGGATCTGTGCCTAATCTTCTCCTTTGGTATCTCAAAAATGATTGGTTTAAGACACACCCTAAACTGATGGCCTCATTAACATGACAAAGAAAATCTTATTCCCAAATGGGATTAAATCCACAAGTATAGGGGTTAGGATTTACAACACATATTTTTGGAGGACACAATTCTATCCATAACAAACGTTGCATAGAATTTTCAATAAATATTGCTGATGTTGAGTGAAGGGCCCAGAGCTCTTCCTAGAATTATGTTTGAAACTAAATTCTAGAACCACAGAATGTCAGCATCGTCTGGAACCTTTGAGAGATTTTCTAAGTACAACCTCCTCTCTTCCATATCATCTCAGTCCCATGTTTTACAGTGTGGAAAACTGATGCCCAGAGACTGGGCATGACTGTTCCAAGTCATAAAGTTATCAAGAATCCTCAGTTATGCTAAAGCTGTTCCTGTACCATTTAATTTACAATTTAATCCAAATACTTTTAAGAAAACAATTTTCTACATAGCTCCAACCATATTTTCCACCTGATTTTATGATTTTTTATGAGTCAGAGTCAATTCGATGGCAACAGATTTTTTTTTTCTATTGTCACACCTTAAGGTTCCCATAGTTTCTCATACTGGTTTTCACCTAAAGAGGGCACCTTACAATATGATGTTTTTGAGTAGCTCTTCTCCCACCTGACCCTCTGCTACACCAAGGAACTACAGTAAGAAATGTTGGAAGAACTAACTTATAACATAGTCTCATCCATAACATAGCTTCACTGCATAAAGTAACTATGTACTACATATTGGTACCAAATTGATTACAGTTTTGAAGGAAAATATAAAAGAATTTTTTTTTTAAATAAAAAGGGCTACATTTCAAAGAAAGGTCCCAGCTTTTAGGTCCTGTTTTTTCAGCCATCACATGATCATATATATTATTGCATTTAATCTTATTTCATTGTTCACTTATTGGCATCTATAAACTTGTGACATTAAAGATAGCATTAAATCGAAAATGATTCAAGTAAGAAAATATAACAGTGATAACAAATAAAGCTAAAGTAAATATAATAAACTCGCTTTTAATCAGAACATTCAGGGAACAGAATTTTCTAGATAAATGAATATTTTCATTGTTTTAAAAGGGAGTGCTATTGCATCCATTGATCAGCAATTTCTAAATAATTTTTCATTAATAAAATAGCATGAAATTAAAATAATATTAAATGTAAACAAGTTTCTGATGAATTCACAGCAGTAGATACTCCTTGGCTTGACACTGAAAGTCCCCACAGCGTTCATCATTCCAAACTTACCACCCAGAACTGCCCTCCATGAATCTGTCACTCAAGTCAGAAAGGCTTACTCGTTTCCCTTTAAAAATGTCTTGCACATTCCAGCCTCCCTAAGGACACTCACTTGCAATGATTTCCTTGCCCTTAACTGCAGATTTCACCTATACGAATCCTGTTGGCTGTCCTAGGAATTAAGCAAAGGAAGAAAACCGTGTGCATTGATTGTTAGACAGAAAGTCTTCATAGAGGCCTTGAAGACAAAGCAGGATTTGAAGAAATGAGAGCAGAGGAAAAGGCATCTAGTTTGAGCACTAGGATATGTAACAGTGTGGATGCATAAATATACAAGAATGTTTGAGGAATGAGGAAACCAGTCTTTTTAAAAATTTTTTATTGTGCTTTAAGTGAAAGTTTACAAATCAAGTCAGTCTCTCATAGGAAAATTTATGTACACTTTGCTATATACTCCTAATTGCTCTCCCCCTAATGAAACAGCACAATCCTTTCCTCCTCTATTTCTTTTCATGTCCATTCATCCAGCTTCTGACCTCCTCCACCCTCCCATCTCCCCTTAAGACAGGAGATGCCAACATAGTCTCATGTGTCTACTTGATCCAAGAAGCTCACTCTTCACCAGTATCATTTTCTATCCCACTGTCCAGTCCAATCCCTGTCTGAAGAGTTGGCTTTGTGAATGGTTCCTGTCTCGGACTAACAGAAGGTCTGGGGGCCATGACCTCTGGGGTCCTTCTAGTCTCAGTCAGACCATTAAGTCTGGTCTTTTTATGAGAATTTGAGGTCTTCATCCCACTGCTCTCCTGATCCCTTAGGGGTTCTCTGTTGTGCTCCCTGTCAGAGTAGTCATTGGTTGTAGCTGGGCACCATCTAGTTCTTCTGGTCTCAGGCTTGATGGAGTCTCTGGTTTATGTGGCCTTTTCTGTCTGCTTAAGATTTAGGTGACAACAGAACCTCCATATCGAAATTTTCTGGAGATAGTTTGAGAAACTGAATTGGTGTTTGGGGTGAGAGGTTAGGACTACAAAAACAGATTTGAGAGTTATCTTTGCAGAGGAAAGAGTTGATTCCTTGTGATTTCACTGAAGAAAGCACAGGAGGCCAAGAGTGAGTTTTTGGAAATGAATGCACTTAAGGAGTGGGGGAAGAAAAAGAAAAAGAAGGGGTCCTTGAGAAGATAGAGGAAACACTATGACCCCAAATTTACCAAACTGTTTCAAGAAAAAACAAACCAAAAACCAAACCCACTTCCGTTGAGTCGATTCCGACTCATTGCGACCCTATAGGACAGAGTAGAACTGCCCCATAGAGTTTCCAAGGAGCGCCTGGTGGGTTAAAACTGCCAACCATTTAGTTAGCAGCCACAGCACTTAACCACTATGCCACCAGGGTTTCTGTTTCAAGAAAAGGAGGGGCAAGAAACAGTGTTTGCTAATAGCTCAAGAATGGTCTTGTTTTGCTTGGGTTTGGCCATTAGGGCCAATGATTAGAAGATTATTGGTGGTATTTGGGAGAAAAAAATTCTGTAAAACCACAGAAAATAAACATGGAATTCAGCAGAACATGAAGTAGAAAGTTTGACAAAGAGAAGAAGTAGGGTTGGTAGCTCTATGATGTTGACAGGGCCAAGTAAAAGAAGCCCCTCTTCCACCCCCAAAATGGGCCAGAGTCCATCAATTAGCACTGCACTTTGTTGCAAAAAATTCTAATAATTTTCATTTTAAAATGATTTGTATTCTGCAAGCACCTGAGTTTATTGTAACAGGTTTGAAATGTTTTGTGGTCCAATGAAACAAAAGAAACGGAATTTGCTAAGTGAAAATAATAGATCCCTAGGTAGAGCAAACGGTGCTTGACCGCTAACCTAAAGATTGGTAGTTTGAACTTACCCAGAAATACTATGGAAGGAAAGGCCTGGCAATCTGATTCCATTAAGATTACAGCCAAGATAATTCTATGGATTAGTAATACTTTGTAACACTTAGGGGTCGCCAGGAGTTGGAATGGACTTGACAGAAACTAACAACAAGTGAAAATAATATTAGCTATGTATTCAAAAGAACAGGTTGTAAATTATATATGAATGGTCTATTTGACAGATATTTAATAGAATGCAGCTTTGTGTGTGTGTATGGGTATGCATGGGTGGGTATGGGCACTCAAAATATAAATCATTCGTTAAACGGCCAACTCAAATTCTGTCTGTTCCATAAAGCCTTCCGTGATCACCCCAGCCTACCTTCTTGCAACTGCTAAGTTTACATCTGTCCTTTTTACTTGGCTTTTACACTCACTGCTTTGCCATATACCTCTTCTGATATTTTCTCAAACCTGCCCTTAAATGTTGCTATTGAGCTTCCTTCTGTCCATTAAATTTGTAAGGTCCTAAAAAAAAAAAATTTTTTTTTTTTTTTTAATACAGAAGCTCCTATTTTATTCATCTTTGTATCCCTCAAACATTCAGTATCGGTCCTGCACACAGTAGAAATTCAGCATTTATTTATTTGATTCTTAAAATAGCCTAATGATTTATTCATAAGTTCCATGTATTTTCAAAATAGTGGCCAATGTAATACAGTCATTTTAAAAAGTATGCTAATAAAAAAACAGAAAATCATTTGTAACCTTATGTTCCTTTTTTATCATGAAAATATACACGGCAAAACACTCTCCAATTCAACAATTTCTACATGTATAATTCAGTGACATTGATTACACTCCTCATGTTACCTACCATTCTCCCTATTATTTGCCAAACTATCTCATCACCATTGACATAAATTCAATGCACCCTAAGCAAAATGTTTCCCTTTTGCCTTCCCTCCCACCTTTGGTAACCACTTTTTGTTTGTTTTTTTCTATATATTTGCTTATTTCATATAAGTGACATTATATAATATTTGTCCATCTGTGACTAATTCATTTCACTCAGTATGATGTTTTCAAAGTTCATATATGTAGTGGCATGCTTCAGGACTTCCTTTCTCTTCATGATTGACTAATATTCCATTGTATTTATGCATCACATTTTGTTTAATCATTCTTCTGTTGATGGACACTTAGGCTGTTACCATTTTTTGGTTATTGTGAATAGTGCTGCAACGAGCACTGAGGTACGGGTATCTGTTTGTGTTCCTGCTTTTAATTCTTTTGGGTACGTACCTAGGAGTAGAATTGCTGAGTCATACGGTAGTTCTAAGTTCAACTTTTTCAGGAACCACCAAACTGTTTTCCACAGTGGCAGTACTGTTTTACGTTGCCACCAGCAGTAAATGAGGGTTCCAGTTTCTCTACAACCTTGGAAATACCTGTTATTTTCCATTTAAAAAAAATCAATGCCATTATAATGGGAATGAAGTGATATCACATTGGAGTTTTGATTTGCATTTTCCTAATGGTGAGCACTAACCAAAAGGTTGGTGGTTCAAATCCACCAGCTGCTCTGCTGGAGAAAGATGTGGCATTTTGCTTCTGTAAAGATTTACAGCCTTGGAAACTCTATGGGGCAGTTCTACTCTGTCCTATAGGGTTACCATGGGTGAGAACCAAGGTTTGACAGAAATAGGTATTGCTGTAATGGCTAATGACACTGAGCACTTTTCTTATATGCTTGTTGGCCCTTTCAATATCGTTTTTGGTGAAATGCCTGTTCAAGTCCTCTGTCCATGTTTTGATTGGGTTTTTTTTTGTTTTGTTTTTAAGTCATAGAAGTTTTTTAAAAATAAATTTTGGATATTAGACCCTTGTCAGATATGTGGATCCCCCCAATTTTTTCCTAATCTGTAGGTTGTCTTTTTACTTTTTTGATAATGTCCTTTGATGAACAGAAGTATTTTCATTTTTATGAGGCTCCATTTATCTATGTCTTTTGCGGCTCGTGCTTTTGTCATTACATCTGATAATTCATTTTAAAAAACTAGGTCCTGCAGCCGTGCCTCTATTTTCTGCTAACAATATTATGGTTTTAGTTTTTACATTTAGGTCCTTGATCCTTTTTGAATTGGTTTTTGTATATGGTGTGAGGCAAAGATCCTGATTCATTCTTCTGCATGTGGAAATCCAATTTTTCCAGCACCGTTTTCCCCTTGAATAGATTTAGCATCCTTGTCAAAAATATGTTTGTATTTATTTCTGGACTCTAAAATGTGTTCCATTTGTGTACAAGTCTATTATACCAGTACCAAGATGTTTCAATTATTATGGTTTTATTTTGAAATCAGGGTGTGTGAGTCCTACTTGATTCTTCTTCAAAATTGCTTCAGCTATTTGGGGTCCCTTGCCCTTTCACATAAATTTGAAGATTGGATTTTCAATTTCTGCAAAAAAGGCCATTGGAATTTTGATTGGGATTGCATTGAATTTATAGATTGCTTTGGGTTGGGTGGTGTGATCATTAAGGTTTGTGTCAACTTGCCTGAGTAATGATTCTCAGTGGTTTGGCAGTTATGATGTACTTTGGCAGCAGTATAATAATGCAATCACTTCCATGATGAGATCTGATATAATGTGATATAATGTGATCACCTCCATGATGGGATCTGCTGTGAGTAGCCAATCAGTTGAAAGGGAATTTCCTTGGGGGTTTGGCCTGCATTCAACATAGGTGGACTTTCTGGCAAGGCTCATGGACTTTTGTGCCCTCTGGATCCTGTGGCTGGCTCCTGTTCATCTGACCTCCAGTACCTGGTACTTGAAGTAGCAGCTTGCCTGCCATCTTACCTGCTGATATTAGGATTCGGCAGTCTCCGTAGCTTGTGAGCCAGAGCTCTGCAGATTCACTTAGCGATCTTGGGTTCTTCAGCCTCTGCAGCTATGTGAGTCAGGAGAAGCCCCCAGCCTGACCCATGGACTTGGGAAACTCCAGCCTCTATAAACGTGTAAGCCATTTCCTTGATATAAATCTCTCCCTATATATATTTATATACTTCACTGTTTTTGCTTCTCTAGAGAACCCAGCATAAGATGGGTGGTATTGACATGGTAACTATTAAGCCATTCAATCCACACACACAGGAAGTCCTTCATTTATTTCATCCGTATTTAACTTCTTTTAGTAATGTTTTACAGTTTTCTGTGTACAAGTCTTTCACTTTTCTGGTTAAATTTATCCCTAGGTACTTTATGTTTTAGATGCTGTGATGGTTAATTTTATGTGCCAACTTGGCTAGGCTGATTCTCAGTGGTTTGGCCAGATACTGGACTGGTGCTGTTCCGTAATGCAATGCAATGCAACGCAACGCAACGCAATGCAACGCAACGCAACGCAACGCAATGCAATGATGTAATATAATGTAATTGCTTTATGTGATATGATCTGATGTGATCAGCCAATCAGTTTAAAGGGGAATTTTCTTGAGAGTGTGGTATGCCTGCAAAATATAAATGGATATTCTGGAAGAGCTCATTCTCTCCAACCTTCACTCTTCTCGTTGTTTGACCTCTGGGTCTTGAGATGTAAGCCTGCAGAAGTCTCCAGCCTGCTGCCTGACCTATAGATTTGAGACTTGCCAGTCCCCACAATTGCATGAGCCATTTCCTTGAAGTATATCTCTCTCTCTATATTTACGTATGTATGCCTCACTAATTTTGCTCCTCTAAAAAAACCCAACTAAGACAAATGGTATTGTAAATGGCAATGTTTCCTTAGTTTTCTTTTCTACTTTCTCATTACTGATGTATAGAAACCTTACTGATTTTTGTGTGTTGACTTCGTGTCTTGCCACTTTGCTGAATTTATTTATCAGTTCTAATAGCTTTCTTATGGAATCTTTGGAGCTTTCTGCATATAGAATCATGTCATCTGTGAAAAGAGAGAGTTTTTACCTTTATTTTTTTTTCCTAGCCTAATTGTTTTGTCTAGGACTTCCAGACCAATGTTGAAAAGCAGTGTTGAGAGTGGGCATCCTTGTCTTGTTCCGGATCCTAATGAGAATGCTCTCACTAAGAGCGTGATGTTATTTATGGGTTTTTGTTATATGGGGGAACATCCCTTCTATTCCTATCTTGCAGAAGGAATATTCCTTCTATTCCTATCTAATGGGATGAAAGGGGTTGAATTTTCTCAACTTCATGTTCTTTTAATTTTTAATTTAATTTCAAATTTTAAATTACTGTGTCCTTGAAGGAACCCTACTGGTGCAGTGGTTAAGAACTCTGCTGCGAACCAAAAGGCTGGCAGTTCAAATCCACCAGTCACTCCTTGGAAACCCTATGGGGCAGTTCTACTTTGTCCTGTAGGGTCTCTATGACTCAACAGTAATGGGTTTGGTTTTTTTGTTTGTTTGTTTGTTTGTTTGTTTGTTTAGTGTCCTTGAAAGGAAGTAAACTTTGAGAGCTCTGCACTGTTATTAATCTCTTGGACAGTCTCTTCTTTGTGAACTCTGGTATCATTTGCTCTTCTTTTGTTATGGTGATGCTTCTAACTATGCATCATTAGTTCATTCAAAATCTATGGTTCTTCCTTTTCAATCTGTTCCACTTATGAGTAATTTTTCCAGTTTAGTTAGAAAGAAATGCAGACCAAATGGACTGCCTCATGCCATCAGATTTCACAAGTTAAGGGAGTTTGCACTTAGAGAAAAATAACCCCAAATCCAAACACCTATTTTGTGCTTTTGTCCCTGCCTGGGAATGCCTAAATCATAGCTGTAGTTCTACTACAAGAACTTGGAGTGCAGGATTCTGAAAGGTTGTTGGAGGAAGTAGGGAAAAGACAAACGAGGAAAAGAACAGCAAGTAAACCAGAATTCAGGCAGCAAGACGAAATACAAAATCAAAAGAAAATAGTGGAGCAAAACATTTCTTTTTCATGTTGAAAAAAAGCATTTGTTCCATCTTTGTATGATGTTACCACTGTGAGGAAAAAAAATAAAGTAGGAGGAAATTTATTCTTCTATCTACTTGAAGAGCAGAATTTTTTTAATATAGTCCTTAAGTAAAAAATGGAGTCCCTTGCCTTATAAAAAGATTAACCTATATCTCCTGTAATTTAATTATTTACTGGGGGTGGTAACATAGGAATTCCCTGGTACCAATATTCACAACGGGCCATGATGAGTTCTGCTGGGTGGTTCCTATTTATTTATTCAACAGGCAGCACTTACCTCTGGCATTGTAGGACATAGCCCTGTGAAATATATCCTTAAACATTTTCTTCCTGGGTGATGTATTTATGTTAGCCTGCACTGTTACATTCTTGGTTTCAACTGTTCTAGTCCTATTTTCTCAAATAAACAGAATCCATGCTTTACCAGCTATGTTGCCTCAAAAAAATTATTTCTCTTTTCTGAGCCTCAGAGCTCCTATCTATAAAGTGAAGTGTTTAGACTAGAGAAACACTAGGTGCCTTCAATTTCTGTCAGTCTCTCAGTTGACTGTGTGTTTGTTGATGCACACATACACACACATTCACACAGCCCAAACCCATTCTTTTGTAAAGAGTGACACAATATGGTAGCAAGGAAATAACACTAGATTTCTCCTCAAAAGAGCTCAATTCTTATCCTAGGTCTGCCATCAAGGGACCTTAGGAATATGACATCAAATCTCTGTACTCAGTTTGTCAGTATGTAAAATGGACAGAAGGAGAGAGTTGAAGTAGATTTCTAAAGGCTTCTCCCTCCAGCTCTGAGGATCCTATGTGTCAAAAGCCTAGTACTTTAAAGGCATCCATCTGGATTCCTTAACTTGGATAGTGGGAGAATCATTTTCCTGGTAATCCAAGCTCTCTCTACTTCTCTATATCCAATCAATAACCAAATCTTCCCAAATATCCCTTGAAAACATCCCTTCTGTCCACATTCACACTTACTGCACTAGTCAGGTCCTTCCTGGTCACATTTTTGGACTATTGGAATAGTCACCCACCTGGTCTCTCTGCCTCCAAGTTTAAAGCTATCGAGTAGATTCCCCACGCTGTTGTCAGAGTGATCATTCTGAAGAGCACCTCTGAACATGCCATTCCAGTGCTCGAAATTCTTCAAAGGCTGTCCATTTTCTCTGATAAAAAATCTAAGCTTTTTATCTTTCTTATTCAAAGCCCTCAAGTTAACACTTCACTCTTCCCTAATTGTGCCTTGCATTTTCTCAATTCCATATTTATACCCATGATGTTCTCCCTGTCAAGCAATAGCTTCCCTACAATAACTTTTTCTGTTTGTTCTGTTGCACATATCCTTTAAGGTTTAGTCCACATACTTACTGCTTCTATGAAGCCTTCTTTGATTTCACAAATAGACGTAATCTCTCCCAATGCTGTGCTCTCACAACACTACTTCTGAATCTTTAATGGTACTCATTACATTCTGCCATGTTTCAACTCATTCATGTACATGTACTGGCCTTTACGTTCACTGAGGCAAAGGTCCATGTTTTACTCACTTCTGTTACTACTCTTAATGTACGAAGTAAGAATCTAGGAAAATTGGAATTCATCAAAAATGAAATGGAATGCATAAACATTGATATCCTAGGCATTAGTGAGCTGAAATGGACTGGTATTGGCCATTTTGAATTGGACAATCATACAATCTACTATGCTGGGAATGACAACTCTAAGAGGAATGGGGTTGCATTCATCGTCAAAAAGAACTTTTCAAGATCTATCCTGAAGTACAACACTGTCAGTGATAGGATAATATCCATACGCCTACAAGGAAGACCAGTTAATACGACTATTATTCAAATTTACTCACCAACCACTAGGGCCAAAGATGAAGAAATAGAAGATTTTTATCAGCTGCTACAGTCTGAAACTGATCAAACATGCAATCAAGACGCATTGATAATTACCGGTGATTGGAATGTGAAAGTTGGAAACAAAGAAGAAGGATCAGTGGTTGGAAAATATGGCCTTGGTGATAGAAACAATGGCGGAGATCGAATGATAGAATTTTGCAAGACCAACGACTTCTTCATTGCAAATACCTTCTTTCACCAACATAAACAGCGATTATACACATGGACCTTGCCAGATGGAACACACAGAAATCAAATTGACTACATCTGTGGAAAGAGACAATGGAAAAGCTCAATATCATCACTCAGAACAAGGCCAGGGGCCGACTGTGGAACAGACCATCAATTGCTCATATGCAAGTTCAAGATGAAACTGAAGAAAATCAGAGGAAGTCCACGAGAGCCAAAATATGACCTTGAGTATATCCCACCTGAATTTAGAGACGATCTGAAGAATAGATTTGATGCATTGAAAGCTAGTGACCGAAGGCCAGAAGAGTTGTGGAATGACATCAAGGACATCATCCATGAAGAAAGCAAGAGGTCACTGAAAAGACAGGAAAGAAAGAAAAGACCAATATGGATGTCACAGGAGACTCTGAAACTTGCTCTTGAGCGTCGATCAGCTAAAGCAAAAGAAAGAATTAATGAAGCAAAAGAAAAGAACAGAAGATTTCAAAGGGCCTCTGGAGAAGGCAAAGTATTATAGTGACATGTGCAAAGAGCTGGAGATGGAAAACCAAAAGGGAAGAACACGCTCGGCATTTCTCAAGCTGAAAGAACTGAAGAAAAAATTCAAGCCTCGAGTTGCGATAGTGAAGGATTCCATGGTGAAGATATTAAATGATGCAAGAAGCAGCAAAAGAAGTGGAAGGAACACACAGTCATTATACCAAAAAGATTTAGTCGATATTCAACCATTTCAAGAGGTGGCATATGATCAGGAACCGATGGTACTGAAGGAAGAAGTCCAAGCTGCTCTGAAGGCACTGGTGAAAAACAAGGCTCCAGGAACTGTTGGAATATCAGTTGAGATGTTTCAACAAACAGATGCAACGCTGGAGGTGCTCACTCGTCTATGCCAAGAAATATGGAAGACAGCTTCCTGGCCCACTGACTGGAAGAGATCCATATTTATGCCTATTCCCAAGAAAGGTGATCCAACAAAATGTGGAAATTATAGAACAATATCATTAATATCACATGAAAGCAAAATTTTGCGGAAGATCATTCAAAAACGGCTGCAGCAGTATATTGACAGGGAACTGCCAGAAATTCAGGCCGGTTTCAGAAGAGGACGTGGAACCAGGGATATCATTGCTGATGTCAGATGGATCCTGGCTGAAAGCAGAGAATACCAGAAGAATGTTTACCTGTGTTTTATTGACTATGCAAAGGCATTTGACTGTGTGGATCATAACAAACTATGGATAACACTGCGAAGAATGGGAATTCCAGAACATTTAATTGTGCTCATGAGGAACCTTTACATAGATCAAGAGGCAGTTGTTCGGACAGAACAAGGGGATACTGATTGGTTTCAAGTCAGGAAAGGTGTGCGTCAGGGTTGTATTATTTCACCATACCTATTTAATCTGTATGCTGAACAAATAATCTGAGAAGCGGGACTATATGAAGAAGAACAGGGCATCAGGATTGGAGGAAGACTCATTAACAACCTGCGTTTTGCAGATGGCACAGCCTCGCTTGCTGAAAGTGAAGAGGACTTCAAGCACTTACTAATGAAGCTCAAAGACCACAGCCTTCTGTATGGATTGCACCTCAACATAAAGAAAACAAAAATCCTCACAACTGGACTAATGAGCAGCATCATGATAAATGGAGAAAAGATTGAAGTTGTCAAGGATTTCATTTTAACTGGATCCACAATCAACAGCCATGAAAGCAGCAGTCAAGAAATCAAAAGACGCATTGCATTGGGCAAATCTGCTGCAAAGGACCTCTTCAAAGTGCTGAAGAGCAAAGATGTTACCCTGAAGACTAAGGTGTCCCTACCCAAGCCGTGGTATTTTCAATCACGTCATACTCATGTGGAAGCTGGACAATGAATAAGGAAAACCGAAGAAGAATTGACGCCTTTGAATTGTGATGTTGGCGAAAAATATTCAATATACCATGGACTGCCAAAAGAACGAACAAATCTGTCTTGGAAGAAGTGCGGCTAGAATGCTCCTTAGAGGTGAGGATGGCGAGACTGCGTACATTCTTTGGACATGTTGTCAGGAGGGATCAGTCCCTGGAGAAGGACATCATGCTTGGCAGAGTACAGAGTCAGCGGAAAAAAGGAAGACCCTCCACGAGGGGGATTGACACAGTGCGTGCAACAATGAGCTGAAGCGTAACAACGATTGTAAGGATGGCGCAGGAACAGGCAGAGTTTCGTTCTGTTGTGCATAGGGTCGCTATGAGTCGGAACCCACTCAACGGTACCTAACAACAACAACAACAACAACTGTTACTAGTCTTAGACTCACCCTAGCCTAATAGTGTCCTGCACATGAAAGATACACAAAGACGTTTAAAATTATGGAGCTGACTCCAAAGAACAGTGATAATTTGAGCCCCAGTATGCCTACAAATTTTTTATGCCTACAAAAGCTGCTACAGAAGGGATGAATTATTTCTCCCAGCACAAAGAAGAGATAAAAATAAGACTTACCAAGTATGTACAAAAAACAATGACCTGTATCCTGGGATTCCTAAAGAATCGGCGAAGGCACTGAGAATTCATGAGCAAAGAGCTTTGCAAATTCACAAATGCGTATTATTTCCATAAAAATAAAGATAACTTTTTCGTGTGAAAATTATGTTCCCATTTGACAATTTCCATACAAATTGTTCAGTGACATTAGTTACATTTATCACAATGTGTCAACATTCTCTTTGTGTTCAGTTTGTTCCCTTTTCAGTACTCTAGTTTCCCTGCTCCCTTTTATTCTCATCTCTGCTTATGAGTAATTGTTAACCCTTTGCTCTCACACTGATGGTTTTTAAGTAGAGCACCAATCTTATGGGCACTATCCTTCATTTTGTTTGCCACTCTGATATTTTTCTAATAGGTGATCTAAGGGGATAGGCTCAGCTCTAGGTTTAAAGAGTCTCAGGGCAATAGTCTCAGGGAGTCCATTGTTCTCTACTGTTCCATTTTGTCTGTTTTTATTACTTATTTATTTATATCTAGAATTTGAGCTCTGATCCATATTTTTCTCCCATTCTATCCAGGACCAACTACTGTGATCCCAGTAAGAAGCGTTAGTGATGATAGCCAGCCACCATCTATTTCTTCTGGTCTCAGGGTAGATGAGGCCATGGCTCATGTGGACTTGTTTATTCTCTGCACTTTTGATTACCTTCTTACTGTTTTGCTCCTGTCAAATACAGATCTGTAGTTGTGTCTTAGATGGCCACTCACAAGTTTTAAGACCCCAGGCCCTACTTACTTCACTAGGATGCAGATCTTGATTTTTGTGAACTATGTTATGCTGATTGACTGAGGTGTCCCATGAGACTATGCTCCTGAGCCTTCAAACTCAGAAAACCAAGTTGGAATGTATTTGGTTATGTCCGAGGAGTATCTATATTATCGTCTTCAATGAATATATGTGCCTGCACCCACATATTTGTATTTGCATGTA
The DNA here is from genome assembly GCF_030014295.1 of Loxodonta africana. NCBI lineage: Eukaryota > Metazoa > Chordata > Mammalia > Proboscidea > Elephantidae > Loxodonta > Loxodonta africana. The sequence goes on along the minus strand of NC_087369.1, from coordinate 89,901,359 downwards.
CCTATAGATATTTCTCCCTCACTCATCTGTCAGTTTGTCGTACTGTGGAGGTTTGCATGTTTCTGTGATGCTGGAAACTATTCCACTAGAATTCAAATACCAGCAGGGTCACCCATGACAGGCAGGATTCAGCTGAGCTTCCAGACTAAGGTAGACTAGGAAGAAAGACCTGGCAGTCTACTTCTGAAAAGAATTAGCCAGTGAAAACCTTATGAATGTCAGCAGAACATTGTCTGATATAGTGCTGGAAGATGAAGCCTTGAGGTTGGAAGCCATTCAAAAGACAACTGGGGAAGAGCTGCCTTCTCAAAGTGGAGTCGGACTTAATGACCTGGATGGGGTCAAGCTTTTGGGACCTTCATTTGCTGATGTGGCACAACTCAAAATGAGAAAAAAAAGCTGCAAACATCCATTAATAATCAGAATGTGGAGTGTACAAATTATGAATCTAGGAATATTGGAAATCATCAAAAATGAAATGGAACACATAAACATCGATATCCTAGGCCTTAGTGAGCTGAAATGGACTGGTATTGGCCATTTTGAAAGGGACGATCATATGGCCTACTATGCTGGGAATGGCACTATGAAGAAGAATGGTCTTACATTCATCGTCAAAAAGAACACTTCAAGATTTATCTTGAAGTACAACACTTAGTAATAGGATAAAATTCATATGCCTACAAGAAACACCAGTTAATATGACTATTATTCAAATTTACACACCAACCACTAAGGCCAAAGATGAAGAAATTAAAGATTTTTGTCAAATTCTACAGTCTAAAATTGATCAAACACACACACATGATGCATTGTAAGTTACTGGTGATTGCAACACAGAAGCTGGAAACAAAGAGGAAGGATCAATAGTTGGAAAATATGGCCTGGCGATAGAAACCACATCAGAGATTGTATGATAGAATTTTGCAAAACCAACAACTTCTTCATGGCAAATACCTTTTTTCAAAAACATAAACAGTGACTATACACATGGACCTTACCAGATGAAATACACAGGAATCAAATTGACTACATCTGCGAAAAGAGAAGATGGAAAAGCTCAATATCGTCAGTCAGAACAAGGTCAGGTGCCGACTGGGGAAAAGACCATCAATTGCTCCTATGCAAGTTGAAGTTGAAGAAAATTAGAACACATCTATGAGAGCCAAAGTACAAACCTGAGTATATCTCACCTGAATTTAGAGACTGTCTCAAGAATAGATTTGACACATTAAACACTAACGACCTAACACCAGACAAGTTGTGGAATGACATCAAGAACATCATACATGAAGAAAGCAAGAGGTCATTAAAAAGGCAGAAAAGAAAAAAAAAAAAGACCAAATTGGATCTCAAAATTGACTCTGAAACTTGCCCTTGAATGCCCAGTAGCTAAAGCAATTGGAAGAAATGATGAAGTAAAAGAGCTGAACATAAGATTTCAAAGGATGGCTTGAGAAGACAAAGCATTATAATGACATGTGCAAATACCTGGAGATGGAAAACCAAAAGGGAAGAACAGGCTCAACATTTCTCAAGCTGATAGAAATGAAGAAAAAATTCAAGCCTCGAGTTTCAATATTGAAGGATTCTTTGGGGAAAATATAAATTGATCCAGGAAGCATGCAAAGAAGATGGAAGGAATACACAGAGTCACTATATAAAAAAAAAAATTGGTCGAGGTTCAACCATTTCGGGAGGTAGCATATGATCAGCATCCAATGGTACCGAAGGAAGAGATCCAAGCTGCACTGAAGGCCTTGGTAAAAAACAAGGCTCCAGGAATTGACAGAATACCAACTGAGATGTTTCAACTAACGGATGCAGCACTGAAAGTGCTCACTTATCTATGCAAAGAAATTTGTACTACAGCTACCTGGCCAACCGACTGGAAGAGATACATATTTATGCAGATTCCAAAGAAAGGTGATCTAACAAAATGCAGAAATTATCGAACAATATCATTAATATCACAAGAAAATAAAATTTTGCTGAAGATCCTTCAAAAGCGGCTGCAGGAGTACATTGACAGAAAACTACCAGGAATTCAAGCTGGATTCAGAAGAGGATGTAGAGAGAGGGATATCACTGCTGATGTCAAATGGATCCTGGCTGAAAGCAGAGAACACCGGAAAGATGTTTAACTGTGTGTGTTTTTTTTTTTAATTTATTGTGTTTTAGGTGAAGGTTTCCAAATCAAGTCAGTCTCTCATACAAAAAGCCACACACACCCTGCTGTGCACTCACAGCTGCTCTCTCCTTAATGAGACAGCACATTCCTCCTCTCCACCCTATATTCCCTGAGTGCATTCAACCAGCTACTCTCCCCCTCTTACTTATCATCTCGCCACCAGACGGGAGTCACTCACATAGTCCCATGTGTCTACTTGACCCACCAATTTCACTCCTCACAAGCATCATTGTCTATCTTATAGTCCAGGCCAATGCCTGTCTGAAGAATTGGTTTCGAGAATGGTTCCAATCTTGGGCTATCAAAGAGTCCGGGGACCAGACCGTCAGGGTCCCTCCAGTCTCAGTCAGACCACTAAGTCTGGTCTTTTTTATGAGAATTTGAAGTCTGCATCCCACTGTTCTCCTGCTCCCTCAGGGATTCTCTGTTATGTTCCCTGTCAGAGCAGTCATCTGTTGCAGCCGGGCACCATCCAGCTCCTCCAGTCTCAGGCTGATGTAGTCTCTGATTTTTGTAGCCCTTTCTATCTCTTGGGCTCATAATTACCTTGTGTCCTTGGTGTTCTTCATTCTCCTTTGCACCAGGTGGTTTCAGACCAATTGATGCATCTTAGGTGACTGCTCGCTAGCATTTAAGGCCCCAGATGCCACTAGCCAAAGTGGGGTGCAGAATGTTTTCTTAATGGATTTTATTATGCCAATTGACCTAGATGTCTCCTAAAACCATGGTCCCCAGACCCTTCTCCTGCTACTCTGGCTTTCAAAGCATTCAGTTTATTCAGGAAACTTCTCTGCTTTTGGCTTAGTCCAGTTCTGCTGACCTCTCCTGTATTGTGTGTTGTCTTTCCCTTCAACTAAAATAGTTCTTATCTACTATATAATTAGTGAATACCCCTCTCCCTCCCTCCCTCCCCACTCTTGTAACCATCAAAGTATATTTTCTTCTGTGTTTAAACTATTTCTTGAGTTCTTATATAATGGTCTCATACAATAGTTGTCTTTTTGCAACTGACTAATTTCACTGAGCATAATGATTTCCAGATTCCTCCATGTTATGAAATGTTTCACAGATTCATCATTTTTCTTTATCAATGAGAGTATTCCATTGTGTGAATATGCCATAATTTATTTATCCATTCATCTGTTGATGGGCACTTTGGTTACTTCCATCTTTTTGTTATTGTAAACAGTGCTGCAATAAACATGGGTGTGCATATATCTGTTAGTGTAAAGATTCTTATTTTGTCTAGGATATATTCCAAGGAATGGGATTGCTGGATCGTACTGTAGTTCTATTTCTAGCTTTTTTTTTAATAATTTTTATTGTGCTTTAAATGAAAGTTTACAAATAAAGTCAGTCTCTCACGTATAAACTTATATACACTTTACTACATACTCCCACTTACTCTCCCCCTAATGAGTCAGTCTGCTCCCTCCTTCCAGTCTTTCCTTTCATGACCGTTTTGCCAGTTTCTAACCCTCTCTACCCTCCCATCCCCCCTCTAGACAGGAGATCTCGACACAGTCTCAAGTGTCCACCTGATACAAGTAGCTCACTCCTCATCAGCGTCTCACTCCAACCCAACGTCCGGTCCAATCCATGTCTGATGAGTTGTCTTCAGGAATGGTTCCTGTCCTGGGCCAACAGAAGGTTTGGGGACCATGACCACCGGGATTCTTCTAGTCTCAGTCAGACCATTAAGTCTGGTCTTTTTATGAGAATTTGGGGTCTGCATCCTACTGTTCTCCTGCTCCCTCAGGGGTTCTCTGTTGTGCTCCCTGTCAGGGCAGTCATCTGTTGTGGCCAGGCACCATCTAGTTCTTCTGGTCTCAAAGTGGTAAGTCTTAGTTCATGTGGCCCTTTCTGTCTCTTGGGCTCATAATTATCTTGTGACCTTGGTGTTCTTCATTCACCTTTGATCCAGGTGGGTTGAGACCAATTGATGCATCTTAGATGGCTGCTTGTTAGCATTTGAGACCCCAGACACCACACTTCAAAGTGGGATGCAGAATGTTTTCTTATAGAATTTATTTTGCCAATTGACTTAGATGTCCCCTGAGCCATAGTCCTCAAAACCCCACCCTTCCTCTGCTGACCTTCGGAAAAAAAAAAAAAAGTATTCAGTTTATTCAGGAAACTTCTTTGCTTTTGGTCCAGTCCAGTTGAGCTGACCTTCCCTGTACTGAGTGTTGTTCTTACCTTCACCTGAAGTAGTTCATATCTACTATTTAATCAGTAAATAACCCTCTCCCACCCTCCCTCCCTCTCTCCCCCCTCTTGTAACCACAAAAGAATGTGTTCTTCTCAGTTTAAACTATTTCTCAAGGTCTTATAATAGTGGTCTTATACAATATTTGTCCTTTTGCATCTGACTAATTTCACTCAGCATAATGCCTTCCAGGTTCCTCCATGTCATGAAATGTTTCACAGATTCCTCACTGTTCTTTATCGATGCGTAGTATTCCATTGTGTGAATATACCATAATTTATTTATCCATTCATCCTTTGATGGACATCTTGGTTGCTTTCAGCTTTTTGCTATTGTAAGCAGTGCTGCAATAAACATGGGTGTGCATATATCTGTTCGTGTAAAGGCTCTTATTTCTTTAGGATATATTCCGAGGCGTGGGATTTCTGGGTTGTATGGTAGCTCTAGTTCTAACTTTTTAAGGAAACGCCAGATAGATTTCCAAAGTGGTTGTACCATTTGACATTCCCACCAGCAGTGTATAGAGTTCCAATCTCTCCACAGCCTCTCCAACATTTATTATTGTGTGTTTTTTGCATTAATGCCGGCCTTGTTGGAGTGAAATGGAATCTCATCGTAGTTTTAATTTGCATTTCTCTAATGGCTAATGATCGAGAGCATTTCCTCATGTATCTGTTAGCCGCCTGAATATCTTCTTTAGTGAATTGCGCGTTCATATCCTTTCCCCAGTTTTTAATTGGGTTGTTTGTCTTTTTGTGGTTTAGTTTTAATAGAATCATACAGATTTTAAAGATCAGGTGCTGGTTGGCGATGTCTTAGCTGAAAATTTTTTCCCAATCTTTAGGTGGTCTTTTTACTCTTTTGGTGAAGTCTTTAGATGAGCATAGGTGTTTGATTTTTAGGAGCTCCCAGTTATCTGGTTTCTCTTTGTCATTTTTAGTAATGTTTTCTATTCTGATTATGCCTCGTATTAGGGCTCCTAAGGTTGTCCCTATTTTTTCTTCCATGATCTTTATCGTTTTAGTCTTTATGTTTAGGTCTTTGATCCATTTGGAGTTAGTTTTTGTGCATGGTGTGAGGTATGGGTCCTGTTTCATTTTTTGCAAATGGATATCCAGTTATGCCAGCACCGTTTGTTAAAAAGACTATCTTTTCCCCAATTAACTGACACTGGGCCTTTGTCAAATATCAGCTGCTCATATGTGGATGGATTTATATCTGGGTTCTCAATTCTGTTCCATTGGTCTATGTGCCTGTTGTTGTACCAGTACCAGGCTGTTTTGACTACTGTGGCTGTATAATAGGTTCTAAAATCAGGTAGAGTGAGTCCTCCCACTTTCTTCTTCTTTTTCAGTACTGCTTTACTTATCTGAGGCTTCTTTCCCTTCCATATGAAGTTGGTGATTTGTTTCTCCATCACATTAAAAGATGTCATTGGAATTTGGATCGGAAGTGCATTGTATGTATAGATGGCTTTTGGTAGAATAGACATTTTTACTATGTTAAGTCTTCCTATCCATGAGCAAGGCATGTTTTTCCACTTATGTAGGTCCCTTTTAATTTCTTGCACTAGTACTTTGCAGTTTTCTTTGTATAGGTCTTTTACATCTTTGGTAAGATTTATTCCTAAGTATTTTATCTTTTGGGGGGCTACTGTGAATGGTATTAATTTGGTGATTTCCTCTTCGATGTTCTTTTTGTTGATGTAGAGGAATCCAAGTGATTTTTGTATGTTTATCTTGTTGCCTGAAACTCTGCCGAACTCTTCTTTTAGTTTCAGTAGTTTTCTGGAGGATTCCTTAGGGTTTTCTGTGTATAAGATCGTGTCATCTGCAAATGGAGATAATTTTAATTCTTCCTTGCGAATCCGAATGCCCTTTATTTCTTTGTCTAGCCTGATTGCTCTGGCTAGGACCTCTAGCACAATGTTGAATAAAGTGAAGAAAAGAGCGGTGATAAAGGGCATCCTTGTCTGGTTTCCATTCTCAAGAGAAATGTTTTCAGGCTCTCTCCATTTAGAATGTTGTTGGCTCTGTAAAAAAAAAATAGATGCCCTTTATTATGTTGAGGAAGTTTCCTTCAATTCCTATTTTGCTGAGAGTTTTTATCATGAATGGGTGTTGGACTTTGTCAAATGCCTTTTCTGCATCAACTGATAAGATCATGTGGTTTTTGTCTTTTATTTATATGGTGGATTACGTTAATGGTTTTTCTAATTATTTCTAGTTTTTTAAGGAAGTGCCAAATGGATTTCCAAAGTGGTTGTACCATTTTACATTCCCACCAGCAGTGTATAAGTGTTCCAGTCTCTCCACAACCTCTCTCACATTTATTATTTTGCATTTTTTGGATTAATGCCAGCCTTGTTGGAGTGGGATGGAATCTGGTTGTAGTTTTGATTTCCATTTCTCTAACGGCTAATGATAGTGAGCGTTTCCTGTTGTATCTGTTAAGTACGTGAATGTCTTCTTTGGTGAAGTGCCTGTTCATAGCTTCTGCCCATTTTTTAATTGGGTTATTTGTCTTTTCATTGTTGAGTTTTTGCAGTATCATGTAGATTTTAGAAATCAGACACTGATTGGAAACATCATAGCTAAAAACTTTTTCCCAGTCTGTAGGTAATCTTTTTACTCTTTTGGTGAAGTCTTTGGATGAGCATAGGTGTTTGATTTTTAGAAGTTCTTGGTTATCTAGTTTCCCTTCTGGTGTTTGTGCGTTGTTAGTAATGTTTTGTGTACTGTTTATGCCATGTATTAGATCTCGTAGCATGGTCCCTAATATTTCTTCCATGATCTTTATTGTTTTAGATTAAATATTTAGACCTTTGATCCATTTTGAGTTGGTTTTTGTGCATGCTGTGAGGTATGGGTCGTGTCTTATTTTTTTGCAGATGGATATCCGGTTATACCAGCACCATTTGTTAAAAAGGCTATCTTTTCCCCATTTAACTGACTTTGGGCCTTTGTCAAATATCAGCTGCTCATATGTGGGTGGATTTATGTCTACATTCTCAGTTTTGTTCCATTGGTCTATGTATCTCTTGATGTACCAGTACTGGGCTGTTTTGCCTACTATGGTGGTATAATATGTTCTAAAATCAGCTAGTGTGAGGTCTCCCACTTTGCTCTTCTATGTCAGTAATTCTTTACTTATCTGGGGCCTCTTTCTCTTCCATATGAAGTGGCTGATTTGTTCCTCCATCTCATTAAAAAGTGTCATTGGAATTTGGATCAGAATTGCATTGTCTCTATAGATTGCTTTCAGTAGAATAGATATTTTTACAATGTTGAGTCTTCCTATCCATGAGCAAGATATGTTTTTCCACTTATGTAGGTCTCTTTTTGTTTCTTGCAGTAGTGCCCTGTAGATTTCTTTGTATAGGTCTTTTACATCTCTGGTCAGGTTTATTCCTAAGTATTTTATCTTCTTGGGGGCTACTGTAAATGGTATTGATTAGGTGACTTCTTCATCAATGTTCTTTTTGTTGGTGTAGAGGAATCCAACTGATTTTTGTATGTTTATCTTGTATCCTGATAATTTGCTGAACTATTTTATTAGTTTCAGTAGTTTTCTTGAGTGTTCTTTTGGTTTTCTGTGATAAGATTACGTCATCTGCAAGTAGAGATACTTTTACTTATTCCTTACCAATTTAGATGCCCTTTTTTTCTTTATCTAGCCTAATTTCTCTGGCTATGACCTCCAGAACTATGTTGAATAAGAGTGGTGATAAAGGGCGTCCTCGTTTGGTTCTCATTCTCAAGAGGAATGCTTTCAGACTTTCTCCACTTAGGATGTTGTTGGCTAGTGTCTTTGTATAAATGCCCTTTATTCCATTAAGGAATTTCCCTTCTATTCGTATTTGGGTGAGAGTTTTTATCATGAATGGTGTTGGACTTTTTCAAGTGCCTTTTCTGCAGCAATTGATAAGTTCATGTGGTTCTTGTATTTTGTTTTATTTACATAATGGATTACATTGATTGTTTTTCTTATACTGAACAATTGCTGCATACCTGGTATGAAAACCACTTGGTCGTGGGGAATTTTTTTTTTATATATTTCTTGAATTCTATTGGCTAGAATTTTGTTGAGGATTTTTGCATCTAAGTTCATGAGGGATATAGGTCTGTAATTTTCTTTTTTAGTGGTGTCTTGCCCTGGTTTTGGTATCAGGGATATGCTGGATTCATAGAATGAGTTTGGGAATATTCCACCCTTTTCTATGCTCTGAACTACCTTTAGTAGTTGTGGTGTTAACTCTTCTCTGAATGTTTGCTAGGACTGTCCTGTGAAGCTGTCCGGGGCAGAGCTTTTTTTTTTTGGATGGGAGTTATTTAATTGCCTTTTCAATCTCTCTCTTTTTTTTATGGGTTTATTTACTTGTTCTACCTCCATTTATGGTAGTGTAGGTAGTGTGTTTCTAGAAATGCATCCATTTCTTCTACATTTTCAAATTTGTTAGAGTACAATTTTTCATAGTAATCTGACATGATTCCATTAATTTCAGTTGCTTCTCTTGTGATACCACCCATCTCATTTCTTATTCAGGTTATTTGCTTCCTCTCCTGTTTTTCTTTTGTCAGTTTGGTCAATGGTTTATGAATTTTGTTAATTTTTTCAAACAACCAGCTTTTGGTCTTCTTAACTCTTTTGATGGTTTTTCTGTTCTCTATTTCACTTAAGTCTGCTCTAATTTTTATTATTTGCTTTCTTCTGGTGCCTGTGGGTTTCTTTTGTTGCTCTCTTTCTATTTGTTCAAGTTGTAGGGATAATTCTCTCATTTTGGCCCTTCTTTTTGGATGTGTGCATTTATTGCTATGAATTGACCTCTTAGGAATGCTTCAGCTCTGTCCCAAACGTTCTGATAGGAGGTGTTTTCATTCTCATTGGATTCTATGAATTTCTATATTCCATCCTTAATTTCTTCTATAACCCAGTTGTTTTTGAGCAGGGTATTTTTCAGTTTCCAAGTATTTGATTTTTTTTCCCCACCTTTTCAGTTATTGATTTCTACTTTTATGGATTTATGGTCAGAGAAGATGCTTTGTAAGATTTAAATGTTACGGGTTCTGTTAAGGCTTCCTTTATGACCTAATATGTGTTCTGTTCTAGAGAATATTCCATGTGCAATAGAAAAGAAAGTATACTTGGCTGCTGTTTGGTGGAGTGTTCTGCATATGTCTATGAGGTCAAGTTGGTTGATTGTGGCATTTAGATCTTCCATATCTTTATTGAGCTTCTTTCTGGATATTCTGTCCTTCACTGAAAGAGGTGAGTTGAAGTCTCCTGGTATTATTGTGGAGCTGTCTATCTCACTTTTGAATGCTGCTAGGGTTTGTTTTATGTATCTTGAAGCCCCATCATTGAATGCATAAATATTTAATACCATTATATCCTCCTGGTATATTGTCGCTTTAATCATCAGATAGTGTCCTTCCTTATCCTTTGTGGTGGATATAACTTTAAGTCTATTTTGTCAGAAATTAATATTGCCATTCCTGCTCTTTTTTGGTTGTCATTTGCTTGATATATATTTTTTTCCATCCTTTGAGTTTTAGTTGTTTTTTTTGTCTTTAAGTCTTAGGTGTGTCTCTTGTAGGCAGCATATAGACGGATAGTGTTTTTTTAATCCATTCTGCCACTCCGTCTCTTTGTTGATGCATTCAGACCATTTAGTCCATTTACATTCAGCATGATTATGGATAGGAACGAGTTTAGTGATGTCATTTTCATGTCTTTTTTATGTGTTGTTGACAGTTTCTTTTTCCCACTTAATTTTTTGTGCTGCATAATTTTCCTATTTGTTGTTGTTGATTTTGTTTTTACTGAGTCTTTATTTTTTTTTTGTACTTTATTTTAACGAGTAGGATTGTTAGTCTCCTTTGTGGTTATCTTAATATTCACCCTTATTTTTCTATGTTTAAACTTAACTTTTATTTCTTTATATCGCCTTGACTTCCTCTCCATATGAAAGATCTATGACTACATTTCTTGGTTCCTCTTTATTGTTTTAATGTTGTAATCTTTCTCATAATGACATTGCCATTTCCCTGTTTTGAGTGTTTTTTTTATCCTGATTTATTTTTGTGATTTCCCTATCTGGGTTTACATGTGCTTGCTCTGTCCAGTGTTCTAGTCTTCAGTTGGTATCTGATTTTACTGATTTTTCTAACCAGAGAACTCCCTTTAGTATTTTTGTAGTTTTGGTTTGGTTTTTACAAATGCCCTAAATTTCTTTTATCTGAAAATGTCCTAATTTCGCATTCATATTTGAGAGACAGTTTTGCTGGATATACGATGCTTGGCTTTCATTTTTTTTTCCTTCAATGCTTTATATAAGTCATCCCATTCCCTTCTTGCCTGCGCAGTTTCTACTGAGTAGCCCGAGCTTATTCTTATTGGCTCTCTTTTGTAGGTGACTTTTTGTTTATCCCTAGCCGCTCTTAAAATTCTCTATCTTTGGCTTTAGCATGTGTGATTATAATATGTCTTGGTGACTTTCTTTTAAAATCTACCTAATGTAGAGTTCGATGAGTATCTTGGATAGATATCATCTCACCTTTCATGATATCAGGGAAGTTTTCTGCCAAAAAGTAACAATTCTCTCTGTATTTTCTCTTATCCCTCCCTCTTCTGGTACCTCAATCACTCGTAGGTTATTTCTCTTGATAGAGTCCCACATGATTCTTAGTTTCTTCATTTTTTTTTTTAATTCTTTTATCTGATTTTTCTTGGAATATATTGTTGCCCAGTGTTTTATATTCAGTCTCACTAATTCTGCTTTCCATTTCCTCAACTCTTCTCCTCTGTATTGAGTTATCTAATTCTGTAGTTTCATTGTTAATCTTCTGAATTTCTGATTGCTGTCTCTATATGGATTCTTAAAGTGTGTTAAATTTTTCATTATGTTCTTGAATAACCTTTTTAATTTCTTCAACTGCTTTATCTGTGTGTTCCTTGGCTTGTTCTGCATTTTGCCTGATATCCTTTCTGATCTTGTCCCTGATGTCCTGAAGAGTTCTGTGTATTAATCTTTTGTATTCTGCATCTGGTAATTCCAGGAAGACACTTTCATCTGGAATATTGCTTGACTCTTTGTTTCGAGAGCTTGTTGAAGAGATCATGATCTGCTTACTATGTGATTTGATATTGATTGTTGTCTCCTAGCCACCTATAAGCTATTGTATTAGTTTATTTTATGTTTACTTACTGTATCCTAGCTTCTTGCTTTGTTTTGATATGCCCAAATAGGCTGCTTTAGTGAGCTAGCTGGATTATTTTAGCCTTTGAAGCTCTAACGTCCTGTCACAGCTAGAGCTCTTACCAGGTATATGAGTCTAGGAGTTCATTCACTTTTCTTGTATGGATTCAGGTCAGGCATCCAGGTAGCTGGTCATCAAGTGTGTGGTACAGGCTCTGTCTTATAGTCTTAGAGGGGCAGGGGTGATTGGTGTAGACACAGGCATCAGGTTGCAGCTGGGGTTCACACTCTGAACAAGGCAGGGGGCTGACCACCATCCCCTGAGTGTCTGTGAGGAAAGTGCATCCCTGTTCCCTAGAGCGCACAGGTGGGTGGGTTGTGCAGCCAAACCATGGGCACCCGTTGCTTTTGGTTGTAAAGACTGGGAGGTACCACTTATCCCTGGACCCCTTTCATGGGTGGCTAGGTGGCATGGGTGGAGCCACCAATCCTTAAGCCCCTGATGTGGGTAAGTGAGGACCCTGTTTAATAGTCAAAATGGTGTCAAACATCAAAAACCTACCTCTCTCCTGCACAGCTGAAACAGTTGCAGTCTGCCAACAAGGGCCTATTTGCCTGAAATGGGACCACACAGGTCCATGCAAGGGTGAAAGGTATTTAACATTCGTGGACCATTTGTGCCTGGACAGAAGCTGCTTCTGTCCAGAGCTCCTCAGTTTAGTGGAGCTGGCAGGTTATCTTTACCCCCAATTGTTAATTTATTTCTTCTGCAAGGCTGGGAGAATGTCTCAGGGCAAGCAGCAGGACCTATCTCAGGCCCAGAGAAATCGACAGCCACTGAGGCTGGCTTGAGGGCTGGGGATGTGGTAAAATAAAAAGTACTTAGCTTTTTCCAAGAGTACTGTTCTTCTCTGGTTCTGGAGGTGTGAGTAGGCTGTGCAGTTTGCTGTCTCTCCCTGAGGAAACCATATCTGTAACACTACTGTCAGCCCTGCCATGGTCACTCCAGGGTGTCTTGCCTGAGTGTTCCTGCCGAGTCAGGTCCGGCAACCCTTCACCACTTCTGAACCATCTCTCCCTCTCCCTGCTGCTCAGTCCATTTTCTAACTTTGCCTTTGATGTTCAGGGCTTCTAGCTTGTTAAATATGCAACTGTTTCACTTGTTTTCTCTGGTCTTTGTTGTAAGAGGGATTACCAGAAGTGTCTGACTACTCCGCCATCTTGGTCACACCTCTGTCTTTCCATTTTTGTAAGTCTCTTTTTTTTTTCTTTTAGTCTCTTGTAGTCGTGTTTTATAATTTTCATTGTATAAGTCTTCTTCATCCTCGGTTAGGTTAATTCCTAGGTATTTTATCAGTTTGGGGGCTATTTTAAATGGTATTTTTTTATTTCTATTTCTAAGTAGTTTTTGTTAGTGTAGAGGAGCCCAACTGATTTTTGTTTGTTGATCTTGTACCCTGTAATGTTGCTAAGTTCTTCTATTAGTTCCAGCAGTTTTCTTGTGGAATTTTTAGGGTCTTCTATGAACAGGATCATGTCATCTGCAAATACAGATAGTTTTACTTCTTTCTTTCTGATTTGGATACTTTTTTAAATCTTTCTTGTCATATTTCTCTGGCCAGGACTTCCAGTACAATGTTGGATAAGAGTGGTGATAATGAGCATCCTTGTCTAGTTCCTGTTTTCAAGGGGAAAGCTCTCAGCTTTTCTCCAATGAGTATAATGTTGGCTGTTGGTTTTGTATATATGCTCTTAATTTTTTTGAGAAATTTCCCTTCTATTCCTATTTAAAGATATCTTTTGACAGTTACCATCTGATAGATAACATCCAGAACCATCAGGAACATAGATATTAACCAAGGACACATTGTACCAGATAGACTTAATCACTTTATTTTGCAACAAATTAGAATCATTATCAAATGAATGCCTTCATCAGGCATCCCTGAAGCTGTTAATAGGCAATTTCTGAATTGCCAGCGGGGACACAATTGGCCTCATAGCTGATTGGCTCTGACTGCCACATGCATGCTTAGAGGAATGAAAATAAGGAATGTTTTGATGATTGTTTCAAGCATAACAGAGTCAAATGATGGAGAGGATTATGGTTCAATTTATAAAGAAAAATACAAACCCTTAGGTACATAAAAGCTTTTTTCCAAATCCCCATATAGCCATAGTAGTAGAAGGTAAAAACAAATAAAACCATTAAAAGACCACTGCTGCCTAAGGCCAAATCTGTGGTGCTGACTGAGTTTGAATACATTAGCCATTTAATGCTGTTTTTATGCCCTCTCCCCTTTTGTGGTATTTGTCTCTTATCCATAGCTCCCCAAGTATCTTACGGCCTTATACTCTCCGGTGGTGATGCAAATTCCTTTACTGTGACCCTTTCCCCCAGCAATCAGGGCCCTGGACTTCTCTCTTCCTCTCCTCAACTCAGAATTGACCTGTTCTGTCTCCCGATCATCACAATGGCTAAATCCTCAACAGTCTTCATGGCTCTGACATTGAACAGGAAGAGGTGGAGGACTTACACCAGTATGAATTATTTACCTCTTCTGAGAGGGTCTGTGTAATTAATATAAAATGACTGAATCCCAAAGTGCAAATCTATGATGGTAGTTTTTTTCAGGCACATTAGCAAGCTAGGAAGGTGAGTTTTTCCTCTTAAAACAAAAGAAGCTAAAATAAAAATATAAGTCTCAGTGCTGGCTGTGTTGCTAGTTGACTGTGGCTTTGGACAAGTCACTTGGTTTCTGTGAAGTATGGTTTTCTTGCTTGAAAAAGTAGAAGTTAGTATATATTCTTTAATATATATTCCAATAATCCTGACTCAACAAATCTGAGCACATTCTCTACTCTACTTATTTCACCTCTGCATTAGCTTGCTCTAGTGGTCACCAATCACATTCATAGAGGGGTATGCCTGTATTTTCCAAGTTACATGCCACTGCTACCAACCAGATTTGCACACAACTTAGTGGAACTAATTCCACTGTGGTGAGAACTAAGTAAAGTATTATTGGCGAAAGTGATACGAGATTGTATCTGTGCAATATGAGAACAGGCCTACAAAGAGTACCTGTGGAATAAGATGTTTCTATTTTATAATGTGAAGAATATTGGACTTAAAGTCAGGCAAGTTGGGTTCAAATCCCAGGCCTACTACTTACTAGCTGTGTGACTGGCTGTAGGCAAATCCGTTAACTTCTTGAACATCTTTTCCCTGGTTTGTAAAACAAAAGTTAACTATCTCTAGTTTCCAAACCTGGAGTCCGGTACAAGGGTTAAATGAGAAAATGTATGTGAAGTCTCTAGCATAGAGTCTAGGAAATAGTAAAGGTTTAGTTCACATTACTGGACTCTGAATTGGAAATGGTAATTCCTCATTTTTTCATCTGAGAAAAAATCTTGACACAAATTAAATGTGTATAAACAAAATTAATGGGCTGTGTAGGATTGATCTGATAATAAAGATCTATAAACATATATCCTCCTCATAACATTATAAAAGAGTGAAAAGAATTTTAATCATTGTGAAGACCAAAGAAATCTCAAGAGGACATTCATGTGTAGATTTATTTGTTTCTGTTTAGAGACAAGGGGGAAAAAGTGGGAAAAAGAAAATTTTATTCTTCTTGTGGATTTTCTTCTCTCATAGGTCCCAGAGACTGTCATTATTGTTATTATTTTGTATTTATCAAAATAGAATGTTTTGGAAGCATTTGCAGCATACTTTACTAGATTTTCTAAAGTAATAACTCCTGGTACTTTTTAAAGAAGTTTTCAAACAAACAAACAAAAAACCTGTTGCCTTCGAGTCGATTCCAACTCATAGCAACCCTACAGGTTAAAGCAATATTGCTCCATAGGGTTTCCAAGGAGCACTAGTGAATATGAACTGCCAACCGTTTTGTTAGCAGCTAAACACTTACCTGCAGCTAGAGATCCTCATTAAAACACAAAGCAGTTTTGAACTTCCAATCTAGAATTTTACTCACAGAGATCTATATAATGAGGCAAAAGTTATATAATTGCTTTTGTCTCAATATAAGAACTGGACTGTTTAAAAACAAAACAAAGGAGATTCTTTTAATCATAAAAGAATCATGCATAACTTTGTTTCATGTTAAATAAGAATTTCATAAAATAAAAAGTTTAACTATGCATGAACTGGACACATTGTTGTGTGTTTGTCTACTGGTGACTTTAGCTTTGTACTATATTTAGATTCCAAAAGCAAGTTTCCATCAATCTAGAAAACTTATGTGAGTTCCTACTCAGAGTATTTGAGGAACTGTGCTAACAGCTAGGAGACCCAGAAACGAATTATACATCATGTCCGCCTTCAAAAGGCACACAAATTCCTTGTTGAGGAGATGGATGAAAGTAACTGAGTTTTCTAGCTTGAGGACTAATGGATTCTATTAACTAGGAGAAGAATGGCAAGAGGGGGAACACTTTTGGAAGTAAAGGATGAGTTTGATTTTGAATAGGTTGTATTTGACATGTCTGTCGGGCACCTATATGTCTATAGGGCCGCTATGAGTTGGAATCGACTTGAGGGCAACAGGTTTTTTTTTGTTGTTGTGGTTTTGTGGTACACCTAGATGGAGGGCTGTAGTATATAGATGAATGGTTTGGGGCTCAGGAAAAAATTCAGGTCTAGAGATATAGACTACTAAACCCTCTTCGTAGAGGGCATAGTTGAAGCCACAGGAGTAATATAATCATCCAGGAAGACTAAATGGAGATAAGAAAGGAAGCTGAGAATTGTGTGTTGAGGAATACCCTGAAGTAGCAGACAGAATAAGAGGATCTACAGTAAAAGAATGGAAATTTCCAATAAATGTAACTGATTGAACCTAAGCATCTAATTTTATTCCCTCCTGAAACCACTTTAAT
The DNA here is from genome assembly GCF_030014295.1 of Loxodonta africana. NCBI lineage: Eukaryota > Metazoa > Chordata > Mammalia > Proboscidea > Elephantidae > Loxodonta > Loxodonta africana. The sequence goes on along the minus strand of NC_087369.1, from coordinate 89,884,853 downwards.
ACAGAAGTATGGATTTTTTAGATGTATAAAACCACAAATACAAAGAGAAAAAGAAGCAAGACTACAACAACACAATTTTGGAAGCTAGAAAGTAGATGGTCGAGTGGCAACTAAATTAATAGCTAAAATAATTGAAAGTGATTGTCCCTAGGAAGTGGAGGGGAGAGTTACATGGGGGCTAATCATTTTTCTAAGTTTTTCATGACAAGCCTTGTAAAACTCTGGGGACCAACATGCAAGTATATCTAGATTGAGGAGGAAATTGAAGGTGAAGAGTTGGAGACATTAAATATTCTTTGGTTATGAAAGGAATGATACAGATGTGTCTTGAGGAGTAGGAGGGGGAGTAAAAGCTTTGGCATCTATGTAAAACAGTTGAGACTGAAGCACATTTACAAGCTGTGAGGAACGATGGGAAGAGTTCAAAAGAGGTTCAATGATATAGGAGAGAAAAAGAAAAAAAGGATGAATTACTACAAGGACACTGAATGGGAAGCCCAAAGATAATTGTCACCTGGGGACATTTTTTTGGGAATGGATATGTAGGTCATCTGCTCTAAGTAAGGAGGCCAGAAGTGAGGGCTTGAAAAAAGAAATAAAAGTTTGGAACAGATGCTGTGGGAAATGGAAGAAGGAGCCAACAACTATGGATGATAGAAGGATTAAGGTCCAGCTGAGGTTGGAAAGCACTCATTTGTAGTGGAGCCAATTAACTTGGATATGCAATTTTCCCCCAGATGGATCTTCAGCAGCCTTGGAACAAGAACAGGCAAAGTGGACCACTGAACTGAGCCAGGACTGGGCTGGGGTTACCAATGCTGAGATGGAAGGTGAAGGAACTGAAGAAATTGAAAAAGCTTTTGAAAGTGTCACTGAAATAGGGTCCAGAACAAGGAGGAAGAGAGAAGGCAGGGTGTGGCTGGTAGCTTAAGAGATTAAGTGAGAGGGAAGGGAATGGGGGTCATAATAGAGACCAATTGGATTGACCATAAAACCATTCTTCAGTGTTTCAGACACAAGTTCAGGTGAGTATTGCCTCTGGGCCAAATCTCTGAGCTGGTTTAGCTGGATAGCTGGCAATTTTCTAGTAAGTGCAATGTTAATGATGCTTAAATGACTAATTGCTTTTTACCATGAGTTACTTCACTGTGGTGATCTTTATTCCAGTTTTCCCATTGTTCTTATGCATTTCTTTCAATTTATTTTAGCCAATCCAGCCCGGGGGCAGGGGATGGGAAAGTATGTATTTGATAATCTCCTTTGATGTATTACTCCAGGTTTTGCTTTGCTTCCAAGAACCTTTATTGTAGGGAACACAAAGAACTTTTAAAAACTATCAATTTTCTGAAGATCACAAAGTACAGCCTAACCTGAAAAGTAATTTGATTTAATCCCAATTTTAGTCCACTTTTTTTTTTAGAGTGCAGCTGCTTCCCTCATCAGTCTGAAGATACATACATCCTTTTGCCCAGATTGCTGTGTACCATTTTCAGGCTCTGATTTTACAGCAATAGGGAAGTGGGAGGCTACATTCACCATAGAATGCAGGAGGCTTAGGATCTATTGATTCCCAATTCATGTATGCCTCCTCCAGCCTTCTAGATCATGTCACCAGGGTATCAGAAGAAGCTGTTATTTCTACCCACAAAGCTGTGGAGTATGCATACAGGTTTGTGTTAGTAATAATTAACTGGCTAGAAAAAAAGGGTAGAACTCTACAAAAAGAGTAGGAATAAATTCTTCAGCCTCCTTCCCTCCCTCTAGTTATGGGAAAATGTCCTATATTCCCTGACTTTACTTCTTCATTATCAAATGGTTTACTTAGATAAATTTTTTGTGGGGGAAATATTCCCAATTATTTTAAGATTACTGACTGTGACACATTACAACACAATCTATAATCAGGTTTCAACTAAACCAAGATAATCTAGTCCTGTTTAAAATGAAAAGAAGGCTTTGGGCTTACCTTGGATCTAAATTATCACCGCTGAAAAAGCCCTTCAAGAACTAATTGAATGTCCCTTGAGAACACAAATCAAGACTTATATGCAAATGACATCAGCCGGCTGGCTAGTTCTTTGCTAATTCTGACCTACATTTATTTTCTAACCTCACTCTCAGTTTGCAAAACAAAGAAAAGAAAACTGTGCAAACTATGTTCCACGAAGCTTAAATGTAGGACACTTGTTCTCCTTTCTGTTTAAGATAGAGGAAAAACGTGTGCTTTTGCCACCCCTGTGGAATATTCTAACTCTGACTCTAAATGAATTCAACCCACTGAGCTGTTGCATTTTACTTTTGACTCTTGTATCCTGTTATTTGTTTCCCATTTATGACCATGGCACTTCTTTCCATACTAGATCTTTTGGTTTATGGACTTTCATTCCTCAAAGTGCAAGACACCAGGAAGAAAAAGGTTTTTAAAAAATCTGACATATACCGTTTGAGCATAGAGAGGCCCATTCTAAGACATGGACGTTACAAAAACAATCCTCTCTTATTATAAACCAGAGTTTTCTGGGGGTGGGGGTAGGAGAATCTCTCCAGTTGCAATTTTTATAATTATAAAGAAAGACAGAAGTCACTTTTGTATATATATATATGTATATGCACATGTCAATTTTTGTCAAAAAATTAAACAATTCTAATATATTAGGAGGATTACAAGACTACTATATTTTAAAATGTTTGTAGGTTAGTTTTTCAAGAAGAACAAACAGCTTCATCTAATGGATCAAGAACATTCACTATAAAAGAAGCCAAAAAGTAGGTCTTTCAAGACTATTTGCAATAGAAAAAAGTATCCAAAAGACAGTCTTTTTGTAGGAAGGCTGGAAATCTTTTCTGGGTAATTTAAACTGTTCTCCAGTGAAGCATGGCCAATTTATTATTGAAGGCAGTAATATAAACTGAAATAAAACTGCAAAGTGTATTGTTGATAGAGTTTTTTTCCCAGAAATCTATAATAAGTCTGATTTATGTCTATGCAGATCCGATGTGCTGGTAAGTCACTAAAATTAAATTTAGAGAGGCAATTTAGGGTTAAGGACTTGAGCCCTAACTATAAGACCACAGTAAACTAGAATACAAAATAACTGCCAGTCTAGTTAGTAACATGATTATCTTAACAAAAGGCATCTACTTGCTTAGATCATATGTGGTATGATTTGGAGAATCCTAGACACACAATCCTGATCCAAAATATCTCCCTAGAAGCCTGCTTTGGTGACTGAAATTTCTACCATGGCTGTCTCTCCTTTGGGTTAATGGTATTATGACAATACTTCTACTTAGAAGAGGTAATACATGAATAACAATGATCAAATTAATATGGCTTCATTATCCATTCCTGAGGAGAGAGAAGAGCTCTGACAATAATGGTAAAAAAAAAAAAACCCAAGGTTGAACATGTAAAATAGAGCAATGGGTAAGACGAAGGTCTGAGTTTGTTGTTGCGTTCCACTTGGAAGGGAAGCCTGAGTGCTAAGGACATGAGAGTTGGAGGGACCCTAAAAGGAAAAGTAGAACACCATAGAATCCATGATGTGATGAAAAGAGCATTAGGCTGGAAGTCAGAATACCTAGTTCTCTTTCCTTTTCTGGAAATTATTTCCTGTAATCTTGGGTAAATTCCTGGAATTCTCTATATTCAGATTTCTCCATCTATCAAAAGAGGGTAAGGTGGATGGAATAAGTAATCTCTGAAGTCCTGTTTAGCACTGTTCTAACATTAATCAGGAGTATGGACACAGTAGACCTGAAGGCAAACTAGCTATTTCACCATTTTGCCTAGACTCAGTGCTAACTTCTGGGCCACAAATAACATTCTGTGGAGACACTATTTAAACAGGAAGAAACAAAGCAGATTATCCTTTAAAGGAACCCATTCCAATGAGTAACAACATATAATATCAAAGAAATCATTCTTTTTCTCCCCTTGCTCTTCCTACTCTGTGCCTATATGGTCCTTTTCTTTTTCTCTTCATATATTTTGGGGTAACACCTCACCGCTTCCTGAATCTGCCTATTGTCTTTAGCAAATCAATCGGCATTTAGGTCCATGTTTTCAAGAAACTGAAGCCCCTGATTTAGTTTAGAAAACTAAATCTATATAGCACTGTTTTGAACAGTAAACCATAAAATGGAATATCTGTTAGTGAATATCCAAGAATGATAACATCAGCAAATTACAGGCTGCAACATTGTATTTAGTACACATTACTAAGGATAAAAAAAAATTTTTTTTTAGGTACACACACACACAAAAAGGATGGCCATAAGTGTGGTTCATCCTAACCAGACTACATTGTAAGTAGGGGGCTACTTATTAGAGATTGTACAGGTGAAGTATCCTACTGTAGGAAACTATGAATTAGAGAATTGCAGTCATTTGTTGTTGAAATGCTTCATGGGAAAAGTTGTGGCACATGGCTAATGTTGTGGCAATTGGTTAATGTTAATTGGTTAAAATTTGTGGCAATTGGTTAATGTTGCCCGGTTAAGGAAAAGGCTGTGTCATGCTATTGATCCATCCACAGGTTCTGTTTGTAAAATGATAACACAGTTACTGACATATGCACCTCCTAAAAACAAGATGAAACTCCAGACTGAGTAGCAAGGATTAATATTTTAATGAAGAGTGCATCTATGGCAGTCCTTGCTTATCAGCACCAAAACAAAAAATCAAACCCATTGCTCTTGAGTCAGTCCGGGCTCATAGCGACCATATAGGACAGAGTAAAACTGCCCCATGGGGCTTCCAAGGAGCACCTGGTAGATTCCAACTGCCAACCTTCTGGTTAGCAGCCAAGCTCTTAACCACTGCGCCACCAGGGCTATCATTTTGAGCTTTTTTTCCCCCTCTTTTGCACTTATGTCAGACACAGGAATAAGAAAATATACAGAGAAGGATTTTCATAAGGATCACATACTGCATAAATAACATCTTGCACTTATCATGTACAAAGGTGCTATTTATGCAGTATGTGACCCGTATGGAAATCATTCAGTGCATATTTTCTCATTCCTGTGTCTGACTTAAGTGCAAAAGAGGAAAAACAAACAAACAAACAAACTCAAAACAGAAGGATAGGCTGTGTCTTCAGAATCTTGCAGCTTTTTATGTATGAGGGCAATGTGTTGTGCTGAAGCCTTGCCTAAAAAATTGTGAAAATACCTAGACATAATGTCCAAACTTTTGATATTATATTAAGGTCTAATGTAAAGCCAATGACTTTTTTAAATCCTTGAATATGTTAGTTTGCAAAGCCAAATAATATATATGAAGACCAAAGTGGTTTACATGGTAACATAGGTAACATACCATTATGAGCAGCAGCTGGTAATTGAAGTACCTGAGGATATGGATGTGGTAAACACTCTTCCATAATTTTCTACTCCCAATGTTCTTGGTTATGCAAGACTTCCATATGTGGAGGTGTTGTGTAAAAACTGATGGGTAGGAGAAACCTTCATCTAGCCAAATATGAGTTTATGACAACTTGGTATTACAAAATGAAATTAGAATACTGTCAGAAAACTTTAATAGCAAAGGAATTGTTACTATAGATGATTCAATTGTGAGAGGCAATACTTTTCCAACTATAATAAAATTTCTCAAAGAATCTCTTGCAAAAGAGGTATGTATTTGAGCAGCTTCGTCATCAAAAGATTCCCATACTTTGTGGGAATAAACATCCCCACAAAAGAATACTTATTGTTAATCAACCAATATTTTATCAACATGCAGAATATCCAGGAGCAAACAGTGTTGTGTATTTCAATAAAAGAACTTGTTTCATCTGTATGAAAAGGGCTTTTTTTGGACTTTAGATGAAGGTTTACAGAACAAACTAGCTTCTCATTAAACAGCACACATACTGTTTTATCACACTGGTTAACAACTTAACGACATGTCAGTGCTCCCCCTTCTCAAACTTGGGTTCCCTATTACCAGATTTTCTGTCCCCTCATGCCTTCTAGTCCTTGCCCCTGGGCTAGTGTGCCCCTTTAGTCTTGCTTAGGCTTAACATTCTTTTTTAAACCACAGATAATGGGGTTTTTTTTGTTGTAGATAATGGAAAAGCAAGAGATCATGATTCCGGAAAATAGGAATGTCTAAAATGTTTTGAAAATAAGGGTACTTGTACGGCTTGTCTCACTGGGGAATACATTGTAGAAGTGGAATAGTAGCTGATACGATATTTTGTTTTAAAATATAAATTGTTCAAAAAGTTATAGCCTTATTAAAGGATGATTGTTATTCAGTTGATACCATGTAAAGTAATCCCACAGGCTTATGTTTTACCTTTGTAAGTTTTAAGATTTTTCTGAAAAGGATACCAACGTGCTTTGATTAATTTAATAATCTCAGACAAATATTTTTATTATCTAGGAACTTAGGAAGAAGCCCTGGTGGCGCAGTGGTGAAGCACTTGGCTGCTAACCAGAAGTCGGCAATTTAAACCCACCAGCCCCTTTGTGGGAGAAAGATGTGGTAGTCTGCTTCCATAATGATTACAGCCTTGGAAACCCTGTGGGGCAGTAAAATTCTGTTCTACAGGGTCACTATGAGTCGGAAACGGCTCGACGGCAACGGGTTAGGCACTTAGGTAGTCCTTTCAGTTTTAGTAAAACTCTGAGGCTACAAATTATGAGATCATGTACATTTAATTTCAGATCACCAACAACAATTCAAAGAATAGGTAAATTTCTATTTTAGAGGGGAATATCAGGTATCATACCTTGCAAGAATTACTGTAAAATTTTGTGAGGTATTTTTTTTTAATTATTGTGCTTTAAGTGAGTTTACAAATCAAGTCAGTCTCTCACACAAAAATTTATACACCTTGCTATATACTCCTAGTTGCTCTTCCCCTAATGAGACAGCACACTCCTCTCCGCTCTCTATTTTCATGTCCATTTGGCCAGCTTCTGACCCCCTCTGCCCTCTCATCTCCCCTCCAGATAGGAGCTGCTGACATAGACTCATGTGTCTACTTGATACACGAAGCTCACTCATCACCAGTATCATTTTCTATCCCATAGTCCAGTCCAATCCCTGTCTGAAGAGTTGGCTGTGGGAATGGCTCCTGTCTGGGGCTAACAGAAGGTCTGGGGACCATGACCTCTGGGGTCCCTTCTAGTCTCATTCAGACCTCTAAGTCTGGTCTTTTTAGAGACTTTGAGGTCTGCATCCCACTGTTCTGCTCCCTCAGGGGTTCTCTGTTGTGTTCTCCATCAGGACAGTCATCAGTTGTAGCTGGGCACCATCTAGTTCTTCTGGTCTCAGGCTGATGTAGTCTCTGGTTTATGTGGCCCTTTCTGTCTCTTGGGCTCATAATTACTTTGTGTCCTTGGTGTTTTTCATTCTCCTTTGCTCCAGGGGGATTGAGACCAATTGATGCATCTTACATGGCTGCCTGCTAGCATTTAAGACCCCAGATGCCACTCTCCAAAGTGGGATGCAGAATGTTTTCTTCATAGATTTCATTATGCCAATCGACTTAGATGTCCCCCGAAACCGTGGTAGCCAAACCCCCACCCCTGCTATGCTGGCCTTTGAAGTGTTCAGTTTATTCAGGAAACTTCTTAGCTTTTCGTTTGGTCCAGTTGTGCTGACCTCTCCCGTACTGGGTGTTCTCTTTCCCTTCACCTAAAATAGTTCTTATCTACTATCTAATTCATGAAAACCCTTCTCCCTCCCTTCCTCCCTCCTCTTGTAAACATCAAAGAATACTTTCTTCTCTGTTTAAACTATTTCTCGAGTTCTTATAAAAGTGGCCTCATACAATAATTGTCCTTTTACAACTGACTAATTTCACTCAGCGTAATGCCTTCCAGATTCCGCCATGTTATGAGATGTTTCACGGATCCATCGCTGTTCTTTTTCCTTGTATAGTATTCCATTGTGTGAATATACCATAATTTGTTTATCCATTCATCCACTGATGGGCACCTTGGTTGTTTCCATCTTTTCTGCTGTTGTAAACAGTGCTGCAATTAACATGGGTGCGCATATATCTGTTTGTGTAATGGCTCATATTCTCTAGGATATATTCCAAGAAGCAGGATTGCTGGATCGTATGGTAGTTCTATTTCTAGCTTTTTAAGGAAGTGCCAAATCAATTTCCAAAGTGGTTGTACAATTTTACATTCCCACCAACAATGTATAAGTGTTCCAGTCTTTCCACAACCTCTCCAACATTTATTACTTTGTGTTTTTTGGATTAATGCCAGCCTTGTTGAAGTGAGATGGCATCTCATTGTAGTTTTGATTTGCATTTCTCTAATGGCTAATGATTATGATCATTTCATCATGTATCTGTTAGCTGCCTGAATGTCTTCTTTGGTGAAGTGCCTGTTCATATCCTTTGCCCATTTTTTAATTGAATTATTTATCTTTTTGTTGTTGAGTTTTTGCAGTATCATGTAGATTTTAGAGATCAGATGCAGATCAGATTTGTCACAGCCAAAATTTTTTCCCCTGTCTGTAGGTAATCTTTTTACTCTTTTCGTGAAGTCTTTGGATGAGCATATGTACTTGATTTTTAGGAGCTCCCACTTATCTAGTTTCTGTTCTGGCATTTGCGCATTGTTAGTAATGTTTTTTATACTGTTTATGCCATGTATTATGGCTCCGAGTGCAGTCCCTATTTTTTCTTCCATGATCTTTATCATTTTAGATTTTATATTTATGCCTTTGATTCATTTTGAGTTAGTTTTTGTGCATTGTGTGAGGTATGGAACTTATTTCATTTTTTTGCAGATGAGTATCCAGTTATACCAGCGCCATTTGTTAAACAGACTGTCTTTTCCCCATTTAATGGACTTTGGGCCTTTGTCAAATATCAGCTGCTCATATGTGGATGGATTTATGTCTGGATTCTCAATTCTGTTCCATTGGTCTAGGTATCTGTTGTTGCACCAGTGCTAGGCTGGTTTGACTATATAAGTGGTGGTATAATAGGTTCTAAAATTAAGTAGTGCGAGGCCTCCTACTTTCTTCTTTTTCAGTAATGCTTTACTTATCCGTGGTCTCTTTCCTTTTCCATATGAAGTTGCTGATTTGTTTCTCCATCTAATTAAGAAATGGCGTTGGTATTTGCATTCAAGTTGCATCGTATCTATAGATCACTTCTAGTAGAATAGACGTTTTTACAATGTTGAGTCTTCCTATCCATGAGCAAGGTATATTTTTCCACTTATGTAGCTCTCTTTTGGTTTCTTGCAGTAGTGTCTTGTAGTATTCTTTGTATAGGTCTTTTACGTCTCTTGTTAGATTTATTCCTAAGTATTTTATCTTCTTGGGGGCTATTGTAAATGGTATTGATTTGGTGATTTCCTGGCAATGTTTTCTGCATTGGTGTAGAGGAATCCAACTGATTTTTGTGTGTTTATGTTGTATCCTGATACTCTGCTGAACTCTTCTATTAGTTTCAGTAGTTTTCTTGAGAATTCTTTAGTGCTTTCTGTGTTTAAGATCATGTCACCTGCAAATAGAGATACTTTTACTTCTTCCTTACCAATCTGGATGCCATTAATTTCTTTACGTAGCCTAATTGCACTAGCTAGGACTTCCAGCACAAAGTTGAATAAGAGTGGTGATAAAGGACATCCTTGTCTGGTTCCCGTTCTCAAGGGGAATGCTTTCAGACTCTCTCCATTTAGGATGATTTTGGCTGTTGGCTTAGTATTTTGGCTGTTGGCTTAGTATAAATGTGCTTTATTAGGCTGACGAATTTTCCTTCTGTTCCTATTTTGCTGAGAGTTTTTATCACGAATGGGTTTTGGACTTTGCCAAATGCCTTTTCTGCGTCAATTGATAAGATCATATGGTTCTTGTCTTTTGTTTTATTTATATGATGGATTACATTGATTGTTTTTCTAATGTTGAACCATTGCTGTATAAAAATTAATCCTACTTGGTCATGGTGAATTATTTTTTTGAAATGTTGTTGAATTCCATTGGTGAGAATTTTGTTGAGGATTTTTCCGTCTAAGTTCATTAGGGAGATAGGTCCGTAATATTCTGTTTTGTTGTGTCTTTAAGTGGTTTTGGTATCAGGGATATGCTGGCTTCATGGAATGAGCTTGGTAGTATTCCATCCTTTTCTAGTGGTGTTATCTCTTCTCTGCAATTTTGGTATAATTCTCCAGTGAAGAAGCCATCAGGACCAGGGCTTTATTTTGTTGGGAGTTTTTAATTAGCTGTTCATTCTCTTTTTTATGGGTTTATTTAGTTGTTCTACCTCTGTTTGTGTTAGTTTAGGTAGGTAGTGTGTTTCTAGAAATTTGTCCATTTCTTATAGGTTTTTAAATTTGTTAGAGTACAATTTTTCATAGTAATCTGATATGATTTTTTTAATTACAGTTGAGCCTGTTGTGATATCACCTATATCTTTTCTTATTTGGGTTATTTGCTTCCTCTCCTGCTTTTCTTTTGTCAGTTTGGCCAATGGTTTAGTGATTTCATTAATTTTTTCAAAGAACAAGGTTTTGGTGTTGTTAATTCTTTCAATTGTTTTTCTGTTCTCTATTTCATTTAATTCTGCTCTAATTTTTATCACTTGCTTTCTTCTGGTGCCTGAGGGTTTCTTTTGTTGCTCTTTCTATTAGTTCAAGTTGTAGGGAAAATTGTTCAGTTTTGGCCGTTGCTTCTTTTTTGCATGTGTGCATTAGTGGTATAAATTGACCTCTGAGGACTGCTTTGGCTGTGTCCCAAATGTTCTGATAGGAAGTGTTTTCATTCTCATTGGATTCTATGAATTTTTTTGTTCCATCCTTAATTTATTCTATAACCTAGTAGTTTTAGAGTAAGGTGTTGTTCAGTTTCCAAGTGTTTGATTTCTTTTCCCTGTTTTTCTGTTATTTATTTCTACTTTTCTGGCTTTGTGGTCAGAGAAGATGCTTTGTAATATATCGATGTTTTGGATTCTGTTAAGGCTTGCTTCATGACCTAATATGTCATCTATTCTAGAGCATGTTCCATGTGCATTTTAAAAGACAGCATGCATAGCTGCTGTTGGGTGGAGTGTTCTGTATATGTCTATGAGGTCAAGTTGGTTGATTGTGGCATTTAAATCTTCTGTGTCTTTACTTTCTTTCTGGATGTTCTGTCCTTCAATGAAAGTGGTGTGTTGAAGTCTCCTACTATTATTGTGGAGCTGCCTTTCTTGCTTTTCAGTGCTGTTAGAGTATATTTGGAGCCCTGTTGTTGGGTGCATAAATATTTAATGTGGTTATATCCTCCTAGTATATTGTCCCTTTAATCATCATATACTGTCCTTCCTTATCCTTTGTGGTGGACTTAACTTTGAAGTCTATTTTGCCAGAAATTAATATTGCCACTCCTGCTCTTTTTTTATTGTTTTTTGTTTGATATATATTTTTTCCATCCTTTGAGTTTTAGTTTTTTTGTGTCTTTAAGTCTATATATGTGTCTCTTGTAGACAGCATATAGATGGATCATGTTTTTTTTTTTTTTATCCTTTCTGCTACTCTCTGTCTCTTTATTGGTGCATTTAGTCCATTCACATTCAGTTTAATTATGGAAAAATAAGAGTTTAGTGCTGCTATTTTCATATCTTTTTTGTGTGTTGTTGTCAGTTTCTTTGTTCCACTTAATTTTTTGTGCTGAGTGTTTTTTTTCTTTATATATTGTCTTTTCCTCTTTTTCATTGTTGTTGATTTTGTTTTTGGTGAGTCTTTTATGTTTATTTTGTATTTTGTTTTGATGTGTGGGATTTTAGTCTCCTTTGGGTTACCTTAATATTTACCCCTATGTTTCTAAGTTTAAACCAAACTATTTCTTTATATCACCTCGACTCCCTCTCCACATGAGAGATCTATGACTACATTTTTTAGTCCCTGTTTATTGATTTAATATTGTCATCTTCCACATAATGACATTGATGTTTTCCTGTTTTAATTGTTTTTTATCTTAATTTATTTTTGTGATTTCCCTATCTGGCTTGATATCTGGTTACTCTGTCCTGTGTTCTAGTCCTGGTTTGATATCTGATGTTATTGATTTTCTAACCAGAGAACTCCCTTTAGTATTTTTTGTAGTTTTGGTTTGGGCAAATTCCCTAAACTTCTGTTGATCTGGAAATGCCCTAATTTCACCTTCATATTTGAGAGACAGTTTTGCTGGATATATGATTCTTGGCTGGCAATTTTTTTCCTTCAATGCTTTATATATGTCATTCCATTGCCTTCTTGCCCATATTGTTTCTGCCGAGTATCCCAAGCTTATTCTTATTGACTCTCTTTTGTAGGTGACTTTTCTTTTATTCCTAGCCTCTCTTAAAATCCTCTCTTTATCTTTGGATTCAGCAAGTTTGATTATAAGGTTTCTTGGTGACTTTCTTTTGGGATCTACCTTTTGTGGGGTTTGATGAGCATTTTGGATAGCTCTCTTCTCATCTTTCACAATATCAGGGAAGTTTTCTGCCAACAAATCTTCAACAATTCTCTCTGTATTTTCTGTTGCCCTTCCCTGTTCTGGTACTCCAATCACTTGTAGGTTATTTCTCTTGATAGAATCCCACATGATTCTTAGGGATTCTTCTTTTTTAAAAAAATTCTTTTATCTGATTTTTCTTCAAATATATTGGTGTCAAGTGTTTTATCTTCAGTCTCACTAATTCTGCCTTCCATTTCCTCAATTCTGCTCCTCTTTCTATTGAGTTGTGTAATTCTGAAATTTTGTTGTTAATCTTCTGAATATTTGATTGCTGTCTCTGTATGGATTCTTGCAGCGTATCAAATGTTTCACTATGTTCTTGAATAACTGTCTTGGGTTGAATTATGTCTCCCCCAAAATGTGTGCGTGATTGTCCTCCATTTTGTTATTGTAGTTTTATGTTAAGAGGATTAGGGTGGGATTGTAACACCACCCTTACACAGGTTACCTCCCTGATCCAAGGTAAAGTGAGTTTCCCTGGGGTGTGATTTGCACCACCTTTTATCTTTCAAGAGACAAAAGGAAAGGGAAGCAAGCAGATAGTTGGAGATTTCATACCACCAAGAAAACAGCACTGGGAGCAGAGCATGCCCTTTGGACCTGGGGTCCCTGTGCCTGAGAAGCTACTCAACCAGGGAAAGATTGATGACAGGGAATTTTCCTCCAGAGCCAACAGAGACAAGACCATCCCCTGGAGCTGACACCCTGAGTTTGGACTTTAACCTACTAGACTGTGAGACAATAAATTTCTCTTTGTTGAAGCCATCCACTTGTCATATTTCTGTTACAGCAGCACTAGATAACTAAGACAATAACCTTTTTAATTTCCTCAACTGCTTTACCTGTGTGTTCCTTGGTTTGTTCCGTGTTTTGCCTGATCTCCTTCCTGATCTCTTGAAGAGTTCTGTATATTAATCTTTTGTATTCTACATCTGGTAATTCCTGGAAGACGTCTTCGTCTGGAAGATTCCTTGATTCTTTGTTTTGAGAGCTTGTTGAAGTGATTATGGTCTGCTTCTTTACATGATTTGATATTGACTGTTGTCTCCAAGCCTTCTATAAGTTATTGTATTAATTTATTTTATGTTTGCTTACTGTATCTTAGCCTCTTGCTTTGTTTTGTTTTCATATGTCCAAGCAGTCTGCTTGAGTAAGTTAATTTGAGTATTTGCACACTTGAAGCTCTAACATCCTGTCACCAGATGGCTACAGCTGATACTAGGTATATAAGTCTAGGAGTCCATTAACTTTTCTTGTATGGGTTCAGCTCAGGTGGCCAGGTGGTGAGTCACCAAGTGTGTGATGCAGGCTTGGTCCTACAGTCTTAGAGGGGCAGGGGTGATTGGTGTAGGCACAGGTATCTGGTTGCAGCAGGGGGTCACATTCTGAGCAAGGCAGGGGGCTGAAATCCATCCCTTGAGTGTTTGTGAGGAAAGCACATCCCTGTTCCATACAGCACACAGGTGGATACCACAGCTGGACCTTGGGCACTTAATGCTTTTGGTTGTATGGAGTGGGAGGTACCACTTATACTTAGAACCCTGTGGTGCTGTGGGTGGAGCCACCAGTCCTCAGGCCCCTGATATGGGTAGGTGGGGACCCTGTTTAATAGGCAGAGTGGTGTCAAACATCAAAAATCTGCCTCTCCACCACACAGCTGAAACTTTTGTAGTCAGATCTCAGGCACATACACCATTGCAGTCTGCCAACAAGGGCCGAAGTTCCTAAAATGGGCCTGCACAGGTCCAGGCAGGGATGAAAGGCATTCAAAGTCTGGGGACATTTTGTGCCTGGACAGGAGCCACTTTTGCCCTGAGTTCCCAGTAGGGGAGCTGGCAGATTATCTTTTCCCCCAATTGTGAATTTATTCCTTCTCTGAGGTGGGGAGAATGGCTCAGGGTGTGCAGCAGAACCTGTCTCAGGCCCAGGGAAATCGACAGCTACTGAAGCCTGCTTGGGGACTGGGGACACAGTAAGTTATATGCAATTACTTATCTTTTACTGAGAGTGTTGTTCTTCTATGATTCCAAAGGCATGAGTAGACTACGTGGTTGCTGTCTCTCCCTGAGGAAACTGTGTCCCAAACGCTACCACCAGCCCCGCCATGGTCAGGCCAGGTGATCATGCCTGAGGGGTGCTGGTTCCCACCAAGTCAGGTCCAGCAACTTCTTGCTGAATCTGAACCGTCTCTCCCTCCCCCTGCTGCTCAGTCTGATTTCCTAACTTTGCCTTTGATGTTCAGGGCTCCTAGCTTGTCATATATATAATTGCTTCCTGTGTTTTGGGGGGTCTTTGTTGTAAGAGTGATCATCAGAAGGGCCTGACTACTCCACCACCTTGGCCCCACTCTTTTGGCTTTTTTTTCAATGAGAGTGGTGATAGAGAACATCCTTGTCTTGTTCCTGATATTAAGGTGGAAAGCATTCAGTCTTTTACCATTAAGTAAAATGTTAGTGGTAGATTTTTGTGGATGCTCGTAAACAAGTTAAAGAAGTTCTCCTGTATTCCTACTTTTCTAAGAGTTTTATTCATAGATGAGTGTTGACTTTTATCAAATGCTTCTGCATCAGTTGATATGATCATTTGAGTTTTCTTTAGCTTCTTAATAAAGTGGATTACCTTGATTTATTTTCTAATATTGAACCAGATTTTCCATCCCCAGAATAAAGCCCCCTGAGTCACGGTGGATAATTCTTTTAAAAAAAAATCATTTAAGTGAAGTTCACATAATATAAAATTAACCATGTTAAAGTGAACAATTTAGTGACATTTACTATATTCACAGTGTTATACAACCACCACACTTATCTAGTTCTAAAACAATTACATCACTCCAGAGTAAATCCCCTTACCTATTGTCTTAGGCTAGGTTCTCTGACGAGCAAAACCAGTAAAACATATAAATATATAGAGAGATTTATATCAAAGAAATGGCTCACATGGTTGTAGAGGCTAGAAAGTCCCAAGTGTTTGGGTCAGACTGGAGGCTTCTCCTAGTTCAGAAGCTGTGGAGACCAAGGTATCCCAAGACAGGCAGGCAAGACAGCAGGTAAGTCACTAGCTGAAGTCCTGAGAACTGGAGGTCAGACAAACAGGAGCCAGTTGCAGGATCCAGGGTGAGCAAAAGCCAGTTAGCCTTTGCCAGAAAGTTGGATGCAGGCCACACCCCCAAGGAAGCTCCCTTTCAACTGATTGGCTACTTACAGCAGATCCCATCATGGAGGTGATCACATTATATCAGATCTCATCATTACATGACTGCCAAACTGCATCATAACTGCCAAACCACTGAGAATCAGTACCAAGTTGACACATGACCTTAATGATCACACCTATTATACAGTTTTTCTCCATACTCCCCTCCTGGCAACCATCAATCTACATGAATTTATCTATTTTGAATATTTACATAAAAATGGAATTATGCATTATGTGACCTTTTGTGCCTGGCTTACCTCAGTTAGTGTAATGTTTTTGTGTTCATCCACATTGTAGTATATATCAGCACTTCATTTGCTTTTGTGACTGAATAATATTCCATTGAATTTACATATCAAAATTTGTTTATCTATTCATCCACTGAGGGATGTTTGGGCTGTGTTCACCTTTTGGCTACTATGAATAGTGTCCTATGAACATGCAAACACATGTACTTGTAGAGTACCCGTTTTCGATTCCTTTGACTATATACCTGGGAGTGGAATTCCAGGGTCACCTATAATTCTATGTTTAACACTTTGAGGAACATACAAACTGTTTTCCACAGCGTCTGCACCATCTTCCATTGGCACCAGAAGTGTATGGGTGCTCCAATTTATCCACATCTTCACCAAAGCTTAATATTTTCCTTTACTATTATAGCTATATTAGTAGGTGTGCAGTGGTACCTCACTGTGGTTTTGAATTGCATTAACTTAATGACCAATATGTTGAGCATCTTTAATGTGCTCATCAGGCATTTGTATATCTTCTTTGGAGAAATGGCTATTCAAATCCTTCGATCATTTTTTAATTGGGTTGTTTATCTTTGGATTGTTGAGCTGTAGGAGTTCAGGATACTAGGCTCTTATGAGATATGTGATTTGCAAATGTTTTCTCCATTCTGTACGTTACCTTTTCATTTTCTTTAAAATGTCCTCAAATGCACAAAAATATGTAATTTTGTAATTTATCTTTTTTTCTTTTTTTGCTGCTCCTGTTTTTGGGGCCATATCAAATAATCTACTGCCAAATCAAAGATTTACCAAAATGTTTTCTTCTAAGAGTTTCATGATTTAACTCTTATATTTAGACCAATTGATCCATTTTTATTTAATTTTTACATATAGTGTAAGGTAGTTTTCACCATACAGGTCCAGTACAACTTCATTCTTTTACATGTGGATATCCAGTTGTCCTAGCACCATTTGTTGAAGAGACTATTCTTTCCTCATTGAATGGACTTGGAAACCTTGTTGAAAATCAGTTGGCCATAGATGTATAGGTTTGTTTCTGGGTTCTCAATTCTAGTACATCGGTCTATATGCTTATGCTTAAGCCAATACCACACTGTATTGACTACTGTAGCTTTGTAGGAGTTTTAAAATTGGGAAGGCTGAGTGTTCCTACTTTGTTCTTTTTCAAGATTGTTTGGCCTATTTGGGGCTTCCTACAACTCCATATGAACTCAAGGATAGCTTTTTCCATTTCTGCAAAATAGACTATTGGAATTTTGATAGGGATTGCATTGAATCTGTAGATCATTTTGTATTTTTATTGACATTGTAACAATTTTAAGTCTTCATATTTATGAACACAGTGTATCTTTCAATTTATTTGTTGTTAGGTGCCATTGAGTTGGTCTCGACTCATAGCGACCCTATGTACAAGAAAATGAAACATTGCCCAGTCTTGTGTCATTCTCACAATCATTGATATGCTCGAGCGCATTGTTGCAGCCACTGCGTCAATCCATCTTGTTGAGAGCCTTCCTCTTTTTCACTGACCCTCTGCTTTGTAAAGCATGATGTCCTTCACCAGGGACTGTTCCCTCCTGATAATGTGTCCAAAGTATGAGACATAGTCTTACTCGCCTTGCTTCCAAGGAGCATTCTGGCTGTTTTTCTTCCAGGACAGAGTTATTCATTCTTTTGGCTGTCCATGGTTTATTCAATATTCTTTGCCAACACCATAATTCAAAGGCATCAATTCTACTTTGGTTTTCCTTATTCATTGTCCAGCTTTCACATGTATGTGAAGCAATTGAAAACACCAAAGCTTGGGTCAGGTGCACCTTAGTCTTCAAGGTGACATCTTTGCTTTTTAACACTTTAGAAAGGTCTTTTGCAGCAGATTTGCCCAATGTAATACATCTTTTGATTTCTTGACTGCTGCTTCCATGGGTGTTGATTGTAGATCCAAGTAAAATTAAATCCTTGGCAACTTCAACCTTTTCTTTGGTTATCATGATGTTGCTTATCAGTCCAGTTGTGAGGATTTTTATAGTGTATTCGCTTCTCCCTCCCTCCCACCCTCATAACCATCAAAGAATGCTTTCTTCTGTGTTTAAACCTTTTCTTGAGTTCTTATAATAGTGATCTCATACAATATTTGTCCTTTTGCCACTGACTAATTTCACTCAGTATAGCACCTCCAGATTCATCCATGTTGTGAGATGTTTCGCGGAGTCATCATTGCTTTTTTATCATTGTATAGTATTCCTTTGTGTGTGTGTACCATAATTTGTTTATCCACTTGTCCATCAAGGGGTACCTAGATTGTTTTCATCTTTTTGCTATTGTGAGCAGTGCTGCAATGAACATAGGTACGCATATATCTATTCATGTGACAGCTCTCATTTCTCTAGAATATATTCCAAGGAATGGGATTGCTGGATCATATGGAACTTCTATTTCTAGCTTTTTAAGCAAGTGCCAAATCAGTTTCCAAAGTGGTTTACCATTTTACATTCCCATCAGCAGTGCATAAGTGTTCCAGCCTCTCCACAGCTTCTTTGGGATAGATCTTGGTATGTTCTTTTTGACAATGAATATGATGCCATTCCTCTTCAATTTTTTATTCCCAGCATAGTAGACCATATGTTTTTCTGATTCAGAAAGGCCAATACCAGTCCTTTTCACTTCACTAATGCCTAGGATATTGATCTTTATGTGCTCCATTTCATTTTTGACCACTTCAAATTTTCCTAGATTTGTATTTTGTACATTCCACATTTTGATTCTTAATGAATGTTTGCAGTTGTTTTTCTCAGATTTAGTCATGCCACATCAGCGAATGAAGGTCCCAAAACTTGACTCCATCTATGTTATTAAGGTTGACGATACATTGAGGAGGCAGTTCTTCTCTAGTCATATTTTGAGTGTCTTCAACCCTAAGGAGCTCATCTTCCAGTAGTATAAAAAAAATGGAGTTACGAACCAAAAATGCTACAATACTGGCTTTTATATTTACCTATGTACTTACCTTTTCGGGATACCTTTATTTCCTCATTCAAGTGTGAGTTACAGTCTAGTGTTCTTTTACTTCAACCTGAATGACTTCTATCATTTCTTGTCAAGCAGATCTACTGCTAAGGAACTCCCTCAGAATTTGTTTGTATTGGAATGTCTTAATTTCTTGTTTTTGAAGAACAACATTGGTGGATATAGAATTTTTGGTTGACATAAGTTTTTCAGCACTTTAAATGTAACATCTCATTGGCTTTTTGTCTCTACAGTTTCTGATGAGAAATCAGCTGTTTATCTTACTGAGGCTCCTTTGTGATGTCACTTTTGTTGATTTCTAGATTCTCTCTTTGTCTTTGTTTTTCAACAGTTTTTTTTTTTTTTTTTTATCATGTATCTTGGTACGGATCTCTTTGAGTTTATCCTACTTGAAGTTCTTTGAGTTTTTTTGGCTGTGTAGATTCATGTCATTTACCAATTTGGGAAAATTTCCATTTCTTCAAATATTCTTTCTGCTCTTTTCTCTTTCTCTTCTCCTTCTGGCACTACTATAATGCATATGTTGGAATGGTGTTGATGGTGTCCCACAGGTCTGTTAGATTCTCTTCACTTAATTTTTGTTTATGTTCCTCATACTGGATAATTTCAATTTTCCTGTTTTCTGTTTAATGTTTTTTTCTTCTGCCTGCTTATACCTGCTGTTTAGCCCCTTTAGTATTTTTCAATTCCAGTTGTACTTTTCAGCTGCATAATTTCTATTTGGCTCTTTTTTTTAATAATTTCTCTGTCTTTATTGATATTCTCAGTCTTTCCATACATCATTTTCCTGGGTTCCTTTAGTTTTCTGTCCATGGTTTTCTTTACCTTCTTGAGCATATTTCAGACAGTCTATTTCAAGTCTTTGTCTAGTAAGTACAATATCTGGGCATCCTCAGGGAGCAGTTCCTCTCAATTTATTGTTTTCCTTTTGAATGGGCTATCCATTCCTGTTTCCTTATATGTTTTGCAAATTTTGTTGAAAACTGGAAAAATGAGTATTATAATGTGGTAGTTCTGGGAATCAGATTCTCCTTCTTCCCCAAGTTTTGCTGTTTCTGATTGTTGTAGGTTATAGTTGTCCCTTTGTTTAGTGACATTTCCAAACAGTTTTTCTAAATGCTGTATTGCTTGCTATGTGTGGTCACTAAAATATTTGTCCCTCTAGCTTATTTTCATCTAGTGTTTTGAAAGAGATTTTCTTTAATTCCAGAAACTGAAATAACAACAAAAACAGAAAACCTCTCCCAGTCATTGCAGATCGACTCTGTGGTGACATACTCCTTCATTATCTAGCCAGGCTATTTACAACTCTGCCTTAGCCTTCACTTCAGTGTTGCTCTAAACCAATGGGTTAGTCGAAGTTGAAAGCTTAGGGCCTTCTCTGGTTGTTTTTGAGTATGCATCATCCCTTGGACTTGTGCATGACTTTGTTTTCCCCAGTATACTCGGGTAGTTTTGAAAGCGCTAATTTCCAAAAGAACCTCTCTCCCTAGCTTTTCCTCCCAGGCTTTAGGCTGTCTATAGTATGTTTCAACTGTAACGTTTTGCCACACAAAACTGCAGGGCTGTCATTCACCTTATAATATTTTTTTGAACAATGCTCACCACCCTTAGTGAGTCCTGACTTAGGTGAAACAGATACAAGCACTTTGTGTCAGTTCTTGAGGTAGGCCCCAGATAGGTTAGAACAAATAAACACAATAATTTGTGAATAAGGTCTACTTTACTCACCCTGAGATTAGTTATCAGGGTCTTACACTGAGAATGCAGGCTTCCTTCTTCAAGACTGCCATAAAGCTGGGAAGGGAGTCAGGCAAGAGAAAGCAAAAATGCTACAAAGTTTTCCTATCATTTTAAAGTAGCCTGCTACTTGATTAGCATTTGCTTGTTTGCTGTAAATCTATGACTCTTTTCCAGAGTTTTGACAAAATTGGTTCTTCTTGTTTTGGAATGTTTCTGTGGAATTTGGAGCTGCCTATTCCATCATTTTGCTGATATCACTCATAATTGAGATCTCTCGAGATAGTGGGAAGGCGGGTCTCAAAATCTCTGAAATCACTTGAGAGAGGCTAATTCTTTTTAAATATAGCTGGATTCCATTTGCTAATATTTTGTTAAAAGATTTTTGCATCTATATTCATGAGGAATAACAGGCTGTATTTTTGGTTTTTTGCTGTCTTTCTCTGATTTTGGCTTCAGGGTAATATTAGCTTCATAAAATAATTGGAATTGTCTACAATTGGTGTTAATTCTTCCTTAAACATTTGGTGCAACTCTTTGGTGAAACTATCTGGGCCTGCAGAATTCTCATTTGGGAGCTTTTTAACTACAAATTCGATTTCCTAAAGACTTACAGAGCTAATGGAGCCCTGGGGGTGCAATGGTTAAGAGCTCAGCAGCTAACAAAAACGTTGGCATTTCGAATCCACCAGCTCCTTCTTGGAAACCCTATGGGACAGTTCTACTCTGTCCTATAGGGCCGTTATGAGTTGGAATCAACTCAGTGGCGACAAGTTTGTTTTTTTGGTTTTACAAGGCTAATACAATTATTTTACTTCGTATTTGGTGATTTGTGGTAGTTGGTGTTTTTCAAGGAATTGGTCTATTTTGTATAAGTTGTCAATTTTATGTATGTAGAATGGTTTGTAATATTGTCATATATCTATTTGATGTCTGCAGGGTGTTTCATTCATTTCCTGTTTCATTATTCTTATCAATAGTTTGTGTCTGCATTTTTTTTTCTTTTCAGTCTTACTAGAGGTTTGCTGATTTTATTGATCTTACCAAGGAAACTGCTCTTTGTTTAATTTGTTTGTCAGTTTTTAATTTTTTCAGTTTCTACTTTTATCTCTCTTATGTCCTGCTTTCTTCTTGCTTTGGGCTTATTTTGCTATTCTTTTTCTAGTTTCTAGAGATGGAATATTAGATTATAGATTTGAGACTTTTTTTATTTCCTAATAAATGGATTTCATGCTCTAAATTTCCCTATCAACACTGCTTTACTTGTGTTCCACACATTTTCTTATGTTGTATTTTCATTTCCTATTCAGTTCAATCTATTTGCTTAATTTCTCTTGAGACTTTTATTCTTCAATCATGGGTTATTTAGAAGCATGTTACTTAGTTTCCAAGTGTTTGGATTTTTTTTCCTGTTATCTTTATGTAATTGATTTCTATTTTGATCCCACTGTGGTTGAAGAACACACTATATGATTTCAACTCTTAATTTTTTATGAGGTTTGTTTAGTGGCCCAGAAGAGGGTCTAGGTTTGTATATATTCCATGAGCACGTTAAAAGAGCATATATCCTGTTTTCATTGTGAAAAAAATTTTGTAATTATTGAATAGAACCTGTTGCTACATAGTGATGTTGAGTTCTGTATCTTTGCTGATTTTCTGTTTATTTGTTACATCAATTGTTGAGAGAGGGGTGCTGAAGTCTCCAATTAATTGTGAATTTTTCATTTTATCCTTTCAGTCCTATTCATTTTTGCTTCATATATTTCACAGTTTTTCTGTTTGGTGCATAGACCTTTAGGATTGTTGTCTGTCTGAAATGGCATTATATCATTATATGATGTCCCTCTCTGTGTCTGGTAATTTTTTTTACACTGACATCTACTTTATATGATAGTAATATAGTTACCCCTGCTTTCTTTTGACTAATGTTTGCATATATATTTTTCCATTCTTTTACTTCCAATCTGTCTATATTGCTATATTTGCTGGGAATTTCTTGTAGACAGCATATAGTTGAGTCATTTTCTTGATTTTATTATTCTCTGTCTTTGAATTGGTGTATTTAGACTATTTACAGTCATATCTTAGGACTTGGGTCTGTCATTTAAGTTTTTGTTCTTTGTTTTCTCTGTTTTTCATTTCTCTTTTTCTTGACCTCCTGTGAGTTATCTGAACTTTTTTTAAAAATCCATTTTGTCCATTTTGAGTATATCTCTTCTATAGTTTTTTTCTTTTAGTCGTTGCTCTAAGTATTGCATTTTATGTACATAACTTATTACAGTCTACTAGTGTCATCATTTTACTGATTCAAGTGAAGTATAAAAGCCATACCTCCCTTTACATACCTTTACTCTCCCCTGTTTACAATATAATTGTTTTCAATATTTCCTCCATATACATTCAGAACAGCACTAGAAAATTTTATAACCACATAAGACAGATGGTTTGCTTCAGTCATCAAATAGAATTTAGAAACTTCAAAAGAAGAAAGCTTATTTTATTACTAATAATTTTGCTTACTCTGTTCTTTCTTCTTTACTGATATTTTAGTGTTCCTTCTTTTATTCTTTTCTTTCTGTTTAGAGCATTTCTTTTAGCCATTTTTCAGAGTAGGTCTTCTGGCAACAATTTTTCTTGATTTTCCTTCATCTGAGAGTGTCTTGTCACCCCTGAATTAAGTTTTACCTGAGTACAGAATTCTGGGTTCCCTGTTCTTTCTTTCAGCACTTCAGAAATATTGTGTCACTACTTTATGGCTTTAATGGTTCCTGATGAGAAATCCATTGTCATTCAAACTGTTGTTTGTTTGGTTTTTTTCTATAGGTAAGAAGTTGCTCTTCTCTGGTCACTCTCATGATTTTTTTCTTTGTCATTAATCTTTAGAATTTTAATTATGAGGTGTCCTGAAATGGGTTTCTTTGGTTTTATCTTGTTTTGAGATTTGTTCAGCTTCTTGACTCTGTGGTTTATATCTTTTTCAAAATTTGAAATATTTTCAGCCGTTATTTCTTCATATACTTTTTCATCCCTACTCTCTCTCTCCTTTACTTCTGCAACACTGATGATACCAATATTGGGTATGTTGTTACTGTCTCACAGGCTCTGCTATTTTTTTTCAGTATATTTTCTCTCTGTTGTTCAGCTTGGGTCATTTCTATTGTTTTGTTTTCTAGTTCACTGATTCTTTCCTTTTTCCCCTCCATTCTGATCTTGAGCCCATCCGCTGAGGTTTTTCTTTCAGTTACTGTATTTTTCAATTTCTAAAATTTCCATTTGCCTCTTTTTTAAATCTCCTATTTTTATTTTACTGAAACTTTCTATTTTATTCATTTGTTTCAAGCATTTTTGAATTGATTATTGAAGCGTTTTTATCATAGGTGCTTTAAGGTATTTTTCATATAATTTTAACATCTCTGTCACCTTAAACCCTTTGTTCTCAAGTGAATTCATAGCAACCCTACAAGACAGAGTAGAACTACCCCATAGGGTTTCTAAGGCTGTAATCTTTATGGAAGTAAGCTGCCACATCTTTCTCCAGCAGAGTGGCTGGTGGGTTCAAACCTCTGACCTTTTGGTTAACAGCTGAGCACTTAACCACTGCACCACCTGGGCTCCTCTGTCACCTTAATGTTGAAACCAAACCAAAGCTGTTGCCGTCTAGTCAATCCTGACACATAGCGACCCGATAGGACAGAGTAGAACTGCCCCATAGAGGTTCCAAGGAGTGCCTGATGGATAGGAACTGGCTAACTTTTGGCTAGCAGCTATAGCTCTTAACCACTACACCACAATAATGTTAGCATTTGTTAATTGTCTTTTTTTCATTCAATGTGAGATCTTACTGGTTTCAGTATAAGTGATGCTCTATTGAAACCTGGACGTTTTTATGTTTCATTATGAGATTTTAGATCTTATTTGAACCTCCTGTTTTAGCTACCTTCTTTTTTTTTAATCCAGTTACTTCTTTTTTTTAATTTTTATTGTGCTTTAAGTGAAAGTTTACAAATCAAGTCAGTATCTCACACAAAAACATATATACACCTTGCTACATACTCCCAGTTGCTCTCCCCCTAGTGAGACAGCCCATTCCCTCCCTCCACTCTCTCTTTTCATGTCCATTTCGCCACCTTCTAACCCTCTCTACTCTCTCATCTCCCCTCCAGACAGGAAATGCCAACATAGTCTCCAGTGTCCACCTGATCCAAGAAGCTCACTCTTCACCAGCATCCCTCTCCAACACATTGCCAGTCCAATCCCTGTCTGAAGAGTTGGCTTTGGGAATGGTCCCTGTCCTGGGCCAACAGAAGGTCTGGGGGTCATGACCACCGGGGTCCTTCTACTCTCAGTCAGACTATTAAGTATGGTCTTTTAACGAGAATTTGGTGTCTGCATCCCACTGCTCTCCTGTTCCCCAGGGGTTGTCTGTTGTGTTCCCTGTCAGGGCAGTCATCAGTTGTAGACAGGCACTGTCTAGCTGTTCTGATCTCGGGATGATGTAGTCTCTGGTTTATGTGGCCCTTTCTGTCTCTTGGGCTCGTAATTACCTTGTGTCCTTGGTGTTCTTCATTCTTCTTTGCTCCAGGTGGGTTGAGACCAATGGATGCATCTTAGCTGCTCGCTTTCTAGCATTTAAAACCCCAGACACCACACTCCAAAGTGGGATGCAGAATATTATCTTAGTAGATTTTATTATGCCAATTGACTTAGATGTTGCCTGAAACCGTGGTCCCCAAACCCCCGCCCCTGCTACACTGGCCTTTGAAGCATTCAGTTTATTCAGGAAACTTCTTTGCTTCTCGTTTAGTCCAGTTGTGCTGACCTCTCCTGTATTGCGTGTTGTCTTTCCCTTCACCTAAAATAGTACTAATCTACTATCTAATTAGTGAAATCCCCTCTCCTTACCTCCGTCCCTGCTCCCACAACCATCAAAGAATATTTTCTTCTCTGTTTAAACTATTTCTCGAGTTCTTATAATAGTGGTCTTACACAATATTTGTCCTTTTACAACTGACTAATTTCACTCAGCATAATGCCTTCCAGATTCCTCCATGCTATGAAATGATTCACAGATTCATCACTGTTCTTTAAATATGCATAGTAATCCATTGGGTGAATATACCATAACTTATTTATAAATTCATCCATTGATGGACACCTTGGTTGCTTCCATCTTTTTGCTATTGTAAACAGTGCTGCAACTAACATGGGTATGCATATATCTGTTCGTGTAAAGGCTTTATTTCACTAGGATATATTCCAAGGAGTGGGATTGCTGGATCGTATGGTAGTTCTATTTCTAGTTTTTTAAGGAAGAGCCAAATCGATTTCCAAAGTGGTTGTACCATTTTACATTCCCAGCAGCAGTGTATAAGTGTTCCAATCTCTCCACAACGCTTCCAGCATTAATTATTTTGTGTTTTTTGGATTAATGCCAGCCTCGTTTGAGTGAGATGGAATCTGATTGTAGTTTTGATCTGCATTTTTCTAATGGCTAATGATGATGAGCATTTTCTCATGCATCTGTTAGCTACCTGAATGTCATCTTTAGTGAAGTGCCTGTTCATATCCTTTGCCCATTTTTTAATTGGGTTATTTGTCTTTTTGTGGTTAAGTTTTTGCAGTATCAAGTAGATTTTTGAAATCCGGTGCTGATCGGAAATGTCATAGCTAAAAACTTTTTGCTAGTCTGTAGATAATCTTTTTACTCTTTTGGTGAAGTCTTTGAATGAGCATAGGTGTTTGATTTTTAGGAGCTCCCAGATATCTAGTTTTTCTTCTGTATACTGTTTATGTCATGTATTAGAGCTTCTAATGTTGTCCCTAGTTTTTCTTCCATGATCTTTATAATCTTAGATTTTACATTTAGGTCTTTGATCCATTTTGAGCTCATTTTTGTGCACGGTGTGAGGTATGGGTCTTGCTTCATTTTTTTCTAGATGGATATCCAGTTATGCCAGCACCATTTGTTGAAAAGACTGTCTTTTCCCCATTTAACTGCTTTGGGTCCTTGTCAAACATCAACTGCTCATATGTGGATGGATTTCTCTCTGGATTCTCAATTCTGTTCCATTGGCCCATGTATCTGTTGTTGTACCAGTACCAGGCTGTTTTGACCACTGTGGCGGTAAAATAGGTTCTAAAATCAGGTAGGGTGAGGCCTCCCACTTTGTTCTTATTTTTTGGTAATGCTTTACTTGTCTGGGGCCTCTTTCCCTTCCATATGAAGTTGGTGAATTGTTTCTCCATCTCATTAAAAAATGTCATTGGAATTTGGATTGGATTGCGTTAAATCTATAGATTGCTTTTGGTAGAATAGTTGTGTTTATAAGTTAAGTCTTCCTATCCATAAGCAAGGTACAGTTTTTCAACTTATGTAGGTCTCTTTTGGTTTCTTGCAGAAGTGTATTGTAGTTTTCTTTCTATAAGTTTTTTACATCTCTGGTAAGATTTATTCCTAAGTATTTTATCTTCTTGGGGGCTAGTGTAAATGGTATTGATTTGGTGGTTTCCTCTTCGATGTTCTTTTTGTTGATGTAGAGGAATCCAACTGATTTTTGTATGTTTATCTTGTCTCCCGATACACTGCTGAACTCTTCTATTAGTTTCAGTAGTTTTCTTGAGGATTCCTTAGGGTTTTCTGGGTACAAGATCATGTCATCTGCAAATAGAGATACTTTTACTTCTTCCTCGTCAATCTGGATGCCCTTTATTTCTTTATCTAGACTACTTGCTCTGGCTAGGACGTCCAACACAATGTTGAATAAGAGCGGTGATAAAAGGCATCCTTATCTGTTTTTTGTTTTTTTTTCGTCTGGTTCCTGATCTCAGGGGGAATGCTTTCAGGCTGTCTGTATTTAGGATGCTGTTGGCTATTGGCTTTGCATAAATGCCCTTTATTACGTGAAGGAATTTTCTTTCTATTCCTATTTTACTGAGAGTTTTTATCATGAATGGGTTTTGGACTTAGTGAAATGCCTTTTATGCATCAACAGATAAAATCATGTGATTCTTGTGTTTTGTTTTATTTATAGGATGGATTACATGAATTGTGTTTCTAATGTTGAAGCATCTCTGCAAACCCAGTATGAGTCCCACTTGGTCACAGTGAATTATTATTTTTTTTGGTATGTCGTTCAATTCTACTGGCTAGAATTTTGTTGAGGATTTTTGCATCTAACTTCATGAGGGATATAGGCCTGTAATTTCTTATTTTTTGGTGTCTTTATCTGGTTTTGGTATCAGGGATATGCTGGCTTCATGTTCTGTATATGTCTATGAGGTCAAGTTGGTTGATTGTGGCATTTAGATCTTCCATGCCTTTATCGAGCTTCTTGCTGGATGTCCTGTCCTTCACCGAAAGTGGTGTGTTGATGTCTCCTACTATTATTGTGGAGTTGCCTATCTCACTTTTCAATGCTGATAGAGTTTCTTTTGTGTATCTTGCAGCCCTGTCATTGGGTCCATAAATATTTAATATAGTTATATCTTCTTGGTGTATTGTCCCTTTAATCATTGTAGAGTGTCCTTCCTATCCTTTATGATGGATTTAAATTTAAGGCCTATTTTGTCAGAAATTAATATTGCCACTCCTGCTGTTTTGTGATCGTTGTTTGCTTGGTATATTTTTTTCCATTCTTTGAGTTTTAGTTTGTTTTTTTTTTCTCTAAGGTGCCTCTTGTAGGCAGCATATAGACAGATTGTGATTTTAAACCTATTCTGCCATTCTCTGTCTCTTTATTGGTGCATTTAGTCCATTTATATTTAGGGCTATTTTTTTATGGATAGGTATGAATTTACTGCTATCATTTTGATGTCTTTTTTTGTGTGTTGTTGACAGCTTCTTTTTCCCACCTAATTTTATGTTCTGAGTAGATTATTTTTATATATCGTCCTTTCCTCATATTCATTGTTGTTGATTGTTTCTGCTGACTCGCTATTTTTTTTTTTTTTGTATTTTATTTTGTCGTGTAGGATAGTTTGTCTCCATTGTGGTTGCCTTATTACTTTCCCCATTTCTCTAAATTTAAACCTTACTTTTATTTCTTTGTATCGCCGTATCTTCCTCTCCATATGGAAGGTGTATGACAGCATTTCTTAGTCCCTCTTTATTTTCTTTAATGTTTTCTTCTTTTACATAATAACATAGCTGTTTCCCTGCTTTGAGTGTTCTTTTAATCTTCATTTATTTTTTTGCTTTCCCTGTCTGGGTTGACTTCTGATTGCTCTGCCCAGTGTTCTTGCCTTGGGTTGATACCTGATATTGTTGATTTTCTAACCAAAGAAATCCCTTTAGTATTTCTTGAAGTTTTGGTTTCGTTTTTACGAATTCCCTAAACTTCTGTTTATCTGGAAATGTCCTAATTTCACCTTCATATTTGACGGACAGTTTTGCTGGGTATGAAATCCTTGGTTGGCAAATTTTTCCTTCAGTTTTTTATATAAGTCACCCCGCTGCCTTCTTGCCTGCATGGTTTCTGCCAAGTATTCCGAGCTTATTCTTATTGACTCTCCTTTGTAGGTGACTTTTCGGTTATCCTTAGCTGCTTTTAAAATCCTCTCTTCATCCTTGGATTTTTTTAAAATAATTTTTATTGTGCTTTAAGTGAAAGTTTAGAGATCAAGTCAGTCTCTCACACAAAAACCCATACACACCTTGCTACACACTCTCAATTACTCTCCTCCTAATGAGACAGCCCGCAATCTGCCTCTACTCTCTCTTTTCATGTCCATTTTGTCAGCTTCTACCCCCTCCACCCTCTCATCTCCCCTCCAGGGAGGAGATGCCAACATAGTCTCAAGTGTCCACCTGATCCAAGAAGCTCACTCCTCACCAGCATCCCTCTCCAACCCATTGTCCAGTCCAATCCATGCCTGAAGAGTTGGCTTTGGGAATGGTTCCTGTCCTTGGCCAAGAGAAGGTCTGGGGGCCATGACCACTGGGGTCCCTCTAGTCTCAGTCAGACCATTACTCCTGGTCTTATGAGGATTTGGGGTCTGCATCCCACTGCTCTCCTGCTCCCACAGGAATTCTCTGTTGTGTTCCCTGTAAGGGCAGTCATCGGTTGTAGCCAGGCACAATATACTTCTTCTAGTTTCAGGATGATGTAGTCTCTGGTTCATGTGGCCCTTTCTGTCTCTTGGGCTTGTAATTGCCTTGTGTCCTTGGTGTTCTTCATTTTCCTTTGATCCAGGTGGGTTGAGAGCAATTGATGCATCTTAGATGGCTGATTGCTATCGTTTAAGACCCCAGACGCCACTCTTCCAAGTAGGATGCAGAATGTTTTCTTAATAGATTTTATTACGCCAATTGACTTAGATGTCCCCTGAGACCATGGTCCCCAGACCCCTGCCCCTGCTATGCTGGCCTTCAAACCATTCAGTTTATTCAGGAAACTTCTTTGTTTTGGTCCAATTGTGCTGACCTCCCCTGTATTGTGTGCTGTCTTTCCCTTCACCTAAAGTAGTTCTTATCTACTATCTAATTAGTGAGTGCCCCTTTCCCACCCTCCCTCCCTCCCTCATCTCGTAAGCACGAAAGTTTTCTTCTCAGTTTAAACTATTTCTCAAGTTCTTCTAATAGTGGTGTTATACAATATTTGTCCTTTTGCAACTGACTAATTTCACTCAGCATAATGCCTTCCAGGTTTCTCCATGTTATGAAATGTTTCATAGATTCCTCACTGTTCTTTATTGATGCATAGTAATCCATTGTGTGAATATACCATAATTTATTTATCCATTCATCCATTGATGGGCACCTTGGTTGCTTCCATCTTTTTGCTATTGTAAACAGTGCTGCAACAAACATGGGTATGCATGTATCTGTTCGTGTAAAGGCTCTTATTTCTCTAGGATATATTCCAAGGAGTGAGATTGCTGGATCCTATGGTAGTTCTATTTCTAGCTTTTTAAGGAAGTGCCAAATCGATTTCCAAAGTGGTTGTACCATTTTACATTCCCATCAGCAGTGTAGAAGTGATCCAATCTCTCTACAGCCTCTCCAACATTTATTATTGTGTGTGTTTTTGGATTAATGCCAACCTTGCTGGAGTGAGATGAAATCTCATTGTAGTTTTGATCTGCATTTCTCTAATGGCTAATGATCGTGAACACTTCCTCATACATCTGTTAGCTACCTGAATGTCTTCTTTAGTGAAGTGTCTATTCATATCTTTTGCCCATTTTTCATAGGGTTATTTGTCTTTTTGCAGTTGAGTTTTTGCAGTATTATGTAGATTTTAGAGATCAGGTGCTGATCAGAAATGTCATAGCTAAAAACTTTTTCCCAGTCCATGGGTAGTCTTTTTACTCTTTTGGTGAAGTCTTTGGATGAGCATAGGTATTCGATTTTTAGGAGCTCCCAGTTATCTAGTTTTTCTTCTGCATTCTTAATAACGTTATGTGTACTCTTTATGCCATGTGTTAGGGCTCCTAACATTGTCTCTATTTTTTCTTCCATGATCTTTATCGTTTTAGATTTTATATTTAGGTCTTTGATTCATTTTGAGTTAGTTTTTGTGCATGGAGTGAGGTTTGGGTCTTGTTTCATTTTTTTGCAGAAACATATCCAGTTATGCCAGCACCATTTGTTAAAAAGACTGTCTTTTCCCCATTTAACTGCTTTGGGGCCTTTGTCAAATATCAACTGCTCATATGTGGACGGATTTATGTCTGGATTCTCAATTCTGTTCCATTGATCCATGTATCTGTTGTTGTACCAGTACCAGGCTGTTTTGCCTACTGTGGCAGTTTAATAGGTTCTAAAATCAGGCAAAGTTAGACCTCCCACTTTGTTCTTCTTTTTCAGTAATGCCTTATTTATCCGGGGCCTCTTTCTTTCCTTTCCATATGAAACTGGTGATTTGTTTCTCCATCTCATTGAAGAATATCGTTGGGATGTGGATCAGAATTGCATTAAATGTATAGATTGCTTTTGGTAGAATAGATATTATTATAATGTTAATTTTTCCTATCCATGAGCAAGATATATTCTTCCACTTAGGTAAGTCTCTTTTGGTTTCTTGCAGAAGTGTACTGTAGTTTTCTTTGCATAAAAGTCTTTTACATCTCTGGTAAGATTTATCCTAAGTGTTTTATCTTCTTGGGGGCTACTTTAACAGTATTGATTTGGAGATTTCCTCTTTGATGTTCTTTTTGTTGGTGTAGAGGAATCCAATTGATTTCTGTATGTTTATCTTTTGTCCCAACACTCTGCTGAACTCTTCTATCAGCTTCAGTAGTATTCTGCAGGATTCCTTAGGGTTTTCTGTGTATAAGATCATGTCATCTGCAAATAGAAATATGTTTAATTCTTCCTTGCCAATCTGGATGCCCTTTATTTCTTTATCTAGCCTAATTGCTCTGGCTAGGACTTCCAGCACAACGTTGAAAAAGAGTGGTGATAACGGGCATCCTTTCTGCTTCCTGATCTCGATAGGAATGTTTTCAGGCTCTCTCCTTTTAGGGTGATGTTGGCTGTTGGCTTTGTATAAATGCTCTTTATTATGCTGAGGAATTTTCCTTCTATTCCTATTTTGCTGAGAGTTTTTATCATGAATGAGTGTTGAACTTTGTCAAATGCCTTTTCTGCATCAATTGATAAAATCATGTGATGGTTAACTTTTGTTTTATTTATGTGGTGGATTACATTAATTGTTTTTCTAATGATGAACCATCCCTGCATACCTGGTATGAATCCCACTTGGTCATGGTGAATCATTTTTTTTTTTGATATATTGTTGAATTCTATTGGCTAGAATTTTGTTGAGGATTTTTGCATCTACATTCATGAGGCATATAGGTCTATATTTTTCTTTTCTTGTGGTGTCTTTACCTGGTTTTGGTACCAGGGATATGGTCACTTCATAGAATGAGTTTGGTAGTATTCCGTCCTTTTCTTGCTCTGAAATACCTTTAGTAGTAGTGGTGTTATCTCTTCTCTGAAGGTTTGGTAGAACTCTGCAGTGAAGCCGTCCAGACCAGAGACTTTTTTGTTGGGAGTTTTTTGATTACCTTTTCAATCTCTTCTTTTGTTATGGTTCTATTTAGTTGTTCTGCCTCTGTGTTAGTTTAGGTAGGCAGTTTGTTTCTAGGAATTCATCCATTTCTTCCAGCTTTTCAATTTTGTTTGAGCATAGTTTTTCATATTAATCTGATATAATTCTTTTAATTTCACTTGGGTCTGTTGTAATATCGCCCTTCTCATTTCTTATTCGGGTTATTTGCTTCCTCCCCTGTTTTTCTTTTGTCAGTTTGGCCAGTGATTTATCAATTTTGTTGATTTTTTCAAAAAACCAGCTTTTGGTCTTGTTAATTCTTTCAATTGTTTTTCTGTTTTCTATTTCATTTAGTTCAGCTCTAGTTTTTACCATTTTTTTTTCTTCTTTTGCCTGTGTGTTTCCTTTGTTGCTCTCTTTCTATTTGTCCAAGTTGTAGGGATAATTCTTTGATTTTGGCCCTTTCTTCTTTTTGGACATGTGTATCCATTGATATAAATTGGCCTCGGAGCACCGCTTTTGCTGTGTCCCAAAGGTTCTGATAGGAAGTGTTTTCATTCTCATTGGATTCTCTGAATTTCTTTATTCCATCCTTAATGTCTTCTATAATCCAGTCTTTTTTGAGCAGGGTATTGTTCAATTTTGAAATGTTTGATTTCTTTTCCCATTATTGATTTCCACTTTTATGGCCTTATGGTCAGATAAGCTGCTTTGTAATATTTCAATGTTTTGGATTCTGCTAAGGCTTGCTTTATGACCTAATATGTGGTCTATTCTAGAGAATGTTCCATGTGCACTAGAAAAGAAAGCATGCTTGGTTGCTGTTGGGTGGAGTGTTTCGTATATGTCTATGAGGTGAAGTTGGTTGATTGTGGCATTTAAATCTTCCGTGTCTTTATTCAGCTTCTTTCTAGATGTCCTGTCCTTCATCGAAAGTGGCGTTTTGAAGTCTCCTACTATTATTGTGGAGCTGTCTATCTCACTTTTTGATGCTGATAGAGTGCTTTATGTATCTTGCAGCCCTGTCATTGGGTGCGTAAATATTTAATATGGTTATATCTTCTTGGTGTAGTGTCCCTTTAATCATTATATACATAGTGTCCTTCCTTTTCGTTCATGATGGATTTAACTTTCATGTTTGTTTTGTCAGAAATTAATACTGCCACTCCCGCTCTTCTTTGATTGTTGATGCTTGATTTATTTTTTCCATCCTTTGAGTTTTAGGAAACCCTGGTGGTGTAGTGGTTAAGTGCTATGGCTGCTAATCAAGAGGTCAGCAGTTCAAATCCGCCAGGCGCTCCTTGTAAACTCTATGGAGCAGTTCTACTCTGTCCTATAGGGTCGCTATGAGTTGGAATCGACTCGACAGCAGTGGGTTTGGTTTTTTTGTTTTGGATTTGAGTTTTAGTTTGTGTCTCTAAGTCTAAGGTGTGTCTCTTGTAGGCAGCATATAGATGGATCTTGTTTTTTAATCCATTCTTCCACTCTCTGTCTCTTTATTGGTGCATTTAGTCCATTTACATTCAGGTTAATTATGGATAAGTATGAATTTAGTGCTATCATTTTGATGTCTTTTTTTTGTGTATTGTCGACATTTTCTTTCTCCCACTTGATTTTATGTGCTGAGTAGATTTTCTTTATATAGTGTCCTTTCCTGATATTTGTTGTTGTTGATTTTGTTTCTGCTGAGTTTCTATTTTTCCCTTGTTTTTTATTTTGATGAGTAGGATAGTTTGTCTCCTTAGTGGTTACCTTATTATTTACCCCTATTTTTCTAAATTTAAAACTAACTTTTATTTCTTTGTATCGCTGTATCTTCCTCTCCATATGAAAGGTTTATGATTACATTTCTTAGTCCCTCTTTATTATTTTAGTGTTCTCTTCTTTTATACAATAACATCGCCGTTACCCTGTGTTGGGCTTTTTTTTTTTTTTTAATCTTGCTTTGTTTTTTTTGATTTCCCTGTCTGGGTTTACTTCTGGTTGCTCTGCCCAGTGTTCTAGTCTTGGGTTGATCCCTGATATTATTGATTTCTAACCAAAGAAATTCCTTTAGTATTTCTTGTAGTCTTGTTTTGGTTTTTACGAATTCCCTCAACTTGTGTTTATCTGGAAATTCCTTAATTTCACCTTCATATTTAAGTTACAGTTTTGCTGGATATATGATTCTTGGCAGGCAATTTTTTCCTTCAATTTTTTAAATATGTCATCCCATTGCTTTCTTGCCTGCATGGCTTCAGCCGAATAGTCTGAGCTTATTCTTATTGGCTCTCCTTTGTAGGTGAATTTTCTTTTATCCCTCACTGCTCTTATAATTCCCTCTTTATCTTTGGTTTTGGCAAGCTTGATTATAATATGTCTTGGTGACTTTCTTTTAAGATTTACCTTATGTGGAGTTTGATGAGCATCTTAGGTAGATATCTTCTCATCTTTCACAATATCAGGGAAGTTTTCTGTCAACAAATCTTCAACAATTTTCTATGTATTTTCTCTTATCCTTCCCTGTTCTGGTACTCCAATTGCTCGTAGGTTATTTCTCTTGATAGAGTCCCACATGATTCTTAAAGTTTCTTCATTTTTTTAAATTTTTTTATCTGACTTTTCTTCAAATATATTAGTGCCAAGTGATTTATCTTCGACTTCAGAAATTCTGGCTTCTTCTTGCTCAATTCTGCTCCTCTGACTTTATATTGAGTTGTCTACTTCTGTAATTTTATTGTTAATCTTCTGAATTTCTGATTGCTGTCTGTCTATGGATTTTTCCAGCTTATTAAAGTTTTCATTATGTTCCTGAATAATCTTTCTAATTCCTTCAGTTGCTTTATCTGTGTGTTCCTTGGCTTGTTCTGCCTATTGCCTCATTTCCTTCCTGATGTCTTGAAGGGTTCTGTATGTTAAACTTCTGTATTCTGCACCTGGTATTTCCAGGGATGCACTCTCATCTAGAAGATCCCTGGATTCTTTGTTTTGAGAGCCTGTTGAGGTGATCATGGTCTGTTTCTTTATGTGACTTGATATTGACTATTTTCTCAGAGCCATCTCTAAGTTATTTTATTATTTTGTGCTTACTTACTGTGTCATAGCTGCTTGCTTTGTTTTGTTTTGGTATACCCCTATGGGTTGCTTGAGTGAGCTAGCTTGATTATTTTTGCCTTTGGAGCTCTGGTGTCCTGTCCCAGATGGCTAGTGCTGTTATCAGGTGTATCAGTCTAGGCGTCCATTCAGTTTTCTTGTATGAATTCAGCTCAGGTTTTCAGGTAGCTGATCATCAAGTGTGTGGTACAGGCTCTGTCCTACAGTCTTAGAGGGGCAGGGGTGTTTGGCATATATACCAGTATCTGATTGCAGCAGCCGGTCATGCTCTGAACAAGGCAGGGGGCTGAGAACAAACCCCCAAGTATCTCTGAGGAAAACACATATCTGTTCCCTAAAGCGTGCTTGTGGGTGGGTTCTGCAGAGGGACCAGGGGCACCCAAGTTTTTGGTTGTAGGAGGTACCAGTTATCTTTAGATCCCTGCCACGGGTGGCTGGGTGACCTGAGTGGAGCTACCAGTCCCTTAGGTCCCTGACTGGGTAGGTGAGGGCCTTGTTTAATAGGCAAAGCAATGTCAAACATCCAACACTCACCTTTCCACTGCACAGCTGAAATTGTTAGAGTTCGCCAACAAGGGCCTATTCT
This sequence comes from Loxodonta africana, assembly GCF_030014295.1. Lineage (NCBI taxonomy): Eukaryota > Metazoa > Chordata > Mammalia > Proboscidea > Elephantidae > Loxodonta > Loxodonta africana. The sequence continues at coordinate 89,848,490 of NC_087369.1, read as the reverse complement.
TCTGAAATAGGCCCACACACGTCCATGCAGAAGGGAAAGGTGCTCAAGGTCCACAGACAGTTTATGCCTGGACAAGAGCCGCTTCTGTCCTGAGCTCCCCTGGTTAATGGAGGTAGCAAATTATCTTTTCCCCCCATTTGCAAATTTTTTCCTTCCCCAAGGCTGGGAGGATGGCTCTAGGTGCTCACCAGGGTCTATCTCAGGCCCAGAGATTCAGCCACTGTAGCCAGTTTGGGGTTGGGGGGTCGCAGTAAAATATACGCATGTACTTAGCTTTTGCCGAGAGCGCTGTTCTCCTCAGGTTCTGGAGGTGTCAGTGGGCTGTGTGGCTGGCTGCTTCTCCCTGAGGAAACTGGGGCCTAACACTAGTACCTGCTCACCGTCACCACTTCCACTCTGGGAATGGTGCCTGAGGGCTCCCCGCAATTCAGGTCCAGTAACTCCTCTCCTCTTCTGAATGGCCTCTTCCTTCCCCTGCCCCTCAGTTCTTTGTCTAAGCTTTCCTTTGATGCTCAGTGCTCCCACCTTGTCACAAATATATTTGTTTCACTTGTTTTGCAGGGTCTTTGTTGTAAAGAGGGCTCAACGGAAGCTTCTGTCTATTCCACCATCTTGGCTCCGCCTCCTTTATCTTGGGTTTTGGCAAGTTTCATTATGATATGTTTTGGTGACTTTCTTTTTAAAATCTACCTTCAGTGGAGTTCAATGAGTGTCTTGGATAGATATCCTCCCATCTTTCACAATATCAGGGAAGTTTTCTACCAACAAATCTTCAACAATTCTCTCTGTATTTTCTGTTATCCCTCCCTGTCCTGGTACTCCAATCACTTGCAGGTTATTTCTCTTGATAGAAATCCACGTGATTCTTAAGTTTTCTTCATTTTTTAAAAATTCTTTTATCTGATTTTTCTTCAAATATATTAGTGCCTAGCGCTTTATCTTTAAGTTCAGAAATTCTGCCTTCAACTTGCTCAATTCTGTTCCTCTGACTTTGTATTAAGTTGTCTACTTCTGTAATTTTATTGTTAATCGTTTGAATTTCTCATTGCTGCCTGTCTATGGATTTTTTCAGCTTATGAAATTTTTCATTAGTTTTATGAATAATTGTTTTAATTTGTTCAGTTGCTTTATCTGTGTGCTCCTTGGCTTGTTCTGCGTATTGCTGCATTTTCTTCCTTGAAGGGTTCTGTATATTAATCTTCTATACTCTGCCTCTGATAATTCCAGGAAGGCACTTTCATCTAGATGATCCCTTGGTTCACTGTTTTGAGAGTTTGTTGAGGTGATCATGCTCTGTTTCTTTATGTGACTTGACATTGACTGTTGTCTCCAAACCATCTATAAGTTATTGCATTAGTTTATTTTATATTTGCTTACTGTTTCATAGCTTCTTGCTGTTTTGTTTTGATATGCACAAATGGTTTGCTTGAGTGAGCTAGCTTGATTATTTTCACCTTGGAGCTCTGATGTCCTGTCCGCAGATGGCTAGAGCTGTTATCAGGTATGTCAGTGTAGGAGTCCATTCACTTTTCTTGCATGAATTCACCTCAGGTGTCCAGGTAGCAGATCATCAGGTGTGTGGTACAGGCTCTGTCCTACAGTCTTAGAGGGGCAGGGGTGATTCTTCTAGGTACCACTATCTGGTTGCAGCAAAGGGTCACACTCTGAAAATGGCTGGGGGCTGAGAATTGTCCCCCTCTTGTCTCTGAGGAAAGTGTGTCCCTGTTCCCTAGAATGTACAAGTGAGTGGGTTCTGCAGATGGACCATGGGCACTCAGTGTTTTTGGTTGTAAGGACTAGGAGGTACCAGTTGTCCTTGGACCCCTCTCACGGGTGGCTGGGTGATCTGAGTGGAGCTACCAGTCCTTAGGCCCTTGATATGGGTAGGTGAGGACCCTGTTTAATCGGCAAAGCAATGTCAAACATCAAACACCCACCTCTGCATGGCATACCTCAAACAGTTAGAGTCTGCCAACAAGGGCCTATTCTCCTGAAATAGGCCCACAGAGACCCATGCAGAGGGGACAGGTACTCAAAGTTCACGGAGCATTTATGCCTGGACAGGAGCTGCTTCTGTCCTGAGCTCCCCCCAGTTAATGGAGTTGGGAACTTATCTTTTCTCCCAGTTGCAAATTTATTCCTTCTCCAGGCTGAGAGGATGCCTCTAGGTGCTCAACAGGGAGTATCTCAGGCCCAGGGAAATCAGCCCCTGAAGCTGGCTTGGGCGCAGGGCCCAGGTGCGCAGTAAAATATACACAAGTACTTTGCTTTTGCTGAGAGCTCTTTTCTTCTCTGGTTCCAGAGGTATGAGTAGGATGTGTGGCTGGCTGCTTCTCTCTGAGGAGACTGTGGCTGAATGCTAGTACCAGCCCTCCACCGCCCCTCCCAGAAATGGTGCCTGAGGGTTCCCTGTGATTCAGGTCTGGTAACTCCTCTCTGCTTCTGAAGCCCCTCTTCTTTCCCCTTCCCCTCATTTGGTTTTCTAAGCTTGCTTTGATGTTCAGGGATCCTAGCTTGTCATAAATATACTCATTTCACTTGTTTTTTTTTGTTTTGTTTTTTGCTGTAAGAGGGCTCACTGGAAGCAACTGTGTATTCCACCATCTTGGCTCTACTTCTAGCTAGCTTCTTTTGAGACCACTCTGGCAGAGAAATGTGGGATGGGGTGCAAGTTCTCATTATCCTCAGGTGGAAAAAAAATCCAGGCTCCCCACTTGGCCTCCACTGGCACTTGATGGAGGAGGCTTCTCTTTATTGCTAGGTGTAAGTGAGAGTTTTGGTTCTGCATGTAGTCACCACTGATGGCACAGTGGGGCTGGCCTCATTATTTCTGGTCAGTGATGAAAATCCTGACTCTCAAATTGGCCTCCTCTCAGCAGGGAAGTGGTGAAGCACTGTGTACTGCCAGGTAGGGGTGGAGGTTCAGGCTCTCATGTGGTCTTCACTGGCACCACAGGGGAACAAACTTGTTACTGGCCAGTGGTGATGAAAGTCGTGGCTCCCTCCCTGGCTTTCTCTGACACCACTCTGGCAAATATGTTTGGCCACTTCATTACCCACTTGGCCTTAGGTGATGTGGGTGTGGAAAGACCATAGATTTCTCGTTGCATTTGGCTGGAATAGAGGGGTATTTTCTAAAAGTTTTCTGTCTTTATAGACTTCCTTTTTCCTTGTACTTCGGCTAGAGAGAGCAGTCCTTTGCTGGGGCTTTATCTCATCTCTTTTAGTGTTTCTTAATTGCCACCTTCTCCATGTCTGGTATATAGGGAGCCAAAAGAAAACACAAGGGCCTCACTATCATGTTATTCCTCAGTTTCTGAGGTCACTAGACTGTCTGACTACTTCTTTCCACCCTACAGAGTTTTCTTATGTTTCTTTTATACATAATTCCTAGGGTTTTTAATTGTACTTAGCAGGAGGAATGGCTAAAAGTATGCCTACTTCATCTTCCTGGAAGTGGAAGTACATTTGATTTTTAAAAATAGGAGATTTAGGAAAAGTATTAACCTAAAATATCTATTATGGCATTTGTGTTTCCCATGGTTTTAGTTTTGTTTTATTGAAATGTTTTTATAGAGGAAAGTAGTATTTTGATGGTTTGATTATTTTACTGATTTCTTAATATTTCTCCATCATGGTCTTTTATGTCATAGGCTTCTAAAGTCCAAATGTTTCAGTTATATTTTTGACTAATTTTTTTCCAAATGTTGTTCAATTGCTTCACAAATTATGTAAATAGAGTATTGTAAAATGCAGAGAGTATGAAAATGTGTTTTCATAGAATATATTTTATTGTGAATTAAACGAAGCCTACTTTTTTTACTTCTTTTGGATGCCTTGGTAAAAAATATATATATATGCAATAAATATGTTAAAAATGCAAAGGGTCTAAATGTCTTCACTTTTCCTCATTAGTCTTTTATATACGTCACATGCCTATATTTTCATTCAGCTGTTTTTCATATTCAAGAAACATTTGATATCCATTCTTGATTACAAAACAACAGTCCAAATGTTTATAGTGTTGTCTAACTTCCCACATCTTTTGTAATGAACATATGGCTTTGCTTAGGACAAGCTGGATTTTCACATTAAGTATGTCTTAAATGTGTATGGGACATGTCAGGTATCTGCCAAGGTAACTAATTTCTGCTTCCCACAGTTATTTGTTTTTCCATGTACAGATTTTCCAGCTGCTTGTTTCCAGATTCTAGTGATGGTTTCACTTTCACCAATGAAGAAATTATTCCTTGTTTACATAGACATTCTATCTATTGATACAAAAATGGGGTGAAAAGTCAGTTTTGTCTTCAGATTGATAACATTTTCCAACACAGTTAAGGAGTTTGGGTAGCATTTCCTGACACTTGTGTTACAAATGACATACCAGTACTCCCATGACCGTGAACCCCCAACACCTGGATGTACAGCTAGAATGCCAAGAAGGTTGATTCGACCATGTAACACATTTGGGTGTTTGCTGGGAATCCCAGTGTGAAAGAAAGTGTACACACATGCACAAACACACTATTAATTTACTAGGAAGTTTTATAGTTAGCAGAACCCCAGTTTCCCCCGAGTCTAAACTTTACTCATTCCAATGAGCCCATGTTTTCAGTGAAATGAAGATTAGTTGCTCCTCATAAAAACATCATAATAAATATGACCATATAAGATTCTTTAAAACATCTCACAAGCAAAGGGAATATGATAGAATAGGGAGTCTTTTAATCAGCTTAAAGACCACTCAACTGGAGTAAGAGATTCCACTGACCATCTACACAACTCACTTTCTAAAAAGACCCAAAAAAAACCCAAAACCAAACCCAGTGCCGTTGAGTAGATTCCGACTGATAGTGACCCTATAGGACAGAGTAGAACTGCCCCATAGAGTTTCCAAGGAGCGCCTGGCATATTCGAACTGCCAACCCTTTGGTTAACAGCTGTAGCACTTAACCACTATGCCACCAGGGTTTCAAAAAAAAAGATCCACCCCCCCCAGAATTAATTGGAAGAATTATATGGTCTCTGATAAAACAATGATAAGGTGATTCATTTCCTTAGGTCAATTAATAATCCACAAAAGAAATAGAAGAATTGAGAGGCAAAGCCAACAGGGTGCTATAGACAGAAGCACCATGCCTTTCCTCCACAGCAAAGACCTGAAAAACTAAGTAAAACAGAGACGAACATCAATCCTGGAACCCTGACGGTCAAAGGAAGAGATAAAGAATTCAACCAAGTACCGGATAGAATAAGAAACTGACAGAGAAGAGAGAGCAAGGAGAGATAAAAGCAGAGGTCCCCTATCAGTTTATGGAGCACAGATTCTTCATCTTGGGCTCCTGTCAGAGATTGGCAGACAGGGAATATGGAAAAGTATCTTCACAGAGCTCCCAGCAGGAGACGGAGCACCCAGTAATCAGCAATATATGCTTTCCAGTCTTCCACCGTTTTTCCCCCTGCTCAGACTCTGCCACTTACCAGTGGGCCAAGTGACCGCAGCCCAGAAGGCGCCAGCTCCATGTCACTTGGGTTTGCCCCACCCACACCAGCCAGCTCCTTCAGCGCCATTTCATTGTTGCTGGTGTTGCTTTTTCTGGCTTCTTTTGGTTTCTTCCCTGCCTCTCACCTCCTCCTCCTCCTTTCTCTCAAACATCTGATTCTGTGTGCCATCTTTGCTTTTTCTTAACAGGCTGTGAAGCACCGCTTAGCTGAGTGACTGCTTATCCAGTCCATGCTGCCACGCTAGTGGGAACCCCAGGTCATTTTTAAAATTTGTTTTGTCTGTTTGTTTTTCTTTTCTCGGCTTGGGAGCCCCTTCTAGCTGGGCTGTACTATGTGGCTTGGGATTCACTTCCCCGGTCTGTGAAGCCACATCGGTGAGATCCCTGGGGGCATTTTTTTCTTTTTGTCTTTCTTAATTTCTCAGTTTCTTGTCTCTCTCTACTTACCTTCTTTTCCTGTCTCCTGAGTACCTGGTTGTGTGACATCTCTGACCCTTCTAGCTGGGCTGTGTCCCGAAGTCTGGGAGCCACTTCCTTGGACAATGGTGGAATCCCTGGGGGCTTTTATTTTACTTAAAAAAAATATTTATTTATTTATTGTTTTCTCTTTTCCTTTTTGTTTTTCATTTCTGAGTTTCTAATCTCTCCACTCCAACAGCAAACTCCTTCAGACCTTTTTTGTTGTTTTTTTGCCTCCTGTTTCTCTCTCTTCTCTCTCTTATTTCCCTTATGCATCGTAACTCCATGCATCACAACCTTCCCTCCCTCCTGCCTACCTGCACTGTGTGCTGAACTTCACACCCCCTAGCAGCACAGTCAGGGCCTACCAGAACCTGCCCTCGACTGACACCTGTCCTACCCTATTGGCCAAAGTACATGCCACAAGCAACCCATTCCAGCCACTCCCTTTCAGAAGGACCTGCCTTACTGCACCATAGCTGAGCAACTGGCCATTGGACAAGGAGGTCAAAAGTATCGTGATGAGCAAACAACAAAGGATGCACAGACCTCCTGCTCAGACATAACCAAATAAAACAAAAAAGCAGGACGAAACAAACAAATCAACAATCAATAAATGAAGAAAATAATCACTGAATATCCCGAAGACAGCAGATAATATCAAAACATAAAAAAAGGATGATTCCAAAAGGCATCCAAAATAAAACACCAGATGACTTTTTAGTAGAAGAAAAGACACTAGAACTACCTGATAGGGAATTCAAATCTCTAATATCAGAGCTCTAAGAGTTGAAGCAAAAAGCAGACAAAAATGAGGAAAATAGAAAAAGTAAATGTAAAGGAAGAAACTAATGGAAAATACAGACAAAACAATGGAAGGATTCAAGAAAATATACAGGAACAAAACATCAAAATAAATTCACAACTAGAAGTCATAAAAAAAAACAACAGTTAGAAATCCAAAAAATGAATAACAGAATTTCAGACATGGACAGTGTCATAGAACGTTTAAGCAGCAGCTTTGAAACAATGAAAGACAGGATTAGAGAAACTGAAGACAAACACTTAGATACAACTTTGAGGAAAGATAGAAAAAAGAATGAAGAAAAATGAAGAAATCCTGAGAATGATGAAGGATGCAATCAAAAGCCAAAATTTGTGAGTGATTGGATTTCAAGAACAGGGGAGAAAGGGAAAACAAAAAAAGATCATTGAAGAATTACTGACAGAAAACTTCCCTAATATGAAAGATGGATAGGGGACCATCCAAGAAGCTCAACAAACCACATATAGGAGAGACCCCAATAGAAAATCACCAAAGCATATTTTAATCACACTTACTAAAATCAAAGAGAATGAAAGAACCCTGAGGGCAGCTTGAGAAAAACAAAAAGTCACATACAGAGGGGAAACAATAAGACTAAGCTCTTATTACTAGGCAGAAACCATGTAGGCAAGAAGGCAATGGGAAGATACATATAAAACTTTGAAAGAAAAAAAAATTGCCCACCAAGAATAATATATCCTGCAAAACTCTTGCTTAAATATGATGGTGAAATTAGTACATTTCTAGATAAACAGAAATCAAGGGAATATGTAAAAACCAAACCAAAATTAGAAGAATTATTAAGCAGAGTCCTATGGTTTGAGAATGAATAACAGCAGACCACAGCTTGAATCTAGGATGCAAGCTTGCACCAGTCAGATAGCAACCTAGGAAATGAACCCTCAAGGACTATTCAAAACCAAAAGATTTGAAACAGGGAACCAGAGAGGTTAATCTGCAAATAACAATGTCACAACAATAAAAGAGGGAATAAATGGTGTAGGTATAGAACTTTTTAATGGAAAGGAAGGCAAGGCTGTAGCAAGTAATAATAGGCTGGCTCAAACTTAGGAAGATAAGGGTAAATTTCAAGGTAACCACAAAGAAAGTTAGCAAATCTATTCATCAAAATAAAGAACAAAAACATAAAGTCTCACTAAACACAAAATCTACAAAAACAAAACAAATGAAAACAAAAAATCCACAACACAGAAGGAATTCAGCATAGAAGAGTATGAAGAACAAAGGAAATATCTGCACCACCAAAAAAAGCACTACAAAGTGACAACAATAAGCTCACACCTACCCATAAAGAGACAGAGAGTGACAGAACGGATTAAAAAAAAACAACCGGACTCATCAATATGCGGTCTACAAGAGACTCATATTAAAACAAAGATGTAAATTTATTAAAAATCCAAGGATGGAAAAAATGTATCAAGCAAACAGCTACCAAACGAGAGCAGGAGTAGCAATACTAATCTCAGATAAAATAGGCTTTAAAACAAAATCCATCATAAGAGACAAAGAAGGGCACTATATAATGATTAAAGGGATGATGCACCAATGACAGGGTTTCAAAACACATAAAACAAACTCTAACAGCACTGAAAAGAGAAATTGACAGTTCCACAATAATAGGAGACTTCAACACACCACTCTCAGTACAGGACAGAGCATCTAGAAAGAAACTCAGCGAAGATACAGAATATCTAAAGGACACAATCACCCAACTTGCCCTCGTAGACATATATAGAACGCTCCACCCAACAACTGCAAAGTACACATTCTTTTCCAGTGCACATGGAACGTTCTCTAGAATAGACAAAATCTTAGGCCATAGAATGACCTTCTGAATTGACTCAAAGGCAATGGTTAGAATGACCTTCAACAAAAATCCAAAACATTGAGATGATAAAAGTATCTTCTCTGACCACAAGACCACCAAAGTGGAAATTAAGGGGAAGAGTAAGGAAAAAAAATCAACTGCATGGAAACTGAATAACACCCTGCTTAAAAACCACTGGGTAATAGAAGAAATCAGAGATGAAATTTAAAAAAATTCTTAGAATCAAACAAAAATGAAAACACACCATACTAAAAAATTTGGACACAGCAAAGACAATGCTCAGAGGTCAATTTATAGCAATAGATGCACACATCAAAAAAAAAAGGAAAGGGACAAAATCAAAACATTAGCTACACAACTCCAACAAATACTCAGAGAACAGTGGGGGGAAAAAAGCCCACAACCACTAGAAGAAAGGAAATAATAAAGATCAGAGCAGAAATAAATGAAATAGAGAAGAGAAAAACAATAGAATCAACAAAACCAAAAGTTGGTTCTTGGAAAAGATCAACAAATCAACAAACTACTGGCCAAATTGACAAAAGAAAAATGGGAGAGGACTCAAATAACCAAAATAAGAAATGAAATGCGAGATATTAGAACAGACCCAATGGAAATAAAAACGATCATAACAGAATGTTATGAAAAACTATACTCCAACAAATTTGAAAACCTAGAGGAAATAGACAAATTCCTAGAAACACACTACCTGCCCAAATTAACACAAAATGATTTTGAAACTCTGAACAGACACATAAGAAGAAATTGAAAAAGTAGTTTAAAAAAAAAAAAACTCCCAACAAGAAAAAACCTTGGCCCAGATGGCTTCACTGGAGAATTCTACCAAACATTCATAGAACCTAAACCAGTACTACTCAAATTTTATTTTAGATCATAGAAAAGGGAGGGATATTTCTGAATTCATTCTATGAAGCCAGCATAGCCCTGATACCAAAACCAGGCAAAGACAACACACACAAAAAAGAAAATTATCCCTCATGAATATAGATGCAAAAGTTCTCAAAAAAATTCTAGGCAATAGAATTCAGCATCATATCAAAAAATGAATACACCATGACCAAGTAGGATTCATACCAGGTATGCAAGGATGGCTCAACATTAGAAAATCAATTGACGTGATCCACCACATAAATAAAAGGAAATAATCACACGATTATCTCGATGGATGCAGAAAAGGCATTCGACAAAGTCCAACACCCATTCCTCATAAAAACTCTCAATAAAATATGTGTTTAAGGGAAATTTCACCACATAATAAAGGCCGTGTGTACAAAACAACAGCCAGCCTCATTCTAAATGGAGAGAGGCTGAAAACATTCACCTTGAAAACAGGAACAAGACAAGGATGCCGTTTATCACCACTCCTATTTAACATTGTGCTGGAAGTCCTAGCTAGAGCTATAAGGAAGAAAAAAAAAATTAGGGCATACAAATTGGAAATGAAGAAGTAAAACTGTCCCTATTTGTGGATAATATGACACTATACATAGAAAACCCAAAAAACTCCACAAGAAAACTACTGGAACTAATAAAAAGATTCAGCAGAGTAGCAGAATACAAGACAAACATACAAAAATCAGTTGGATTCCTATAAACCAATAAAGGGAATGATGAAAAGAAAATCAGGAAAACAATACCATCTATAATATAAAAAAAATAGCCCCTATAAAAATAAAATACTTGGGAATAAATCTAACCAAGGTCGTAAAAGGCCTATACAACAAACACTACTGCAAGAAACCAAAAGAGATCTTCATAAATGAAAAAACATAAAACATACCATGCTCATGGATAGGTAGGCTCAACATTTTGAGAATGACAATTCTACCCAAAGCGATTTACAAATACAAAGCAATCTCGATCCAAATGAAAAGAGAAGAAGCCCTGGATAAGTAAAGCACTATTGAAGAAGAATAAAGTAGGAGGACTCGCACTACTTGACCTCAGAACTACTACATAACTACATTAGTCAAAACAGCCTGGTACTGGTACAACGACAGATACATGACCAATGGAACAAAACTGAGAACCCAGATGTAAATCTATCTGCCTATGGTCACCTGATCTTCGACAAGGAACCAAAGTCAATCTAATGGGGCAAGGTCAGTTTTTTTAATAAATGGTGCTGGCAAAACTGGATGTCCATCTGCAAAAAAATGAAATAGCACCCATACCTCACACCATACATAAAGACTAATTCAAAACATATCAAAGACATAAATATAAAGCCAAAAACTATAAAGATCATAGAAGAAAAAATAGGATCAATGCTAGAGGCCTTAATACACAGCAATAACAGGATACAAATCATAACTAACAACACACAAACTCCAGAGGATAAGCTAGATAACTGGGATCTTCTAAAAATTAAACACTTATGCTCATCAAAAGACTTCACCAAAAGAGTAAAAAGAGAACCTACACACTGGGAAAAAATTTTTGGCTATTACAAATCTGACAAAGGTCTAAACTCTAAAATCTACAGGAAAATCCAACACCTTTGAAACAAAAAGACAAATAATCCAATTAAAAATGGGCAAAGGAAATTAACAGACACTTCACCAAAGACGACATTCAAGTGGCTAACAGACACATGAGGTAATGTTCGCGATCACTAGCCATTAGAGAAATGCAAATCAAATCCACCTTGAGATACCATCTCACCCCAGCATTGCTGGCATGAATTAAAAAAAAAATGACAAATGTTGGAGAGGCTGCAGGTAGAATGGAACTCTTATGCACTGCTGGTGAGAATGCAAAATGATACAATCATTTTGGAAAATGATATGGTGCTTCCTTAGAAAGCTAGAAATAGAAATACCATATGAGCCAGCAATCCCACGCCTAGGAATATATCCTAGAGAAAAAAGTCATCAAACAAATAGACATATGCTCACCCATGTTTATTGCAGCAGTGTTCATAACAGCAAAAAGATGGAAACAACCTAGATGCCCATCAACAGATGAATGGATGAGCAAACTATGGTACATGCACACAATGGAGTACTATGAGATGATAAAGAGCATTGTTGAATCTGCGAAGAATCTTATGAAATGGTTGAATCTGTAGGGCATCATGCTGAGTGAAATAAGTCAATCATGAAAGGACAAATATTGTACGAGACCAGTATTATAAAAATTCATGAAAAGGTTTACACATAAAAAGAAATAATCTTTGATGGTTACGAGGGAGGGGGAGGATGGAAAAACGCTAAGTAGACAACAGATAAGTGGTAACTTTGGTGAAGGGTAAGTAAGTACACACTACTGGGGAAGCCAGCACAACTTGTCCAAGGTCACGGAAGCTCTATAGACACATCTAAACTCCGTGAGGGACTGAATTGAGGGGCTGAGGGCTGTGGGGACCATGATCTTGGGGAACATCTAGGTCAATTGGTGCAATAAAAGAAAATGTTTTGCATTCTACTTCGATGAGTATCATCTGTGGTCTTAAAAGCCTTTGAACAGCCATCTATGATACTCTACTTCTTTCACCCCATCTGGAGCAAGAAATAATGAAGAAAGCTAAAGATACAAGGGGAAAATTAGTCCAAAGAACTAATGGACCACAACTACCACAGCTTCCACCAGATCGAGTCCAGTACCAACTAGATGGTACCTGGCTGCCACCACTTACTACTCTGACAGGGATCACAATAGAGGGTCCCGAACAGAGCTGAAGAAAAATGTAGAACAAAATTCTAACTCACAAAAAAGGGCCAGACTTACCGGCCTGACGGAGACTGGAGAAACCTTGAGAGTATGGCCCTCGGACACCCTTTTAGTTCAGTAATTAATTCATTCGTGAGGCTCCCCCTTCATCCAAAAGTTAGACAGGCCCATAAAACAGAAAAGACTAAAGCGGCACCAGCCCAGAGGCAATGACTAGAAGGTAGGAGAGGACAAGAAAGCTGGTAATAGGGAACTCAAGGTCGAGAGGGAAAGTGTTGATATTTCTTGGTGTTGTTAACGAATGCCATAGAACAATATGTGTGCTAACTGTTTAATGAGAAGTTAGTCTGTTCTGTAAACCTTCATCTAAAGTACAATTTAAAAAAGATAGAAATAGAAGAATAACTATTCTCAGATTCTAGGTACCCAACAGCCACCATTGGTGAACAACTGATAAGACAGAAAGGTCACCAATGGTGATCTGTTATCCTGAAGATTACTGAAAGATAATGATGCCAGAAAAGGCAAGTGAGCAGAGGAGAATATGAAGGAGAAATTTCGTGACATAAATTTGTTGCAATTCAAGGCAAAGAAAGGCATGCAAACAGGCAAGGGGCTAGAAATTTCTGAAGCACAAAGGGATAGAAATAAGAATGTGCCTGGAGTTGTGTAATGGGAGATGAGGACACCATATAGAAGTACTTAGAGTTCCTGCTAAAGGACTTCCCAGTAACAGTCTTACTGTTCATTCTTACTCTCCTCGGGTGCCTACATAAACAAATGAAAATGGTAGGTTGGAACATATATGTAATTGCCATCACTAATATAATATCAAGCACTATTCTAAACACATCTTATGTATTGGCTCAGTTAATTTTCATAACAACCCTATAAGGTAACCAAACCACCCACTGCCAGGGACCATTATTATCTCAATTTACAGATAAGGAAACTCATACAGAAAGGTTAAGTAATTTGTCCAAAGTCATACAGCAAGTGAATGGTGAAAACAAGATTCCAGTCCAGACATTATTACTGCAGAGTTTCTCCCCCATGCTCATTTACCTAAGTTAGGAGTTTTCCAATACTTCCTAAAGGGACATACTGAAAAAGGCTGAACAAAGCCTAACAAGCTGGGTATAAAAACCAGAAATAAGGTAAAACACCTTCTTTTGTGTAGAGAGCACGCCAGTTAGAAATAGTCTTTTGTGTGCACAGATTAAGCAAACTGCCAGTGTGCACAGGAAAAAAAAAAGACAAAGAAAAAAAAAAACTCCCCATATAAAAATTGTATTATTAGTAAGTCATTGTTTTGGCTTACAGCTTGGATAGCTGAGAAAATGTAATTCATGCCAGAGGAGATAAGCCCTTTGTTAACATCTCAGTGCGCATCCACTTACTAGATTCTTTACAAAAAATTCATCTTGATAGTGGAGCAAGAGAATGTGGAGAGCATGAGATCACTGTGGGCCTGAATGTGTAGGCTGGACTGAACTCTAACTGTGCTGCTTTTACAAGTTGGCCAAGGGCTTCCCTTGGAAAAAGTGAAGAGATAGAACCCTGTGCCATTACAGTTCAGCCATGAGCATCAATCTGTTGTAGCAGAAAGTTTTGGAAAAAAATAATATGAACGCAATGAGGGATGCTGAGAGAGATTTAGACATATGCTAGGTCAACTGTATTTATAGCAGGAGGTGCAAAGTCTCACCTACAGCTGTCCCAAAACCCAGGAGAGGGGAAAATAAATCTATGCTATAAAGAGAAGGAAGTGATGGCAAGATATGTAGCAAGATTGCAAGCAGCAGGGAGTGTTTTCTACATTCTATACTTTATCTTCCTCCTAGAAAAAAAATATCGGCCGACATGTGAAAAAATGGAAAAATCCAAGTTAACTTCCACGTCATCTGCTGGCCTGGATTTTCTCTCCAAAATCCAGGCCAGCAGTTTTGCAGAAAAGATACCTTAGCCTCATTTGTATCAACATCCTTAGTTAGATACAGGAATGGTTACTACAGTTGGAAGACAGTGCTGTCCAAGTCAACAATTTTCCATAAACCAGAGCGAAAAATATTTTCAGTGTTTGCTATGACACATGAAAATTGGAGTCTTAAATCCTGCTTAGAATAGAAGCAACTAATATGAGAGGAAATGAGAAGGAAAAAAATGTTGAAGTGTTATAGAAGTATATACAGTTGGACCATGTTGGAAACAAAACCAAGCAGAGAACCACTTCAAATTCAAAGGTCACATGCTGTACAAGGATGTTGGAAAGGCTAATGGGTTGTTAATTAGACCTAAAAGTTTGCATTTGTTTGGAAAGTACGTATTTCATTTGATCATTTACTTCATTGCTGCCCGCTCTTCTATTCAGATACTTACACACAGCATCAGTGCCATATTCTGCAAGCCATCCAAGTTTTTTGTCAGCATTCTAAATTTTCCTTTCTGGGCTCTTTTTCCTTTTCGCTCTCCCTTATTTTTGCTTCCTTCTACCCTAAGCCAACGAGGGTTGGGACTTGTTCCTGTGAAATACTATATGTTAAAACCATGTGTTCATTCAACAGTTAGTCATCAGTGCCTTCGAGGAGCAACACCCAGTACCAGATGCTGGGGAGAGTGAAGTAACCCAGAATCCGATTCTACCCTTAAGGAGCTTATACCAAAAAAATACCAAACCTGTTGTCGTTAAGTCGATTCCAACTCATAGCAACCCTATAGGACAAAGTAGAACTGCCCCATAGGGTTTCCAAGAAGCGCCTGGTGGATTCAAACTGCCAACCTTTGGGTTAGCAGCCGAACTCTTAATCGCTCTGCCACCTGGGTTTTCTAAGGAGCCTATAGTAATTACTTTTTTTTTGTGGCTGTCTCTAAAATGTTAATGATTATGTACCTATTTCCAGAGAAAAACAAGATCTTCTTAATGTTCAGTCTATAGAGAATTCTCTTAATTCTATATTAAGACTTGAGATAGTTGTTGCTGTTGTTAGGTGTCATTTAGTCAGTTAGGACTCAGCGAAATTATGTAAAACAGAACAAAACGTTGCACGGTCCTGCCATGCTCACAATCATTGCAATGTTTGAGCCCATGTTGCTATCACTGTGTCAATCCATCTCATTGAGAGTCTTGCTCTTTTTCACTGACCCTCTACCAAGCATGATGCCCTTCTCCAAGGACAGGTCACTTCTGATAATATGTACAAATTAAGTGAGACGAAGCCTGGTCACCCTAGCTTCTAAGGAGCATTCTGGCTGTACTTCTTCCAAGACAGACTTGTTCGTTCTTCTGGCAGCCCATGGTATATTCAATATTCTTTGCCAACACCGTAATTTAAACGCATCAATTCTTCAGTCTTCATTATTCATTGTCCAGCTTTCGCATTTATATGAGGCGATTGAAAATACCATGGCTTGGGTCAGGCGCACCTTAGTCCTAGGAAGATGTTCCATTGCTTGCACATCTCATTACAGATGGAAAGGCAAAAAGGTAAAATTAGGCATTTTCATTTTATGCTTTTCAGTCCCTTTTTAACAGGTTTGCTGAGATATGATTCTTAAAAGAATGTGGAATGATGATTATCTTTTGCAGATTAGAAGAATCACTTCAGAGAAGCATAGCTCTGATCAGAGAAGGTCAGGGAATTTAAAACATCTTTTTCCTTCAACAGGAAATAGTAAAATAAAACTTAAAATTTATTTGTTCATGAAATCATTCAGCAAAAATTTACCGAGCACATTCTGTGTGCCAGGTGGCTAGTTAAATTGAGTTTCAAACAAAGGTACAAGGCAGGCTCCACATTAGAGTTTTTCCACTGCCTCATTGCTCTCTTGTTGAGAGAACAGAAAAGTACTTCTCCTGTCTCTGTACTCAGCTTGGACCTTTCCTGTTGCATTTTTACTGTTCTGCTTTAAATCACAAGATCCATGAATATGTCACTGTTAGGGGGCCAAAAGATTAAATGTGTCACCTGCATTGGTATCAAAGGCCTAGTAATAAAAACAACAGCTCACATTTATTGAGTATTCAATGAGTGTCAGACACTGTGATAAGTGGTTTATGTTCATTTATCTCATTTAATCTTGCAAAAACCCTAGGAGGAAGGCACTGATATTTTTCCCATTTGATACAAAGACATCAAATCACAGAATGAACAAGTAATGGATAATAGTAAGTGGCTGAGCCAGGATTTAAACACAGGCAATCTGGCTCCAGAGCTTGCACTTGTAATCACTAAGCTATACTGTGCTTCAAAATAGGAAAATAACTGATATTAAGGATAAAAAGCATAGGGGAAAAATATCTACTCCTTTCCCTCTCTTATCTCCAAATCATGAGGATTCAATTAAAGGGCTGCCCCCTACACTCAGTTCCAGCCAGAAGTCATCACTTCCTTTTTGATTTCTCATTGCCCCATGTATGGGCATCTTTTAAGGAACTTTTCACTTTCAAACTAGAATGTAGGGCTCCATGAAAAAAAGGGCCAAGCTCTCACATATATAATTCTGGCTCCTTTCCTTCCTCAGTCACAGTATATATTAACAGTGTCTTGAACGCTATAGTTGTTCATTAAACTCCTGTTGAAAAATTAACAGTAGAAAGTGGGATGACATTAATTGTTCAATGAATGTTATCTCACTCTAGATTGTATGCCTCTTTGTATCTCTTACAATGCCATACATGTAGTAGGAACTTAATATATCTTGAAATCATTTAAAATCCCCTAAATTCCTATACCTGAATGAGTACTTTCCCAGAGTGGAAAAGTTTCCTGGCATTCTGTAAAACTTCTATGCAGTCTCCCTCTATGCAGAATCAACACTAGGCAAGGGTAAAGAACCCAAAACAGTAACATCTAGAAGTAGAGTCCTCATCTTCATACTTCCTCTATCTCCCAATATGACAAGGCTTTATCACAAATACAATGCTAGCAGTTACTACGAATTTAGTATCGCCTATTTTTTATTTTCCAAGTATTAGATATTTATTATCTAGCTTAATTCTCATAACAACAGTATGAAGTAAACACTTTTATTTCCAGTTTACAGATAAAGAAAATCAGGCTCAGAAAGGTTAAATGACTTATGCAAAGTCACACAGCTAGTAAGTGGCAAAGCTGAGATTCAAACCAATGTCTCTTTGATTCTAAAGCCTGTGCCCTTTCTGCTACATATGTTGCCCAACAGACTTATGAGGCTCTTTACTGATATATCTGCTCCAGCTTATGTCAAATAAAGATTTCATAGAGAGAGCATCAAACTTTGCCAACTTCTCCAATTTAGAGACAACGTGGTTATGTTTAAGAGCTCAGACACTGTGATCAGAAAGACCTGGATTTGAATACCAACTCCGCCACTTATAAGCAAGTTACTTATCCTCTCTGAATCTCAATTTTCTCAACTCTTAAAAAGGGATAAAATTAGTACCTCATAGGGCCACTTTGAGTCGGAATTGATAGCAATGGATAAGGTTCACAGGGCTATTGTGAAGGTAAATGAGGCAATGCCTTAAGGGCTTGGCACATAATAAATGCTCAGTAAAGGGTACTTGATTATTTTTATTATTGGGATTTAAGTGAAAGTTTACAATTCAAGTCAGGCTCTCATACAAACACTTATACACACATTGTTATATGACCCTAGTTGCTCTCCCTACGATGTGACAGCACACTCTCCTGTCCATCTCTGCCTTTTCATCTTGCCTCCAGACAAGAGCTGCCCACATAGCCTCATGTGTCTACTTGAGCTAAGAAGCACACTCCTCACCAGTATCATTTTAAGTCTTATACTACAGTCTAATCTTTGTCTGAAGAGTTGGCTTTGGGAATGGTTTTAGTTTTGGGCTAACAGAGAGTCTGGGGGCCATGACCTCTGGGGTCCCTCCAGTCTCAATCAGACCATTAAGTCTAGTCTTTTCACTAGAATTTGAGGGCTGCATCCCACTTTTCTCCTGCAACATCGGGGATTCTTTGTTGTCTTCCCTGTCAGGGCATTCATTAGTGGTAGCCAGGCACCATCTAGTTCTTCTGGTCTCAGGCTGATGGAGTCTTTGTTTTTTGTGGCCCTTTCTTTCTCTTGGGCTCATATTTTCCTTGTGTCTTTGGTGTTCTTCATTCGCCTTTACTCCAGGTGGGTTGAGACCAATTGTTGCATCTTAGACGGTGGCTTGCTAGGGTTTAAGACCCCAGATGCCACTCTCCAAAATGGGATGCATCTTAGATGGCTACTTGCTAGCTTTTAAGATATCAGATGCCACTCATCAAAGTGGGATCCAGAACATTTTCTTAATACACTTTGTTATGCCTGTTGACCTAGATGTCCCCTGAAACCATCGTCCCCAGACCCCTGCCCTGCTACTGTGTCCCTTGCAGTATTTGGTTGTATTCAGGAAACTTCTTAGCTTTTGTTTTAGTCCAGTTGTGCTGATGTCCCCTGTATTGTGCGTTGTCCTTCCCTTCACCTGAAATAATTCTTGTCTACTATTTTTTTTATCTAGCTAGTGAATACCACTCTCCCTCCCTCTCCAGCCTTGTAACCATCAAAAATATTTTCTTCTGTATTTAAACCATTACTTGAGTTCTTATAATAGTGGTCTCATACAATATTTGTTCTTTTGCCACTGACTAATTTCGCTCAGCATAATGCTTCCTAGATTTCTCCACGTTGTAATATGTTTCACAGATTCATCCTTGTTCTTTACCATTGCATAGTATTCCATTGTGTGAATATACCATAATTTATTTATCCATTCATCCATTGATGGGCACCTTGGTTGTTTCCATCTTTTTGCTATTGTAAACAGTGCTACAATGAACATGGGTGTGTATATATTTATTCATGTGAAGGCTCTTATTTCTCTAGGATACATTCCAAGGAGTGGGATGGCTGGATCATATGGTAGTTCTATTTCCAGCTTCTAAAGGAAGCATCAAATTGATTTCCAAAGTGGTTGTACCATTTTACATTCCCACCATCAGTGGATAAGTGTTCCAGTCACTCCACAACCACTCCAATATTTACTATTTTGTGTTTATTGGATTAATGTCAGCATTTTTGGGGTGAGATGGTATCTCATTGTAGATTTGATTTACATTTCTCTAATGGCTACTGATCGTGAGAACTTCCTCATGTGTCTGTTAGCTGCCTGAAAGTCTTCTTTGGTGAAATGCTTGTTTGTATCCTTTGCCAGTTTTTTTAAACTGGGTTATTTGTCTTTTTGTTATTGAGGTTTGGCAGTATCTTGTAGATTTTAGAAATTAGAGGCTCATCGGGTTTGTTGAAGCCAAAAACTTTTTTCCGAGTCTGTAGGTTGTCTTTTTACACTTTTGGTGAAGTCTTTCGATGAGCTTAAGCGTTTGATTTTTATAAGTTCCCAGTTATCTAGTTTCTCTTCTGGTGTTTGTGCATTGTTAGTAATGTTTTATAAACTGTTTTTGCCATGTATTACGGCTAGTAGTGTTGTCCCTATTTTTTCTTCCATGATCTTTATCATTTAGATTTTTATATTTAGGTCTTTTATCCATTTTGAGTTCATTTTTGTGCATAGTGTGAGGTATGGGTCTTGTTTCATTTTTTTGCAAATGGATATCCAGTTATGCCAGCATCATTTGTTAAACAGACTGTCTTTTCCCATTTCACAGACTTTGGGACTTTGTCAAATATCAGCTGCTCCTAAAAAAAAAAAAAAAAAAGCTCCTAGGTGGATGAATTAATGTCTGGATTCTTAATTTTGTTCCATTGGTCTATGTATCTGTTGTTGCACAAGTACTAGGCTGTTTTGACTACTGTGGTGGTATAATAAGTTCTAAAATCAGGTAGTGTGATGCCTCCCACTTTGTTCTTCTTTTTCAGTAATGCTTTACTCATCCAGGGCCTCTTTCTCTTTCCTTATGAAGCTGCTGTTTTGTTTCCCCAGCTCCTTAAAAAATGCCATTGGAATTTGGATTGAGATTGCATTTCATCTATAGATCACTTTGGGTAGAATTGACACTTTCACAACATTGAGTCTTCCTATCCATGACCAAGGTATGTTTTTCCACTTATGTAAGTCTCCTTTGGTTTCTTACTGTAGTGTCTTGTAGTTTTCTTTGTATAGGTCTTTTACGTCTCTGGTTATTTTTATTCCTAAGTATTTTATCTTCTTGGGGGCTATTGTAAATGGTACTGATTTGGTGATTTCCTCTTCAATGTTCTCTTTGTTGGTGTAGAGGAATTCAACTGATTTTTGTATGTTTATCTTGTATCCTGAAACTCTGCTGAACTCTTCTATTAGTTTCAGGTAGTTTTCTTGTGAATTCTTTGGGGTTTTCTGTGTATAAGATCATATCATCTGCAAACAGAGATACTTTAATTTCTTCCTTACCAATTTGGATGCCCTTTGTTTATTTTTCTCTAGGACCTCCAGCATAATGTTGAACAAGACTGGTGATAAAAGGGCATTTGTCTGGTTCCCATCCTTAAGGGAAATGCTTTCAGACTCTCTCCATGTGGGATGATGTTGGCTGTTGGCTTTGTATAAACGCCCTTTATTATGTTAAGGAATTTTCCTTCTATTCCTATTTTACTGAGAGTTTTTATCATGAATCAGTGTTGGACTTTGTCAAATGCTTTTTCTGCATCAATTGGTAAGATCATGTGGTTCTTGTCTTTTGTTTTTTTTATGTGTTGGTTTACATTGATTGTTTTTCTAATGTTGAACCATTCCTGCATATCTGATATGTATCCCACTTGGTCATGGTGAATTACTATTTTTTTTTTTGATATGTTGTTGAATTCTATTGGCTAGAATTTTGTTGAGGATTTTTGCCTCTAAGTTCATGAGGGATATTGGTCTGTAATTTTATTTTCATTGTTTCTTTACCTGGTTTTGGTTTCAGGGTTATGCTGGCTTCATAGAATGAGTTTGGGAGTATTCCAATCTTTTCTATGCTCTGAAATACCTTTAGTAGTAATGGTGTTAACTCTTCTCTGAAAGTTTGGTAGAATTCTCCAGTGAAGCTGTCAGGGCCAGGGCTTTTTTTTTTTTTTTTTGGTTGTTGGGAGTTTTTTAATTACCTTTTCAATCTCTTTTGTTATAGTTTTATTTAGTTGTTCTACCTCTGTTTGTATTAGTTTAGGTAGGTAGTATGTTTCTAGAAATTTGTCCACTTTCTCTAAGTTTTCAAATTTGTTAGAGCATAATTTTTCATAATATTCTGTTATGATTCTTTTAATTTCATTTGGGTCTGTTTTGATATTGCCCATCTCATTTCTTCTTTGGGTTACTTGCTTTCTCTCCTGTTTTTCTTTTCTCAGCTTGGCCAGTGGTTTATGGATTCTGTTGGTCTTTTCAAAGAACTAGCTTTTGTTCTAAACTCTTTTGATTGTTTTTCTGCTTTCTATTTAATTCTACTCAGATTTTTATTATTGCTTTCTTTTTGGTGCCCAAGGGCTCCTTTAGTGGCTCTGTTTCTATTTGTTTGAGTTGTAGGGTTAATTCTTTGATTTTGGCCCTTTCGTCTTTTTGGATGTGTACATTTATTACTATAAATTGACCTCTGAGCACTGCTTTTGCTGTGTCCCAAAGGTTCTGGTGGGATGTGTTTTCATTCTCATTTGATTCTATGAATTTCTTTATTCTGTCCTTAATTTCTTCTATAACCCAATAGTTTTTAAGCAAGGTGCTGTTCAGTCTCCTTGTGTTTGATTTTTTTCTTTGCTTTTTCTGTTATTGATTTCTGCTTTTATGATCAGAAAAGATGCTTTGTAATATTTTGAAGTTTTGGATTCTGTTAATGCTTGCTTTGTGGCCTAATATGTGGTCTGTTTTGGAGAATGTTCCCTGTGAGTTGGAAAAGAAAGTGTATTTGGCTTCTGTTGGGTCAAGTGTTCTGTGTATGTTGATGAGGTCAAGTTGGTTGATTGCGGCATTTAGATCTTCTGTGTCTTTATTGAGCTTCTTTCTGGATATTCTGTCCTTCACATAAAGTGGTGTGTTGAAGTCTCCTACTATTATTGTAGAGCTGTTTATATCTCTTTTCAATGCTGTTAGAGTTTGTCTTATGTATTTTGGAGCCCTGTCGTTGGATGTGTAAATATTTATTATGGTTATTTCCTCTTGGAGTATTGACCCTTTCATGATTATATAGTGTCCTTCCTTATCCATTGTGGTGGATTTTACTCTAAAGTCTATTTTGTCAGAAATTAATATTGCCACTCCTGCTTTTTTTGATTGTCGTTTGCTTGATATATTTTTTTCTGTCCTTTGAGTTTTTGTTTGTGTCTTCAAGTCTAATGTGTGTCTCTTGTAGGCAGCATATAGAAGGATAGTGTTTTTTTAATTCATTCTGCCACTCTCTGCCACTTTATTGGTGCATTTAGTCCGTTTACATTCAAGGTAATTATGATTGGTATGAGTTTAGCTCTGTTATTTTGATGTCTTTTGTGTGTGTGTGTGTGTGTGTTGCTAACAGTTTCTTCATTCCACTTAATTTTCTGTGCTGAGTCTTTTTTCTTTATATGTTTTCTTTTCCTCTTTTTCATTTTTGTTGATTTTGTATTTGCTGAGTCTTTATGTTTTTTATTTTGATGTGTACGATTGTTTGTTTCCTTTATGGTTAACTTAATATTTACCCCTATTTTTCTAAGTTTAAATCAGGCTTTTATTTCTTTATACTGCCTTAACTTCCTTTCCGTATGAAAGATATATGACTACATTTTTTAGTTCCTCTTTTTTGTTTTAATGTTTCCCTCTTTTACACAATGTCATGTCTGTTTCCCTGTTTTGAGCTTTTTAGTTTTGATTGATTTTTGTGATTTCCCCGTCTGGGTTGATATCTGGTTGCTGTGTCCTGTGTTCTAGTTTTTGGGTTGTTATTTAATGTTATTGCCTTTCTAACCAGAGGACTCTCTTTAGTAATTTTTGTAAGTTTGGTTTCATTTTTGCAAATTCCCTAAACTTCTGTTTGTCTGCAAATGTCCTTATTTCACTATTTAATTTTAGAAACAGTTTTGCTGGATATATAATTCTTGGCTGGCAATTTTTTTCCTTCAAGGCTTTATATGTGTCATCCCATTGCCTTCTTGCCTGTATGGTTTCTGCTGAGTAGTCCAAGCTTAGTCTTATTGACTATCCATGTAGGTGACTTTTCATTTATCCCTAGCCACCCTTAAAATTCTTTATCTTTTGTTTTGGCATGTTCGATTATGTCTTGGTGACTTTCTTTTGAGATCTAACTTGTGTGGAGTTTGATGAGCATCTGGGATAGAAACCTGCTCATCTTTTACAATATCAGGGAAGTTTTCTGCCAAAAATATTCAACAGTTCTGTCTGTATGTTCTGTTATCCCCCCCCCCCCCCCGTTCCGGTACTCCAATCACTCATACGCTATTTCTTTTGATAGAGTCCCACATAATTGTTAGTGTTTCTTCATTTTTTAAAATTCTTTTATCTGATTTTTCCTCAAATATGTTGGTGCCAAGTATTTTACCTTCAGTGTCACTAATTCTGACTTCCATTGTCTCATTTCTGCTCTTATGACTATTGGATTGTCTAATTCTGAAAATTTTTTTATTGATCTGAATTTCTGTTTGCTGTCTCTCTATGTATTCTTGCAGCCTATTATATTTGTCATTGTGTTTTTGTCTTTTCTGCTTAAGTTCCTCTAATGCTTTGTCTGTGTGCTACTTGGCTTGTTCTGAGTTTTGCCTGATCTCTTTCATGATCCCTTGAAGAGTTCTGTATCTTAATGTTTTGTAATCTACCCCTGGTAATTCCAGGAAGTTATCTTCATTTGGAAGATTTCTTGATTCTTTGTTTTGGGAAATTGCTGAAGGCATCATGGTCTGCCTAATTATGTGATTTTATATTGACTGTTGTCTCCTAGCCATCAATAAGTTATTGTATTTATTTTATGTTTGCTTACTGTGTCCTAGCATCTTGTTTTGATATGCCCAAATAGGCTGCTCGAGTGAGCTCATTTGATTATTGGTGCCTCTGAAGCTCTAATTTTCTGTTGCAGGTGGTTAGAGCTGTTACTAGGTATGTTAGCCCCAGGTTCCATTCACTTTTCTTATATGGATTCAGCTCAGGACTCCAGGTAGTCAGTCACTAAGTGTGTGGTGCAGGATCTCACCTACAGCTGTAGATGAGCAGGTGTGATTGGTGTAGGCACAGGTATCTGGGTGCAATAGGGTGTCAAGGGCTGAGCAAGGCAGGGGGCTGACAACTACTCCTGAAGGCCTGTGAGGAAACTACTCCTGAGGGCCTAAAGAGAATAGGTGGGCGGGTTTTGCAGCCAGACTATGGGCACCCAATGCTGTTTGCTGTAAAGCCTAGAGGTGCCTCTTATTCTGGGACCCCTGTTGTGGGTGGCTAGGTTTCATGGGTGGAGCCACCAGTTCTCAGGCTTCTGTTGTGGATAGGTGAAGACCATGCTTAATAAGCAGAGCAGTTTCAAATGGCATGAATCTGCCTCTCCACCATGTAGCTGAAGACAGTTGAAGTTAGGCTTCAGGTATGTACCCTGTTGTACTGTGCTAATGAGGGCCTACATTGTTAAAATGGGCCCACCGAGGTCTATGCAGGGCTGAAAGGCATTCAAAGTCCGCGGGCCCCTTATGCCTGTGCCTAGGCAAAAGAGCTGTTTTTGCCCTGAGTTCTCTGCTTAGAGGAGTTGGCAGATTATTTTTTCCTCCATTTGCTAATTTGTTCCTTCTCCAAGGCCGGAAGAATGGCTCATGGTGAGTGCAGGGTCCTTCCTCCGGCACAGGGGATGCAGCCAGCTGGGACCCAGTGCAGAGTGGGAAGGGAGCAGGTAAGCGGGAGAGAGGTGTTTCCTGAAGGGGTATTTTTTGGTCCATAAGGTAGGGTAAATGCAGGCACTTATCTATTTGCTGATTGAGGGCCGCTTCTAGCTTCCGCTTCTAGCTTCCGCTTCTAGCTTCTTCTGGAGAGTTGAGCAGACTCTCCACAGCTCGTTCTCTCCCGATGTGGAAAACATGTCCTGAATGTCACTGCTTGCCTCATCCACTTGCACCAAATAAATCAGCCTGCGGGATGCCGGTTCCCACCATGTCAGGTCTGATAACTCCTCATTGCTTCTGAACCATTTCTCTGTCCCCCTTCTGCTCAGTCTGATTCCTCAACTTTGCCTTTGTTGTTCAGGGCTCCTAGCTTGTCCTATATACCCAATGTGGGACTTGTTTTTCATGTCTTTATTGTAAGAGGGACCACAGGAAGAGTCTGACTACTCCGTCATCTTGGCCCTGCCTCCAAGGTTACTTATTTTTGCCTATTAACAGTAATTATACCAAGTGTTTATAACCTTTCAATGTTTTTCTGATATTAAGGAGATAAAGAGTTCTAGTATCTGTCAATTCTCATAAGCCTGTGGCAAAGGAAAATATAACTAAATCTGGTGAATGGGGAAGTGGGGATGCTGTTGTAAGGCTCCACAGAAAGGCAGTGGGAGCAGAGGCCACTAATAAATTAGCCCCCGTGCCATGGCTAGTAAACAGGCCATGAATTGCCAGTGCTATAGCACACAAAAGGAGGTTTTCTTAGGGAGTGTTGGGGAATATCTTTAGCCCAAATTGAATTTGGATTGAGACAGGGTGTCTGGCTTTCCCAAAAACAAATTCAGCTTTTCTTTTTACTGAAGGGGAAATTTAAAAACATTTTCTCAGAATAGGAAATCTACTTTCTTGAAATGTGATGACATATTGGAATTCCCAGTTGATATACAAAACAAAAGCAGATGGAACAAGTACAAATTGAAGCATGGTGTCAAGAGTCCCTATTCACTGATCTTAACATAAGTCAAGAGATTTTTAAAATAATTTTTATTGTGCTTTAAGTGAAAGTTTACAAATCAAGTCAGTCTCTCACACAAAAACCCATATATACCTTGCTACACACTCCCAATTACTCTTCCCCCAATGAGACAGCCTGCTTTCTCCCTCCTCTCTCTCTTCTCATGTCCATTTCGCCAGCTTCTAACCCCCTCCACCCTCTCCTCTTCCCTCCAGGCATATTTTTAAGATTTGCATTCTTCAATGTAGAATTGCTCGACCAGAGTCATTTCTAGCCAGGAAGAGCAAACAGCTACCTATATGATCTAAATCTAAAGCCGATCAAATAGGACAATTTTGGGTTCAGGGAAGTGCTTGACCTATATGACAAACTGCAACTTAACCAATATTTTTTTTCCCACTTGGGGCCCTTGATTGTGCTCTACATGTTGAAAGAGTTAGATTAGATACTCTCCACAGGACCTATGAGCTCTGAAAATTTCCATTCTAAGGTTCTGGAGAGTCGTTTTCTGTGTAGCGGGTGTATAAGGGGAGCTGTGGGACATGCAGTGGAGTTTAAGGAGTAACAGTGGTATTTAACTGGGCTTCATCTTTTACAATGTTCTTTGTTATTTTGTTGATAAAACATACTTTCATGGTTAACTCAATTGACATGGAGAATGGCCACAAGGCCCCAAGTTCCAACATTTTCAGAGTAACCCTTAATTTTGTCCAAATAATCACTTAATAAATTCATGAAAGCACGAGAACAAATCAAGTAATCATTTGCTCATGGTTTGTACTTTGCCAAATATGCTACATAAAAGGCAAGCAATGACAAAACCAATGAGATTTAGTTTTAATAAGGCAATCAACTATCATTAAAATGGGAATTAGAAATCATATTCTATACTATAGTCATTGTTCTTGTCCCAAATTATGATTCAAGTTGTCAGAATTAACTACTTAATTTTCTCTGTGTGCCAAACACTTTTACACTTCAAACAAAAGTTAACTACTTTCTCCCAAGAGTTGGTGATTTTTTAAAATAAAATTTCCCCATATACTTGGGAAGAAATGCTGAAATTATTGCTAAAATATCACATTATGCATTAAAAACCTACAGTAACATTTACAAAAATTAAGGACATTTTGAAACCAATGAAGTTAAAATCAGCATGGTAATATAGGAAGCAATGGATGACATGAAGCTGGGAGAAATAATACACATTCTATGAGAGAATCAGGATCAAAAAGATCTTGACAGGCAAAATCTAACATGAAAGAATATAATCAAAATAAATGTAAAATCCTGTACATGGGTACAAAGAGCCAACTTTATGAGAGCAGGATTGAGGAAGATTTGGCTTAGCAGCAAAGTGCCTAAAAATAGACTTGATGTTTCAGTGGCATAAGATCAATATGATTCAAAACGATCTGAGAAAAAAAATTAGGGGGATCTTACTTGACATTAATAAGAGTTTCTACAAATGGATTTCAGTGTCCAATTCTGGAATCAAGTTTGACATACATACCAAAAAAAAAAAGGTGAGGAATCTTGAAAGCTCACCGTGATCTGATTGTACCTACTTGTCCAATGATACCTTTTGTTATGTATCCACAAAAGACCCTCTGCTCCAACCATACTGACCAACCAGCAATTCTTCCAAATCTTTCTTGTTTTTCCACACTTTCAACTCTGATTTCACTTCTCAGATGAAGCATATTACCTTCCCCAAAATTTTCTAACTTTCCCCACCCGCCTCAGATTGTGGTTGGTTCATGCCAGTACTCTGTCTCCATTACAGCACTTACTGCACAGCTATTGATTTTTTTTCTTTGTGTCCCTACCTAGAGCTCTTTGAGGACAAGGATTGAGTCTTATTCTTCTTAACATTCTCAGAATCCAGCACAGTGTCTGATACTACTGTGAACACACTACTGAACAAACTACTCTAAAATAATAATTAAAAATTAAATGAACAGCTAGAGGAAATTGAGCTGTTTTGCCTGAGAAAAGAAAGGCTTCTAGGAGTTGGGACACAGTAGCTTCCTTCAAATATTTTAAGGTCTGTCATGGGAAGAGAAACTGAATTTATTTCCTTCAGACTTGGAAAAGAAGAACCAGTACATACAAGTTATAAACAGATATTTGTCACCTCCATGTAAAAATTTCCCAAATAGAATATTTCCAATGGTCGAACAACATGATAAGCATAACTAAATGTCACTGAATTCTATAAGTGAAGAATGTTGTTCTTCTTAGATGATAATAAGTTTTCCATCCATAGGAATGATCAAGCAGGGAGTTAATTTTTCAAGAGCATGGTAGAGTGTATTTAAGCATTATATGCAGAGCTAAAAGTTTAAGATCCTCTAGTCTCTATAACTCTGGGTTATTAGAAGTCTACACAAAAAGTGTTGTTGTTAGGTGCCATTGAGTTGGTTCCAACTCATAGCAAGCCTATAGGACAGAGTAGAACTGCCTCATACTGTTTCCAAGGACTGCCCGGTAGATTTGAACTGTAGGTCTTTTGGTTAGCAGCGGAGTTCTTAACCACTATGCTACCAGGGCTCCATAAAAAAATAGTAGGGGTCAAATCAACTGGGTTCTAGTTCTGGCTCTGCGACATACTAGCTGGGTAATATTGTTAAGACATTTCATCTTTCTGTGTCATAGATTCTTTATTTGTGAAATGAGTGGTGGACCAGAATGTTGCTTCCAACTTAAAAGGTTATGGGACAAATAATATTTTACAGTTATTTGGAATTTATACTTTACAAAATACGTTACCGTTTTCTCTCTTGATCCTTGTAACCTTCCTGGGGTTCATGGGGAGGTGTTAGTTTTACTTCACTTGACAAATAAGAACACTTCGGCCCAAGAAATTAGGTGAATTGCCCATGATCAGACGTTCTTTCCACTACGCCACATTAAATTTTAAACTGAGGCTTTAAGGTTAATTTAATCATCATCTTTTTGAAATCCAGACATTCATGCTAATATCTAAGGAAGTAAACCAAATCTACCTTGGCATGTTTTCATTTGCCATTAGCAAAAATAATTATGAAATTCCTGAACAAAATTGGGCATGACTTTATGAGTTACGTACTTCTGAACCCCAGTTGAAATGTTCCATCCAAACCACATAGACTCAGCCTTTTATCTCATTGAGCAGATAAGAACTTGAATAAAAGGAAGTTAAAAAGCTAAAAAAAAGAAGAAAAAGAAAAGAAGAAGAAAGAAAAAAATGAGGTTAACCACGTTGCTCAACACCTGGCCAGGATAGTGGCATCACTAGGAGGTTGGGAGGTGGGTGCAAACCACAACCTCTGACACTGTCAGAGGGGATGACACCAAAATTTCCCCAGGATCTATTGCTGTGGTGGCAATGGTGGTGGCTGGCAGGCAGTTGCTGCCAAGGGAGGGATCACCAAAGCAGTGGCATCACTGGGTTTGGCATCACCTCTCACCCAGTGTAGTAACTCATTGCCCACCATCACCCACTAGTCAGGGTGCCGGGGGCCGGGCCTTGTTGCCTGCCATTGGGCAGAGAGGAGGGTCTCCACCTTGGCCAGTAGGAGAGGGAAGGAACTGAGGGAAACTACAGGGCCCTGGGCTGGGAAGGGCAGGCCTGTGAGGCACAATGCTGGGCCCCGCATGGAGGAGGGCTGGGCAGGGCCAATCTGCCCGTGGGGCCTGCCCACCCTGGGGGATGAGACCATGAATTACTGCACTGGGTGACACAAACCCTAGTGATGCCACTGGGCCAGGAATCAATATTAGGACTAGCACCTAGGTAAAAAAAATAAATTCTGCATATTTTGACAAAATCCATCATTTTATTCCCAACCTATGTCAAAGCACTTGGCTATAAGGAGTTCTCTCAGTTTTATAATTGTAATAGCTTTTAACTGTGATGACAAATTAAAGTCTAATGAGGCTCATCACTCTACCTGTGAAAAAATTCCATTTTTTTTTAACTTTATTGAGAACTTGGAATAAAGTATAGTGATATCTAAGAGCTCAGGACAAAGAAAAGCACTACCCTGAGTCATCTGTTGTTCATTGAACAGCTGAAGCAATTCATTTTCTTCCAAAATCAGCAGAGCATTTTTGATCTCCTATAACTATTGAAAATCATAATTATTATCAAAACTGAACCAATGGAAGGACATGATGTTTCTCCAACTGTTTTACTTCACAAAGAGTATTTAGTGTGTTGCCAACTTTTCCCTTTGAGGGTCAGTGCAAATTTATTCTCTTTTTGTTTCCTCTGAATATGGAAAATTAAGATCCAATGCAAAAGCATTTTTCCAGTGTCTATGTCACTTTGTGGACTAACATGCACCTGACCCAAGCCATGATATTTTCAATCACTTCATGTGCATGCAAAAGCTGGACAACGAATAAGGAAAACTGAAGAAGAATTGATGCCTTTGAATTATGGTGTTGGCAAAGAATATTGAATATAGCACAGAATGCCAAAAGAACCAACAAATCTGTTTTGGGAGGACAACCAGAATGCTCCTTAGAAGTGAGAATGATGAGACTTCATCTCACATATTTTGGACATGTTATCGGGAAGGACCAGTCTCTGGAGAAAGACATCATGCTTGGTAAAGTAAAGGGTCATTGAAAAAGAGAAAGACCCTCAACGAGATGGAATGACACAGTGGCTACAATATGGGCTCAAGCATAGCAATGATTGTGAGGATGATGCAGGACTGGGCAGAGTTTCATTCTGTTATACATAGGGTCACTAAGAGCCAGATCAACTCATTGGCACCTAACAAAAACAACATGTTGTTGTGACAGGAGTGTGGAGGAACACATTTTCTAAGGAAAATGAAAATTAATTTCTCCTTAAAGAAGAAATACATAGTATTTGGGCATGTCTCTGGAAATGCCTTGTGAACATTCTGTTAAAAACTTAGGTAACTCCCAAGAGTCTAAGCAGATTCTGAATCTTCAGATAGTGTATATTTCTTGTGGCAACTCTTCCCCAGAAATCAAAAGACAACTGGAATCCATTTTCCAATCAAGTTCTTTCCCTTTCCCCTGTGAGTTTACTTCTCTGTAACATCTCAGGTTTAGTTTGTTCCTTCTTTGGAAGTGTCGATAATGGGAAACTGTTACTAGAAAAGTGGACAGATAAAATTTACAAATTTACTCACATCACTCTGGTTCTGGAAATGCCTCATGTAATGAATCTCCCATCTTGATACATGTCAAATGTAATACAAAACATGGTTTCAAAAAGGGGGTCCTTTTGGCTGTTTGGCATTGTAGTTTTCATAAATATTTTTGCTTTCATTGAGTTCAGAAGAAAGCTCAAATATCTAAAATTCTGAACTAATTTAGATAGGTAAATCTTTGAAGTTCCACAGCAAGAACTATAGACATAGATTTGGAAAAAAAAAATCTTATTCATTTCATTGCCAAACCTAACCCAAAACACAATGTCTACATAAGGAATGAGGTCATTTTATGCTGTAACTCAATCCCAGAAAAATCTGGCATTCACTTGCAAAGCTTGACTGCCCTTGGCTTTTCACAATCCCCACTCACATGGTTTCATTTATGCGAAGTCTTATGTTGCTGTTGTTGTGTTTGTTGAGTTATTTCTTGCCTGTGATCCTCTTAAGTGTTTCCTTAAAGTGCACAAAATAGAAAGAAACAGATTTGAGCAAAGCAGATTTTTATAGATCAATGAAAATTACTCTTCATAAAGAAAGAACTGACAATTATTTAGTTTGTCTTGAGAACTTAAAAATTTAGTTTTGTAAGTACTAGGTGGTTACAAATTCTGCATTTAGTGGTAACCATTTCTTGAGTATAAAACCCTTGATGTTCGAGTACTCTTGAACTTGTTGGAATCTAGTTAATTTCCTTTTTGTAAATTTGTTGTTCATATTTTCATGAAATTTTCAAAAATAGCTTTGCTATAATTAGCACAGCTTTCAAGTGTGTCCCAATTTTAGTAAACAAGATATTTTTGCAGTACTAACCAAAAGATGTGTTTTTCATATACTAGCCATTTTTCATAACCACTCAGGTACAATTTCTTGATTTGTCTTCAAAGATCTGCAATGTTTTAGCACTGAAGAAAGAGAGGCTTCGGTATCCTCTGGTTTTTAAAAGTCCTCATTGTACCTATAAGGAAAGTAGGACCTAAAGAGGGGAAAGCATTTACACATAATAAGGAGCTGAAGCACTATAAATGCTCAAGAATGTTTGATGAATGAACAAAAATATAGATAAATTGATTAAAGGATATTGGATGAGTGGGTGGACAAGTGCATGAATTGATGGGTCAGTGGATGAAATTAGTGGCATTCATGGCAGAGCTTTATTGTTCTGGCATTTATTTCACTGCAATTCCACAATATAATGCTGCCTCTAAGTAAAACAAAAGCAAACAAACAAAATACATCATATTTGTTTGGATTTTAAAAAATAGATTTGATAGTGTGATCTAGTAGAAAAAGTATAAGCTTTGAAATCAGATAGACATGGGTTTCAATTTCAACTGTTCCATCTACTAGCTGTGTGACCTTAGGAAGTTAGTTACCCTTACTTACTTTCATCTGAAAAATGGGGATACTGCCACATACTTTACAGGGTGTCGTGAAGTCAAAATGAAATTAAATAAAATATTGTGTAAAGCACCTAAAGAAGTGTATCATATACCTTAAATGTTAAAGAAATGTTAGTCCCTCTTTTGCCCTGTAACTTTTAAATTTTAATTTACAGCCTACAAAAATGTTGATGGTTTTCTTCTGAACATCGTGCAACCTCTTCACTATATGTGTCTCTAATCTAAAATTTCTCAAAGTGTGTTCCCTCAGGCCAGCAACATCAGTATCATCTGAGAACTTGTTAGAAATGCAAATTCTCAGTTCCCATCCCAGATCTACAGAGTCAGTCTGGTGGTGGAGCCCAGAAATCACTGTTTTAATAAACCTTCCAGGTGATCCTGATGTTTGGTAATGTTTGAGAACAACTAATCTATACTATTGATACCTCTGCATTTACCATTCGGTGGTCTGGAGCCAATGAAGAGCATGGAGATTTTTAATTGTTTTTTCCTAAGGTCTCTTTTGAGGTAGGACACCATATCTACCTGTCATGTGATGTCAATCTATGATTCAGGAAGTGGCATTAAGTGACCCTGGAGCTCTAGAGATAGCTTCCTAACAAACATAGCAAACATAATAAACCACCTGATCAGTGCACTGTGAGGATGTCCTTGGTTTGTAATGACCTCTCTAAACTGTCTTAATGGTTTTGTGAGAAAGCCACTGTACACTTTGTTGAAAAACAAAATATTCGTATTTTTTGAGATTTAAGTTTAAATTATGAATTACTCTTTAAAATAATAATTCAGAACTAGTCAACACTCACACTGTTATTTCAGTGAGGAGTGTTTTGTTTTGCTTTGCTTTGTTTACTTGTTTGGTTTTGTTTAGAAATAGCAAAACTGAGCATGGACACATGTATTTTAGGTCATTTTATTCAGTTGGACATGCTTGAAGAAAACCTAATAAGTTGGTTCATACAACCTTAGCCAGGCACCTCTCCAAATTATGGACATAATAGCTAAGAGAAAGCAAACATTTTTCTGGGGGTGGAACTACCTTTGCAAACTTAAACCTGCAGAGCGATGACAATGTCATTATCCACTGGGTGATTTTTGACCCAGAAGCTGGAGAACAAAGAATACAGTGATCATTGTAAGAAAGAGAGGTGAGATAGCTACTGAAAGGCTTTGGAGGGTCAGGATAAAGTTCTTAGGCCAATTAAAATTTAATCACCTGGACTATAGGCATGAGAGACTTTTAACACTGACGCTTAGGGCAATTCCAACTGTACCCTGGATATTCTTATTTCAGCTGGGATAGCAAGTCAAAAATGGCTATCATAGACCAGGTCAGCTGGGCCCTGAAATTCAAACAACAAATTTTTATATCAGCTTGTGAAAAGAAAATTTGTTTTGCCTTTTGATGATATTTCTATCATGATATCAGTTCTATCAGAGTAGAATTGCCCCATAGAGTTTCCAAGGAGCGGATGGTGAATTTGAACTTTTGACTTTTTGGTTAGCAGCCAAGCTCTTAACCACTACACCACCATGGCTCCTGGTTACGCTTAGTCTGTAGTTAATGCATCAGAGTTTATGAGCTGGCAGAGAACTTACTACAGGAAGTGGCAAATGGCTGAGAAAGGAAAGATTTTAATTTGTAGCAAACACTGGGGCATTCTTAGAGAGAGAGAGAGAGAAGAAAGAGACAGTGCATTTGAATTTTTATCCCTTTTTAAAAACCCTTGTTTTAGTAAGTTCAAATGTTTTATTTATTTATTTCATTCCACGAAGATCTCTTTTTAGTGCCCTAGGCTTTTCTCTGCCTGTCTCATAAAGACAGAAATATCTAAAGTGAACTTATACAATGTGGTTTTATTCACTCACACAAACAAAAGAATGTAGTATTACCTGAGCAATAGAAGTTTGGTGGGCAAGTACCCTGAGGATAGAAGGTCTTCCACCAGATTTCTTGCAGACTATATTCTCTTAGATATGTGTTTTACTCAGGAGAAAAAAAAAAGAAAGTGTCTTTTATCTTTGTTAAAAAAAAAAGTTTCAAATAGAACCAGATGTATTGTTGCATTTTTGAGTCTGTGTCCTGACATAACGAAACAATAGACCAAAAGGAAGCTTTCATTTCTGCTACCCATCTTGCTAAAGCACTGATTTAGAAGTCAAATTATAAGGGTTTACTGTCAACATAGACAGTATTAGCTATTTCCCCACTGATTTTCCTGCTAGAAACGTAGAGAACACATACAAGCACACACACACTATATATGTATGCATTCCGACTCGATAGCACTATTTTTTTATATGTAAACGTGTGTGCGTGTGCATGTATATATATATATATAAAATTTTTATGAACTTTTCAGGTATTCAGAACCTGAAGGGTTCATAACAGTTATTCTGAAATTCTTGAGTGTTTTCATTTTGAAGCAGTTTTGCATCTGTTATCTTAAACAGATTGTTTATGATCATTCAAAAGCAGGGAAGGAAGTATATAGATCCAGTATTGCTTTGCTAAGTAGATTAGCCTCTTTTCATTTTGGGATAGGCTTGCTATGCTAGCAGATGAATGGAATAGTATATGGGTAATATACCTGGATTTTAAGAAGCCATTTTACAAAGTCTCTCATGATGTACTTGTGGACAAAATGGTGAAATGTGGAATGAATCATAGAACAGTTCGATACGGATCATGTTGAAGAGCTATACCCCTGAAGGGTGATGAGTGGATTTTTATTGACCAAGGAAAGGCTAGTTATACTACATTGTGCACTTACCAGAACACAGTATTGGGTTAGAAATAAGTGGTCACAGAAGAGAACCAGGATGAGATGATTCAAAAATGTATCATATGAGAAACTGTTTCACCTGGAGAAGATTTAAGGGAATCTTCAGTACAGTGTCCACAAAATCGAAGGGCCATTGTATTGAAAAATTAGAATTTTTTCAACATGGCTACAAAGGGTAGAATAAAGGCTAAGGTATGGAAGTTTCAGTGAGACAGTTTTGAACTCAACATAAGGAAGAACTTTCTGGCAATAGTAGAATAAACTGTCTCAGGAGATGGTAAATAACCTGTCCCTGGAGTAATAGAGCCTGGATAGATGAGTTTTTCAGGAATTTTGGAGAGGATGTTATAGGGTGAGAGACTGGGCTACATGGCCTGTAAAGCTTCCCCAACTCTAAAAGAATATGAGCCATTCACTTATTAATTCACTTGCTCCAAAAATGTTTATTGATCCCCTTTTTTATCATGTGTCATTCTAGGCACTAGAGAGACAGTGGAGAATAGGGCAAACTTCCTGTCTCAATGAGGTGACAGTCTATTGGAAGGAAGAGGCAAAAAATAAGAAAACACATAAATACATAATGTCAGATAGTGAAAGTATTAAAAAGAAAATAATGCTTTTGTATCATTAGTCCCTTACAACCATTAGAAATGAGATTCTCTGAATTAAAGACTGATACTATTTTTTACTATACCCACTAAATTTCTCCAAGGGCTTCAGGCCTGGGTTTGTCAGACCAGATTGGGAGAAAGAAACAAATAAATTAACATTGGTAATTCCCTCATAGCACCCCTACAGGACAGAGTAGAACTGCCTCATAGGATTTCCTAGGCAGTGATTTTTATGGGAGCAGATCACTAAGTATTTTCTCCTGAAAGGATCTGGTGGGTTCGAACTGCCGACCTTTCGGTTAAAAACTGAGCGTTTAACCATTGTGCCACCAGGGATAACCAGAGTCAGTGAAAAACCATGTTTCTTGTTTCCTAGTGCAATAATTCCTCACTCTTCCTTCCAGAAGAGCATGGCTTTAAGAATCCTAATGTAAAAAAGAAAAAAGTTTATGCTGGCTCATGGTCTTCAATCACTATTATAAATGGTTGTTTCTCAGACATTGTGGAACAGAAACAAAACAGGTGAGACTCACCTGAGCATGAGTGCTACTATCAGGTCAAGCATAGGCAAAATCTCTTTGGTGCAGAGATAGGAAAAGGCCAGAACCTTCAAATCAAACCCCAGCTGTCCTATGTGTCAGGCCTGTGTGTATTTTTTATTGTACCTGCCTCACAAACCATATTCCAGATCAACAAAGGCCTATGCTGAAGGCAGGGGTGATTTAGGATTATAATAAGAAATTTGCGAATTCTCCAGGAATCAGACATACCAGAAGAAGTGATCAAACTGGTTTTGTTTGTTTGATTGAGCTAAAGCAAAAAAACAAAAAACTGGTTGCTGTCAATTCCGACTCATAATGACCGTATGGGACAGACTAGAGCTGCCCCATAGAGTTCCCAGGTAGAACCTGGTAGATTTGAACTGCTGACCTTTTAAGTTAGCAGCTGTAGCACTTAACCACTATACCACCAGGGTTTGAGCTGGATTGAGCTGGCTAAGGATAAAATGTCTTTTTAAGTCAAAGATAGATTCTTTAAGGCAAAACACCAGTAGTTTTAGGCAAGACATGAGTAATTTTAGGCACAATACCAGTAGTTTAAGGCAAAACACAAGTATTTTTAGGCAAAATATAGGTAGTTTTAGGGAAAGCATCTAGTGACTAGTGCAAGGCTGAGAAAAAAGAGAAATAACAGGCATAGATATCATTAGTTAAAAGATAAACCAATCCTGAGAGTTCTCTTTGTTTATAGAACAACCTGTGTATTGATAAATCTTTTCATCAGCAAAATTGTATCCTCTAGTGATTTTCCTGCTGTCTTTCTCCTGGTAAAATGGTATAAATTGTATAATGAATAATGTATTGGTGGACTCAAGTTTTATATCATGCTTGAGGCAGTCAGCTAGCTTGTCTCCCATTCTAGTGATTTGTTTGTTTGTCTGTCTCCAAATAAAGTATTTTTCCTTCTCCTGGGAAATAACTTGTCTTCCATTTTAATTCCAGAACAGGGGTAGCAAACTTGTAACCTATAAAATTGAATGCAATGCAGTCTCTACTTGTGACAGCCACCCACCCACCCCCCTGCTCAAACAAGATAGAGACATCTGAGACATGAAAAGGCAAAAGAAATGAAAGGACTTTCTCAGGGAGGCAAATTAGACCAAAAAAGTAAACTCTGTAATGAATTAGAAACAGCCACCCTGCTCCAGCCCAGTCAGCAAAATGCAAAACAGGGAGTAAGACACCCAGGTCACGCCTACTCCCCTGGGTGATGAGTCAAAATAAATCATCACCTGATGCAAAAAACAAAGCCAAGTTTAGTCAAGTAGAGATGAGTTGCTGAAAAGCGGGGGTGGGGGGGGCTTTAAAACAAATAGCCAGATGAGTTTTCAAAAAGGCAAGCAAATAAACAAACACAAAAGATAATTTAAAATGATAATAGCAAATTTCCCAATTCCGATTGAAACAGATGAATAGGGGCCACATTGTCCTGCCTGCCAAACTCTTGAGTACTCATGTGAATCACCTGAGGGCAGGTAACTTACAAGTGATGATTTCTGATAAAAGGGAAGGTTGGGCAGGACTCACGTCCACAGTGTATGAAAGTTGTTTCCAACTCCTAGACCTGAGCACTTAGCTAGGGCAACGGCTGCTCACTGTTGACTGACTCCACATTGGTATAGGACAGAAAGGTGATCTGAGCAGGGGCATTTGAAGGACTTAGGGTTGCTATGAGTTAAAATCAATGAGGGCAGTGGGTTTGGTTTTTGGTTTGGCGATTACCCCCCACAGGGCCTGGTCTTCGATTGTGTAATCAGCAAAATGTGGTCATCTTTCTTCTCCCCTCCCGTCTCTCAAAGTTTTTTATAGTGGCTTGTACCCCTCAAACTAGTGCTGTACCACTGAGCTGTCAGTAACTTCATAAAATGCTTCACCCAGGGACCTCTCTTCAACAACTTAGCAAGGGGCAATGTTTAATGCAAAAGAATAAATTTTCCTTAGTAGAAGACGGATGTTAAATGCAAAATGTCAAATTTTCAGGCAGTAGAACTGGGGTAAAATACACAATTTTGGAGACAGGGCAGCCACTTAAAGGTCCACAGATCCATACCCAAGCAAGCGAATACAC
Source organism: Loxodonta africana (assembly GCF_030014295.1). Taxonomy (NCBI): domain Eukaryota; kingdom Metazoa; phylum Chordata; class Mammalia; order Proboscidea; family Elephantidae; genus Loxodonta; species Loxodonta africana. The sequence goes on along the minus strand of NC_087369.1, from coordinate 89,809,765 downwards.
CACCTGATTGATTTTATTTTGTCAAAAAAAAAAAAAAAAAAGAGAGCGAGAGAAGAAAGAAAACAAGCAAATTGTAAAATGAATATTTTAGTTACTGTGTAAATTTCAGCCTTTTGGAGATGTTGAAATCACATTATGTATCTTCCTTTCCACCTTAGTGCATACTTAACGGTCCTGAGGTCCCAAGATGGCAGGCACTGCTTTCAAGCATGTTGGTAGTATGTAAACACATGAAGTGTTATCAAAGCCTGGGTATTTGGGTCCCATCTTTCCCACTCACTAGTTATGTATCCTTGTGCAACTCATTTATTTTCCAGGAACTCAATTTCTTTTTTTCTGTAAAATGTTGTTGTTGTTGGGTGCCGTCGAGTTGGTTCCGACTCATAGCAACCCTATGCACAACAGAACGAAACACTGCCCGGTCCTGCGCCATCTGTAAAATAGGATTAATAATAATACCTGCCTCATAAGTATTTTGTGGAGATTAAATGAAATAATTCATGTAAAGCACCCATTCCAGCACCTAATACAAAATCAGTACTCAATGCAAGGTAACTGCTGCCATTATTAATAAAAAAAAAAAAATTTTTTGTACTGTTATTCTTATTTTAGAAGTTGGATATTCTTATTTTACAAGTTAGATTATTATAAAATAATCTAAACACAGGCAGAATGCACTCTCCTTATTGAACACAACTGATGGTAAATACTGCTTAACTGAATATTTATTTTTACCTTTTAGAACAATCTTCAACTTCCTAGTACTTACAAGGATTCTCCTGATTTTTTTCCCCAGTTTTATATCTGCTGTGGAGCCCTCGTGTTGCAGTGGTTAAGAGCTTGGCTACTAACCAATAGGTCAGCAGTTTGGATCCACCAGCTGCTCCTCGGAAACACTGTCCTATAGGGTTGCTATGAGTCAGAACCAACTCGACGGCAACAGGCTTGGTTTTTTTTTTTTTTGGTTTATATCTGCTGTTGTTTGTCAAAGTCCAGTTATGAACACAGAATCTAGAGAGAGACTGCCCAGGCTAAAAACCTTGTTCCCTCAATTCCTAGCCATGCAAACTTAAATTACTTAAGCTCTTTGATCCTCAGTTTTCTCAGCTGCAAAAAATGAATCTAGTAATATTATTTACCTCGCAGGCATATTGTAAGTATTAAATTATATAACATATGTAAAGGACTGAGCACTATAATGGCAGCCATTATTTCTATAATTAACATAGCTACTTCTTGTCATTAGGTACCATCAAGTCAGTTCCGATTCATAGCCACCCCACGTACAACAGAATGAAATTTCACCTGGTCCTGCCCATTGGTTCTTGATCATACACTACCTCCTGAAATGGGTGAACATAGACCAATCTTTTTGGTATAGTAACTCTGTCGATTCCTTCCAACTTTTTTTTAATATAATTTTTATTGTGCTTTAAGTGAAAGTTTACAAATCAAGTCAGTCTCTCGCACAAAAACTTATATACACCTTGCTACATACTCCCAATTACTCTCCCCCTAATGAGACAGCCCGCTCCCTCCCTCCACTCTCTCTTTTCGTGTCTATTTCGCCAGCTTTTAAGCCCCCTACCCTCTCATCCTCCCTCCAGGCAGGAGATGCCGACATAGTCTCAAGTGTCCACCTGATCCAAGAAGCTCACTCCTCACCAGCATCCCTCTCCAACACACTGCCAGTCCAATCCCTGTCTGAAGAGTTGGCTTTGGGAATGGTTCCTGTCCTGGGCCAACAGAAGGTCTGGGGGCCATGACCACCGTGGTCCTTCTAGTCTTAGTCAGACCATTAAGTAAGTCTGGACTTTTTATGAGAATTTGGGGTCTGCATCCCACTGCTGTCCTGCTCCCTCGGGGGTTCTCTGTTGTGTTCCCTGTCAGGCCAGTCATCGGTTGTAGCCGGGCACCATTTAGTTCTTCTGGTCCTTCCATCTTATTTTGATGCTTCCTGCGTGGTTCAATATTTTGCCCATAGAATTCTTCAAAATTGCAACTTGAGGCTTGAAATTTTTCTTCAGTTCTTTCAGCTTTAGAAATGCTGAGAGTGTTCTTCCCTTTTGGTTTTCTAATTCCAGTTCTTTGCACATTTCATTATAATACTTTGTCTTCTCAAGCCGCCCTTTGAAATTTTTTATTCAGCTTTTACTTCATTTCTTCCATTCTCTTTAGCTACTCTACATTCAAGAGCAAGTTCCAGAGTCTCTTCTGACATGTCTTTTGGTCTTTTTCTTTCTTTCCCGTCTTTTAATGTTCTTTTGCTTTCTTCACATATGTTGTCCTTGACGTCACTCCACAGCTCATCTGGTCTTCGGTCATTAGTGTTCGATGCGTCAAATCTATTCATGAGATGGTGTCTAAATTCAAGTGGGATATACTTTATGTCGTGCTTTGTCTTTCATGGATTTGTTTCAATTTTCTTCAGCTTCAACTTGAACTTGCATATGATCAATTGATGATCTGTTCCACAGTCAACCCCTGGTCTTGTTCTGACTGATGATATTGAATGTCTCCATCATCGCTTTCCGCAGATGTAGTCAGCTTGATTCCTGTGTATTCCATCCAGTGAGGTCCACATGCATGGTCACCATTTATGTTGTCCTAGAAAGGTATTTCCAATGAATAGATAGTTGGTCTTGCAAAATTCTATCATGTGATCTGCAGTGTCATTTCTGTTACCAAGGCCATGTTTTCCAACTACCAATCCTTCTTCTTTCTTTCCAACTGTCTTATTCCAATCCCCAGTAATTACCAACGCATCTTGATTGCATGTTTGATCAATTTCAGACTGTAGAATTGGTAAAAATCTTCAATTTCTTCATCTTTAGCATTAGTGGTTGGTGCAAAATTTGAGTAATAGTCATATTAATGGGTCTAACCTGTAGGTGTATGGATATTATACTATCACTGACAGCATTGTACTTCAGGATAGATCTTGAAATGCTTTTTTTGACGATGAATGCAATGCCTTTCCTCTTCAAGTTGTCATTCCCAGCATAATAGACCATATGATAGACCGATTTAAAATGGCTTATACCAGTCCATTTCAGCTCACTAATGCCTAGGATATTGATCTTTATGTGGTCCATTCCATTTTTGACAACTTTGACTTTTCCTAGATTCATACTTCATACATTCCAGATTCTAATTATTAATTGATGTTTGCAGCTCTTTATTCTCATTTTAAGTCATACCATGTCAACGAATGGAGGTCCTGAAAGCTTTACTCCATCCACATTATTAAGGTTGACTCTACTTTGAGGAGACAGCTCTTCCCCACTCATATTTTGAGTGCCTTCAATCCTGAGGGGCTCATCTTCTGACATTATATCAGACAGTGTTCTGCTGCTATTCATAAAGTTTTCCCTTGCCAATTTTCTTAAGAGGAGATTGCCAGGTCTTTCTTCCTAGTCTCTCTTAGTCTGGAAAGCTCCACTGAAACCTGTCCACCGTGGGTGACCCTGCTGATATTTGGAAATACTGGTGGCATAGCTTCCAGTGTCACAGCAACATGGAAGCCACCACAGTAGGATAAACTGACAAACATCTGGTGTTACCTGTTAGTTTTTGGTTACTGACCTTATTTCTAATCTTCACAGCAACTCAGTAATTACCTGCTATTATCCTCTACTTTCCAGATGAGGAAATTGAGTCTCAGAGAAGTTAAGTAACTTGGCCAAGCTGGGAATTGAATCTAGGCCTGTCTTATAGGCCTGCCTGTGTTCTTTCCATTAGTACATTTTTTTTTCAAAGCACTTTCACAACTATTGTTTCATTTGCACCCCATAGCAACATTGTAAAGTTGGCAGAGATGGTTATTCTTCCTCCTGGACACCCCATTCACTGGTGTACCTTCTTTCCCAGCACCACTAATGATCTATAATCAACCCTTCAGCAATCTGCAACATTACGAAGACCATACTACCCTCATAGACTGATTAAGACTTTTAGAGGTAAGCCTAGCTATTAAAAAGATAAAATTTCCTTTAATATAATTTTAACAATGCAAACCCATTTTTTTTGCAAAATTGTTTTTTTCTCTTTTGCAAAGTTATTTATTTACTCCCGCATCACTGTTTAGCCAGAACAAAAAGAAGGAAATGGGAAGGAGGGAGAAAAGTCTTCCTGCCATCAAATTTTTGCTATGGAGAAGGAATACCTCCCTGCCCTACCCCACCCAATGACATAACCAGTCTAAGCACCTCTCTTGGCATCTAGAGAATTGGGCAGATACCTGCAAAACTCCACAAAATTCCAAAGAGGTGGATATGGTCCAAGGAGCTGTCTCTTCTTGGGGTGGCTTTCTTTTTTTAATTTTATTGTGTTTTAGGTGAAAATTTACAGGACAAATTAATTTCTCATTCAAAAATTTACACACAAATTATTTTGTTACATTGGTTGCAATCCCCACAATGTGTCTGTCAGCACTATCCCCCTTTCTCTTTACACCCTGGGTTCCCTATTTTCATTCGTCCAGGTTTTCTGTCCCTTCCTGCCTTCTTGTCTTTGCTATTGGGCAGCTGTTGCCCATTTGGTTTCATATGATTGGCTAAACTAAGAAGCACGTTCCTCAGCTGTGATATTGTTTGGATTATAGGCCTGTCTAATCTTTGGCCCTGGTGGCACAGTGGTTAAGTGTTCAGCTGCTAACCAAAAGTTTGGCAGTTCAAGTCCACCAGCTTCTCTTTGGAAACCCTATGGGGCAGTTCTACTCTGTCCTATAGGGTAGTCAGAATCGAGTTGAAGGCAGTGGGTTTTGGTGTGGGTGATCTTTGGCTGAAGGGTGGACTTCCAGACTGTCTCCAGTTCTGAGTTAGGAGGGTGTCCAGGGGCCATAGTCTCAGGGGTTCCTTCAGTCTCTGCAGACCAGTAACTCTGGTCTTTATTGTGAATTTGAATTTTGTTCTACATTTGTCCCTCACTCTTTCTGGATCCCTCTATTGTGATACCTGTCAGAGCAGTCAGTGGTGGTAGCCCAGCACCATCTAGTTCTTCTGGATTCGGGCTGGTTGAGGCTGTGGTTGATGTGGTCCAGTAGTTCTTTGGACTGATATTTTCCTCCTGTCTTTGGTTTTCTTCATTCTCCTTTACTCCGGACATGATGGGACAGATAGATGTATTTTAGATGACTGCTCAAAAGCTTTTAAGATCCAAGATGCTACTCACCAAAGGAGGATGTAGAACATTTTCTTTATGTACTATGTTATGCCAATTGACCTAGATGTCCCCCAAGACCATGGTCCCCAGCCCTCAGCCCCAGTAACTTGGTCCCTCGAGGTGTTTGGATGTGTCTAGAAAGCTTCTATGTCATTGCCTTGGGCAAGTTGTGCTGACTTTCCCTATATTGTGTATTGTCTTTCCCTTCACAAAAGATTACTCTTATCTACTGTCTAGTTAGTGATTTCCCCTCTCTGCCCTCCCCCTCCTTTGTAACCATGAAGGATTGTTTTTTTCCATGTGAAAACCTCTTCTGGGGTTTTTATAATAGTGCTCTCATGCAATATTTGTCCTTTTGCAATTGAATTACTTCACTCAGCATAATGCCCTCCAGATTCATACATGTTGTGAGATGTTTTGAGGATTTATTATTGTTCTTTATCATATTCCATTGTGTGTATGTACCATAATTTGTTTATCCACTCACCTATTGATGAGCACTCATGCTGTTTCCCTATTTTTGCTATTATGAGTAATGCTGCAATGAAAATTGGTGTGCGTATGTGTATTCGTGTGATGGCTCTTATTTCTCTAGGATATATTCTGAGGAGTGGGATTGCTGGATCTTACATTATCTCTATTTCAAGCTTTTTAAGGAGGTACCATGTCACTGTCCATAGTGGTTGTACGATTTAACACGCTCACTAACAGTGCATGAGAATTCCAATCTTCCTGCAACCTCTCCAATATTTGTTATTTTCTGTTTTTTATATTGTACTTTAGATGTAGGGTTGCAGAACAAACTACCTTCTCATTAAACAATTAGTAAACATGTTGTTTTGTGACATTCACCAGCCCCAAGCCATGTCAATACTCTCCCTTCTTGACCTTGGGTTCACCATTACCAGCTTCCTGTCCCCTTCTGCCTTCTCCTCCTTACCCCTGGGTTAGTGTGCACCTTTAGTCTCATTTTGTTTTATGGGCCTGTCTAATCTTTGAATGAAGGGTGAACCTCAGGAGTGAGTTCACTACTGAGCTAAAAGGGTGTCTGGGGCCATACTCTCGGGGTTTTCCAGTATCTGTCAGAACAGAAATCCTGGTCTTTTTTTTTTAATTTTTATTAGGCTTTAAGTGAAAATTTGCAAATCAAGTCAGTCTCTCATACAAAGATTTATATATATATATATTTTTGCTATATATTTCTAATTGCTCTCCCCCTAATGAGACAACCCGCTTCTTCCCTCCACTCTCTCTTTTTGTGTCCATTCTGCCAGCTTCTAACCCCTTCTGCCCTCTCATCTCCCCTCCAGGTAGGAGATGCCAACAGAGTCTCAAGTGTCTACTTGATCCAAGAAGCTCATTCTTCACCAGCATCTTTTTCTATCTCATAGTCCAGTCCAATCCATGTCTGAAGAGTTGACATCAGGAATGGTTCCTGTCATGGGCTAACAGAAGGTCTGGGGGCCATCACCACCAGGGTTATTCTAGTCTTAGTCAGACCGTTAAGTCTGGTCTTTTTCTGAGAATTTGGGATCTGCACCCCACTGTTCTCCTGCTCCCTCAGGGATTCTCTGTTGTGTTCCCGGTCGTGGCAGTCATCAGTTGTAGCCAGGAACCATCTACTTCTTCTGGTCTCAGGCTGACATAATCTCTGGCTTATGTGGCCCCCTCTGTGTCTTCTGCTCGTAATTACCTTGTGTCCTTGGTGTTCTTCATTCTCCTTTGGTCCAGGTGGGTTGAGACCAATGGGTGCATCTTAGATGGCTGGTCGCTAGTGTTTAAGAACCCAGACGCAGCTCTCCAAAGTGGGATGCAGAATATTTTCTTAATAGATTTTATTACACCAATTGATTTAGATGCCCCTGAAACCGTGGTCCCCAAACCCCCACCCCTTTGAAGCATTCAGTTTATACAGGAAACATCTTTCCTTTTGGTTTAGTCCAGTTGTGCTGACCTATCCTGTATTGTGTGTGGTCTTTCACTTCGCCTAAAGTAGTTCTTATCGACTAACTAGTTAGTGAATGCCCCTCTCCCTCCCTCTCTCCCCTCTCTCATAACCATCAAAGAATATTTTCTTCTCTGTTTAAACTATTTGTCTGGTTCTTATAATAGTGATCTTATGCAATATTTGTCCTTTTGCAACTGACTAATTTCACTGAGCATAATGCCTTCAAGATACCTCCAAGTTATGAAATGTTTCACAAATTCATCACTGTCCTTTATCGATGCATAGTATTCCATTGTGTGAATATACCATAATTTTTTTATCCATTCATTAATTGATGGGCACCTTGGTTGCTTCCACCTTTTTGCTATTGTAAACAGTGTTGCAATGAACATGGGTGTGCATATATCTGTTTGTGTAAAGGCTCTTATTTCTCTAGGATATATTCCACGGAGTGGGATTGCTGGATCGTATGGTAGTTCTATTTCTAGCTTTTTAAGGAAGTGCCAAATCGATTTCCAAAGTGGTTGTACCATTTGACATTCTCACCAGCAGTGTATTAGAGTTCCAGTTTCTCCAAAACCTCTCTAAAATTTATTATTTCATGTATTTTGGACTAGTGTAAACCTTGTCGACGTAAGATGGAATCTCATTGTAGTTTTGATTTGCATTTCTCTAATGGCTAATAATTGTGAGCATTTCCTCATGCATCTGTTAGATACCTGAATGTCATCTTTGGTGATCTGCCTGTTTATATTCTTGGCCCATTTTTAAATTTGGTTATTTGTCTTTTTGTTGTTGAATTTTTGCACTATCCTGTAGATTTTAGAGATAGGGTGCTGATCGGAAATGTCATAGCTAAAAATTTTTCCCCAGTCCATAGGTCATCTTTTTATACTTTTGGTGAAGCCTTTGGATGAGCACAGGTGTTTGATTTTTAGCAGCTCCCAGTTATCTAGTTTTACATCTGCTTTTTTTTTGTTGTTGTTGGGGGTTTTTGATTACCTTTATAATCTCTTCTTTTGTTATGGGTCTATTTAGCTGTTCTACCTCTGTTTCTGTTAGTTTAGGTAGGTAGCGTGTTTCTAGGAATTCATCCTTTTCTTCTTGGATTTCAAATTTGAGTGTAGTTTTTCATAGTAATCTAATATGATTCTTTTAATTTCAGTTGGGTATGCTGTAATATCGCCCATTGCATTTCTTATTCAGGTTATTTGCTTCCTCTCCTGTATTACTTTTGTCAGTTTGGTCAATGGTTTATGAATTTTGTTGATTTTTTCAAAAAACCAGCTTTTGGTCTTGTTAATTCTTTCAATTGTTTTTCTGTTTTCTATTTCATTTATTTCTGTTCTAATTTTTATTATTTGTTTTCTTCTGGTACCTGAGGGTTTCTTTCGTTGCCCTCTGTTTATTCACATTTTAGGGATAATTCTTTGATTTTGGCCCTTTGTTCTTTTTGGATGTGTACATTTATTGATATAAATTGACCTCTGAGCACTGTTTTAGCTATGTCCCAAAGGTTCTGATAGGAAGTGTTTTCATTCTCACTGGATTCTCTGAATTTCTTTATTCCATCCTTAATGTCTTCTATAATCCAGTCTTTTTTGAGCAGGGTATTGTTCAGTTCCCAAGTGTTTGCTTTCTTTTCCCTGCTTTTTCCATTGTTGATTTCTACTTTTACGACGTTATGGTCAGAGAAGATGCTTCATAGTATTTTGATGTTTTGGATTCTGCTAAGGCTTCCTTTATGACCTAATATGTGGTCTATTCGAGAGAATGTTCCATGTGCACTAGAAAAAAAAAGTATATTTAGTTGCTGTTGGGTGGAGTGTTCTGTATCTGTCTATAAGGTCAGGTTGGTTGATTGTGGCATTTAGATATTCCATGTCTTTATTGAGCTTCTTTCTGGATGTCCTGTCCTTCACTAAAAGTGGTGTGTTGAAGTCTCCTACTATTATTGTGGAATTGTCTATCTCACTTTTCAATGCTGAGTTTGTTTTATGTATCTTGCAGCCCTGTCATTGGGTGCATAAATATTTAATATGGTTATATCCTCCTGGTATATTATTGCTTTAATCATTATATAGTGTCCTTCCTTATCCTTTATGTTGGATTTAACTTTAAAGTCTATTTTGTCAAAGATTAGTATTGCTATTCCTGCTGTTTTTTCATTCTTGTTTGCTTGATATATTTTTTTCCACCCTTTTAGTTGTAGTTTGTTTGTGTCTCTTAGTTTAAGATGTGTCTCTTGTAGGCAGCATATAGACAGATTGTGTTTTTTAATCCATTCTGTGACTCTCTGTCTCTTTATTTGTGCATTTAGGCCATTTACATTCAGCGTAATTATGGATAGGTATGAATTTAGTGCTACCATTTTGATGTCTTTTTGTGTATTCTTGACAGTTTCTTTTTCCCACTTAATTTTTTCTGCTGAGTAGTTTATCTTTATATATTGTCTTTTCCTCATATTCGTTGTTGTTGATTTTGTTTCTGGTGAGTCTCTATTTTTTTCTTGTATTTTATTTTGATGTGTAGGATAGTCTGTTTCCTTTGTGGTTACTTTATTATTTACCCCATTTGTCTAAATTTAAACCTAACTTCTATTCCTTTGTATCGCGTTTTCTTCCTCTGCATATGAAAGATCTATGACTACATTTCTTAGTCCCTATGTGTAGTACCACTACTATTTCTTGTTTTAATGTTGTCTTCTTTTACATAATAACATCGCTGTTTCCCTGTTTTGAGCAATTTTTTTTTCTTGATTTATTTTTGTGATTTCTCTGTCTGGGTTGACATCTGATTGCTCTGCCCATTTTTCTAGTCTTGGGTTGATATCAGATATTATTGATTTTGTAATCAAAGAACTCCCTTTAGTATTTCTTGTAGTCTTGATTTGGTTTTTACTAATTCCCTAAACTTCTCTTTATCTGGAAATATCCTTATTTCACCTTCATATTTGAGAGACAGTTTTGCTGGATATAAGATTCTTGGCTTGCAATTTTTTTCCTTCAATTCCTTATATAAGTCATCCCATTTCCTTCTTTCCTGCATGGTTTCTGCCAAGTAGTCCGAGCTTATCCTTATTGACTCTCCTTTGTAGGTGACTTTTCATTTATCCCTAGCTGCTCTTAAAAATTCTCTTTTTATCTTTGGTTTTGGTAAATTTGATTATGATATGTCTTGGTAACTTTCTTTTAAAATCTTCCTTATGTGGAGTTCGATGAGCACCTGGGGTAGATATCTTATCATCTTTCATGATATCAGGGAAGTTTTCTGCCAACAAATCTACAACAATTCTCTCTGTATTTTCTGTTATCCCTCCCTGTTCTGGAACTCTAATCACTCGTAGATTATTTCATTGATAGAGTCGCACCTGATTATTAGGATTTCTTCATTTTTTTAAATTCCTTTATCTGATTTTTCTTCAAATCTCTTGGTGACAAGTGATTTACTTTCAAGTTCACAAATCCTGCCTTCCACTTGCTCAATTCTCCTCCCCTGACTTTCTTTTGAGTTGTCTAATCCTGTAATTTTATTGTTAATCTGAAGTTCTGATTGCTGTCTGTCTGTGGATTTTTCCAGTTTATTACATTTTTCATTATGTTCCTAAATAACCTTTTTATTTTCTTCAACTGCTTTGTCTGTGTGTTCTTTGGCTTGTTCTGCGTATTGCCTGATTTCCTTCCTGATATCTTGAAGGGTTCTGTATATTAAACTTTTGTGTTCTGCCTCTGGCAATTCCAGGAGAGCACTTTCATCTAAGGGATCCCTTGATTCTTTGTTTTGAGAGCTTGTTGAGGTTATCATGCTCTGTTTCTTTAGGTGGCTTGATATCGACTGTTGTTTCTGAGCCATCTATAAGTTATTGTATTAGTTTATTTTATGTTTGCTTACTGTGTCATAACTTCTTGTTTTGTTTTGTTTTGATATGTCCAAATGGGTTGCTTGAGTGAGCTAGCTTGATTATTTTTGCCTTTGGAGCTCTTATGTCCTGTCACCAGATGGCTAGAGCTACTATCAGGTATATCAGTCTAGGTGTCCATTCACTTTTGTTGTATGAATTCAGCTCAGGTGTCCAGGTAGCTGATTATCAAGTCTGAGGTACAGGCTCTGTCCTACAGTCTTAGAGGGGCAGGGGTGATTGGCGTAGGTACCTGTATCTCGTTGCAGCAGGGGGTCACATTCGGAACAAGGCAGGGGGCTGACAACCATCCCCCAAAGTGTCTGTGAGGAAAGTGCATCCCTGTTCCCTAGAGCTCACAGGTGGGTGGTTTCTGCAGATGGACCATGGGCACCCAAAGTTTTTGGTTGTAAGGACTGGGAGGTACCAGTTATCCTTGGACCCCTGTCATGGGTGGCTGGGTAACCCGAGTGGAGCCACCAGTCCTTTGGCTCCTGATGTGGGTAGGTGAAGGCCCTGTTTAATAGGCAAAGCAGTGTAAAACATCAAAGAACCACCTTTCCACCGCACGGGTGAAACAGTTGTAGTCTGCCAACAAGGGCCTATTCTCTTTAAATAGGCTCACACAGGTTCATGCAGAGGCAGAAAGTACTCAAATTCCAAGGACAATTTATGCCTGGACAGGAGCCGCTTCTGTCCTGAGCTCCCCCAGTTAGTGGAGATGGCAAATTATCTTTTCCACCAATTGTGGATTTATTACTTCTCCAGGTTTGGAGGATGGCTCTAGGCACTGAACAGGACCTATCTCAGGCCCAGGGAAATCAACAGCTGCTGAAGCCAGCTTGGGGGTGGGGAAAAGTGGTAAAATATACCCAAGTACTTAGCTTTTGCTGAGAGTGCCATTCTTCTCTGGTTCCTTAGATGTGATTAGGCTTTGTGGCTGGCTTCTCCCTGCAGAAACTGCGGTGGAATGCTACTATTGGCCTGCCTGCAGCGCCCCCTGGGTATGTTGCCTGAGGGATCCCGGTGATTCAGGTCCGGTAACTCCTCTTCGCTTCTGAACAGTCTCTTCCTCACCCTGCCCCTCAGTTCATTTTCTAACCTTGTCTTTGTTGTTCAGGGCTCCTAGCTTGTCATAAATATACTTGTTTCACTTGTTTTTTTGGGTGTTTGTTGTAAGAGGGCTCGCTGGAAGCACCCGTGTATCCTGCCATCTTGGTCCCGCCTCCCCTGGTCTTTTTTTGTGAGTTGGAGTTTTGTTCTATATTTTTATCCAGCTGTGTCCAGGGCCCTCTATTGTGATCCTTGTCAGAGCAGTCTGTATTGGTAGCTGGGCACCATCTAGTTGTGCTGGACTCAGTCTGGTGAAGGCTGAGGTACTTGTTCATTAGTCCTTTGGACTAATCTTTCCCTTGTATCTTTAAATTTCAGCATTCTCCCTTTCTCTCGAAGAGGTGAGACCGGTGGAGTATATTAGATGGCTGCTCACAAGCTTTTAAGATCCCAGGCTCCGCTCACCAAAGTAGAATGTAGAACATTTCTTTATAAATTATGTTATGTCAATTGAGCTAGACATCCCCTGAGATCACAGTCCCCAGTCCAGTAATTTTTGATTCATGCCTGTAATATTGGGGTGAGGTGGTATCTCATTGTAGTTTTGATTTGCATTTCTCTAATGGCTAATGATTGCAGGCATTTCCTCACTTGTCTGCTAGCTTCCTGAATGTCTTCTTTGGTGAAGCATCTGTTCATAGCCTTTGCCCATTTTTAATTGGATTATTTGTCTTTTTGTTATTGAGGTGTTGAAATATTTTGTAAATTTTAGAGCTTAGACCTTCGTTGCATATGTCATAGCCAATGTTTTTTTTTTGTCTTTTTTTTTCTCCCAGTGTGTAGTTTCCCTTTTTACTCTTTTGGTGAAGTCTTTTGATGAGCACAAGTGTTTAATTTTTAGGCGTTCCCAGTTATCTAGTTTATCTTCTGGTGTTTGTTCTTTGCTAGTTATGGTTTGTGTTGAATTTATGCCATGTATTAGGGACCTGGAAACACTGGTGGCATAGAGGTCTAGTGCTACGGCTGCTAACAAAAGGGACAGCAGTTCGAATCTGCCAGGCACTCCTTGGAAACTCTATAGGGCAGTTCTACTCTGTCCTATAGGGTTGCTATGAGTTGAAATTGACTCAATGGCACTGGGTTTTTTTTTTTTTTTAATTAGGGCCCTAGTGTTGTTCGTATTCTTTCTTCCATGATCTTTATCATTTTAGATTTTATATTTAGCTCTTTGATAGATTTTGAGTTGATTTTTGTGTATTGTGTAAAATGTGGGTCCTGTTTCATTTTTTTACAGATGGACCACCAGTTTTACCAGTACCATTTGTTAAAAAGACTGTGTTATCCCCATTTAATGGACTTTGGTCCTTTGTCAAAGATCAGCTCACCATAAGTGGACAAATTTACTCAGAGTTCTGAATTCTGTTCCATTGGTCTATGTGTCTGTTGTTGCACCAGTACCAGGCTGTTTCGACTATTGTGGCTGTGTAGTAGGTTCTGAGATCATGTAGTGCGAGGCCTCTTACTTCGTTCTTTTCCTTCAATAATGCTTTGTTTATCTGGGATTTCTTTCCTTTCCATATAAATTTGGTGATTGGTTTAAAGGATTCTGTTAGTATTTGGTTTGGGATTACACTATATCTGTAGAATGCTTTGTGTAGAGTTGAAACTTTCACAATGTTGGATCTTCCTATCCATGAGCATGTTGTATTTTTCCATTTATGTAGGTCTCTTTTGGTTTCTCCCAATAGTGTTTGGTAGTTTTCTCTTTATATGTCTTTCACGCCCCTGGTTAGATTTATTCCTAAGTATTTTATCCTTTTAGGGGCTTTTATAAATGTTATTGTTTTCCTGATTTCCTTTTTGAAGTTCTCTTTGTTAGTATATAGGAATCCAACTGATTTTTGTATATTGATCTCATATCCTGCTACTCTGCTGAATCTTTCTGTTAGTTCCAGTAGTTTTCTTGTGGAAACTTTTGGATTCTCTATGTATAGGATCATATCTTCTGCAAATAGGGATAGTTTTACTTCTTCCTTTCCAATCTTGATGTCCTTTATTTCTTTTTCTTGCCTTATTGCTCTAGCTAAGACTGCCAACACAATGTTAAATAGAAGTACTAATAAAGGGCGTCTTTACTTGTTCTGGTTCTCAGGTGGAATGCTTTCAGCCTCTCTCCGTTGAGAACAATGTTGGCTGTTGGTTTCGTATAGATTATGTTGAGGAGTTTTATTCCTATTTTATTGTGAGATTTTATCAGGAATGGGTGTTGGACTTTATCAAAAGCCATTTCTGGGTTGATTGAGATGATCGCGTGATTCTTTTCTTCTATTTATGTGGTGTATTACATTGACTGATTTTCTAATGCTGAACCATCATTGCATACTTGGTATGAATCCCACTTCATCATTGTGTATTATTTTTTTGATATGATGATGAATTCTATTGGCTAGAATTTTGTGGAGAATTTTTGCATTGATATTCCTGAGAGATATTAGTCTGTAATTTTCTTTTTTGTGGTGCCTTTGCCTGGCTTTGTTATCTGGATTATGCTGGCTTCATAGAATGAATTTGGGAGTATTCCTTGCTTTTCCATGCTCTGAAATAGTTTGAATAATATTGATGTGATCTTTTCTTTAAATACTTGATAGAATTATCTAGTGAAGCCGTCCAGGTCAGGGCTTTTTTTGAGGGGGAAGTTTTTGTTTTTTATTACCTCTTCAATCTCTTCTCTTGTTATGGGTCTGTTCAGATATTCTATCTCAGTTTGTGTTAGTTTAGGTAGGAAGTGTTTCTAGAAATTTGTCCTTCTTTTCTCAAATTTGTTGAAGTACAATTTTTTCATTGTATTCTGTTATGATCCTTTTTATTTCAGTTAGGTTGGTTGTAATGTCCCCCATCTCATTCCTTATTTGGGCTATTTGCTTCCTCTCCTCTTTTTCTTTCGTTAGTTCAGCCGATGGTTTGTCGATTTTGTTGGTGTTTTCAAAGAACCAACTTTTGGTCTTGTTGATTCTTCCTAATATTCTTCTGTTCTCTATTTCATTTATTTCTGGACTAATCCTTACTATTTCCTTTCTTCTGTTTCCTGTGGGTTTCTTTTTCTGTTCTCTTTGTATTTGTTCAAGTTGTAGGGTTAACATTTTGATTTTGGCCTGTTCTTTTTTTTTGATGGGTGCATTTTTCACTGTAAATTGACCTCTGACACAGCCTTTGCTGTGTCTCAAAGGTTTTGGCATTATGTGATTTCATTCTCATTTGATTGTAGGATTTTTTTTTCTCCTTGATTTCTTCTATTGCCCAGTCATTTTTAAGCATGATATAATTCAGTTTCCATGTAATTGATTTTTTTTTCCTTGATCTTCCTGTTATTGATTTCTACTTTTATAGCACTGTGGTCAGAGAGGATGCTTTGTATTATTTCAATATTTTGGATTTTATTGAGTGTTGCTTTGTAGTCTATTCTGGAGAATGTTCTATGTATGTTGAAAAAGAATGTGTACTTTGCTGCTCTTGGTGGAGTGTTGTATATATGTCTATGATGTCAAGTTGGTTGATCTTATCTTTTTTGATTTTCTTCTCTAATTGTTCTGTCCTTCACCAATATTGGTTTGTTGAAGTCTCTTACTATTATTTTGGAACTGCCTATTCCTCTTTATAATGCTGTTAGAGTTTGTTTTGTGTATTTTGGAGCCTGTTGCTGAGTGTGTAGACATTTATTAAGGTTATCTCTTCTTGGCGGATTGCCTCTTTAATCATTACATAATGTACTTCCTTGTCTTTTATGGTCAATTTTGCCTTAAAGTCTATTTTATCTGAGATTAGTGTTGTCACTCCTAACCCTTTTTGGTTGCTTTTTGCTTTATATATTTTTTTCTATCTTTTGATTTTTAATATACTTATGTCTTTGTTTCTAAGGTATGTAGACTGCATATTTATCATATTGATGGCTCTTTTTTTTTAATCCATTCTGCCACTCTCTCTTTATGGGTTCATTTAAGCCATTTATGTTCCTTTTGATTATTGATAGTTATGAGTTTATTGCTGTCATAATGTTGGGCTTTTTTTTTTGAGGTGCTGGCATTTTCTTTGTTCTTTCTTGTGTCCTTTTGTTTGTAGTTTTTCTTTTCTTTCACTATTATAGATTTTGGGTTTACTGAGTCTTTATGTTTTTCTTCTTTTCTATTCTGGTGAGTAGATTTGTTAACTTTTTTGTGGTTACCTTGAAATTTACAGTTATTTTCCTTAGTTTGAACCAGTCTTTTATTACTTGATATCTCCTTCAACTTCCTCTCCATTTGAAAGTTCTGTATCTACACCATTTGTTCCTTTTATTGTTTTGATGTTGTTGTCATTTACAGATTGACATCTCTTTTTCCCTGTTTCATGTCTTTTACCTTTATTACTATTATTATTATTGAGAGTTCTTTATGTAGGCTGGTCTCTGGCTGATGCTGCCCTGTGTCCTCTACTTGAGTTGTTGTCTGTTGTTGTTGGTTCTGTAACCAAAGGACTCCTGTTAATATTTCTTTTTTTATTTGTTTTTATGAATTCCCTTAATTTCTGTTTATCTGGAAATATCTTGCCTTTGTATTTGAGAGAGAGTTTTGCAGATATATTACTCTTCTTTGGCAGTTTTTTTTTTCTTTCAAGGTTTTATATATGCCATCCCATTGCCTTCTTGCCTGCATAGTTTCTACCAAGTAATCAGAGTTTAGTCTTATTGTTTCCCCTTTTTAAGCAACTTTTTGTTTTTCTTGAACTGTCCTCGGGATTCTTTCTCTTTGGTTTTGTCAAGTATGATTATGATATATCTTGATGACTTTTTTGTATGAGGTTCGTTGAGCTTCTTGGATGGTCAGCTTTTTGTCTTCATGATTTTTGGGAAGTTTTCTGCCAGAAAGTATTCAATAATTCTTTCTGTGTTTTCCATATTCTCCCCTTGTTCTGGGCCTCCGATCACACAAAAATTTTTGCTCTTGATTGTGTTTCACATAGTTCTTAGGTTTTCTTCATTCTTGTGTCCAATTTTTCCACAAACAAATTGTTGTTCATGGATTTTTCTTTAATCTTACTGATTCTTTCTTCCTTTGTTTCAAATTTTCTCCTAAATCATTCTATTGAGTTGTCCAGTTCTGAAACTTTGTTGTTTATCTTTTGGATTTCTAGTTGCTGGTTTTTGTATGATTTCTAATAGTTTACTTTTTTTTGTTGTTGTTGTCCCTGAATTATTTTCCTGATTTCTTCTACTGGTTTGTCTGTTTTTTTTTGTTTGTTTGTTTGTTTTTATTATTTTGGTTATGTTTTTGTCTGTGTCTTCCATGATTTTGTCTACTTTTTGTTGGTTTTGTCTGAGTTTTCCTTGATATCTTTCCTAATCTCTTGAAGAACCTTAAATATTAGTCTTTAGAGTTCCATACCAGGTAGTTCCACTGCCTTTTCTTCTACTGTAAGACATCCGATTATTTTGGTCATTTGCTGGAGCCATCTTGTGCTTTTTTTTTTTTTTTTTTTGGTATGTTTTGATATTGCCTGCTGCCTCCAAGACATTAAGGTATTATTTTCTTTATTGATTATGTTCATTTGTTTCATCCTGCTTTTTAGTTTTGTTTTGATATATCCCCTTTTAGGCTGTAGTTGTGGTAAGCTCAGACCTTAGCTGTGGCAACTTGGTCACCATTTTTCACCACGGTTCAGTGAACTCAGATCACTGAAATAATTAAGCAAATCTGCAAACACAAGAGTCCATACTGGACCAGCCTATAAAAAACCAAATATAAGGCCACCTACATGACTTGATCTGAAGGATGCCAAGAGCATCTCCCCCAACATAAGGGTTTTGGATGGGTTGCAGTCTTTCAGAATACCTTGTGAAAAAGTCAACACCACAAGAAAGATCCATTTAAAGCCCTATGAGGTAGTATCTCAGTAGAAATTCCATTTCTCAAAGTGACAGTTGATCAAGAGGGAAGGCCTCCTTAGTATGCAACAAGGAATAAAATGAGGAGATGTTAAATGTCATAAAGGGAAATAAAAGGATGACAAATTTTGACTCCTTTGCAGTTGTTCTGGGGTAGGACTTCTCCTCATTTTATTGCCAGGTGCTCCAGATCCCAGCCATAGGAATAAGGAGAATTCTTGGTCAGCTTGCCAAGTTCTAAAAGAATTACAAACCTCTTGCCTTCCCAGTGCTACATGGCATTGATGGCATTGAAAAGTTTCAGTCTGTACTAAGTTCATTATGGGTTAAATTTAAGAAAGTACTACAAGCTGTAATGAAACCGTAGGAATAACATGTTGAACAAAATTCACGCCAGGATGAGACTGCCCCCAAGGGGTAGCTGGGCATTGTGCCAGAGATCTATGGGGTAACCTGTCCTGTTGACTCTCTTCCAGGACAGGAAGAGGGAAATGCAGGAACTCAAGTTGCTTAAAGATGCTGCCCAGCAAACTCTGGAGAGAAAGACCCCAGCAGAGACCTAAAATATTTCAAATAGTACATTTGCTGACAAAATAAAATTATGATTCTCAGTGGAATGTACACAATGGAATTTCATCTCATTCAACCTTTCCCTTCTCTTTCTCCCTAAGCTAACAATCAACATATGTAACTTATCATAAGTGAGCATTACCATTTCTTATTACTGTGAAGTCTTTTTATATATGTTTAGTGAACATATTTGTCTTCCTCTTCTCCCTAAAAAGTCATTTCCCCAGTTAACAAAACCTCATTCACTTAAAATGTTTTCATAACCATTCTAAAGGATTCATAATTCCATCGTGTTATAACTGTAAGAAGAAGGAATAAAGTGTAGAGGAAACATGACGAAAGTTTGGATGTGATTATTTTCCTGTACTACTTAACTAATTCAGGATATTAAACCACCTTAGGCATTTGACAAAAGTCAGTTACCTTATTTTTTTCATTCAGAGGAAAATAATTCTCTATGTTTAGTCATTTGGAAATTTGTATTTAAGGACTTTGATTTTGATCTTCAGTCTTTAGTAGGCAGAGCGCAGAGTGGAAGGTGAAGAAAGGGCTCTGTGTTTACACATTGAATAAATATGCATGTAGGCAAGGCACTGTTTGGTGCTTTAGTTCTTGGACTTTTTAAACATCTATTTTGGCTGCTCAACAATCCCCTTGTTAATCATCTCATCTTCCTGTTAGATGTCTCCAGCTCTTATTCTAGAGAGTTAGTTGGTAAACTAGACTATCCATATCTTAGCCAAGAAGAAAAGAAAAAAACAAAAACTTTTGAATGGTAAAAAAAAAAATCGATGTTGTAAAATCCATGCACTGTAGATTTATACTTTCTTCTTATGACAGCTCTTGCTCAGCCCCTACACAATTCTAACAAGTTTATCTATCTCTTTCCCAATTCACAGATGACTAAAAAGAATAAATTAAAATAGGGTTACTGCTGCCAGAGGTACTACCAGTACATCATCATCATCATCATTATTACTAGTATGTTGTTGTGCATCCTTGAGTCCATTTTGATTCACAGTGACCCTATAGGACATAATACAACTGCCCCATAAGCTGAAATCTTTAAGGGAGCAAACTGCCAGGCTGGTGATTTCCAACCGTGAACCTTTTGGTTAGCAGCTGAGCTCTTAACCCTTGTGCCACCAAGGCTCATTAAAATAAAAGCCACTGGCCTGTACAGGGATTGAACCCATGACCTTGGCATTACTAACACCATGCTCTAACCAGCTAGTTGACCAACCAGCTGGCATTTACTAGTATAGTTATCCTTTATTATGTTCTTACTAGCTGCCAGGAATCATGTTCAGCCTTTTACATGCATTATTTCATCACATATTTGCAGCAATCTACTAATGTTAAGTACTATAAATAGCTCTGTATTACAGTTGCATAAACCAAAGTCTAGAGTCTAAATTTGAGAGAGATTAAGTATTTGCCAAAGGTCATGCTTAGTGTAGACAAGCATATAAGTAACAGTGTAAAGGGCTATGTGCCAACTTGATAGTAAGAATAGAAAAAATACAAAAGAAAATGCAAGAAGTCAGAACACAGAGGTATTTTGTTTGGTGACACACCACTTTATACTGCTCAGTAGCTTTCTGAAGGCAACACTGTGCTGCAACAGAGTAGACTAGCTAGTTTTTATAAGGATGGCCCCAAACCATTAAAATAGACTGCATTATGTTCAAAATCACCTACTTAAGAATGATGAAAGACGTGTAACACATGCTATAAATATTTCTGTGAAATTTTTATAATTTGGTAAGGTAAACATCAACTGTGCATTTTGGCTTCTAAAAGGGAAATCCTGAGTTATCTGAAAAATGCACATAAATAGGACACAATCCTCTGATGATGGTGATATTTTTATGTGTGGTCTGTTTCTAAAGAATAACATATTAAAATGTGAGGAGGGAATATAATTGGATTTGCAGAAGATTTTACTTTCTTTTTCAAAGACTCTGCAGTTGAGTTTGGCTAGTCCAGTCTGTCAATTTGCTGAATAATGCAGACTTGACCATTTTAAAAAGAGAATTGGGGCCATGACTGATTCAACGTATTATTTAAAGTAACCAAATGCAACCTACTCCCACTCCTTAATGGGGGGAAAATAATAGCCCACTTAGCCTTGCCCGAAATGTACACATGGCCCACGTCCAAGGTGTACTGTGATCTGGCATGAAAATAGGTGAGATCTTGAGTGCAGTCACTTCCCCAGAAGTCAGTCCTTAGTGGGGTACCTAGGAGCTGCCTTGGGTACCTGGGCAGATTAGGAAACCATGAGAACTCTTGGGTTGTTAGGGCATACAGAAGGAACCCAAGGCCCTGCAAAAGTGTTGCAAGTAACCATCAACAAAGTTGGCCTTCCCCACAGTCTTACCCTGTTAGACCCTGCCTAGATCTATCCATGGTAAAGTTTTCAAGAAAACATTGCAGGGAGAGACCCTAGGGACTAAGTAGGTGGGTGGGAGAAGGGGCTGAGGCAGGGTACTCTCTAAGTGAGAATTAAAGAAATGCTTCATTGTGGATGGAGTGAGAAAGGTTAAATGAGACATACAAAATAAAGTCCCAAACCACTGTGGTCATTCATAAATGTTTGTAACTTTTCACAAGGGCAGTGGTATTACTCCCAATTTCCTGGCCAAATATTTATTAAAGTAACCAAGGACTGAGTACATGAGGCTACCTCACATCAGCACAGCATCCTACTTTCCTTGAGACTCTAAATTGTGAGGTACCATTAAAAAAAAAAAGTGTCCACCCTTGAAATAGCTACGTTACAGAGTAGAGTTGGAACGTGTTCTGGGAGTGGGTGTGTTTGAGTTCAGTGTGTGCAGACAAGGCAAGCGTCCACAACCATTCACACACTTCCCTCCTCAGTGATGGTTGTACAGACAGCTAAGCTCCTGGACTACGGCTCTGAATGGTAACATATACTTATAAAGATTATTTTCTTAAATATTTTGAGGAATTTTATAAATAATATGCATGTGTCTTCTGAGCATATATATGCATGTATGTGTGTATGTATAACTTTTGCTTGTTTTCTGTACACACACACACGCCTGCAACATTTGTGTGTTTTCTCCCGAGGCTGATCTTATGCGTTTACTTACATGGTATAATTTCTGAGGTGTCAGAAAGGGTTCCCCTCCACCTCCTACCCCAGTTACCAAAAAATATTCTTGGGTTGGCCCATTACAGGGCCTAAAATCCCCACGTTGCCCAAACATATGATTTAGTCATTGAAAACTGCTGTTAAATCCATTAACTTTTGGATGTTAAGCAGCCATTAGAAATTAAAGACTATGTAAAACAGAGGAGAATATGGAGAAATTGCTTCTGATATAATGTTAACTTTTGAAAGAATGCAAAACGACACACATAGTGTGGGTCAGGTGCTGTTCTTAAAATTCCACGGGACCAGAGCCAGCAAATATGTCCCAGCTCATGAACTTGAGCTCTTGATGAAAGAAACTCAGCACTGTCAGGCAAATTTAATTCTGATTTATTTTAAATGAGTACTTTCCACAGTTTCTGATCCTCAGCTCCCCACTCTCTTTACAGTGTTTCTGACACCTCCCTTTGCTGAGCTCTGGAGGCTCCCAGTGACCTCCTGATAATCAGCCTTGACAAAACCCAAGTCCCCACCCCTTGGAAAACTCACAGAGCCTGACATCTGCCTGTGAGCAACTTTTAGGAGAGACCTCACAAAAGCCCATGCAATCACTTTTGGCAGCAAACTGTCATACCAAGTCCATTTCCTCAAAAGATGGTGGAGGACTTAACAGCCTCCTATAATGCTCTGAAATTGGAGAATGAAATTCTGCAGGCCCATGTGCAATGGCTTATGGAAGAAAATGCTGCCCTCCAGTCACAAATCCCAGAGCTCCAGAAGCCCTGAGCAGCCAAAAAGGATGAACTACTCCAGAAGCCCTCAGAGGTCCAGAATCCCCAGCAACCTTCAGAACCCCTGGGTCCCCCAGCAGCCTAGAAACCCCAAGAGCCCCTAAAGGTCAAAAAGTCCCTGAAGCCCACAGAGTCCCAGGACTTTCCAGCAGCCTGGCAGCACCCAGCAGCCCAGAAGCCCCAGAAGACTCCAATGGCCCAGGAGACTCAGAAACCCCTGGATGCCCCAGCAGTCCAGGATCCCCAGGAGCTTCCAATGGCCCATGAGCTCCCAGCAGCTTGGGAGCTCCATGAGCCCCCAGAGGCCAAGAAGCTCCACAAGCCCTCCAATGGCCCAAGAGTCCCACAAGCCCCTAGCAACCAAGGAGGCTCAAGAACCCCCAGAAACCTAAGATGCACCAGCAGTCCGTGAGCCCCAGAATTCAGAATCTCAGGATCCCCCAAATGCCCAGGAGTCCCAGGAGGCACTGGCATACCAGGAGACCTTGGCACACCTGGAGCCCCTTGAGCTACCAGGTCCCCAGAAGCCCCTGGATCCCTCAGTTGCTCAAAAGTCCCTAGAGATCTCTGCACTCCAGGATCCCCTGGACAGCCTAATAGCTGTGAAGATATCAGTAGCTCCAGAGTTCCCACAGGGTCCCAGTGGGCTAAAGACTGCAGCTTTTTCCCTAGAATACCCTTTTGTCTTCAGTGTACATGTCCAGAAGCTTTCTGAGTTCCTGGTTCAACTGACCAATTACATGAGAGTCAGAGGACACCTGTATCCCACCAAAAGCAGCCTTGGTGAGTTTCGTCGGCAAGCACTTCCCGGGTGAGGCAGGAAGTTGGTTCCAGCCCTTAATATATATCCAAAGCCCCTTGCTGGAGCAATTTGAAAGTTTCATACCAGTGCTCCAGGATACTTTCAACAATCCAGAAAACATACAAGATGCCAGCCACTGCATCCCTCAGCTCTGCCAAGGGGAGCACCCTGTTCACCAGTACACAACCCACTTCCATCTCATTGCTCAAGAACTAAACAGGGATGAAAGTACTCTCTGTATTCAATTTCAGGAAGGGCTTTCCAGTTCTATCCTATATGAACTGTCTCACACAAGCCCAGCCACCAACTTATTTGATCTGATCACCCAATGCATCAGCCTGGAAGACAACCTAAGTGGTAAGCCTGATCCCAGTCCATCTGGAGCAAGCCCTTCTGAAGAGATAGTCCTGAGAGCCCACCAGTTGAAAACCAGCCTGTGCAGAGTACAAGCCACCACCCACCGCTCAGTGAAGCTGAACAGGCCTGCCGCTTTGAAGGCCACTAGTGCCTCTACTGTGGTTATCCTGGTCATTTTCCCAGAGATTGCCCTATTAAACCTCATCGCATCCAACAAGTGGGAAACATTGAGGCCCGGTGGTAAGGGGGACCCTGGCCAGGCCAATCTACAAATATGCGTACCCCTCTCTTCCAGTATCCATCTCCCATACCCTATGGCTAACTGTTGAAATTTGATTGGGAAGGCGATAATTCTTTGAGCAAGCGATGGTGTATTCAGGCTCTACAGAAACAGCATCGACCATTCTGTGGCTCTTCGAGAGAAGCTGCACATCCCTAATAACGTAGTCCCTCTGATGCTCGAAACCTTTGATGGCCGTCCACTGATCGATGGACCCATAACAAAAGAAACACCACCTGTTAAAGTTAGAATTGGAAACCATATTGAAGAGCTCCAGTTTCACATAATTCATGCTCCAAGGTACCCTCTGATTCTTGGAATCCACTGGCTAAAGACACATGACCCAAACATAGAGTGGATTACTAGCACTGTGTCCTTTCCATCCCGTTATTACTGCTACAATTGCTTCAGACACAGATGGAATAGAAGACGTCGTGATGAAATAATTGCTGGGTAGATCCTGCATCCTAGTGACATCCTACTCAGAATCTTGTTTGGCCCTTCCCACTGAATTAAGGAAGTTGACACGTTGTAGGGAAAAGGGCACAAGCTTTGGCCAAATAGCCCTCTACTACTTACTTTTTTTTTTTACTTACTAGCTATGTGGCATCCCTTCTTCTATTACCTCAGCTGTCAACTACATTTGCTCTTCCCCTAATCTTCCACTGAACCTCTGGCTATCTGTACAATGGCCCTACCTCTTGAATCATGGACTGAACCTGATGACTTTGAGCTGCTTTTTCTCACCAATCCTGCATGCCCCCCTCTCTGAACCCTTCATTATGTGGGGATATTTTAATTATAATTTATACTAACAATATGCATAAGAATAGATATTAGAAACTAACACTGAAAAAGTGTAGTTGTTAGACTAATCTGATTTTTTCTTATCAACAATTCCTTTATCACAATTGCAACATCTTTTCAATAACAAAAATAAATTTATAAGTGATTTTTTAAAATAAATATTGACAATTTTTACTTGTGTTTGAATTATTTCTTGGCTTAGCTGAGAGAAGAGACTAGGGGACATGCAAATTGAGAGGGAGGTAAGAAGCAAGGGAATGGAAAAGGCTCAGAGTTTGAGTGGAGCTCTAAGCATTCCAAAGGTAGTGACAGACTAAGGAAGCGTAGTGACAAGGACTAGGGAAGGTGGGGGAGGGAGATTGGGAGAGCTATGAAGGGATTAGTGGGAAAGTGGAGAAAAGGTTGAGAAGAAAGTTTGGGGGAGGTTGGGAGGAGGTTGGAGAAGGTTCAGGGAGAAGGCTGAGGATTGCTGAGGATGGAGGTAAGGGTCAAGGGAACTTCCTACAAAAACAAAGAGAGTGCTGACTGAAACACCAAACAGCTTTGAAGGCAAACTTCTCGGACTTCACAAGTTAACCAAACAAACAAGAGCACTACAGCAGGTAATGAGACACCTCAGTGACACAGCCCTCCCAGTAACATGACAAGGTCTTAGTCCCTGCGACAGAGAAATTTGCCCTAGAGCTAATGCCCATTAATCTGTTTCCGCAGTACGCGGGAGCAGGGTGCAGGAATCAGCTTTCAACACATACAGATCCTTATAGCCAATTAATGTAGTGGTTAAGAGCTAGGCTGCTAACCAAAAGGTCGGCAGTTCGAATCCACCAGGTGCTCCTTGGAAACTCTATGGGGCAGTTCTACTCTCTCCTATAGGGCTGCTATGAGTCAAAATCGACTCAACGGCAATGAGTTTGGTTTTCTTTTTTAGTTTGTACCTCTCCTACACATACAAGTTGCCCTGTCCTCTACACCCTGCCTGCATGACAGACGGGGAGAGCCATGTCAGAGAAAAGAACTTAGGTCCTTGTGAGCCTGAGAGAGATTAGTATCCTGACTTAAACCACACACACTTACACACACACATACACACACACATAAAAACTGCAGGGGTATAGGGATGGAGGAAGTGGGTAGCATCTCTAGCTAGATGCAAGAAAGGCTGGTCCAAGGCGACCCTAATGCTTTTCTTCTGCATTTTCAATGTTCCCTTGGGATTCTCTCTCTTTGAGGCCAATTAAAGGGGATTCATCCTCTCACTTACACAAATGATCAAATAGATGATCATAAGCCTAGAATGATATAAGGGAAACTTACCATGAGTTGAATCCTTACTATGTTCCAGCTATAATACTAGGCATGTTACACATTACTTCTCAGAACAACCCGGTGAAGTAGGCATATTGCTCCTTTTTTATCAATGAGCAGATAGAGGCCCAGTGAAGCTAGTTCACTTGCCTAAAGTCACATAGCTAGTAAGTAATAGAGGCCTGTTCAGCCAAAGCTTGTGACCTTTTCCCTACAACATATCAACTTTCCTAATTCAGTGGGGAGGGCCAAACAAGATTCTGACAGCATGGAGCTAAGTGAGATAACCCTATAAAAGAGGGAAAAACTCAGAAGGAAGATCTCAGGAATCATTTGGGTAGTAGTTCTGTTTTTGTGGTTTCCCTTCTCTCACTCCCAGCCTCCTCAAACACCATTCATTCCCAAACGTCCCTGACTATCACTTGGAAGATTTCCTTTTGTAAGACCCCTTTCAGATTCCACTTTTTTTTTTTTATTAAAGTTGGGGATCCATGGGCACTCAGTTATGGGCAGGACCTGTGCATTACCTAGCAGTGTAGGCACCGCCTTTCAGGTTGTCTACCTATCCACTTCCATGATCAGAACAAATCCTGTGAGCCTTAAATTCCACTTCTTCTAGCCTTCACTGGCCTCTCCTTCATTCCTGTACAGTCTAACATTTTTGACATTATACACCTCCTTGTGATGTGTGGAGACCTTCCCTTAGGTATATTCCTACATCAACCATCCCCTCCACACACACTTTGCCTCGTGCAGGGATAGAATCTTCAACATCTCTACCCTTGACAGTATAGCCTAGAATAGTACTTGGTGCATGAAAGGTTCTCCATAGCAACTAATTCAACAACATTACCCAGAGAGAGGGGTTTATTTGTATCTGATGGGCTCTTTTTGTTTTAACTCCTACTCAGCCACTCATCTCAACTCCCAAGACCAAACACTATTTGTCGATAAGGAATTAGTATAGAGAAAAAAAACCTTTAAACATCTACAAAGGGAAAAATACGTTTTATTTGTCAAACTACCCTGGAGCTTGGATGACCAATTATACTGGTTTCCCCAGGACTGAAGGTTTTTATGGAACACAGAACTTTCTGTGTTAACACTGGAATAGTTCTGGGCAAACTTAGATGGTTGGTCACTGTGATAATTAATGTTATGTGTCAACTCGGATAGGCCACGATTCTCAGTATTATGTAACTATCCTCCATTTAGTGACCTGATGTAATTATCCTCCATTTTGTGATATAACGTCATCACCTCCATGATGTGATCTGATGTGATCAGCCAATCAGTTGTAAGGGTAGTTTCCTCAGGATTGTATCCTGTACCTAATATACGTATGGACGTTCTGGCAAAGCTTGCTTGTTTGCTCCGGATCCTGTTTCCAACTCATCATCATCTGACCTCCAGTTCTCGGGACTTGAGCAGCAGCCTGTTGCCTGATGTGCCAACTTCAGGATTCGCCAGCTCCTGCATCCCTGTGAACTGGCAGCCTGCCATCAGACCTGCCAATTCTGGGTTCATCAGCCCTTGCAGCCATGTGAGTCAGGAGTAGGTTACACCTGATCCATGGACTTTGGGACTTTCCAGCTTCCACAATAGCATGAGCCATTTCCTTGAGATAAATTTCTTTCTCTGTCTATCATCTATCTGTCTGTCTATCTATCTATACATGTATATATGTCTCTGTGTGTGTAGGTATGTATGTGTGTATATACATATGTATATGTGTGTGTGTGTATATATATATATACACACACACATATACGGAAACCCTGGTGGCATAGTGGTTAAGTGCTACAGCTGCTAACCAAGAGGTTGGCAGTTCAAATCCACCAGGTGATCCTTAGAAACTCTATGGGGCAGCTCTACTCTATCCTATAGGGTCTCTATGAGTCGGAATCGACTCGACAGCAGTGGGTTTTGGTTTGGTATACATATATATATACACACGCACACACGTATATGTATATACACATATATATGCTTCACTGGTTTTGCTTCTCTAAGGAACTCAGCCTAAGATGGTCACCCCACCTGAAGCCTACATTTTTCTACCTGGCTATAGAGGTTTATTTAACTACAGTGCACTTTTCTATTTCGTGAACATGAACTTTTCCAAGCATCAGTTGCCTAATCATAGAATCACAGAATTTGTGCATTGGAAAAGACTCAAGAAGTCTATTGTCTTTACTTTACACATGACGGAGATGAGGAGGCTCACAGAAAGAAAAGTTACTTAGTATATGTCAGTCTTATCCCAATCCACTTGTTTCAAACTCAGTCCTCTCTTTTCACATGAGCCATTGTTCTAACACAGTTACTGTGAATAGTGCTTAAAGTATGACATAAGAGGTTTACAATGTAGTCGAAGAGAAAAAATTAGCAAGCATTAGGAAACTAGCATAAATAATCAAATGTTAAATTGTGTGGCGGAAACAAGCTACTGTGAACTTCCCTCCAAATGTACCAAACTGAAACATTGTACTAGCTGATAAGACTAACAATAATAAATAACATTTAATGCTCACCTGCTTTTTTGCTTTTTTTCAGGCACTGTGTTGGGCGATTCAGATCTTTTCAGTGGTCTGTAAGGTAGATATGAGTAGCCTCATTATGAAAATCAAAGAAGTGAAGCCCACTGAAGTGAAGTCACTTGCCAAAGTTCATGCTGCTAGGAAGTGGTGGATCTTGCAAACAAATTCTGATCTGTCTCACCCCAAAGCTCTGGCTCCATTCGGCTCTCAGATTGAAAGACCCTTACTCTTTATTAACTACCTTAATATTAGTGATTCACTAGACATGAGATCTATTGCCCTAGAAAATATATTAAATTGTTAATTATTCATTCATAATTCATTCAACAAGCATTTATTGAATGTCTACTTTGTGTCAGGTGTGGGCATGGGGGAATAGAAGGGAAAAGAGGAGGAAGAGAGGTGCAGAGATATCTGTCTAAGGTATAATTCATGGTTTCTGCTCTGACCACAGTCTAATGGGGTAACTTGTTGTGTAACACAGCACTGTAGTATACAGACCCAGACCCAGTGCCATCGAGTCGATTCCGCAAAGAGTATTAATTCTGTTGTGGGGTTTAGAAAAGTCTCCACTTCACTGAAGAAGTACATCTTGAGCTGGATCTTGAAGGAATCTCATTGGAAACAAGAAGGAGGGAAGGGCTTTCTAGGTTGAGTTAAAAAAAAATCAGTTGCCATCAAATTGATTCCAACTCATGGTGACCCCACGTGTGTCAGAATAGAACTACACTCCATATGATTTTTAATGGCTGATTTTTCTGAAATAGACCTCTAGGCCTTTCTTTCAAGGCAGCTCTGGTTGGACTCAAGAGTCCAGCTTTTTGGTTAGCAACTGAGCATGTTAACTGTTTAAGTGCACATGAAAAAGCAAGTTGGAGGTATAAAGCATGGTGTCTTCAGAAAATAAAGTTCTATGTCACTGGACAGTAAGGAGGAGGGAAAGATGTGTGTGTGGGGGGGGTGGGTGGGGGGGAGTGCTGGTGAGGCAATGAAGCTCAACAATGTTGAGAATGTTATGTGTCAGATTAAATACACCATGTACCTGGTTACGGAGTTCAAACTTTATTCTGTTTGTAGAACTGGGCAATTTGGAGTGGGGATTTTGTTTCTATTTCTTTTCTCATGTGTGTGTGTGTTGGATTTGGGTGCGTTTTCATCCCCTGATTTAAAGTAATGCACACTTATTTAACAAATTCATGTGAGTCAGAAGTGTATCACATAAAGACTAAAAGGTTCCCCTTCTTCCCTATCTCACAAACTGGGAGGTTTTAAAGTAGGAGACAGATATGAATAGTTTATATATTAGAAATGTGATGCTATTTTTGTTAGGCACCATGGAGTTGGGCCTGATTCATAGCACCACCCAACGTACAACAGAACGAAACACTGCTCAGTCTTGCCCCATCCTCACAGTCATTGTTATGCTTGAGTCCGTTTTTGCAGCCACTGTGTCAATCTATCTCAAGGAGAGTCTTCTTCTTTTTCACTGACTCTCTACCAAGCATGATATCCTTCTCCAGGGACTGGTCCCTCTTGATAACATGTCCAAAATATGTGAGATGAAGTCTTGTCATCTCTGTTTCTAAGGAGCATTTTGGCTGCACTTCCTCCAAGATAGACTTATTTGTTCTTCCGGCAGTCCATGGTATATTCAATATTCTTCATTAACACCATAATTCAAAGGCATCAATTCTTCAGTCTTCCTTATTCATTGTCTAGCTTTCGCATGCACATGAAAAAAAGAGGCAACTGAAAATACCATGGCTTGGGTCAGGCACACATTAGTCCTCAAAGTGATATCTTGTCCTCAAAGTGATATCTTTGTTTTTTAACACTTTAAAGAGGGCTTTTGCAGCAGGTTTGCCCAATGCAATGCATCTTTTGATTTCATGACTGCTACTTCCATGAAATTTGATAGAGATGTAGAAAATGACAAAACAGAAACTAACAAAGTACTCTCATTCCTCTTCTCCTTCTTAGTTTATGAAAATGAGTTCATATTGTCAAAAGCCAACAATAAAAAGTAAGTTAAGCTCAATTTTCCTCAAATATGTATTTTGGTATTTTATTGTGAACAAGGTAGAATGGTAGACATAAACATATATAGGACAGGACCCCTATAGTCAAGAATTTTACAACCTAATAATGCACAAGGGTTCATGAATGATTAAAGAAAAAGAAAACTACCTCTCCATTTAGGCCTCTTCAGTTTGAAATTTTAAAGAATCTCTAAACTGGGAGTTTTTTTTTAATCTATATATTATACAATATTTAGCACAGATGAAAAGAAAACAGTTCCCACTTCAGCTAATTTTCCTAAGTTTAAACTTGAACAGGAAACTGATCTTTATATATTTTGGTAGTTTTTCCTTTTTTAAATGAAACATTTCATATTTCATGCTATAAAGTATAGCTAGAGTAATAATGGTCACTGCATAGAGGGATTTATGTGCATTCCAGTTCTTAAAGTACCCGTTTATAAGAACGTTTATAAAACCAAGTTTTAAAAGGTTTTGTAGGAAAAGAGAATTTTTAATATTATTACTGCATTACATACTGACATCTAGCATTCTGCTATATAACAAATATCAAATGGCATAAGCAATATAGGGGTCAGAGCATAGCAGTCACAAGATTAAGATTCAACTCCTAGGTTTGACACTTACTGGCTGTATGACCTATTTCATCTATGAAATGAGGGTAATAGTACTTGCTTTATCTATCCAGCACATTATAGAAAACATGAAATGAGAAAACTCATGTTAAATGAGCATTATTGAAAGATGAAAAATGTCATATAAATAAAAGGTATTTTTGTAATATATTGTACTTGTAATAACTATCCCAAGAGCCTTCAAGATACTAGCATGCTTGATAAACTTCAATTCAATTTCATAGACTTTCATAAAGTACTTTCTATGTGTCAGGAACAGTGCTTTGTCAACAAAAGCAAGATAAAATTAGGTTTGATATAATTATTACATTGAGTAGTTTTAAAATTTACTATTATAATCATAGACCCTAAAAAGTAAAATACTTAGGAATAAATCTAACCAGGGATGTAAAAACTCTATACAAAGAAAACTACAAAACACTACTGCAAGAAACCAAAAGAGATCTACATAAATGGAAATGGAAAAAAATACCATGCTCGTGGATAGGTAGACTAAAAAACAAAAAATTTTTTTTAAGCATTATGAAAATGGCAATTCTATCCAAAGTAATTTACAAATGCAATGCAATCCCAATCCAAATGCCAACAACATTCTTTAAAGAGATGGAAAAAGTAACCATTAACTTTATATGGAAAGGGAAGAGGCCCCAGATAAGTAAAGTGCTATTGAAGATGAAGAAGAAAGTAGGACTCGCACTACCTGACCTCAGAACCTACTATACAGCTATGGTAGCCAAAACAGCCTGGTACAGGTACAATGACAGACACATTGACCAATGGAACAGAATTGAGAACCCAGATGTAAATCCATCCACCTACAATCACCTGATCTTTGAAACAACCAAGCTTTCACATGCATGTGAGGCACTTGAAAAAACCATGGCTTGGACCAGGCATGCCTTAGTCTTCAAAGTGAAATTCAGTCCTCAAAATGATATCTGAGGGGCAAGGCCAAGATGGCTGACTAGGTAGAAGCGTCCGCTTTTCCCTCTTGCAAAAAAGACTTGAAAAAACAAGTGAATCGATTACATACAGGACAATCTACGAACCCTGACCATCAAACACAAAACTAAGAAGTTGACCTGAGTGACAGGGAACCGAAAAGCCGCCCACTGAGGCAGCGGCCCCTTCTGGAGCCGGCATGCCACACCCCAGCCTTGAGCCCTTGGCATTCCCTGGAGCCAGAGTGGTGGGGCTGATCATGGCTTACTGAGACTGGGCAAGCACGGGATGCAGCCCTAACCCACGGAGTAACCTCGGCAGAGACCCAGCCAGTGCACACAGGCTGCACACTGATGTGGCTGACAGGTGAACGAGAAACCACGGGGAAGCAGAGACTGGTTTTGGAGCCTGGAGCCCAGCGTCCCAGCCTGAAAACCTTGGTGGTGGGCTTTGGACTAAGTGCGGAGGGGCTGATTGTGGCTTCCTGAGATGGCACAAGCATGGGACGCAGCCCTAACCCTCTGGGGCAATCTCAGCGGAGATACAGCTGGTGCACACAGGAGACACACCCCTCTGGAATCTCAGAAAAAGCAGTCCTCACCAAACAAGATAAGTAACTTTGTCTATCTGGCCACACTACTCTCTCCTATCTATCTGATTCCTCCCCTCCCTGCCCCAGTTGGCTTCATTAATGTTGGAATACCCTGGCCCAGAAGCGAACTGCACTGCGGGGACTTTTTTTCTTTTCTAATCCATTTTCCTGGCCTGAGAAAAGCAGCAACTGACAATCAACAGAAAAATCCTTCCCTGACTTCCCTAAACTGGAATAAAAATACAGAACCAGCTCCATCCAGGCATAAGAAACCCACGGTCTTTGCCTTTCATCCCTACAGGGAACTAGGTGGCTATTATAATACAAAGGCAATTCTGATAGAGATCTGGGTGTAACTGTATTAGCTGAGCAGTGGAAAGGCAAGTTTTGGAGGTCAGATACCTCTCTACCTATTAAACAGAGCCCTCACTGATCCGCAGCAGGGAACCTAGGGCTGAGGCTCCACCCACACCACCTAGCCACCTGCTAAAGGGGTCTGAGGAGAGCCCACCCACCAGAGTGCTTTTGAGAATAGAGACACTTCTACCTCACTGGCACTTGGAGGAAGGCTGTCAGCATCCTGCCCTCCTCAGAGTGTGGCCCCCTGCTGCTACTAGAAACTGGCACATACAACCATCACGACTACACCTCTAAGTTAATAAGTGAGAGCCTACACTACATACTAGGTGACCCACTATCAGGACACCCGAGCTGATTCTATTCAAGAATAGTGAATGGACTCATAGGCTCATATACCTGGTAACAGCTCAGACCAGCTGGTAACAGGACATAAGTGATTCAAAGGCTACAGCAATCAAGATAGCTCAACGTACTAGCCCATCTGGGTGTATTGAAACAAAACAAAACAAAACAATAAGACTCAGTGAGCAAATATAAAAGAAATCATTACAATATCTTATAGATAGCTCAGAGACAGAAGTGGATATCAACTCACATAAAGAAGCAGACCATGATTGCTTCTACAAATCCCAAAACAAAGAATCAAAATCATTCCCAGATGTAGATACATTCCTGGAATTGCCAGATGCAGAATACAAAAACTAATATACAGAATGCTTCAAGACATCAGAAATGAAATAAGGCAATCTACAGAAAACACCAAGGAACACACAGATAAAGCAGTTGAAGAAATTAAAAAGATTATTCAAGAACATAGTGAAAAATTTAATAAGATGCAAGAATCCATAAAGAGACAGCATTGAGAAATTCAAAAGAGTAACAATAAAATTATAGAATTAGCTCAACAAGAAGTCAGAGGAGCAGAATCGAGGAATTGGGATGCAGAGTTGGGGAGATGGAGGATAAGGCAATTGACACCAATATATTTGAAGAAAAATCAGGTAAAAGAATTAAAAAAAATGAAGAAACCCTAAGAATCCTGTGGGACTCAATCAAGAAGAATGATTTGCGTGTGATTGGAGTTCCAGAACAGGGAGGGATAACAGAAAATACAGAGAGAATAATTGAAGAACTCCTGACACAAAACTTCCCTGACATCATGAAAGACGAAAGGATATCTATTCAAGATGCTCATCAAACCCCATAGAAGATAGATCCCAAAAGAAAATCACCAAGACATATTATCATTAAACTTGCCAAAACCAAAGATAAAGATAAAATTTTAAAGGCAGCCAAGGATAAACGAAAAGTCACCTACAAAGGAGACTCAATAAGAATAAGTTCAGACTACTCAGCAGAAACCATGCAGGCAAGAAGGCAATGGGATGACATATATAGAGCACTGAAGGCGAAAAACTGCCAGCCAAGAATCATATATCCAGCAAAACTCTCTCTCAAATATGAAGGTGAAATTAAGACATTTACAAATAAACACAAGCTTAGAGAATTTGCAGAAACCAAACCAAAACTACAAGAACTACTAAAGGAAATTTTTTAGTCAGAAAATCAATATCAGGTACCAAAACAAAACAAGGTCACAGAACAAAATATCCTGATATCAACTCAAATAGGGAAATCACAAAAACAAAATAAGATTAATTTTTTAAAAAATTGCTCAAATCAGGGAATCATTGATGTCATTATATAAAGATTACAATAATCAAAAAAGACTAAATACAGAAGGCAGAGATCTTCCATATGGAGAGGAAACCAAGGCAATACAGGGCGATACAAGCTAGGTTTCTACTTCGACAAATAGGGGTAAATATTAACGAAACCAAACAATTCCATACTTCAAAATAAAAACCAAGATAAACATAACAACTCAGCAAAAATTAATTCAACTACTACAAAAATGAGAAACACACAATCTACAAAGAAAAACTTCTCAGCAGAAAAAAGGAAGTGAAAAAATGAAATTGTCAACAACACACAAAAAAAGGCATCAAAATGACAGCACTAAACTCGTTGTTGTTCTTAGGTGTCGTCGAGTCGGTTCCAACTCATAGCGACCCTATACACAACAGAACAAAACACTGCATGGTCCTGAGCCATCCTTACAATCATTATGCTTGAGCTCATTGTTGCAGCCACTGTGTCTATCCACCTCGTTGAGGGTCTTCTGCTTTTCTGCTGACCCTGTACTCTGCCAAGCATGAGGTCCTTCTCAAGGGACTGATCCCTCCTGAAAACATGTCTAAAGTATGTAAGACACAGTCTCGCCACCTTGCTTCTAAGGAGCATTCTGGTTGTACTTCTAACACAGATTTGTTCGTTCTTTTGGCAGTCCATGGTATATTCAATATTCTTCGCCAACACCACAATTCAAAGGCGTCAATTCTTCTTCAGTCTTCCTTATTCATTGTCCAGCTTTCACATCCATATGATGCGATTGAAAACACCATGGCTTGGGTCAGGCGCACCTTGGTCTGCAAGGTGACATCTTTGCTTTTCAAAACTTTAAAGAGGTCCTTTGCAGCACATTTTCCCAATGCAATGCATCTTTTCGTTTCTTGACTGCTGCTTCCATGGCTATTGGTTGTGGATCCAAGTAAAATGAAATCCTTGCCAACTTCAATCTTTTCTCCGTTTATCATGATGTTGCTCATTGGGCCAGTTGTGAGGATTTTTGTTTTCTTTATGTTGAGGTGCAATCCATACTGAAGGCTGTGGTCTTTGATCTTCATTAGTAAGTGCTTCAAATCCTCTTACTTTCAGCAAGCAAGGTCGTGTCATCTACATAATGCAGGTTGTTAATGAGTCTTCCTCCAATCCTGATGCCCCATTCCTCTTCTTATAGTCCAGCTTCTCATATTATTTGCTCAGCATACAGATTGAATAGGTATGGTGAAAGAATTCAACCCTGATGCACACCTTTCCTGACTAAACCAGTCAATATCCCCTTGTTTTGTACGAAAAACCACTTCTTGATCTACTTAAAAGGTTCCTCATGAGCACAATTAAGTGTTCTGGAATTCCCATTCTTCACGATGTTATCCATTGTATGTTATGATCCAACAGTCGAATGCCTTTGCATAGTCAATAAAACACAAGTAAACATCCTTCTGGTGTTCTCTGCTTTCAGCCAGGATCCATCTGACATCAGCAATGATATCCCTGGTTCCATGTCCTCTTCGGAAACCAGCCTGAATTTCTGGCACTTCCCTCTCGATACACTGCTGCAGCCGTTTTTGAATGATTTTCAGCAAAATTTTGCTTCTGTGTGATATTAATGATATTGTTCTATAATTCCCACATTTGGTTGGATCACCTTTCTTGGGAATAGGCATAAATATGGATCTCTTCCAGTCAGTTGGCCAGGAAGCTGTCTTCCATACTTTTGGCGTGGATGAGTGAGCACTTCCAGCACTGCATCTGTTTGTTGAAACTTCTCAGTTGATATTCCATCAGTTACTGGAGGCTTGTTTTTTTCCAATGCCTTCAGAGCAGCTTGGACTTCTTCCTTCAGTATCATCGGTTCCTGATCCTATGCCACCTCTTGAAATGGTTGAACTTCGACTAATTCTTTTTGATATAATGACTGTGTGTATTCCTTCCATCTTCTTTTGATGCTTCCTGCAACATTTAATATTTTCCCCATAGAATCCTTCACTATTGCAACTCGAGGTTTGAATTTTTTTTTCCAGTTCTTTCAGCTTGATAAACACCTATCGTGTTCTTCCCTTTTGGTTTTCCATCTCCATCTCTTTGCACATGTCATTATAATACTTTACTTTGTCTTCTCGAGACGCCCTTTAAAATCTTCTGTTCAGTTCTTTTACTTCATCAATTCTTCCTTTTGTTTTAGCTGCTCAGTGTTTGAGAGCAAGTTTCAGAGTCTCCACTGGTATCCATCTTGGTCTTTTCTCTCTTTCCTGTCTTTTCAGTGACCTCTTGCTTTCTTCATGAATGATGTCCTTGATGTCATTCCACAACTCATCTGGTCTTCGGTCACTAGCATTCAATGCGTCAAATCTATTCTTCAGATGGTCTCTAAATTCGGGTGGGAT
The DNA here is from genome assembly GCF_030014295.1 of Loxodonta africana. NCBI lineage: Eukaryota > Metazoa > Chordata > Mammalia > Proboscidea > Elephantidae > Loxodonta > Loxodonta africana. Next base: position 89,772,575 of record NC_087369.1, on the reverse strand, counting down.
ATACTCAAGGTCATATTTTGGCTCTCGTGGACTTGCTCTGATTTTCTTCATTTTCAGCTTGAACTTGCATATGAGCAATTGATGGTCTGTTCCACAGTCGACCCCTGGCCTTGTTCTGACTGATGATATTGAGCTTTTCCATTGTCTCTTTCCACAGATGTAGTCAATTTGATTTCTGTGTATTCCATCTGGAGAGGTCCATGTGTATAGTCCCTGTTTATTTTGGTGAAAGAAGGTATTTGCAATGAAGAAGTCATTGGTCTTGCAAAATTCTGTCATTCGATCTCCGGCATTGTTTCTATCATGAGGCCATATTTTCCAACTATTGGTTTTCCTTCTTTGTTTCCGACTTTTGCATTCCAATCGCCAGTAATTATCAATGCATCTTGATTGCATGTTTGATCAATTTCAGACTGCAGCAGCTGATAAAAATCTTCTATTTCTTCATCTTTGGTTCTAGTGGTTGGTGCATATTTGAATAATAGTCATATTAACTGGTCTTCCTTGTAGGTGTATGCATATTATCCTATCACTGATAGCGTTGTACTTCAGGATAGATCTTGAAAAGTTCTTTTTGACGATGAATGCAACACCATTCCTCTTCAAATTGTCATTCCCAGCACAGTAGACTATATGATTGTCCAATTCAAAATGGCCAATACCAGTCCATTTCAGCTCACTGATGCCTAGGATATCGATGTTTATGCGTTCCATTTCATTTTTGACGATTTCCAATTTTCCTAGATTCATACTTGGTACATTCCAGGTTCCGATTATTAATGGATGTTTTCAGCTGTTTCTTCTCATTTTGAGTGGTACCACATCAGCATATGAAGGTTCTGAAAGCTTTACTGCATCCACATCATTAAGTCGACTCTACTTTGAGGAGGCAGCTTCCCCAGTCATGTTTTGAGTGCCTTCCAACCTGGGGGGCTCATCTTCCAGCACTATATCGGACAATGTTCTACTGCTATTCATAAGGTTTTCACTGGCTAATGCTTTTCAGAAGTAGACTGCCAGTTCCTTCTTCCTTGCTTGCTTGCTACGATTGAAAAGGACTTTATGCATTTGCTTATGAAGATCAAAGACCACAGCCTTCAGTATGGATTATTCCTTAAGATAAAGAAAATAAAAATTCTTACAACTGGACTAATAAACAACGTCATGATAAATGGAGAAAAGATTGAAGTTGCCAAGGATTTCATTTTACTTGGATCCACAATCAACACCCATGGAAGCAGCAGTCAAGAAATCAAAAGTCGAATTGCATTGGGAAAATCTGCTGTAAAATACCTCTTTAAAGTGTTGAAAAGCAAAGATGTCTCTTTAAGGACTAAGGTTTGCCTGACCCAGGCCATGGTGTTTTCAATCGCCTTATACACATGTGATACCTGGATGATGAATAAGGAAGACCGAAGGAGAATTGGTGCCTTTGAATTATGGTGTTGGCAAAGAATATTGAACATACCATAGACTGCCAAAAGAAAACAAACCTGCCTTGGAAGAAGTACTGCCAGAGTGTACCCAGGATGGCAAGACTTCCTGTCATATACTTCGGACATGTTATCTGCAGGGATCAGTCCCTGGAAAAGGAAATCATGCTTGATAGTAAAGGGTCAGTGAGAAAGTAGAAGACCTATAATGAGATGGATTGGCCCAGTGGCTGCAACAATGGGCTCAAGCACAACAATGATTGTAAGTATGGTGCAGGACCAGACAGTGTTTTGTTCTGCTGTACATAGGGTCCTTATGAGTTGAGACCTACTTGACGGCACCTAACAATGACAACACAAGAACGATCAAGTGTGATTTGCCCCCAGGAATGCAAAATAAGTTTAACATCTGAAAATTAATCTATATAATACACCATATTAATAAAATAAAGGGCAACAACTAAATTGTCTTAGTTATCTAGTGCTACTATAACAGAAATACCATATATGGGTGGTTTTAACAAACAGAAATTTATTTTCTCACATTTTACGAGGTTTGAAGTCCAAATTCTGGCTGCCAGGTCCAGGCGAAGGCTTTCTCTCTCTCCTGAGCTCTAAAGGAAGGTCCTTGTTTCTTTTAGCTTCTGCTCCTGAGTGATTTTAATGATACTTGGCATCTCTCGTCCCCCATCTCTGCTTCTTTGACTTGCTTTTTTAATCTGTTTTATATCTCAAAAGAGACTGATTTAGAGACAAACCTTACACTAACTCTGCATCATTAACATAACAAAGATAATCCATTCTGAAATGGAATTATAACCAGAGGCATAGAGGTTAGGATTTACAACACATATTTTGGGGGCACACAATTCAATTCATAACACATACAATCATCTCCATGTTGTTATTATTAGTTAGTTGCCATCAAGTTGATTATGACCCATGACAACCCCATGTGTGCAAAATAAAACTCCTTCATAGAGTTTCCAAGGCTGTGATCTTTCAGAAGCAGATTGTCAGACCTGTCTTCTGAGGTGTTTCTCAGTGGGTTCAAGCCGTCAACTTTTGTCTAGTAGTGGAGCACTTAACCATTTTTGCTACTGAGGAACACCTAATCATCTCAATATATGCAGAAAAATAATTTGACAAAATCCAGCACATCTTTATGATAAAAACAGTCAACAGAGATATGTGTGAGGCGGAGCCAACATGGTTCTATAGACAGAAGCACCATGCCACCCTTCGGCAACAAAGACCTGAAAAACTAAGTAAAACAGATACAAACAGCAATCCTGGAACCCGAAGTACCAAATGAAGGAATAAAGAACTCAATCAAGCACAGAATGGAAGAAACTGACAGAGAACAGAGAATTAGGAGAGCTATGGAGTGGAGGTCCCCTACAAGCTAACTTGCCCCAATTCCCCATATTGGACTACAGCCACCAAAGAACACAGACAGGGAGTACAGGAAAGCAACTTCATGGAACTCTCAACAGGAGACAGAGCACCCAGTAACCAGCGAGACACACTTTCCCACCCCCTCACCCTTCTTCCCTGTACGACGCCTCTGCAGCTTGCCAATGGGCTATGGTTGCTCAGCTGGAGAGACACTAGCTCACTGATGCCTAAGTCTGCCCCGCCCCCACCAGCTGGCCCCTCAGCACTATTTCCTTGTTTGTTTGTTTGTTTTTTGCTGATTATTTTCATTGTTTGATTTTTTTTAAATTTTTTTTGGCTTTTTGTTGTTTCTTCTCTCTCTCTCCCTTCTTTTCTTCCACCAGCTAACTCCGTGTGCCATCCCCTCCGTTCCTAATGGGCTCTGATTTTTTTTGGTTTGTTTGCTTTGTTCTCTTTTTTTCTTTTTCTTCTCTCTCTCTCCTTCCCTTCCATTCCTTTCTCCCACACACCCAGCCCTGTGCACCCACGATACCCTTTCTGGGGGGGCCATGCTGCACAGCTCTGTTGGAGTGTCACTGCAAGGGACCTCCTTGGGTATACACCAACATAACCAACCGGCTCCCTCAGCACCATTTTATTTATTGTTGGTTTGTTTTTCTGTTATTGTTTCTTCTTTCTCTGTACCTTCCCTTCTTTAATTTCTCCCATTCACCCAGCCCTGTACTCCACTCAAAACTTCATGGCGGGCTGTGCTGTACCACTCTGCTGGAGAGCATCTGAAACACAGCCTCCCCAGGTCTGTGCTGGCCCCATAGGCCTGCTCCCTTGGCACCATATTTTTATTTTTCTTTAACTTTCCCCTTTTCCTTTACCTTCTACCTCCCACCTAGGCCCTGTGCTGCCTCCTCCCCTTCCTGACAGGCTTTGCACTACCACCTGGCAAGAGAGACATCAGCTTGCTGTAATCCCAATTTTGCCCTGCTGCCCATGGCCATCTCCCCCATCATTTTTTTTTGTTGTTGTTTTTATTTTGCTTTTTCCCCTCTTTCATTTCCTTTCTCCCACCCACCTAGCCAATGCACCACCCATACTGCTTCTTGACAGGTTGAGCCACACCACTCAGCTAGAGAGCAACCAGCACACGACATTGATGGGTTTGCCCCAATCCCACCCATTGAATTCTACCATACCACCACTTTATTTACTTTTTTCTTTTTTTACTTCAATTTTTGCTTTTTTAAACATTTTTCTTTTGTTTCTCTCCCTTCATGCTCTTCTTTCATGTACCCATTTAGCTCTTCACATCACATCCTCTCTTTTCCCTCCTGCCTATGTACATGCTGTGCCAAGTGCCACGCCCTCAAGCAATACCAACTCAGTCCCCCAGACCCCTCCCTGCACTGCCCCCCAGCCCTGTGCCAGCAACCCCAGTAACTAGTGCCAACACTAGTACATGAGTAAAATACCTATCCCAACCCCTTAACCCCCACTGGAACTGCCCTGTTGAACCACAGTTGAATGACAGGCCCTGCCCACTTGGAAAAGGTGGTGAGTTGTATCTTGCCCACAGAGGAGCAAGCAAAAAAACACACCCAGCCCACTTGCCCAGAAGTAACAAAAGAAAAACAAACAAACAAAAAAAAAAAAACAAGGATAAAACAATCAAATCTAAAATAAATAAATAAAGTAATTCCTGAATGTACCAAAGATAGCAGAAAATCTGAACACATATACAAAAACAGGAGAGAATGGCTCCAGAAAGCAACCAAAATAAAACACCAGATGACCTTCTGCTAGAAGAAAAGTCACTGGAACTACCTGATAGGGAATTCAAAACTCTGATATCTCCACATTAAGATAATACAAGGTATCTCCTGTGATCACAACGTCTTCAAAGTAGAAATTAATAACAGAAAAAGAAAAGAAAAAAATTAAATATTTGGAAACTGAATAACACCATGCTTAAAAAACACTGGTAATAGAAGAAATCAAACATGGAATTCAAAAATACCTAAAATCAATAAGAATGAAAACACATCATACCAAAACCTTTGGGACACAATAAAGGCAGTGCTCAGAGGTCAATTTATAGCAATAGACGCACACATCAAAAAAGAAGAAACAAAATCAAAACATTAGCTACACAATTCGAACAAATAGAAAGAGAAGAGCAAAGGAAGCCCACAGCCACTAGAAGAAAGGAAATAATAAAGATCAGAGCAGAAAAAAATGAAATAGAAAACAACAGAAAGAATCAACAAAACCAAAAGTTGATTCTTTGAAAAGATCAACAAAATTGGCAAACCACTGGCCAAATTGACAAAAGAAAAACAGGAGAGGACACAAATAACTCATATAAGAAATGATACAGGAGACATTAAAAGAGAATCAACTGAAATAAAAAGGATCATAACAGAGTACTATGAAAAATTACGCTCCAACAAATTTGAAAACCTAGAGTAAATGAACACATTTCTAGAAACACAATACCTACCCAGACTAACACAAACTGAAGTTGAAACCTGAACAGGCTCATAAAAGAAGAAGAGATCGAAAAGATGATTAAAAAAAAAAACTCCCAACAACAACAACAACAAAATCACTGGCCCAGATGGCTTCACTGGAGAATTCTACCAAATGTTCAGACAAGAGTTTACACCACTACTACTCAAACTATATCAGAACATAGAAAAAGAAGGAATACTTCGAAATTCATTTTATTAAGCTAGCGTAACCCTGATACCGAAACCAGGCAAAGACACCATAAAAAAAGAAAATTAGAGACCAATATCTCTCATGAATACAGGTGCAAAAATCCTCAACAGAATCCTAGCCAATAGAATTCAGCATCCTATCAAAAAAAACAATGCACCACAAACAAGTGGGATTCACATGAGGTATGCAAGGGTGGTTCAATATTAGAAAATCAATCAAAGTAATCCACCATATAAATAAAATAAGAGAAAAAAACACATGATCATCTCAACTGACACAGAAAAGACATTCGACAAAGTAAAACAGCCATTCCTGATAAAAACTTTCAGTAAAATAAGAATAGAAGGGAAAGTTCTCAAAATAATAAAGGGCATCTATACAAAACCAACAGCCAGTATCATTCTTAATGGAGACAGGCTGAAAACATTCCCCCTGAGAACAGGAACAAAATAAGGACGCCCTTCATCACCAGTCCCTATGTACCATTGTGCTGGAAGTCCTAGCTAGAGCTATATGGCAAGAAAAATAAATAAAGGGCATCCAAATTGGTAAGAAAGAAGTAAAACTGTCCCTATTTGTGGATCATATGATACTATACATAGAAAACTCAAAAAACTCCACTAGAAAACTACTGGAACTAATAGAAAGATTCAGCAGTGTACTAGGATACGAGATAAACATACAAAAATCAGTTGGATTCCTATACACCAATAAAGAAAATGACGAAAAGGAAATCAGGATAACAATACCATATATAACAGCCCCTAATTTTTTTTTAAAAGGTAAAATACTTATGAGTAAATCTAACCAGGAATGTAAAAGACCTCTACAAAGAAAACTACAAAACACTACTGCAAGAAACCAAAAAAGACCTACAGAAATGGAAAAACATACAATGCTCATGGATAGGTAGACTCAACATTGTGAAAATGTCAATTCTACCCAAAAAAGCAATCTACAAATACAATGCTATCCCAATCCAAATACCAACAGCATTCTTTAATGAGATGGAAAAACTAATCATTAAGTTTATATGGAAAGGGAAGAGGCCCCAGAGAAGTAAATCACTATTGAAGAAGAAGAACAAAGTAGGAGAACTCCCACTACCTGACCTCAGAATCTACTAGACAGCTACTGCAGTCAAAGCAGCTTTGTCCTGGTAGAATGACAGACACACATTGACCAAAGGAAAAGAATTAAGAACCCAGATGTAAATCCATCCACCTACAGTCACCTGATCTTCAACAAGGCCCAAAATCCATCAAATGGGATAAAGACAGTCTTTTTAACAAATGGTGCTGGCAAAATTGGATGTCCATTTACAAAAAAAAATGAAAAAGGACCCATATCTCACACCATACATAAGAACTAATTCAAAATGGAACAAAGACCTAAGTATAAATCCAAAAACTGTAAAGATCTTAGAAGAAAAATAAGGTCAACATTAGAGGGTCTAATACATGGTTGTAATGGAATATAAACCATAACTAACAATACACAAACACCAGAAGATAAACTAGTTAACTGGAGATCTAAAAATTAAACATTTATGCTCATCAAAAGACTTCACCAAAAGGGTAAAAAGAGAACCTACAGACTGGAAAAAATTTTGGGATATTACAAATCCAGCAAAGGTCTAATCTCTAAAATCTACAGGAAATTCTAACACTTCTACAACAAAAAGACAAATGATCCAATTTAAAAAGGGGCAAAGGATATGAAGAGAGACTTCACCAAAGAAGACTTTCCAGTGGCTAACAGATGCACGAGGAAATGCTCAGGGTCACTAGCCATTACAGAAATGCAAATCAAAACTACAATGAGATACCATCTCACCCCAACATTACTGGCATGAATCAAAAAAATGGAAAACAACAAATGTTGGAGAGGCTGTGGGGAGATCAGAACTCTTATGCACTGCTGGAGGGACTGTAAAATAGTACAACCATTTTGGAAAACAATATGGTGCTGTCTTAAAAAGCTAGAATAGAAATACCATATGATCCAGCAATCCCACTACTAGGAATACATCATAAAGAAATGAGTCATCACACTAATAGACATAGGCACACCCATGTTCACTGCAGCGTTGTTCACAATAACAAAAAGACGGAAACAACCTAGATGCCCACCAACAGATGAAAGGATAAACAAACTATGGTACATACACACAATGGAGTATTATGCAACAATAAAAAAAGATGAAGAATCTGCAAAGCTTCTCTTAACATGGAAGAATCTGGAGGGCATTATGATGAGTGAAATAAGACAATCACAAAAGGACAAATATTGTATGAGACCACTACTATAAAAACTCATGAAAAGATTTACACACAAAAAGAAACAATCTTTCATGGTTATGGGGGGCGGGAGAGGGGAGGGAAAAACACTAAATAGACAACAGATAAGTAGTAACTCTGATGTAGGGTAAGACAGTACATAACACAGGGGAAACCAGCACGACTTGTCCAAGGCAAGGTTATGGAAGTTCCAGAAACACATTCAAACTCCCTGAGGGTCCAAATTACTCCCTGAGACTGAAGGCTGCGGGGACCATGGTCTCTGGGAACATCTAGCTCAATTGGCATAACATAGTTTATAAAGAAAATCTTCTACATTCTACTTTGATGACTAGTGTCTGAGGTCTTAAAACCCTGTGAGAGGCCATCTAAGATACAACACTGGTCTCACCCCTTCGGGAGCAAGGGAGAATGAAGAAAACCAAAGACACAAGGGAAAGATTAGTCCAAAGGACTAATGGACCACAAGTGTCACGGCCTCCACCAGACTGAGTCCAGCACAACTAGAAGGCCCCCAGCTACCACCACCAACTGCTCTGACAGGGATCATGATAAAGGGTCCTGGAGAGAGTTGGAGGAATATGTAGAACAAAATTCTAACTCTCAGAAAAAAAAAAAAACAGACTTACTTGTCTGACGGAGACTGGAGAAACCCTGACAGTATGGCCCACAGAAGCCCTTATAGTTCGGTAATGAAGTCACTCCTGATATTCACCCTTCAGCCAAAGATTAGACAGGCCCATAAAACAAAATGAGACTAAATGGGCATAGGAGCCCAGGGACAAGGACAAGAAGGCAGGAGTAGACAGGAAAGCTGGTATTGGGGAACCCAGGGTTGAGAAGCGGATAGCGTTGATATGTCATGGGGTTGGCAACCAATGTCACAAAACTGTGTGTGTATTAATTGTTTAATGAGAAACTAATTTGCTCTGTAAACCTTCATCTACAGTACAATAAAAAAAAGTCAAATTTGAAAAGACAAGAGAACTTCAACTTGACAAAAGGCTTCACTGAAAAATCCATGGCTGTTTTTTTAATATCATACATAATGGTGAAAGACTTAATGTGTTTCTCCCAAGATCAGGGAGAAGACAAGGATATCTGCTTTTACTACTTCTATTCAACATTGTACTGAAGATTCTAGACAGGAGAATTACACAAGTAATGGAGATAAAATCATCAATATTGGAAAGAAAGAAATAAAACTACCTCTATTTGCAGATGACATGATCTTGTATATAGAAAGTACTAAGGAATCCACTAAAACTAATTGGGGAGTTCAGCAAGAGTACAGAACAATGGATTAATATACAAAAATATGGTGTATTTAATGAGACTAAGAAACTAATACTATTTTTAATAGTAGGGAAAAAAATGAAACACTTGGGAACAAATTCACAAAAGAAATATAAGACATGTACACGGAAAACTACAAGATATTGTTGAAAAAAATAAAGAAGACCTAAAGAAAATTGAAAGGCATTCTGTGTTCATGTACTGGAAGATTTAATATTACTAAAAGGCTATACTCCCCAAATTAATCAACAATTTCAATGCAGTCCTTAAATAAGTTCCAGATGACTTCTTTTGCAGCAATTGAAAATCTGATCCTAATTCATATGAAAATGCAAGAGACTCCAAATAAGAGGAAAAAATCTTGAAAAAGAGCAAAGTGGAGGACTCACACTTTGTGATTTCAAATCTTACTACAAATCTACAATAATCAAGACAGTGTGGTACCGGCATAAGCATAGATATATTGATCAACAGAGTAGAATTAAGAGTCCAAAAATAAACCCTTATATTTATGGCCAATTAATTTTCAACACAGGTGCCAAGACAACTCAATGGAAAAGAACAGTATTTTGACAAATGATGCTGGGAAAACTGGCTATTCACACGCAAAAGCCCTACCTCACACAGTACTCGAAAATTAACTCAAAATGAATCAAAGACCTAAATGCAATAAAATTCTTAGAAGAAAGTATCTGAATAAACCTTCATGATCATGAGTTTAGCAATGGTATCTTACGACACCAAAATCACAAGGAACAAGAGAAAGTAAAAGAAATATTAGACTCTTTCAACATTATATACTTTGTGCTTGAAAGGATACCATCAAGAAAGTGAATAGACAACACAGAACGGGAGAAAATATTAGCAAATCATATATCTGATAAAAAAAAAATAAGGTATTTTTTATTCAGAAAAAAAATGCTTTTACAACTCAAGGAGGAAAAGGCAAATAACCAAATTAAAACAAGGCACAGCAATTGATCTTTATCTGCCTGGAGCAACAAAGAGAGTCAGGAATAGGAGGAGGATATGAAATATGTGGCTAATTGCCTCCATGAACTACTGCCTCCTTTATCCTGAGACCAAAAGAACTGGATGGTGCCCAGCTACCATTGCTGAAAGATTCTATAAAATAATCCTGATCAAAATGGGGAAAATGCAGAACACAATTTCAGATTCTGTTTCTGGAACCATGGAAACTGGTTGAGCCCCTGAAACTATTGTCCTGAGATAACGTTTAAATACTAAACCAAAAATACCCCTTGAAGTCTTCTTAAAACCAAAAGATAGTTTAGCTTAACTAGTAAAGAATGTCTGCCTTGAGAACTGTGTTCCTTAAAGATCTATCTATATAGTATCAAATTGACAACAGCAACTCAAAATATTAGATAGGACATTAGGGGGCCGTTTATGTTAATGGGGGACGAAAAATTCAGAAAAGGAGGGTGGGAATGGTTGCACAACTTGAAAAATGTCATCAGTATCACAAAAATTGTATATATAAAAAAATGTGTTTCATTGTGTGTATTCTCAACAACTACAAAATAAGTAAAAAGGAATAAATATATAAATAAAGCCAAAAGATTTGAATAGACAATTCTCCAAGGAAGATACACAAATTGCCAGTAGGCAAATGAAAAGACTGTTGTTAGACATCTTGAGTTGGTTCAGACTCAGTACAACCAAATGAAACAATGCCTGATCTTGTGCCATCCTCACAATCGTCGTTATGCTTGAGGCCATTGTTGAAGCCACTGTGTCAAGCCATCTAATTGAGCACCTTCCTCTTTTTCACTGACCTCTACTTTAACCAAGCATGGTGTCCTTGTCCAGGGACCGGTCTCTCCTGATACCAAGTCAAAAGTATGTGAGACAAAGTCTCTCCATCTTGCTTCTAAGAAGCATTCTGGCTGTACTTCTTCCAGTACAGATTTGTTTGTTCTTCTGGCAGTCTGTGGTATACTCAATAATCTTCCCAACACCAAAATTCAAAGACATCAATATTTCCATCTTCCTTATTCATCATCCAGCTTTCGTATACATATGAGGGGACTGAAAATACCATGGCTTGGGTCAGGCACAACTTCTTCCTTAAAGTGACATCTTTGCAGCAGACTTGCCCAACACAATGAGTCTTTTGATTTCTTGACTGCTGCTTCCATGGGTGATGATTGTGAATCCAAGTAAAATGAAAGCCTTGTCAACTTCAAGGTCCAGTTGTAAAAATTCTTGTTTTCTTTATGTCGAAGTGGTTGAAACCTTGGTGGCATAGGAGTTAAGTGCTAGAGCTGCTAAACAAAACGCTGGCAATTCAAATCCACAAGGCACTCCTTGGAAACTCTATGGGACAGCTCTACTCTGTCCTATAGGGTCTCTATGAGTTGGAATCAACTCGACGGCAAAGGGTTTGATTTCTTTTTTTTTATGTTGCAGTGTAATCTATATTGAAAGCTATGGTCTTTGACCTTCATCACCAAGTGCTTCAAGTCGTCTTCACTTTCAGCAAGCAATGTTGTGTCATCTACATATCACAGGTTGTTAATGAGTCTTCCTCTAATCCTGATGCTTTCCTCTTCTTCATATGATCCAGCTTCTCAGATTATTTGTTCAGCATACAGATTGAATAAGTATGGTGAAAGGATACAAACCTTACACAAGTCTATCTTGACTTTAAGCCATGCACTGTCCCCTTGTTCTTTTTGAATGACCGACTCTTGGTCTATGTACACGTTCCTAATGAGCACAGATAAATGTTCTGTTATTCCCGTTCTTCGCAATGTTATCCATAATTTGTTATACTCCATGCAGTCAAATTCCTTTGCATAGCCAACAAAACACAGGTAAACATCTTTCTGTTATTCTCTGCTTTCAACAATGATCCTTCCGACATCAGCGATGATATACCTTGTTCCACGTCCTCTTCTGAATCTGGCTTGAATTTCTGGCAGTTACTTGTCAATATACTGCTGCAACCACTTTTGAATGATCTTCAACAAAATTTTACATTTGTGTAATATTAATGATATTGTTCAATAATTTTCTAATTCTGTTTGAACACCTTTTTCAACATCATACTGAATAAGAAAATGCAAATCAGGAGGCGGGGTCAACATGGTGCTATAGACAGAAGCACTATAAGCCATCCCTCCACAGCAAAGACCCAAAAAACTAAGTAAGAAAGAGACAAACGTCAATCCTGGAACCCTGTCAAGTGGAGAGATAAAAAACTCAACCAAGCACCAAGTGGAGTAAGAAACTGACAGGGAACATAGAGCAAGCAGAAATAGGAACAGGGGTCCTCCATCTACCAACGCAGCATGGATTAGCCATCTTGGACTCCTGTCAGAGATTGGCAGACAGGAAGTACAAGAAAGCAGATTCATGGAGCTCCCAGCAGGAGACAGAACACCCAGTAACCAGCGATACATGTTTTCCCATCCTCAAACCTTCTTCCCCTTGCTCAGCCTTTGCTGATTCCCAGCTGGCTGAGCGACCTTGGCCCAGAAGGCACTGACTTCATGACGCATGGAGTCGTCCTTTTGTTTCTAATTCTTATTTATTTATTTTTCTCTTCTTCTTTTTTCCTTTTTGTTTTTCTGCATTCCTCAGGTTATCATCTCTCCACTCCAACAGAAGGCTCCCTCAGCAATTTTTTACTCCATTTTTTCTCCCTTCTTTCCCATACCCATCTTAGCATCACACGTCACAACCTCTTCCCTCACTCCTGCCTACCTGCACCTTGTGATGAACATTGCACCCCCAAGCAGCACAGGCATGGCTTAGTGGAACTTGCCCTGCACTGATCCTTGGCCCACCTTATTGGCCCCAGTACATGCAAAAAACAATCCATCCCAACCCCTCCCCTTCAGCTGGCCTGCCCCGCTGCACCATAACTGAGCAACTGGCCCCTTGGACAAGGAGGAGTAGGTTTGAAACAATGGGAAACAGAATCAGCAAAATTGAAGACAAATACTTGGCTACCACTTTCAGGAAAAATCAGAAAAAAGAACAAAGAAAAATGAAGGAACCCTGAGAATGATGTGAGATACAATCAAAAGCAAAAATTTGTGAGTGATTGGAGTTTCAGAACAGAGGCCAGAAATGGAAAACACAGAGAGGATCACTGAACAATTATTGACAGAAAACTTCCCTAATATCATGAAAGATGAAAAGGCGATCATCCAAGAAGCTCAATTAGATCGCACCAGCCAGATAGCAACCTAGGAAATGAACTCCCAAGGACTATTCAAAGTCAAAAGATTTAAAAGAGGGAATCAGAGAAGTTAATCTGTAAATGACAACAACATCAGAACAATAAAAGAAGGAATAAATGGTATAAGTATAGAACTTTCTAATGGAAAGGAAAGCAAGGTGATACCAAGTAATAATAGACTGGTTCAAACCTAGGAAGATCGGGTAAATTTCAAGAAAATCACAAAGAAAGTCAACAAACCTACTAATCAAAATAAAGAAGAAAACCATAAAGTCTCAGTTAACACAAAATCTACAACAACAAAAGAAATGAAAATAAATCCACAAATAAAAGAAATTCAGCACAGGAAAGTAAGAGGAACAAAGAAAACATCAGTACCACAAAAAAAAGAAGCACTACAAAATGTCAGCAATAAACTCACACCTATCAGTAATTACACTGAACGTAAATGCCCTAAATGCATCCATAAAGAGACAGAGAGTGACAGAATGGATTAAAAAAATAAGTACCTTCAATATGTTGTCCAAAAGAGACACAACTTAGAACCAAAAACATGTTTATTAAAAATCAAAAGATGGAAAAAATATATCAAGCAAACAGCTACCAAAAAAAAAAAGCAAGTGTCAATACTAATCTCAGATAAAATAGACTTTAAAACAAACTCCACCATAAAAGACAAAGAAGGGCACTGTATACTGAATAAAGGGACGATCCGTCATGAAGACATAGCCATAATAAATATCTACTCACCCAACGGCAGGGCTCCAAAATACACAAAAACATCTCTAACAGCACTGAAAAGAGAAATTGACAGTTCCACAACAGTAATTGGAGACTTCAGCACACCACTGTTGGTAAAGGACAGAACATCTAGAAGAAACTCAACAAATACACAGAAGATCTAAAGGGCATAATCAGCAAACTTGAACTCAGACGTATATAGAACACTCCACCCAACACCTGCAAAGTACACATTCTTTTCCAATGCACACAGAATGTTCTTCAGAATAGGTCCCATCTTAGGCCACAAAGTAACACTCAACAAAATCCAAACCACTGAGATAATATGAAGTAACATCTCTGACAACAAAGCCTTCAAAGGAGAAATTAACAACATGAAGAGCAAGAAAAAAAAATCAATTACATGGAAACTGAATAACACCCTGCTTAAAAACCACTTGGTAATAGTACAAATCAAAGATGGGATGCAAAAATTTCTAGAATAAAAAAAGAATGAAAACACATCATACCAAAACCATGCGGACACAGCAAAGACAGTGCTCAAAGGTCAGTTTATAGCAATAGATGCGCACATCAAAAAGGAACAGGCAAAATCAAAACATTATCTACGCAACTCAGACAAATAGAAATAACAGCAAAAGAAGCCCACAGCCACCAGAAGAAAGGAATAATAAAGAACAGGGCAGAGAGGCAGGGCCAAGATGGCGGACTAGGTGGACGCTACCGTGGATCCCTCTTGCAACAAAGACTCAGAAAAACAAGTGAATCCATCACATACATAACAATCTACGAACTCTGAACAACAAACACAGACTTAGAGACGGAGAACGAACAAATACGGGCAGACAGCGATCGTTTTCAGAACCAGGAGCCAGCGTACCAGGCAGGTGACCTTCGGAGCCCGATCTGGGGCAGAGCCCAGGGGGGCAGACGGCACAGACAAGGGGCCCAGCCCTACCCCCCGAACTCATCCCGGGAGAGAGCCTAGCCAGTTGGCGCGGGCGGCGTAGCGGCGCAGCCAGTGGGAGAAGCACCCGGGAGGCAGTGACTGATCTTGGAGCGGGGAGAGCAGCGTCCCAGCCGGGGAGCCGTCCTGCCGGGAGTTTGGCGGGAATCGGGCGAGGCGCGAGCATGGGGATCAGCTATATTTCCCTAAAGCGACCCCGGGGGCGGGCCCAGCCATTCGTGCGGGCGACGCCCACCCAGTTCGCGCGAGTGGTGGGGCACACCGGAGGGAGAAGTCCCTGGGAGGAAGTGACTGGTCTTGGAGCGGGGAGCGCAGCATCCCAGCCAGGGAGCCATCCCGCTGGGATTTTGGAGGACGCGGGTGGAGTGTGAACGCAGGGATCAGCTCTATATTCTGAGGTGCTACACTCCTAGCTCTCTGATCCCTCCCCCACCCTCCCCAGGCGGCTCCATTAACATCCGAATACTCTGAGCCAGAGGGAGAATTCAGATAGGGATCTGACTGCATTTTTTTTTAGCTGATTACCTGGAAAAACTAGTTTCCCAGTGATGGCTCCGAGACAGCAGTCCATATCAAACCACATAAAGAAACAGACCATGACAGCTTCTCCAACCCCCCAAACAAAAGAATCAAAATCTTTCCCAAATGAAGATACAATCCTGGAATTATCAGATACAGAATATAAAAAACTAATTTACAGAATGCTTAAAGACATCACAAATGAAATTAGGCTAACTGCAGAAAAAGCCAAGGAACACACTGATAAAACTGTTGAAGAACTCAAAAAGATTATTCAAGAACATAGTGGAAAAATTAATAAGTTGCAAGAATCCATAGAGAGACAGCATGTAGAAATCCAAAAGATTAACAATAAAATTACAGAATTTGACAACTCAATAGGAAGTCAGAGGAGCAGACTCAAGCAATTAGAATGTAGACTGGGACTTCTGGAGGACCAGGGAATCAACACCAACATAGCTGAAAACAAATCAGATAAAAGAATTAAAAAAAATGAAGAAACCCTAAGAATCATGTGGGACTCTATCAAGAAGGATAACTTGCGAGTGATTGGAGTTCCAGAACAGGGAGGGGGGATAGAAAACACAGAGAAAATAGTTGAAGAACTCCTGACACAAAACTTCCCTGACATCATGAAAGACGAAAGGATATCTATCCAAGATGCTCATCGAACCCCATTTAAGATTGATCCAAAAAGAAAAACACCAAGACATATTATCATCAAACTTGCCAAAACCAAAGACAAACAGAAAATTTTAAAGGCAGCCAGGGAGAAAAGAAAGGTTTCCTTCAAGGGAGAATCAATAAGAATAAGTTCAGACTACTCAGCAGAAACCATGCAGGCAAGAAGGGAATGGGACGACGTATACAGAGCACTGAAGGAGAAAAACTGCCAACCAAGGATCATATATCCAGCAAAACTCTCTCTGAAATATGAAGGAGAAATTAAGATATTTACAGATAAACACAAGTTTAGAGAATTTGCAAAAACTAAACCAAGACTGCAAGAAATGCTAAAGGAGATTGTTTGGCCGGATGACCAATAATATCAGGTACCAGCACAATACAAGGTCACAAAACAGAACGTCCTGATATCAACGCAACTCAAATAGGGAAAGCACAAAAACAAATTAAGATTAATTCTTAAAAAAAAAAATAAATAAACAAAATAATACACATAACAGGGAATCATGGAAATCAATAGATAAACGATCACAATAATCAAAAAGAGGGACTAAATATAGGAGGCATCGAACTGCCCGATGGAGAGTGATACAAGGCGATATAAAACGATACAAGTTAGGTTTTTACTTAGAAAAATAGGGGTAAATAATAAGGTAACCACAAAAAGGAATATCAATTCCATAACTCAAGAAAAAAGCCAAAAAAAACGTAACGACTCAACTAACATAAAGTTAAACATTATGAAAATGAGGATCTCACAATCTACTAAGAAAAACGTCTCAGCACAAAAAAGTATGTGGAAAAATGAAATGGCCAACAACTCACATGAAAAGGCATCAAAATGACAACACTAAAAACTTATTTATCTATAATTATGTTGAATGTAAATGGACTAAATGCACCAATAAAGAGACAGAGAGTCACGGACTGGATAAAGAAACACGAGCCATCTATATGCTGCCTACAAGAGACACACCTTAGACTTAGAGACACAAACAAACTAAAACTCAAAGGATGGAAAAAAATATATCAAGCAAATAATAAGCAAAAAAGAAGAGGAGTAGCAATATTAATTTCTGACAAAATAGACTTTAGACTTAAATCTGCCACAAAGGATAAAGAAGGACACTATATAATGATAAAAGGGACAAGTGATCAGGAAGACATAACCATATTAAATATTTATGCACCCAATGACAGGGCTGCAAGATACATAAATCAAATTTTAACAGAATTGAAAAGTGAGATAGACATCTCCACATTTATAGTAGGAGACATCAACACACCACTTTCGGAGAAGGACAGGACATCCAGTAAGAAGCTCAATAGAGACACGGAAGACCTACTTACAACAATCAACCAACTTGACCTCATTGACTTATACAGAACTCTCCACCCAACTGCTGCAAAATATACTTTTTTTTCTAGCGCACATGGAACATTCTCTAGAATAGACCACATATTAGGTCATAAAACAAATCTTTGCAGAATCCAAAACATCGAAATATTACAAAGCATCTTCTCAGACCACAAGGCAATGAAGCTAGAAATCAATAACAGAAAAACTAGGGAAAAGAAATCAAATACTTGGAAAATGAACAATACCCTCCTGAAACAAGACTGGGTTATAGAAGACATCAAGGAGGGAATAAGGAAAATCTTAGAAAGCAACGAGAATGAAAATACTTCCTATCAAAACCTGTGGGACACAGCAAAAGCAGTGCTCAGAGGCCAATTTATATCGATAAATGCACACAGACAAAAAGAAGAAAGAGCCAAAATCAGAGAACTGTCCCTACAACTTGAACAAATAGAAAGTGAGCAACAAAAGAACCCATCAGGCACCAGAAAAAAACAAATAATAAAAATTAGAGCTGAACTAAATGAATTAGAGAACAGAAAAACAATTGAAAGAATTAACAAAGCCAAAAGCTGGTTCTTTGAAAAAAATAACAAAATTGATAAACCATGGGCTAGACTGACTAAAGAAATACAGGAAAGGAAACAAATAACCTGAATAAGAAATGAGAAGGACCACATCACAACAGAGCCAAATGAAATTAAAAGAATCATTTCAGATTACTACGAAAAATTGTACTCTAACAAATTTGAAAACCTAGAAGAAATGGATAAATTCTGGGAAAAATACTACCTACCTAAACTAACACACTCAGAAGTAGAACAACTAAATAGACCCATAACAAAAAAAGAGACTGAAACGGTAATCAAAAAACTTCCAACAAAAAAAAGTCCTGGCCCAGACGGCTTCACTACAGAGTTCTACCAAACCTTCAGAGAAGACTTAACACCACTACTACTGAAGGTATTTCAAAGCATAGAAAAAGACGGAATACTACCCAACTCATTCTATGAAGCTACCATCTCCCTGATACCAAAACCAGGTAAAAACATTACAAAAAAAGAAAATTATAGACCTATATCCCTCATGAACATAGATGCAAAAATCCTCAACAAAATTCTAGCCAATAGAATCTAGCAACACATCAAAAAAATGATTCACCCTGATCAAGTGGGATTTATACCAGGCATGCAAGGCTGGTTTAATATCAGAAAAACCATTAATGTAATCCATCATATAAATAAAACAAAAGATAAAAACCACATGATCTTATCAATAGATGCAGAAAAAGCATTTGACAAAGTTCAACGCCCATTTATGATAAAAACTCTTACCAAAATAGGAATTGAAGGAAAATTCCTCAACATAATAAAGGGCATCTATGCAAAGCCAACAGCCAACATCATTCTAAATGGAGTGAACCTGAAAGCATTTCCCTTGAGAACGGGAACCAGACAAGGATGCCCTTTATCACCGCTCTTATTCAACATCATACTTGAAGTCCTAGCCAGGGCAATTAGGCTAGACAAAGAAATAAAGTGTACCCAGATTGGCAAGGAGGAACTAAAGCTATCACTATTTGCAGATGACATGATCGTATCCATGGAAAACCCTAAGGAATCCTCCAGAAAACTACTGAAACTAATAGAAGAGTTTGGAAGAGTCTCTGGTTATAAAATAAACATACAAAAATCACTTGGATTCCTCTACATCAACAAAAAGAACACCGAAGAGGAAATAGCCAAATCAATACCATTCACAGCAGCCACCAAGA
Source organism: Loxodonta africana (assembly GCF_030014295.1). Taxonomy (NCBI): domain Eukaryota; kingdom Metazoa; phylum Chordata; class Mammalia; order Proboscidea; family Elephantidae; genus Loxodonta; species Loxodonta africana. Next base: position 89,753,175 of record NC_087369.1, on the reverse strand, counting down.
AGATAAAATACTTAGGAATAAATCTTTCCAAAGATGTAAAAGACCTATACAAAGAAAACTATAAAACTCTGCTACAAGAATTCAAAAAGACATACTTAAGTGGAAAAACATACCCTGCTCATGGATAGGAAGACTTAACATAGTAAAAATGTCTATTCTACCAAAAGCCATCTATACATATAACGCACTTCCAATCCAAATACCAATGTCATATTTTAAGGGGATAGAGAAACAAATCACTAATTTCATATGGAAGGGAAAGAAGCCCTGGATAAATAAAGCATTACTGAAAAAGAAGAAAGGGGGAGGCCTCACTCTCCCTGATTTCAGAACCTATTATACAGCTACAGTAGTCAAAACAGCCTGGTACTGGTACAACAACAGGCACATAGACCAATGGAACAGAATTGAGAACCAGATATAAATCCATCCACATATGAGCAGCTGATATTTGACAAAGGACCAGTGTCAGTCAATTGGGGAAATGATAGCCTTTTTAACAAATGGTGCTGGCATAACTGGATATCCATTTGCAAAAAAATGAAACAGGACCCATACCTCACACCATGCACAAAAACTAACTCCAAGTGGATCAAAGACCTAAACATAAAGATTAAAACGATGAAGATCATGGAAGAAAAAATAGGGACAACCCTAGGAGCCCTAATACAGGGCCTAAACAGAATACAAAACATTACCAAAAATGATGAAGAGAAACCCGATAACTGGGAGCTCCTAAAAATCAAACACCTATGCTCATCTAAAGACTTCTCCAAAAGAGTAAAAAGACCACCTACAGACTGGGAAAGAATATTCAACTATGACATCTCCGACCAGCGCCTGATCTCTAAAATCTATATGATTCTGTCAAAACTCAACCACAAAAAGACAAACAACCCAATCAAGAAGTGGGCAAAGGATATGAACACACGTTTCACTAAAGAAGATATTCAGGCAGCCAACAGACACATGAGAAAATGCTCTCGATCATTAGCCATTAGAGAAATGCAAATTAAAACTACCATGAGATTCCATCTCACACCAACTAGACTGGCTTTAATCCAAAAAACACAAATTATAAATGTTGGAGAGGCTGCGGAGAGATTGGAACTCTCATACACTGCTGGTGGGATTGTAAAATGGTACAACCACTTTGGAAATCCATCTGGTGTTATCTTAAACAGTTAGAAATAGAACTACCATACAACCCAGAAATCCCACTCCTCGCAATATACCCTAGAGATACAAGAGCCTTCACACAAACAGATATATGCACACCCATGTTTATTGCAGCTCTGTTTACAATAGCAAAAAGCTGGAAGCAACCAAGGTGTCCGTCAACGGATGAATGGGTAAATAAATTGTGGTATATTCACACAATGGAATACTACTCATCGATAAAGAACAGTGACGAATCTCTGAAACATTTCATAACATGGAGGAATCGGGAAGGCATTATGCTGAGCGAAATGAGTCAGAGGCAAAAGGACAAATATTGTATAAGGCCTGTATTAGAAGATCTTGAGAAATAGAAAAAACGGAGAACACATACTTTTGTGGTTACAAAGGGGGGAGGGAGGGAGGGAGGGAGGGAGGGAGAGGGTTTTTTATTGATTAATCAGTAGATAAGAACTGCTTTGGGTGAAGGGAAAGACAACACTCAATACAAGGAAGGTCAGTCAAATTGGACTGGACTAAAAGCAAAGAGGTTTCCAGGATAAAATGAAAGCTTCAAAGGTCAGCGGAGCAGGGGCTGGGGTCTGGGGAACATGGTTTGAGGGGACTTCTAAGTCAATGGGCAAAATAATTCTATTATGGAAACATTCTGCATCCCACTTTGAAATGTGGCATCTGGGGTCCTAAATGCCAACAAGCGGCCATCTAAGATACATCAATTGGTCTCAACCCACCTGGAGCAAAGGCAAAGGAAGAACACCAAGGTCACACGACAACTAAGAACCCAAGAGACAGAAAGGGCCACTTGAACCAGAGACCTACATTATCCTGAGACCAGAAGAACTAGTTGGTGCCCGGCCACAATCGATGTCTGCCCTGTCAGGGAGCACAACAGACAACTCCTGAGGGAGCAGGAGACCAATGGGATACAGACCCCAAATTCTCATAAAAAGACCATACTTAATGGTATGACTGCGACTAGAGGAATCCCGGAGACAATGCTCCCCAGACCTTCTGATGGCACGGGACAGGAACCATCCCCGAAGACAACTCGTCAGGCATGAAAAGGACTGGTCAGTGGGTGGGAGAGAGATGCTGATGAAGATTGAGCTAATTAAATCAGGTGGACACTGGAGAGTGTGTTGGCAACTCTTGACTGGAGGGGGGATGGGAAGATAGAGAAAGAGGGAAGACGGCAAAATTGGCACGAAACGAGAGACTGAAAGGGCTGACTCAATAGGGGGAGAGCAAGTGGGAGAAGGGAGTAAGATGTATGTAAACTTACATATGACAGACTGATTGGAATGGTAAATGTTCACTTGAAGCTTAATAAAAATTAATTAAAAAAAAAAAGAACAGGGCAGAAATAAATGAAATAGAGAATAGAAAAACAATAGAAAGTTGGTTCTTTGAAAGGATCAACAAAATCAGCAAACCACTAGCCAAACTGACAAGAAAAACAGGAGAGGAGACAACCCAAATAAGAAATGAAATAAAAAGAATCATAACAGAGTACTATGAAAAACTATACTCCAACATATTTGAAAACCTAGAGAAAATGGACGAATTTTTAGAAACACACTACCTACCCATACTAACACAAGATGATGTTGAAAATCTGAACAGACCCATAAGAAGAGAAGTGATTGAAAGAAGTGTTTATCTGCTTCCATAAAGATTACAGCCTAGAAAACCCTATGGAACAGTTCTACTATGTTACATGGGGTCACTATGAGTTGAAAACCAGCTTGAAGGCACATAACAACAACAACAGGATAGCTATAATCAAAAAGTATATGATCAAAAAGTGTTGGCAAGGATGTGGAGAAACTGGAACCCTCATATTCTGCTCATGGGAATGTAAAATGTTGCAGCCATTTTGGAAAACAGTTTGGCAGTTCCTCAAAAAGTTCAATGTGGAGTTACTATATGATCCAGCAATTTCACTCTTAGGTGCATCCAAGAGAATTGAAAAGGTATGTTCCCACAAAAACTTCTACACAAGTGTTCATAATAGCATTATTCTGTCCTCTTGGAAATAACCCAAATGTTCATTAACTAGCGACAGATAAACCAAATCCATTTTTTTTTATTCAGTCATAAAAGGGAATGATGTACTGATACATACTGTAGCATGGATAAATTTTGAAAACATTATGGTAGTTGAAAGAAACCAGTGACAAAAGGCCACATACTGCATAGTTCCATTGATGTGAAATGGCCAAATAGGAAAATCCATAGAGATAGAAATTTGCTGAGGGCTGGTAGGGAGTGCAGTGTGAGGTAGTGTAAATGACTTATTGCTAGTGGGTACAGGATTTCTTTTGGGGATGTTGAAAATACTCTAAAACAAACGAGTGCTGATTACACAACTCTGTTGCATATACTGAAAAAAACCTCAAGTACTTTGTATACTTTAAGTGAGAGAATTTTATGGTTTGAAAAAATACCATAGTTAATGCATTGAAAGCATTAGATTGTCTCCCAAGAGTTTCCTTTGCCTTATACGTGAACGACAGGTATAACCCCTAGCAAATTGATGCTGTGCATGGTTATTGGGCAGATTTTTAGAGTACAATAGCACCATAGAGATAGGCTAGTTCAAATGCATCACTTAGCAATGGAAAAAAAAATTAGGCTGAGAATAAGGAGAAGAAACTAGCCAGAGGAAGCAAGATAAATAGCTGATACAGCCTTGAATGGAATCCAAATTTCCTAATTCCAAAAAAAAAAAACCAAACCCACTGCCATCGAGTCGATTCCGACTCATAGCGACCCTATAGGACCACTACACCACCAGGGTTTCCAACTTCCTAACTATTAGCCCTAAATTCTTTCCGTATCACCTCAAACCATTTTCAATTTAATTAAGTGTCCAACTGATACCTAACTATAAAACAATGTCTAGGTTCAATTTAATCATAGTGAAAATGAAATGGGAATGTTGACCTCAAGTATTCGTAGTCTCCTAGTATACCTGCTGTGTTTAGGACATTCAAATCTGGTAATTTCCATTTGAGCATTCATCCCAGTTCCACCTCTTTCTTACTAGCTTTGTATTTGGGGCAAGAAAAAAAACAGAATTTTATTCTATACTTAATTTCCTTGAGTTTCAATTTCATTATCTGTAAAATGGAATTAACAAATCCCTAGAGCTGTTGTGACAATTGGATGGGGTAACGCAGGTAACGAGCTAAGCACAATACCTAGAATATAGTAAGTCCTCAGTAAATAGTAGTTATTATTATGTTTCAATCTCAATGTTAGTCCTAGTTCTGGAATACAACAATATGGTCCCAGTTTTCCCCCAGTAACTTCAGGCAAGCAACTTATTTGATTTCTCTGATCCTAGCTCAAGGATGACTGCTAGATAGGTAGATGAATACACATTTTATCTGTTTACTTGCTGTCTTAATTACCTAGTGCTGCTATAACAAAATGGGTGTCTTAAAAAAAATAGAAATTTATTTTCCCAAAGTTCAGGAGGTTAGAAGTCTGAATTCAGGGCTCTAGTGGGGGATCCTTCCTTGTCTATTTCAGCTTTTAGTAGCTGCCAGAAATCCTTGTATGTCTCTGCTGTTTGTCTTCCTTTTCTTCTTGTATGTGTGTCTCTGTGTTTATTCTGGTCTTTTTGTAATTCAGAAGTGATCAGGTTTAGAATCCATCCTACATGTGCATAACATCAACTGATTAACTGATTACATTAGATGATATTAAACAAGGTGATTACATTGCTTAAAATTAAATATAAAACAATTACATAACAATAGATGACATGTAAGGTAAATACATTAAATTATATTACATTTTGGAAGGTAATATGCTCTACCAAAGGACAGCTGGTATACTCATATGTAAATACTCCAAAACGGTGTTTGGCCAAACAACTGGCAATCATAGCCTGGCTAAGATGACACATAAAACTAACCATCACAGTCATCTTTTGTCAAATTGGCAAGCATACCACCCCCCCAAAAAAACCCACTGCCATCGAGTTGATTCCAACTCATAGCGACCCTATAGGACAGAGTAGAACTGCCCCACAGAGTTTCTAAGGACCACCTGGTGGATTCAAACTTTTTGGTTAGCAGCTGTAGCTCTTAACCTCTATACCACCACGGTTTCCAGCATCCATACATATCTACTTAAAATATATGCAATCTCCAAATAAAGACAATAACAGAGTCATAATTCCACTTAACATGACATAACATGCATAAACCCTTTTACATCTTATGCTTTATAATAAGTAATGAGATAGAAGAGGGAAGAAAACAAAGATACTTACTATACACACACACAAACATATTCACAACAAGAAAGAAATACCCATAACAATTACGGTCTTCATTTCTGCAACTGGCCACATGGTCATAGCTGGTATTTATAGCTATCTTCTTCCACTACCCATTCTAGCATTAACTCTAAGTCCAAAATCTCATCTTCTGAATCACCTAAATCAAGAATAAGTGAGACCCTGGGTATCTTCCATTCCGGGGCAAAATGTCTTTCCATCTGTGGACCTGAGAAACCTAGAATATAAGGAAACTGTTTCCAAAGTTTAATTGTGGAACAGGTACAAGGTAGATATTCCCATTCTGAACAGGAAAAATTGAAAAGAAAGAATGATTCAAGGGTACCAAGCAAGTCCAAAACCCAGCAGGACAGATCTCATTAACACTCAAGGCTGGAAAGTAATCCCCTGTTTTTCAGACATATCTGGGCAATGGCCATGCTTTCCAGCTTCTGGGCAGAGGCCCCTCTGCCCTGGGCAGCATCCCCACCCTCTAGGCCCACTAGGACAGCAACTCAATTACCTGGTTTGGGGTAGTCCTATTCTCCTAGTCCACCTGAGTTGTGGCTTCACCCCCTTGGCCCTCAGTGGCTCTCTTCTCTTGTCCACTTATACAGCATCCCAGCTCCTCAAATTTGGGCAGTGGCCCTATCTCTTGGCCCACCAGAATGGTAGTCCCGTCCTCTGGAACCAGGGTGACACTGAACTTACTCTTTAAAACCTAGGCAGTAGCCCCACCCTTTGAAACCTAGGAGATGGTGGCTCCATCCTTTGAAACCAAGGAAGCCACGACCCTGCCCCACCCCCACCCCATATTCCTTTTGACAGTTCTGATTTCTGAACTGCTCCCAGGGTTGTGCCTTCATTTTCTTGAAGGACAACAGATATTCACAACCAAGTAGCTCCATTTGCCCATTTCCTGCCTGTAGAATTCCAGGACGTAGACAATTGTTACTGCAAAGCACAAATTCAAGCCACAAGCACAGATTCAAACCACCTGCTGCAGAAGCCAATACTGAGACATAGGTGAGGTGAGCAGCAAAAGGGCCTTTATTGTACACAGGTATTCAAGAGAGAGAGGGGAATGAGCTCCTCCAAAACCTGTCTGTCTCTTGGAGGCTGACTGGAGGATTTTATAGGGACGGGTTTTGGGTCTGAAGAACTCAAGAAATTTGTTAGTTCCCCCCTGAGGTGGGCACGATGACTGTGTTCCAAACATGTTGACATTCTGTGAATATTCTCAAAGATTCTCTGATGCCATCCTAGTTCCAGTCACCAGATTGGGCCTTTGTTTAGACTCTCTCTCCTCCAGATTCGTAGCTTTTTGTTTTCCTTCCCAAAGAGGAACATAGGCTAATTTCAAATGTTATTGGATCATGGAAAGGACAAGGGGAGGGGGGAGGAGAAAACTGTAAAATCACGAAATCATTGGGGTATGTAAAGGTTAACTATGCAAGCTGGGTGAAAACAATACCATAATGTCCAGGTTGCTAGGCCTATACACTCTATACACCCTCTTTCCCACACTACCCCTTTCATAACTTTCCTTCATTTGGTCCTGTCTCTGCCCCTTTTCAGTCTAAGCTGATGAGACTTCTGCTGTGATGATTGATTAGATCCATCACACACAGGCCTAATCTCTTTAGCAAAATTTGTGTAGTACATCTTAGGTGTCAGTTCTAGGACAGACTTTCTTAGTTTTTACAATAGAATTCTTCAAATCTTTTAAGTTCTTATTTCTTTTTGCACAATTCCTTTCTAAATCTATCTCTTTCCTCATCATTTTACTGTAAGTGGCAAGGTGAAACCACACCAAGCCTTTAAGATCTCACTTAGAAATCTCCTCAACTAAATATCCAAGTTCATCACTTAAAAGTTCCACTTTTCGGAGAACATTCTAACATAATTCAAACAAGTTCTCTTCTAGCAACATTCTGTTCATGATGGTAGAATCTGTCACCACAGCTCTCAGTTCTTTCTGAGCCCTCATCAGAATTGCCCTCAACGTCCATAATTCTGCCAAGTCTCTTCAAGGCAATCTAGGCTCTTATTATCAAGCACATAAAATTCTTCCAGCCTCTATCAATTACCCAATTCCAAACCACTTCCACATTTTAGGTGTTTGTTAGAGCAGCACTGCACTTCCCAGGACCAAATTCTGTCTTAGTTTTCTAGTGCTGCTGTGATGTAAAACATCACAAGTGAATGGATTTAAAGAACAGAAATTTATTTTCTCGCATTTCTGGATGCTCGACGGCACTGGGGGAAAGTCCAAATCAGGGTCTCAGCCATGTCAGTTCCTTCCTGGTTGATAGTACTGGGTGTTCCTTTGTACCTTAGCTTGTAGATGATCCTCATATTGCGTCTGTTTTACTCCCTTGTATGTGTCTTTGTGTCTATTCTGGTCTTTTTTTAAAACTCAGAAGTGATTAGGATCCACCCAAAACTGGCATGATTTTAATTAATAGATTGATTACATTATATCAGATTGCATTATGAAAAGGTGATTACATTACATATCATTACTTTACTTTACATTACATTAGGTAATCTGCCAACTATTTTAATCGCATGTAAATACTCCACCACACTATTTAGCAAAGTTGACACATAAAATTAGCCATCACACTTACTTACGGCCTGCTTTTTTGATGATGGAAGTGAAGGATGGCATATTGGAGAGAAGGTTTGCAAAGACATATAAATGACAAGGTACCACACTTTCAGATCATATGCCTATCCATTTATTCATTCACTCATTCAGCAAATATTTATTAAGTGCCTGTTATGTGCCAGATGGAAACCCCAGTGGCATAGTGATTAAGAGCTATGGATGCTAACCAAAAGGCTGGCAGTTCAAATCCATCAGGTGCGCCTTGGAAACCCTATGGGCAGTTCTACTCTATCCTTTAGAGTTGCTATGAGTTAGAATTGACTTGACAGCAATGGGTTTTGGTTTTTGGTTATGTGCCAGATGGAGCACTGGTAGCACAGTGGTTAAAAGCTCAGCTGCTAATCAAAAGGTCATCAGCTGAAATTCACTAGCCACTCCTTGGAACCCTTTCGGGCATTTCTACTCTATCCTGTATGGTAGCTATAAGTTGAAATTAACTCCATGGCAAAGGGTTTATGTGTCATACTGTTTGAGGCATTTTTAGTAGGGGATACAGACATTAAACAACAAAACAAGTAAATAATTACAAATGACAACAAGTTTAAAAACAGTAAAGCCAGAAGAGCTCACATGCAGAAGGGTTTGGGAGACCCTAATTAAATTAAATTGGGTGGTCATGGAAGGCTTCTCAGAGGAGGTGACATACTCTGAGACCCAAGGTTGAGAAGGAACTGTCCATGAAGGAACATCAGTCCACTTGTGATTTCAGCTAGAGCTGGCATGTATACATTTTTTGAGCTGAGATTCTAACGCAGACAGTGTCCCAACTCAAGCATGAAGAGTATCTTTCCATCTTTTGCTTCTGGACCTTTACCAAAGCCTCAGGGCCCACTTAGCCAGTACTCAAAGAAGTTTGAGGGAGTTAATACCCCTGGCAGCAATTTTCAACTAATGGAGGAGCTGGTGGATAAATGATTTAGCCTTTTTTCCTTCAGGTGTCAATTCTGGAAGTCATTCATTATGCTTCTATGATATACTGCCTGAAACACATCCCCACTGCCTCCATTAATGACCTCAATAATGCCCTCTAACACTGGTGTTTCTTTCTTCTGTGTCTCATGCTACATTATCCCCTACTCCTGTTTCTTAGGTTCACCTCACAAGTCCTTACCTTAGGCTTTATTTTGTGGGGAACACAAAGTAAGACAAGTAGGGCAAACAGTGCTCTGTACAAGGGCGTGGCCTGTGCCAATGGCCTCAGGCGTGAGGGAGGGATTTAGAGGCCATAGAAATAAGTCTGGATTGTTTTTAAAAATGCAACTGAGAGTCACTGAAGAGGTTGAAGAAGAGGAATAACGTGTGCAGGTGTGTTGGATTCAACTATTATAGGAAGTGATTGTGGTTGAGTGGAAAGAGTATTCTTGATTTGAAATATGAAAAATTAGGTATTGAGTATCGCAGGTCTGCTAGTTACTTATTGACTTGTGACCTGGCTACTTCAGTTTCAGAGTTTCTTTGCCATTGACTGAAGTGCACTAGATTTGGAGCCATTAAACGTGAGTTTTAAGGAAGTCCAACTTTGTCTTTACTTACCTGTGAACTCTTCAGAAGTCCCTTAATCTCCCAAACTTATTTATTCATTTGTAAAATGAGGACAGTTACACATTTCCTACCTCCTTCTTGAGATTGTTAAGAAATCAAACTCAGCTAATGAGACAAAAAAAAGTGAATATACTTTGAAAGCTATAAATCTCTGTCTAAATATGTGACTTTGTTATAATTAGGAGACAGATGACATCACTCTTAATTGACAGGTGGTAGTAAAGAAATTAGGGGCCCAGGTGGTTGACTGGTTAAGTGCTCACCTGCTAACCAAAAGGTTGGTGGTTCAAACCCACCCAGCAACTATGCAGGAGAAAGACCTGGCTATCTGCTTCGGTGGAGATTGCTGCCTAGAAGACCCTCTGGGGAAGTTCTACTCTGTCACATGTGGTTGCTATGAGTCGAAATCTACTTGACAGCATCTGACAACAGTGAAAAAATTGTTTTTGTGTGTTTTATCCCAGATACAATGGTGCCAAGTTTGTGGTATTAGGCCATTTCACACTTACTAAGAAATATGTTCCCACACTTCACCAGGACTGATATGATAAGCTTTCCAAGAAAAATAATAATAATAATTTCTACTTCCTAAAACAGCTGGAGAGAAGAGTATAGCTCCTATTCCTCCCTGACACAACTGGGAGGTGTGAGATGGCCTTGATTTGATCTTGAGTGCCTACAAGTGTCCAAACAAGAAGATAATCAGCCTAATTCTAAGGCGTTGCTATTTCCCCTAAGAATGCATTGTCAAAAGTCAAATCAAGTAGGAAAGTCTTATTTTTTATTATACTACAAGTTGCCAACATCTGGGTGAGCCATTTATGAGTGAAATAGCAGGCATACTAGGAAGAGATTCAATAAATGAATTTGGGGAAATTGCACAGTTATGTCTGATCATAATTTAGCTATCAGTGTCAGCCATCTTGCCGTTTCATGGAAAGAGTAGGTAAGACAACTACTAATAAAGAACATTTGTTGTTACTCAACTTCTCTTTAAAATGGTTTCATCAATTCTTAATTATAAAATTGGTTAGTTAGTATGAAGTCTTAAATAAGGAAGGAACAGAGTCAGATCCAGAGTACCACAAAGAATGAAGCAGGATAGGAAGAAAGACTCAAGAGCTCCAGGCTCTCCGTTGACCTGGAATTAAGCCTCAATAGGACAATTTGCAGCTGTGTAAAGTTCTTCCTCGACAATCCCAATCCAATCCTTTAATTCCAGCCAAGCAAAAGGTTTCCTGGGGTTATTCACCCCTATTTTTTTTTTTATTGTTAAGCCAAAGTTGACTATTATGCTTACCTAGGCTTTCCACTCTTACTGTTGTTTCTGTTGTTGTTAGGTGCCATAGAGTCAGTTCTGACTCATAGCAACCCTACATACAACAGAAAGAAACACTGCCTGGTCCTGCACCATCCTTAACAATCGTTGTTATGCCTGAGCCCATAGTTGCAGCCACTGTGTCAACCCGTCTCGTTGAGGGTCTTCCTCTTTTCCACTGACCCTGTACTTTACCAAGCATGATGTCCTTCTCCAGGGACGGATCCCTCCTGATACCATGTCCAAAGTATGTGAGATGCAGTCTTGCCATCCTTGCTTCTAAGGAGCATTCTGGTTGTACTTCATCCAAGACAGATTTGTTCTTTCTTTCAGCAGTCCATGGTATATTCAATATTTTTCGCCAACGCCACAAATCAAAGGTGTCAATTGTTCTTCGGTCTTTCTTATTCATTGTCCAGCTTTCACATGCATATGATGTGATTGAAAATACCATGGCTTGGGTCAGGCGCACCTTAGTCTTCAAAGTGACATCTTTGCTTTTCAACACTTTAAAGAGGTCCTTTTCAGCAGATTTGCCCAATGCAACGTGTCTTTTGATTTCTTGACTGCTACTTCCATGTGTGTTGATTGTGGATCCAAGTAAAGTGAAATCCTTGACAACTTCAATCTTTTCTCCGTTTATCATGATGTGGCTTATTGGTCCAGTTGTGAGGATTTTTGTTTTCTTTATGTTGAGGTGTAATCCATACTGAAGTCTGTGGTCTTTGTTCTCCATCTGTAAGTGCCTCAAGTCCTCTTCACTTTCAGCAAGCAAGGTTGTGTCATCTACATAACACAGGCTGTTAATGAGTCTTCCTCCAATCCTAAAGCCCTGTTCTTCTTCATATAATCCAGGTTCTCGGATTATTTGCTCAGCATTCAGGTTGAATAGGTATGGTGTAAAGATACAGCCCTGACACACACCTCTCTTTGACTTTAAACCACTCAGTATACCCTTGTTCTGTCTGAACAACTGCCTCTTGATCTATGTACAGGTTCCTCATGAGCACAGTTAAGAGTTCTGGAATTTCCATTCTTCCCAGTGTTATCCATAGTTTGTTATGATCCACACAGTCAAATGCCTTTGCACAGTCAATAAAACACAGGTAAATCTCCTTCTGGTAGTCTCTGCTTCCAGCCAGGATTCACCTCACATCAGCAATGATATCCCTGGTTCTACTCCCTCTTCTGAATCCGGCCTACATTTCTGACAGTTCCCTGTCAATATACTGTTGCAGCCGCTTTTGAATGATCTTTGGCAAAATTTTGCTTGCATGTGATATTAATGATATTGTTTGATAATTTTTGCATTCTGTTGGATCACCTTTCTGAGGAATAGGCATAAATATTGATCTCTTCCAGTTGGTTGGCCAGGTAGCTGTCTTCCAAATTTCTTCGCATAGATGAGTGAGCACTTCCAGTGCTGCATCTGTGTGTTGAAACATTTCAATTGATATTCCATCAATTCCTGGAGCCTTGTTTTTCACCAAGGCTTTCAGAGCAGCTTGGACTTCTTCCTTCAGTACCATTGGTTCCTGGTCATATGCTACCTTTTGAAATGGTTGAACATCGACTAATTCTTTTTGGTATAATGACCCTGTGTATTCCTTCCATCTTCTTTTGATGCTTCCTGCGTCATTTAATATTTTCCCCATGGAATCCTTCACTATTGCAACTCGAGGCTTAAATTTTTTCTTCAGTTCTTTCAGCTTGAGAAACACTGAGCGTGTTCTTCTCTTTTGGTTTTCTATCTCCAGCTCTTTGCACATGTCATTATAATACTTTGTCTTCTTGAGCTGCTCTTTGAAATATTCTGTTCAGTTCTTTTACTTCACCACTTCTTCCTTTTGCTTTTGCTGCTTGACGTTCCAGAGCAAGTTTCAAAGTCTCCTCTGACATTCATCTTGGTTTTTTCTTTCTTTCCTGTCTTTTCAATAACCTCTTGCTTCTTCATGGATGATGTCCTTGATGTCATTCCACAACTCGTGTGGTCTTCAGTCATTAGTGTTCAATGTATCGAATCTATTCTTGAGATGATTTCTAAATTTAGGTGGGATATACTCAAGGTCATACTTTGGCTCTCCTGGACTTGCTCTGATTTTCTTCAGTTTCATCTTGAACTTGCATATGAGCAATTGGTGACCTGTTCTGCGGTCGGCCCCTGGCCTTCTTACTGATGATATTGAGCTTTTGCATTGTCTTTTTCCACAGATGTAGTCAATTTGATTCCTGTGTATTCCATCTGGCAAGGTCCATTTATATGGTCCCCGTTTATGTTGGTGAAAAAAGGTATTTGCAATGAAGAAGTCTTTGGTCTTGCAAAATTCTATCATTTGATCCCCAGCATTGCTTCTAACTCCAAGGCCATATTTTCCAACTACTGATCCTTCTTCTTTGTTTCCAACTTTTGCATTCCAATCACCAATAATTATCAATGCATCTTGATTGCATGTTTGCATGATTGCACGTTTGGACTGTCTCTCTAGCCTTTAAAAGATGCCTCTCTACAATAGTCCCTTTGATTTAGCCAAGTAGTTGTGCTGTGGTTGTTTGTTTGTTTTTCCAAGTCCTTGGTATTTTTTATCTCTACCCACACATAACTTGGATTTTTAGATAGTTTCCAGATTTCTCTGAGTTACTGACTTTTAAAATTCTACCTCTAAGTTTTGTCCTACCCAGTGTCTCTATTATGTCAATTTTCTATTTTCAAAATTAGAAAAACTGCCCAATGAGTTTCTTTGGTTTTCATTTCCCTAAATGATGTTGAATTTTCTGAAATTTCAAAGCTGAAAGGAATTACGCAGTTCGTCTAATCCAGTTCTTTTGCTGAGATTTTAGTCTCCCCCAATTCCCCAAAACCTCCCACCCTATCTGTGAACTCCTCTGACTTTTAGAAAGCCCTTCCTTAGTTAAGCTGTATCTGTCTTTCTGTAGCTTCCTCCTTGGGACCACACAGAACAAAACTATTACCGTTTCACTGTGACAACCCTTCAGCTACCTGAATAAATCTACCTTATCTCCCACCCCACTCAAATCCCAAACCCCCTTAAGGTTAAACAAACCCAGTCCCTTTGACAGTTATGCTATATGCCATATTTTCAAAGCTCTACAACAGATATTCTTGGTTTAGTCAGAATAATTTTATTACAATTATCAATATTACATAGTTCCTGCCTTCAAGGAGAAAGATCTCTATCTTGGAAAAGTATGCTTACCTGTGGCAATTTAGAGTGTAACTACTAAATATGCTTAAATTGGCTTTTAGCATATGTGAGATTAGCAATGAGATGAAGAGCTACTGACTGACATGTTTTGATTAAATGCCAGGGAAGCCTTTCTTGATCCCCTCCCCCTGCCAAATACGTGAGATAACTTTTGGATTTTCCATTATAGCACTTTCATCACTGTACTTTAGTTATTTTTGTGCCTTTTAATTCAATATCCCTCAATAGATTATAAGCTTTAAGAGAGAAAAAACTAATGACTCAAGTTTGCCTGTCTGTAGGTGTTAACACTGTGCCTGGCAAATTATAGAGCCCTCATAAACATTTATAGATACAATGCTTGAATCAAAGTGCTATTTTATAGTACCAAAACTGGAAGGAAACCTAGAGCCGTTATTTTTCAGATAGGTAAACTGAGGCCCAAGAAGTTCATGGGATTTATCCAAGTCTACAACAGCTGGTTGGTGAAAGAGCCATAAATTTATATTTTGACACCCTTTCTGCTCCATTGATATCCTATGATTTTAGATCATGCTCATATTGTTAATCCTGGGCCTCTAGATACGCTAGTGGTTAGACTGGATAAGAGATGGCCACAAAGAATGAGTCCTCTATCCGTTGATTTCCTCATTAGCAACCTAAAACAATCTACATGTGAAACTACATTTTAATAAAAAGTGTAAAATTTTTACACTCTACTTTTTTATTTGAATTGAGAATTCACAATGCTTAGACAATGAATTGGGCTCAGATTATGCTACTCTGTTAACCACCAGACCATCAGAAAGATTAAAGAGAGAAAAACAAAATAGATGAACTCCAGTTCCTTGGGTAAGAACATGATCATCTGCTTCCTCCCTAAGAAGTCACCACTTTAGACCTGTGCTACCCAGTGCAGTAGCCACTAGCCACATGTGGCTAACCCAAATTGAGATGTGCTCTAAGAGTAAACTATATGCCATATTTCTAAGACTTAGTACAAGATACATGTAAAATATCTCATTAATAATTTTATATTGATTACATGATGAAATGATAATTTGGATGTACTGGGTTAAATGAAATATAGTATCAAAATAAATACTACCAGTTTCTTTTTGCTTTTTATGCAGTTACTGGAAATTTTAAAATTACATATGTGACACCCATTAATGATAAAAACTCTCAGCAAGATAGAAATAGAGGGGAAATTCTTCAACTTGATGAACAGCGTCTACAGAAAACCTACAGCAAACATTATACTGAATGGTGAGAGAGGCTGAATGCTTTTTCCCTACGATCAGGAACAAGGCAAGGATGTCCACTCTCACCACTCTTATTCAACACAGTGCTGGAAGTTTTAGGCATTGGAAAAAGGCAAGGAAAAGAAATAAATTGCATATAAATTGGAAAGGAAGAAATAAAGCTGCCTCGATTTGAAGACAACACAATTGTCTCCATAGAATATCCCAAGGAATAAACAAAAAACTTCTACCACTGATAAGTGAGTTCAGCAAGTTCACAAGATACAAGGCCGACACACAAAAATCAATCACATTTCTCATACTAACAATGAATGTGTTGAAACTGAAATTAAAAACATAATACCACTTAGAATCACTCCAAATAAAATGAAATATTTAGGTATACACTTAAAACATGTATAGGATCTCCAGAAAATTGTAAAATGCTGATGGAATAAATCAAAGAAGACCAAAATAAACAAAGAGACATATCAAGTTCATAGGCTGGAAGACTCACTAAAGATGTAAATTCTCCTCAGATCGATTGGGAATCACTCTCCCTAGTATTAAGGCTTATTATAAAGCTACATAGCTGCTATCAAGAGGGACCAATCTCTAGAGAAGGACATCATGCTTGGTAAATCAGAAGGTCAGCAAAAAAAGAGGAAGACTCTCAACATGATGGATTGACTCAGTGGCTACAACAATGAGCTCAAACATAGCAAGGACTTTGAAGATGATGAGAGATTGACTTTTTCTTTCTGCTATACATAAGGTCACTATCAGTCGGAACTGACTCGACGGTAGCTAACAACAACAACATACAGCTACAGCAATTAGGATAGAGGGATTGGCACATAGATCAGTAGAACAGAATAAAGAATCTACAAACAGACCTACAAAAATATGCCCAACTAATTTTAAACAAAGGTGCAACAATTTAATAGAGGAAGAATTGTCTTTTCAACAAATGGTACTGGAGTAATTGGACATCTATGGGGGAAAAGGAAACCCTGGTAGCATAGTGGTTAAGAGCTACAGCTGCTAACCAAAAGGTTGACAGTTCAAATCTACCAGGCCCTCCTGGGAAACCATATGGGGCAGTTCTACCCTGTCCTATAGGGTTGCTATGAGTCGGAATTGACTCGACAGCAACGGGTTTGGGTATGGGGGAAAAAAGATTCAACCTGAACCTCACACTTTATACAAAAAGTGTAAGTGTTGTTAGAGTTGACTCCAAAAGAGCAATCCAAAAAGGAAATATTAATAAGTTGGACCTCATCCAAATTAAAAAATCTTTTTCTCTGTGAAAGCCCATATGTGATGAAGATGAAAAGACAAGCTACGAATTCGGAGAAAATATTTGCAAACATGTGTCCAACAGAAGAATAGTATCTAGACTATACAAAGAACTCCCAAAGCTAAACACTTAAAAAAATTCAACAGTAAAGTAGCAAATACTACAATTACAAAATATGTTTTTTTTGTTGTTGTTAGGTGCTGTCTAGTTTATTCTGACCTATAGTGACCCCATGTACAACGAAACTAAAAACTATCGATCCTCACAATAGTTGGTATGCTTGATCCCATCATTGCAGCCACTGTGTCAATCCATCTTGTTGAGGGTTTTCTTTTCTTTCATTGACCCTCCACTTTACCAAGCACCATATCCTTCTCCAGGGACTGGTCCCTCCTGACACTGTGTCCAAAGTACATGAAACGAAGTCTCATAATCTTTGCTTATGAGGAGCATTCTGGCTGTACTTATTCCAAGATAGATTTGTTCATTCTTCTGGCAGTCCATGGTATATTCGCTATTCTTTGCCGACAGCATAATTCAAAGGCATCAATTCTTCTTTGGTTTTCCTTATTCATTGTCCAGCTTTTGCATACATGTAAGGTGAAGGAAAATACCATGGCTTGGTTCAAGAGCACTTTAGTCCTTAAAGTGACACTTTTCCCTTTTAACCCTTTAAAGAGGTCTTTTGCAACAGATTTGCCCAGTTGAATAAGTTCTTTGATTTCTTGACTGCTGCTTCCGTGGGTGTTGATTGTGGATTCAAGTAGAATGAAATCCTTGACAACTTCAGCCTTTTCTCCATTTATCATGATATTCCTTCTTGGTCCAGCTGTGAGAATTTTTGTCTACTTTATGTTGAGGTGTAATTCATACCGAAGGCTGTGGTCTGTGATCTTCATCAGTAAGCGCTTCAAGTCCCCTTCACATTCAGCAAGCAAAGTAGTATCATCTGCATGTCACAGGTTGTTAATGAGTCTTCCTCCAATCCTGATGCCTCGTTCTTCTTCATATGGTCCTATTTCTCAAATTACTTCCTCAGCATACAGATTGAATAAGTATGGTGAAAGGATCAAACCCTGACACACACCTTTCCTGACTTTAAACCACATAGTATCTCCATGTTCAGTTCAAAGAACTGCCTCTTGGTCTATGTACAGGTTCTTCATAAGCACAACGAAGTGTTCTGGAATTCCATTCTTCACAATGTTACCCATAATTTGTTATGATGCACACTGTGGAATGCCTTCACAAAGTCCATAAAGCACAGGTAAACATCTTTCTGGTATTCCCTGCTTTCAGTTGAAATCTATGTGACATCAGCAGTGTTATCCCCAGTTCTGTACTCTCTTCTGAATCTGGTTTGAATTTCTGGCAGTTCCCTGTTGATGTACTTCTGCAATTGCTTTTGAATTATATTCAGGAAAATTTTACTTGTGTGTTCATAGCAAAAAGATGGAAACAACCTAGATGCCCATCAGCAAATGAATGCATAAACAAACTATAGTACATACACACAATGGAGTATTACGCAACAATAAAGAACAATGATGCATCTGCAAACCATCTCATAACATGGACAAATCTGGGGGGCATTATGCTGAGTGAAATAAGTCAATCACAAAAGAATAAATATTGTATGAGACCACCACTATAAAAACTCATGAAAAGGTTTACATACAAAAAGAAACAATCTTCAGTGGTTACCAGAGTGAGGAGGGGTAGGGATGGAAAAACACACTTAATAGACAATAGATAAGTGGCAACTTTAGTGAAGGGAAAGACAGTACACAATACTGGGGAAGCCAGCACAACTTGTACAAGGCAAGGTCATGGAAGCTCCATAGACACATCCAAAACCCCTGAGGGAACAAATTGCAGGGCTGAGGGCTGTGGGGACCATGGTCTCAGGGAACATCTAGCTCAGTTGGCATAACATAGTTTATAAAGAAAATCTTCTACATTCTACTTTGGTGAGTAGCGTCTGGAGTCTTAAAAGCCTGTGAGCAGCCTTCTAAGATACTCCACTGGTCTCACTCCTTTGGGAGAAAGGAAGAGTGAAGTAAATTAAACATACAAAGGAATGATTAGCCCAGAGGACTAATGGACCACATCTACCACGGCCTCCATCAGACTGAGTGCAGTACAGCTTGATGGTGCCTGGCTACCACCACTGACCGCTCTGACAGGAATCAGAATAGAGGGCCCCGAACAAAGCTGGAAAAAAATGTAGAACAAAATTCTAACTCACAAAAAAAGACAAGATTTACTGGCCTGACAGAGACTGAAGAAACCCCAAGAATATGTCCCCAGGACACTCTCTTAGCTCAGTTATGAAGTCATTCCCAAGGTTCACCCTTCAGCCAAAGATTAGACAGGCCCTTAAAACAAAGCGAGGCTAAAGGGACACTCCAGCCCAGGGGCAAGGACAAGAAGGCAGGAGTGTACAGGAAAGCAGGTAATAGGGAACCCAATGTTGAGAAGGGAGAGTGTTGACATCTTGTGGGGTTGTCAACCAATGTCATAAAACAATATGTGTACTAACTGTTTAATGAGAAACTAGTTTGTTCTGTGAACCTACATCTGAAGTACAGTAAAAAAATGAAGTATATAATAACAAAAAGAATTTTACTTGTGTGTGATATTAACAATATTGTTGGATAATTTCTGCATCCTGTTGGACCATCCCTCTTTGGAATGGCACTGTTTTAATTATCTAGTGCTGCTATAAAAGAAATACCACAATTGGATGGCTTTAACAAACAAATTTCCCACACGTGTCTGTCAGTTTGGCGTACTGTGGGGGCTTGTGTGTTGCTGTGATGTTGGAAGCCATACCACTGGTATTCAGACACCAGCAGGGTCACCCATGGAGGACAGGTTTCAGGTGAGCTTCCAGACTAAGACAGACTAGGAAGAAGGACCCGGCAGTCTACTTCTGAAAAGCATTAGCCAGTGAAAACCTTATGGAAAAGCTCAATATCATCAATCAGAACAAGGACAGGGGCCAACTGTGGAACAGACCATCAATTGCTCATATACAAGTTCAAGCTGAAATTGAAGAAAATCAGAGCAAGTCCACGAGAGCCAAAATATGCCCTTGAATATATCCCACCTGAATTTAGAGACCATATGAAGAACATATTTGACGCATTGAACACTAGTGACCGAAGACCAGATGAGTTGTGGAATGACATCAAGGACATCATCCATGAAGAAAGCAAGACGTCACCGAAAAGACAGGAAAGAAAGAAAAGACAAAGATGGATGTCAGAGGAGACTCTGAAACTTGCTCTTGAACGTTGAACAGCTAAAGGAAAAGGAAGAATTGATGAAGTAAAAGAACTGAACAGAAGATTTCAAAGGGCGTCTCGAGAAGACAAAGTAAAGTATTATAATGACATGTGCAAAGAGCTGGAGATGGAAAACCAAAAGGGAAGAACACCCTCGGTGTTTCTCAAGCTGAAAGAACTGAAGAAAAAATTCAAGCCTCGAGTTGCAATAGTGAAGGATTCCATGGGGAAAATAGAAAATGATGCAGGAAGCATCAAGAGAAGATGGAAGGAATACACAGAGTCATTACACCAAAAGAATTAGTTGATATTCAACCATTTCAAGAGGTGGCATATGATCAGGAACCGATGGTACTGAAGGAAGAAGTCCAAGCTGCTCTGAAGGCACTGGCGAAATACAAGGCTCCAGGAACTGATGGAATATCAACTGAGATGTTTCAACAAACAGATGCAACACTGGAGGTGCTCACTTGTCTATGCCAAGAAATATGGAAGACAGCTTCCTGGCCAACTGATTGGAAGAGATCCATATTTGTGCCTATTCCCAAGAAAGGTGATCCAACCGAATGTGGAAATTATAGAACAATATCATTAATATCACACACAAGCTAAATTTTGCTGAAGATCATTCAAAAACGGCTGCAGCAGTATATCGACAGGGAACTGCCAGAAATTCACGACAGTTTCAGAAGAGGACGTGGAACCAGGGATATCATTGCTGATGTTAGATGGATCCTGGCTGAAAGCAGAGAATACCAGAAGGATGTTTACCTGTGTTTTATTGATTATGCAAAGGCATTTGACTGTGTGGCTCTAACAAACTATGGATAACACTGGGAAGAATGGAAATTCCAGAACACTTAACTGTGCTCATGAGGAACCTTTACATAGATAAAGAGGCAGTTGTTCAGACAGAACAAGAAAATACTGATTGGTTTAAAGTCAGGAAAGGTGTGAGTAGGGGTTGTATTCTTTCACCATACCTATTTAATCTTTAAGCTGAACAAATACTACTAGAAGCTGGGCTATATGAAGAAGAACGGGGCATCAGGATTAGAGAAGACTCATTAACAACCTGTATTATGCAGATGACACAACCTTGCTTGCTGAAAGTGAAGAGGATCTGAAGCACTTACTAATGAAGATCAAAGACCACAGACTTCAGTATGGACTGAACCTCAACATAAAGAAAACAAAAATCCTCACAACTGGACCAATGAGCAACATCATGATAAACGGAGAAAAGATTGAAGCTGTGAAGAATTTCATTTTACTTGGATCCACAATCAACAGCCATGGAAGCAGCAGTCAAGAAATCAAAAGACACATTGCATTGGGCAAATCTGCTGCAAAGGACCTCTTCAAAGTGTTGAAGAGCAAAGATGTCACCTTGAAGACTAAGGTGTGCCTGACCCAAGCCATGGTATTTTCGATCACATCATATGCATGTGAAAGCTGGACAATGAATAAGGAAGACTGAAGAAGAGTTGACGCTTTGAATTGTGGTGTTGAGGAAGAATATTGAATATACCATGGACTGCCAAAAGAACGAACAAATCTGTCTTGGAAGAAGTACAACCAGAATGCTCCTTAGAGGCAAGGATGGCGAAAGTGGGTCTTACATACTTTGGACATGTTGTCAGGACGGATCAGTCCCTGGAGAAGGACATCATGCTTGGCAGAGTACAGGGTCAGCGGAAAAGAGGAAGACCCTCAACGAGGTGGATTGATACTGGCTGCAACAATGAGGTCAAGCATAACAATGATTGTAAGGATGGCTCAGGACCGGGCAGTGCTTCATTCTTTTGTGCATAGGGTCGCTATGAGTCGGAACCAACTCGACGGCACCTAACAACAACAACAAACAAACAAATTTATTATCTTGCAGTCTAGGAAGCTACAAGTCTTAATTCAGGGGGCCAGCTCCAGAGGAATGCTTTCTCTCTCTGTGGATCCTGGGGGAGGGTCCTTGTCATCAACCTTTCCCTGGTCTAGAAGCTTCTCAGCACAGGGATCCCAGATCCAAAGGACACACTCCACTCCCGACCCTCCTTTCTTTGTGATATGAGGTCCCTCTTCTCTCTGCTTGATTTTCTCTTTTATGTATCAAAAGAAATTGACTCAAGATAAAACCTAATCTTGTAGATTGGGTTCAGCCTTATTAACATGACTGCCTCTAATCCTGCCTCATTAACAATATAGAGGTCAGGAATTACAATACATCAGATCACAAATTGGTGGACAATGACACAATACTGGGAATCACAGCCCAACCATTTTTGGGGAACAGAATTCAATCCACGACATGCACAAATATGGACCTCTTCCAGTCAGTTGGCCAGGTAGCTCTCTTCCAAATTTCTTGGCACAATTGAGTGAGCACTTCCAGCGCTGGATCTTTTTTCTGAAACTTCTCAATTGTTATTCCATCAATTCCTGGAGTCTTGTTTTTCACCAATGCCTTCAGTACAGTTTGGACTTCTTCCTTCAGTGCCAATGGTTCTTGATCATATGCTTGATCACATGTTGCCTCCTGAATTGGTTGAACCAATTCTTTTTGGTACAGAGATTATGTGTATTTTTCCATCTTCTTTTGATGCTTCCTGCATCTTTAATATTTTGCCCATAAAATCCTTCAATATTGCAACTCCAGGCTTGAAATTTTTCTTCGGTTCTTTAAGCTTGAGAAACGTCGAGTGTGTTCTTTCCTTTTGGCTTTTTATCCCCAGGTTTTTGCGCATTTCATTATCATATTTTACTTTGTCTTTTCGAGCCACCCTTTGAAATCTTCTGTTCAGCTCTTATACTTTATCAGTCCATTCACTTTAGCTGCTTTAAGTTCAAGTGTAAGTTTCAGAGTCTCTTCTGACATTTGTTTTTTTCTTTCTTTCCTGTCTTTTAAATGACTTTTCCTTTTCTTCATGTATGAAGTCCTTGACATCATCCCACAACTCATCTGGTCAGTAGTCATTAGTGTTTGATGTATCGTATCTATTCTTGAGGTGGTCTCTAAATTCAGGTGGGATATACTCAAGGTCATATTTTGGCATTCATGGGTTTGTTTTAATTTTCATCACCTTCAACTTGAAATAGCATAAGAACAATCGATGATCTGTTCAGCAGTCAGCCCGTGGCCTTGTTCTGACTGATGATGATATTGAGCTTTCCCATCATCTCTTTTCACAGATGCAGTCGATTTGATTCCTGTGTTTTCCATCTGGTGAGGTCCACTTGTATAGTCGCTGTTGTTGAAAAAAGGTATTTGCCATGAACAAATCTTTGGCCTTACAAGATTCTGTCATCGATCTCTGGCATTGTTTCTATCACCAGGACCACATTTTCCCACTACAGATTCTTCTTCTTTGTTTCCAACTTTCACATTTCAATTACCAGTAATTATCGATGCATCTTGACTGCTTTTTTGATCAATTTCAGACTGTAGATGTTGGTAGAAATCTATAATTTCTTCATCTTTGGCCTTAGTGGTTGGTGTGTAAATTCATATAATAGTCCTTTACCTGGTCTTCCTTGTAGATGTAGGACTATTATCCTATCACTGATGCATTGTATTCAGGATAGGTCCTGAAACATTCTTTATGACATTGAATGGAGCCATTCCTCTTCAATATGTCATTCCCCACATAGCAGAGCATGTGATTGTCCAATTCAATTGGCCAATATCAGTCCATTTCAGTTCACTAATGCCTAGGATATTGGTCATTATGTATTCCATTTCATTTTTGAGAACTTCTAATTTTCCCGTATTCATACATCATACATTCCAGGTTGCAATTGTTAATGGATCTTTGCAGCTGTTGCTTCTCGTTTTGAGTTGTGCCACATCAGCAAATCCCAAAAGATTTGTTCCATCCACATCATTAAGGTCAACTTTACTTTGAGGTTTGAGGAGGCAGCTCTTCCCCAGTCCTAGACTGAGTGCCTTCCAATCTTAGGGGCTCATCTTCCGGCACTGTATCAGGCAATGTTCTGCGGCTATTCATAAGGTTTTCACTCACCAATTTTTTCAGAAGTAGACCATCAGGCCCTTCTTCCTATTCTTAGTCTGTGAGCTCCACTGAAACCTGTCCACCATGAGTGACCCTGCTGGCATTTGAAACACTTTTGGTACAGCTTCCAGCATCGCAGCAACACACAAGTCACTGCATTACGACAACCTGACAGACAACTGGTGGAGGCAACATATATGAACAGACGTTTCACTAAAGAGAATATACTCATTGTCATTTAGTGGATTTTGACTCATAGGATATACTCAAAGTCATATTTTGGCATTCATGGGATAGAGTAGATTTGTTCAATTGGGTTTCCATGGCTGTAATTTTTTTGGAAGCAAACTGCCACATCTTTCTTCTGCAAAGCGGCTCGTGGGTTTGAACCATTGACCTTTCAGTTCACAGCCAAGTTCCTAACCACTGTACCACCAGGGCTCCTTAAAGAGTATATACAGATGGCAGATAAAGAGTTGAAAGTTTGTTCAACATCATTAGCCATGAAGAAAATGAAATTAAGACCTCACCTGTCAGAATCATGAAAATAAAAAATAATGACAACATCAAATACTGGCAAGGACACAGAGAAACTGGATCACTCATACATTGATGGTGAGAATGTAAAATGGTACATCCACTACGAAAAACAGTTTGGGAGTTTCTTATAAAACTAAACATGTGCTGATCGTACAGCCTAGCAATTACAATCTTGAACATTTATCCCAGAGGACTGAAAACTTATGTTCATAGCAGCTTTATTCATAATAGACATAAAATAGACACATAGTACTACTGCAAGAATTAAATTAGGTGATGTACATAGAGCATATAGCTGTGCCTGGTACAAAATGTTCAATAAATATTAGTTGTTGACACTATGTTATTGTTATTTTCCCTCCAACCACAGGTCTCACCCACACCTACACCAAGCACTCAGTGTCCCCAGCCTTTTCTCAAATGAGCTATACGCTCTCATGTTTCTATTCCTCTGTACCTTTGCACGTACTCTCTCCTCTTCCTGAGCTATCCCTCTTACATTTGCCAAGACAACTCCTTAGTGTCCTATAGGCTCATATCAAGTGCAAACTCTTCTGGGAAGCCTTGACAGAATTAAGTGCTTTCTCCTCTACCGAAAGCAACCTATGCATACTCTGGTTGTCACATTTATCACACAGTATTTGAAGTATTTATTTGTGTACAAACAGTCCCTACTAGACTAGGTTGTAACCTCCCTGAAGGACAAAATTGTTGGGTGACACAAATAGAAACTGAATACTTGCTTGCTAAATTAATAAATGAATGAAAATACACTGAGACCCAGGGATAGTGAGTAACAAACACAGCCCTGAGCAGAGCCAGAACCACAGACGCTCACAGGGTCACAAGTTAGATCAACGGCACAACTGTCAATATTTAACCAGACTTCTCAGAATAGCCAGGTAGCATGAGAATTTGTAATATCAAGAGCCTCTAACAATTAGCCTGAGTGTCTGGGGTTATAGTCAGGGACATGGAACAATATTATGTATATGCATACATGTATATCTTTGCTTGGGACAGCAAGCAGGATGTCTCTGACTTGATTGCAAAACTAAACATAACATATTTTGATAACACTTGGCTCTCTTAATAATAATTGAAGTAATTGAAAGCTGTGTAACTTTTTTTTTAATGTAGTAGATCAATTTTTAAAAATTGTTGAGTTTGTGGTGCTGTTGTTCAATTATGTTCTCTTTTAGGGGCTGGTCCAAGTTTCCTTTGTCCAGCTGCCTTACATTTATTTCATCTGGTTCTGTCAGAGTAGGAAAATATATATTATTAACTCTGCCTAGATTTACAATGGAACCATTAACTAAGCAAATAATGACTTCTTGGGAATATGAAGAACCTCCTGTAACAAATTTTTAACGTAATTTATTTTAATTTTCTTGTCTTTGTTGAGAATATACACAGCAGAGCATACACCAAATCAAAAATTTCTACGTGTACAAATCAGTGACATTGATCACATTCTTCAAGTTGTGCAACCATTCTTACCCTCCTTTTCTGAGTTGTTCCTTCCCCAATAGCATAAACTCACTGCCCCTTAAGTTTCCCACCTAATCTTTCAGGTTGTTATCAGTTTGATCTCACCTAGTCAGATCTTAAAAGAGCACAGCGCTCGAGGGAGACATTCTTTACTAGTTGAGCTAGTTTTTTGTTTTGTTTTTGTAATTTTTATTGTGTTTTATTTCTTTGTATGGCCATATCTTCCTCTCCATATGGAAGGTGTATGATTACATTTCTTAAAAAAAAATGTTGTCTTCTTTTATATAATAACATCGCTGTTACCCTGTTTGGGGCTTTTTTTAATTTTAATAATCTTGCTTTGTTTTTTTTTGGATTTCCCTGTCTGGGTTGACTTCTGGTTGCTCTGCCCAGTGTTCTAGTCTTGGGTTGATACCTGATATTATTGATTTTCTAACCAAAGAACTCCCTTTAGTATTTCTTGCAGTTTTGGATTGGTTTTCATGAATTCTCTAAACTTGTGTTTATCTGGAAATGTCTTAATTTCACCTTCATATTTAAGAGACAGTTTTCCTGGATATATGATTCTTGGCAGGCAATTTTTTTTCTTTCAATTGTTTAAATACGTCATCCCATTGCCTTCTTGCCTGCGTGGTTTCTGCTGAGTAGTCCGAGCTTATTCTTTTTTTTAAAAAAAAAAATTTTTATTACACTTTAGGTGAAAGTTTACAATGCAAATTAGTTTCTCATTCAAAACGTTATGCACAGTTTGTTTTGCAACATTGGTCGCAATCCCTACAGTATGTTGGCACTCTGCGCCTTTCCATTCCCCCCGCCCAGGTTCCCCTTGTCCATTCGTCCAGTTTTCCAGTCCCTTCCTGCCTTCTAACCTTTGCTTTTGTACAGGTGTTGCCCATTTGGTCTTATATTCTTGATTGAACTAAGAAGCACATTCCTCATGTGTGTTATATTTCTTTTATAGGACGGTCTAAATTTTTTAGTCTTTGGCTGGAAGGTGGACTTTGAGAGTGGCTTCAGTTCTGATGTAGCAGTGTCCTGGGGCCATAGTCTCAGGGGTTCCTCCCGTCTCTGTCAGACCAGTAACTATGGTCTTATTTTGTGTGTTTGAACTTTATTCTATTTTTCACTCCAGCTCTATCTGGGAACATCTATTGTTATCCCTGTCAGAGCTGTTGGTGGTAGTAGCTGGGCATAATCTAGTTCTTCTGGTCTCAGGCTTGTGGAGGCTATGGAACTTGTTGTCCATTAGTCCTTTGGACTAATATTTAACTTGTGTCCTTGGTTTTCTTCATTCTCCTTTGTTCTGCACAGGATGCTACCAGTAGATGTATCATAGATTGCCGTTTGCAAGCTTTTAAGTCCCCAGATGCTACTCACCAAAGTTGTATGTAGAACTTTTTTTAAAATAATTTTTATAGTGCTTTAAGTGAAAGTTTACAAATCAAGTCAGTCTGTCACATATAAGCTTATATACACCTTACTCCATACTCCCACTTACTCTCCCCCTAATGAGTCAGCCCGCTCCCTCCTTCCAGTCTCTCCTTTCATGACGGTTTTGCCAGTTTCTAACCCTCTCTACGCTCCCATCTCCCCTCCAGACAGGAGTTGCCAACACAGTCTCAAGTGTCCACCTGATACAAGTAGCTCACTCTTCATCAGCATCTCTCCCCAACCCATTGTCCAGTCCCTCCCATGTCTGATGAGTTGTCTTTGGGAATGGTTCCTGTCCTGGGCCAACAGAAGGTTTGGGGACCATGACTAACGGGATTCTTCTAGTCTCAGTCAGACCATTAAGTCTGGTCTTTTTATGAGAATTTGGAGTCTGCATCCCACTGTTCTCCTGCTCCCTGAGGGGTTCTCTGTTGTGCTCCCTGTCAGGGCAGTCATCTGTTGTGGCCAGGCACCATCTAGTTCTTCTGGTCTCAGGATGATGTAGTCTCTGGTTCATGTGGCCCTTTCTGTCTCTTGGGCTTATAGTTATCATGTGACCTTGGTGTTCTTCATTCTCCTTTGATCCAGGTGGGTTGAGACCAATTGATGCATCTTATATGGCCGCTTGTTAGCATTTAAGACCCCAGACGCCACACTTCAAAGTGGGATGCAGAATGTTTTCTTAATAGAATTTATTTTGCCAGTTGACTTAGAAGTCCCCTTAAACCACAGTCCCTAAACCCCCGCCCTTGCTCCGTGACCTTCGAAGCATTCAGTTTATTCAGGAAACTTCTTTGCTTTTGGTCCAGTCCAGTTGAGCTGACCTTCCCTGTATTGAGTATTGTCCTTCCCTTCACCTAAAGTAGTTGTTATCTACTAACTAATCAGTAAATAACCCTCTCCCATCCTCCCTCCCTCCCCTCCTCGTAACCACAAAAGAATGTGTTCTTCTCAGTTTATACTATTTCTCAAGATCTTATAATAGTGGTCTTATACAATATTTGTCCTTTGCAACTGACTAATTTCACTCAGCATAATGCCTTCCAGTTTCCTCCATGTTACGAAATGTTTCATGGATTCATCATTGTTCTTTATAGCTGTGTAGTATCCCATTGTGTGAATATATCATAATTTATTTATCTGTTCATCTGTGGATGGGCACCTCGGTTGCTTCCACCTTTTTGCTATTGTAAACAGTGCTGCAGTGAACATGGGTGTGCATATATCTGTTTGTGTAAAGGCTTTTATTTCTCTAGAGTATATTCCGAGGAGTGGAATTTTTGGGTTGTATGGTAGTTCTATTTCTAACTTTTTAAGAAAACGCCAGATAGACTTCCAAAGTGGTTGTACCATTTGACATTCCCACCAGCAGTGTATAAGAATTTCAATCTCTCCACAGCCTCTCCAACATTTATTATTTTGTGTTTTTTGGATTAATGCCAGCCTTGTTGGAGTGAGATGGAATCTCATCATAGTTTTAATTTGCATTTCTCTAATGGCTAATGATCGAGAGCATTTTCTCATGTATCTGTTAGCTGCCTGAATATCTTCTTTAGTGAAGTGTGTGTTCATATCCTTTGCCCACTTCTTGATTGGGTTGTTTGTCTTTTTGTGGTTGAGTTTTAACAGAATCATATAGATTTTAGAGATCAGGCGCTGGTCGGAGATGTCATAGCTGAAAATTCTTTCCCAATCTGTAGGTGGGCTTTTTACTCTTTTGGTGAAGTCTTTAGATGAGCATAGGTGTTTGATTTTTAGGAGCTCCCAGTTATCTGGTTTCTCTTCGTCATTTTTGGTAATGTTTTGTATTCCGTTTATGCCTCGTATTAGGGCTTCTAACGTTGTCCCTATTTTTTCTTCCATGATCTTTCTCGTTTTCGTCTTTATGTTTAAGTCTTGATCCACTTGGATGTTAGTTTTTGTGCATGGTGTGAGATATGGGTCCTGTTTCATTTTTTTGCAAATGGATATCCAGTTATGCCAGCACCATTTGTTAAAAAGACTATCTTTTCCCCAATTAACTGACACTGGGCCTTTGTTAAATATCAGCTGCTCATATGTGGATGGATTTATATCTGGTTCTCAATTCTGTTCCATTGGTCTATGTGCCTGTTGTTGTACCAGTACCAGGCTGTT
This sequence comes from Loxodonta africana, assembly GCF_030014295.1. NCBI lineage: Eukaryota > Metazoa > Chordata > Mammalia > Proboscidea > Elephantidae > Loxodonta > Loxodonta africana. The sequence continues at coordinate 89,723,529 of NC_087369.1, read as the reverse complement.
TTGACTACTGTGGCTGTATAATAGGTTCTAAAATCAGGTAGAGTGAGGCCTCCCACTTTCTTCTTCTTTTTCAGTCATTCTTTACTTATCCGGGGCTTCTTTCCCTTCCATAAGAAGTTGGTGATTTGTTTCTCCATCACATTAAAGAATGTCGTTGGAATTTGGATCGATAGTGCATTGTATGTATAGATGGCTTCTGGTAGAATAGACATTTTTACTATGTTAAGTCTTCCTATCCATGAGCAAGGTATGTTTTTCCACTTACTTAGGTCCTTTTTAGTTTCTTGCACTAGTACTTTGTAGTTTTCTTTGTATAGGTCTTTTACATCTTTGGTAAGATTTATTCTTGAGTATTTTATCTTCTTGGGGGCTACTGTGAATGGTATTGATTTGGTGATTTCCTCTTCGATGTTCTTTTTGTTGATGTAGAGGAATCCAAGTGATTTTTGTGTGTTTATCTTATAACCTGAGACTCTGCCAAACTCTTCTAATAGTTTCAGTAGTTTTCTGGAGGATTCCTTAGGGTTTTCTGTGTATAAGATCATGTCATCTGCAAATAGAGATAGTTTTACTTCTTCCTTGCCAATCCGGATGCCCTTTATTTCTTTGTCTAGCCTAATTGCCGAGCTTATTCTTATTGGCTCTCCTTTGTAGGTGACTTTTCATTTATCCCTTGCTGCTCTTATAATTCTCTCTTTATCTTTGGTTTTGGCAAGTTTGATTATAATATGTCTTGGTGACTTTCTTTTAACATCTACCTTATGTGGAGTTCGATGAGCATCTTGGACAGATATCTCCTCATGTTTCACAGTATCAGGGAACTTTTCTGCCAACAAATCTTCAACAATTTTCTCTGTATTTTCTGTTATCCCACCCTGTTCTGGTACTACAATCACTGGTAGGTTATTTCTCTTGATAGAGACCCACATGATTCTTAAGTTTTCTTCATGTTTTTTGAATTCTTTTATCTGATTTTTCTTCAAATATATTAGTGCCAAGTGATTTGTCTTCAAGTTCAGAAGTTCTAGCTTCTACTTGCTCAATTCTGCTCCTCTGACTTTCTGTTGAGTTTTCTACTTCTGTAATTTTGTTGTTAATCTTCTGAATTTCTGATTGCTGTCTGTCTATGGATTTTTCCAGCTTATTAAACTTTTCATTATGTTCCTGAATAATCTTTCTAATTTCTTCAGTTGCTTTATCTCTGTGTTCCTTGGCTTGTTCTGCATATTGCTTCATTTCCTTCCTGATGTCTTGAAGGGTTCTGTATATTAAACTTTTGTATTATGCATCTGGTAATTCCAGGAATGCACTTTCATGTAGAAGATCCCTGGATTCTTTGTTTTGAGAGCCTTTTGAGGTGATCATGGTCTGTTTCTTTATGTGACTTGATATTGACTATTGTCTTTGAGCCATCTATAAGTTATTATATTAGTTTATGCTTGCTTACTGCATCATAGCTGCTTGCTTAGTTTTGTTTTGGTATACCCTTATGGGTTGCTTGAGTGAGCTAGCTTGATTATTTTTGCCTTTGGAGCTCTGGTGTCCTGTCCCCAGCTGGCTAGAGCTCTTATCCGGTATATCAGTCTGGGAGTCCATTCAGTTTTCTTGTACGAATTCAGCTCAGGTTTCCAGGTAGCTGATCATCAAGTGTGTGGTACAGGCTCTGTCCTATAGCCTTAAAGGGGAAGGGGTGAGTGGTGTATATACTGGTATCTGATTGCAGCAGGGGTTCACAGTTTGAACAAGGCAGGGGACTGAGAACCAACCCCCAAGTGTCTCTGAGGAAAACACTTCTCTGTTCCCTAGGGCATGCTGGTCAGTGGGTTCTGCAGAGGGACCATGGGCATACAAACTTTTTGGTTGTAAGGACTGGGAGGTACCAGTTATCTTTGGACCCCTGTCGCGGGTGGCTGGGTGACCTCAGTGGAGCTACCAGTCCTTAGGTCCCTGTTGTGGGTAGGTGAGGACCTTGTTTAATTGGCAAAGCAATGTCAAACATCAAACACCCACGTCTCCACTGCACAGCTGAGATGGTTGGAGTTTGCCAACAAGGGCCTATTCTCTTGAAATAGGCCCACACAGGTCCATGCAGAAGGGAAAGGTGCTCAAGGTCCACAGATGGTTTATGCCTGGACAGGAGCCGCTTTTATCCTGATATCCCCTGGTTAATGGAGCTAGCAAATTATCTTTTCCTCCCAATTTTTTTTTTCCCAATTGCAATTTTTTTTCCTTTTCCAAGGCTGGGAGGATGGCTCTAGGTGCTCACTAGGGTCTATCTCAGGCCCAGGGATTCAGCTGCTGAAGCTGGCTTGGGGGTGGGGGGGCACCATAAAATATACGCGAGTACTTAGCGTTTGCTGAAAGCGCCATTCTCCTCAGGTTCTGGAGGTGTGAGTAGGCTGTGTGGCTGGCTGCTTCTTCCTGAGGAAACTGTGGCTGAGTGCTAGTACCAGCCCGCTGCCTCCGCTCCGGGAATGGTGCCTGAGGGCTCCCCATGATTCAGGTCCGGTAACTCCTCTCCACTTCTGAAGGGCCTCTTCCTCCCCCTGCTCCTCAGTTTGTTATCTAAGCTTGCCTTTGATGCTCAGAACTCCCAGCTTGTCACAAATATACTTGTTTCCCTTGTTTTTTCAGGTCTTTGTTGTAAAGGGGGCTCACGGGAAGTGTCTGTCTATTCCGCCATCTTGGCTCCACCTCCGGAACTGCCGCTAGTTTGGTTTTAAGAAGACTTCAGGGGATATTTTTGGTTTAAGGTTTAAAGATTAAGGAAATGATCTTTTTTTTTTTTAATTACTGTGTTGCCATCTGGTGTGGGTTGAATTGTGTCACCCCAAAATGTGTGTCAACTTGGCTAGGTCATGATTCCCAGTACTGTGTGATTGTGCACCATTTTTTCATCTGATGTGATTTTCCAATGTGTTGTAAATTATACCTCTATGATGTTAATGAAGCAGGATTAGAGGCAGTTATGTTAATGAGTCAGACCTCAATCTACAAGATTAACTTGTATCTTAAATCAATCTCTTTTGAGATATAAAAGAGAGAAGTGAACAGAGAGACAGGGGGACTTCATACCACCAAGAAAGCAGTGCTCAGAGCAGAGAGCATCCTTTGGACCAGGGGTCCCTGCCCTTGAGAAGCTCCCAGGCTAGGGGAAGATTGATGGCAAGGACCTTCTCCCAGAGCTGACTGAGAGAGAAAACCTTTCCCTGGAGCTGGCACCCTGAATTTGAACTTCTAGCCTACTAGACTGTGAGAGAATAAATTTCTCTTTGTTAAAGCCATCCGTTTGTAATTAGCAACACTAAATAACTATGACGCCATCCCTTGCTAAGCTGGACAAAATATTTTTTTTTTTATAAAAGTAAAATGCTGGTACATCATATTCAGTTTGGGGAATAGTTTTATTTTCTACTAGTTAATCTCCACTAGGTTTACATTGTAATAAAGTATAACGTTGCCTCAACAACCTTCAAATTTAAGTTATTTGAAATGATACAGTTTATGCAGTGGTTTTCTAGCATTAGTGTGCATCCTAATTACCTGAAGCAATTGTTAAAAACACACATTGCTGGTCCCAAAACCAGGAGTTTCCAATTGGTGTGCCTGGGATAAGCCCTGGGAATTTGCATTTCTAAGAAGTTCCTTTGGGGCCATGGATGGTTTAGTGATAAAAATTATTGCCATTCATTTGGGAGGCCTTGGTTCAATTCCCAGCCATGGCACCTCCTCAAGCACAGCCACCAGCCACCTGTCAGTGAGGTTTGCATGTTGCTTTGATGCTAAACAAGTTTCAGCATTTTCCAGACTAAGACAGAAAGGAAGAAAGGTCTGATGGTCTACTTTCAAAAATCAGCCAATGAAAACTCAGTGGTCTGATCTGCAACCAGTCTTTGGGATGGTGCAGGACTGGGCAGTGATTTTTCTGTTGTGCATGGGGTCACCATGATTCAATGGCAGCTAACAATAACAAAATATTCCCAAGTGATGCTGATGTTGCTGTTCAAGGGACAACACTTTGGGAACCACTGGTTTAAAAGAATGCAAAGGCTATCAGATAAGGTCAGCAGACACACCTCAATAGCCACATTTTTGCAGATTAATCAATTATCACGTTTAGTAGCCTAACCATCCCACAATTTATGCTGTTGTTATAAAAATAGTGTTGGTAACCTCTTACATTCTGGTAAAACTTCTCTCACAAATTGTTAAGTCGACTGAAGAAAGAACACAACACTAAACAGAGAGAATATTAGGGTCTTTAAGTAATTTGGACCCCAACCCAACTCATAAAAGATAACAGCAGGCATTAGAAAAAAAGCGGGGCAGAGGGAGCAGACTGGAGTTGGGATCATATTCCCTTGATATTGTTGAACCTCCTCCCCTGCCACACATACCAAATATGTTGATATGCCTAAAAAAAGATCCCCTTCTAGAAGATACTGACAAAGAAGGGGCATGATATAAAGGCAATGAGAGGTCCTTTAAATTTCTGAGGGCTTTCTGCAGAGCGCTAAGATAATTTGGAAGACCTGGAGAACATTAATTTCAAAGGCAGGAACCATGGCTAATAACTTTCCTGAAGGAACACAGTAAACCTCCAGCAAACTCCAGGGAGTTCTGTGGTTTTAACTCTTTTCCTCTAGAGTCCAGTAATGCCAGGAAGATTCTCAATAGGAAATGGGATTAAGCATAATCCCTCATTTGCTCTGGCTTCACAATATCCACCTGCCCCCAAAAGGTCAGCAGTTGGAATCCACCAGCCAATCCTTGGAAACCGTATGGGGGAAGTTCTACCCTTTCCTGTAGGTTGCTGTGAGTCAGAATCAACTTGACGGAAATGTCTTTTTTTTTTTAACCTGTGTGGTGGCTGCACTCAATTGTTTAACCTCATCTTGATGCAGATCAATAGCATTATCACTGTGTAAGTTCCAATAACCACAGAGACTTAAAGAGAGGCAAATGGTAGAAAAGAAATTATACAGGGTCAGGCGTAATCAGGGATTTCATTTTACTTGGATCCATAATCAAAGTCCATGGAAGTGGCAGTCAAGAAATCAGAGGACATATTGCACTGGGCAAATCTGCTGCAAAAGACCTCTTTAAAGTGTTAAAAAGCAAAGATGTCACTTTGAGGACTAAGGTGCGCTTTACCCAAGTCATCATATTTTCAATCGCCTCATATGCATGTGAAAGAAGAGCAATGAATAAGGAAGATCAAAGAAGAAGAATTGATGCATTTGAATTACAGGTTGATGAAGAATATTGGATATTCCCATGGACTGCCAGAACAAACAAATCTATCTTGGAAGAAGTACAGCTAGGATGATCCTTAAAAGTGAGAATGGTGAGACTTCTTCTCACGTACTTTGGACATGTTATCAGAAGGGACCAGTCCCAGGAGAAGGACATCATGCTTGGTAAAATAGAAGGTCAGCGAAATAGAGGAAGACCTTCAACAAGGTGGACTGACACAGAGGCTGTAACCACGGACTCAAACATAGCAATGATTGTGAGGATGGCACAAGACTAAGCAGTGTTTTGTTCTGTTGTACATAGGGTCGCTATGACTCAGAACCAACACAATGGCACCTAACAATAACATAATCAAATACCACGTAGGTAGGATCAGCCTTAAATTTAGACAAGGTAAAATAAATCAACAAAATTGCTACTCCTTAATTTACTAAGCCTTTTTTATATATCAGAGCTGGCTGGGGATTTTCACAAATACTACCTCCAAATTGTATCACAATTCTTTGAAGTACTATCATGAGTTCCCATATTACAGATAAGGAACCTGAAAAGAAGTTAATTGATTTGCTTTAACATAGGTCCAAAGCTCATGTTTGTCTTAATCAACAGGTAGAAACTGTAAATTCGTTGTAAATTAGCTCTGGGTACTGAATCCAACTGCCAGATATACATTATTTGGCCCATAAAAATTTTTTTTGCTTTTGTTTTTAAAAATAATATTGAATTTATTAGTTAGAAGTTAAAAACTTATTTCTTCCTTACTCTTTTGAAAATCTGCGTTATTGTTATATAATTAACATAAAATTTGTCAATTTTAAATATATAATTCCATGAGCTCTGACAAACGTATACAGTTGTGTACCCACCCCCACAATCATGATATAGAATATTTCTATGACCACAAAAAGTTTTCTTGTTCCCCTTTACACTCCCTTTCCTGACAACTACTGACCTGTTCTATGTCACTGTTGTTGTTAGGTACCATCCAGTCAGTTCCAACTCATAGTGACCCTGTGTACAATCAAATAAAGTACTACCTGGTTCCACCCCACCCTCACAATTGTTGTGCCTGAGCCCATTGTTGCAGCCACTGAGTCAATTCATCTTGTTGAGGATGTTCCTCTTTTTCACTGACCTTCTACTGTAGAAGCATGATGTCCTTCCCTAGGGACTGCTACCTCCTGATAACATGTCTGAAGTATGTGAGATGAAGTCTTGCCTTCCTTGTTTCTAAGGATCATTCTAGCCGTACTTCTTGCCAGACAGATTTGTTTGTTCTTCTGGCAGTCCATGGTGTATTCAATATTCTTCATCAACACCATAATTCAAAGGCATCAATTCTTCTTCATTCTTCCTTATTCATTGTCCAGCTTTCACATACATATGAGGTGACTGAGAACACCATAGCTTGGGTCAGGTGTACCTTAGTCCGTAAAGTGACATCTTTGCTTTTTAACACTTTAAAAAGAGATCTTTTGCAGCAGATTTGCCCAATGCAATGTGTCTTTTGATTTCTTTACTGCTGCTTCCATGGGCATTGATTGTGGATCCAAGTAAAATGAAACCCTTGACAACTTAAATATTTTCTCCATTTATCATGATATGTCACTACAATTTGTCTATATCCATTTATCATGATATGTCACTACAATTTGTCTATTTTTTTATATTCATATAAGTCATATGAATATAAAAAAATAGAACCACATATTAATTACATAGCCTTTGAGTTTGGATTCTTTCACTTAGCATAATGCATTTGAGATCCATTCATGTTGCGTGTATGGGTAATTCATACCTTTTGATTGCTAAATAGTACTCCACTAAGGAGCCCTGGTGGTGCAGTTGTTAAGTGCTTGACTGCTAACTGAAAAGTCAGTGGTTCAGACCCACCAGTTGCTCTACAGGAGAAAGATGTGGCAGTTTGCTCCCATAAAGATTTACAGCCTTGGAAACCCTGTGGGGCAGTTCTACTCTGTCCTATAAAGTTGCTATGAGTTGGAATTGACTTGATGGCAATGAGTTTGATTTTGATTTTAGAGTATTCCATTATATGGATACACCATAGTTTGTTCATACATTTATCCATTGTAGAACTTTTGGGTTGTTTCCAGTTTGGCGTTATTATGAACAAAGCTGCTGTACACATTAGTATACAGAGTTTTCTACAAAAGTTTTCATTTTTCTAAGGTAAATAGAATAGATTCTTCAGTCAAACTATTTTCAAAAAGTGGCTTTACTGTTTTATACTATCTCCAACAATATATGAGAGTTCCTGTGCTCTTCATCCTTGCCAGCACTTGATATTATTAGTTTTTTGTTTTTGTTTTTAACTATTCTAACAGGTGTGTCTTGGTATCTCTTTGTGGTTTTAATTTACATTTACCTAATGACTAATGATGTTGAGCACCATAACATGTACTCATTTGCCATCTGTATATCTTCTGTGCTAAAGTATTTGTTCAAATCTCTTGTCCATTTCTTTATAATAGTTTCTTTTTTCCCTATTGTTCAGTTTTGAGAGTTTTTATATATTCTGGATATAAGTACATTGTCATCTATGTCATCTGCAAATATTTTCTCCCAGTCTGTAACTTGTTTTTACATTCTCTTCTCAGTGTCTTTCATAAAGCATAATTTTTACTTTTGATAAAGTCCAACTTATCCAATTTTCCTTTTATCGTTAATGATTTTCGTGTACTATGTAAGAAATCTTTGCCTAACTCAAGGTCACGAAGAGTTTGAATCTTTTCGGCTGGAAGTTTTATAGTTTCAACATTTCTTCTCGTTGTTGTTGTTGTTAGCTGCACTCGAGTCAGTTCTGACTCATAGCGACCCTATGCACAACAGAACGAAACACTACCCTGTCCTGAGCCATCCTCACAATCATTGTTATGCTTGAGCTCATGGTTGCAGCCACTGTGTCAATCCACCTTGTTGAGGGTCTTCCTCTTTTCCGCTGACCCTGTACTCTGCCAAGCATGATGTCCTTCTCCAGGGACTGATCCCTCCTGAAAACATGTTCAAAGTATATAAGACGCAGTCTCGCCATCCTTGCCTCTAAGGAGCATTCTGGCTGGACTTCTTCCAAGACAGATTTGTTCATTCTTTTGGCAGTCCATGGTATATTTAATGGAAACCCTGGTAGTGTAGTGGTTAAGTGCTATGGCTGCTAACCAAAAGGTTAGCAGTTCGAATCTGCCAGGCATTCCTTGGAAACTCCATGGGGCAGCTCTACTCTGTCCTCTAGGGTCGCTATGAGTCGGAATCTACTCAACGGCACTGGGTTTTTGTTGGAATATTTAATACTCTTTGCCAACACCACAATTCAAAGGTGTCAACTCTTCTTTGGTATTCTTTATTCATTGGCCAGCTTTCACATGCATATGATGTGATTGAAAATACCATGGCTTGGGTCAGGTGCACCTTAGTCTTCAGGGTGACATCTTTGCTCTTCAACACTTTGAAGAGGTCCTTTGCAGCAGATTTGCCCAATGCAATGTGCCTTTTGATTTCTTGACTTCTGCTTCCATGGGTGTTGATTGTGGATCCAAGTAAAATGAAATCGTTGACAACTTCAATCTTTTCTCCGTTTATCATGATGGTCTAGTTGTGAGGATTTTTGTTTTCTTTATGTTGAGGTGCAGTCCATACTGAAGTCTGTGGTCTTTGATCTTCATTAGTAAGTGCTTCAGATCCTCTTCACTTTCAGCAAGCAAGGTTGTGTCATCTGCATAACACAGGTTGTTAATGAGTCTTCCTCTAATCCTGATGCCCCGTTCTTCTTCATATAGCCCAGCTTCTAGTAGTATTTGTTCAGCATAAAGATTAAATAGGTGTGGTGAAAGAATACAACCCCTACTCACACCTTTCCTGACTTGAAACCAATTAGTATCCCCTTGTTCTGTCCGAACAACTGCCTCTTGATCTATGTAAAGGTTCCTCATGAGCACAATTAAGTGTTCTGGAATTCCCGTTCTTTGCAGTGTTATCCATAGTTTGTTATGATCCACACAGTCAAATGCCTTTGCATAGTCAATAAAACACAGGTAAACCTTCTTCTGATATTCTCTGCTTTCAGCCAGGATCCATCTGACATCAGCAATGATATCCCTGATTCCATGTCCTCTTCGGAAACCAGGCTGAATTTCTGGCAGTTGCCTGTCGATATGCTGCTGCAGCTGTTTTTGAATGATCTTCAGCAAAACTTTGCTTGCGTGTGATATTAATGATATTGTTCTATAATTTCCACATTCGGTTGGATCACCTTTCTTGGGAATAGGCAGAAATATGGATTTCTTCCAGGCAGTTGGCCAGGAAGCTGTCTTCCATATTTCTTGGCATAGACAAGTGAGCACCTCCAGCGTTGCATCTGTTTGTTGAAACATCTCAATTGATATTCCATCAATTCCTGGAGCCTTGTATTTCACCAGTGCTTTCAGAGCAGCTTGGACTTCTTCCTTCAGTACCATCCGTTCCTGATCATAGGCCACCTCTTGAAATGGTTGAATATCCACTAATTCTTTTTGGTATAATGACCCTGTGTATTATTTCCATCTTCTTTGGATGCTTCCTGCATCGTTTAATATTTTCCCCATGCAATCCTTCACTATTGCAACTCGAGGCTTGAATTTTTTCTTCAGTTCTTTCAGCTTGAGAAACACCGAGGGTGTTCTTCCCTTTTGGTTTTCCATCTCCAGCTCTTTGCACATGTCATTATAATACTTTACTTTGTCTTCTCGAGACGCCCTTTGAAATCTTCTGTTCAGTTCTTTTACTTCATCGATTCTTCCTTTTCCTTTAACTGCTCGATGCTCAAGAGCAAGTTTCAGAGTCTCCTCTGACATCCATCTTTGTCTTTTCTTTCTTTCCTGTCTTTTCAATAACCTCTTGCTTTCTTCATGGATGATGTCCTTGATGTCATTCCACAACTCATCTGGTCTTCGGTCACTAGTGTTCAATGCGTCAAATAGATTCTTGAGATGGTCTCTAAATTCAGGTGGGATATACTCAAGATCATATTTTGGCTCTTGTGGCCTTGCTCTGATTTTCTTCAGTTTCAGCTTGAACTTACATATGAGCACTTGATGGTCTGTTCCACAGTTGGCCCCTGGCCTTGTTCTGACTGATGCTATTGAGCTTTTCCATCATCTCTTTCCACAAATATAGTTAATTTGATTTCAACATTTATACCTAGGCTTCTAATTCATTTTGAACTAATTTTTGTCTATGGTGTGCAGTAGGAGTTAAGGTTCTTTTTTTGCATATAAATATCCAATTATGCCAGCACCAGTTGTTAAAAAAGAACCATCTTTTCCCATTTGAAGTACTTTGCTACAGTTGTTGAAAATTAACTGACTGTATATGTGTGGGTCTATTTATGGACTATTCTGTTCTATCGATCTATTCATCTATCTTTATACCAATATAACACTGCCTTAATTATTGTAGCTTCATAAGTCTTGAATTCATGTAGTGTTAGTCCTGTAGCTATTTTTTTAAAGTTGTTTTGACAATTCTAGGTCCTTTGCATTTCTATATGAATCTCATAATCAGTTTTTCAATTTTTACAAAAGAGCCTGCTTTCAATCCTCTTAAATTTATTGAGACTTGTTCTATGACCCACAGTGTAGTCTATCTTGGTCTGCCTATTTTCATATGTACTTAAAAATAATTTTTATTCTTCTGTTGCTGGATGTAGTCTTCTAGATAAAAATTGGGTTAAGTTGGTTAATAATGTTGTTTGAGTTATTTGTAACCCTATTGGTTTTCTGTCTGCTTGTTTTATCAATTAATGGGAGAAGAATTACACTAAATATACTCTGGATTTGTCTTTTCTCCTTCCTGGTCTATGAGTTTATACTCCCTGTATTTTAAAGCTCTTTGATTAAGCACATACACATTTAGGATTATTATTTCCTCTAAATGAATGGGCCCCTTTTATCATTAAATGTCCCTCTTTTATGCTTAGTAATATTCTTTGTACTTTGAGTATTCTTTAGTAATATTCTTTTTATCACAATGTTACATCGTGATAGTAGCATAATCACTCTGGTTTCTTTTGACTAGGGTTTGCCTGGTATGCCATTTTCATGCTTTTATTGTTAACTTATTTGTGTTTTTATATTTAAAGTGCATACCTTTGTTATCCAGTGCTGCTATGACAGAAATACCACAAGTGGATGGCTTTAACAAGGAAAAATTTATTTCCTCACAGTAAAGTAGGCTAAAAATCCAAATTCAAGGCATCAGCTGAAGGGGAAGGCTTTCTCTCCCTGTCGGCTCTGGAGGAAGGACCTTGTCCTCAATCTTCCCGTGGTTGAGGAGCTTCTCAGGTGCAGGGACTCCAGGTCTGAAGGACGCACTCTGCTCCTGGTGCTTCTATCTTAGTGGTATGAGGTCCCCAACTCTTTGCTTGCTTCCCTTTCGTTTTATGTCTTGAGTGATAAAAGGTGGTGCAGGCCACACCCCAGGGAAACTCCCTTTACACTGGATCAGGGAGGTGACCTGAGTAAGGGTGGTTTTACAATCCCACCCTAATCCTCTTAACATAAAATTACAATCACAAAATGGAGGACAACCACACAATACTGGGAATCATGGCCTAACCAAGTTGACACATATTTTCGGGGGGACACAATTCAATCCATGATAGTGTGTCTCTTTCAGAAACTATATAGTTGGGTCTTACATTTTTTATCCATTATGACAGTCTCCCCCTTGTAAATAGACTTCTTAGGCCATTTATATTTAACATAATTATCAATATGTTTGGGTTTAAATTTATCATCCTGTTATTTGTTTTCTATTGATCCTATTTTTGTTGTTGACATTGTTTTATTTTTTTCTTTATACTATTTTTTTTTTGCTATCTTTTGGATTAATGGAATATTTTTAATCATATTTTACCTTCATTATTGGTCTATTAGCTATGTATCTTTTTTTAGTGTTTACGCTAAGATTTACAATATAATCTTAAAATTATTCTACCTTCAAGCGACACTATAACATTTCACGAATAGTTTAATATTCTTACAACAGTTCACTTCTATTTCACACTGTGAGGTGTGGAACTCACTTTCAATTAAAAAAAAATGTGCTTTGGTCCTGGTTCCTGAGAGCTGGGCAACACCTGGGATCAATGAGTGAGGGCCAACCCTACCAAGAAGGACCACCTGGGTGCCCAATGCAGACTAAGCCTCAGGAGGTATTATATAAGAGATCACTGCCTTATGATGAGGCCAATAAAGGCCTTGGAAGATGGAGGCTCAATGGAATTTTCTAGGTGGTGAAAGTGACCATCTGCTCCCAGGGAGGTAAGCATAACCCCTGGGAACATGGAAGCTGTATGCTCCTAGACTTTACCTCATGTGTTTGTATCCTTTTTTTCTGAAAGATTAAAGATAGCCCTTTCCTTGGAGTTTGAGAATTGTTCCAATGGACTATCAGCTTCAAGAAACAGAGAAGGGGCCAGTACTCTCTGTCCTAGCCCTGGGGCTGTGCTGACCAGGGGAGGTGTCATGGATTGAATTGTGGCGCCAAAAATATCTGTCAACTTAGCTGGGTCATGATTCTCAATATTGTGTGATTGTCCACCATTTTATGTGATTGTCCACCATTTTATATGGTTTTCTTATATGTTGTTAATCCCATCACTATGATGTTATACGATGGATTAGCAATAGTTATATTTATGAGGCTTACAATATTACGTAGTATTTTAAGCCAATCTCTTTTGAGATATAAAAGAGAGAAGTGAGCAGAGAGACATGGTGACGTCATACCACCAAGAAAGCAGTACCTGGAGCAGAGCAGATCCTTTGGACCTAAAGTTCTTGTGCTGATATGCTCCCAGACCTAGGGAAGACTGATGTATCACAAGGACCTTCCTCCAGAGCCGACAGAGAGAGAAAGCTTTCCCCTGAAGCCCGTGCCCTGAATTCAGACTTCTACCCTAATGGACTCTGAGAGAATAAACTTCTCTTTGTTAAAGCCATCCACTTGTGGTATTTCTGTTATAGCAGCACTAGATGACTAAGACAGAAGAGAAGCTGATGTGGAATGGGATTTATTATATACCACACATTTGGTGTCAGAGGTGGACGATCTCAGCTTCTCTGAACTAATTTGATACAACTGGTGATGAAGGTAGGATTTGCAAGAGTGGTCCTGACTTTATACACACCTAGCATTCCTTTGTGCTACTGTCATATATCTTACTTCTACATGTGTTGTAAACCTCATAATATATTGTTATTATTTTGCTTCACTCAAGTGTCCTTAAAGATATTTATAAAATAAGGGAAAAATGTCTTTTGTATTTACCCACATATTTACATTTTCTGCATGCTTCTTCTGTTTATGGAGACCCAAATTTCCATTTGGCATCATTTTTCACATACCAGAAAAACTTCCTTTCTTTTAGTGCAGGTCTACTTACAAAGAATTCTCTCAGGTTTTGAATGCCTGAAAAAAATCTTTATTTTACCTCCATTTTTAAGGGATATTTTCACCTGGTTAAGAATTCCAGATGACAGGTTTCTGCACCCCCTACTCCTGCCCCCAATCTGGTTCTTATGGTTTGCATAGTTTCTGACAAGAAATCTTATCTTTGTTTTTATGTATGCAATGTGACTTTTCCCTCTCTGACTGCCTTTAGAATTTCCTATTTTTCAATGTTCTTCAGCAATTTGAGTTCAAAAAAAGACTGCATCATCAACAGAGAACTGACAGAAGTTCAAACTTGATTCACAAGAGGATTCAGAATGAGGGATATCATTGCTGATATCTTGGCTGAAAGTAGAGACTACCAGAAAGAAGTTTACCTGTGTTTTACCAACTATCAAAGGCATTCAACTGTGTGGAACATAAAAAATTATGGATAACATTACAAAGAACAGGAATTCTGGAACATTTAACTGTGCTCATGCATAGCCTGTACATGGATCAAGAGGCAGTCTTTCAAACAGAATAAAGGGATACTGCATGGTTTAAAATTGGAAAAGTTGCACAATAGGGTTGCATCCTTTCACCACACTTACTCAGTCTGTGTCTTTAACAAATAGTCTGAGAAGCTGGACTGTATAAAGAAGACCAGCATCAGGAAAACTCCTTAGCAACCTGAGATACACAGATTACACAACCATGCTTGCAGAAAATTAAGACAACTTGAAGCATTTGTTGATGAAGGTCAAAGACTACAGTCTTCAAGCAGGGATAATGCCTTAATATGAAGAAAATGAAAATTCCTATGTAACAATAACTGGTTGGAACTGAGTAGTAGCTGCCCCCCTTACACAGGGCCTACTCTATTCAGTTCACTGCCATACCCATCTGCCCCCCTCCCTCATTTGCATTATCTCCTTGGTGCCTATAGGCAAGATTAACATTAAAAACTTTCACAACGAATATGTCACCAACACCAACCGATGAGAATGGACAATTGTTGAATACAATTGGTATAACCATGCTAGTATAACCAGCTAAACATCAGATCTACTTGTAGACATGTGCTTTAGCGGATTGAATTGTGCTCCACCTCCCAAAAGATATGTTCACATTGAACTTTTGAACATGCTCTTATTTGCAAAAAGAGTCTTTGCAAATGTAATTAAGTTAAAGATCTCGATCATCCTTGATTTAGGGTGGACCTAAATCCATGGCAGATGTCTTTTATGAGAGAAAGGCAGAGGAAAATTTGAGACACACAGACACAGAGGGGAAAGCAATGTGAAGACTGAGGCAGAGAAGGAGGCAAAGGAATGCTGAGGATTATTGGCACCACCAGAAGCTGGGACATGGAGTAGATTCCTCTTCAGAGCCTCTAGAAGGAACCAATGCTGCAACACTTTGATTTCAGACTATGGTCTCTAGAATTGTTAGAGAATAAATTTCTGTTATTTTAAGGCCCCAAGTTTGTGGTAATTTGTTACAGTAGCCGTAGAAACTTATACATGTGCACTTCTAAACTTTCCCCAATACTATACTATTTCCTACATGATATGCTTTTGGGATGCCAGAAAAACCTCCCTACCTCATATCCACCAACAACTTCTGAAATAATCGACTAAAAAAAGGCATATTGAGCACTGTTATAACAGAGTAGAGAGCCCATTAGATTGAAAGTTGGAGGTCTGTGTTTTCACTGCATGACCTTGGGCAAGTACACAGTGAAGGGATTATATGACATGATGTTTAAGATCCTTACCAGCTAAAACATTCTGTGAATATCTTTAGTCAATGATCCTTCAAAATGTTTTTTTGAGGTTGTGAACAGATATCTATGCTAAATAAGCAAAAATACTATGACTGAACTTGCATGGACAGACTGAGAGTTTAAATAAAAGAACACTCAGAAGAAAGTCAATCTTATAATTGGTTAATGGCATGCATGAACATTGCTTTGTTGTAAGGTGATTAGACATTAATGATGAAGGAGTTAGAAAGACTCAAAGACAAATTTAGCATTTCTCCAAGGCTGCCCTGTCAACAGTTCGGCCACTTTGATCACCTAGATAAGGACTAAAGTAGAAGCATCTTTTTGGGACTCAAACTCTCCCACGCAATTGTTCAGGGAAGTAGAGAAATGGGGACCAGATTCATCCCTATGAGTCACAGCCCAACCCCCAAGAGAATAAAAGTATAGGGAGGTAGCAGAGAGACAATGAGCATGAATCTGAGGTCTCTTGGCAGAGTCATTTAGGAGAAGGAAGAAACTGCTCAGAGGCTACCTAGATTTGTAACTCAAACCAACCAAAAACCAAACCAACTGCCGTCGAGTCAATTCTGACTCATAGCAACCCTGTACAACAGAGTAGAACTGCTCCATAGAGTTTCCAAAGAGTGCCTGGTGGATTCTAACCCAGGAGGTTCTAAATGGCCAAGCCAGGAAGTCTAATAGACTTAGTTTTCTATCCTCGGTCCAGCACTTACTAGCTGGGTGACTTTAATAATAAGACTTTATCTCACTGGCCCTCAATTTCCTTATCTAAAAAATTTGAAAAATAATAGCACACCTGTTGGGAAAGTTAAATAAGATAATATGTATTGAAGCACCTAGCACAAAGTTTGGTCCACAGAAGATGTGTAATAAATGATAACGCCTAAAGCTACAGTTTTCTTGAAATCACAGTCTCCACCAACACACAGGCCAGTTCACCTGGAAGTGGATGTACAGTGGAACCCAGGGAGCTATTTTGGTGTAAGGCATGCTGAAGCCACCCTTTAGCTATGGAAGTTGATGACTAAAGATGAATCTGAGGGATCAACACAGTTTAGTCATCTGGATTTAGATCGAAAGGACAAAGGAAAAGGAAAGCAAATCAGTGCTCTAGATTTAGCCCCCCTAATGAAGTCTTTTTTTTTTTTAATGAAGTCTAAGGGCTGGGCATTCAGATAAAGAATCCATTTGAGAATAAAAAACTTGACCAGAGGGCTATTAGTCATACAAACATTGCTGTGAATTTGTTTCATAAGCTGTTTTTCTAACACCTAATTAGAAATGTCCCCCTCCCCCCTCGTCTGTCAGTTTGTTGTACTGTGGGGACTTGCATGTTGCTGTGATGCTGGAAGCTATGCCACCAGTATTCAGATACCAGCAGGGTCACCCATGGCGGACAGGTTTCAGCTGAGTCGGAACCGACTTGATGGCACCTAACAACAACACCAATTAGAAATGTCCTGAAAATAGGAATTAAGATAAAGAAATGAGGAGAGAGCTTCTGCACCAGGAAAGTCAGGCTGAGGTAGCTGCTTTCATTGTGCTTATGTTATGGCAATTCCAACAGTGTTTCTGGAACTTCTACATACCTCATTAGTGATGTTCCTGTCTATATTAAAATTTAACCATAATCTGAAGGGATTAACATGAAGCCTTATGCAGTAGCCATCCACTGTGACCAAGGCAAACTTTTTTTTTGTTCCACCCCAATCTCCCCTATCTACACCCTTTATGTAGGCAGCTTCCCTGTGCCCCATTCACAGAAAGTTATATTCTCTGTTATAATGCATTCCAACCACTCCCCAAAGGTTTTGCTTGATCAGGATTCCAAATGCTTTCTCTCCCAGAGATAATTACAATTTTCTGGAGAATTCTGGAAGATCCAAAGAAATGACCCTAATGGTAAAATCATAAGCTTCCAGCTTTCTCTTGAGTGCTGCTTCCAACACTAAAGTCAGCAGTACTTAGCTTGAGTAACTTCTGGCCATACTTCAGTTGAAATTCAACAACAAATATTTACTGAGCCCTACCATGTTCCGTTTTTGAAAAAGATGTTGTATCCTTTCACCTTATTTATTCAATCTCTATACTGAACAAATAACCTGAGAAGCCAGACTATGTAAAGAAGAATGCAGCATCAGGATTGGAGGAAGGCTCATTAACAACCTGCTGTATGCAGATGGGAGCCCTTGTGGCGTAGTGGTTAAAAGCTCAGCTGCTAACCAAAAGGTCGACAGTTGGAATCCACCAGCTGCTCCTTTGAAATCCCATGGGACAGTTCTACTCCTCCTATAGAGTCGCTATGATTCGGAATCAACTCAACAGTAATGGGTTTGGTTTGGATTTGGTATATACCGATGAAACAACCTTGGTGGTAGACCATGAAGACATCTTGAGGCACTTGCTCATTAAGGTAAAAGACCACAGCCTTCAAATGGATAACATCTAAACATAAATAAAACAAAAATTCTCACAACTGGACCAATAAACGGAATTATGATAAATGGTGAAGAAACTGAAGTTGTCAACAATTCATTCTACTTGGATCAAGAATCAACATTCATGGAAGTAGCAATTCAGTCATGAAATCAAATGACTTATTGAATTGGGAAAATCTGCACAAAAGACCTCTTAAGGTTGTAAAAAAGTGCACATGTCACTTTGATGGCTAAGATGCAACTGACCAAGCCATGGTCTTTTCAATCACCTCAGATGCATGGGAAAGCTGGACAATGAAAAAAGGAAGACAGGAGAATTGATCCATCTGAATTGTGTTGTTGGCGAAGAACACCAAATATACCACAGGCAGCCAGAAGAATGAACAAATCACTTTTGGAAGAAATACTACTGAAAGCTTCTTATAAGAGAGGATGGCGAGACTTCATCTGCTTATTTTGGACATATCAGGAAAGACAAATCGCTGGAAAAGGACGTCACATGAGGTAAAGTGTTGTTGTTGTTAGGTGCTGTCAAGTCGATTCCTACTCGTAGCAACCCTAAGAACAACAGAATGAAACACTGCCCAGTCCTGTGCCATCCTCACAATTGTTGCTATGCTTGAGCCCATTGTTGGAGCCACTGTGTCAGTTCATTTCGTTGAGGGTCTTCCTCTTCTTCGCTGACCCTCTACTTTAACAAGTATGATGTCCTTCACCAGGGACTGATCCCTCCTAATAACATGCCCAAAGTATGTGAGACGTAGTCTCACCATCCTTGCTTCTAAGGAGCATTCTGGATGCACTTCTTCTAAGACAGATTTGTTTTTTGGCAGTCCACCGTATATTCAATATTCTTCGCCAACACCATAATTCAAAGGCATCAATTCTTCTTCCATCTTCCTTATTCATTGTCCAGCTTTCACATGCATATAAGGTGATTGAAAACACCATGTCTTGGGTCAGGAGCACCTTAGTCTTCAAGGTGACATCTTTGCTTTTTAACACTTTATAAAGAGATCTCTTGCAGCCGATTTGCCCAATGCATTGCCTCTTTTGATTTCTTGAATGCTGTTTCCATGGGTGTTGATTGTGAACCCAAGTAAAATGAAATTCTTCACAACATCAACTTTTTCTCCATTTATCATGATGTTGCTTATTGGTCCAATTGTGAGAATTTTTGTTTTCTTTATGTTGATGTGTAATCCATACTGAAGGCTGTGGTCTTTGATCTTCATCAGTAAGTGCTTCAAGTCCTCTTCACATTTGCAAGCAAGGCTGTGTTATCTGCATATCGCAGGTTGTTAATGAGTTTTCCTCCAATCCTGATGCCCCCTTCTTCTTCATATAGCCCATTTTTTCTGATTATTTGCTCAGCATACAGATTGAACAGGTATGGTGAAAGGATACAACCCTGACACACACCTTTCCTGACTTTAAACCATGCAGTATCCCGTTGTTCTGTTCGAATGACTGCATCTTGATCCGTGCAAGATGCCTCATGAGCAGAATTAAGTGCTCTGGAATTCCCGTTCTCTGCAACTTTATCCATAATTTGTTATGATCCATACAAGTCGAATGCCTTTGCATAGTCCATAAAACACAGGTAAACATCTTTCTGGTATTCTCTGCTTTCAGCCAGGATCCATGTAACATCAGCAATGATATCCTTGGTTCCGTCTTCTTCTTAATTGGGCTTGAATTTCTGGTAGCTCTCTGTTGATATACTGCTGCAGCCACTTTTGAATGATCTTCAGCAAAATTTTACTTGCATGTGATGTTAAGAATATTGTCTGAGAAGTTCCTCATTTGGTTAGATCACCTTTTTTGTGAATAGGCATAAATATGGATCTCTTCAAGTCGGTTGGCCAGGTAGCTGTCTTCCAAATTTCTTGGCATAGACAAGTGAGCACTTCCAACACTGCATCCATTTGTTGAAACATCTCAATTGGTATTCCGTCAATTCCCGGAGTCTTGTTTTTTGCCAATACCTTCAGTGCAGCTGGAAACCCTGGTGGTGTAGTGGTTAAGTGCTATGGCTGGTAACCAAGAGGTGAGCAGTTCAAGTCTGCCAGGCTCTCCTTGGAAACTCTATCAGGCAGTTCTACTCTGTCCTATAGGGTCACTATGAGTCGGAATCAATTCTACAGCAGTGGGTTTTGGGTTCAGTGCAACTTGGACTTCTTCCTTAAGTACCATCGATTCCTGATCATATGGTACCTCCTGAAATGGTTGAACATTGACCAATTCTTTTTGGTATAGTGACTGTGTGTATTCCTTCCATCTTCTTTTGATGCTTCCTGTGTAGTTTAAATATTTTCCCCATAGAATCCTTCAGTATTGCAACTCGAGGCTTGAGTTCTTTCAGCTTGAGAAATTCTGAGTGTGTTCTTCCCTTCTGTTTTTCTATCTCCAGGTTTTTTCACATGTCATCATAACACTTTACTTTGTCTCCTTGAGCCACCCTTTGAAATCTTCTGTTCAGCTCTTTTACTTCATGATTTTTTTTTCTTTTTTTGGTTTGGAAAAAAGGTATTTGCAATGAAGTCTTTGGTCTTGAAAAATTCAATCATGTGATCTCCAGTATCATTTCTATCAACGAGGCTATATTTTCCAACTACCGATCCTTCTTCTTTGTTTCCAACTTTCACATTCCAATCAGCAGTAATTATCGGTGCATCCTAATTGCATGTTCAATCAATTTCAAACTGCATAAATTGGTAAAAATCTTAAATTTCTTCATCTTTGGCTTTAGTAATTGGTGTGTAAATTTGAATAATAGTCATATTAACTGGTCTTCATTGTAGGCGTATGGATATTATCCTATCAGTAACTGCATTGTACTTCAGGAGAGATCTTAAAATGTTCTTTTTGACAACAAATACAATGCTGTTCCTCTTCAAGTTATAATTCCCGGCATGGTAGACCATATGATTGTACGATTCAAAATGACCAGTACCAGTCCATTTCAGCTCACTAATGCCTAAGATAACAATGTTTATGTGTTTCCTTTCCTTTTTGAAGATTTCCAGTTTTCCTAGATTCATACTTTGTACATTCCAGGTTCCAATTATTAATGGATGTTTGCAGCTCTTTCTTCTCATTTTGAGCCTTGCCACGTCAGCAAATGAAGGTCCTTAAAGCTTGACTTCATCCACGTCCTTAAGGTTGACACTACTTTGAGGTGGCAGCTCTTCCCCAGTCATCTTTTGAGTGCCTTCCAACCTGAGGGGCTCATCTTCTGGCACTCTATCAGACAGTGTTTTGCTGCTATTCATAAGGTTTTCAATGGATTATTCTTTTCAGAAGTAGACTTCTGGGTCCTTCTTCCTAGTCTGTCTTAGTCTGGAAGCTCAGCTGAAACCTGCCCCCACCATGGATGGCCCTACTGGTATTTAAATATCAGCAGCATAGCTTCCAGCATCACAGCAATACACAAGCACCCACAGTACAACAAGCGACAAATGTGTGGGTTCAAACAGCCAACCATCAGGTTTGCAGACTAAAAAAAACTAGTGCTTAATTATTTTGACACCCAAACCAAAAAACCAAGCCCGTTGCTATTAAGTTGATCCCAACTCACGGCAACCCTACATGACAGAGTAGAACTGCTCCATATGGTTTCCAAGGAGTGGCTGGTGGATTTGAACTGCCAAACTTTTGCTTAGCAGCCAAGCTTTTAACCATTGTGCCACCAGGGCTCCATTTATTTATTTATTTATCTATCTATTTATTTATTTTTAGTGGCTTAAAAAACAAACATTTATTATCCCACGTAGTTTCTGAGATTCAGGAGTCCAGTGGTTGCTTAGCTGGTGGTTCTGGCTCAGGATCTCTCATGAGGCTGTAGTCAAGCAGTCAGCTGGGGACTGCAGTAAACCAGGGCTTGGCTGGGGCTGGAGCATCCATTTCCAGGCTCACTCATGTGGTTGTTGGCAGGAGGCTTCAGGTTGTTGCCACGTGGGCCTCTCCATAGGGCTACTCATGACATGGCAACTGGCTTCCCCCAAAATGAGTGATCTGACTAGAAACTTTGGATAACTGAATGTCCTGCTCCCCATTTCTTTGACTTTCTCTTGTGTTGCTGACTGCCCATGGGTTATACCTGTTGGTTTCTGTTTCTGCTTTCTTCAGCAACAGGCCCAGCACAGGAAACACAGTCATTGTTCAGCTGCTCTGTCATGACAGGGTAGTAGGTAAATGTAATTTGTAATGAGCAGGAGTTGAAAGTTCATTTTACCTTGGCTTCAAATCATGTTCTGCAGACCAGCTTAACTAGCATTAAAAGTGGTTTGTTGAAACCTATCTGATTTCTGCGTCTATTTCTCAATTGGCTCTCAAAACTCAAGAGAATCTCGGGTTCAGTTAGATTTTCCAGCATTTACCCTCACTGCACCCTAATTCCTCATGGCGCTCCTTATACTGGTCATTGTTTTTCAATGTCCTGCTACCTCTTTATTTTTATTATTTTTTTAAATTTTTATTGTGCTTTAAGTGAAAGTTTACAAATCAAATCAGTCTCTCGTAAAAAACCTTATGTACACCTTGCTATATACTCCTAGTTGCTCTCCCTCTAATGAGACAGCACATTCCTTCTCTCCACCCTCTGTTTCTGTGTCCATTCAGCCAGCTTCTGTCCCCCTTGGCCTTCACATCTCCCCTCCAGACAGGAGCTGCCCAGATAGTCTCATGTGTCTACTTAATCCAAGAAGCCCACTCCTCACCAGTATCATTTTCTGTCTTGTAGTCCAGTCCAATCACCAGGGCTCCATTTTGACACTAGGGCTTGTTAAAACTCAATATGAAAAAAAAAATACAAACCCATTGCCGTTGAATCAATTCCGACTCATAGGAGCCTGGAAATAGTGGTAGAACAGCAATGACAAGAAGTGGGTGGCCAAAGTGTAGGAAAGTTGCAGAAAAAAATCTGTGGTTAGCTACTTGATAATTTAGAGAGCAGTTGTTTGAGTAAGCGCCCACTAAAACCGTTACTGTGGAGGCAATTATGACTCATATGAACCCTATAAGACAGAGTAGAACTGCCCCCACAGGGTTTCCAATGCTGTGAATCTTTACAGAAGCAGATTGTCACGTCTTTCTCCTGAGGAGCAGCTGGTAGGTTTAAACTGCTGGCTTTTGGTTAGCAGCTGAGTGCTTAACTGCTGCACCACCAGGGCTCCTTTCAGTAAATGCAGTAGTTTTCAAATTTTAATGTGCATCTGAATCACCTGGAGGGCTTATTAAAATCCATGTTATCCAGCCCCAATCCCAGCATTTCTGATTCAGTAGGTCTGGTTACCAAAATCCCATTGCCATCGAGTTGATTCAGACTCATAGGGAAGGGCCCGAGAATTTATATTTTTAGCAAACCCCCTGGGTGATGCCAATGCTACTGATCCAGAAACCACACTCTGAATAAGTGAATGAATGGAAACTCAGGTGAATCTTTTTATTTGCTACCCCAAATCTGGAGAAGACAAGATGTGCCTTCTGAAACATTAAACAAACCAAAACAACTAAATCTATCATTTAGGACAGCATTTTTACTTTTTCTGGCCTCAGTTTCCCTATATATAAAATAAGGTGTTTGGATTTGGTTTTTAATGATGCTTAGGCATTGGCAAAATACAGTGCTCCAGGAATTGACAGGATACCAATTGAGATCTTTCAACAAATAGATACACTGTTGGAAGCGTTCACTTATCTATGCCAAGAAATTTGGATGACAGCTACCTGGCCAGCTGACTGGAAGAGATTAATATTTGTGCCCATTCCAAAGAAAAGTGATCCAACTGAATGTGGAAATTATCAAACAATATCATTAATATCACACACAAGTAAAATTTTGCTGAAGATTATTCAAAAATGATTGCAGCAGTACATCAACAGGGAACTGCCAGAGATTCAAGCCAGATTCAGAAGAGGATGTGGAATGAGGGATATCATTGTTGATATCAGGTGGATCTTGGCTGAAAACAGAGAATACCAGAAAGATGTTTACCTGTGTTTTATTGATTACACAAAGGCATTCGACTGTATAGAATATGGATAACATTTTTAGAATGGGAATTCCAGAACACTTAATTACGCTCATGAGGAACCTTTACATAGACAGGAGGCAGTCGTTCGAACAGAACAGGGGGACGCTGTGTGGTTTAAAGTCAGGAAGGGTGTGCATCAGTGTTGTGTCCTTTCACCATACTTATTGAATCTATATGCTGAACAAATAATCCAAGAAACTGGACTATATAAAGAATATGGCAGCATCAGAATTGGAGGAAGACTCATTAACAATCTGTGTTATGCAGATGACACAAACTTGCTTGCCAAAAGTGAAGAGGACTTGAAGTACTTACTGATGAAGATCAAAAACTACAGCCTTCATATGGATTATACCTCAACATAAAAAAAAATCCTCACAACTGGACCAATAAGCAACGTCATTATAGATGGAGAAAATATTACAATTGTTAAAGATTTCATTTTGCTGGTATCCACAAGCAACACCCATGGAAGCAGCAGTCAAGAAATCAAAAGATGCATTGAATTGGGCAAATCTGCTGCAAAAGACCTCTCTGAAGTGTTAAAAAGCAAAGATGTCAAAAATAGGGACAATGCTGGGGACCTAATACACGGCATAAATAGAATACAAACCATAACTAACAGTTCACAAACATCAGAAGATGACCTATATGACTGGGAGCTTCTAAAAATTAAATGCTTACTGTAATCAAAAGACTTGACCAAAAAAGAGTAAAAAGAGAACTGGGGGGAAAAATTGGCTATATTTCTGACAAGGGTGTAATCTCCAAAATCTATAGAATACTTCAACACCTCAATAACAAAAAGACAAACAATCTAGTTAAAAAATGGGCTAAGGCTATGAACAGATGCTTGTCCAAAGAAGACATTCAGGCAGCTTACAGACAAGTGAGGACATGTTTGTGATCATTAGCCATTATACAAATACAAATCAAAACTACAATGAGATACCATCTCACCTTGACATTACTGGCACTAATTAAAAAAAAAAAAAGAAAATAACAAATATTGGAGAGGTTGTGGGGAGATTGGAAATTTTATGCATTATTAATGGGAATGTAAAATGATATAACCACTATGGAAAATGATGTGGTGCCTCCTTAAAAAGCTAGAAATTAAAATACCATATGACCTGGCAAACCCACTCTTAGGAATATATCCTAGTGAAAAAAGAGCCATCACAGGAATAGACATATGCACATCCATGTTCACTGCAACACTATTCACAATAGCAAAAAGAGGGAAACAACCTAAGTGCCCATCAATAGATGAATGGATAAACAAATTATGGTACATACACACAATGGAATACTATGAAACGATAAAAAACAACATGGATGAATCTGGAGGGTATTATGCTGAGTGAAATAAGTCAATCAAAAAAGGACCAATATTGTATGAGACCGCCATTATAAAAACCCAGGAAAAGGTTTTCATGCTGGTGGGGAAAAAAAAAAAACAACCTTTGATGGTTACAAGGGAGGGGAGAGTTGGGGAGGTGAAATCACTAACTAGATGGTAGACAAGAGTTATTTTTTGGAGAAGGTAAAGACAACACACAATATAGGAGAAGTCACCACAACTTGACCAAGGCAAAGCCAGAGAAGCTTCCTAGACACATCCCAAAACTTTGAGGGACAAAGTTATTAGGGCTGAGGCCTGGGGATCAAGGTCTCGGGGGTCATCTAGATCAACTGTCATAACATAGTTCATAAAGAAAATGTTCTACATTCTACTTTTGTGAGTGTCATCTGGGGTCTTAAAAGCTTGCAATCTGCCATCTAAAATACATCTATTGGCTTCATCCCTTTGGATCAAAGGAAAATGAAGAAAACCAATGACAAAAGGATAATATTAGTCCAAAGGATTAACGGACCACATGAACCACATCCTCCACCAGTTTGGGCCCAAAAAACCTAGATGGTGCCCGGCTACCACCGCTGACAGCCCTGGCAGGGATAACAATAGAGGGCTAAGGCTATGGGGACCATGATCTAGGGGGAATACATAGATCAACTGGCATAACATAGTTTATAAAGAATATGTTCTACATTCTACTTTTGTGAGTGTCATCTGGGGTCTTAAAAGCTTGCAATCTGCCATCTAAAATACATCTATTGGCTTCATCCCTTTGGATCAAAGGAAAATGAAGAAAACCAATGACAAAAGGATAATATTAGTCCAAAGGATTAACGGACCACATGAACCACATCCTCCACCAGTTTGGGCCCAAAAAACCTAGATGGTGCCCGGCTACCACCGCTGACAGCCCTGGCAGGGATAACAATAGAGGGCTAAGGCTATGGGGACCATGATCTAGGGGGAATACATAGATCAACTGGCATAACATAGTTTATAAAGAATATGTTCTACATTCTACTTTTGTGAGTGTCATCTGGGGTCTTAAAAGCTTGCAATCTGCCATCTAAAATACATCTATTGGCTTCATCCCTTTGGATCAAAGGAAAATGAAGAAAACCAATGACAAAAGGATAATATTAGTCCAAAGGATTAACGGACCACATGAACCACATCCTCCACCAGTTTGGGCCCAAAAAACCTAGATGGTGCCCGGCTACCACCGCTGACAGCCCTGGCAGGGATAACAATAGAGGGCTAAGGCTATGGGGACCATGATCTAGGGGGAATACATAGATCAACTGGCATAACATAGTTTATAAAGAATATGTTCTACATTCTACTTTTTGGTGAGTAGCATCTGGGGTCTTAAAAGGCTGTGATTGGCCATCTAGGATATTCCACTGGTCTCACCCCTTTAGGAGAAGGAAGAATGAAGAAAACTAAAGATACAAGGGAAGATTAGTCCAAAGGACTAATGGACCACATCTACCACATCCTCCACGAGCCTGAGCCCAGAAGAACTAGGTGGTGCCCAGCTACCACCACTGATGGCTCTGATAGGGATAACAACAGAGGGTTCCGGACAGAGTGGGAGAATAATATGGAACAAAATTCAATTTCACGAAAAGTGACCAGACTTACTGGTCTGACAGACTGGAGGAACCCCCAAGACTATGGTCCCTGCTAACCCAGAACTGAAGCCACTCCTGAAGTCCACCTTTCAGCCATAGAGTAGACAGGCCTATAAAACAAACAATAACACACATAAGCAACATGCCTCTTAGTTCTACCAAGTATAAAAAAACAAATGGCAACACTTGCCCAAGTCAAAGATGAGAAAGGCAGGAAGGGACAGGAAAACTGTATGAATGGACACGGAGAACCGGGGGTAGAAAGGAAAAGGGGGAGAGTACTGACACATTGCGGGATTGCAACCAATGTCACATGACAATTTGTATATAAATTTTTGAATGAGAAACTACACTGTAAACTTTCACCTAAAACACAATAAAACTAAAAAAAAAAGCACAGATGTCACTTTGAGGACTAATCTGAACAAACAAATCTGTCTTGGAAGAAGTGCAGCCAGAATGCTCCTTATAAGGTAGGATGGTCAGACTTCCTCCCAAGTACTTTGAACATGTTATCAGGAAGGAGAAGTACATCATGCTTGGTAGATGATCAGTGAAAGAGAGGAAGACCCTCAATTAGATGAATTGACATAGTGGCTACAACGATGGGTTCAAGCACAGCAAGGATTGAGAGGATGGGACAGGACCGGTCAGTGTTTCATTGCAATGAGTCGGAACCAACTCAAAGGCACCTAACGACAACATATTTTGCCTATTTTCTAATTGTATTGCTTGTTATTTTATTATCGAGTTTTTTAAACTGTTGAGTTTTGAGAGTTCTTTATACGTTCTAAATACTAGTCCTCTGTTGGGCATGTAGTTTGCAAATATTTTCTCCAAGTCTGTAGTTAGTCTTTTCATCCTCTTCATATATGGGCTTTCACATTGAGAATTTTAAAAAATTTGGATGAGGTCCAATTTATCAATATTTCCTTTTATGAATTGCTGTTTTGGAGTCAATGCTAACATCACTTATTCTTGTACTTTTTGTGTAAGGCATGAGGTTTAAATTGAAGCTTTTTTTCCCCATGGATGCCCAATTAGCCCAGCACCATTTGTTGAAAAGACTATTCTTCCTCCATCGAATTACTCTTGTACCTTTGTCAAAAATCAGTTGGACATATTTTTGTAGGTCTATTTGTGTATTCTTTATTCTGTTCCACTGATCTATGTGCCAATCCCACTGCTGATACCACATTATCTTAATTGTTGTAGCTATACGTTGTTGTTGTTGTTAGGTGCCTGTTTTCTAATTGTGTTATTTGTTATTTTATTGTTGAGTTGTTTTAACTGTTGAATTTTGAGAATTATTTATATATTCTAGATACTATTCCTCTGTTGGACACATGTTTTGCAAATATTTTCTCTTCATAGTGACCTTAAGTATATCAAAAAGAAAGGTTGCCTGGTCTTGTGCCATCCTTATAATTGTTGCTATATTTGAGCTCATTGTTGCAGCCACTGTGTCAATCCATCTTGTTGAGGATCTACCTCTTTTTTGCTGACCCTCTACTAAACATGATGTCCTTCTCCAGAGATTGGTCCATCCTGATAACAGCTATGGAGCTATATACCCTTTGCCATCGAGTAGATTCCGACTGATAGAGATCCTATATAAACCAACAATAAACTGACCACTGCCATCGAGTTGATTGCGGCTCATAGCGACCCTATAGGACAGAGTAGAACTGCCCCATAGGGTTTCCAAGGAGGGCCTGGTGGATTCAAACTGCCAATCTTTTGGTTAGCAGCTGCAGCTCTTAACCACTACGATGCCACCAGGATTTCCAGAGATCCTATATAGTAAGCCTTAATATTGGGCAGAGTGATTCCCAATCAATTTGGGGAGAATTCACATCTTTATTCTGCTGAGTCTTCCAATCTATGAACTTGATATGTCTCTCTATTTATTTACCTCTTCTTTGACTTATTTCGTCAGCATTTTGTAATTTTCAGCAGATCCCATATATACTTTGTTAAGTGTATACCTAAATATTTCATTTTCTTTGGAATAATTCTAAGTGGTATTGTGTTTTTAGTTTCTGTTTCAGTCCCTGGAGAAGGACATCATGCTTGGTAAAATAGAGGGTCAGGGAAAAAGAGGAAGGCCCTCAATGAAATGGATTGTCACAGTGGCTGTAACAATGTGCTCAAATATAGCAACAATTGTAAGGATGGTGGATGACTGGGTAGTGTTTCATTCTGTTCTACATAGCGTCTCTATGAGTCTGAACTGACTGGACGGTACCTAACAACAACACAATGATACTTAGGGCTATGGAATGTTAAGATCCTACAAAAACCATTTGTATCATGAGGACTGGAGAGTTTCATAACATAAATCCCAAGAAACCAGCCTATTCAGGTATTTTCTAGGTCTTTAGACTATTATTTCACCCCTCTTGCTCCCCCCCACAGCCACTCCACAATACAGAATTCCACCCCCATAAGACATTAGGCTAAGTCCCAACTAGCCTCAATGGGAGTTGTTGCCTAAGGATTAGGCTGGAATCTCAGCCGTTGCTCTTCTGAAAACTGAAAAAATGAAATCATTAAACTACATCTAGGGAGAAAAAAAGAAGCTATTCATGGTTTTTGAACACATCCTTATGTTACAGTTCCAACTGCTTATACATTTGCATCTGTTTTCATTCTTGGAAATGTGATTGCCTTCTTTAGGATTATGGCAACAGACAAATATTGTACTGTGAGAATCTTTCCATAGCTGTTCTGAATCGTGTACTCCGGAAACATCCTTGGAACATTTGGAATGACTGATGGTTTTGTGATTATATTTCATAGGAATGGGCAATGTAACTCAACAGGTGTGGAGGAGTGGAAAAAGTGCTATATGAGTCCAGAGGATTTACTTCCCCTAACTGCTTCTGCTACAGGCTGTTCTTGAATAAGTTATTTCATTTCCCTGACCCATTTCCTAATCTGTTAAATAAGGGAGTCACTGTAAATCAGAGTGGTTGACCTTGTTTTACAAACCAAAAAGTGAGCAGTACAGCACCCCTAAAAGTGAGAGGAAGCAAAAAGAAATAATTCTTATGACAAAAGAAAGAAAGATGATACAGAGGGATGTAAAATAAAAGTTCCCATCTTTATTCCAACCCTTTTTCCAGCTTCCTGGGGGTAATCAGTATTAACAGCTCTTTAGGTAACTTTTGGATATTTTCTATAGATATATAAACATACACTATATGTAATTTATTTTTTACTTTAAAAGGATATATATTTATATTCATATATAAAAACAGATTTCAAAAATAAGTGTACAGTCATATACTTTTTGTATAGCTTTATATCTTTCTGTACTTGTGTTAATTCTTATATGGGATAAATTCCTAGCAGTTTAATTGAAATTTAATCTCAGATTTTAAACTTTTATTAATTGTGCTTTAAAAGTGTTTTCCATACATACTGAAAACTATTTTGCACAAATCTATAACTAATATTTCATGATGTTAAATTAGTGCCACTCCAAGATACAGACACACACATATTATTTGTATATTTATTTTATTTTAGTTGTCACACATACAAAAATCCAACCAACCACTAGATTAAATTATTTTTAAATTCTCCTGTAGATCTATGATTCTAGTAGTTTCATTTAATTTGTTTGACTCCAAAAAGCCTTGAAGTATGTGCATTTTGTAAAAAACACAAATCCACTTAACACAATGTTTTCAAGATTTATCCACGTTTTAACATGTATCAGTACTTCATTTCTTTATGTGGCTGAGTAATATTTCATTGTATGGATATACTACATTTTGTTTATCCATTCATCAGTTAATAGACATTTTGGTTGTTTCAACTTTTCAGCTATTATTAATAATGTTGCTGTGAGCATTTGTGTACAAGTATTTCTTTGAGCACTGGTTTTCAATTCTCTTGGGCATACACATAAGCAGGACTTAAGTGAAAGAAATCAGACACGAAAGGCCACAGATCATATGAATCCACGTACATGAAATGCCAGAATAGGCAAATCCGTACAATCAGAAAGCAGATTAATGGTTGGTAAGCAGTGGGGGGGAAGGAAAATGGGGAGTAACAGCTTAATGGGTACAGAGTTTCCTTTTGGGGTGATGAAAATGTTCTGGAAACGTACAACATTGTGAATGTACTAAAAGTCACTGAACCGTACACCTTAAAATGGTTAATTTTATGTTATGCAAATTTTACCTCAATTAAAAAAATACTAATCCACATAGTTCATGTTACATTATACTATACCCACATAATTTTGCTTAAAAACATTTTTATTTTGAAATAATTTTAGATTTACAGAAGTTACAAAAATAGTACAGTTTCCCTGTACTTTTCACCCAGTTTCCCCTAATGTTTACATCTTCCATAACCATTGTACAATGATCAACACCAGGAATTTTGGTATAATACTATTAATTAAAGACTTAATGTGAATTTCACGAGTTTTTCTACTAATGTCCTTTTTCTGTTGCAGGATCCAATCCAAGATCCCAGATTGCATTTAGTTGTCGTGTCTCCTTAATCTCTTTCAGTCTGAGAGTTCCTCAGTCTGTCCTTCACTTTCACAGCCTTGACACTTTTAAAGAATATTGGCCTATTTTCTTGTAGGGTAGCCTTCAATTTGGGTTTTTCTGGTGTTTTCTCTTAATTAGATTGGGTTTATCCTCTTTTTTCTTTCCAAGAATACCACACAAGTAATATTGTATCCTTCTCAATGCATCATACAAGGGGACAAAAGTTGTCAATACATCTCATTTCTGGAGAAGTTAACCTTAATCACGTGGTTAATGTGTTGTCAGCTAGGTTTCTCCACTGTAAAGTTTTTATTTTTCCCTTCATGATTCACAAATACTTTGAAGGATATCTTCAAACTTTTACCAACTAATTTTAACATCCGTTGGTATATCTTGCCTGCAACAAATATTAGTTATTTCGGTGTTTACCTAATGGTATTCTTAAATTTCCTTCTTTTCTTTTACATGTGTTAATTAAAATTCTTCTGTAAAGAAGAACTTTCCTCTCTTCCTTTTTTATTTACTTATTTATCTGCTTATTTAATTAAATTAGTATGGACTCAGGTATTTATTTTATATCATATAGTTTTAGTACTATATATATATCCCTATGGACATCTCAAAATTCCCTGAGTGGAACAAATGATTTGCACTTAACTACCAACCTAAAACTTGGTGGTGCAAACCCATCCATTGGTGCCACAGAAGAAAGGCCTGGTGATCTGCTTCCAAGAGGACACAACCAAGAAAACCCTACGGAGCGGTTCTACTGTGTCACACATGGGGTCGCCATGAAATCAGAACTGACTTGATGATAAAAGTATGGACATTTTATTCCTCAGCACTTCCTTTTAAGCATTTTGGTTAGCATATTGTTTGCCTTATCTCTTATCCACTACCCAAGTACCCATGAAGTTAAACAGTTGCCTCTAGTTTTTTTTCATCAGATGATCCTGGGAAAAAAGCTTTTCCCACTCAGTGAGTTCCAAGTTAGGTCAAATAAAAACAGCCTTGCAAGTGGAGTCTTCCAGTAAACCACCAGACAAGTCACATAATGACAATTCTCTGGGAATGGGGCAATGAGAGAGCTCCATCCCCATTCTTCCCCCTGCAGTGACTATGAAGCTACTGGTTTTTACTATGATTGTGAGCTGTTGGTTTTCAAGGCTACTGAGAGCTGGAAGTGGGAATAGGGTAAGTTGTAATGCCACAAAATTCACTATTCTTACTGAGGTTCGGCCAGTTTACTTGACTCTCTTTCCAGGTTGCTACAAGACTTTGGTTAATTTACAGAGCTTCTTAAAAAGTTGATTCTGAGAAATTTTGTCAGTATTTTACATTTCTTTCATGGAGAAGAGAATTTTCAGAGATCCTTACTGTGCCATTTTCACCAACATCACTTTGCCTACATTTTAAACATACTTAATTGCACCAAAAATGATCATGAATCATACCAGCAAATACTTGAATAATTATTTTTGAAGGATACATTTGATAAAACTACATTATAAAATTTTATAAGTTAAACAGTAAAAATTAAATGAAGAGTGGCTTTGATTTTTGTAGCCTTGTATCTTTGTATACTTGCATGAATTTATATATAAGATAAATTTCAGGCAGAGGAATTAAATTTAATTTCTTGTATTTTAAACTTTAACAGTGGTGTTTTATGTTTTTCCTGTATTTCCTATAAATGGTGAAAAATATTTTTCACAAATTTAAAACTGATTATATCACATAACAGTAGTGCCTCTCTAATTTTATTTAAGTTGCCCCATCTACAAAATCCCTACCTCCCATGGGATAATACTAATATTAAGGTCCCATCCAGGTCCTCAATTCTAAGAAGTTTCATTTAATTTTTATTTTTACTCAATGCCTTCGGTCCAGGATACACAGTAGAATTGAGCATTAAGTAGATAATAGTGCCCCACAGTAGCCACAGATTCAATTTTCACCTCTTTCCATTTTAGGAAATGCTGTCAACTGTAGCCAAGAAAACACTGTTTAGCCTGCTCTTAAGGTTTGAGGATAATGTCTACTCATTTCCCTCGGGATATTTGTGGGGGAAAGGGTGTTGCATGGACAAGAACTCTTGGAACCCCATCAGCCTGACAGCTTGAAATAGGCAGCCTTGCTTTGTGTGGATCCTAGAAGTGGGGGGTGGGGTGGGAAGAAGTAAGGGGGCAATAATATAAGAAACAGCTGAAAGTATGTTGTTATCTGCATTGTCCTCATTCAAATTTCAATGGACATTGCTGTAATTTAAGAGTCAGTTACAGTTGTCCCAACCATTCTTTTAATTGTCCCCAATATATATAGAAAGGAGCTCTGGTGGCAAAGTGATTAAGCGCTCCACTGCTAACCAAAAGGCCAGCAGTTCAAACCCACAAACCACTCCACAAAAGAAAGATGTGGCAGTCTGATTCCATAAAGATTATAGCCTTGTAAATTCTATGGGGCAGTTCTACAGTCTTATACGGTCTCTATGAGTAGGAATTGACTCCACGGCAATGGGTTTGGTTTGGTTTTAGTATATTATGAGATGTTCAGGCTTGGATAGGGATCAACATCAGGATAAACTGAAAAATACTCCTAGAATCACTACCCAAATCCCTTACCAAACTATGGTTTCCTACAAGTCTTAGAGGAGCCTCGGTGGCACAGTGGTTAAAGCACTCAGCTGCTAACCAAAAGGCCAGAGGTTGGAACCCACCAGCAAGAGAAAGATGTGGCATTCTGCTTCCGCAAAGATTACAGCCTAGAAAACCCTACGGGGCAGTTCTATTCTGTCCTACAGGGTCCCTATGAGTCAGAATTGACTCCACGGCAATTTTATTTATTTATTTTTTAAGTCTTAGAGGTCAAATCTTTTTCATCTCTCACAAAACAGAGCAAGAAAGAACTGGGTTTGGAGAAATCAGATTTTTTAAAGCATTAAATTTGTTTTAATGAGTACTTAATTCTGTCACAATGTTCACAGGATCATACTAGGCACAGTTGCAGGGGGGTGGAGAGGATAAATACAAATATAAATGGCATGGAGTCATAACCCTTTGGAAAGTTTAAGACCAAAACGGCAATCACACACAAGATAAAACATGAGAAGTGCCTGTGAAGGATATAAGCAGAATGTTCCAAAGATGCAGAGAAGGGTGGAGAGACACAGAGTCTTCTGAAATGGACCATGAAGAGTGGATAAGATTTTCCACTAAGGTGGGAACAGGCATTACATTTTCGAAGAAAAGGGAATTCAGTGTGGCCTGTGCATTGAGTACCTTCAGGAGATAAATGAGTAAGACTTAGAAGCTAGCTGAGGATAGATTATGAAAGACTTTGAGTTTGTGCTTTATTCTGTAGGCAGTGGGAAAGCACTGGTCAATGCTTTTTAAGAAAGAGACTGAGATAATTGGTGTTACCCTTTAGGAAATTCTATCCTTAGGTCACTTGCAGAAAAAAAAATTACAGAGCTGAGGGACAGTTGGGCATGGCAAACAGAAGGATGAGGTCCAAGTGAGATCTTTCAAGGGCCTGGACAATAGTGATTGTAGACAGAACACTGCAAAACAAGAAAGATTTGGTTTTGATGCCAGCTTTGCCTTTTTTTTTTTTTTTTGCCTAGTTCATCATCATCCCCAGACCTCTCCTACCACATCTCTATCACCACCCCCCCCACCACAAATGTTCTATCCTATCCCAAGGTTTCTCTCCCTCTCTTGGAACTGTCCTACTCTCAACTCCATGGCCTTTCTTCAGTCCCAGTATCCCTGGGCCGTGTTGCTGTTGTCAGCACATAATTATAAAAAGAAAAAAAACTTTTTTTTTTATAGAATGTTAGAATTCAAGATCAAACAACTGGTGGCAGAACTAGTATTTGAATTCAAGTCTATGTGACTCCAAATTTCATGTTTTATTCTGTACACCATGATAACGAAACTGAGGCTCAGAAATGAAAATGGCTTGCCCAAAGTTACATGTGAATCAGTAGCCGAACTGAAGCTGAGAGGGAAAAACCAACTTTCGTGAAGATCTTTCCAATGTTCCTTCTTCTGGGCCACCTTGGCAGACCCTCAAGCTGTTAGTCACCTCTGAGGGAACTTAGGCAACAGAATGTTGGACTCTCTTGGTATCTGGTCAGTTCAGCCCTGCTAACCAAGGTTGTAATCAGAACCCTGTGTGCCCTCAGCCTCTTCCAGCAACATCCCACTCCCCTTAGTTAAATAGACTTAGTCCCCAGCTGTCAGAACAGGTGGTGCATGAAAGCAGCTCGAGAGACTAGTGCTACTGAGAGAAGAGGACAAAAAATGCTGGAGTCTGGGAGAAATCAGGTTACTGAGAGGGCTGAGTGAAGAAGGAGGTCATGGAACCCTGTTCAAAGGATATGCGGGAATAAATGGATAAGTGGTAAAATGTGTATTTAAGGAAATGTAAAGGAGTCTGATGAGAGGAACAAAAGGGAACGTAAAATGTTCTGGATGGGAAAATACAAGAGGAATGTGTGAGAGTAGTGCATTTTATATCTTAAGGCAGTAATTCTTAGCAGAATCCCATTATCAAACAAAATTTTACACTGAACCCCTTCCAATAAAGAATACAAAGAGAGTGGAATTTTATTAATATAAATGCAATTTATAAGTTTGAATTATAAGTCAATTCGTATTATAAATATTACCAAAAATATCACAAGTTGAGGTGTTGTTATACACCAATGTGTTAAATTTGTTACGTAACATCTATGGATATGTATTTGAAGTTTTTAATGGCCAAAATATATACCGTTTTAAAACTGCAAATGAAACATTTCAAGACTCCTTAAAGCTTTTTAATAGGGCCTGTTATTCCACAGAACATACTCCAAACCACTGGCTCAAGATGCACCTTTTCCTAGAGTTTCTTTTATTAGGGAAGTCCAAAAGTCTTCAACAAGTAAATGAATAAAAGTTTAATGGAGAAATTTCAGAGAGGAGAACATCTCAAATAATGTCAAAGGCACCCAGAATGTTGTAGGTGGCAGATGATTTGAAGAAAAAAATAATCTTAAGTATTAAAATTTTATATTTGAAAAAATGAAAAATATCCTATTGCTTTGTAATGTAAAATACAAAAAGTAAAGCCCAATAAAATTTTGGCTAGTAGGGCATAAGAGAAAGATAGACCATGATTCTTAAGGTGAAGAGCAATGGCCCTCTTGATGAAGGGTGATATCAATATTCTGGTGGGGGGATGAAATTTGTATGTTTATTAACTAGACGCATGTGATTTTTAAAGGACAAAAACACTGTTCTACAGTACACACACAAAGTTCATAATAACAGCAAAACAATAAGAAGATAATATGAAGACTCCAGATTTTTTTTTCTAATATAAACTGCTGTTTTACATAAGCTGAGGGAGATAGATTGAGCTTGGCAATAGTTTCTTCAACTAAAGCAGAGGTTCTTAGCCCGATTAATGGCTCAGAATTTCCATAAGCCCCCTGAAGTTATATGCAAAATTTCATAGGCATGCATGTACATTTTTCTGGAAAGAGGGCCCACAGCTTTCATCGAATTCACTAAAGCTTCACCACTCACCCCACCACCTCCCACCAAAAAAAGTTAAGAACCACAGAATTGGAGGATCCCATCTCCAAGAGGGAAACCCTAGTGGCATAGTGGTTAAGCGCTATGGCTGCTAACCAAAAAGATCAACAGTTCGAATCCACCAGGCTTTCCTTGGAAACTCCATGGGGCAGTTCTACTCTGTCCTATAGGGTTGCTGTGAGTCGGAATCGACTGAATTGCAAAGTGTTTATCTCCAATAAAGTTGCATGGAGTTCCAGAGTGTGGGGTTTGAAAAAAAAACAAAAGTAAAAGGTTTTTTGGAAGGAGGTGAAATTTTCTTAACAAGAAAGCACTATATATTAGGCTTTGAGAGTTCTTTGGCTTCCATAATTACAAAAGATCCCCCTCCAAATTAATGTGGGCAGTTTTTGTGAAAAAGTAAGGGTTTATATGGAAAGTGATCAACAACAAGGTACTATTCAGAGAGCAAAGTTCTGTGCTAGAAGTGAGGGCTTAGATAAGAAGATGGACCTACTGCCCCAAGAGCTCACTAAGGAAACTTTTTTAAATAAAAAAAAAAAGGGGAACATTTTAGCCACTTTGGTTTCTGCAACTGACCAAAATTTCTAGATCAATTTTGACACAATTTCAGATGTACATTATAATAGCACCATCTTGTGGAACGCAGTAGAAATGCAATTTCTTTAGGTGACTGCTCTGAAGTCAGTGGTTCTCAGTGTGAACCATGTACCTGAGAAACATTCAGGGATTCTGTGGGGTCAATGTTATTTTCATTATAATACTAAGATGTCATTTGAGTTTTTGATTGTGTTGACATTTGCACTGATAGTGCAAAAGCAGTGGTGAGCAAAATTGAGAACCTTAGAATGAATCACAGGTAACCCGTTGCTGTCTAGTTGATTCTGAATCATAAGGATGCTATCAGACCAAGTAGAACTGCCCATAGGATTTCCAAGGATATAAATCTTTACAGAAGCAGATTGCCACATCTTTCTTCCGCGGAATGGCTGGTGTGTTTGACGTTTCAGTTAGCAGCCAAGCATGTAACCACTGCACTACCAGGGCTCTTCCCTGAATCACAGGTACTGGCCCCAAAGAGTATTATCAGTAATTGTGTTCTTCACTTCCACACATTTTCCGAGGAAAAAAGCCAGGTGCATCTAAGAGTCTGTAGTGAAATAACACAAAGTAATTTTGTGAAATCTCAACACTTGAGTCTTTTTAATATTTTCTGTGACAAATAAGCACACATAAAGTGTTTCTGATGTTCATACAGTGTATAAACTTATGTGATTGAATTGTAAGCTGAACTAGTTGCTTTTTATACGGAGCACAATTTTCACTTAAATGAATGATTGACAGAAAAATTATGATTTTTCAGACTTGGCTAATTGGTAGGTATTTTCTAGAAAAAGGAATCAAATGGGTCTGTCACTTCAAGGAAGACAATTGACGGTGTTAGTTGCCAATGATAAAATATGAGCTTTCATGTTTAAATTAGAATTTTGGAAAACTTGTGTTTTGCTACTGTGAGCTTGACAACTGTCCAATAACTTTTCTAACGAGTTCAGTAGTGACAGTAATGAATGCAATCTTTTTTAATATTAAACAATGAAATGTGTTAATAGTTGGGAGATTTGCACAATTTAGTGAACCAATATTTTCTAAGTGCCTGATCAATGTATGATGCTACAAAATCAGGCAATAGTAAGCAATGCATTCAAAATATAAGTTAGACCAGTGGATTTTAATATAATACGATAGGTACAGTCCCTTGATATGTTTTTCAGAATCCACATTTCAATGACTGTCATTGCATAACACTTGTATTACTGACTGTTCCCCCAATACACCTCAAGATTTTCTGCCTCTGTGTCTTTTCATATGTTATCCCACTACTTAGAATATCTTTCTCCATTAAGAACTTAACCCGTTGATTCTGGGAAGACGGTGTTGTAAAGAGATCATCATTCAGACCCTCCCCCTCAAAGTACAACAAGAAATAAATACAACAAGGAAATGCTGCTTAGCCTTGAGGGCCCCTGAATCAGGGAAGAGAAGACATTAGCAGGGAACTGCAGCCAGGCAAGAATCAACAAATCAACAAGGGATTCACATATGGTAGGAAAATCGCTTCTGCAGTCATCCCTGCCCCTCCCCCAGCTATGTGGGCCGCTGGTTGCTGTGAACTGGGGAAGTGGCCTCAGCGAAAGAACCTGCCTCCCTAACCACAACATCCCCTGCCTGTGTAAAGATACAGGACTCCAAGCTTCTGCTCTAAATTAAGCGAGGCAGAACTCCCTGGGAATCATTTCAGAGCATGAGAGCTCCTCTTCCACCCATTAACTGTCGACTTCCAGGCTGTTGTGAATAGCTACAGTAGGCCTACTGCAGTGGAGCCTGTTCTCATAACCAGCACTCTGCCTGCCTGCTTGTGCACTTCATAGCTCATGCCTCTGAAACCAACAGGACAGACATCCCTGTCTACTCCCCTTCCAGTCAGCCCTGAGAACTATTGACTGAGGCTGCTGTGTAGTAGGACTCAAGTGTCTTGAGTGGGGGCTATACCCATAGCCAACATACTATGATAGAAGCAAAGCAGACTTCCCTGGGGTTTGTTCAGAGTGTGACAACCCCTCTCCCATCCAGTAACTGTCAGTGGTCAAGCTTCTTCTATAGTCAGCACTCTACCTGCCTCCTTGTGCGCTCCATAGCTCAGGCCTCTGAAACCAGCAGGACAGATGTCCCTGGGGGTCAGTATGGGTCTGCCTGAGGCCCCTTTTGGTTGACATTGAGGACTACTGACTGAAGCTGCTGTCTGCTAGGAAGCAGGCGTCTTAAGCAGAGGCTACATACACAGCCAACATACTACAGGTGGGGGGGCTCTGACAGCAACAAGGTATACCTTCCTGGAGGTCCATTTGGAGCGTGCCAGCCCCTTTCCCAAATGGTCACTGTCAACTGTTAGACTGGTACAAACTCCTACAGAAGGTCCCCTGCAGTGGAGACAGAGGATGAACCTAAGTGGAAACTGCTCCCCCAACCACCACAGGGTTGCTGGGCCTCTGAAATCAACAAGAAAGATCTTTTGGAGGTCATTCTGGGGAATGACAGCCTCTCCTCCTGATACGGAGGAAAGTTGACCTGTGCTTTTCCTGAATGCCAGCTCAGATATAGCTGCCTCCACAGAGTAGGGAAGGAAGCCTTGGGCAAGGCTGGAGGGCAACACCCAGCCCCGCAGGGGGCTCACTGAGTATGGCTTTCCAACTGAAAACATGCTTGCAGCAACAGAGCATAAAAGG
Source organism: Loxodonta africana (assembly GCF_030014295.1). Lineage (NCBI taxonomy): Eukaryota > Metazoa > Chordata > Mammalia > Proboscidea > Elephantidae > Loxodonta > Loxodonta africana. Next base: position 89,683,201 of record NC_087369.1, on the reverse strand, counting down.
GAGTAATAACTAGGGAGAAAGGACTGTGCCCCTAGTGGACAGATTGATTAGTGCACAATATCTTGCCTGAGTGGCAGTGCCCGCCAGTGGACAGATTAATCACAATCTGCTTTCCGGTGTGTTTAGGAGACATTGAAAGTTGAAAGCTGTGACCTGGAACTCTCAAATCCTAATTACATCAGGGAAGGAGAAGAAGCTATGACAGAGAGGGAGAGGAGGCAGTAAGCAAAGGCCGAAGGCTCTGCTTGCCAAAAATTTTTTTGCAGAAAGTTGTGTGAGCACAAACTCCAAATATTGTGTAGAACTGAGAAAATAAACACCCTCGAATGTTACAATGCCCCAATGAAAAATCACAAGGCACAGAAAGACAAGGTAAACAATGGCTTATAGAAATGAACATGACACAGGAAGTAAAATCACATCTAATGAGAAGAATGGAAGACTATAATATAAAAATATTAAACATAATTAAAGAGCTAAAGGAAAATATAGACAAAGATCTAAAAGACATAAAACAATGCATGAATAAAACTAGCACCCAAAAAAGAGATTAAAAAATAAACAAACAGAAATATTGCAATTGAAAGATATAATAACTGAAATAAGAAACGCAAGGGAAAAATTTAAAAACGAATATAATCAGGCAGAAGGAAGAATCAGTGAATTAGAGAATACGAAAGTCAAAATTACAGAGGCTGAAGAGCAACAAAAACAGAGGCTCAAGAAGATTGTTGTTGTTGTTGTTAGGTGCCATCCAGTCGGTTCTGACTCATAGCGACCCTATGCACAACAGAACGAAACACTGCCCGGTCCTGAGCCATCCTTACAATCATTGTTTTGCTTGAGGTCATTGTTGCAGCCACTGTGTCAATCCACCTCGTTGAAGGTCTTCTTCTTTTCCGCTGACCCTGTACTCTGCTAAGCATGATGTCCTTCTCCAGGGAATGATCCCTCCTGACAACATGTCCAAAATATGTAAGACCCAGTTTCGCAATCCTTGCCTCTAAGGCGCATTCTGGTTGTACTTCTTCTAAGACAGATTTGTTCATTCATTTGGCATCCATGGTATATTGAATATTCTTCGCCAACACAATTCAAAGGCATCAATTCTTCTTCGATCTTCCTTATTCATTGTCCAGCTTTCAGATGCATATGATGCGATTGAAAATACCATGGCCTGAGTCAGGCACACCTTAGTCTTCAAGGTGACATCTTTGCTCTTCAACACTTTAAAGAGGTCCTTTGCAGCAGATTTACCCAATGCAATGCGTCTTTTGATTTCTTGACTGCTGCTTCCATGACTGTTGATTGCAGATCCAAGTAAAATGGATTCCTTGACAACTGCAATCTTTTCTCCATTTATCATGATGTTGCTCATTGGTCCAATTGTGAGGATTTTTGTTTTCTTTATGCTGAGGTGCAATCCATACTGAAGGCTGTGCTCTTTGATCTTCATTAGTAAGTGCTTCAAGTTCTCTTCACTTTCAGCAAGCAAGGTTGTGTCATCTGCATAACACAGGTTGTTAATGAGTCTTCATCCAATCCTGATGCCCCGTTCTTCTTCATATAGTCCAGCTTCTTGGATTATTTGCTCAGCATACAGATTGAATAGGTATGGTGAAGGAATACAACCCTGAAGCACACCTTTCCTGACTTTAAACCAATCAGTATCCCCTTGTTCTGTCCGAACAACTGCCTCTTGATCTATGTAAAGGTTCCTCATGAGCACAATTAAGTGTTCTGGAATTCCCATTCTTCGCAATGTTATCCATAATTTGTTATGATCCACATAGTTGAATGCCTTTGCATAGTCAATAAAATACATGTAAACATCCTTCTGGTATTCTCTGCTTTCAGCCAGGATCCATCTGACATCAGCAATGATATCCCTGGTTCCACGTCCTCTTCTGAAACCAGCCTGAATTTCTGGCAGTTCCCTGTCAATATACTGCTGCAGTCATTTTTGAACTATCTTCAGCAAAATTTTGCTTGTGTGTGATATTAATGGTATTGTTCTATATTATCCACATTCGGTATCTAGAGGATAAAGTAATCAAAATTATGGAGGCTGAGAAGCAACAAGAAAAAAAGAAAAACTCAAGACTGCTGAGCACAGCCTAATGGAAAATGTGGGACAACATCTAGCAAACTAATGTACTTGTGATGGAAATCCAAGAAGGAGATGAGAGAAGAGGCAGAAAGAATATGTGAAGAAACAATAGCAGAAAACTTTCCGTATCCGACCAAGGACATGGATATTCACATCCAAGAAGCTCAATGAACTCAATGTAGAATAAAGCCAAAGATATCCACACCAAGACACATTATAATCAAGCTCTCAAAAAGTAAAGATAAAAATAGAATCCTGAAAGCAGCAATAGAGAAATAAACTCTCACATACAAAATATCCTAAATAAGATTAAATGCCAATTTCTCCTCAGAAACTTTGGAGGCTAGAAGGCAATGTAATGACATTTAAAGAGCTGAAATAAAAGAACTGTCAACCAAAAATACTATAGCTGGTAAAACTGTCCTTCAAGAATAAGGATGAAAGACATTCCCAGGTAAACAAAAGTTGGGAGAGTTTATAACTACTAGACCTATCCTACAAGAAATGCTAAAGGAAGTCCTTCATATGGGAAAGAAAGGACATTAGTATGTAAACAGAACTTGTACATAGGAAAGAAAATACATATATATATATATATACACACTCATTAAAGATAATTACATAGGCAAGTAAAAGGTAAAGTTTTAAGGTATTTTTTGCTTGATAATTCTAGTTGACAGGTTTTTGCTGCTTTATAATGACAAATATGATAATCACTATAAAAATTCCAACACCCTTTTTGCAGAAATGGAAATGCCAATCTTCAAATTTATATGGAACTGCAAGAGGCCTCAAAAAGTCAAAGCAAACTTGAAAAAGAACAAAGTAGGAGGACTTACGCATCCCATTCTTTAAGACATACTATAAAGCTACAGTAATCAAACAGTTTGGAAATGGTACAATAATGAACACGTAGATCAATGGAATAGAACTGAGAGTCCAGACATAAGCTTATCCATGTATGAGTGATTGATTTTTTTTAATTTTATAATTTTTTTGTGCTTTAAGTGAAAGTTTACAAATCAGTCTCTCACACAAAAACTAGTATACACCTTGCTACATGCTACCAATTTCTCTCCTAATGAGACAGCCCGCTCTCTCCCTCCACTCTCACTTTTTCGTGTCCATTTCACCAGCTTCTAACCCCCTCTACCCTCTCATCTCCCCTCCAGGCAGGAGATGCCAACATAGTCTCAAGTGTCCACTTGATCCAAGAAGCTCACTCCTCACCAGCATCCCTCTCCAACCCATTGTCCAGTCCAACCCATGTCTGAAGAGTTCCTGTCCTGGGCCAACAGAAGGTCTGGGGGCCATGGCCACCAGGATCCTTCTAGTCTCAGTCAGACCATTAAGTCTGGTCTTTTTATGAGAATTTCAGGTCCACATCCCACTGCTCTCCTTCTCCCTCAGGGGTTCTCTGTTGTATTCCCTGTCAGGTCAGTCATTGGCTGTAGCCGGGCATCATCCACTTCTTCTGGTCTCAGGATGATGTAGTCGCTGGTTCATGTGGCCCTTTCTGTCTCTTGGGCTCGTAATTACCTTGTGTCCTTGGTGTTTTCTTCATTCTCCTTTGATCCAGGTGGGTTGAGACCAATTGATGCATTTTAGATGGCCGCTTGCTAGTGTTTAAGACCCCAGGTACCACTCTTCAAAGTGAGATGCAGAATGTTTTCTTAATAGATTTTATTATGCCAATTGACTTAGATGTCCCCTGAAACCATAGTCCCCAAACACCTGCCCCTGCTACACTGGCCTTCAAAGCATTCAGTTTATTCAGGAAACTTCTTTGCTTTTGGTTTAGTCCAATTGTGCTGACCTCCCCTGTATTGTGCGCTGTCTTTCCCTTCACCTAAAGTAGTTCTTATCTACTATGTAATTAGTGAATGCCCCTCTCCCACCCTTCCTCCCTCCCCCCTCTCATAACCACAAAAGAATGTTTTCTTCTCAGTTTAAAAAATTTCTTAAGTTCTTATAATAGTGGTCTTACACAATATTTGCCCTTTTGCAACCGACTAATTTCACTCAGCATAATGCCTTCCAGGTTCCTCCATGTTATGAAATGTTTCACAGATTCCTCACTGTTCTTTATCGATGCGTAGTATTCCATTGCGTGAATATACCATAATTTATTTATCCACTCATCCTTTGATGGGCACCTTGGTTGCTTCCATCTTTTTGCTATTGTAAACAGTGCGGCAATGAACATGGGTGTGCATATATCTGTTCGTGTAAAGAATCGTATTTCTCTAGGATATATTCCAAGGAGTGGGATTGCTGGATCCTATGGTAGTTCTATTTCTAGTTTTTAACGAAGTGCCAAATCGATTTCCAAAGTGGTTGTACCATTTGACATTCCCATCAGCAGTGTAGAAGTGTTCCAATCTCTCCACAGCCTCTCCAACCTTTATTATTTTGTGTTTTTTGGATTAACACCAGCCTTGCTGGAGTAAGATGAAATCTCATTGTAGTTTTGATCTGCATTTCTCTAATGGCTAATGATTGTGAGCATTTCCTTTGTATCTGTCAGCTACCTGAATGTCTTCTTTAGTTAAGTGTCTGTTCATAACTTTTGCCCATTTTTTAACTGGGTTATTTGTCTTTTTGCAGTTGAGTTTCCGCAGTATGATGCAGATTTTAGAGATCAGGTGCTGATTGGAAATGCCATACCTGAAAACTTCTTCCCAGTCTGTAGGTAGTCTTTTTACTCTTTTGGTGAAGTTTTTTTTTTTTTTTTTTTGGATGAGCATAGGTGTTTGATTTTTAAGAGCTCCCAGTTATCTAGTTTTTCTTCTGCATTCTTAATAACGCTTTGTGTACTGTTTATGCCATGTATTAGGGCTCCTAACGTTGTCTCTATTTTTTCTCCCATGATCTTTATCATTTTAGATTTTATATTCAGGTCTTTGATCCATTTTGAGCTCGTTTTTGTGCATGGAGTGAGGTATGGGTCTTGTTTCATTTTTTTTGCAGAAGGATATCCAGTTATGCCAGCAACGCTTGTTAAAAAGATTGTCTTTTCCCCATTTAGCTGTTTTGGGGCCTTTGTCAAATATCAACTGCTCACATGCGAATGGACGTATGTCTGGATTCTCAATTCTCTTCCACCGGTCTATATATCTGTGGTTGTACCAGTACCAGAATGTTTTGACTACTGTGGCCGTATAACAAGTTCTAAAATCAGATAAAGTAAGGTCTCCCACTTTGTTCTTCTCTTTCAGTAATGCCTTATTTATCCGGGGCCTCTTTCCCTTCCGTATGAAGTTGGTGATTTGTTTCTCCATCTCATTAAAGAATGTCGTTGGGATATGGATCAGAATTGCATTAAATGTATAGATTGCTTTTGGCAGAATAGACATTTTTATAATGTTAAGTCTTCCTATACATGAGCCAGGTACGTTTTTCCACTTATGTAAGTCTCTTTTGGTTTCTTGCAGAATTTATACTCTAATTTTCTTTGTATAAGTCTTTTACATCTCTGGTAAGATTCATTCCTAAGTATTTTATCTTCTTGGGGGCTACCGTAAATGGCATTGATTTGGTAATTTCGTCTTTGATGTTCTTTTTGTTCGTGTAGAGGAATCCAACTGACTTCTGTATGTTTATCTTGTGTCCGGATACTCTGCTGAACTCTTCTATTAGTTTCAGTAGTTTTCTTGAGGATTCCTTAGGGTTTTTTGTGTATAAGATCATGTCATCTACAAATAGAGATAAATTTACTTCTTCCTTGCCAATCTGGATGCCCTTTATTTCTTTATCTAGCCTAATTGCTCTGTCTAGGAACTCCAACACAATGTTGAATAAGAGCGGTGATAAAGGGCATCCTTGTCTGGTTCCTGATCTCGGTGGGAATGCTTTCAGGCTCTCTCCATTTAGGGTGATGTTGGCTATTGGCTTTGTATACATGCCCTTTATTATGTTGAAGAATTTTCCTTCTATTCCTATTTTGCTGAGAGTTTTTATCAGGAATGTGTGTTGTACTTTGTCAAATGCCTTTTCTGCACCAATTTATAAAATCATGTGATTCTTGCCTTTTATTTATGTGATGGATTACATTAATTGTTTTTCTAATGTTGAACCATCCTTGCATACCTGGTATGAATCCCACTTGGACATGGTGAATCATTTTTTTTGATATGTTGTTGAATTCTATTGGCTAGAATTTTGTTGAGGAGTCTTGCATCTACGTTCATGAGGGATATAGGTCTATAATTTTCTTGTGGTCTTTACCTGGTTTTGGTATCAGGGATATGCCACCTTCATAGAATGAGTTTGGTAGTATTCCATCCTTTTCTATGCTCTGAAATACCTTTGATAGTAGTGGTGCTAACTCCTCTCTGAAAGTTTGCTAGAACTCTCCAGTGAAGCCGTCAGGACGGGGGCTTTTTTTGTTGTTGGGAGTTTTTTGATTATCTTTTCAATCTCTTCTTTTGTTATGGGTCTATTTAGTTGTCCTACCTCTGTTTGTGTTAGTTTAGGTAGGTAGTGTGTTTCTAGGAATTTATCCTTTTCTTCTAGGTTTTCAAATTTGTTACAGTACAATTTTTCATAGTAATCTGATATGATTCTTTTAATTTCAGTTGGGTCTGTTGTAACATCATCCATCTCATTTCTTATTCAGGTTATTTCCTTCCTCTCCTGTTTTTTTTGTCCGTTTGGGCAGTTGTTTATCAATTTTTGTTGATTTTTTTCAAAGAACCAGATTTTGGTCTTGTTAATTCTTTCAATTGTTTTTCTGTTTTCTATTTCATTTAGTTCAGCTCTAAATTTTATTATTTGTTTTCTTCGCATGCCTGTGGGTTTCATTTGTTGCTCTCCTTCTATTTGTTAAAGTTGTAGGGATAATTCTTCGATTTTGGCCCTTTCTTCTTTTTGTATGTGTGCATTTATTGATATAAATTGGCCTCTGAGCGCCACTTTTGCTGTGTCCCAAAGGTTCTGATAGGAAGTGTTTTCATTCTCATTGGATTCTCTGAATTTCTTTATTCCATCCTTAATGTCTTCTATAATCCAGTCTTTTTTGAGCAGGATATTGTTCAGTTTCCAAGTGTTTGATTTCTTTTCCCTGCTTTTCCTCTTATTGATTTCCACTTTTATGGCCTTATGGTCAGAGAAGATGCTTTGTAATATTTCAATGTTTTGGATTCTGCTAAGGCTTGCTTTATGACCTAATATGTGGTGTATTCTAGAGCATGTTCCATGTGTCCTAGAAAAGAAAGTATACTTGGTTGCAGTTGGGTGGAGTGTTCTGTGTATGTCTATGAGGTCAAGTTGGTTGATTGTGGCATTTTAGATCGTCCATGTCTTCACTGAGCTCTTTCTGGATGCCCTGTCCTTCACCAAAAGAGGTGTGTTGAAGTCTCCTACTATTATTGTGGAGCTGTCTATCTCATTTTCAATGCCAATAGAGTTTCTTTTATGTATCTTGCAGCCCTGTCATTGGGTGCATAAATATTTAATATGGCTATATCTTCTTGGTGTATGGTCCCTTTAATCATTATATAGTGTCCTTCCTTATCCTTTCTGATGGATTTAACTTTAAAGACTATTTTGTCAGAAATTAATATTGCCACTCCTGCTCTTTTTTGATTGCTTGATATATCTTTTTCCATCGTTTGAGTTTTAGTTTGTTTATGTCTCTAAGTCTAAGTTGTGTCTCTCGTAGGTAGAATATAGATGGCTCTTGTTTTTCAATCCATTCTGCCACTCTCTGTCTCTTTATTGGTGCATTTAGTCCATTTACATTCAGGGTAATTATGGATAGGTATGAATTTAGTGCTATCATTTTGATGTTTCTTTTTCCCACTTAATTTTATGTGCTGAGTAGATTATCTTTATATATTGTCCTTTCTTCATATTTGCTGTTGATTTTGCGTCTGCTGATTCTCTATTTTTTCCCTTGTATTTTATTTTGATGAGTAGGATAGTTTGTCTCCTTTGTGGTTATCTTATTATTTACCCCTATATTTCTAAATTTAAAACTAACTTTTATTTCTTTGTATTGCCGTATCTTCCTCTCCGTATGGAAGGTGTATGATTACATTTCTTAGTCCCTCTTTATTATTTTAACATTGCCTTCTTTTAAATAATAACATCGCTGTTAACCTGTTTTGGTCTCTTTTTATAATCTTGCTTTTTTTTTTGGATTTCACTGTCTGGATTGACTTTTGGTTGCTCTGCCCAGTGTTCTTAGCAGGCAATTTTTTTCCTTCAATTTTTTAAATATGTCATCCCATTGCCTTCCTGCCTGCATGGTTTCTGCCGAGTCGTCTGGGCTTATTCTTATTAGCTCTCTTTTGTAGGTGGCTTTTCGTTTATCCCTCACTGCTCTTAGAATTCTCTCTTTATCTTTGGTTTTGGCAAGTTTGATTATAATATGTCTTGGTGACTTTCTTTCAACATCTACCTTGTGTGGAGTTTGATGAGCATCTTGGATAGATATCTTCTCATCTTCACAATATCAGGGAAGTTTTCTGCCAACAAATCTTCAACAATTCTCTCTGTATTTTCTCTTATCCTTCCCTGTTCTGGTACTCCAGTCACTCGTTGGTTATATCTCTTGATAGAGTCCCACATGATTCTTAAGGTTTCTTCATTTTTTTAATTCTTTTATCTGATTTTTCTTCAAATATATTAGTGCCAAGTGATTTATCTTCGAGTTCAGAAATTCTAGGTTCTACTTGCTCAATTCTGCTCCTCTGACTTTCTATTGAGTTGTCTACTTCTGTAATTTTATGTTAATCTTCTGAATTTCTGATTGCTGTCTGTCTATGGATTTTTCCAGCTTATTAAACTTTTCATTATGTTCCTGAATAATTTCTAATTTCTTCAGTTGCTTTATCTGTGTGTTCCTTGGCTTGTTCTGTGTATTGCCTCATTTCCTTCCTGATATCTTGAAGGGTTCTGGATATTAAACTTTTGTATTCTGCATTTGGTAATTCCAGGAATGCACTTTTGTCTAGAAGATCCATGGATTCTTTGTTTTGAGAGCCTGTTGAGGTAGTCATGGTCTGTTTCTTTATGTGACTTGATATTGACTGTTGTCTCCGAGCCATCTCCAAGTTATTGTATTAGTTTATGCTTGCTTGCTTACTGTGTTGTAGCTCCTTGCTTTGTTTTGTTTTGGTGTGCCCCTATGGGTTGCTTGAGTGAGCTAGCTTGATTATTTTCTCCTTTGGAGCTCTGACATCCTGTCCACAGATGGCTAGAGCTGTTATCCTGTATCTCTGTCTAGAAGTTCATTCAGTTTTCTTGTATGAATTCAGCTCAGGTTTCCAGGTAGCTGATCATCAAGTGTGTGGTACAAGCTCTGTCCTACAGTCTTAGAGGGGCAGGGGTGATTGGTGTATATACTGGTATCTAATTGCAGCAGGATTCACACTCTGAACAGGGCAGGGAGCTGAGAACCAACCCCCAAGTGTCTCTGAAGAAAGCGAGTCCCTGTTCCCTAGAACGTACAGGTTGTGGGTTCTGCAGACAGACCATGGCCATCCAACTTTTTTTTGTAATGACTGGGAGGTACCAGTTATCTGTGGACCCCTGTCGTGGGTGGCTGGGTGACCTGAGTGGAACTACCAGTCCTTAGGTGCTTGATGTGGGTAGGTGGGGACCTTGTGTAATAGGCAAAGTGATGTCAAACATCAAATACCCACCTCTACACCACACAGCTGAAACTGTTGGAGTCTGCCAACAAGGGCCTATTCTCCTGAAATAGGCCCACACAGGTCCATGCAGAAGGGAAAGGTGCTCAAAGTCCACAGATGGTTTATGCCTGGACAGGAGCTGCTTCTGTCCTGAGCTCCCCTGGTTAGTGGAGCTAGCAAATCATCTTTTCCCCCAATTGCAATTTTTTTCCTTCCCCAAGGCCGGGAGGATGAGTCTAGTTGCTCAACAGTGCCTATACCAGGCCCAGGGAATTCAGCCACTGAAGCTGGCTTGCGGGTGTGGGGGTGTGGTAAAATATACTCAAGTACTTAGCTTTCGCTGAGAGTGCCCTTCTTCTCAGGTTCCAGAGGTGTGAGTAGGCTGTGTGGCTGGCTGCTCCTCCCTGAGGAAACTGTGGCTGAACACTAGTACCAGCCCACCATCACCACCACACCGGGAATGGTGCCTGAGGGCTCCCTGCGATTCAGATCCGGTAACTCCTCTCCACTTCTGAAAGGTCTCTTCCTCCCCCTGCTCCTCAGCTCATTTTCTAAGCTTGCCATTGAAGCTCAGGGCACCCAGCTTGTTAGAAATATACTCATTTCACTTGTTTTTTCAGGTCTTTGCTGTAAATAGGGATTGCCAGAAGTGTCTGTGTATTCCGCCATCTTGTCTCCACCTCTCCCGATTGATTTTTGACAAGGGTGATAGGTCTATCCAATGGAGAAAGAATAGTCTCTTTAATAAATGATGCTGGGACAACTGATCTCCATATCAAAATAATGAATTTAAATCCAGACTTCACATCATACACAAAAATTAACTCAACATGTATCCAAGAACTAAATGTAAGAACTAAAACCATAAAACTCATAGAACAAAATATACGAATAATTCTTCAGGACCTATTTGCAAACACGAATTCTTAGATATGACAACAAAGACATGAGCCACAGAAGAAAAAATAGATAAATTGGTATTTATTAAAATTAAAACTTTCATACATCAAATGACTTATCAACAAAGTGAAAATCTACAGAACAGGAGAAAATGTTTGGGAACCATATATCTGATAAGGGTTTAATATCCAGAATATATAAAGAACTCCTACAACGAAACAGGAGAGAGATAAACTACCCAATTAAAAAATGGGCAAATGATTTGAATAGACATTTCACTAAAGAAGATATACTAATGGCCATTAAGCACATGAAAAGATGCTCAATGTCATTAGCCATTAGGGAAATGCAAATCAAAATCACAATGAAATATCCTTTCAAACTTATTAGGATGGCTCTTATTAGAAAAATGGAAAATAACAAGGTTTTGCAAGGATGTGGAGAAATTGGAACCCTTATCCATTGCTGGTGGGATTGTAAAATTGGTGCAGCCACTGTGGAAAAAAAAAGTTTCGCAGTTCCTCAAAAAGTTAAACATAGAACAACAATATGTTCCAGCAATTCTACTCCTAGGTATATACCCAAAAGACTTGAAAGCAGGAGCACTAATGTTGATTTCAGCACTATTCACAGTAGCCAAAGGTGGAAACAACCCAAACACCCATCAACAGACGAATGGATTTAAAAAATATGGTATATACATACAATGGAATATTATTCAACCACAAAGAGAAATTAATTCCTATACATGCCACTACATGGATGAACCTTGAAACATTATGCTGATTATAATAAGCCAGACAGAAAAGAACAAATATCAGGCTCCCTCACTCATATGAAATAGGCAAATGCATATAGACCAAAGTTTATTAATGTTCTTCAGGGGCAGTTTGCCTTCGCATGTCTGTCAGTTTGTTGTACTGTGGGGACTTGCATGTTGCTTTGATGCTGGAAGCTATGCCACCAGTATTCAGATACCAGCAGCGTCACCCATGGAGGACAGGTTTCAGCTGAGCTTCCAGACTAAGACAGACTAGGAAGAAGGACCTGGCAGTCTACTTCTGAAAAGCATTAGCCTGTGAAAACCTTATGAATAGCAGCAGAACATTGTCTGATACAGTGCATTGCATCGGGTAAATCTGCTACGAAGGAACTCTTCAAAGTTGAAGAGCAAAGATATCACCCTGAAGACTAAGGTGCGCCTGACCCAAGCCATGGTATTTTCAATTGCATCATATGCATGTGAAAGCTGGACAATGAATAAGGAAGACCGAAGAAGAATTGACGCCTTTGAGTTGTGGCGTTGGCCAAAAATAATTGAATATACCATGGACTGCCAAAAGAATGAACAAACCTGTCTTAGAAGAAGTACAGCCAGAATGCTCCTTAGAAGCAAGGATGGTGAGACTGCATCTTACATACTTTGGACATGTTGTCAGGAGGGATCAGTCCCTGGAGAAGGACATCATGCTTAGCAGAGTACAGGGTCAGTGGAAAAGAGGAAGACCCTCAACGAGGTGGATTGACACAGTGGCTGCAACAATGAGCTCAAGTATAACAATGATTGTAAGGATGGTGCAGGACCCGGCAGTGTTTCGTTCTATTGTGTGTAGGGTAGCTATGAGTCGGAACCGACTCAACAGAACCTAACAACAACAACAGGGGCAGTTTGAAGAGGAAAATAGGGAGGTATTCCTTAAGAGGTGCCGAATTTCTGTTAAGGGTGATGAAACATTAGGAAATGGATAGAGGTGATGGTTACACAACAGTGAACACAATGTCACTGAATTTTACATGTAAAAATGGTTTATATGGCAAATGTTTTGTTATATATACATATAAACACATATTTTTCACCACAATAACAAGTTAAAAAAAAAAGAAACAATGAATATAAGGTGTGAGTAAATACATAAAAATGCAATGGAAAGACTGGTTATCTGCATAAATTACCCACCATGAGTTATTATTTTATCGTTAATATTCATAAAAATTACAAATTTCTGTACTGCAAAAGACAGTTAAATGAATGAAAAGACAAGCCACAGCCTAGGAGAAAATCTTTGCTAAATACATACCTGGTAAAAAAAAAAAAAAGACATATCCTAAATATAAAAAGAACTCTTAAAACTGAACAATAAGAAGGAAACAACAAAATTATTAAATGGGCAAATGATTTGAACAGGCACCTCACCAAAGAAGATATACAGATAGAAAATCAGCATGTGAAATAATGTTCCACATCATATGTCATTACAAATAAACCAAACCCACTGCTGTCGAGTCAATTCTGACTCATAGAGACCCTACAGGACAGAGTAGAATTGCCCCACAGAATTTCCAAGGCTGTAGATCTTTACAGAAGCAGACTGCCACATCTTTCTTCCCCAGAGCAGATGATGAGTTTGAACCATCAACCTTTTGGTTAGCAGCCAAGCGTTTTAACCACTGCACCACCAGTACTCATACGTCATTAGGGAATTACAAATTTAAACACAATGAGATACCACTACATACCTATTAGAATGACTAAACTTCAAAACACTAACAACACCAAATGCTGATGAGGATATGGGGCAACAGGAACTCTTATTCATTGCTGGTGGAAATGCAAAATAAAGACAATCACTTTTAAAGACAGTTTGGCAGTTTCTCACAAAGTTAAACATAGGCTTATCATTGGATCCAGCAATCGTGCTCTTAGTTATTTGCCCAGTTGAGTTAAAGCCATACGTCCACTCAAAAACCTGCATGCAAATATTAATAGCAGTTTTATTCATAAATACCAAAAAACTGGAAGCAATTAAGATGCCCTTCAATATTTTTTTTCAATAGGTGGATTATAAAAAAAACTAAGGTACATCCGTACAATGGAATATTATTCCAAAATGAAAAGAAATGAGCTGGCAAGCCATAAAAAGACATGGAGGAACCTTAAATGCATATCGCTAAGTAAAAAAAGTGAACGAAGCTAATCTGAAAAGGCTACATACTCTGTGAGGTCAACAAATGACATTCTGAGAAAGGTAAAACTACAAAAAAAAAAGATCAGTGGTTGCCAGGGGTTTAGAGGGAGGTAGGGAGGGATGATTCGATGGCACTAGTTTTTTTTTTTTTTTTTTTAGGGAGGGATGATTAGGTGGCAAGTAGGGCATTTTTAGGGCTGTGAAACTATTCTGTATACTATTGTAAAGGTAGATGCATGACATTGTGTATTTGTCAAAACCTATCGAACTGCACAATACAAAGAGTGAATCCTAATGTAAAGTTCAGACTTCAGTTAATAATAATGTATCAATATCGGTTCATCTATTGTAACAAATGTATGACACTAATGCAAAATGTTAATAATAGGAGAAACTGTGTATGTGTTGGGGGGTAATTACAAGAACGCTCTGCCCTTTCTATGCCATTTTTCTGTAAACCTAAAACTATTCTAAAAAATAGTTTAGTATTAAAAAATGGAATAAAGCCAGGTACAAATGAATACATAAACATGCAATGAAAAAAACTATTTAACTGCATAAATGACCCACCCTGAGAGATTATTGGTTAGGTATTAATAATGGCCCTAAAATCCAGTCAAGAAAGATAAGCAGGACGTTTCTTTAAAAGTCCCCCAAACCATTTACATTAATATATGTCTGAAGAAACCATGGATAGATGGTCTGTATGAAGTCTAGAAAAAGGAAAATCTAAGAGGAAGAATTTGATCATTTTATCCAGTACAAATCAAGGAAACCATATGTATTCTGAACACAAGAAAGATGGGCTTTGTTAAAGGGTAGAATCACAAAGACAAGCTTCCAAATCCTTCAAGACAATGCATACCCTTTGCTCAGATCTCATGTTCACTTATCAACCTACTGATTAATTCTGCTTTCCTAGGAACCTCCAAATTAAAAAGGGAGTGCTATGTGGGAGCGGGTGGACATAAATATTTTGGTTTCTTGGGAAAGATATTGTTCAGTTTAAATCAGTATGTTAGTATTCTACATATCAGTCAGTTTCAGATTGCTTAGTATCACTCAGTTCCAAAGAGCCAGATCCTGGAAAAATGGTAAAAAAATATGAGTGCCATGGCCTGCAAAGCCAATAACCACACTATCTGAGATATTAACACTTTGCGAAGCTTAAAATGAACACCCAGGCTTACATTCACATTGATTTAGCTATAGTAAGTAGCCAGTGTCTAGAGCAGAAATTTTGAGGCCAGAGGGTCTTTTGGCCCATTTCCTCAAAACCTTACCTATGTGTTGTTTATTCTACGTCAAGAAAAATTAAAAGGAATATTTATCACTTCCATTTGTAAAATGTCACAAAATTCAGAGATAAATCATACAGGTATTTGGGCACAATAAAAAAAAGAGAAAGGAAACAAAGCAAAATAATAATGAAGGGGAGCAGACAATGAGGAGGAGGAGAAACAGAGTAGGAGGGGGACACAGTTAGGAGCGAAGTTCATCTGGGGAGATGATTCTCCAAAGTTGGAACCTGGATTAGAAACAGGTTAGGACCATTTGGTGAATCAAGAGGTAGAAAAGGAGTTGCCCTTCCAGATTAGTTATAATCACAAAAGCACACCTTTCACTGGAAACCCCTTTGCTAAACTTTGTCTTTGAAGATCCCTATTGCCAGTGGTCGCTATGAGTCAGAATGGACTCCCTGGCAATGGCTTTGCTTTTGGTTTATTGCCAGTGGGACCACCCTGAGGCTGCATTTTGCATAAGCAATGATGGGTTTCTGCATGTCAATCTTCAAATAGTAAACTAGGAACTGGCCTGAATTCTTATCTCAACTGTTATTTTCAAAATTGACCCACTGCAGCCCACTAACTAATGAGCATTTCAAAAAGACATTCTTTCGCAAAGTTCTTTTATAAGACTGCTAACCTAAGGGACTTTGCTAGACTAAGGACAAATTTAATAGTGTGACTAATGGATTCAAAGGGCAAGCTAGATGACCATTTACATAAAAAAAAATCTGCAGACTTAAAATTATAGCTAAGCAGACTTGGAGAATCCCTTTCCCTGGCCAAAACTGCCACATTATCTCTAATGTATATGACCTCTTATAAAAGATGTAGACAGAGAATGGATTTATTTTTATGCTTTGGAAAGAATACAATAATAGTTTATTGCTCTGACACATGTAATTAAGGCCAGCCTGGTGAGAAGCCAAAACATGAAAAGCCCTCTGTAGGTTTACATAGAATTGGGAAATCTGACAAATATTGGTCAAGCATCTACTACAATCATAGCTTTTCCACTGCTCCAATGTGGGTGGCCATTGGAGATTTTTTTCCCTATGTGATGTGAAGGGTGTGTTAATGTACCCTATGATGCTGAATGGCGAGCAATAGGCAGAGGTCCTAGACAGTTCTGGCATCAGTTCAGATAGTAATGTTTCCATACTACTTGCCATATCACCAAGTGATTTCCATGCTACTGGCAGATTGTTGCTCTATACTGGGCTAGTGAATACTTTGTTTTTATATTTATACCAGCACCAACCCAGTTTTATACAAATAACAATAGCATTTGCCAAAGCATCAGTAATAACTAGTACAGGTAGAATTAATAGAAGTAGGAATAACAATAGTAGTAATATTGGCAATAGTAATAAAACTTTCACAATTTACAAGATTTTTATTTTTAACTTTCATAAAACACTCTCATAGCAGCAACTAATTTAATTTTCACAAGAATCCTGAAATGTGACCAGTATTATTAGCCTCATTTAATACATAATGAAACTAAATATAAGTTCCTTTTTCAGAGTAATACCAAAAGTTAAGGGTAAGGCCAGAAGTAGGCCCAGAACATTAAGAGTTGGAAGGGCCTACTATGAGAAACTATGTAACTCAGCTTTTACAGTTTACATGTGGGAAACTGAGGTCCAGAAAGGGCACGTGGCTTACTTAAGGTTACACAGTAAATTCCTGGAAATGCCCAAGCCTCCCGACCCCCAGTTTAAGAGCTTTTCCATTAAATCACATAGTAGACATTACACCAACGTTACCAACATCTAGTTCTCCTCCACTTTTAGGTATGTGAAGGAATACAGATCTTCTCCCTTTCTCCCTGAGGTTAGACATGTCTATGTGGACTAGCTCTGGCCAAAGAAATTTGAGCATAAGTGATATGCATTACCAGCAGGACCAAGGATTTAATTGCCATTGCTTGACTCTCCAGATCTCTCATCCACTGCTCTAGTGATTTTGGAAATGCACGCTGAGTTGTCAGAAAGTCTGTAAGTCTTATTATGTGAGAGACTTGAGCAGAGACCTTGTGGGCCTTCATGGGACACACAGAGTGAGTGATAGAATGTATTTTTGCTGTTTTAAATCACTGATATTTATAGAATGTTTGTTATCACAACACAGCTAGCCTACCTTGTCTAATTCATTCCCTGCCACTTCCTTACTTGCTCAGTTATTTTCCACTAGAACCTGCTAGTGTGAGTGTAGTAGACACATTTTACAGTGACTGCCCAAGTCATGCTCCCTTCCTCTGAGGAGCCTCCATTCAATCACAGATTTGAGCCTTCCCTTCCTTGGTCATAGGACCAGAGGTAAACATCTGAATAATCTGAGCCATTCAGATTCTTTACTGAGGGAATATGGAAGGGGTAATTGAGGGACAAGTCAGGATTCATTTCTGTCCCTGTTTTCTAGGGAGGGATTGACTCAAGGAAATGTAAACTTAGAAGCTAGGAAGTGGCCATGTTTGGCTATATGCACACCAACACAATGAAAGCTATCTGGAGATAGAGAGGGGGAAAGGGAGACAAGAAGGGCAGGAAGGAAGAAGGAGAAAGCAAGAGTGAGAGCAAGAGAGGGAGAGAATATGAAAATTAGATATGTAAGGGAAATGTAAAGATGAGAATTCTGCCACAAGATGTGCCACTGTGTTTCTGACTCCAGTACATTGTAAGACTGCATGTCCTGTCCTTGGGTTCTGTGAGCTCCCCCAATACCCTTATAACACATTACCTTTACTGCTTAAGTTCATTTGAAGTGGGTTTCTTCAGCTTATAAGCTACATTAAGCAAGAAGGTTTGAATGCTAGCCCTAGGTCCTTTCCACTTAGAGAGAATGAAATCTAATTCTTAGTTCACTATGTATCTGCCAGAATTCATTCTCCTAGGGAGAATAAATATAGAGAAAAGATCAATGCCTTGGAGGATAACACTACTTAAGTGGTAAGGGAGAGGACAGAAGCAGGAAATTAGATATATAAGGTGTGTTCAGAGTTATAAGAGAATTCATTCAATAAATGTTGATGGGGTACCTACTAGATGTCAAATGCTTCTTCAGGCACAAGGGGATACAGCACTGACCAAGACAGACAAGGTCCCTGCTCTTGCTGAGTTTACATTCTAGCGATGGCAGACAGACAATAAGTAAATAAACAAGAAAATATCAAGTAGTGATAAATCATAGGTTGAAAAAAAATATAGGATGATTGGATAAAGACCAGATGACTGTTTTAGATTGGATAGTGAGGGAAGCCTCTCTGAAGAGATGACATTTAAGACAATTCAAGGAGAGTGACCAGGACAGTACTTTCTCAGAAACAAAGAAATAAAGACATTACCAGATTTATAAATGAAGGCTTTGGTTCAACACTGGTGACTTCATGGAAAGCAGTTTTAGTGAAGGAGAAAAAAAAGAGAGAGAGAATGAACGAAAGGAAGAATGAAAAAGAAGCCTGTGGTGAAAGGAGAGCACAAAATCCAGAATGCAATGGATTAGGATTGAGTTAAAAAGTGCTTCAAGGGAATGCAAAAATGGGTGCAACCACTTTAGAAAATAGTGTGGCAGTTTCTTAAAAAGTTAAACATATGCTTACCCTTATTGTTGTTAGTTGTGGAATCGCCTCCTACTCATTGTGACATTATGTATTACAGAACTAAATGTTGCCCATTCCTGCACCATCTTCATGATTGTTGGTATGTTTGAGCCCATTGTTGTGGCTATTGTGTCAATCCACCTCATTGAGGGTTTCCTCTGTTTTCACTGATCCTCTACTTTACCGAGCGTGATGTCCTTTTCTAGTGATTGGTGTTTCCTGATGATGTGTCCAAAGTAAGCAAGTAGAAGCCTTGCCATTCTTGCTTCTAAGGAGCATTCTAGTTGTATTTTTTCTAAGACTGATTTGTTTGTTCTTCTGGCAGCCCACGGTATACTCAATATTCTTCCCCAATACCACAATTTGAATGCATCAATTCTTTTTCTGTCTTCCTTTTTCATTGTCCAGCTCTCACATGTATATGAGGCAATTGAAAATACCATGTCTTGAATCAGGCATACCAGTCATCAAAGTAACATCTTTGCTTTTTAAAACCTTAAAGAGGTCTTTTGCAGCAGATTTGCCCAATGCAATATATCGTTTGATTTCATGGATGCTGCTTTCACGGGTGTTGATTATTGATCTAAGTAGAATCTTCCATTATTTCATTTATCATGATGTTGTTTATTAGTCCAGTTGTGGGGATTTTAGTTTTCTACACATTCAGACCTAATCATACTGAAGGCTGTAGTCTTTGACATTTATCAGTAAGTGCTTCAAGTCGTGTTCACTTTCAGCAAGGAAGACTGTGTCATCTGCATATCCCAGATTGTTAATGAGTCTTCCTCCAATCCTGATGTCATGTTCTTCTTCATAGAGTCCAGTTTCCCAAATTATTTGTTCAGCCCACAGATTGAATAAGTAAAGTGAAAGGATACAACCCTGCCAAATACATTTTACAATTTTAAACCAGTGCTTACTCCATGACCCAGGAACCCCACTCCTAGGTACTTACACAAGAGAAATGAATCCATATGTTCACACAAAAACTGTTACATAAATGTTCATAGCAGCTATTCAAAATAGCCAAAAAAGTAGAAACAATTCAGGTTGAAAAAACAGTGACTTGATAAACTGTGGTACATCCATACAATGATGTTGCTATTCAGCAATAAAACTATTTATTCACAAAACAATATGGATAAATCATAAGTTCATTTAGGTAAATGAAATAAGCTGGACTCAAAGGTTCATATTGTATTATTCCATTTTTATGACACTTTGAAAAAGGCAAAACTATAGGGACAGAAAACAAATTAGCAGTTGTCAGGGACTGGGAGTTGACCTCAAAGGAGGAGCATACGGGAATTTAAAAGGTAAGGAACTATTCTTATCATGATTGTGGACACATGACTCTACATATTTATCTGTACCACATCGAATAGATTTTGCTGTAAATAATTTTTTAAAAAAGAACCTGGAGTTTCTGGCATTCTAGTTTAAAAAAAGATTACCCAAAGGTTTCCTTGTGAGATTTTTGGGCAGTTGTCACATTTTTAATTAGTTTGATTAATCCATTCTCCCTCAGCAGAGAGTAGGTCCCTGAACGTATTAAAAAACTGACACTTAAATTAATAAATCTGAGAAGGCAAGAAGAGAGGATTAAAGTACCTATGGGACGAAATGTACTCTGGGAAACCTATGGAAAATGGCCAACCATCCTATTCATCAAATTTCTCAGGCCAAACACAGAAGCCATGAACTAAGAACACTATGGAACTGGGTTTACCCAATGCCAAACAGCAAGAGACATATCTAGGAGTAAATCTAAAGAGAGAGAATCAACTGAGAAGCCCAGCAGATCACTAGAGTTTAGATGTGCTAAACAGAAAACCAAAGATAAGATTAAGATCACAAAAACTCAAAGATCAAAGAGACACAGTAACCTCTGAAGGAACTTAACTAGTCCCATTGACCTCAATCTGATGACCTGTAGGTCTTAAAAATAACCCATTGCCATCAAGTCAATTCCAACTTACAGGGATCCTATAAATCAACCAACTAAACAAACCAACCCTTTGCCATCAAGTGGATTCCATTTGAACTGCCCACCTTTTGGTTAGCAGCCATAGAACTTAACCACTATGCCACCAGGCTGCTTGCTAGCTTCATGTATAAAGTTAGGGTAAAATCTTAACTGCTGAGGACAGGAGGCTAGATTGGGTGACTTCAAGATTCCTTCTCGCTTAAAATCTCTTAAGTTCCTTGCTTCGTGGAGAGAAAATTGTCTTCTGAATATCAAATACTGATATGATTATTCAAGAGACAGATGAAAATCACTGAACATGATTAAAAAGACTTACAGGAAAAAAAAGCCTTCAAAATTTTTTTTTTAGGAATTAACAGATAGAGGTGAATTTGACCAAAGGAGCGTTACACAAAAGAATGTTGTTTTATTTGAAAAGAACTTGATGAATTAGGTTTGATGTTTTGAATATGTCAGAGGAAGATTTCCTTCATCTTGCTGCAACTGCCTTTGCCCTAATATGTCATTGACAATGGGGTCTCAGGCTACAGAAATATCTGTCCTATTTCATAAACAATGACCTTAAGTGCACACTGGATTAAGATAAGAGACATCCATCTAGTCAAAAGCAGCCTGAAAGATATTTAAAAATGTCAAAGCAGAAGACAAGCAATATAACTTAGAAAAATGTTTCTGAAAGTCCTTTGGAAAATGTAATGAATGTCATCTTTTTATTTTATCATATTCTTTTGGGATAGATGACAAAGATTGCATTTGTTAAATTCAAAAAACAAAACCAGACCTGTACAATATTCTTCATTCAAAGGAAATATATGGATGGCAATGCTTATCTGAAGTGGCGGTCAGGCTTCTAAAAATCTCAACTACCCAAAGGCAGCTACAAAACTGTATTTAAGGGGAAAATGTCTGAATAGCCAGAAATATATTGTCCAGCCTGCCAAATTTGCTCAAAGCCTATTGACTTAGCTTTATATGAAAAATGTAAGGTTACTAGTTAAATAAATTTCCTCATCTGGTTTCTCCTAGCAGCTCTCGACTTGGCCTTAAATTACGGAGGACCACAGATTGATGGTGGATAAACCCAATGAGAAACTCAATGAGAGACACCTGACAATAAGGAAAAAAAGAGACAGAAACATCATCACTTACAAGGAAAATGCAATTAAGGAGCCATTTAACCTTGAGGCACAGTTAGACAAGCCACAATGCTATCTAACAGGAGATCACAGCCTGAAAGCACTGCACAACTTACGTGGCTTTTAAAGATCTTGACCCAAACAGGGGTTACATTGACTTTGTTATATTCCATTTACCTGTCAAATGTGATACATCTTAGACAGAGTCCCACCTAAAATGGTTAAATGTTCCAAAGTATTGGTTCTTAAAGTAGAAAATTCAATTATCCCTGACACCACCAGATCAATTAAGCTTTTTTGTTCACTGAAGGGCTCTATTCTCCAAGCTTATTTAGGGAATAATTTAATTCAATTCAACAAGCTCTTGCCAAAAACCTACTAGAGGTTGGAGGGGGCTTCCAGATGAAAAAGGCACCAAATCTGGTCTCTAGTGGGGGGACAAGTGTGAGAAAAGTAACTAGTACAACGGAAATGGTGAGAAGTGTTAACAGAAAGAGACACTAAATGTGATGGGCAGCAGTGGGGAAAGAGGTGAGTTCTGTATTCTGCCGAGGAGAGATCTGGGAAGGCCTCTTGGGCTAGCTAAGATTTGAGAAGATCCTAAAGAATCGAACAGATGGAAGAGGGGAGAAACAACATTGCTGTCGACTTGATTCCAACTCATAGCAACCCTGCAGGACAGAGTAGAAATGCCCTGTAGGGTTCAAGGCTGTAATTCTTTACAGAAGCAGGCTGTCACATCTTTTGGTATTCTTCACATTTGAAACAGCTTCCTAGGAACGCCCTCCCCACCGCCTCTCTGCTCATCTGAGTCCTTCTTTATATTCCCCATAGCACTACATAGAGCCCTGTGTATTCAAACATTATTGATGTATTGAGCCTCCTCACCAGGAAAGCTTAAGAAAGCATAAAGCATGGATGAATTGATAGCACAACTCTAATAGTTCTCTCTCTCTCTTAACCATTTGACATAGTAAATTCTGCATCTAAACTGAAGGAAAAAAGAAACAATCATTACTGAATACCTTATACCAACCATGCACTATGCTCAATGGTTTACTTTCATGATTTCATTTAATACTTAAAACTGCCCTATGAGGTATAGGATCAAGAGTATTGAAGGAAGAAGTTTGAACTACACTGAAGGCACTGTCGAAAAACAAGACTCCAGGAAGTTGCAAAAAACAGTTGAGATGTTTCAACAAACGGATGAAATGCTGGAAGCACTCACACATCTATGCCAAGAAATTTGGAAGACAGAGACCTGGCCAACCGACTGGAAGGGATCCATATTTGTACCATTCCGAAGAAAGGTGATAAAACAGAATGCAGAAATTATCAAATAATATCATTAATATCACAAGCAAGCAAAATTTTGTTGAAGATAATTCAAAAACCGTAGCAGCAGTACATTGACAGGGAACTGTTGGAAATTCAAGCTGGATTCAGAAGAGGATGTGGAACAAGGGATATCATTATTGATGTCAGATGATCTTGGCTGAAAGCAAAGAATACCAGAAAGATGTGTTTTGTTGACTATACAAAGGCATTCGACATGGAGATCATAAAAAATTATAGATAACACTGTGAAGAACGGGAATTCTAGAATACTTAATTGTGCTCATGAGGAACATAGACCAAGAGGCAGTCGTTCAAACAGAACGAGGGGATGCTGTGTAGTTTAAAGTCAGGAAGGGTGTGCCTCGGGGTTGTATCCTCTCACCATGCTTATTCAATCTGTATGCCGAGCAAATAATCTGAGAAGCTGGACTATATGAAGAAGAATGTGGCATAAGGATTGGAGGAAGACTCATTAACAACCTGTCATATATGGACCACACAACCTTGTTTGCTGAAAGCAAAGAGGACTTTCAAGTACTTCAGTACTTACTGATGAAGACCAGAGACTACAGCTTTCAGTATGGATTAAACCTTAACATAAAGAAAACAAAAATCCTCACAACTAGACAAATAAGCAACATCATGATAAAAGGAGAAAAGATTCAAGTTGTCAAGGACTTCATTTTACTTGGATCCAAAATCAGCGCCCACGGAAGTAGCAGTCAAGAAATCAAATGACATATTGCATTGTGCAATTCTGCTGCAAAAGACTTCTCTAAAGTGTTAAAAAGCAAAGGTGTCACTTTGAGGATTAAGAGTGCCTGACCATGTCATGATACTTTCAATCACCTCATATGCATGCAGAATCTGGACAATGAATAAGGAAGACCAAAGAAGAATTGACGTCTTTGAATTATGATGTCGGTGAAGAATACTGAATATACCATGGACTGCCAGAAGAACAAACAAATCTCTCTTGGAAGAAGTTCAACCAGAATGCTCCTTAGAAGTGAGGTTGGTGAGACTTCATCTCATGGACTTTGAACACGTTATCAGAAGGGACCAGTCCCTGAAGGAGGACATCATGCTTGGCAAAGTAGAGGGTCAACAAAAAGAGGAAGACCCTCAATGAAGTGGGTTAAAACTGTGGCTGCAACAACGGGCTGAAACAAAGCAACAATTCTGAGGATGGAGCAGGACTAAGCAGTGTTTTGTTCTGTTGTACATAGGGTCTCCACGAGTAGGAATTGACTCAAAGGCATCTAACAACAACATGAGGCATGTTGTTGTTGTTGTTAGGTGCCATCAAGTTGGTTCCCACTCATAGTGAACCTATGCACAACAGAATGAAACACTGCCCTGTCTCCCACCATCCTCAAAATTGTTGCTATGCTTGAGCCCATTGTTGCAGCCACTGTCAATCCATCTCATTGAGGATCTTCCTCTTTTTCGCTGACTTTACCAAGCTCGAAGGCCTTCTCCAGGGACGGATCCCTCCTGATAACATGTCCAAAGTATGTGAGACGTAGTCTTGCCATCCTTGTTTCAAAGGGGCATTCTGGTTGTACTTCTTCCAAGACAGATTTATTCTTTCTTTCGGCAGTTCATGGTATTAGTCAATATTTTTTGTCAACACCGCAATTCAAAGGTGTCAATTCTTCTTTGGTCTTCCTTACTCATTGTCCAGCTTTCACATGCATAGGAGGCAATTGAAAACACCATGGCTTGGGTCAGGCGCACCTTAGTCTTCAAGGTGACATCTTTGCTTTTCAACACTTTAAAGAGGTTTTTTGCAGTATATTTGCCCAATGCAATGTGTCCTTTGATCTCTTGATTGCTGCTTCCATGGGTGCTGATTGTGGATCCCAGTAGAATGAAATCCTTGACAACCTCAGTCTTTTCTCCATTTATCATGACATTGCTTATTGGTCCAGTTGTGAGGATTTTTGTTTTATGTTGAGGTGTAATCCATACTGAAGGCTGTGGCCTTTGCTCTTCATTAGTAAGTTCTTCAAGTCCTCTTCACTGTCAGCAAGCAAGGTGGTGTCATCTGCATAATGCAGGTTGTTAATGAGTGTTCCTCCAATCCTGATGCCCTGTTCTTCTTCACATAGTCCAGCTTCTCAGATTATTTGCTCATCATACAGATTGAATAGGTAAGGTGAAAGGACACAACCCAGACATACACCTTTCCTGACTTTAAACCATGCAGTATCCCCTTGTTCTGTTTTAACAACTACCTCTTCATCCATGTACAGTTTCCTCATGAAGACAATAAGTGTTCGAGAATTCCCATTCTCCCAATGTCATCCACAATTTGTTATGATCCACACAGTCAAATATTTTTGCATAGTCAATAAAACACAGGTAAACATTTTTCTGGTATTCTCTGCTTTCAGCCAGGATCCATCTGACATCAGCAATAATATCTCTGGTTCCACATCCTCTTCTAAATCTGGGTTGAATTTCTGGCAGTTCCCTGTCGATATACTGCTGAAGCCACTTTTGAATGATCTTCAGCAAAATTTCACTTACGTGTAATATTAGAGATATTTGCTCCATATTTTCCAAATTTGGTTGGATCACTTTTGTTGGCAATAGGCCAAGATCCCTTCCAGTCAGTTGGCCAGGTAGCTGTCTTTCAAATTTCCTTGCATAGACTTGTGAGTACTTCCAGTGCTGCATCTGTTTGTCGAAACATCCCAGTTGGTGTTCTGTCAATTCCTGGAGACTTATTTTTCACCAAAGCCTTCAGCGCAGCTTGGACTTCTTCCTTCGGTACCATCAGTTCCTTATCATATGTTACCTCCTGAAATGGTTGAAAGTTGGCTAATTCTTTTTGGTATAGTGACTCTTTGTATTCCTTCCATCTCCTTTTGATGCTTCTTTTGCCGTTTAATATTTTCCCCATAGAATCCTTCAGTATTGCAACTCGAGGCTTGAATTTTTTTTTTAGTTCTTTCAGCTTGAGAAATGTTGGGCGTGTCCCTCCCTTTTGTTTTTCTACCTCCAGATCTTTGCGCATGTCTTCACAATACTTTACTTTGTCTTCTCAAGCCACCCTTTGAAATCTTCTGTTCAGTTCTTTTACGTCTTTATTTTTTCCTTTTGCTTTAGCTATTCAACTTTCAAGAACAAGTTTCAGAGTCTCTTTTGACATCCATTTA
Source organism: Loxodonta africana (assembly GCF_030014295.1). NCBI lineage: Eukaryota > Metazoa > Chordata > Mammalia > Proboscidea > Elephantidae > Loxodonta > Loxodonta africana. The sequence continues at coordinate 89,657,067 of NC_087369.1, read as the reverse complement.
GGTCTTTTCTTTCTTTCCTGTCTTTTTAATGACCTCTTTCTTTCTTCATGTATGATGTCCTTGATGTCATTCCACAACTCACCTGGTCTTCAGTCATTAGTGTTCAACACTTCAAACCAATTCTTGAGATGGTGTCTAAATTCAGGTGAGATATACTCAAGGCCGTACTTTGGCTCTCATGGGCTTTTTCTAATTTTCTTCAGTTTCATCTTGAACTTGCATATGATTAATTGATGGTCTGATCCACAGTCGACCCCCTGGCCTTGCTCTGGCTGATGATATTGGGCTTTTCCATTGTCTCTTCCAACATATGTAGTTGATTTGATTCCTGTGTATTCCATCTGGTGAGGTCCATGTGTATAGTCACAGCTTATGTTGGGGAAAAAAGGTATTTTGCAACGAAGGAAGAAGTCATTGGTCTTGCAAAATTCAATCATTCGATCTCCAGCATCATTTCTATCACCAAGGACATATTTCCAACTACCAATCCTTCTTTGTTTTCAACTTTTGCATTCCAATCACCAGTAATTATCAGCGCATCCTGATTGCATGTTCAATCAATTTCAGACTGCAGAAGTCGGTAAAGATCTTCAATTTCTTCATCTTTGGCCTTAGCGGTTGGTCAGTAATTTGAATAATAGTTATATTAACTGGTCTTCCTTGTAGGTATATGGATATTATTCTATCACTGACAGCATGGTACTTCAGAACAAATCTTGAAACGTTCTTTTTAATAATGAATGCAATGCTATTCCTCTTCAAGTTGTCATTCCCAGCATAGCAGACCATATGATTGTCTGATTCAAAATGACAAATCCCAGTCCATTTCAGCTCACTAATGCCTAGGATATCAATCTTTATGCATTCCATTTCATTTTTGACAGTTTCCAATTTTCCTAGATTCATACTTTGTACATTCCAGGTTCCAATTATTAATGGATATTTGCAGCTCTTTCTTCTCATTTTGAGCGGTGCCACATCAGCACATGAAGGTCCTGAAAGCTTTACTGCATCCACATCATTAAGGTTGACTCTACTTTGAGGAGGCAGCTCTTCTCTAGTTGTAGTTTGAGTGCCTTCCAACCTGGGGTGGACGGGGGGAGGCTCATCTTCCAGCACTATATCAGACAATGTTCTGCTGCTATTCATAAGGTTTTGCTTGGCTAATTCTTTTCAGAAGTAGACCACCGGGTCCTTCTTCCTAATATGTCTTAGTCTGGAAGCTCAGCTGAAACCTGCCTGCCGTGGGTTACTCTGCTGGTATTTGAGTACCAGTGGCATAGCTTCCAGCATCATAGCAAGACACAAGCCTCCACGGTACTACAAACATGAGGCATAGATATGGTTATCCCTGTTTTACTGACTAAAAAACTAAAGCTTAAAAAATAAAACTTTTTTTTAAGCTTAGAGAGGTTAATTTAACTTGACTAAAGTTCCACACTACTAAAAAGTGATGGGACACAGAATCCAGCCCTGCTTGACTTTTGTTCTTTTTGTCCTAGCATGTCGTTTCTACAAGAGTTAACAGAAGCTTACACTTGAACCCGTTTCATTGCTATGGGCCATAAACTGAGATGTCAACATTCAAATAGTAAAAAATAAAAACTTTCTATTTTTCTTCTCTCCTCACCCTTAATACCCATTCTCATTATTACTGCTAAAGTAATTTTGAGATAATTTCAGCATCTTTGAAGAAACACCAATTTCCATAAAACAGGTTTATATTGACTCTGTCTACAAATCCTATGTAAAGTATTTAAAACCTTTGCAAGGCAAAAAGTTTGAAATGCTTTTATTTCTCCTACCTTGGAAAAGAAGGTGATACTTTTTGTTTTTTCACTCTGGTCAGATAGCTTATTATTCAACCAGGATTATATCAGGGCTAAGTTTTCAAGCAGCTGTACCAAGGAGTTGGTTTTATAGGCAAGCCTTCCCCTGCCTCATGCTCTGGAAAAAAAAAAAAAAGGACCCAACTGGAATATTAAGATACTTTAAAATTTTTGTGGCCATGTTTACACTTTTGACTTATAAAACAAAACTACTAACCAGTGAGTTTTGAATAATATGTATAAAAGGTTTGCTGATTGTCTTATTGTTCAGACAATGAATTTGTACATGTCCTGTAGTCTTTAAATAATCCATTTGGATTAAAAAACTCAACTGGGGTTGTCTTGGAGGATAGGGCCACAGATCCTTAGTGCTGTGACACAATAATACCAATTCTCAACAAACCTACTAGGCAAAGTTGGACCTGTTCTCTAAAGGAGCAGGGTATTGACTGTCACCAGAAACTTCGAAATAGAATCAGCAACTATTTAATGAGCACCTACATGTCCAACAAAAGTCTAAGGTAATTCAATACCACACCAAGCTCAGGTCAGGCAGTAAAATAGAAGCAGTACAGCTCAGGGAGGCGGAGCCAAGATGGCAGAATAGACAGACGCTTCCAGCAAGCCCTCTTTACAACAAAGACCAAAAAAAACAAGGGAAACGAGTATATTTGGGGCAAGCTGGGAGCCCTGAGCATCAAAGGAAAGCTTAGGCAACGAACTGAGGGGCAGGGGCAGGAAGGGAACATTCAGAAGTGGAGAGGAGTTACAGGACCTGGAGCAGCAGTGGTGGTGTTATGGTACTAGCGTTCGGCCACAGTTTCCTCAGGGAGAAGCAGCCAGCCACACAGCCTACTCACACCTCTAGAACCTGAGGATAATGGGGATCTTGGCAAAAGCTAAGTACATGACTATATATTACCGCGCCCCCCACAACCTCCAAGTCAGCTTCAGCGGCTGAATCCCTGGGCGTGAGATAGACCCTGGTGAGAACCTAGAGCCAACCTCCTGGCCTTGGGGAAGGAAAAAAATTGCAACTGGGGGGAAAAGATAATTTGCTAACTCCATTAATTGGGGAAGCTCAGGAAAGAAGCAGCTCCTGTCCATGGATAAACCGTCCGTGGACCTTAAGCACCTTCCCTTCTGCATGGACCAGTGTGTGCCTATTTCGGGAGAATAGGCCCTGGTTGGCAAACTCCAACCATTTCAGCGGTGCGGTGGAGAGGTGGGCGTTTGATGTTTGACATTGTTTTGTGTATTAAACAAGGTCCTCACCTACCCACATCAGGGACCTAAGGAATGGTAGCTCCACTGAGGTCACCCAGCCACCCGCGACAGGGGTCCAAAGATAACTGGTGCCTCCCAGTCCATACAACCAAAAACTTTGGGTGTCCATGGTCTCTCTGCAGAATCCACCTATCAGCACGTCCTAGGGGACAGAGACATGTTTTCCTCAGATACACTTGGGGGTCAGTTCTCAGCCCTCTGCCTTGTTCGGAGCATGACCCCCTGCTACAATCAGATACTGATATATATGCCAATTACCCCTGCCCCTCTAAGTCTCTGGGACAGAGTCTGTACCACACACTTGATGATCAGCTACCTGGAAACCTGAGCTGAACTCATACAAGGAAACTGAATGGACTCCCAGACTGATATACCTGATAACAGCTCTACCCAGCTGAGGAAAGGACACCAGAGCTCCAAAGCCAAAAATAACCAAGCTAGCTAACTCAACAACTCACAGGGGTATACCAAAACAAAACAAAGCAAGAGGCTATGACACAGTAAGCAAGCATAAACTAATACAATAACTTATAGATGGCTCAGAGACAATAGTCAATATCAAGTCACATAAAGAAACAGACCATGATCACCTCAACAGGCTCTCAAAACAAAGAATCCAGGGATCTTCTACATGAAAGTGCATTCCTGGAATTACCAGATGCAGAATACAAAAGTTTAATATACAGAACCCTTCAAGACATCAGGAAGGAAATAGGGCAATATGCAGAACAAGCCAAGGAACACACAGATAAAGCAACTGAAGAAATTAGAAAGATTATTCAGGAAGATAATGAAAAGTTTAATAAGGTGTAAAATCCAAAGACAGACAGCAATCACAAAGTCAGAAGATTAACAATAAAATTACAGAAGTAGACAACTCAATAGAAAGTCAGAGGAGCAAAACTGAGCAAGTAGAAGCTAGGATTTCTGAACTCTGAGGTAAATCACTTGGCACTAATATATTTGAAGAAAAATCAGATAAAAGAATTAAAAAAAAATGAAGAAACCTTAAGAATAATGTCGGACTCTATCAAGAGAAATAACCTACAAGTGATTGGAGTACCAGAACAGGGAGGGATAACAAAAAATACAGAGAAAATTGTTGAAGGTTTGTTGGCAGAAAAATTCCCTGATATTGTGAAAGATGAGAAGATATTTATCCAAGATGCTCATCGAACTCCACACAAGGTAGATGTTAAAAGAAAGTCACCAAGTCATATTATAATCAAACTTGCCAAAACCAAAGATAAAGAGAGAATTATAAGAGCAGCAAGGGATAAACGAAAAGTCACCTACAAATGAGAACCAATAAGAATAACCTCGGACTACACGGCAGAAACCATGCAGGCAGGAAGGCAATGGGATGAAATATTTAAAAAATTGAAGGAAAAAAATTGCCTGCCAGGAATCATATATCCAGCATAACTGTCTCTTAAATATGAAGGTGAAATTAAGACATTTCCAGATAAACACAAGTTTACGGAATTTGTAAAAACCAAACCAAAACTGCAAGAAATACTAAAGGGAGTTCTTTGGTTAGAAAATCAGTAATATCAGATATCAACCCAAGATTACAACACTGGGCAGAGCAACCAGAAGTCAACCCAGACAGGGAAATCCAAAAAAAAAAACCAAGAATATAAAAAAAGCCCAAAACAGGGTAACAGCGGTCATTATATAAAAGAAGACAACATTAGAATAATAAAGAGGGACTAAGAAATGTAATCATACACCTTCCATATGGAGAGGAAGATACGGTGATACAAAGAAATAAAAGTTAGTTTTAAATTTAGAAAAATAGGGGTAAATAATAAGGTAACCACAAAGGAGACAAATTACCCTGCTCATCAAAATAAAATACAAGGGAAAAAAAAAAGACTCAGTAGAAACAAAATCAACACAACAAATATGAGGAAAGGACAATATATAAAGAAAATCTACTCAGCACATAAAATGAAGTGGGAAAAAGAAACTGTGAACACACAAAAAAAGACATCAAAATGATAGCACTAAATTCATACCTATCCATAATTACCCTGAAAGTAAACGGACTAAATGCACCAATAAGGAGACAGAGAGTGGCAAAATGGATTAAAAAACAAGATCCGTTTATATGCTGCCTACAAGAGACACACCTTAGACTTAGAGACACAAACAAAAACTCAAAGAATGGAAAAACTGTATCAAGCAAACAGCAATCAAAAAAGAGCAGGAGTGGCAATATTAATTTCTGACAAAGTAGGCTTGAAAGTTAAATCCATCAGAAAGGATAAGAAAGGACACTACATAATGATTAAAGGCACAATACACCAAGAAGATATAACCATATTAAATATTTATGCACCCAATGACAGGGCTGCAAGATACATAAAACAAACTCTATCAGCATTGAAAAGTAAGATAGACAGCTCCACAATAATAGTCAGAGACTTCAACACACCATTTTCGGTGAAGGACAGGACATCCAGAAAGAAGCTCAGTAAAGACACGGAAGATCTAAATGCCACGATCAACGAAATTCACCTCATAGACATACACAGAACACTCCACCCAACGGCAACCAAGTATACTTTCCTTTCTAGTGCACCTGGCATATTCTCTAGAATAGACCACATATTAGGTCGTAAAGCAAGCCTAAGCTAAGCAGAATCCAAAACATTGAAATATTACAAAGCATCTTCTCTGACCATAAGGCCATAAAAGTGGAAATCAATAACTGGAAAAGCAGGGAAAAGAAATCAAACACTTGGAAACTGAACAATACCTTGCTGAGAAAAGAATGGATTATACAAGACATTAAGGATGGAATAAAGAAATTAAGAGAATCCAATGAGAATGAAAACACTTCCTGTCAGAACCTTTGGGACAGAGCAAAAGCGGGGCTCAGAGGCCAATTTATGTCAAAAAATGCACACATCCAAAAAGAAGAAAAGGCCAAAATCGAAGAATTATCGCTACAACTTGAAGAAATAGAAAGAGAGCAACAAAAGAAGCCAACAGGCACAAGAAAAAAACAAATAGTAAAAATTATAGCTGAACTAAATGGAATAGAAAACAGAAAAACAATTGAAAGAATTAACAAGACCAAAAGCTGGTTTTTTGAAAAAAAACAACAAAATTGATACACCGGTGGCCAAACTGGCAAATGAAAAACAGTAGAGGAAGCAAATAACTGGAATAAGAAATGAGATGGGCGATATTACAACAGACCCAACTGAAATTAAAAGAATCATATCAGATTACTATGAAAAACTACATTCAAAATTGAAAACCTAGAAGAAATGGACGAATTCCTAGAAACACAATACCTACCTAAACTAACACATACAGAGATAGAACAACTAAATAGACCCATAACAAAAGAAGAGATTGAAAAGGTAATCAAAAAACTCCCAACAACAACAACAAAAAAAGCCCTGGTCCAGCTGGCTTCACTGCAGAGTTCTACCAAACTTTCAGAGAAGAGTTAACACCACTACTACTAAAGGTATTTCAGAGCATAGAAAAGGACAGAATACTAACAAACTCATTCTATGAAGCCACCATATCACTGATACTAAAAAAAAGCAGGTAAAGACACCACAAGAAAAGAAAATTATAGACATATATCCCTCATGAACATAGATGCAAAAATCCTCAACAAAATTCTGGCCAATAGAATTCAACAACATATCAAAAAAAAAAAAAATTCACCATGACCAAGTGGGATTCATACCAGGTATGCAGGGATGGTTCAACATTAGAAAAACAATGGATGTAATCCACCACGTAAATAAAAAAAGAAAGAATCGCATGATTTTATCAATTGATGCAGAAAAGGCATTTGACAAAGTTCAACAATCATTCATGATAAAAACTCTCAGCAAAATAGGAATAGAAGGAAAATCCTCAACATAATAAAGGGCAATTACTCTCTTTTTTTTTTTATAGAGTCGCTATAAGTCGGAATCAACTTGACGGCAGTGGTTTTAGTGGGTATACAAACCCAACAGCCAACATCACCCTAAATGGAGAGAGCCTGAAAACATTCCCACTGATATAAGGAACCAGACAAGGATGCCCTTTATCACCAGTCTTATTCAACATTGTGCTGGAAGTACTAGCCAGAGCAATTAGGCTAGGTAAAGAAATAAAGGGCATCCAGATCGGCAAGGGAGAAGTCAAAGTATCTCTACTTGCACATGACATGATCTTATACACAAAAAATCCTAAGGAATCCTCAGGAAAACTACTGAAATTAATAGAAGAGTTCAGCAGAGTATCCGGACACAAGATAAACATACAAAAATCAGTTGGATTCCTCTATACCAACAAAAAGAACATGGAAGAGGAAATCCCCAAGTCAATGCCATTTACACCAGCCCCCGAAAAGATAAAATACGTAGGAATAAAACTTACCAGAGATGTAAAAGACTTATACAAAGAAAAGTACAGTACACTTCTGCAAGAAACCAAAAGAGACTTACATAAGTCGAAGAACATACCTTGCTCGTGGATAGGAAAACTTAACATAATAAAAATATCTACTCTACCGGAGGCGGGGCCAAGATGGCGGACTAGGTAGACGCTACCTCGGATCCCTCTTGCAACAAAGACTCAGAAAAACAAGTGAATCGATCACATACATAACAATCTATGAACCCTGAACAACAAACACAGATTTAGAGATGGAAAATGAACAAATACGGGGAAGCAGCGACTGTTTTCGGAGGCTGGAGCCAGCGTCCCAGTCAGGTAACCTTGGCGCTGGGCTTCTGGGCCCAGGGGAGCTGAACACAAAAATCTTGTGATGGCACAAAAAAGGGGTGCAGCCCTACCCCCCTGAACTGAACCCGGGAGAGGGCACAGCCAGTCCACGTGGGCAGTGTGGCGACTCAGCTGGTGAGAAAAGTCCCCGGGAGGCAGTGACTGGTTTTGGAGCCGGGAGTGCAGCGTCCCAGCTGGGGAACCTTGGTACCGGGATTTTGACTGGGCGCTGTCACGGCACAAGTACGGGGCGCAGCTCCACTCCCCTGAACTAACTCCAGGAGGGGGCCCAGCCAGTCCGTAGGGGCGGCGCAGTGACACGGCTGGCGGGATGAGAAGTCCCTGGGAGGCAGCAACTGATTTGGGAGCCGGAAGTGCAGCATCCCAGCAGGGGAACCTTGACGCTGGGCTGTGGACTGGCAGCAGAGGATCTGACCGCGGCTTCAGCGGGCCAGACCCCCGGGGGCAATCTCCACACAGTCAGCACACGTAGGCGACACACCCCTCGGGAATCTCAGATAAAATAGTCATTCCAAGCAAGACAAGCTACTTTGGCTATATTCTGAGGTGCTACTCGCCTATCTCTCTGAAACCTCCCCACCCTTCCCAGGCAGCTTCATTAACATTGGAATTTCCTGAGCCAGAGGGAAAACGGCGCAGGGTCCGCAGCGGCTTTGCATCCCCCCCCCCTTTTTTTTTTTTTTGGTCTTTTCCTAACCCATTCTTCCGGACTGAGAGAAAAAAAAAAGAGGAACCACAAAAAACCCAGGGACCAAAAATCCATCCCTAACTGGAATAAAAACACAGAACCAGCTACAGCCAAGCATATATGATCTAAATCTCCGACTTTCATCCTTACAGGGAACAAGGTGACGGTTATAATCCAAAGGCAGTTCTGATAGGGATCTGACTGCATTTTTTTTTAGCGGATTTTCTGGAAAAACAAGTTTCCCAGTGATGGCTCGGAGACAGCAGTCGATATCAAACCATATAAAGAAGCAGACCATGACAGCTTCTACAAAGCCCCAAACAAAAGAATCAAAATCTTTCCCAAATGAAGATACAACCCTGGAATTATCAGATACAGAAAATAAAAAACTAATTTACAGAATGCTTCAAGACATCAGAAATGAAATAAGGCAAACTGCAGAAAGAGCCAAGGAACACACTGATAAAACTGTTGAAGGACTCAAAAAGATTATTCAAGAACATAGTGGAAAAATTAATAAGTTGCAAGAATCCATAGAGAGACAGCATGCAGAAATCCAAAAGATTAACAATAACATTACAGAATTAGACAATGCAATAGGAAGTCAGAGGAGCAGACTCGAGCAATAAGAATGTAGAGTGGGTAATCTGGAGGACCAGGGAATTAACACCAACATAGCTGAAAAAAAATCAGATAAAAGAATTAAAAAAATGAAGAAACCCTAAGAATCATGTGGGACTCGATCAAGAAGGATAACTTGCGTGTGATTGGAGTCCCAGAACAGGGAGGGAGGACAGAAACCACAGAGACAATAGTTGAAGATCTGCTGACAGAAAACTTCCCTGACATCATGAAAGACGAAAGGATATCTATCCAAGATGCTCATCAAACCCCATTTAAGACTGATCCAAAAAGAAAAACGCCAAGACATATTATCATCAAACTTGCCAAAACCAAAGATAAACAGAAAATTTTAAAAGCAGCCAGGGAGAAAAGAAAGGCCTCCTTCAAGGGAGAATCATTAAGAATAAGTTCAGACTACTCAGCAGAAACCATGCAGGCAAGAAGGGAATGGGACGACATATACAGAACACTGAAGGAGAAAAACTGCCAGCCAAGGATCATATTTCCAGCAAAACTCTCTCTGAAATATGAAGGCAAAATTAAGATATTTACAGATAAACACAAGTTTAGAGCATTTGCAAAAACAAAACCAAAACTACAAGAAATACTAAAGGATATTGTTTGGTCAGAAAACGAATAATATCAGATACCAGCACAACACAAGGTCACAAAACAGAACATCCTGATATCAACCCAAAAAGGGAAATCACAAAAACAAATAAAGATTAATTAAAAAAAAAACGCTCATAACAGGGAATCATTGAAGTCAATATGTAAAAGATCACAATAATCAAAAAGAGGGACTAAATACAGGTGGCATAGAACTGCCATATGGAGAGTGATACAAGGCGATATAGAACAATACAAGTTAGGTTTTTACTTAGAAAAATAGGGGTAAATATTAAGGTAACCACAAAGAGGTATAACAACTCCATAACTCAAGATAAAAGCCAAGAAAAACGTAATGACTCAACAAACATAAAGTCAAACACTACGAAAATGAGGATCTCACGATTTACTAAGAAAAACATCTCAGCACAAAAAAGTAAGTGGAAAAATGAAATTATCAACAACACACATAAAAAGGCATCAAAATGAGAACACTAAACACTTATATATCTATAATTATGCTGAATGTAAATGGACTAAATGCACCAATAAAGAGACAGAGAGTCTCGGACTGGATAAAGAAACACGATCCATCTACATGCTGCCTACAAGAGACACACCTTAGACTTAGAGACACAAACAAACTAAAACTCAAAGGATGGAAAAAATATATCAAGGAAACAATAAGCAAAAAAGAAGAGGAGTAGCAATATTAATTTCTGACAAAATAGACTTTAGACTTAAATCCGCCACAAAGGATAAAGAAGGACACTATATAATGATAAAAGGGACAATTGATCAGGAAGACATAACCATATTGAATATTTATGCACCCAATGACAGGGCTGCAAGATACATAAATCAAATTTTAACAGAATTGAAAAGTGAGATAGACACCTCCACAATTATGGTAGGAGACTTCAACACACCACTTTCAGAGAAGGACAGGACATCCAGTAAGAAGCTCACGGAAGATCTAATTACAAAAATCAACCAACTTGACCTCATTGACTTATACAGAACTCTCCACCCAATTGCTGCAAAGTATACTTTTTTTTCTAGTGCACATGGAACATTCTCTAGAATAGACCACATATTAGTTCATAAAACAAACCTTTGCAGAATCCAAAACATGGAAATATTACAAAGCATCTTCTCAGACCACAACGCAATAAAACTAGAAATCAATAACAGAAAAACTAGGGAAAAGAAATCAAATACTTGGAAACTGAACAATACCCTCCTGAAAAAAGACTGGGTTATAGAAGACATCAAGGAGGGAATAAGGAAATTCATAGAATGCAACGAGAATGAAAATACTTCCTATCAAAACCTCTGGGACACAGCAAAAGCAGTGCTCAGAGGCCAATTTATATCGATAAATGCACACATACAAAAAGAAGAACCAAAATCAGAGAACTGTCCCTACAACTTGAACAAATAGAAAGTGAGCAACAAAAGAATCCATCAGGCACCAGAAGAAAACAAATAATAAAAATTAGAGCTGAACTAAACGAATTAGAGAACAGAAAAACAATTGAAAGAATTAACAAAGCCAAAAGCTGGTTCTTTGAAAAAATTAACAAAATTGATAAACCATTGGCTAGACTGACTAAAGAAATACAGGAAAGGAAACAAATAACCCGAATAAGAAACGAGAAGGGCCACATCACAAGAAACCCAACTGAAATTAAAAGAATCATATCAGATTATTACGAAAAATTGTACTCTAAGAAATTTGCAAACCTAGAAGAAATGGATGACTTCCTGGAAAAACACTACCTACCTAAACTAACACATTCAGAAGGAGAACAACTAAATAGACCCATAACAAAAAAAGAGATTGAAACGGAAATCAAAAAACTCCCAACAAAAAAAGCCCTGGCCCGGACGGCTTCACTGCAGAGTTCTACCAAACTTTCAGAGAAGAGTTAACATCACTACTACTAAAGGTATTTCAAAGCATAGAAAATGACGGAATACTACCCAACTCATTCTATGAAGCCACCATCTCCCTGATACCAAAACCAGGTAAAGACATTACAAAAAAAGAGAATTATAGACCTATATCCCTCATGAACATAGATGCAAAAATCCTCAACAAAATTCTAGCCAATAGAATTCAACAACATATCAAAAAAATAATCCACCACAACCAAGTAGGATTTATACCAGGTATGCAAGGCTGGTTTAATATTAGAAAAACCATTAATGTAATCCACCACATAAATAAAACAAAAGACAAAAACCACATGATCTTATCAATTGATGCAGAAAAGGCATTTGACAAAGTCCAACACCCATTTATGACAAAAACTCTCACCAAAATAGGAATTGAAGGAAAATTCCTCAACATAATAAAGGGCATCTATGCAAAGCCAACAGCCAACATCACTCTAAATGGAGAGAACCTGAAAGCATTTCCCTTGAAAACGGGAACCAGACAAGGATGCCCTTTCTCACCGCTCTTATTCAACATTGTGCTAGAAGTCCTAGCCAGAGCAATTAGGCTAGACAAAGAAATAAAGGGCATCCGGATTGGCAAGGAGGAAGTAAAATTATCTCTATTTGCAGATGACATGATCCTATACACAGAAAACCCTAAGGAATCCTCCAGAAAACTACTGAAACTAATAGAAGAGTTTGGCAGAGTCTCAGGTTATAAGATAAACATACAATAATCACTTGGATTCCTCTACATCAACAAAAAGAACATCGTAGAGGAAATCACCAAATCAATACCATTCACAGTAGCCCCCAAGAAGATAAAATACTTAGGAATAAATCTTACCAAGGATGTAAAAGACCTATACAAAGAAAACTACAAAGCTCTACTACAAGAAATTCAAAAGGACATACTTAAGTGGAAACACATACCTTGCTCATGGATAGGAAGACTTAACATAGTAAAAATGTCTATTCTACCAAAAGCCATCTATACATACAATGCACTTCCGATCCAAATTCCAATGTCATTTTTTAAGGTGATAGAGAAACAAATCACCAACTTCATATGGAAGGGAAAGAAGCCTCGGATAAGCAAAGCATTACTGAAAAACAAGAAGACAGTGGGAGGCCTCACTCTACCTGATTTCAGAAGCTATTATACAGCCACAGTAGTCAAAACAGCCCGGTACTGGTACAACAACAGGCACATAGACCAGTGGAACAGAATTGAGAACCCAGATATAAATCCATCCACATATGAGCAGCTGATATTTGACAAAGGCCCAATGTCAGTTAATTGGGGAAATGATAGTCTTTTTAACAAATCGTTCTGGCGTAACTGGATATCCATCTGCAAAAAAAAAAGGAAACAGGACCCATACCTCACACCATGCACAAAAACTAACTCCAAGTGGATCAAAGAACTAAACATAAAGACTAAAACAATAAAGATCATGGAAGAAAAAATAGGGACAACCCTAGGAGCCCTAATACAAGGCATAAACAGAATACAAAACATTACCAAAAATGACGAAGAGAAACCAGATAACTGGGAGCTCCTAAAAATCAAACACCTATGCTCATCTAAAGACTTCACCAAAAGAGTAAAAAGACCACCTACAGACTGGGAAAGAATTTTCAGCTATGACATCTCCGACCAGCGCCTGATCTCTAAAATCTATATGATTCTGTCAAAACTCAAAAACAAAAAGACAAACAACCCAATCAAGAAGTGGGCAAAGGATATGAACACACACTTCACTAAAGAAGATATTCAGGCAGCTAACAGATACCTGAGAAAGTGCCCTCGATCATTAGCCATAAGAGAAATGCAAATTAAAACCACGATGAGATTCCATCTCACTCCAACAAGGCTGGCATTAATCCAAAAAACACAAAATAATAAATGTTGGAGAGGCTGCGGAGAGATTGGAACTCTTATACACTGCTGGTGGGAATGTAAAATGGTACAACCACTTTGGAAATCTATCTGGCGTTATCTTAAACAGTTAGAAATAAAACTACCACACCACCCAGAAATCCCACTCCTCAGAATATACCCTAGAGAAACAAGAGCCTTCACACAAACAGATATATGCACACCCATGTTTATTGCAGCTCTGTTTACAATAGCAAAAAGCTGGAAGCAACCAAGGTGTCCATCAACGGATGAATGGGTAAATAAATTGTGGTATATTCACACAATGGAATACTACGCATCGATAAATAACAGTGACGAATCTGTGAAACATTTCATAACATGGAGGAACCTGGAAGGCATTATGCTGAGCGAAATCAGTTAGAGGCAAAAGGACAAATATTATACAAGACCACTATTATAAGATCTTGAGAAATAGTATAAACTGAGCAGAACACATACTTTTGTGGTTACGGGGGGGGAGGGAGAGAGGGAGAGGGTTTTTTACTGATTAATTAGTAGATAAGAACTGCTTTAGGTGAAGGGAAGGACAACACTCAATACATGGAAGGTCAGCTCAATTGAACTGGAGCAAAAGCAAAGAAGTTTCCGGGATAAAATGAATGGTTCAAAGGTCAGCGGAGCAAGGGCAGGGGTTTGGGGCCCATGGTTTAAGGGGACTTCTAAGTCAATTGGCAAAATAATTCTAGTATGAAAACATTCTGCATCCCACTTTGAAATGTGGCATCTGGGGTCTTAAATGCTAACAAGCGGCCATCTAAGATGCATCAATTGGTCTCAACCCACCTGGAGCAAAGGAGAATGAAGAACACCAAGGTCACAGGATAACTAAGAGCCCAAGAGACAGAAAGGGCCACATGAACCAGAGACCTACATTATCCTGAGACCAGAAGAACTAGTTGGTGCCCGGCCACAATCGATGACTGCCCTGACAGGGAGCACAATAGAGAACCCCTGAGGGAGCAGGAGATCGGTGGGATGCAGACCCCAAATTCTCATAAAAAGACCATACTTAATGGTCTGACTGAGACTGGAGGAATCCCGGCGGTCATAGTCCCCAAACCTTCTGTTGGCACAGGACAGGAACCATCCCCGAAGACAACTCATCAGACATGAAAGGGACTGGACAGTGGGTAGGAGAGAGATGCTGATGAAGAGTGAGCTAATTATATCAGGTGGACACTTGAGACTGTGTTGGCATCTCCTGTCTGGAGGGGGGATGAGAGGATAGAGAGAGTTGGAAGCTGGCAAAATTGTCACGAAAGGAGAGACTGGAAGGGCTGACTCATTAGGGGGAGAGCAAGTGGGAGTACAGAATAAGATGTATATAAACTTATATGTGACAGACTGACTTGATTTGTAAACGTTCCCTTGAAGCTCAATAAAAGTTAATAAAAAAATATATCTACTCTACCAAAAGCGATCTATACATTTAATGCAATTCCGATCCAAATCCCAGCGACATTCTTTACTGAGATGGAGAAACAAAATCACCAACTTCATATGGAAGGAATGTGGCCCCGGATAAATAAGGCATTACTGAAAAAGAACAAAGTGGGAGGCCTTACTTTACCTGATTTTACGACCTATTATACCACCACAGTAGTCAAAACAGCCTGGTACTGGTACAACAACAGTACAGAGATCGATGGAACAGAATTGAGAATCCAGACATAAATCCATTCACATATGAGCAGTTGATATTTGACAAAGGCCCCAAAACAGTTAAATGGGGAAAAGACAGTCTTTTTAACAAATGGTGCTGGCATAACTGGATATCCATCTGCAAAAAAATGAAACGAGACCCATACCTCACTCCACACACAAAAACGAGCTCAAAATGGATCAAAGACCTGAATATAAAATCTAAAATGATAAAGATCATGGACGAAAAAATAGGGACAACATTAGGCACCCTAATACATGGCATAAACAGTATACAAAACATTATAAAGAATGTAGAAGAAAAACTAGATAACTGGGAGCTCCTAAAAATCAAACACCTATGCTCATCCAAAGACTTCACGAAAAGAGTAAAAAGACTACCTACAGACTGGGAAAAAGTTTTTAGCTATGACATTTCTGATCAGCGCCTCATCTCTAAAATCTACATGATACTGCAAAAACTCAACTACAAAAAGACAAATAACCCAATTAAAAAATGGGCAAAAGATATGAATAGACACTTCATTAAAGAAGACTTTCAGGTAGCTAACAGGTATATGAGGAAATGTTCACCATGATTAGCCATTAGAGAAATGCAGATCAAAACTACAATGAGATGTCATCTCACTCCAACAAGGCTGGCATTAATCCAAAAATACAAAAGAATAAATGTTGGAGAGGCTGTGGAGAGATTGGAGCACTTCTACACTGCTGATGGGAATGTCAAATGGTACAACCACTTTGGAAATCGATTTGGAACTTCCTTAAAAAGTTAGAAATAGAAATACCATATGATCCAGCAATCTCACTCCTTGGAATGTATCCTAGAGAAATAAGAGCCTTTACATGAACAGATATATGCACACCCATGTTTACACTGTTTACAGCACTGTTTACAATAGCAAAAAGATGGAAGCAACCAAGGTGCCCATCAACGGACAAATGGATAAAAAAATCATGGTATATTCACACATGGAATACTATGCATATATAAAGAACAGTGAGGAATCCGTGAAACATTTCATAACATGGAGGAACCTGGAAGGCATTATGCTGAGCGACATTAGTCAGTTGCAAAAGGACAAATATAGTATAAGACCACTATTATAAGAACTTGAGAAATAGTTTAAACTGAGAAGAAAACATTCTTTTGTGGTTAGAGAGGAGGGTGGGAGAGGGGTACTCACTAATTAGCTGGTAGATAAGAACTAGTTTAGGTGAAGGGCAAGACAACACACAATACAGGGGAGGTCAGCACAACTGGACTAAACCAAAAGCAAAGAATTTTCCTGAATAAACTGAATGCTTTGAAGGCATAATAAAATCTAGTAAGAAAACATTCCACATCCCACTTTGAAGAGTGGCATCTGGAGTCTTAAACACTAGCAAGCAGCCATCTAAGATGCATCAATTGGTGTCAACCCACCTGGATCAAAGGAGAATGAAGAACACCAAGGACACAAGGCAATTACAAGCCCAAGAGACAAAAAGGGCCATATGAACCAGCGACTACATCATCCTGAGACCAGAAGAACTAGATGGTGCCCGGCTACAACTGATGACTGCCCTGACAGGGAACACAACAGAGAACCCCTGAGGGAGCAGGAGAGTAGTTTGATGCAGAGCCCTAATTCTCGTAAAAAGACCAGACTTAATGGTCTGACTGAGACTAGAAGGACCCCGGTGGTCATGGCCCCCAGACCTTCTGTTGGCCCAGGACAGGAACCATTCCTGAAGCCAACTCTTCATACATGGATTGTACTGGACAATGGGTTGGAGAGGGATGCTGGTGAGGAGTGAGCTTCTTGGATGAGATGGACACTTGAGACTATGTTGGCATCTCCTGCCTGGAGGGGAGATGAGAGGGTGGAGGGAGTTAGGATCTGGTGAAATGGACACGAAAAGAGAGAGTGGAGGGAGAGAGCGGGCTGTTTCATTAGGGGGAGAGTAATGGGGATTGTGTAGCAAGGTGTATATGGGTTTTTGTGTGAGAGACTAACTTGATTTGTAAACTTTCACATAAAGCACAACAAGAATTATAAAAAAAAAAGTATAGCTCATATATGCAAGGAGTTGGCAGTCTGCTTTGAGTTGGTGGTATCCTTCATGGGAACATTTATTAAGCACCAACTAAGCGTGCTCCAGCATGGCATTAAGCCCCACTGGGGATGCAGAGATGACTAATATGGGCTCTCTCGCCCCCAGCATGTTCTAAAACACCTGATACTGTGGAGAACTCACTCGAAGTCTTGTTTCAAATCTCAGCTTAATTTCCTGAGGTTCCTAGGGCTAGAACCAAGAGGGAACAGTCTCAGTTAAGGCTATAGTTGTGAAATTATAGTATAGGTTTAAAACACCGTTCATACTAAAAGTCACAAAATGAAGGGTGGTAGTGCATGAAAGCTTCTCTCTCTCCCATGTCCCACAATCTCAGATTGTCTTTTTTGAGGTCATCCTGAGGCAACATTGTTAATAAACCTGTTTTCAATGTTATCAGCATGCACTTTTCCAAGGTCTTTCCCTACTTAGTCCCTACAATCAAACCTTACCATTCACTGTTCCCTGACACACTCCATCATGCCTTTCTCACTCCAGACCTTTGCTCAAACTGGTCCGTCTTCCTAGATCCCTCTCCTATATATGGCAAGACTAGCCATATTTCAAAGACAATTAAAATGTTACCTACAAATAAATAAATAAAACCTTCCCTAAAACTCACACTTGGCCCAGCCTGTATACGCCTTCACTGGTTTTGATTTCTCCCTCCTAGAAATCTTTTTTTTTTTTTTTTTTTTTAGTTTACTCTTAAGTCACTGACATCTGGCTTTCATTCTCAGTATAGGTATACAACAATTAGATCTCAAGCTCGGTGAGGGTTGGGACTATATATTCTTTATCTTTGCATAACTCTCTCCACTGCCTCCCACTCCCCACCCCAGATTCATTTTTCCCCCATAAAAGAGATATTGAATTACGTCAACTGAAAATGAGGAGGCAAGCATTGTATAGAGGCTTAAAGAAAGTGAAAAAATAACTTGGAAAGTTAAACGCTTCTCAACGTCTTCACCTGGACCTACCAACTTACCTGCATCCATCCACACCCATTGTTAACTTCTCTTTATCTAGTCTTATCTAGTGGAGTTGTTTTCTTTCCATTCAAGTCAATTCTCCCTCAGCTTTACCTTTGGGCTCATACCTTCTAACCTCCTCCAGAACCTTGCTCCATTAGGCATCCCCTTCCACTCCTTTGGAAACCTTGGTGGCTGGCTTAGTGGTTAAGGGCTATGGCTGCTAACCAAAGGGTCAGCAGTTTGAATCTGTCAGACGCTCCTTGGAAACTCTATGGGGCAGTTCTACTCTGTCCTATAGGGTCGCTATGAGTCGGAATCGACTCGACGGCACTGGATTTGGTTTTGGTTTTCCACTCCTTCAACCTCTAAGCATGATCAGCTCTCTCTCAACCTATAAAACATAAACAAGAAAGTTCGCATGTTCCCACAGCCCCTACCTGTTACTTCTCGTATATTTATCCTCTTTGAAACCATCAAACTCTTTGAAAGCGTTGTCTATACTCACTGTCATCACTATCTCACCTTCCATCCTCTGTTTAAAGCTGTGTAGCCAGGCTTTCACCCCCAGTATTCCAATGTCACTCCTTTCACTAGGGATACCAATCACCTGCCAAGTGCAATGTATCTTTCTAATTTTTGTTTTACTGGACTTCTTTGCTGCATTAGACACTCACGGTTATGCCTTCCTTGTTGATACATTTTATTCTCTTAGTTTTCATGACACCATGTTTTCCTCATGCCACTGTTACTTCTTGTTCTTCATCTGTTTCGTTGACTTCTGTCCTTCACTTGCTCCTAAAAATGTGATATTCCTTATAGTTCATTCATCAGCTCACTTCCCTTTTTCTGCCTGTGCATTCTTACACGTCTTACTATCTTCAGCCAAGATCTCCATTTTAAGCTTCAGAACTAAGTAACCATCTGTCTATTGAATCTCTGTACTTGGATGTCTTAAAAATACCTTGACTGAGAGGAACTCGCAGTCACTCCTGACTCTATCTTCTTTTTTACCATCATCTTCAAGTTCATATTCAATCAAAATCCTGCCAATTTTACCTTCTACATCCTGTTGCCGTCAAGTCGATTCCGACTCATAGCGACCCTGTAGGACAGAGTAGAACTGCCCCATAGAGTTCCCAAGGAGCTCCTGGTGCATTTGAACTGCCGACCTTTTGGTTGGCAGTAGTAGCACTTAACCGCTACACCACCAGGGTTTCCACCCTCTACATACATTTTGAAAATTTCCCCTTATCTCTTCTCTCCTCTCCATATTTACTTCCACTGCCTTAGTTTAAGACATCATCAGCTCATACTTGGATCTCTGTAAAAGTTTCCTACCTGGTCTTTTGGAATCCAAGCTTGCTCCATAATCTTAAAAGTGGAGTGGTTAAATGCATGTATTCTGCAGTCACACTGCCCTGATTCAAATTTTGGCTCTATCACTTACTAGCTGTATGATGCTGGAAAAATTACTTAATCTCTCCATGCCTCAGTTTTCCCACTGATAAAAAGGAGATAAGAATAGCACCTAACTCATAGGAACATTGTGAGGATAAATTTTGCTAATATACAAATACAGCCCTAGAGAGGTATTCCTGGCATAATAAGAGCTACATAATGTGAGCTGCTGTTATTATAGTTGCTAAAAAAAAAAAGTTGCTGTGGAGTCGATTCCAACTCATAGCGATCCTATAGACAGAGAAGAACTGCCCTCATAGGTTTTCCAGGGAGCAGCTGGTGGATTCGAACTGCTGACCTTTTGGTTAGCAGCTGAGCTCTTAACCACTGTGCCACTAGGGCTCCATTACAGCCACCAGCACTGTAAGAACCTGAGCAGGCAACTCAATTGCTAAAATCCTTCATTGGCTTCCAGGACCTAAAAGATATAATCTAGGCTCTTACATGTGGCACTCTATAATCTGTTCCTTGCCTAATTTTCCCAACCCATCTCTTACCACCCCGTGACTCAAGCTTCACACTCCAACACCCAAGAGCTCATTGATCCCTGCACATTATGCCAATTCTTTCTTTTCTACATAACTCTACTTACATTGCCTGCGATGGTTAAGATCGTGTGTCAACTTGGCTGGGCCATGATTCTCAGTTGTTTGTATGTGATCACCCCCATGATGGGATCTTCTGTGAGTAGCCAACCAGTCCTATAAGTCGGAAGAGCAAGCATCAGATAAGAGATATAATTTCAAGATCTCAAGAACCTAATCTTGTTTCTGTCACTCAAGCAACTCCCCAAACCTCCTATGTATAATAATGCTTAAAATTCCATTTGGTGGTGTTTTAGAAGCTTTTTAGTAGCTCTGGTGAGAACACATGTGGTTTGAAGAGTGGCTAAAAAAATTCCCCTTTTCTTAAACATCTCTCTCTGGTCAACTTACCACAGTGCCTAAAATTCCATCAGACAACTTAATTAAAGACAGTGCATCTATGCTGTTTACAGTTATCAAGCTGAATCATGAGAGTCGTTATACAAGAATAGAAATTACTTATGATATTTTATGTGAAGGCCAAGTTAATATTAAAAAGCACTAAAGAGCCCTGTTACGGCACAAGTCCTATCTCGGAGAAAGAATCCCTTAACTGTACCAGAGATAAATGTATGTATCTAGCTTTTTTTTTTCAGATAAGCCCCAAGAGTCCTGAGGAAGAGAAAAGAGGGTTTTAATTCAGTTTACATCAGTAAACATATATAAAGTGCCAGTTATGTGAAAGGTAATGTTTTAGGTGCTAGGCAAAGACAGATGAAAAGGCATGGCCTGTCTTTAAGGAACTTACAAGTAGAATAAAGACAAGGGCACCGGGTACAGCATGAAATACTGAAAGGCAAATAGGTTAAAAAAGAAAGATAAAGACCACTAAATGCCCAAGACAAAGTATTTCTTACCTCTTATTTTGTTCAAAAGGCTTGGATCACAGAAAGTAACCTTGGGCAGGTCATATCTGGGATACTTTCCATAAACAATACCTATACTCCTTTCCCCCTCTTCCTTCCTTTGTTCACTTTTGAGGCAAAGCCAGATTCCTTGTTCACACATCAGAAAACTGGAAGCTTCTCCCTCACACCAAAGGTCAACAAATAATCTTGGTAAAGTCATGACAATTTATGCCTTTGTACTACAGAAAGATATTCCTCCTGATAATCAGAGGAAACTGGGTCAGAGCAGGAAATTGAGTCACACAACTCTTTTTCAGAATCCCGTACACAGCCATCTACCTTAATCTGGGCCAGAAATGCCATTTCAAAGGCCCCCACATGAGTGAATGCATGCAAATGTCGAGTCACAGGTCACATTAGAAAAACGCGGAATCCAGCAACTCCCAATGGCACCAAAGTAAAAACATGGAAGTTTAACTTTTATCAAAAGCAACTTGAAATCTGGGCAATTTAATTAAAGAGAGTACATCTGTGCTATTCACAGTTGTCAAGCTAAATCATGGGAGTCATTATACAAGAATAGAATTTACTTATGATATTTATTATTTTTTTTTAATTTATGTGAAGGCCAAGTTAATATTAAAAAAAAAGTAAGACTATCTGTTATGGATTCCATTGTGTTCTCCCAGAATATTTTTTGGAATTCTAAACCCTATACCTATGAATATAACACTATTTTGAAGGAGGGGTTTCTTCATTATGTAAATGAGGCCATATCAGTGTAGGGCACGTCTGAGTTATAAGGAGCAGCATAGATACAGAGACAAGAAGCACAAATGGGGGAAGATAGATAGATGCCAAGTGAAAATCGCAAAGGAACTGAGGAAGGCTGGAGCTATAGACACTGAAAGAGATAAGTATCTTCCCCTAGAGACAACAGAGAAAGAGCCTTTCCCTAGAGCTGATGCCTTGAATTTGGGCTTCTAGACATTTGAACTTCGAGGAAAAAAAAATTCTGTTCTCTAAAGCTACCCACATGTGGTATTTCTCTTACAGCAGCACTAGGAAAATAAGACACTATCCAAACTAAAAAGAGAAAATTACCCACATGAACTCCAAATCCTGACCTTGCTTAGAAATGGTAGGATTGGCTATACAATTTCCAAATAAGAAAATACAGCCTCTAATCATCACTAATTACAGATCAAATGGTAAAGATATACAGGATAAAAACACAGTACCCTGCCTTCAGTTAGTTTAGAGTCCAGTCATAAATAACAGG
The DNA here is from genome assembly GCF_030014295.1 of Loxodonta africana. Taxonomy (NCBI): domain Eukaryota; kingdom Metazoa; phylum Chordata; class Mammalia; order Proboscidea; family Elephantidae; genus Loxodonta; species Loxodonta africana. The sequence goes on along the minus strand of NC_087369.1, from coordinate 89,634,469 downwards.
AACACACACACATACACACGCATGGAAATCTGCTAACAAGCAATAGTAGGTAAAGAGTTAAGTGTTCAGACAGTGAATTGAGGTACAATAGTGCAAGTAAAAGGTCATATGGCTACATTTTTTCCTTCCCATATAGCCTTGTACACATTAAAGATATTCTCAATGCTTACAATTCAGGCATTTTCAAAAAATAGATGTTGTACTTACATGATGATGAAGATCCCAAGTGGAGACTGTCCTACAAAGATCTGTGTAGCTGAAAGGCACTGGGACTAAATTCTGTTTACATTTCTTATTCCCTGTGATTGAACAGCCATGGGTAAACTGTTTAATCTATGTGAGTCTGCAATGAATTCGTTCACAGCAGATTTTACAAAGAATGTCTGAATCACCGCTGTTAATAACTTTTTTTTTTTTTTTTGGTAATCTGGAAAAGATGACACTTCTATTTTTACTGTATAACTTAGCAACTTCTTGCTTTTCCTTTGAAGATTTCAAGGATGCAGGCTTCATTGGTTTGAACACCAACTAAGTTTTTAAACAATATGAAGTTTGGCTGCCTCAAATCCTTTGTGAAAGAAGGTGAACTATAATTAAATAAACATATACATATAATTAAAATAAATTTAAATTGAGGTTCGAGGTACAATAAGTCTTAAGAATGACATAACACCATGGAATTTGAAAGGTCTCTGTATTTCCTTAAGAGTCCATGCCAAGAGATGCAGCTTTTTCTTCTTTTTTTGTCCTTTCTTTTTCCTCTGGGGCTGTGTGTGCATGTGTGTGTGAAAGAGAGAGCGAGAGAGAGAGTAAGTGACTGACAGAAACTAAAAAAAAGTGGCTCTTCTTGAGGCAAAGATTTTTTAATCTGGAGACAAGTTTTTTTTCAGACTGAACATTCAAGTGAAAGCAGTTTCCAAATGTTACCAGCCTCCATAATGGAGTTTTAGGTAAAAACTTTTCTATCTTGTGTCTGTGTAGCCCATTAAACTTCACATGCAGTTTTCTCAAAACACAACAGCAGCAACTGCACACTGTAAGCTAAACACTCATTAGTCAGAGGTGAAAACTGAGGATCAGTGATAAAGTCAGAACTGGCAGCCACATTTATGGACTCTTGACTCCAGGCTATTTCCAGTAGGCCATAAGAAGGAGTTAAATATAAGATTCAAAAGAGCTGGGGTAAGGGGACAGTCCCAGGGTGGCAGGCAAGGGGTAGCCTACAAGTCTGGAATTCTGAAACAGAGTGCTGTCCATAGGTTTGGGAACCCATAGCCACAATCCTATCTGAAACAGTTTACTGATTAAAACATATTTAAGAGTTTCTAAAAGGCACTAAATATTATCTATTTCAGGGTTCATCAACATTTTTTAGAAGATCTAATTTTGCTGATGTGAAGGATTGGGCAGGCAGTGAAGACTTCCCCAGACAGTATAATACCTGGGGCATAGCACACTGATACTTAGCTAGGAGTATTCTCAGACTGCCAGGAGGGGACTCTTGGATCTGTTGGCTCACAGTTGACTTATTTGTCTTGAGGATCTGCCATTGGAGTATGATTGACTGGTGAATAGACCATTGGTCTATTTCAATACAAGAACTCTGGCATATGTTTTTTTCCCCCCTCTCCCAAAGCCAAGAGGTATTCTCAGCCTCATTTTCTGATGAGCAGAACAGAGAAAATCATGACAGAGCACCATAAGAGGTTCCCCATTTCTACAGAAAAGGAATAAACTGGGAAAAAAAGAATATTCTAAAATTAACCCTTGTGTTATGCCTTATAAACAAACTATGATTTCCCATTCTCAATTTCTGTATGTATTGCCTATGTCTCTTCTTGTGTAAAGATCACAAGGCTCTGCAAAGCCTTATGTTCCTTCAAAGTGAAAGGCTATATAGCAGAAGTCCTCAGTAGTTTGACAGGATCAAGCCCCTCCCTACTTCCAGAAAGCCTTCCCTGGCATTCCCGGTCCATATATCATCACAACCTTCCCTCCCTATCTTCCCAGCATTCCTGCTATATATTTACCTCTTATTTGGACCCTTACCACCCATCAGCATGTAGCATGGAAGTAACTTGTGTAAATGGCTAAAGCTACACGCATGCTTTAAGGTCCTAGAGGGAAGAACTTTTGCTTTTCCACAGCTATCAGCACAGTGCTTAAGACATACTCATGGCCAGAATTTTGTTGTTGTTGTTAAAGAGACAATGCCATTATCTGGCACTCCAAAATATTTCCTTAAAATCATTAAGCAATGGGCAAGTCTCTGCCAGGAATCCAAAGTAAAAGCCTAATGACTTATGCAACCTTGAGCTACATAATTTAGTAGCTTAGGAGATGAATTCCTGTCTGGTGAAAGAACCCAGACCTAAATAAGCATCTCCCTCTCTCTCATTCACAAGCACACACACACACACACATAATGTTTTTGTTGCCAAGAGACTATCTGATCTAAGTAACCTAGAAGCAAAATACTCATGAGTAACAATGATAGTGAATAAAGAATCTCTGACTCCTGCCTTCAATTGTCTCCTTCTCTCACCATACACATTATCCAAGCACACTAAAACTCCATATCAAACACAAGATGACATTTTAAATCCTGTTTCTCTCATTAAATATATTAACTATCCCTCCCAGCTTTACACCACCTATGATTTTATCAGCATGTTATCATTTAAGTGGGCGATGAAAATTTTGAATTACCATAGAGCCAAGAACAGAGTCTCCTGATATGTCACATTAGCAGTCTGTCTCAGTGAATATAAATCCAATAAAATCAACTCTCCTTGTGTCCAATTTTTTAATCAGTCATGAGTCCCCCTATTTGCACCCTCTTGTAGTCCAAATTTCACTAGTTTGTCCAAAAGGACTAACATGGAAGATTTTATCATATATACTTCTGAACCCCAAATAGAGTCTTCTCTGTTCCGTACTCTTACTATACACAAAGGCAGTCCCCCATAAAAATGTATCCCTTTTTTACATTAGAAATACCTTTCAAGATTACAGCAATAAGGTCCGTCAAGAATTACCATAAAATGCTGCTGGCACTGACTGATTGTGGAGGGTTCAGAAATGGGAGAGAGAAATACATGTTAATTACCTGCCACAATTCTCTGGTGTCCAGACAACATAACTCAATTAACAGTTTTACTGGAAGACTGAGTCACCCTGTAATCATTTGAAACTTTTTCTAATTATGACTTCCTTGATAAAATCCTGATTCTCTAGGCTTACTTTCTTCATGGAAGGCAAACTTTTCCCTGTGAAGCACATACACACACTTTGTTCTCTTCAAAGATTCTTAGGCTTTTCAAGCTAGAGAGCTAATGATACCACCATCGCTCCATTTATCAGATGATGAAACTGAGGCCCAATAAAGGGAAAGTAATTTGTTGCAGATCCTATAGCAAGTTTGCATCTGAGTTGGAATTAGAATCTCCCTTCTTGACTGTTGGCACAATGTTCTCTTCACCATATTTCACAGCCTCCATGGACATTACATATTCTCTGTCTTATCTTTGACACCAGAAGTAAGCTATACACTACTTTTAGGCCATCTTTTATGAGTCATCTCCAACTTTGTCAAGTTGGGCCCTTGCCCTACCTTCTTCATGGACTTTGACAACTGGAAAAGCAGTTGAGATCAATGAGATGCTTTGTTTAGCATTTGTCCCATGTAGCTCAAAACCCAATAGTTTATTTGTGACAGAACTGCTGTAAACAAGTCAGATCCAACTTGAGAACAAACATTTCTATTTTGCAGATACAACATAAGCAACATTAGTTTGAGTTATAAGTAAGGAATAATTCCACATTATGTGTCCTTTTCGAACAAAAAGGATTCAAAACATCCTACAAATCATAAAACAGGTATATTGAAATGTAATTCACCCCAGAGCCAAAAGGTGGTAACAATTTAAAAGTCCTTAACAATTATGGTAAATTCAAGTAATGGACTACCATGGAACCATTAAAATTATTAAGGTAATAAATCTATCTGTTAGAATAAAAATATATCCATAACAAAGTATTAAGTCTACCCATGGTGATGTAGTAGTTAAGAGCTGTGGCTGTTAACCAAAAAGTCAGCAGTTCGAATTCACCAGGGACTCCTTGGAAAGTCAGTTCTACTCTGTCCTATAGGGTTGCTATGAGTCCTAATCGACTCGATGGCAACAGATTCGTTATTTTTTTTTATCTAATTTTCGTGGAAGAAAAGTAATTACATATATTTTATTTTTAAGAATCAGGAGGAATCGACATTTACCAAAAGGATAAGAATGGTTATTTTAGTGAATAAGATGAGGTGTGTTCTTTTTCTTTTTTCTTATTTACATTTTCTAATTTTTCTAAAATTAGGCCTGTATCACATTTCTAGTTAGAAAAAAAAATAAAATAAATTTTATTCTAGCCAGTGGAAAGTAATTTATCCTATAACCATGCAGGGCTCTAATTCTCACCATACTTTTGACAAGTGCTTTCTACTTTTGCATAATAACCTTGGGTAACAAATAGGACAAACATCATAAGCAACTAAAGTCAGAGCCAAAGGGCTTATGTGACATGCTTAGAAGTTTACACATAGCTAGCTGATGGCAGAACCAGGACTAAAATACAGGTCTCTTAACTACCAAGGCAGAGAAAATTTTTGCTATGCCTCATGGTTTCCTGTAAGTATAGTTCTTCTTTGATTCTCAAATGAGGAAACCAAGAAATGTTAAATAACTTAATCGTTGTTGTACCTAGAGTCAAAAAACATCTCCTTTCCCCCGAGAAAGCAGGGAACTCCACAGTGATGCTAGAATTAAAACTGGAAATCAACAACTCTTATAGGATTCATCACAGAATTGAGGTCATAGAGCAAACCACTGCCCAGAGAACTGGAGATACAGAAAATACCAACTTACTGGGAATAGGAACCACCACTGGACCCAGCATTGGGTAAGAATACTTAAAGGGTAATTGACTAATTGCTGTAGATTGAATATAGACTAGTTTGAGAGATAAAAAAACACCTGGAGGCCCAGAAGCCCCACCAGGTTCTCACTGTGAAGATCCCCCAAAAAACAAACCCACTGCCATCAAATCGATTCTGACTCATAGCTACCCTATATGACAGGGTAGAACTGCACCATAGGGGTTTCCAAGGAGCACCTGGTGGGTTCGAACTGCTGACCTTTTGGCTAGCAGCTGTAGCTCTTAACCACTACACCATCAGGGTTTCCACCCTGAATATCAGAGAAAAAAAATCCCCTTATACTTCCAACAGGGGAAAAGGGAAAGTAATCATTTTGAAATATGCCCAGAGTCCTCTGTTCTCCTTAACAATGGCCTTCCCTCAAGGGAAACTATTTTACCAGAGCCTAACCAACATTAAGTAAGGGAAATATCCAACTCCAGCCTCCACTAGCCTTCATCATGGGGGAAGGGAAATATCCAGCTCCAGCCCCATCTTGCTTTCTTGTCTTACCTAAGGGGTGAAAAAAAGCGAAGAAGTACTTGTGAGGGTCACAGACCAAGGGCACAGGGCTAAGACCTAATCATAGAATCAAGAAAACTTTTCCTCTTCCACATCTTACCATCAAAACAATAGGGATCCTGTATAATACCAGCAGATTAAAACTGAAAAAACCTGCAAAGCTCAGACCCTACTTAAGGAGTCTCTAGAGAAATCAAACACAACAAAGGAGACAAAAACAAGGACATCAGAGGAAAGTTTAACCTCTGACGTCTAAAGATAAAGCAAACAGCAAATAGAACCAGGAAACCCTGGTAGCATAGTAGTTAAGAGCTACGGCTGCTAACCAAAAGGCCAGCAGTTTGAATCCACCAGGTACTACTTGGAAACACTATGGGGAAGTTCTCCTCTGTCCTATAGGGTCACTATGAGTTGGAATCGACTTGATGGCAGTGGGTTAATGGGTAACTTCTAGACAGATAAATATAAAACATCACACCAAAGGTCTATTTACCTCAGTTCATTTTACCCAATATGCTATGTCAGGTTTTCAACAACAAAAAAAAATACAGGGCATGCTAAAAGGCAAAAAACACAGTCTGAAGAAATACAGCAAGAATCAGAACCAGACTCAGGTACTGCAGAGAATTTGGAATTGTCAAACAAGGAATTTAAAGTAACTATGATAGACATGCTAAGAGTTTTAATGGGAAAAGTGGAAAACATGCAAGAACAAATGCATAATATAGCATAGAGATGAAAATTCCCAAGAAAAAATCAAAAGGAAATGCTAAAAATAAAAAATGTTTTAACAGAAATGAAGAATGCCTTTGACAGATTCATCAGTAGACTGAACATGACCAAGGAAAGAATCAGTGAGCTTGAAGATATGCCAATAGGAATTTTCCAAACTGAAAAGCAAAGAGAAAAAAGAATGAGAAACACAAAGTAGAATATTCAAGAACAATTACAAAAAGTATAACATACGTATAATGGGAATATCAGAAGAAGAAAGAAAGGAATACAAGAAATATTTGAAGTAATAATGGGTGAGAATTTTCCAAAATTGTTGACATACATAAACCATAGATGCAAGAAGCCCAGAGAACACCAAGTCAGTTAAATACCAAAAAATATACACCTAGGCATATTATATTCGAATTGCAGAAAATCAAAGACAAAGAGAAAATCTTGAAAGAAGCGGGGGGGGGGGAATCACCTTACCTGTAAAGGAACAAGGATAAGAATGACACTGGATTCTGTTCGGAAGACATGCAAGCAAGAAAAGAGTGGAATGAAATATTTAAAATGTTGAAAGAAAAATCCACCAACCTAGAATTCTGTACCCAGTGACATTATCCTTCAAAAGTAAAGGAGAAATAAAGACTTTCTTATAAAAACAAAAACTGAGGGAATTTTTCACCAGTAGCCATGCCTTGTAAGAGAAGATAAAAGAAATTCTTCAAACATAAGGAAAATTATATAGGTCAGAAATTCAGATCCACTAAAAGGAAGAACGTTTGAGAAGAAATAAAGGTAAAATAAGATGTCTAATTTTTCTTACTCTGAACTTATCTAACAAATAACAATTTGTTCAAAATAACAATAGCAATAATATACTGTTCAGGAACAGAGCAAACAGCATGACCATCCTATGACCAGCTTCCCCCTAGTTATAAGATTAATTAGTACAATTAAGTAGTCATAGGTAGTCATGGAGACAGAGAAACTTGCTGTGAACTCACAACAGAGAGTAAGCCTTCTCCAAAACAGGGAGAGAGAGTGAGACCCAATTCCCAGCCTCCTTATCAGAGAATGCTCTGAGCCCACAACCTCAGCTTGGGCAACCCAGAAGGGAATCATAAAGGCAGAGTGCCCTTCCAGCAAGCAGTTCCTGGCCACAAAAAGATAAGTCATGAAGGAATGAGTTGGTGCAGGTTTTTTTTGGAAGTGGGAAATAAGGGAAGAGGAAGAGGGAAGCTCCAATGAGGAGTCAAAGAGACCTATATTGAAAAGCAGACTGCTGCTTACTAAATGACCCTCACTCAAGTCACTGAAACTCTTTGATCCTCAGTTTCCTCACCTGAAAAGTGGAGATAATACCTCACAGGATCATTGTGAAAATAAATGGGAAACACGTAAAGTGCTTAGCACAGAACCTGGCTTACATAGTAAATACTTACATAGTAAAAAAAAAAAAGTACTGGACAAATAGCAGGCAATGCTGTTACCAGGTGGCAGAGACATGATCCCAGGTGAAGCAGTTCATTCCAATTCGAACTCCTGCTGAGAATTTGCATTTCTATCAAGTTTCCAGGTGATGATAATGCTGCTGATTAGAGACCAGTTATGAGAACCACCATTAGAGCAGTGGTTCTCAAAATTTATTATACATTGTTGGCCCAGGACAGGAACTATTCCCAAAGCCAACTCTTCAGACAGGGATTGGACTGGACAATGGCTTGGAGAGAGATGCTGGTGAGGAGTGAGCTTCTTGGATGAGATGGACACTTGAGACTATGTTGGCATCTCCTGCCTGGAGGGGAGGTGAGAGGGTGGAGGGGGTTAGAATCTGGCAAAATGGACATGAAAAGAGAGAGTGGAGGGAGAGAGAGGGCTGTCTCATTAGGGGGAGAGTAATTGGGAGTGTGTAGCAAGGTGTATATGGGTTTTTGTGTGAGAGACTGACTTGATTTGTAAACTTTCACTTAAAGCACAATAAAAATCATCAGAAAAAATTATTATACATAATTGAGAACCCAGATGTAAATCTATACACCTACAGGCACTTGATCTTTGACAAGGGCCCAAAGTCCAACACATAGGGAAAAGGTAGTCTTTTTAACAAATGGTGCTGTCAAAACCGGATGTCTATCAGCAAAAACAGGAAACAGGACCCATACCTCACACCATACACAAAAACTAATTCAAAATGGATCAAAGACCTAAATATAAAAGCAATATCTATAAAGATCATTGAACAAAAAAGAGGATCAACTCAAAAGGCTCTAATACATGGCATTAACAGGATACAAGCCATAACTAACAACACACAAAACTCCAGAAGATAAGCTAGATAACTGGAATCTTCTAGAAATTAAACATTTATGCTCATCAAAAGAGTAAAAAGAGAACCTACAGGCTGGAAAAAAAATTTTGGCTATGACAAATCCAACAAAGTCCTAATCCCAAAAATCTACAGGAAAATCCAACACCTATACAACCAAAAGACAATTCATTTTAAAAATGAGCAAAGGAAATGAACAGACCCTTCACAAAAGAAGATATTCAAGTGGCTAATAGACATATGAGGAAATGCTCACAATTCCTAGCTATTAGGGAAATGCAAATCAAAACCACAATGAGATACCTTCTCACCCCGGCATTACTGGCAAGAATAAAAAAAAAAAAAACAGAAAATAACAAATGGTGAAGAGGCTGTGGGAAGATTAGAAATCTTATGCACTGAATGCAAAAATGATACAACCAATTTGGAAAAAAATATGGTGCTTCCTTGGAAAGCTAGAAATAGAAGTACCTTATGATCCAGCTATCCCACGCCTAGGAATATATCCTAGAGAAATAAGATTCAACACACTAATAGACATATGCTCACCCTTGTTCATTGCAGCATTGTTCACAATAGCAAAAAGATGGAAACAACCTAGATGCCCATCAACAGATGAATGGATAAACAAACTATGGTACATACACACAGCGTAGTCCTATGCAATGATAAAAAACAATGATGAATCTGCAAAGTATCTCACAACATAGAGGAATCTCAGGGGCATTATGCTGAGTGAAATAAGTCAATCACAAAAGGACAAATATTGTATGAGACCACTACTATAAAAACTCAAGAAAAGGTTTACACACTAAAAGAAACAATCTTTGATGATTATGAGGGAAAGGCGGGTGGGGGTGGAAAAACATTAAATAGACAATAGGTAAGTGGTAAGTTTGGTGAAGGGGAAGACAGTACACAATACTGGGGAAGCCAGCACAACTTGTCCAAGGCAAGGTCATGGAAGGTCCATGGACACATCCAAACTCCCTGAGGGACCAAATTACCAGGCTGAGGGTTGTGGGGACCATGGTCTCAGGGAACATCTAGCTCAATTGCCAAAACATAGTTTATATAGAAAATGTTCTACATTCTACTTTGGTGAATAGCATCTGGGGTCTTAAGTGCTTATGAGCAGCTATCTAAGATATACCACTGGTCTCACCCCACCTGGAGCAATGGAGAATGAAGAAAATGAAAGAGAAAAGAGAAAGGTTAGATCAAAGGACTAATGGACCACAAGTACCACAGCCTCCACCAGACTGAGTCCAGCACAACTAGATGGTGCCCAGCTACCACCACTGACTGCTCTGACAGGGATCACAATAGAGGATCCAGGACAGAGCTGGAGAAAAATGTAGAACAAAATTCCAACTCACAAAAAAAGACCAGACTTACCGGCCTGAGAGAGACTGAAGAAACCCCGAGAGTATGGCCCCCAGGCATCCTTTTAGCTCAGCAGTAAAGTCACTCCTGAGGTTTACCCTTCAGCCAAAGATTAGACAGGCCCATAAAACAAAATGAGACTAAAGGGTCACACCAGCCCAGGGGCAAAGACTAGTAGGCAGGAGGGGACAGGAAAGCTGGTAATTGGGAGCCTAGAAAAAAAAGAGAAAAAAAATTATTATACATAAGAATCATCTGGGGATTTTGTTAAAACATAGATTCTGACTCAGTATATCAAAGATGTGATGAAACCCATGTAAAATTATTCACTACAGATAATCTAGTGAGCAAGGTGAATGCCGTGCTAACCTTGCCTATCGGATAATCCACTCCTGGTAGAAAGTGTTAGAGTCCTAACCAACGGACCAAGAAAGTGCTCTGGGTGTTCAGGGGAAAACCAAACCAAAACCAAACCCACTGCCGTCGAGTCGAGTTCAGGGGAAGAATGGCTAAATTCCTGTTGAGGTGGTCAGGAAAGGCTAGGCTTGCATTATTGTAAGGACTGACCATTAAAATACTGTTTCATGCCCTGCCCATTTTATTGAATTTATCATGGTTAAGAAGATATATCTTAATAACAACTGCCACCGTCCTATTAATGGTTTCTAATGGAGAGAAAAAAAATTCCTTATTAGAAATTGTAGTATAACTCTATATTTACTGGTTTGAGAAAATCTTTTCAATACAATCAAGTGAAAAAAATCAAGCAACAAAATGAGAATCACGTCAAATATAGTGATAAAAAAAATAGATTTTTTTTTATAGAGAGTTAAACATTTATAGAGAGTTTAACTATGTCCCAAGCACTGTTTAAAGTGTTTTATATTTCATTCAATCCTTATAATAATCCCATAAGGTTGTTGTTAGGTGCCGTCGAGTCAGTTCTGACTCATAGTGACCGTATGTACAACAGAACCAAATACCGCCCTGTTCTGCTCCATCCTCACTATCGTTGTTACGCTTGAGCCCATTATTGCAGCCAATCAATCCCTTTAAGAGTCTTCCTCTCTTTTGCTGACCCTCTAATGTACCAAGCATGATGTCCTTCTCTGGGAACTGGTCCCTCCTGGTAACATGTCCAAACTATGTAAGATGTAGTCTCGCCATCTTTGCTTCTAAAGAGCATTATGGCTGTACTCCTTCCAAGACAAATTTATTTGTTCTTTTGGCAACATCATCATAGCAGTTAAGTACTGCAGCTGCTAACCAAAGGGTCGGCAGTTCGAATCCACCAGGCGCTCCTTGGAAACTCTATGGGGCAGTTCTACTCTGTCCTATAGGGTGGCTGAGTCAGAATTGACTCAACGGCACTGGGTTTAGTTTTGTTTTGGTTTTGCCAACATCACAATTCAAAGGCATCAAACCTTCTTCCATGTTCCTTATTCATTGTCCATCTTTCACGTGAATATGAGGTGATTGAAAACACCATGGCTTGGGACAGGCGCACCTTAGTCCTTAAAGTGACATCTTTGCTTTTTAACACTTTAAAGAGGTCGTTTGCAGCAAATTTGCCCAATGCAATGTGTCATTTGATTTCTTGACTGCTGCTTCCATGGGCATTGATTGTGGAAACAAAACGAAACCCTTGACAACCTCAATCTTTTCTCCGCTTATCATGATGTTGCTTATTGGTCCAGTTGTGAGGATTTTTTTTTTCTTTATGTTGAGGCGTAATCCATACTGAAGGCTGTGGTCTTTGATCTCCATCAGTAAGTGCTTCAAGTCCTCTTCACTTTCAGCAAGCAAGATTGTCATCTGCATAATGCAGGTTGTTAGTGAGTCTTCCTCTAATCTTGATGCCCCATTCTTCTTCATATAGTTCAGAATCTCTGATTATTTGCTCAGCATTCAGATTGAATAAGCATGGTGAAAGGATACAACCCTGACACACACCTTTCCTGACTTTAAACTGTGCAGTATCCCCTTGCTCTATCCAAACCACTGCCTCTTGTTCTTTGTGCAGGTTCCTCGTGAGCACAATTAAGTGTTCTGGAATTCCCATTCTTCGCAATGTTTTACATGATTTGTTATGATCCACGCAGTTGAATGCCTTGGCGTAGTCAATGAAATATCTTTCTGACGTTCTCTACTTTCAGCAAGGATCCAACTGACATCAGCAATGATATCCCTCATTCCATATCCTCTTTTGAATCCGGCTTGAATTTCTCACAGTTCCATGTTGATGTACTGCTGCGATCACTTTTGAATGATCTTCAGCAAAATTTTTGGTGTGTGAGATATTAATGACATTTTTTGATAATTTCCACATTTTACTGGATTATCTTTCTTTGGAATAAGCTTAAATATGGATCTCTTCCAGTTGGCTGGGTAAGTAGCTTTCTTCCAAATTTCTTGGCATAGGTGAGTGAGCACCTTCAGTGCTGCATCTGTTTGTTGAAACATCAATTGGTCAATTCCTGGAGCCTTGTTTTTCACTACTCTTTCAGTGCAGTTTGGACCTTCTTTGAGTACCGTCCTGATCATACAATACCTCTTGAAATGATTGAATGTCGACCAATTCTTTTTGGTAGAGTGACTCTGTGCATTTTTTCCATCTTCTTTTTATGCTTCCTTCATCGTTCAGTATTTTGCGCATAGAATCCTTCAGTGTTGCAACTTGAGGCTTGCATTTTTTCTTCAGTTCTTTCAGCTTGAGAAATGCCAAGCTAGTTCTTCCCTTTTGGTTTTCTATCTCCAGGCCTTTGCACGTGCCATTATAATACTTCACTTTGTCTTCTGGAGCAGCCTTTGAATTCTTCTGTTCAGCTCTTTTACTTCATCATGTCTTGCATTCACTTGAGCTACTCAACATTCAAGAGCAAGTTTCAGAGTCTCTTCCGACTTCCATTTTGGTCTTTTCTTTCTTTCCTGTTTTTAATTACCTCTTGCTTTCTTCATGTATGATGTCCTTGATTTCTTTCCACAACTCATCTGGTTTTTGGTTATTAGCTTTCAACACATCAAATCTATTCTTGAGATGATCTCTAAATTTTAAAAAAATTTTTTTTAGGATATTTTCAAGTTCGTACTTTGGCTCTCTGCTTGAACTTGCATATGGGCCATTGATGGTCTGATCCACAGTTGGCCCCTGGCCTTGTTCTGACTGATGATATTGACCTTTTTCATTGTCTCTTTCCCCAGGTGTAGTCAATTTGATACCTGTGCATTCCTTCTCTTGGGGTCGATGTGCATAGTCACCTACTATGTTGTTGAAAAAAAGGCATTTGCAATGAAGTTGTTGGTCTTGTAAAATTCTATCACACGATCTCAGGCATCAGTTCCATTACCAAGGTCATATTTTCCAACTACCAATCCTTCTCTGTTTCCAACTTTCTCATTCTAATCACCAGTAATTATTAATACATCTTGATTGCACATTTGATCAATTTCAGACTGCAGAAGTTGGTAAAAATCTTCAGTTTCTTCATCTTTGGCCTTAGTGGTTGGTACATAAATTTGAATAATAATCCTATTAACTGGTCTTCCTTGTAGCCATATGGAAATTGTCCTATCACTGACATCGTTGTACTTCAGAATAGACCTTGAAATGTTCTTTTTGACAATGAATGCAACACCACTCCCCTTCAATTTGTCATTTTGGCTTAGTAGATGATATATTTGTCCTATTTAAAATGACCAGTACTAGTCTATTTCAGCTCACTAATTCCTAGGATATCGATGTTTATGCATTCCATTTCATTTTTGACAGTATCCAATTTTCCTTGATTCATACTTTGCACATTCCACTTTCCGATTATTAATGGATGTTTGCAGCTATTTCTTCTCATTTTGAGTTTTGCCACATCAACAAATGAACTTCCCAAAAGCTTAACTCCATCCACATTATTAAGGTCAACTCTATTTTGAGGAAGCAGCTCTTCCCCAGTCGTCTTTTGAGTGCCTTCCAATCTTTTGGCACTATATCAGATAATGTTCCTCTGCTATTTATGAGGTTTTCACTCTCTTTTTTTTTCTCAGAAGTAGACCACCTGGTCCTTCTTCCTAGTCTATTTTATTCTGGAAGCTCAACTGAAACCTGTCTTCCATGGGTGACCCTGCTGGTATTTGAATACCAGTGGCATAGCTTCTAACATCACAGCAACACGCAAGCCCCCACAGCACAACAAAATGACAGATAAGGTAGGTATCATCATTACCGACACTTCAGATATGTTGAAATTGAGGCATGCAGAAATCAAGTAATCAAGTAATTTGCCCAGTAGTAAGTTGTGAAGCCAGAACTTGAATTTATGTATAACACCAAAGCTCATGCTCTTAATGACCACACTAATACATTAATCCCTTCTAGGGCAATCCGTAGTTTATTGGGAGCCCAAACATTCTTAATGATAGAATTTCGGTCATTAAGGACAACCAGTGTGAGTCTTTTGGGGGATTTTCACTTCCATTTATGATATGAAGGAATAGTCTCAATAATAACAATAATAGCAATAGCAACATTTGTAGTTATTATTGTGTACACATATATGTGTTTATGTGTGTATATGCATAAAATGTATGGAAACATATACACTAAAATTGTAACTAAGTGATTATTTATAGTTGGTGAGGTTGCTGATATATATTTTTGTGTTTCTTCTTTCATGTTTCTAATTTTTACAATGGTTATGATTTACTTGTTTGATATAAAAGAACCGAAAAATGTCCACAGGATTTGCAATTACTAAAACACCAGTAACCTTCAGGAAATTTGCTTTGAGGAGTGATGATTAGAGTGACCTTTGAAGGAAATCAGAGGTGAGGAAGCAGAGCTTGAGAATGCAGACTTTCAGTAAACAGATTTGAAAAGGAAAGAGATAGTGCCATAGTTAGAGCAAAGAAACAGGATATAGGTGGAGTGTGTTTTTAAGATGGCAAAGACTTAAACAAGTTTGTAGGTGAGAGGAAGGAGACCAAGACTGAAAAAGGTATCACATTAGCATTATATAATAAGTTATGGAAGCCAATTAACCATTTCTTGGAAAAGAGAGTATAAAAGGCTCAAATGAAAAGAATTCCAAGGCACCTAATAAATTTTTTTTTTTTTTTTTAGGTAGGGAAAAATCCCTAAAGGGGTGAAGAAAGAGTGGTAACTATTGTAGACAAACATAACTGCTTCATGATTTGTATTTTGTATTATTTCAGACCTACTTCAGCATTAAAACAATGTTGGTTTGAATTAATAATTTGGTTTGAATTAATAATGATGAAGAATAAAAGATAACATGTTTACAAAGTGCTTAGAGTTCTCCAGAAGATGAGTGTTGTTGAAGCAATTTTTAAAATTTCTCAGGCAGGTAAAGGTTGTAAAATATTTTAAGAAAGAAAAAGAAAAGAGGTCTGGGACAGAAAAAAATAATAGAGATTGTGCAACATCTTGTAATCTCACATTGTGTACTGGAGCAATGAAGAAATGTGATTAAGGATACTAGACTGGGATGCAAGAGACCTGGGTTGCATCCTCAGCTCAACCACAAAGTATGTCATCTTGAACAAGTGTCACAGTGAAACTACCTATGCCTTGTTGCCACATATGTAAAACAGAATTAATAACACCTGCCCTGTCACAAGATTGTTGGAAAAACCAAGACAGATAATACTCATGATAGTCTTTGGAAACCTGAAAAGTATGATGCAAATGTGAAGGATTATTATGCACATCACTTGTTCCTGGAGACTTTATGAAGCCTTCCCGCAGTATTCTCATTCAACCCAAGCTATGAAAATTCTTATTTCTACTCCAGTTTGTTGCATGCCAGGAAATACATAGAAATCATTGTTGCCTGAATTAGGGAATCTCAGACCAAATCTATAGCAGTTTATTATGAATTTTTAAAAAAGGCTAAGAACAAGAACTAGAGACAGTGCAATTAGTGTTTGGTTTCAGGTGCCGAATGGCTGAAGCAGAGCAGTTCCGTTTAGCATAGCAACAAACTGCTATTTTTCTTGGTTTCTAGGACACATGTAATTTTGGTCTGAATGTTCGAGTCCAATTAGAGCATTTAATTTAACCAGGGAACTGGTTTCGTAATGCAAGCACTTCTATACTTTTTTTTAATCTTTTTTGTCCCCAAACAAAATCATCTAAATGAGGATACCGATTAGCATCAGTAAACTTATTTAATGCAAAATAAAAGCTTTAGAATTTCTTTGCTCTCTGGCTCTGTTTCATAGAAGGCCAAGGCTGGCCAAAATTGTCAAATATTTCTTTCTGCCCAATGCCTGCCTCTTTGGTATCATCCCATCCCCACGCCCTGTCATCCAGAGTTCTCATTCTTCCCAGTACCCAAAGACACTTCTATTTTTATAAAGTTTGAGAGGGAGATGCAATACATTGTCAGGTTATTATAGCAGCAAGGATAGCTGAAGCAAATTTTTTGAAAGGAGGGAAGAGGGCAAGACTGCAGGAGGGGTGCCCTTAAAGGACCTTGAATGCTTGTTTGAAGAATTCAGGGGTGAAATAATAAATTGTAGTTGTAACTTGGGTTCAAGTTTTGTTGAATATCAGTTAAAAACTTTGTCCACACTATAAGAGAAACAAACTCTGAGGACTGAGTATACAAAGTTTAATGTCAAAGTTAAAATGAATTAGCTACGTGTTATATTTAATGATATGCATTTTTGTTATAGGGCCAAATGTTGCTTGGGCATATAAGCCATTGTTGTTGTTATGCAGTTAGGTGTTATAGAGTCGGTTCCAACTCATAGTGACCCTATGTGCAACACAAAAAAACACCGCCCGGTCCTGCACCATCCTCATGATCATCGTTATACTTGAGCCCATTGTTGCAGCTACTGTGTCAATCCATCTCTTTAAAGGTCTTCCTCTCTTTCCCTGATCCTATACTTTACCAAATATGATGTCCTTCTCCAGGGACTGATCCCTCCTGATAACATGACCACAGTAAGTGAGACATAGTCTCGTTATCCTTGCTTCTAAGGAGCACTCTGGTTGTACTTCCTCCGAGACAAATTTGTTCTTTGCCAGCCCATGGTATATTCAATATTTTTCGCCAAAACCACAATTCAAAGGCATCAATTCTTCTCCGGTCTTCCTTATTCATTGCCCAGCTTTTGCATGCATATAGGGCGATTGAAAACACCATGGCTTGGATCAGGGGGACTTTAGTCCTTAAAGTGGCATTTTTGCTTTTTAACACTTTAAAGAGGTTTTTGCAGCAAGATTTGCCCGATGCAATGCATCCTTTGATTTCTTGACTGCTGCTTCCATGGGTGTTGATTGTGGATCCAAGTAAAATGAAATCCTTGACAACCTCAATCTTTTCTCCGCTTATCATGATGTTGCTTATTGGTCCAGTTGTGAAGATTTTTGTTTTCTTTATACTGAGGTGTAATTCATGCTGAAGGCTGTGGTCTTTGATCTCTATCAGTAAGTGCTTCAAGTCCTCTTCACTTTCAGCAAGCAAAGTTATGTCATATGCATAATGCAGGTTGTTAATGAGTCTTCCTCTAAACCTGATGTCCCATTATTCTTCGTATAGTCCAGCTTCTCGGACTATTTGCTTAGCATACAGACTGAATAAGTACGGTGAAAGGACACAACCTTGATGCACATCTTTCCTGACTTTAAACCATGCAGTATCCCCTTGTTCTGTTTGAACGACTGCCTCTTGATCTACGTACAGGTCAGAGCACAATTAAGTGTTCTGGAATTCCCAGTCTTTGCAGTGTTATCCATAATTTGTTACAATCCACACAGCCAAATGCCATTGCATAGTCAATAAAACTCAGGCAAACATCTTTCTGGTAGTCTCTGGTTTCAGCCAGGATCAATTTGACATCAGAAATTATATCCCTCATCCCACATCTTCTTCTGAATCTGGCTTGAATTTCTGCCAGTTCCCTGTGGATGAACTTCTACAACCCCTTTTGAATGATCTTCAGCAAAATTTTACTTATGCGTGATATTACTGATATTGTCCAATAATTTCCGCATTCTCCTGGATCACCTTTCTTTGGAACAGGCATAAATATGGATCTCTTCCAGTTAGCTGACCAGGTAGCTGTCTTCCAAATTTCTTTGTGTAGACAAGTGAGCACCTCCAGCCATGCATCCATTTGTTGAAACATCTCATTTGGTATTCCATCGATTCCTGGAGTGCTGCTTTTTGCCAATGTTTCCAGTGTACCTTGGACTTCTTCCTTCAGTACCACCAGTTTTTGATCAAATGCTACCTCCTGAAATGATTGAACTTCTACCCATTCTTTTTGGCACAGTGACTCTGTATTCCTTCCATCTTCTTTTGGTGCTTCCTGCCCAACTTGGTTAGGCTATGGTGCCCAGTTGTTTGTTAAAACAGTAGCTAGTTGCTGTTATGAAGTAATTTGTTGTTGCTGTTAATTGCCAATGAGTTGGCTCCAACTCATGGCAGCCCCATGTACAACCAAATAAAACAATGATGTATCTTGTGCCATCTTCACAATCTCTGAAGTTTATTGTTACTGTGTATTTCGAGTGCTTTCTGACCTAGGAAGCTCACCCTCCAGCACTATCTCAGACAATACACTGCTGTGATCTGTAGAGTTTTCATTGGCTTATTATCATAAGTAGATCACCAGGCCTTTCTTCCTAGCCTGTCTTATTCTGGAAGCTCCACTGAAAACTGTCCATCATAGGTGACTCTGCTGGTGAAATACTGGTGCCATAGTTTCCCGCATCATAGCAACATGCAAACCACCACAGTATAACAGACTGATAGACAGGTGGTGGATAAAGTAGTTACATGGGATTAAATCAGATTGAATTAGATCTCAACTAATGCAAATTATCTTTGATAATGATGTGGGCCTCAATAAATCAGATGAAGATCTTAAGAGCAAAAAAGGGAGTTTCCCTAGGGTATTTTCTGCCTCCAGACTATATATAGACATTTTGCCAAAACACTCTTATTCTTCACTCTTCCTGTTGCCTGACCAACAGATTTGGGGATGCAAGCTTGCAATAGTCTCCAGCCTGTCACCTGACCTATGAAATTTGAGACACAAGCCTCCAAGTCTTCATCCTGTCACCTGACCTACATATATTGGACTTGTCAGCTCCCCAACAATCTCACTGGTTCTGTTTCTCTAGAGAACCCTAAGACATTACCACATGAATGCATTGTGTTATGTGCAAGGGGAAAAGAGGTAAATGGTAACTCTCTGTATTTTCTGAACAATTATTCTGTAAGCCTAAAACTGTTCTAAAAAATAACATCTATTTAAAGTATTTTTTTTAAAAAACCCACAGCAGGGAAGAAAATGTTAGCAAATCATGTATCTGAAAATGGATGTGTATCTAAAATATATAAGGAACTGTTACTACAAAAAAGCAACCAAATTAAAAATGGTCAAAGGATCTGAATAAACATTTCGCCAAAGAAGATACATGAATGGGCAATGAGGACATAAAACGATCTTCATCATTAGCCATCAGGGAAATAAAAATCAAAACCACAATGTGATACCACTTCACACCCACCAGGATGACTGTAATAAAAAGATAGACAATAAAAAGTGTTGGTGAATATAGAGAGACATTGGAACACACATACATTGCCAATGGGAAATGTAAAATGTTTTCCACTGTGGAAAACATTTTGTGGTTCCTCAGAGTTACAATATGACCCAGCAATTCCAATCCTAGGTATATACTCAAAAGAATTGAAAACAGATGTTCACAAAATTTGTACACAAAGAATCACAGCCTCATCAACCCACATGTCCATCACAAGATGAATGGATAAACAAAATGGGGTATATAAATACAGTGAAATATTACTCAGCCATAAAAAGTAGTTGAGTGCTGATATATGCTACAACACATATGAACCTTGAAAGCATTATGCTAAGTGAAAGGAGCCAGACACAAAAGACCACATGTTGTATGATTCCATTTATATGAAATGTCCAAAATAAGCAAATCAGTAGAGACAGAAAGTAGATTAGCAGCTTCCACTAATGTCAAAGATGAACAAACTGAAGATTTTTACCAACTACTGTAGTTTGAAATTGATCAAACATGCAATCAAGATGCATTTATAATTACTGGTGATTGTAATGTAAAAGTTGGAAACGAAGAATCAGTAGCTGGTAAATATCGCCTTGGAGATGAAAAAGATGCGTTATAGATAGAATTTCGCAAGACCTACAACTTATTCATTGGAAATAACTTTTTTAACGACATACACAGCAAGTATACACATGGACCTCACCAGATAGAATACACAGGAATCAAACTGACTACACATGTTGAAAGAGGTGATGTAGAAGCCCAGTATCATCAGTCAGAACAAGGCCAGGGGCAAAGTGTAAAGAATTATTTTAGGGCTGCAGAACTCGTTATTTACTCTGACCAGTGCCACTTCTTAGAGAAATGGAGAACAACACTTCAGTTTCAGGTTTCCTTTCAATTTGTTCATTTCACACAAAGGAACTGTATTGTAAAGATTTCCTTCTCTTAACCTAGACGATTCATACCCTTTCTCTACCAGACACCTACTCCAAGTTCTTTCCTGTGATACTGATGCATACATCTATTGCAGCATGAGAGTTTCTTCTAATTCTTTACTTAGGCTAAATAATCAGAAGAACAAGTTCAAACATGAATAAGTACATCAAATTAAATACATCAAATTATGTGTAGAGAATATTGAAATAGAAGGCAGATTTTGCCATCGATTGTCACAAATAAGCAAGGTGCCATTTCAAATGGCAGCATGAGCTACATTGAAACTAAGTCTATCCATGGGAAAGATAATAGCATGCTAGCCTGCTGTAAAAATAAATTAGTTTAATCAAATCACAGTTTATAATTTCTTTTTTATTTTGGTGAAGTATGCCCCATTTCAACAATTTCTAAATGTACGATTCAGTGACATTGGTTACATTCTTCCAGTTGTGCTGCTATTCTTGCTATCTTTTTATGTGACTTTAAGTTGTTCTTTTGCATGTGCCCATACATCACTTTTCTTCTCTACTTCACTACAAGAATTCTCTCCAATTTAGCATTTTTACAAATCAAAACCATATGAAAGATCTACAAAAGTACATGGTATTCAGATACATCCAGCATCTATTCCTACCTTCTACAAACATCATTGGCACTCTGTTGGATTGTTTGCCAGTCTCTATGCCACACTGTTAATGATGTCATCTACTGTATCCAGAAAATCCACTACAGTGTTTATCAGTAACATAGGTCAGGTAGACATATTAGTTGTCTGTAGCATCTTTTCTGCTATGATTCAAAGATGTGATAAAGAGTAAAATACTTTCATCTTCTTTTCAGTCAGTCTTGAGGTATAATTTCCAGACTGCAAATATGCATTCCACTTCCCTTTCACTAAGCTGGGTCAGTCCTGAGGCCTTTCTGATCACTATTCTTCCAGTAGAGGTAATCCACATAAGGACTGTTAGATGTGCCAGGGTCGCTTCTAAGATCATTGGGATTGCTATAATTACTGAATGTTTCCTTTATCAGCAGGAGTGCTTCAAAGATCTTGGAGTGCCTTGTCTTGGCATTTACAGGCAAGATTTCCTGCTGCTAAATTTCTGGCATGGAGGAGACAAGACCAAGATGGCGGAGTAGCCAGACACTTCCAGTGATCCCTCTTACAACAAAGACCCCAAAAAACAAGTGAAACAACTGTATTTATGACAACCTAGGAGCAATGAACACCAAACGCAAAGTTAGAAAATGGACTGAGTAGCAAGGGGAGGGAGAGATGGTTCAGAACCAGAAAGGAGTTGCCAGACCTGAATCACTAGGATCCCTCAGGCACCATCCCCTGGAATGACTGCAGTGGGCTGGTAGTAGCATTCGGCCCCAGTTTCCTCAGGTAGAAACTGCCTACTCACACCTTCAGAACCAGAGAAGAATGGCGCTCTCAGCAAAAGCTAAGTACATGCGTATATTTTACCACACCCCCTGCCCCGAAGCCAGCTTCAGAGGCTGTCAATTTCCCTGGGCCGGAGAAAGGTTCTGCTGAGCATCCTGAGCCATTCTCCCCACCTTGGAGAAGGAATAAATTCACAACTGGGGAAAAAATTATTTAGCCAGCTACACTAACCTGGGGAGCTCAAGACAGAAGCGGCTCCTGTCCAGGTATAAAAGGTCCATGGACTTTGAATACCTTTCCCCCCTGCATGGACCTGTGTGGGCCTATTTCAGGAGAATAGGCCCTTGTTGGCAGACTGCAACTGTTTCAGCTGTGCAGTGGAGAGGTGGGTGTTCGATGTTTGACACTGCTTTGCCTATTAAACAGATTCCTCACCTAACCACATCAGGGACCTAAGGACTGTTGGCTCCACTCAGATCACCCATCCACCCATGACAGGGGCCCAATGATAACTGGTACCTCCCAGCCCTTATAACCAAAAACATTGGGTGCCCATGGTCACTCTGCAGAACCCACCCACCTGTACGCTGTAGGGATCAGGGACGTGCTTTCCTCAGAGACACACGGGGGATGGCTCTCAGCCCCCTACCTTGTTCAGAATGTGACCACCTGCTGCAACCTGATAGTGGTACCTACACCAATGACCCCTGACCCCCTAAAGCTGAAGGACAGAGCCTGTACCACACACTTGATGACCAACTACCGGGACACTTGAGCTGAATCCATACAAGAAAAGTGAATGGACTCCTAGGGTCATATACATGAAAACAGCTCTAGCCACTTGGTGACAGGATATTAGGCTTCAAAGGTGAAAATAACCAAGCTAGCTCACTCAAACAACATATTTGGGAATATCAAAACAAAACAAAGCAAGAAGTTAGGATACAGTAAGCAAATATAAAATAAACTAATACAATAACTTATAGATGGCTCAGAGACAACACACAAATCACATAAAGAAGCAGGCCATGATCGCTTCAACAAGCTCTCAAAACACAGAATTAGGGGATCTTCTTGATGAAGGTGCCTTCCTGGAATTGCCAGATGCAGAATACAAAAGATTAATATACAGAACTCTTCAAGACATCAGGAACGAGACCAGGAAGGAAATCAGGTAATATGCAGAACAAGCCAAGGAACACACAGATAAAGCAGTCGAAGAAATTAAAAAGGTTACTCAAGAACACAATGAAAAATGTAATAAGCTGGAAGAATCCATAGGGAGACAGCAATCAGAAATTCAGAAGATTAAAAATAAAATTACAGAAGTAGACAATTCAATAGAAAGTGAGAGGAGCAGAATTGAGCAAGTGGAAGGCAGAATTTGTGAGACTGAAGATAAAGCACTTCCAGCAATATATTTGAAGAAATATCAGATAAAAGAATTTGAAAAAATGAAGCAACTCTAA
Organism: Loxodonta africana; assembly: GCF_030014295.1. Classification (NCBI taxonomy): domain Eukaryota; kingdom Metazoa; phylum Chordata; class Mammalia; order Proboscidea; family Elephantidae; genus Loxodonta; species Loxodonta africana. The sequence continues at coordinate 89,611,180 of NC_087369.1, read as the reverse complement.
GAATCATGTTGGACTCTATCAAGAGAAATAACCTATGAGTGATTGGCGTACCAGAACAGGGAAGGATAACAGAAAACGCAGAGAGAATTGTTGAAGATTTTTTGGCAGAAAACTTCCCTGATATCTTGAAAGATGAGAAGATATCTATCCAAGATGCTCAACGAACTCCACATAAGGTAAATCTTAAAAGAAAGTCACCAGGGCATATTATAATCAAACTTGCCAAAACCAAAGATAACAAGAGAATTTTAAGAGTGGCTAGGGATAAACGAAAAGTCACCTACAAAGGGAAGTCAGTAAGAATAAGCTCAGGCTACTCGGCAAAAACCATGCAGGCAAGAAGACAGTGGGATGACTTATATAAAGCATTGAAGGAAAAAAATTGCCAGCCAAGAATCATATATCCGGCAAATATGAAGGTAAAATTAGGACATTTCTAGATAATCAGAAGTTTAGGGAAAGCATAAAACCAAACCAAAACTACAAAAAATACTAAAGGGAGCTCTCTGGTTAGAAAACTATAATACCAGATATCAACCCAAGACTAGAACACTGCACAGAGCAATCAGATGTCAACCCAGATGGGAAAATCACAAAATAAATCAAGATAAAAAAAAACGCTCAAAACGGAAACAGCGATGTTATTATTTAAAAGAAGAAAACATTAAAACAATAAAGAGGGATGAAGAAATGTGGTCATAGATCTTTCATATGGAAAGGAAGACACTGCAATATAAAGAAATAAAACTTAGTTTTAAACTTAGAAAAATAGGAGTAAATATTAAGATAACCACAAAGGAGCCTAACAATCCTACTCATCAAAATAAAATACAAGAAAAAAATAGAGACTCAGCAGAAACAAAATCAACAACAACAAATAAGAGGAAAAGACGATATACAAAGATAAACCACTCAGCACAAAAAATTAAGTGGGAAAAAGAAACTGTCAACAACACAGTGAAAAAGACATCAAAATGACCGCACTAAACTCATCCCTATCCATAATTACACTGAATGTAAATGGACTAAATGAACCAATAAAGAGACAGAGTGGCAGAATGTATAAAAAAAATGATCTGTCTATATGCTGCCTACAAGAGACACGCTTTAGACTTAGAGACACAAACTAAAACTGAAAGGATGGGGAAAAATGTATCAAGCAAGTAACAATCAAAAAAGAGCAGGAGTGGCAATATTAATTTCTGACAAAACAGATGTTAAACTTAAATCCATGGCCACAACTTATGACTGCCCTGAGAGGGAATACAACAGAGAACCCCAGAGGGAGCAGGAGAGCAGTGGGATACAGACCCCAAATTCTCATAAAAAGCCCAGACTTAATGGTCAGACTGGGACTAGAAGGACCCCAGAGGCCATGGTCCCCAGATCTTCTGTTAGCCCAAGACAAGAACCATTCCCAAATCCAACTATTCAGACAGGGATTAGACTGGAATACAGGATGGAAAATGACACTGGTGAAGAACAAGCTTCTTGGATCAAGTGGACTCATGAAACTACATTGGCATCTCCTGTCTGGAGGGAAAATGAGAGGTCAGAGGGTGCCAGAAGCTGCCCGAATGGACATGAGGAGAGACAGTGGAGGGCAGGACTATGCTATCTCATTAGATGGAGAGCAATAAGGAGTGAATAGCAAGGTGTATGTAAATTTTAGTTTGAGAGACTAACCTGGTTTGTAAACTTTCACTTAAAGCAATAAAAATTAATTTAAAAATTCAACAAAAAAAGTTAAATCCACCACAAAGGATAAGGAAGGACAATATATAATGATTAAAGGGACAATATTCCAGGAGGCTATAACCATATTAAATATTTATGCACCCAATGACAGGGCTGCAAGATACATAAAACAAACTCTATCACCATTGAAAAGTGAGATAGACAGCTCCACAATAATAGTAGGAGACTTCAACACACCACTTTCTGTGAAGGACAGAATATCCAGAAAGAAGGTAAATAAAAACACAGAGGATCTAAACACCACAGTCAACCAACTTGACCTCACAGATATATACAGAACACTCCACCCAACAGGAGCAAAGTGTACTTTCTTTTCTAGTGAACATGGAACATTCTCCAGAATAGACCACATATTAGGTCATAAAGCAAGTCTTAGCAGAATCCAAAACACTGAAATATTACAAAGCATCGTCTCTGTCCATAAGGCCAAAAAAATAGAAATCAATAACAGAAAAAGCAGGGAAGAAATCGAACACTTGGAAACTGAACAATGCCCTGCTCAAAAATGACTGGGTTATAGAAGATATCAAGGATGGAATAAAGAAATTCATAGAAGCCAATGAGAATGAAAACACTTCCATTCAAAAACTTTGGGACACAGCTAAAGCAGTACTCAGAGGTCAATTTATATCAATAAATGCACATGTACAAAAAGAAGAAAGGGCAGAAATAAAAGCATTGTCCCTACAACTTGAACAAATAAAAAAAAATAGAGCAACAAAAGAAACCCTCAGGCACCAGAAGAAAGCAAATAGTAAAAATTAAGGCAGAATTAAATGAAATAGAAAACAGAAAAACAGTTGAAAGAGTTTTAACAAGACCAAAAGGTGGTTCTTTGAAAAAATTAACAAAATTGATAAACCATTGGCCAAACTGACAAAGGAAAAACAAGAGAGGAAGCAAACAACCCAAATAAGAAATGAGATGGGTGATATTACAACAGATCCAACTGAAATTAAAAAATCATATCAGATTACTATGAAAAATTGTAATGTAACAAAATTGAAAACCTAGAAGAAATGGATGAATTCCGAGAAACACACTACCTACCTAAATGAACACAAACAGAGGTAGAACAACTAAATAAACGCATAAGAAAAGAAGAGTTGAAAAGGTAATTTAAAAACTCCCAATAAAGAAAAGCCCTGGCCCAGACAGCTCCACTGCACAGTTGTACCAATCCTTCAGAGATGAGTTAACACCACTGCTACTACAGGTATTTCCGAGCGTAGAAAAGGACAGAATACTCCAAAACTCATTCTATGAAGCCAGCACATCCCTAATACCAAAACCAGGTAAAAACATCATAAAAAAAGAAAATTACAGACCTATATCCCTCATGAACGTAGATGCAAAAATCCTCAACAAAATCCCAGCCAATAGAAGTCAACGACATTTCACCAAAAAACATAATTCACTATGACCAAGTGGGATTCATACCAGGTATGCAGGGATGGTTCAACATTAGAAAAACAATTAATGTAATCCATCACATAAATAAAACAAAAGACAAGAACCACATGATCTTATCAATTGATGCTGAAAAGACATTTAACAAAGTCCAACACCCATTCATGATAAAAAAAAACTCTCAGCAAAAAAGGAAGAGAAGGAAAATTCCTCAGCACAATAAAGGACATTTATACAAAGCCAACAGCCAACATCATCCTAAATGGAGAAAGTCTGGAAATACTCCCCTTGAGATTGGAAACCAGACAAGGATGCCTTTTATCACCACTCTTATTCAACATGGTGCTGGAGGTCCTAGTCAGAGCAATTAGGCTAGATAAAGATATAAAAGGGTATCCAGATTGGTAAGGAAGAAGTAAAATATCTTTATTTGCAGATGACATGATTTTATACACAGAAAAACATAAAGAATCCTGAAGAGAACTACTGAAACTAATAGCAGAGTTCATCAGAGTGCCAGGATAGAAGATAAACATACAAAAATCTGTTGGATTCCTCTAAACCAACAAAAAGAACATTGAAGAGGAAATCACCAAATCAATACTATTTACAGTAGCCCCCAAGAAGATAAAATGCTTGGGAATAAATTTTACCAGATACATAAAACACCTATACAAAGAAAACTGCAAGAGTCTACTACAAGAAACCAAAAGATACCTACGTAAGTGGAAAAACATACCTTGCTCATGGATAGGAAGACTTAACATTGTAAAAATATTTATTTTACCAAATGCCATCTACAGATACAACACAATTCCAATCCAAATTCCAATGACATTCTTTAATGAGATGGAGAAACAAATCACCAATTTCATATGGAAGGGAAAGGGGCCCCAGATAAATAAGGCATTACTGAAAAAGAAGAACAAAGTGGGAGGCCTCACTTCACCCAAATTTAGAACCTCTTATACCGCCACAGCAATCCAAACAGCCTGGTACTGGTACAACAACAGATACATAGACCAATGGAACAGATTGAGAATCCAGACATAAATCCATTCACATCTGAGCAGCTGGTATTTGGCAAAGGTTCAAAGTCAGTTAAATGGGGAAAAGACAGTTTCTTTAACAAATTGTGCTGGCATAACTGGGTATCCATCTGCAAAAGAATGAAACAAGACCCATACCCCACACCATGCAAAAAACTAACTCCAAATGGATCGAAAACCTTAATATAAAATCTAAAACAATAAAGATCATGGAAGAAAAACAGGGGCAATGCTAGGAGCCCTAATACATGGCATAAACAGTATACAAAACATTACTAACAATGCAGAAGAGAAACTAGATAACTGGGAGCTCCTAAAAATCAAACACCTATGCTCATCCAACGACTTCACCAAAAGAGTAAAAATATTACCTGCAGATTGAGAAAAAGTTTTTAGCTATGACATTTTTGATCAGCGTCTGATCTGTATAAATCTACAGATACTGCAAAAACTCAACCACAAAAATGCCCAATTAAAAAATGTGCAAAGCATATGAACAGGCACTTCACTAAAGAAGACATTCAGGTAGCTAACAGATGCATGAGGAAATGCTCACGATCATTAGCCATTGCAGAAATGCAAATCAAAACTACAATGAGATTCCATCTCACTCCAACAAGGCTTGCATTAATCCAAAAAGCACAAAATAATAAATGATAGAGAGGTTGTGGAGAGACTGTAACTCTTATACACTGCTGGTGAGAATGTAAAATTTTACAACCACCTTGGAAATTGATTTGGCGTTTCCTTAAAAAAGCTAGAAATAGAACCACCATATGATCCAGCAATCCCACTCCTTGGAATATATCCTAGAGAAATAAGACCCTTTACATGAACAGATGTAATGCACGCACATGTTCATTGTAGCATTGTTTACAATAGCAAAAAGATGGAAGCAACGAAGGTGCCCATCAATGGATGAATGGATAAATAAATTACGGTATATCGACATAATGGAATACTATGCATCAATAAAGAACAATGATGAATCCGTGAAACATTTCATAACATGGAGGAATCTGGAAGGCATTATGCTGAATGAAGTTAGTCACTTGCAAAAGGAAAAATATTGTGTGGGACCACTATTATAAGAACTCTAAAAATATTTTAAACAGAGAAGAATATATTCTTTGATGGTTACAAGAGCAGGGAGGGAGGGAGGGAGAGGGCTTTTCACTAATTAGATAGTAGATAAGAATTATTTTAGGTGAAGAAAAGGCAACACACAATACAGGAGAGGTCAGCACAACTGGACTAAACCAAAAGCAAAGAACTTCCCTGAGTAAACTGAACGCTTCAAAGGCCAGAGTAGCAGGGGCAGGGGTTTGGGGACCATGGTTTCAGGGGACATCTAAGTCAACTGGCATAATAAAATCTATTAAGAAAACATTCTGCATCCCACTTTGGAGAGTGGTGTCTGGGGTCTTAAATACTAGCAATTGGCCATCTAAGATGCATCAATTGGTCTCAACCCATCTGCATCAAAGGAGAATGAAGAACACCAAAGACACAAGGTAATTATGAGCCCAAGAGACCGAAAGGGCTGCATAAACCACAGACTACATCATCCTGAAACCAGAAGAACTAGATGGTGCCTGGCTACAACCAATGACTGCCCTGACAGGGAACACAACAGAGAACCCCTGAGGGAGCAGGAGACCAGTGGGATGCAGACCCCAAATTCTCATAAAAAGACCAGACGTAATGGTCTGACTGAGACTAGAAGGACCCCAGTGGTCATGGTCCCCAGACCTTCTGTTAGCCCAAGACAGGAAACATTCCCAAAGCCAACTCTTCAGACAGGGATTGGACTGGAGTACGGGATAGAAAATGATATTGGTGAAGAGTGAGCTTCTTGGATCAAGTAGACACATGAGACTTTGTGGGTAGCTCCTGTATAGAGAAGAGATGAGAGGACAGAAGGGGTCAGAAGCTGACTGAATGGACATGAAAATAGAGAGTGTAGGGAAGGAGTGTGCTGTCTCATTAGGGGGAGAGCACCTAGGAGTATATAGCAAGATGTATATAAGTTTTTGTATGAGAGACTGACTTGGTTTGTAATCTTTCACTTAAAGCACAATAAACATTTTTAAAAATAATAATAATAATTTATGTAACTCCAAATAGAGATATAAGCATGAACATTTGTATTTCAAATGAAAAAAAAAAAAGAAGGGACAAAAATCAAAACATTAGCTATGCCACTTGAACAAATAGAAAAAGAACAGCAAAAGAAGCCCACAGTCACCAGAAGAAAGGAAATAATAAAGATCAGGGCAGAAATAAATGAAATAGAGAATAGAAAAACAATAGAAAGAGTCAACAAAATCAAAAGTTGGTTCTTTGAAAAGATCAACACAATCAACAAACCACTTGCCAAACTGACGAAAGAAAAACCTAAGAGGATGCAAATAATCCAAATAAGGAAATGAAATGGGGTCATAACAACAGACCCAAGTGAAATACAAAGGATCATAAGAGAGTATTATGAAAAACTATACTCCAACAAATTTTAAAACATAGAGGAAATTGAAAAATCTCTAGAAAAACGGCACTAGGTTATCCAAACTAAAACAAAATGATGTTAAAAACTTTAAGAAATCCATAACAAGAGAAGAGATTGAAAAGGTAATAAAAAAAATTCCCAACAGCAAAAAAAAAAAAAAAAGGCCCTGGGCCAGGTGGCTTCACTGGAGAATTCTACCAAACATTCAGAGAAGAGCTTATGCCAGTACTACTCCAACCACTTCAGAACATAGAAAAGGAAGGAATACTGCCAAATTCATTCTATGAAGCCAGCATAACTCTGATACAAAAACCAGGGAAAGACACCAAAAAAGAAATTTACAGACCAATATCTCTCATGAATATAGATGGAAAAAGTCTCAACAAAATTCTAGCCAATAGAATTGAGCATCATATAAAAAAAAATACACCATGACCAAGTAGGATTCATACCAGGTTTGCAAGGAGGGCTCAACATTAGAAAATCAATCAACAAAATGTACCACATAAATAAAAAGAATCCCATGATCATCTCAATGGATGCAGAAAAGTCCAACACCCATTCCTGATAAAAACTCTCAGTAAAATAGGTATAGAAGGGAAATTTCCCAACATAATAACGGGCATCTGTGCAAAACCAATGGCCAACATCATTCTTAACGGAGAAGGCTGAAAACATTCCCGTTGAAAACAGGAACAAGACAAGGATGCCCTTTATCACCACTCCTATTCAACATTGTGCTGGAAGTTTTAACTAGAGCAATAAAGCTGGAAAAAGAAATAAACAGCATCCAAATTGGTAATGAAGAAGTTAAACTCTCCCTATTTGTGGATGATATGATACTATGCATAGAAAACCCAAGAGACTCCATGAGAAAAGTCCTGGAACTAACAGAAAAAATCAGCAGAGTAGCAGGATACAAGATAATAAACATACGAAAATCAGTTGGGTTCCTATAGGCCAATAAAGAGAACGATGAAAAGGAAATCATAAAAATAATACCATTTATAAAATATACTCCCTAAAAAAATAAAATACTTAGGAACAAATCTTACCAGGGATGTAAAGGACCTATACAAAGAAAACTACAAAACACTACTGCAAGAAACCAAAAGACATCTACATGAACGGAAAAACATACCATGCTCATGAATAGGTAGATTCAGCATTGTGAAAATCACAATTCTACCCAAAGCGTTTACAAATACAATGCAATCCTGATCCAAATACCAACAACATTCTTTAAAGAGTTGGAAAAACTTATCATGAACTTTATACAGAAAGGGAAGAAGCCATGGATAAGTAAAGCATTATTGAAGAAGAAGGATTAAGTGGGTGGACTCTCACTAGCTGACCTCAGAAACTACTATACAGCTATGGTAGTCAAAACAGCCTGGTACTGGTACGACAGATACATTGGCCAATGGAACAGAATTGAGAACCCAGATGTAAATCCATCCACCTATGGTCAGTCACCTGATCTTCAACAAGGGCCCAAAGTCCACCAAACGGGGAAAGACAGTCTTTTTAAAAAATGGTGCTGGCAAAACTGGATGTCCATCTGCAAAAAAGTGAAAGAGGACCCATACCTCACACCATATACAAAAAACTAACTCAAGATGGATGAAAGACCTAAATATAAAGCCAAAAACTATGACGTTCATAGAAGAAAAAATAGGATCAATACACAGCATTAACAAGATACAAACCACAACCAACAACTCACAAACTCCAGAAGATAAGCTAGATCACTGGGATCTCCTAAAAATTAAACATGCTCATCAAAACACTTCACTAAAAGAGTAAAAAGAGTACCAGACTGGGAAAAAAACTTTGGCTATTACAAATCAGACAAAGGTCTAATCTCTAAAATCTACAAGAAAATCCAACACCTCTACTACAAAAAGACAAATAATCCAATTAAAAAATGGGCCAAGGACATGAATAGACAGTTTGTCAAAGAAGACATTCAAGCGGCCAACAGACACATGAGGAAATGCTCACGATCACTAGCCATTAAAACTCTCAAAACCAAGCTCATTGCCATCGAGTCAATTCCGACTCATAGCAACCCTATAGGACAGGGTAGAACTGCCCCATAGGGTTTCCTGGTGGGTTCAAACGGCCAAACTTTTGGTTAGCAGCCGCAGCACTTAACCATTACACCATCAGGGTAGCCATTAGAGAAATGCAAATCAAAACCACAATGAGATACCATCTCACCCCGGCACTACTGGCACAAGTAAAAAAAAAAAAAAGGAAATAACAAATGTTGGAGAGGCTGTGGGGAGATGGGTTGCCTTACGCGCTACTGGAGGGAATGCAAAATGATACAACTGTTTTGGAAAACGATATGGCGCTTCCTTAGAAAGCTAGAAATAGAAATACCATATGATCCAGCAATCCCAGTCCTAGGAATATACCGTAGAGAAATAAGAGCCATCACACGAAGACATGTGCATGCCAATGTTCATTGCAGCATTGTTCACCATAGCAAAAAGATGGAAACAACCTAGATGTCCATCAACAGATGAATGGATAACGAAACCATGGTACATACACACAATCGAGTATTACGCAATGATAAAGAACAACAATGAATCTGTGAAGGATCTCACAACATGGATGAATTTGAAGGACGCTGTGCTGATTGAAAAAAGCCAATCACAAAAAGACAAATATTGTACGAGACCATTACTGTAAAAACTCATGAGGTTTACACACAAAAAAGAAACACTCTTTGATGGTTACTATGGAGGGGAGGGGTGGAGATGAAAAAACACTAAATAGACAATAAGTGAGTGGTAACTTTGGTGAAGAGTAAGATAGTACACAATTCTGGGGAAGCCAGCACAACTTGTACAAAGCAAGGTCATGGAAGCTCCATAGACACATCCAAACTCCCTGAGGGACTGAACTGATGAGCTGAGGGTTATGGGGACCATGGTCTCAGTGAACATCTAGCTCAATTGGCATAACATAGTTTATATAGAAAATGTTCTACATTCTACTTTGGTGAGTAGCGTCTGGGGCCTTAAAAGCCTGTGAGCAGCCATATAGAGTACTCCACTGGTCTCACCCCTTTAGAAGCAAGGAAGAATGAAGAAAACTACTGATACAAGGGAAAGGTTAGTCCTTTGGAGTAATGGACCACATCTACCACGGCTTCCACTAGACCGAGTCTGGTACAACTAGATGGTGCCCAGCTACCACCACTGACTGCTCTGACAGGGATCACAATAGAGGGTCCCAGACAGAGCTGGAAAAAAATGTAGAACAAAATTCTAACTCAAAACAAAGACCAGACTTGCTGGCCTGACAGAAACTGAAGAAACCCTGAGAGTATGGCCCCAGGACACCCTTTCATCTCAGCAATGAAGTCACTACTGAGATTCAACCCTCAGTCAAAGATTGGACAGGCCCATAAAACAAAACAAAACAAAAGGGGCACATCAGCCCAGGGGCAAGGACTAGGAGGCAGGAGGGAACAGGAAAGCTGGTAATAGGGAACCCAAGTTTGAGAAGGGAGAGTGTTGACATGTCATGGGGTTGTTAACCAATGTCGTAGAACAATGTGTGTACTGACTGTTTAATGAGAAACTAGTTTGTTCTGTAAACCTTCATCTAAAATACAATTAAAAAAAAACTACAGGACAAATAGTCTACATGAACCATGGCCTCATCTACCCTGAGATAAGAAGTACTAAATGGTGCCTGGCTACCAATACCAATCATTCTAATCAGAGCCACAATAGACAGGCCATGATAAAATCGGAGAAAAATGTGGAATTTGAGGTTAGACTGAGACTGGAAAACTCTCCAAGACTATTGCTGTAAGATACTCTTCAAACCTTGAACTGAAACCTAGTCTTGAGGTCGCCCTGTAGCTAAATAACAATTTGGCTCAAAAAGTAATGAATATCACCCATTACTATGCTCCTTTAAAAAAAATCACCTGTGTGAGTCCAAGTGGTCAACAATGATTTTCATACAAAGATGAGAATGTAAGGAGGCAGGAAAACTAGAATAATGGAAGTGGAGCAACAAGAATGGAAATAATGAGAATGTTCATGCGTTGTGAAGAATGTAACCAATGTCATGGAACAACTTGTGTAGGAATTGTTGAATGGGAACCTAACCTGCTATGTAAACCTTCACCAAAAACAATAAAATATTATTTACCAAAAAAAGATAAGTGCTGTTTCATGGTTTGTACCAGAAAACCTAAAAGAGTTACATGAATTCTATTTAAACCATTTAGGGCACCCTTGCAGTTTACACTTAAATTAACAGGTTTGAGGAGATTTATTTTAAATATGTGGGTTGATATTTAATAAGAAGAGGTTTGGGCACACCTAGACTCCTTTACAAGGGACAGTAAGTTCTCTCTTAAACAGACTCAGACTAATATGCCAGACACTTTCAAGGTAATTGGCACCATTATTAAAACAAACATGCAAAAAAGTCTCAGTTGATTACTAGGAAGGGATAGTTTTCAGGATAAGTTTTACATGAAAGAAAGAAAGAGAGAGAGGGAAGGAAAGAAGAAATAGATAAATCTTACTCCTAAAAAACCCGTTGCCCTCGAGTCGATTCCAACTCGCTGCAACCCTAAACTCACATATTTATTCCATTAGAAGCAAATACATTGCTTTACACTCCTTCCAGGAGCTTGCCATAGTGTTTGTTGTAATTGCAGCAACTTGATCAGGAAGGAAGGGAGGGAGGGAGAAAGGAAGGAGGTGTGACCCTAATACTCCCGAACATGTTTCTCCTTTCAAAATGGATGACCAAGAGCTTGACGTAACTAACTCCACAATGATACTCTAAGTAATCTATAAGCATTTTTTTATTGCACCAGCTGCACTGGTCTCTTTCCAAAAGGGGTGTGGAGGCCTCTCGGCTCCTGCAGCCTTGGCCTGTCTCCTCTTCTTCGTTCTCTTTGAGAAATGACCTTCAGCCTGCAAGATGGCAGCCTGGTGCTTTTGGTCTGCAATTTTCTTTCTTGCTCCTTATCTCAGTCGGAGTGGACTTGGCAGGCCATTTCGACTAGCCCAGAGATTCTTATGTAAGTTTTTTTCAGCCTGATTAGAGTCCAGATGTCTGACAAGCATATCTTTAGTAAAGAGTTTCTTGTTCTGTGATACATACGGCCATCTGTGGGCTATGTGCTTAAAAACATTAGGTAATCCTTGCCAAAATGATATATAAGCTGTGATGTAAAAATTTTTTCACGGGGGCTCCTTAAAGGAAAGCCTGCATTGCTGTCGGGGCCCTCCCATTGGTGTCACCTTCTAATAAATCTTTCTCTTTCTGACCTGGAGTACATTTCATTGGCTCGACTGCTCCAGGGCACGGACCCCAATCGGATAACAGAAGGAAGGAAGGGAGGAAGGGAGGAAGGAAGAGAGGGACGGAGGGAGGGACGGAGGGAGGGACGGAGGAAAGAAGGAAGGGAAAATTAAAAATCTAACATCTGATAGAAATTTTCCTTAGAATATATTAAAGATGTCTGTGGTTTGTTTTTCTTTGTAAAACCAAAAGCCTCAGCCAAGGAGGAAGAGTATGCTCATAATGACCAAAGAGTGTTGTTTTCAATACTCTTCTTCTCCATTCCCAGAGTCTAAGAGATTCCATAAGACCCAGAGCTGACCGTAGGCCAACCGAGCTTATCTTAAACTCCAAACCAGGCCTTTCATGTTCATGCAGATAGGCTTTGAGGCAGCATATGCAAGAAACCCACTGTTTTTTGTTTTGTTTTTACCAGGCCTTACATTGAAGAAAAGTATTTTGATTTAAGGTTTGGGGATGGATGGGGTTCAGAATTTTGCCTTCTAAATATTTTTCTCCCCATTGACTGAGGCTTGTATTCTTTCCCAATAGACACAACTTCAGACTGCAGACCCCTTCCCCACCTCCATTCATTAAAGAGAGGCCAGGGACTGATGTAATCAGTCACATGAAGGATCAGGACCTTGCCTGAAGAAGGGGATCACTAGAAAATTGAAGGGGAGAGAGAAGAAGGCCATAAAGTGGGAAAAGGTGACAACGGCCTAAAGAATAGGACTTCTTTCTATTCTTAGGATTTTCATCTCTTTGTTTAAGATGAGATTACACTTGGGAGCTGATGGTGTACCAAAAGTACCTGAGCAACCAAGTGGGCAGAGCCATTGGACAGACACACAATTATATGCCAGAGAAAGCTGCTGTGGCCCAGGAGCTGGAGGAAGATCCATAAAAGGGGTCTACATTGCAACAGTTTCTATTTCAATGTTATACACAAACACACAGGATGAGGACCAAAAACAAAAAAAAACTGTGAAGACTAGAAAAATATGTCTTTGCACACTTCTCCCCAACTTACTGCAATTTAGCTCCTCTGGTTGGTTCTCCTGTGATGTTACCAACTGCTTTCCTCCACATGACATGTGCATATGTCATACACACACATATATATGTGCACATACATATACATACATTTCCTCTGTGGCCTGTGTCTCATATTCACTAACTCTTGCTTCTGCTGGGTTATCAATTAATTTCTACTAAAGCATTAGAACTAAAAAGAGAAAAGGAAAATTATATGTTAATATTTGCCTGTATTTGCATTAATAATCTCTGAAAGGCTACACAAGAAACTAATAAAAGTGACACCTGTGAGGAATAGTGGGAACTGAGAAGATAGACAATGGTAGGAGGCAGAATCTTCACTGTGTGTGTGTGTGTGCAATCATGTGCATTTATTGCTTATCCAAAATGTTCAATAAAATTATGTTTTAAGTTAATAGTGATTTTCTCTCTCTGGATGGCTTTTATTTCTTCTCTACATCTTTATACCATCTGTATTTCCCATCGTTTTTTCAGGTGCCATCGAGTTGCTTCTGACTCGTAGCAACCCTGTGTACAACAGAATGAAACACTGCCCGGTCCTGTGCCATCCTCACAATCATAGTTATACTTGAGCCCATTGTTGCAGTCACTCAGTCAATCCATCTAGTTGAAGGACTTCCTCCTTTTCACAGACCCTCTGCTTTACCAAGCATGATGTCCTTTTCCAGGGACTGATCTCACCTGATAATGTGTCCAAGTATGTGAGAAGAAGTTTCACCATCCTTGCTTTTAAGGAGCATTCTGGCTGTCCTTCCAAGACAGTTTTGTTTTGTTCTTCTGGCAGTCCATGCTATATTCAATATTCTTTGCCAACACCATAATTCAAAGGCATCAATTCTTCTTCCATCATCCTTATTCATTGTCCAGCTTTCACATGCATATGAGGCGATTGAAAACACCATGGCTTGAGTCAGGCCCGTTTTAGTCCTTAAAGTGATATCTTATGCAGTTAGCACTTTAAAGAGGTCTTTTACAGCACATTTGCACCTTCCATGGGCGTTGATTTTGGGTAGGAATAGAATGAAATCCTTGACAAAGTCAATCTTTTCTCCATTTATCATGCTGTTGCTCATTGGCCCAGTTGTGAGGATTTTTGTTTTCTTTAGGCTGTGGTGTAATCCATACTGAAGGCTGTGGTCTTTGATCTTCATTAGTAAGTGCTTCAAGGCCTCTTCACTTTAAGCAAGCAACGTTGTGTCAGGTGTGTATTGCAGGTTGTTAATGAGTCTTCCTCCAATCCTGCTGCCCCATTCTTCATACGCTCCAGTTTCTCAGATTATTTGCTCAGCATACAGATTTAATAACTATGGTGAAAGGACACAACCCTGACACACACCTTTCTTGACTTTAAACCACTCAGTAACCCCTTGTTCTGTTCGAACAACTGCCTCTTGTTCTATGTACAGGTTCCTGATGAATACAATTAAGTGTTCTAGAATTCCCATTCTTCTCAATGTTATCCATAATTTGTTATGATCCACACAGTCCAATGCCTTTGCATAGTCAATAAAACACAGGTAATCATCTTTTTGGTATTCTCCACTTTTGGCCAAGATCCATATGACATCAGCAATGCTACCCCTTGTTTCACACTCTCTTCTGAATCCGGCTTGAATTTCTGGCAGCTCCCTGTCAATGAGCTGCTGAAATTGCCTTTGAATGATATTCAGCAAAATTTTACTTGTGAGCAATATTAATTATATTCTTTGATAATTTCCACATTCTGTCAGGATCACCTTTCTTTGGAACAGGTACAAATATGGATCTCTTCTAATCGGTTGGCCAGATAGCTGTCTTCCAAATTTCTTGGCATGAAAGAAATTTCCAGAGCTACATCTGTGTGTTGAAACATCTCAATTGGTATTCCGTCATTTCCTGGAGCCTTGTTTTCGCCAATGACTTCAGTGCAGCCTGGACCAATTTCTTCAGTACAATCAGTTCTTGATCATATGCTACTTCCTGAAATGTCTGAAAGTTGACCAATTATTTCTGGTACAGTGACTCTGTGTATCCCTTCCATCTTCTTTTGATGCTTCCTGCACCATTTAATATTTTCCGCATAGAATCCTTCAATATTGCAACTTGAGGCTTGAATTTTTTCTTCAGTTCTTTCAGGTTGAGAAATGTAGAGCATGTTCTTCCCTTTTGGTTTTCTATCTCCAGGTCTTTGCACATTTCATTATAATACTTTACTTTGTCTTCTCAAGTTGCCCTTTGAAATCTTCTGTTCAGCTCTTATACTTCATCATCTCTTCCTTTTCCTTTGGCTACTCTATGCTCAAGAGCAACTTTCATAGTCTCTTCTGATGTCCATTTTGGTCTTTTTAATGACCTCTTGCTTTCTTCATGTATGATGTCCTTGATGTCATCCCACAACTCGTCTGGTCTTCGATCATTAGTGTTCAATGTGTCAAATCTATTCCTGAGATTGTCTTTAAATTCAGGTGGAATATACTCAAGGTCATACGTTGTTCTAATTTTTTTCAGTTTCAACTTGAACTTGCAAAGGTGCAATTGATGGCCTGTTTCAGTCAGCCCCTGACCTTTTTCTGACTTATCATACTAAGCTTTTCCATCATCTCTTTCCACAGGTGTAGTCAATAAGATTCCAGTGCATTTCATCTGGTGAGGTTCACGTATATAGTCACCATTTGTGTTGTTGAAAAAAAGGTATTTGCAATGAAGAAGTCGTTGGTCTTGCAAAATTCTATCATGTGGTGTCCAGTATTTTTTCTATCATCAAAGCCATATTTTCCAACTACCAAACCTTCTTCTTTTTTTCCAACTTTTGCATTAAAACCACCAGTAATTATCAATGCATCTTGATTGCATGTTTGATCAGTTTCAGACTGCAGAAGTTGGTAAAAAATCTTCTTCACCTTTGGCATTAGTAGTTGGTGTGTAAATTTCAATAATAGTCGTATTAACTGGTCCTTCTTGTAAGCATACAGGTATTATCCTATCACTGACAGAGTTGTGCTTCAGTATAGATCTAGAAGTGTTCTTTTTGACTATGAATGCAACGCCATTCCTCTTCAATTTGTCATTTCCGTCATAGTAGTGATCGTTCGACTCAAAATGGCCAATACCAGTCCATTTCAGCTCACTAATGCCTAGGATATCGATGTTTATGCATTTCATTTCATTTTTGAAGACATACATTTTTCAGATTCATGCTTTGTACATTTCCCATTCTGATTATTAATGAATGCTTGTAGCTATTTCTTCTCATTTTGAGTCATGCCGCATCAGCAAATGAAGGTGCTGAAAGCTTGACTCCATCCACATCGTTAAGGCTGACTTTATTTTGAGGAGGCAGCTCTTCAATGCTCCACTGCTATTCATAATATCACAAGGTAATATGATGGTTCAAATGAATTATTAATCTCTTCTTCATCATCCACTCTCACTTTGAGATAACAGTTCCTGCAGAGACTATATCATCATTCAAAATTCCTGATTTGACAACTTTGATATCTTTGAATTAACTGTGCAAATTACTAAACTCTGATTTTTTACCTTGGAAGTAGCATTCCTTCCCAACACTTCTCCTTTCCCTAATATTTTCTCTGTCCCTACCTACTCAAGTGGAACCTACCATATATTTGACTTTTGAGAGTCAATCCAGGGATGAATGATGTTTCATACACTTGAAAAAATATTAAGAGGATTGAGTCCAAACTTACTCCACACAAGATAGATTACTTTGGGCAAAGAGCCTTTTTAAACTTTCTAAAATGAAAAAGATGTTCTTTTATTAATAAATGATATTGTATATATTAGAAGAATGTGTTTATAGTTGAATAAAATGAAGAGAAATTGACTGGAGTCCAACTTTCCTCATGAGAGTTCTTAGATTAACCATGCCATTTACTTAACTCAATACACATCATTATTGTTACTTGAATGTAAACAAACCATTAACATCCTCTTTTCCATCTCGCTCATTACAACACTTTCATAGACAGAGCCCGGAAGTACAGTGACAGAGAGACAGAACAGTCTTGTTAGATGCCAAATCCCTGGAACTTCAGAAAAGGCTACTCAAAAGAAAATTAGCTTTTTTCCTTCCTGACAATAAGTTTACTAAGTAACCACCACATCAGGGTACTCCCTTTAGTTAACCATGCTTACATCAAGCAAAACACAGTTTTCCTCAAAGTCTTCCAAAAAAGCAATATCCTCATTTCTTCACTACTTTTTCTCTCATGAATGCCCAGAATCTGGCTTCCTACACAGCATCCTTCCCCCCCCCCCACCACTCTGAGGCTGTTTTCCCAAGGGTCACCACCAATATGCTCCACCAGCTTCTTCTCAGTTTTTTCTCTACTTGAACTCTTGGTGCACCATGCTAACCAGACCTTTCTTGAAAAGCTTCCACCTTTCATTTATATAACATTACACAAATCCAGTTTTCTTGTCTACCTCTCTGACCATCTTTTGTCTTCTTATCTAATTATATTTATTACTTGAAAGTATTAAATGTAGGTCCATAGCCGTTGAGTCGATTCTGACTCATAGCAACAGTATAGGATAGAGTAGAAACTGCCCCATAGGGTTTCCAAGGCGCAGCTGGTGGATTTGAACTGCTGACTTTTCGGTTAGCAGCCTTAACTCTTAACCACTGCACCACCAGGGCTTCATTAAATGTAGGCATTCCTCAAAATTTAGTTTTTGACCTTCTGTTCTTTTCTATTTATACCACCTCTCATTTAGCTTTTCAAAAGAATTTCAATTGTCACCTCTATGTGAATGAGTTAAATCTTTATCTCCAACTATGTGCTTTCGCTTGAGTTACACTTCTTTATTTCAAAATGCCTCTGAACATTTCCCTTCAGATAATAACATTCTATATTTTACAATAAAATATATAAAGTATTTGCACATGCATTATCTCATTTCATCCTATCAAAAACACCTTGAGTTAAGAAGTGAAAATAGCATTCCTACATCATAGTTGAGAAAACTTTCAAGAGATTAAGAAATTTTCCAAACACTACCAAAAACTAGCACCTAGTAAATGCTGAAATCATGAAGAGAAATGTGCAATTATATTGATTGAATAAACAAACAAATCTCTAGAGTACAATTCCAATATTCTTAAATTGGTTCCAACTTGAGCTAGAAATGTCCAAAAGCAATCTCTTCATGTTGACTTCTTCTTCCCAAACTGTTTCCTATTTATGTCAATAACCTCTTTATTCCTGCACTCATTCTGGTACATGGCTTTAAAAACACCTCTGAATCATTCTCTTTCTATTTTCTAACCATCTAGCCAATCACCGAGTCTGGCCAGTAATTATGTTCCTTCTAATGGTGCAGTGGTTAAGAGCTTGACTGCTAACCAAAAGGTCCACAGCTGGAACCCACCAGTCACTCCTTAGAAATTCTATGAGGGCAGTTCTACTCTGTTCTATAGGGTCGCTATGAATCAGAATAGACTCAGTGGCAAAGGGCTTTTTTCAAGAACCCAAGGTCGAAGTTAACAGAAAACAGATCAAAGCTCAACATGATAAAAAGTTTAGATCTTATCCATAAAATATAGATCTTACCCAACAATGAAACTCATTCTCCTAGGAAGTATCAGGGATGCTATAAAAGAGATTAGTTCAATTGGTCAAAAGACCAAAGGACTTTTACACACCCCTAACTATAAACCCATTGCCACTGAGTTGATTCCAACTCAGAGTGACCCTATAGGACATAGTAGAACTGCCCCTTCTAACTATAGAGTCTATGAAATTCTATGAAAATCTCCTCTGAACATTTCATTCACATTGGCACCATCTTAGAACAAGTTCTTCTTATACATGAACAGATAAGGCAATATTCTAGCCTTTCCTCTTCCCTCAGTCTTTTTCACTAAAAACTACTCAGATACTATTTCTAAGAACTGCGTTACTGTTGTCACTTCCTTACTTCAAAACCTAAAGTGAATCCATGCTGTTCTCAAGATAAACTTTTTAGCCTGTATTTCAAAAATCTCCATAATCCTCATTCAACTTAATCTTCCAATTCTGCCACAATATACACCCTGCATTCTAGCCAAGTTATTCTCCCAACTGACCCTTGTAAATAAGTGCCACTACTATTAGGGGAAACACACTTCTTCCTCCCCAATCTGTAATGGCCTGATTCTGTTTCATTTTATGGAAACTTTAAAAAATATTTTTGAAATCATATTTCTATGCTTATTAGCAATCACACAGTATCTGAATATGAAGGAAAAGGAAGGAGACATATGGTATAATCGGAATTCCTTATTTCACTTTTTTCCCCAAGATATGATGAATAGTATCTTGGTGGCCAAAAAAAAAAAAAAAAGAGAGAGAGAGAGAGAAAGAAATCTTCAAAAGCAAACACTTTACTATCATATTATGAGTGAAAACTAATTTCTTCTGTATTAAACATATATGTAACAAAACATTTGCTATTTCAACAATCTTCACAGGTACAGTTTAACCCATTGCCCTTGAGTCAATTTCAACTTATAGCGACCCTATAGGACAGAGTAGAAATTCCCCATAGGATTTCTGAAGAGTGGCTGGTGGATTCGTACTGCCAACCTTTTGGTTAGCAGCCATAGCTCTTAACCACTGGGCCACAAGGGCTCCCATGTACAATTTAGGAGCATTAATTATGTTCATCATGTTGTTCAGCCATCACCCTTGTCCATTCCCAAGTTTTTCCATCACTCTGAGCAGAAGCTCAGTTTCCTCTAAGCATTGAGTCCTCCTTTCCCCCTCCCTCCCACCTGCTCCTGGTAACCCCTGACAAAATTTGGTGTTTATACATTTGCCTATTCTAGATATTTCATAAGTGGAATCATACAATATTTGTCCTTTTGTAACTGATTTATTCCACTCAGCATGTTTTCAAGGATCATCCACCCTGAACTATGTATCAGCACTTCATTTCTCTTTATGGCAGAGTACTATCTCATTGTATGTATATACACATTTTATCTATTCATTTGTTAATGGACTTTTAGGCTGTTACCACCTTTTGGCTATTGTGACTAGTGCAGCAATGAGCATTGGTATACAAGTATCTGTTTATGTTCCTGCTTTTAATTCTTCTGGGTATATACCTAGGAGTGGAATTGCTGGATCATATGATGATTCCATGTTTAACTTTTTTTGAGGAATCACCAAACTGTTTTCCACAGTTGCTGTCCCATTTCACAATCCCACCAGGAATGGATGAGAGTTCCTGTTTCTCCACACCCTCACCAACACCTGTTGTTTTCCCTTTTTTAATCATAACCATTTTAGTGGGTGTGAAGTGATATTTCATTGTGGTTTTGACTTGCATCTTCCTAATGACTTGGAGCATCTTTTTATATGTTTATTGCTCATTTGTATTTCTTCTTGGTGAAAGGTCTATTCAAGCCCTTTACCCATTTTTTAATTGGGTTATTTGTCTTTGTTGTTAAATTGTAAGAATTCTTTATAGATTATGGATATTAAACCCTTATCTGATATTTTGGTTTCCAAAAATCTTCTCACAATCTATATAGGCTGTCTCTTCACTTGCTTGATAAAGTCTTTGATGAGCAGAAGTTTTTAACTTAGATGAGATCCCATTTATCTATTTTGTCTTTTGCTGCTTATGCTTTCAGTGTCACATCTAAGAATCCACTGTAAAAAATTAGGTCCTGAATCATTACCCATATGTTTTTGTCTAAGAGTTTTATGGTTTCAGTTCTTACATTTAGGTATTTGACCTATTTTGAGCTAATGTTTGTATATAGTGTGAGGTATCAGTTAAGGTTCATCTTTTTATAAACAAACATCTGTGTCTCATCACAGTGGGTGCTTTATCAGCCATTCTTCTCCACACTGTACCTCCTATAACTTTGGTCCAGTGCTTTTCATAATTTGTTGGTCAAAAATCCAAAGAATTAATTTCACTGTGAAATGGCCTGAGAACAAACAGTGCAGGTGGGAATTTATGAAAACTATATAACAAGGAATATAATATTGAATGGAGCATGGCAATTGTATTAATTTTAAGTACATAGAGTAACTAGGATGCAGCTAACATTGCTAGAAAGAAGAGATAATTAGATCCTGCCTTAATGAAAAGTAATAATTAACAAATCATCTTTTTTATATTGAAATTGATACTATCAAAGGGCTTGAAAACAGTGGAAATAGTCTCCCTAAGAAATCTTGTTTAGACTCTTAATTTTTTTTAACAAAACCTGTATTTACAAATAATGCAAAAGAAAGGTAAACTTCACTGAAATTATGACAAATTTCTTTTTTAAATTAATAAATGTTTGAAGACATTTATTATAAATCCCAAAAGGACAACCAGCTGTCAGCAGAAATTAGCACCATTGTAGTTTATGAAAGCCATTTTCTAAACCTCTGCTACAATACTGTCAATATGAAGCCATAAAAAATATCCTTCAAATATTATAACTGCTCCCATCATTAATTCAGTTCTCACAAAGAATAGAGTCCTTAATACACAGTTCAGATTCTCCTAGGCCAATTTGGGAGGACTTCTTATACCATAGTTCTAAGACCTAAGAAGTGCTGAAAAAAGAATAAAAAGGTCCCTGCTCTGGAGAATTTACAGTCTGCTTGAAGAGACAGAGCACATGCAAAATTTGACTAAAAATACATCTATACTGTGAAACATCAAAAAATCAAATCCATAAGGTATAAATCAAGTACAAGAAAGCCTCAGCTACCTGGAACTCTTGAACAAAATTCAGCTTTATCCACTTTGCTAGAAATTTTTTCTAAATTGTGTCTCACCTTTCCCCAGAAATGTGATGCAGAAAATAATTTACTCTTCTCTTAATCATTAGAAGTATAGCATCAAGGGCTTCTGAGATGTGTCAGGTCCCATACTAAGCAGCCCCAGATGGCTTTGTTGAGCACTTATATCCATTTTTATGTTTTTTCTGCCTCTTCTCTTACTTTCACTTCTCATATTTCGTTGATTGCTACCTTGAGCAGACCCTTTCACAGCATTTAATCTGGCATTACTAATCAGCATTAGGGCAGGAAACCAGATATCCATAATCAAGAAAACTATGGCCCTTGCCAACTTCCCAAACCTTATCCACTTTTACTCCCTCCCCCAAGGACCCTGGACTTCTCTTAGTTCTCCAAATGGACTTGGTCTCCATATATGTGCAGATGTTACCCACTTGGCCTGGAATCCTCTGCATTCACTACCTGGTTAACTCTTGCTTCTTCAAAACTCTGATCAAGCATCAACATCTTCAAAAAAACCAACTCTGATCACGCTGGGCTGGGGTAGGTGCCTCGTCTCTGTGTAGACACAGCATCCTGTCATAACATTCATTACGCTGCTATTATTGTCTACTCAGATGATTGCCTCTCACTCGGGACTGTGAGCTCCTAGACTACAAACAAGGACCTGGTGCAGTGGGAGGTGAAGTAGTATCTCATGGTGGTTTTGATTTGCAACTGCCTAGGGTTACTATGAGTAGGAATTGACTGATGACAATGGGTTTGGTTTGGTTTTTGGTAATGGCTAATAGGAGCCCTGGTGGCACGGTGTATAACAGCTCAGCTGCTAACCTAAAGGTCACCAACCACTCCTTGGAAACACTATGGGGAAGTTCTACTATAGGGTCACTGAGTCAAAATCAACAGCAATGGGTTTTAGTTTTTTAAAGACTAATACGGAGCCCCTGCGTGGAAGAAAAAGCACTCAACTACTAGCCAAAATGTTGACTATTTGAACCTACCCAGAGGCATCTCTAAAGACAGGCATGGCAATCTGCTTCCAAAATGTAATGGTCTTGAGAATCCTATGGAGTAGTTCTACTCTGTACACATGGGGCTGCAATGAGTTGGAATCGACTCAACAGCAGCCATCAACAACAATTGCTAATGACGTTGAGCATTTTTTCATGTACTTCTTGGCCATTTGTACACCTTCCTCTGCAAGGTGTCTTTTCTAGTCTTTTGCCCACTTTCTGATTGTATTATTTGTTCTTTTGTTGTAAAATTGTAGATTTTTTTACATTTTGAATATTAAACACTTATCAGATAAAAAATTCTGACTCATAGCAACCCTACAGTTCAGAGTAGAACTGCCCCATAAGGTTTCCAAGGAATGGCTGGTGGATTCAAACTGCCAACATTTTGGTTAGCAGCTGAGCTCTTAACCACTGCACCACCAGGGCTCCGGATTATCAGATATATGGCTCCCTAAATTTTCTCCCAATCTGTAAGTTGTCTTTTCACTTATTTTGATAAGGTCCTTTGATGAAAAAAATATTTTTAATGAGATTCCATTTATTTATTTTGTCTTTTGCTACTTGTGCTTTTGATGTCATATATGAATATTCATTGTTAAAAACTAAGTCTTGTAGCCAAGACTTCTTCTAAGTATTGAAAATCAGTTGACCATACATGCATGGATTTATTTCTGTATTCTCAATTCTATTCCATCAGCCTATATATTTATCAATCTACCAGTACCAGGCTATTTTGATTATTGTAGCTTTATCGTATGTTTTGAAATCGGGAAGTCTGAACCTACCTACTTTACACTTCTTCAAGATTGCTTTGGCAATCTTTAACATATAAATTTGAGGATTGGCTTTTCCATTTGTGCAAAGAAGGCTGTTGAAATTTTGATGGGGATTACATTGAATTTATTGATTGCTTTGGGTATTACTGACATTTTAATTATATGTATTGACATCTTATCTTAAGCCTTCCAATCCATTTACACATTATGTTCTTCCATTTATTTATTTTAGGCCTTCTTTAATTCCTTTTAGTAATGTTTTGTAGTTTTCAATGTACTAGTCTTTCCAGATAAATTTATTGCTAGGTACTTTATTCTTTTAGATGACATTGTAAATGGTATTATTTTCCTAATTTCCTGTTCAGCTTGCCCATTGTTGATGTATAGAACACTGGCTGATTTTAGTATGTTGACCTTGTACCCAGCCACTTTGCTGAATGCGTTTATTAGCTCTAATGCCTTTCTTGTAGAATCCTTGTCAATGGATTCTTATATATGACACCAAAAGCACTAGCAGCAAGAAAGGACAAAATAGATAATTGGTACTTCATCAAAATTAAATATTTTGTTCATCAAAGGACTTAATCAACAAAGCTACAGAATGAAATAAAATATTTGGGAACAATATATCTGGTAAGATATAAGAAGTTATACTAATGGCTGATAAGCACATAAAAAGATGCTCAACATCATTAATCAGTAAAAAAGGGAAATGCAAATCAAAACTAAAATGAGACACCACTTTACACTTACTAGGATGATTATTATCAGGAAAACAGAAAATAGCGAGTGTTGGGAAGGATTAGGAGAAATTGGAATCCTCAGCCATTGCTGTGAGAATGTAAAATGGTTCAGCTGCTGTGGAAAACAATTTGACAGTTCCTCAAAAAGTTAAATATAGAATTACCATATGATCCAGGATTTCCACTCCAAAGTATATACCCAAAATAATTGAAAGCAGAAATGCAAACAGATACTTGTACATCAGTGTTCCTTGCAACGCTAGTCACAATATCCAAAAGGTAGAAACAGCCTAAAAGTCCATCAGTAGATGAAAGGATAACCAAAATAGGATACATACATACAAAGGAATATTATCTCAGTCATAAAGAAAAATAAAATTATGATACATGCTATGACATGGATGAACCTTGAAAACTTACAAGAAATAGGCAAATGCATGGACACCAAAGTTTATTAGTGGTTACCAGTGTCAGATAGGAAGATGAAATGGGGAGGTAAGGGATACTGAACTTCTGTTAAGGGTGATAAAAAATTTGGAAACAGTGGTGATGGTTGCACAACACAGTGAACCTAATGAATATCACTTAATTGTACACATAAAAATGGTTGAAATGGCATGTTTGGTTATATATATTTCATTAAAATAAAATTTTGTTAACGTTTGTAGGAACATGTCAATAACACGTCAGAGTGTGCTTAGAAGAAGGTATAAATGAAGTTATTTTTGCCAAGTTTTTTTTTTTTTTAACTTTAGACCAAGACGCCAAATATTCAACTTCTGCTGGCAATACAAAATGCAGAAATCTCCATGTAGCTCAGAGTGGCAGAGAGACTTGGATTGTGTTTTGCACTAAAGGTATATGACAAACGTTAATTTCAAAAACATTTGATCAGTATTCCTCTTCCTGTTACTGAGCATTGAGAAATGTGAAGACCAGGTAAAGTTACTCAAGAGCTGCTTTAATCTCGGTAGTCCTTCTGAATCATGCCAAACAAGTGGATGTTCTGCTCAGGGAATGTGTGGGCCTGCCATTGAAAACTTGCAGCAAACCTTCTCTTTTATTTGTTGAAGATTCCTTCAGGTTCCTAATATTTGACTATGTTCTAAGATCTCTACCTAGTTTAGAAGTGATTCTACTACCTGACATATGGAGCTCCCCTCATCCACACAGTGATCTTTCAGGTATCTCAGGAATAATAAACCTTTAAATCTATTAAAGTTTTGCTATCATTCTTTAACAATTCAAAACAAGAAACAATTTAATTGTTTCTGGCAAACTTACTTTTCTTGTAAATGGTGCTTAGAGGAAGCTGGAATACTGCCATTGCCCCTTTAACCTTAATCAAGATTATATAATATGTAAATCCAGGAAGGCTTGCAAAACATCATTACCGCTTTCTTGGCTTTCTGTGTTACATTATTCTCTTTGTTCTCTTATCTCACTTGCTCTTTATCTCTCTGGCTGAACAGCTATCTTCTGTTTGGAAATAATGTTGTGTAGGATGCTCGGTTTTTAGGATGCTCAGTTATTTATTTCTTGCAGGAAGTTTATATGTTTCTAGAAATTTGTTTCCTCTAAGTTATTTAATTTTTGGTATACAACTGTGTTCCATAGTATTCTCTTAATTTTCTTTTCAGATTGTTTATTCCTAGTGTAGAAAAAACATATTGATTGTTGTGTGTTGACCTTGTACCCTGCCACACTGTTGAATTCTTTTTTTTTTTTTCAGTTCTCTTAAATTCTTTTTTTATTTCAGCTGTAATGTCCCCATTGTTGTTTCTAGATGTTTTCATCTTCTTTCTCTCTCTCTCTTTTTTTTTTTGGTCAGTCCTAAGAGGCTTTCCTATAAATGTGATGCATAAGCTTCAATACATTTCATTTGTCTGTCCATCTTTTCCCAAAGTTCTGACCCATGGCTATGAATAAGAAATAGAGGATCTCAACAGACACATAACAAGTGAAGAGATTGAATCAGTAATCATACACCCCCCCAACAAAGAGATGTCCTGGACTAGATGGCTTCACTGGGGAATTCTATCAAATATTTTTAGAACAAGTGACTCCAATCCTACTTAAAATTTTCCAAAAATAGAAGACACGGGAACACTCCCTAACTCATTCTGTGAGGCTAGCATTACTCTGATGCCAAAGCCAGAGAAATATAGCACAAGAAAAGAAAACTACAGACCAATATCCCTAATGAATATAGATGCAAAAACCCCCAAGAAAATACCAGCAAACCAAATCCAAAAGCATATTAAAAAAAATTATATACTGTGATCAAGTGGGATTCAGCCTAGGAATGCAAGGGTGGTTCAACATTAGAAAATCAATCAAGGTAATGTACAACATTAAAAGAATGAAGGAAAAAAGCCACATGATCTTCTCAATCTATGCAGAAGAGGCATTTAAAAAGATCCAATGCACTTTCATTATACAAACACCGAATAAATTAGGAATAGAAGGAAAATCCCTCAACGTGATAATGGGCATTAATTAAAAAATAGGTATATGAGTCGGAATCGACTCAACGACACTGGGCTGGGTAGTTAACATAATACTCAATCTACAAAGACTGAGAGCTTTTCTCTTAAGATCAGGAAAAAGACAAGGATGCCCTGTCTCACTACTGATTTTCAGTATTGTGCTGGAAGTTCTAGCCAGAGAAGTTAGGCAAGAAAAGAAATAAAGGTATCCAAATTGGGAAGGAAGGAGTAAAGCTTTCCTTCTTCACAAATGACATGATCCTATATACTGAAGATTCCAAACAATCCACAAGAAAGCTACTAGAACTAAAAATAAAAAAAGGAATTCAACAATGTGGCAGGGTACAAGGTCAACACACAAAAATCAATAGGGTTTTTATACACTAGCAATGAGCAATCTGAAAAGGAAATTGAGAAAACAATTTTATTTACAATTCTATCTAAAAGAATAAGAATCCTAGAGGAAAAAAAAAATAACCAGGGAGATGAAAGACTTATACACAGAAAACTATAAAACATTGTTGAAAAAAATGTAAAAAGACCTGAATAAACGGAAGGATGTTCCATGCTACTGGATTAAAAGACAATATTATTAAAAGATCAATACCACCCAGAGCAATTTATAGAATCAATGCAATTCCTATCAAAATTTCAACAGTCTTCTTAGCAGAAATGGAAAAGCTGATTCTCAAATTTACATGGAATTACATGAGGACCTACCCAGATTAAGACACCTTGAAAAAGAAGAACAAAGTAGAACTCATACCTTCCAATTCCAAAACATACTGTAAAGCTACAAAAATCAAAACAGTGTGGAGAAGAGTAGAAGATGGTGGACTAGTCAGACTCACCAAGCCTTTCCTCAGCACCAAAGACCCCAAAAAGATCAAATAGAACAAATACAGAAGTCGATGCTGGAACCCTGAACTTTAAAGGACAGGATAAAGTATTAGGTTAGAAGTTGCTGAAAAGAAAAAAACTGACCTAAAACAATGAAAGGGTAGAGACTGCAAGTGGAGATCCCCTGCCAATTGGCATGGCACAGTGTGGTCATCTTGAGATAAAGCCAATAACCCCACATGAGAAGACCAGAAAGGCATCTTCACAGAGCCCCCAATGGGAGACAGAGGAACTGTGTAGACATACCCAGAGCAAAGTAAGTTCCTATTTTCTGGCTGCAGCACAAGAAAGTGCTCAGACACTCTCACTCTGTAAACAGAGGAACACACTCCCCAAGCCCCAACCTTCTGGTGAGTAGTGGCACAAAAACAGCCTCATTCCCAGCAGCCGTGACTGCCCGGACTGCAGTGCAAACTGCCCCTATTTTCCTGCCATCTACACCTGTCCACCACCTACTCCTCCTCCTCTCTTTTCCCACCGGCCCCACCCCCACAGCACCTCAGATGAGCAACCCAGCCCCACACCTTTCCCTCCCAGCCAGCTCTGTCCCACTGTTCTGCAGCTTAGTTACCCAGCCCTGCACCTGTTCCACCCCACCAGCTCATCCAACTGTGCTGCAGCTGAGCAATTTTGCCCTGCTATTCTGCACTGTGGTTGAGTGAACCAGCACCACCCCTCCCTCCCTGCTGTCCTCACCCAGCTGCACCACAGCTGAACGACATGACCCTGTACCCCTCTGTCCCCACTGGCCCCACCCTACTGTGCAGGAGCTGAGGGACCCAGCCCCACACCCTTTCCTCCCCACAGGAACCACCTCGCAGTGCTGCAACTAGCAACCGAGTCCCACGCCCCTTCCTCCCTGCGGGCCCCATCCAGCTGCACTGTAGCTGAGGGAGCTGGCCCCATGCTTCTCCATCCCCACTAGCTCCATCTTGCTGCGCCACAGCTAAGCAACCTGACCCTGCTCTCCTCCCTCCCTGCCAGTCCCATCCAGCTGTGCTGTAGCTAAGGGACCCGGCCCTGCGTTCCTCCCTCCTCACTGGTTCCACACCACTGTGCCACAGCCAAGCAACCTGGCCCCACATCCCTCCTTCTCCACCAGCTCTGTTCAGCGGTACCTCAGCTGAACATCCCAGCTCCTCATCCCTCCCTACCTACAGGCCCTGCCCCACTGCACCACAGTCGAGCCCTTCCCTTCCTGCCTCCTGCCAGTCCTGCCCCACTGTGCTGCAGAGACCTGATGCCTTACCCCTCCCTTTCCACCAGCTTGCTCCTCCATAGCCATCTTATCAGAGCACACAGTTACCAGAGAAACATGCTTTTCAACACCTCATCTTTCTACTCTGTAAACCATCTCCCCTCTGCCTGCCAGCCCCCAACACTCCACTGTGGCTAAAGTGCCCTTGACGCTTAGGCCCACAGCCACACCAAGCCTGTGCCACCCCTCCCCTCCCACTACTCAACCAGCTGCTGAGTGGTGGTAAGTGAGCCCACACTACCCCTGGTGTGACCCTCCAATCCTGCAGGGGGGTATGAATGCTCCCACACTGCTGGACCAGCATCAAGAGGCAGACAGCACCCCCCAGTCCAACCTCAGTCACCTCGCCAAACCAGTGTACAGTGAAGTGGGTTCACCCTGCCTGCTGCTGCTCTGCACACCCAGACAAGTGGTGAGAGCTACCATGCCCACAGATGAGTAAGCAGCAAAGCACATCCGGCCTGCCTGCCCTGACATATCAAAACAAAACAAAAAAAGGTCAAAACAAACAAATACACATTCAATAAATAAAATAATACCTTAATGTCTAGGAGACAGAAGACAATAACAAAATATATTGAAAAATCAGGACAAGATAGATACAGTAAGTGACCAAAGTGAAGAATGAGATAACCTTCTGGTAGAAGAAAAGGCATTAGAGCTACCTGATATGAAATTCGAAAGTCTAATATTCAGGGTTCTCCAAGAAATTAGGAAAGAGATCAAGGAAAACACAGGCAAAACCAATGAAAACATAGTCAAAATCAAGGAAAACACAGACGATGTAATACAAAAATTCAGGAAAATAATATAAGAACAAAATGTCAAAATAAATAAACTATCATACAAAAACAGCAACTGAAAATCAAAAGAATTACAAAATTTCAGAAATGGACAACTCAATAGGAGGTTTTAGGGGCAAATTTGAGTCAATGGAAGACAAAATCAGTGGAATTGAAGACAAATCCATTGACACAACTTTGTATGAGGAAAAATCAGAGAAAAGAATCAAGAAAAATGAAGAAAACCTAAAAGTTACGTGGAGTACAATCAAGAGAAAAATCTGCTCATGATCAGAGTTCCAGAACAGAGGGAGAAAATGAAAAACACAGAAAGAATTGTTGAAAATTTGCTGCAGAAAACTTGTCAAATATCATGAAAGGCGAATAGCTGACGATCCAAGAAGCTCAATGAACCCCATATAGGATAGACTTCAAAAGAAAATCACCGAGACATATCATAATAACACCTGCAAAAATCAAAGAAAAAGAAAGAATCCTGAGAGCAGCTCGATAAAAATGAAAAGTTACTTACAAAGGGGAAACAATAAGACTAAGCCCTGATTACTCAACAGAAAATATGAAGGCAAGATGGCAATGGGATGACATATATAAAACCTTGAAAGAAAAAAACTGCCAAGGAAGAATAATATATCCTGCAAAACCTTGTATCAAACACAATGGTGAAATTAGGACATTTCCAGATAAACAGAAATTAAGGGAATTTGTAAAAATCAAGCCAAACTTACAGGAAATATTAAAGAACCAACAACATCAAACAGCAGCATCAGCCAGATATCAACCCAGGTAAAGAACTCTCAATAATAAAACAAAGCTAAAGGATTTAAAACAGGAAACCAGAGACATCAATCTGTAAATGACAGCAACACCAAAACAATAAGACAGGAAATAAACGGTTCAGGTACAGAACTTTCAATTGCAGAGGAAGTCAATGCGATAACAAGTAATAAAACACTGGTTTAAACCTAAGAGGATAAAGGTAAACACAAAGAAAATTAAACAAATGTACTCATCAAAATAAAATAAAAAATAAGAAAAAGATTAAGACACAGTAAGCACACAATCTATGATAACAAAGGAAATGAAAAGAAAATCCACAAACAAAATTCAGAGCATAAACAAAAGGAACAAAGAAAATGTGAGCACCACTGAAAAAAAAGCACAACAAAATGACGGCAATAAACTCATACCTATTGTCTTGGTTATCTAGTGCTGCTATAACAGAAATACCACAAATGGGTGGCTTTAACAAAGAGAAATTTATTTTGTCACAGTCTAGTAGGCTAGAAGTCCAAATTCAGGGCCTAAGCTCCAGGGGAAGGCTTTGTCTGTTGGCTCTGGAAGAAGGTCCTTGTCCTCAATCTTCTCATGATCGAGGAGCTTCTCAGGCTAAGGGATCCCAGGTCCAAAGGATGTGCTCTGCTCCTGGTGCTGCTTTCTTGGTAGTACTAGGTTCCCAACTCTCTGCTTGCTTCCCTTTCCTTTTATCTCTTGAGAGATAAAAGGTGGTGCAGGACACACTCCAGTAAAACTCCCTTTACCTTGGATCAGGGAGGCGACCTGAGTAAGGGTAGTGTTACAATCCCACCCTAATCCTCCCAACTTAAAATTAAAATCACAAAATGGAGGACAACCACACATGGCCTAACCAAGTTGATACACACATTTTTGGGGGGACATAATGCAATCCATGACACCTATCAATAACCACACTGAATGTAAATGGCTTAAATGCACCCACAAAGAGACAAAGGCTGGCAGAATAGATTTAAGAAAAGGACTCATCAATATGTTATCTACAGGAGACACACTTTAGACACAAAGACACAAATATATTAAAAATCAAAGGATGGAAAAAATACATTGTCTTTGTTATCTAGACCTGCCATAACAGAAATACAAGTGGATGGCTTTAACAAAGAGAAATTTATTCTCTCACAGTCTAGCAGGTTACAAGTCCAAATTCAGGGTGTCAGCTCCAAGGGAAGGCTTTCTCATCCTATTGTCTCTGGAGGAAGATTCCTTGTCATCAGTCTTCCCATGGTCGAGGAGCTTCTCAGGTGCAGGGACCCCAAGTCCAAAGGACACACTCTCCTCCTGGTGCTACTTTCTTGGTGGTATGAGGTCCACAACTCTCTGCTTGCTTCCTTTCCTTTTATATCTTGAGAGATAAAAGGTGGTGCAGGCCACACCCCAGGGAAACTCCCTTTATCTTGGATCAGGAGGTGACTTGAGTAAGGGTGGGGTTACAATCTCACCCTAATCCTCTTAACATAAAATCACAAAATGGAGGACAACAACACATGGCTTAACCAAGCTGGTACACACATTTTTGGGGGGACATAATTCAATTCATGACATATATCAAGCAAACAGCTCCCAAAAAAAGAGCAGAGATGGCAGTAGTAACCTTATATAAAATAGTCTTTAAGGCAAAATCCAGGATAAAAGACAAGGAAGGACATCATATAATGATTAATAGGACAATCCACCAAGAAGACATAACCTTAATAAATATCTACACACACAACAGTAGGGCTCCCAGACACATAAATTCTAACTGCACTGAAAAGAGAAACAGACATTTCCAAATTAATAATAGCAGACTTTAACACACCACACTTGATAAAGGACTGAACATCTAGAAAGAATCTCAGCAAAGATACAGAAGATCTAATGGCCACAATCAAACAACTTGACCTCACAGATATATATATAAAACACTCCACCCAACAGCAGCAAAGTATACATTCTTTTACAATGCACTTGGAATATTCTCCAGAATAGACCACATTTTAGGCCACAAAGCATCCCTCAATAAAATGTGAAACATCAGAATAATACCTTTTCTCTGATCACAATGCCATAAAAGTAGAAATCAATAACAGGAAGAGCAAGGGAAGAAAAAAAAAACTCAAATACATGGAAACTGAATAACACCATGCTTAAAAACAACTGCATAATAGGGGGAATAAAAAAAATCCTAGAATCAAACAAGAAAGAAAACACATCACACCAAAACCTTTGGGACACAGCCAAGGCAATGCTCAGAGGTCAATTTATATCAATAAACACACACATCAAAATAGAAAAAAATGGCCAAATCAAACTGTGAGCCCCACTACTTGAACAAAAGAAAAAGAGCAGCAAATGAAGCCAATAGTCAGCAGAAGGAAGAAAATAGTAAAGATCAGAACAGAAATAAAAGTAATAGAGAACAGAAAAACAATAGAAAGAATCAACAAGATCAAAAGTTTGTTCTTTGAAAAGGTCAACAAAGTTGACAAGACATTGGCCAAAGATTCAAGAAATTTTCTGGATGAAGAGAACTTCCTGGAATTACCAGATGTAGAATACAAAACATTAATATACAGAACCCTTCAAGAAATCAGGAAGATCAGGCAAAATGCAGAAAAAGACAATCAGCACACAGACAAAGCATTACAGGAACTTAAGATTAGACAATAGCATAATGACAAATTTAATAGGCTGCAAGAATCCATAGAGAGACAGCAAACAGAAATTCAGAAGATGAACAATAAAATTTTTGTTTTGGTAGCTTACTGAAGCCATTGTGGTATGCTATTCTCCAGAATAGACCATATATTAGGCTGTAAAGCAAGCCTTAACAGAATCCAAAGTATTGAAGTATTACAAAGCATCATTTCTGGCCATAAAGCCACAAAAGTAGAAATCAATAACAGAAAAAGCAAACATATGGAAACTGAACAACACCTTGCTGAAAAATTATAGGGTTATAGAAGAAATTAAGGACAGAATAAAGAAATTCACAGAACCAAATGAGAATGAAAACACATCCTACCAGAACCTTTGGGACACAGCAAAAGCAGTGCTCAGAGATCAATTTATAGCAATAAATGCACACATCCAAAAAGAAGAAAAGGCCAAAATCAAAGAATAAATCCTACAACTCAAACAAATAGAAAGAGAGCAGCAAAAGAAACCCTAGGGCACCAGAAGAAAGCAAATAATAAAAACTAGAACCAAATTAAATGAAATAGAGAATAAAAAAACAATCGAAAGAGTTAACAAGACCAAAAACTGGTTCCTTGAAAAGATCAATAAATCGATAAACCACTGGCTAAACTGACAAAAGAAAAACAGGAAAGGAAGCAAATAATCCAAATAAGAAATGAGATGAGATATATCACAACAGACCCAACTGAAATTAAAAGAATCATAACAGAATTGTCTTAGTCATCTAGTGCTGCTATAACAGAAATACCACAAGTGGATAGCTTTAACAAAGAGAAATTTATTTCTTCACAGAAAAGTAGGCTAAAAGTCCAAATTCAGGGTGTAACCTCCAGGGTAAGACATTCTCTCTCTGTCGGCCTTCTCATCAATGTTCCCCTGCACTAGGGGCTTCTTCATGCAGGGACCTAGAGTCCAAAGGACTCGCTCTGCTCCGGGTGCTTCTTTCTTGGTAGTATGAGGTCCCCCTGTCTCTCTGCTTGCTTCTCTTTTCGTAGCCCAAGAGATTGCCTCAAGACTAAATCCAATCCTGTAGGTTCAGTCCTGCCTCAGTAACACAACTGCCACCCATTCTCACTCATTAACATCACAGAGGCAGGATTTACAACATATAGGAACATCACACAATACTGGGAAGCATGGCCCAGCCCAATTGATAGACACATTTTGGGGGGGGGGGACATAATTCAATCCATGACAAGAATACTATGAAAAATTGTACTCTAGCAAATTTGAAAACCTAGAGGAAATGGATGAATTTCTAGAAACACACTACCTACCTAAAAGAACACAAATAGAGGTAGAACAACTGAATGAACCTATAACAAAAGAAGAGATTGAAAAGGTAGTTAAAAAAACTCCCAACAACAACAACAAAAAGCCCTGATGGCTTCAGTGGAGAATTCAACCAAACTTTCAGAGGAGAGTTAATATCACTACTACTAAAGGTATTTCAGAGCACAGAAAAAGATGGAATACTCCAAAACTCATTCTATGAAGACAGCATAACCTTGATACCAAAACCACCAAAAGACACCCCAAAAAGAAAATTACAGACCGATATGCCTCATGAACTTACATGCAAAAATTCAAGACAAAATTCTAGCCAATAGAATTCAACAACATATCAAAAAAATAATTCACCCTGACCAAATGGGATTCCTACCAGGTATGCAGGGATGGTTCAACATTAGAAAAACAATCAATGTAATCCATCACATAAATAAAAGACAAGAACCACAAGATATTATCAATTGATGCAGAAAAGGCATTTGACAAAATTCAACACTCATTCCTGATAAAAACTCTCAGCAAAATAGGAAAAGAAGGGGAATTCCTTAATATACTAAAGGGCATTTACTTGGCCAACAGCCAACATCATCCTTAATGGAGAGAGTCTGGAAGCATTCCCCTTGGAAGTGCAACCAGAGAAGGATGCACTTCATCACCACTCTTATTCAACACACTGCGCTGGAGGTCTTAGAGCAATTAGGCTAGAAAGAGAAATAAAGGCCATCCAAATTGGGAAGGAAGAAGTAAAAGTAACTCTATTTGCAGATGTTGTTGTTGTTAGGTGCTGTCGAGGCGGTTCCGACTCATAGCGACCCTATGCACAACAGAATGAAACATTGCTCGGTCCTGCCCCATCCTTACAATCGTTGTTATGCTTGAGCTCATTGTTGCAGCCACTGTGTCAATTCTCCTCGTTGAGGGTCTTCCTCTTTTCCACTCACCCTGTACTGTGCCAAGCATGATGTCCTTCTCCAAGGACTGATCCCTCCTGACAACATGTCCAAAGTATGTAAGACGCAGTATCGCCATCCTTCCTTCTAAGGAGCATTCTGGTTGTACTTCTAAGACAGATCTGTTCGTTCTTTGGCAATCCATGGTATATTCAATATTCTTCGCCAACGCCACGATTCAAAGGCGTCAACTCTTCTTCGGTCTTCCTTATTCATTGTCCAGCTTTCACATGCATATGATGCGATTGAAAATACCATGGCTTGGGTCACGTGTACCTTAGTCTTCAGGGTGACATCATTGCTCTTCAACACTTTGAAGAGGTCCTTTGCAGCAGATTTGCCCAATGCAATGTGTCTTTTGATTTCTTGACTGCTGCTTCCATGGCTGTTGATTGTGGAGCCAAGTAAAATGAAATTCTTCACAACTTCAATTTTTCTCCATTTATCATGATGTTGCTCCTTGGTCCAGTTGTGAGGATTTTTGTTTTCTTTATGTTGAGGTGTAATCCATACTGAAGACTGTGGTCTTTGATCTTCATTAGTAAGTGCTTCAAGTCCTCTTCACTTGCAGCAAGCAAGGTCGTGTCATCTGCATAACACAGGTTGTTAATGAGTCTTCCTCCAATCTTGATGCCCCATTCTTCATATGGTCCAGCTTCTCGTATTATTTGTTCAGCATACAGATGAAATAGGTATGGTGAAAGAATACAACCCTGATGCACAACTTTCCTGACTTTAAACCGATCAGTATCCCCTTGTTCTGTCCAAACAACTGCCTCTTGATCTATGTAAAGGTTCCTCATGAGCACAATTAAGTGTTCTGGAATTCCCATTCTTTGCAACGTTATCCATAGTTTGTTATGATCCACACAGTCAAATGCCTTTGCATAGTCAATAAAGCACAGGTAAACATCCTTCTGGTATTCTCTGCTTTGAGCCAGGATCCATCTGACATCAGCAATGATATCCCTGGTACCACATCCTCTTCTGAAACTGGCCTGAATTTCTGGCAGTTTCCTGTCGATATACTGCTGCAGCCGTTTTTGAATGATCTTCAGCAGAATTTTGCTTGCATGTGATATTTATGATATTGTTCTATAATTTCCACATTCAGTTGGATCACCTTTCTTGGGAATAGGCATAAGTATGGATCTCTTCCAATCAGTTGGCCAGGAAGCTGTCTTCCATATTTCTTGGCATAGACGAGTGAGCCCCTCCAGCGCTGCATCTGTTTGTTGAAACATCTCAGTTGATATTCCATCAATTCCCTGGAGCCTTGTTTTTCGCCAATGCCTTCAGAGCAGCTTGGACTTCCTTCTTCAGTACCATCGGTTCCTGATCATATGCCACCTCTTTAAATGGTTGAATATCCACTAATTCTTTTTGGTATAATGACTCTGTGTATTCCTTCCATCTTCTTTTGATGCTTCCTGCATCATTTAATATTTTCCCCATAGAATCCTTCACTATTGCAACTCAAGGCTTGAATTTTTTCTTCAGTTCTTTCAGCTTGAGAAACGCCGAGTGTGTACTTCCCTTTTGGTTTTCCAATTCCAGCTCTTTGCACATGTCATTGTGTACTTTATTTTGTCTTCTCGAGAGGCCCTTTGAAATCTTCTGTTCAGTTATTTTACTTCATCAATTCTTCCTTTTGTTTTAGCTGCTCGATGCTCAAGAACAAGTTTCAGAGTCTCCTCTGACATCCATCTTGGTCTTTTCTTTCTTTCTTGTCTTTTCAGTGACCTCTGGCTTTCTTCATGGATGATGTCCTTGATGTCATTCCACAGCTCGTCTGGTCTTCGGTCACTAGTGATCAATGCGTCAAATCTAGAGATGGTCTCTAAATTCAGGTGGGATATATTGAAGGTCATATTCTGGCTCTTGTGGACTTGCTCTGATTTTCTTCAGTTTCAGCTTGAACTTGCATATGAGCAATTGAGGGTCTGTTCCACAGTCGGCCCCTGGCCTTGTTCTGGCTGATGATGTTGAGCTTTTCCATCGTCTCTTTCCACAGATGTAGTCAATTTGATTTCTGTGCGTTCCATCTGATGAAGTCCATGTGTATAGTCGCCGTTTATGTTGGAGAAAGAAGGTATTTGCAATGAAGAAGTCGTTGGTCTTGCAAAATTCTGTCATTCGATCTCCAGCATTCTTTCTATCACCAAGGCCATATTTTCCAACTACTGATCCTTCTTCTTTGTTTCCAACTTTCGCATTCCAATCACCAGTAATTATCAATGCATTTTGATTGCATGTTTGATCAATTTCAGACTGCAAAAGCTGATAAAAATCTTCTTTTTCTTCATTTTTGGCCATAGTGGTTGGTGCGCAAATTTGAATAATAGTCGTGTTAACTGGTCTTCCTTGTAGGTGTATGGATATTATCCTATCACTGACAGCATTGTACTTCAGGGTAGATTTTGAAACATTCTTTTTGACGATGAATTCAACACCATGTCTTTTCAAGTTGACATTCCCCCACGTGTCTGTCAGTTCGTCATACTGTGGGGGCTTGTGTGCTGCTGTGATGCTGGAAGCTATGCCACCGGTATTCAGATACCAGCAGGGTCACCCATGGAGGACAGGTTTCAACTGAGCTTCCAGACTAAGACAGACTAGGAAGAAGGACCTGGCAGTCTACTTCTGAAAAGCATTAGCCAGTGAAAACCTTATGAATAGCAGCAGAACATTGATGATATAGTGCTGGAAAATGAGCCCCCCAGGTTGGAAGGCACTCAAAAGATGACTGGGGGAGAGCTGCCTCTTCAGAATACAGTCGACCTTAATGATGTGGATGGAGTAATGCTTTCGGGACCTTTATTTGCTGATGTGGCACGACTCAAAATGAGAAGAAGCAGCTGTAAACATCCATTAATAATCGGACCCTGAAATGTGCGAAGTATGAATCTAAGAAAATTGGAAATCATCAAAAATGAAATGGAACACATAAACATCAATATCCTAGGCATTAGTGAGCTGAAATGGACTGGTATTGGCCATTTTGAATCAGACCATCACATAGTTTACTTTTTAAAATAAATAATAAAACACATTTGTGGATAATATGACCTTATACACAGAAAACCCCAAAGAATCAACAAGAAAGCTACTGTAAATAGAAGATTTCAGCACACTAACAGGATATAAGATAAACATACAAAAATCAGTTAGATTCCTCTATACCTACAAAGAGAACATTGAAGAGGAAATCACCAAATCAATACCATTTACAGTAGCCCCCAAGAAGATAAAATACTTGGGAATAAATCTAACCAGAGATGTAAAAGACCTATACAAAGAAAACTGCAAGACACTTCTGCAAGAGACCTACATAAGTAGAAAAACAAACCTTGCTCATGGACAGGAAGGCTCAACATCATGAAAATGTCCATTCTACCCAAAGCGATCTATAGATAAAATGCAATCTGGGTCCAAATTCCAAAGGCATTTTTTAATGAGATGGAGAAACAAATCACCGACTTAATATGCAAAAGAAAGAGGCAATGGATAAATAAAGCATTATTGTGAAAGAACAAAGGAGATGCCTCACACTACCTGATTTTAAAACTTATTATACCGCCACAGTTGTCAAAACAGCCTGGTATTGGTACATCAACAGATACATAGACCAATAGAATAGAATTGAGAATCCAGACTTAAAATCATCCACCTATGAGCAGCTGATATTTGACAAAGGCCAAAGTCCGTTAAATGGGGAAAAGACAGTCTCTTTAACAGACGGTGCTCGCATAACTGGATATTCATCTGCAAAAAAATAAAACAAGAGCCATACCTCACACCATGCACAAAAACTAACTCAAAATGGATCAAAGACCTAAATATAAAATCTAAAATGATAAAGATCATGGAAGAAAAAATTGGGATAACACTAGGAGCCCTAATAAACCAATACAAGGCATAAATGGTATATAAAACATTACTAACAGTGCACAAACACTAGAAGAAAAACTAGATAACTGGGAACACCTAAAAATCAAACTCTTATGCTCATCCAAAGACTTCACCAGAAGAGTAAAAAGACAACCTATGGACTGGGAAAAAAAATTTTTTTTGGCTATGACAAATCCGTTCAGCATCTAATCTGTAAAATCCACAAGATACTGCAAAACCTCAACAACAAAAAGACAAATAATACAATTAAAAAATGGGCAAACAATGTCACCAAAGAAGACATTCAGGTAGCTAACAGATACATGAGGAAATGCTCAGGATCATTAACCACTAAAACCAAAAACCCAGTGCCGTTGAGTCGATTACGACTCATAGTGAACCTATAGGACAGAGTAGAACTGCCGCATAGAGTTTCCAAGGAGCACCTGGCAGATTTGAACTGCCGACCCTTTGGTTAGCAGCTGTAGCACTTAACCACTACGCCACCAGCGTTTCCATTAACCTTTAGAGAAATGCAAATCAAAACTACAATTAGATACCATC
Source organism: Loxodonta africana (assembly GCF_030014295.1). Lineage (NCBI taxonomy): Eukaryota > Metazoa > Chordata > Mammalia > Proboscidea > Elephantidae > Loxodonta > Loxodonta africana. Next base: position 89,571,157 of record NC_087369.1, on the reverse strand, counting down.
TCACTCCATCAAGGCTGGCATTAATCCAAAAAACACAAAATAATAGATGTTGGAGAGGTTGTGGAGAGGCTGGAACACTTATACACTGCTGGTGGGAATGTAAAATGGTACAACCACTTTGATAATCGATTTGGCGCTTCCTTAAAAAGCTAGAAATAGAACTACCGTACACTCAGCAATCCCGCGCCTTGGAATATATCCTAGAGAAATAAGAGCCTTCACAAGAATAGACACATGCACATCCATGTTCATTGCAGCACTGTTTACAATAGCAAAAAGATGGAAGCAATCTAGGTGCCCATCAATGGATGAATGGATAAGCAAATTACGGTATAGTCACACAATGGAATATTACACAATCACAAAGCACAACGATGACCTCATGAAACATCTCATAAAGTGGAGGAATCTGGAAGGCATTATGCTGAGAGAAATTAGTCTCAATAGGACAAATATTGTATGAGACCACTATGATAAGAACTCAAGAAAAGGTTTAAACACAGAAGAAAACATTCTTTGATGGTTATGAGGGTGGGGAGGGAGGGAGAGTGGTGTTCACTAATTAGATAGTAGACAAGAATTATTTTAGGTAAAGGGAAGGACAACACACATTCCCAGGGATGTCAGCACAACTATACTAATCCAAAAGCTAAGAAGTTTCCTGAATACAACCAAACACTTGGGAGACAGAGTAGCAGGGATGGGAGTCTGGGAATCATGGTTTCAGGCCACATCTAGGTCAACTGGCATAACAAACTATATTAAGAAAACGTTCTGAATCTCATTTTGGTGAGTGGTTTCTGGGATCTTAAAAGCTAACAAGCAGCCATCTAAGATGCATCAATTGGTCTCAACCTACCTGGAGCAAAGGAGAATGAAGAACACCAAATACACAAGTAAAATATGAGCCCAAGAGAAAGGGCCACATAAACCAGAGACTCTGTCACCCTGAGACAAGAAGGACTAGATGGTGCCCTGGCTACCATCAATGACTGCCCTGACAAGGAACACAACAGAGAATCCCTGATGGAGCAGGAGAACAGTGGGATGCAGACCTCAAATTCTAGTAAAAAGACCAGACTTAATACTTTGACTGAGACTGGAGGGACACCAGAGGTCATGGCCCCTGGACTCTCTGTTATCCCCAAACTAAAACCATTCCTGAAGCCAACTCTTCAGACAAAGATTAAACTGGGCTATACGACATAAAATGATTCTGCAGAGGGGTGTGCTTCTTAGCTCAAGTAGATACACGAGACTATGTGGGCAGCTCCTGTCTGGAGATGAGATGAGAAGCCAGAGGGGACAGGGGCTGGTTGAATGGACACAGGAAATACAGAGAGGAGAGAAGGAATGTGCTGTCACATTGTAGGGAGAGCAACTAGGGTCACAACAATGTGTGTATAAGTTTTTGCATGACAAACTGACTTGAATTGTAAACTTTCACTTAAAGTACAATAAAAAAAAAAATTAAAATAAAACATCTTATGTCCATACAGTAGAATAGTATTCAGCCATAAAGAAAAATGAAGTTCTGATACTTGGAATAACATGGATAAATCTTGAAAACATTACACTTATTGAAATGTCAGGAACAATAAAACAAACATTGTCTGACCCCACTTAAATGAAATATTTAGAATAGGAAAATGCTTAGAAACCAGTTTATTAGTGGCTATCAAAAAAAAATTTTTTTTTTTATCAGTGGTAGGTGGGAGGGGAATAGGAGGAGTTATTGCTTAAAGGGCACAGGGTTTCTGTTATGGGTAGTGAAAAAAATAGGAAAGAGATAGCACTGATGGTTGTACAACATGGTGAATGAAAGTAATAAAACTGAATTTTACATGTGGAAAAGGTTGAAATGGCAAGTTTTTCATTTCAGCAGAAATTCTTTCATATCAAATATCCAATCAGTGTTCAGATTTTCACAGTTGTACTTTTTTATTATTTTTTTCATTTTGGAAAATATGTAGGTAACAAATCATTTTCCATTTCTACAATCTTCCCAGGTATATTTTAGTGACATTAATTATGTTCATCATGTTGTTTAACCATCACCATTAACCGTGCTCTAAATTCTCCATCACCCTTAACAGTGTCCATAAGCATCGTGTCAGTCTTCCTCCCTCTCTTCCACGCAACCGTGGTAACCAATGATAAACTTTGATCTCTATACACTTGCCTATTCTAGATATTTCATATAAGTGGAATCATACAATATTTTTCTTTTGTGGCTGACTTATTTTACTCAGTATAATGTTTTCAAGTTTCATGTCATAGCATGTATCAGGACTTCATTTCTCTTTGTGGCTGAGTAACATTCCATTGTCTATATACACCACATTCTGTTTATGCATTCAACTGTTGATGGACTTTTAGGCCATTTCCACATTTTGGCTATTGTGAATAGTGCCCAAGTCAACACACAAAAATCAGTTGAATTTTTGCACATCAGCAATAAGTAATCCTAAAAGAAAATATAATAAAACAATTCAATTTACAATACCATCTAAAGAATAAAATACCTAGGAAAATATTTAACCAAGGAAGTTGTTATGGATTGAATTGTGTCCCGCAAAAATGTGTGTCAATTTATCAAGTCCATGACTCCCAGTATTGTGTGATTGTCCACCATTTTGTTATCTGATGTGATTATCCTATTTATTGTAAATCCTACCTCTATGATGTTAATGAGGCAGGATTACATGAAGTTATGTTTATGAGGCAGGACTCTATCTACAAGATTAAAAAAGATTAGGATGTTTTAAATCACTCTCCTTTGAGATAGAAAAAAAAAGAAGTGAGCAGAGAGACTTGGGGACCTCATAGCACCAAGAAAGTAGTACCAGGAACAAAATGTGTCCTTTGGACCCGCCAGGGAAGCTCCTCAACCAGGGAAGATTGATGACAAGGACTTTTCTCCAGAGCTAACAGAGAGAGAAAGCCTTCTGCTGGAGCTGATGCCCTGAATTTGGACTTCTAGCCTCCTAAACTGTGAGAAAATAAAATTCTGTTTGATAAAGCCGTCCACTTGTGGTATCTCTGTTATAGCAACACTAGATAACTAAGACAGAAGTGAAGCACTTATACAATGAAAACTATAAAACATTACTGAAAGAAATTAAAGATGACCTAAATAAATGGAAGAATATTCCATGCTCATGGATTAGAATACTTAATATTGTTAAGATTTCAATACTACGTAATCTATAGATGCAATGTTGTTGTTAGGTGCCATCTAATTTTTTCCAACTCATAGCAATCCCATGCACAATGGAATGAAACATTGTGCTATCCTGTGCAAGTCTCACCATCCTTGCTTCTAAAAAACATTTTGATTGTACTTCTTCCAAGACAGATTTATTTGTTTTTTTTGGCAGTCCATGATATATTCAACATTCTTCAAAAACAACACCATAATCCAAAGGCATCAATTCCTCTTATGTTTTCCTTACTCATTGTTCAGCTTTCATGCATACCAGGCAATTGAAAACAGAGTGGTTGATTCAGTTGCACCTTAAAGTGACATCTTTGCTTTTCAACACTTTAAAGAAGTCTTTTCTGGCAGATTTACCCAATGAAATGCATCATTTTGTTTCTTGCTTGCTGTTTTTTTCATGGGTGTTGACTGTGAATCTAATTAAAATGAAATCCTTGACAACTTCAATCTTTCCTCCATTTATCAGGATGTTGCTTATTGGTCCAGTTGTGAGAATTTTTGTTTTCTTTATGTTGTTGTTAGGTGCGATCGAGTCAGTTCCCACTCATAGCCACCCTATGCACAACAGAATGAAACAATGCCCGGTCCTACACCATTCTCATAATTGTTGTCATGGTTGAACCCATTGTTGAAACCACTGTGTCAATCCATCTATTTGAGGATCTTCCTCTTTTTCACTGACCTTCTACTTTACCAAACATGATGTCATTCTCCAGGCAAAGATCCCTCATGATAACCTGTGCAAAGTATATGAGACGTAGTCTCACCATCCTTGCTTCTAAGGAGCACTCTGGTTGTACTTCTTTCAAGACAGATATGTTTGTTCTTTTGACAGTCCATGCTATATTCTATATTCTTTGCCAACACCACAATTCAAAGGCATCAATTCTTTGGTCTTCCTTATTCATTGTTCAGCTTTCACATGCACATGAGGCTATTGAAAACACCAAGGTGCACCTTAATCCTTAAAGTGACATCTTTACTTTTTAACACTTTAAACAGGTCTTTTCCAGCAGATTTACCCAATGCAATGTGTCTTTTGATTTCTTGACTGCTGCTTCCATGGGTGTTGATTATGGATCCAAGAAGGTTGAAACCCTTCACAACTTCAATCTTTTCTCCATTTATCATGATGTTGCCTATTGGTCCAGTCGTGAGAATTTTTGTTTTCTTTATGTTGAGGCATAATCCATACTGAAGGCTGTGATCTCTGATCTTCAGTAAGTGATTCAAGTCCTCTTCAGATTCAGCAAGCAATGCTGTGTCACCTCCATATCACAGGTTGTTAATGAGTCTTCCTTCAATCCTAATGTATAGTCCATATATAGTCACATAGTCCAGTTTCACGAATTATTTCCTCAGCACACAGGTTGAATAAGCATGGTGAAAAGATGCAATCCTGACACACACTTTTGCTGGTTTAAACCACTCGGTATCGTCTTGTTCTATTTGAACAACCACCCCCGTCTACGTACAGGCTTCTCATGAGCACAACTAAATGTTATGGAATTCCCATTCTTCACAATATTACCCATAATTTGTAATGATCCATACAGTCAAATGCCTTTGCATAGTCAATAAAGCAGAGGTAAACATCTTTTTGGTATTCTCTGCTTTCAGCCAAGATCCATTTGTCATCAGCAATGGTATCCCTTGTTCCCACGTCCTCTTCTGAATCCGACTTGGATTTCTGGTAGTTCCCTGTCAATGCACTGATGAAACTGCTTTTGAATGATCTTCAGCAACATTTTATTTGTATGTGATATTAAGGATATTGTTTGATAATTTTCACATTCTGTTCGATTGCCTTTCTTTGGAATGGGTACAAATATGAATCTCTTCCAGTTGGTTGGCCAGATAGCTGTCTTCCAAACTTCTTCACATAGATGAGTGAGTGCTTCCAGCACTGCCTCCATTTGTTGAAACATCTCAATTGGTATTCCATCAATTCCTTAATCTTGTTTTTCACCAATGTCTTCAGTGCAGCTTGGACCTCTTCCTTCAGTACCATCAGTTCTTGATCATATACTACCTCCTGAAATAGTTGAACATAGACCAATTCTTTTTGGTACAGTCACTCTGTATATTCTTTCCATCTTCTTTTGATGCTTCCTGTGTTGTTCAATATTTTCCCTGTAGAATCCTTCAATATTGAACTCAAGACTTGAATCTTTTCTTCAGCTCTTTCGGCTTGAGAAATGTCGAGCATGTTCTTCCCTTTTAGTTTCCTATCTCCAGGTCTTTGTACATGTCATTATAATACTTTACTTTTCTTCTTGAGCCACCCTTTGAAATCTTCTGTTCAGCTCTTTTACTTCATCATTTTTTCCTTTCACTTTAGCTACTCTAAGTTCAAGAGCAAGTTTCAGAGCCTTTTCTGGCATCCATTTTGGTCTTTTCTTTCTTTCCTGTCTTTTTAATGAGCTCTTTTCTTGCTTTTTTTTTCTTGCTTGCTTCATTTATGATGTCCTTGATGTTATTTCACAGCTCGTCTGGTCCTCAGTCATTAGTGTTCAAGGCATCAAATCTGTTCTTGGGACGGTCTCTAAATTGAGGTGGAATATATTCAAGGTTTTAATCTGGCTGTCTTGGACTTGTTCTAATTTTCTTCAGCTTCAACTTGAACTGCGTATGGGCCTGTTCCACAGTTGGCCCCTGGCCTTGTTTTGACTGATGATATTGAGCTTTTCCATTATCTTTTTCCACTGATGTAGTTGATTTGATTCTTGTGTATCCCCTCTAGTGAGGTTCACATGTATAGTCTCCATTTATGTTGGTGAAAAAGGCGTTTGCAATGAAGAAGTGGTTGGTATTGCAAAATTCTATCATCCAGTCTCTGGCATCATTTCTATCACCAAGGCCATATTTTCCAACTAGTGATCCTTCTTCTTTGTTTCCAACTTTCACATTCCAATTGCCAGTAATTATCAATGCATCTTGATTGAACGTTTTACTGATTTCAGACTGCAGAAGTTGGTAAAATCTTCAATTTCTTCATCTTTGGCATTAGTGGTTGTGGGTAAATTTGAATAATAGTCGTATTAAGTGGTCTTCCTTGAAGACGCATGGATATTATCCTATCACTGACAGCATTAAGCTTCAGGATAGATCTTGAAATGTTCTTTCGACTATGAACTTGATGCCATCCCTGTTCAGTATGGAATAGTAGGTCATATGATTATCCAATTCAAAATGGCCTATACCAGTCCATTCCAGTTCACTAATGCCTAGGCTATTGATGTTTATGTGTTCCATTTCATTTTGACAACTTCCAGTTTTCCTAGATTCATACTTTGTACATTCCACAATCCGTTATTAATGGATGTTTGCAGCTCTTTCTTCTCATTTTGAGTGGTGCCACATCAGCAAATGACAGCCCCAGAAGCTTGATTCCACCCACATCATTAAGGTCGACTCTACTTTGAGGAGGCAGCTCCTCCCCAGTCATATTTTGATTGCCTTCCAACCTGACAGGCTCATCTTTGGCACTATATCAGACAATGTTCCACTGCTATTCATAATGTTGTCTGGCCTATTTTTTCAGAAGTAGTCTTCCAGGTCATTCTCCTTAGTCTGTGTTAGTCTGGAAGCTCCACTGGAATGTGTCCACCAAGCTGACCCTACTGGTATTTGAAATACCTATGGTAAAGCTTCCAGTATCACAGCAACATGCAAGCTACCACAGTAGAGCAAACCAACAGACACAGGGTGGTTAGGTGCAATACCCATCAAAATCCTAAGCACCTTCTTTCCAGAAATGGAAAAGCCAACCCTGAAATTTACATGGAACTGCAAGGGACCTGGAGTAGCCAAAGTAAGCCTGAAAAAGAAAAAAAAAATAGGAAGTCTAAAACTTCCCAATTCCAAAACATATTATAAAACTACAGGAATCAAAAGAGCCTGGTACTGGAATAATGATAGATATGTGTTGTTATTGTAGCTAAGTGCCTTCAAGTAGGTGCCGACTCATAGTGACCCTATGTACAACAGAACATGACACTGCTCATTCCTGTGCCATCCTCACAATTGTTGCTATGTCTGAGATCATCGTTGCAGCCACTGTGTCAACCCACCTCCTTTTGGGTCTTCCTCTTTTGTTGATCCTCTACCTTACCAAGCATGATGTCCTTCTCCAGGGAGTGGTCCTACCTGATAAAATGTCCAACATACATGAGACGAAGTCTCTCCATCCTCTCTTCTAAGGAGCATTCTGGCTGTAGTTCTTCCAAGACAGATTTTTTTCATTCTTCTGGCAGTCCATGTTATATTCAATTTTCTTGGCCAATGCTACAATTCAAAAGTATCAATTCTTATTTTGTCTTCCTTATTAAGTGTTCAGCTTTTGCATGCATACAAGGGGACTGAAAATACCATGGCTTGGGTCAGGTGCACCTTAGTCTTCAAAGTGACATCCTTGCTTATAGACACATAGCTCAATGGAGTAGAATTGAGAGTCCAGAAATAAAATCATACATCTATGCCCAACTGATTTTCAACAAGGGGGCTAATTCCACCCAAAGGGGAAAGAACAGTCTCTTCGATAAGTGGCATTAGGACAAATGGATTTCCATAAGCAAAAGAACCTGTACCCGCAGAGCACACCATATAAGAAAACTAACTCAAAATGGATCAAAGACCTTAATGTAAAATCTAAAACCATAAAAATCTTAGAAGGAAATATAGAAGTAATCCTTTGGGACCTAAATTATGACAGTGAATTCTTAGGTGTGACGCCAAAAGCACAAGCAATAAAAGACAAAATATATAAATGGAACTTCATTCAAAATCAAAAGCCTTTGTTCATCAAAGGGCATTATCAAGAAAATAATTGCAACCTACAAATTGAGAAAAAAAATTGGAAGCCATATATCTGACAAGGCTCTAATTTCCACAATATATAAAGAATTCTTACAACTTAACAACAAAAAGACAAACAACCCAATCAAAAAAGACTGGAGTAAATATTTCACCAAATAAGAAATTCAAATGGTCAGCAAGTGTTTAGTTACATGTATTTTACCAAAATGAATAAATAAATGGCACCTTGTATATAAGTGCCTATGTGTCATGTGATTTCAGGAATAGTGGAAAGACCCCACACAAATTCTTCTTTTTCCTCTTGTCCCTCACCCTTTCTTACTAGGTTAAAGTCTGAGAAATGACTTTATGAGGGTAATGATCCCCACATTTTGAATTTCATGGAGCAGTAAAATTTCTGGAAAAAAAGTGGGAGATGGAGTGAGGCTTGTAACAACAATAAGGACAATAAAAAGCAACTTTTATTATTACCATCAGTTCATAAAAGAAAAGACATAGTAAAACCAAAAACGTAGAGAGTATATTATCTCAGAATTTAAAAGCAAGTGTCACAGAGAAGTGGAGTCTCCAAAAAATGAAAACCACACAACCCAGAGGCAAATTTCTCCTTATTCCCAATTTTGTAAAGTGGCAGGAAAACTCCTGCAGGTGATCACAAGACATTCAATAAGAGTAAGATGCAGAATGAATCCAGCAAGCTGTAACATAAGTGGCTTCTAATAAAGATATACTATCAAAAACTATAAGATGAAATTATAAATGTTTATGAATTCAAGCGGTCTTAGTTCAGTTGTTTACATCAGATATAGAAAGATATCCAAGATGTGATAAAAAAAAAAGGCCCAGACTGTGTGAAATGTGATCGCATTTGATAAACACACAGACACATACACACTCACACATGTATGTACGCAGAGACTGTATCTGGTAGAATTCACAAGAAATTTAATAACAGGGCTGGAGTGGAGAGAGACTTTTGCTTTTTATCTGTTGTTGTTAGGAGCCCTCAAGTTGGTTCAGATTCATAGCAACCCCATGTGCAACAGAACAAAACACTGCCTGTTCCTGCGCCATCCTCACAAAGGTTGCTGTGTTTGAACTCATTGCCACTGTGTCAATTTATCTCATTGAGGGTTTTCCTCTTTTTCTCTGTCGCTCTACTTTACCAAGCATGATGTTCTTCTCCAGGGAGTGATCCCTTCTGACAATATGTCCAAAGTATGTGAGATGTAGTCTTGCCATCCTTGCTTCTAAGGAGCACTCTGGACGGACTTCTTCCAAGACAGATTTGTTCGTTCTTTTGGCAGTCCATGCTATATTCAATATTCTTTCTAACACCACAATTCAAAGGTGTCAATACTTCTTGGTCTTCTTTATTCATTGACCAGCGTTCACATGCATAGGGGGCTATTGAAAACACCATGGCTTGGGTCGGGCACACCTTAGTCTCCAAGGTGACATCTTTGTTTTTCAACACTTTAAAGAGGTCTTTTGCAGCAGATTTGCCCAATGCAATGTGTCTTTTGATTTCTTGACTGCTGCTTCCATGGCTGTTGATTGTGGATCCAAGTAAAATAAAATCTTTGACAACTTCAATCTTTTCCCCGTTTACCATGATATTGCTTATTTGTCCAGTTGCAAGGATTTTTGTTTTCTTTATGTTGAGATGTAATCCATATTGAAGGCTGTGATCTTTGATCTTCATCAATAAGTGCTTCAAGTCATCTTCACTTTCAGCAAGCTAGGTTGTGTCATCTGCATAATGCAGGTTGTTAATGAGTCTTCCTCCAATTCTGATGCCCCATTTTTCTTCATATAGTCCAGCTTCTCAGATTATTTGCTCAGCATATAGATTGAATCGGTATAGTGAAAGGATACAACCTTGACTCACATCTTTTCTGACTTTAAACCATACAGCACCCCCTTGTTCTGTTCGAATGACTACCTCTTGTTCTATGTACAGGTTCTGCAGGAGCACAATTAAGTGTTCTGGAATTCTCGTACTTCGGAATGTTATCCATAATTTGTTATGATACACACAGTCAAATGCTTTTGCATAGTCAGTAAAACACAGGTAAACATTTTTCTCATATTCTCTGCTTTCAGCCAAGATCCATCTGACATCAGCAATAATGTCCCTCATTCCACGTCCTCTTCTGAATCTGGCTTGAATTTCTGGCATTTTTAAATTTTCTTCAGCAAATTTTCAGCTTTTTATATAACACACTTTTATTCAGTTAGAATTATTTTTTAATCTGTACTAATTAACTTTTTACAGTTAAAGACATTTCAAATATGTTTTTAAAGAAAATAAAGATCCCTTAATCATGGAGTTTGGACAACAAAGCCTAAGTATTATTTCAGTTGATATTGTCAAAATCATGTGACCACTTCTACTCACTCACTATTAGACATTCATCTTTACATCGTAGGAAATTTCTAAAGGACAGCTTGTACACAAAGATGAGAAGAAGTTGTTGACCACAGTCACCCAGAGTTCTAATTGCATTTTAATACCAATAATTTGTAACCAACATAGAGCCATTTTATTTGACTGAACAGAAACAATATATAGTTTTATGTAGATATGCATAACAAATTTGTTATAATTGCAAGCTAAGGAGGCTGACTGCCTACATTCAAATTCTAGCTACATTACTTTCTGTATAAACTTGCACAAGTTACTGGACTTCTCTAAACAAGCATACAAGAGCCAAAGTATGACCTTGAATACATCTTGCCTGAATTTAGAGACCATCTCAAGAATAGCTTTTATTCACTGAACACTAATGACTGAAGACCAGAACAGTTGTGGAAAGACATCAAGGGCATCATACATGAAAAATGTAAAAAGTCATTAAAAAGACAGGAAAAAAGGAAAAGACCAAAATGGATACCAGAAGAGACTCTGAAACTTGCACTTAAACATAGAGTAGCTAAAATGAACAGAAGAAATGATGAAGTAAAAAAGATGAACAGAACATTTCAAAGGGCAGCTCAAGAAGACAAGGTAAAGTATCCTAAAGAAATGTGCAAAGAGCTGGGGTTAGAAAACCAAAAGGGAAGAACACACTCTGCATTTCTCAAGGTGAAAAAACTGAAGAGAAAATTCAAGCCTCTAGTTGCATTACTGAAGGAGTCTATAGACAAAAAAGTGGAAAGACACAGAAAGCATTAAAAGAAGATGAAAAGAATACACACTGTACCAAAAAGAAGTGTGGTCGATGTTGAACGATTCTATGAGGCAGTACGTGATCAAGAACTGCTGTCACTGAAGGATTATGTTTAAGTTGCCCTGAAGGCACTGGTGAAAAACAAAGCTTCAGGAACTGACAGGATACCAGTTGAGATGCTTCAATTAATGGATGCAACGCTGGAAGTCCTTACTTGTCTGTCAAGAAATTTCGAAGACAGCTACCTGGTCAACTGACTGGAAGAGATCCATATTAGTGCCCATTCCAAAGAACGACAATTATACAGAATGTAGAAATTATTCAATATTTTCATTAATTTCACAAGCTAGCCAAATTCCTCTGAAGATAATCTAAAGATGACTGCAAAAGTTCAAGCCACATTCAGAAGGGGACGTGGAATGAGGGATATCACTGCTGATGTCAGATAGATCTTGGATGCCAACACAGAATTACAGAAAGATGTTTACCTGTGTTTTATTGACTATGCAAACACATTCAGCTGCAGATCATAACACAGTATGAATAACGTTATGAAGAATGGGAATTCCAGAACACTTAATTGTGTTAATGTGAAACCTGTACATGAATCAAGAGGCAATCATTCGAACAGAACAATGGGATATCATGTAGTCAAAAATTTAAAAAGATATGCAGTAGGGTTGTATCCTTTTACTTACTCAATTTGTATGCCGAGTAAAGGGTCTGTGAAGCTGGACTATGAGGAAGTGACCCTATGTACAACAGAACAAAACAATGCCCAGTTCGTTCTCCCAATCATTGCTATGTTTCAGCCCATTGTTGCAGCCACTGTGTCAGTCCATCTCGTTGAGAGTTTTCCTCTTTTTCACTGACCCTCTACTTTACCAAGCGTGATGTCCTTCTCCAGGGACTGGTCCTTCCTGACAACATGTCCAAAATATGTGAGACAAAGTCTCACCATCCTTGCTTCTAAGGAGCCTTCTGTTTGTACTTCTTCCAAGACAGATTTGTTTCTTCTTCTGGCAGTCCATGGTGTATTCAATATTCTTCATCAACGCCACAATTCAGAAGCATTAGTTCTTCTTCCTTATTCATTGTCCAGCTTTTGCATGCATCAGTATTGGAGGAAGACTCATTAACAATTTGGGATATCCAGAGGACACAATTTTGCTTCAGAAAATGAAGATGACTGAAGCCCTTACTGATTAAGGTAAAAGACCACACTCTTCAGTATGAACACCTGAACATGAAGAAAACAAAACCCCCTACAACTGGAACAATAAACAGCATCATGATAAAAGGATAAAAAATTGAAGTTGTCAACCATTTCATTATACTTGAATCGACAATTAACGTCCTTGGAAGCAGCAGTCAAAAAATCAAATGACATATTTAAAGTTTTTAAAAGCAAGGATGTCACTTTGATGACTAAGATGCACCTCACCCATGCCATGGTCTTTTCAATTGCCTCATATGCTTGTGAAATTTAGGCATTGAAAAAGGAAGACAAAGGAATTGATGCATTCAAACTGTGATGTTGATGAAGAATATTGAATATACCATGGATTGCCAGGAAAATGAACAAATCTGTCTTAGAAGAAGTGCAATCAGAATGCTCATTAGAAGCCAGCATGGCAAGACTTCAGCTTCCTTACTTTGGACATGTCATCAGGAAAGACCAATCACTAGAAAAGGGCATCATGTTTGGTAAAGTAGAGGGTCAATGAAAATAAGGAAAACCCTCAATGTGATGAATTGACACAATAGCCACAACAATGGACTGAAACATACTAACAATCATGAAGATAGTGCAGAACTAGGCAACATTTTATCCTGTTATACATAAGTCAGTCAAAGCCAACTAGGCAACTAAAAACAACAACAACAAAATGAGGGTAATTATTGTACTTTCTCTTTACGTTGTTGTAGGGATTGAATGAGTTAATACATGTAAAGCAGTTAGCATTAGAGCTTGGTATATAGTAAGTACTCAATAAGCATTAGCTGTTTTAGTGTAACAAAATGCTAAATGTCACTTTCCCTGTTGCCTCAGTTTCACAAAAGTCCCAAGGCCAAGAACAATACAATAGATAAGGAAGTACTGTATAATCTAGAAAGGCTTGCACATGGGATAGTCAAAACTCAATTCTGCTAGCATTAGCCCTTCACCCACCTCCAGGCTGCATAAGGGAAGGCTAAGAATTCATTGAAAATATAATAAAACAGTTGTTGCTGTTAGGTGCTATTCAGTCGATTCCGACTCATAGAGACCCTACGTACAACAAAATGAAACATTGCCCAGTCAGTCCTGTGTCATCCTCACAATCATTGCTGTTTGAGCCTGTTGTTTCAGCCACTGTGTCAATCTATCTCATTGAGGGCCTTCCTAATAAAAGAGTAAAAAAAAGGATTTATTTAGAAAAAGTTTTCAACGTGCTGTACATATCCTGCCCCAAATCCAAAGAGAAGTGGAGAGTTTGCTTCCTCTTCACCTCAAGCTAAGGAAATCATTTGGAAAGCTTCTATGTGTTCCATGGAGTTAGGGAATCCTAAAGACAGGCACCTAATTTCTGCCTGGAGAAGTTTAAAGGCAAGAGGCTGCTGGGGCTAGAGTTTCATCTTTCATCTGGCCACATGGTAGAAAAGAAGATAGAACTGATTTGGGAGTGGCCTACACTTCTAGATTTTAGTGAACAAAACTGCATGCATGTTTCCTAGGGGGCCAGAAGTGACCCCAAAGAATACTGTTGGACTTAGGTTTTCTTTAAAATGACTCTATCCAAAAGGAACAATTGGAGTAACAAGGTGATCTGAGTTGAGGGGAGGACAACCAGTAACCAGAGGACTACAGGTAGCATTATAAGTGACCAGCCACAGAAGCGTTGTCAACATCAAGGGAACTGTAGATGAGGGACAGGCATTGATGAATAGCCTCCAAAGAATGCACAGCTTTTGAAATCTGCCACACCAAGAGAGTAGCAACACAATACCAGTCAGGTATGATCTTCCTTCCCTTTACCTCTCCCTACCACCCCACTCCTACCCTATCCCTGGAAGAGCTAGTTGCAGCTTAGAGAATGCAGAAGAAGAAGTTGAGGAGCAAGATGGGAAAAATAAAGGAGATGTTAACTGTGCCTCCCCCACTGCCAAACCCGAAGTAGGGAGAAGCTTTAAACTGGGTGAGAGTTTAGAGTTATGTGATTATTAGACTAGGCTGAACATTTAAGAGTGACTGGAAAACTCATGAGCTACATCTGAGATTTCATCCAGGAGCAAGAACTATTCCACAAAGACAGCTTAGTGGGTGGTAAAGAAAGTTGTTTTCTCTTTATACCATACTGAGTGTAGCTATTTAATTAAGCCATGTATAAGTTATTTTAATAATTATTCTTATTATACAGTAAAAGACTAGAAATCCATATACCAAATTGTTAATAACAATTATTTTGGGAAAGTAGTTCTTCAAATTATTTTTATGTTCTTTTTACTAAATGGCACTTTTCAATTTTGTGGTATGAACACACTTTTAATATAATAATAAAACATATAAATGCTATTTTTTAATTTAAAAAATAATAAGGCTTATAATAAATTTATGTGACTTACTTTCTGTTTTATTCCTAGTAACTGCCTGTGTCCCCAGCCTTAATTCAAGGCTTCTTAGACTCCTAATTTATCTCCAGATCATGTTCAGTAAACAAGTTTGTTTTCAAAGATTGAAAATTTGTTTAGTTTACATTTTACCACACTTATCTTAAGCACATGCATTTTATAACTTTAAATAGTTATGTAATTCATGACCCTTGTGAGTGGTTCTCACAGGAAAATTACTCATGCGACATCAAGTTTTTGGACAACCTCACTTTTTAAGTGTAACAACAACAAAAAAAAAACTCTTTCCATCTAAGTAATTTTGTAAAACAGAAGCGAGCCACGCTCTATCCTTCTTAGAAAAATGCAGTTTATTTGTTCAGACATACCATGTTGGGCAAATGTCCTTTCATAAAATACAAGATTATGTTGTCTTTAGCACACCCATTGATACTGAAATTTTGGTAGCTTTGTTCATTTAAGTTACACACTGAGAACTTACTATGTGTCAGAAACTGAAAGAGGCAATGAGGATACGAAGATGAAACTACATCTCCTGCTTTCAAGTTCACAGTCTAATAGAGAAGAAAGACAAGAATAACAGCAATTAAAACACAATGTGATAAGTGCTGTAATAGATAATGCAAAGATTTCCTTGGCATGTCATGATGTCAAGATTTTTCTCACCGCCTTTTGATAACTTTTGATTAGAAGAGTAGATATGTGGAAATAAAACGTGGATAAAAGAGGCAGTAGCAACCAAAATGTGGGTGCAGGGAGTAAGAACATTGAGGAAAGTTCTGCCCACATTGGTGAAGATGATCCTGCCCCATGATTCAAAGCCCCCCCCCACCATAACATGTACACAGAATGAAATAGGCATGAAAACACTTGTTCTAATAAAAGGATAGTGGTTAAGAGTTTGGCTGCTAACCAAAAGATCAGCAGTTTGAATCCACCAGAAGCTCCTTGGAAACCTTATGAGGGAGTTCTACTCCGTCCTATAGGGTCACTATGAGTAGGAATTGACTCAACAGCAATGGGTTTGGTTTGGTTAATCGTTGGGGGTCAGCCACTCAGGGTTGAAATAAGCTGCTGTCCATCTGAACAGTGAGGCAATCATCAGCAACAGTAAGTGAGTAGACACTAAAAAATAAGAATATTGCAGAGAAGCCAAACAGAGACAGAGAGAGAGAGAAAAGCCCACACAGATGAGTGTAATGGGACTCAATTGGTAAAACAAATCAAAATTGATTTCGAACTCTGAAAAATAAAAACATTCTTCTACACTTACCTTATCAGTCGGGAACACTTATACATGGCGTGATAAAAATTTTTACCACCTCGTTTTTCCAGGATACTAGGAGAGTAGTTTCCAATGTTTTTATGGGATTGCTAACTCAGTAGATAAATAAAATGTAGGATAACTGGTGTCCAAATTACCCTCTTTAGCCTACAATCATGATTATGAAATAATATATTTTCTTTAAGGTCTAATAATATCCTTTTATTGCACATCTAGTCTAGAGCTCTGTGGCACAGTGGTTAAGAGCTACAGATGCTAACCAAAAGGTTGGCAGTTAGGAACCACCAGCTGCTCCTTGGAAACCCTATGGGACGGTTTTACTCTGTCTTATAGGGTCACCATGAGTCGAAATTAACTCATTGGCAATGGGTTTTTGGTTTATGGACAAAATATTGAACGTCATATAAAGCATCAAAAGGAGATGGAAGGACTACACAGAGTCATTGTACCAAAAAGAATTGGCTGATGTTCAACCCTTTCAGTAGGTAGCATATGATCAAGAACCAATGGTATTGAAGGAAGGAGTACAACCTGCACTGAATGCACTGGTGAAAAGCAAGGCTCCGCGAATTGACAGAATACCAGTTCAGATGTTTCAACAAAAGAATGTGTCATGGATTGAATTATGTCCCCCCAAAAATGTGTGTATCAACTTGGTTAGGCCATGATTCCCAGTATTCTGTGGTTGTCCTCCATTTTGTGATTGTAATTTTATGTTAAGAGGATTAGGGTGGGATTGTAACACCACCCTTACTCAGGTCATCTCCCTAATCCAATGTAAAGGGAGTTTCCCTGGGATGTGCCCTGCATCACCTTTTATCTCTCAAGAGATAAAAGGAAAGGGAAGCAAGTAGAGAGTTGAGGACCAGCAAGAGCAGAGAGCGTCCTTTGGACATGGGGTACCCTGCACCTGAGAAGCTCCTCGACTGGGGAAGATTGAGGACAAGGACCTTCCTCCTGAGCCAACAGAGAGAGAAAGCCTTCCCCTGGAGCCAACGCCCTGAATTTGGACTTTTAGCTTTAAGTTTCTCTTTGTTAAAACCATCCACTTGTGCTATTTCTGTTATAGCAGCAGGAGATAACTAAGACAGGATGCAACACTGGAAGTGCTCACTTGTCTATGCCAAGAAATTTGGAAGACAACTTCCTGGCCAACAAACTGGAAGAGATCAATATTTGTACCATTCCAAAGAAAGGTGATCCAAGGGAATGTGGAACTTCTCAAACAATATCATTAATATCACAGTGAAGTAAAATTTTGCTAAAAATAATTCAAAAATGGTTACAGCAGAAAATCAACAGAAAACTGTCAGAAATTCATGCTGGATTCCGAAGAATACATGGAACGAGAGATATCACTGCTGATGTCAGGTGGATCTTGGCTGAAAACAGGGAATACCAGAAAGACATTTACCTGTATTTTATTGACTATGTAAAGGCAATCAACTGTGTGGATCATACAAATTATGGATAACACTGCGAAGAAAGGGAATTCTAGAACACTTGATTGTGCTCATGAGGAACCTGTACACAGACCAAGAGGCAGTTGTTTGAACAGAAAAAGGGGATACTGTATGGTTTAAAATCATGAAAGGTGTGCCTCAGGGTTGTATCCTTTCACCATACTTATTAAATCCGTATGCTGAGCAAATAATCCGAGAAGCTAGACCACATGAAGAAGGGGGCATCAGGTTTGGAGGAAGGCTCATTAACAATCTGTAATATGGAGATGATACAACCTTGCTTGCTGAAAGTGAAGAGGACTTGAAGCACTTACTGATGAAGTTCAAAGGCTACAGTTTTCAGTATGGTTTGCACCTCAACATAATGAAAACAAAATTCCTCACAACTGGACCAAAAAGCAACATCATGATAAAAGGAGAAAATATTGAAGTTGTCAAGAATTTCATTTTACTTGGCTTCACAATCAATGCCCATGGAAGCAGCAGTCAAGAAATCAAACAACACATTGAATTGGGCAAATCTGCTGCAAAAGACCTGTTTAAAGTGTTAAAAAGTAAAGAAGTCACTTTAAGGATTAAGGGAACCTGTCCTAAGGCATGGTTTTTTCAATCACCTCATATGCATGCAAAAGCTGGACAATGAATAAGGAATACTGAAGAAGAATTGATGCCTTTGAATTACGGTGTTGGTGAAGAATGTTGAATATACCCTGGACTGCCAGAAAACAAGACAGTCTGTCTTGGAAGAAATACAGCCAGAGTGCTCCTTGGAACCTAGAATCGGGAGACTTCCTGTTGCATACTTTGAACATGTCCCTGGAGAAGGACATCATGTTTGATAAGGTACAGGGTCAGCAAAAAAAGAAGACCCTCAAGGAGATGGCTGCAGCAATGGTCTCAAACATAACAATGATTGTGAGAATGTGGCAGAATCAGGCAGTGTTTCATCGCTACGAGTCAGAACCAACCCTATGGCACCTAACAACATCATTTCAAAGTGGGTGACTCTAAGCTCAGATGAAAGCCAATGGTTCCTCAGACTGTTAACCCAACTCTAGTTATTAATATTTTTTTAACTTTTTGAGGCATATGATTTTTGTAGAAAATCTCATGAAAAATACGTTGTTAATTAAATTAAAATATCTGATTGCATCCTATATCCCCTCCAGTAAGAAAACCATATCAGTTAGATTGTCCTCTGCTCCAATGAACAGAAACCCTGACAAATTGGCTTAAATAATGAAGAAATTTATCTCACATAACAGGGAGTTCAGAGACGGAGAAGTCTTAAAGGTTAGTCGATTTAGTATTGTCATCAAGAGTTATGGTTCTTTCTAACTGTCTGCTCTGCTATCCTCAAGGAGCAAGGTGGCCACAGCAGACCCAGATGGCATATCAGTATTGCATACATCCAGAGGAAGAAGCAAGGGTATTTATTCCTGTAGTTCTTTTTTAAAAGCAAGAAAACTTTTTTCCAAAATCCCCAGCAATTTTCACATCATGTCTCATTAACCAGAATAATTATCTCTCCATACCTGAGCCAGTCACTGGCAAGGGGAATGTGATCACCTTTAGACCAATCATACTCTCTTCTGAAAAAGAAAGTAAATTTAGCTTTCCTCTACCTTCATCCCTGGAAGGAAAAAAAAAAAAAGGAATGTTTTATAATGAGTAGGCAACCAGCAGTGTCTATTACAGAAGCCAAACATCTTATGAGTGTTGAATGTGGGGAGTGGAAGGGAGAGAATTGGGAAGATTCATGGAAAATCATGCATCCGCAAAACGTGAAAAATGGAAGATATCAAAAACACAGTCATATATGTATTTTTTTAATTTAGTATATCAAAGCACAGAAATCCAGTGCTCTAATTTCCCTGGACCAAACTAGAACCATGACCAAATAGCAATTATCTTGAAATATAAGGATGGTACACAGGGCATTTATAAAATTAAATATCCATACTTATGTAAAATCGTATTTAATGATGAAACACTGAAGGCATTCTCATCAAAACCTGGAAAAGTAAGGGATGCCTATTATCATAGCTATCATTTACCATTGTTTTAGAAGCTCGAGCCATTTGAGGGAAAAAGTATTTACTTCAGATAAACATAACTATAAAGAGAAGACTAATATATCTTTGTTTACAGGTATGATTGCTTCTTCAGAAACCAAAGAAAACCAGCTGCAAACTATTAGAAATAATAAAAATTCAATAAAATAGCTTGTTATGTATTAAATATACAAAAAGAAATTGCAGACAATGTTATGAATATTGCAGTGGATAGAAATTCCAGTAGTATATTGAGTAAGAGTGGTGAGAGTGAACATCCTTACCTTTTTCCGAATCTTAAGCAGAAAGCATTAAGTCTTTCCCTTTATGTGTGATTGGCTGCTAACCAAGAAGTCGGCAGTTTGAATCCACCAGGTGCTCCTTGGAAACTCTATGGGGCAGTTCTACTCTGTCATATAGGGTCGCTATGAGTTGGAATCAACTTGATGGCAGTGGGGTTTTAGCGGGGCAATAAATAAAGAAAAATAAATAAATAAATGGCATACAGATTGGAAAGAAATAAAAATGTACCTATCTGTAAATGGTACAATTGTTTACATAGAAATCACAAGGAGCCTTGAAAAGAGAGGTGGGACCAAGATGGAAGAGTAGTCGGATGCTTCTGGTGATCCCTCTTACAACAAAAAAACCCAAAACACAAGTGAAACTATTATATAAATGACAAGTGAGGAGCCCTGAATATCAAAAGCAAACTTAGAAAATAAACTGAGCTGCAGGGGGAGGGAGAGACCATTCAGAAACGGCAAGGAATGGCTGGACCTGATTTGGTGGGAACCCTCAGGCAAGATCCCCTGGAGTGACTGCAGTGGGGCTGGTGGTAGCGTTTAGGACGTGGTTTCTGCAGGGAGAGAGTGAGCCACACAGCCTACTCACATATCCCGAACCAGAGAAGAAAAGCGCTCTCGGCAAAAGCTAAGCACTTACATTTATTTTACCCCGCCCCAACCGTAAAGCCAGCTTCAGTGGCTGTCAAGTTCCCTGTGTCTGAGATAGGTTCTGCTGCACATCCTGAGCCATTCTCCAAGCCTTGGAGAAGGAAGAAATTAACATCTGGAGGAAAAGAAAATTTGCCAGCTCACTAAGCTATGGAGCTCAGGACAGAAGAGGCTCCTGTCCAGGCACAAACAGTCCGTGGACTTTGAATAATTTTCACCCCCGAGTGGACCTGTGTGGGCCCATTTCAGGAGAATAGGCCCTTTTTGGCAGACTGTTTCAGCTGTGCAGTGAGCAGGTGGGTTTTTAATTTCTGACACCACTTTGCCTATTACACAAGGCCCTCCCCTACCCACAATCAGGGGCCTAAGGACTGGTGGCTCCATCCACGTCACCTACCACCCGTAAAAGGGGTCCAAGGCTAAGTGGTGCCTCCCAGTCCTTATAACCAAAAGTTCCCATGGTCAGGCAGCAGAAACCACTCACAAGTGCACTCTAGGGAAAAGGGACACATTTTCCTCACAGAAACCCAGGGGACTGTTGTCAACACCTTGCCTTCTTCAGAGTGTGACCCCCTGCTGCAACCCGATACCTGCACCTACATCAATCACCCCTGCCCCTCTAAGACTGTAGGACAGAGCTTGTGCCACACACTTGATGACCAACTACCAGGACACATAAGCTGAACCCATACAAGAAAAGTGAATGGACTCCTAGGCGCACAAATCTGGTAATAGCCCTAGACATCTAGTGACAGGACGTTAGAGCTTCAAAAGTGAAAATAATCAAGCTAGCTCACTCAAGCACCTATTTGGGCATATCAAAAAAAAAAACAAGAAGCTAGGATACAGTAAGCAAACATAAAATAAATTAATACAATAACTTATTGATGCCTTGGAGACAATGAGAAAAAGAATATAAAATCACATAAACAAGTAGATCATGATCACTTCAACAAGCTCTCAAAACAAAGAATCAAGGAATCTTTCAGATGAAGATGTCTTCCTGGAATTACCATATATAGAATACAAAAGATTAATATACAGAACTCTTTAAGACATCAGGAATGAGATCAGACAAAATGAAGAACAGGCCAAGGAACACACAGATAAATCAGTTGAAGAAATGAAAAAGGTTATTGAAGAACATAATGAAAATTTAATAAGTTGCAAGAATCCATACAGAAACAGCAATCAGAAATTCAGAAGATTAAAAATAAAATTACAGAATTACACAACTCAATATAAAGTCAGAGGAGCAGAATTGAGGAAAGGGAAGGCAGAATTAGTGAGATGGGAGATAAAACATTTGGCAACAATATATATGAACAAAAATCAGATAAAAGAATTTTAAATAATGAAGAAAACCTAAGAATCAAGTGGGACTCTATCAAGATAAATAACCTATGAGTGATTGGAGTACCAGAACAAGGAGGGACAACAGAAAATACGGAGAATTGTTGAAGATTTGTTGGCAGAAAACTTCCCTGATATTGTGAAAGAAGAGAAGAAATCTATCCAAGATGCTCATCAAACTCCACATAAGGCAGATCTCAAAAGAAAGTCACCAACACATATTATAATCCAAACCAAAAAACCAAACCCAGGGCCGTCAAGTCAATTCTGACTCATAGCGACCCTATAGGACAGAGTAGAACTGCCCCATAGAGTTTCCAAGGAGCGCCTGGGGGATTTGAACTGCTGACCCTTTGGTTAGCAGCTGTAGCACTTAACCCCTACACCACCAGGGTTTCCATATTATAATCAAACTTGCCAAAACCAAAGATAAAGAGAGAATTTTAAGAGCGGCTACGGATAAACAAAAAGTCCACTACAAAGGAGAGTAAATAAGAATAAGCTCAGACTACTCGGCAGAAACCATGCAGACAACAAGGCAATGGAATAACATACATAAAGCATTGAAGTAAAAAAAAAAATTGCCAGCAGAGAATCATATAGACACAAAACTGTGTCTCAAACATAAAGGCAAAATTCGGACATTTCCAGATAAACAGAAGTTTAGGGAATTCACAAAAACCAAACCAAAACTACAAGAAATACTAAAGGGAGTTCTCTGGTTAGAAAATCAATAATATATCAACCCAAGACTAGGACACAGGACAGAGCAATCAGATGTCAACCCAGAAAGGGAAATCAAATAAACAAATCAAGATTTAAAAAAATGTTAAAAACAGGGAAACAGTGATGTCATTACGTAAAAGAAGGAAACATTAAAAAAATAAAGAGGGACTAAAAAATGCACTCATAGATATTTCATATGAGGAGGAAATCAAGGCCATATAAAGAAATAAGAGTTAGGTGTAAACTCAGAAAAATAGGGATAAATAATAAGGTAACCACAAAGGAGACTAACAATCTCACTCAACAAAATAAAATACAAGAAAAAAGTAAAGACTCAGCAAAAAAAACGAATAAGAAGAAAAGATAATATATAAACTCCTAAGCACAAAAAATAAGTGGGAAAAAGAAACTGTCAACAATGCATAAAAAGACATCAAAATGACAGCACCAAACACATACCTATACATAATCACTCTGAATTTAAATGGACTAAAAGTGCCAGTAAAGAGAGAGGATGGTAGAATGGATAAAATAACATGATCCATCTATATGCTGCCTACAAGAGACACACCTTAGACTTAAAAAAAAAAAGACACAAATAAATTAAACCTTACAGGATGGAAAAAAATATATCCAGCAAACAACAATCAAAAAAGAGCAGGAGTGGCAATATTAATTTCTGACAAAACAGACTTTAAAGCTAAATCCACCAAAAAGGATAAGGAAAGACACTATATAATGATTAAAGTGACGATATCCCAGGACGATGTAACCATAATAAATATGCATGCACCCAATGACAGAGGTTCAAGATACATAAAGCAAACTCCAACAGTATAGAAAAGTAAGATATACAGCTCAAGATTAATAGTAGGAGATGTCAATGCACCACTTTCAGTGAAGGGCAGAACATCCAGAATGAAGCTCAATAAAGACACAGAAGATCTAAATGCCACATTCAACCACCTTGACCTCACAATAATATACAGAACACTCCACCCAACAGCAGCCAAGTATACTTTCTTTTCCAGCGTACATGAAACATTCTCTAGAATAGACCACATATTAGGTCATAAAAGAAGCCTTGACAGAATGAAAGCATGGAAATATTACAAAGCATCTTCTCTGAAAATAAGGCCGTAAAAGCAGATATCAATAACAGAAAAAGCAGGGAAAAGAAATCAAACACTTGAAAACTGAACAGTGCCCTGCTCAAAAACTACAGGGTTACAGAAAAAATTAAGGATGGAATAAAAACATTTACAGAATCCAATGAGAATGAAAACACTTCCTATCAGAATTTTTGGGACACAGTGAAAGCAGTGCTCAGAGGTCAATTTATATCAATAAATGCACAGACACGAAAAGAAGAAAGGGCCAAAATCAAAGAATTATCTGTACAACTTGGACAAATAGAAAGAGAGCAACAAATGAAATCCTCAGGCAACAGAAGAAAGTAAATAAAAATTAGAGCAGAATTAAATGAAATAGAGAACAGAAAAACGATCAAAAGAGTTAACAAGACCAAAAGCTGGTTCGTTGAAAAAATTAACAGAATTGATAAACCACTGGCCAAACTGACAAAAGAAAAACAGGAGAGGAAGCAAACAACATGAATAAGAAATGAGATGCGGTATATCACAAGAGACCCAACAGAAATTAAAAGAATCATATCAGATTACTACAAAAAATTGTACTCTAACAAATTCAAAAACCTAGAAGAAATGGATGAATTTCTGGAAACACACTACCTACTTAAACTAACACAAACAGAGGTAGAACAACTAAATAAACCTATAACAAAAGAAGAGATTGAGAAGGTTATTAAAACTCTCTCAACAACAACAACAAAAAAAAACCTTGGCCCAGACGGCTTCACTGGAGAGAGCAACAAACTTTCAGAGAAGAGTCAACACCACAACTACTAAATGTATTTCAGGATGGAATACTCCCAAATTAATTCTATAAAGCCAGAATATCCCTGATACCAAAACCAGGTAACAACACCACAAAAAAAAGAAAATTACAGACCTATATGCCTCATGAACTTACATTGAAAAATCCTCAACAAAATTCTAGCCAATAGAAATCAACAACATATCAAAAAAAATCACCATGACCAAGTGGGATTCATACCAGGTATGCGAGGATGGTTCAACATTAGAAAAACAATCAGTGTAACCCATCATATAAATAAAACAAAAGACAAGAACCACATGATCTTATCAATTGATGCAGAAAAAACACTTGACAAAGTCCAACACACATTCATGATAAAAACTCTCAGCAAAATAGGAATAGAAGGAAAATTCCTCAAAATAATAAAGGGCATTTATACAAAGCCAACAGCCAACTTCATCCTAAATGGAGGGAGTCTGAAAGCATTCCCCTTGAGAACAGGAACCAGACAAGGATGCCCTTTATCACCACTCTCATTGAACATTTTGCTGAAGGTCCTAGCCAGAGTAGGCTAGATAAATACATACAGAGCATCCAAATTGGCAAAGAAGTAAAACTATCTCTATTGGCAGATGACATGATCTTATACACAGAAAACCTTAAAGAATCCTCAAGAAAACTATTAGAAGAGTTCAGCAGAGTATCAGGATACAAGATAAACATACAAAAATCAGTTGGATTCGTCTACACCAACAAAAAGAACATTGAAGAGGAAATCACCAAATCAACACCATTTACAATAGCCCCCAAAAAAAAAAGATAAAATACTTAGGAATAAATCTAACCAGAGATGTAAAAGCCCTATACAAAGAAAACTACAAGACACTACTGCAAGAAACCAAAAGAGATCTACATAAGTAGAAAAACATACTTTGCTCATGGATAGGAAGACTCAACATTGTAAAAATGTCTGTTCTACCGAAAGCAATCTATAGATACAAAACAATTCTGATCTAAAGTCCAGCAACATTTTTCAATGACATGGAGAAAGAAATCATCTACTTCATGTGGAAGGGGAAGAGGCTCTGGATAAGTAAAGCATTACTGAAAAAGAACAGAGTGGGAGGCCTCACTCTACCTGATTTTAGAACATATTTACCGCCACAGTAGTCAAAACAGCCTGGTACTGGTACAACAACAGATACATAGACCAATGGAACAGAATTGAGAATCCAGACATGAATGCACCCAGATATGAGCAGTTGATACTTGACAAAGGCCCAGTGTCAGTTAAATGGGGAAAAGACAGTCTGTTTAGTGACGGTGCTGGCATAACTGGACATCCATCTGCAAAAAAATGAAACAAGACCCAGCCTCACACCATGCACAAAAACTAACTCAAAATAGATCAAAGGCCCAAATATAAAACCTAAAACAATAAAGATTGTGGCCAAAAAAAAATAGGGACAATGTTAGGAGCCCTAATACATGGCATAAACAGTATACAAAACATTACTAACAATGCACAAACACCAGAAGGGAAACTAGATAACTGGGAGCCTAAAAATCAAACACCTATGCTCATCCAAAGACTTCACCAAAAGAGTGAAAAGATTACCTACAGGCTGAGAAAAAGTTTTTAGCTATGACATTTCCGATCAGCATCTGATCTCTAAAATCTACATGATGCTGCAAAAACTCAACAAGAAAAAGACAGATAACCCAATTAAAAAATGGGCAATGGATTTGAACAGGCATTTCACTAAAGAAGACATTCAGGTAGATAGCAGATACATGAGGAAAT
This sequence comes from Loxodonta africana, assembly GCF_030014295.1. Lineage (NCBI taxonomy): Eukaryota > Metazoa > Chordata > Mammalia > Proboscidea > Elephantidae > Loxodonta > Loxodonta africana. Next base: position 89,544,794 of record NC_087369.1, on the reverse strand, counting down.
GCTCACGATCATTAGTCATTAGAGAAATGCAAATCATAACTACAATGAGATTCCATCTCACTCCAACAAGGCTGGCATTAATCCAAGAAACACAAAATAATAAATGTTGGAGAGGTTGTGGAGAGACTGCAACACTTATACACCGCTGGTGGGAATGTCAAATGGTACACTCACTTTGGAAATCGATTTGGTGCTTCCTGAAAAAGCTAGATATAGAACTAACATAGGATTCAGCAATCTCAATCCTTGGAATATATCCTAGAGAAATGAGAGTCTTTACACGAACAGATATATGCACACCCATGTTCACTGTAGCACTGTTTACAGTAGCAAAAAGATGGAAGCAACCAAGGTGCTGATCAATGGATGAATGGATAAATTGTCATGGATTGAATTATATCCCCCAAAAATGTGTGTATTAACTTGGTTAGGCCATGATTCCCAAGATTCTGTGGTTTCCCTCCATTTTTTATTGTAATTTTATGTTGAGAGGATTAGGGCGGGATTTTAACACCACCCTTACTCAGATCCGAAGTACAGGCAGTTTCCCTGGGGTGTGGACTGCACCACCTTTTATCTCTCAAGAGATAAAAGGAAAGGGAAGCAAGCAGAGAGTTGGGGACCTCATACCACCAAGAAAGCAGCACCAAGAGCAGAGCGCGTCCTTTGGACATGGGATCACTGCGCCTGACAAGCTCCTCGACCCTGGCAAGATTAAGAACAAGGACCTTCCTCCAGAGACTACAGAAAGAGAAAGCCTTCCCCTGGAGCCAAAGCTCTGAATTTGGATATTTGGAGTTGTAACCTACTAGACTGTGAGAAAATAAATTTCTCTTTGTTAATGCCATCTACTTGTGATATTTCTGTTACAGCAACACTAGACGACTAAGACATAAATTATGGTATATTCACACAATGGAATACTAAGCATTGATAAAGAACAGCGATGAACCCGTGAAATATTTCATAACATTGATGAATCTGGAAGGCATTATGTTGAGAGAAATTAGTTGCCAAAGGACAAATATTGTATGAGACCACTATTATAAGTACTCAAGAAATAGCTTAAACAGAGAAGAAAATATTCTTTGATGATTATGAGAATGGGGAGGAAGGGAGTGAAAGGGGTATTCACTAATTAGATAGTATGCAAGAACTATTTTAGGTGAAGGGAAAGACAACACACAACACAGGAGAGGTCAGCACAACTGGACTAAACCAAAAGTAAAGAAGTTTCCTGAATAAACCAAATGCTTCGAAGGCCAACGTAGCATGGGTGGGGGGTTGGGGACTGTGGTTTCAGGGGACATCTAGGTCAATTGGCATAAGAAAAATCTATTAAGAAAATATTCTGCTTCCCCTTTCAGAGAGTGGCGTCTGAGGTCTTAAACACTAGCAAGCAGCCATCTAAGGTGCATCGATTGGTCTCAACCCACCTGGAGCAAAGGAGAATGAAGAACACCAAAGATAGAAGGTAATTATGATCCCAAGAGACAGAAAGGGCCACATAAATCAGAGACTACATCAGCCTGAGACCAGAAGAACTAGATGGTGCCCAGCTACAACTGATGACTTTCCCAGGGAACACAACAGAGAACCCCGAAGGGAGCAGGAGAGCAGTGGGATGCAGATCTCAAATTCTTCTAAAAAGACCAGACTTAATGCTCTGACTGAGACTAGAAGGACCCCTGTGGTCATGGTCCCCAGACCTTCTGTTGCCCAAGACTGGAACCGTTCCCTAAGCCAACTCTTCAGACAGGGATTGGACTGGACTATAGGACAGAAAATGATACTGGTGAGGCGTGAGCTTCTTGGTTCAAGTAGACACATGACGCTATGTGGGCAGCTCCTGTCTGGAGGCTAGATGAGAAGGCAGAGGGGGACAGAAGCTGGCTGAATGGACATGGGAATACAGGATTGAGAGAAGGAGTGTGCTGCCTCATTAGGGGAGAGCAACCAGGATTACATAGAAAGGTGTATATAAATTTTTGTATGAGAGACTGACTTGATTTGTAAACTTTCACTTAAAGCACAATAAAAATAAATAAAAAGAAAATCCTAGAGCTAATAAGTGAGTTCATCAAGGACTCAAGATTAACAAACAAAAATCAATTGCATTTTTGTACACTAAATGAACATACTTTTTTTTTTTAATGAACATACATTGTTGTTGCTCTTGTTAGGTGCTGTTGAGTCCGTTCCAACTTATAGCCACCCTATGTGCAACAGAGCGAAACACTGCCCAGTCCTGCACCATCCTCACAGTTGTTATGCTTGAGCCCATCGTTGTAGTCACTGTGTCAATCCATCTCATTGAGGGTCTTCCTCTTTTCTGCTGACCCTGTACTCTGCCAAACATGATGTCCTTCTCCAGGGACTCATCCCTCCTGACAACATGTCCAAAGTATGTAAGAGTCTCGCCATCCTTGCTTCTAAGCAGCATTCTGATTGTACTTCTTCCAAGACAGATTTGCTCGTTCTTTTGGCAGTCCAGGGTATATTCAATATTCTTCGTCAACACCATAATTCAAAGGCATCAAATGAACAAATAGAAACCAAATTTAAAAACCCAAAATCATTTACAAAGTCTTTTGCAATTACTCCGTACAAAACCGGTTAGATGTGAGTGTAGAAATACATGTAAAAGATCTTTATGCTGAAAATTACAAAATACTGATTAAATAAATTAAAGAATACTGAATTAAATGGCAACAGGTACCATGTTCATGGACTGGAGGGCTAAGCATAGTAAAGATGTCAGTTCTACCCAAACTGATCTACAGGTTTAAATGCAATCTCTATCAAAATTTCAGCAAGGTTTTTTTTTAGACACAGAAATGCTTATCTGAAAATTTTTATTGAAAGATATAGGACCTAGAATAGCTAAAGCAATACAGAAAAATAAAGAGGAATTACTGTATCCAATGCTGATAATTACTGTATAGCTATAGCCATGGCAGTCCTTCTTTCTAGTCTGTCTTAGCCTAGAAGAAAGAAAAAAATAGCTAGTGAAAACATTGTGACTAGAAGTGGAACATTGTCTGATATTGTGCCAGAAGATGAGCCTGTCAGGTTGGAAGGCACTCAAAATATGACCGGGGAAGAGCTGCCTCCTCAAAGGAGAGTCGACCTTAAAGACGTGGATGGAGTCAAGCTTTCAGGGCCTTCATTCGCTGATGTGACATTACTCAAAAAAAAAAAAGAGAGAGCTGCAGACATTCATTAATAATCGGAATGTGGAATGCACAAAGTATGAATCTAGGAAAATTGGAAGTCATTGAAAATGAAAAGGAATATATAAACATCAATATCCTAGGCATTAGTGAGACGGAATGGATTGGTATTGACCTTTTTTTTTTTCATTGCAAATGCCCTTTTTTTTTTATTAACTTTTATTGAGCTTCAAGTGAACGTTTACAAATCAAGTCAGACTGTCACATATAAGTTTATATACATCTTACTCGGTACTCCCACTTGCTCTCCCCCTAATGAGTCAACCCTTCCAGTCTCTCCTTTCGTGACAATTTTGCCAGCTTCCAACTCTCTCTATCCTCTCATCCCCCCTCCAGACAGGAGATGCCAACACAGTCTCAAGTGCCCACCTGATATAATTAGCTCGCTCTTCATCAGCATCTCTCTCCCGCCCACTGTCCAGTCCCTTTCATGTCTGATGAGTTGTCTTCGGGGATGGTTCCTGTCCTGTGCCAACAGAAGGTTTGGGGACCATGACCGCCGGGAATCCTCTAGTCTCAGTCAGACCATTAAGTCTGGTCTTTTTATGAGAATTTGGGGTCTGCATCCCACTGATCTCCTGCTCCCTCAGGGGTTCTCTGTTGTGTTCCCTGTCAGGGCAGTCATTGATTGTGGCCAGGCACCAACTAGTTCTTCTGGTCTCAGGATGATGTAGATCTCTGGTTCGTGTGGCCCTTTCTGTCTCTTGGGCTCTTAGTTGTCGTGTGACCTTGGTGTTCTTCATTCTCCTTTGCTCCACGTGGGGTGAGACCAATTGATACATCTTAGATGGCCGCTTGTTAGCATTTAAGACCCCAGATGCCACATTTCAAAGTGGGATGCAGAATGTTTTCATAACAGAATTATTTTGCCAATTGACTTAGAAGTCCCCTTAAACCATGGTCGCCAAACCCCCGCCCTTGCTCCGCTGACCTTTGAAGCATTCAGTTTATCCCGGAAACTTCTTTGATTTTGGTCCAGTCCAACAGAGCTGACCTTCCATGTATTGAGTGTTGTCCTTCCCTTCACTTAAAGCAGTTCTTATCTACTAATTAATCAATAAAAAACCCTCTCCCACCCTCCCTCCCTCCCCCCCTTGTAACCACAAAAGTATGTGTTCTTCTCAGTTTATACTATTTCTCAAGATCTTATAATAGTGGTCTTATACAATATTTGTTCTTTTGCCTCTGACTAATTTCGCTCAGCATAATGCCTTCCAGGTTCCTCCATGTTATGAAATGTTTCACAGATTAGTCACTGTTCTTTATCGATGCGTATTATTCCATTGTGTGAATATACCACAATTTATTTAACCATTCATCCGTTGATGGACACCTTGGTTGCTTCCAGCTTTTTGCTATTGTAAACAGAGCTGCAATAAACATGGGTGTGCATATATCTGTTTGTGTGAAGGCTCTTGTTTCTCTAGGGTATATTCTGAGGAGTGGGATTTCTGGGTGGTATGGTAGTTCTATTTCTAACTGTTTAAGATAACGCCAGATAGATTTCCAAAGTGGTTGTACCATTTGACATTCCCACCAGCAGTGTATAAGAGTTCCAATCTCTCCGCAGCCTTTCCAACATTTATAATTTGTGTTTTTTGGATTAATGCCAGCCTTGTTGGAGTGAGATGGAATCTCATCGTGGTTTTAGTTTGCATTTCTCTAATGGCTAATGATCAAGAGCATTTTCTCATGTATCTGTTAGCTGCCTGAATATCTTCTTTAGTGAAGCGTGTGTTCATATCCTTTGCCCACTTCTTGATTGGGTTGTTTGTCTTTTTGTGGTTGAGTTTTGACAGAATCATATAGATTTTAGAGATCAGGCGCTGGTCGGAGATGTCATAGCTGAAAATTCTTTCCCAGTCTGTAGGTGGTCTTTTTACTCTTTTGGTGAAGTCTTTAGATGAGCATAGGTGTTTGATTTTTAGGAGCACCCAGTTATCTGGTTTCTCTTCGTCATTTTTGGTAATGTTTTGTATTCTGTTTATGCCTTGTATTAGGGCTACTAAGGTTGTCCCTATTTTTTCTTCCATGATCTTTCTCGTTTTAGTCTTTATGTTTAGGTCTTTGATCCACTTGGAGTTAGTTTTTGTGCTTGGTGTGAGGTATGGGTCCTGTTTCATTTTTTTGCAAATGGATATCCAGTTATGCCAGCACCTTTGTTAAAAAGACTATCTTTTCCCCAATTAACTGACACTGGGCCTTTGTCAAATATCAGCTGCTCATACATGGATGGATTTATATCTGGGTTCTCAATTCTGTTCCACTGGTCTATGTGCCTGTTGTTGTACCAATACCAGGCTGTTTTGACTACTGTGGCTGTATAATAGCTTCTGAAATCAGGCAGAGTGAGGCCTCCCACTTTCTTCTTCTTTTTCAGTAATGCTTTGCTTATCTGAGGCTTCTTTCCCTTCCATATGAAGTTGCTGATTTGTTTCTCTATCACCTTAAAAAATGACATTGGAATTTGGATCGGAAGTGCATTGTATGTATAGATGGCTTTTGGTAGAATAGACATTTTTACTATGTTAAGTCTTCCTATCCATGAGCAAGGTATGTGTTTCCACTTAAGTATGTCCTTTTTAATTTCTTGTAGTAGAGCTTTGTAGTTTTGTTTGTATAGGTCTTTTACATCTTTGGTAAGATTTATTCCGAAGTATTTTATCTTTTTGGGGGCTACTGTGAATGGTGTTGATTTGGTTATTTCCTCTTCGATGTTCTTTTTGTTGATGTAGAGGAATCCAAGTGATTTTTGGATGTTTATCTTATAACCTGAGACTCTTCCAAACTCTTCTATTAGTTTCAGTAGTTTTCTGGAGGATTCCTTGGGGTTTTCTGCATATAAGATCATGTCATCTGCAAATAGAGATAATTTTACTTCCTCCTTGCCAATCCGGATGCCCTTTATTTCTTTGTCTAGCCTATTTGCTCTGGCTAGGACTTCTAGCACAATGTTGAATAAGAGTGGTGATAAAGGGCATCCTTGTCTGGTTCCCGTTCTCAAGGGAAATGCTTTCAGGTTCTCTCCATTTAGAGTGGTGTTGGCTGTTGGCTTTGCATAGATGCCCTTTATTATGTTGAGGAATTTTCCTTCAATTCCTATTTTGGTGAGAGTTTTTATCGTAACTGGGTGTTGGACTTTGTCAAATGCCTTTTCTGCATCAATTGATAAGATCATGTGGTTTTTGTCTTTTCTTTTATTTATGTGGTGGATTACATTAATGGTTTTTCTAATATTAAACCAGCCTTGCATACCTGGTATAAATCCCACTTGGTCGTGGTGAATTATTTTTTTGATATGTTGTTGAATTCTATTGGCTAGAATTTTGTTGAGGATTTTTGCATCAATGTTCATGAGGGATATAGGTCTGTAATTTTCTTTTTTTGTAATGTCTTTACCTGGTTTTGGTATCAGGGAGATGGTGGTTTCATAGAATGAGCTGGGTAGTATTCCGTCATTTTCTATGCTTTGAAATACCTTTAGAAGTAGTGGTGTTAACTCTTCTCTGAAAGTTTGGTAGAACTCTGCAGTGAAGCCGTCCGGGCCAGGACTTTTTTTTGTTGGGAGTTTTTGATTACCGTTTCAATCTCTTTTTTTGTTATGGGTCTATTTAGTTGTTCTACTTCTGATTGTGTTAATTTAGGTAGGTAGTGTTTTTCCAGGAATTCATCCATTTCTTCTAGGTTTGCAAATTTGTTAGAGTGCAATTTTTCGTAATAATCTGATATGATTCTTTCAATTTCAGTTGGGTCTCTTGTGATGTGGCCCTTCTCGTTTCTTATTCGGGTTATTTGTTTCCTTTCCTGTATTTCTTTAGTCAGTCTAGCCAATGGTTTATCAATTTTGTTAATTTTTTCAAAGAACCAGCTTTTGGCTTTGTTAATTCTTTCAATTGTTTTTCTGTTCTCTAATTCGTTTAGTTCAGCTCTAATTTTTATTATTTGTTTTCTTCTGGTGCCTGATGGATTCTTTTGTTGCTCACTTTCTATTTGTTCAAGTTGTAAGGACAGTTCTCTGATTTTGGTTCTTTCTTCTTTTTGTATGTGTGCATTTATCGATATAAATTGGCCTCTGAGCACTGCTTTTGCTGTGTCCCAGAGGTTTTGATAGGAAGTATTTTCATTCTCGTTGCATTCTATGAATTTCCTTATTCCCTCCTTGATGTCTTCTATAACCCAGTCTTTTTTCAGGAGGGTATTGTTCATTTTCCAAGTATTTGATTTCTTTTCCCTAGTTTTTCTGTTATTGATTTCCACTTTTATGGCCTTGTGGTCTGAGAAGATGCTTTGTAATATTTCGATGTTTTGGACTCTGCAAAGGTTTGTTTTATGACCTAATATGTGGTCTATTCTGGAGAATGTTCCATGTGCACTAGAAAAAAAAGTATACTTTGCAGCAGTTGGGTGGAGAGTTCTGTATAAGTCAATGAGGTCAAGTTGGTTGATTGTTGTAAGTAGGTCTTCCGTGTCTCTATTGAGCTTCTTACTGGATGTCCTGCCCTTCTCCGAAAGTGGTGTGTTGAAGTCTCCTACTATAATTGTGGAGGTGTCTATCTCACATTTCAGTTCTGTTAAAATTTGATTTATGTATCTTGCAGCCCTGTCATTGGGTGCATAAATATTTAATATGGTTATGTCTTCCTGATCAGTTGTCCCTTTTATCATTATATAGTGTCTTTCTTTATCCTTTGTGGTGGATTTAAGTCTAAAGTCTATTTTGTCAGAAATTAATATTGCTACGCCTCTTCTTTTTTGCTTATTGTTTGCTTGATATATTTTTTTTCCATCCTTTCAGTTTTAGTTTGTTTGTGTCTCTAAGTCTAAGGTGCGTCTCTTGTAGGCAGCATATAGATGGATCGTGTTTCTTTATCCAGTCCGAGACTCTCTGTCTCTTTATTGGTGCATTTAGTCCATTTACATTCAGCGTAATTATAGATAAATTAGTGTTTTGTGTTGTCATTTTGATGCCTTTTTATGTGTGTTGTTGACAATTTCATTTTTCCACTTACTTTTTTGTGCTGAGATGTTTTTCTTAGTAAATTGTGAGATCCTCATTTTTGTAGTGTTTGACTTTATGTTTGTTGAGTCGTTACGTTTCTCCTGGCTTTTATCTTGAGTTATGGAGTTGTTATACCTCTTTGTGGTTACCTTAATATTTACCCCTATTTTTCTAAGTAAAAACCTAACATATTGTTCTATATCACCTTGTATCACTCTCCATATGGCAGTTCTATGCCACCTGTATTTAGTCCCTCTTTTTGATTATTATGATCTTTTACCTGTTGACTTCAATGATTCCCTGTTATGTGTATTTTTTTTAATTAATCTTTATTTGTTTTTGTGATTTCCCTATTTGAGTTGATATCAGGATGTTCTGTTTTGTGACCTTGTGTTGTGTTGGTATCTGATATTATTGGTTTTCTTACCAGACAATATCCTTTAGTATTTCTTGTAGCTTTGGTTTGTTTTTTGCAAATTCTCTAAACTTGTGTTTATCTGTAAATATCTTAATTTCGCCTTCATATTTCAGAGAGAGTTTTGCTGGATATATGATCCTGGGCTGTCAGTTTTTCTCCTTCAGTGTTCTGTGTATGTCATCCCATTGCCTTCTTGCCTGCATGGTTTCTGCTGAGTACTCTGAACTTATTCTTATTGATTCTCCCTTGAAGGAGACCTTTCTTTTCTCCCTGGCTGCTTTTAAAATTTTCTCTTTATCTTTGGTTTTGGCAAGTTTGATGATAATATGTCTTGGTGATTTTCTTTTTGGATCAGTCTTTAATGGGGTTCGATGAGCATCTTGGATAGATATCCTTTTGTCTTTCATGATGTCAGGGAAGTTTTCTGTCAGCAGATCTTCAAATATTCTCTCTGTGTTTTCTGTCCTCCCTCCCTGTTCTGGGACTCCAATCACACGCAAGTTATCCTTCTTAATAGAGTCCCACATGATTCTTAGAGTTTCTTCATTTTTTTTAATTCTTTTATCTGATTTTTTTTCAGCTATGTTGGTGTTAATTCCCTGGTCCTCCAGATTTCCCACTCTACATTCTAATTGCTCGAGTCTGCTCCTCTGACTTTCTATTGCGTTGTCTAATTCTGTAATTTTATTGTTAATCTTTTGGATTTCTACATGCTGTCTCTCTATGGATTCTTGCAACTTATTAATTTTTCCACTATGTTCTTGAATAATCTTTTTGAGTCCTTCAACTGTTTTATCAGTGTGTTCCTTGGCTTTTTCTGCAGTTTGCCTTATTTCATTTCTGATGTCTTGAAGCATTCTGTAAATTAGTTTTTTATATTCTGTGTCTGATAATTCCAGGGTTGTATCTTCATTTGGGAAAGATTTTGATTCTTTTGTTTGGGGAGTTGTAGAAGCTGTCATGGTCTGCTTCTTTATGTGGTTTGATATCGGCTGCTGTCTCCAAGCCATCACTAAGATTTGGTAGTGGTTTATTCTGTAATTGCTCACTGAGTCTTATCTTGTTTTGTTTTCTTTCAATATACATGGATGGGCTACTAGATTGTGCTGTCTTGTTTGTTGTAGCCCTTGACTTACTTATGACCTATTACCAGCTGGTTTGGGCTGTTGCCAGATATATATGCCTGAGTCTATTCACTATTCTTGAGTAGAATCTGATTTTGGGTCACCAAGTGTGTGCTGCACCCTAACACCTATCCACCTCGAGAAGTAGTGGTGATAGTTGTGTGCACCAGATTCTATTAGCAGCTGGGGTTCACCCTCCGGGGGGGCAGGATGTTGACAGGCTTCCCCCAAGTGTCAGTGAGGTAGGTGTGTCTCTATTCCCATAGCACCATGGTGGGAGGGCACTGCAGCTGTACCTCAGGCCCCCAATGCAAGTACCTCTACTGATTGGTAGATGTCACCCTCCTTAGACCCCTAAGGCAAGAGGCTAGGTGGTCTGGGGGGAGCTTCAGCCCTCAGTTCCCTGTTGTGGGTCAGTTAGGGCTCTGTTGAATAAGCAGAGATATCAGACCTGGGTAACCTGTTTTTCCAGAAAATCCGCTAAAAAAGAATGCAGTCAGATCCCTATCAGAACTGCCTTTGGATTATAACTGCCACCTTGTTCCCTGTAAGGATGAAAGTCCAAGATTTGGATCATATATGCTTGGCTGGAGCTGGTTCTGTGTTTTTAGTCCAATTAGTGATGGATTTTTGGTCCCTGGGTTTTTTGTGGTTCCTTCTTTCAGGCCGGAAGAATGGGTTAGGAAAAGACCAAAAAAAAAAAAAAAAGGCGGGTGGAGCAAAGCCGCCACAGAGCCGGAGCCGTTCTCCCTCTGGCTCAGGAAATTTAAATGTTAATGAAGCCGCCTGGGAAGGGTGGGGGAGGGTTCAGAGAAATAGGAGAGTAGCACCTCGGAATATAGCCAAAGTTGCTTATCTTGCTTGGAATGACTATTTTATCTGAGATTCCCGAGGGGCGTGTTGCCTATGTGTGCTGGCTGTGTGGAGATTGCCCCCGAGGGTCTGGCCCACCGAAGCCGTGGTCAGATCTTCCGCTGCCAGTCCAAAGCCCAGCGTCAAGGTTCCCCTGCTGGGACGCTGCACTCCCGGCTCCAAAATCAGTCGTTGCCTCCCGGGGACTTCTTGTCCCGCCAGCCGCGTCGCCACGCTGCCTCTGCGCACCGGCTGGGCCCCCTCCCGGGGTTAGTTCAGGGGAGTAAGGCTGCGCCCCGTGCTTGCGCCATGACAGCGCCCAGTCCAAAGCCCAGAGCCAAGGTTCCCCAGCTGGGACGCTGCATTCCCAGCTCCAAAACCATTCACTGCCTCCCAGGGACTTCTCCCACCAGCCACGTCACCACGCCACCCACGCAGACTGTCTGGGCCCCCTCCCAGTGTGAGTTCAGGGGGGTAGGGCTGTGCCCCTTGTTTGTGCCATCACAAGAATTTGAGTTCAGCTCCCCTGGGCCCAGACCTAAGCCCGGCGCCAAGGTTACCTGACTGGGACGCTGGCTCCAGGCTCCGAAAACAGTCGCTGCTTCCCCGTATTTGTTCATTCTCCATCTCTAAATCTGTGTTTGTTGTTCAGGGTTCGTAGATTGTTATATATGTGATCGATTCACTTGTTTTTCCGAGTCTTTGTTGCAAGAGGGATCTGAGGCAGCGTCTACCTAGTCTGCCATCTTGGCCCCGCCTCGGTATTGACCATTTTTAATTGAACAATTATATGGTCTACTATGCTGGGAATGACAACTTGAAGAGGAATGGCATTGCCTTCATTGTCAAAAAGAACATTTCAAGATCTATCCTGAAGTACAACGCTGTCAGTGATAGGATAATATCCATATGCCTACAAGGAAGACCAGTTAATATGACTATTATTCAAATTTACCCACCAACCACTAAGGTCAAAGATGAAGAAACTGAATGTTTTTACCAGCGTCCGCAGTCTGAAATTGATCAAACATGCAATCAGGATGCATTGATAATTACTGGGGATTGGAATACAAAGGTTGGAAGCAAAGAAGGATCGATATTTGGAAAATATGAGCTTGGTTATAGAAATATTGCCAGAGAATAAACGATTGAATTTTGCAAGACCAGTGACTACTTCACTGCAAATACCTTTTTTCAACAACATAAACAGTGACTAAAACACGTGGACCTCGCCAGATAGAATACACAGGAATCAAATTGACTACATCTGTGGATAGAGGCAATGGAAAAACTCAATATAATCAGTCAGAACAAGGCTGGGGGAAACTGCAGATCAGACCATCAATTGTTCTTATGAAAATTCAAGTTGAAGCAGAAGAAAATTAAAACAAATTCATGAGAGCTAAAGTACAACCTTCACTATATCCTGTCTCAATTTAGAGACCATCTCAAGAATAAATTTGACACCTAGAGCACACTAATGACCTAAGACCAGATGAGTTTTGGAATGACATCAAGGATATCATACGTGAAGAACGCAAGAGAAGAGGCCATTAAAAAGACAAGAAAAAAAGAAAAGACAAAAATGGACGTCAGAAGAGACTCTGAAACTTGCTCAAGGAAGTCAAGCAGCTAAAGCAAAAGAAATAATGAAGTAAAAGGTGGACAGAAGATTTCAAAGGGCAGCTCGAGAAGACAAACTAAAGTGTTATAATGACTTGTGCAAAAAACCTGAAGTTAGAAAACCAAAAGGGAAGAACAGGCTCATATTTCTCAAGCTGAAAGAACCAAAAAAAAAAAATCAAGTCTTGAGTTGCAATACTGAAGGATTCTACTGGGGAAAGTATTAAACAACGCAGGAAGCATCAAAAGAAGACGGAAGAGATACACAGAGTCACTATACCAAAAAGAATTGGTTGACGTTCAACCACTTCAGAAGGTAGCATATGATCAGGAACCTAGTACTGAAAGAAGAGGTCCAAGCTGCATTGAAGGCATTGGCAAAAAATAAGGCTCCAGGAATTCACGGAATACCAATTGAGAAATTTCAACAAACGGGTGCAGTGCTGGAAGTGCTCACCTGCCTACACGAAGAAATTTAAAAGACAGTCACCTGGCCCACCTACTGGAAGAGAACCATATTTATGTCTATTCCGAAGACAGGTGACACAACTGAATGCTGAAATCATCAAACAATATTATTAGTATAACACACAAGTAAAATTTTACTGAAATCATTCAAAAGCAGCTGCAGCAGTACATTGACAGAAAACTGCCAGAAATTCAAGCTGGATTCAGAAGAGGACTTAAAACGAGGAATATCATTGATCATGTCAAATGGATCATGGCTGACAGCAGAGAATACCAGACAGATGTTTACCTGTGTTTTACCGACTATGCAAAGCCATCCAATGTGTGGATCATAACAAATTATGGGTAAAATTGTAAAGAATGGAAATTCCAGGACACTTGTACTCATGAGTAACCTGTACATGTGTTAAGAGGTAGTCGTTGGAACAGAAAAAAGGGATACTACGTGATTTAAATTCAAGAAATGTGTGCATCGGTGTTGTATCCTTTCACCATACTTATTCAGTCTGTATGCTGAGCAAATATAATCTGAGATTCTGGACTATATGAAGAAGAACATGGCATCAGGATTGGATGAAGACTCATAACAACTTGCAATATGCAGATGATACAACCTTGCTTGCTGAAAGTGAAGAGGACTTGAAGCACTTAGTAATGAAGATCAAAGACCACAGCCTTCAGTATGGATTATAACTCAACATAAAGAAAACAAAAACCCTCACTACTGGACCAATAAGCAACATCATGATAAATGGAGAAAAGATTGAGGTTTTCAAGGACTTCGTTTTACTTGGATCCACAATCATCCCCCAGGTAAGCAGCAGCCAAGAAATCAAATGATGCATTGCATTGGGCAAATCTGTTGCAAAATACCTCTTTAAAGTGTTAAAAAGCAAAGATGTCATCTTGAAGACTAAGGCGTGCCTGACCCAAGCCATGGTGTTTTCAATCACCTCATGTGTGCAAAAGCTGATGATGAATAAATAAGGAAGACCAAAGAAGAATTGACTCTTTTGAATTGTGGTTTTGAAGAGTACTGAATATAGCACGGACTGCCAAAAGAACGAACAAATCTGTCTTGGAAGAAGTACAATAATGCTCCTTACAAGCAAGGATGTTGAGACTACTTCTCACAGACTTTGGAAATGTTTTCAGGATGGACCAGTCCCTGGAGAAGGACTTCATGCCTGGTTCAGCATAGGGTCAGTGAAAAATAGGAAGACCCTCTGTGAGATGGACTAACACAGTGGCTGCAACAATGGGCTCAAGCATAACACAATTGTGAAAATGGTGCAGGACAGGGCAGTGTTTCTTTCTGTTGTACCTAGGGTCACCATGACTCAGAACTGACTCGCTGGCATCTAAAAACAACAACTACGTAGTCATCAAGATGGTGTGGTTTTGGTGGAGAAATAGACACATAGATCGATGGAACAGAATAGAGCACTCACTTATAGACCCATCCAAGTACAGCCAACTGTTTTTTTTTTAGAAAGTACAAAAAGAATTCAGCAGAGGAAGGATAGTCTTTTTGACAAACGGTGCTGGAACAATTGGACACCCATGGGCAAAAAGAATAATAATCATAATAATAACAACGACCTTGATCTAAGTCTCACATCATATAAAAAGTAACTCAAAATAGATAATAGACTTAAATATATAACATAAAACTGTACAACATTTGGGGAGAAAGCATAGGAGACAACCTTCAAAATCTAGGGTTAAACAAAGAGTTCTAAAAGTTCGCATCAAAATTACAATCCATAAAAGGAAAAATTGATAAATTAGGCCTCACAAAATTTAAACGTTTGCTGTGCAAAAGACCCTTTTAAGAGGATGAGAAGAAAAGCTATAGATTCAGAGAAAATATTTTCAGAACATCTCTGGTGGCACAGTGGTTAAGAGCATGGCTGGTAACCAAAATGTTGGCAGTTCAAATCCACCAGCCACTCCTTGGAAACTCTATGGGGCAGTACTACTCTGTCCTATAGGGTTGCTATGAGTCAGAATTGACTGTATTGGCAATGGGTTTGTTTTTTGTTTTTGTTTTTCTAATCTGACAAAGGACTAGTGTCATAAATATATAAAGGACTCTCAAAACTGGACAGTAAAAAACCCAAACAATCCCATTAAAAAAGGGGCGAAAGACATGAACAGACATTTCATTGAAGAGGATATACAAATGCCAAATAAGCACATGGTAAGTTCTTCAACTTTATTAGCCATTTGTTGTTGTTGGGTGCCCTCGAGTCAGTTTTCAACTCATAGTGACCGCATGTGACAGAGTAGAACTGCCCCATAGGGTTTTCTAGCCTGTAACCTTTATGGGAGGAGATTGCCAGGTCTTTCTCCCATGGAGTTGTTGGATGAGTTTGAACCTCCAAACTTTCGGTTGGCAGCCACAGGGTTAACTGTTGTGCCACCAGGGCTGTCTTTATTAGCCATCAAGGAATTGCAAATTTAAACAGTGAGCTATCATTACATATCTATCAGAATGGCTAAAATAAAAAATAGTGACAACAGAGAGAATGCAGAAAAAGCATCATTCAAACATGACTAGTAGGAATGTAAAATGATACAGCTACTTCTGAAAAGCACTTACAAAACTACACACGCAACTACCATATAATGAAATAATTGGACTCCTGAGCATTTATCTCAGAGGAATTAAAACCTGTATGCAACTGTTCATAATAGCTTTGTTTATAATAACCAAAGACTGGAGACAACCAAAATGTCCTTCAACAGGTGAATAGCTAAACAAACGGTAGTACTTCTTACCGGGGAATACTACTCAGCAATAAAAAGCACCATTATTGATATATGCAACAACTTATATGAATTTTCAGGGAATTATGCTGAGCGAAAAAAGTCAATTTCAAAAGGTAGCATATTGTATAATTCCATTTATATAAAATTTGTGAAGTGACAAAATTGGAGAAATGGAGAAGAAATTAATGGTTGCCGGGGGTTAAGGAGGAGTGGGGATGAGACTGAAATGAGTGTTCTATATCTGATTGTACCCATGTCAAAATCTGGGTTGTGATATTTTATTACAGTTTTGCAAGATGTTATCTTTGGGGGAAACTGAGTAACAAGATCTGTCTGTATTATATTTTATAACTGCACGTGAATCTACGATTTTCTTGGCATAAAATTTTAATTTTGAAAATTATTTAAAGTGAAACCAAAAAGGAAAGAGAAAGACAAAAAGAGATAATATATTTTATACTATAGAAAGAAATGTATAATATATTGTTAAATAAAATTAAAAAAATAAAATAGCAGGCTATAAAACAATAAAAAATATGTATAATATAATCCCATTTTGATGACTATAACAACATACATATGTAAGGAAAAAAGTATAAAAGGCTATATGCATAATTATTAAGAGTAGGTTAATTCAGGGTGGTAAGATCATGGGTTATTTCTATGGATTTAATTTTTTGTGATATTTTGTAATTGCATATGACTAAGGTAAAATTAAGTCACTTCAGAAAAAAAAAATTTAAACTTATTTACACTGAAGTGTTAGTGACTTCTCACATCCACTTTCCTTCAAACAGTTGGAAGCTCAGTCAACATAAGAATAGAAGGACTGGATGCCTGGACAGCAAGAAGAGACAAAAGACACAACTAAGTAAAAGAGAGGTCAGGAAATGTTCACTTCATTTATTTTCTAATTTTCCTCAGGGAGGACCCTGCTACACTGACAAGTTTAGAGTTAATTTCACATATTTGGCAGACAAACCAAACCTCCAAGAAGACACACACCATGTGGAAGAGATATTTCTAGCCCTTTTTCTTCTATGTTTAAAGAAGATCTTAGGACTAGCTCCCCTGGGTACATGTTAAGGGCAGCACTATCTAAGGCACTCTTAAAAGCATGAAAGTAGGCACCAGTTATGTAACATGGAGTACTTATTTATATAGGACACTATCAGCACTTCCTGCTTAAAAGAGGAAGGAAGAAAGAGGAAGACAGTTATAAACCAAAAATGAATAAAATAAGAAGGCCTCTTTATCTCAGGAACCAAAAGACAAACTCTTACAGCTATCATTTTGACTGCTCGTGACTGCTGTTCCTGAGAGGACTTTTTGTTTGTGTGTGTGTTTGTTTGTTTAAACTATATTGGACCCTAGACAGCCTGGAGATTGAATGATTATCATATTCAAGAATGTACTTCATTTAGAAATCAAAGTGGATATTAGAACCATTTCAGAGGAGGGAGGACATCAAAAATAACTTGGTGCAAAAGAGAAAAGTCAACATTCTTTAACAAGAGTATTCCATAAGCAACATTAAGTTGATAAATAATAATAATAAAAATAACAATCTAGAATTTTATAATGCTTTCCCATTTTCAAAGTGCAGTTATAGACCTCATTGATCAAAAGTAAGAAATCAAAAATCAATATCTCAGGTTCTATGTCAAGATATAACAAAAGTGAAAAATTTGAGTGCCTGATACACAAGATAAACCTTTATTCCTCATCCCATTAAGTGCATTTTCCTCTTTTCCTGGTACTACCAGGAAAAACGTTTTCCTTCTATAAAGAAAATGTTCAACCATCCAGGAACCTCACGCTCATCCTTCCTCACAACTGTGCCCACAATTTTCTCTCTATAGATAAGTAATAAAATGTTAGGTAGAATTTCATGAAAACAAAAGGCAATCTGTAAACTGACAAAGTGAATTTGAGGATCCATAGAAGGGTGTCCCAAGTTAGATATGATGAAACTAAACAAGTTGAGCCCTTTCTTCCATAACCATAATGTTATACCTCTAGGGATCAGTTTAGCCCCATGAGACACATTCCATCTGTTTTTTTCTCTGAAGAACAGAAAATAGCTTCGTGTTTCTTGGTTTGTTTCAGTCAAGTCCAAAGCCTTGGCCAGCCTATCTAGGCCCCAAGTTGCCAGTGGTGAGGTCACTCTGAACAGAATAGGAAAACACATACTTATTAGGAGATAATCAATACCAAGTAAAGCAGTTCTCCCAATCTTAAGTGAAATATCTAGAATAGGCAAATGCACAGAGATCAAAGTTTATTAGTGATTACCAGTGGGAGGGTGGGAGAAATAAGGGAAGGTTATTACTTAAGGGGCACTTTGTTTCTGATAAGAGTAAGGAAAAAAATTGCAAACGGATCTCAGTGGAGGTTGCACAACACGGTGAGCGTAATTAATGTGACCGAATTGTACACGTAAGAATGGAAGAAATGGCAAATATTTTACTGTATACTTTACCACAATAAAAAAAGAACCATAAGAAAACTTCTAGAGCTAATACAGAAATTTAGAAAGGTAGTAGGCTGCAAGGTCAACAAACAAAAATAAGCTGGGTTTCTATACACCAGCAATGAGAACTCTGAAAGGGAAATTAGGGGAAAAATTCCATTTGCAATATCACCTAAGAGAATAAAATACGTAAGAATACCTAGGAATAAACATAATCAGGAACATGAAGCACTTATATAATGAAAACTATAAAACACTGCTGAAAGAGATTAAATAAATGGAAAGATGTTCCATGTTCATGGATTGGAAGACTTAATATTGTTAAGATGTCAATACTACCCAAAGTGATCTATAGATTCAACACAATCCCGATCAAAATTCCAACAGCATTCTTTACAGAAATAGAAAAACCCATCATCAACTTTACATGGAAAGGCAAGAGGCCCTGAATAACTACAACAAAGCAGAAAGGTAAGAACAAAGTAGGAGAACTCACACCTCCTAATTTTAAAACATACTATACAGCTACAGTAATCAAAACAGCCTGGTACTGGTACATTAATAGACACATAGACAAATGGAATACAACTGAAAGCCCAGAAATAAACCCACATATCTATAGTCAACTGATTTTTGACAAGGGTGCTAAGTATATTCAATGGGGAAAGAAGAGTCTCTTAAATAAATGGTGCTAAGAAAATTGGATTTCCACATGCAGAAAAAAAAATAGGATCCTTGCCTCACACCATAAGCAAGAACAAATTCAGAATGGATTAAGGACCTAAATGAGCAAACTAAAACCATAAAATCTTAGAAGAACAAGCAGGGGCAACACTGTCAGGACAAGCTTTCAACAATGGGTTATCTAATATAATAACAAAAGCACAAACAGTGAAAGACAAAATAAATAGATGAGACCTTATAAAAATTAAAAAAAAAAAAAAACTTTTGTTCATCAAAAGACTTTACCAAGAGAAGCATCAGGGGTCTTAAAAGCCTGTGAGCGGCCATCTAAGATACTCCTTTGGTCTCACCCTTTTGGGAGCAAGGAAGCATGAAGAAAACTAAACATACAAAGGGAAGATTAGTTCAAAGGACTAATGGACCACATCTACCACAGCTTCCACCAGACTGAGTCCAGTACAACTAGGTGGTGCCCAGCTACCGCCACTGACTGCTCTGACAGGGATCACAATAGAGGGCCCCAGACAGAGCTGGGGAAAAATGTAGAACAAAATTCTAACTCACAAAAAAAGACCAGACTTACTGCCCTGACAGAGACTGGAGAAATTCTGAGAGTATGGCCCCCCGGACACGCTTTTAGCTCAGTAATGAAGTCACTCCCAAGGTTCAGCCTTCAGCCAAAGGTTAGACAGGCCCATAAAACAAAACGAGACCAAAGGGGCACACCAGCCAAAGGGCAAGGACTAGAAGGCAGGAGGGGATATGAAAGCTGGTAATAGAGAGCCCAAGGTCGAGAAGGGAGAGTGTTGACATGTCTTGGGGTTGTTAACCAATGTCATAAAACAACATGTGTACTAACTGTTTAACGAGAAACTAGTTTGTTCTGTAAACTTTCATCTAAAATACAATAAAAAAAAACTTTACCAAAAAAGTGAAAAGACAAGCTACCGATGGGGAGACTATGTTTGGAAACCATAAATCTGACAAGATCTAATAACTAAAATATATATAAAATTTTGACAACTTAACAACAGAAAGACAACTCAAGCATAAAATGGAAAAGGACTTGAATAGCCATTTCACCAAAGAGGGCATTCAAATGACCACCAAACACAGGAAAAGATTCTCAACGACATTAGCCACAAGAAAAATGTAAATCAAAACCACAATAAGATAACATTACACTTTCACTAGGATGGCTAAGATTTAAAAAGAAAATAACAAATGTTGGCAAGGATATGAGGAAATTGAAACCCTTACCCATTGCTGTTGGGAATGCAAAATGGTACAGCCACTGTGGAAAACAGTGTGGCGATTCCTCAAAAAACTAAAAATAGTACTACCATATGACCCAGCCTTTCCACTTTAGGTGTATACCCAAAAGGCTTCAAATCAGAGACTCAGAAAGAGACTTGTACACCAATGTTCATTGCAACACTATTCATAATAACCAAAAGGCAGAAACAACCTAAATGTTCATTGAAAGATGAATGGGTAAATAAAATGTGGTACATACATACAATGGAATATTACATAGCCAGTATGAGAAATGAAGTCTTGATACATGCTACAGTGTAGATGAAGCTTGAAGAAATTATGCTGAGAGAAATAAGCCAATCACAAAAGAACACACATTGTATTACCTCACTCATATAAAAAGACAAGAAAAGGCAAATGTATAGAGACCAAAGTTCATTAGTGGTTACCAGGGTCAGGAGGGAGGAGGAAAAGGGGGGGTTAATGACAATGAAAATTGCATTGATTGAGGGTAGGGTTGCATAGCCGATTATTCTAATTGCTGTCAATAAATTATACACCAGTAAAAAGTTGAATTGACTAAAGTTCCGTGATAGATTTATTTACAACAACAACAACAAAGAAAACAGTAGCTGCTGAGGCTGCTTATGTACAACCAAACACCTCATGAGATTTGGTTTCTTGGTTTGGAGGTTTGGCATCATGGTTTCATGGGACATCCAAGTTAACTGGTTTAATAGCGTATTTAGTCTTCTCTTTTTTCTTTTTTCTACCTCCTAGTTTGTTATGTAGTTCTTGGGGTCTTAAAGCTTGCAAGTGGTCATCCAAGGCACTACAATTGGTCTCTGTTTTCCTGGAACAACAGAAAGAAGGACAGTCAGGAATAGGAGGAGGATATGGAATGTGTGGCTAATTGCCTCCATGAACAACTGCTTCCTTTGCCATGAGACCAGAAGAACTGAATGGTGCCCGGCTACCATTACTGAACATTTTGATCAACAATTCCACAAAAGAATGCTGATGAAAAGTGGGAAAATGCAGAACAGAATTTCAAATTCTCCATGGACTCTAGACTTTCTGGAGCCATGGAAGGTGGATGAACACCTGAAAATATTGCCTGAGATAATCTTTGAATCTTGAACCAAAAATATTCCCTGAACTCTTTTTAAAACTGAACAATAGTTTAGCTTAACTAGTAAAAAAAAAATGTCTGCCTTGAGCATTATGCTTTTTTAAGAACTATCTATTTGGGATCAAATTGCTAACCGCAACTGGAAGGATTGAATGGGAACCTTAGGGGTCAGTGAGTTTATGTTAATGAGGGAGGAATAACTCAGAAAAAGAGGGTGAGAATAATTGCACAACTGGAAGAACATAATCAATACCGTCAAATGGTAGATGTAGAAACTGTTGAATTGATGTATGTTTTGCTGTGTATATTCTCAAAACAACAACAACAAAACAAAATTTAAAGAAAAAAAAGAAGACAAGTACTTCTGACCATCTGCAAGCAAAAATAAAAGAAAATCACCAAAAAAAGTCCAAAGTGAAACGGCTATGGAAATATCCTCCAAAAAAACAGAAATTTTGTTTTGTATTCAAATTTATCCCCACTATTGCCTGAGGGCTTGCTTCCAAGCCAGTAAGTTTAAGATGTGGGAACGTTCTTAAGGCTCCAATTCAGAAGTCATTCTTTGGAATAGTGTCTAATTCCAGGATGGTTAACTAAAATATAAATACCTCTGAGAGAACAAAAACAGTAGAGTGAATTTTTAAAAAGCCACATTTATTGAGAACATAAATTCTGCCAGAAACTATTGCATTTAAGCCTCATAACAACCATATGAAGTCCCCGATTTATGACAGGGTTCTGTTCAGAAGACTCCGTCTTAGGTCAGTTTTGATGTAGGTCGAATTCCTCTTTTTTTTTTTTAATTTTCATTGTAATTGACTTTTATTATTTGTATCTTTATAAATCTGATTTTTATTTGACTTTAGGGTTTAGAAACATTACATGTAAACTTACAGGTATATTTTAATACAGACGTACATACAAAAAAATACACAAATCATAAAAGATTTACTCCAACAATGAACAAAAGTAGGACGGATGACGTTGGCATTTTGTTAGTTGCAGTAATAACTCCACTCGTGGAAGGTTCTGGATCTTTTGGATTATCCCTGGGAAAAGGATTGGCATTTCTAGTCACACAATTAGTTAGAGTTGTCTTTTAAGGTCCTTTTCTTTTTCTCTTCATATATTTCGCAGCAACATCTCACTGCCTCTCGAATCTGCCTATTGACTTTAGCAAAGTGATCAGCATTTGGGTCCATGTTTTCAAGCAACTGAAGCCCCTGATTTAGTTAAGATAAAACTCCAGCAAATCATTTGACAGCTTGCTCCTTCTTCTTCCTCATTATTTCTTTCTTCTTCAGCATTTCTTTCCTCTTCCAAATCTATTAAGATCTGATGTATCAGTTTCCCTTCCTTATGATCTATGAGCTGTTCCACATTGGTGATATCAAGCTCTAAATTCAGCATTCTTGCCATATGTACAATTTTTCCACCAATCTCTTCCATCATATTATCCTGATCAAAAATTTGGGGTGTGTTCACATAACTCAGCACTATTTTTCCATATCCACTGCATACATTTTCCTGGAACTTCCTCCCAGGAAAATGTACGAATGATAAGATGTACCAAAAAAAAAAAAAGAATAAGGTTGCAAATGTGATTTGTCATGACTCACATATGTCATAAATTGGGGACTGCCTGTACAATTATTGGTCCCATTTTATAGACCAGGAATCTGAGGTAACAAGAGGTTGGATAACTTGTCCAAGAGCACAACTAGTAAATGTGGGAACCAGGATTCAGTCCATATTTGTCTGCCTCCAGAGTTTAAACTATTAACCACTAGGGCATACAGCCTCTCAGAATGTAGTTTCTTTTGCTACCCTCCAACCCTTTCCATGTGCTAAAAGGAAAAAAGGGGTGGGAGCGAAATCATTGCAAACATGCTTGGTTTGCTTCACAATTTTTGCCCAAGGCTAGTCTTGTTTGTATTTTTCTAAATTGAGGCTTCCTCAGAAGAGAGGTGAAGCTAAGTTAAGGGCTAGGCCTCAAGATCAAATATTTAAATCAATTTATCTTCTTGGCTTGAGATTTGGCTGGTTCTTGCTGAGATAAAGGAAACATGCCAAAGGCAGCTCCTGAGCATATCCCTGGGGTTTCTTCTTCCATACTAGGAAATAACTATGAGGTTGTGTGTACAGCTAGTTACACTTCACAAGCGCTTTCACATGCATTAGCTCAAATTGATTCCCAGTGGAGAGACAAGGCAGATATTATTAACCCTCTACTATCATTAATTACAAATAGGAAAACTGAGCCTCAGAGATTTTAAGTACGTTGTTCTATCCTAGGTCACAATAAAAAGTGATGGAGTCACATAAACCCAAGGCTTGCAATTCTAATTTTGAGTCAAATGAATGTTTTCACTTTACTTTCAGAGTGCTTGAGTGGCTAAGGCAGTTTTATAAATAATATTTTAATAGCCTCATTTTTACTACCACTACCACGTACGCAACAAACACATAAAAAATACACACGACAGATGCTGACATTATGGCAAACAGCTTCAGAATAAAAGAGAATCTTTGCAACTAAATCCTCAATGGCAATAATTCCTGCCCTGAGATTGTATATAACACCCTATAGAGCCCTAAATCATCTTAAACCAAAAGAAAAAGAAAACCAAACCTGTTGCCATCGCGTTGATTCTGACTTATAGCAGCCCTATAGGACAGAGCGGAACTACCCAATAGGGTTTCCAAGGAGGAGCTGGTGGATTTGAACTGCCAACCTTTCGGTCAGCAGTCAAACCCATTAACCACTGTGCAACCAGGGCTCCAAATCACTTTAAAGTGACCCAAATTTCTCTCTCCGTAGAATTTTTATTTATAAAAAGCCATACAATATTTAGGGTGAGAAAAGGCATTGAGGAGGAAGATGGAGAAACAGGTAATGAAACAATCTTACCTGCTTTACAAAGCCCTTAAATGGCTCTAGTTTTAACTTGATTCTCAAATCCTGTGAAACAGAACTTATATTAACCATCATTTTTTTCTAATAAGAACACTAAAACTCAGAATGTTGTAATAACTTATCCAAGAATACACTGCTAATTTTCATCACAAATTTCCTTATGGTTCCCTCCAGCTCCAACACTCTATGACTCTGCAGGACTCTGTAGGACTCACTGGAAAGAGCAGGGCAAGCTGAAACTTAGGCCAGGCTCTGTGAGTCCCACACCTTCCTGGTGAGTGGGAGTGAGAGGTTGACTCTACAATATGAACGTTCTTTCTGTATCTTTCATACCTACAGAGGGGTGTAAATTCATCATTATCTCAATCCTCTCGTTCTATAATCCAGGGTATGCTTTTCACAACTAACCCCTGCCTCCTACTTAGTAAATTACCTCTTCTATGACAGTCAGTCCTTCAGCCCCTCTCCTTAAGGCATCTGAATTTACAGGTATCTAAGAAAGGACTGTTGTTGTGAACTGCACGTAAAAGTGTTTCAGGCTTCTGCTAGCAAGTTTCCTGTATCAGGAGCATAAAGAGCTGCAGACTTTTCAGACACTCCTAAAATAACTTAGTAGACTAGTCTCTAATTATAACACCACTTTCACTAGGAATTTATAGCACAATGAGTTCTTAGAAATCTTTCTTTCATTTTCCTTGGAAAAACCTAAACTTGACACACTTTTAAGTGGTTGTACACATTTCCTCCAATTAAGGAAAATCCTAGCTCTCACTGAAGGCCTTACCTAATTCCTCCATTCCTGATCCTCTTCTAGGACAAAAACTGAGGTGGGGGCAAGTCCAACCAACCCCAGCTCCTAAGGTTGTAGGTCACTAGCAGGTTCCCTAACCACACACAACCAGCAGACTCCTTCTCAGTTCAGCTACCAAAATGACCCACCAACCCAGCTCACTTCCCAACCTATACCCATCTCCTGCTGGACCCAGGGGCAAACACTGAGTAGGAGGAAGTAAATTTGGAGTTTATCATCATTACTACACCCTCTATTTGTATAACTTTTTTTTCTTTTTTACTACACTTTTATGTATATTCTCTCTTTTGGTCCTGTTAGGGAAGAAAGGCAAGAATCATACAAAACCATAGAAGGGAGTTCCCTTATTCATGCTAACCAGATGCCTCCCTCAAAAAAAAAAAAAAAAACTTCAAAACCCACATATAAAGTCACATAGACTCAGTGTGCCTCAACAATTCCCATAGATTCACACTGAGATAGAAATAAATACACAGTGGTGGAAATAAATCTGCTTACTCTTGATCAAGAGTTCAGAAACCTGAGTTCTTTTCCCAACTTTGGAACTTAATTATATGACATTGTATAACTGACACCACCTGTCCCAAACCAGGCATTAATTTTAACATCTATTCTAAACCTATGCTGCCAAATAGAGTAGTCACTATCCATGCATAAACCTATTCAGCACCTGAAATGTGGCTAGTGTGACTGAAGGACAGAACTGTTTATTTTATTAACTTACATTTAAATTTAAGTAACCACATGTGGCTAGTGGCTAGAATACTGGACCAAAAAAAAAAAAAAACCTTTGCCGTCGACTCAATTCAGAAACATACCAACCCTATAGGACAGAGTAGAACTGTCCCACAGGGTCTCCAAGATGGAGCTGGTGGATTTGAACTGCTGGCCTTCTGGTTAGCAGCTGAATGCCTAACCACAGCACCACCAGGACTTCCCATATGGGACAGTGCAAAATAATGTAGGAGTGTTGGCTTAAATGAGTTGCACCATCTCTCCGAGGTGCTCTATGCTGTTCTATTGTACAGGGTTCATTTAAACTCACCCAGCATTCTCAAAGTGGCCCTGCCTCACCAGAAGTGATAACTTAGGGTTGTTTCATACCCATGGGATAGGCCATGGGGCAGGAAGAAGACAAAAAGTGGTGACAGACATATTTTCACAGATTGATTTTTGTCATTGACTAAGTTGCTACAAGCTGGAACAAAAGGGTATTCAAGGCTATCTCAGCCTGTGTAGATTAGTGTACATGTGTGTATATAACTGGGCTATGGGCATGGTAACACTCTTTAGCCACGCTTCCAAAATATTATTACCTTTGATTGTGGAACATTTTCAGTCCTAGAGGAAAAAAAATATGACTCCTCTTGATTGTGTGGCAAAAGCAATACATCTTGACAGAGTGCCTTTCTTTCTGGCCTCAGTATCCTCATCTGTAATACGAGAAAGGTGGAATAGATATATTTATTCAACAATCCAAACAAGGCAATGAGCTAAAAGCTGGGGACACAATGATGAATCAGATATACCATACCCTCAGAAGCTCAATCTAATAAAAAAGTCTAAACAAGATGAGTTTTCAAGGCCCCTTCCAGCTCTATGAGTCTATGTAAGCTATTAATCCTGTGGCTGATGGCTAATATGTAAATGCTGTATGGCTGGAAATACCCTAACTTTCTACTAAGTTTTTTTTTTTTTTTTTCTAAAAAAACTTTCTACTAAGTACTACTTCATTAAGGCAGATTCCTCATCCAACTACATGTTATTTCCCCTCTTCCCACTCATTCCTTACTTGGTTCTCTCTACCTCAGTGAGAAAGTAACAACTGTAAGAATCTGGGGAAATGAGAAAAATTGGAAATATGGCAGCAAAGCAGTATCATCCTGGGCACTTCACCTTCTCCTGCAAAAATAAAAGATGTGAGGATGGGTACGTAACGAAGATGGTCAGGGAAGAAAAGAAAGGATGAACAAAGAAAAAAGACAAGGAATCTGCTGGCAATTACAGCAAATATGGTATAAATGGATATAGCTGTACAAGGCAAAAACCCATTTTGGGATGGGTGGAGCATGGCCCTTCCCATAAATCAGGAGGAAGAGAAGCAACTAAGGGAGGAAACAAGTAATGGAGCACAAAGAAGCTCCTCAGCTATAGTGGTGCCATCTTGCAGCTCAAGGATCTAGCCCCTTTCTCTTTTCTCCATTACCTGAATATGAACACCTTTCACCATAGCTCAAGATGGCTGTAACATTCCAGACTAGGGGGTAAGTGATACTCACCCTCTGTTTCCCTTATGAACTTTCCCCTAGATCTCTGGGGATTCAAACTCAGGTGAAGAAATTCTAGTTGGAATGTCAGTTTACTTAGTAAAAGACACCATGGGAAGGATTTAAAAGTCTGATCTTAGATACAAATATTATCTCACATTTAATTTTTTTGGATGATCTTTTTCTCCAACCACCACCACCACCACAACCAACGACTCTGCAAAAAGAAATGAAGATTCCAGGGGCCTTAAAACTCTGGCCCCAGGTTGGCTGTGAGGTAATTCTGGTATTTAGAAATGCAAAGGTTGAGTAAATGGCTTTGTTCCTGTAGCAGGTAGCAAGCCAGAGTGGATTGCTAGGCTCATGCTTTACTGAGTACGTTAAACCAGTTATTAGTTATGGGGTGGGATCACCTTCTAAAGGTGTTAAAATGAACATAAGTTATGTCCATTCCCATATAGAATCTTCTAATATAACTCAGTATGATTGAAGTAACCAATTCATATCAAGTTCTTATCCATCTGGCTCAAAACATCGCTGCCTTGATGTTATGCTTAATTGCCATGTTACCTATTCCATAGAAGTCAGATAAACACCCCACGCTCTAACATCCCAGAGCCTAGCCAAAGCCCAAGACCACTTACCTGGCTCCCAAATTCCTAACACATAGGACCACTGACAGTGAACCCAGTCACTCCAGACCATTCTCAGTTAGACAGGAAAAAAAATCCACTTTTAACCTAGTGGAGGCAATTGGTTATTCTGGAGATTCCAAGAAACAAAGCTCAGGCTAAAATAATTATTTTCCAAAATACAATGCACCAGAAAAGAAAAGGCTTTTTAGAATGTGGATAGGGCCACAAGTGTCATAAAGGAAAGAGAGAGATAGGAAATTTATTTTGCCTAGGATCATAGGATCAAGTTTCACATGCCAGTTATATTAGCATATACTTTTTTTTTAGTAGGCTTATTTTTTCCTCCTACAAATGGTCTAACCATTCCCCAATCATAAAAACCAGAGAGACCCCAGAGGTCATGGTCCCCAGACCTTCTGTTACTCAAGACAGGAACCAGCCCCAAAGCCAACTCTTCAGACAGGGATTGGACTGGACTATAAGACAGAAAATGATACTGGTGAGGAGTGGGCTTCTTGGATCAAGTAGACACATGAGACTATGTGGGCAGCTCCTGTCTGGAGGGGAGATGTGAAGGCTGACGGGGACAGGAGCTGGCTGAATGGACACGGGGAATACAGGGTGGAGAGAAGGAGTGTGCTGTTTCATTAGGGGAAGAGCAACTAGGAGTACATAGCAAGGTGTATGTAAGGTTTTGTATGAGAGACTGACTTGATTTGTAAACTTTCACTTAAAGCACAATAAAAATATTTTTAAAAATCAGAGACAACTAAGCTGAACAGAGTACACTCTTCCCTGCTTCCCATCTCAGAGCAGCTGTGTGATTTCCTGAGGATTCTGTTGCTGGAGCCAGGAATAAAAGCTCATTTATACACACAACAAGATACAAGTCTCCAGTTTCTATTCTTCCTCCCTCCCCACCCCACCCCCACTTTGCACCAGAGAAGCCAAACACAAGCATGCTTTGAGTTTGGGGACTAATCTGAAAGAGGAAGAAGAATCTGTATATGTTGGCTAGCCAATGTGCCCTGCCCTCCCTTTCTTGAAAATAGCAGGAACTTATCTTTTCAAAGACTCTTGCTTAAAGAGGAAGCATCCTGTGAATGCGGTGTGCTTTCAGGACCCTCACTGTGCAGCTCACCAGCAAGGGTTGGCTCTCTAAGGGGCAGGTAGATTGGATTTACTGAAGACCTGGAGCTTGCTTCTGAGAGTGAACACAAAAGGATCCTAAACTGTCAACCTTGAAGGTAGCAGGTAAGGAGATCCAGTGTTCAATGTTAGGACCAGAACAGTATGTAGTAAAATTCTGCGGATGGCAGATTTTAGCAAATTCCAGGGAGGTTTGGGATAACTAATCTGCCTTGTCTGCTTTAAATTAGGCTGCAAGTATGAGGTTTTTTCTGTTTCCTTTCTTAACTAGAGATTTGATAATCTAATCAGTTTGTCAACAAGTATTCTCAGTGCTTCTGCTAGGGGCTCAATGTGGCAAAATGCAAAGGAGACACTCCCCAAACCTCCAGCACCTTTGCAATTAAACCAGAAATGTAGAGCACAAGTGAAAACCCTGTTTTTAAGGGCTCGGTGGAGTTTCTTTAATCTGTAATGGCAGTTTCCTTCAATATGGAAAGAAAATACATAGTGACTGCTGAAGGTAAACCAAACAGTGCAGAATGATCTGGCATTTTCACAAGGTGATTCACATTCATTATCTCACTTGAACCTCTCAACACTCCACAATGTAGACAGCGTAGTTGTTATTATCACTGTTTTACAAATGAGGAAATAGATTCAGAAAAGGTAAGTAATTTCCTGAAAACACACTGCACAGCTAGAAATTGGCAAGTTCGGACTAGAGACTGCAGATAGCTCTTTTAACTATACATGAATCAAGGAAATTGCATAATCTATTTAGTAACTCAGAAATTAAACATATC
Organism: Loxodonta africana; assembly: GCF_030014295.1. Taxonomy (NCBI): domain Eukaryota; kingdom Metazoa; phylum Chordata; class Mammalia; order Proboscidea; family Elephantidae; genus Loxodonta; species Loxodonta africana. The sequence continues at coordinate 89,515,192 of NC_087369.1, read as the reverse complement.
AGACACAGACTAGGTTTACACAGAGCCAACAATTCGTAAATTTTAATGAAAATCTTTGGCCAGGAGTATTCTACAACTTGGCAGAAGGAAGTTGTTTTCAAGGATAAACAAAGGCTCGGTAGGGGTCCATCTCTAACTAAAAATCCATGAATTCAGTGGTTCCTTTTTCCAATGCTCTGATTGTTTTGGAGCCTAAAGAGAGGTCATGACTCCATAAATCTAACCAAACCAAACCTACTTCCCTGCTGTACAGTAGATTCCGACTCATAACAACCCTGCAGGACAGAGTAGAACTAGTCTATAGCGTTTCCAAGGCTGTAAATCTTTACGGAAGCAAACCGACGAATCTTTCTCCCATGGAGCGGCTGGTCAGTTAGAACCACTGACTTTTTGTTTAGCAGCCGAGCACTTTAACCACTCTGTCACCAGTGCTCATAAATCATAAATCTAGCAAGTGATTATTTAAAAACAATATGTGACTAAACCTGGACTCAGAACTAAATTGTATTTTAAATATATTAGTGAAATCTCTAAACAATTTTAAGTTTCTGGTATCTATTGCAACAAGTCTTAATCATTCCAAAATACTTTTTTTTTATGTTTTACTATTAACGGCCCAATGAGAACCAAAAGATGTCTGTGTTTACATAGCAAATAAACAACCTCAAGTACTCTATTTATATCCATCCCCTTAACAAAAAACTGTTCCCCCCCCAAAAAAAAGCACTATAATATTTACATGACTACACCAGGCAGTCCTTTTCTGACAATAAAATAAGTCAGCCTGGGGACAGTGAGACCACCCAGAATGGTGGATTAAGGACAGTTTGCAGATTGAGTCTAAGCTGAATCTTCACATTTCAGTGTCTTCCTATCCCAGAATCATCAATTTTCATTTTCCACTACCTTCACTCTCCCACCCTTAATCCAGATTTTGATGAGTTTGGCAACTATTTATCTGGAATTAAAGCATGGTACAGAAAACTATACATTTGCTTTGCAATATCATTGGCTGATAATATTTTAAAGGGAGGGCACCAATGCTTAAGGCACATACCCAACATGAAGGGTAAGTAACATAATCTCCCAAATAACATAGCTCTGCATGAACCTCTACTTTGATCCAATATATTTCTTATGTTCCTATCAAAACATCTCAAATATCTTATAATCCAATTAAACAATACAGCATATGGCACAAAATAAGGAAATACATAGTCCCTGCCCTTGGGGAGCTTACAATGTTGTTCAGGATACAAGACCTACAGAGCTTAAAAATATGAGAGAGTAAACCATTGTTATTTTTAATAGAAAAGAAGTTTAGAGAGTAAAGATAGCAGTGGGCTGGGCTGAACGGAGACCGCTTCACAAAGGAGACAAAATGAGATAGGCCTAAAAGAATATCTAGGATTTGGGAACAAGCTGAGCAAACTTGCTGTGCACACAAGTGGTCAATATATGTTGTTTAAATTCAATTTGAGTCAGAAATATATCATGTCAGAAGTCAGCTTAGCACCTACAAGATATCCTGAGAAGACTAATCTGGCTAGAGTAAAGGGGTTAGGTTGGGGGAATAACAAAAAAAAACTAATTTAAAGAGAAATTTAAGGCTAGATTATTAAAGGCACTGAGTTCCAGACATTTTTTAATGGCCAATCATATCAGCGAACTTTCAATAAGCAAGGACATGATGGGAAACTGCTTTGAGCAGATAAATCTGGGAGAGTTTGATAGTCTTGACTACAACTGGAGTTGGAGAGGCTACTTAGAGGGTATAAGTTAATGAGGTGTTAGGCTAGGTTAGTGGCAGTGGACACATAATGAAGAGGAACTCAAAAGACCTTTACAAGAAAGAATATATGAATGTTCGTGAGTGATTGGATACAGGCAGCATAAGAGAGGAATAAACCAGAGCTGTCTCTGAAATTTTAAACCTGCGGGATCTGAGCAGTGTTGATACTATTCATAGAAATAGGTAACCCGGTAATGGAAGTAGGGAGTGCAGGACATGATAAGTTCTGTTTTTGATCTATTGAGTTTGAGGTGTTGACAAGAATTCCAAGTAGAAATATCTGATGTATAGTTGGAAGTAATGGCCCTGAATGTGAGTGATGGGTAAGATGTTAAATCTGGGAGCTGTGATAGTCAAGATCATGAGAATGGCTGAACTCAAAGAAAGCAAATCTAAGAGATAGCTAAGGACTGAAACTCTGGCAGTGCCTATACTTTAGGGAAAAAGGAAAAAGGGGGTGCATAGAAATAAAAGCCACAGAAATTTAATTCTTCTCCTCAAAAGATACTGAGAATCTTTAAATAAGATACCTGGGTTTGGATTTATTATTTTTTTTTAGTCTCTCCCACTCAACAATACCTAGCATACTGTCTCATACACATCATGGGCCCTCAATAAATGTTAAATAATTCTAACATAAGCAAGCATGGTTAATTTTTGTTTCAAGCTGTCTTCCCAAGAACTCTTTATCACCTAACAGTGGCTGCTGTAAACTACTTTGCTGCCTGGATTTCAGTGGGAAGGAAACTGGGCCCAGAAAACTGAGAGTTCATCCTTGCTTTGTCATTTAATCATCTTTCTGTTTTCTAGCAAGTTATTGAACATCAGTGTTTCTTGGTTTACTTGTGTATAAAATTCAGTAATGAGCCTATAGAGATATTTTCTAGATCTTCTGAAATGATAAATATAAAAGCAACTTGAAAATACAAACCACTATCCAAAAGGGTTTTGTTTAAAGCCCGTTTCTAGAGCATAATACACAAAACAAAACCAACTGAATAAGGAGGGAGTAAGGCCAGTTACTTTCTGCTCCTTACACTACTCCTTTATGCCAAGGGCCTCACCCTAAGTCTCAGCAATCTCCTCCTGCTCCTAGGATCAGTCCAGTTGCCGCTAGTCTTACGATGCCTGTGAAGCATCAATGTGCATTCTAAAAGGAATAAATTATTTAAAATTAGGATTTAAGAAGTATTTCTGTGAACACAGTATCTTTTTTCATTAGCTACTACTTCCATTAAGTCCACTGATTCTTAATATTAAAGGCTAAGTATCAAAATAATATTTTACACTAGGTACTGAACATAAGAATGCTCTGTAATAAAGTCACTTGTCCAACCAACCACAGATTTGTTTATTACACAAATCATTTTCCTAGAATATATACATACGTATAGTGCAGGTGCCTCTCCCTAAAACACAAAGACTTAAAGTTATTTTTATCCCTCACACCAGTGTTATTTCGGTTTCAGCATACATGGATATCTACATGATATGATTTGAGGGCCAGTGACAAACAGCTTTCTCGGTTCAATCAGGGGTGATAAAATGCCTGGGAGATAGGTTCATACTAATTTACCCTGCAAAAAAGATGGATTTATAAGCCATTTATAAGATGGATTTATAAACAACTGCAAATTTATTGTTTTGGAGTGAGAAAATACATTCATTGTTAAGAAGCCTGATCAACTCATATCAGATGGCGGCCCATCCTCATCTTTATAGAAAGGCAATAAAAGAAGCCATTTAACCTGATTACATAAGGCCAGACATCTTAGGCCCATTAACTCATGTTATAATAAACCCAAAACTAAGCCCATTGCCGTCCAGTCAATTTGGACTCGTAGTGACCCTACAGGATAGAGTAGAACTGCCCCACAGGTTTTCCAAGGTTGTAAATATTTAAGGAAGCAGACTGCCACATCTTTCTCCTGCAGAGCTGTTGGTGGGTTCAAAACACTGATCTCTCAGTTAGCAGCCAAGCACTTAACCACTGTGTCACCAGGGCTTCTCTCATGTCACAATTAAAAAAAAAACCCATTTCTGTCGAGTCTAGTCCGACTTATGGCGACCCTATAGAACAGAGCAGGACTACACCCTAAGGTTTCCAAGGAGCTGCTGATGGATTCGAACTGCTGACCTTTTGGTTAGCAGCCGAATACTTAACCACTATGCCACCAGGGCCCCTAATGTTACAATACCCATTGCCTTCCAGTCAATTCCAACTTATAGCCACCCTATAGGACAGAATAGAACTGCCCTATAGGGTTTCCAAGGAGCACCTGGTGGATTTAAACTGATGACCTTTTTTGGTTAGCAGCAGAACTCTTAACCATTATGCCTCCAGGGTTTCCAATGTTACAATAGAGATGCTAAAATACCTTAAACTGACAGTTACCTCTCCTTTAATTCAAAATTCTTCATTGGTTGGTCACTGTTTAGACATAAGCTGTGCTCCACAGAACTCTTCAGTCCTGCTTCCTCATTCCATCCCATCTCACCCCATTTCATTATGACCGTTTCCTTCTTCGTATCCCACCAATACTAATTCTGGATGGATGGGCACATATGTGAACAAAGAGAAAGAAAAGTCTTTACAAGTTTGGGAAAACGTCAGAGAGGTGCCCTGGTAGATAAAGAGGGAATGAGACAAAACAGAAGAGTAAACATAGATGCTTGAGCACTTAAACACAGAGCTGGTTTTCCTTGTGATGAATAAAAACGTTATCTTGTTTAGAGTGCTTGTGAAATTCGTACATCCCAGACATTTGAGCTCCTACGTAAATGTGACTAATGAAAAATAGAAAAGGAGTTAAGATCTAGACTTAAAGTTCCTTGGCAGAGTCAAGCATTCTTTTATTTTTTATAATTCCCCTTTTTCTAAAAAGGAAAGAAAAATTTAGTTTGGAATCACATTTCAAGATCTCTAACATATAAGACCTGTTAGGATTTCCTATTTCAGATTAACAGTCTTTGTTTTACATAGGGTTGTTGCGTTGTCAGGGATTCAGCATGTTAATTGCAATTAAGCTAACAGTAACAACACAAATATCTCTGATATGTCTTAAGTATTTTTTTACAAGGTTCCTAGGAAGTCCCCAGATCTCCAAAGATCTTAAAAGCTTTGTTTCATTGTGAACTGGTTAACCTTTGTGTTTAATCTAAATTTGGATTCTTAAAACAAAAGGCCTTCGATAAAAAGCAATCTCTTAGAGAACAATTATCTTGCTTCCAAGATCCAGGCATCTAAATGCTAAGAAGTTAGAAGCAGGCCTCAGAGTTAGATGTGAGCAACAGCCAATGAACTTGGGGGGTTCCAGGTTGCTGATAATTAGGTAGAGGCTTATACAGGTAACCCTGGAAGAAGGTAGGCCTCTGTAGTTAATGCTTTACAAAAAGTTTAAAAGTACGTCAGCTGTCTGTAACACATTTCTATCATCCAGATTAAGGGTGGAAGTACCCTGTCACAGGAAATTGTGGTGGTGTAGTGGTTAAGTGCTATGGCCGCTAACCAAAAGGTTGGCAGTTCAAATCCACCAGGTGCTCCATGGAAACTCTATGGGGCAGTTCTACTCTGTCCTATAGGGTCACTATGAGTCAGAATAGACTCAGTGGCAATGGGTTTGTTGGTTCTGGTTTAGGTTTACCCTCTCACTACACACTCAACTCACCCACACTCCTGCATTCCTCAAGATCTTTCTTGCTTTTTGTGACTTATATTACCTTCAGGCCTGGTTTTATGCATCATTTTAATCTGATTACACAGTATAAAAACATCTGTGGTGCAGTAAGTAATACGGAAGAAGGCTGTCTTAGTTACTAACGCTGCTGTTAATGGAAATACCATTAGATGGCTTTAACAAGCAGAAATTAATTTTCTCCCAGTTTAGAAGGCTAAACCAGAAACCCAGTACCGTTGAGTCGATTCCGACTCATAGCGACCCTGTAGGACAGAGTAGAACTGCCCCATAGAGTTTCCAAGGAGCGCCTGGAGGATTTGAACTGCCGACCCTTTGGTTAGCAGCCGTAGCACTTATTAGAAGGTTAGATGTCCAAATTCAGAGCACTGGCTCTAGGGAAAGGCTTTCTTCTCTCTGTCGGCTCTGGAGGAAGGTCCTTGTGTCTTCAGCTTCTGCTTCCTGGTTCTTTGGAGATCTCCATGTGTCTTGGCACCTGTCTTATCCCATCTGTCCTCTGCAAGCTCGTTTAATCTCTTTTATATCTCAAAAGAGATTGACTCAAGATATATCCTACATTAATCCTGCCTCATTAACATAACAAAGACAACCCATTCTCAAATGGGATTATAACCACAGGCATAGAGGTTAGGACTTACAGCACATATTTTGGGGGCACATAATTCAATCTATAACAGGGTTACACTTTGTCATTAGCCCTGAATGCCACAATCCAAGTTATTTTGGGGCTGGATAATGTCCTGTCCTTGGATTCCAACTGTCTGATAACAGAGTGGACAAATTTGGTGAGTATGATGTTCTCCCCTTAAGGATGAATAAGCTATCACTGAAGGAACATCTGAGAGCTGTCAGTAATGCAGAATCAACTACCTCACAGTTTTTAATACCAATGAGAATGTTTCCAAGCATTATCCTGGAAATACCAATTAAGAAAGCTACTTATTGTGATGAGAGAGCTACAAAAAAAAAAAAATAGAGCTACAGTGATGATAAAAAAAAAAAGGAGGATCTTTTTGGCCTTCTCCCCAAGATCTTTTATCACTATGAAAGGAAGCCACTGGGGTCATTAATACAAGTCTGATTGTTTATAGATTAAATCCTTATGAAGCATGGGTAGATTTGCTCCAGTTAATTAGTAACCAATCACTCCACAAACATTTATTGCATATTCTTCTATGTGCAAAACATCTAGATGTGATAGAAGAGAGCTCAAGGAAAAAAAAAGGCTGGGCTTCTTCTCTCCTGCCATGGGGGGTTCACTCTCCACTTAGGAAGACAAGACTCCCACACATTAGGAACCTCCTGAAAAATTAAATACCTTTGTTCATCAAAAGACTTTATCAAACAACTAAAGAGACAATCTGTGGGAAAAAATCTTTGGGAGCCACATATCCTAAAAAGGTCTAATATCCAAAATACATTTGAAATTTCTATGACTTAACAAAAAGACAAATAACCCAATCAAAAATTGGCTAAGGACATGAACAGACACTTTACCAGAGAGCATATTTAAGTAGCCAACAAGCACATGAAAATATGCTCATCGTCATTAGCTGCTGTCGTCGTTGGGTGCCGTTGAGTCGACTCTGACTCATAGTGACCCCATGTGACAGTAGAACTGCCCCATACAGTATTCTTGGCTGTAATCTTTATGAAAGCAGATCACCATATCTTTCTCCCTCAGAGCAACTGAGTGGGTTCAAACTGCCAACCTTTTGGTTGCCAGCTAAGCACTTAATTCTTGTGCCATCAATGCTCATCTTCATTAGCCATTAAAGAGATGTAAATCAAAACTACAATGAGATACCACCTCACTCCCTACTAGATTGGCAATGGTCAGGAAAACAGAAAAAAAGTAATGTTGGCAAGGATGTGTGGAGACTGGAGTCCCCATCCGCTGGTGGTGGGAATGTAAAATGATGCAACCATTGTAGAAAACAGTATGACGATACCTCAAAAAATGAGAAATATAGCTACCATATGACCCAGTGATTTCACTCTAGGTATACCCTAGAGACCTAAAAGCAGTAACATGAACGGACATATGTACATTGATGTTCACTGCAACACTATTTACAATAGCAAAAAGGTGGAAACAACCTAAGTGTCCATCAACAGATGAATAGATAAACAAAACGTGGTGCCTACATACTATGGAATACTACTCAGCCTTAAAGAAAAATGAAGTCTTGATACATGCAATAACATGAATGAACCTCAAAGACATTATGTTGAGTGAAATAATTCTATTATAAAAAGACAAATATTGTATTGTCTCACTTATATGAAATAACAAGTATAGATAAATATATGGAAACCAATGGTTACTAGTGGTTGCCAGGGGCAGGAGGAGGGACGAATAGGGTAGTCATTTTTTGAGAAGTAGTGAATTTTTGTCTATGATGATGGGAAAACTGGCATCAACGAAGGGTAATGTCTGCTATGAGTCAGAATCAACTCGACGGCCAATGGTTAGGAACTATGGGGAGCTATGGCTGCTAACCAAAAGGTCAGTAGTTCAAATCCACCAGCCACTCCTTGGAAACCTTATGGGGCAGTTCTACTCTGTTCTATAGGGTCTAGTGAGTCATGAGTTAGAATCTATTTGATGGTAATGGGTTTGGTTTGGTTTTTTTGGAAAGGTAATGGTTACACAGCTTAACTACTGTAACTGATATTACTAAGCTGTACACCAGAAAAAAGGGGAGGTGGGTGAATTGACAAATATAAACTTCTACAACTTTCATAATTTAAAAAAAAGCCAAAATAATAATAAGGCAGCAGCTGTTGATACTGCTGAGGTACAACTAAACACCTCATGGAATCAGTTTTCTTGGTTCAAAGGTTTAGGGTCATGGTTTCATAGGTCTATGCAGTCAATTGGCCTAATATTGTCTTTAGAGTCTCTGTACAACCTCCTAGTTCAGTAAGTAGTGTCTGGGGTCTTAAAAGCTTCTTAGAGGCTATCCAAGATACAACAATTGGTCTTATTCACCTGGAGCAACAGAGGAAGAAGGAGACCCAGGAATCGGAGAAGGAAATGGACTGCAGGTCTAATTGCATCCATGAACAACTGTTTCCTTCACTGTGAGACCAGAAGAAATGGATGGTGCCCAGCTGAGACTGAACGTTTTGATCAAGGACCCCACAGATGGATCCTGATCAAAAGGAGGAAAAATGTAGACTAGAACTTCAAATTCTCATAGAAACCAGACTTACTAGATCCATTGAGACCAGGTGAACCCCTGAATCTATTACCTGGAAACAATAGCACCGATACTATCCCATGAAGTCATCTTTAAACTAAACAAAAGTTTAGCTCAGTTAATAAAAATTGTTTGCCTTGAGTATTGTGCTTTCTTTTTTTCCCTTGAAGATTTTTTTTATTGTACTTTAGATGGTTTACAGAACAAACTAGTTTCTCATTAAACAGTTAGTACACATATTGTTTTATGATATTGGTTAACAATCCCACGACATGTCAACACTCTCCCTTCTCGACCTTAGGTTTCCTATTACCAGCTTTCCTGTCCCCTCCTGCCTTCTAGACCTTGCCCCTGGGCTGGTGTGTCCCCCTTTAGTCTCGTTTTGTTTTATGGACCTGTCTAATCTTTGGCTGAAGGGTGAACCTCAGGAGCAACTTCATTACTGAGCTAAATGGGTGTCCGGGGGCCATACTCTCAGGGTTTCTCCAGTCTCTGTCAGGCCCATAAGTCTGGCCTTTTTTTGTGATTTAGAATTTCGTTCTACACTTTTCTCCAGCTCTGTTCAGGACCCTCTATTGTGATCCCTGCCAGAGCAGTGAGTGGTGGTAGCTGGGCACCATCTACCTGTACTGGACTCAGTCTGGTGGAGGCCGTGGTAGTTGTGGTCCATTAGTCCTTTGGACCAATCTTTCCCTTGTATCTTTAGTTTTCGTCATTCTCCTTTGCTCCCGAAGGGATGAGATCAGTGAAGTGTCTTAGACGGCTGCTCACAGGCTTTTAAGACCCCAGAGGCTACTCACCAAAGTAGAATGCAGGACATTTTCTATATAAACTATGTTATGCCAATTGAGCTAGATGTTCCCTGAGACCAAGAATTGTGCTCTGTTAAAGAATTATCTATTAGACTGATAAAAGTAACTCTAAAGCACAGATAGGAACTTTAAGGTGACAGAGAGTCTCAGTTAACAATGGTGAAACAATATTAGTAGAGATGGTGAGAATGGTGATGCAATGTAAAGTATGTAACCTTTTGTCATTGAACTGCACATGTAAAAACTGCTGGACAGGTTTATGTTTTGTTGTGTATATTTTCAATAAAATTTTTTTAAAGAGATTCATACACATTAAAAAATATAAAGTAGTAGAATACTGAGTACCATATTATTGGTACTGACAATAAATATAATAAAAGTTGAAAGTGTGGGATGGGGTGAGCAGAGAAGCTGTCAGGAAGTGGGACCCGAGCTGAGCCTAATATAGGTAAGAAAGAGAATAGTAACACTTTACATTTGCATAGTGCTCTTAGTTTACAAAACATTTGTGTCTGCTGATTATCCTATTGATTCTTGTATCCATTCACAAACATAAGTATCTGTATATCAAAAGATTAATACAACGTGTCCCTAATCTCCCTGAACTCAGCCTTATAAGATCAATAGTACAACTAACTTTTTTTTATTTGTCAATAATAGGATACATGGAGAGGAGGAAAGAGGGTACAAGGGAGTTGACCAAATAAAAGTGGGGCCTTGCTGAGCTGCACTCTCATAAAATCTAAGTTTCCTGCATCTTAACACTACTCAACAGAAGTGGAAGAGGTATCTGCCTTTGGAGGCTGAGCCCTGAGTCCCAGCCTCCCCTACTTCCTCTTCTGCTTCGGCCTTACCCTAATCACCCCACCCCTGTTGGCAGTCCTCCAACACACGCAGATCATCCAGTGCATGCTAGCATTTACTAGAAAGGTAAAGGAAGTCTTGGGGAGACATTCAACTTAATAGAATAATAAACTGCATCCAGATACTGATTTAATCTTCTAGCGTCTCCTATTGGGTCAAATCAAAAGCAACCATCATCTATCTCACCCACACCCTATAGTCAGATACATCCTTAGATCTTTGGATTCTCATCAGTCTCTGACCTAGGCCACTTTCGAACTCTCCTCCCACCCCATCAGATCGCTCCTACCTTCTTTTTTAAGCACTTGGCCTCCCTTCCCGCCTAACTGTATGGATTTGATCGGCCCCATCACCTTCATAAAGTGACTTGTAAAGTGTCCACCTAGGAGTCATGATCACCTGCGCTGTTTTTTATTTTTTAGGTTTCTTTTGAATAGACTTTATCCCTTAGAGGTGTTCACACTTCACTTCCTCTTTAGATCATTATTTTGATTCCTGCATAATAGTGCCTGCATTTCCAAACAAAACATGCTCTTCCCCCCGCCCACCCTGGGAGGTTAAAAAAAAATTGTTAATCGAAAGTACTTGATATCACACTGTTACTCTTCCAAAGTTGTCCAATTAGGAGAAGAAAGCAAAAATGAATAAAGCACATTTGCTGCCATTAATGGGCTCTAAATAGGTAAGACAGACATGTAAGCAAAAGGGTAATTATAGCATTGTGTTAAATATTAGAATGATGCACATGGGAGCACTATGATAAATGCTATATCAGAATCACATACATGGGAGCATTCATAGAGAATGACAACTTCAACCAGAATCTTGAAGTAGAAATTTACCAGGTTCACCTCTTTGACCATGAAAGGGTAAAAGAGGATGTATAGTTCAAGTATCTGCAAACAGCCGAGGCGTGTTGTGATAAGGGCCCTGAAGTAAGTTAGTGGAAAAGAGAGGGTCAGGAGATACTGTAAAGGAACAATCAATAGAACTTGGAGTTTGCTAGTGAAGAGTGAGGTAAGGGTGGGATGAAGTAAAAAATGACTGTCAGGTTCTATTCCTGGATGACCAGAAGACTTTCAGTGTCAGTGAAAAAACAAAAAAGTCAGTTGAGGAAGTTTATTTGGGAGAAAAGATTACACATTTGTCTGTAAACATGTTGAAATTGAGAAAAAAACAAGACATCTAATAGGCAGTAGTGTCTGATACAAGTGACCTTTTTTAAAAATAATCTTTATTGTGCTTTAAGTGAAAGCTTAAAAATCAAGTCAGTCTCTCATACAAAAACCCACATACACCTTGCTACACACTCCCAATTACTCTCCCCCTAATGAGACAGCCCACACTCTACCTCCACTCTCTCTTTTCACGTCCGTTTCGCCGGCTTCTAACCCCCTCCACCCTCTCATCTCCCCTCCAGGCAGGAGATGCCAACATAGTCTCAAGTGTCCACCTGATCCAAGAAGCTCACTCGACACCAGCATGCCTCTCCAACCCATTGTCCAGTCCAATCCAGGTCTGAAGAGTTGGCTTTGGGAATAGCTCCTGTCCTGGGCCAACAGAAGGTTTGGGGGCCATGACCACAGGGGTCCTTCCAGTCTCAGTCAGGCCATTAAGTCTGGTCTTATGAGAATTTGGGATCTGCATCCCACTGCTGTCCTGCTCCCTCAGGGGTTCTCTGTTGTGCTCCCTGTCAGGGCAGTCATCAGTTGTGGCCGGGCACCATCTAGTTCTCCTGGTCTCAGGATGATGTAGTCTCTGGTTCATGTGGCCCTTTCTATCTCTTGGGCTCGTAATTACCTTGTGTCCTTGGCGTTCTTCATTCTCCTTTGATCCAGGTGGGTTGAGACCAATTGATGCATCTTAGATGGCTGCTTGCTAGCATTTAAGACCCCAGATGCCACTCTTCAAAGTGGGATGTAGAATGTTTTCTTAATAGATTTTATTATGCCAAGTGACTTAGATGTCCCCTGAAACAACCATGGTCCCCAGACCCCTGCCCCTGCTACGCTGGCCTTTGAGGCATTCAGTTTATTCAGGAAACTGCTTTGCTTTGGTTTAATCCAATTGTGCTGACCTCCCCTGTATTGCGTGCTGTCTTTCTCTTCACCTAAAGTAGTTCTTATCTACTATCTAATTAGTGAATGCCCCTCTCCCACCCTGCCAACCTCCCCCCTCTCGTAACCACAAAAGAATGTTTTCTTCTCAGTTTAAACTATTTCTCAAGTTCTTATAATAATGGTCTTATACAATGTTTGTCCTTTTGCTACTGACTAATTTCACTCAGCATAATGCCTTCCAGGTTCCCCCATGTTATGAAATGTTTCACAGATTCCTCGCTGTTCTTTACCGATGCATAGTATTCCATTGTGTGGATATAACATTATTTATTTAACCATTCATCCATTGATGGGCACCTTGGTTGCTTCCATCTTTTTGCTATTGTAAACAGTGCTGCAACAAACATGGGTGTGCATGTATCTCTCATGTAAAGGCTCTTATTTCTCTAGGATATATTCCAAGGAGTGGGATTGCTGGATCCTATGGTAGTTCTATTTCTAGCTTTTTAAGGAAGTGCCAAATCGATTTCCAAAGTGGTTGTACCATTTGACATTCCCACCAGCAGTGTATCAGTGTTCCAATCTCTCCACAGCCTCTCCAACATTTATTATTTTGTGTTTTTTGGATTAATGCCAGCCTTGTTGGAGTGAGATGACACCTCATTGTAGTTTTGATCTGCATTTCTCTAATGGCCAATGATTGTAAACATTTCCTCATATATCTGTTGGCTACCTGAATGTCTTCTTTCGTAAAGTGTCTATTCATATCTTTTGCCTATTTTTTAATTGGGTTATTTGTCTTTTTGCAGTAGAGTTTTTGCAGTATTATGTAGATTTTAGAGATCAGGCACTAATCAGAAATGTCATAGCTAAAAACTTTTTCCCAGTGTGTAGGTAATCTTTTTACTCTTTTGGTGAAGTCTTTGGATGAGCATAGGTGGTTGATATTTAGGAGCTCCCAGTTATCTAGTTTTTCTTCTACATTCTTTATAATGTTTTGTATACTGTTTTTGCCATGTATTAGGGCTCCTAACGTTTTCCCTATTTTTTCTTCCATGATCGTTGTCATTTTAGATTTTATATTTAGGTCTTTGATCCATTTTCAGCTAGTTTTTGTGCATGGAGTGAAGTATGGGTCTTGTTTCATTTTTTTGAAGGTGGATATCCAGTTATGACAGCACCATTTGTTAAAATGACTGTCTTTTCCCCATTTATCTGTTTTGGGGCCTTTGTCAAATATCAACTCCTCATGTGTGAATGGATTTATGTCTGGATTCTCAATTCTCTTCCATTGGTCCATGTATCTGTTGTTGTACCAGTACCAGGCTGCTTGACTACTGTGACGGTATAATAGGTCGTAAAATCAGGTAAAGTAAGGCCTTCCACTTTGTTCTTCTTTTTCAGTAATGCCTTATTGATCCAGAGCCTCTTTCCCTTCCATATGAAGTTGGTGATTTGTTTCTCCATCTCATTAAAGAATGTTGTTGGGATTTGGATCAGAATTGCATTAAATGTATAGATTGCTTTTGGTAGAATAGATATTTTTATAATGTTAAGTCTTCCCATCCACAAGCAAGGTATATTCTTCCACTTATGTAAGTCTCTTCTGGTTTCTTGCAGAAGTGTACGGTAGTTTTCTTTGTATAAGTCTTCTACATCTCTGGTAAGATTTATTCCTAAGTATTTTATCGTCTTGAGGGCTACTGTAAAAGGCATTGATTTGGTGATTTCCTCTTCGATGTTCTTTTTGTTGGTGTACAGGAATCCAACTGATTTTGTATGTTTATCTTGTATCCCGATACTCTGCTGAACTCTTCTATTAGTTTCAGTAGTTTTCTGGAGGATTCCTTAGGGTTTTCTGTGTATAAGATCATGTCATCTGCAAATAGAGATACTTTTAGTTCTTCCTTGCCAATCTAGATGCACTTTATTTCTTTATCTAGCTGAACTGCTCTGGCTAGGACTTCCGGCACAATGTTGAATAAGAGTGGTGATAAAGGGCATCCTTGTCTGGTTCCTGATCTCAGTGGGAATGTTTTCAGGCTTTCTCCATTTAGGGTGATGTTGGCTGTTGGCTTTGGATAAATGCCCTTTATTATGTTGAGGAATTTTCCTTCTATTCCTATTTTGCTGAGAATTTTTATCATGAATGGGTGTTGAACTTTGTCAAATGCCTTTTCTGCATCAATTGATAAAATCATGTGATTCTTGTCTTTTGTTTTATTTATGTGGTGCATTACATCAATTGTTTTTCTAATGTTGAACCATCCCTGCATACCTGGTATGAATCCCACCTGGTCATAGTGAATTATTTTTTTGATATGTTATTGAATTTTATTGGCTAGAATTTTGTTGAGGATTTTTGCATCTACCTTCATGAGGGATATAGGTCTATAATTTTCTTGTGGTGTCTTTACCTGGTTTTGGTATCAGGGATATGGTGGCTTCATAGAATGAGTTTGGTAGTATTCCGTCCTTTTCTATGCTCTGAAATACTGTTAGTAGTAGTGGTGTTAACTCTTCTCTGAAAGTGGTAGAACTCTGCAGTGAAGCCCTCCGGATCAGGGCTTTTTTTGTTGTTGGAGTTTTTTTGATTACCTTTTCAATGTCTTCTTTTGTTATGGGTCTGTTTAGTTGTTCTACCTCTGTTTGTGTTAGTTTAGGTAGGTAGTGTGTTTCCAGGAATTCATCCATTTCTTCTAGGTTTTCAAATTTGTTTAAGCATAGTTTTTCATAGTAATCTGATATGATTCTTTGAATTTCTGTTGGGTCTGTTCTCATATCACCCATCTCATTTCTTATTTGGGTTATTTGCTTCCTCTCCTGTTTTTCTTTTGTCACTTTGGCCACTGGTTTATCAATATTGTTGATTTTTTCCAAGAACCAGCTTTTGGTCTTGATAATTCTTTCAACTGTTTTTCTGTTTTGTATTTCATTTGGTTCAGCTCTAATTTTTATTTGTTTTGTTCTGGTGCCTGTGGGTTTCTTTTGTTGCTCTCTTTCTATTTGTTCGAGTTGTAGGGATAATTCTTTGATTTTGGCTCTTTCTTCCTTTTGGATGTGTACATTTATTGATATAAATTGGCCTCTGAGCATTGCTTTTGCTGTGTCCCAAAGGTTCTGATAGGAAGTGTTTTCATTCTCATTGGATTCTATGAATTTCTTTATTCCATCCTTAATGTCTTCTATAATCCAGTCTTTTGAGCAGGGTATTGCTCAGTTTCCAAGTGTTTGATTCCTTTTCCCTGCTTTTCTGTTATTGATTTCCAGTTTTATGGCCTTATGGTCAGAGAAGATGCTTTGTAGTATTTCAATGTTTTGGATTCTGCTAAGGCTTGCTTTATGCCCTAATATGTGGTCTATTCTAGAGAATGTTCCATGGGCACTAGAAAAGAAAGTATACGTGGTTACTGTTGGGTACAGTGTTCTGTATATGTCTGCGAGGTCTAGTTGGTTGATTGTGGCATTTAGATCTTCCATGTCTTTATTGAGCTTCTTTCTGGGTGTCCGGTCCTTCAACAGAAGTGGTGTCTTGAAGTCTCCTACTATTATTGTGGAGCTGTCTATCTCACTTTTCAACGCTGATAGAGTTTGTTTTATGTATCTTGCAGCCCTGTTATTGGGTGCATAAATATTTAATATGGTTATATCTTCTTGGTGTATTGTCCCTTTAATCATTATATAGTGTCCTTCCTTACCCTTTCTGATGGATTTAACTTTAAAGTCTATTTTGTCAGAAATTAATATTGCTACTCCTGCTCTTTTTTGATTGTTGTTTCCTTGATATATTTTTTTCCATCCTTTGAGTTTTAGTTTTTTTGTGTCTCTAAATCTAAGGTGCGTCTCTTGTAGGCAGCATATAGACGGGTCTTGTTTTTTAATCCATTCTGCCACTCTATATCTCTTTATTGGTGCATTTAGTCCATTAACATTCAGGGTAATTATGGATAGGTATGAATTTAGTGCTATCATTTTGATGTCTTTTTTGTGTGTTGACAGTTTCTTTTTCCCACTTGATATTATGTGCTGAGTAGATTTTCTTTGTATATTATCCTTTCCTCATATTTGTTGTTGTTGATTTCATTTCTGCTGAGTCTGTATTTTTCCCTTGTATTTTATTTTGATGTGTAGGATAGTTTGTCTCCTTTGTGGTTACCTTATTATTTACCCCCATTTTTCTCAATTTAAAACTAACTTTTATTTCTTTGTATCGTCGTATCTTCCTCTCCATATGGAAGGTGTATGATTACATTTCTTGGTCCCTCTTTTATGTTGTCTTCTTTTATATAATAACATTGCTGTTACCCTGTTTTTGGCATTGAATCTTGCTTTGTTTTTTTTTGTTTTTTTTCCCCTGTCTGGGTTGACTTCTGGTTGCTCTGCCCAGTGTTGTAGTCTTGGGTTGATTCCTGATATTATTGATTTTCTAACCAAAGAACTCCCTTTAGTATTTCTTCTAGTTTTGGTTTGGTTTTTATGAATTCCCTCAACTTGTGTTTACCTGGAAATGTCTTAATTTCACCTTCATATGTAAGAGACAGTTTTGCTGGTTATATGATTCTTGGTAGGAAATTTTTTTCCTTCAGTTTTTTAAGTATGTCATCCCATTGCCTTCTTGCCTCATGGTTTCTGCCGAGTAGTCCGAGCTTATTCTTAGTGGCTCTCCTTTGTAGGTGAATTTTCGTTTATCCCTTGCTGCTCTTATAATTCTCTCTTTATCTTTGGTTTTGGCAAGTTTGATTATAATATGCGTTGGTGACTTTCTTTTAACATCTACCTTATGTGGAATTCGATGAGCATCTTGGATAGATATCTTCTCATCTTTCATGATATCAGGGAAGTTTTCTGCCAACAAATCTTCAACAATTTTCTCTGTGTGTTCTGTTATCCCTCCCTGTTCTGGTCCTCCAATCACTCATAGGTTATTTCTCTTGATAGAGTCCCACAAGATTTTTAAGGTTTCTTCATTTTTTTTAATTCTTCTATCTGATTTTTCTTCAAATATATTAGTGCCAAGTGATTTATCTTTGAGTTCAGAAATTCTGGCTTCTACTTGCTCAGTTCTGCTCCTCTGACTTTATATTGAGTTGTCTACTTCTATAATTTTATTGTTAATCTTCTGAATTTCTGATTGCTGTCTGTCTATGCATTTTTCCAGCTTATTAAACTTTTCATTATGTTCCTGAATAATCTTTCTAATTTCTTCAGTTGCTTTATCTGTGTGTTCCTTGGCTTGTTCTGTGTATTGCCTCATTTCCTTCCTGATGTCTTGAAGGGTTCTGGATATTAAACTTCTGTATTCTGCATCTGGCAATTCCAGGAATGCACTTTCATGTAGAAGATCCCTGGATTCTTTGTTTTGAGAGCCTGTTGAGGTGATCATGGTCTGTTTCTTTATGTGACTTGATATTGAGTGGTGTCTCTGAGCCATCTCTAAGTTATTGTATTGGTTTATGCTTGCTTACTGTGTCGTAGCTGCTGGCTTTGTTTTGTTTTGGTATACCCCTATGGGTTGCTTGAGTGAGCTGGCTTGATTATTTTTGCCTTTGGAGCTCTGGTGTCCCCAGCTGACTAGATCTGTTATCAGGCGTATCTCTCTAGCAGTTCATTCAGTTTTCTTGTATGAATTCAGCTCAGGTTTCCAGGTAGCTGTTCATCAAGTGTGTGGTACAGGCTCTGTCCTAGAGTCTTAGAGGGGCAGGGGTGATTGGCATATATACCGGTATCTGACTGCAGCAGGGGATTATGCTCTGAAAACGGCAGGGGGCTGAGAACCAACCCCCAAGTGTTTCTGAGGAAAATACGTCTCTGTTCCCTAGAGCATGCTGGTGGGTGGGTTCTGCAGAGGGACCATGGGCACCCAAAGTTTTTGGTCGTAAGGAGTGGGAGGTACCAGTTGTCTTTAGATCCCTGTCAGAGGTGGCTGGGTGACCTGAAAGGAGCTACTATTCCTTAGGTCCCTGATGTTGGTAGGTGAGGGCCTTGTTTAATAGGCAATGCAATGCCAAACTTCAAACACCCACCTCTCCACCACACAGCTGAAATGGTTGGAGTTTGCCGACAAGGGCCTATTCTCCTGAAATAGGCACACACAGGCCCACGCAGAAGGAAAAGGTGCTCAAGGTCCACGGACGGTTTATGCCTGGACAGGAGCCGCTTCTGTCCTGAGCTTCCCCAGTTAATGGAGCTAGCAAATTATCTTTTCCCCCCAATTGCAATTTTTTTCCTTCCCCAAGGCCAGAAGGATGGCTCTAGGTGCTCACCAGGGTCTATCTCAGGCCCAGGGATTCAGCCGCTGAAGCTGGCTTGGGGGTGGGGGAGGCACGGTAAAATATATGCAAGTACTTAGCTTTTGCCAAGAGCACCATTATCCTCAGGTTCCAGAGGTGTGAGTAGGCTGTGCAGCTGGTTGCTTCTCCCTGAGGAAACTGTGGCCGAACGCTAGTACCAGCCCACTGCCGCCGCTCCAGCAATGGTGCCTGAGGGCTCCCCGCGATTCAGGTAAAGGAACTGCTCTCCACATCTGAGCAGTCTCTTCCTCCCCCTACCCCTAAGCTTGCCTTTGATGCTCAGGGCTCCCAACTTGTCATAAATATACTCGTTTCACTTGTTTTTTCGGATCTTTGTTGTAAAGAGGGCTCGCCAGAAGCGTCTGTCTATTCCACCATCTTGGCTCCGCCTCACAAGTGATCTTTTTAACCATAGATCCTCCAAAGGAAAGAGAGAACTGAGAACCAGACATTGGCATTTCACAGATCCAGGCTACACTGATAACCTCAGTTGCTATCTGAGAACTCTGTTATTGATGAAAGGTGACCAAAAGGAAAATTAGGAACTGGGGCAGCAGTGTTGTAGCAGAACACTGATCTGAGGATTGTAATGCCCTATTCTAGTCCCAACCTTGTCACTTTGTGCTCTTGAACAAGTCATCACCAACCCAGTCACACCTCCAGGTTTCAGTTTTTTCACCTGTAAATTGAGTCCACTGGAAGAAGATTTTTAAGATCCCTTCCCTTCCAGCTCAAACTTGCAGCTATTCTTGGAATAATAAAGGGCACATTCTACTGGCATGGGTCAGTAACATAATTTTTTTAAAGAAGAATATATAGAATCTCACTAGCAATTCATTGTACTCCTGCTGTATGCAAAATACTAATCACTCTAGTGGGAAAGTGAGGAAGAAGTAAAATAGTAAAGAGAACACATGAAGATATAATCCCTACATTCCAGGAATTTGCAATCTAGTTGAAATTACTGGCCTCATTTTCAGTTGATCACAATAAATCATAATTCAGCTGTTAGATTTAATTATATCTTTAGTTGGATGGGGAACAATCAGTTTCAATTTAGCTTTCGTGAAAAGTTGTACTTGTTAAGTTCTTGCTTTGATACAATGTTCTGAAAAAAAGTATTGTTATTGTTTCAAGAGTTACACCAAAAGAAAGAAATTAGAAAATAATATAATAAATGAATTATATATATATATATATATATATAGTGTGCTTCAAAAAAGGAATTTTGAGATTAGTTAGTCTGATTCAACACATTTATTGGGCACCAAGTATGTGTAATGCTCCTTGTTAGGGTCTTCAGAAACTATACATATTTAGATCTGATCTTTGCCCTCAAAAAAGTCTATAATTTAGTAGTAGACTAGGCAAATACACAAATTACTATAAGAAAAAGTAAAAAGAAGAGGTAGAAATAAGGAAATAGAAACAAAGTTGAATTCTGTGGTTGAACTGATAACCTCTCTGATCAGTGGCTCTCCAAAGTTGCTATCATCCTGAATCTACTCTTTACTTCCTCTCTCCTAGTTCTTCCTTCCACTTCTGATCTTTCTACTAACATTTTCACTGCGCCCTTTAGAACACAGTTTCCATTATAAAGAAGTTACCTCTACATTCTAAACCTCTTCAAGGAATTCTTCCACTACCTGCTTGTCTTAAGTGAAACTTGATCCTCCTCTTCAAAAGAAAGCTACTTATTTTTCTATATCACATATACTGAGATGTAGAGTCTGTTGACTATCTCCTGGCTTCCTAGCACCACTTCTAAACCATTGCTCTTCTTATATAATATAAAAGCCATTTATCTATGCTACCCTATAACCTTCCTTATAAACACAATCATCTATCAACCTACTAATTATGTTTCCCTAATGAACTGAATACTTTGACATTTGACTTCCAGCCTCCTTTCTAACCCAAATCCTGCTGTCACGTTAGTAACTTCATCTTTCATTTTAACAATCAACCCAACAAACTGACTTCAAATTTTCTTGACCACCTTATCTAGAACAACATTCATTCATATTCCACCTTGTTTACTCATTCCACAGCCACACCTGGAACCTTATTTACCATCACAGAACCAAAATATGAAATTCCAGTGTACCACTCTCTGATCGCAGCTCATAGACTTTCAGTTCTCTAACTCTCTTTTTTCCATTACACCAGTTCTTAAATCTCAGTGGCTCTTCCAGTCCCTTGATCCCTCCATTTTCTCTCAATACATTAAACTTCTTCATGGTTTCACTTCAAACCATTCTTTCAGTAACATTCTCAACTTCCTTACCCCATTGTCCTTTCATAGCATTTGCTCTACAACCCCTAACCTTAGATCAATTTGAGCATTTGCTTTTTTTTTTCTCTCCTACACCCAGGCTGCTAAACACTATTGGAATAAATCACACCATCATGCAGACTAGAACCATTAAAAACTCATACTCTCCAACCTCAGTGGGGCCTTCAGTCTGTTCTTGATCATACTCCTCTTGCATTCCCCAAAGCCATTATTTAAACCTTCACTAATCTCCACAAAACATGAACTCTATTGCAGTCTACTTTTTTCTCAGCAGATAACACTGTCTCTCACTCCATCAAGAAAATTAAACCTCTCAGGAATGAGCAACCACTATCTTTAGCTGTTTTATTTCCTCTTTCCCTGACCTGTTAGTATTATTTTCTCATTCTGCACCCTCTAGTAGCTCTCCATTCCCTAGAAGATAAAGTCAAAACTATCTGGAATGGTATATAAGACCCTCTTTTTTTTTTTTACACTCTAGTTCCTGCATTTTTCCCAACCTAATTTCTCACTTTTAAATGCCATAGTCTAATCACACCAGAGACACACACACAGACACCCTTCATCTTATATTTTAGCCATATCAAACTGTTAACTGTTCTCTAAACATGCCAAGCTATTTCACACCTCCATGCCTTTGCTTATTTTACTTTCTCCCACCTGCCCCACTCGTATTTCTTTTGTGAAACCTTTCCTAACATACATACACCATTTACTACTCCCATTCTCTGTGTCATTTATACACTTGACAGTTATAACACAGCAGAGGTCCCTGGGTGGTACAAGCTGTTTCAAATGACTCATAGGCTCTGTGGAATATAGGCTTGGCGAACTGCTTTCATAAAGATTACAGACAAGAAAACTCTGTGGAGTAGTTCTACTCCGTAACGCATGGGGTCACCATGGGTCAGAATCAATTCTATGGCAGTAAGCTTTTTTTTTTAATCACTGCAGCTGCAATAGTGAAATGCATTAATTTCTTAACATATCTGTGTCTCCCTCTAGTAGGCCTAAATCCTTGATAGGCAAGGCCTGTGCCTTATTTTCCAAAGTATCTAGCACATAGTTCACACATAGTGAGTGGCGCAAAGGTTAAGTGCTCAGCTGCTAACCGAATGTTTGCCAGTTGGAGCCCACCCAGCTGCTCCATGGGCTAAAGACCTGGGGATCTGCTCCCATAAAGATTACAGCCTAGAAATCCCTGTGGAATCACAAATTGGCTCAAAAAAATAATGAAAATCACCCATAAGTACTCTGCTTCTTTAAAAAATCACCTATATGAGACCAAACGGGGTGGAACCAAGATGGCAGTTTAGTCACATGCACCGTAATGTCTGCTGCACCAAAAACCAAGTGAAACGGAAGCAGATAACAATCCAGGAACCCTGAACATCGAAAAAGAAGGTCAAAGAACTGAACCAAACACCAGTTGTAAGGAATAAGAGAGTGAAGGCAGTGAAAGAAGAGTAAAAAGGAACAGATGAGCTCACCCAGCCATTCGGACCCACCGTGGCTAACTTAGGACAAAGCCAGCAGCGACCTCGGGTGATGAAAACCGTAAGGCAATTTCACGACTTACCCAAAAGCAACAGAGAACCTCACGCAGAAAGAAGTAGAGACGGAGGGTGCCAGATCCAGGACTGGAAATATTCATGAGAGGCAGCCCTTGACCTCAGGGGTAAGTGGTTCACACAAGGTAGTGGACCCGTGGAGTATCTGCGGGAGCGCTCCTACCCGACTGGTTCCCGGGTGCCCCACACACACACTAGAGAGAGGGCAGGTCCTGCTCACTGACTGCAATGGATGCAAGGTGTCCTGACATCCACATATCCTATTCAGAGGAAAGGACTTCCTCTCAACCCATCCTCCTGATCAGAAGCAGCAGAGGGTCTCATTCCCTGACTGCCTTGCCTAACTGGGGGGCCACAACAAAAGCTTATCCTCTTCCCCTCTACCCTACTCAATCCCATCCACTACATCCCCTTGCCCATCCACTGAGCCAAATTAGGCTCCCCTGTGTATGCTACCTGCCACCTACTCCTTCTCAAGGGCCTGGTGGAGGGCAGTGGGAGCTGGAGAGTGAGAACTTGTCCACCACTCTCTTCTCCTTACCTCCACCCAGCATGAGGTGGCACCTCTGTGTGTACATCTGCCAAGTGGAACTCCATCCCTTAACCTGCCCAGCAAGTGGCAGAAGAGCCCTGACTGTGTGGGCATCCTCCTGTAGCCACTTCCTCCCCTGCCCCCACCTAAGACAAAATGGCACCACTGTGCTCGCATCCACCAGGTGCAACTCTCTCCCCTAACCCACCCAGTGAGGGACAGAGGACCTGTGACTGTGTGCACATCCCACTGCAGCCCCTTCCTCCTCCCCCCCCACCCACTGACATGGGGCAGCACCACTGTGCTCTCATCTGCCAGGTGAAATTCTCTCCCTCAACACACCTAGCCAGGGGCAGAGGAACCTTGACTGTGCTCATATCCCCCTACAGCCCCTTCCTTACTCCTCCCACCTGATGCAAGGCAGCACCATTGTGTTGTCATTTGCCAGGCACAACTTTTTCCCTTAACCCACCCAGCCAGGGGCAGAGGAGCCATGACTGTGTGCACATTCCCCCGCAGCACCTTCCTCACTCCCCTTGCCTGACACAAGACATCACCAGTGTGTGTACATCTGCCAGGTGCAACTCCATCCCTTAACTAGCCCAGCAAGGGGCAGAGATGCTATGGCTACGTGCACAGCCCCCCGAGGTCCTTTCCTCCCTCCTCCTGCCCAGCACAGGGCAGAAGAGGAGTGAGTGCGCATGTATCCACCCCCGTAGCTTCCTCCCTCTTCCCACCACCAACAGACAGATGCAGCAAGACTGAGTGAACATCTGCTTGCTCTTCCTTTCTCCCTCCTCATGCCCAAGAGGAGGTGGAGGTAGAGCAACTTCATGAACATCTGCGTGCCAACCCCCTCTACTAGCAAGAGGTGAGGAAAACACCCCCACTCACCCACCACGCCCACCACATTGGCTACTCTACCTGAACAGAGAGCACCATTCCCCACTCCTGAGCCACTGAACTGAAGACAGACGGAGGCTAAAGCCCAACCAACCCACCTTCAGCTGCCCCACAAGATCAGTAACAGAGACTTAACCTTCCACACTTATCTGCCACTCTGCTGGCCCAAAGACAAGTAGGGGGTGCACCAGCACAGCCAATCCAGCCACCAGAGCACCACCCCATCCATGCCTGCCAGGAATCACCAAAATGAAACAAACAAAAAACAGTACCCAGTAAAAAATTATATAAATAAAAAATAAATACAGTAGCCCCTTATGGTCTCAGAGAAAATAGACAACAGCAAACCATCTAAAGAAGCAGGGTGAGATGGCCTCAGCAAGTGACCATAATAAGGAACAAGAAATCCTCCCTAAGGAAGAAAAGGTAATGGAGCTTCCTGATAAGGAATTCAAAAGGCATATGTATAGGGTGCTCAAAGGAATCAAGGAAAACACAGACAAAACTAAAGAAAGCACAGACAAAGCATTAGAAGAATTCAGGAAAGCAATACAAGAACAAAATGACAGAACAGACCATTGGAAACAATACAGAAACAGCAACTAGAAATTCAGAAGCTTAACAATAAAATTGCAGAAATTGACAACTCAGTGGAAAGTCATAGGAGTAGAACTGAAACAATGGAAGACAGGATCAGCAGAATAGACGACCAATACCTTGACACTAATCTGTTTAAGAAACAATCAAAAAAAAAAAAAAGAATGAAGAAAAATGAAGAAAGCCTAAGAGTTATGTGAGACACCATCAAGAGGAATAACTTATGCACGATTGGGCTCTCAGAAGGGGGGAAGTCAACAAAAAGCAGAGAGAATTGTTGAAAATATGCTGACAGAAAACTTCCCTAATGTCATGAAAGATGAGAAGATAACCATACAGGAAGCACAACTAACCCCATACAGAATAGATCTTAACAGAAGAAACCAAGACATATCATAATCAAACTTTCCAACACGAAAGACAAAGAAGAATCCTGAGAGCAGTTTGGGACAAACAAAAGATCACCTACAAAGGGGCATCCGTAAGACTAAGTTCTGATTATTTGGCAGAAACCATGTAGGCAAGAAGGTAATGGGATAATATATATAAAACCTTGAAAGAAAAAAAAAGTTCCAATCAAGAATTATATACCACCAAAATTATCCCTCCCTCAAGTATGATGGTCAAATTAGGACATTGCCAGATAAACAGAAATTAAAGGACTTGGTAAAAAACAGACCAAATTTATAAAAAATATTACAGGGAATCCTTCAGACAGAACACAAACAACGCACCAGACAACAACCTGAGGTTAAAACACGTGACAACATCAGACAGATATCAACCCAGATGAAGAACTCTCAAAAATAAAATAAAGCTAAAAGATGGAAAACAAGGAACCAGAGACATCAATCTGTAGCTGATGACCACCTCGAAACATAAAGGAAGAATAAAAGGTATAGGTTAAGAACTTCCACATGGAGAGGAAGTCAAGGCGATATCACGAAATAAATTAAACTTTAAACTTAAGGAAGAAAAATGGTAAATTTCAAGGTAACCACAAAGAAAGTCAACAAGCCTACTTATCAAAATATAAAAGAAGAGAATCATAAAGATTCAGTACACACAAAACCAAAAATGACGAAGGAAATGAAAAGACAAGACACAATTAAAAAACTCAGCTTAGAAAATTAAGCAGAACAAAGAAACCGTCAACACCACACACACATACAAAAACAAAACAAAACAACATAAGAAAATGACAGCAATAACTCACACCTATTGACAATGACACTGAATGTAAATGGCCTACATGCATAAGTAAAGAGACAGACAGTGGTAGAATGGATTAAAAAAACATTACATTGGTCACAAAGATATAAATAATATAAATAAACTAAAACTTAAAGGATAGAAAAAGATATGTCTAGAAAACAATAACCAAAAAAAGCAGAAGTGGCAATATTAATCTTTGATAAGATAGATTTTAGAGCAAAATCCACTATAAAGGACAAGGAAGGATATTATATAATGATTAAAGGGTCAATCCACTGGAGATCTTTGAGAGAGCAATGATATGATTAAAACTGTGCATTAAGAAGAATAATCTAGCCAAGTGATAAGGACAGACTGAACAGGAGACAAGAAAATCTAAAAGAAAGTTGTAATTTCTAACATCCAGTAAAAAATACTTCCATAAAAAAAATTATAACCAAAAGAGAGAGCAAATAAACTGAACAAACCTTTATTTTTATGTAGTCCTCTGCACAACAGTTTGTTCAACTGTCATAATTTATACCAGTGTATGAATTTGTCTTATGTCAGTGTTTTAGTGACAGGCCTTGTGGGATCTGAAACTAAACAGTGTGCTGTAGTGAAAATAGCACTGGACTGAGGCAGACATCCTGGATCCGTCACTAATTCTCTGATACTGTCTGCAATCATTTTATCTTTCTTAGTCATGAAAGGAGTAGGGTTGTGCTAGATGTTCTCTAAGTGCACTTCCTGCTCTAATATTCTATAAAACTAGGCCATTCAGTCCAAACCAGGAGTTTTATATCCACTTCCGGCAGCTTTCTTCAACAGAGTAGCACTGTTTGAGGATTATTTCCAGTATCCTGACACTTCCTTAAATTGACTTGTTCACAGAGACTTGGCTCACCTAACAATTGTGTGGAAACATAGCTTTCATCTCTTCTCATATGACTCACTTTGTCATATGTCTGGTCTCAACTCATGGAATTCTGAACACCAGGACACTACTAAGTTACTCTTTGTCCTGACATTACTTATTGTAAAAAGAGCCCAGATAACACTAGTAGAATTTTTCAAAGGATTGAATACATCTTATGTCGTAGTCATCTAGTACTGCTATAACAGAAATACCACAAGTGGATGGCTTTAAAAAAAAAAGAAATTTATTTTCTCACAGTCTAGTAGGCTAGAAGTCCAAATTCAGGGTGTCAGATCCAGGGGAAGGCTTTCTCTCCCTGTCTGCCTTCTCATCGATCTTCGCCCGGACTAGGAGCTTCTCCACGCAGGGTCTCTGGATCCCAAGGATGCATTCTGCTGCCAGCACTGCTTTCTTGGTGGTATGAGTTCCCCCCTCTCTGCTCGCTTCCCTTTCCTTTTTATCTCTTGAGAGATAAAAGGTGGTGCAGGCCACACCCCAGGGAAAGTCCCTTTACATTGGATCAGGGATGTGACCTGGGTAAGGGTGTTACAATCCCACCCTAATCCTCTTTAATATAAAATTACAACCACAAAATGAAGGACAACCACAGAATACTGGGAATCATGGCCTAACCAAGTTGACACATATTTTTGGGGGACACAATTCAATCCATGACACCATATAAAAACGAATGTGATATTATGCTATCAGATTCACAGGAACAGAAGGAACTCTGAGAATTAATATAATCTAGTGGGTGAGATATATACTTTCTCCTGTAGGTAATAAACACCTTCTGAGAAAGGAGAAGATATAGTCCAGGTGGCGTTCAATCAGGACTACGTTTTTCTATTGCTGATTTATGAACGAGTTTAAACTTGCTTTCCATTTTTATCTCCAGGTCTTTTTTAAGCTCTATTACCAACTAAACCCACCACTCGCCTGTCAATTTATTGTATTATGGTGGTTTGTGTGTTGCTGTGATGCTGGTAGCTATAATACCACTATTTCAAATAGCAACAGGGCAACCCACAGTGGACAGGTTTCAGTGGAGCTTCCAGACTAAAACTAGGAAGAACGACCTGGCAATCTACTTCTAAAAAAATTGGCCAGTGAAAATCTTATAAATAACATTTAAACACTATTTGATATAGTGCCAGAAGATGAGTCTTTCAGGTTGTAGGGCACTCAAAATACCACTGGGAAGAGCTGGCCCTCAAAGTAGAGTCGACCTTAATGACATGGGTGGAATCAAGAGTTCGGGACCTTCATTTGCTGTTTTGGCAGGACTCAAAAAGAGAAGAAACAGTGGCAAACACCCATTAATAATTGGAACACGGAATGTACGAAGCCTGAATCTAGAAAAATTGGGACTAGTCAAAAATGAATTGGTACACATAAAGATTGATATCCTAGGCATTAGTGAGCT
This sequence comes from Loxodonta africana, assembly GCF_030014295.1. NCBI lineage: Eukaryota > Metazoa > Chordata > Mammalia > Proboscidea > Elephantidae > Loxodonta > Loxodonta africana. The sequence continues at coordinate 89,487,032 of NC_087369.1, read as the reverse complement.
GAAATGACGTGGTATTGGCCATTTTGAATCAGAAAATCATATGGTCTACTATGCATAATGACAAATTGAAGAGAAATGGCATTGAATTAATTGTCAAACAGAACATTTCAAGATCCACCCTTGAAGTACAATGCTGTCAGTGATAGAATAATATCCATACACCTGCAAGGAAGACCAGTTAATACGACTATCATTAAAATTTATGCACCAACCACTAAGGCCAAAGATGAAGAAATTGAAGATTTTTACCAACTTCTGCAGTCTGAAATTGATCAAACATGCAAACAAGACGTACTGTTAATTACTGGTGATTGAAATGTGAAAGTTGCAAACAAAGACGAAGGATCAGTAGTTGGAAAATATGGCCTTGGTGATAGAAACGATGCTGGAGATCACATGATAGAATTTTGCAAGAACAACGACTTCATTGCAAATACTTTTTTCAACAATATAAATGGCAACTATACAAGTGGACCTCACCAGATGGAATACACAGGAATCATACTGAATATATCTGTGGAAAGAGATAATGGAAAAGCTCAATATCAGTCAGTACAAGGCCAGGAGCTGAGTACAGAACAGACCATTAATTGCTCATATGCAAGTTCCAGCTGAAGCTGAAGAAAATTAAAACAACTCCATAAGAGTCAAAGTACAACAGTATATCTCCCCTGAATTTAGAAACCATCTCAAAAATATATTTGACACATTGAATACTAATGACGGGAGAACAGACAAGTTGTTGGATGACATCAAGGGCATCATAAATGAAGAGAGCAAAAGGTCATTGTCTTAGTTATCTAGTGTTGCTACAACAGAAATACCACAAGTGGGTGGCTTTAACAAAGAGAAATTTAGTTCCTCACAGTAAAGCAGGCCAAAAGTCCAAATTCAGGGTGTCAGCTTTCTCTATGTTGGCCTTCTCATCAATCTTCCCCCAGACAAGGAGATTCTCCACATAGGGAATCCCGGTCCAAAGGATATGCTGTGCTCTCAGCACTGCTTTCTTGGTGGTATGAGGTCCCCAACTTTCTGTTTGCTCTCCTTTCCTTTTATCTCTTCTAAGATAAAAGGTGGTGCAGGCCACATCCCAAGGAAACTCCCTTTACATTGGATCAGGAATGTGACCTTAGTAAAGGTGTTACAGTAGCACCCTAATCCTCTTTAACATAAATTGCAATCACAAAATGGAGAACAATCACACAATACTGGGAATTATGGCCCAGCCAAATTGCTACACACGTTTTTGGGGGGACATAATTCAATCCATGACAGTCGTTAAAAAGACAAGAAAGAAAACACCAAAATAAATGTCAGAAGAGACTCTGAAACTTGCTCTTGAACACAGAGCAGCTAAAACAAACAGAAGAAATGATCATGTAAAAGAGCTGAACAGAAGGTTTCAGATGGCAGCTCGAGAAGACAAAGTATGATAATGAAATGTGCAAAGACCTGGAGATAGAAAACCAAAACGGAAGACACACTGGGCATTTCTCAAGCTGAAAGAACTGAGGAGAAAATTCAAGGCTTGAGTTGCAATATTAAAGGATTCTATGGGCAAAATATTGAACAATGCAGGAAGCATCAAAAGAAGATGGAATGAATACACAGTCACTATACCAAAAAGAATTGGCTAATGTTCAACCATTTCAGCAGGCAGCATATGATCAAGAACCGATGGTACTGAAGGAAGAAGTTCAGGCATCACTGAAGGCATTGGTGAAAAACAAGGCTCCAGGAATTGACCGAACGACAATTGAGGTGTTTCAACAAACGAATGCAACACTGGAAGGGCTCACTAGTCTATGCCAAGAAATTGGGAAGACAGCTAATTGGCCTAGTGACTTCAAAAGGTCCATATTTGTGCCCATTCCAAAGAAAGGTGATCCAAAAGAGTGAGGAAATTATCAAACAATATCATTAATATCATATGCAAGGAAAATTTTGCTGAAGATAATTCAAAAACAGTTGCAGCAATACATCAACAGGGAATTGCCAGAAATTCAAGCTGGAATCAGAAGAGGACTTGTTAAGAAACATATCGTTGCCGATGTCAGATAGACCTTGGCTGAAAGTAGAGAATACCAGAAATATGTTTACCTGTGTTTTATTGACTATGCAAAGGCATTCAACTGTATGGATCATAACAGATTATGGACAACATTGTGAAGAATGGGAATTCCAAAACATTTCATTGTGCCTGTGCAGAACCTGTACACAGACCCAGAGGCACCCATTCGAACAGAACAGGGGAATACTTGTTGTTGTTGTTAGGTGCTGTCGAGTTGGTTCCAACTCATAGCGACCCTATGCACAACAGAACGAAACACTGCCCGGTCCTGAGCCATCCTTACAATCGTTGTTATGCTTGAGCTCATTGTTGCAGCCATTGTGTCAATCCACCTCGTTGAGGGTCTCCCTCTTTTCTGCTGACCCTGTACTCTGCCAAGCATGATGTCCTTCTCCAGGGACTGATCCCTCCTGACAACATGTCCAAAGTATGTAAGACGCAGTCTCACCATCCTTACTTCTAAGGAGCATTCTGGTTGTACTTCTTCTAAGACAGATTTGTTTGTCCTTTTGGCAGTCCATGGTATATTCAATATTCTTTGCCAATACCACAATTCGAAGGCGTCAATTCTTCTTCAGTCTTCCTTATTCATTGTCCAGCTTTCACATGCATATGATGCAATTGAAAATACCATGGCTTCGGTCAGGCACACCTTAGTCTTCAAGATGACATCTTTGCTCTTCAACACTTTAAAGAGGTCCTTTGCAGCAGATTTACCCTTTGCAATCTGCTGCAAAGGGAATACTGCATGGTTTAAAATCAGGGAAGGTGTGCATCAGGGTTGTATCCTTGCACCATACTTATTCAATCGGTTTACTGAGCAAATAATCCAAGAATCTGGACTATATGAAGAAGAAAGGGCATGAGAATTGGAGGAAGAGGCATTAACAACCTGTGGATATGCAGATGACACAACCTTATTTGCTGAAAGTGAAGAGGATTTGAAGCACTTACTGATGAAGATCAAATGCTATAGCCTTCAATATGGATTACATCTTAACATAAAGAAAACAAAATCCTCACAACTGGACCAATAGGCAACATCATGATAAACACAGGAAAGATTCAGGTTCTCAAGGATTTCATTTTACTTGGATCCACAATAAACACCAATGGAAGCAGCAGTTGAGAAATGAGACAATGTTTGCATTGAGCAAATCTGCCACAAAGGACTTCCTTAAAGTGTTAAAAAGCAAACATATCACTTTAAGGACTAAGGTGCACCTGGCTTAAGCCACTGCATTTTCAATCACCTCACATGCATGTGAAAGCTGGACAGTGAATAAGGAAGACCGAAAAAGAATCAATGCCTTTGAATTAGGGTGTTGGTGAAGAATACTGAATGTAACATGGACTGCCAGAAGAACAAACAAATCCATTTTGGAAGAAGTACAGCCAGAATGCTCCTTAGGAGCAAGGATGGCAAGACTTCCTCTTACATACTTTGGACATGTTATCAGGATGGACCAGTCCCTGGAGAAGGACATCATACTTGGTAGAGAGTCAGCGAAAAAGAGAAAAACCCTCAAGGAGATGGATTGACACAGTGACTGCAACAATGGGCTCAAACAGCAACGATTATGAGGATGCCACAGGAGCTGGCAATTTTTTGTTCTGTTGTACGTAGGGTTGCTATGATTAGGAGGCGACTTATCAGCACCTAACAACAACTAACAACTAAACGGAAGTCCCTTGTTGATGCAAACAGTTAAGTACCTGACTACTTGCTGAAAGGTTGGTGATTCAAACCCACTCAGAGGCGGCTCAGAAGACAGACCTAGAAATCTGTTTCTGAAAGGTCCCAGCCTTGAAAACCCTATGGAGCAATTCTACCCTGCATACATGGGGTCACAATGAGTCAGAATTGACTCGACAGCAACTAACAACAACAATCAACTAAACAGCACATTTCTTGACTAGTATATAACAAACTGGTGGCACAGTGGTTAAAAGCACTCAACTGCTAACGGAAAGGTCAGCAGTTCCAACCCAGCAGCTGCTCTGTGGGAGAAAGGTATCCAGTCTGCTTCCATAAAGATTTTCAGCCTTGGAATCCTATGGGGCAGTTCTACTACCTCCTATAGAGTCTCTATGAATCTAAATCGACTCAATGGCAGTGGGTTCAGTTTTTTGTTTTATTTAACAAACTACAGAAACTTACTAGAGGTTCACCTTAGTTACATCTCCTATCTCATCTAGAAGCCCAGGTGGAGCAATGGTTAAGAGCTTAGCTGCAAAGCAAAAGGTTGGCTGTTGGAACCCACCAGCTGCTCTATGGGAGAAAAGAAATCCACTCCTATAAAGATGGCAGCTTAGGAAACCCTATGGGGCAATTCAACTCTCATATTGGGTCACTATGAGTTGGAATCTACTCTACGGCACACAACAACATCACATTTAATTTTCAAAACTATTTAGGATTATAACCCCTACCCATCAGTTAGTAACATCTGCATTAAATAATGATTCTGTCTCCTTGCTCATTATCAAGAATGTTATGAACACAGCAGGAAGCCAAAATCAAAACCAAAAACCAACCACAGCCTCCACCAGACTGAGCCCAGAACAACTAGATGGTTCTTGGTTACCACCACCGACTGCTCTGGCAAGGATCACAATAAAGGGTCCTGGACAGAGTGGGAGAAAAATGTAGAACAAAATTCAAATTCACACACACACACAAAAAAAAACAGTCTTGCTGGTCTGACAGAGACTGGAGAAACCCCAAGAGTATGGCCCAGACACCATTTTAACTCAGTACTGAAGTCACTTCTGAGGTTCACCCTTCAGCCAAAGATTAGATAGGTCTATAGAGCCAACTGGGGCCCTGGGATAGAGCCAAGAATAACGTGAAGGATGTGCTTTATAGCTCAGTTATGTATATGAGACTAATGGGCACACCAGCCCAAAAGCAAAGATGTGAAGTCAAGAAGGGACAAGAAAACTGGACGAATGGAAACAGGGAATCTGGGATAGAGAAGGGGAGTTTGTTGACACATAGAGGTGTTGGCAACTGTCTTAGATATCTAGTGCTGCTTTAACAGAGATACAAGTGGATGGCTTTAACAAAGAGAAATTTATTTTCTCACAGTCTAATAGGTTATAAGTCCAAATTTCCAAATTCAGGGCGTCGGCTCCAGGGTAAGGCTTTCTCTGTGGGCTCTGGAGGAAGGTCATCATCTTCAATCTTCCCCTGGTCGAGGAGCTTCTCAGGTGCAAGGACCCCGTGTCCAAAGGATGCGCTCTGCTCCTAGTGCTGCTTTCTTGGTAGTATGAGGTCTCCTGTCTCTCTGGTTGCTTCTATCTTTTATATCTTAAGAGATTGCCTCAAGACACAATCCAATCCTGTAGGTTGAGTCCTGCCTCACTAACACAACTGTCACCCATCCTCCCTCATTAACATCATAGAGGCAGGATTTACAACATAAGGGAAAATCACACAATACCAGGAATCATGGCCCAGCCCAATTGATACACACATTTTTGGGGGGACATAATTCAATCCGTGACAGCAACCAATGTCCCAGAACAATTTGTGTATAACTGTTTAATGAGAAACTAATTTGCTCTGTAAACTCTCACCTAAATCACAACTGAAAAAAAAAAAAAGACAAAAACAAAAATCTGTTGCCATCCAGTCAATTCCACTTGTCCCATAGGGTTTCCAAGGAGTGGCTGTGGGAATCAAACTGCCAACCTTTTGATTATCAGCCAGACTCTTAACCACTGTGCCACCAGGACTCCATGCCACATTTAACCCTGTGAAATATTGCTACATCACTCTCAGACCAACACTGGTCAGGTATCTTCCTCAAGCATGACCCTGTCACCAATTCAATGCCAACCTGTAACACCTATTGAGGGCTTACCATGTCCCAAGCCCTGGGTGGGCTAAGCTTGCCAAGAACACAAAGATGAGTACGACACACTTCTTGCTCTAAGGAGCTTCAATGAAGAACAGCTAAGTCCCTGGTGGCGTTGTGGTTAAGTGCTACGGCTGCTAACCACAGGGTCGGCAGTTCAAATCCACCAGGTGCTTCTTGGGAACTCCACGGGGCAGTTCTACTCTGTCCTATAGGGTCTCTATGAGTTGGAGTCCACTCAACGGCACTGGGTTTGGTTTTTTTGGTTTAAGTCAACTACATAAATAGCCATAATAGAGGCTGAGAAAAATAATTTTTAATAAATTAATATAGTATTAGGCAGAAAATAATAAATTCTATATTTAGGCTGTATTTTCCTGCTTTATTATGAAGTATGTTTTATAAAATTTTAAATCATGCTACAGAGCTCTTCTCTTTATAAAGCCAGCTTAATTCTTTATTAATATTTGTTAGTACTTAACATAAACTGATCTTGTGAGCATATGATTATGAGCTACTTTCAATTCACACTACTCACTAAGAGCAGATACCTGAGGATCTTCTTGCCAAAGTTTCAATAATTTATTTGTTCCTAATGAGAATGTAATTTACATTCTTATTACCTGTAACAATCAGATAAATAAGTTAGTTTCCTTTCCGCTCAAAGGTAAGGATATCAGGCAACTGGCTGGTCTTCTTTTCCCTGTTGGATTCTTCTTTAATGGAATCTTGTGCCTTTTTTCCAAGAACTTCTTTCAATACTGTATGAAATTTCCTTTATCTGAGAACCTTCATCTGTATGCCCATAATTCTGTCATAACTGTCATAATTTTGGAGACTTTACCTGGACTCAAGCCAGATTTTTTTTTTTTTGCTAAACCCTGTCTGTTGGAACATTTATATACAAACTATACACTGTTTCACTCCCACCTTGCCAGAAAAAAAAATGTCTGAGATAAAATGAACACCCACTTGAAACACTTTATCCAATCACCCCTACAATTGTATTTATAAATCCACACTTCCATTGTTGCCATTCTCTTGCAGATTTTGCTAGCTTGGCTTTGGCCCACCTCTCTAGGAAACACTCCTAGTCATTCCTTCTTTGGTAGGCAGAAATCTAAGCTGGCCCCCAGGATTTTTACATACTGGTGTACAAACCTTATATAATCGCCACCCCTTACGTGTGGGCGGGCCGTATGAATATGAGGGGATTTCACTTCTGTGGTTAGGTTACTGATCAGTTGACTTACAGTCAATCAAAAAGGAGATTATCTTGAGTGGGCCTGACCTAATTAGTTAAGCTTTTTAAAAGTCTAGATGTCAGAGAGAGAAGTCACAAAGATTTGAAGAGACAGATATCTCTCCTCGTGGCCTGGAAAAAAGCAAACAGCCATGTTGTAAGAAGAGTGGGTAATGTGGCAAGGACCTGAGGGCAGCCTCTAGGAGCTGAAAGTGGTCCCTGGCCAACAGCCAGCAAGAAAATGGGACTTCAATCACAACCACAAGGAATTAAATTCTGCTAAGAACTAATGATCTTGGAAGGGGACCCCAAACCTCAGATGCTATCACAGTCCAGGCTGACACCTTGAGCAGAGGACGCAACTGACTCATATCTTGACTCCTGACCCACAGAAACTGAGGAAATAAGTGGGTGTTGTTTTAAGTTTGTGATAATTTGTTATGCAGCAATAGAAAATTAATACATGTTCTTTCATCCTTTTTTCTGTTTTTTTTTTATGATGACTGCCTAATGGAGGCCAAAAAATCTGATTAAAAGTTTTAACCCAATACTCTATACTCAAAATTCTATTGAAATGTTTTTTCCAAGTCTACCACCAATTGCCTCTTCATGAACTTCATTTCTCTTTGATCCTTTGGAAACGTTTGAAACTAATGTCCACATCCTTTCTTAAAACTGCTCTTTTGCTTCCATAATATAATACTACACATTTTTGTTTGTTTTTTTCTCCCTATTTCCCTTTGATACTCTTTTGATCTTTCCTTTATTATTTTCATTTTACAGATTAGAAAACAGTATCATAGAGGTTAAATAACTTACTCAAGCTCACACAGCTAGTAAGTGGAAAAACCATGATTCAAACTCAGACCTATTCTGGTTCAAAGCCTATTGTGTTTTTGCCACTATATCCACATTGATATTGCTTCAGTAGAAAAAATTAAGCTGTATTTTTCTCCTTCCTTGAAGGAGGAGTAGTTTAGAATACTAAAAATAAGTCTTCGCTTATGTAATGGAGACTTTGAAATAAAGAAGAGATGGTATAGAATAAAACTAAAAATAATCTCAAAGTGAAATTCAGAGATGATGGATCCATCAGGAAAGGCAAAATTGTTTGACTTCGTCTTTCACAAAATCTTCCCATGCTCAGACAAGGTAGATCTCAAGTTCTTCTCTATAACCATACAATAAGTGGTATCTGTTTGGTACTACCTCAACCTACATAGATCATGCAGGTTGAAAATTCCACATAGCTAGCAAGAAATACAAGCAAGGAAGAATACCCAAAAAAAAAAAAAACCCAGTGCCGTGGAGTCAATTCCGACTCATAGCGACCGTACAGAACATAGTAGAACTGCCCCATAGAGTTTCCAAGGAGAGCTGGCGGATTTGAACTACCGACCCTTTGCTTAGCAGCTGGAGCACTTAGCCGCTATGCCACTAGGACTTCCAGGAAGAATAAGGACAATTACAAATCATTAGATAGATGGTCAGTCAATAGGACAAGAATTGAAATGTGTCTTTCTCATTGCAGAAGCAACTTGGCAAAATAGAATATGTCCTCTGCTACTTATGTAAGTCTCATTCTTATTTAAAAACCTAAACTGAAGATTTTCTATTTGGACATTTTTTCAAATTCTAAACTTTAAAATAACTAAAGTTTATAACCTTAATGTGGAATTTTTCAGGGAAATTAAATAACTACAGTCCTGTTGCCATCTTATGCTGTGAACTGAAGAGACTTTCTTCTACCTGCTCAAAACCATTGCTCAAATCTACCTTTCAAAAGGTATATTTTTAAAACAAAAAACTAACCTTAAAATAAACTATGATCTCTTTCCTCTAATTTTGAATTTTTCCATTACATTTCCGTAGTTTGGAAAGCAAAGTAGGCTCAGTGTACATTTTCAATCTTCCCTAATGTGGACCATTTTAGTCCCCCAGGCCCCTAACAATGCAAATAAATGAATCCCTTTCCCCCAAATAAAAGTCTAGTAATTTGTTTTACTTCAACAAAGTGCAATCAGTAATACAAAGTCCCCTAATTTAGATTAATAAATACAGATGTTCTTATATTTTGGGGTTTTTTTTTTAAATAATTTTCATTGTGCTTTAAGTGAAAGTTTACAAATCAGGTAAGTCTCTCACATAAAAACATATACACCTTGCTACATACTCCCAATTACCCCCACCATGAGACAGCCCGCTCTCTCCCTCCACTCTCTCTTTTCCCGTCCATTTTGCCAGCTTCTAACCCCCTCTACCCTCTCATCTGCCCTCCAGGCAGAAGATGCCAACACAGTCTCAAGTGTCCACCTGATCCAAGAAGCTCACTCCTCATCAGCATCCCTCTCCAACCCATTGACCAGTGCAATCCATGTCTGAAGAGTTGGCTGCAGGAATGGTTCCTCTCCTGGGCCAACAGAAGGTCTGGGGGCCATGACCACCGAGGTCCTTCCAGTCTCAGTCAGACCATGAAGTCTGGTCTTATGAGAATTTGGGGCCTGCATCCCACTGGTCTCCTGCTCCCTCAGGGGTTCTCTGTTGTGTTCCCTGTCAGGGCAGTCATCAGTTCTAGCCGGGCACCATCTAGTTCTTCTGGTCTCAGGATGATGTAGTCTCTGGTTCATGTGGCCCTTTCTGTCTCTTGGGCTCATAATTGCCTTGTGTCCTTGGTGTTCTTCATTCTCCTTTGATCCAGATGGGTTGAGACCAATGGGTGCATCTTACATGGCAGCTTGCTAGCATTTAAGACCCCAGAGGCCACTCTTCAAAGTCGAGGCAGAATGTTTTCTTATTAGATTTTATTTTGCCAATTGGCTTAGACGTCCCCTGAATTCATGGTCCCCAAACCCCTGCCTCTGCTACGCTGGCCTTCAAAGCATTCAGTTTATTCAGGAAACTGCTTTTGGTTTAGTCCAGTTGTGCTGACCTCCCCTGTACTGTGTGTTGTCTTTCCCTTCACCTAAAGTAGTTCTTATCTACCAACTAATTAGTGAATCCCCCTCCCACCCTCCTAACCTCCCTCCTCTCATAACCACAAAAGAATGTTTTCTTCTCAGTTTAAACTATTTCTCAAGTTCTTATGATAGTGGTCTTATACAATATTTGTCCTTTTGCAACTGACTAATTTCACTCAGCATAATGCCTTCCAGGTTCCTCCATGTTATGAAATGTTTCACAGATTCCTCACTGTTCTTTATCGATGCATAGTATTCCATTGTGTGAATATACCACAATTTATTTATCCATTCATCCATTGTTGGGCACCCTGGTTGCTTCCATGTTTTTGCTATTGTAAACAGTGCTGCAATAAACATGAGTGTGCATATATCTGTTCTTGTAAAGGTTCTTGCTCCTCTGGGATACATTCTGAGGAGTGAGATTGCTCGATCGTATGGTAGTTCTATTTCTAGCTTTTTAAGGAAGTGCCCAATCAATTTCCAAAGTGGTTGTACCATTTGACATTCCCGCCAGCAGTGTAGAAGTGTCCCAATCTCTCCACAGCCTCTCCAACATTTATTATTTTGTGTTTTTTGGATTAATGCCAGCCTTGTTGGAGTAAGATGAAATCTCATTGTAGTTTTGATTTGCATTTCTCTAATGGCTAATGATCCTGAGCATTTCCTCATGTATCTGTTAGCTACCTGAATGTCTTCTTTAGTGAAGTATCTATTCATATCTGTTGCCCATTTTTTAATAGGCTTATTTGTCTTTTTGCAATTGAATTTTTGCAGTATCACGTAGATTTTAGAGATCAGATGCTGATCGGAAATGTCATAGCTAAAAACTTTTTCTCGGTCTGTAGGTAGTCTTTTTACACTTTTGGTGAAGTTTTTGGATGAGCATAGGTGTTTGATTTTTAGGAGCTCCCAGTTATTTTTTTTTTTAGTTATCTAGTTTTCCTTCTGCATTGTTAATAACATTTTGTATGCTGTTTATGCCCTGTATTAGGGCTCCGCACATTGTCCCTATTTTTTCTTCCATGATCTTTGTCATTTTAGATTTTATATTTAGGTCTTTGATCCATTTCCAGTTAGTTTTTGTGCATGGAGTGAGGTATGGGTCTTGTTTCATTCTTTTGCAGATGGATATCCAGTTATGCAAGCACCATTTGTTAAAAAGACTGTCTTTTCCCCATTTAACTGTTTTGGGGACTTTGTCAAATATCATCTGCTCATATGTGCATGGATTTATGTCTGGATTCTCAATTCTGTTCCATTGATCTATGTAAATGTTGTTGTACCAGTACCAGGCTGTTTTGACTGCTGTGGCGGTATAATAGGTTCTAAAATCAGGTAAACTAAGGCCTCCCACTTTGTTCTTCTTTTCAGTAATGCCTTATTTATCCAGGGCCTCTTTCCCTTCCATATGAAGTTGGTGATTTCTTTCTCCATCTCATTAAAGAATGTCATTGGGATTTGGATCGGAATTACATTAAATGTATATATTGCTTTTGGTAGAATGGACATTTTTAGTAATGTTAAGTCTTTCTATCTATGAGCCAGGTACGTTTTTCCACTATGTAAGTCTCTTTTGGTTTCTTGCAGAAGTGTACTGTGACTGTGGTTTTCTTTGTATGTCTTTTACATCTCTGGTGAGATTTATTCCTAAGTATTTTATCTTCTTGGGGGCTACTGTAAATGGCATTGCTTTGGTGATTTCCTCTTCGATGGTCTTTTTGTTGGTGTAGAGAAATCCAACTGATTTTTATATGCTTATCTTGCATCCCGACACTGATGAACTCTTCTATTAGTTTCAGTAGTTTTCTTGAGGATTCCTTAGGATTTTCTATGTATAAGATCATGTCATCTGCAAATAGAGATACTTTGACTTCTTCCTTGCCAGTCTGGATGCCCTTTATTTCCTTATCTAGCCTAATTTCTCTGGCTAGGACTTCCAGCACAATGTTGAATAAGAGTGGTGATAAAGGGCATCCTTGTCTTGTTCCCGATCTCAATGGGAATGCTTTCAGGCTCTCTCCATTGAAGGTGATGTTGGCTATCTGCTTTGTATAAATGCCCTTTGTTATGTTGAGGAATTTTCCTTCTATTCCTATTTTGCTGAGAGTTTTTATCATGAATGAGTATTGAACTTTGTCAAATACCTTTTCTGCGCCAATGGATAAAATCATGTGATTCTTATCTTTTGTTTTATTTATGTGGTCTATTACATTAATTGTTTTTCTAATGTTGAACCATCCCTGCATACCTGATTTCAATCCCACTTGGTCATGGTAAATTATTTTTTTTGATATATTGTTGAATTCTATTGGCTGGAATTTTGTTGAGGATTTTTGCATCTACCTTCATGAGGGATATAGGTCTATAATTTTCTTTTCTTGTGGTTTCTTTACCTGGTTTTGGTATCAGGGATATGCTGGCTTCATAGAATGGGTTAGGTAGTATTGCATGCTTTTCTATGCTTTGAAATACCTTTAGTAGTAGTGGTGTTAACTCTTCTCTGAAAGTTTGGTAGAACTCCGCAGTGAAGCGCTTCAGACCAAGGCTTTTTTTTTGTTGGGAGTTTTTTGATTACCTTTTCATTCTCTTCTTTTGTTATGGGTCTATTTAGTTGTTCTACCTCTGCGTTAGTTTAGGTAGGTAGTGTGTTTCTAGGAATTCATCCATTTCTTCTCGGTTTTCAAATTTGTTTGAGCATAGTTTTTCATAGTGATCTGATATGATTCTTTTAATTTCAGTTGGGTCTGTTGTAATATAGCCCACCTCATTTTTCATTAGTGTTATTTGCTTCCTCTCCTGTTTTTCTTTTGTCAGTTTGGCCAGTGGTTTATCAATATTGATAATTTTTTCAAAAACCAGCTTTTGGTCTTGTTAATTCCTTCTATTGTTTTTCTGTTTTCTCTTTCATTTAGTTCAGCTCTAATTTTTATTATTTGTTTTCTTCTGGTGCCTGAGGGTTTCTTTTGTTGCTCTCTTTCTATTTGTTCGAGTTGTGGGGATAATTCTTTGATTTTGGCCATTTCTTCTTCTTGGATGTGTGCATTTATTGATATAAATTCGCCTCTGAGCACTGCTTTTGCTGTGTCCCAAAGGTTCTGATAGGAAGTGTTTTCATTCTCATTGGATTCTCTGAATTTCTTTATTCCCTCCTTAATGTCTTCTATAATCCAGTCTTTTTTGAGCAGGGTATTGTTCAGTTTCCAAGTGTTTGATTTCTTTTCTCTGCTTTTCCTGTTATTGATTTCCACTTTTATGGCCTTGTAGTCAGAAAAGATGCTTTGTAATATTTCGATGTTTTGGATTCTGCTAAGGCTTGCTTTATGCCCTAATATGTGGTCTATTCTAGAGAATGTTCCATGGGCACTAGAAAAGAAAATATACTTGGTTGCTGTTGGGTGGAGTGTTCTGTATATGTGTATGAGGTCAAGTTGGTTTATTGTGGCATTTAGATCTTCCGTGTCTTTATTGAGCTTCTTTTTGGATGTCCTGTCCTTCAACGGAAGTGGCGTCTTGAAGTTTCCTACTAATATTGTGGAGCTGTCTATCTCACTTTTCAATGCTGGTAGAGTTTTTTATGTATCTTGCAGCCCTGTTATTGGGTGCATAAATATTTAATATGGTTATATCTTCTTGGTGTATTGTCCCTTTAATCATTATATGGTGTCCTTCCTTATCCTTTATGATGGATTTAACTTTAAAGTCGCTTTGTCAGAAATTAATATTGCCACTCCTGCTCTTTTTTGATTGTTGTTTGCTTGATGTATTTATTTCCATCCTTTGAGTTTTAGTTTGTTTGTGTCTCTAAGCCTAAGGTGTGTGTCTTGTAGGCAGCATATAGACGGATCTTGTTTTTTAATCCATTCTGCCACTCTCTGTCTCTTTATTGGTGCATTTAGTCCATTTACATTCAGGGTAATTACGGATAGGTATGAATGTAGTGGTATCATTTTGACGTCTTTTTTGTGTGTTGTTGACAGTTTCTTTTTCCCACTTAATTTTATTTGCTGAGTAGATTATCTTTATATATTGTCCTTTCCTCGTATTTGTTGTTGTTGATTTTGTTTCTGCAGTGTCTCTATTTTTTTCTTGTATCTTATTTTGATGATTAGGGTAGTTTGTCTCCTTTGTGGTTACCTTATTATTTGCCCCTATTTTTCTAAATTTAAACCTAACTTTTATTTCTTTGTATCACCGTATCTTCCGCTCCATATGGAAGGTGTATGATTACATTTCTTAGTCCTTCTTTATTTTGCTAATGTTGTTTTCTTTTTTATAATTACATCACTGTTACCCTGTTTTGGGTTTTTTTTTATATAATCTTGGTTTGTTTTTTTGGATTTCCCTGTCTGGGTTGACTTCTGGTTGCTCTGCCCAGTGTTGTAGTCTTGGGTTGATACCTGATATTATTGATTTTCTAACCAAAGAACTCCCTTTAGTATTTCTTCTAGTTTGGGTTTGGTTTTTACGAATTCCCTCAACTTGTGTTTATCTGGAAATGTCTTAATTTCACCTTCATATTTAAGAGACAGTTTTGCTGGTTATATGATTCTTTGCAGGCAATTTTTTTCCTTCAGTTTTTTAAATATGTCATCCCATTGACCTCTTGCCTGCATGGTTTCTGCCAAGTAGTCCGAGCTTATTTTTAGTGGCTCTCCTTTGTAGGTGACTTTTTGTTTATCCCTCGCTGCTCTTATAAGTCTCTCTTTAGCTTTGGTTTTGGCAAGTTTGACTATAATATGTCTTGGTGGCTTTCTTTTAACATCTACTTTATGTGGAGTTCGATGAGCATCTTGGATAGATATCTTCTCATCTTTCATGATATCAGGGAAGTTTTCTGCCAACAAATCTTCAACAATTTTCTCTGTATGTTCTGTTATCCCTCCCTGTTCTGGTCCTCCAATCACTCATAGGTTATTTCTCTTGATAGAGTCCCACAGGATTCTTAAGATTCCTTCATTTTTTTTAATTCTTTTATCTGACTTTTCTTCAAATATATTAGTGCCAAGTGATTTATCTTTGAGTTCAGAAATTCTGGCTTCTACTAGCTCAATCTGATCCTCTGACTTTCTGTTGAGTTGTCTACTTCTGTAATTTTATTGTTAATCTTCTGAATTTCTGATTGCTGCCTGTCTATGGACTTTTCCAGCTTATTAAACTTTTCATTACGTTCCTGAATAATCTTTCTAATTTCTTCAGTTGCTTTATCTGTGTGTTCCTTGGCTTGTTCGGCATATTGTCTTATTTCCTTCCTGATGTCTTGAAGGATTCTGGATATTAAACGTTTCTATTATGCATCTGGTAATTCCAGGAATGCACTTTCATGTAGAAGATCCCTGGATTCTTTGTTTTGAGAGCCTGTTGAGGTGATCATGGTCTGTTTCTTTATGTGACTTGATATTGACCTGTGTCTCCAAGCCATCTATAAGTTATTGTATTAGTTTGTGCTTGCTTACTGTGTCATAGCTTCTTGCTTAGTTTTGCTTTGGTATACCCCTATGGGTTGCTTGAGTGAGCTACCTTGATTATTTTCACCTTTGGATCTCTGACGTCCTGGCCCCAGATGTCTAGTGCTGTTATCATGTATTTCAGTCTAGGAGTCCATTCATTTTTCTTTTATAAATTCAGCTCAGGTTTCCAGGTAGCTGATCATCAAGTGTGTTTTACAGGCTCTGTCCTACAGTCTTAGAGGGGCAGGGGTGATTAGCGTATATACCAGTATCTGACTGCAGCAGGAGGGCATGCTCTGAACAAGGCAGGGGGCTGAGAACCGACCTCCAAGTGTCTCTGAGGAAAACATGTCTCTGTTCCCTAGAGCATGCTCGTGGGTGGGTTCTGCAGAGGGCCCATGGGCACCCAAAGTTTTTGTTTGTAAGAACAGGGAGGTACCAGTTATCTTTGGACCCCTGTCGTGGGTGACTGGGTGACCTGAGTGGAGCTACCAGTCCTTAGACCCCTGATGTGGGTAGGTGGGGACCTTGTTTAATAAGAAAAAGCAATGTCAAACATCAAACACCCACCTCTTCACCACACACCTGAAATGGTTGGAGTCTGCCAGCAAGGGCCTGTTGTCCCAAAATAGGCCCACACAGGTCCATGCAGAATGGAAGGGTGTTCAAAGTCCATGGACGGTTTATGCCTGGACAGGTGCTGCTTCTGTCCTGAGCTCCCCCAGTTAGTGAAGCTAGCAAATTTTCTTTTTCCCCCAGTTGCAAATTTTTTTTTCCTTCCCAAGGCCAGGAGGATGGCTCTAGGTGCTCAACAGCGTCTATCTCAGGCCCAGGGAATTCAGCCACTGAAGTTGGTTAGTGGGGGGGAGGCACGTTAAAATATACGCAAGTACTTAGTTTTTGCCGAGAGTGCCGTTCTCCTTAGGTTCTGGAGGTGTGAGTGGGCTGTGTGGCTGGCTGCTTCTCCCTGAGGAAACTGTGGCTGAATGCTAGTACCAGCCTGCCACCGCTGCTGCCGCTCCAGAAATGGTGCCTGAGGGCTCTCCGCGATTCAGGTCCAGTAACTCCTCTCCGCTTCCAAATGGTCTCTTCCTCCCCCTGCCCCTCAGTTCATTTTCTAAGCTTGCCTTTGAAGCTCAGGGCTCCCAGCTTATCACAAATATACTGTTTTGCTTGTTTTCGGGTCTTTGTTGTAAAGAGGGCTCACTGGAAGCATCTGTCTATTCCGCCATCTTGGCTCCGCCTCCTGTTCTTATATTTTAAAAGTTTTTCTCACAGCCTTCTGGGAACCAAATTCAGAATTGAGGTCAACTCTTAAGATAATTTTTAGACTCCAGATGCATGAAAGCAAACAAATTCCCACTGCTTATCCAGGCGGTGAGAGTTGTCCCTGGCATCTCCCCTAATTAGGGTTCTTGGATACCTCAGGTACACTTGACTTCCTTCCAGAATATTATTTATAGGGAAACAAAAAAGGTTCATGATTTTTTTTTTAGATTATATAAATAACAATGTCAAAAGAGTGTTTCATTGCTCAAAAGATGGTTCAGGTGGGGCAGGGCTGGACAAAGGTGGGGGATGGAGGGGGAGTGGGAATGATGGTTACTTGTAAATGTTGAGAAGATGACATAAAAAGAAGCTGAACTTTTGTACGTACTTCAAGATACGGTCTCAGGACAAAATAGCACATCTGAAAAACAAAAATATTGGCTGACGTTGTTGAGTCATTATACTGCACTCAAGGGATATGCCTGTGAACACAATCAGAATTTTAAGCCAGCATGTTAGGACAATGTGTTTCTGAACCAAGTTTTCCCAAGAGTCACTATTCCAATACTTCGAGTTTTCACTTTCATCATATGGCATATTGGATAATTTCACATCAAAAAGTTGCCACTTGTTCCAAGGTTCTCTTTCTGAGACACCTAAGCTATCCTTACTAGTGGATTTCTCCTTTCTCCAGATAGTAAGACTTGTTTGGCCTCTGTCAGTCTTACTTTTCTCTGTGGGACAAAAGGTTGAATAGGAGGCTAGGGTCAGATTGTGGAGAGGGCTGCCTGAAATATAAAATTGGGACTTGATTACAGTCATTTGCAGGTTCTTGAGTAAAAGACAGGGTGAAACCAAGGGTTAAGGATGACTAGTCTAGCAGTAGTGTGCAAGATAATTTTGATAAGAAAAAGCCCCAAAGTTAAGGGGACATGAAATACTACTCCAGGAAATTTACACATTTCAGCATGCATGGCTAAAGGAAGATGCATGTGAACAGCAGAAGGCTATTGTAAGTCATATATGTTTGAGACAATGAGAGTCAGAACTGAATAAGCAGCGGTAAGAATGAAGAGGAATAGAGAGGAGAAAGAACAATCAAAACTTGGTACCAGACTGGATAAAGGTTGGCTGGAACTGGGCAAAATTGGGAAGGAGTCAGATCCCTCTTCCCTTCACTCCCAGCTTCCTGTATCTATGCTGTTTTCTCCATCTGTAATTTTAACTTCAGTGTCTTCAGGTCTCAAATATCCAATGCCTTCCTGCTCTTTTCCTTTTTCCTCCATCAGCTTTAACAAAACCATCCCAGACTTCTTCCATCTAACTGAGATGACAGGGTCTGATAAATTTGGAACTTGACATTCCTAAAGACAATATGACTTTAACAAGAGTCAAAATCTCTTAGAAGCTCTGCCAAATAGATTTCAGGCATCAGCTAAGATATAGATGGATGAATTATTGGTTCTGGAACCCTGAAGCCATATGATCAAGCAGAAATATGTACTTTATATAAGGAATGATAAAGAAGAAACTATCAAAGATGAGGAGTTTTTCTCTTAGAAGACCTGAAGAATAGTGATCCTACTGTCAAAATCAGAGATGTTGTAACTTGTAAAACAAAAAAAGGACAAAGAACAGAACCTGTGGGCCCTGGCAAGTGGGACAACTTTAAATCATAAAAAAATAGCACTTAATTTAGAAACTACCCTCAAGTCTAAGACTATTGCACTACTTAGGGGACCTAACCAACGCTGTACACTGAGCACAGCTGATACATTCAAAGAGGAATGAAGTGAATGATGTTCACTTGAAAGAAATGTAGCTCAGGGAACACCTAATTTTAAATCAAGCTCTCAAACTACTTATGCCCATGTTCCTCTCTAATAAAGCCATAGATCTCTTATCCTAATTAGCTCTTTTTTTTCCAAGACCAAGATCAAAACTAAGCCAAGCAAAAGACAAAACAAAATGGAAACAAAAAATGCATACCTTTATCTTTATAGATTTATAGAATGTCAGACTGGAAGAAACTTTAGAGAACATATAATTCAACCCTGTTATATTACAGATAAGTGAAGAGATCATGGAGCTGGGAGGTAATTTTCCCCAAATCATACAATCAATCAACCACCAGAACCAGAGGTACAATCTAGATCTTTGATCTACCAATTCCATGAATTTTCCACCATGACCATTGCCTTTCTCCATGAAAGGATTCTCTCTGGTTTTGATAGGATATCAATGAAATGACAATTCAAACCAATCGATATTTAAAAGGCACTGTACTATGTATAAAATATATATATATACTGTACTATGTATAGCAGATGACAAATACATGTTATTGACCTTTCAGTCTAGTGATACTGGTTTGGGAAGGATGGAGAAGTGAAATTTCAATGACCACACAGATGACTATGACACAAACCAATAAATGAAAATTATCAAGAAAGGGCAAACAAAATATTGTAGGAGTTCAAAGAAGAGAAATATTAAATTGGGTTGAGAGAATCAGGAATGGCTTTTTTGTTTGTCTAGGAACAAAAAAGAGGCACTATTACCATCTTCATTTAGTAGATGACACCAGCCTGGGGTCTACCTAGGGATACCTGGGGATCACCAGCTGTACCTGGACCTACTTAGAAAGCACATATGTAATTAGATTTCAGCAACAATAAAGTTGTATGGTATATGAATTGGGAACTAATATGCTTATAATATCTCTGGGCTCTCTTACTTACCTCATTTACTAGAGATTGGCCAGGTTATAGGTTCAATAGAGGCAGAGGGCTGATGGAAAGAGAGTATCCTCTCTTTTGTAAGAATAGGGTCTCCGTAAATGTTTATTGACCTGAACTGAATTGAACTTAAGATAAACCAAATAAAAAGTCTGAGTAACCCCTGATTTAAACAAATGAAATCAGAACTCATATATCCATACTCTCACTTTATCACCTCCCCTTCACCCACCCAATTACTCAGATAAGAACGGTAAAGTCTTTTGGCAGAAGTGCCTTGTCAGAGACAAGAATCCTCAAAAAAAAACTGAAAAGGAAAAGAGGGGCAAGGAGTGAAAGTATTGAGTTCCTGCTATGCGCAAATCTCAGAATTTATAAAGAAGCTATAGAAGACCCCTCAGAATCCCAAACTTGAGAAACCATTACACTGTTGCCCAGACAATGCAACATTTACTCATTTGTGCATATGACCAAAAGCTAAATCAATTGCCATCAAGTTGATTCCAACTCATGGTGACCCTGTGTGTGTCAGAGTGGAACTGTGCTCCAAAAGGTTTTCAATGACGGATTTTTGGGAAATAGATTGCCAGGCCTTTTTCTGAGGCACCTCTAGGCACCTCTAGGTGTATACAAACCTCCAACCTCTCCTGTGCATGTAAAAATTGTGCTAAATTGTAATTGCACAGCCACCATGGAAATGGGTAATTAATATGTTAGTACACTAGTACTTCTCATAGATGGGTGTTAGAAATTCATAAACTCTCTTTCTTGTTCCATGTGATGACAAGCTCCCTGATCTTCTAAATAAAAAGCTGTGACAGAACCAAGGTTAATTTTATCCATAGGTAAGATGAATAATCTCTTTTTTTGGAATCATATAATTTCAGAATCAGAAATGGTTTTTAATACTCAACATTCATTTAGTACATCTTTATTAATGTATAGAGATCTGAAAAATTATTATCTGAGTACAGGATGGATTCAAAGAGAAATACTATAGATGAAGGTTCAAGTTTCTACTTTCAAAACTTGACTATGTTTTATATTTTTGCATTTTTTTCTTTTAATTTCCAAGATTTTTTTTTTCCAGTAGATTTTCTTTGGAAAGTTCCAGCCTGTTTCTACTTGCTAAAAATAAACTACAGGAGAGTGTTTATTTTGTTGGCACTGGGACCACAGAAAAACAGAAAAGTTTCCAGCCTCTGGGGATCTTGAAAACAGCAATGAAAGTTGCCACAGGGCAACAAAAATTTAGAGGAATGTTGTCCCAGCTGCTAATGCTTGAAGAAAGCCTTTCTCTGCTCATTCCTTGGAGATTTTTATAATACTTTGTTATATTCTTTGATATAGTTTAACTATAAAGGCAACAAGACAGTTAATATCTGAAGATACATAATATATGCCAAATTAGTGATATTAAATAATAAATGCTGTTATGAGTTTATAAGGAGAAGAGTCCAAGATCCTTTAAGCCATCCTTCTTTCAAGGTAAACTGTCCTTAAGCCATCCCAGGCAGATATACTTGATATTTTTAACCTTGTAACTCTTTCCCTAGTAAACTAGATCCTTGGATGTGAACTTCCAAATTATTTCTTCCTTGGCTGTTTAGAAGAAAAAATCAGGGAAATATCATGATTTCATGGAGAGAAGAGAGGTTTACAATACTGTGTTCATCTTTAGGTACAGAAATTATGTGCACACACCAGCAAATATCTGTGATCAGACCTGGTCTGTATTTCAAATTTTCCTCTTGGGGATATAACACTGGATGGAAGGAAAAGAAGGAGGCATGCAATCCAGTGTCAATAAAGCTTTGATCTCCCATCTTAAACCCTGGATCTGTGTTTAAGGCTGTTAAGCTACCATGACCTCTCTGGACTGCTCCTAAACTCCAACTTCCTTTTTAATCTTATGATTTCAGCTTGGACTTCCTTTGATATTGTACCATAAGAAGCACTGACCACTAACCAGGGACACTTGTGAAGGGGATTGCAATTCCATCGACAGGTATGGCTCCATTTTCAAAGTGAAACTTGCCTTTTCAACTTGCTAGTTATCTTAACAAAGTAACTACCTTCATCAACTACACTAAAACAAAATTAGTTCCATTTATGTTTATACTCTCTTTTGTTAATGAATTAATGACCCTTTTGCGCTAAAATGTCTCTTACTATATTGTATTGAATCAATCCACTTTTTTGTGCTATCACTCCTTTCCACCACTAGTATGAGCTGTTTGAATGCAGGGATGGGGTTTAGGCATCTCTATATCCACATCGTGTGTGTCACATTGTGGGAGGCTCTCATTAAATTCTATAAAAATTAAATATTGTTTAAGACAAGTAAAGCTAATGAGTGGCTTGGACGGAATGATCTCTACTCCTCTAAACCAAAAAAAACCTGTTGCCGTCAAGTCAATTCCAACTCATAGCCACCCCATAGGACAGAGTAAAACTGCCCCATAGGGTTCCCAAGGAGCAGATGGTGGATTCAAACTGCCCATCTTTTGGTTAGCAGCCTTAGCTTGCTGTAGCTCTTAACCACTGCATCTCTAGGGCTAGGACTCATTAATTGTTTATAATTTTTACAGGCTTCTTTTATGGTTTAATATGAGGCATTGCCTTGAATTACAATTGTAAATAAACAATTGAACCTAAATATAAAAATTTCTAGAAAAGCTTGTTTTGTTCAGTAAAGGTTGGGAAGTGTATTAATAGGACTAAAGATCATATGTCTCTTTGCATGTTTTCATTAAGTTATTTATTACTTTTATTTGGCATCTTTCATTCAAAGAACTGGAAATTTCAAGATTATTTATAATATTTAAGAGATTTAAATAAAACAAACAAATGCTTAGCCTGCGTCAGAAACCCTGGTGGCATAGTGGTTAAGTGCTACAGCCGCTAACCAAAGGGTCGGCAGTTTGAACCCGCCAGGCGCTCCTTGGAAACTCTATGGGGCAGTTCTGCTCTGTCCTATAGGGTCGCTATGAGTCGGAATTGACTCGACAGCACTGGGTTTGGTTTGTCTTTGGTTTAGTCTGTGTCAATGGTATAGATGTGTTTTAACCTTATGATTATCCTTATGATTTAGTACCTTCCTTAATACTTTTGGAAGCAATTTACTTACAGAATAACTTCAGGCTCTGAAGCTGTAACGCTTTTGAATTATATTAGAATGAGAACATAACTCTAAAGATTCAAATGATAATACCTTCAAATGATAAACTTGTTTCATCATTCATTTGTTCATTCATTAAATTAACTTATTGAGTATTTATGAGCAAGGTACATATATGCTAGGCCCTGTGTGGAGTGGGTTTTTATTCATAAACAAGAGGACTGGCATTGCAGTCATCCTCAAAAAGAACATTTCAAGATCTGTCCTTAATACAATGAGGTCAGTGTTAGGATAATATCCATAAGCCTACAAGGAAGACTCATTAACAACCTGTGATATGCACATGACACAAACTTGCTTGCTGAAATTGAAGAGGACTTGAAGCACTTACTGATGAAGATCAAAGACCACAGCCTTCCGTATGGATTACACAACAGCATAAAGAAAACAAAAATCTCCACAATTGAGCCAATAAGCAACATCATGATAAACAGAAAATATTGTAGTTGTCAAGGATTTCATTTTACTTGGATCCACAATCAACGCCCATGGAAGGAGCACTCAAGAAATCAAAAGACGCATTGCATTGGGCAAATCTGCTGCAAACAACCTCTTTAAAGTGTTAAAAAGCAAAGATGTCACTTTAAGGACTAAGGTGTTCCTGACCCAAGCCATGGTGTTTTTGGTCACCTCATAAGCATGTGAAAGCTGGACAATGAATAAGGAGGACTGAAGAAGAATTGATGCCTTTGAATTATGATATTGGTGAAGAATATTGGGAATATACCATGGGCTGTCAGAAGAAAGAACTAATCTATCTTGAAAGAAGTACAGACAGATGCTTATTAGAAGCCAGGATGGCAAGACATCATCTAAAATACTTTGGACATGTTATCAGGAGGGACCAGTCCCTGGAGAAGGACATCATGTTTGGAATAGTACAGGGTCAATGAAAAAGAGGAAGATCCTCAATGAGATGAATTGACACAGTGGCTGCAACAATAGGATCAAACATAAAAATGATAGTGAGAATGGCACAGGACCACCAGTGTTCCCTTCTGTTGCACATAGGGTCACTATGAATTGGAACCGACTGGATGGCACCTAAGAACAACAACAAGAAGGAAAACCAGTTAATATGACTATTACTCAAATTTACACACCAGCCACTAATGCCAAAGATGAAGAAATTGAACATTTTTAACAACTTCTACAGTCTGAAATTGATCAAATATACAATCAAGATGTATGATAATTTCTGGTGATTGGAATGTGAAAGTTGGAAACAAAGCAGAATGAAAATATGGCCTTGGCAATAGAAACAATGCCAGAGATCACATGAGAGAATTTTGAAAGACTAATGACTAACTCATTGCAAACACTTTTTTTCAACAACATAAACAGGGACTATACACATTTTTTTTTCTATACACATGGACCTCGCCAGATGGAATATGCAGGAATCAAATCGACTACATCTGTGGAAAGAGATGATGGAAAAGCTCAATATCATCAGTCAGAACAAGGCTGGGGTAAACTGCAGAACAGACCATCAATTGCTCATATGCAAGTTCAAGTTGAAACAGAAGAAAATTAAAACAAGTCCACGAGAGTCAAAGTATGACCTTGAGTATATCCCACTTGAATTTAGAGACTATCTCAAGAATAGTTTTGATGCATTGAACATTAATGACCAAAGACCAGATAAGTTGTGGGATGACATCAAGGACGTCATACCTGAGGAAAGCAAAAGGTCATTAAAAGACAGGAAAGAAAGAAAAGACCAAAATGGATCCCAGAAGAGACTCTGAAACTTGCTGTTGAACATAGATCAACTAAAATGAATGGAGGAAATGAAGTAAAAGAGCTAAACAGATTTCAGAGGGCAGCTTGAGAAGGCAAAGTAAGATATTATAATGAAATGTGCACAGACCTGGAGATAGAAAACCAAAAGGGAACAACACTGTTGGCATTTCTCAAACTGAAAAAAACTGAAGAAAAAATTGAAGCCTCGGGTTGCAATACTGAGGAATTCTATGGGCAAAATATCGAACTACTCAGGAAGCATCAAAAGAAGTCAGAAAGAATACACGGAGTCACTGCACCAAAAAGAATTGGTTGATGTTCAACCATTTCAGGAGGTAGCATATGATCAAGAACCTTGGTACTGAAAGAAGTCCAAGCTGCACTGAAGGCATTGGTGAAAACAAGGCTCCATGAATTGACGGAACAACAATTGAGATGTTTCGACAAACAGATACAGCACCGGAGGTGCTCACTTGTCTATGCCAAGAAATTTGGGAGACAGCTACCTGGCCAACAGACTGGAAGAGATCCGTATCTGTATCCATTCCAAAGAAAAGTGATCCAACAGAATGAAGAAATTATCGAACTATATCATTAATATCAGTACATCAACAGAAAAATGCCAGAAAATCAAGCCAGATTCAGAAGAGGACCTGGAACGAGAGGTATCATTGCCGATGTCAGATGGACCTTGGCTAAAAGCAGAGAATACTGGCAAGATGTTTACCTTTGTTTTGTTTTACCATGCAAAAGCATTTGACTGTGTGGATCATGTCAAATTATGGATAACACTGTGAAAAATGGGAATTCCAGAACACTTAACTGTGCTCACGTGGAACCTGTACACAGACCAAGAGGCAGTTGTTCAAACAGAACGGGGGATACTGCGTGGTTTAAAATCAGGAAAGGTGTGTGTCAGGATTGTGTCCTTTCACCGTACTTATTTAATCTGTATGCTGAGCAAATAAGCCAAGTACCTGGACTATGTGAAGAAGAAGTTGCATCAGGATAGGAAGAAGACCCATTAATAACCTTTGATATGCAAATGACACAACCTTGCTTGGTGAATGTGAAGAGGACTTGAAGCACTTAGTGATGAAGATCAAAGACTACAGCTTTCAGTATGGTTTGCACCTCAACATAAAGAAAACAAAAATCCTCACAAGTGGACCAATAAAAAAACATCATGATAAACGTAGAAAATACTGCAGTTGTCAAGGATTTCATTTTGCTTGGATACACACTCAACGCCCATGGAAGCAGCAGTCAAGAAATCAAACGACATCTTACATTGGTCAAATCTGCTACAAAAGACCTTTTTAAAGTGTTAAAAAGCAAAGATGTCATTTTGAGGACTAAGGTACACCTGACCTGAGCCATGATATTTTCAATTGCCTCATATGCATTCAAAAGCTGGACAACAAATAAAGAAGAAGGAAGAAGAATTAATGCCATTAAATTATGGTGTTGGTGAAGAATGTTGAATATACCATGGCCTGCCAAAATAACAAACAAATCTGTCTTGGAAGGAGCACAACCAGAATGCTCATTAGAAGGAAGGGTGGCAAGACTTTAACTTACTTTGGACATGTTATCAGGAGGGGCCAGTCCCTGGAGGACATCATGCTTGGCAAAGTAGAGGGTCAGCAAAAGAAAGACCCTCAATGAGATGGATTGACATAGTGGCTGCAATGATGAGCTTAAGTGATAGCAACGATTTGTGAGGATGGTGTAGGTCCAGGCAGTGATTCATTCTGATGTACATATGGTTGCTATGTACATATGGTTGCTATGTGTTGGAAGTGACTGGAGGGAACCTAACAACAACAGCAACAGTCAGCCTGATAGGAAAGATAGCATTTGTATACAAATCATTGATACAAGATAGATTTAAAGTGCCATAGAAGTACAACAAGTAGCACTGGTGGCGCAACAGTTAAGTGCTGGACTGCTAACCAAAATGTTTGTGGTCCGAACTCACCCAACAGATCCACAAGAGAAAGGCCCTGGGATCTGCTTCCAAAAGATTGCTGCCAAGAAAACTCTATGAGGCCAGTTCTGCTTTGTCACATGGGGTTGCTATGAGTCAGAATTGACTCAATGGCACCCACCACCAACAGCAGAAGTTCAACAAAGATAGAAATTACTATGGAAGAGGCTGAGGGAAGGCTCGGTCAAGAAGGTGTAATTTGAGCTAAGGGATTATTATATTTTGCATAAGCATAGATGGAGGAAAGGACACTTTTGGAAAAGAAATACCATAGAAAAAGACAAAAAAGGAGACAGGCAGGTGGAAAAACATGCAGGGCATGTCCCTGTAGCAAAATAGTTGTTTTATTAAACTATAGGATGTGTAAAGGGGAGAAGTGAGAGAGAATCTGGGAAAAGTAAGATGCAGCCAGATTTGAAAAAAAAATTATTATTATTATTATTTTTGGTTTTGTAGAGAGCCTTAAATATCAGGTTAAGAGGTCTGGATCTTATTCTGAACGCAATGGGGAATGATTGAAGGTTTTATAGCAAAGGCATGACATAATTCAAAGCTGTAATGTATGAAAAATTATTCTGGAAAGAGTTTGTAGCAGGATGGATTCAGAGGTGATGATCGTAGTAAGGAATGATAAGAATTATCAATTTTTTTTCAAGTGTGGTTCTTCAAAGGCTGTGTCAGAAATTTCAACAGCACCATCTAGTGCCTCATAGCATACTATCATCCAGTTTGGAGAAAACACCTAATACAGGACTGACGAAAAAAAAGTGGATTAACTAACTACAGGCATTTTCCCTTTTTACCACAATTGCACTTGAGTTCAGAGAACCAATGATGGAAGAGACAGATAACTTGGAAGCAAACTGAGAAATAATGCAGAGGTTGAGTATAGTGTTTACTGTTGTGTTTTAAAAGTATACATAGTGACACTATGAAATGAAACATTAGGAATTCCTATAATTTATGGTCTGGTAAAAATTAACAAGTTTTTTTTTTTTTAATTGTAGGCACGGCACCAAGCAGACATTCTTAGGGACATGGATGATGTCATAAATATGACAGTGCCTTCTGCTAGTAATAACACATGCCATGACACTATTGATGACTTCCGCAATCAAGTATATTCCACCTTGTACTCTATGATCTCCATTGTGGGCTTCTTTGGCAATGGTTTTGTGCTCTATGTTCTTATAAAAACATATCATGAGAAGTCAGCCTTCCAAGTATACATGATTAATTTAGCAGTGGCAGATCTACTGTGTGTGTGCACACTGCCCCTCCGTGTGGTCTATTATGTTCATAAAGGCATTTGGTTCTTTGGTGACTTTTTGTGCCGCCTCAGCACTTATGCCTTGTATGTCAACCTCTACTGTAGCATCTTCTTTATGACAGCCATGAGCTTTTTCCGGTGTGTTGCAATTGTTTTCCCGGTCCAGAACATTAATCTGGTTACACAGAAAAAAGCCAGGTTTGTGTGTATTGGCATTTGGATTTTTGTGATTTTGACCAGTTCTCCATTTTTAATGAGCAAATCTTACAAAGATGAGAAAAACCATACCAAGTGCTTTGAGCCTCCAAAAGACAGTAAGGCCAAAAATTATGTTTTGATCTTACATTATGTGTCATTGTTTCTTGGCTTCATCATCCCTTTTGTTATTATAACGGTCTGCTACACAATGATCATTTTGACCTTACTGAAAAATTCAATGAAGAAAAACCTGTCAAGTCGTAGAAAAGCTGTAGGAATGATCATAGTCGTGACAGCTGCCTTTTTAATCAGCTTCATGCCATATCATATTCAACGCACCATCCACCTTCATTTTTTACACAATGAAACTCAACCCTGTGATTCTGTCCTTAGAATGCAGAAGTCAGTGGTCGTAACCTTGTCTTTGGCTGCATCAAATTGTTGCTTTGACCCTCTCCTATATTTCTTTTCAGGGGGGAACTTTAGGAGAAGGTTGTCTACATTTAGAAAACATTCTTTATCCAGCGTGACTTTTGCACCCAAGAAGAAGGCATCCTTGCCAGAAAAAGGAGAAGAAATATGTAAAGAATAGTTTAAAACCATCTCCAGTGTAAACCAATAAGAATTCCCCCAATAAGTATTTTCTCAGATTATTTACAATGAAAATAAAAATATTCATTAATAATTTACAAATACATAACTGAAGATTTGTGCCTATAAATCTATTTCATTTATGTGTCCACATTATTAGAGGTCATAAAGATATTTTAAGTGTTAAAAATTCATTCCACAACTATGAACTGAATTCTAAATGGGGTTTGTTGTTGTCGTCGTTTGTTTTGTTTTGTTTTACCATTCCCCAATAGCTGGGGAATGTTTCTGTCTCTGTACTGTAAAAAATGGGTCTGAGTCAAGGTATTCTCCCTCAAATAAAAGCTTTACAACGGATAAGAACTATACCTTTAAAATCTAAAATTAAGGAGGCTGAGCCAACATGGCACTATAGACAGAAGTACCACACCGTCCCTCCACAGCAAAGACTCGAAAAACTAAATAAAACAGAAACAAACTCCTGTCAGAGATCAGCAGGCAGGGTGTATGAGAAAGCAGCCTCACGGAGCCCCGGCAGGAAACAGAACACCTGGTAACCAGCAAC
Source organism: Loxodonta africana (assembly GCF_030014295.1). Taxonomy (NCBI): domain Eukaryota; kingdom Metazoa; phylum Chordata; class Mammalia; order Proboscidea; family Elephantidae; genus Loxodonta; species Loxodonta africana. Next base: position 89,457,900 of record NC_087369.1, on the reverse strand, counting down.
ACACGCTTCCCCACCCCCACCCATCTTACCCTTGCTGGGCCTCCGCAGCTTCCCAGCAAGCGGAGTGGACTGTGGCCTGGGAGGCGCTGGCTCCATGCCGCTTGGATTCGCCCTGCCCACACCTGCCGGCTTCTTCAGTGGCATTTCATTGTTGCTGGTGTTGCCTTTTTGGCTTCTTCCCTGTCTTTTACCTCTTCCAAAGACCCTCGTTTCTCTCCAACACCTGGCTCTGTGTGCCAACTTTGCCTCTTCCTAACAGGCTGTGAAGCATTGCTTGCCTGGGCAACTGCTTCCCCAGTCCGTGCTGCCACACTGGTGAAATCCCCGGGGCCTTTTTGTTTCTTTGTTTTGGTTTGTTTGTTTGTTTTCTTTTTCTTTTCGAGGCTTGGGAGCCCCTTCTAGCAGGGCTGTAGTGCGCTTGCGAGCCACTTCCCTGGTCCTCGCAGCTGCGTTGCTGGAATCCCTAGGGCATTTCTTTTTTTTTTTTTCTTTTTCTACTTTTATCTTTCTTCATTTCTCAGTTTCTTGTCTCTCTCTACTTCCCTTCTTCTCCTTTCTCCTGAATACCTGGCACTTTGTTCCATCACTGCCCTTTCTAGCCAGGCTGTACTGTGAGGCTTGGGAGCCACTTCCCTGGTCTGCACAGTCACACTAGTGGGATCTCTGGGGGCTTTTCTTTTCTCTTTCTTTTTCTTTCTTTCTTTCCTTCTTTCTTTTTTCTCTCTCTCTCTCTTGCTCGCTTTCTCTTTCATTCTTTCTCTTTCGTCCTTTCTTTCTTTTTCTTTTTGTCATTTTTTTTTTCTTCTAGCCAGGCTGTACTGTGCAGCTTGGAATCCACATCCTCAGTCTGTGCAGCCATGCCAGTGGGATCCCTGGAGGGCCTTTCTTTTTTATTTATTTTTTCTTTTGTTTTCCTTGATTTCTCAGTTTCCCATTTCTCTCCACTTTCCTTCTTTTCCTGTCTTTTGAGTACCTGGCACTGTGTGCAATCTCCACCACTTGACGGGCCATGACCCAAGGCCAGGGAGCCACTTCCTGGTTGCTAGTGGGATCCCTGGGGGCACTTCTATTTTTTAATTTTTCTTTTTTCCTTTTTATTTTTCTTCATTTCTCAGTTTCTCATCTCTCCACTCCAACTGCAAGATCCCTCAGCAGTTTTTTGTTTTGTTTTGTTTTCTTGGCTCCAGTTTCTCCTCTCTCTCTTCTTTCCCATATCCATCTAAGTTTCACACATCACAACTGCTGCCCTCCCTCCTGCCTACCTGTACCATGCACTGAGCATTATACCCCCGAGTAGCACAGGCACGGCCTGCCACTATTTGCCTTGTGCTGACTCCCAGCCCACCCTGTCGGCCCCAGTACATGCCACAACCAACCCATCCTAGCCCCTGCCTTTCAGCTAGAACTGCCCTGCTGCACCATAGCTGAGCGGCTGGCCCTGCCCATTGGACAAGGAGGTGAAAAGTATTGTGTCCACAGAGAAGCAAACAACAAAGAATACACAGCCCACCTGGTCAGACATAACCAAATAAGACAAAAAATAGGACCAAAGAAATAAAACTACAATCAATAAATGAAGAAAATAACTATTGAATGTCCTGAAACAGCAGAATATATAAAACACAACAAAAACAGGACAGGATGGTTCCCATAGGCATCCAAAATAAAATACCAGGTGACATTCCATTAGAAGAAAAGGCACTAGAACTACCTGATAGGGAATTCAAATCTTTAATATTCACAGCTATCCAAGAGTTGAAGCAAAAAGCAGACAAAATGAGGAAAAAACAGACAAATTCATGGAAAATACAGGTAAAAAATGGATGAATTCAGGAAAATAATACAGGAAAAAATTCAAAATAAATTCACAACTAGAAATTATACAAAAACCACAATTAGAAATCCAAAAGAGAGGGCCAAGATAGCTGACTAATTAGAAGCTCCCGCAGATCCCTCTTGCAACAAAGACTCGGAAAAACAAGTGAATCTATCACATACGTGAAAATCTACAAACCCTGACCATCAAACACAGAACTGAAGAGTTGACCTGAGTGACAGGGGAGGGAAAAGCCGCACCCTGAAGCAGTGACCGCTTCTGGAACCGGCATCCCATGCCACAACCTTGAGCCCTCATGGTTCCCTGGTGCCAGAGAGGTGGAGCTGATTGTTGCTTATGGAAACAGAGATAGGGCAAGCACGGGATGCAGCCTTAACCCCTAATCTCATGGAGTAACCTCAGTGGAGACTCAGCCAGCGCAAGCAGGCTGCACACTGATGCAGCTGGCAAGAAAACAAGCAACCACGGGGAAGCAGCGACTGTTTTCAGAGCCTGGAGCCAGCATCCCAGTCAGAAACCCTTGGCACCGGGCTTTGGACTAAGCACAGAGGAGCTGAGCATGGCTTCCTGAGACGGTGCAAGCACAGGACGCAGCCCTAGCCCCCTGAAGTAACCTCGGGGGAAACCCAGCCAGTGCATGCAGGCTGCACGACGTGGGTGACAGAAGGAGAAATCACTGGGAAGCAGCAACTGCTTTTGGAGCCTGGAGTGCAGTGTCCCAGACAGAAAACCTGGGTGCTGGGCTTTGGACTAGGAGCAGAGGAGCTGATCATGGCATCCTGACACAGCATGAGCACGGGATACAGGCTTGACCCTTGGGGGCAAACTCAACCCAGCCAGCACACACAGGCTACCTGCCCCTCTGGAATCTCAGATAAACCAATCATCACCAAGCAAGATAAGTACCTTTGTCTATATTGCAGGGTGCAACTCTTTCCTATCTATCTGATCCCTCCCCTCCCTGCCCCAGGTGGCTTTATTAACACTGGAATTTCCTGGCCCAGAAAGTGAAGTGTTCTGCAGGGTTTTTTTTTTTCCTAACCCATTCTCCTGGCCTGAGAGAAGAAGCAACTAACAACCCAGGGGCAAAAAATCCTTCCCTGACTTCCCTAAACTGGAGTAAAAATACAGAACCAGCTCCAGCCAAGCATATGAGAGCCACATTCTTTGGCTATCATCCCTACAGGGAAAAGGTGGTTATTATAACGCAAAGGCAATTCTGATAGAGATCTGACTGTAATCGTTTTAGCCGAGCAGTGGAAAGACAAGTTTTCCAGGTCTGATACCTCTCTACCTATTAAACAGAGCCCTCACTGATCCATAGCAGGGAACTGAGGGCTGAAACTCCACCCAAACCACTTAGCCACCTGCTAAAGGGGTCCAAGGATAGTGATGCCTACCAATCTTTAGAGGCACAAGCATTGAGTGCCTAAGGTACAGCTGCACAGCCCACCCGCCAAAGAGCTCTAGGAATAGAGACACACCTACTTCACTGGCACGTGGTGGAAGGCTGTCAGCATCCTGCCCTCCTTGGAGTGTGACCCCCCTGCCACTACTAGAATCTGCTGCACACAACTATCACCACTACCCCTCTAAGTTAATAGGTGACAGTCTACACCACACACTTGGTGACCCAAAATCAGAATACCTAAGCTGATTCTATTCAAAAATACTGAATATATACTTTCACTTAAAGCACAATAAAAATTATAAAGAAAAAAAAGAATAGCGGATGGACTCTTAGGCTCATATGTCTGGTAACAGCCCAAACCAGCTGGTAATAGGACATAAGTGATTCAAAGGCTACAACAATCAAGAGAGCACAATCTAGTAGTGCATCTGGGTACAAAAAATAAAACAAAAAAAAGAAGATAAGACTCAGTGAGCAAATATAAAATAAATCATTACAGTATCTTATAGATGGCTCAGAGACAGCAATCGATATCAAATCACATAAAGAAGCAGACCATGATTGCTTCTACACATCTCCAAATCAAAGAATCAAAATATTTCCCAAATGAAGATACAATCCTGGAATTGCCAGATGCAGAATATAAAAAAACTAATATACAGAATGCTTCAAGACATCAGGGATGACCTCAGAAATGAAATAAGGCAATCTGCAGAAAAAGCCAAGGAACACACTGATAAAGCAGTTGAAGAAATCAAAAAGGTTATTCAAGGAAGTACTGAAAAATTAATAAGCTGCAAGAATCCATAGAGAGATCACATTCAGAAATACAAAAAATTAACAGTGAAATTACAAAATTAGATAACTCAATAGGAAGTCAGAGGAACAGAATCAAGGAAATGGAATGCAGAGTGGAGGAGTTGGAGGATAAGGCAATTGACACCAATATATTTGAAGAAAAATCAGATAAAAGAATTTTAAAAAATGAAGAAACCCTAAGAGTCATGTGGGGCTCTATCAAGAAGAATAACTTGCAAGTGATTGGAGTTCCTGAACAGGGAGGGATAACAGAAAATACAGATAGAATAGTTGAAGATCTGTTGGCAGAAAACCTCCCTGGCATCATGAAAGACGAAAGGATATATCTATCCAAGATGCTCATCCAACCCCATACAAGATTGATCCAAAAAGAAAATCACCAAGGCATATTATCATCAAACTTGCCAAAACCAAAGATAAAGAGAAAATTTTAAAAGCAGCCAAGGATAAAAGAAAAGTCACCTACAAAGGAGAATCAATAAGAAAAAGTTCAGACTACTCAGCAGAAACCATGCAGGCAAGAAGGCAATGGGATGACATATATAGAGCACTGAAGGAGAAAAACTGCCAGCCAGGAATCATATATCCAGCAAAACTCTCAAATATGAAGGTGAAATTATAACATTTACAGATAAACACAAGCTTAGAGAATTTGCAAAAACCAAACCAAAGCTGCAAGAATTACTACAAGAAATTCTTTTGTCAGAAAATCAATATCAGATACCAACACAACACAAGGTCACAGAACAGATAATCCTGATAAGAACTCAAATAGAGTAATCACAAAAACAAAATAAGATTAATTTTAAAAAGAAAAAAAATGCTCAAAACAGGGAATCATTGAAGTCATTATGTAAAAGATTACACTAATCAAAAAAGAGGGACTAAATACAGGAAGAATAGATCTTCCATATGGACAGGAAAACAAGGCTATATAAGATGATACAAGCTAGGCTTTTACTTAGAAAAATGGGGTACATATTAAGGAAACCACAAAGAGGTCTCACAATTCCATACTTCAAAATAAAAACCAAGAAAACCATAATGACTCAGCAAAAATAAATTCAACTACTATGAAAATGAGGAACGCACACTTTGCAAAGAAAAACTCAGCACAAAAAAGGAAGTGGAAAAATGAAATTGTCAACAACACACACAAAAAGGCATCAAAATGACAGCACTTATCTATAATTACACTGAATGTAAATGGACTAAATGCACCAATAAAGAGACAGAGAGCCTCAGACTGGATAAAAAACTTGATCTGTCTATATGCTGCCTACAAGAAACACACCTTAGACTTAGAGACACAAACTAACCAAAACTCAAAGGATGGAAAAAATATATATCAAGCAAACAACAATCAAAAGAGAAGGAGGAGGGGCGATATTAATTTCTGACAAAATAGACTTTAAAATTAAATCCACCACAAAGGATAAAGAAAGACACTACATAATGATTAAAGGGACAATTTACCAGAAAGATATAACCATATTAAATATTTATGCACCCAACGACAGGGCTGCAAAATTCAAAAAACAAACTTTAACGGAAATGAAAAGTGAGATAGACACCTCCACAATTATAGTAGGAGACTTCAACACACCACTTTCGGAGAAGGATAGGACTTCCAGTAAGAAGCTCAACAGAGACATGGATGGTCTAATTGCTACAATCAACCTCATGGACTTATACAGAACACTCCACCCAACAGCTGCAAAGTGTACTTTTTTTCTAGTGCACATGGAACATTCTCTAGAATAAATCACATATTAGGTCATAAAACAAACCTTTGCAGAATCCAAAACATCAAAATATTACAAAGCATCTTCTCAGACTATAAGGCCATAAAAGTAGAAATCAATAACAGAAAAACCAGGGAAAAGAAATCAAATACTTGGAAACTGAACTATACCCTGCTCAAAAAAGACTAGGTTATAGAAGACATTAAGGAGGAAATAAAGAAATTTATAGAAGGCAATGAGAATGAAAATACTTCCTACCAAAACCTCTGGGACACAGCAAAAGCAGTGCTCAGAGGTCAATTTATATCGATAAATGCACACATACATAAAGAAGAAAGAGCCAAACTCAAACAACTGTCCCTACAACTTGAACAAATAGAAAGCAAGCAACAAAAGAATCCATCATGCACCAGAAGAAAACAAATAATAAAAATTAGAGCAGAATTAAATGAATTAGAGAACAGAAAAACAATTGAAAGAATTAACAAAGCCAAAAGCTGGTTCTTTGAAAAAATTAACAAAATTGATAAACCATTGGCCAAAATGACTAAAGAAATACTGGAAAGGAAACAAAAAACTCGAATAAGAAATGAGATGGGCCATATCACAACAGACCCAACTGAAATTCAAAGAATCATATCAGATTAATACGAAAAATTGTACTCTAACAAATTTGAAAACCCTAGAAGAAACGGATGAACTCCTAGAAACATACTACCTACCTAAACTAACACAATCAGAAGTAGAACAACTGATTAGACCCATAACAAAAAAAGAGACTGAAAAGGTAATCAAAAAACTCCCAACAACAACCAAAAAAAGCCCTGGCCCGGATGGCTTCACTGCAGAGTTCTACCAAACTTTCAGAGAAGAGTTAACACTGCTACTACTAAAGGTATTTCAAAGCATAGAAATGCATGCAATACTACCTAACTCATTCTATGAAGCCAGCATATCCCTGATACCAAAACCAGGTAAAGACACCACAAGAAAAGAAAACTACAGACCTATATCCCTCATGAACATAGATGAAAAAATCCTCAACAAAATCCTAGCCAATAGAATTCAACAATATAAAAAAAAAAATAATCCACCAAGGCTTTGGAGAGACACACCTTAGTCTTTAAAGTGACATCTTTGCTTTTTAACGCTTTAAAGAGGTCTTTTGCAGCAGATTCGCCAAATGCAATGCAACCATTTTTTTTCTTGATGGCCATTTCTGTGGGCATTGATTCCGGATCCAAGTAATGTGAAACCCTTGACAACTTCGATCTTTTCTCCATTTACCGTGATGTTGCTTATTAGTCCATTTGTGAAGATTTTTGTTTTATGTTGAGGTATAATCCATACTGAAGGCTGTAGTATTTGATCTTCATCAGAAAGTGCTTTAAGTCCTCTTCACTTTCAGCAAGCAAGATTGTGTCATCTACAGATTGAAAACATAATCAAAAAACTCCCAACAACAAAAAAAAAAAACCCTGGCCCAGACGGCTCCACTGCAGAGTTCTACCAAATTTTCAAATAGAGTTAACACCACTACTACTAAAAGTATTTCAAAGCATAGAAAACGACGGAATACTACCTAACTCTTTCTATGAAGCCAGCATATCCCTGATACCAAAACCAGCTAAAGACAGCACAAAAAAAGAAATTTACAGACCAATATCCCTCAAGAACATAAATGCAAAAACCCTCAACAAAATTCTAGCCAATAGAATTCAACAATACACACAAAAAATCCACCATGACCAAGTGGGATTTATACCAGGTATGAAGGTTGGTTCAATAGTAGAAAAACAATTAATGTAATCCACCATATAAATAAAACAAAAGACAAAAACCACATGATCTTATCAATTGATGCAGAAAAGGTATTTGACAAAGTTCAACACCCATTCATGATAAAAACTCTCAGCAAAATAGGAATAGAAAGAAAATTCCTCAGCATAATAAAGGGAATTTATACAAAGCCAACAGCCAACATCACCTTCAATGGAGAGAGCCTGAAAGCAATCCCAATGAGATTGGGGACGGGACAAGGATGTCCTTTATCAACACTCTTGTTCAACATTGTGCTGGAGGTCTCAGCCAGAGCATTTAAGCTAGACAAAGAAATAAAGGGCATCCAGATTGGCAAGGAAGAAGTAAAATTATCTCTATTTGCAGATGACATGATCTTATACACAGAAAACCCTAAGGAATCCTCCAGAAAACTACTAGAAGAGTTCGGCAGAGTTTCAGGTTACAAGATAAACATACACAAATCACTTGGATTCCTCTACATCAACAAAAAGAACATCGAAGAGGAAATCACCAAATCAATACCATTCACAGTAGCCCCCAAGAAGATAAAATACTCAGGAATAAATCTTACCAAAGATGTAAAAGACCTATACAAAGAAAACTACAAAGTACTACTGGAAGAAACTAAAAGGGACCTACATAAGTGGAAAAACATACCTTGTTCATTGATAGGAAGACTTAACATAGTAAAAATGTCTATTCTACCAAAAGTCATCTATATATACAATGCAATTCTGATCCAAATTCCAATTACGTTTTTTAATGTGATGGAGAAACAAATCACCAACTTTATATGGAAAGGAAAGAAGCCCTGGAGAAGTAAAGCATTACTGAAAAAGAAGAAAAAAGTGGGAGGCCTCACTCTACCTGATTTTAGAACCTATTATACAGCCACAGTAGTCAAAACAGCCTGGTACGGGTACGACAACAGGCACAAAGACCAATGGAACAGAATAGAGAACCCAGATATAAACCCATCCACATATGAGCAGCTAATATTTGACAAAGGCCCAATGTCAATTAACTGGAGAAAAGATAGTCTTTTTAACAAATGGTGCTGGCATAACTGGATATCCTTCTGCAAAAAAAAAAAGAAAAGAAACAGGACTCATACTTCACACCATGCACAAAAACTAACTCCAAATGGATCAAAGACCTAAACATAAAGACTAAAAAGATTAAGATCATGGAAGAAAAAATAGGGACAACATTAGGAGCCCTAATATAAGGCATAAACAGAATTTAAAAAAAGCATTACTAAAAATGACAAAGAGAAACCAGATAACTGGGAGCTCCTAAAAAGCAAACACCTATGCTTATCCAAAGACTTCATCAAAAGAATAAAAAGACCACCTACAGACTGGGAAAAAATTTTCAGCTATGACATCTCTAACCAGTGCCTGATCTCTAAAATCTATATGATTCTGTTAAAACTCAACCACAAAAAGCCAAACAACCCAATTAAAAACTGGGCAAAGGATATGAAAATGCACTTCACTAAAGATTATATTCAGGCAGCTAACAGATACATGAGGAAATGCTCTCGATCATTAGCCATTAGAGAAATGCAAATTAAAACTACGATGAGATTCCATCTCACTCCAACAAGGCTGGCATTCATCCAAAAAACACAAAATAATAAATGTTGGAGAGAATGTGGAGAGACTGCAACACTTATACACTGCTGGTAGGAATGTCGAATGGTACAACCACTTTGGAAATTGATCTGGCATTTCCTTAAAAATCTAGAAATAGAACTACCATAGGACCCAGAAATCCCACTCCTCGGAATATACGCTAGAGAAAGAAGAGCCTTCACACAAACAGATATATGCACACCCATGTTTATTTCAGCACTGTTTACAATAGCAAAAAGCTGGAAGCAACCAAGATGTCCATCAATGGACGAATGGATAAATAAATTATGGTATATTCACACAATGGAATACTACACATCGATAAAGAACAATGATGAATCCGTGAAACATTTCATAACATGGAGGAACCTGCTGAGTGAAATTAGTCAGAGGCAAAAGGACATATATTGTATAAGACCACTATTATAAGATCTTGAGAAATAGTTTAAACTGAGAAGAACACATTCTTTTGTGGTCATGAGAGGAAGGAGAGAGGAAGGGTGGAAGAGGGTTATTTACTGATTAGATAGTAGATAAGAACTACTTCAGGTGAAGGGAAGGACAACACGCAATTCAGGGGAGTTCAGCACAACTGGACTGGACCAAAAGCAAAGAAGTTTCCTGAATAAACTGAATGGTTCGAAGGTCAGTGGAGCAAGGGCGGGGGTTTGCGTACTATGGCTTCAGGGGACATCCAAGTCAATTGGCAAAATAAATTCTATTAAGAAGACATTCTGCATCCCACTTTGGAGTGTGGTGTCTGGGGTCTTAAACGCTAACAAGCGGCCATCTAAGATGCATCACTTGGTCTCAACCCACCTGGAACAAAGGAGAATGAACACCAAAGTCACAAGGTAATTATGAGCCCCAGAGACAGAAAGGGCCACATGAACTAGAGACTACATCATCCTGAGACCAGAAGAACTTGATGGTGCCTGGCCACAACCGACTTCTGCCGTGACAGGGAACACAACAAAGAACCCCTGAGGGAGCAGGAGAACAGTGGGACACAGACCCCAAATTCTCATAGAAAGAACAGACTTAATGGTCTGACTGAGACTAGAAGGACCTCCACGGTCACGGTCCCCAGTTCTTCTGTTGGCCCAGGACAGGAACCATTCCCAAAGCCAACTCAGCAGACATGGATTGGACTGGACAATGGGTTGGAGAGATATGCTGATGAGGAGTGAGCTACTTGCATCAGGTAGACACTTGAGACTATGTTGGCATCTCCTGACTGGAGGGGAGAGGGGAGGGTAGAGGGAGTTAGAAACTGGCAAAATGGTCATGAAAGGAGAGACTGGAAGGAGGGAGTGGGCTGAATCATTGGGGGGAGAGTAAGTGGGAGTATGTAGTAAGATGTATATAAGTTTATGTGTGAGAGACTGAAGTGATTTGTAAGCTTTCACTTAAAGCACAATAAAAATAAAAAAAAGAAATCCAAAAGATAAACTACAAGATTTCACAAATGGACAGTGTCATAGGACTGAGAAGCAGGTTTGCAATAATGGAAGACAGGATCAGCAAAAGTGAATACAAATACTTGAATACAACTTTGAGGAAAAATCAGAAAAAAAAAAGAACGAAGAAAAATGAAGAAACCCTGAGAATTATGTGTGATACAATCAAAAGCAAAAATTTGCGAGTGGTCAGAGTTCCAGAACAAGGGATAAAATGGAAAGCACAGAGAGGATCATTGACGAATTGCTGACAGAAAACTTCCCTAATATCATGAAAGATGAAAAGCTAACCATCCAAGAAGCTTAACAAACCCCATATAGGATAGACCGCAAAAGAAAATCACCAAGGCATATCATAATCTCACTCACTAAAACAGACAAAGAATCCTGAGAGCAGCTTGAGAAAAACGAAAAGTCACATACAAAGGGGAAACAAGACTACGCTCTGATTACTAGGCAGAAACCATGCAGGCAAGAAGACAATAGGATGACATATATAAAACTTTGAAACAACAAAATCTAAAACTAGCAAATAGTTATCAACTATAATTTTTTATTTTTTTTTACATTCCTTTGCATGCACGCCATCAGATAAGAACTGAAGCTACCCTAGGAGCTACGTAAAATATACTGTCATCCTTTTCCTTTGTAGTAATGACTGGCTAGGCAAAGAAGGGCCATTTCTTCCAGAAGAGAATGTGCAAGTGCTAGACTAGTATTCAGCCAAATGGCCTTAAAGGATCTGTGCAATGTACAATCTGGAAACTGAGGAAGATAAACCTGGTTAAAGAACTGGTTGTCGATTTTCTACTCCTTCCTCAGACCCCCAAAAGAGACAGGTGGAGTTTTTTGTTGATCATTGAGGTTCCCATGAGGAATTCTCCTTTTATGCAACATACAATCCTTCATTTTAAAAGCCAGACAACTGGCACTTCCCTATATCAATAGGAGCAATTAAAAAATATCTGGAGAATAGGAAAATGAGTTTACTTTTCTACGTGTCTATTACTAGAATCAAAATTAACTACAATGTATTTCTGAAGAAAAATTTAAATGTTCATCTTTTAAACTGTCTAAAGAAGTGCATATATTTATGTACATGTGTATAGCTATGTGTAAGAGATTTTCATCTATGATATGCATTTATGGGTGAAAGTTCATTATAAGCTTCATTAATGTTTTATACTTCTAAATTTTTACTGGCATGTTGATAGAAATATCGAGAATGATTACAGTGGTTTTTATATTATAGTGGAACCCTTATTCTTGAAACAGCAGCAACAACTTGGTTATGAGTGACACATAACATTCCTGGGCAAGTTTTTGCTGAAGAATTGTCTGTTTCTTAATTCTATGTGTCAAAATACACATTACTTCAGACAAAATAAATGATAATGATGAAGAAAAAGAAAAGCTGTGAAGATCTATCTGAATCTACCACATGTATGTTATTTCTATTTCACTTCTGATGTTGCAGTCCCTTGGAAAAAAATCATGAGACATAAAGAGAAAGGACCTCTGAGGCATAGTAATAACCTGTGAACGTTTATTTTGGTTTATGAAACTTGAGACTTGGAAGTACCTATTCTTGGACCTTATACCATCTTTCCCTTGTTTGAGACAAAAATCAAACATAATATTTATCATAAAAGTCAGTCCTCATTTGTTAAGCTTTGTGCTGCTCAAACCCATTGCCATCAAGTGAATTCCAACTCATAGTGACCCTATAAAACAGAATAGAACTGCCCCATAGGGTTTCTAAGGCTATAATCTTTATGGAAGCAGACTGCCACATCTTTCTTCTGCGGAGCAGCTGGTGGATTAGAACTGCCAACCTTTCTTTTAGCAGCCAAGTGCTTAGCCATTACACCACCAGGGCTCCTTAAACCAAACCAAACCCATTGCCATTGAGTCGATTCCGACTCATAGCAACCTGATAGAACAGAGTAGAACTTCCCCATAGAGTTTCCAAGGAGCGCCCGGGAGATTTGAACTGCTGACCTTTTGGTTAGCAGGCACAGCACTTATCCACTACACCACCGGGGTTTAACCAGGACTTCTTAGTGAGCAGTATACTGTGGTAGAAGAGCACTGTATTGGAAGGCAGAAGACCTGGATATTAATCTATTTTCTATTACTTAGAAGCAAGGGTGGTGAGATTTCATCTCACATTCTTTGGACATGTTATCATGAGAGACCAGTCCTTGGAGAAGAACATCATGCTTGGTAAAGCAGAAGGTCAGTGAAAGAGAGGAAGACCCTCAGTGAGGTGGACTGACACAGTGGCTGCAACGACGGGCTCAAACATAGCAATGATTGTGAAGATGGAACAGGACCAGTGTTTGGGTCTGAGTTAGCCACTTTGAGTCAGAAGCAACTCAACGGCACCTAACAACAATTACTTACTAGTGGTATAACCTTAAGCAAGTCACATAAACTCTCTGACCCTCAGATTCCTCATTTGTAAAATGGGAACTCAAATATGTGTCTTTCCCTTCTTATATGACATTTTGAAGATCAAATAAGATCATGTATGTTAAAGTTTTATGTTGAATTTATACTGTTTTTTTAATACAATTTTTAAATAATTAGGGATGGTTTTCTTACTTCAATATCCAGATTCATATTTACTACAAAAATTCCCAATTTTCAAAGAATTAGAAAACAACAAAATATGCCCTTAGTTAAATTTTATTGCACATAAAAGAATCTTGTTGCTCACTCACTCCCACCTCCAGGTTTTTCCCTATGTCTTAGTCTGGGTTCTCTAGAGGAGCAAACAAGTGAAATGTATATGTATGTGTGTGTGTGTATATATATATATATATTTACTTCAAGGAATGGCTCACACAGCTGTAGGGTCTGGCAAGTCCCAAATCCACTGGTCTGGCAACAGGCTGGAAACCTCTGCTGGCTTACAGGGTTACAGGGGCTGGCGAATACAAAATCTGCATGTCAGGTGGCAGGCTGGAGACTTCTGCAGCCTCACGTCCCAAGAACCAGAGGTCGAGTGATGAGAAGAGTGCAGCAGGGTCGAGGAAGAGAGTGAGCTTTCCCAGAACATCCATTTATATACTGGAGGCAGGCTACATCCCCAAAGGAACATCCCTTTCCACTGATTGGCTGTTCACATCAGATCACCAAATAGAAGGTGATTATATTACATTATGGAAGAGCACCTAGTCCACTGGTCTGCCAAACCACTGAGAATCATAGCCTAACCAAGTTGACACGTAACGTAAACCATCACAGCCTATGTTCTCCATTTCACTTACAGTTCCACTCCTTTCCACACGGAAATATACCATAAAAGCTTCAGTCACTTGTCAGTCACCATAAATTTGTTCTACTTTAATGTCATATATTTATAGCCTATACCACACTGTTTAATACTTACTCTTTTTGTCAAATTGTTCCATACGTGTTAGTATTCTCCAAAAGAGGATTACCAACTTTTTGGGGTTGGAAATTATGCCTAAAAATGGTAATACCTAACATTTAATGAGTGTCATACACTGTTTTAAGTGCTTTACCTGTATTAATTTATTTAATGCTCACAACTGCCCTGCGAAGTAGGTACAATTACTATCCCCATTTTGCTGATTTAAAAACTAAGGCACGGTATGTTCTCACTTTTATGAAATGACATGAACAGCCAAATATACAGAAACTAACGTTCATTATTGGTTACCAGATATGTGGGGAGTCAGAGAGGAGCATTCACTCTCTAGATAGTAGGCACTTGTTATTTTTGGTGATGGGAAAGGCAACACCAAATGAAGGTGAAGTGTGCACAGCTTGACGAAGGTAGACAATGTCACTAAAATGTACACAAGAAAAAAGGACCTTTTGGTAATCACTATAGCATATATAATTTTGAGCCAATAGCAGCAATAACCAAAAAATATAAGTGCGAGTATATATGTATGTATGTAGACATATATGTGTATATGTGAGTATATATATGCATATATATAGGTGCATGCATAGCTATATGGACATGCATCTGTGTGACTGTATGCGCATGTATTCATATATATAATAAAGCATGTAGGGGTCACAGTTACAGATACTTCTTGAACATAAACAAACACCTCGCAAGATTGATTTCCTGGGTTCAAGAATTAGGACGATAGTCTCGTGGGACATCTCAGTCAAATGGCATAATGTAGTTCATAAAGTTATATTTTATATCCTAGTTTGATGAGTAGTGTCTGGAGTCTTAAAAGCATGCAAGGGGGCATCTAAGATACAACTATTGGTTTCTACTCAACCACAGCAAAAGAGAAAGAAAGAAACTAAAGACTCAAAGAAGAAAGTAGTCTACAGGACTAATAATCTACATGAACCACAGCCTCATCTACCCTGAGATCAGCAAAGCTAGATAGTGCCCGGCTACCACTACCAACCATTCTGATAAGCACCACAGTAGATGGACCCTGACAGAATGGGAGAAAAATGTGGAACAGAATTTAAATTCCTTAAAAAAAAAAAAGACTTATTGGACCTGTTGAGACTGGAGGACTCCCCGAGACTATTGCCCTGAGATACTCTTTAAACCTTGTATTGAAACTAGTCTCTGAGGACACCTTTTAGCTAAATAACAGGCTGACTCACAAGATAAAATATATCACCCATGAGTATTGTGCTCCTTTAAAGAACACATATATGAGACCAAACTGTCAACAATTACTTTAAAACAAAGATGAGAATGTAAGGGAGCAGGGGAACAAGATTAATGAAAATGGAACAACCAGAACAGAAATATTGAGAACATGAAGAGAGTAACTAGTGTCACTGAACAATTTGTAGAAATTGTTGAATGGGAACCAAAATTGCTGTGTAAAATTTCGCTTAAAAGACAATACTATTTATTTAATTTATAAATAAATAAAACTAATGTACAAAGATGTTATGTGACTTCCCAGGCAGCTAGTAAGCATCAGAACAAGGGTCCAAATACAGGCAGTCTGACACCAGAGCTCATGACCTTAATTTGCTATGCTATCCTGCTGGACCATTTTTCCACCTTCAAAATGTAAGGAGTAGAAGCAAAGGTTTACTTTTTAATGATTCATTTGTTTATTTTAAAATTCAGGTTTAATTAAACCACAGCTTAATTTTTTAAATTACCTGAACACATGAACCATGAGTTAAAGCCTGGGATTTTAGTTGTAAAAACACCATTAAAATATTGTATAGCATCCTGGAATATTGACATTAGAAGGAGCTTCATGTTTGTAATTCCCAATGGCGATATAATATCCTGTTGCAATAACATACCACAGTCTTCATATCATTCCTCTGATCTCCATGGTCCTGTCAAACCTCATCAGCTATCCAAGCTCTCTTTCATTACACACTTAACTTTTTATTTTTATTTTTATTTTTATTTTTTTAATACTATTTGTGTTTTCAGTGAAGGTTTACACAGCAGTTTAGGTTCCCATTCAACAATTCCTGCACAAGTTGTTCAGTGTCATTGGTTACATTCTTCACAATGCATGAATATTCCTATTATTTTCATTCTGTTTGTTCTGTTTCCATTAGTTTCCCTGCTCCCTTACATTCGCATCTTTGTTTCAAAGTAATTGTTGACCATTTGGTCTCATATAGGTGATTTTTTAAAGAAGCACAGTACCTACTGGTGATATTCATTATTTTTTTACTCAATTTCTTATTTAGCTACAAGGTGACCTCAGGGGTGAATTTTGGTTCAAGGTATGAAGAGTATCTCAGGGCAATAGTCTCAGGGAGTCCTCCAGTAGGTCTGTTTTTGGTTGTTTTTCTTTGTTTTAGGAATTTGAGGTTCTATTCCACATTTTTCTTCCGTTCTGTAAGGGCCCATCTATTGTGGTCCTGATCAGAATGGTCAGTAGCGTAGCCAGGCACCATCTAGTTCTGATGGTCTCAGGATAGATGAGGCTGCAGTTCATGTAGACTGTTTGTCCTGTAGACCAATTTCTTCTTTGAGACTTTGGCTTCCGTCTTTCTCTTTTGCTCCAGTCAACTAGAGACCAATAGTTGTATCTTAGACGGCCAATTGCACCAGACACTACTCACCAAACAAGGATGTAGAACACATTATGAAGTATATTATGCCAATTGACTGAGATGTCCTGCAAGACTATGATCCTAATCCTTCAAACCTAGAAATCAAATCTTGAGAAATGTTTAGTTATGTGTAAGAAGTATCCATATCTGCGCACCCTATCTGCTTTATTATACGTATGAATATATGTGCATACTGTCACATACATGCATACTCATGTCCATATGCATACACATATATGTATACACACATATATACCTGTTGTTGTTAGATGCTGTTGACTCATAGTGATCCCATGTAGAACAGAACAAAACACTGCTCATTCCTGCACCATCCTCACAAATACTCTTTCTTATCAGACTGTCTGTTGCTGTTGTTGTTAGATGCCCATCAGTCACTTCCAATGCTCGTCATTGCAGCCACTGTGTCAATCCATCTCATTGAGGGTCTTTCTTTCTTTTGCTGACCCTCTACTTTACCAAGCATGATGTCCTTCTCCAGGGACTTGTTCCTCCTAATAACATGTCCAAAGTAAGTTAAAGTCTTGCCACTCTTCCTTCTAATGAGCATTCTGGCTGTACTTCTTCTGAGACAGATTTGTTTGTTCTTTTGGCAGGCTGTGGCATATTCAATATTCTTCACCAACACCATAATTCAAAGGCATTAATTCTTCTTCCTTCTTCTTTATTCATTATCCAGTTTTTGAATGCATATGAGGCGATTGAAAATATCATGGCTTGGGTTAGGCATACCTTAGTCCTCAAAGTGACATCTTTGCTTTTTACCACTTTAAAAAGGTCTTTTGTAGCAGATTTGACCAATGTAATATGCCATTTGATTTCTTGACTGCTGCTTCCATGGGCATTCAGTGTGGATTCAAGTAAAATGAAATCCTTGACAACTGCAGCGTTTTATACATTTACCATTATGTTATTTATAGATCCACTTGTGAGGATTTTTGTATTCTTTATGTTGAGGGTTAATCCATACTGAAGGCTTAAGTACTCTTTACATTCACCAAGCAAGGTTGCTTCATCTGCATATCAAAGGTTGTTAATGAGTCTTCCTCCAATCTTGATACACCTTCTTCTTCATACAGTTCAGCTTCTTGGCTTATTTGCTCAGCATACAGATTGCATAAGTGTGGTAAAAGGATACAACCCTGATGCACACCTTTCCTGAGTTTAAACCACATAGTATCCACTTGTTCTCTTTGAATGGCTGCCTCTTCATCCATGTACAGGTTCTGCATGAGCACAGTTTAGTGTTCTGGAATTCCAGTTCTTTGCAACATTATCCAGAATTTATTATGATCCACACAGTCGAATGTATTTGCATAGTCAGTAAAACACAGGTAAACATTTTTCTGATATTCTTTGCTTTCAGCCAAGATTCATCTGATGTCAGCAATAATATCTTTCGTTCAACGTCCTCTTCTGAATCTGGCTGGAATTTCTGACTGTGCCCTGTCAATGTACTGCTGTAACCACTGTTGAATGATCTTCAGTAAAATCTTACTTGTGTGTGATATCAATGACATTGTTCGATAATTTCCTCATTCTGTTGTATCACCTTTCTTTGAAATGGGCACAAATATGGATCTGTTCCAGTGGGTTGGCCAGGTAGCTGTCTTCCAAATTTCCTGGCATAAATGAGAGAGCACCTCCAGTGCTGCATCCATTTGTTGAAATGTCTCAATTGGTATTCTGTCAATTCCTGGGGCCTTGTTTTTCCACAGTGTCTCCAGTGTAGCTTGGACTTCTTCCTTCAATACCATCAGTTCTTGATCATATGCTACCTCCTGAAATGGCTGAACATTGACCAATTCTTTTTGGTACGGTGAATCTATATATTCCTTCCATCTTCTTTTGATGCTTTCTGCTTCTCGTTCAATATTTTGCCCATGTTTTTGTTGTTAGGTTCCATCGAGTCAATTCTGACTGACAACGACCCTACGTACAACAGAAGAAAACGCTGCCGAGTCCTGCACCATTCTCACAATCATTATGCTTGAGCCCGTTGCTGCAGCCACTGTGTCAATCTATCTTGTTGAGTATCTTCCTCTTTTTTGTTGACCCTCTACTTTACCGAGCATGATGTCCTTCTCCAGGGACTAGTCCCTTCTGATAACACGTCCAAAGTATGTGAGAAGTCTCGTGTCATCCTTGCTGCCAAGGACCATTCTGGCTTTACCTCTGTCAACACAGATTTTTTTCATTCTTCTGGCAGTTCATGGTATGGTCAATGTTCTTCACCAACATCATAATTCAAAGGCATCAATTCTTCAGTCTTCCTTATTCACTGTCCAGCTTTCCCATGCATACGAGGTGATTGAAAATGCCATGACTTGGGTCAGGCACACCTTAATCCTTAAAGTGACATCTTTGCCCATAGGATGCTTGAATATTGCAACTCAAGGCTTGAATTTTTTCTTAAGTTCTTTCAGCTTGAGAAATGCTGAGAATGTTCTTCACTTTTGGTTTTCTAATGTCAAGTCTTTGCACATTTCATTATAATACTTTGTCTTCTCAAGCAGCCCTTTGAAATTTTCTGTTCAGCTTTTTTATGTAACCATTTCTTCAGTTTTCTGTATCTGCTCTACATTCAAAAACAAGTTTCAGAGTCTCTTCTGACATCTCTTTTGCAATCTGCAACTCTACGTAGTCTATACTACCACCATAGCCTGATTAAGACTCTTAGAGGTAAGCTTAAATATTAAAAAGATGAAGCGTCCTTTTATGTGATTTTAAAAATGAAAAAACATAGTTTTTTTTTTTTCTCTTTTGCAAAGTTATTTATTTCTTCCCTCATTGCTGTTTGGCCAGAACCAAAAGGAGGAAATGGAAAGAGGGGGAAAGGCTTTCTGCCCTTGGATTTTTGCCAAATTTTTTTTTTAAATATGGTGCTGCAGGAGCCTGCCTGTTGGGGCAGCACAGATCCAGGGAGGCTGTGTGCCAGTGACTCTTTAGTTAAGTGGTGCGGCATGGCCTGCACAGGGCACACAGGGCTAGATGGGCAGGTGAAAGGAAAGGAAGGAAGGGAGAGAGTGAGAAGAAACAAAACAAAAAAATGGTGTTGAAGGAGCTGGCCATTGGGGGCAGTGCAGACCTGGTGAGGTCATGTGCCAAGTGGTGCTTCATACTCTGTCAAGAAGGGGTGTGAGTATCTCATGGGGTTAGGTGGGTGGGAGAAATGAAAGAAAGGAAGAGAGAGAAGCAACAAAAACAAAACAAAAGCCTAAAATAAAAAAAAATGGTGCTGAAGGAGCCTGCCAGTGATGGTAGCTCAGACCCAGGGAAGCCATGTGCCAGTGCCTCTCTAGCTGAGCAGTGTGTCACAGGCCATTGAGAAGGGGTAGGGATGGCACAAGGAGCTAGATGGGTGGGAGAAAAGAAGGGAGAGAGGTAGAAGACCCAAACAAAAAAAAAATATGACCCTGCGGGAGCCAACCAAAGTAGGACAGCATGGACCCAGGGAGCTCATGTGCTGGTGACTCTAGACAATTGCTGCAACACAGCTGGTTGAGAAGGGGCAGGGACAGCCCATGAAGCTAGGTAGGAGGGAGAAAGAAAGGAAGGGAGAAAGAGAGAGAAGAAACAAGAACAAATGATGCCGAGGGAGCTGGCCAGTGGGGACAAGTGGTTTTCTAGCTGAGTAATGGGGTACAGCAAAAAGGGCAGAAGGGTAGGAGGTAGGAAAATGTGCATCCCTGGTTACCAGGTACTCTGTCTCCTGTACCTTCTGTACTCCCTGTCTGGGGTCCTTGGTGGCTGTGGTCCAAGATGACGAATCTGTGCTGCATCAGCTGGCAGGGCACCTCCACTCTGTTGCTCTCCTTTTTCTCCATTCTCTGTCAGCTTCTACTTCCATTTGGTGCTTGACCAAGTTGTTTTTCCCTCCATTTGATGTTTAGGGTTCCAGGATTGACATCTGTATGTATCTTACTTAGTTTTTTGAGTCTTTGCGGCAAAGGGATGGCATGCTGCTTCTGTATATAGCATCATGTTGGCCCTGCCTCGGCGTTATTATTTTTAAAGTTTATAATTTATTAAAAAGTTGTTTTCCACAGCGACCAAGTTTAAAAGGAACAATATTTAAATACATGAACATGACTTGGAAATTGTTTTTCTTTTTATTTATGTGTTGACTTGGTTAGTACTTCCCTGCCTTTTAAAAAAATGTTTTATAAACTTATTGCTTGGTTGTTAGTTTTTCAATTAAAATAGAAAATATTATTAAAAACTGCAATTAAAAAGCATACCAAGCAATACAGTAAACCAACTACACCTAATAGACATATATAGAACACTCCACCAACAACAGCTGGATACACTATTTTCTCAAAGAACATAGAATAATCTCCAGGGGCAGACCATATGCTAGGCCATAAATAAGTTTCAATAAATTTTATAGAACTGGAATCACACAAAATATGTTCTCCAACTACAGTAGAATGAAATTAGAAAACAATAACAAAACAAATTGGGGAAATACACTAATATGAGACAATTAAACAACACACACTTCAATAACCATTGCTTAAAAAGTGGAATAAGAAAATACTTTGATATGAAAACACAACATACCAAAACTTATAGGATTCATGAAAAACAGTGCTAAAAGGAAAATGTATGCCTGAGAGTGCCTATGTTAAAAAAGAAGACAGGAAGCAGAGCCAAGATGGCGGAATAGACAGACGTTTCCGGCGAGCCCTCTTTACAACAAAGACCTGAAAAAACAAGTAAAACGAGTATATTTGTGGCAAGCTGGGAGCCCTGAGCTTCAAAGGCAAGCTTAGAAAATGAGCTGAGGGGCTGGGGGAGGAAGAGACCATTCAGAAGAGGAGAGGACTTACTGGATCTGAATAGTGGGGAGACCTCAGGCAGCAGTCCCAAAACGAGGGTGGCGGGGGGCTGCTACTAGTGTTCGGCCACAGTTTCCTCAGGGAGAAGCAGCCAGCTGCACAGCCTACTCACACCTCTGGAACCTGAGGAGAATGGCGCTCTCAGCAAAAGCTAAGTACTTGAATATATTTTAACTTGCCCCCCCCACACACACACAAACCGGCTTCGGTGGCTAAATTCCCTGGGCCTGAGGTAGGCACTTTTGAGCACCTAAAGCCATCCTCCCGCCCTTGGGGAAGGAAAAAATTTGCCTTTGGGGGAAAAGATAATTTGCTAGCTCCACTAAGTGGGGGAGCTCAGGACAGAAGCATCTCCTATCCAGAAATTAATTGTCCATGGATGATGAGCACCTTTCCATTCTGCATGGACCTGTGTGGGCCTATTTTGGGAGAATAGGCCCTTGTTGGCAGACACAACCATTTCAGCTGTGAGGAGGAGAGGTGGGTGTTTGATGTTTGACATTGCTTTGCCTATTAAACAAGCTCCCCACCTACCCACATCAGGGAACTAAGGACTGGTAGCTCGACTCAGGTCACACAGCCAGCCGCGACAGGGGCCCAAGACAACCGGTACCTCCCAGTTCTTACGACCAAAAACTTTGGGTGCCTATGGTCCATTTGCAAAACCCACCCACGCGCACGCTCTAGGGAACAGGGACACGCTTTCCTCAGAGACACTTGGGAGTCTTTTCTCCGGCCCCTGCCTTGTTCAGAGCATGACCCCCTGCTGCAATCAGATACCGGTATATATGCCAATCACCCCTGCCCCTCTAAGACTCTAGAACAGAGCCTGTACCAGACACTTGATGATCAGCTACCTGGAAACCTGAGCTGAATTCATACAAGAAAACTGAATGGACTCCTAGACTGATATACCTGATAACAGCTCTAGCAGGCTGGGACAGGACATCAGAGCTCCAAAGGCGAAAATAATCAAGCTAGCTCACTCAAGCAACCCATAAGGGTATACCAAAACAAAACAAAGCAAGAAGCTACGACACAGTAAGCAAGCACAAACTAATAAAATAACTTATGGATGGCTCGGAGACAACAGTCAATATCAAGTCACAAAAAGAAACAGACCATGATCACCTCAACAGGCTCTCAAAACAAAGAATCCAGGGATCTTCTACATGAAAGTGCATTCCTGGAATTACCAGATGCAGAATATAAAAGTTTAATATACAGAACCCTTCAAGACATCAGCAAGGAAATGAGACAATATGCAGAACAAGCCAAGGAACACACAGATAAAGCAACTGAAGAAATTAGAAAGATTGTTCAGGAACATAATGAAAAGTTTAATAAGCTGGAAAAATCCATAGACAGACAGCAACCAGAAATTCAGAAGATTAACAATAAAATTACAGAAGTAGACAACTCAATAGAAAGTCAGAGGAGCAGAATTGACCATGTAGAAGCTGGAATTTATGAACTCAAAGATAAATCACTTGGCACTAATATATTTGAAGAAAAATCAGACAAAATAATTAAAAAAAATGAAGAAACCTTAAGAATCCTGTGGGACTCTATCAAGAGAAATAACCTATGAGTGATTGGAGTACCAGAACAGGGAGGGATAACATAACATACAGAGAGAATTGTTGGAGATTTGCTGGCAGAAAACTTCTCTGATACCATGAAAGATGAGAAGACATCTATGCAAGATGCTCATCGAACTCCACATAAGGTAGATGTTAAAAAAAAGTCACCAAGACATATTATAGTCAAACTTGCCAAAACCAAAGCTAAAGAGAGAATTATAAGAGCAGCAAGGGAAAAACGAAAAGTCACCTACAAAGGAGAGCCACTAAAAATAAGCTCAGATTACTCGGCAGAAACCATGCAGGCAAGAAGGCAATAGAATGACATATTTAAAAAATTGAAAGAAAAAAATTACCTGCCAAGAATCATATATTCGGCAAAACTGTAACTTAAATATGAAGGTGAAATTAAGACATTTCCAGATAAACACAAGTTGAGGGAATTCGTAAAAACCAAACCAAAACTAGAAGAAATACTAAAGGGAGTTCTTTGGTTAGAAAATCAATAATATCAGGTATCAACCCAAGACTAGAACACTGGGCAGAGCAACCAGAAGTCAACCCAGACAGGGAAATCCAAAAAAAAAAAAAAAAAAAAACCAAGATTATTTAAAAAAAAAAAAAGCTCAAAACAGGGTAACAGCAATCTTATTATATAAAAGAAGACAACATTAGAATAATAAAAAGGGACTAAGAAATGGAATCATACACCTTCCATATGGAGAGGAAGATACGGTGATACAAAGAAATAAAAGATAGGTTTAAATTTAGAAAACTAGGGGTAAATAATAAGGTAACCAAAAAGGAAGCAAACTATCCTAATCATCAAAATAAAATACAAGGCAAAAATAGAGACTCAGCAGAAACAGAATCAACAACAACAAATATGAGGAAAGGACAATATATACAGATAATCTGCTCAGGACATAAAATGAAGTGGGAAAAAGAAACTGTCAACAACACACAAAAAAAGACATCAAAATGATAGCACTGCATTCATACATATCCATAATTAGGCTGAAGGTAAATGGACTAAATGCACCAGTAAAGAGACAGAGAGTGGCCGAATGGATTAAAAAACAAGATCCGTCTATATGCTGCCTACAAGAGACACACCTTAGACTTAGAGACACAAAAAACTAAAACTCAAAGGATGGAAAAAAATATATCAAGCAAATGACAATCAAAAAAGAGCGGGAGTAGCAATATTAATTTCTATCAAAATAGACTTTAAGGTTAAATCCATCATAAAGGATAAGGAAGGACACTATATCATGATTAAAGGGACAATATACCAAGAAGATATAACCATATTAAATATTTATGCACCCAATAACAGGACTGCAAGATACATAAAACAAACTCTATCAGCATTGAAAAGGGAGACAGATAGCTCCACAGTAATAGTAGGAGACTTCAACACACCACTTTTGGTGTAGCACAGGACATCCAGAAAGAAGCTCAATAAAGACACAGAAGATCTAAATGCCATAATCAACCAACTTGACCTCATACACATATACAGAACACTCCACCCAACAGCAACCAAGTATACATTCTTTTCTAGTGCATATGGAACATTCTCTAGAATAGACCACATATTAGGTCATAAAGAAAGACTTAGCAGAATCCAAAACATTGAAATATTAGAAAGCATCTAATCTGACCATAAGGCCATAAAAGTGGAAATCAATAACAGGAAAAGCAGGGAAAAGGAATCAAACACTTGGAAACTGAACAATACCCTGCTCAAAAAAGACTGGATTATAGAAGACATTAAGGATGGAATAAAGAAATTCAGAGAATCCAATGAGCATGAAAACACTTCCTATCAGAACCTTTGGGACACAGCAAAAGTGGTGCTCAGAGGCCAATTTATATCAATAAATGCGCACATCCAAAAAGAAAAAAGGGCCAAAATCAAAGAATTATCCCTTCAACTTGAACAAATAGGAAGAGAGCAACGAAAGAAACCCTCAGGCACCAGAAGAAAACAATAGTAAAAATTAGAGCTGAACTAAATGAAATAGAAAACAGAAAAACAATTGAAAGAATTAACAAGACCAAAAGCTGGTTTTTTGAAAAAATTAACAACATTGATAAACCACTGGCCAAACTGACTAAAGAAATACAGGAGAGGAAGCAAATAACACGAATAAGAAATGAGATGGGCTATATTATGACAGACACAACTGAAATTAAAAGAATCATATCAGATCACTATGAAAAACTATGCTCAAATTTGAAAACCTAGAAGAAATGGGTGAATTTCTAGAAACACACTTCCTACCTAAACTAACACAAACAGAGGTAGAACAACTAAATAGACCCATAACAAAAGAAGAGAATGAAAAGATAATCAAAAAACTCCCCCCCGCCCCCCCGCCAAAAAAAAAAGCCCTGGTCCGGGAGGCTTCACTGCAGAGTTCTACCAAACTTTCAGGGAAGAGTTAACACCACTACTACTAAAGGTATTTCAGGGCATAGAAAATGATGGAATGCTACCAAACTCATTCTATGAAGCCAGCATATCCCTGATACCAAAACCAGGTAAAGACACCACAAGAAAAGAAAATTATAGACCTATATCCCTCATGAAGGTAGATGCAAAAATCCTCAACAAAATTCTAGCCAATAGAATTCAACAACATATCCAAAAAAAAAAATTCACTATGACCAGGTGGGATTCATAACAGGTATGCAGGGATAGTTGAACATTAGAAAAACAATTAATGTAATTTTTTTTCTTTTCACCACATAAATAAAACGAAAGATAAGAATCACGTGATTTTATCAACTGATGCAGAAAAGGCATTAGACAAAGTTCAACACCCATTCATGATAAAAACTCTCAGCAAAATAGGAATAGAAGGAAAATTCCTCAACATAATAAAGGGCATTTATCCAAAGCCGAAAGCCAACATCACCCTAAATGGAGAAAGCCTGAAAATATTCCCATTGAGATCAGGAACCAGACAAGGACCCTCTTTATCACCACTCTTACTCAACATTGTGCTCGAGGTCCTAGCCAGAGCGTTTAGGCTAGATAAAGAAATAAAGCACATTCAGATTGGCAAGGAAGAAGTCAAAGTACCCCTATTTACAGATGACATGATCTTATACACAGAAAACCCTAAGGAATCCTCAAGAAAACGACTGAAACTAATAGAAGAGTTCAGCAGAGTATCAGGATACAAGATAAACATACAAAAATCAGTTGGATTCCTCAACACCAACAAAAAGAACATCCAAGAGGAAATCACCAAATCAATGCCATTTACAGTAGCCCCCCAGAAGATAAAATACTTAGGAAAAAAATCTTACCGGAGATGTAAAAGACTTATACAAAGAAAACCACAGTACACTTCTGCAAGGAACCAAAAGAGACTTACATAAGTGGAAAAACGTACCTTGCTCATGGATAGGAAGACTTAACATTATAAAAATGTCTATTCTATCAAAAGCGATCTATACATTTAATGCAATTACGATCTAAATCCCAACGACATTCTTTAAAGAGATGGAGAAAGAAATCACCAACTTCATATGGAAGGGAAAGAGGCTCTGGATAAATAAGGCATTACTGAAAAAGAAGAACAAAGTGGGAGGCCTTACTTTACCTGATTTTAGAACCTATTATGCCGCCACAGTAGTCAAAACAGCCCGGTACTGGTACAACAACACATACATAGACCAATGGAACAGAATTGAGAATCCAGACATAAATCCATCCACATATGAAAGGCAGATGATATTTGACAAAGGCCCCAAAACGGTTAAATGGGGAAAAGATAGTCTTTTTAACAAATGGTGCTGGCATAACTGGATATCCATCTGAAAAAAAAATGAAACAAGACCCATACCTCACACTGTGCACAAAAACGGGCTAGAAATAGATCAAAGACCTAAATATAAAATTTAAAACGGTAAAAATCATGGAAGAAAAAATAAGGACAACGTTAGGAGCCCTAATACATGGCATAAACAGTATACAAAACATTAGTAAGAAAGCAGAAGAAAAACTAGATAACGGGGAGCTCCTAAAAATCAAACACCTATGCTCATCCAAAGACTTCATCAAAAGAGTAAAAAGACTACCTAAAGACTGGGAAAAAGTTTTTAGCTATGACATTTCTGATCAGCGCTTGATCTCTAAAATCTACATGATACTGCAAAAACTCAACTGCAAAAAGACAAATAACCCAATTAAAAAATGGGCAAAAGATATGAATAGACACTTCATTAAAGAAGACATTCAGGTAGCTAACAGATATATGAGGAAATGCTCACGATCATTAGCCATTAGAGAAATGCAGATCAAAACTACAATGAGAGTTCATCTCACTCCAACAAGGCTGGCATTAATCCAAAAAACGAAAAACAATAAATGTTGGAGAGGCTGTGGAGAGATTGGAACACTTCTACACTGCTGGTGGGAATGTAAAATGTTAAAACCACTTTGGAAATCGATTTGGCACTTCCTTAAAAAGTTAGAAATAGAACTACCATACAATCCTGCAATCCCACTCCTCGAAATAATCCTAGAGAAATAAGAGCCTTTACACAAACACCCACGTTTATTGCAGCACTGTTTACAATTGCAATAAGATTGAAGCAACCAAGGTGCCCATCAACGGATGAATGGGTAAATAAATTATGGTATATTCACACAATGGAATACTACGCATTGATAAAGAAAAGTGAGGAACCTGTGAAACATTTCATAACATGGAGGAACCTCGAAGGCATTATGCTGAGTGAAATTAGTCAGTTGCAAAAGGACAAATATTATAAGATCCTGAGAAATAGTTTTAACTGGGAAGAAAGCATTCTTTTGTGGTTACAAGAGGAGGGAGGGTGGGAAAGTGGGAGAGGAGTATTCACTAATTAGCTGGTAGATAAGAACTAGTTTAGGTGAAGGCAAAGACAGCACACAATACAGGGGAGGTCAGCACAACTGGACTAAACCAAAAGCAGTTTCCTGAATAAACGGAATGCTACGAAGTTCAGTGTAGCCGGGGCACAGGTTTGGGGACCATGGTTTCAGGGGACATCTAAGTCAATTGGCATAATAAAATCTAATAAGAAAACATTTTGCATCCTACTTTGAAGAGTGGCATCTGGGGTCTTAAATGCTAGCAAGCAGCCATCTAAGATGCATCAATTGGTTTCAACCCACCTGGATCAATGGAGAATGAAGAACGCCAAGGACACAAGGCGATTACAAGCCCAAGAGATAGAAAGGGCCACATGAACCAGAGACTACATCATCCTGAGACCAGAAGAACTAGATGGTGCCCGGCTACAACTGATGACTGCCCTGACAGGGAACACAACGGAGAACCCCTGACTGCCCTGGCAGGGACCACAACAGAGAAATCCTGAAGGAGCAGGAGAGCAGTTGGATGCAGACCCCAAATTCTCATAAGACCAGACTTAATGGTCTGACTGAGCCTAGAAGGACTCTGGTGGTCATGGCCCCCAGACCTTCTGTTGGCCCAGGACAGGAACCATTCCCGAAGCCACCTCTTCAGACCTGGATTGGACTGGACAATGGGTTGGGGACGGATGCTGGTGAGGAGTGAGCTTCTTGGATCAGGTGGACACTTGAGACTATGTTGGCATCTCCTGCCTGGAGGGGAGATGAGAGGGTGGAGAGGGTTAGAAGCTGGCCAAAGGGACATGAAAAAAGAGAGTGGAGGGAGAGAGTGGGCTGTCTCATTAGGGGGAGAGTAATTGGGATTGTGTAGCAAGGTGTATATGGGTTTTTGTGTGAGAGACTGACTTGATTTGTAAACTTTCACTTAAAGCACAATAAAAAGTATAAAAACAGTTGATAATTTAAACCTTCCACCTTAAGAAAGTAGAAACAAGAAGCTCAAGCTAAACTCAAAGCAAACAGAAGGAAGTAAACAATAAAGATTAGAGCAGAAACTAATGAAATAAATATAAAAATAACAGAGAAAAATCAAAAAATATGTTCTTTGTAACGATCAACAAAATTAGCACTCTTTTAGATAGAAGACCAAGAACAAAACAAAAAAAAACCTGAAACCCATTACCGTTGAGTTGATTCGACTCATAGCAACCCTGTAAGACAGAGAAGAACTGCCCCATAGGGTTTCCAAGGAGTGGCTGGTAGATTCGAACTGCTGACCTTTTGGTTAGTAGCCAAGATCTTTACCAATGTGCCACCAGGACTCCAAGAAAAAAACAGAAGACTCAAATTATTAAAATCTGGAATGAAAGAGAAGACATTGTAATAGACCTTAGAGAAATAAAAAGAATTATAAGGAAATACTGTGAACAATTGTACATGAAAAATTAGATAACATAAATGAGATGGAAAAATTCCCAGAAAGATACCAACTACAGAAACAAATTCAAGAAGAAATAGAAAATCTGAACAGACCTATACTAAGAGATTGAATTAGTTAAAAAAAAAAAAACTTACCACAGAGTAAAGCCCAGAACCAGATAACTTCACTGGTGAATTCTTCTAAACACATGAAGAATTAACCAGAATCCTTCTCAAACTCTTCTGAGAAATAGAAGCAGAGATAACACTTTCCAACTCATTCTATGAGAAAAATACTATACTCATAAGGAGTTCCTGGATTAAAACAAACAGTTAAGCGTTCCACTACTAACCAAAATACTGGTAGTTCAAACCCACCCAGAAAGCCTGGAAACTTGCTTCCAAAAGGTCACAGCCTTGAAAACCGTTTGGAATGCAGTTCTACTCTGCAACATATGCGGTCACCATGGGTTTGATTGGACTTGACGGCAACTGGTTTGTTTTTCTTTTTTCTTTTTAATCCAAACCAGACAAAGACATCACAAGAAAAGAAAACTGCAGACAAATATCACTTACCAATATAGATATAAAAATCCTCAAGAAAATACGAGCAAACCTAATCCAGCAACTACAAAAGTATTATAAAGTATGACCAAGTGAAAAAGAGGAAGACCATCAATGAGATGGATTGACACAGTAGCTGCAACAGTGGGTTGTTATGAGGATGGCACAGGACTGGGCTCTGTTTCATTCTGTTGTACATAGGGTCGCTCTGAGTTGGAACCTAAAGACAGCACCCAACAACAACAACAATGGCCAAGTGCAATTTTCCCCAGGAATGCAAGGTTGGTTCAACATTCGAAAATCAACAAATATACTGTACTGATAAAATAAAGGGCAACAACCATATAGTCTAGCTACTTAGTTCTGCTGTAACAGAAATGCCACGAATGGGTGGCTTTAACAAACAGAAACTTATTTTCTCAGTCTAGGACGTTATAGGTTCAAATTTGTGGTTCCAGATCTAGAGGAAGGCTTTCTCTGTCGGCTCTTGAGGAAGTTCCTTGTCTCTTTTAGCTTCTGCTCCATATCTTCATGTGGCTTGGCATCTCTCTTCTCCCTTCGCTGCTTCTTTCACTTGCTTGTTTAATCTCTTTTATATCTCAAAAGAGATTGACTTAAGATAAACCCTACACTAACCCTTTGTCATTAACATAACAAAGACAATCCATTCCCAAATGGAATTATAAACACAGGCATAGAAGTTAGGATTTGTAACTCATATTTTGGGGCTACACAAAACAATGCACAGCATGTAAAATCAACTCCATGTTGTTATTGTTAGTTAGTTGCCCTCAAGTCAATTCTGACTCATGGCGACTCCATGTGTGCAGAGTAGAACTGCTCTATAGAATTTCCAAGGATGAGACCTTTCAGAAGCAGATCGTCAGGCCTGTCTTCTGAGGTTCCTCTGGGTGGATTCGGACTGTCAACTTTTCAACTAGTAGTCAAGCACTTAACCATTGTTGCCGCTCAGAGACTCCTAATCATCTCAATAGATGCTGAAAAAGAATTTGACAAAATCCAACACATCTTTATGATAAAACAAATTTGAAAATACAAGACAACTTCCTCATCTTGACAAAAGGCTTCAAGGAAAAATCCACAGCTAATATCACACATAATGGTGAAAAACTTAATGTGTTCTTCCTAACGTCAGGGAGAAGACAAGGATGTCTGCTTTTATTACTTCTATTCAACATTCTACTGAAAGTTCTAGACAGGACAATTAGGCAAGAAAAATATATAAAAGGCATCAATATTGGAAAGGAAGAAGTAAAACTATCTCTATTTGCAGAAGACATGACCTTGTGTACACAAAATACTAAGGAATTCACTAGAAATATTAAAACTAATAAATGAGTTCAGCAAGGGTGCAGGACATAGGATCACTATACAAAAATATGGTGTATTTCTGTGCAGTACCAATGAAAATTCTAAAAATGAAATTAAGAAACTGTCTTAGATCTCTAGTGCTGCTATAACAGAAACACAAGTGGGTGGCTTTAACAAAGAGAAATTTATTCTCTAACAGTCTAGGAGGTTAGAAGTCTGAATTCAGGGTGCCAGCTCCAGGGAAAGTCTTTCTCTCTCTGTCAGCTCTGGGGGAAGGTCCTTGTCATCAATCTTCCCCAGTCAAGGAGCTTCTCAGCACAGGGACCCTGGGTCCAAAGGATGCAATATTCTCCTGGCTCTTGTTTCTTGGTGGTACAAGGTCCCCACGTCTCTCTGCTTGCTTCTCTCTTTTGTATCTCAAGAGAGACTGACTTAAGACACAACCTAATCTTGTAGATTAACTCCTGTCTCATTAACATAACTGCCGATAATCCCACCTCATTAACATCATAGAGGTAGGATTTACAACACATAGGAAAATCGCAACAGATGACAAAATGGTGAACAATCACACAACACTGGGAATCATGGCCTAGCCAAGTTGACACACATTTTGGGGGGACACAATTCATCCATAACAGAAACTAATCCCATTTTTTAATAGCAGGAAAAAAATGAAACACCTGGAAACAAATTTAACAAAAGAAATACAAGACGTACATGGAAAACTGCAAAACGTTGTTGAAAAAAATAAAGAAGACCTAAAGAAATAGAAAGACACCCTGTGTTCACGAATTGGAAGATGTAAATTTCTAAGATGGCCATACTCTCCAAGTAATCAACAAATTCAATGCAATCCTTACAGAAACCCCAGATGGCATTTTTGCAGCAATTAAAAAATCTGATCTTAAAATTCATTTGGAAGTGTAAGGGACCCCAAACAACCAAAACAATCCTGAAAGTAAGGAACAAAGTTGGAAAACTCACACTTCGTGATTTCAAATCTTACTACAAAGCTACAGTAATCAAAGCAGTGTGGTACTGGCATAAGCATAGACATATTGATCAATGGGATACAATTGAGAGCCCAGAAATAAACCCTGATATTTAGGGCCAATTAATTTTCAACTAGGGTGCCAAGACAATTCAATGCAAAAGAATAGTCTTTTGACAAATGGTGTTGGGGAAACTGGTTATCCACATGCAAAAGCCCTACCTCACAAACTCAAAAATTAACTCAAAATGAGTCAAAGACCTAAATGCGTGAGCTACAACTATAAAACTGTTATAAGAAAATATCTGAGTAAATCTTTGTGATCATGGATTAAGCAATGATGTCTTTGATAGGACACCAAAAGCACAAGGAACAAGAGAAAATGAAAGAGGTATTAGAATCTCAACATTATATACTTTGTGCTTCAAAAGGCACCATCAAGAAAGTGAACAGACAACACCAAATGGGAGAAAATATTAGCAAATCATGTATCTGATAATGAACATTTATTCAGAATAAATAGCTTGTACAACTCAATGATAAAAAAGCAAAAAAAAAACATTGCTGTCGAGTCAATTCCAACCCATAAAGGCATATAACTCAAAACAAGGCACAATAATTGATTTCTATTTGACTGGAGCAACAAAGAAAGAAGGAGAGTCAGGAAAAGAAGGTGGATATGGGATGTGTGGCTAATTGCTTCCATAAATAGCTACCTCCTTTGCCCTGAGACCAGAAGAACTGGATGGTGCCCGGCTACCATTACTGAATATTTTGATCAAAAACTCTATAGAAGAATCCTGATCAAAAGTGGGAAAAATGCAGAATAAAATTTCAAATTCTAGGCGGGGCCAAGATGGCGGACTAGGTAGACGATACCTCGGATCCCTCTTGCAACAAAGACTCGGAAAAACAAGTGAATCGATCACATACATAACAATTTACGAACCCTGAACAACAAACACAGATTTAGAGACGGAGAACGAACAAATACGGGGAAGCAGCGATTGTTTTTGGAGCCTGGAGCCAGCGTACCAGTCAGGTAACCTTTGGCGCCCGATTTAGGGCAGAGCCCAGGGGAGCAGACGGCGCAAACAAGGGGCCCAGCCCTAACAAGGGGCCCAGCCCTACCCCCCGAACTCTCCCCGGGAGGGGGCTCAGCCGGTTCAAGAGGGCAGTGTGGTGACACAGCCGGTGGGAGAAGTCCCCGGGAGGCACTGACTGGTCTTGGAGTGGGGAGAGCAGTGTCCCAGCCGGGGAATCGTCCCGCCAGGATTTTGACTGGGCGCAGGTACGGCACAAGCACGGAGAGCTGCTCCACTACCCTGAACTAACCCCGGGAGGGGGCCCAGCTGGTTCACGCGGGCGGCGTGGCGACGCAGCCGGTGGGAGAAGTCCCCGGGAGGCAGCGACTGGTCTTGGAGCAGGGAGAGCAGCGTCCCAGCCGGGACACGCGGTCACGGCACAAGCAAGGGGAGCTGCTCCACTCACCTGAACTAACCCCGGGAGGGTGCCCAGCCAGTTTTCGGAGGCGGCACGGCGACGCAGCTGGCGGGACAAGAAGTCCCCGGGAGGCAGCGACTGATTTTGGAGTCGAGAGTGCACCGTCCCAGCAGGGAAACCTTGACGTGGGGCGTGGGGCTGGCAGCGGAGGATCTGACCGTGACTTCAGCGGGCCAGACCCCCCGGGGGCAATCTCCACACAGCCAGCACACATACGTGACACACCCCGCGGGAATCTCAGATATAATAGTCATTCCAAGCAAGACAAGCAACTCTGGCTATATTCTGAGGTGCTACTCTCCTATCTCCCTGATCCCTCTCCCACCCTCTCCAGGGGCTTCATTAACATCCGAATTGCTGAGCCAGAGGGAGAACGGCTCCTCTGGCTCCGCAGCGGCTTTGCTTCCCCCCCCCTTTTTTTTCTTTTGGTCTTTTCCTAATCCACTCTTTTGGCCTGAGAGAAGGAACAACAACAACAATAAAAAAAAAAACCCAGGGACCAAAAATCCACCCCTAATTGGACTAAAAACACAAAATCAGCTACAGCCAAGCATATACGATCCAAACCTCAGACTTTCATCCTTACAGGGAACAGGGTGGCAGTTATAATCCAAAGGTAGTTCTGATAGGGATCTGACTGCATTTTTTTTAGTGGATTTTCTGGAAAAACTAGTTTCCCAGTGATGGCTCGGAGACAGCAGTCCATATCAAACCACATAAAGAAGCAGACCATGACAGCTTCTCCAACTCCCCAAACAAAAGAATCAAAATCTTTCCCAAATGAAGATACAATCCTGGAATTATCAGATACAGAATATAAAAAACTAATTTACAGAACGCTTCAAGACATCAGAAACGAAATAAGGCAAACTGCAGAAAAAGCCAAGGAACACACTGATAAAACTGTTGAAGAACTCAAAAAGATTATTCAAGAGCATAGTGGAAAAATTAATACGTTGCAAGAATCCATAGAGGGACAGCATGTAGAAATCCAAAAGATTAACAATAAAATTACAGAATTAGACAATGCAATAGGAAGTCAGAGGAGCAGACTCGAGCAATTAGAATGTAGACTGGGACATCTGGAGGACCAGGGAATCAACACCAACATAGCTGAAAAAAAATCAGATAAAAGAATTAAAAAAAATGAAGAAACCCTAAGAATCATGTGGGACTCTATCAAGAAGGATAACTTGCGAGTGATTGGAGTCCCAGAACAGGGAGGGGGGACAGAAAACACAGAGAAAATAGTTGAAGAACTCCTGACAGAAAACTTCCCTGACATCATGAAAGACGAAAGGATATCTATCCAAGATGCTCATCGAACCCCATTTAAGATTGATCCAAATAGAAAAACACCAAGACATATTATCATCAAACTAGCCAAAACCGAAGATAAAGAGAAAATTTTAAAAGCAGCCAGGGAGAAAAGAAAGGTTTCCTTCAAGGGAGAATCAATAAGAATAAGTTCAGACTACTCAGCAGAAACCATGCAGGCAAGAAGGGAATGGGACGACATATACAGAGCACTGAAGGAGAAAAACTGCCAGCCAAGGATCATATATCCAGCAAAACTCTCTCTGAAATATGAAGACGAAATTAAGATATTTACAGATAAACACAAGCTTAGAGAATTTGCAAAAACCAAACCAAAGCTACAAGAAATACTAAAGGATATTGATTGGTCAGAAAACCAATAATATCAGATATCAGCACAACACAAGGTCACAAAACAGAACATCCTGATATCAACTCAAATAGGGAAATCACAAAAACAAACAAATTAAGATTAATTAAAAGAAAATAATACACATAACAGGGAATCATTGAAGTCAATAGGTAAAAGATCACAATAATCGAAAAGAGGGACTAAATACAGGAGGCATAGAACTGCCATATGGAGAGTGATACAAGGCGATATAGAACAATACAAGTTAGGTTTTTACTTAGAAAAATAGTGGTAAATAATAAGGTAACCACAAAAAGGTATAACAACTCCATAACTCAAGATAAAAGCCAAGAAAAACGTAATGACTCAACAAACATAAAGTCAAACACTACAAAAATGAGGATCTCACAATTTACTAAGAAAAACGCCTCAGCACAAAAAAGTATGTGGAAAAATGAAATGGCCAACAACACACATGAAAAGGCATCAAAATGACAACACTAAACACTCATTTATCTATAATTACGCTGAATATAAATGGACTAAATGCACCAACAAAGAGACAGAGAGTCTCGGACTGGATAAAGAAACATGATCCGTCTATATGCTGCCTACAAGAGACACACCTTAGACTTAGAGACACAAACAAACTAAAACTCAAAGGATGGAAAAAATATATCAAGGAAACAATAAGCAAAAAAGAAGAGGAGTAGCAATATTAATTTCTGACAAAATAGACTTTAGACTTAAATCCACCACAAAGGATAAAGAAGGACACTATATAATGATAAAAGGGACAGTTGATCAGGAAGACATAACCATATTGAATATTTATGCAGCCAATGACAGGGCTGCAAGATACATAAATCAAATTTTAACAGAATTGAAAAGTGAGATAGACACCTCCACAATTATAGTAGGAGACTTCAACACACCACTTTCGGAGAAGGACAGGACATCCAGTAAGAAGCTCAATAGAGACACAGAAGACCTCCTTACAACAATCAACCAACTTGACCTCATTGACTTATACAGAACTCTCCACCCAACTGCTGCAAAGTATACTTTTTTTTCTAGTGCACATGGAACATTCTCTAGAATAGAGCATATATTAGGTCATAAAACAAACCTTTGCAGAGTCCAAAACATCGAAATGTTACAAAGCATCTTCTCAGACCACAAGGCAATAAAACTAGAAATCAATAACAGAAAAACTAGGGAAAAGAAATCAAATACTTGGAAAATGAACAATACCCTCCTGAAAAAAGACTGGGTTATAGAAGACATCAAGGAGGGAATAAGGAAATTCATAGAATGCAACGAGAATGAAAATACTTCCTATCAAAACCTCTGGGACACAGCAAAAGCAGTGCTCAGAGGCCAATTTATATCGATAAATGCACACATACAAAAAGAAGAACCAAAATCAGAGAACTGTCCCTACAACTGGAACAAATAGAAAGTGAGCAACAAAAGAATCCATCAGGCACCAGAAGAAAACAAATAATAAAAATTAGAGCTGAACTAAACGAATTAGAGAACAGAAAAACAATTGAAAGAATTAACAAAGCCAAAAGCTGGTTCTTTGAAAAAATTGACAAAATTGATAAACCATTGGCTAGACTGACTAAAGAAATACAGGAAAGGAAACAAATAACCCGAATAAGAAACGAGAAGGACCACATCACAACAGAGCCAAATGAAATTACAAGAATCATTTCAGATTACTACAAAAAATTGTACTCTAACAAATTTGAAAACCTAGAAGAAATGGTGAAATTCTTGGAAAAACACTACCTACCTAAACTAACACATTCAGAAGTAGAACAACTAAATAGACCCATAACAAAAAAAGAGACTGAAACGGTAATCAAAAAACTTCCAACAAAAAAAAGTCCTGGCCCGGAGGGCTTCACTGCAGAGTTCTACCAAACCTTCAGAGAAGACTTAACACCACTACTACCGAAGGTATTTCAAAGCATAGAAAAAGACGGAATACTACCCAACTCATTCTATGAAGCTACCATCTCCCTGATACCAAAATCAGGTAAAGACATTACAAAAAAAGAAAATTATAGACCTATATCCCTCATGAACATAGATGCAAAAATCCTCAACAAAACTCTAGCCAATAGAATCCAAGAACACATCAAAAAAATAATTCACCCTGATCAAGTGGGATTTATACCAGGTATGCAAGGCTGGTTTAATACCAGAACAACCATTAATGTAATCCATCATATAAATAAAACAAAAGATAAAAACCACATGATCTTATCAATTGCTGCAGAAAAGGCATTTGACAAAGTTCAGCACCCATTTATGATAAAAACTCTTACCAAAATAGGAATTGAAGGAAAATTCCTCAACATAATAAAGGGCATCTATGCAAAGCCAACAGCCAATATCACTCTAAGTGGAGAGAACCTGAAAGCATTTCCCTTGAGAACGGGAACCAGACAAGGATGCCCTTTATCACCGCTCTTATTCAACATCGTACTTGAAGTCCTAGCCAGGGCAATTAGGCTAGATAAAGAAATAAAGGGTATCCGGATTGGCAAAGAGGAAGTAAAGTTATCACTGTTTGCAGATGACATGATCGTGTACACGGAAAACCCTAAGGAATCCTCCAGAAAACTACTGAAACTAATAGAAGAGTTTGGAAGAGTCTCAGGTTATAAAATAAACATACAAAAATCACTTGGATTCCTCTACATCAACAAAAAGAACACCAAAGAGGAAATAACCAAATCAATACCATTCACAGTAGCCCCCAAGAAGATAAAATACTTAGGAATAAATCTTACCAAGGATGTAAAAGACCTATACAAAGAAAACTACAAAGCTCTACTACAAGAAATTCAAAAGGACATACTTAAGTGGAAAAACATACCCTGCTCATGGATAGGAAGACTTAACATAGTAAAAATGTCTATTCTACCAAAAGCCATCTATACATATAACGCACTTCCAATCCAAATTCCAATGTCATATTTTAAGGGGATAGAGAAACAAATCACCAATTTCATATGGAAGGGAAAGAAGCCCTGGATAAGAAAAGCATTACTGAAAAAGAAGAAGAAAGTGGGAGGCCTCACTCTACCTCATTTCAGAACCTATCATACAGCAACAGTAGTCAAAACAGCCTGGTACTGGTACAACAACAGGCACATAGACCAATGGAACAGAATTGAGAACCCAGATATAAATCCATCCATGTATGAGCAGCTAATATTTGACAAAGGACCAGTGTCAGTTAATTGGGGAAAAGATAGTCTTTTTAACAAATGGTGCTGGCATAACTGGATATCCATTTGCAAAAGAATGAAACAGGACCCATACCT
Organism: Loxodonta africana; assembly: GCF_030014295.1. Taxonomy (NCBI): domain Eukaryota; kingdom Metazoa; phylum Chordata; class Mammalia; order Proboscidea; family Elephantidae; genus Loxodonta; species Loxodonta africana. The sequence goes on along the minus strand of NC_087369.1, from coordinate 89,418,985 downwards.
CACACCATGCACAAAAACTAACTCCAAGTGGATCAAAGACCTAAACATAAAGACTAAAACGATAAAGATCATGGAAGAAAAAATAGGGACAACCCTCGGAGCCCTAACACAGGGCATAAACAGAATACAAAACATTACCAAAAATGATGAAGAGAAACCCGATAACTGGGAGCTCCTAAAAATCAAACACCTATGCTCATCTAAAGACTTCACCAAAAGAGTAAAAAGACCACCTACAGACTGGGAAAGAATATTCAGCTATGACATCTCAGACCAGCGCCTGATCTCTAAAATCTACATGATTCTGTCCAAACTCAACCACAAAAAGACAAACAACCCAATCAAGAAGTGGGCAAAGGATATGAACACACACTTAGGCAGCCAACAGATACATGAGAAAATGCTCTCGAACATTAGCCATTAGAGAAATGCAAATTAAAACTAGGATGAGATTCCATCTCACACCAACAAGGCTGGCATTAATCCAAAAAACACAAAATAATAAATGTTGGAGAGGCTGCAGAGAGATTGGAACTCTTATACACTGCTGGTGGGAATGTAAAATGGTACAACCACTTTGGAAATCCATCTGGCGTTATCTTAAACAGTTAGAAATAGAACTACCATACAACCCAGAAATCCCACTCCTCGGAATATACCCTGGAGAAATAAGAGCCTTCACACAAACAGATACATGCACACCCATGTTTATTGCAGCTCTGTTTACAATAGCAAAAAGCTGGAAGCAACCAAGGTGTCCATCAATGGATGAATGGGTAAATAAATTGTGGTATATTCACACAATGGAATACTACGCATCGATAAAGAACAGTGACGAACCTGTGAAACATTTCATAACATGGAGGAACCTGGAAGGCATTATGCTGAGCGAAATTAGTCAGAGGCAAAAGGACAAATATTGTATAAGACCACTATTATAAGATCTTGAGAAATAGAAAAAACTGAGAAGAACACATACTTTTGTGGTTACAGGGGGGGAGGGAGGGAGGGAGAGGGTTTTTTATTGATTAATTAGTAGATAAGAACTTCTTTAGGTGAAGGGAAGGACAACACTCAATACTTGGAAGGTCAGCTCAATTGGACTGGACTAAAAGCAAAGACGTTTCCGGGATAAAATGAATGGTTCAAAGGTCAGCGGAGCAAGGGCGGGGGTCTGGGGACCATGGTTTAAGGGGACTTCTAAGTCAATTGGCAAAATAATTCTAGTATGAAAACATTCTGCATCCCACTTTGAAATGTGGCATCTGGGGTCTTAAATGCTAACAAGCGGCCATCTAAGATGCATCAATTGGTCTCAACCCACCTGGAGCAAAAGAGAATGAAGAACACCAAGGTCACACGACAACTAACAGCCCAAGAGACAGAAAGGGCCACATGATCCAGAGACCTACATCATCCTGAGACCAGAAGAACTAGTTGGTGCCCGGCCACAATCGATGACTGCCCTGACAGGGAACACAATAGAGAACCCCTGAGGGAGCAGGAGATCAGTGGGATGCAGACCCCAAATTCTCATAAAAAGACCATACTTAATGGTCTGACTGAGACTGGAGGAATCCCGGCGGCAATGCTCCCCAGACCTTCCATTGGCCCAGGACAGGAACCATCCCCGAAGACAACTCATCAGACATGAAAGGGACTGGTCAGCGGGTGGGAGAGAGATGCTGATGAAGAGTGAGCTAATTATATCAGGTGGACACTTGAGAGTGTGTTGGCAGCTCTTGTCTGGAGGGGGGATGGGAGGATAGAGAGAGAGGGAAGCTGGCAAAACTGTCACGAAAGGAGAGACTGAAAGGGCTGACTCAAGAGGGGGAGAGCAAGTGGGAGTACGGAGTAAGATGTATGTAAACTTATATGTGACAGACTGATTGGATTTGTAAACGTTCACTTGAAGCTTAATAAAAGTTAATAAAAAATAAAAAAAATTTCAAATTCTGTTTATGAAAGCATAGAGGCTGGATGAACCCCTGAAACTATTGCCCTGAGATAATCTTTAAAGCTTAAACCAAAAATATCCCCTGAAGTCTTCTTAAAACCAAACAATAGTTTAGCTTAAATAGTAAAGAATGCCTGCCTTGAGCATTGTGCTCTTTCAACATCTATCTATATGGGATCAAACTGACAACAGCTACTCAAAAGATTAGATAGAAAACTTGGGGAGCAGTGAGTTTTTGTTAATGGGGGAGGAATGACTCAGTAAAGGAGGACAAAAATAGTTGCACAACTTCAAAAATGTAATCAGTGTGACTGAATTGTACATGCACAAACTGTTAACTTGGTGCATGTTTTGCTACGTATATTCGCAATGACAACAACAAAATTAATAAAATTTAAAAAATGAATAAGTAAATAAAGCCAAAAGATTTGAATAGGCATTTCTCCAAGGAAGATATATAAATTGTCAATAAGCTAAAGATGTTCAACATCATTAATCACTAGGAAAATGCAAATCAAAACTAAGAGAAATCAATTCACACTCTTTAAGATAGGTATAGAAACCCTGGTGGCGCAACAGTTACATGCTCAGCTGCTAACCAGAAGTTTGGTGGTTTGGACATACTCAGTGGCTCTGAAGGAGAAAGACCTGGCCATCTGCTTCCATAAAGATCACAGAATAGAAAGCCCTATGGGACAGTTCTACTATGTCATTTGAGGTCACTATGAATTGAAAATCAACTTGATGGCACACAACAACAGCAACAGGATAGTTATAATCAAAAAGACTGACAATAATTAAGTGTTGGGAAGAATGTAGAGAAATCAAAACCCTCATACACTGCTGATGGGAATATAAAATGTTGCATCCACTTTGGAAAACAGTTTGGCAGTTTCTCAAAAAGTTCAATGTACAGTTACTATATCATCCAGTAATTTCACCCCTAGGTGCACCCAAAAGAATCGTAAACATAAGTTCACACAAAAACTTGTACACAAATTTCATAATAGCATTATTCTGTGTTCGTGGAAACTACCCAAATGCTCATTAACTAGTGATAGAGAAACAAAATCCATACAACAGTATATTATTCAGTAATGAAAAAAGAATGATGTACTGATACATGCTGTAGTATGTATAAGCTATGTAAACATTATGGTAATTGAGAAAAAAAACAGTGACAAAAGACCACATATCGCATAGTTTCATTGATGTGAAACATCTGAATAGGAAAATCCATAGAGACAGAAAGCTGACTAGTAGTTGCTGGGGGCTGGCAGGAGGTGCAGGGTGAGATAGTAGAAATGAGTTATCGCTAATGGGTACAGGATTTCTTTTTGGGGTGTTGAAAATGTTATTTAAAAAAATAGTGCTGATTGCACGACTCTGCGCATAAGCTGAAAACCACTGTATCGTGTATTTTACATGAGTGAATTTTATGCTTAAAACTATGAAAAAATACCATAGTTAATGCATTTGACAGCATTAGATTGTACCCCCAAGAGTTTTCTTTACCTCATATGTGAACAAAAGATATACCCGTTGCCACTGAGTCATTTCTGACTCATGGTGATCCTACAGGACAGAGTAGAACTGCCCCATAGGGTTTCCAAGGAGTGGCTGGTGGATTTGAACTGCTGACCTTTTGGTAAGCAGTCGTAGCTGTTAACCACTGCACCACCAGGGCTCCAAACATCAGAGGCTTATATCTGTTGTCTCTCTCTCTGAACAACAGATATAAGTCCCTGCAAATTAATACTGTGTGCATGACTATTGTGCAGACTTTTAAAGTACAGTAGCACCAGAGAGGTAGGCTAGTCCAAATGCCTCATTTCCCAAGTGAAAAAATGTTAGGCTTAGAGTGAGGAGAAGACACCTGCCCTAGGAAGCAAGGTAAATAACTAGTACAGCCTGGACTGGAATCCAGATTTCCTAATAACTAAAAGCCAAAAACCAAACCCATAGCCGTGGAGTGGATTCCAACTCATAGCGGCCCTATAAGACAGAGTAGAACTATCCCATATGGTTTCCAAGGAGCAGCTGGTGGGTTCGAACTACCGTGAATTATTTCCATATCACCTCAAACCATTTTAAATGAGATCACAAGTGTCCAAGTAACAGATAACTATAAAACAATGGCTAGGGACAACTTAACGATGCTGAAAATGAAATGGCAATGTTGACCTCAAACACTCATAATCCTCTAATACACCTACTGTGTTTAGAACATTCAAAACTGTAATTCTCATCTGAGCATTCATCCCAGTTCCACCTATTACTGGCTTTGTATTTTGGGCAAGCTACTTCGTTTCCCCGAGTTTCAGATTCATTATCTGTAAAATGGAAATAACATGCCCCTGGTGTTGTTGTGACAAATTAGATGGGGTGACGCATGTAGAGATAAGCACAGTACCTAGAATATAGTAAGTCCTCAGTAAATAGTAGTTATTATTATCATGCTTCAGTCTCAATGTTAGTCCTACTTCTGGGACATCACGTTATGTTCCCAGTTTTCCCCCAGTAACTTCAAGCAAGCAACTTACTTGATTTCTCTGATCCTAGCTCAAGGCTGGTTGCTAGATAGGCAGATTAATAGATATTCCACACATTACGTGTTTGGGTTACTTGCTGTCTTAGTTACCTAGTGCTGCCTCAACAGAAATACCACCAAGTGGGTATTTTTAAGAATCAGAAATTTATTTTCCCACAGTTCAGGAGACCAGAATCTGAATTCAGGGCTCTCGCAGGAGATCCTTCCTTGTCTAGTTCAGCTTCTAGCAGCTGCCTGCAATCTTTGTAGATGAATATATCTCTTCTGCTTGTCTTCCTTTTCTTCTTCTTGTGTGTGTGTCTCTGGGCTTATTCTGGTCTTCTTATAACTCAGAAGTGATTAGGTTTAGGATCCATCCTACACCGGCATAAACTCAACTGAATGATTGATTACATTACATTAAATGATATAGTACATGATTAAATTGCATGACATTAGATATAAGGTCCCCCACGTGTCTGTCAGTTTGTCATACTGTGGGGGCTTGTGTGTTGCTGTGACTCTGGAAACTATGCCACCAGTATTCAGATACCAGCAGGGTCACCCATGGAGGACAGGTTTCAGCTGAGCTTCCAGACTAAGACAGACTAGGAAGAAGGACCCGACAGTCTACTTCTGAAAAGCGCTTGATCCCTAAAATCTATATGATTCTGCTAAAACTCAACCACAAAAAGACAAACAACCCAATTAAAAATTGGGCAAAGGATATGAACACGCACTTCACTAAAGAAGGCGTTCAGGCGGCTAACAGATACATGAGGAAAAGCTCTCGATCATTAGCCATTAAAGAAATGCAAATTAAAACTACAATGAGATTTCATCTCACTCCAACAAGGCTGGCATTAATCCAAAAAACACAAAATAATAAATGTTGGAGAGGCTGTGGAGAGATTGGAACACTTCTACACTGCTGGTGGGAATGTCAAATGGTACAACCACTGTGGAAATTAATTTGGTGTTTCCTTAAAAAGCTAGGAATAGAACTACCATACGATCCAGCAATCTCACTCCTCGGAATATAGCCTAGAGAAATAAGTTTTTTTTACACGAACAGATATATGCACACCCGTGTTTATTTCAGCACTGCTTACAATCGCAAAAAGATGGAAGCAACCGAGGTACCCATCAACGGATGGATGGATAAATAAGTTATGGTATATTCACACAATGGAATACTACACGTTGATAAAGAATAGTGATGAATCTGTGAAACATTTCATAACATGGAGGAACCTGGAAGGCATTATGCTGAGTGAAATTAGTCAGTTGCAAAAGGACAAATATTGTATAATTCTACTATTATAAGAAAGGAAGAAAATATTCTTTTGTGGTTATGAGAGGAGGGAGGGAGGGAGGGTGGGAGAGGGTGATTTACTAATTAGATAGTAGGTAAGAACTACTTTAGGTGACCGGAAAGACAACACACAATACAGGGGAGGTCAGCACAATTGGACTAAACCAAAAGCAAAGAAGTTTCCTGAATAAACTGAATGCTTCGAAGGTCAGCAAAGCAGAGGCAGGGATTTGGGGATAATGGTTTCAGGGGACATCTAAGTCAATTGGCAAAGTAAACTCTATTAAGGAAACATTCTGCATCCCACTTTGAACTGTGGCGTCTGGGGTCTTAAATGCTACCAAGCAGCCATCTAAGATGCATCAATGAGTCTCAGCCCAACTGGATCAAAGGAGAATGAAGAACACCAGGACGCAAGGTAATTATGAGCCTAAGAAACAGAAAGGGCTACATGAACTAGAGACTACATCATCCCGAGACCAGAAGAACTAGATGGTGCCTGGCCACAACCGATGACTGCCCTGACAGGGAACACAACAGAGAACCTCAGAGGGAGCAGGAGAACAGTGGGATGCAGACCCTATATTCTCATAAAAAGACCAGACTTAATGGTCTGACTGAGACTAGAAGGACCCCAGTGGTCATGGTCCCCAAACCTTCTGTAGGTCCAGGACAGGAACCATTCCCGAAGCCAACTCATCAGACATGGATTGGACTGGACAATGGGTTGGAGAGAGATGCTGATCAGGAGTGAGCTACTTGCATCAGGTGGACACTTGAGACTATGTTGGCATCTCCTGTCTGGAGGGGAGATGGGAGGGTAGAGAGGGTTAGAAGCTGGCGAAATGGTCAGGAAAAGAGAGCCAGGAAGGAGTGAGTGGGCTGCCTCATTATGGGGAGAGTAATTGGGAGTATGTAGTAAGGTGTATATAAGTTTATAAGTGAGAGACTGACTTGATTTGTAAACTTTCACTTAAAGCACAATAAATATTATTTTTAAAAATTATCTATATAAGACTATATAGACAGCAAATATTCTAAAGCATAGATGAAAAGCTTGTGGGGAATGGAATTTAAGTCAATGGGAGTGAAACAACTGGAACAGAAATAAAGAGAATGTTGATATAATGTGAAGAACATAACTAATGTCACTGATCATTATGTCTAGAAACTGTTGAAAGGGAATGGGTTATGCTGTATATATTTTCACCAGAATTAAAATAAAATATTTTTAAAAAAGACCGTGTCATCTGCATAATGCAGGTTGTTAATGAGTCTTCCTCCAAACCCAATGCCCCATTCTTCTTCATATAGTCTTGGTTCTCAGATTATTTGCTCAGCATACAGATTCCATAAGTATGGTGAAAGGATGCAACCCAGACACACATCATTCCTGACTTTACATTTTTTTTAATGATCACCAGTTGGCACTACAGATAAAGAAATAACAGGTGTCAGAGGCAGAGGAGTGTTGTCTAGGAAGGCAAATGAAAGAGGGGTGTTGGTTAAGTCGATTTTGAGACATCTGCTAATTTCAGGAATTTCCCTCTAAACTGGATACCCAGTAGAGTACACCAAGTTCTGTTTGAGGACCTCTTTTATGATTTTTCCCTTTTTCTTAAAAAAAATTTATTGTACTTTAGATGAAGGTGTACAGAGCAAATGAGTTTCTCATTAAACAGTAAATACACATATTGTTTGTGCATTTACAAACATTGGTTGCCAACCCCACAACATGTCAACGCTCTCCCCTTCTCAACCTTGGGTTCCCTTGTCCCCTCCTGCTTTCTTGTCCCCTCCTGCCTTCTTGTCCTTGTCCCTGGGCTTCTGTGTACATTTAGTCTCATTTTGTTTTATGTTTTTTGTTGTGTGTTGGCTGAAGGTTGAAACTCAGGAGTGATTTCATTACTGAACTATAATGCTGTATGAGGGCCATACTCTCAGGGTTTCTCCATCTCTGTCAGACCAGTCAGTCTGGTCTTTTATTTGTTTATTTACTTATTTATTTTGTAAGTTAAAATTTTGCTCTACATTTTTGTCCAGCTCTGTCTGGAATCTTCTATCGTGATCCATGTCAGAACAGTCAGTGGTGGTAGCTGGGTACCATCTAGTGCTGGACTCAGTTCAGTGAAGGCTGTGGTAGTTGTGGTCCATTAGTCCTTTGGAATAATCTTTCCATTGTGTCTTTGGTTTTCTTCTTTCTTCCTTGCTGTAGATGGGGTGACACCAGTGGAGTATCTTAAATGGCTGCACACAAGCTTTTAAGACCCTAGACGCTACTTAACAAATTAGAATGTAGAACATTTTCTTTATAAACTATGTTATGCCAAATTACTTAGATATTCCACCAGACCATGGTCCCCAGAGCCCTCAGCCCAGTAATTTGCTCTCCCAGGGAGTTTGGATGTACCTATGGAGCTTCTATGATCTTGTGTTGGACAAGTTGTGCTGGATTCTCCAGTATTTTGTACTGTCTTATCCTTCACCAAAGTTACCACTTATCTATTGTCTATTTAGTGTTTTTCCCTCCCACTCCTCCCCTCCCTCATAACCATCAAAGATTGTTTCTTTTTGTGTGTAAACCTTTTCATGAGTTTTCATAGTAGTGGTCTCATACAATATTTGTCCTTTTGTGAATGATTTATTTCACTCAGCATAGCGTCTTCCAGATTCATCCGTGCTGTGAGATCCTTTTCAGATTCATCATTTTCCTTTATTGTTGCATAATACTCCATTGTGGGTATGTACCATAGTTTATCCATTCATATGTTGATGGGCACCTAGGTTGTTTCCATCATTTTGCTATTGTGAACAGTGCTGCAATGAACATTGGTGTGCATACATCTTTTCATGTGACAGCTCTTATTTCTCTAGGATATATTCTTAGGAGTTGGATTTCTGGATCATATGGTATTTCTATTTCTAGCTTTTTAAGGAAGTGCTATATCATTTTCCAAAATGGTTGCACCATTTTGCATTCCTATCAGCAGTGTTTAGGAATCCCAATCTCCTCACAGCCTCTCCAACATTTCTTATTTTCTGTGTGTCTGTGTGTGCGTGTCAGTAATGTCAGGATAAGGTGGTATCTCACTGTGCATTTAAGTTGCATTTCTCTAATGGCTAGTGATCCAGAGCATTTCCTCATGTATCTGTTAGCCATTTGAATGTATTCTTTGGTGAAGGCTCAGTTCATATATTTTGCCCATTTTTTAATTGGATTATTTGCCTTTTTATTGTAGAGGTGTTGCATTTTCCTGTAGACTTTAGAGATTAGGCCTTTGTCAGATATGTCATAGCCAAAAAATTTTTCCCAGTCTGTAGGTTCTCTTTTTAATCTTTTGGTGAAGTCTTTTGATGAGCGTAAGTGTTTAACTTTTAGAAGGTCCCAGTTGTCTAGCTTATCTTCTGGTATTTGTGTATTGTTAGTTAAGGTTTGCATCCTGTTAATGCCGTGTATTAAGGCCTATTTTTTCTTCTATGACCTTTATGCTTTTGGTTTCATATTTAAGTCTTTGATCCATTTTGAATTAATTTTTGTGTGTTTGGTATGGGTCCCGTTTCATCTTTTTTGCAGATGAGCATCCAGTTTTGCTAGCACCATTTGTTAAAAAGACAGTCTTTAACCCATGTGTTGGACTTTGGGCCTTTGCTGAAGATCAGGTGACTGTAGGTGGATGGATTTACACATGAGTACTCAATTCTGTTCCATTGGTCTGTCATTGTACCAGTATCAGGATGTTTTTTTGACTATCATAGCTGTATGTTCTGAGGTCAAGTAGTGAGAGTCCTCCTACTTTATTCTTCTTCTTCGATAGTCCTTTACTTATCCAGGGCCTCTTCCCTCTCCAAGTAAAGTTAATGATTATTTTTTCTATCCCCTTAAAGAATCCTGTTGGTATTTGGATAGGGATCAGTTGAAAGGGAGTTTTCCTTGGACGTGTAGCCTGCATCTGAATATAAGTGGTCGCTCTGGCTTTTGCCCTTTCTGGATCCTGCAGCTGCCTCCTGTTGCTCTGACCTCTGGTTCTTGAGACTTGAGCTAGCAGCTGACATGCCGATCTTGAGATTCGTTTATCTTCACAGCCTGTGAGCAAGAGCCCTGCTCTCCAACATGCTGATCTTGGGTTCACCAGCCCCTGTGGCTCCTTGAATCAGGAGAAGCCTTTATCCCGACCCACAGATTTGGAACTTTGCAGCCTCTACAATTGTGTGAGATCTTTACTTGATATATATATATACATTTTACTAGTTTTGGTTCCCTAGAGAACCCACCCTAAGACACATGATCCAGCAATTCCACTCCTAGGAATATGTCCTAGAGAAATAAAAGCAGTGACATGAATAGACTTATACACACCCATGTTCATTGTAGCACTGTTCACAATAGCAAAATGATGGAAACAACCTAGGTGCCCATCAACAAATGAAAGGATAAACAAACTATGGTGAATGTGTGCAATGGAATGCTACACACAGTGATAAAGAACAATGATGAGTCTGAGAAGCATCTCACAACACAAATGAATCTGGAGGGCACTATGCTGAGTGAAATAAGTCAATCACAAAAGGACAAATATTGTATGAGGCCACTACTATAAAAATTCATGAAAAGGTTTACACACAAAAAGAAACAATCTTTGATGGTTATAAGGGAGAGGAGGAGCGGGAGGGAAAAACACTAAATAGACAATAGATAAGTGGTAACTTTGGTGAAGGATAAGACAGTACAAAATACTGGGGAAGCCAGCACAACTTGTACAAAGTAAGGCCACAGAAGCTCCGTAGACACATCCAAACTCCCTGGGAGACCAAATTACTGAGCTGAGGGCTCTGGGGACCATGGTCTCATGGAACATCTAGCTCAATTGACATAGCATAGTTTATAAAGAAAATGTTCTACATTCTACTTTGGCTAGTAGTGTCTGGGGTCTTAAAAGCTTGTGAGCAGCCATGTAAGATACTCCACTGCTCTCACCCCATCTGGAGCAAGGGAAAATGAAGAAAACCAAAGACCAAAGAGAAAGATTATTCCAAAGGACTAATGGACCACAACTACCACAGCCTCCACCAGACTGAGTCCAGCACAACTAGATGGTACACAGCTACCACCACCAACCTCTCTGAAAGGGATTACAATAGAAGGCCCCAGACAGAGCCGGACAAAAAAAGTATAACAAAATTCTAACTCATAAATAAAAAAAAAGACCAGACTGACTGGTCTGACAGAGACTGGAGAAACCCTGAGAGTATGGCCCTCAGACAGCCTTATAGCTCAGTAATAAAGTCACTCCTGAGTTTCACCCTTCAGCCAAAGATTATAAAAAAAAAAAAAGGCCCATAAAACAAAATGAGACTAAAGGGGCACACCAGCTCAGGGGCAAGGACAAGAAGGCAGGAGGAGGCAGGAAAGCTGGTAATAGGCAACCCAAGGTTGAGAAGGGGAGAGTGTTGACATTTTGTGGGGTTGGCAACCAATGTCACAAACAATATGTGTATTAATTGTATAATGAGAAACTAGTTTGCTCTGTAAATCTTCACCTAAAATACATTTAAAATAATTAAATACTTTTGTGCATTGAAGGACTTTATAAAAAAAGAAGTGAAAAGACAAGCTATAGATTTGGAGAAAATTTTGAGGAGCCATATATCTGATAAGGGTCTAATATCCAAAATATATAAAATGCTTCCACTACATAACAACAAAAAGACAAGCAACCCAATCAAAACAAAACAAAAAAAAATGAACAAAAGACTTGACAAGACATCTATTTCATCAAACAGGATATTTGAACGGCCAACAAGCACATGAAAAGATGCTCAATATCTTTAGCCATTAAAAAAAGGGAGATGCAAATTAAAATCACGGTGAGATACAATCTCACCCCTGTTAGAATGAAAATGTTAAAAAAAAAAAGACATTAGGTACTGGCGAAGTTGTGAGGAAACAGAAACCCTCATACATTGCTGGCATGAATATTAAATGGTACAACCACTGTGGAAAATGGTTTGGCAGTTCCTCAAAAAGCTGAACATAGAAATACCATATAATCCAGAAATCTCACTTTTCGATATATAACTAAAAGACCTGAAAGCAGGAATGCAAACAGACACATGCACCCCAATGTTAATTGCAACAAAACTGAAATGTCCATCAATTGATGAATGGATAAACAAAATGTGGTTTACTCAGCCATAAAGAGAAATGAAATCTTGATGTATGCCACTACATAGATAAACCTAGAAAACATTATGTTGAGTGAAATAAGTTAGTCACAAAAGGACAAAAACAGTATGATTTCATTTATATGAAATAAGCAAGTAGCAGAAACGAAAAAATGATCAGTGGTAACCAGGGGTTGGAGGGAGGGGGAAAGAGGGAGATTTTGCTTAGCATTCATTGAATATATGTTAATGACGGTGGGATAATTTAGAAAAAGATAGTGCGAATGCTTGCACAGCTTGAAGAATGTAATCAATGCACTGAATTATACATGAAGAAATTATTGAATTGCTGTACATTTTGCTATGTAGATTTTCACCACAGTAAAAAAAAAATCAATGCATGGGTTTATTTCTGGACTTTAGCATTATATAGTGTCCTTCTTTGTCTCTTATAATAGATTTTGACTTAAAGTCTAATTTGATCTTAAAATTCTATTGTCTGATCTTAAAGTCTCTTTTGATTATTATTAGCATGGGATTTTTTTTTTTAATCTTTCACCTTAAATGTATTTGTGTCTTTGTGCCTAAGCTGCATCTCTTGTAGACAGCATATAGATGGGTCATGTTTTTGTTTTCCTTTTTATCCTTTCTGCCACTCTGCCTCTTGATTGGTGTATTTAATCCATTTACATTATGGTAATTACTGATAAAGTATGACTTATCTTCTGTCATTTATTCATTTTTTGCATGACTACACCTCCTTTGTTCCTCTTTTTCTAAAGTGCTGACTACTTTTTGTGTATGGATTCTCTCTCTCTCTCTCCCTTTTGATGCTGAGCCATTTTGTTTCACTTCTTATAATTTGTTTTTTTTTTATTTTACTTGTCCTTACCATGAGGATTATGTTTAAAATTTTACATTTATAACAACCAGGTTTATATTGATACTAATGTAAGTTCATTAACATACAAACACTCCATACCTATGCCAATCCTCCCTCCTACACTTATGTTGTTTTTATTATCGGTTACATCTTTATATCTCAGCTAGCCTGTAATCTAAATTTAAATTTACACACACAAACACAATGTATACGTGTGTGTTAGTTTTTGCTTTCCCATCTTTCGATATATGTTTTTAATTCGCAGCTTTTAAAAATTTTTATTGTGCTTTAAGTGAAAGTTTACAAATCTAGTCAGTCTCTCACAAAAAACTTACATACACCTTACTAAAAAAAAAACATACTCCCAATTACTCTCCCCCTAATGAGACAGCACATTCTTCCCCTCTACTCTCTCTTTTCCTGTCCATTCAGCCAGCTTCTGACTCCCTCTACCCTCTCATCTCTCCTCCAGACAGGAGCTGGCTACATAGTCCCATGCATCTACTGGATCCAAGAAGCTCATTCTTCACCAGCATCATTTTCTATCCCATTGTCCAGTCCAATCCCTGTCTGAAGAGTTGGCTTTGGGAATGGAATGGTTCCTGTCTTGGGCTAACAGAAGGTATGGGGACCTCTGGGGTCCAACTAGTCTCAGTCAGACCATTAGGTCTGGTCTTTATGACAATTTGTGGTCTGCATCCCACTTTTAACCTGCTCCTTCAGAGATGCTCTGTTGTGTTCCCTGTCATGGCAGTCATCGATTGTAGCTGGACACCATCTAGTTCTTCTGGTCTCAGGATGATGTAGTCTCTGATTTATGTGGCCCTTTCTGTCTCTTGGGCTCTTAATTACCTTGTGTCTTTGGTGTTCTTCATTCTACTTTGCTCCAGGTGGGCTGAGACCAATTGATGCATCTTAGATGGCCGCTTGCTAGCATTTAATACCCCAGACGCCACTCTCCAAAATGGGATGCAGAAAGTTTTCTTAATAGATTTTATTATGGCAATTGACCTAGATGTCCCCTGAAACCATGGTCCCCAAACCCCCACCTTTGCTACCCTGGCCTTCGAAGCATTCGGTTTATTCAGGAAATTTCTTTGCTTTTAGTTTAGTCCAGTCGTGCTCACCTCTCCTGTATTGTGTGCTGCCTTTCCCTTCACCTAAATTAGTTCTTGCTAGCTGACTAATTTCACTCAGCATAATGCCTTCCAGATTCCTCCATGTTATGAAATGTTTCACAGATTCATCTGTGTTCTTCATCGATGCAGAGTATTCCATTGTGTGAATATACCATAATTTATTTATCCTTCATCCATTGATGGGCACCTTGGTTGGTTCCACCTTTTTTGTATTGTAAACAGTGCTGCAATGAACATGGGTGTGCATATATCTGTTCCCATAAAGGCTCTTATTTCTCTAGGATATATTCCAAGAAGTGGGATTGCCGGATCATAGGGTAGTTCTATTTCTACTTTTTTAAGGAAGCGCCAAATCGATTTCCAAAGTGGGTGTACCATTTTACGTTCCCACCAACAGTGTAAAAGTGTCCCAGTCTCCACAACCTCTCCAACATTTATTATTTTGTGTTTTTTGGATTAACACCAGCCTTGTTGGAGTGTGATGGAATCTCATTGTAGTTTTCATTTGCATTTCTCTAACAGCTAATGATTGTGAGCATTACTTCATGTATCTGTTAGTTACCTGAATGTCTTCTTCAGTGACATGCCTGTTCATATCCTTTCCCCATTTTTTAATTGGGTTATTTGTCTTTTTGCAGTTTTTTTTTTTTTTTTTTTGCAGTATCATGTAGATTTTAGAGAACAGGTGCTAATTGGAAATGTCATAGCTAAAAATTTTTCACAACCTCGGAGATAATCTTTTTACTCTTTCAGTGAAGTCTTTGGATGAGGATAGGTGTTTGACTTTTAGGAGCTCCCAGTTATCTAATTTCTCTTCTGGTGTTTCTACATTTCTAGTAATATTTCGTGTACTGTTTATGCCATGTATTAGGGCTCCTAGTGTTGTCCCTAGTTTTTCTTCCATGATCTTTATCATTTTAGACTTTATATTTAGGTCTTTAATCGATTTTGAGTTCATTTTTGTGCATGGTGTGAACTATGGGTCTTGTTTCTTTTTTTTTTTTTTTTTTTTGCAGACGGATATCCATTTATGCCAGCACCATTTGTTAAAGAGACCATCTTTTCCCCATTTAACAGATTTTGGGCCTTGGTCAAATATCAGCTGCTCATATGTGGATGGATTTATGTCTGGATTCTCAATTCTGTTCCGTTGGTCTATGTATCTGTTGTTGTACCAGTACCAGGCGGTTTTTGACTACTGTGGTAGTATGATATGTTCTAAAATCAGGTACTGTGAGGCCTCTCACTTTGTTCTTCTTTTTCAGTAATGCTTTGCTTTTCCGGGGCCTCTTTCCCTTCCATGTGAAGTTGGTGATTTGTTTCTTCATCTCATTAAAAAATGTCACTGGTATTTGAATCGGGATTGCATTGTATCTATAGATCCCTTTGGACAGAACAGACATTTTTACAATGTTAAGTCTTCCTTTCCATAAGCAAGGTATGTTTTTCCACTTATGTAGTTCTCTTTTGGTTTCTTGCAGTAGTACCTTATAGTTTTTTTTGTATAGGTCTTTTACATCTCTGGTTAGATATATTCCTAAGTATCTTCTTAGGGGCTATCGTAAATGGTATTGATTTGGCGATTTCCTCTTTGATGCTCTCTTTGTTGTTGTAGACGAATCCAACTGATTTATGTGTGTTTATCTTGTATCCTGATACTCTGCTAAACTCTTCTATTAGTTTCAGTAGTTTTCTTAAGGATTCCTTAGGCTTTTCTGTGTATATGATCATGTCATCTGCAAACAGATATACTTTTACTTCTTCTTTGCCAGTTTGAATGCCATTTATTTCTTCATCTAGCCTAATATCTCTGGCTATGGCCTCCAGCACAATGTTGAATTAGAGTGCTGATAAAGGGCATCCTTGTCTGGTTCCTGTTTTCAAGGGGAATGATTTCAGGCTGTCTCCATTTAGGATGATGTTGGGTGTTGGCTTTGTATAAATGCCCTTTGTAATGTTTTGGAATTTCTCTTCTATTCCTATTTTGCCGAGACTTTTTATCATGAATGGGTGTTGGACTTTGTCAAATGCCTTTTCTGCATCAATTGATAAGATCATGTGGTTCTTTTCTTTTCATTTATTTATGTGATGGATTACATTGTTTTTCAATGTTGAACCAGCCCTGCATACCTGGTATGAAACCCATTTGGTCGTGGTGAATTTTTTTTTTTTTGATATATTGTTGAATTCTATTTGCTAGGGTTTTGTTGAGGGATATTGGTCTGTAATTTTCTTTTTTTGTGGTGTTTTTACCTGGTTATGGTATCAGGATTATGCTGGCTTCAGAGAATGAAATTAGGAGTATTTCATCCTTTTCTATGCTCTGAAATACCTTTTAGTAGTAGTAGTGTCAACTGTTCTCTGAAAGTTTGGTAGAATTCTCCAGTGAAGACGTCAGGGCCAGGACTTTTCCTTGTTGGGAGTTTTTAAATTACTTTTTCAATTTCTTTTTTTGCTATTCATTTAGTTAGTTGTTCTGCCTCTGTTAGTGTTAGTTTAGGTAGGTAGTGTGTTTCTAGAAATTTGTCCATTTCCTCTAGGTTTTCAAATTTTTTAGAGTACAACTTATCATAGTATTTTGATGATTCTTTTAATTTCAGTTGGGTCTGTTGTGATATCGCCCATCCCATTTCTTATTCGGGTTATTTGCTTCGTGTCCTGTTTTTCTTCTTTTTAATAATTTTTATTGAGCTTTAAGTGAATGTTTACAAATCAAGTCAGTCTGTCACATATAAGCTTGTATACACCTTACTCCATACTCCCACTTACTCTCCCTCTAATGAGTCAGCCCTTGCAGTCTCTCCTTTTGTGACAATTTTGCCACTTTCTAACCCTCTCTACCCTTCTATCTCCCCTCCAAACAGGAGATGCCAACACAGTCTCAAGTGTCCACCTGATACAAGTAGCTCATTCTTCATCAGCATCTCTCTCCTACCCATTGTCCAGTCCCTTCCATGTCTGATGAGTTGTCTTCGGGAATGGTTCCTGTCCTGGGCCAACAGAAGGTTTGGGGACCATGACCGCCGGGATTCCTCTAGTCTCAGTCAGACCATTAAGTCTGATCTTTTTATGAGAATTTGGGGTCTGCATCCCACTGATCTCCTGCTCCCTCAGGGGTTCTCTGTTGTTCTTCCTGTCAGGGCAGTCATCGGTTGTGGCCGGGCACCAACTAGTTCTTCTGGCCTCAGGATGATGTAAGTCTCTGGTTCATGTGGCCCTTTCCGTCTCTTGGGCTCATAGTTATCGTCTGACCTTGGTGTTCTTCATTCTCCTTTGATCCAGGTGGGTTGAGAACAATTGATGCATCTTAGATGGCCGCTTGTTAGCATTTAAGACCCCAGACGCCACATTTCAAAGTGGGATGTAGAACATTTTCATAATAGAATAATTTTGGCAATTGACTTAGAAGTCCCCTTAAACCATAGTCCCCAAACCCCCGCCCTTGCTCCACTGACCTTTGAAGCATTCAGTTTATCCCGGAAACTTCTTTGCTTTTGGTCCACTCCAGTTGAGCTGACATTCCCTGTATTGAGTGTTGTCCTTCCCTTCACCTAAAGTAGTTCGTATCTACTAACTAATCAGTAAATAGCCCTCTCCAACCCTTCCTCCCTCCCCCCTCGTAACCACAAAAGTATGTGTTCTGTTCAGTTTATACTATTTCTCAAGATCTTATAATAGTGGTCTTATACAATATTTGTCCTTTTGCCTCTGACTGATTTCGCTCAGCATAATGCCTTCCAGGTTCCTCCATGTTATGAAATGTTTCACAGATTCGTCACTGTTATTTATCAATGCGTAGTATTCCATTGTGTGAATATACCACAATTTATTTAACCATTCATCCGTTGATGGACACCTTGGTTGCTTCCAGCTTTTTGCTATTGTAAACAGAGCTGCAATAAACATAGGTGTGCATATACCTGTTCGTGTGAAGGCTCTTATTTCTCTAGGGTATTTTCCGAGGAGTGGGATTTCTGGGTTGTATGGTAGTTCTATTTCTAACTTTTTAAGAAAACGCCAGATAGATTTCCAAAGTGGTTGTACCATTTTACATTCCAACCAGCAGTGTATAAGAGTTCCAATCTCTCCGCAGCCTCTCCAACATTTATTATTTTGTGTTTTTTGGATTAATGCCAGCCTTGTTGGAGTGAGATGGAATCTCATCATAGTTTTAATTTGCATTTCTCTAATGGCTAATGATCGAGAGCATTTTCTCATGTATCCGTTAGCTGCCTGAATATCTTCTTTAGTGAAGTGTGTGTTCATATCCTTTGCCCACTTCTTGATTGGGTTGTTTGTCTTTTTGTGGTTGAGTTTTAACAGAATCATATAGATTTTAGAGATCAGGAGCTGGTCGGAGATGTCAGAGCTAAAAATTCTTTCCCAGTCTCTAGGTGGTCTTTTTACTCTTTTGGTGAAGTCTTTAGATGAGCATAGGTGTTTGATTTTTAGGAGCTCCCAGTTATCTGGTTTCTCTTCGTCGTTTCTGGTAACGTTTTGTATTCTGTTTATGCCTTGTAATAGGTCTCCTAACGTTGTCCCTAGTTTTTCTTCCATGATCTTTATCGTTTTAGTCTTTATGTTTAGGTCTTTGATCCACTTGGAGTTAGTTTTTGTGCATGGTGTGAGGTATGGGTCCTGTTTCATTTTTTTGCCAATGTATATCCAGTTATGCCGGCACCATTTGTTAAAAAGACTGTCTTTTCCCCAATTAACTGACACTGGGCCTTTGTCAAATATCAGCTGCTCATATGTGGATGGATTTATGTCTGGATTCTCAATTCTGTTCCGTTGGTCTATGTATCTGTTGTTGTACCAGTACCAGGCTGTTTTGACTACTGTGGTGGTATGATATGTTCTAAAATCAGGTACTGTGAGGCCTCCCACTTTCTTCTTCTTTTTCAGTAATGCTTTACTTATCTGAGGCTTCTTCCCCTTCCATATGAAGTTGGTAATTTGTTTCTCCATCACATTAAAAAATGTCATTGGAATTTGGATCGGAAGTGCATTGTATGTATAGATGGCTTTTGGTAGAATAGACATTTTTACTATGTTAAGTCTTCCTATCCATGAGCAAGGTATGTTTTCCACTTAAGTAGGTCCTTTTTAGTTTCTTGCATTAGTACTTTGTAGTTTTCTTTGTATAGGTCTTTTACATCCTTGGTAAGATTTATTCCTAAGTATTTTATCTTCTTGGGGGCTACTGTGAATGGTATTGATTTGGTTATTTCCTCTTCAATGTTCTTTTTGTTGATGTAGAGGAATCCAAGTGATTTTTGTATGTTTATCTTATAACCTAAGACTCTGCCAAACTCTTCTAATAGTTTCAGTAGTTTTCTGGAGGATTCCTTAGGGTTTTCTGTGTATAAGATCATGTCATCTGCAAATAGAGATAATTTTACTTCCTCCTTGCCAATCTGGATGCCCTTTATTTCTCTCTCTAGCTTAATTGCTCTGGCTAGGACCTCTAGCACAATGTTGAATAAGAGCGGTGATAAAGGGCACCCTTGTCTGGTTCCCGTTCTCAAGGGAAATGCTTTCAGGCTCTCTCATTTAGAGTGATGTTGGCTGTTGGCTTTGTATAAAAAAAATTTTTTTTTTTGTATAGATGCCCTTTATTATGTTGAGAAATTTTCCTTCAATTCCTATTTTGCTGAGAGTTTTTATCATGAATGGGTGTTGGACTTTGTCAAATGCCTTTTCTGCATCAATTGATAAGATCATGTGGTTTGTGTCTTTTGTTTTATTTACATGGTGGATTACATTAATAGTTTTTCTAATATTAAACCAGCCTTGCATACCTGGTATAAATCCCACTTGGTCGTCGTGAATTACTTTTTTGATATGTTGTTGAATTCTATTGGCTAGAATTTTGTTGAGGATTTTTGCATCTATGTTCATGAGGGATATAGGTCTGTAATTTTCTTTTTGTGATGTCTTTACCTGGTTTTGGTATCAGGGATATGGTGGCTTCATAGAATGAGTTCGGTAATATTCCATCATTTTCTATGCTTTGAAATACGTTTAGTAGTAGTGGAGTTAACTTTTCTCTGAAAGTTTGGTACAACTCTGCAGTGAAGCCATCCGGGCCAGGGCTTTTTTTTGTTGGGAGTTTTTTGATTACCTTTTCAATCTCTTTTTTTGCTATGGTCTATTTAGTTGTTCTACTTCTGATTGTGTTAGTTTAGGTAGGTAGTGTTTTTCTAGGAATTCATCCATTTCTTCTGGGTTTGCAAATTTGTTAGAGTACAATTTTTCATAATAATCTGATATGATTCTTTTAATTTCAATTGGGTCTGTTGTGATGTGGCCCATCTCATTTCTTATTCAGGTTGTTTCCTTTCCTGTATTTCTTTAGTCAGAGTGGCCAATGGTTTATCAATTTTGTTAATTTTTTCAAAGAACCAGCTTTTGGCTTTGTTAATTCTTTCAATTGTTTTTCTGTTCTCTAATTTTTTTTTTTAATGCATTTAGTTCAGCTCTGATTCTTATTATTTGTTTTCTTCTGGTGCCTGATGGATTCTTTTGTTGCTCGCTTTCTATTTGTTCAAGTTGTAGGGACAGTTCTCTGATTTTGGTTCTTTCTTCTTTTTGTACGTGTGCATTTATCAATATAAATTGGCCTCTGAGGACTGCTTTTGCTGTGTCCCAGAGGTTTTGATAGGAAGTATTTTCATTCTCGTTGCATTCTATGAATTTCTTTATTCCCTCCTTAATGTCTTCTATAACCCAGTCTTTTTTGAGCAGGGTATTGTTCAGTTTCCAAGTATTTGATTTCTTTTCCCTAATTTTTCTGTTATTGATTTCCACTTTTCTGGCCTTGTGCTCTGAGAAGATGCTTTGTAATATTTCGATGTTTTGGATTCTGCAAAGGTTTGTTTTATGACCTAATATGTGGCCTATTCTAGAGAATGTTCCATGTGCACTAGAAAAAAAAAGTTTAGTTTGCAGCTGTTGGGTGCAGTGTTCTGCATAAGTCAATGAGGTCAAGTTGGTTGATTGTAGCAATTAGGTCTTCCATGTCTCTATTGAGCTTCTTATTGGATGTCCTGTCCTTCTCCAAAAGTGGTGTGTTGAAGTCTCCTACTATAATTGTGGAGGTGTCTATCTCACTTTTCAGTTCTGTTAAAGTTTGTTTTATGTATCTTGCAGCCCTGTCATTGGGTACATAAATATTTAATATGGTTATGTCTTCCTGGTCAATTGTCCCTTTTATCATTATGTAGTGTCCTTCTTTATCCTTTGCGGAGGATTTAAGTTTAAAGTCTATTTTGTCAGAAATTAATATTGCTACTCCTCTTCTTTTTTGCTTATTGTTTGCTTGATATATTTTTTTCCATCCTTTGAGTTTTAGTTTGTGTCTCTAAGTCTAAGGTGTGTCCCTTGTAGGCAGCATATAGATGGATCGTGTTTCTTTATCCAGTCCGAGACTCTCTGTCTCTTTATTGGTGCATTTAGTCCATTTACATTCAGCGTAATTATAGATAAGTATGTGTTTAGTGCTGTCATTTTGATGCCTTTTTATGTGTGTTGTTGACAATTTCATTTTTCCACTTACTTTTTTGTGCTGAGATGTTTTTCTTTGTAAATTGTGTGTTCCTCATTTTCATAGTAGTTGACTTTATGTTTGCTGAGTCATTATGTTTTTCTTGGTTTTTATTTTGAGTTATGGAGTTGTTATACCTCTTTGTGGTTACCTTAATATTTACCCCTATTTTTCTAAGCAAAAACCTAATTTGTATTGTCCTATAGCACCTTGTATCCCTCTCCATATGGCAGTTTTATGCCACCTGTATTTAGTCCCTCTTTTTGATTATTGTGATCTTTTACGTATTGACTTCAATGATTCCCTGTTATGTGTATTATTTTTTTTAATTAATCTTAATTTGTTTGTTTTTGTGATTTCCCTATTTGAGTTGATATCAGGATGCTCTGCTCTGTGACCTTGGGTTGTGCTGGTATCTGATATTATTGGTTTTCTGACCAAACAATTTTAGTATTTCTTGTAGCTTTGGTTTGGTTTTTGCAAATTCTCTAAGCTTGTGTTTGTCTGTAAATGTCTTAATTTCGCCTTCATATTTCAGAGAGAGTTTTGCTGGACATATGATCCTTGGCTGGCAGTTTTTCTCCTTCAGTGCTCTATATATGTCATCCCATTGCTTTCTTGACTGCATGGTTTCTGCTGAGTAGTCTGAACTTAATCTTATTGATTCTCCTTTGTAGGAGACCTTTCTATTATCCCTGGCTGCTTTTAAAATTTTCTCTTTATCTTTGGTTTTGGCAAGTTTAACGATAATATGTCTTGGTGATTTTCTTTTTGGATCAATCTTAAATGGGGTTCGATGAGCATCTTGGATACATACCCTTTTGTCTTTCATGATGTCAGGGAAGTTTTCTGCCAACAGATCTTCAACTATTCTCTCTGTGTTTTCTGTTAGCCCTCCCTGTTCTGGGACTCCAATCACACACAAGTTATTCTTCTTGATAGAGTCCCACATGATTCTTAGGGTTTCTTCATTTTTTTTTATTCTTTTATCTGATTTTTTTCCAGCTGTATTGATGTCAATTCCCTGGTCCTCCAGATCTCCCACTCTGCATTCTAATTGCTTGAGTCTGCTCCTCTGACTTCCAATTGAGTTGTCTAATTCTGTAATTTTACTGTTAATCTTTTGGATTTCTGAATGCTGTCTCTCTATGGATTCTTGCAACTTATTAATTTTTCCACTATGTTCTTGAATAATCTTTTTGAGTTCTTCAACAGTTTTATCAGTGTGTTCCTTGGCTTTTTCTGTAGATTGCCTTATTTCATTTCTGAGGTCATCCTTGATGTCTTGAAGCATTCTGTAAATTAGTTTTTTATATTCTGTATCTGGCAATTCCAGGATTGTATCTTTATTTGGGAAAGATTTTGATTCTTTAGTTTGGGGAGTTGTAGAAGAAATCATGGTCTGCTTCTTTATGTGGTTTGATATCGACTGCTCTCTCTGAGCCATCACTAAGATATTGTAGTAATTTATTCTATATTTGCTCACTGAGTCTTACCTTGTTTTGTTTTCTTTCAATTTATGCAGATGGGCTACTAGATTGTGCTGTCTTGATTGTTGTAGCCCTTGACTCACTTATGTCCTATTACCAGCTGGTTAGGGCTGTTACCAGATATGTAAGCATGAGTCCATTCACTATTCTTGGTAGAATCTGATTTTGGGTCATCAAGTGTGTGGTGCAGACTGTCACCTATCCACCTAGAGAAGTAGTGGTGATAGTTGTGTGCACCAGATTCTAGTAGCAGCAGGGGTTCACACTCCAGGGGGGGCAGGACACTGACAGGCTTCCCCTAAGTGTCAGTGAGGTAGGTGTGTCTCTGTTCCTAAAGCACCTTGGTGGGTGGGCTCTGCAGCTGTACATTAGGCCCCCAATGCAAGTACCTCTACAGATTGGTAGGTGTCACCCTCCTTAGACCCCTAAGGCAAGAGGCTAGGTGGTCTGGCAGGAGCTTCAGCCCTCAGTTCCCTGTTGTGGGTCAGTGAGTGCTCTGTTGAATAGGCAGAGATATCAGACCTGGGAAACTTGTCTTTCCAGTAGTCCGCTAAAACAATTACAGTCAGATCACTATCAGAAATGCCTTTGCATTATAATAGCCACCTTGTTCCCTGTAGGGATGAAAGCCCAAGACTGTGAATCACATATGCTTGGCTGGAGCTGGTTCTGTGTTTTTAGTCCAATTAGGGAAGGATTTTTGGTCCCTGTGTTTTTTTGTAGCTGTTTCTCTCAGGCCAGGAGAATGGGTTAGGAAAAGGGCAAAAAAAAAAAAAAAAGAAAAAAGAAAGAATAACTACTGGGCAGTTCACTCTCTGGCTCAGGAAATTCCAATGTTAATGAAGCTGCCTGGGAAGGGGAGGGGAGTTTTCAGATAAATAGGAGAGAGTAGCACCCTGGAATATAGACAAAGTTACTTATCTTGCTTGGGATGACTGGTTTATCTGAGATTCCTAAGGGGTGTGTAGTCTGTGTGCATTGGCTGGGTCGAGATTGCCCCCTAGGGTCAGGCCTGCATCCCGTGCTTGTGCTGTCTCAGAAGCCGTGGTCAGTTCCTCTGCTCCCAATCCAAAGCCCAGTGCCAAGGTTCCCCAGCTGGGATGCTGCACTCCCAGCTCCAAAACCAGTCACTGCCTCCTGCTGACTACGCCTTCTGTCAGCCGCCTCACTGTGCTGCCTGCGTGCACTGGCTGGGCTTCCCCCGAGGTCAATTCTGGGGGCTAGGGCTGTGCCCCGTGTTTGCGCCATCTCAGGATGCCGTGCTCGGCTTCCCTTCACCCAGTCCAAAGCCCGGAGCCAAGGTTTCCTGACTGGGACGCTGGCTCCAGGCTCTGAAAACAGTCGCTGCTTCCCCGTGGTTGTTCGTTCTCAGTCTCTGTCACTCAGGTCAACTCTTTAGATCTGTGTTTGATGGTCAGGGTTCGTAGATTCTCATGTATGTGATTGATTCACTTGTTTTTCCGAGTCTTTGTTGCAAGAGGGATCCGAGGTAGCTTCTACCTAGTCAGCCATCTTGGCCCCCTCCTGTTTTTCTTTTGTCAGTCTGGCCAATTGTTTATCAATTTTGTTAATCTTTTCAAGGAACCAGCTTTGGGTCTTGCTAACTCTTTCAATCGTTTTTCTGTTTTCCATTTCATTTAAATCTGCTCTAATTTTTATTGTTTTCTTTCTTCTGGTGCCTGTGTTTCTTTTTTTTTTTGCTCTCTTCCTCTTTGTCCAAGTTGTAGGGATAATTCTTTGATTTTGGTCTTTTCTTCTTTTTGTATGTGTGCATTTATTGATATAAATTGATGTCTGAGCAATGCTTTCAGTGTGTCCCAAAGGTTCTGATAGGAAGTGTTTTCATTCTCATTGGATTCTATGAATTTCTTTATTCCATCCTTTATTAGTTCTATAATCCAATCGTTTTTGAGCAAAGTGTTGTTCAGTTTCCTTGTGTTTGATTTCTTTTCCCTGCTTTTTCTGTTATTGACTTCTAGTTTTATAGCTTTACCGTCAGAGAAGATGCTTTGTAATGTTTCAATGTTTTGGATTCTGTTAAGGCTTGCTTTATGGCCTAATATGTGGTCTAATCTAGAGAATGTTCCATGTGGGTTGGAAAAGAAAGTGTACTTCACTGCTATTGGGTGGAGCGTTCTGTATATGGCTATGAGGTCAAGTTCGTTAACTGTGGCATTTAGCTCTTCAGTGTCTTTACTGAGCTTCTTTCTGGATGTTCTGTCCTTCACTGAAAGTGGTGTATTGAAGTCCCCTACTATTATTGTGGACCTATCTATCTCAGTTTTCATTGTTTTATGTATCTTGAAGTCTTGTTATTGGGTGCATAAATATTTAATACGGTAATATCCTCCTGGTATATAGTCCCTTTAGTCATTATATAGTGTCCATCCTTATCCTTTGTGGTAGATTTAAGTTTGAAGTCTATTTTGTCAGAAATTAACATTGCCACTCCTGCTCTTTTTTGATTGTTATCTCCTTGATATATTTTTTCCCATTCTTTTAGTTTTAGTTTGTTTGTGTCTTTAAGTCTAAAGTGTGTCTCTTGTAGGCAGCATGTACATGGATCCTTTTTTTTATTCATTCTGCTACTCTTTATCCATTCTGTCTCTTTACTGGTGCATTTAATCCATTTACATTCAGCACAATTATAGATAGGTATGAGTTTAGTGCTGTCATTTTGATGCCTTTTCATGTGTGTGTGGTTGACAGTTTCATTTTTCCACTTTTTTTATTTCTGTGCTGAGTAGTTGTTCTTTGTAAATTGTGTGTTCCTCTTTTTCATTGTAGTTGATTTTGTTTTTGTTGAATCTTTATGTTTTTCTTGTTTTTTATTTTGATGTGTAGGGTTGTTACTGTTCTTTGTGGTTACCTTAATATTTACCGTTATTTTTCTAAGTTTAAACCTAACTTCAATCTCCCTACACCACCTTGATTTCCTCTCCATATGAAAGATCCATGCCTACTTTATTTAGTCCCTCTTTATTGATTTGATGTTGTCATCTTTTACATAATGACATCTCTGATGCCCTATTTTGAGCATTTTTTTAACTTGGTTTATTTTTGTGATTTCCCTATCTGGGTTGATATCTGGTTGCTCTGTCCTGTGTTCTAGTGTTGGGTTGCTATCTGACATTACTGACTTTCTTATCAGAGAATTCCCTTTAGTATTTCTTGTAGTTTTGGTTTGGTTTTTGCAAATCCCTAAGCTTCGGCTTATCTGGAAATGTCTTAATTTTGCCTTCATATTTGAGAGACAGTTTTGCTGGATATGTGATTCTTGGCTGGCAATTTTTCTCCTTCAATGCTTTATATAAGTCCTCCCTTTGCCTTCTCGCCTGCGTGGTTTCTGCTGAGTAGTCCGAATTTATTGATTCTTCTTTGTAGGTGACTTTTCACTTATCCCTGGCCACTCTTAACATTTTCTCTTTATCTTCTGTTTTGGCAAGTTTGATTATAATATGTCTTGATGACTGTCTTTTGGGATCTACCTTGTATGGAATTTGATGAGCATTTTGGATAGATATCTTTCGATCTTTCACAATGTCAGGGAAGTTTTCTGCCAACAAATATTCAACAATCCTCTCTGTATTTACTGTTATCCCTCCCTGTTCTGGTATTCCAATCACTTGCAAGTTATTCTTCTTGATAGAGTCCTACATGATTCTTAGAATCTTTTCATTTGTTTTAATTCTTTTATATGTTTTTTTCGAATATATTGTTGCCAAGTGTTTTATCTTCATTCTCACTAATTCTGCCTTTTACTTCCTCAATTCTGCTCCTCTGACTTTCTACTGAGTTGTCTACTGTAATTTTATTGTTAATCTTCTGAATTTCTGATTGCTGTCTCTCTATGGATTCTTGCAGCTTCTTAAATTTTTCATTATGTTCTTGAATAAACTTTTTAATTTCTTCAACTGCTTTATCTGTGTGCCCCTTGGCTTGTTCTTTGTTTTGCCTGATATCATTCCTGATGTTTTGTAACCCTAGAGTTCAGCATATTAATCTTTTGTATTCTACATCTGGTAATTCCAGGAATACATCTTCATCGGAAGAGTCCTTGTACCTGTGTTTTGGGAGTTTGTTGAAGCAATCATGGTCTGCTTCTTTATGTAATTTGATATTGCCTGTTGTCTCTGAGCCATCTATAAGTTACTGTATTAATTTATTTTATGTTTGCGCACTGTGTCCTAGTTTCTTGCTTTGTTTTGCTTTGATATACCCAAATAAGCTACTAGAGTGAGCTAACTTGATTTTTGGAGCCTTTGAAGCACTAATGTCCTGTTACCAGATGGCTGGGCTTGTTACCAGGTATATGAGCCTAGGAATCCATTCACTATTGTTGTATAGACTCAGTTCAGGTGTCCCTATAGTTGATCGCCTAATGTGTGGTGTAGGCTTTCACCTACTGTCTTAGAGGAGCAGTGGAGGTTTGTATATGCACAGGTTTCTGTTAGCAGCAGGGATCACACTCTGAGGAGGGCAGGGGGCTGACAACCTTCCCCTGTCTGTGAGGAAGGAATGTCCCTGTTCTCTAGAAAGCTCTGGTGGATGGACTCTGCAGCCATATCATAGGCACCCAATGCTTTTAACTGTAATGACTGGTAGGCACCACTTACCCTTGGAGCCCTTTCATGGGTCCTAGGTGGCGTGGTTGGAGCCTCCAGTGCTCAGGCCCTGCTGTGGTTAGGTGAAGGCCTTGTCTAATAGGCAGAGTGGTGTCAAACATCCAAATCCTGCCTTTCCACCACACAGCTGAAACAGTTACAGTCAGACCTCAAACAGATTCACCCTTGCAATATAATAGCCAGATTCTATCTGGTGTAGTCAAGCCACCTGGATCCATGCAGGGATGAAAGACAAAGTCTGTGGATCACTTGTGCCTCGACTGGAGCCACTTCGGCTCTGAGTTTCCAGATTAGGGGAGCCAGCAGAGTGTCTTTCCCCCCATTTGTCAATTTGTTCCTTCTCCAAGGCCAGGAGAATGACTCAGGGAGCACATCAAGACTTATCTCAGGCTCAGGGAAATCACTTGTTAATGAAGCCAGCTAGGGCAGAGGGAGAAGGGATCAGATAGATAGGAGAGAGTTCTTTCAAAAGGAGGAGCTATTAAATTCGTGTGGTAAATTAGACAAAATCACTTATCTTGTGCCAAGAGCACTGTTTTATCTCAGATTCCAGAGGCGTGTGTAGCCTGTGTGCACTGGCTGGGTCCCTGCCTAGATCACCCCAGGGGGTTAGGGCTGCATCCCACACTTGCCTTCTTTTGCTGAAGCTGCCACTTACTAAATGCCGCAGCCCACTCTGCTGCAGACACACCACAGGGTCAGGGGTATGGCACTTTGCTTGCCTTCTTTCACTGAAGCAGCCATGTCCCAGACAACCACCATCAGCCCCGCCTTGGTTGCACCAAAGAATCAGGGCTGATGTTCTCCTGTGGACTCGGCAACTCCTCGCTGCTTCTGCACCGTCTCTCCCTCCACCGTCACTCAGTCCAATTTCTTAACTTTGCCTTTGATGCTCAAGATTCCTGGCTTGTCATATATATAATCAATCCACTTGTTTTTTCGGGTCTTTGTTGTAAGAGGGATCACTGGAGGCATCTGACTACTCCACCTTCTTGGCCCCATCTCCTGTGTCTTTCTATATTTTTGTCATTTTAAACATGAAGGATATAACAGTTGTATTTGCCAACCCCCCCCAAAAAAAAACTGATATTTATTCTTTTAGGACATTTCCTTTAATATATTTCCTCCTGTATGTACCACTTCAGGTTAATGTCTGGTGTTGTTATTTGTCCTTCTGGAGGATTCCCTTTAGTATTTCTTGTAGGGGTGGCCTGGTAGTAACAAGTTCCCTTAGCTTTTATTTATCTGGGAATGTCTTGATTTTGCCCTATTTTTTTTTTCCTTATTGTGCTTTGTGCTTTATGTGAAAGTTTACAGCTGAAGATAGCTTCTCATGCAAAAATTTATGCACATATTATTATGTGACTCTAGTTGCTCTCCCTATAATGTGACAGCACACTCCTCCTTCCCCTCCCCCCCCCCGGATTTCCCGTGTCCATTCAACTAGCTCCTGTCCCTTTCTGCCTTCTCATCTCACCTCTGGACAGGAGCTGCCCATTAATTCTCATGCATTTTCTTGAGCTAAGAAGCATATTCTTTACAAGTATCATTTTATGTCTTATAGTCCAGTCTAATCTTTGAAGAGTTGGCTTCAGAAATGGTTTTATTTCTGAGTTAACAGAGAGTCTGGGGGTCATGTCTTCTGGGGTTCCTCCAGTCTCAGTCAGATCATTAAGTCTGGTCTTTTTACTAGAATTTGAGTTCTGCACCCCACTTTTCTCCTCTTCCATCAGGGACTCTCTGTTGTGTTCCCTGTCAGGGCAGTCATTGGAGGTAGCCAGGTACCATCTAGCTCTTCTGGTCTCAGGCTGATGGAGTCTCTAGTTTATGTGGATTTTCCCCTCATTTTTGAATGACAGTTTTGCTGGGTCTAATATTCTTGGATGACAGTTCTTTTCTTTTAACACTTTAAATATGTCATCTTGCCTGCAAGGTTTATGAAAAGAAATTTGCACTTAATCTTACTGAAGACCCTTTCCTTGTATGTGATACTTCACTTTCTCATGCTGCTGTCAAATTTTTCTTTTCGACCTTGGTTTTTCAGAGTTTGACTAATATGCCTCAGGGAGTTTCTTTTTGGATTTATCCTACTTGAAGTTGGCTGAGCTTGGATGTAGAAGTTTCCGTCTTTCATCATATTTGGGGAGTTTTCTGCCAATATTTCTTCAAAACTTCTTTCCGTACCTTTTTCTCTTCTCCTTCTGGAACTCCCTTAATGTATTATTCCTCTTGGTGGTGCCCTACATATCCCATAGGTTTTGTTTACTTCTCTTCACTCTTTTTTTTCCTCTCCTCAGACTGAACAATCTCAATGATGCTGTCTTTGAATATGCTGATCCTGTCTTCTGTCAGTTCAATTCTACTGCTGAATCCTTCTAGAGAATTCTTCATTTCTGTTATTTTACTTTTAAGCTCCAGTATTCTATTTCTTAAATTTTTATCTCTTCAATGAAATTCTTGTTTTGTTTTTATATTGTTTTCCAAATTTCTTTTGGATCTTTTTCCTTATTTTCCTTTATATCTTTAAGCATATACTTAATATACTTAATACTGTTGCTTTGAAGTCTTTGTCGTGTAATTCCATTGTCTGTCCCCTTATTTTGGTCTTTTGCAGGAGCCACCCTTTCTTGTCTTTTCATATCCTTCATAATTGTCTGTTGTCCTTGGGACATTAAGCTATTTTACTGCGATAAGTCAGGAGATTAGATTCTTTCCTTTCTCTATAGTTTACTTTTGTTCCTCTTTATTATTGTTATTATTGTTGTTGTTTTAAATTATTGATGGTTGAAGTTCTCTGCTTCTACTCCAGCCTCCCTATTTAGGTGCACTTGCTGTTGTCCCTTCCCTGTTGATCTTCCTGCTCAGGGGTACCAGCCATCACAGTTTGCCTCTTGTTTCCCTAAGCAGGGGTACTGGCTGAGCAACTTGAGCACTGAACTCTAATGCCTGTAGTACTTGGGGCAGTTGCCTCCTCACTCAGTATAGTGGAGGTTGACCATATTACCCTGATACCAGAGCCCCTCCCAAGAGATGCCAGCTATGCTTCTTCAGCACCTGCTTCAAATGCCTTTTCTGCATCAATTGATAAGATCATGTGGTTCTTTTCTTTTGTTTTATTTGTGTGATTAATTATGTTGATGGATTTCCTGATGTTGAACCATTCCTGCATACCTGGTAAGATCCCACTTAGTAATGATGAATTATTATTTTTTTTTTTTTTGGCACACTGTTAAATTCTATTGGCTATAATTTTGTTGAAAATTTTCACATTATGCTCATGAGGGATACTGGTCTGTAATTTTTTTTTTTTTTTTTTTTTTACCTGGCTTTGGTATCAGGGTTATGGTGGCTTCATAGAATGAGTTTGGAAGTATCCCTTCCTTTCCTATGCTCTCAAATACCTTTAGTAGTACTGGTGTTAACTCTTCTCTGAGTGTTTGGTAGGCTTCTCCAGTGAATTCGTCCAGGCCAGTTGGGAGTTTTTTTTTTAACTACCTGTTCAATCTCTTCTTTTGTTACGGGTTTATTTAGTTTTTCTACCTAGGTTTGTGTTAGTTTACGTACGTAGTGTGTTTCTAGAAATTTGTCCATCTCCTCTAGGTTTTCAAAGTTGTTGGAGTATAATTTTAATTTCAGTTGGGTCTGTTGTGATATCACCTATCTTGTTTCTTATTCAGGTTACTTGCTTCTTCTCCTGTTTTTCTTTTGTCAATTTGCCCAGTGGTTTGTAGATTTTGTTGATCTTTTCAAAGAACCAACTTTTGCTCTTATTGACTCTTTCAATTGTTTTTCTATTCTCTGTTTCATTTATTTCTGCTTTAATCTTTATTATTTCCTTTCTTCTGGTGCCTGAGGGCTTCTTTTGCTGCTTTCTGTTTGGTTGAGTTGTAGGGCTAATGTTTTGATTTTGGCCTTTTCTTCTACTTGAATGTGTGCATTTATTGCTGGAAATTGACCTCTATGCACTGTTTTTGCTGTGTCCCAAATTTCTGGAAAGATGTATGTTCATTCTTATTTGATTCTATGATTTCTTTATTCGGTCCTTGATTTTTTTCTACAACCTAGTAGTTTTTAAGCAAGGTCTTGTTCAGTTTCCATGAATTTGACCTTTTTTCCCCTGCCATTTCTGTTATTGCTTTCTATTTTTATGACATTATGGTCAGAAAAGATGCTTCATAATATTTCCATATTTTGGATTCTGTTAAGGCCTGCTTTGTGGCCTAAAATGTGGTCTATTCTGGAGAATATTCCATGGGCATTGGAAAAGAATGTGTAATTTGCTGCTGTTGGGTGGACTGTTCTGTATATGTCCATGAGGTCAAGTTGATTGATTGTGGCATTTAGATCTTCCATATCTTTACTGAGTTTCTTTCTAGATGTTCTGTCCTTCACCAAAAGTGGTGTGTTGAAGTCTCCTACTATTATAATGAAACGTCTATTTCTCTTTTCAAT
Organism: Loxodonta africana; assembly: GCF_030014295.1. Taxonomy (NCBI): domain Eukaryota; kingdom Metazoa; phylum Chordata; class Mammalia; order Proboscidea; family Elephantidae; genus Loxodonta; species Loxodonta africana. The sequence goes on along the minus strand of NC_087369.1, from coordinate 89,386,886 downwards.
GCTGTTAGAGCTTGTTTTATGTATTTTGGAGCCCTGTTATTGTGTGCATATATATTTATTATGGTTATATCCTCCTGGTATATTGACCCCTTAATCATTATATAGTGTCTTTCCTTACCCTTTGTGTTGAATTTTGCTTTAAAGTCTATTTTGCCTGAGGTTGATATTTGGCACTTCTGCTCTTTTTTGGTTTTTGTTTACTTGATATTTGTTTTCCACCCTTTGAGTTTTAGTTTGTTTGTGCCTTTGTGTCTAAGGTGTGTCTCTTGTAGGCAGCATATAGACAGATCATGTTTTTTGTTTTGTTTTGTTTTTTCTTTTTTGTATATTCTGACACTCTCTGTCCCTTTATTGGTGCATTTAGGCCATTTACATCCAGCGTAATTATTGATAGGCATGAATTTACTGCTATTATTTTGATGGCACTGACAGTTTCTTTGTTCCACTTAATTTTCTGTGCTGAGTCCTTTTTCTTTATGTATTTTGTTTTCGTCTTTTTCATTATTGTTGATTTTGTGTTTGCTGAGTCTTCATGTTTTTCTTCTTTTTTATTTTGATGGGTAGGTTTGTTAACTTCTTTTGTGGTTACCTTGAAATTTACCTTTATTTTCTAAGTTTAAACTGATATTTTATTTCTTGATCTTGCCTTAACTTCCTCTTCATATCGAAGTTCTATAACTGCACTGTTTATTCTCACTTTTTTTGTTTTGATGTTATCATTTACATATTGACGTCTCAGGTTCCTTGTTTTCAGTCTTTTAGCTTTGGTTTGTTTTTGTGAATTCCCTATCTGGGTTGGTGACTGGTTGATCTGTCCTATGTTCTAGTCTTGGATTGTTGTCTGATATTGTTGGTTCTCTAGCCAGAGGAATCCCTTTAATATTTCTTATAATTTTGATTTGGTTCTTACAAATTCCCTTAACTTCTGTTTATCTGGAAATGACCTAATTTTGCCGTCATATTTGAGAGACAGTTTTGCTGGATATATAATTCTTGGCTGGCAATTTTTTTTTCTTTTAAGATTTTATGTATGTCACCCCATTGTCTTCTTCCCTGCATGGTTTCTCCTGAGTAGTTAGAGCTTAGTCTTATTGGTCCTCCTTTGTAGGTGACTTTTTGTTTATCCCTAGGCACTCGCAAGAGCCTATCATTGCCCCAGATGTGGACTCTGGGCAATCGAGTCAAGAAGTCAGCTCTAGGAACTGGCTATTTTAAGGTACACATTTAAACTCTCCTTAGCCAAACCTTTCCACATTCAGGCTCAGCCTTTTACTGTTGCCAGCAATAAAGGTATAAGAAACCCTCCCAGGGACTGTGTGTTTGCTCCAGCTGCAAAGGAAAAGGTGCTGTCAAGTTGGCTCCATCTCATAACAATCCCATGTACAACAGAACGAAACACTGGCCAGTCCTGCACCATCCTCATAATTATTGCTATGTTTGAGCCCATTGTTGCAGCCTCTATGTCAATCCATCTCATCAAGGGCTTTCCTCTAGTTTTCTCACCCTCTACTTTACAGAGTATGATGTCCATCTCCAGGGACTGTCACTCCTGCTAATACGTCCAAAGTATGTGAGATGAAGTCTCACCATACTTGCTTCTAAGGAGCACTTTGGCTGTACTTCTTCCAAAACAGACTTGTTTGTTCCTCTGGCAGTCCATGGTGTATTCAGTATTCTTCGCCAACACCATAATTCAAAGGAATCAATTCTTCTTCACTCTTCCTTATTCACCGTCCAGCTTTTCGTATTTACTAAGTAAACAATCATGTCCTCTGCCAAAGGACAATTCTACTTCTTCTTCTACAATGTTGGTGTCTTTATTTCTGTCTCTTATCTTGCTGCACTTGCTAGGAATCCAGGACAATATAAGTGATATATAGTGAAACCTGTGAGAATGAGAACTCGACAGGACTGCCTTGTTTTTCAGAGTCTTGCAAGTTTTCTACCTTTGACAAGGTGCAGTCTTACTACTTTTCTATTATCTGTGTTAATGGAAAATACTTTCCTTATCTGACTGCTTTTCACCTTACACAGGTTCCGGCTTTTGCAGGTTTTATGGTATTTAATATAAATGATGAGAGTGAATGCCCTTAACTTGTTTCAGTTTTTAGGTAAAAAGCTTTCAGTTACTCACCATTAGCTCTGGTGGTGGATGTACATGTCTCACAGAGATGCCTTTTAGCAGGTTAAGAAGTCCCTCCTATTCCTAGTTTTCTAGAGATTTGTTATAAATGGGTATTGAATTTTTTCAAATGATTTTTTTCCATCTATTAAAATGATAATGTATTTTTTCTTTATCAGTACATTGGAACACATTTGTTTGATCTTTGATATTAAGTCTGTTTTGTATTCCTGAGGCAAACACTATTTTGCCATCCTTTTTATAAACTGCTGTTACAGAATTCTGCATCTATTACATGAAAGACACTTTTCTGTAGTTTGGTTTTAGTTAACCTTGTTTTTCTTTCTCTAGTATTTTGAATCAGGAATTAAATTCTTTTTTTTTTTTTAATTGAAACCACAGGAAAACTCATAGCCTTAACTATTTATCAGTGCTTTGATAAAAAAAATAAATTCTGATATGCAATATTTTTTATTATACTTTAGATGAAGTTTTATAGAGCAAATTAGTTTCTCATTAAACAATTAATACACATATTGTTTTGTGACATTTGTTGCCAACCCCAGCTCAACATTCTCCTCTTCTCAACCTTGGGTTCCCCCTTACCAGCTTTCCTGTCCTTTCCTGCCTTCTCATCCTTGCCCCTGAGCTGATGTGCACGTTTAGCCTTGTTTTGTTTTATGGACCTGTCTAATCTTTGGCTGCAGGCTGAACTTCAGGAGTGACTTTAGCACTGAGTTAAAAAGGTGTCCCAGGACCATATTCTCGGGGTTTCTTCAGTCTCTGTCAGACCAATAAGTCTGGTCTTTTGTGTGTGTGTGTGTGAGTTAGAATTTTATTCTACATTTTTCACCAGCTCTGTCCAGGGCCCTCTATTGTGATCCCTATCAGAGCAGTTGGTGGTGGTGGCTGGGCACCATCTAGTTGTGCTGGACTCAGTCTGTTGGAGGCTGTGCTAGTTGTGGTCCATTAGTCCTCTGGACTAATCTTTCCCCTGTGTCTTTGGTTTTCTTCGTTCTCCCTTGCTAATGTTTTGACTTTCATTATTTCTTAGAAATTCTGCAACTTTGATTGTATTTCCCCTTTTCCCAATAGGTATTTAATACAGTTTTAAAATTTGAGGGTGGATAGGTCGCTATGACTCGACAGCACTGGTGTTTTTTTTAGAGCTTCTTTTATGTTTACATTTGAGTATTAACATATTGTTTACTGCATCATGACGAGAGAATATGATTTATATGAGTTTTACTTCATGGAATTTTTGGAGTTTTCTAATACATGATCAATTTTTGTGCACATTTCAGGTGCAGTTAAGAATAAAGTCAGTCTTTTATTAAGGTGTAAAGTTTATTACATTTCTCTACTGATTATGTGATTTAGAACTTCTATGTACTTAACTTTTATCTACTTGACTTGATTTGGCCTGAAATTGATGTGTTAAATATAGTTTTTTTATGACACTCCATCTATTTTTTTTTTTATGTATTTCCAACACTTTCTGCTGTAAAAAGGTGATGGTTGTATTATTTGCTGCATTGGCACTGTGTTATAGCTTCATTGTGATTCCTAACCTTTAGCATTTGAAAGTCTCATCACATTAAATGCTTTAAGGTCTGAATTCTATTCTGTTTAATAAGACTCTTATCCTTGTTTTTTTACAGTTTTCAATAAAAGAATAAAGCCTATTCATGTTTATTAATATGAAGAAAAAGAGTCTATCTTTGTCTTTTGTTTTGGCAAGTTTGATTATGATATGTCTTGGTGACTTTCTTTTGGGGTTTACTCTGTATGGGGTTCATTGAGCTTCTTGGATACCTTCTCACCTTTCATGGTATCAGGAAAGTTTTCTGCCAACAAATCTTCAATTATTCTCACTATGTCTTCTGTTATTCCCCCTTCCTCCTAGGTTTTTCTTCTTGATAGTGTCCTACATAATTCATTTTTTATTCTTTTTTTTTTTTTTTTTTACTTTTCCTCACATAAATTGGTGTCAAGGGATTTACCTTCAATCTCACTAACTCTGACTTCCATTGTCTCGATTCTGCTCCTGTTATCTTCTATTGAATTGTTTAATTCTGAAATTTTATTGTTAATCTTTTGGATTTCTAGCCGTTGTCACTGTATGGTTTCTATCAGCCTGTTAATTTTGTCATTTTGTTCTTGTATTGTTTTCCTGAATTCCTCTATTGCTTTGTCTGTGTGTTCCTTGACTTGGTCTGAGATTTGCCTGATCTCCTTCCTGATCTCTTGGAGAGCTCAGTATGTTGGTCTTTTGAATTCTTTCTCAGGTAGTTCTGTTACCTTATCTTCCTCTGGAAGGTTTCCTGGTTCTTTATTTGGTTGCTTGCTGCAGCCATCTTGGCCTGCTTCTTTATGTGATTTGATATTTTCTGTTGTCTCCGAAGCATCAATAAGTTATTATATTTATTTATTGTATGTTTGTTTACTGTGTCCTAGCTTTTCTTTTGTTTTGATATTCCCAAGCAGGCTGAGTGTGTGAGCTACTTTGGTTGTTGGTGTCTGAAGCTCTCACATCCTATTTCTAGGTGGTCAGAGAACCTAACAGGTGCATGATCCCAGGAGTCTGTTCACTTTTCTTGTAAGGGTGCAGCACAGGTGTCCAGGTCTTCAGTCACTGAGTGTGTGGTACAGACTCTCACCTACAGTCCTTGACATGCAGGGCTGCATAGGGGTGTTCAGATCAGGCACAGGTATATGGCTGAAGTAGGAGGTTATGTGTGGAGCAAGGCAGGAGGCTGATGGATGTCCCCAGGTGTCTGGGTGGAGGGCATGTCTCTGTCCCCTAGAGCATGTGGTGGGGGGGTATTGCAGCCAGTCCTTGGGTACCTGGTACTATTGGCTGGAGGGACTGGAAGGCACCACCTATTCTCAGGCCCCTGTCATGGATAGCTATATGGAATGGGTGGTACTGCCAGTCCTCAGGTGCCTGGTGTGGGTGAGTGAGGCCCCTGATTAGGGGGCAGGGCAGTACCAAATGTCACGAATCTGCAGCTCTCCTTTGGCTACTGCACTTGAAAATGGGCTTCAGGTGTACTCCCTTTTGTTTTATGCTAAAGAGGGCCTGCAGTGTTGAATTGGCCCACACAAGTCTGGACAGGGGTGAAGGGTGCTGCAAGTCTGTGGACCTCTTATGCCAGTGGCTGATCGAGGTGACCACATGACTGGTGTGGGAGCAGAGAGCACTAAGTTCCTGGCTTAAGGAGAATGGTTTTTTTTTTTTTTAATACTGTGGGACTGGTTTTGGAGCAGAGCAGGGTTCAGAGAGTGTGAGGGGAAGGAGGCACTTCTCTTCTGTGAAACTCTGGGAGAGGGAGGGATTATTTTGCCCCAGCACAGTAGGTTAAATTCTTGCACTTAACCTGCACAGGTCCAGGACCACTTCCACCAAGCTCTGGGGGGGGCGTGTGCATACTCACTGCCAGCCATCCACACCCAACATGGTTAGACTTGTGCCCTTACCCTGTTGTTTGCCTCAGCCCATGCACACCATGCTGACCCAACCAACAGGGTGCCAGTGACCTCAAGATCATCATTTCTCCACTACTTTTGAATTATCTCCCTTTCCCCCTGCTGCTCAGTCTGACTCTTCACCTTTGTCTTTTACTATCAGGGCTTCTGTTGTTGTTGTTGTTAGGTACCATCGAGTCAGTTCCGACTCACAGTGACCCTATGTAGCACAGAAGGAAACACTGCCTGGTCCTGTGCCATCCTTACAATTTATGCTTGAGCCCAGTGTTGCAGCAGCTGTGTCAATCCACCTCATTGAGGGTCTTCCTCTTTTCCATTGACCCTGTACTTTACCAAGCATAATGTCCTTCCCCAGGGACTGATCCCTCCTGACAACATGTCCAAAGTGTGTAAGACACAGTCTTACTATCCTTGCTTCTAAGGAGCACTCTGATTGTACTTCTTCCAAGATAGATTTGTTCATTCTTTTGGCAGTCCATGGTATATTCAATATTCTTTGCCAACACCACAATTCAAAGGCATCAGGTCTTCTTCAGTCTTCCTTATTCATTGTCCAGCTTTTGTATGCATATAGTGCAATTGAAAACACCACGGCTTGGATCAGGTGCACCTTGGTCTTCAAGGTGACATCTTTGCTTTTCAACACTTTAAAGAGGTCTTTTGCGGCAGATTTGCCCAATGCAATGTGTCTTTTCATTTCTTGACTGCTAATTCCATGGGTGTTGATTGTGGATCCAAATAAAATGAAATACTTGACAATCTCAAACTTTTCTCCATTTATTATGATGCTGCTTATTGGTCCAATTGTGAGGATTTTTGTTTTCTTTATGTTCAGGTGCAATCTGTACTGAAGGCTGTGGTCTTTGATCTTTACCAGTAAGGGCTTCAAGTCTTCTTCACTTTCAGCAAGCAACGTTGTGTTATCTGCATAACGCAGGTTGTTAACGAGTCCTCCTCCAATTCTGATACCGCCATTTTTCTTCAAATACTGCAGCTTCTTGGATTATTTTGTTCAACATACAGACTGAATAGACATGGTGAAAGGATACAACCCTGACACACACCTTTCCTGACTTTAAACCACGAAGCATCCCCTTGTTCTGTCTGAACAACTGCCTCTGGATCTATGTACAGGTTCCTTATGAGCAAAATTAAGTGTTCCTGAATTCCCATTCTTTGCAATGTTATCCATAATTTGTTACAATCCACATAGTCGAATGCCTGATGAGAGCTCCTAGACTGTCCTGTGTAATCGATTCACTTTTTTTTAAATCTTTCTTGTAAGAAGGACGACAGGAAGTGTCTGACTATTCCACCATCTTGACCCCACCTCTCATTATAATACTGTACTTTGTCTTCTTGAGCTGCCCTCTGAAATCTTTTGTTCAGCTCTTTTACTTCATCATTTCTTCCATTTACTTTAGGTACTTTATATTCAAGAGAAAGTTTTAGAGTCTCTTCTGACATCCATTTTGGTTTTTTCTTTCTCTCCTGTCTTTTTAATGACCTCTTGCTTTCTTCGTATATTATGTCTTTGATGTCATCCCACAACTCACCTGGTTTTCAGTCATTAGTGTTCAATGTGTCAAATCTGCTCTTGAGATGGTCTCTAAATTCAGGTGGGATATACTCAAGGTTGTATTGTGGCTCTCATGCACTCGATCTAGTTTTCTTCAGCTTCAGCTTGAACTTGCATATGAGCAATTGATGGTTTTTTCCTCAGTCAGCCCCGGCCTTGTTCTAACTGATGACATCCCTTTCCACAGGGGTAGTAGGTTTCATTCCTGTGTATTCCATCTGGCAAGGTCCAAGTGTGTAGTCACAATTTATGTTGTTGGAAAAAAAATTGTGGAGGTGGAGCCAAGGTGGCAAAATACACAGATGCTTCCCGCAGGCCCTCTTTACAACAAAGACCCCAAAAAACAAGTGAAACGAGTATATTTGTGACAAGCTGGGAGCCCTGAGCATCAAAGGCAAGCTCAGACAATGAACTGAGGGGCAGGGGGAGGAAGAGACCATTCAGAAGCGGAGAGAAGTTACTAGACCTGAATCGCAGGAAGCCCTCAGGCGCCATTCCCGGACAGCAGCAGTGGGCTGGTACTAGTGTTCAGCTGCAATTTCCTCAGGGAGAAGTAGCCAGACACACAGTCTACTCACACCTTGGGAACATGAGAAGAATGGTGCTTGTGGCAAAAGCTAAGTCCTTCCATGTATTTTACCACCCTCCCCCCCCCCCACAGCCAAGCCAGCTTCAGTGGCTGAATTCCCTGGGCCTGAGATAGGCACTGTTGAGCACCTAGAGCCATCCTCCCGACCTTGGAGAAGGAAAAAAATGGCATTTGGAGGAAAAGATAATTTGTCAGCTCCACTAACCAAAAGAGCTCAGGACAAAAGTGGCTCCTGTCCAGGCATAAATGGTCTGTGGACTTTGAGCACCTTTCCCTTCTGCATGGACCTCTGTGGGCCTATGTCAGGAGAATAGGCCCTTGTTGGCAGACTCCAAATGTTTCAGCTGTGTGATGGAGACGTGGGTGTTTGATGTTTGACATTGCTTTCCCTATTAAACAAGGTCCTCACCTACGCACATCAGGGACCTAAGGACTAGTAGCTACACCCAGGTCACCCAGCCACCCATGACAGGAGTCCAAGGATAACTGGTACCTCCCAGTCCTTACAACAAAAAAATTTGGGTGCCCATGGTCCATCTGCAGAACCCACCCACCTGTATACTCTAGGGAACAGGGACTTGCTTTCCACTGAGACACTCAGGGATTGGTTCTCAGTCCCCTGCCTTGTTCAGAGCTTGACTCCCTGCTGCAATCAGATACCGGTACCTACACCAATCACCCTTGCCCCTCTAAGACTGTAGGACAGAGCCTGTAGCACACACTTGATGATCAGCCACCTGGAAACCTGAGCTGAATTCACACAAGAAAAGTGAATGGACTCCTAGACTGATATACTTGATAAGAGCTCTAGCCATCTGGGGACAGGATGTCAGAGCTCCAAAGGAAAAAATAACCAAGCTAGCTCACTCAAGCAATCCATTTGGGTATATCAAAACAAAACAAAGCAAGAAGCTACAACACAGCAAGCAAGCATAAACTAACACAATAATTTATAGATGGCTGGGAGAAAACAGTCAATATCAAGTCACATAAAGAAACAGACCATGATCATGTCAACAAGCTCTCAAAACAAAGAATTCAGGGGTCTTCTAGATGAAAGTGCTTTCCTGGAATTACCAGAGACAGAATACAAAAGATTAATATACAGAACCCTTGAAGACATCAGGAAGAAAATGAGGCAATACACAGAACAAGACAAGAAACACACAGATAAAGCAATTGAAGAAATTAGAAAGATTATTCAGGAACATAATGAAAAACTTAATAAGCTGGAAAAATCCATAGACAGACAGCAATCAGAAATACAAAAGTTTAACAATAAAATTACAGAAGTAGACAACTCAATAGAAAGTCAGAGGACCAGAACTGAGCAAGTAGAGGCCAGAATTTCTGAATTCAAAGATAAATTGCTTAGCACTAACATATTTGAAGAAAAATCAAATAAAATAATTTTTAAAAAATGAAGAAACCTTAAGAAACATGTGGGACACTATCAAGAGAAATAACCTACGAGTGATTGGAGTACCAGAACAGGGAGGGATAACAGAAAATACACAGAGAATTGTTGAAGATTTGTTGGCAGAAAACTTCCCTGATATTGTGAAAGATGAGAAGATATCTATCCAAGATGCTCATCGAACTCCACATAAGGTAGATGTTAAAAGAAAGTCACCAAGACACATTATAAGCAAACTTGCCAAAACCAAAGATAAAGAGAGAATTTTAAGAAAAGTCACCTACAAAGGAGAGTCAATAAGAATAAGCTTGGACTACTCGGCAGAAACCATGCAGAAAAGAAGGCAATGGGATGACTTATTTAAAAAATTGATGGAAAAAAATTGCCAACCAAAAATCATATATCCAGCAAAACTGTCTCTTAAATATGAAGGTGAAATTAGGACATTGCCAGATAAACACAAGTTGAGGGAATTTGTAAAAACCAAACCAAAACTATAAGAAATACTAAAGGGAGTTCCTTGGTTAGAAAGTCAATAATATCAGGTATCAACCCAAGAATAGAATACTGGGCTGAGCAATCAGAAATCAACCCAGTCAGGAAATAAAAAAAAAGCAAGATTATTAAAAAAAAACTCAAAACAGGGTAACAATGATCATATTATATAAAAGAAGACAACATTAAAACACTAAAGAGAGACTAAGAAATGTAATCATAGATCTTTCATATGGAGAGGAAGATACGGCAATACAAAGAAATAAAAGGTAGGTTTAAATTTAGAAAAATAGGGGTAAATAATAAGGTAACCACAAAGGAGACAAAATATCCTACTCATCAAAATAAAATAAAAGATAAAAAATGAAGACTCAACAGAAACAAAATCAACAACAATTTATATGAGTTAAGGGCAATATATAAAGATAATCTACTCAGCACATAAAATGAAGTGGGAAAAAGAAACTCTTAACAACACAAAAAAAAAGACCTCAAAGACAGCCCTAATTTCATACTTATCTATAATTACTCTGAATGTAAAAGGACTAAATGCACCAATAAACAGAAAGGGACAGAATGGATTAAAAAACATGATCCATCTATATGCTGCCTACAAGAGACACATCTTAGACTTGGAAATACAAACAAACTAAAACTCAAAGGATGGAAAAAATATATCAAGCAAACAACAATCAAAAAGAGCAGAAGTAGCAATATTAATTACTGACAAAATAGACTTTAAAGTTAAATTCATCATAAAGGATAAGGAAGGACACTATATAATGATTTAAGAGACAATATACCAAGAAGATATAACCATATTAAATATTTATGTACCCAATGACAGGGCTGCAAGATACATAAAAGAAACTCTGTCATCATTGAAAAGTGAGATAGACAGCACCACAATAATAGTGGGAGACTTCAACACACCACTTTTGGTGAAGCACAGGACATCCAGAAAGCTCAATAAAGACACAGAAGATCTACATGCCACAATCAACCAACTTGACCTCATACACATATACAGAACAGTCCACCAAACTGCAACCAAGTGTACTTTCTTTTCTAGTGCACATGGAACATCCTCTAGAATAGACCACATATTTGGTCATAAAGCAAGCCTTAGCAGAATAGAAAACACTGAAATATTACAAAGCATCTTCTCTGACCATAAGGCCAGAAAAGTGGAAATCAATAACAGAAAAAGCAGGGAAAAGAAATCAAACATTTGGAAACTGAACAATACCCTGCTCAAAAATGACTGGATTATACAAGACATTAAAGATGGAATTAAAAAATTCATAGAATCCAATGAGAATGAAAACACTTTCTATCAGAACCTTTGGAACACAGCAAAAGTGGTGCTCAGAGGCCAATTTATATCAATAAATGTACACATCAAAAAGAAGAAAGGGCTAAAATCAAGGAATTACCCCCTACAACTTGAACAAATAGCAAGAGAGCAACAAAAGAAACCCTCAGGCACCAGAAGAGAACAAACAGTAAAAATTAGAGCAGAACTAAATGAAATAGAAAAAAAATTGAAAGAATTAACAAGAGGAAAAGCTTGTTTTTTGAAAAAATCAACAAACTTGATAAACCACTGGCCAAACTGACAAGAGGAAAACAGGAGAGGAAGCCAATAACCCAAATAAGAAATGAGGTGGGTGATATTACAACAAACCCAGCTGAAATTCAAAGAATCATATCAGATTACTATGAAAAATTGTACTCTAAGAAATTTGAAAACGTAGAAAAAATGGATGAAATCCTGGAAACACACTACCTACATAAACAAACACAACCAGAGTTAGAACAATTAAATAGACGCATAACAAAAGAAGAGATTGAAAAGATAATCAAAAAACTCCCAGCAAAAACATCCCTGGCCCAGACGGCTTCACAGCAGTTCTACCAAACTTTCAGAGAAGGATTAACACCACTATTACTAAAGGTATTTCAGAGCATAGAAAAGGACAGAATACTCCCACACTCGTTCTATGAACCCAGCATATCCCTGATACCAAAACCAGGTAAATATACCACAAAAAAGGAAAATTATACACCTATACCCCTCATGAATGTAGATGCAAAAATCCTCCACAAAATTCTAGCCAATAGAATTCAACAACAAACCAAACAAATAATTCAACATGACCAAGTGGGATTCATACCAGGTATGTAGGGATGGTTCAACATTAGAAAAACAATGAATGTAATCCATCACATAAATAAAACAAGAGACAAGATCACATGATTTTATCAATTGATGCAGAAAAAGCATTTGACAAAGTTCAACACCCATTCATGATAAAAAAAAAACTCTCAGCAAAATAGGAATAGAAGGAAAATTCCTCAACATGATAAAGGGCATTTATCCAAAGCCAACAGCCAACATCATCCTAAATGGAGAGAGCCTGAAAGCATTTCCCTTGAGAACGGAAACCATACAAGGACACCCTTTATCACCACTCTTATTCAACATTGTGCTGGAGGTCCTAGCCAGAGCAATTAGGCTAGAAAAAGAAATGAAGGGCATCCAGATTGGCAAGGAAGAAGTAAAATTATCTCTATTTGCAGACGACATGATCTTATACACAGAAAACCCTAAGGAATCCTCCAGAAAACTAATGAAACTAATAGAAGAGTTCAGCAGAGTATCAGGATACAAGATAAACATACAAAAATCAGTTGGATTCCTCTACACCAACAAAAAGAACATCCAAGAGGAAATCACCAAATCAACACCATTAAAGTAGCCCCCAAGAAGATAAAATACTTAGGAATAAATCTTACCAGAGATGTAAAAGACTTATACAAAGAAAACTACAATACACTTCTGCAAGACACCAAAAGAGACTTACATAAGTGGAAGAACATACCTTGCTCATGGATAGGAATACTTAACATTATAAAAATGTCTATTCTACCAAAAGTGATATATACATTTAATGCACTTCCGATCCAAAGCCCAATGACATTCTTTAATGAGATGGAGAAAGAAATCACCAACTTCATATGGAAGGGAAGAAGCCCCAGATAAGTAAAGCATTAATGAAAAAGAAGATCAAAGTGGGAGGCTTTACTTTACCTGATTTTAGAACCTATTATACCGCCACAGTAGTCAAAACAGCCTGGTACTGGTACAACAAAGGATACATAGACCAGTGGAACAGAATTGAGAATCCAGACATAAATCCATCCACATATGAGCAGCTGATATTTGACAAAGGCCCCAAAACGGTTAAATGGGGAAAAGATAATCTTTTTAACAAATGGTGCTGGCATAACTGGATACCCATCAGCAAAAAAGTGAAAAAAGACCCATACCTCACTCCGTGCACAACAACGAGCTCAAAATGAATCAAAGACCTAAATATAAAATCTAAAACGGTAAAGATCATGGAAGAAAAATTAGGGACAACGTTAGGAGCCCTAATACATGGCATAAACAGTATACAAAACATTACTAAGAATGCAGAAGAAAAACTAGATAACTGGGACATCCTAAAAATCAAACACCTACGCTCATCTAAACACTTCACCAAAAGAGTAAAAAGACTACCTACAGACTGGGAAAAAGTTTTTAGCTATGACATTTCTGATTAGCGCCTGATCTCTAAAATCTACATGATACTGCAAAAACTCAACTACAAAAAGACAAATAACCCAATTAAAAAATGGGAAAAAGATATGAACAGACACTTCACTAAAGAAGACATCCAGGTAGCTAACAGATACATGAGGAAATGCTCACGATCATTAGCCATTAGAGAAATGCAGATCAAAACTACAATGAGATTTCATCTCACTCCAACAAGGCTGGCATTAATCCAAAAAACACAAAATAATAAATGTTGGAGAGGCTGTGGAGAGATTGGAACACTTCTACACTGCTGGTGGGAATGTCAAATGGTACAACCACTTTGGAAATAATTTTGGCACTTCCTTAAAATGCTAGAACTAGAACTACCGTACAATCCAGCAATCCCACTCCTCAGAATATATCCTAGAGAAATATGAGCCTTTACGCTAACAGATATATGCACACCCATGTTTATTGCAGCACTGTTTACAATAGCAAAAAGATAGAAGTAACCAAGGTGCCCATCAACGGATGAATGGATAAATAAATTATGGTATATTCACACAATGGAATACTACCCATCGATAAAGAACAGTGAGGAATCTGTGAAACATTTCATAACATGGAGGAACCTGGAAGGCATTAGGGTGAGTGAAATTAGTTGCAAAAGGACAAATATTGTATAAGACCATTATTATAAGAACTTGAGAACTAGCTTAAACTGAGAAGAAAACATTCTTTTTTGGTTACAAGAGGGAGGAGGGAGGGAGGGCTGGAGAGAGGTACTCACTAATTAGATAGTAGATAAGAACCGCTTTAGGTAAAGGGAAAGACAACACACAATTCAGCGGAAGTCAGCACATATGGACTAAACCAAAAGCTAAGAAGTTTCCTGAATGAACTGAATGCTTCGAAGGCCAGCGTAGCAGGGGCAGGGGTCTGGGGGCCATGGCTTCAGGGGACATCTAAGTCAATTGGCATAATAAAATCTATTAAGAAAACATTCTGCATCCCACTTTGAAGAGTTGCATCTGGGGTCTTAAATGCATCTAAGACGCATCAGTGAGTCTCAACGCACCTGGATCAAAGGAGAATGAAGACGACCAAGGACACAAGGTTATTATGAGCCCAGGAGAAAGGGCCACATGAACCAGTGACTACATCATCCTGAGACCAGAAGAACTAGATGGTGCCCGGCTACAACCGATGACTGCCCTGACGGGGAACACAACAGAGAACCTTTGAGGGAGCAGGAGAGCAGCGGGATGCAGATCCCAAATTCTCATAAAAAGACCAGATTTCATGGTCTGACTGAGACTAGAAGGACTCCGGTGGTCATGGCCCCCAGACCTTCTGTTGGCCCAGGACAGAACCATCCCGGAAGGCAACTCTTCAGACATGGATTGGACTGAACAATGGGTTGGAGAGGGATGCTGGTGAGGAGTGAGCTTCTTGGATCAGGTGGACACTTGAGACTATGTTGGCATCTCCTGCCTGGAGGTGAAATGAGTAGGTAGAGGGGCTTACAAGCTGGCAAAATGGACATGGAAAGAGAGTGGAGGGAGGGAGCGGGCTGCCTCATTAGGAGGAGAGCAATTGGGAGTATGTAGCAAGGTATATATAAGTTTTTGTGTGAGAGACTGACTTGATTTGTAAACTTTCACTTAAAGTACAATAAAAATTATACATATATTAAAAAAAAAAGAGTTCAGCTGCCAACCAAAAAAATTGGCAGTTTGAGTCCACCAGCCGCTCCTTAGAAACCCTATGGGGGCAGTTCCACTCTGTCCTACAGGGTTGCTATGGATTGGACTCAACTCAATGGTAACAGGTTTGGTTTTTGGTTTGGTGTATCTTCAACATCTTCTCTATGACCATTAATTTTTTCCCTACTGTTTTTACTTTGTCAATAATTATAACATTATGTTATCCAGTCATAATCCCTCCAATGTTTATTCTTGATTTTATATTTAAATTGACTTAATGGAAATTACCAATCTATTAAGAAGCCCTGGTGGAGCAATGATTAGGCACTCAGGTGCTAACTGAAAGGTATAAAATGCAAAATAAAAGTTTTTATTAACAACAACAAAAAAAAGAAAGTGAGGCCTATCTTCTAAGAATAGAAATGTATATGATTTTTTTCCATAATTTTAAATAAATTACTGAAATTTAGAGAGTGTCAACTGTGAGAACATTTTCAAATAACAGTGATATAAAATAAATATTTTTAATGGTATGTTTGGTGTAAGAGTTTCAAAGCTTATGTGTACTCTACAGACATAAGAACTCTAATATAATCAATGGGAAAAAATAAGTATAAATCTAGAAAATAATGAGTGGTAATAAGTAAATAAACTTGGGAGGTAGAACAGTAACCCAAGTAAAGTATTTTGAGTGGTTTTTTTTTTTGGTAATTATAAAACAAACACATGCAAATTAAATGTAAAAAAAAGAGAAACATAAAAATTCAAAAGATTTAAAAAATACACAAATTATACGATTAAAAATTGAAGTATATATTATATTTATTTTTTATGCTGGTAGTTTTAATCTCATAAATGCTTATTATTTTTAAAATTAATTGTAATATTTCAGAATGCAAACTGGCTTCAAGAAAATTATTATTATACACCAAATACATATGTGAAGCTGAAGAAATAAAACTTTACAAAAACAGTTTAAAAATATTTGCAATGAAGTTATTGGTCTTGCAAAATTCTATCATGCGATCTCCGGCAATGTTTCTATCACTGAGGCCATATTCTCCAACTACCTATCCTTATTTGTTTCCAACTTTCACATTCCAATCAGCGGTAAATATTAATGCATCTTGATTGCATGTTTGATCAACTTCAGACTGCAGAAGTTGGTAAAAATCTTCAATTTCTTCATCTTTGACAATAGTGGTTGGTGCGTAAATTCGAATAGTAGTCATATTAACTGGTTTTCCTTGTGGGCTTATGGATATTACTGTATCAATAACAGCATTGTGCTTCAAGATAGACGTTGAAATTTTTTTTTGACAGTGAATGCAACGCCATTCCTCTTCAAGTTGTCATTCCCAGCATAGTAGACCATGGGATTATTCAATTCAAACTGTCTAATACCAGTCCATTTCAGCTCACTAATGCCTAGGATATTAATCTTTATGTGGCCCATTTCATTTTTTGACTATTTCTAATTTGCCTAGATTCATACTTTGTACATTCCATGTTCTAATTATTAATGGTTGTTTGCAGCTGTTTCTTCTCATTTTGAGTCATGCCACATGACTCAATAAAAGAAAAATGAAGGTCCCAAAAGCTTAATTCCATCCACATCATTAAAGTCGACTCTACCTTGAGGAGGCAACTCTTCCCCAGTCATATTTTTGAGGGCCTTCCAACTGGAGGGGCTCATCTTCCAGCACTATACCAGACAATATTCTGCTGCTATTCATAAGGATTTCCCTGGCCATTTTTTTCAAGAAGTAGACCTCTAGGCCCTTCTTCCTGTTCTGTCTTAGCCTGGAAGCTCAACTAGAACTAGTCTACCATGGGTGACCCTGCTGGTATTTCAAATACCAATGGCATACCTTCCAGCATCACAGCAACATGCAAGCCACCACAGTACGACAAGTTGACAGGTGTGTAGGGATGCTTGATAACAGATTAACTAAATTTAGGAAATACATGTGGGTCTAAAGATATTAACTGTACATATATTAGCCCTTTTCTACAAATTAGCAAAGTACTTAAGGGAAGTTGTAGGGGCATTTAAAGGGTAAATCTGAATTAATTTTGACATCATTTATTAATACATATATTTTTCAGAAAATTTGCCTTGGCCGTGTTTTTAAATCATATCCTTAAGGCAAGTAATTTAATAATCAAATTTTATGTAAGTTGTGCAAGGACAGCTGCAATGCTGATCCTTGGGAAGTTAGTTGAGCCAACCAGAACTTAATTCAAAGGCATGACCCTTACCAAAAACTAATCTCAGGTTGGGGATGAAAAAACACTACACAGACAATAGATAAGTGGTAACTTTGGTGAAGGGTAAAACAATACACAACACTGGGGAAGCCAGCACAATCTGTACAAGGCAAGATTATGGAAGCTCCATACACATCCAAACTCCCTGAGGGACCGAATTGTTGTGCTGAGGGCTGTGGAGACCATGGTCTCAGGGAACATCTAGCTCGACTGCCATAACATAGTTTATAAATAAAATCTTCTACATTCTACTTTAATGAGCGGCGTCTGGGGTCTTAAAACCTTGTGAGTGGCTGTCTAAGACACTCGACTGGCCTCACCTCTTTGGGAGCAAGGGAGAATGAAGAAAACTAAAGGTACAAATGAAAGATTAGTCCAAAGGACTAATGGACCACAACTACCACAGCCTCTACCAGACTGTGTCCGATACAACTAGATGGTGCCCAGCTATCATCACTGCCTGCTCTGACAGGGATCACAATAGAGGGCCCCAGACAAGCTGGACAAAAATGTAGAACAAAATTCTAACTCATAAAAAAAGACCAGATTTACTGGCCTGTCAGAGACTGAAGAAAACCTGACAGTATGGTCCCCAGACAACCTTTCAGCTAAGTAATGAAGTCACTCCTGAGGTTCACCTTTCATCCAAAGATTAGACAGGCCCATAAAACAAAACAAGACTAAAGGGGCACACCATCCCAGGGGCAAGAACTAGAAGGCAGGAGGGGACAGGAAAGCTGGTAATAGGGAACCCAAGGTCAAGATGGGAGAGTGTTGACATGTCGTGGGGTTGTTAATCAATGTCATAAAACAATGTGTACTAACTGTTTAATGAGAAACTTGTTTGTTCTGTCAACCTTCATCTAAGGTACAATGAAAAAAAAAAGAATGTAATCAATATCACTGAATTTTACATGTAGAAATTGTTGAATTGGTATATGTTCTGCTGTGTACATTCTCAACAACAAAAATAAAATAAATTATTAAATTAAAAAAATAATCTCATTTATAATTCCCTTGTTTGAAACTAATAATACTCCCCATAATAAACTTGGTAAGGAAATAAACTGTCTCACAATTTCTAACATTCAGTCCCCCACTCTATGACAAAACTAACCATGGCACTTGGTATTTCATAATTTCTGATAAGCCATTAGTTATCTCATTTCAGCTTCCACCCAATAACAGCAGCCCTAGCAAAAATAATCTAAAGGACATATTACAGTAGACAAAAATATGACAGCAACAAGTTCATGTTCTTTTGAAAATTTTGTATATGTAAAATACGTATAGTTAATACAGGGGTGGATCATCCAATAAGCAAGGTAAGCACAGGCTTACTTGTGCTTCCTTACTAATCTGTAGTGAACAATTTCACATTTTTCACAACATCAAAGACTCTGCTTCCAGCTGTGGCTGGCATCTGTCTCCCTCTCAACCTCATAGCACCTTCCTACAATCAAAGCCTCTTTTCAAATTTACAATCCCTTGCTCATTAGATAATCCTCCGCTGAGTTAATATCAAATTGTGTCTCTAGTACAGACTTCCCAGATTAGTTGTAGAGCAAATGCCATGCAGGAGTGCCAGCTGTGAAGAAGGTCCCAATAACTATCTTAAAGGAAAAAAAAAACAATTAAGTGGGGTGGGCAATGGGGAGAACAGAAAGGAGTACTGGCTGTTTGTGTTTTCTACCCAAGAAGAAATAATATTAAAATAAGTATAGTTTTATTCACATCTTTATCTTTTCTATCCTGGTAAGAGTTTATTCACTTTAAGTAGGAACCCAAACCTCAACAGTGTTATAAAGAAGGCTGTTGCATTATTATAATTATAAATCAACAAAGTCAGAAGGGAAATAAGAAATCTGGTCTACCTGTATGATTTTACACAGGAAAAAAAAGAAGTTGAGACCCTTAGGGGAGGGGAACTTTCCCAGGGTCACATTGCTAATACATTCCCAACCTGGGACAAAAATACATCATGTTCCACATAACTTCAGTTCCAGCAATGTCTAACTGATATACTCTGTGGTCCCATAGTGATATACAGGGCAGGGAGAAGGCTCCTGGAGCCCCTGCTTCACTCAGAAGTGAGGAGGGAGGGGAGCACAAGGAGGGGACAGCTGGTCAAGCCAGCACCCACACCCAAGGGAGCTGTGAGCAGAGGGGAAAAAGGCCTTGAAGGAGGTAAACGTGTATGTAATATGCTGTTCACACAACATCCCAATCACATAACATCCTATTTCCCAGATCTCATTATGGATGCTAAGCACATGACTGTGAGCCTTTCTCCTTCCCTCGCTCCTGCATGGGAAGGGGCCACAGGCTCCTTTGCACCCCTCCCTGGTACTGTATAACCTATGGAATCGCAGAGGTACATGCCATCTGACATTTCCTGAATGGACGTTATGTGGCATGTGACTGTGTAAGTCTCCTAACTCCCATTTCTAAGCTCTTTCTACTAGACCACACTGTTTCTGGAGTAGCAACTTTCGACATTTACACTGTAGGATCTCTCTGTGCCTGCCTCTTCTGAGAATGGTGGGAAAGTACACAAAACACATTAGACACCTCTGAGTTTCTCTAAGTATCTTTGCTCAAGAAGTACTGATTAAATATCACTCTCTGGTGTTATCAAGCAATAATAAATGTAGGTTTTATCTGAGGCTATGCAACCTTCAGAGGGAAGTCTGAGCAGCGACTACAGCATTAGTGAGGAACGTGGTGTAAAACCTTAGCAGTTCTGCTGTAATTCACACGAACAAACTCCTCTGGAAGGAAACTGATATGCTAGTCTCAATGGCAAGTAAGGGATGTTGCCCTTTTTCCTGAAATAGAGTGTGGTTTGCTTTCTCCTTGCCCTAAAGAACATGCCAATGCCCATCCTAATCCAGAGAGGATATACATTATTGGCATTAATAATAAATTAATTACCAAATCCCCTTTTCACTTTTTGCTATCCCAACGCTTCTTATTCATTTTTAATGACAGTTACTATTTCTTGAAAACCAAGAAAGTGAAAGAAAAGAATTTATTCTAGGAATTGTGGTACCCTCAAAACAAGTTTTTGGGAGGTTTCCATCAATTTGTTTTGGTGCATTTTGCGGAATAAAGGTTATTTTACACTTTTTTAAGGAAAGTCTTAAAAAATACATAGCTATCCGTTTCGCTTAACATGACTCACAGAAAACACTAAAAAAGTTTCAGGATACTAGAGAAAGATGGTGGTGTGAGCAGCTCCACACTCCCATACCCTCACAAAAACATTGAAACATAAAAACAAAATAAAAGCAGAAACTGTCAGGACCAACTTTTTCAGAATTCTGAAAGCTGGTCGAAGGGTTACAACAACTAAGCAAATCCTGACTCAAGAAAAAGGTGGCATCTGAATGATAGGAAAGCTTTGGTTTTATACTCCCCTGCAACCCACCCTATCCCTGGCTTGGCATGACCATCTTAAAGCTGCAGTAGCCTGCACCCCCAGAAAGGGAACCTAGTCTCTGGCTCCAAATATAGCAGAAAGGACTTTATTCACAAATTATTGAGTATGTCTGATCTTACCTATCTAGGGATTGCCTAAAGGTCTGAAGAAAGGCACCCATTTTGATCTGGCTGGTCTAGGAGCTTATGCAGGGTAGAGGGGCAGCAAACAATGTCTGAAGGCTGTAAACACCTATAGCTACCTGGAGCTAAAGAGTGTGATTAAGGCATGCAATAGATGCCTCAAGACTGGAAGAACAAGCCAGTCTTAATTTTGAAATTAAGACTTTCAAAAATACCTCGCATGTGGTGGGGGGAGAGGGTGGAATTGAGAAAGCCACATTCACGCCCAGAGACAGATGCATGCTCAATAATTACCTGAGCAGACCTTACACTTTCACCTTGGATAATTCCTAAATTCACTGCAAGCCTGGAAAAGTGTTGAAGCAGTGCCCCAGCATACAGCCAATTTATAAAGATTGGAAAAGGTTAAGATTGTGTGATGGTTTATTATATATGTCAACTTGGCTAGGCTATGGCTCCCAGTTGTTTGGCGAAACACTAATGCAGACTCTGCTACAAAGTAATAACATGTGGTTAAATCAGTTGGCCTTAAGCAAAGCAAATTACCCTCCATAGCGTGAGTGAATCTCATCCAGTCAGTTGATGCCTTTGAGAGCAGAAAGCGGGTTTTCCTTAGGTTGTATTCTGCCTCCCGACTATAAACAGACATCTTGCCAGAACTCCTCACCCCTTCACTCTTCCTTTCACCTCACCTACTGATTTTGGAACACAAGACTGCAGTAATCTTGAGCCTGTCACCTGACCTATGGATTTTGGGACACCAAACTGCAGGAATCTCCATCTGGTCACATGATCTATAGACTTTGGACTTGCCGAAAACCAAAAACCAAACTCATTGCCATTGAGTCAGGTCTGACTCATAGCGACCCTATAGGACAGAGTAGAACTTCCCCATAGGGTTTCCAAGGCTATAAATCCTTGCAGAAGCATAGGGAAGCATACAGAAACATACTGCCACATATTTCTCCCATAGAGTGGCTGGTGGGTTTGAATGGCCGACCTTTTGGTTCACAGCTAACACTTTAACCACTGCGCTGTAAGGGCTCCTTTGGACTTGCTAAACCAAATCAAAAACCAAACCTAGTGCCGTCGAGTCAATTCCAACTCATAGGGACCCTACGGAACAGAGTATACCTGCCCCATAGAGTTTCCAAGGAGTGCCTGGCGGATTCGAACTGCTGACACTTTGATTAGCAGCCATAGAGCTTAACCACTACACCACCAGGGTTTCCATGGACTTGCTAGCCCCCCTCAATTGTGTAAGCCAATTCCTTAAAATAACTATCTCTCTGTCTCTGTCTCTGTCTCTCTCTCTCTCTATATATATATATATAGTTGCTGTTAGTTGCCATTGAATGATTCCAACTCATGGCGACCTCATGTGTGCAGAGTTGCTGTTGTTGTTAAATGCCGTCGAGTCGGTTCCAACTCATAACGACCCTACACACAACGGAACAAAACACTGCCCTGTCCTGCGCCATCCTTACAATCGTTGTTATGCTTGAGCTCAGTGTTGCAGCCACTGTGTCAATCCACCTCATTGAGGGTCTTCCCCTTTTCCGCTGGCCCTGTACTCTGCCAAGCATGATGTCCTTCTCCAGGGACTGATCCCTCCTGACAACATGTCCAAAGTATATAAGACGCAGTCTTGCCATACTTGCTTCCAAGGAGCATTCTGATTGTACTTCTTCTAAGACAAATTTGTTTGTTCTTTTGGCAGTCCATGGTACATTCAATATTCTTCACCAACACCACAGTTCAAAGGCATCAATTCTTCTTCGGTCTTCCTTATTCACTGTCCAGCTTTCACATGCATATGATGCGATTGAAAATACCACAGCTTTGGTCAGGCACACTTTTGTCTTCAAGATGACACCTTTCCTCTTCAATGCTTTAAAGAGGTCCTTTGCAGCAGATTTACCCAATGCAATGCATCTTTTGATTTCTTGACTGCTGCTTCCATAGCTGTTTATTGTGGATCCAAGTAAAATGAAATCCTTGACAACTTCAATCTTTTCTCCATTTATCATGATGTTGCTCTTTGGTCCAGTTGTGAGGATTTTGTTTTCTTCATATTGAGGTGCAATCCATACTGAAGGCTGTGCTCTTTGATCTTCACCAGTAAGTTCTTCAAGTCCTCTTCACTTTCAGCAAGCAAAGTTGTGTCATCTGCATAATGTAGGTTGTTAATGAGTCTCCCTCCAATCTTGATGCCCCGTTCTTCATATAGTCCAGCTTCTCTTATTATTTGCTCAGCATACAGACTGAATAGGAATGGTGAAAGAATACAACCCTGGTGCACACCTTTCCTGACTTTAAACCATGCAGTATCCCTTTGTTCTGTCCAAACAACTGCCTCTTGATCTATGTAAAGGTTCCTCATGAGCACAATTAAGTGTTCTGGAATTCCCATTCTTTGCAATGTTATCCATAATTTGTTATGATCCACACAGCCAAATGCCTTTGCATAGTCAATAACACACAGGTAAACATCCTTCTGGTATTCTCTGCTTTCAGCCAGGATCCATCTAAAATCAGCAATGATATCCCTGGTTCCATGCTCTCTTCTGAAACCGGCCGGAATTTCTGGCAGTTCCCTGTTGATATACTGCTGCAGCCGTTCTTGAATGATCTTCAGCAAAATTTTCCTTGCGTATGACATTGTTCTATAATTTCCACATTCAGTTGGATCACCTTTCTTGGGAATAGGCATAAATATGGATCTCTTCCAGTCAGTTGGCCAGGAAGCTGTCTTCCATATTTCTTGGGATAGACAAGTGAGCACCTCCAGCGCTGCATCCATTTGTTGAAACATCTCAATTGATATTCCACCAATTCCTGAACCCTTGTTTTTCACCAATGCCTTCAGAGCAGCTTGGACTTCTTCCTTCAGTACCATCGGTTCCTGATCATATGCTACCTCTTGAAATAGTTGACTGTTGACTAATTCTTTTTGGTGTAATGCCTTTGTGTATTCCTTCCATCTTCTTTTGATACTTCCTGCATCATTTAATATTTTCCCCATAGAATCCTTCACTATTGCAACTCGAGGCTTGAATTTTTTTCTTTAGTTCTTTCAGCTTGAGAAACTCTGAATGTGTTCTTCCCTTTTGGTTTTCCATCTCCAGCTCTTTGCACATGTCATTATAACACTTTGTCTTCTGTAGCCGCCCTTTGAAATCTTCTGTTTGGTTCTTGTACTTCATCGATTCTTCTTTTTGCTTTAGCTGCTTGACATTCCAGAGCAAGTTTCAGAGTCTCTTCTGACATCCACCTTGGTCTTTTCTTTCTTTCCTGTCTGTTCAATGACCTCTTGCTTTCTTCATGTATGATGTCCTTGATGTCATTCTACAACTCGTCTGGTCTTCAGTCACCAAAGTTCAATGTGTCAAATCTATTATTCAGATGGTCTCTAAATTCAGGTGGGATATACTCAAGTTCATATTTTGGCTCTCGTGGACTTGCTCTGATTTTCTTCAGTTTCATCTTGAGCTTGCATATGAGCAATTGATGGTCTGTTCCACAGTCTGCCCCTGGGCTTGTTCTGACTGATGATATCAAGCTCTTCCATCGTCTCTTTCCACAGATGTAGTGAATTTGATTTCTGTGTGTTCCACCTGGCGAGGTCCATGTGTAAAGTTGCCATTTATGTTGGTGAAAGAAGGTATTTGCAATGAAGAAGTCATTGGTCTTGCAAAAGTCTATCATTTGATCTCCAGCATTGTTTCTATCACCAAGGCCATATTTTCCAACTACCGATCCTTCTTCTTTGTTTCCAACTTTTGCATTCCAATTGCCAGGAATTATCAATCCATCTTGATTGCATATTCGATCAATTTCAGACTGCCGCAGCTGATAAAAGTCTTCTATTTCTTCATCTTTAGCCCTAGTGGTTGGTGCGTTTATTTGAACAGTAGTGGTATTAACTGGTCTTCCTTGTAGGTGTATGGATATTATCCTACCACTGACGGCATTGTATTTCAGGAGTTCTTGAAATGTTCTTTTTGAAGATGAATGCAACACCATTCCTCTTCAAGTTGTCATTCCCGGCATAGTAGGCTATATGAGTGTCTAATTCAAAATGGCCAATAGCAGTCCATTTCAGTTCACTAATGCCTAGGATACCGATGTTTATGCATAGACAAACATTTTTTAGTGGTTGTCAAGGGCTTGGAGGAGGAGTAATATGGAGTTACTACTTAGGAGGTACTGAGTTTCTGTCTACAATTCGTTTTCATCAAGTCGATTCCAACTCATAGCAACCCTATAGGACAGACTGCCCCATCTTTCTCCTGTGGAGGGGCTGGTGGATTTGAATCACCAACCTTTTGGTTAGCAGCTGAGTGCTTAACCACTGTGCCACTAGGGTTCCTTAGTTTCTTTTTAGAGTGATGGAAAACATTTGAAAATGGATAGTGGTTATGGTTTCAAAACATGGTGAATATAATTAAAGCCATTGGATTATACACTTAAAATGGTTAAAATGGCAAATTTTTGTTATATCTTACCACAATAAAATTATAAAAGTATTTTTCAATTGTTCAGGTTCTTTAGCACTTAAGAAGAAAGTAAATGTCCAGTTCCTTTTCATTATAGGATTCAAGATGGTCATTAATAAAGTGTTATAACTGGTTTACTAATGTAAATATCAATTCTCTTAGCATGGAGAGAGATACATTTTGCGCATATTATGTAGTTTGACCCTAAATTATCTTTCTAGTAACTGTACTGTATAGTATTTTGATTCAGCAGCTACTCCTCACAGATTCATTCCTAATTAAGAGTAACTACAGATAGAAAAAAAACTAAAAAAAAAAAACAGATAGAGAATTACAATAATTTCAAAGACTAAACTGGGCAATGAATAAGGAAGACCGAAGAATTGACACCTTTGAATTCTGGTGTTGATAAAGAGTATTGAATATACCATGCACTGCCCAAAGAACAAACAAATCTGTCTTGGAAGAAGTACAACTGGAATGCTCTTTAGAAGCAAGGATGGCGATACTACATCTCACATACCTTGGACATGTTATCAGCAGGGACCAGTCCCTGGAGAAAGCCGTCATGTCTCGTTGAGGTTCAGTGAAAAAGAGGGAAACCCTCAAAGTGCTGCAACAATGGACTCGAGATGGCACAAGACCAGGCAGTATTTCTTTCTGTTGTATATAGGGTCGCTGTGAGTCAGAACCGACTGATCAGCACCTAACAACAACAACAAACCTACTTCTCTACAGGTGCCCACCTTTTCAATCATGAATATCTAATTTGTAACCTTAACAATGATTATAATTTGGGTGAAGAGAAGTACAAGGAGAATAAGTCAGCACCAAAATTGTAGAGTAAAAAAAATAACCTTGAGTTCTTTCTTGGGAATTTTTTTATTCATAAAACCAAACAGCTGTTTTTTTCTTTCTGTCCTTGTCTTTTGCAGAAATTCTTCAGCATAAACAGATGCCCTGGTGTGAGAAATGTTCCCTGATTGGATATTTCTCCCATTTAATAGATTATGAGAAATGGAAGCCTGAGAATTGCTAAAAAAAACCTTTGCCGTCAAGTTGATTCTGACTCGTAGTGATCCTATAGGACAGAGTAGAGCTGCCCCACAGGGTTTCCAAGGAGTGGCTGGTGGGTTCAAACTGCAGACCTTTTGGTTAGCAGCCGAGCTCTTAACCTCATGCCACCAGGGCTCTTGAGACTTCCTACACCCACAGAAATAACTGAGTGAAGGATTAAGTATTAAATATCATGATGAGGGAGGACAGGATGTATTAAGTGAAAATAAAGAGCTTAATCTTAGAAGAACTTGATCAGTTTTCTTTCATCATGGTGAATTGATAACTCACAGGCATAACCTGAGTTAGTTATACAGTTTATTGATAATGTGACTACACTCAAAGTTTAGAGCCATTTCTATCTTCAGCCCTTGTGTGATGGTTAGCTTTTTGTGTCAACTTGGCTAGGCCAGTTATTTAGTCAAACACTAATTGAGGTAGTGCTGTGAAGGTATTTTTGTAGATATGATTAGCATCTCCAATCAAAAATTTGGCCTCAAAAATTCAACATCAACTCCTGCCAAGTTTCCATAGCGTATTTCAGACTCAAGTGCAGTTTGAGTTTCCCACCTGCCAGACTGCCATATAAATTTCAGAATCAAAACTGCAGCATCACAGCCACAGCCAGTGTTACTCTTGCCTCACACCTTGGTGGTTAATGTGCAAAATAGTTGGATAGTAGATTTTTTTGCTATTGTTGTAACATGTGAAATGTCAGTTAACAAGATAGTCAATAAGTGAGAAGTAGGTGTGATGGTTAAGATCTTGTGTCAACTTGGTTGGGACATGATTCTCTGTTTTGGAAGTTGTATAATCTCACTATCATTTCCTTGTTGAAATTTGATATGTGATCACCTCCATGATGGAATCCGCTGAGTGGTACTGCCTGGAGTGGGTCCTGTGGCTGCTCACTACCCCCTCAGCTTCATCTCTCCGCCCTCTGCCACGTACTTCTTTCCTGCTCGCCTTGCCAAGGCGTTTGGCTTGTTATGGGCCATGCAGCTGCTTCTTGTTCATCTGACCTCCAATTCTTTGGACTTGAGCTACCAGCTTACCTGCCAATCTTGGCATTCATTAATCTTCACAGTCTGTGAGCAAGAGCCCTGCTCTCTGACCTGCCAATCTTGGGTTTGCCAGCCCCTGCACCTACATGAATCAGGAGAAACCTCTATCCTGATCCACAGACTTGGGACGTTCCAGCCTCTACAATTGCATGAGCTGTTTCCTTGATATAAATATCTCTCTCTCCCTCTCTCTGTCTCTCTCTTTCTCTCTATATATATGCTTTACCGGTTTTGCTTCTCTAGAGAACCCAGCCTAAGACAGTAGGTTTACATATATAACCCATTGGTGTCACCATCAGAGACTTGAAGATTGCCATCACATCCCCACTGAACTCGCCTATTTAGCCTGTGCAGAAAATAGATGGACCTTGGAGATTAAGAGTGGATTATTGCAAATTTAACCACATGGTGGCTCCAGTTGCAGCTGCTGTTCCAAATGCGGTTTTATTGCTTGAGCAAATTAATACATTCACGGATACCTGGTATCCAGCTATGGATTTGACAAATGCTTTTTTCTCAGTACTTGTTAATACGGACCACCAGAAGCTATTTGTTTTCAGATGGAAAGGCCAGCAATACATCTTCGCTGTCCTACCTGAGAAGCATATCAACTCTCCAGCCCGATGCCGTAGTTTAGTCCACAGGGTCCTTGGTTGCCTTTCCCTTCTGCAAGACATCACACTGGTCCATTACATTGGTGACATTATGCTAAGTGAACTTTTTGAGGAGGAAGTAGAAACTACTCTAGATTTATTGGGAAGACATTTGCATATCAGAGGATAGGAAATAAATCTGACAAAAATTTTGAGGCCCTCCACCTCAGTGAAATTTTTAGAGGTCCAGTGGTGTGGGGAATGTTGAGATATTCCTTCAAAGATGTATTTGGCACCTCTTTTTTTTTACGAGGGCACTGGGTTCTGGGTTGCTACTAAAAAGGAAGAACACCACCTAGTGGGCCTCTTTGGATTTTGGTGGCAACATATTCCTCACTTGTGTGTGTTGTTCTGGCCTATTTTCCACATGACCCCAAAAGCTCCTACTTTTGAGTGAGGCCCAGAACAAAAGAAGGCTATGAAACAGGTCCAGGCTGCCGTGTATTATATATATATATTTATAGTTGTTGTGTGCCATCGAGTCAATTCTGACTCATAGTGACCGTATATAGCACAGTATATACAACAGACCGTATATAACTCTGCTCCATAATATTTCCCAGGCTGTAATCTTTATGGGAACAGATCACCAGGTCTTTTCACTGGCAGAGCAGCTAGTGGATTCAAGCCTCCAACCTCTCGGTTAGCAGCCAAGTGCTTAACAATGTGTGTATACACATACACACACACATATATAAATTTTTTATATATATATTCTATTGTGTTCTGTTTCTTTCAAGAACCCTGGTATAGATTTGATTTTCAAGAATTCGTTCTGATTTGAATACCAACAGCTTTCATTTGTGGAGTATTTACTTAACCAGCTAAAATAAAAGTTATTTTCACCATTGTTTGTTTTACTACATCCATCCAAGGAATGGGATTATCTATACATTTATTTATCTAACAAACATCCTGTGTACGCATAGAGTGGTATAGACGCATGGGCATTTCTGTACACTGATTGACAATACTTAAAAAAAAATTCCATTGACAAAGACCTTGTATTTGGCAGTTGCCAGGATCACAGCTGGAGAATATTAGTTAGAGGTCTCTAGCTTTGTCCATTTTGAGCATAGGCATGGATAATGGTACATTGCCTCCTTTGGACAAAACCATTAACATATAATAGTTGAGACATCACATTACACCAAATGTGCAAACTGGATAACACTGTAAGAAATAGGAAAGGCAAGTTAATCAATTAATTTTTATGTAACGTATCTTTCATGGCTAACTTTGGAGTAGCGCTCAGAAATGAAATTTCAGCCATCTGAAGGTAACAAAGATGAGTGTGGCAGCGAAAATAAAGGTAGTCTGTTCCTGCTGTAGGCGAAATTGTGAAGTGAGTAGTTTTTGTACAGAGACTTCTATTCCCCCTTCTAGCAGAAAACACTCTCATACTCCTGAGAACCCCTCGCTTTGCCTCTGCTACTCAGGTAATATAATAGAAGTGATCTATTTGAGCTGGCCTTCCCCAGGCCCTAGAATTTTCCCAGTTCCTTGCTGCACCCCCTTGTCAAACCTTACTGTTCCCTCAGGCTCAGTTTGCTGCATTCCAAGGCAACAACTAACCACTATGACCAAAGAGAAATCCTACTATGGCTAGACTCTTCTTCACAACTTATTTCACTCTCACTACACACATATCCACCACACATCTGTCAGTGTGTCATTCTGTGGGGGTTTACGTGTTGCTACATGTTGCTGTGAAGCTGGAAGCTATGCCACCGGTATTTGGATACCAGCAGTGTCACCCATGACAGACAGGTTTCAGGTGTGCTTCCAGGCAAATACAGACTAAGAAGAAGGACCTGGAAGTCTATTTCTGAAAATAATTAGCCAGTGAAAACCATAGGGATAGCAGCCAAACATTGTCTGATACAGTGCCAGAAGAAAAGTCCCTCAGGTTGGAAGTCACTCAAAATAAGACTGAAGAAGACCTGCCTCCTCAAAGTTGGGTCAACCTTAATGACATGGATGGAGTCAAGCTTTTGGGAACTTCATTTGCTGATGTGGCACGACTGAAAATGAGAAGAAACAGCTAGCTACAAATATCCATTAATAATTGGAACATGGAATGTACGAACTGTGAATCTAGGAAAATTGGAAATGATCAAAAATGAAATGGAATGCATAAACATCAATATCCTAGGCATTAGTGAGCTGAAATGGACTGGCATTTGTCATTTTCAATTGGACAATCATATGGTCTACTATGCAGGAAATGACAACTTGAAGAGGAATGGTGTTGCGTTCATCATCAAAAGAGCATTTAAAGATTTATCCTGAAGTGCAACACTGTCAATGATAGGATAATATCCATATGCCCACAAGGAAGACCAGTAAATATGACTATTATTCAAATTTACACAACCAGCACTAAGGCCAAGGATGATGAAACTGAAGATTTTTACCAGCTTCTTCAGTCTGAGATTGATCACACATGCAATCAGGATGCATTGATAATTACTGGTAATTGGAAACAAAGAAGGATAGGTAGTTGAAAAATATGGCCTCTGTAATAGAAATGATGCCAGAGATCCCATGACAGAATTTTGCAAGACCAATGACTTCTTCATTGCAAATACCTTTTTTCACCAACATAAACAGCTACTATACAGATGGACCTTGGCAGATGGAAAACACAGGAATCAAATCGACTACATCTGTGGAAAGAGACACTGGAGAAGCTCAACATCATTAGTCAATACAAGGCCAAGTGCTGACTGTGGAACAGATCATCAATTGCTCATATGCAAGTTCAAGTTGAAATTGAAATAAGTCTATGAGAGCCAAAGTATGACCTTAAGTATGTCCCACCTGAATTTAGAGACCATCTCAAGAACAGATTTGACTCATTGAACACTAATGACTGAAGACCAGAGGGGTTGTGGAATGTCATCAAGGACATCATACATGAAGAAAGCAAAAGGTCATTAAAAATACAGGAGAGAAAGAAAAGAACTAAATGGTTGTCAGAAGAGACTCTGAAATTTGCTCTTGAATGTAGAGTAGCTAAAACAAAAGGAAAAAATGATTAAGTAAAAGAACCGAACAGAAGATTTCAAAGGGTGGCTAGAGAAGACCTAGTAAAGTATTATGATGACATGCACAAAGACCTGGAGATAGAAAATCAAAAAGAAAGAACACGCTCAGCATTTCTCAAGCTGAAAGAACTGAAGAAAATATTCAAGCCTTGGGTTGCAATACTGAAGAATTCTATGGGGAAAATACTAAAAGATGCAGGAAGCATCAAAAGAAGATGGAAGGAATACAAAGAGTCACTATACCAAAAGAAATTGGTCGACGTTCAATCATTTCAGAAGGTAACATATGATCAGGAACCAATAGTATTGAAGGAAGAAGTCCAAGGTGCACTGAAGCCACTGGCGAAAAACAAGGCTCCAGGAACTGACGGAATACCAATTGAGATGTTTTGACAAACAGATGCAGTACTGGAAGTGCTCGCTCTTCTATGCCAAGAAATTTGGAAGACAGCTACCTGGCCAACCGACTGGAAGGGATCCATATTTATGCCTTTTTCCAAAAAAGGTGATCCAACAGAACACTGAAATTATCAAACAATGTAATTAAGATCACACGTAAGCAAAATTTTGCTGAAGATAATTAAAAAATGGTTGTGGCAGTATATTGACATGGAACTGCCAGAAATTCAAGCTGAATTCAGAAGAGAATGTGGAACCAGGGATATCATTGCTGATATCAGATGGATTCTGGCTGAAAGCAGAGAATACCAGAAAGGTGTTTATCCTTTTATTGACTATGCAAAGGCATTCAACTGTGTGGATCATAACAAATTATGGATAACATTG
Source organism: Loxodonta africana (assembly GCF_030014295.1). NCBI lineage: Eukaryota > Metazoa > Chordata > Mammalia > Proboscidea > Elephantidae > Loxodonta > Loxodonta africana. The sequence goes on along the minus strand of NC_087369.1, from coordinate 89,354,957 downwards.
CAAAGAATGGGAATTCCAGAACACTTAATTGTGCTCATGAGGAACCTGTACATAGATCAAGAGGCAGTTGTTCGGACAGAACAAAGGGATACTGCATGGTTTAAAATCAGGAAGGGTGTGCATCAAGGTTCTATCCTTTCACCATACTTATTCAGTCTTTATGCTGAGCAAATAATCTGAGAAGCTGGACTACATGAAGAAGAATGTGGCATCAGGATTGGAGGAAGCCTTATTAACAATCTGCAATATGCAGATGATACAACCTTGCTTGCTGGAAGTGAAGAGGACTTGAAGCACTTACTGATGAAGATCAAAATATACAGCCTTGAGTATGGATTATACCTCTACATAAAGAAAACAAAAATCCTCACAACTGGACCAATAAGCAACATCATGATGAACAGAAAAAAAGATTAAAGTTGTCAAGAATTTCATTTTACTTGGATCCACAATCAACACCCATGGAAACAGCAGTCAAGAAATCAAAAGATGATTTTCACTGGGCTAACCTAAAACCATAAAGATCATGGGAGAAAAAATAGGGGCAAAGCTAGGGGCCCTAAGACATGGCATAAATACAATACAAACCATAACTAATAATGTACAAACACCAGAAGAGAAACTAGATAACTGGGAGCTCCTAAAAATTAAACATGTATACTCATCAAAAGACTTAACCAAAAGAATAAAGAGAGAACCTACAGATTGGAAAAAAATATTTGGCTATGACATTTCTGGCAGGCGTCTAATCTCTAAAATCTATATAATACTTCAACACCTCAACAACAATGACAAAAAAAGACAAATAATCCAATTTAAAAATAGGCAAAGGATATGAACAGACACTTCACCAAAGAAGACATTCAGGTGGCTAACAGACACATGAGGAAATCTTCAAGATTGTTAGCCATTAAAAAAATACAATTCAAAATTGCAATGAGATACCATCTCATCCCAACATTACTGGCACTAAAAAAAAAGAAAGAAAGAAAGAAACAGAAAACAACAAAAGTTAGAGAGGTTGTGGAGAGATTGGAACTCCTATGCACTGCTGGTGGGAATGTAAAATGGTGCAACTGCTTTGGAAAACGATATGGCACATCCTTAAAACGCTAGAGATAATCCACTGCCTTCAAGTCGATTCTGACTCATAGCGACCCCATAGGACAAAGTAGAACTGCCCCATAGAGTTTCCAAGGAGCTCCTGGCGGATTCAAACTGCGGACCTTTTGGTTAGCAATCCCAGCACTTAACCACTACGCCACCAGGGTTTCCAGAAATATCATATGATTCAGCAATTCTGCTACTAGGAATATATCCTAGAGAAGTAAGAGCAGTCACACAAATAGACATGTTCATTGCAGCATTATTCACAATAGCAAAAAGATGGAAACAACGTAAGTGCCCATCAACAGATGAATAGATAAAAAAAATTATGGTACACACACTGGAATACTAGGCAAGATAAAGAGCAATGATGAATCTGAGAAACGTAACATGGATGAATCTGGAGGGTATTATGTTGAGTGAAATAAGTCAATCACAAAAGGACAAATACTGTAAGAGACCACTGTCATAAAAACCCACGAAAAAGTTTACACGCAGAAAAAAAAGCCATCTTTTATGGTTAGCAGGGAGGGGAAGGCTGGGGAGGGGCAACCGGTAACTAGATAGTAGACAAATGCTAACTTTAGTGAAGAGAAAGACAACACACAATATAGGGGAAGTCAGCACAACTTGACCAAGGCAAAGTCATAGAAGCTTCCTAGACATATCCAAACACTTTGAGGGACCGAAGTTACTGGGGCTGAAGGCTGGGGACCATGGTCTCGGGGAACATCTAGGTCAATTGGCATAACATAGTTCATAAAGGAAATGTTCTATATCCAACTTTGGTGAGTAGAGTCTGGGGTCTTAAATGCTCATGAGCAGCCATCTAAGATACATCTATTGGTCTCATCATGTCTGGAGCAAAGGAGAATGAAGAAAACCAAAGACACAAGGGAAATATTAATCCAAAGCACTAATGGACCACGTGAACCACATTCGCCACCAGTCTGAGCCCAGAAGAACTAGATGATGTCTGGCTACCACCACCGACAGCTCTGACAGGGCACAAAATAGAGGGCTCTGAACAGAGTGGGAGAAAATGTAGAACAAAATTCAAATTCACACACACACACACACACACAAAAGCCAGACTTACTGTTCTGACAGAGACTGGAGAAACCCCCAAGACTATGCCCCAGGACACCTAGCTAACTCAGAACTGAAGCCCACCTTTGAGCCAAAGATTAGACAGACCTATAAAACAAACAACACACTTGAGGAACATGCTTCTTAGTTCAATCAACTATATGAGACCAAATGGGCAACTCCTGCCCAAAAGCAAAAACAAGAAGGCAGGAAGGGACAGGAAAACTGGACAAATGGACTCAGGGAACCTGGGGTGGAAAAGGAAAGGGGGAGAGCGCTGACACAATGCGGGGATTGCAACCAATGTCACAAAACAATTTGTGCGTAAATTTTTGAATGAGAAATTAATTTGCACTGTGAATTAAAAAATTACAAACCACAATAAAATTAAACAAGAGAAGAACCTTCTCCCATGCACTTACAAATAATGTTTCGATTACTGTAAGAGAAGATGAAACTCATTACAAATCAGTTTAAACACTTTTTGTAACCATTGATTTTACAACTTCACTTATTCCTGTAATGATTTTTTTGTGCAGTATTTTCCTTACTTAGTACCTTAGCCTTCACATACAAAATGCGCTATAGCCAGACGTAAATAGTCCCACATGTACAATAAACAAATTGTATAAGAGTAATTCAGGTCTAAATTTTTTTTTTTAAAGAATCAACCAAAAAAGCCTAGACCAGTTTATGGGGCACAGCTGCCTTTAACATCTGATTTACTTATCGCGAAGTGAAAATAATAGTCTTGTGAAAATTGACCATGAATTCAGAAAAAAAAAATCAATTCTGTCAGATACATAAGATCCCAGTCATAGCTACATTCTCAGTGTGAGCCATCATTAAATTGGTCTCTGACAAATATAAAGAGACATTTTCAAAATCTTTTCCCAAATTGCATTTATATCACTCACGATTACCAATAATACACAATAAATTCTCATTATAGAACAGCTTGCTATTCCATTGCTTCCACTTAGTGGCCTCATATCATGTTTCCCATGTATATAGTCATACATAGTGTATCTATTGACCATAACAAAGTGTACTTGTTCTTTGATACCACCATTAAAAAGGAATGAAAGCAATTATGATTCATAACTTAACACTTATATCTCACTTTAAGCTTATACCTGGCCAATGTTCCTTATTTGAAGTCATTTAGTTCAATCCTTTGTCATGACTGCAATGTTATAGTGAGAGGTTTCAGGCTAAGAATCAAAAAGAAAAAGAAGAAAAACAACCTGTTGCTGTCAAGTCAATTTCAACTCTTAGCAACTCTAGACAACAGAATAGAAGTGCCCCAAATGTTTTTCAAGGAACGGCTGGTGAATTCAAACTGCCAACCTTTTGGTTAACACCTGTAGCTCTTAACCACTGTGCCACCAGGGCTCCTAAGCATCAAGACCACGTAATGAATAAAAGCTAAGCTTCTTAACATGTCATAAAGGGACCTTTGTGATTTGACCTTTGTCTAACTCTCCAGCCCCATTTCTCACCTTCCCCTTTCTCATACTTTATTATTCCAGTGAAATACAACTTCTTACACTTTCTTCCTACACACATTAGTTTCTCTCACCTTTAAGCCTTTTCTCATGGTGTCTCTCAACCTTGAATACCCTTTCCTCATTTTCGTTGTGTGCAACTAACAACTCACTCTTTCAGATTCAACCCAAGCCTCTTTCACCTTTTCCTCTGAAAAGTTTTTCCAGATATACCCCTCTACCATGTTGGATAAGGTACCATCTTAGTGCTATAACGTACCATGCACTTCTATCTTTGCATTTACCACACTGTGGTAATTATCTGTTTTTGCATCCCTCTAGCCCTGGTGGCCCAATGGCTAAGAGCTTAGTTGATAAGCAAAAGATTGGCAGTTTGAATCCATCAGCCGCTCCTTGGAACCCCTATGGGGCAGTTCTACCCTGTCCTATAGGGTCGCTATGAGTTGGAATTGAGTTGATGACAATGGGTTTGTTTTGGTTTTTGGTTTTCTCCCTTATCAAAAGATAAACTTCTCCATGACTGTGATAGAATATCTTTCTGGCACTAACATACAGTCAGCACTCAATAAGTGACAAATGTTTTCTATGATGAATGAATAGATGAAAAAGTGATTAGAATGTTAGGAATTATCAAGGTTTCTAAGAATGGCAGCATTTTTTCCTATAAGATTTAATTTTCATTAAAAAATTCAAGAGGCAAGGCCAAGATGGCAGAGTAGTCAGATGCTTCCAGTAATCCCTCTTACCAAAAAAGACCTCAAAAAACAAGTGATACGATTATATTTATAACAAGCTACAAGCCCTGGACATCAAAGGTAAAGTTAGAAAACGGACTGAGCTGCAATGGAAGTGAGAGACAGTTCAGAATCGGAGAGGAGTTGCCGGACCTGAATCACCAGGAACCCTCAGGCACCATTCCCTGGAACGACTGCAGTGAGCTGGTAGCAGCATTCAGCTGCAGTTTCCTCAGGGAGAAACAGCCAGCCACACAGCCAATTCAACCTCCGGAATCAGAGAAGAACCACGCTCTTGGAAAAAGCTAAGTATTTGCATATATTTTACCATGCCCCAAGCCCACAAGCCGGCTTCAGCTGATTTCCCTGGGCCTCAGGTAAGTACTGCTGAGTGCTCTAAGCCATTCTCTTGGCCTTGGAGAAGGAATAACTTCTCAATTGGGGGAAAAGATAATCTGCCAGCTCCAGACCTGGGAGCTCAGGACAGAAGCAACACCTCTCCAGGCATAAACAGTCCATGGGCTTTGAATACCATTTCCCCCTGCATGGACCTGTGTGGGCCTATTTCAGAAGAATAGGCCCTTGTTGGCAGACTGCAACTGTTTCAGCTGTGCAGTGGAGAGGCTGGGGTTTGATGCTTGACACCACTTTGCATATTAAGCAGGGTCCTCACCTTCCCCTCCGCTCACATCACACAGCTACCCAAGACAGGGGTCCAAGGATAACTGGTAGCTCCCATTCCTTACAACGAAAAGCATTGGGTGCACATGGTCCATCTGCAGAACCCACCCACCTGTATGCTCTATGGAACAGGGACATGCTTTCCTCACAGACACTGGGGGGATGGTTGTCAGACCCCTTCTTTGGTCAGAGTGTGACCGCCTGCTGCAATCAGATACCTGTACCAACACCAATCACCCCTGCCCCACTAAGACTGTAGGACAGAGCCTCTACCACACACTTGATGACCAACTACCTGGACACCTGCGCTGAATCCCTGCAAGAAAGTGAATGGACTCCTAGGCTCATATACATGATAACAGCTCTAGCCATCTGGTGACAGGAAGTCAAAGCTTCAAAGGGGAAAATAATCAAGCTGGCTCACTCAAGCAACCCATTTGGGCATATCAAAACAAAACAAAGCAAGAAGCTAGGAAACAGTAACAAACATAAAATAAATTAATACAATAACTTATAGATGGCTTGGAGAAAACAGACAATATCAAATCACATAAAGAAGCGGACCATGATTGCTTCAACAAGCAATCAAAACAAAGAATCAAGGGATCTTCTGGATGAAGGTGTCCTCCTGAAATTACCAGATGCAGAATACAGAAGATTAATATACAGAACTCTTCAAGACATCAGGAAAGAGATCAGGAAGGAGATCAGGTAATACGTAAAAAAAGCTAAGGAACACACAGATAAAGCAGTTGAAGAAATTAAAAAGGTTATTCAAGAACATAATAAAAAATTTAATAAGCTGCAAGAATCCATAGACAGCATTCAGAAATTCAGAAGATTAACAATAAGGCAGAGCCAAGATGGCGAAAGAGACAGACGCTTCTGGTGAGCCCTTTTACAACAAAGACCTGAAAAAATAAGTGAAACGAGAATATTTATGACATGCTAGGAGCCCTGAACATCAAAGGCAAGGATAGAAAATGAACTGAGGGGCCGGGGAGGAAGAGGCAGTTCAGAAGTGGTGAGGAGTTACCAGACCTGGACAGCCGGGAGCCCTAGGCACCATTCCTGGGAGCGCTGCGGTGGGCTGACACTAACGTTTGGCAGTAGTTTCCTCAGGGAGAAGCAGCCAGCCACACAGTCTACTCACACCTCTGGAACCAGAGAAGAAACATCGCTCTTGGAAAAACTAAGTAGTTGTATATATTTTATGGCACCCCTCCGCTCCCAAGCCAGCTTCAGTGGCTGATTTCCCTGCGCCTGAGGTAGGCCCTCTTGAGCACCTAGAACCATCCTCCCAGCCTTGGAGAAGGAATAAATTTGCAACTGGGGGAAAGATAATTTGCCAGATCCACTAACTGGGGAGCTCAGGACAGAAGCAGCTCCTGACCAGGCATAAACGGTCCATTGACTTTGAGTACCTTTCCCCTCTGCATGGATCTCTGTGGGCCTATTTCAGGAGAATAGACCTCTGTTGGCAGACTACAACTGTTTCAGCTGTGGGGCAGACAGGTCAGTGTTTGATGTTTGACATTGCTTTGCCTATTAAACAGGGTCCTCACCTACACACATCAGAGGCCTGAGGAAAGGTGGCTCCACTCAGGTCACCCAGCCACTTGCGACAGAGGTCCAAGAATAACTGGTACCTCCCAGTCCTTACAACCAAAAATATTGGGTGCTTATGGTGCATCTGCAGAATCCACCCACCTGAACGCTCTAGGGAAGAGGAGAACGATTTCCTCAGAGACACTTGGGGGATGATTCACAGCCCCCTGCCTTGTTCAGAGCTTGTCCCCCTCCTACAACCTGATACTGGTACCTTTTTTTTTTTATGGTGCATCTGCAGAATCCACCCACCTGAACGCTCTAGGGAAGAGGAGAACGATTTCCTCAGAGACACTTGGAGGATGATTCACAGCCCCCTGCCTTGTTCAGAGCTTGTCCCCCTCCTACAACCTGATACTGGTACCTACCCCAGTCACCACTGCCCCTCTAAGACTGTAGGACAGAGCCTACACACATGATGTTCAGCTACCTGGACAACTGA